>NC_138178.1:162333060-165087513 GCF_964165515.1 Mesoplodon bidens | reverse complement strand
CGTATATCTATTCTTTTTCAGATTCTTTTCCCATATAGGTTATTACAGAGTATTGAGTAGAGTTCCCTGTGCTATACAGTAGGTCCTTGTTGATTATCCATTTTATATATAGTAATGTATATATGTTAATCCCAACCTCCTAATTTATTCCTCACCCCCCACCTTTCCCCTTTGGTAACCATAAGTTTGTTTTCTAAGTCTGTGAGTATGTTTCTGGTTTGTAAATAAGTTCATCTGTATCATTTTTTAGATTCCACATATAAGTGATAGCATATGGTGTTTGTCTTTTTCTTTCTCTGACGTCACCTACTATGATAATCTCTAGGTCCATCCATATTGTTGCAAATGGCATTATTTCACTCTTTCTTATGGCTGAGTAATATTCCATTGTATATATGCACCACATCTTCTTTATCCATTCATCTGTTGATGGATATTTAGGTTGCTTCCATGTCTTGGTTATTGTAAATAGCACTGCAGTGAACACTGGGGTGCATGTATCTTTTTAAAATATGGTTTTCTCAGGGTATATGCCCAGTAGTGGAATTGCTGGGTCATATGGTAGTTCTATTTTTAGTTTTTTAAGGAACCCCCATACTGTTCTCCATAGTGGCTGTATCAATTTACATTCCCACCAGCGGTGTAGGAGGGTTCCCTTTTCTCCACACCCTCTCCAGCACTTTTTTTTATGTAGTCTAAAAATTTTAATTTTTTTCTCTTTAAAAAAATATTTTTATTTTTCATTTTTTATTTTTTACATCTTTATTGGAGTATAATTGCTTTACAATGGTGTGTTAGTTTCTGCTTTATAACAAAATGAATCAGTTATACATATACATATGTTCCCATATCTCTTCCCTCTTGTGTCTCCCTCCCACCCTCCCTATCCCACCCCTCTAGGTGGTCACAAACCACTGAGCTGATCTCCCTGTGCTATGCGGCTGCTTCCCCCTAGCTATCTATTTTACGTTTGGTAGTGTATATATGTCCATGCCTCTCTCTCGCTTTGTCACAACTTACCCTTCCCCCTCCCCATATCCTCAAGTCCATTCTCTAGTAGGTCTGTGTCTTTATTCCTGTCTTACCTGTAGGTTCTTCGTGACTTTTTTTTTCTTAAATTCCATATATATGTGTTAGCATACGGTATTTGTCTTTCTCTTTCTGACTTACTTCACTCTGTATGACAGACTCTAGGTCTATCCACCTCATTACAAATAGCTCAATTTCATTTCTTTTTATGGCTGAGTAATATTCCATTGTATATATGTGCCACATCTTCTTTATCCATTCATCCGATGATGGACACTTAGGTTGTTTCCATCTCCGGACTATTGTAAATAGAGCTGCAATGAACATTTTGGTACATGACTCTTTTTGAATTATGGTTTTCTTAGGGAATATGCCCAGTAGTGGGATTGCTGGGTCATATGGTAGTTCTATTTGTAGTTTTTTAAGGAACCTCCATACTGTTCTCCATAGTGGCTGTACCAATTCACATTCCCACCAGCAGTGCAAGAGTGTTCCCTTTTCTCCACAGCTTCTCCAGCATTTATTGTTTCTAGATTTTTTGATGATGGCCATTCTGACTGGTGTGAGATGATATCTCATTGTAGTTTTGATTTGCATTTCTCTAATGATTAGTGATCTTGAGCATTCTTTCATGTGTTTGTTGGCAGTCTGTATATCTTCTTTGGAGAAATGTCTATTTAGGTCTTCTGCCCATTTTTGGATTGGGTTGTTTGTTTTTTTGTTATTGAGCTGCATGAGCTGCTTATAAATTTTGGAGATTAATCCCTTGTCAGTTGCTTCACCTGCAAATATGTTCTCCCATTCTGAGGGTTGTTTTTTGGTCTTGTTTATGGTGCAAAAGCTTTGAAGTTTCATTAGGTCCCATTTGTTTATTTTTGTTTTTATTTCCATTTCTCTAGGAGGTGGGTCAAAAAGGATCTTGCTATGATTTATGTCATAGAGTGTTCTGCCTATGTTTTCCTCTAAGAGTTTGATAGTTTCTGGCCTTACATTTAGGTCTTTAATCCATTTTGAACTTATTTTTGTGTATGGTGTTAGGGAGTGATCTAATCTCATACTTTTACATGTCCCTGTCCAGTTTTCCCAGCACCACTTATTGAAGAGGCTATCCTTTCTCCACTGTACATTCCTGCCTCCTTTATCAAAGATAAGGTGACCATATGTGTGTGGGTTTATCTCTGGGCTTTCTATCCTGTTCCATTGATCTGTCTTTCTGTTTTTGTGCCAGTACCATACTGTTTTGATTACTGTAGCTTTGTAGTAGTCTGAAGTCAGGGAGCCTGATTCTTCCAGCTCCATTTTTCGTTCTCAAGATTGCTTTGGCTATTCGGGGTCTTTTGTGTTTCCATACAAATTGTGAAATTTTTTGTTCTAGTTCTGTGAAAAATGCCAGTGGTAGTTGATAGGGATTTCATTGAATCTGTAGATTGCTTTAGGTAGTAGAGTCATTTTCACAATGTTGATTCTTCCAATCCAAGAACATGGTATATCTCTCCATCTATTTGTATCATCTTTAATTTCTTTCATCAGTGTCTTATAATTTTCTGCATACAGGTCTTTTATCTCCTTAGGTAGATTTATTCCTAGATATTTTATTCTTTTTGTTGCAGTGGTAAATGGGAGTGTTTTCTTGATTTCACTTTCAGATTTTCCATCATTAGTGTATAGGAATGCCAGAGATTTCTGTGCATTAATTTTGTATCCTGCTACTTTACCAAATTCATTGATTAGCTCTAGTAGTTTTCTGGTAGCAGAAATCTCCAGCACTTATTGTTTATAGACTTTTTTTTTTGCGGTACGTGGGCCTCTCACTGTTGTGGCCTCTCCCGTTGCGGAGGACAGGCTCCGGACGCGTATGCTCAGCGGCCATGGCTCACAGGCTTAGCCACTCCGCGGCATGTGGGATCTTCCCTGACAGGGACACAAACCTGTGTCCCCTGCATCGGCAGGCGGACTCTCAACCACTGTGCCACCAGGGAAGCCCTGTTTATAGACTTTTTGATGATGACCATCCTGACCGGTGTTAGTTGATACCTCATTGTAGTTTTTTTTTTTTTTTTTTTTTTTCTTTTTGGCGGTATGCGGGCCTCTCACTGTTGTGGCCTCTCCCGTTGCGGAGCACAGGCTCCGGATGCGCAGGCCCAGCGGCCATGGCTCACGGGCCCAGCCGCTCCGCGGCATATGGGATCCTCCCAGACCGGGGCACGAACCCGTATCCCCTGCATCGGCAGGCGGACTCTCAACCACTGTGCCACCAGGGAAGCCCTGTTTATAGACTTTTTGATGATGACCATCCTGACCGGTGTTAGTTGATACCTCATTGTAGTTTTGATTTGCAATTCTCTAATAATTAGTGATGCTGAGCATGTTTTCATGTGCTTTTTGGTCATCTGTATGTCTTCTTCGGAGAAATGTCTATTTAGATTTTGTGACCATTGTTTCTTTTTTTTTGATTGGGTTGTTTACTTTTTTGATATTGAGCTGTATCAATATGAGCTATATATTAGAGCTGTTTGTATATTTTGGAGATGAATCCCTTCTTGGTTACATTGTTTGCAAATGTTTTCTCCCATTCTGTGGGTTGTCTTTTCCTTTTTGTTTATGGTTCCCTTTGCTGTGCAAAAGCTTTTAAGTTTAATGAGGTCCCATTTGTTTATTTTTGTTTTTATTTTCATTACTGTAAGAGGTGGATCCCAAAAGGTATTGCTGCAGTGTATATCAGAGAGTGTTCTGCCTGTGTTTTCCTCTAAGAGTTTTACAGCATCCGGTCTTACATTTTAGGTGTTTAATCCAGGTTGGGTTTATTTTTGTGTTTGGTGTTAGAGAATGTTAAGAGCTTTTTATAAAGTACTGTATTTTAAAAAATTTAAACATAACATTATTAGCCATGATGAAATTAACTATAATTCTTTAATATCGTCTAATTGTCAGTTAATGTTCAAATTTCCAGAGTTGTTTCAAAAATGGCCTTTTACAGATGGTTTCTTCAAGTCAGTATCCAAAGAAATCCAACACTGCATTTTGGTTATGTCTCTTAGGTTTTTTTTTTTTTTTTTCTGTACGCGGGCCTGTCACTGTTGTGGCCTCTCCCGTTGCGGAGCACAGGCTCCGGATGCGCAGGCTCAGCGGCCACGGCTCACGGGCCCAGCCGCTCCGTGGCATGTGGGATCTTCCTGGACCGGGGCATGAACCCGTGTCCCCTGCATCGGCAGGCGGACCCTCAACCACTGCGCCACCAGGGAAGCCCTCTGAGGTCTTTTTTAAAAATATAAGACAGTTTCTCCCTCCCTTCTATTTTCTCCTGTGATTTGTTGAGGAAGCTGCATCATTTGTCCTATAGACATTTCCCACCAAATCCTTATGGTGTCATTTAACATGCTTCTCTACCCTAGCATTTCCTGTAAACTGGTAGTTAGATGTAGAGAGTTAATTAGATTCAGGTACAATTTTTTTAGTTGAAAATACCTCATTGGGTGTGCTCTACATTTGCTGTTGAGCCAAATCAGGAAGATGGGCTGTCCAGTTTTCTCTCTTTTAGTAGTAAGATTGATCAGTGGATTCCTGGATGGCCTGATTCATCCATTATGAAGCTGCCCATCAGTCTTTCACCTAATGATTTTTGCAGCCATTTATGATTATTGCTTAGATCCACCATTTCATTGGGGTTACAAAATGGTTATTTTCCATTTTTAGCATTCCTCCTATATTTATTAGTATCAGTTATGCTATAAAGAACTTCTTCTCAACACTGTTGGGATACCCTGAAATACAGTTCAGGCAGGAAAGACAGGATGAATACTTGATTTGTTCCTTTTGTCAGTTTACAGAATAACAAGTTTGGATCTTGGCAACTTTTAGAGGTGACAAGTGAGGTGTTTCTCCCCCCACCCCCTTTAATTATGAACTCATGAATTTTTAACATGCTTATATTTCAGTCCATTGCAAATACCATTTTCTAATGCTCAAATTGTCCCATTTTTGGCTAATGGGGCCTTGATCAAGTTGGGCCTGTGTCTTTTTGGCATAAATCCGTTGTCTTTAATCACTTCCTTGCTTTCTGCCCTTAAAGCTGCTCAGAGCTCATCGCTTACATGTTTTATTATGGCCTGGAATTGGCCATTTCTCAAAGGAACCCTGGTTTCTTTTAGTGGAAAATGGTATGGGTATGTTAAAACCACAAATTGGATGTTGGGAGTACTCATGGCACTGGATTGTCATTACTTGTAAACATTTTCAGTGGCCAGAACCAGAAAGAGAAAAATACATCATGACTTTATACTGATATTTCTAATCCAAGTTAAGATTATGAGATTTTTAACTGATTTCTTTGATTTACTATTTATATTTATTTCCTCTTATGCTGAAAATATTAGTTCTTAGTGTCATTAGTCCAATTATGTACAGGTCCAAAATAACAATAGTAATATGACTAATACTAAATAGTTCACTATTTCTTTATGGTTCTATTTGTCCTTAGGCTGTATCCCACAACCCATGTGCTGTCAAATTACTGTGTTTTAAATTCACTTGAAATAATTCTCTGTGTGGCTTCATTACCAATTTGATATACAATTAGGTATATTTGTTTTTAATTTTGGGGGATTGTGTTTTTCTTCTTTTTGATTTGGTCCCGTTTTATAATGTTGTGAAACATTTACATGGTTCTAAAGTTGAAAATACATATAACCCAGTTATTTCTGGAGAAAAACTTCCATCTCAGTTCTCCAACTTTCCCCTACAGTTTAGAATTTTTAGTAATCAATGATAGCCTTCCGTTTTTTTCCTCCTTAACATGAGCAACAACATTTCCACTCTGTTTCTATTTTTATTTTAATTTTTTGTTTTTTTATTAAAGTATAGTTAATTTACAGTGTTTCAGATATGCAGCAAATTGATTCAGTTATACATGAATATATATATATACTTTTTCAGATTCTTTTCCATTATAGGTTATTACAAGATATTGAATATAGTGACCTGTGCTATACAATACGTCCTCATCGTTTCTCTATTTTATATATAGTAGTGTGTAACTGTTAATTCCAAGTCCCAAATTTATCTCTCCTCCCCTCTCCACTTCGGTTTCTTTCTTTTTTTTTTTTTTTTTTTGCGGTACGCGGGCCTCTCACTGTTGTGGCCTCTCCCGTTGCGGAGCACAGGCTCCAGACGCGCAGGCTCAGTGGCCATGGCTCACGGGCCCAGCCGCTCTGCAGCATGTGGGATCCTCCTGGACCGGGGCACGAACCCGTGTCCCCTGCATCGGCAGGCGGACTCTCAACCACTGCGCCACCAGGGAAGCCCATGCTTCTGTTTCTTAAATGCATATTATTCTGCATTTTACCTAAAATCCCAGACATCACTCTACAGTGGAGTATAGAAGTCTTCCTCACTTCTTTTGACTGGTACACAGAGCTCCATAGTGTGGATGTCACATACTTTATTCTGTCAGTCCCTATTAAGGACATTTTGACTGTTTCTGGTCTTTTGCTGTTAAAAATAGAAGCACTGTACTTTTGGCCTTACACTATAAAATGTGATAAAAATGTAAGATGGTGTTAGTACTGGTGTGTGCAGAGTTTCAATTAAAAACAAAAACAGAAACAAAAAACTCCTGGACGGGAAAGATGAGCAATACCAAAGTAAGTGAGAGAGGCTCTGTTCGCCACTCTCGGTACTGTTAAGAGTTAGGCCAGGATTCCAGCAGGCATCACACTCAGTAAGTGTTTTGGGGAGGCTAAATTCAGTAACATTCATTCTGTCAACAAACCGGTATCCAGCGCCTCCCTTGTGCTAGGAGCAGCAGAAAGACCCCAGTGTGTGCTCCCGCCAATTCTCGAGCTTTTCTTTCTACACCGTCAGATTTGTTAGGCTTGTCTACTCTAAAACATTGTTGCTTAGGGGTTGAATATTCAGACAGAGTTGGGCTGGAAGATATGAGGCATATGAGGCAGGTGTATTATTTATATTTGGGGAAGAAACTACACACATTGTCTTTTTACCTGAAACCTGCTCTTCTTCCTGTGTCCACATGTCAGAAAATGGCACCAGCATTCTCCCAGGCCAAAACTTAGACACATACCTCAACTTCCTGTTTCCCCCATTCAGTTCTTCATCCAGTCCTTCCAAATAACTCTTAAATTCATTAGTTTCCCTCTATTCTCACTCTCACTGCATAATTTTCACCACGGTCACTCCCTGGATTATTACAACGGCCTCCTAAATAGTCACTCCCTGAACCTCTCTCCACACCGTAGTCAGAATTTTAAAACTACTTATTTAAAAACACTGTGTCTCTGATATAAATCGTACCAGTGTTTTCTTAGCTCAGTCTCCCAAGACAATAGAAATAAAAACAAAACTAAACAAATGGGACCTAATCAAACTTGCAAGCTTTTGCACAGCAAAGGAAACCATAATCAAAACAAAGACAACCCACGGAATGGGAGAAAATATTTGCAAATGATACGACCAACAAGGGCTTCATTTCCAAAATATACCAACAGCTCATACAACTCAACAACAAAAAACCAAACAACCCAACTGAAAACTGGGCAGAAGACCTAAACAGACATTTCTCCAAAGAAGACATACAGATGGCCGATAGACACATGGAAAGATGCTCAACATTGCTAATCATTAGAGAAATGCAAATCAAAACTACAATGAGGTACCACCTCACACTGGTCAGAATATGGCCATCATTAAAAAGTGTACAAATAACAAATGCTGGAGACGGTGTGGAGAAAAGGGAACGCTCTTATACTGTTGGTGGAATGTAAGTTGGTGGGAATGTAAGTTGGTGTAGCCACTGTGGAAAACAGTATGGAGGTTCCTCAGAAAACTAAAAATAGAACTATCATATGACCCAGCAATGTCACTCCTGGGCATGTATCTGGACAAAACTATAATTCAAAAAGATACATGCACCCCTGTGTTCATCGCAGCACTATTCACAGTAGCCAAGACATGGAAACAACCTAAATGTCCATCAACAGATGAATGGATAAAGAAGATGGCACATATATACAGTGGAATATTACTCAGCCATAAAAAAGAATGAAATAATGCCATTTGCAACAACATGGATGTACCTAGAGATCATTCTACTAAATGTAAGTCAGAAAGAGAAAGACAAATACCATATGCTATCACTTATATGTGGAATCTAAAATATGGCACAGATGAACCGACCTACAAAACAGAAAGACAGTCATAGAGAACAGACTTGTGGTTGCCAGGGGAGGTGGGGGTGGGGAAGGGATGGATTGGGAGTTTGGGGTTAGTAGATACAAACTATTGTATATAAAATGGATAAACAACAAGGTCCTACTGTATAGCCCAGGGAACTATATTCAATATCCTGGGAAAAACCATAATGGAAAAGAATTTAAAAAAGAATGTATGTGTATAACTGAGTCACTTTGCTGTACAGCAGAGATGGGCACAACATTGTAAATCAACTATACTTCAATAAAAAAATAAATTAAGGGCTTCCCTGGTGGCGCAGTGGTTGAGAGTCCGCCTGCCGATGCAGGGGACACGGGTTCGTGCCCTGGTCTGGGAAGATCCCACATGCCGCAGAGCGGCTGGGCCCGTGAGCCATGGCCGCTGAGCCTGCGTGTCCGGAGCCTGTGCTCCGCAACGGGAGAGGCCACAGCAGTGAGAGGCCCGCGTACCACAAAAAATAAAAAAAATAAATAAAATTTAAAAAACCACTATGTGCCATTCACTGGTCTAAATGCTTTACAAATACATATTAAGTCACTGAATCCTCATAACAACCCTATGAAGTCAGTATTATTGTCAGCATTTTTAGGGAGGAGGAAACAGGCACAGAAGCAGGATTTGAGCTCAAGCAATCTAGCTTCAAAACGTGTGTGCTTAAACGCTACTCTTTGCTGCTGATCTTTTGAACCCTAGGCCTGATTTTGTCACCCTTGCTCAAAACTCAAGCATTTCCCCATTGCTCTTAGGGTAAACACAAACTCTGATAGGGTTTTTTAGGCCCCTGAACCTCTCCGGCTTCATTTTGCTCACTCCCAGTGGTCCAGCCACAGCAGCTCCCTCCTGTTTCCCAGAGAATCATGCGTTCTCACTCTCAGGCCTTTGTATAAGCCATTTCCCCTGCCTAGATGCTTCCTAGGAGCATATTTGCCTACTTTTTTTTCTCATCCTTTAGGTCTTATTGAGCTGTTCTCCCAGGCAGCTTTCTCTGATCCATACCTAGTTTGGACTAGGGAACCCAGCTGTGTGCTCTCATTATACCCTGTAACTTTTCTTTATCTTGGGGTTGTCTAATTACATGTAAATGACTGCCAGCGTGTCCGCTCCCTGAGGGCTGTCCTGGGTCTGTCCACGCCTGGCTCTGAGGGAAAAGGTGCTGGATGAAAGGAGAAGACTTGGAGAGATGAGGTTTTTTGTTCGGAGTTGCACAACTAAAAAACTTTAAAGCCAGTGTTTGAACGCAGGTCCTTCTGACACCGGAAATTGTATTATAAACCACACTGTGATATTGGAACATTGGGGTTTGGTTGTTTAAACATTACCTTTGGGATCCCTGGGTCTCTTCAAATTGTAGCTTAACTCTGTGGAAAGGCTGACTTTGCTTAGATTCTCTGTACTCACCGTCTTAAATGCAGTTTAGTCATGTTTGCCAGTGCTGTTTGTACGAATGCTTGTGCTCTCAGATTCTGTCAGGAATCAAGTGTTTCCATCAAAACAAAGAGCTTGGCTCATTCTTTTTAAAGGAATAACCTCCTTCCCTAATATATATGCTGTAGAGCCCTAGAAATGTCTTTTGAATTATCACTGAAGGGGTGGTGCTTGCCTCTGAGTTCATGTAAACTCATAATCAGTGCTATTTTGTTACACAGATTTCCCCCACTATCTGAAGGTAGAGCAGCGTTCCCATGAAACCTGTCCTAAGCTGAAATGGTGTACAGTGAAGAAACAGTTACTTCAGGACACATCTTGCTAACGGATGCACAAAGTAAATCAGGATAAAGCACAGATACTCACAGACATAGTTCAAAGCTATGGCGGCTTGATGCTGAGCTCCTTCCTGGGGAAGGAGCTTGGTGAGGCCACTGTTGCTGCTTGGGGTGCTCACTGCCTCTCAGAAGGCTCGCTGCAAAACAAACACTGAAGGCTACTTTTGCTTTTCGCCTTTTTTTTTTTTGTAAAAGCGAAAATCCTCTTCGGATTTTGGCTAGTGAAAATAGGTACTAGGTGAAGGTCTTTCATGAAAGGAAAGTGCCATAAAGTGAACTTTGGAAGAGCAGGGGAAAGCCTAATACAATGGGGAATGGGTGTACAACAAGGATATTTTATCCACTTGTGGTTCAAAACTTGTTTTTATTTTTTTAACTTTTTAATTTTAAAAAAATTTATTTTTGGCTGTGTTGGGTCTTCGTTGCTGTGCGCGGGCTTTCTCTAGTTGCGGTGAGCGGAGGCTACTCTTCGTTGCGGTGCACGGGCTTCTCATTGCGGTGGCTTCTCTTGTTGCAGAGCACGGGCTCTAGGTGTGTGGGCTTCAGTAGTTGTGGCACGCAGGCTCAGTAGTTGTGACTCGTGAGCTCTAGAGCGCAGGCTCAGTAGCTGTGGCGCACAGACTTTGTTGCTCCGCGGCATGTGGGATCTTCCCGGACCAGGGATCGAACCCGTGTTCCCTGCATTGGCAGGTGGATTCTTAACCACTCTGCCACCAGGGAGGTCCCCAAAATTTGTTTTTAAAATTTAAATCTATTCATGACAATTCCTTGTTCCCTCCATCCATAGTGGAATTGAATTAAAGCATTTTCACTAGTGATGGAGAAATAGAATTATATAATAAACTTATATAATCACAAAAAGCATTTCAGCTTGAAGTATTCAGTGATGATACATTATATTTTTTTCCGTAAAATTACACATGATGTGGTTTTTGTAGATACCTGCCTGGTTTTGTTAGGCAGTAGTTCTAAAGTGGTTTTTCTGCCTGATACTTCCACTCTTCTTCCTTTCTAAGATGTGTGTATGTGTATAGCGGTGTGCTAATTTCCAGGTAAATTTCAACCTGTGATTTACTTACTAACCTGACGGGACAGAAGGTTTGTTAGCTAGTCATCTTCTCTATCTTAAACCCTAGGCATGTGGTATCCTGCTAGTCTCCTCTGTAATGTGTTACATCCTGCTTGGTATTAGCACAGTTATCTAAATACGTAATTGGTATTTGTAAATTATTTGAAGATGTAAGTAACTGTAGAAAAGGACTTTGCAATCTGATTAATAAAGATTTTTTTTTTGTGTGTGTGTGTGTGTGTGTGCGGTACGCAGGCCTCTCAACGTTGTGGCCTCTCCCGTTGCGGAGCACAGGCTCCGGACGCGCAGGCTCAGCGGCCATGGCTCACGGGCCCAGCCGCTCCGCGGCATGTGTGATCTTCCTGGACTGGGGCACGAACCCTTGTCCCCTGCATCGGCAGGCAGACCCTCAACCACTGCGCCACCAGGGAAGCCCGATAAAACATCTTTTGATCTCAGATAACTTTCCAGGATTCTGTGTAATTAAAATTTAAGAATGCAGATGTATCACAAGAACAGTTAATGTTATGATTAAGTATAAGCACCATTTGAGCAGGGACTTGTTCACCACTGTGCCTCCAAAGCCTGGAACTGTGCCTGGACACATAGTAGACATTCCATTCCTTAATGATTAAATCTGAATTTACAATGAAGACTGGAAGAATTATAAAGTAGTACTTTATACCTAGATAATGGCATGCTTTTTTTTTTTTTTTTTTGGCGGTACGCGGGCCTCTCACTGTTGTGGCCTCTCCCGTTGCGGAGCACAGGCTCTGGACGCGCAGGCTCAGCGGCCATGGCTCACGGGCCCACCCGCTCCGCGGCATGTGGTATCTTCCCGGACCGGGGCACGAACCTGTGTCCCCTGCATTGGCAGGCGGACTCTCAACCACTGCGCCACCAGGGAAGCCCCATGGCATGCTTTTAACAATCAATTTTTTTCAGTTCTGTAAATTAGGTGCTGGGGGTACAGGGATGCAGAGATATGATTCAGATCCTCATTCACTTTACTTATTCACCAAATATTTATTGACTCCAGTTACTTTGTACCAAGGCACTGTGCTAGGAGTTGGGAATACAGGAGTGAATAGTCATGGCTCCTGCCCTCATGTTTCTTTTGGTTTGGGAAGAAGGGAGTGGGAGTGGAGGCAAGCTGGAAACTTGGATGCACGAGTTGTAAACCGGTTGGTATATTTGTTTGGCTGGAAGAATATTTTTGTCGTTTTCTTTTTTTCTGTTGTCACTCTCGATAGTGTCATAGTACTCATTACTCATCTGGTCCCCGTAAGGATTTGAGTTGTTGGCCTTTGGCTTAGAATATGATGGGAAGACTTGACATGCAGATAATGAGATTACGATGTGAAAATTGCTGTCGTAGCCCCCTGTACCGATTGCAGGGAGACTTAGGAAAAGCAACTCCTTAGTTGAGGTGGTGAAGAGTTAGCACCATGGCATGGTTAGAGAGGGCTGGATGGAGGATCCCAGATCCATGTTCAGATGTGTGTGTGACTTAACTTCTTTGAGCCTCCGACTATTGATCTGTAAATGAGGGAAGGGTATCCAGGCTGTGCTCCAGAGAACCTTTGTGGACCTGCTCCCTCCCTGTGAGCCCCCAACAAGGGCATCCTGCTTCTTCTGTTCTGCGTTTTGAACTTCTCTGAAACATTGTGCTTGAACAGTGAGTTCCTTGGCTAAGAAAGTTTGAAAATCTCTGGACTAGGTGAGCTCCCAAATTTTTCTAGGCCTAACACCCAGTGATTATTACTTTAATATTCCACACATGTTTACTGCTAATATGATAGCCTCCTCCTCCCGCCCCCCCAAAAAGCAGCAGCAACTTCTTATCAGGTAAAAATACCTTTTGTTCCTATAAAAGGTCATTTGATTGAGATGAAGTTCACTCAGAGGGTCAGTGATGATTTGAGTTCAAAACCCAAGAGTTTTAGTTCTTTATAAACTACTTGTTTTTCCTCCCCACAGTGGTCCCATGTGGCAAAGCCTTAAATGCATCCTTTAAAAGCTTTTTTTGTACCTTCTGAAGGACTCTGGAGAGCTACACACTTTGTTGTTTTAAGGTATCTATTTCTTTACATTTCCTCCAAGCTCTCCTCACTATCCAGATATTTATGTAAAAATATAATGGACTTCTTTGAGAGCATCTCTCCTTGCATATTGTTTGTTCCACTTTTTCCCACTTTTCCTTTGCTCATGATAGAATCCAATTATTGTGAAAATAATTGTGATCTCAGTGAGCAACAGGAACTATTTTCACATACCTCTTGCCAGGAATTAGGCCCAAGGGAAGGGAACCCCACGGAAGGAAAAAGGAGACAATAGAAGAAAGACTGCATGAAGAATTCTTTTAACTCTTATTAAGTATGACCTTAAAAATTACTTGATCCCTTTGAGCCTTAGTCTCCTCTTCTGTACAATGAAGACTGTGGTACCTCCTATAGATGGTTGTTGTGAGGATTAAAAGATGTAAATTAAGTGCTTAACCTGTTGCTTGGCCTACAGTAAAGCCCTTCATAAGCTAGATTCCCTCTCTTCTTTCCCTCTTTCCTGTGCTTTTCAATGTACCTTTTCTCTTTAGGAACTTTCCTTCCTTCCTCTATCCCCTCTTTTCTACAAATATATATTAAACTCCTACTGATGTATGCCAGGCATTGCTCTCAGTGCTAGGGATGCAGCAGTGAATAAAATAAGGTACTGTATCATGGAGCATACATTCCGACATCCCCTCTTCACTAAGATGCAGTTACCACCAGGGACTAGAATACAGAATATATAAAGAACTCTTACAACTCAATAATAAAAAGACAACCCAGTTAAAAAATGGGGAAGAGATTTGAATAACTATTTCTGTTGAAATATGAAGGGCCAACAAACACATGAAAAGATTCTCAGCATCGTTAGTCACCTGGGAAATGGAAATCAGAACCACAGTGAGAAAACAGCATACCCAGTAGGATGACTGTAATCTAAAAGACAGAGAGTAACAAGCTGGCAGCGATGTGGAGAAGTTGGAATCCTCATACCTTGTTATGGGAGTATAAAATGGTGCAGCCAGTTAGGAAAACAATCTGACAGTTCCTCAAAATGCTGAACATGAGTTACCATATGACCCAGCAATTCTGCTCCTAGATATCTGCCCAAGATAACTGAAAACATATGTCCATATAAAAACTTGTACCTGGATGTTCATAGCAACATTATTTATAGTAGCCCAAAAGTGGAAGCAACCCAAGTGTCCCTCAACTGTTAAAGGATAAAATGTGATATAGCCATAAAATGGAATTATTATTCAGCAATAAAAACGAATGGAGTACTGATACATGATACAGCGTGGATGAACCTTGAAAACATTATGCCAAGCGCAAGAAGCCAGTTACAAAAGACCATATATTGTATGATCTTGTTTATATTAAATGTCCAAAACAGGCAGATCTATGGAGAGAGAAAGTAGATTTGTGGTTGCCTAGGGCTGGTTGTGGGAGTCGGAGGGCAGGAGGTGGGTGATGGGGCGTTGCTGCTAATAGGTGTGGGGTTTCTTTTGGGGATGATGAAAATGTTCTAAAATTCTCTTACAGTGGCAGTTGCACAATTCTAAATATACTAAAAACCATAGACTTGTCCACTTTAAATGGGTGAACCTTGTATATAATCTATATCCCAGTACAACTGTTAAAAAATGTGATTAACTCTTCTCTCTTCTAATTTCAGCCATTTTGTGGGTCCTTTCTCCTGAGCATGTGATTATACTCTGGCCTCCCATCCTAAAACAAAGCAGGACAAAATACACACCCCACCGTGGGCCCCCTTCTGCCACCATTCTTTTTCTTTCCTTCACAGCCAAGACTCCTAAAAGTTAGAAAATAAGTAATTTAGAAATAGTTCATCATAGAAGAGTTAGAAATTAATAGATAAGCAGAAAGAAGAAAAATTTTGGATATTTAACCTCACTGCCCAGAGATAATCATTATTAACGTCTTATATAATTTTAGCATTAATTTAAAAAGTTGACACCTTCTGTTTTTATTTTCACAGAGTACTGTTATAAGGAAAAGCTTAAGTTACTGTACTAAGATAGAACATTGGAATTTTTTTTTTTAAGAAAAATATCTGAATCTTCTGGAATAATGTTAAGCCTGGTGGGTTTCTATGCATGATTTGATTTTTTTAAACTTTTCAGAATTGTCTAAATCAAATTTGGGGTCATTAAAACCTAATGCTTTGGAAGCATTCATGCTCATTAGAGTGTGGATGGAATACATAAAGCCTTGTTGTATTTTAGGCCGTGCTTATTACATGGCTTTTGCTTAAGCTACAGCCTGATATCACAAGAGGATTTCAGCTTTAAATATTTTAGAGTGTGTTAAAGCCCCATGCCCTATGAAATAACAATTTCATGGATTCCCTTCAGCTTCTGTGGACTGTTCAAAACGTCTGGCTGACGTTGGCTGTGAATTAAGATGTCAGCTGGTAAGATGGATTTCCTGCTTTAGAAATCCTATTGAGCTAATTTCATTGATCTTTTCTCCTTTTTGCCCATGTGCAGAATTAGACTGGCTGAGCAACCCAAGCTTTAGTGTTGGAACCATAACATCTCTGAGCCAACAAACTGAAGAGGCCACAGCCTTTGTTTCTGAAGAGTCGCTACTGACCAGGTAGTTTTTTTGATAGGTGGATTTTTAGTCTCTGTCAGTGTACCGTCTATAGCTTAGTTTGAATGATGCTTCATAGAAAACCCTGTGATAAAAGAGTTAAGTAAAACTCTTCCTTTTACCTGATGTAATGAGGTGATCTTTGACTATTTTCCCTTATCTCACTCTTACAGATTATCCTTTTTTTCTCCTTTCCATTGGAGTAGCAAGTACATGACCCAGTTACTGCCAGTAATTAGGCCACAAGGGAAATGGCATCATTGTGATTCTTCAGTAACTTTATTAACCTCATTAGTAACCTTTAGAATATTGTAATTCAGGTATTTCTTTAGTTGCATAAAGATAGAAGTTGCATGCAAAAATAGAAGGAGCTTTTGTGATAACATAGGATAAAACCTCATGAAAACTTTGGGGAAAGCAAAATGGCACACATCTGTACCCAGCTTTGAAAGAATTTTGTTATAGATCACTGGCTTGAGAAATGAGCTCTCTCACAAATATAGACCAAATGGTCTCATTAATATGATGTACTCTAAAAGTGTAGGAAGCTTTTAGAAATTGAGAATAGTTGATGCATGAGAGGGAGTAATGAGGAAGATCTCGTTATAACTTTAAAAAACAAGGACCAGAGTTAAACCTTTTTTTTTTTTTGGCATTAAGGATATGCTGGCATAATATGTAAGACTGAAAATAAACCTTTTATAGCATTAAAAAATACTGTATTTGATAAAATAACTGGTAGATTAATTTAAAAATATATAGCTTTGAAACTATAGGTTTACAAGCTTAGAAATCTTAGAAAGATTAGAATTTCTTCGGCTGATGTTATTTTAGGTCCAACTCTTAAATCTTTAAGGTGAGTTGCAATCCAGGAAGGTACTGTATAATGTATGGGCACATAGTAAGTCTGTGTGAGCATTTATAGAATTTCCTTTTGCATATATGTTTATTTGCATACTTGCTTACATATTATTTCCCTAATTCTCCTTTGAAAATAATTCTATTGTTGATTTTCCCAAACAGGAGTCCTCTGAATTCAGAGCCTTCAGATGAAAGTGACACTAACAAAAAGCCCAAACAAACAAGCAGAAAAAAGAAGAAAGAGAAAAAGAAGAAAAGGAAGCATCAGCACCACAAGAAAACCAAGAGAAAACGTGGGCAGTCAAGTAGCAGTGGATCTGAGTCATATACTGATTCTGAAAAGGACAGACCTTCCGGAAGCGTCAGAAGCAGTAAAAAGGAATCAGAGAAACCAAAGTAGGTTTTCTATTCTCAAATACCTATGATTTTTCAAATCTTGAATTTTTCTCCCTTGATCGTTGCCACAAGTTAGACATCTGAATGACTATTTAGCCACTCAATCAAAATGGAGTCAATAAATACCTCAGTAAAGTGGGAAAAAAACAAAAAGAGCTCTATCATTAGGTCAACATAAGAGAAGAAAACTTCATTAAAAAAATAGGGCCATGATTTTATTTGAGAAATATTATTTAGACACAGTAATGGTTGTGTCAAAATCTGATTCAGACAAAAAGTCTACAGTATTTCTGAAAGATGGCAGATGTGCCTTACAGTGGGCATATGGGCCAGTTCATTACTTAGCTTTACACGCTTTTGTAACGAGTAAGAAAAATGTCTTCTTTCTCTTTCTTGATATGTCTTCCTTTCATTCACTCACATCAGAACCCCTGTGTGCATAACACACACACACACACACAGACAGACACACACACACAGGTTAAGGTTAATATAGCACTTAAAAATAATCATTGCGTTTGTCCTTATTTCACATTTGTTTAGAACCACTGTGTTAAAGGTATAGAATGGCTCATGACCACAGTACTTCCTTTCCCTGGGGGCCTTTTTTCTCCTCGTGTTTCGCTCTGCTGTCTACGCCGAGCATAGTGTTCCAGGTGTTCTGCAGGTTGACCCCCGAGCAGGTGCTTTTCCTCTCTGCTTAGTCTAACTTCCTCTTACATAGGGAGGCACTTTTCCCATGCGTGAGACAGGTGGTTATGTGGTGAAACTACTTGAATTATTATTCCTCATTTAACTTTTTTCTTTTCTTTGTTCATGTGGTCTAGAAGAGAGAAAATCTAAGTCCTGTCCAAGGCATACTTGAAAAAATTGAGTGCTGTTAAGACTTTTGCGACTCTTCAGGGATTATTTGCTCTTGTGGTGTGCTTAGAAGTCCTGTTGATGTCAGTGGGAGCTGTGGTCGGAGTGAGCCTGGAATCCGGCCCGTAGTCTCCAGAGAGGCAGACACCATAGTCTTCCGGGACGCTTCTGTCTGCAGATCCGTGTTAGAGAATGCCGCAGTCCTCTGTGGCTCAGAGGACCCAGATTTATTTAGCCTTCTCTGTGTCTCAGGTGCTATCCCTGTAACCCTAGAGGAGGAAGGAATACAGGAGTCTAGCAGCAAGGTTTCGAACTTGGCTGAATTTCTGTGGGCGGGAACCACCCCACCTTGCTTGCCTTTGAGTCCCCCCAGCGGTTGGCACTGGGCCTGATGTGGAGTAAACGCTCAAGTACGTTTTTGTTACATGAATGAATGGATGAATATACCATTGATATTGTTGCTTTTTTAGTATGTCTTCAAAGCAAAATACATTCATTGCTGTGTGTTCTGAAGACTCATCTTTATCTTTTTTATGGCTGAGGAAAATGAGTTTTAAAGGATTTCCTGAAACTGTACAGGAAGGACCATAAGAACTTGAAAGGTAGTTATTTTCAGCCTATGCTTAACCACATCAGAGGTGATCTTTACAGCCTCTTGATAGTTTTCTGATCCAGACAGCATTCTTAAGTCTGTTGACATTTTGTAGAATATCCCCATTAAGATCAGAGTGGATTGTTCGTGTCTTTGTCTTTTACTTTCTCCCTACTCACTTCTGCAGTCTGTTCCTGGGACGGTGACCTGGAAGAATCGTTTGTTTCTGTACAGACAGGGAGTAAGATATTACTGAGTTGTGAGAGTCTTTCCGTGATGTCAGGAAAGCGGCCTGGAGGGAGGGGTGGGTTGCATACCATATGGGACTCTATTTCAGGGTGATGGAGGGACAGCTTCCCCAGAGGTCACAGCTTATAACTGACCTTTGTGTCCTAGGATGAGCTCTTCTTCACCTTCAGGGGGAGGCGCTTCCTTCCTCGTACACAGCCTAGACCACAGCCTGCTTCCTGACCACAGTACCCAGCAGGGGAGGAATGAGGGCTTGTTGCCCGCCAGGGGTGGTCTGCAGCCTGGCCCTTCCTGCCCCCTCTCCGCACTGGCTTTCCATTTCTTTCTGGAATGCATCGATCTCTTTCTCTCCCTTTGCTGCCCCTTTCAGTTTTTGTCATCAGAAAGCCCTCCACGGTTGTTCTGGAGGGGAATGTGTTAAAAATCACCATGTATTTTAACCCGAGATGCATCATTCAACAAATATTTATTGAGTAGCTACTTTGTGTCCCTGAAATACCATTCAGCCAATAATTGATTTAGAAGCCGTTAGAATCTTTATTTCTATCTGGTCAGAGCCAAAAAGCAAAGATGGAACAACACTTAATGGCTGTTTTGACTACTTTGGCACTTTCTTGTGTCAGCAGCATTATGAACTCATTTTCTTTAGAGGAAGAAAGAAGTTAGATGCCAGAAAAAAACCTCCCTCTTCTTTGACTCCTAGGGAACTGGTTCCCTTTGTATCTGAAAGTCTGCCAAGTCACAAATTGGTTCAAAGGGATAAATTAGGGTCTTGTCTTATAGTGGACTCTCTGCCCTTTAGATAGAGGTCCGGACGTATAGGCAAAACACCCTACACAGAGCCCAGACTATAAAAATGAGACTTAGACCATGCCTGTACAGTAGCACACAAGACTGAAGAATTTAGAACTGTGGCTTTGTTGCTGTTGTTGTTTTTAATTGGAATAAATTATCTGAGCACTTTCAAGTAAGTTAGGCAAAGTTAGGGCAGCCTTATCTTTCTCTCTCTCTCTCTCTCTTTTTTTTTTTTTTAAGAAAAAACCTTGTTTATAAATATACTTAAAAATCAAGTTATAATCATTTAAATGAATTATTTTTTTAAAAAACACCTATATCCTTCACGTCTATTTCTGGGATAAGTTGACTTCATTTCTTGGTAAAGGTCACTTAGTGTTGACAGTTTTTGCTCTGTATTTTAAAACTTTCTCCAGAGTAGGAGTCCTCTTCCCATTTTTATGGCATGTGCACATTTTATGTACTTAGGTGTGCTTGATGCTGTACGGAGTTTGAAATGTGTAACTTTCACATTTCTGAAACGTGAAATATGTAACTGGGAGATTTCTAAGTGCCTCTTCCCTTTTCTTGTTCGCCTTCCTTTGTCCCACAGCCAAGAAAATAATGCCACTGCTGATATTGGACGTCACTTTGTTTGGCTTGAGGACATTCAGGCTCTGACGGGAGAAACCTTCAGAACAGATAAGAAGCCGGATCCTGCAAACTGGGAATATAAGTCTCTTTACCGAGGAGATGTAGCAAGGTATCCATTGTATAGCTCTCCCTGGCTTTCCCTGGCGGGAGGGAACTTCCTTCTCCTCTGTGCTCTCTCAGCACTGTCTGCGTCTCTTTGCCCCCCGACCCCCGCCATCGACTCTGTTGACTTTTATCCACTGTTAACTTGTGTAGGCATATACGATAGAAGGTGAGTGATCTCACATTCTAAAATAAAATTTTAAACCTTGAGATCAGGACCCAGGTCAGATTAATCTTATTTAGCCATGGTGCTTGGCATAGTGTGTGGCATAGTAGGTGTTCAATGAATATTTGTAGAATGAATGAACCGAAAAATACCTTGAAATAATTGTGACTCTCCGTAAACCATTTGGTCTAATCTATATGCCGTTCTTAGAAGTTACAAAAGCCTTTTATTTATCCACCCCCTGCAACGCACACATGCCATTTTAAAAAATGACATTAAATGGTAATGACTTTTTCAAACTGTTTCCAGCATACATACGTCACCAGATAATCGTAAAAATAGCTGATGGTATTTGCTTCAGCAATGAGTTTAAACTTTTCTCCTCTAATCTGTCAATCAAAAATATTTGAATCCTCAATAAACCCTTTAGACACTTAGTACTTTGTAAGAACAATAATACACAGTCTCTGTTCCCAAACAGCTTATAGGTAATGAAAACTGAAGGTAGAGAATCATGGGATATATGGCCAAGAGGAGGCCTTGAAGATCATTATCATTCTTCATGGGCTAATTAGTTTTTAAAGTAAATTTTAGTTCCCATTACTTTTCTGCACCTCCACATTTTAGTCATGTTGTCACTCATTGTGACACTGTAACTCACCACATAAGCAACTCCAACTAAAATTTCCTCTATGATGAGTTTATATCAGTTTTTTTTGGTGCATATTTGTATCTCCATACTGTCTACTAAAACCTCATGGCAGGGAGTAAATGACTATCATATTTAAAGTGTATTTGTGTATTTTTAGAATGATTTTAATGCTCCCTAAAGTCCTGTGCGGTTTTTCATGCCGCAGATGTGGGGATACACAGCAAATGCTGGATTGGCATGAAGTATGTAGCATGATCCTGTGCGTGTTCTCTCACCGATGCTAGCCTGTCTGACCCTCACAGCTGCTCCATGAGGAGGGGGCACTCTGATTTTACCAACGAGGAAAGGAGTCTCAGAGATGAAGTACCTTCTCAAGGTCATACAACCAGGAAGCAGGAGAGTTGGGGTTTAAACCTGTATTTCTCTGACTTCAGATGTTCTTCCACTGTCCACACAAAAAAAAGAAGAGACAGGTTGGGTGGTAGGGCATTTTCTAGGCTGGGAAACAGAAGGCTCTGGTTCTCATTCTGACTTTGCTGTTGACTAGTAATATAATCCCAGGCAAGTCTCTTAACTTCTCTGAGCTTCCATTTCTTCAGTTGTAAATTGGGAATTGTAACGCCTGCTGTGCCTTACACTCAAATATCAAAAATATTTGCCATGAAATTAGAAATTGGTGTGCAAATAGAAAGAGTTATTATTTAGTAATAGATTGAAAAAAAGAAAAAATATGAACAGAGAGTGGCTCTTGAGCCTCTGTTAATCAATGGCCCAGAGCTCAGGAAGAGTAATTAAAGACAACTTTATTAATCTAAACTACAAAGAGACTACTACAAAGGGCTTAGGGCATTGGTGTGATTTCCTAGTAAATTACTAAAACTTAAGTGAGGCAAGTCTTGCCCAGATTAATAGCTGTACAACTGCTGGTGTCCAAGTCTGAGAAGGTGTTGGTCCCATGGTACTCTGAGCTGCTCAGGGGACGGTGGGAATACTGTGTCAGGTACTGAATTTTCACACTTTTTAAGAGGGATACTGACAAACCAAGAGCATTGAGAGGAAGGTGAGCAGACACTTGGCTAAGGCCATCGCATGAGGATGAGGTGAGGGCTTGTGGGTATTTGGCCCCTGTCAGGGATATGGTCGTCGTTTTGTAGGCTTTGTTGGACTGTCTTTTGGAAGGTGGGTTGGCAACGTTCTGTGTAACTTGGGAAGCAGAACCAGGACCAGTGAGTGGAAGTCTGGCTCAGCATAAAAGCGATCTAAGAGTGTGAGCATCCCAGCAATGATGTGTGTTTTGGAGCATTGTCGTAAGCAAGGGTCAGGTTCTAAAGTTAGTGTATAACAAGTCAGAATTACCTTTGGAAAATTCCGTAGGACTAATATACTATCTGTCAGTGAAGTTCAGCTAGTTTTTTCTCCATTTTTGGAAGAGATTATTGTTTCTTTGGCTATATACCAGATGAAATAATTGGCTTAAGTTTAGGAGCCAAGTTGTTTGAAATAATAATAATAATTTAAACTTATCTAGTCCTTACTGTATGGCTAAGGACTTTACATATATAATTTAAATTTTTTTCTATTTATTTATTTAGTTATTTTTTGTTGTGTTGGGTCTTCGTTGCTGCGTGTGGGCTTTCTCTAGTTGCGGCGAGCGGGGGCTACTCTTCGTTGCGGTGCACAGGCTTCTCATTGCGGTGGCTTCTCGTTGCAGAGCACAGGCTCTAGGCGTGCGGGCTTCAGCAGTTGTGGTGCGTGGGCTCAGTAGTTGTGGCTCGCGGGCTCTAGAGCACAGGCTCAGTAGTTGTGGCACACAGGCTTAGTTGCTCCGCAGCATGTGGGATCTAATTCCCTGACCAGGGATTGAACCCATGTCCCCTGCATTGGCAGGCGGAGTCTTAACCACTGCGCCACCAGGGAAGTCCCAGAACTTTACATATATAAACTTTTTTGATCATCCTAGCAATTCTCTGACATAAGGTATTGTTATTATCCCTGTTTTACAGACAAGGAAACTGAGGCACAGTTTGTTTGTTTGTTTGTTTTTTAAAACTTGATCATGGTCACCCAGCTAGTAAATGGTGGAGTTGGAATTTGGACCGAGGCAGTCAGACACTGAGAAGGCATGTGTGAATTGAATTCGCCAAAGGAAAGGCAAATTCATGTTGCTCAGCCCAGCTTACTCTGGGGCTCAGACCCACTGAGTGGATTCAGGGCAGAACTGGGTGTTTGATTTAAACATATTCTCTTCCCAAACCCTTTCCCTTTTTCTTTTCTTTTCATTTCTTTCACTCTTTCTTTCTTTCTCTCTCTCTCTTTTTTTTGGGGGAGGTGACTAAGTACCTGTATCTGAATTTATTTAAATTAGATACATGTGATATCATTCACTGAACCTCCAAACAAAGTGGGGGTCCCTACCTCTGGAATTATTCAAGTGAAGACTAGCTGATTATTTGGTAAGGATTTTATAGGAAAGTGCCTTTATTTGGGGAACTATTGCATTAATCCTAGGTTCTGTCCAATTATTGAGGTTCTGTGACAAGTGATAAATTGTATAGAACCTAAATATCCAACAGTAGGGAAATGATTAAATAAATTATGACACACTCTTCCAATGAACCAGTTTGAAGCCAATAAAAATTGTATTTTCTAAAACTAATGGTATGGGGAAATGCTTAAAAGTAGGGAGGAAAGCCTGAAGCTATATATCAGCTATTTTAAAAAAGGATGTGTGTATGTATATATATGAATATATGCATATGCACATTATCTGAAAGTTGATACTTAATAATGTAGGCCAGTAGCATTCTTTTTTCTCCTTTATCATTTTCATCAAATCTGTTATAAAAGGAAGCTATTAAAATCAGTTTTACAAAATGCAGTTTTAAAGTCAGAAAACATTTTTTAAGAGATTGAATATCTAAAATCTTGTTCATTTTTAGTGAAAATAAAATAGTAATTAAGGAAAACAAAACTAGTTTTTAACTTAAAATTTGTTTCTTAGGGGCTGAAAGGCTTATATAGAGCTGTTTTAGCCTATTTTATCTCATCACCCTTTGCTAAAGTTGTTTGACTCATAAATGGAAAGGAGAGAGATTATCCAGAGGTAATCCAGGAGGAACGGGAGAGAGGATAAAGAGAAAGGGTTTGAGAGAAAACTCGTGTGTGTGAGAGAAACTATTCCCGCAAAGTGGAATCACCACAGTAGAGCAGTGGGGGAGGCACAGGCAAGCAGAGAGCTTCTCAGGTCTCTGTTGACAGTGAGGAAGGAGAGGAGGTGATGGAGCTGGACCAGGATGATGTGGAAGAGAAGCTCCCTGGGAGTTGACAGAAGATGGCAGCACCTCTCTCTTGCTTTTTTCTCTCCACAGCATTTTATTGTGAAAAAATTTAAAAATACAGCCAAAGTCGAAAGAATTTTACTGTGAGCACTCATATAACCATGCCCTGCGTTCTACCATTAATGTCTCTGTGCTTGCCTTGTCACATACGTGTCCATTCGGCTGTCTACCCACCCATCTTAATTTTTGGATGCGTCTCAAAGTAAACTGCAGAAATCAATACACTGCCCCCTAAATACTTCAATGTGCATATCATTGGCTAGAGTTCAAGATTTGCTTATTTTTTCTTTTGATTTAAAATTTACTTACAGTGTAATAATCCACATCTTTATTTGCTGAGTTTGACAAATGCATATACCTGTGTAACCCAGACACCTATGAAAATAGAGGACATTACCATGACCCCAAGAAGTTTCCCCAGGCTCCTTTCCACTCAGTCCACACCCCACCTCCCTAGAGAAGATCACCATTCTAATTTTTTTCCACCATCAATTAGTATGGTCTATTCTAGAATTTCATATAAATGGAATCATATAGCGTGTGCTCCATTGTGTCTGGCTCCTTTCACTCGGCATAATGTTTTTGAGTTTCATCCATGCTATGGCATTTATCAGTAGTTTGTTCCTCTTCCTGGTGGGAGTATTCCATCAATGGCCATACCACCATTTGTTTATCCATTCTTCTATTGATGGACACCTGGACTTTTTCCAGTATTTGGCTGTAAGGAATAAAGCTGCTGAGAACATTTGTGCACAGCTCTTTGTGTAGACGTGTGGTTTCCTTTTTCTTGGGTAAATACCTAGGAATAGAATTGCTAGGTCATAGGGTAAGGTCTGTGTTTAGTTTTTTTAAGAAACTGCCAGACCTTTTCCCAAAGTGATTGTACCAGTTTACATTCCCACCAACAGCATATGAGAGTCCCGGTTACTCCACAGATCATTTGCCAACATTTGGTATTGTCAGTCCTTTTAATTTTAGCTGTCTGGTGGGCCTGTGCTGTATCTCACTGTGGTTTTAATTGCTTTTCCTTGATGACTAATGATGTTGACCACTTTATGTGCTTATTGGTCATTCATATCTTTTGTGACATTTCTGTTCAGATCTTTTGCCCATTTTTTAATTGGGTTGTTTGTATAACATACATACAGAAAAGTGTGCACAGTTTTCCTTAGCTTTTGTGCACATATTTAGTAGTCTCGTGTTTAACTCTGGGGACGCCTACATGATCCATAAAAGCATTTCAGAACCCAGCCTCTTTTCCTGTAGAGTAGAAAATAGCCAAATGTAATTTTATTTGACATACTTTGTTTCAGGATTAAAAAAAGAATCTTAGACCTCTCTGTTATCTTAAGTAGGGACACAGGGCAGTACTGAGAAAAAGGGACTGGTCTAGGAGACGGATGACCTAGCGTCACCTGAGGTCTCAGCGTCCTCATCTAGGAATGGTGTAAAAGAGGAGATGATTTCCGCCTTGCCTGTCACACATGATTGTGATGTTCAGATGACATAATGTATGGGACAGTGCTGTACAAAGCTGCAGGAGAATATAAGTTACTAAGATCTGGAAGACAGGCGTGATCTTAAATTCATGAGATGTAAACAAAGAGTCATGTTAGAGGAATAAGTCAGGCAGAAAAAGTTAACAGCTAATCCTTGTACTTCTCTAAATAGAAGCAATTTGAAGGGAAGGTGAATTTGAATGTATGCAGTTAACTTGCAGAACAGAGTGTGTCTGCTGGGTCTTCAGTGATTTGGATCCAGGGCCCATGTTCTCTCAGTAACTTGTTTTCTTTTTCAAATATAAGATACAAGAGGAAAGGAGACTCCTGCCTTGGCATTAACCCTAAGAAGCAGTGTATATCTTGGGAGGGGACTTCCACAGCAAAGAAGCGGTCACACAAGCATGTCGAGCGCTACTTTACAAAGAAGAGTGTGGGATTAATGAACATTGACGGAGTTGCCATTAGCAGTAAAACTGAACCTCCCTCATCAGAGTCGATCTCATTTATCCCAGTGAAGGGTGCAGAGGATGTGGTTTCCCCTGTTACAACCTGGTTGAACCCTCTGGGGATTTATGATGAAGCCACCACGCAGTGGTTACAAGGCCGGGGTCCTTCAGGGCAAGAATCCAAGCAGCCAGATTCACAGCCCAACAGAGAGAACGTGCTTCTCAAGGCCAAGGTGGAGGAGTTTAACAGGAGGGTTTGGGAGAATCCTCGGGATATTCAGCTGTGGATGGCATTTGTTGCTTTTCAGGTAAGTATCGCTGTCCCAGTTCTCTTACCTTAGAATAACGGTCTTAATTTGGGGCACTGATTTACTCTGCAGTGACTTTTGAGCTCCTAGGAGGAACCCTGGTGCCGGGCCTCTAAAGATAACTAGAATTCAGCCCTTGCCTTGAGTTTACTCAAAAGCCCAGTGAGGAAGGATAAATGCCATCTGGGGTAATAAATGCTATAACATCTAATTTGGGGATGGAATGAGGGGGTGACTTGCCACTAGGGAGTAAGAAATGGCTTCCAACGGATGGTGAAACTTGAACAGAATCGTGAAAGAACAGTAGATGCTAACCAGGCAGGGGGAGGCGTTCCTGAAATACAAACAGAACATGCGAAGTGCACAGAATTGCAAAGAGGGGCTGCCTGTGCAATGACGTAGTTAGAGCTATGTGCTCCCCTTCTGGAACACGTGGATTTGTCTTCGTCCCACTTATCTTTTTGAACCACTTATATAATTATCATATTTGTCCTACATTTGGCTGTGTTATTGGTAAAACTGGCTCTTCAGAAAAGGTTTTCAAGACATTGCATGCTAGTTATTGATACATAAATCTAAGTTTAAAATGACAGAGAGTGGATAGGTAAATTAGGTGAACTAAACACAAGATCAAACATGTCTGAATAACAATTCATTTTGAGAGGTGAGAAACCGTTAGGGGCTTATAAGTCACTCTACAAGCAGCCTTGAAATCCTGAGGGTCCCCCACTTCCATTTGCATTTGTAAATTGGTGTTTTTGTTGTTGAGGACAAGGTCATGAGAAGTCCGGGCCTGTACGCCATCGAGGAAGGAGAGCAGGAAAAGCAAAAGCGGTCCCTGAGGCTGGTTCTGGAGAAGAAGCTGGCCATTCTGGAACGGGCCGTGGAAAGCAACCCGAGCAGCGTGGATCTGAAACTCGCCAAGCTGCAGCTCTGCACCGAGTTCTGGGAGCCCTCCACTCTGGTCAAAGAGTGGCAGAAACTGATATTTTTACATCCCAACAATACAGCCCTTTGGCAGAAATACCTTTTATTTTGCCAGAGCCAGTTTAGCACCTTTTCCATATCAAAAATTCAGAGTCTTTATGGAAAATGCTTGAGTACTTTGTCTGCTGTTAAGGACGGCAGCATCTTGTCTCACCCTGAGCTGCCTGGCACTGAGGAGGCCATGTTTGGTAAGGAGATGATGACCAGATCCTCGTAGGCGGGAGGAGCTGTACTTTCTTTTGGCTAAGTTGAAAATGAAGATTTGTTTTCAGTTTATTTTAGGAATGTCTAAGTCGATAAAACTGATTTTTAAAAAAGATATTATGACTCCTTTTGATAACAGGTTCTCCCCCTCCAGCTTCTTGGTGGTGGGGCATTAGAGCCAGTAGGGTTCGGAAAATATCACCAGACTAGAAGTTCCAACTTTTCTACTTATTAATCAGGTAAATGTAGTCAAGTCTCTTAACTGCTTTGGCTGTTGGTGGCCTTCTCTATGGAGATGCCTGCACTGCTCATCTGACCCATTAGAGCACAGGGTCTGAGGCACTGGTGTTTGCGGGATGCCCTGACTGGCTGGAAATCACTGATAGATGGAGGTTTTTGCTATTATTATACTGTTGCCTTTTTTGGCAGGTCCTGAAGGAGACTAGAATATAAATTTTGTCCAGTAATGAGGCACGGGAGCTGGAGAGTGTCACTCTTGACTTGAATCCTGAGTTTGCCCTTCATGGGTTCTGGTGTGACCTTGGATAGGTTCCTTAACCTGTTTGAGCTCTAGTTTCTCCCTCAGCAGCAATAGTACAATACCTGCTTTACCTGATTGTTGCGCATGTCAGCTAAGATAAGATATGGTGAGTCTAGCTCAGTGTCTGGCATGTAGCAGGTGTTTATTTGATCAAATCCCTGCAATCGAATAGTGCTACTAATTTCTAAAGATAGAAGTATATTGCTCTAGAAATAATAAGCATTTACTCCACTGACTTAAAGAGTCTCATGTTTGATGTCCTTTGTGACGAGCTCAAACAGCTTAATGGTATTTAGTAGATGGAACTGTACCACAGTTAAAATGAACCAAAATTTTCAAACATGGAACCCTGATTTGTTTACAGCAGACTGAGTACACAATGAAAACTGCTGGTGAATAATGCCATCTAGTGATCAGTTGAGTACAGATCTTTGCTTTCTGATAAAAAATCTACAACGCCATCCTTCTCCTAGAATTTTTCTCATATTAATGAGCTTTGAGTATTTGATAACCAATATTCAGACCATCCTCTTGCCTTATTTTATTGTTACTATTCGAACTCTGTGATAGTTTCACATAAAAATGAGAATGTACTTTCATTGCAGTACTATTTGAGTCCTTTAAAATCAGGACATGTATGTCCCACAGCTTTGAAAATATTAACAGTCACTAATTTCAGGGAAGAGATGTTCTGGGTGTTGAACTGCATGTCTGTAGGAGTTATGTTCTCTCCCTTTTTGGGTGTTAACCAGGGTTCTTCCCCTTTGCTCTCCCTGCCTGCAGCCCTCTTCCTTCAGCAGTGCCACTTTCTGCGGCAGGCTGGTCACTCCGAGAAGGCCGTCTCTCTGTTCCAGGCCATGGTTGACTTCACCTTCTTCAAACCCGACAGTGTGAAAGACCTGCCTACCAAAGGACAGGTGCAAGTCCTGCTTGAGTCCCCCCACCCCGTCTCCATCTCTCTCCCTCCCCCTCTCCCTCTTTCGTGGGGGGGTGTGGATAATGGGAGGTGGTGGTCGTATTTTTTAAATATTTATATCCTCCTTTACATCAGTCCTGTTGAGGATTGTTCCTCAGAAATATTCTGGCAATCCAAAGAAAATTCCATAATGAAAGTAGTGAAACATGGAGAGAGGAAAGACGATCCCTCCACCTCCCCAAATACAAAGATTCACTTGTGTTCCTTTTCTTTCCCTTACTTACTGCCCGTGTTTAAATGCTAGTTGCCCCCGCCCTCCAGGCAGGCAGTTGTCATGCCCTTTAAACTGTGGTCCTCTCTCCTGCCTCTGTGGATTCTAATCTGGGTCTCGTGTCTCTCCCCTGGTGAACCTTTCCACCACCTAAAATCTTTGCTGGAGTTGCAAGTGAAATTACATGTTGGTGCTTTGTCAACACTGATCCTGACTGGGGGTGGGTAGGGCTGGGGGGGTTAGGCATTTAGAAGATGGGGGAACATTGCCAATATTTGTGATGTGAAGCAATAGAAAAAACTTACCGTAGAACTATCCAAATAAGAAAACCTTCTTTTCCCTTTTTCCACTCAAGAAAACTCAGTTTTCTACTCAGCAAAGAGGGTCTGATGAGAGATGGATTGGACATCTGAATTTATGGTGAACTTTCAAAGGTCTTTCGTGATAGGCTATGGTCTCCATCTTGTGGAGCTTTCATGAACTGCCTGTAAAGACTTTTTACCATCCTTATTTTTAACCTTTTTTTCCTAGACAAAATTGGGTTAAAGAATATTGGTTAGTATTGGTATAACTGATTGTTAGTATAATAAGCCAGATAACACAGTTATTTTAAGACACGTTTTGCTGTTTGAATAACGTGCTGTGCTGCAGAAGTGGTTCTTAGCCTCTCTGCGGAGCCTGGGGTATGTGCTGGGGGTCAGGATCAAAATTGCCCTCACCCCCACCCCTTTGCTGACACCCTCTGGGGTGGGAGCAGTCGCTGATGGGCTTGGGGGGCGCTGCCCAGGACAGAAGCACCACCCAGGGCTGGCCCACGCACTTGAGGCTTTAAATACTCGAGGGCATGACCACACCTCAACTTAATACATGTTCCCAGCACACAGTAGGGACCAGTGCTTGTTGGCACCGAGCTGAAGGTGGTGGGCACCCAGTGAATAAGAGGTCTGTAATTTCAAAGCATGTGTATGACAACTTTGAAGCTTTTATTTAATGACATTCCATACCTTTGTAACTGAGAGACACTGTTACCATAAACAGAGTGGTACAACAGAAAACAGGCAGAGTCTGGGATTACTGGTCTGTGTTTCTGTGGAATAAATGAATTGGTTATAACCATTCATCACACTTAAAAAAACAAACCTTCTTTTCCTTGACTGCGCTTCTGCCATCCCTTTTATTTATTTATTTATTTATTTATTTTTTTTGCGGTACGCGGGCCTCTCACTGTTGTGGCCCCTCCCGCCGCGGAGCACAGGCTCCGGACGCGCAGGCTCAGTGGCCATGGCTCACGGGCCCAGCCGCTCCGCGGCATGTGGGATCTTCCTGGACCGGGGCACGAACCCGTGTCCCCTGCATCGGCAGGCGGACTCTCAACCACTGAGCCACCAGGGAAGCCCTGCCATCCCTTTTATAAGAGCAAATCCTGTAAAGAGGGAGTGTAGTCCTCCCGGTTCCCCTTGCCGAGGTGGCTGCCTGCACTCGGAGCGCAGGGCCTGGCCCTCCTGTGGCTCTCCTGGATGCAGACGGGGGCTCAGGCTGGGTCATCCTGCCGCTCCTGCCCTTTGAAGCCTGCTCGTTCTTCTTCGAGAGGTTTCTTGCAAAAGCTTTCATTGAACAGGTTACTGGCTCACTTTTTTTTTTTTTTTTTTTGGTTGCACCAGGTCTCCTTAGTTGCGGCTTGCCAGCTCCTTTAGCTGCAGCTCACGGGCTCCTTAGTTGTGGCATGCAATCTCTTAGTTGCGGCATGTGAGATCTAGTTCCCTGACCAGGGATCGAACCCAGGCCCCTGCATTGGGATCGTGGAGTCTTAACCACTGAACCACCAGGGAAGTCCCTACTGGCCAACTTTCGAAGTCCTGATTGCCAGGTGATGACATGTTCAGTTTCCTGTTCATGGAAGTGTTCACGTTTGTTCCATAGGGAATTGCTGCCGCCAAACTGCCTCCACACGCTGTAGGCCTGGTGGCCAGATGACTGAGGGAGGGGCCAGGCTTTACCCTGCAGGCCTGTTTGTTCACGGGGTGTCAGCCGTGTTCAGCCGTCTCCCAGCAAACACTTACTGAGTCCCTCCTGTGTGTTGGGCACAGTGCCAGGTGCTGGGGGTTTACTGTAATTGAGATGTGGTCCTGACCTCTAGCGCTCACAGTCTGTCCTGTTGAAACTTTGGTAATATAATATTGTAAATCAACTGTAATTCTATTAAAAAAAAAAAAGACGTTGAATCTCCTTCCCCTCCAAAGGTCTTGAAAGCAACATGACTTCAGGTATCAGTTAGGGGGCCCAGTGGCATTCAGGGAACTGGCAGTGCCACTGTCCCTGGTCAGAACCGGCAAATTGTCCCTCTGCCACCCAGCTGCAGGTCCCTTTTGCTGGGCTTGGCCCGTCTTTCTGTAACTAACCTCAGAGGCGTCCTCCCATCACCTTGTGCCATATTCTGTTTGTTAGGAGAAGCCGCTGGGCCCAGCCCACATTCAAGGGTGTGAATACCTCAGGGCAGGGGAGGGCCACAGGGGCCTCTCTTGGTGGCTGCCTGTCACACTAATTGTTTTTTCTGTTTTGTGTATCGTATATCTACTCCCAAGACTGATGACAGGCAAGATTTCAAGAATCATAAGCCCCACTTATGCCAGTCAGCACTGATTTTGCCCAGTGACTTAGCAGTTCTGTACAAGGTAGACTAACCTCTTTATTTTAAACCTGAACAGGTAGAATTCTTTGAGCCCTTTTGGGACAGTGGAGAGCCCAGGGCTGGGGAGAAGGGCGCCCGAGGCTGGAGAGCGTGGATGCAGCAGCAGGAGCGGGGCGGCTGGGTGGTCGTCAGCCCAGGTAAGGCGCCTGTCAGTTGAGATGCTCCGCCTTTTCCTTCCAGAATTTGTTTTCACGTCTTCGTGGGTTATTTGTTCGTAGGTGTGAGCTATTTATCAGTAGCTTAAGAACACTGTGCAAACATCAAAGTGTCAAAAACTCATGAAGTAACTGACCTGGGAGAAAGACTGTTTCTTCCCTTTAGGGATTTTAAAGCAGTTGACTGCCATCCCCTCCTTTAGTCCATACACTCTGAGGGTTGAATTTCTTTCCAGAGGAAGTAATTTTCATTTTTCCTTTTGTAGGTTGATTCTGATTAGTAATTTTGTTACTAATCCCTTGCTCTCCCTCCTCCCATTTTTGTGTGTGTTTAAGACTGTCTTTTTGTTTTCTTGGCAATGTACAGACCAACAGATTATTTGAAAAATACTTGCCTTTTTAGGAATACTATAAAATAATTATTAACTAGCATTTATACAGTAGTCATTCTAAGTGACTCCAAAGTATTTTCCAGATTTGTACCCTTCAAGACAGCATTGACCAACAGAAATATAATTCAAGTCACATATGTAACTTCACATTTTCTGGTAGTCACGTTAAAAAAGTGAAAAGAAAGAGGTGAAATTAATTTTGATAATGTATTTTGTTTAACCTAGTATATCAGAACATTAACATTTCAACATGTAATCAATTTAAACAAATTAATGAGATATTTTGCCTTCTTTTTTTTCCATACAAAGACTTTGACATCTCGTGTGTATTTTATACTTACAGCACGTCTCAATTCAGACCAGCCACTTTCAGGTGCTTGATAGCCTCACACTATGGCTACCGAATTGGACAGTGCAGCTCTCAGCTGAATCAGGAATTGCTTCACTTTCTGGTTTTGTTGAAAGTGTGAGGGGGAGAGAGCCCAGACTCAGCCAGCCTCTTCTCACAGGTGTGACCTTTCTGGGCCTTGGTTTCTTCATCCACAGCATGGAAGCTTTGGATTAGCTAAGGTGTGCTTGGCAGCGCAGAGCTCCAGGCCAGGTGGCATCCCCGCCTCCACTAAGGCAGGTGGGGTGGTGGGACCGTCAGGTATTTGGGGTGACTCTGCTCTGGGCAGCGCTGTCTGGTGATGGTCATGCCTCACCTGGGCTGTCAAAGGCTCAGCTGTTTTGACTTCTCTTGAGTGTCCTTTCCTAAAAGAACTGGAACTGTTCTTCAGGCTGACCTCAGTGGTTTCATATATGAAAACAATAACCTGCAGGGAAAAATGGAAGTAGGTGTTGCACTTTGAGCCACTGAGTCTGCAAGACCACATGAAGAGTTACGAAAATAGGTCTTTGGGTAATAAATCTTTCTCTGAGTGACCGACTCAGCATGGTTCTGTGTTTTCAGCTTGTTTTTGTTTGTTTCTATGTTTTGTGAATGAGCAAGACTCTTAGACTGCATGGTATGTATGTTCTAAAGTTTACCATATTCTGCAATTCTATGAGGATAGAGTTCTCATAGCAGTGTCCAGAGACCAAGTTAACATTACTTCTCTGATAAATGTCCAAATGTCTAATCGTCACTCATAATCAGATGTAAAGTAATTTTCTCAGAAAGGTAACCCCAGTGCTGAAACCTTGATTTTTAGTATCAAGTTAGGGACATGTGTTGGTGCTAATATTCCTGCGAAGTTTCCATTATAGAGAATCTTCTACTGAATTCAGTGAATTTCTTTCTAATGAATATAATGGGAGTATGCAAAACCCCAGCAGCATCAGGAGAAAGGTTGAAAGATTCTTGTTTTCAGAAAACTAGTGGAGAGCTATTTTTGGTTTTGTTTTATTTTTAAGTTTTTGGTTCATCATGACAGGGTTGGCATCTAGAGAGTGGCTGGTGTTTCTCATTGATTCTGAAGTACTTCTTCATACATTACAACTTATTTCTTCTTGCTTACCCTCACTTCCTGTTAGGCTGTGATTGTTACGTATATACATCTGTCCACAACCATGTAACTCTTTGAATTACTGATGTAATAAATTCTGGTATCTAAGTCTGATGTGTAACTCACAGGGGTAATTTCTCTTATAGTAAGTTTCTCAGCGTGATTAAAGGATTACTTCAAATGTAGACCTTTAGAAGAAGGTGATAAATAGTTAAATTTGTTTTCTTCTTTGAGGAATTCAGAAGAGCATTGGGTAGAATATTGGGTTTAAAATGCTGGTACACGTATCATGCATTTCGATTTTTTGAGATTTTTGCTTGTTATTTATTTTGAAATACTTATAGACTCACAAGAAGTTGGGGGAAAAAGTACACAGGGAGGTTTGTGCACCCTTCACCCAGCTCCCCACAGTGCTAGTGCTGCAGACAGTAGCACAGCCAGGAAATCGATGCTGGTACAATCCACAGAGTTCATTCAGATTTCACTGGTTTGACAGGCACTCGTCTTTGCCTGTGTTTGTTTCGTACTTTACAGCTTTACCACATGTGCAGCTTCACGTAACCACAATCAAGATACAGAACCACTGCATCGCCACAGGGCTCCCTATGCTGTACCTTTCTTGCCATGCCTCCTCCCCGCTCCCCCCCACTCCTACCACTGATCTGTTCTCCATGTCTATTATTATATTACCGTGTTATTTCACCTATGTTTATATAAATGGGATCATAGGGCATGTAACTTTTCAACATTTTTTATTGTAAAACACACACAAACTTTACCATCTTAACTATTTTTAAGTGTACAGTTCAGTGACATTAATTACATTCAGACACTTGTGCGACCATCATCACCTCTATCCATTTCCTCAACTTTTTCATCTTCTCCAGCTGCAACTCTATACCCATTAAGTATTAACTCTCCATTCCTCTCCTCTGTCCCTAGCCCCTGACAGCCACCACTCTACTTTCTGTCTCTATGAATTTGACTACTTTAAGAACGTCATATAAGTGAAATCATTCAATATTTGAATGTTTTGTGATGGCTTATTTCACTTAGTATAATGTCTTCAAAGTTCATACAGTATGAAGCACGTGTCCATATTCCTTTGCTTTTTGAGGCTGAATAATTTTACATTGTATGTACACACCACATTTTATTTCTCTCTCCATCTGTGGATGGACACTTGGATTGCTTCAGCTTTTGGCAGTTGTGAATAATACTGCTGTGAACGTGGATACACAGATACCTGTTGGAGTCCCTGCTTTCAGTTCTTTGGGGTCTATACCCGGAAGTGGAATTGCCGGATCATGTGGTAGTTCTGTGTTTAATTTTTTGAGGATCCATCACACTGTTTTCCACATCAGCTGCACCATTTTACATCCCCACCACCAATGCACGAGGGTTCCATTTTCTTCACATCCTCACTAACAGTTGTTTTCTGTGTAACTTTTTAAGATTGGCTTTTACTCAGCAGAATTCCCCTGAGATCCGTCCATACTGTTGCATGTGTCAGCAGTTTCTTCATATTTATTGCTTAGCGGTGCCCATGGCATAGATGTACCACAGTTTGTTTCTCTATTCACCCTCTGTAGGACATTTGGATAGTTGCCAGTTTTTGGGTATTACGAATAAAACTGCTGTGGGCATTAATGTATAGGTTTTTGTGTGAACATAGGTTTTCATTTTTCTGGGATCAGCACCAGGAATACAATTTCTGGGTCTTATGGTAAGTGCAGTTTAGTTTTATAAGAAACCGCCAAACTGTTTTCTGGGTGGCTGCACCATTTTACGTACTCTGTTTGTTTATTTTTAAATATTAAACTTTACAGAAGACTCAGACTTTTTTCCTTTCCTATTCTGCATGTTCAGAGTTAGGAAACAAAAGTGAAATAAAGTATAGGATATCTTGACTTGCTTCTTTTTTAAAAAAAAGTGAACATGTGTCATAATCATAGGGCCACTGGCTAAAAATTCTGATGGCTTAAGAAAATCTAAAGCAATGCTCCCATTAAATGCCATTTAGCATTCTAGAAGTGTGTTGTACAATACAGTAGCCACTAGTGACACGTGGCTATTTTAATTAAAATTAGTTAAAATGAAATAAAATTTAAAATTCAGTTATTCTACCAGCTACATTTCAAGTGCCCAGTAAGTCACTTGTAGCTGGAAGCTATCATATTACTCAGCACAGAACTGGAGCACTTTCGGCATCACAGAAAATTCCTCTGGGCAGTGGTGTCCTAAATATGTGTCGTTCCCATTTTAATTGCTGTGATAACATTAGCAGTCATCTTACTTCACCGGCTAACCTGCCGTTTTTTTCTGGGAACCTGAGTGACTATGGGAGAGTCTGTAAATGCCACTGAGTGTCCCAGAAGGCTGGGCCTGGGTCTTACCTTGGCCTTCCAGGTGCCCACCCCTGTAGCTGGCACAGGCAGGTAGATTTAAGTGTTGATGGTGGCTTTATTTGCTGGTTAGGTGTGCTAGAAGTTTGATTCTTGCCTAGATGATGACGATGATGAACCAGAAGACGACGACCAGGAAATTAAAGATAAGACTCTGCCCAGGTGGCAGATCTGGCTTGCTGCTGAGCGCTCCCGAGACCACAGACACTGGCGGCCGTGGCGCCCTGAGAAGACCAAGAAGCAGGCGGAGGAAGACTGTGAGGACCCAGAGAGGCAGGTGAGCGCCACGCCCCCCGCGGGGTCTTTGCTCTGCCCCCGTTCCCGTTGGGGTTTGGCTCCCCGGAGGAGTCTGCTGGGCTTTCTGGGCACCTGCCTGGCTTGGGAGGTTCTAGCCTGCTCCTGCTTAAGGAAACTCCCCTCTTTCCCGGAAACCGGGGAGGCTTTCACTGGCTGTGAGTGATGGGGGAGCATCGAGGCACTCAGCCTGATAGTTCTTGTCCCCGAGGAGGAGGGTCGGCTCTGGTGGTCACCCTTCTGGAGACTGTCTTCCAGGTTATTCAGTTAATTTTTCACACAGAAGCCTGGGGGCTCAGGGTTTAAAAGCGTGGAGTCACTGTCCTAGATTCTTCAACTGTGTCCACTTTCCCCACCCTACTCTTGGATCCTTAAAGATGGGTGGGTGGGTGTGACTCCGGAAGACAAGAGGGACAGGAGTGTAGAGGCCGTGTTGGGACGGTGGGTGTCCAGCTCATCTTGCTGGGGAGGAAGTAGCATCTCTTGGGCACCTGTGCTCGCCAGGCACTCAGGTTACGTCCCTCACGGCTGTTGCATGGCTTGGCGCCTGCTACTCTGTGCCCAGTGGCCAGCAGCTTTGGAAGTTTTACATTAAACGAAAGGAAGAGATTCTATTTTGATACCTGGAATTGAGCCACTTTGACAAGATACCAAGTACAGTCGACCCTTAAACAACGAGGGGGTTAGGGGCACCGACTCCCCCGAGCAATTGAAAATCCGAGTATAACTTTGCAGTCAGCCCTCCGCATCCGTGCTTCCACAGCTGCGGATTCAACCAGCCACGGGTCACGGGGTCCTGTGGGACATGTTTAGTGAAAAAATCCGTGTGTAAGTGGACCCGCCCAGTTCAAACCCGTGCTGTTCAAGGGTCTACTGTGTGCTGCTTGGCATGTGACAGGTCACAAGTACAGTCTGAGAGGTTTTACAGCAGCAAAGGCTCCTGAGCTTTGACCTGCCTGCTCCCTGCAAAGCACGTGCCGTGAGAGTGGAGACTTTGCCTGTTTCCGTCACTGCTGCGTCACCAGTGCCTGGACGAAGCTTGCCCAGTGGTGAGCGCTCCGTTAATAGTCCTGGATGTGGACAGTATTTATTTGATGCCAGAGCCTCGGCTCCAGGCAGAGGGATCAGCACGAGTGAAGGAACCAGAGGGCCGGGGATGTTCGAGGAGTGGCCAGAATGAGAAAACAGCACTGGGAGGAAGGACGGGGGTGGCCTCTGGGCAGGGGGGAAGGGCCAGCTCCCAGGGGAATGGCTGCTCATGTGGCGACCGTCCGTCGTGTGGCGAGCCTGCCCGTGAGGGCCCCGCCCCGCCGAGCTGAAGTTTTCAGGCAGAGTGGGTGGGCTCGGTCTTCGGTGTCTGATGGCTTTACAGAGTTCATGGTCACCCTTCAGAAGTTATTTCTCAAGGCTCAGCATTTTGGCGGCTTCCCGGAAGCCCATTTCTGGAGCAAACTACTGCCGCGAGCGATTTCTTAGATTTTTTTCTCTAGTCAAAGCCTGGAGGAGAAAAAGCTTTCTGATTAGTGATGGTTTTGATGAGCTGAGTCCCAGGTAGTGCACTTTTATTGTGCTCGTGTTTTGATTTCCTCTTTGCTGAGGGCCACAGAGACCAGTCAGATAAGCAGGACCTGAGACGCAGTGTAGTCCCCGTGGCCTTACGTTTTACAGTTACTACGTGAAATCAGCTACAAACAGTTACAGTCAGTATTAGGCTCTTACAGTTGCTTTCAGCATGGTCTGTTGCTCCTGCAGTTTCCTTTTTACTGTGCTGCTGTTTGTGTATTTTTTAGCATATTTTTCATTTCCTGAAGCAATTTTATACAAAGAAACCACAAAGTAGTAAAGCTCTTCTATCTTAAAATAAAAATTTTTCACAATGGTAACTTATCAAAGTAACTAGAAAAGCAATTTTGTGTGTTCTCAGAAGTGAATGTAAAAAAAAAAAAGAAGTGAATGTGATTTTAGATTTCCTGTGAATCCGTTAGGAGACTGAAAGTTTCCGCTTTGGTGTCCCCTCCTGTGGAGGATTCCCAGGACGTGTGAGATGCTGCCGGCGCTGCAGGACCCCTGGCACTCACCCTCCTGCCCTCAGCTTGCCTTGGGAGGCCTCTAGCTTTTTTGCGTCTTGCAGACAACCTAGCTCTTGTCTGTTTAAAATTTAATTTGAATAATGTTGACTCGTTAAGTATATCCCTATAAAAAGAATTGTGGAAAAAATTGTGAAGGCTTTTTCGTTTGTTGCATTCGGTCACTTGATTTTGTCTTTGTTGCAGGTGTTGTTTGATGATATTGGACAGTCTCTGATCCGACTTTCCAGCCCGGATCTTCAGTTTCAGCTGATTGCAGCCTTTCTGCAGTTCTTGGGTGTGCCTTCCGGCTTCAGCCCTCCGGCCTCCTGCCTCTATCTGGCCATGGATGAGGACAGCATCTTTGACAATGGACTTTATGATGAAAAGCCCTTGACTTTTCTCAACCTTTCATTTTCCGGTGTCAGCTGTGTCGGACGCATGGACCAGCTGGGTTGCCGGCACTGGACCAGGGGTCACAGTCGAGAGGGCGAGGAGTTCATCCGCAGCATCTTCCACCTCGTGATGCCTTTGTTTTCAGGCGAGGAGAGGTCTGAGCTCTGCTTCTCCTGGTTACGGTACGAGATTGCAAAGGTAACTCCGGCCTCCTCTCCCCTGTGTGAGGACCTCATTTCCCGTCGCTGTTTGTCAGGGGGATGGCCAGGCTCTTGGTGTTCTTCAGGGCTCTGGGCCACAGCACCACCGGGTGTGTGGCTGCCCCTTCTGAGGGGCCACGGGGAAGAGGAGGAAGGTGGGAGTGAGTCCAGCGTGTCAGTGACGGGAGCTGTTTGTTGTGTTGACTCTTTATTACCAGATGTCTGTGATCATGTGAGCAGTTAGTGTTAAGGACCAAGCTTAAGCTTAAGCCAGGTTAGAGCATTTAGGGGCTTATTAAAATAGATGAAATAAGCTACTTACTTATGCTGCTCTTCAGTATCTGCTAGAAGTTCGTCTAGGGTTGACTCCTCTGCCCTCTGCTGGCCACCGGTTAGTATTGAATTATAAAACCCAAAGTTCTGATGCTTTAATTGCAGGTTGCACACACCAGGCTGTATGTATTATTAAAATAGTGCCTGGGGGCTTCCCTGGTGGCACAGTGGTTGAGAGTCCACCTGCCGATGCAGGGGACACGGGTTCGTGCCCCGGTCCGGGAGGATCCCACATGCTGCGGAGTGGCTGGGCCCGTGAGCCATGGCTGCTGAGCCTGCGCGTCCGGAGCCTGTGCTCCGCAACGGGAGAGGCCGCAACAGTGAGAGGCCCGCGTACCGCAAAAAAAAAAAAAAAAAAAAAAAAAAAAAAAGTGCCTGGTAAAATTTGGTGGTCATCTATCTTTGGAGAAGAACACATGGAGTATATAAGCCTTCTTTGTAGGGTTTCAGGTGGAAAACTAGATGTGTTCGTTTTGGGGCTCCTGTGGCCCTGGTGGAATCCTGATTTGTTTCTCAGAGAGCCTAAGTGTTTAGCAGACACGTGATAAAGGAAGGCAGTGGGGACGCCTTGTGTGGCTTTCTGCAGCTGACGGTACAAAGGGATGTCGTTAATATCACAGAGCACTTGGAATCATTCTTTTCTTTTTACCTTTAGGTCGTTTGGTGTCTGCACACTAAAAACAAGAAGAGATTAAAATCACAAGGAAAGAACTGCAAAAAACTAGCCAAGAATCTCCTTAAGGAGCCAGACAACCGCAACAATTTTTGCCTCTGGAAGCAGTATGCGCATCTGGAGTGGTTGCTCGGCAACACGGAGGACGCCAGAAGAGTTTTCGATACAGCACTGGGCATGGCAGGGAGCGGAGGACTGAAGGACCGTGAGCTGTGTGAGCTCGGTCTCCTCTACGCCGAGCTGGAGGTGGAGCTGTTGCCGGACGTGAGAGGGGCCGCCCCAGACCGAGCCATTCACGTACTGACCAGACTGACTGAGAATGGGGCCTACGGGCCCTACGCCGGGCAAGTCTTGGCCGTTCACATTTTGAAAGCTCGGAAGGCTTATGAACACGCGCTGCAGGACTGTTTGGGGGAGAGCTGTGTCTCCGATCCAGCTCCCGCCGACTCCTTTAGCCACCTGATTAGCCTGGTTAAATGCTTTATGCTCTTCCAGTATTTGACCATAGGGATCGACGCCGCTGTGCGGATATATGAGCAGGTATTTGCAAAACACAAGGTCTCTGTTTCCGCAGAGGGCCCTGGTCTGGAGAGCAGTGCCAGCCCCCCGAGCCTGAGCAGGGTTCTTGAGGCCGTCACCCTGATGCACACGAGCCTGCTCAGATTCCACATGAAAGTCGCCGTCTACCCTCTGGCTCCTCTGCGAGAGGCTCTCTCGGAGGCTTTAAAGTTGTATCCGGACAACCAGGTTCTTTGGAGGTCGTATGTACAGATTCAGAGTAAGTCCCACAGTGCCAGTAGGACCAGAAGATTCTTCGATGTGATCACCAGGTCTGCCAAAGCCTTGGAGCCGTGGTTGTTCGCAATTGAAGCTGAGAAAATGAGGAAAAGACTAGTGGAAACTGTGCAGAGGTAATTACAGAGCATCCTGTCCGTGTGTCCAGAAAGCTTTACGCAGTGCTTGCTGTGTTCCCACCACCCACTCGGCCTCCAGAATACAGAAGTGAATGCGGCCCGGGCCTGGAACGCCTGCCGGGGGGTTTCTCTGTGTTGTAGAAAAACATGGTGAAAAAGGAGTAAGAGACTTGCAAGTAGCAACACCTTTCGTCAGAGGCTCCTGTGGCTGTCTCCCTAGGCCGTGCTTTTTGGGATCCCTGAGCATTGCTTATGGTGCATGAGTGGTGACTGCCAGGTCTTCAGCTGTCTGAGAAGGTGTAGTAAAAGCATGGGGGTAAGAGCACAGGCTCTGGAGTTGGAATCTGGAGTCAAATCCCAGCTCTTAGCAGCTGTGTGATCTTAGACAAGTCAGTTCATGTCTCCAGTAGGTTCCCCCTTCTGTAAAATGGGAATAAAGAACTGCCTCAGAGGGTTGCTGGGAAGGGTGAGTACCGAGCACAAAGAGAGTGCAGACTAATTACAAGCCTCTGTTATTATTACTGACGATAACAGTGTCATGTTTTAAATGGTTTTTGGGTTTTTTTTGGATACAGTATTTTATATCTGAAGGTTAAACGACAGGCTTGGGAACATATTGGCTTAGGCATTGTTGTTCCTTCCAGAAGCTTTGTTGTTACTTCACTCTGACCTTAGAAATCGAGTGTTCAGAATTGCCTTTGAATAGTATTTCTTTCTTTTTTTTTTATAAATTATTTTTAACTTTTATTTCCTTCCTTTCTTTCTTTTCCTTCCTTCCTTCCTTCCTTCCTCCCTCCCTCCCTCCCTCCCTCCCTCTCTCTCTTCCTTCTTTCTGCATTGGGTCTTCGTTGCTGCACGTGGGCTTTCTCTAGTTTCATTGCGGTGTGCGGGCTTCTCACTGTGGTGGCTTCTCTTGTTGCGGAGCACAGGCTCTAGGTGCGCGGGCTTCAGTAGTTGTGGCTCGTGGGCTCTAGAGTGCAGGCTCAGTAGCTGTGGTGCAAGGGCTTAGTGGCTCCACGGCACGTGGGATCTTCCCGGACCAGGGATTGAACCCGTGTCCCCTGCATGGGCTGGCAAATTCGTAACCCCTGAGCCACCAGGGAGGTCCAGAATAGTATTTCAGTTTACTTGTTTTTTTACTTCTTCCATCAGGATTTTATTCACTCTACTTTCAACTGAAAGGTCTTTCCCATACGGTAAAATTTGCACTCTGCTGATGAAAGGGTAGGTTTTCCTTAGGAAACAGAGAAGCAGGGAGTTTGTGTGCCTTCTGGGCAGACCCAGTGTGGTGGAGACACCACAGCACCCTGGACTCTGGCTTCCTCTGGCCCTGGAGGAGCCACATCATACTATATCCTGCACCCCCGTGTCCCCAGACCTGGGCGCAGCACTGCCTCCGACGTGCTCAGATCCACTTGTCGCTGACGTCTGCTGTCACTGACGTATCTCTTCCCACTGCAACGTAGGTGTGGGAAGTTGTCTTGGAGTTACATGAGCTTTTGTCTTGCAGGGTAGATGGTAGAGAGGTCTACGCCACCATTCCCGAGACCGGCCTGACGCATCGGATCAGAGCCCTGTTTGAAAATGCGATGCGGAGTGACTACGGCAGCCAGTGCCCTTTACTGTGGAGGATGTATTTGAATTTTTTGGTAAGAAAAGATGCGGAGTTTTTGTGTTTATGCAGAGCTCTGCTTTCTCCTTTGTAAGTGAGCGGTGTGGGTGTCCAGCAGCCCGCACCCCTCTCAGCCTTGCCTCATCCTGTGGGCGTCCTGGTGGGATGACGTCAGGTCCCTCAGGACGTGGGAGGGGTCACAAGTTGCCTTTTCAACTGGGGCCTTTGGTAGAATGGTAGCGAGGAGTGATGCCTGGGCTGTTCACTGCAGCAGAATGTCATGTGGCTTTCTCCTAGTTGACTTTGTTGAGTCAACAACTTGGAAATGGTCTAAGAGCTTTCATTTGAAAGAGACCTAAATTTGTTGCCATTCTGCTTCTAAGAATTTCCAGGTCCTGATTCTGTTTTGTTACTAAAAGATAAGATTCAATCTGGAATGTGGTTTTTAAAATAGACCTTTCCAAAGCAACTTTGTCTTTACTTAAAAGTACCACGATGATTGAATATGGTGAGAGGCCATTTAGTTTTGTTAATGTGTTGTGCAGGCTGAAAGGTGGTTCCTGGGCTTCATTCCTGGAGTCTTGAACTGTCTTTGCCTTTGCTTAAAGGCTTGGCATTGGGCTGGGCCTCCTTTACTATAATATATCTACTGCTAAATTGCATGCTTTTTTTTCTTCTTTTTTTTTTTTGCGGTACGCGGGCCTCTCACTGTTGTGGCCTCTCCGTTGCGGAGCACAGGCTCCAGACTCGCAGGCTCAGCAGCCGTGGCTCACAGGCCCAGCCGCTCCACGGCATGTGGGATCCTCCCAGACCAAGGCACAAACCCGTGTCCCCTGCATCGGCAGGCGGACTCTCAACCACTGCGCCACCAGGGAAGCCCTGCATGCTTTTTTAGAAACAGTCTTCTAGGCCACTTGAGTGTTGTTTAGCTCAAGGCTGTTGAATCATATCAGAGTGACCGCCATTGAATATTGTACCTTTCAGAAGCCAGAAGTGACCTTCCTGAAAAAAGATAAATATGTATCTCTCTGACTGTTTCCATAGGATAATTTCTCAGAAGTTGATCAAAGTATTTGAACATTTCCCATTGACATTTGACAGAGTCGGGTGTAAAGAGATACAGAGAGAGTAAGTTAGGGGTTAGGAGAGGTTTGGGCCTCCCCCATCCTCTTAGAGTCCAGAATTCATCGGGGAGCACCTCCCCTGACCTCTGAAAGGCCTGAGTAGCAGGGAAGGACGCATCTCAGGACAGCACACCCAGGACAAACGGGCACAGTTTTGTGGGCAGAAGTCGGCATCAAGATGAATTACCACCGAAGTTTCTGTGTTTTTAATGTTTATTCTTCAGACTCAGAAGCTCAGATTTTACGTCTTGGCTCCCTTGTGTGAAACGGAAACCTTCAGAAGTCCGGACGCCAGCATGGTGTCCGTGGGCACGCGCGGCCTGGACGCGGGCCCTGCCCGTTACCAGAGGAGGCCACTGGGGCGCAGCAGGAGGGCTGGGTTCCCACTGAGCTCCACCCCCGTGGTCAGGCCCGCCCTGAAGGAGCGCGCCAGATGCTCCCTAATGGTTCCAGCGCTAACACTCTGGGAGTCTAAGCCAGTGAAAGACTTTAAATTTAAAAAGAGGGAGAGCTTGCACACTTGCCAGTTTAACTTCTCCAGTCTTGTTTAGGTAGAGACAAATAGGGTGAAGTGCAAACTTGTAGTACTTTTACTGAGGATCTGCCATGAGCCAAGTCTGGGCGGACTGTAGACAGAAAAATTCTTGTTGACTTAGAAAAAAAGACGGGGGGACTTCCCTGGTGGCGCAGTGGTTGAGAGTCCGCCTGCCGATGCAGGGGACACGGGTTCGTGCCCCGGTCCGGGAAGATCCCACATGCCGCGGAGCGGCTGGGCCCGTGAGCCATGGCCGCTGAGCCTGCACGTCCGGAGCCTGTGCTCCGCAACGGGAGAGGCCACAACAGTGAGAGGCCCGCGTACCACAAAAAAAAAAAAAAAAAAAAAAAAAAAAAAAGACGGGGACCATTAAGGAATGTCTGTCTTTTTGGAAAGATTAGCATCAGACCAAGAATTAATTAGAGCAGTGATTTCCCCTAGCAGTTTCTGAGGCATCTGGGTGAGCTCCTAACGCTTTGATAAACTCAGGAAAAAATCAAATTAGGGCCAAACTGTGAGGTGTAGGCTCTGAGCGCCAGGAGAGGGCAGGACGCCGTGGGGCCACTGTGGAAGGATGTGGCTCTGGCTCCCTGGAGGAAAAACGGTCACTACCACGCTTTCACCTGGCCTTTAACCCTTTCATACCTGATGCAGCAAAGGCGTTTTCCAGTGGCCGACTGATGAAGGAAGTAGCAGAGGGCAGTTCTCATTTGAGGCTAGCCAACTTACGTACCTGGATTTGCTGGATTCCAGGATTAACTGTGAGTCTCACAAATGCAGTGGTTGAGAAAGTACAGGAGTACAGTGTTCTTTCAGGAACAAACAAAGCCTTAAGTGTAGTTACTATTTTAGCAGAGGACACTGAAGTATTTTGGTGTGTGAAGGAAGGACAGCTCACACTGGCTTCTTGGGTATAAATTCAGAGGTCCAGCCTCAGAATGGCCGAGGCTCATACCAGGGAGGGAGGCAGGAGTCCCCCGGGCCACGCGGCTGACTCTGTGGGCGGCACTTGGAGGGGGTGAGGAAGGCCCGCGCCTTGCCGGCCTGAAGGTCATCACAGATGCCAGCTGGTTACAGCCCGGAGTTCCAGTCTTCCTGACTGTGGGAGTTAACCTGAAAGATCCGAAAAGGAGGCGAGGCCGTCCTTGGTAGATAGAGGTCCTGAGCTGTGGATGGGGGTCTCTTGATCCCCCACATTTCTGAGAGGTCGGTCAACAGCCCCCACCAGTCCTGTCTGGACACCATGCCCTGGCTGCCTGGTGGGCTGAGCCAGCGTCCACTAGAAAGCTCTGCTGTGGGAAGGGGAAGTCTGGCGGAGGTGGGTGGGCAGGAAGCCCAGGAACAGACTTCAGTTCCGTGAGCTAGGCTTGTGCCCATTCACAGCTGCGGACGCCCGCCTGGGGAGCTGCCCAGTGGGTTGTGACTCCCTGGAGGAGGGACAGATCCCTCCCTGGGACTTGGGAGAGGCCCGGGGATATGGAGGGAAGGACACACGCTGCTCCGGCTTCCGCAGCAGGTGTGGGAAAAGCGCCTGTGAATTGATACAGGATATAAGGATTTTATATCTTAGTATAAAAATGTGCTTAGATTAAAAACATGCTGAATATCTGCGTGCTCTCAGACTGAAATTTCTGACCCAAAATTTGCTTTTGATAAGGTTACTGATTCAGTAATCCTGGTTACCTCATTTCTCTAAGATAGTTTTCAGAAAATGGCAAGTATTAAAGCAAATATTTTCTCTGTGTAAAGTTATCACCCTCACCTCACGCACAAGGCCTCGTTCTAGGCACTCTTAGTAATGCCAGGTGTGATGGCCCACAGTGATGGAGGAGATGAAAACAAGTCATAAGTGTTAAAGGTCAACTCCAGGCCCACTGAGACACAGCAGTGGCCCCTGAGGGCATCCCGTGGTACATGGACTCATACCACCCATCAGCCACTGTGGCAGTGCCCCGGGTGGATCAGTACCGGGATGGCCTTGGATTCTCTTTCATCATTTTTGTATTTTTTCCCCTTGCCTCAGGTTTCCTTAGGAAATAAAGAAAGAAGCAAAGGTGTGTTCTACAAAGCACTTCAGAATTGTCCTTGGGCAAAGGTGAGTTTTAAAGGCCACGGTCTCTTCAGATTCCCAAGGACCTCCCTGCCAAGCCTCATCCAGTCAGTGTCATGGGGACAGGGCACTTCCCAGGCCTTTCCATAGTCAAAGTATCCCCTTTGGAGACGGAGGGGCGTTTGTTTCCTTTCCCTGCACTGGAGCTGGCGTTTCATGGGAGCGTTGCTATAGGCGGCTGGTTCCCAACACTTGCCCAAAGCTCAGCCCAGATGCTGAGCGCGTTGGGATCCGCGTCTCAGCTCTGCCCTGTACAGCCCAAGTCAGGAGACGTTCAGAGACCAGACTGATGGTGACCGCAGTGTCTGCCAACAGCTGCTGGCCCCACTTTGGAAAGAGAGGGTCTCACTTTGAGTTTACTTGCTTTCCCTCTGCTTTTGAGCTCAGCCCTTCCTGAAGCACGTCAAGGCGTTGCCGGGTTAGGACAGCAAGGGGAGCGTGGGCTGTGGCGGGGCAGCTGAAGGGAGCGGCAGCTGACGAGGGTGTTGCTCTCCGGCCCCAGGTGCTGTACCTGGATGCCGTGGAGTACTTCCCTGATGAGCTGCAGGAGATCCTGGACCTGCTGACGGAGAAGGAGCTCCGGGTGCGCCTGCCGCTGGAGGAGCTGGAGCTTCTGCTTGAGGACTAGAGACCAGGAGGGGAGTGGGGCATGCCTCCGAGGCCTCGGCGCCTGCCCCGTGGGAGCCAGGAGATACCAGAAGAGACGGTGACACATGCGTGCGAGCGTGTTAAGACCTCTGCCTTTGGAGTTTCTTTCTTGATAGCTTGTGTCTGGGTTACTGGTCTCTCACCTCTTGCACTTTTTTTGCGTGTGCAAATGACACAAAAGCCATTGTTCTGCATATTATATATGTAAGTGTAGATATGTGCATAGACAGGAATCACGCTAAGTGATAACTGAACCTGTCATGGTTGGTGTGTGAGTTCTCGTTTGGTCCACTTCCCCTGCCCAGCCAGCGCCAGCCCTGCTGGGGTGAATGTACCTTCTCGGTTGGCATCCTTGGTGGTCCTGCCAGGTCTCCTGGGTCTTGCAGTCAAAAAAAGGTCTGGTTACTCAATACTAGGACTTCCTCCCCTGGGCTGGTGAGCAGATTTTACCCTTATCTTCAGACCAGAGCAGAGGGGAGTCATTTAAACCTTGGTATTCTCACCTGTATCAAATGTGTCGAGTTCTCATTACTCCCTGAACCCTGTTCAGCGACGTCCTCGACTATGGCCCGAGCAGCCAGCGTCGCTTGGGAGCAATGTAGACCCTCAGGCCCCTCCCCAGCCCTGCTGTCAGAACCTGGGCTCTAACAGGATGCCGTTAGGGGACTTTGTGGGTACATTACCATGTAGAAAGCACTGCCTGAACAAATAAGGAGCCCGCTGCCGGGGAGCTCACCAGCAGCCAGTCGTGGAGGATGGAGCGAGCTCCTTCCCACCAAACCCAGTGCTGCCTGTGACACGTGCCGAAGGTGGCTTTCAGCGGTGTTGGCCACACTCTCATTTTGATTTCCAGGAACTGAGTTACATTTGACTGACAGGAAATTGCTTTATCTTCTCTGAGGTCCTGCTTTTTTAAAAAGTGGACAGCTTCTCTCTGGCTTTTTTTTTTTTTTTTAAATCATGCTCTCTAGAATTGCTGAAAGCATATTTCCTTGGCAACTCATCCAGAAAAGCCAGTGCTGTGGAGTAGAATTTTGGCTAGAAATCGATGGACACTGGTTGGGAAAAAGCAGCAGAGGGCAGCACAGCTACAGCAGCGGTCCCCGACCTTTTTGTTGGCACCAGGGACCGGTTTTGTGGAAGACAGTTTTCCCACAGAAGGTGGGGTGCGGGGGAGGGAGATGGGGGATGGTTCAGGCCGCAGTGCGAGCAATGGGGAGCGGCAGATGAAGCTTCCTTCACCTGCCACTCACCTCCTGCTGTTCGGCCCGGTGGTTCCTAACAGGTGGAGGCCCGGGGACTGGGGACCCCTGACCTAGAGCACTTTGTAAAGAGCGTCTCGGAGCACCCAAGGAAGTTGGCCAACCAAGGGGAGGCTTTCCTTCATCTGCCCCGCTTCCAGGCTTTGAGATGGAACTGTTCTGAAAGGGGAGAAGAGCAGGAAATAACAGACAAAGAAAAGGGAAGGGGAAGCTTGACACGTTTCTGAACACTCCTGGGAGAGACCAGGTTCTGAACCCGAGAACAAGGGATGGCGGGGCTGGTGCGGGACTCTTCGGCCCTGCCCTTTTGAGGACTCTCGGTAGGAGCCTCAGTCTCTTAGCAACAGCGACACCTCCTTCCTGCCTCCAGAGCGCTGAGAGCCCACATGCTCCACCGACCTTCCAAAAGGGAAGCCACGGCTGTAGGGACTCCTCAGCCCTGTTGTTTAGCCGGCTATTCACGTATGATCGTTGCTTTCCCATCAGCTGCCGTTGAACAACTGCCACCAGCTCTGGGGGTGCGACGGGGCGGCAGGTATTGGAGTCTGCAGTCCTTTTGGTCAGCCAGCTTCCTCAACACCCGGATCCACCGACTTGCTGCTACTGAGCGGCCGGTATGGCGAGCCCAGAAACAGGATTCAGTGTTTGTTTGAGAAAGAGCACACTTTATTGGCAAGAGAGCACTGCACGCGAGCAACATACGAAGAGGGCTGCATGGGCATCCTACACATCACGCTCAAAAGGTACTCGGGGTGCTGTGCTAGTGAAGGTCAACCGCAACATGGACTCCTGGGCAACTTCCCCAACCTCACACCTCTGAGGGGGTTGACACACTTCCAGCCTTTTCCTGGAAGCCAACTGTGGTCCACTAGAGATAGAGCCCCTCAGGGGTGCCTTCTTGTTTTTTATAAAGAACATTTTCTTTAGACTTTTTGAAGTCTTCATTTGTTACTTTCATCCTACGTTCTCTCAAGGCCATCAGACCAGCTTCGGTACAGATTGCCTGTAAGAAGAAACAGTGTGTTCAGAAAATGAAATACTTTTTATTCTAACAATTCAGAGTGCTATTTTGAAATCTGGTGTAGGCACCCAACCTAAACACGAAGTTCTCAAACCATTTGGGAACGATTAGATTTTTAAAATGTATTAAACAGTCTAATTATTTCCTCAAAGGACCTGAAGTGGCTTAAACTGGGATTATTTCACTAAGGAAGAGGACTGGCTCAGGTTCCAACCCCCGCCGTGTGGCCTGGCAGGCCAGTAAGTTCTCACAGCCCTGCTTTCATTAAAGGCAGTAATCTTCCTAAGAAATAGATAAAATTATTCCAGAAATTTAGAGCCCACATAGAGTGTACATCCATTTCATTTACCTATAGTCAGAAGAGAACTTGTATTTTCTGGTTAAATATTTACAAGTTTCAGTACAGTATTTATTCTAATGTATTTATTTTCTCAATAATTACTTGCCAAAAGTAAAACAAGAACCCAAGCAACATGATATGATAAAAACACAATCCTGGCATTGAAGATTCTATCTGGTTATGTCCTTTAGGATATTTATTTCAGATGGTTCAGAAAAGAGTGTGTTTCTGCATACAGAAGAAACAGGTAAAAGGGTAACATTTGGTAAATGGGGGTGATGACTATGTGGGTGTTTTTGTTGCAACTTTTCTGAAGGCTTGAAATTTTTCTAAATAAAAAGTTGGTGCAGAATTTTAAGGTTATTTAAATTTTAAAGAGATTTACTCCCCAACTGAGACACTAACCTAGTTCTACAGATGCCAGGGATACACAGTTCAGTGCAGGCACCAGCATGAAACAGCCTGTGTGTGCTGCCCCTACCTAACCGTGGCATCAACCCAGGTCCTCCCCAGAAAGCAGGCTGTGGCTGTATGCAGTGCTGCCAGGCCTTGCTTTAAACTCTGGTCATCTGGGAAGACATGTCCAAACTCACACACACATACGATAAAACAAAGAGGTACAATCCAGCCCAGGTCCTCACCTTGATGTCGGCACCAGAGAGGTCATCTTTAGCCATGATCAAGTCATCCAGGGTTACGTCGTCTGCTAGTGTCATCCTGCTCGTGTGGATCTGAAAGATGCGCTTCTTCGTCTTTTCATCGGGCAAAGGGAACTCGATCTTCCTGTCGATGCGGCCTGTGGGTATAAAGGTTTTCAGTCACACCCCTGGGGGCCCCAGGAGAGGCCTTAGTCTCCACACGAGTGGTCTCAGTCACATAGCGTGCTATGGAAGGAATCCAGATCTTAAAAAGTGAACACTCATGTCTGTAGTTTGTAAATATCAACGTTTGAATTCATCTCATTCACAAAATCCTCTCTGCTCTGGTACTTTGGGAAACAAATGAAAGGAGCGATTCCTAAATGGCACAGTTAGTGGAAAAGGACAGATCAATCATGTTAAAAACATTACAAAAGACAGTAAAATTAGCTACTGCTTCTTTTGGTACTACCTGAATGTAAAAAATGGACCTGAGCTGTCATGAATTATTTCTTTAAAAAAAAAAAAAAAAGGCGTCTCGAGGCTAAAAGGGCCAAGCTACACACACTACGTCACGATTATCTCAAGGGAACACAGTTTTGGTGAATTATTCTAAGTTTCAAGGCAGTATCTGCCTTACATGTATCATTTATATTCTCCCCAAAGCGCTCCTAAGAAATACAAATCCACATAGGACGTTCATTCTCCACAATGAAACCAAAGCAAACGTGACCTGGTCTGATAAGTGCTGGGTCCAAAGTCTCTATCCGGTTTGTGGCCATGATGACTTTCACGTCTCCCCTTGAATCAAACCCATCCAACTGGTTCAACAGTTCCAACATTGTTCGCTGAATTTCTCTCTCACCACCGGAATTTGAGTCATACCTTTGGAAAAGAAGTGAGGGAGACGTGAAGACCCAACGGATCTCCTGTTAAAGGGGATTACAAAACACAGCTGTCTCAGCCTATATACAGTCACACCCTCCCAAAGCCCAAGATCAACAACACATTATTTTCATAGCGGTTTTCATGCCTGAAATTATGTGATTTATTCAGTCTCCACAATTCAGCTCCTCAAGGGCAGAGACTCATCCTTATGGCTGTGTCTCCAGAGTCAGGATGGTGCCGTGCTCAGAGCGGGTGCTCAAGGCATGGCTACTGACTGACCAATCAACTGCCGGGTAGTTGTTACCTGGCACGTGGGAGAGCAGAGCCTAAAGCACCCATGGAAGCGACCCAGTAGAGACTGTGGCAAACCAACATGGGGGCCATGTAGGGAGTGCCCAACGGTCAGTCATTCTCAGAGAAGAGCCATATGGTTTTTACCTCTAAATATCACAAAAGAGGTAAGAGAAAGTCTACCTTTTCGTCCCAATAGCATCAATTTCATCAATAAACACGATGGACGGTGCATGTTCTTCAGCAACTCGAAACAGTTCCCGAACAAGTTTGGGCCCATCACCTAGGTACTTCTGAATAAGTTCAGAGCCAACCACTCTCAAGAAAGTGGCCGAGGTTTGGTTTGCTACTGCTTTGGCTAGTAAGGTTTTACCTATTTTAGATTGAAAGAAAAAGGGGGAAAGAAAATCTCAAGTGCTGTTTTAACTTTAAAACCCTCATTATCACCTTAAGAAGACATCAAGAATGGGTGGATCCCTCTATGAAAAGCATTCTGTTCTCCAAAGCAGACGAGGAAATTAAAAAAAAAACCTAAAAAACATATTTTGATTATTTTTAACCATCTTCCTAAATTCATCATGATAATGTCAGAAAATACTTTTTACTGCAAAGTTGCATATAATATTAACCTGACCTATGCAACCAGGGTTAGAGAACCAAACTCAACTCCTACAAAACTATCAGTGATGAAAAAAAGGCCCGGGAGCCCTAGGTTTGACCGAAGGACACATAGTGTCCCTGAGCAGGGCCTGCAGTGCCCTGGGGCTACCTGAAGACGTTGCTGTGGGCTTACCCCAGGGCTCAGTCAGCTGAGCCAAGACCAGCTCCTGATGAAGCCCACAGCTGAGAGCTGCTGAAAGCTCCAGAGACTTTTCCCTTTGTGGTGTGCCCTTATGGGACGTTCCTCACTGATCTCAGGAAAGACCTGACATTTCCAACCCTGCTCTGTTCCCTGATATTCCTCCTTCAGATCAAGAACAAGAGTAAGCAAAGGGTACCAACTTAAGAACTTTAGAGCTCAAGGCCATGGCCCCTTTGATGGTGAGGGCTGGGCAGTCACCTCAGGACACAGAGGCAGTTAGAGGCACAGCTGGCAGAGGACCACCCTTAGGCCTGTAAGGGGAAGTGAGGCGAGTGAGGGACACCGAAGATTTCATGCAAGCGGGAAGGAGGACAGGGAGTTAAGCTCTGCAACAAGACGGGGCAATGGCGTTCCCTCAGCCGGGCAGTCAGAGTGGCAGGTTCAAATGCCTATTCGAGGGCTGGACTGCTCCCTGAGAGCATCATTTAAGGATGGCTGACAGAAGACCAAAAGGACCTTCTACGTGGATGGGATCTTACAGTCCAGAGGCAGCCAGGTTCAGCTGCTGGATGTTCAATGGCCAGAGGGATCCCTGAACCAGTCTCCTCCTCCTCCCGACAGGGCTGACACCCGGCGCTCCAGCCCTTGTCAGCACCTGTGCCCCAAAGAAGGCTCACGGCTGTGGGTCAGAAGGCCTGTGTTCCAGCTCCAGCCCTGGTACCAGTTCAATTCCCAGAGCTAATAGGGCCTTGGGCTAGTCGCTGGCTTCTCTGAAACTCACCTCCCTGGGCTATAAAATGACAGGCTGCAGTAGCTCCCTGCCTCAGGGTATAGCTGGCTCCCTGTCCCTCCAGCGTGGGCAGTCCTCAGTATAGACCCTCTTGGCAACATGGCTTCAGTTCACTCAATCAAATAACCTCTCTTCCTTTGGAATTTACATAGCAATGACTACACAACTTACTCAGGTCAACTTACTGCATAATGAACCAGATACATATATGCATTTTTATCTTTATCCATTTATTCATCCAATGGTAGACTCGTTCAGTACCAGTGGACCAGGAGGATGAACCTAATCTGAACAGCACAGGATAGCTTTTAAAACAGTGGTCCTCCAAGGTGCTGATGCTTGGCCACACTCCAGATGAACAGATCAGAATCTTCAGGGATGGGAGTGGGCATCAGTACTTTTTAAAGCTCCCAAGGTGATTCCAACGTACAGCCAAAGTTGAGCACCCTGTTTATTTTTATTTTTTCTTACAAAATATTTTCAGCAGACTCACATTACTCTTTAAAATATTTTAAAGCATTATGTTTTACAACATATAAATCTAGCACATTTGAGTATACAACAGGTGTGCTGGGGAACTGGAAATGCATTCACATTGAGCAGGCATTTCCGGGGGGCGGGGGCTGCCTCCTACTGGTGTTTCTCTTCTGTTGTAATTCCTACTATTGTTTTTAACACATTAACTCTGTTAAGTCTACAGTTACAAGCCTAAGATCGTTCAGTTTCTTAGTACACCTATTATACCGAAATATATACTTTCATGCAATAGGTATGTTTCCAGAGGAGCTGCTTATTCAGAAATGTCCAAAATGCTGCTTAGAGCACATTTTCAAACTAAGGAACTGTGGCATCCTCACTCAACAGCTAAGTCATTATAACCAGCTAATGCTGCTGCTCAAGAGATGAGCTCAGTGCCTGGAAAGTGACCAACACAGAGCACACATACCTGTGCCAGGTGGACCATACAGAATGACCCCCTTAGGGGGCTTTATACCCATCTCTTCATAATATTCAGGATGAGTGAGTGGAAGCTCCACAGATTCCTAAAGAAAACAGACACTTGGTAAAAATAAAAGGCTTTCTTACTGAAATTTATCAGATTCATTCACTGACATCATGGGTACATCTCACTTTCAACAAAAATAAGCTAAAATTTCTACTATTCTTGTTAGAGACAATGTTTGACTTCCACCAGCAGCAAGGACATATTGAAGGGGACCTCTGTCCTACCTGAGGTCCCAGCACCCATCCCCTCTTCCTAATAGCACCCAATTTCCCTTTCATTTCCCAGTAAAAGTCAACCTTGAGTAACATTTCAGCCCTTCCTGAGCAAAAGAAACTTAAAGCTAAAATTCACCCTTTTCAACGAAACTGCAGGCAGGAGCTGGCAAGATTTTCTGTTGTGACCACCTAGGGACATGACGGCTATTTCCCAGCTGTCTGAGTCTCACCAGTGGAGATCTGTGATCACTCTGAATGACCTCCCTGCAGATGAAAGAACCTGCAGAGGGCTGGCCCACCACGTGCCCCTGACCCCAGGACCACGGCAGGAGCTGGGGTTAACGTTCTAGACCCCAGCACTGTGCAAGTGTGTGCCACTCACCCTACCCCCAGACATCACTGGAGGCTTCTGGATAGCCACAGCTGAAGTCAGGACAATTGGAAACATGTTCACACAGATAATTATTAAACATTACATGTAAAAAGTATTAAGCTACTGCTGCTGCAAGAACTATCATACAATTCATACTTACTTCTATTACCTAACTCAGTAGTAACAACACAAAACACCACCACTAGCAAGGTCTGAGTCAGTTACTGGTGTGATCAATAAAGAAAAAATAAAACATGCAAAACAGCGCCAAGCACCCTAAATGAGACACCAGTAAGAAACCAAAGGTCTGAAAACCCAGAGCTCAGGACGTCCCTGGCGGTCCAGTGGTGAAGACTCCGCGCTCCCAATGCAGGGGGCCCAGGTTCAATCCCTGGTCAGGGAGCTAGATCCCACATGCGTGCCGCAACTAAAGAGCCCGCGTGCCACAACTAAGACCTGGAGCAGCCAAGTAAATAAGTAAATAAATATTTTTAAATCAATCAATAAATAAAACCCCAGAGCTGGTTCCTTGACATACCTTAATTTCCTGGATTTGGTTGTCTAACCCCCCAATATCAGCATATGTCTCCTGGGGGGCCTTTTCCACCTTCATCACTGTGACCAAGGGATCTGTGTCATCCATCAGCACCCCTATCACAGCATGCACCTAACAGGGAACATTAAGCTTTAGCAAAGGCATGTAAGGTTCACACAATCCACTTACGATGAAATGGCAATCACAGAATTTTCTCTACCCTTTGGAGTGCTCTGGTGATCGACTTCCACAGGACGGGTGGACGGATCTGCAAGGAAGAAGCAACCACTCTGACGGGCTTTCTTAGGCTATCAGCTTACCTTGTGGTTGAGCAGGACCGAGCAGCCCGGTTCCAGCAGATCCTTGTCTACAAATGAAAGAATGCTGACGTAGTGTTCCGAGCCCACAGACGTAGACACGATGGCATGATTGTCATCAATGATCTCTTCCAAGGTTCCTACTGACATTGGGGTCCCCCTCAGATCATCCACCTTTGATCTTTCCTCCTACATAAGAGTAGGCCAAGAAGGAAAAGCAGATTTGACCTAAAAAGTAGACGATGCTGACAGTTCACTAGATTCACAAAGCAGTTGGTACTTTTCAAAGGCAGCTAAGGATTTCCCTGGTGGCACAGTGGTTAAGAATCCGCCTACCAATGCGGGGGACACGGGTTCGAGCCCTGGTCTGGGAAGATCCCACATGCTGTGGAGCAACTAAGCCCGTGCGCCACAACTACCGAGCCTGCACACTAGAGTCCAAGAGCCACAACTACTGAGCCCGCGCACCTGCAGCCCGTGCTGCGCAACAAGAAAAGCCACCGCCATGAGAAGCCCGTGCACCGCAACAAAGAGTAGCCCCTGTTCCCCGCAACTGGAGAAAGCCCGCGCACAGCAACGAAGACCCAGTGAGGAAGACCCAATGCAGCCACCAATCAATCAATCGATTAATAAATGTAAAGTAAAAAAAATTTTTTTAAAGGCAGCTAAATAATAATTCATTAAAGCCAGAAAATGAATTTCATTTATTCATGAACAGTTTTAAGTTCTAAGTAGAATTCAATTGGTAAAGAAACAAGTTACAGTAATTTCTCAATTTACCTCTTGCTTTTCTTCTAAAGGCTTCATTTGTTCCTGATTTCTAATGAATTCTTCCTCCATGAGAAGATAGTCTTTAATTCTCTCTAACTTCAGTAATTTTAACCGGCACTGAGTGTGAGGTGTCACTGTAATTAAAAAAGAAAGTTTTATTATACTTGGAGCTTGAAGTCTGCAATTAATTCGGTTCATCCTGAAGAACAAAAAGAAGTTAACACTTAAAATAGACTTAGTTTAGTTGGACAGACACTGAAAAATTCAAAGTTTGGTGACCCAAAGTAAGCAGGTGCCTAAATGCAAAGGGGAGAGGGATTTTATGTATTGGGTTGGCCAGAAAGTTCGTTCGGGTTTTTCTGTAACATCTTACAGAAAAACCTGAATGAACTTTTTGGCCAACCCAATAATGGGATGAGGCCTATGACCAAACAGATAATATAAATGACATACGGTAACTGTCTACAAAGAAGAAAACACTCATTGACCAAAAAGATGGTTTGCTTTGGTTTATTATTCCCCACAGGTGCTAATAAAGATAGCTGCAGGTGCTGTTCAGTCAGTATAGGTTGTTGTACCCTAGCTGTAACACATACATCCATTTATAGGAGGATTATGAAATACTGGGGATATTAACATATGTGCAAACATTTTTTTCCACACTCGTGTGTTCTTTCTTTTGGCCTAAAGTCTCGTGCTACATAGGACTTTTAACATTTATATAGACAACTTCTCTTTTGTAGTTTCTGGGTTTCTTGGCTTCTTCAAAAGGTCTCTCCTCCCCTAAGGTTAAATGTATTCCTGAATTTTCATTTATTTACTTATTTACATATGTATATCTAATTCATCTGGCAAAGAGCAAGGGGTCTAATTTCATTTCCTCTCAATAACAAATAAAAGATGCCAGCCATTTATATTAAATAACCCATCCTCTTCCACAGAACAGAAATGTCACCTTTACCACATATTAGTTATCCATAACTTGACTCTGTTTTTGAACTTTATACACTCTTCTGGGGATCTGATCTATTCTTTATCAATACCATACTGATTCACTACGGTAGGTTAATGGCACATTTTTTTACTGTCTATTATTAACCAAGCAATATTTTTTTTTTTTTTTTTTTTTTTTTTTTGCGATACGCGGGTCTCTCACCGTTGTGGCCTCTCCCGTTGCGGAGCACAGGCTCCGGACGCGCAGGCTCAGCGGCCATGGCTCACAGGCCCAGCCGCTCCGCGGCATGTGGGATCCTCCCAGACCGGGGCACGAACCCGTGTCCCCTGCATCGGCAGGCGGACTCTCAACCACTGCGCCACCAGGGAAGCCCACCAAGCAATATTTTAAAAATTATTTTATTGCATCTAAGCAAGAACAGACTTGTTTAGATGATAGATGAGGATGGCAGAGGTATGTGAGCTGAAGTCTAAAGGGATGAGAAGCAGGCAGCCACGGGAAGGACTGGGGGAAGAACATTTTTAAGCAGAGGGAAGCAAAGGCCCTGATGCAGGAGATTCAAAGGACACGAGGCAGGGCAGTGTGAAGCACAACACACAAGGGGAGTGCGAGAGGCTGAGGATGGAGCAGTGGGCTGGGCGACGTCACCTGATTGAGTTTTATTCCTTGCTTAGTAGGAAGACATTGAAAAATTTTATGTTCAGGCATCGCATGCTCTGAGTTCCAATACGCTAAATTCCATGTCTTCATGAAATAAGTGTATCTTATCTCTAAGGTAATCAAGCTCAACCCGAGTTTTCTAATCTAACCCCGTACTCTAATACACTAGAGGAGCTGGTTATTTAAAGGAAATTAATGGAATTTCTTAAAATGAATAAGTCGTATCCCGTGTATACTGTTAAAACCAAAATATAGCGTTTATTCCAACCTAGAGAATGCCACAAAGTCACAGACCTAGAGCTTCAACCACGCCCTGTTTCCTGTCTCCACATTCAGACCTCTAAGCTACACACAGAGAGACAATCCCCCTAGGAATTGGAACCATGTCATTACCCAGGGGCAGTTTGCTGGCAGCATCTGGTCCCTTTGTTTTCTTCTTCTTTTTCCCCACTCTAGTTGGTACAGGAGGTTCATATTTCTTTTTCTTGTCCTTGAGTTTTTAGAATAGCAAGGAAAAAAAATCACACAGAAATCATATTAAAACACAAACGTACTTATGCGGGACCATCATCTATTTTCAGGTAATATAATTTTCCTCATCTTTTAGGATGTTATTAAAGACGGTCCTAAAAAAACCCCAAAATCTGTTTTTACATTCCTGCAATGTTAATGTGTGAATGTAACTGATCTTTATTATAATACACATTGATAGACCATTCAATAACGAACAGAGGTCAGAATTCAGAATTATATGCCAGAAGTCTAAGGTGAAATGATTTGACACAATTCTTCACACCTAAGCGTATTAAACACTAAAATCACAGGCAATTTATTTTAACACTTCTGTAACGTTATTAATTGTACACCTTTAAAAATCATTAATTCATAAATACCTAATGTGACGGTCAATTATCTTTTGTAAAACACGAAAAGAGTATTGTATCTGTAGGCTAGGCTGGTTAAATGAATAGAGATCATTTATTTTGCATTTTAAAATTCACGGATCCCCAAAGAACTTCCCAGCCGAGATCCGACGTTTGCCGCCGTTTACTCACACGACAGACACATCCGGCTTCTTAGTTATTTACCTTGTCGTCCTTCTTTCCACCGCCAGGACCGTGACCACCACTCTGACTCTGACCCTGAAAAAAAGAAGAAAATTAAGACAGAGGTATGAATTCAGAATATGGTCACCTCAAAAAACCCTTCTTATTCTCCTGCGATTCTAAGACACCAACACTTCCCCACATTTTAACATTTCTGAACTCAAGATATACCTTGCAGTCAACGTGTACATTTAATGTGGCAGAATTCCTTTTTCCTGGAAAGCTGTTAGGAGATCAATGGTGCACCTTGCCACAGACTGCATCTTAAATCAAGGACAACTCTATTAAGAAACAGATATAACTCGTGTGTCATTATGAGACTAAGATCTTAAGACCACCCTTTCTTGAGGGGAAGGTATACAGCCTGACACTCTCTAATATAAAACTACCTGGCTGAGGCCACCAAGAGAATATTTCATGAAATTGGGCCATGAAAGCTAAATCATTTAACCTACTCAACAATCACTTATCAGTCACTTACTCCTTACTAGGATCACACCAAGATCCAGGAGAGTTTCCTTTCAATGGCAGCTTAAATACCTCCCCATCCCTAAAGCCTGGGGCGCTCGGGCAGGTCCTTCTCCCCAATCTAAAATGTTGAATCACCTTAAGCTATCAAGAACTTAGTGTATTAAGAAGTTCAGTGGGATTTCTGACTTTAAAACAGACCCTTCAGTTACAGGACAATGTTTCACACAGAGCAGTGTCTCAGAAATGAGGGCATTTGAAATGAGCAACAGTGAATTTGCTTGATTAGAGGGGCTCTCTGTTCCCTCAGATCACTTCCTCTAAATTAATACAGCACCAGCTTCGTTATCAGGACAAAACAACCCTCTCATCGTTACCTGAAAGAGTTAAGGTCAAACCTATTTCCCTACAGGCAGGATTCTTAAAACTCTGCACTTTATTCTGAAGAAGGTAACTCAAGGCTCTGAGAAATTTGGGGAAATAGAATTAGTTTTACTGCAATAAGCCGTCCAAATTGCAGGCCTTTTACAATCAATTACACCCCTAAGGAAGTGTGCTGTTGGCTGGGGCAGCTGATGTCTGAGATGTTTACGATGCGCCTAAGTCTGTACCAGACGTTCTCCTCCATCAGTCCCGGACAATCCTTCAAGGTAGGGTTCATTACTCCTACTGCCTAGATGAGCAACTGCAAGAAGCCTAAGAACATGGGCTAAGGAAATAAATGTATCCAGGTTTGAATTCCGACTTCATTCCTAATAGGCTATGTGACCTCAGGTAAGCCAAGTCGTCTCTCTGAGCCTTGGTGTCCTTAACTGGAAAGTGGGGATGGTATTAGCCCCTATTTGTCGCTGAAAATGAAGTAATGCACGTAAACCACTTCAAATTTGCATGACTCATGGTACCTACTCAATACAATATCATCGGTGAATAAGAAATGTCAGGGTCAGGATTTTGTCAGTCTGGTTATAAAGTCTGGGCTCTGAAACAAATCCACTCTGGTTCAGTTCTTCACTCTCTTCTGTTCACACCCTGTCCCTGGTTTTGTCCAGGCCATCATATCTTATTTGGGCTCTAGTCTCCCAACTGAGATTTCCAGGTCCAGTTTCTTCCCTCACCAATCCAATTATTACCGCCTACAGCAAAGAGCCGATCCTTCAAATCTCCTCAAAAACCTTCAACTGCTCCCTAACATTTAGAGTGTAATGTCCAAACTCTTTAGCTTGGCATAACTGGCCCTTGCCAAACTGGCTGCAACTAACTTTTCCCAGGTTCATCTACCTTTCCCATGATCCTACAAGTCTGGCCCCACTGGAGGACGTTTTCCTGAGTCGGTCCCGAACTTCTTCATGTCTGGGCCATTTACGTGATGTTTCTCAGCCTCAAATAATAACAAGTCTATGCGTTACACTATATGCCAAGCAGTGTGCCAAACATTCTCAGGGCATCATCTCGTTTTATCCTTACAGACGCTATGAGGTTGGCACCATCATTACCCCTAGTTTACAGATAAGGAAATGAAGGCTCAGAGAGGCTAAGTGACTTGCCCTTTGTCACAAAGCTGTCAGAGAGGTAGCCAGGAATCACACTCAGGTCCACGGGACACCAATACCTGTGTTTCTCTACTGCCTGGATAACTAGTACCTCATAGCAAAGACCCACAGGGTTTGTGTTCTAGCACAGCCGCTTACCCTGTCTCAGTTTCCTCCTGGGTAAACTGAGGATAATAATAATGACCTCAAGGGACTGTTGAGAAGAATAATGACCAAATGCTGGAAAAGTACCCGCCACGTGTTTATCATACCTGGAATACTGCTACCCCAAAGTCCTCCTAAGACCTGTAAGACTGTGGTCGGGACTTCCTGCTGTTCACGATACAGGCCAAACACATTCCCATCTCAGGCCCTTTGCACTTGCTGTTGCTTCTGCCTGGACCAGTTTCCCTCAGGTATCTGCACAGGCTACTCTCTCATTTCATGTAGATCTCTGCTCAAATCTCGCCTCCTCTTCGGGACTCGCTGACATCCTATGTAAAACAGCCACCCCTCCCCATCCTATCCCCTTCTGCAGAACAGCCCTAAGCGACGGCCACCCGCCCCGACGTCGTATCACATATCCCTTCCTCTATTTTTTTTTGTCTGCCTTCTTGAGAATGTAAGCTCCAAGAGGCAGAGACTAGGTCAGTCATGCTCACCCCCTGTATCCCCAGCGCCTAGAGCAGAGCCTGGGCCCTCCTTCCGTCAAAGTGCAGCATCAATCCGCGAACTAATGAATAAATGCTAGCTGCTTTTATTATTACTAGCGCACCACGGGACCTTTCCCTCCAAGGTCCACCTGTTAGAAAGGCATCTTAAGGCCTCCGTCAAATGCCTCCATCTCCGGGCGGTCTCCCACGGCTCGCTCTCCCTCCGCAGCTGGAGCGAATCCCTCCCTCCGCTCAAGCCGCCCATCCCTCCACTTGCGCGGCTCCGAAAGCCCTCGTCCCAGTTACTCGAGGAGGCTCCCGCCGAAACACCCCGCGCCGGTTGCCAGAGCCCTGGCCGGCGGAGGAGTGAGGCCGGGCCGCCTGACCCGCTCCGCCGCCCCCGTGGCCCGCCTGGGGGACCCTCCGTGCCGAGCCTCGGCCCCGGGGCCCCGGGATAAGGCCCGCCCCAGGAGACCGGGCCGGCGGGTGGACCGAGTGCCTCCGGCAGCCGCCTGGTTCTCTCGCCTCGGGTCGCCTCGACCCCGTCGCACCGCCACTACCAGCCGAAACCCTTAGTCACTCACCATCTTGCTTCGGCCGCTCGAGCCGCCGCTGCCGGAAGTGCACCGCCTCGGCGGCCCGTCAGGGGCGGAAGTTGACGAGGGACGCCACGGGGGCCGATAGGAACCAAATCCCGCACGCACCAATGAGCTCTCAGGGCTTGTGCGAGCGGGTGGGCAATGATGCACTAATTTACAAGCGAGATTTGAGCCTTATAAATATTTCACTTGAAAAAAAATTTTAATCGCAGTTATTAGGTTATTGTCAACAACTTAAGACAATGACCTCGATTGTCAAACTAAGACAATTGTGAAAATATAAGTTTTTTTAATATGCAAAAGTCAAGCTGGGAAGACCTGTACTTACTTCTCCAAGAACTGGACTGGCATTTGGAACTGAGAAGTTAACATATACTTTTGCACCAACATTTAAGCTCTGATTTGGTCTCTGGAATTAATCTGCTCATCCGAGAGGTTGTCTCATGAATCATGTAAATCTTTTTTTTTTTTTTTTGATGACTTGTGATGATGCCAAATGTTGACTTAAAAGTCCTCATCTTGCACCCAGTTTGTAAAGTTCGTCATTTATTACATCCATCAGAACATCAGAAAGATGGCAAGCATCCTTTTGGCCTCTGGAAACTTCCATAATAGGTGCTCAAAATGCTGCATCTCGCTGAACTGGAGAGATGGATTTATTTGTCTGATTTCTGCCCCATCCCCATCCAGATTAATTTAGGCATTTTAATTTTGAAACTCTAAAAATATTTCCCTAACACGCAACAGGAAATTACTCTTTCCATTTCATCACTAGAATACTGTAATAGAAAGTCTTGACACTGTCAATCTCCACTAACAAACGTGGCATCTACATGATACATGAAATGATGTGATACGTTAGGGGCAAGACAACTCTCCCCTCACGAATGCGGAAAGCAATTCCAGAGTTGTGCAGAATGTCTAGGAAATCTGTGTGTTATATGAAGAAGTACAGTGCCCCTGAGACTGCGTCACTTTCAAAGAATATAGGCTAATAGTGAAAAGTTAAGAAGTTATTCTGGAGGATATTCATTAAAAAAGACTTCTTAATGCAGAGCAAACATGGTCCTCTCTTTTCTCCCCATCACGGACCCTCTCAATATTCTCCACCCAGCTGACAGCCATCAGCGTATGGGAAGAAGTCAGAATGTTTTCATGCTAAAAATGAAACTAAATCTAAATCTTTTTAAGATACTAAATACTAAATCTTTTATTTAAAAAAGAAGAGCAGGGCTTCCCTGGTGGCGCGGTGGTTGGGAGTCTGCCTGCTGATGCAGGGGATACGGGTTCGTGTCCCGGTCCGGGGGGATCCCATGTGCCGCGGAGCGGCTGGGCCCGTGAGCCGTGGCCGCTGAGCCTGCGCGTCCGGGGCCTGTACTCCTCAGCGGGAGAGGCCACAACAGTGAGAGGCCCGCGTACCGCAAAAAATAATAATAAATAAATAAATAAATAATAAAAAAGAAGAACAATTAAACAGGCAATCAGCACAGGGGTTAAGGGTGTGGGCCCCCACTTCAGGTCTCCTTTCTGGCCTTCTCACTAAGGAGCTGTGTGGTCTTAGCAAGCTGTTTAAGCTCTTTGTGCCTCAGTTTTGCCATCTGTGAAATAGGGGCCTTAAGAGTTCCTCCCTCGATAAATTAGGAGCTTGGGATTAATATATGTAAAATAGACAACCAACAGGGACCTACAGTATAGCACACGGAACTCTACTCAGTACTATATAATAACCTATATGGGGAAAGAATCTGAAAAAGAATGAATATATGTATATGTATAACCGAATCACTATGCTTTACACTTGAAAGTAACACAACACTGTAAATCAACTATAGTCCAATAAAATTTAAAAAAAGAGTTCCTCCCTCACAGAGTCCTTGTTTGAGGACTCAAGTGCCTAGAACTCTAAGCATCAGCTACAATTATTAGTAGTAGTATTTTTAATACACGAATTGCTCCTAGTTTCCTTGTTCTGTGTTGTATCAAATGGTCACATATCCCTCACAAAATTTATAACCTATTGGTACAGAGATCTTCAAACACGTTTGCCTACACATGTCCTCAAAAATACTCTGCAAAACCACGTATTGTGTGACACGTTTCTAAGTTGGCATCTAAATTTCATTATAAGTTTTAAATAGCTGCAAAGAATCCATTCATCGGCACATTTGAAGTCTTGATATTTTCCTGTCTATCCAGTGGAATCTAACTAGCTTGATAGCTTGATATCTAACACCATCCATTTGAAAGTTATGTACACAGGTTCTTCTTTAGCACTGAAAAATTTTCTCCCCATGATATAGCCGAAAAGGGATTCATATCCAAAATATATAAAGAACTCATACAACTCAATGATAAAAAAATAAACAACCTATTAAACCGCAATGAGATATCACCTCACACCTGTCAGAATGGCTATTATCAGAAAGACAACAAACACCAAGTGTTAGTGAGGATGGGGAGAAAAGGGAACCCTCATGCACTGTTGGTGGGAATGTAAATTGGTGCAGCCACCAAGGAAGACAATATGGAGGTTCCTCAAAAAATTAAGACCAGAACTACCACGTGATCCAGCTATCCCATCTCTCGGTATTTATGCAAAGAATACGAAAACACTAATCCAAAAAGATACCCCCATGTTCACTGCAGAATTATTTACAAAAGCCAAGATATGGAAACAATCTAAGTGCTCATCAACAGGTGAATTGGTAAAGAAGATGTAATTGGTACGCATGTGTATATATATAATGGAATTCTACTCAGCTATAAAAAGAGATAAAATCATGCCGCTTGTGACAACATGGACAAACCTTGAGGGTATTATGCTAAGTGAAATAAGTCAGACGGAGAAAGACAGATACCTTGTGATTTCACTCATATGTGGAATATAAAAAGCTAATAAACAAAAGAAGGGAACAAACCAAACAAAACCAAACATATAAACACAGAGTAGCGGTTATGAGAGGGGAAGGGGCGGGGGGGGGGAAGGGTGAAATGGATAAAGGGGATCAACTGTATGGTGACAGATGGAAAATAAATTTTTGTTGGTGAGTATGTTGTAGGGTTAAATTTTTTTTTCTCCTTGAATTCACATTTCCATCCCACATACTTTTATCCCAATGTCATGTATTTCTGTGCTTGAAAATATTTTATTGATCAATCTCCCAAACATCTCTGTAAACATTTTATACAAATTAGAATTTTACAATGTATTTTATTTTCTGTCTTTAAGGTGCCATATGTTAAAAATGTTTTCTAGATTGAGTTATTACAAACTATAACTAGTACACACTTGATCAAAAGTATACATTATATTATAGTTTGGGATCAATTAATTTTTAGGAACTAAAAAGCAAAGGAAAGAATTTAGTAATTAAAATGTCACCCAATTCTTTTTTTTTTTTTTTTTGTGGTACACGTGCCTCTCACTGTTGTGGCCTCTCCCGTTGTGGAGCACAGGCTCCGGATGTGCAGGCTCAGCGGCCATGGCTCACAGGCCCAACCGCTCCGCGGCATGTGGGATCTTCCCGGACCGGGGCACGAACCCGTGTCCCCTGCATTGGCAGGCGGACTCTCAACCACTGCACCACCAGGGAAGCCCTCACCCAATTCTTTAAATCCTTGTGTGTCGTATACCCCAAATCACATAGTGATCCATCAGCAAAATCTATTATTCATGATAATTTGAATTGAGTCTTTCTTCCATGTGATGACAAGGAACTAGAGAACATCGGGTGCACAAAAGGATTTACTACTCAGTCATCAAAGCCATTTACTCTCAGTTTCCGGGAGACGCACCCAAAAGGCTTTACCACGACACATCAAAAGATTATCTATTATCCCTATTACCCCTTCACTCAGAAACCCCTTATTTAAACTAATAGCCCCCAAAAAAGTTGGGAAACATTTTAACATCATTAATTTCATTACAGCTTTGGAAATATTGTAATATTTTTTATGAGATTTCTTTGTCACATAACTTCTTTAAATAGATCTTGTCAAAAACTGTGGTGCAGCAGTGATTTGGAATATTCTATTTATGAAACATGTCTAATTGGCAAATAATGCTCAACTTCAAGCTATTCAGCCACATCAGGGTCAGAAGGAAGTACCGCAGCCACGGTGCGGTGTTCTGAATTTACACATGGGGAAACAGGCAAAGTGGGAGTGATGACAAGTTTCGTTTGATGACCTGACCTCTATCATAAGATGCATCATTCTTTTATTTATTTATTTTTGGCTGCACTGGGTCTTCTTTGCTGCGCACAGGCTTTCTCTAGTTGAGGCAAGCGGGGGCTACTCTTCGTTGAGGTGCGTGGGCTTCTCATTGCAGTGGCTTCTCTTGTTGCGGAGCATGGGCTCTAGGCATGCAGGCTCAGTAGTTGTGGCACGCGGGCTCGGTAGTTGTGGCTCGCAGGCTCTAGAGCACAGGCTCAGTAGTTGTGGTGCACGGGCTTAGTTGCTCCGTGGCATGTGGGATCTTCCCGGACCAGGACTTGAACCTGTGTCCCCTGCATTGGCAGGTGGATTCTTAACCACTGCACCACCGGGGAAGCCCTGATGCTTAACTTTTTAAAATTACAATTTTACCGATGCGTGAGCCGTCATAGAAGTTTGGAGGTCACGGTGGCCTGCAGAAGAGAGGACAGAGAGCAGCGGTTATGGCAGCGCCGCCGCCAGCATCCATATTTGCTTCTCTACCCCCCTCTCCGCTTCCCTCTGGGCCCCATGACCTTCCTCTCCTACCCTCCGCCTTCTCCCTTCCTCCTTCCCACATGTGCTGAGCCCCTCAGGCGCGATGCATAGGGTGCCTTCCCTTCAGAGTTGCCTCCTCAGCTAAGTGGGCCGCTTGACGTTACCTGAGAACCCCTGTCTCAGTACTGGCTGTTCTTGCTGGTGTCAGTCTCCGCTAGGTGCTGTGGTGAAAGAATAGTCTGGAAATCCTAACCACTGGCTGTTTTGTGTCCCAGTTTCCAACATCGCCTTTTACCTTTTGCCCTCCCCCATTCTGCCGGGCTCTCCTGGACCCGTTGCTCCAGGTGAGGGATGGAGAGGTTGGCGCAGAGCAGAGAAAAAGGAGCCTCTGCTTCCTAAGCCAGTGTCAGAAGCCAGCTTCAAGGGGGCAAGGAAAGATCTCAGGACCTAGAACATAGACTCGAGAGAGTCCACGTGGATTAAGAATGACGTTTCTCCCCAGGCTGGTGGGGAGGGTAGTAGGTGCAGAAGACAGGAAGGGAATCTGGAGGGAGGAGTGGGTGTCCAGAGCTGGGTTCCCAGGGACCGTGCCGCCTAATGGGACACTTAGGAAAGTTCTGGGGCAGCTTTTGGTCCTTGTGATGAGGAGGAATGTGACTGGTATTTGGGGGCAGGGTGGGCAGGGACACCGCACACAATGAAACATCCTGCATTCACCAGGACTCTCAATACCTTACCGCCAGGCATCTTTGTGGTTGAAAAACCTGTTTCTGAGGATCAGAGCCTGGAACCGGACTCTTTTTGCATCAGCCATAAACTTCAACCATTAAGGTGACTAATTTTTCCCCTCAAGGCTTGATGCCTGCTGTAAAACAGAAGCCCCTGGGAAGGGTTTAAGCGTCATCTGGACCTTGGTGTGGAAGGAAGTTCTGCTATTTGGTGTAGAAGGTGAAGAGAAGGCGGCAGAGGAAGGGGTGGAATGTGGCAGTGTTGGCAGTTCAGCTGACCCAACGGGTGAGGCCACCGGCCCAAGGGACAGTGTGGTGTAGTGGGAGGGGCACTGGCCACGAGTGAGAGACTTGGGGTCAGGTTCTGGCCTTTTCTTTACCTTGTGTGTGACCTGGGGAGAGTCCCTTCCCTCCTGGGGCCTTACCTTAAAAAAAAGCACACATACATTAAAAAAAAAAAAATGAGAACAGTCTGGAAGCTGTTCTGGAAGGTTCAACAGAGCTACCCTGTGACCCAGCAATTGCACTCCTGGGTGATGATGAGAGATGAAAACATAATACATCCACACAAAACCTGTGCATCAACATTCATAGCAGCATTATTCTGATGGAATAGAATTATTTTTAAGGCATGACAAGAAACCTTCTACCCATAAAATTCTCTCTCTGCCCGTTTGGGCCACTACCCCTCTTTGGTGCGCACTGTGCATCTACATTATACATTAACCAGATCCCCTTGGAAGACACAGGAATGCCTGCTCAACTGAAAAGAGCAGTTTTCTCCTGGTGCCAGCACGGTAACTCCTTAGGAGATAACATTCTTTTCCCAGTCCTGTAAAGGGTCACGATGACCCACTACTGGCCTTGTACGTGCAGATCTGGACCATGTAAACTGTCAATATGTTACTTTGATGTATAACCCTTTGTCTCGAAATCAAGACTGTGCTTTGACCTCTAACGGGTGGAACAGTCCTCAGAGCTTTCTGAGAGACTGCCTCCAAAGTTATAATCCTCAAGTTGGCTGGAGAAAAATTCTCCCATTTCTTTCTTCAATTGACTATTAATTAATTTCTCATCAACATTCATAATTACCAAAAAAGTGTAAACAACCCAAATGTCCACCAATGAATGGATAAACATGAGGTGGTATATATCCACACAATGGGATAGTATTCAGACATAAAAGAAATGAAGTCCTGATACATACAACGTGAATGAACCTTGAAAAAATTATAAGGGAAAGAAGCCAGTCACAAAAGACCACATATGCTTCCCATTCATATGAAATGTCCATAATAGGCAAATCAATAGAGACAGAAAGTATATAGATCCGTGGTTTCCTGGGAATGGGTGAGGGGTATGGGGATTGACTGCTGGTGGGGAGTGGGTTTCTTTTGGGGGTGATGAAAAGATTCCAAAATGTATCACGGTGATGGTTGTACATATCTGTGAAGACATATAAAAACCAGTGAATCGTACACTTTAAGTGGGTAAGTTGTACGCTTGTGAATTATATCTCGATAAAGCTGTTTAATATATATATATTTAATATATATGTATTTTATATATATATATAAAAGAGTGGGTGGTGTAGAGTAATGGTTAAGAGCAGAGACTCTAAAGTCAGGCTGCCTGGGTTTGACCCCCAGTGTGCCACTCACACAGCATGTCAGCGTGTGACCCCGTGCATCAGTTTCCCTATCTGTAAAGTGGGTGCGCTAACCGACCCTACTCACAGAAGTACTTAAAATAACAAAGTAGGTGACATTAGTAGTACATAAAACAGTGTGGTAAGCAGTATATATGTTTGTTAAATTATTTTTTTTAATAAAGGGTTTGGGTAAAATGACTTGAAGTTTGATAACCTTCCAACAAGAAGAAACCCCAGAGTTAGCGCCCAGGCTGCTTGTTACTGTCGGTGTGTCTCCCAAGCTGGGGGACTGAAGGAGGAATGAACGGCGGCCAGTTTTCCGGGTGGCTGACGGGTGCATGCAGTTCAGAGACTCACCAGCAGAGAGGGCCGCCCAACGAAATACTGCGCAGTGGTCGTGCTCGAAATGCCTCGTGGAGCGGGACGCTTGCTCCTCCAAGGCGCCCGAACGGCGCCGGGGCGCTCTCCCTTGCTCACCCACTCCTGCTCATTTCTGCTCCCCTTGGGCCCTTAACCCCACGGCATGAACTAACGCTAAAGACTTCGGAGTCCACTTAACTCTCACCCAGTGCCCCCTGGCCACATTCTTAGACGTGGGCTCACATGACCTCACAACAACGCTTTGAGTTCCATCTATTACCCCCAATTAGCAGATGGGAAATCGGAGCTCAGAGTCATTAAATGACCTGCTCTAGACCATATAGCTGATGGGCAGGCAGGTCTAACTTAGACATTCCGGCTCGCAACCTTTATTTTCATCGTTTTTTGTTTGTTTGTTTGTTTGTTTGTTTGCAGGAAAATCCAGGGGGTTTTAGGACTGGGGTGCAGCCTCAAGTTCACATTCTACACTTCCCAGACAGTGGATCAGTGCCTCAGCCAGCCCTTGGGGGGCCCCGTGACCTCTGCTTGGGGACATCTCTGCCTGGCTTCCTCCTACTTAACTTGCAGATCTCACCTTAGATACTTTGGGTAACCACTCAGAATCCCAGAGTTGGTAGGAAGATTATTATAAGCTGAAAACATTTGAGAGTCAACAGATGCAGAAAGAAGCCTAGGAGCTTCCCATATCTGACTAAAAGCAGCAACTTTGGGGAAATGAGGATGCCATGAATTTCCTCCTGGGGCAGTTTACTTCCAGGAGAGAGACCTCTGAGGTCTCTCCTTCCTCTGAGGGAGTTTTATGGCCCTGAAGAAGACAGAAAGCCAACTCAAACCTGCATAGACAAATATCATCACAACCTTTCTTATCTCCCATTTGTTCTCCTGAAATATGTTTGTCTTTCCTAAAGAAACCAATTTGTTCTTCCATAGAAGCCTTTTCTCCCCCATCCCTTTATGCTACTAAATTAGGTATATAAGCCTCTAACTTTAACCATTTATTGAGCTACTACTTCTTTTGTTACCTCTCATATGCATATGAATAAAACTTTTCTCCTGTTAATATGTCTCTTGTCAGTTTAATTGGCATGTACCCACTCAGTTAACCTAAGAGGGTAGAGGAAGAGTTCTTCCTCTCCCATAACAGCATCCACCTCAGAACATCTCCCTGGCCCACAGATCTGATCCCTACCCCAGCCATATCTCCTCATCCCTCTCTTCTCTGAGCACGAATCCCACAAGACTTAGATGCTTGTCACTGGAAACAAATGTTTACAATTCTCAGACACTGTCTTCTGGGTGCCACATCTACTGCTCATCCCTGCATCCCTATATCACTGTATCCTGCCCCAGGCACTTTGTGGGGCCTCCTTAACCATTTACTGGTTGAAGGAAAGTGCTGTTCAGCTGGGAGCAGTTCTGCTGCTCTGCAGTGGGTCTGGCTAAATACAGAGGCATTTAAACTGAAACCACTTCTACTTTCCTCCAGGGTTTTCAAAGTTGGCTCCTTGGGCTGCTTCCCCACCTTGCCTTCAGACAGGTTCGGGATCCTCATCACCTGGAAAAAGCCTCAGCTGACCCGGCTGTTTCTGTCTGATTTCTTTCCTTGTCTCAGCAGGACTGGTGGGACCGCTGCTCCATGCCCCTGCAGTTGATTTCTCCTCAACCTTCCATCTGCTGTGTGGTTTCCGTGACCTTCATTCTGCTGACCCTGCTCATAACATTTTTTTTTCTAACTCTGGAAGTGCCGTATGTTCAGTACAGAAAATGTTAAAAATAGAGAAAAAAGTTGAGAAAAACTGAGCGAATACAAGTCAGTTGCTGTTCTACCACTCAGAGGTAACCCCATTAACATTTTGGTGTGTTTCCTTAAGCTGTTTTTTGCATGTATAATAAATAATTAAGCAAAATCGGGAACATACTATATATTTTGTATGACATATTTCCTTTTTACTTAAAATATTATCACAGTCGTTTATCATAAATATTTCCCTCATGTCATTAACAACTCTTTGAAAAATGATTTTTAATGACCTTTAATATTCTATGATATAGGCTTATTCCTTCACTTATTTTATGAATTTACCTTATGAACAAATATGAAATAAACTCATTTATTGAACATCTGCTATGTTCCAGGCACTGTTTCAGGCACTGAGGAACAAGTCAGACGAACACCCCACACTCATGGAGCTGACCTTCTCACGGGAAAGAGATTTACGATAGAGTGATACTTCGGTTGTTGGATATACCATCATTTATACCAAGCTGGTATTTTTCAGCATTTATGCTGCTTTCACATTTGAGAGTAGGGGCTCTGTGTCAGAAAGACCTGAGCTTTCCCTTGTATTATGTGCCTTTGTTAAGTTAATCTCTTTACGCCTCAGTATCCTCATCTATGAAATGGGTATAAAAATAGCATTTGCCTCATTGAGGTAAATAAGATAATACACGCAGAACACTCAGCACCTGGTAATCACTTAACAAAAGTCCACTGTTGGGGCTTCCCTGGTGGCGTAGTGGTTGAAAGTCCGCCTGCTGATGCAGGGGACGTGGGTTCGTGCCCCGGTCTGGGAAGATCCCACGTGCCGCGGAGCGGCTGGGCCCAATGAGCCATGGCCGCTGAGCCTGCGCGTCCGGAGCCTGTGCTCCGCAACGGGAGAGGCCACAACAGTGAGAGACCCGCGTACCGCAAAAAAAAAAAAATAAATAAAGTCCGCTGTCATTATTATTGCAATGAATATACAGAAATCTGTGTGCCTCACTTAGTAATTTCTATAGGATAAATTCCTAGAAGTAGCGTGAGTGGGTCAAAGTTAGCATTTTTAAATATTGTGCCATTTTGCCATACTGCAAGTCTGTGCCAGGCTGCCCTCCCAGCAGTAGAGGATGAGGGTGTTGGTGGAACGTGCCTTGGAGATGTAAGGACCATACCCGGTGGCCTTTGGGTCCCTGTCCTTAACTCTACACTGCTCTGTGCACGCGACACCACTGACCTCCATGAGATTCTCTCCCCCTCACCTCCCTGACATGTATGTACACTGTCGAGGCTGGCCTCTCGCCCTTAGCTGTCCCTCCTCCAGTCCCTCTAATTACAGCCATTCACTAGAGTCACCTGGCCCATTGGCTGCTTTCCCTACATCCTCCCCGAGGAGAGTCCAGGACTTCAGCCAGCCCCTCTGTGAAGACAGCTCCCACCTCCTTCCGCCTTCTCTCCTGCGTTGTTTATTTTATCTGGAGTTCATGGAAATTCTTGGATCTGTAAGTTGATCCTTTTCACCAACTTTGAGGTGTTATCAGCAATTTATTTTTCAAAAAATTTTTTCTGCCTCATTTTTTTTTTTCCTTTCCTTCTGGGACTGCAATTACTTCTATGTTGTTACACTTGATATTGTCCTAGAGCTCAGAGGCTCTGTTCATTTTTCTTCCCTTTTCTCCCTGTTTTCTGGATGTTTAATTTCTATTCATCTTTCTTTAAAGACACTCATTCTTTCTTCTGCCCATTGAACTCACCTAGTCAGTTTTTTGTTCAGACATTACACTTTTAAATTCTAGAAGTTCTTTTTTTTTTTTGCAGTTTGCATTTATCTGTCAATATTCTCTATTGTTGACTCATTATTAACACATTTTCCTTTAATTATTTGAATATATAATCGTGAATGCTCTGGAGTCTTGTTCTGCTAAATCCCACATTCCCACTCAGAAGTGAGCACTTTCCTCCCGAGCGCAGGTCACACCGTCCTGTTCCTTTGCAGGTCTATTAATTTTTTTTATTGAACCTGAACATTTTGAACAATATGTGGTATCACTGTAACATTTCTGGCTTCTGTTTTGTTCTTCTGAGGGTTTTGGTGTTTTGCTTTTGTTTCTTGTCTTTTTTTTTTTTTTTTTTTTAGGTAATTAACTCAAACTGCAAAATCTGTATCTCTTGGGATATGTAGCTGCTGATATGTTTACTCAAAGTTTTTGGTTTTTGTTTTTAGAGCCTAGCTCCCTAGGGGTCTCCCTTGCAGCTGCATATTTTAAGTGGTCAGTAGAGGTTCTGTTCAGACACTTCACTACCCTCTGCAGCCCAAGCTGTGTGGGGATTGGGAAATGCATTCATAAGTGCAGAATTTCAGATGTCTCTTCAGGCTTTGAAATTTCTCTGGGTTCTCTGGGGTCCCCCACTCGCATGTGTAGTTGGGCAGTCAGCCAGGGATTGTGGAGCTTGTTATGCAGTCTTCCTGGCTCTCTCACTTCACTATCTCTGTTAGGTTTATAGCTGCTCTGCTACCTGCCTGGTCCAGACACCACCTCTGGTTGAGAAAACTGCAGGCTTTGCCACCTGAGCTGGGGAGGGGGTGGAACACCTCACTCAAGAATGCCTCAGACATGGAGAAAAGGGAACCCTCCCCTCCTTCACTGCTGTTGGGAATGTAATTTGGTGCAGTCACCATGGAAAACAGTATGGCGGTTCCTCAGAAAACTAAAATAGAACTACCATGTGACCCAGAAATTCCACTCCTGGATATTTATCCAAAAAAACCAAAAACACGAATTGGAAAAGATATATGCACCCCTATGTTCATAGCAGCACTATTTACAATAGCCAAAACATGGAAGTGACCTGAGTGTCCATGAATGGATAAAGAAGATGTGGTGTATATATATAAAATGGAATATTACTCTGTCAAAAAACAAAGAATGAAATATCACCATTTGCAGCAACATGGATGTATTTAGAGGGTATTATGCTAAGGGAAATAAGTCAGAGAAAGACAAATAGTGTATGATATCACTTACATGTGGAATCTAAAAAATATACTGGTGAATATAACAAAAAAGAAGCAGACTCACAGATACAGAGGACAAACTAGTGGTTACCAATGGGGAGAGGGAAGCAGGGAAGGGCAATATAGGGGTATGGGATTAAGAGGTACAAACTATTATGTATAAAGCAAGCTACAAGGCTATATTGTACAACATGGGGAATATAGCTAATATTTTACAATAACTATAAATGGAGTATAATCTTTAAAAATTGTGAATCACTATATTGTACACCTGTAACTAATATAATACTGTACAGCAACTAAACTTCAATTAAAAAAAAAAGAAAAAAAAAGAATGCCTTGAACTTGCCTTCCTACTCCATGAAAGAGCTGTGCTTTCATGAGTAAGCACTTCTCAAGCTGTCTCCCTCTGATCATTTTCCAGGGCCCTGCAATGGTCATTTTGATAACTTTGTCCAGTTTTGTATGCGTTTCCTGAAGAAGGTACTCACCTCATGCCACCACTTTCAGAAGGAGAATCTCTTTTGTCTCTTTTTCAGTCCGGAGATTTAGGCTTAAATCCCCTGCTGCCTCCTGGACACTTCGGTTTCTTCTGGACCTTCTCTCCCCACTTAGTGCAGCATGGGCTTCTCAGCCCCTGGGCTTTTGAGTTATTCAGGCTTGGGTTCAAATCCTGACCCATAACCCTTCCTAGCCACATCCTCCTTAACCTCTCTGAACCACCATTTCCTCATAAAATAGGGATGATAATACCTCTTCCTCAGATCTTAGTGAGAATTAGATAAGACGTGCCACGTGCTTTCACACAGTAATTATTTAATCAATGGTAGCTACGTTTTAAAAAAAAATTAAACTCTAGGGCTTCCCTGGTGGCACAGTGGTTGAGAGTCCGCCTGCCGATGCAGGGGACACGGGTTCGTGCCCCGGTCCGGGAGGATCCCACATGCCACGGAGCGGCTGGGCCCGTGAGCCATGGCTGCTGAGCCTGCGCGTCTGGAGCCTGTGCTCCGCAACGGGAGAGGCCACAACAGTGAGAGGCCCGCGTACCGCAAAAAAAAAAAAAAAGATGCTTTATTAATCAGATTGCAAAGTCCTTTTCTATATTTACTTACATCTTCAAATAATTTACAAATACCAATTATGTATTTAGATAACTGTGCTAATACCAAGCAGGATGTAACACGTTACAGAGAAGACTAGCAGGATACCACATGCCTAGGGTTTAAGATAGAGAAGATGATCTATAACAACACAATTTCCTAGAGATTCACTATTAGTGTTTTTAAAAATCCCCTTATATAGTAATTATCTGTTCATGTATCTCTTTCTCCTAATAGATTGTGAGCTGTAAGGTCTTTTCCATCTCTGTGTCGTCAGCAGCACTTCTGGTATACAGTAAGCACTCAGGGAATATGTGTGGATAAAGGTATGGCCAAGGCCTCCCCAGTGGTGTCTGTGCCACACCCACCAAGCCCAGTAAGGCCCTCACCAGCTGCCATTCCCAACGTCACGGCTTCCGGCTCCTTTGTCCTTCTTCCAAGCCATCTCCTAAACTATTTCCATTCCTGCATTGACTTCTCTCTAGCCTCAGTCTTTCTCTCCTTCCCCACCCTATCAGGCTCTTAAAGCAAGGCTTGAAATGGAATAGAAAGTAGAGAGGAAAAAAACATGGCTGAAACTCAGTTATGAAAAATAGAACTCATAATTAGGAAAATAATATATAAGGACATTTAGGGTGTAATGGCATCCCACATACATTCTAAAAGTGAACAAAGAATGAATCAGACGCTGCTCGTTTGGAGGTGGCTTCTTAGAGTGATTTCTGCAGCAAAAGCGTAAATGACAGTGTGATACTAAATCCTTCATGTCCCAGTTGATTTTCATGGCACAATCAGAAAGGTCATTCTAGCAAAAATGTTTGACGGCCTCCTGGACTCAGAGTTCAATCACTCTCTTTCTACGTGTCACCACCCGCTTGTTGAAGCTCTTGTCCTGGGGTGTTAACTGGTCTGTCCTCACCACATCCTCCCTGGACCAGACCTTTGCTTGAGACACAAGCAGCTCTCCAGCATCACTGTCCCAAAGTCCAGCATCGTTGTCAAGATTCAAGGTTCTGCTCTTTCATCTGGATGGCAACATCTGACAATCAGACGTGAGCAAGAGACTGAGGACAAAGCTATGGACCCCGTGTGCTGGGAAGCGGGGGTGGTGACTGGGTGGCACTGGTTTTATAACGGCTGAACTCACTCGTAAAATGGCAGCGTTGCTTCCTGTAGCCTGGGACTGTTGCTTGCTGGGATAACAAACACCCCCATAATGAAGACCCCTCTGATCCCCTCCACAGGGTTTTGTGGTCCAAGCTGCCAGCAGGATGGACCCGCCCAGAGGTTCACCTTAATCAGAGCAGGAGTTCAGAGTCTGGTTTTCCCCAGCCCACCTTGGTTCACAGTTTAGCTCCTCAACCTCCACCCAGCTGGGTGACCTTGGGCAAGTCACCTGACCTCTTTGCCCCTCAGTTTCCTTCTCTGTAAAATTAGGTTTTAAATGAGATGATGCACGGGAAACCCATAGTGTGGAGCTTAGCACATAATAAACACTGATTGTACATATTCTGGGGTTCCAGCTGACTCATTTTCTCTCATCTGCTCTGCATACAATCTGGCTTCCAGGCTCAGAGACCTACCTACAATTCCCCAAAGAACGGTGCTTATTCATTCATTTGTAAGGGGAGGTGGAAGTTGACAGAAGTTAGGAGAAACCCTAAAACTGAGAAGAGCAGACAACGAGTCCTTCCACCTGCTAAGAGAGGTACCAGATACACCTTTGCAGGGCTTGGTCTTATCAAGTCCCATCAGCCGCCATGATGGCCCCTATAAAGGAACTGGAGAGAGAAGGTCACACATGGAAGCAGAAAGTACTTTGGATTTTCCCTTCCCCCTCCCAAACCAAGTGAGCAAACCCAAGCAGAATCACCCCTAGAGATGTGGGGCTCCCGGTCAGAAAGGGGATGAGTGCAGGTTCCCTGGCTGCAGGTTTGCTAAGTTGCAGACATATGAGGGTACCAGGCTGCAGCACGTGAGAGTAATTTTGGTGGGAATTTGACATGTATGCCTGTAGTTGGGGGGCCCACGTGGGAGGGTGACTGGACCAGCTTGCCATTGGAAAGAGGAGGCAGCGTGATTGTTGCTCATCATGGAACAAGAGGATGCCACAGAAAACAGCTGGCTTGAACCTTCAGTGGATCCCAAACAAGAGGCGTCTGTCAGCATGCAGGAACCCCAGCAGGGGGAGTCTGTGTGACATATCCCCAGGGGCAGGAGGGGGGGTGTTCATGAGAGGTCAGCTGGAGAATCTGAAGCCAAAGTCAGGGAACAGAGCAGTGTGGAGGTCCTCATGGGGAGCCTCCACAGGATCCCAATGTGTTTCATGAAAGTACTGACATTTTGACCAGTCGGTGTCAGACAAAAGAGCATGGCAAATAGCCCCAGGTAAGACTCAGTTCTTAAAAGAAGATAATATCACTTCCTTGGGGAGCATTTGTAAGCATGAGGAGGTGCTTTTTTTTGTCATAATGATTGGGGGGAGGGGTTGCCCTGGCATTTAGTAGGCCGGAAAGCTGGACATCTCATGATGCCTGAAACAGTTCAGCACAATGAAATGGCCCTTCAGAAATAAAACACACTCCAGAATCACAAAAGACACTAAATAGCCAAAGCAATCTTGAAAAAGAACAAAACGGGAACTATCATGCTTCCTGATTTCAAACTATATTACAAAGCCATAGTATTCAAAACAGCAGTATTGGCATAAAAACAGACACACATATCAATGGAACAGAATAGAGAGCCCAGAAATAAACCCATACATATATGGTATCAAATAGTTTATGGCAAAGGAGCCAAGAATATATTGAGTTGGCCAAAAAGTTCGTTTGGGTTTTTCCATAACAACTTACAAGACAATAGAGAGAGGACACTTTCTTCAATAAATGTTGCTGGAATCCCTATCAAACTAGCAATGGCATTTTTTACGGAACTAGAACAAAAAATCTTAAAATTTGTATGGAGACACAAAAGACCCCACATAGCCAAAGCAGTCTTGAGGGAAAAAAATGGAGCTGGAGGAATCAGACACCCTGACTTCAGACTATACCACAAAGCTACAGTAATCAAGACAATATGGTACTGGCACAAAAACAGAAACATAGATCAATGGAACAAGATAGAAAGCCCAGAGATAAACCCACATACCTATGGTCAACTAATCTATGACAAAGGAGGCAAGGATATACAGTGAAGAAAAGACAGTCTCTTCAGTAAGTGGTGCTGGGAAAACTGGACAGCTACATGTAAAAGAATGAAATTAGAATACTCCCTAACACCATATGCAAAAATAAACTCAAAATGGATTTGAGACCTAAATGTAAGACTGGACACTATAAAACTCTTAGAGGAAAGCATAGGAAGAACACTCTTTGACATAAATCACAGCAAGATCTTTTTTGATCCACCACCTAGAGTAATGGAAATAAAACCAAAAATAAACAAATAAGACCAAATGAAACTTCAAAGCTTTTGCACACCAAAGGAAACCATAAATAAGATGAAAAGACAGCCCTCAGAATGGGAGAAAATATTTGCAAACAAATCAATGGACAGGCCTTTTCTCACGTTCTGAGGTGGCCCACACTCTGTCTGTGGAGTGTGTTTCTCTCTAAATAAATCCACTTCTTACCTATTAAAAAAAAATCAATGGACAAAGGATTAATCTCCAAAATATATAAACAGCTCATGCAGCTCAATATTAAAAAAAAAAACAACCCAATCCAAAAATGGGCAGAAGACCTAAATAGACATTTCTCCAAAGAAGACATATAGATGGCCAAGAAGCACATGAAAAGCTGCTCAACATCACTAATTATTAGAGACATGCAATCAAAACTACAATGAGGTATCACCTCACACCAGTTAAAATGGGCATCATCAGAAAATCTACAAACAATAAATGCTGGAGAGGGTGTGGAGAAAAGGGAACCCTCTTGCACTGTTGGTAGGAATGTAGATTGATACAACCACTATGGAGAACAGTATGGAGGTTCCTTAAAAAACTAAAAATAGAATTACCATATGATCCAGCAATCCCACTACTGGGCATATACCCAGAGAAAACCATAATTCAAAAAGACACATGCACCCCAGTGTTCATTGCAGCACTATTTACAATAGCCAGGTCATGGAAGCAACCTAAATGCCCATCGACAGACGAATGGATAAAGAAGTTGTGGTACATATATACAATGGAATATTACTCAGCCATAAAAAGGAATGAAATTGGGTCACTTGTTGAGATGGGGATGGATCTAGAGACTGTCATACAGAGTGAAGTAAGTCAGAAAGAGAAAAACAAATATCGTATATTAATGCATATATGTGGAACCTAGAAAAATGGTACAGATGAACCAGTTTGCAGGGCAGAAATTGAGACACAGAAGTAGAGAACAAACGTATGGACACCAAGGGGGGAAAGCCACGGGGGTGGTGGGTGTGTGTGTGATGAATTGGGTGATTGGGATTGACATGTATACACTGATGTGTATAAAACTGATGACTAATGAGAACCTGCTGTGTAAAAATAATAAATAAAATAAAATTCAAAAATTCATAAATAAATAAATAAATAAATGGTGCTGGGAAACCTGTACAGCTACATGCAAATGAATGAACTTGACCACTGTCTTACATCATACACACACATTAACTCAAAATGGATTAAAGATTTGAATGTAAGACCTGAGACCTAAAACTCCTAGAAGAAATCATAAGCAATAAGCTCCTTGACATTGGTCTTGGAGATGATTTTTTGGATTTGACACCAAAAGCAAGGGCAACAACAAAAAAATAAACAAGTAAAAGGACAACATCAACCTAAAAAGCTTCTGCACAGCAAAGGAAACCATCAACAAAATGAAAAGGTGGCTTCCCTAGTGGCACAGTGGTTAAGAATTTGCCTGCCAATGCAGGGGACATGGGTTCCAGCCCTGGTCGGGGAAGGCCCCACGTGCCACGGAGCAGCTAAGCCCATGCGCAACCACTACTGAGCCTGCGCTCTACAGCCTGTGAGCCACAACTACTGACCCCACGTGCCACAACTACTGAAGCCCACGCACCTAGAGCCCGTGCTCCGCAACAAGAGAAGCCACCGCAATGAGAAGCCCACACACTGCAACGAAGAGTAGCCCCCGCTCGCCGCAACTACAGAAAGCTCGCACACAGCAATGAACACCCAACACAGCCAAAAATAAAATAAATTTTTAAAAAAATGAAAATTTAACTTATGGAATGGGAGAAAATACTTGCAAACCGTCTATCTGATAAAAGGTTAATATCCAAAATATATAAAGAGTTCATACAACTTAATAGCAAAAAACAAACAATCCATTTAAAAATGGCCAGAGGATCTGGATAGATATTTTTCCAGAGAAGACATACAAATGGCCAACAGGCACATGAAAAGATGCTCAGTTATCACTAACCATCAGGAAAATGCAAATCAAAACCACAATAAGACAGAATGGCTATTATCAAAAAGACAAGAAATAACAAGTATTGGTGAGGAGGTGGAGAAAAGGGAACTCTTTTGCACTGTTGGTGGGATGTGAATTGGTGCAGTCACTATGGAAAATAGTATGGCGGTCCCTCAAAAAAATTAAAAACAGAACTACCATATGATCCAGCAATTCCACTTCTAGGTATTTATCCAAAGAAAATGAAAACACTAACTTGAAAAGGTATCTGCACCGCCATGTTCATTGCAGCATTATTTATAATTGCCAAGATATGGAAGCAATCTAGATATCTATTGAAGGATGAACAGATAAAGAAAATGTGGCATCTATATACAATGGAATATTATTCAGCCATAAAAAAAGGAATCTTGCCATTTGTGACTACATGAATGGACCTTGAGGGATTAGGCTAAATGAAATAAGTCAAACGGGGAAAGACAAATACCGTACAATCTCACATATATGTGGAATCTTAAAACAACACCCCCAGCCTGAATTCATAGTTACAGAGAACAGATTGGTTATCAGAGGGAGGGGTGAGGGCGTGTGTGAAATGGGTAGATGGGGGGTCAAAAGGTACAAACCTCCAGTTATAAAATAAATAAGTCCTGGGAATGTAATGTACAGCATGATGGCTACAGTTAATAATACTGTATTGTATACTTGAAAGTGACTAAGAGAGTAGATCTTAAAAGTTCTCATCACAAGAAAAAACTTTGTTACTATGTGTGGTGACGGATGTTAACTAGACTTACTGTAGTAATCTTTTTGCAATATATACAAATATAGATTCACTATGTTGTATACCTGAAACATATAATATTCTATGTCAATTGTATCTCAATTTGAAAAATAACAAAATGCAACACACTCCATTGAGGAAGGCAGAGTCAACACAAGACTTTTGTAGCATCTTCCTCCTCCCCAAGTCCTGATCCTGGGGGTGTCAGAGCAGCAGAGTGAGTGGGGGAGGGGGACCTGAAAGGAAAGGCTCCACCCCTTCTCCAGTGTGGGATCTTGAGCCATGAATTGGGTCTGAGGTGGGGGCTGGGGGAGGCTTCAGACTGAACTGGACTTTTTAATCAGAGTGAATCTTCCTAAAATGTGACTGTTACCTGCAGCATCTCAATGAAAACATGCATTGAATTATTAAAGAAAACCTTGAAATCACTGTAGGATAATTGGAAAAAAAATCTGCCTCCTTTTATTTGCCATTTTTTCAGCACTTCACACTGTGTGAGCCTAAGCACATTGTTCTCTGCCTCGAAACCCTGGGCCTCACTTTTCCCATCTGTGAAGTGGGCTTATAATCCTTATGTTCTCAGGTGCTGTGAGGATGGAATGGAATGACATAGGTGGAAAGCCCATTCTGGGGACCTGGCTGCTGGGCGCTTCACCTCGTGGGTGTTCTAGCCACAGCATTGGCAGGACCATTGCGAAGCAATTGCTATGCCTTCTGGATCATCTTTCTCACTGCAAAATCAGGACTCTGATGAGCTTGCAAGCATTTCCTAGTGCTTACAGATTTATGGATTGACTCTCCAAAGGGCATTATTTTATTTATTTATTTTTTTGGCTGCGTTGGGTCCCGTTGCTGCACGCAGGCTTTCTCTAGTTGTGGTGAGTGGGAGCTACTCTTCAATGCAGTGTGCGGGCTTCTTGTTGCAGTGGCTTCTCTTGTTGTGGAGCACGGGTTCTAGGCACACGGGCTTCTGTAGTTGCAGCACACGGGCTCAGTAGTTGCAGCATGCGGTCCCTAGAATGCGAGGGCTCAGTAGTTGTGGCTCATGGGCTCTAGAGTACAGCTCAGTAGTTGTTGTGCATGGGCTTGGTTGCTCCATGGCATGTGGGATCTTCCCAGACCAGGGCTCGAACCCATGTCCCCTGCATTGGCAGGTGGATTCTTTTTTTTTTTTTCTTTGTTTTTTGCAGTACGCGGGCCTCTCACTGCTGTGGCCCCTCCCATTGTGGAGCACAGGCTCCGGACGTGCAGGCTCAGTGGCCATGGCTCACGGGCCCAGCCGCTCCATGGCATGTGGGATCTTCCTGGACCGGGGTACGAACCTGTGTCTCCTGCATCGGCAGGCGGACTCTCAACCACTGTGTCACCAGGGAAGCCCCGGCAGGTGGATTCTTAACCACTGTGCCACCAGGGAAGTCCTCAGAGGGGATTATTATTATTATTATTATTATTATTATTTAATATCACCTCTCTAGTTTCTTCTCCCATAATTTCAGGCTTTTCAGCCAAGTTGCACCAGTTCCTGTTTCCCATTCATGCCCTGGGGTTCCCACTGCCCTGCCTTTACTTCTAACTCTGCCACTAGCTGCTGAACTCCTACTCAGCCTTCAAGACCCACTCAAATGCCATCTGTCAATAAAGCTTTTCCTGATCCCCCCACAAAGGTTGTGCTCCTGCCTCCTTCTTAGGGCCTTTTCGTTCACCGACTTAATTAGGGAGGTGATACATGTCTTATCCCCTTTCTGAGCCTGGAAGCTCCTAGACTAGGGACCATATCTGTTTTGTGTCGTATCCTGGGAACTGTGCCTGACCCAGTGGCCTGTGGCAGGGCGGTGGGGGAAAACGCAAGGGACTTCCCAGAAAACAGGACTGAGATCATGGGGGGTATGGGCGGGTCCTGGGACAGGAGCCGAGCAGCCCAACATCTGAGCTGACCCCTGTTTCCATCATAGTCTGCCTGGCATGGCTCTGCCCACATGGTGCCAACAGAGCCACCCACAAGTGGAGGCCCATTCATTCCATTGGCTGGCTTCCCCCAACTCCCAAGAGAAATCAGCTGCGCCCCTGGGAAGCCCTCGTGGAGATAAGAGTAGGTGCAATTTGTTAACAAGTGTGCTCACCAAACGTCAAAATGTGACTTTCTCTGCCTCAGCAAAGCCTTCCGGACAGAGCAAAGTCCCTGGGGAGGGCTTCCCTGGTGGCGCAGTGGTTGAGAGTCCGCCTGCCGATGCAGGGGACGCGGGTTCGTGCCCCGGTCTGGGAGGATCCCACATGCCGCGGAGCGGCTGGGCCCGTGAGCCATGGCTGCTGGGCCTGCGCGTCCGGAGCCTGTGCTCTGCAGGGGGAGAGGCCACAACAGTGAGAGGCCCGCCTACCGCAAAAAAAAAAAAAAAAAAAAAAAAAAAAAAAAAAAGTCCCTGGGGAAATGGAGCAAGTCCCTGTGGTATTTTAACAGCTGAAAGCCAGCTGCTGGAAGGATTCCAGCCAAGTGCTGCCAGCAAGGGATTGACTGATTTATGGAATCCAATTTGCAGTATTAATGGTAGACATCATTACCCAGATGTGTTGGCCCTACCGGCTAGGCAGAGAGCTGTGGAATTAAGAGCTGATTTTAAAGACAGCTGATGGGAATTCCCTGGCGGTCCAGTGGTTAGCACTCTGTGCTTCCACTGCAAGGGTCATGGGTTGGATCCCTGTTTGGGGTGGGGTTGGGGGGAAGGAAGATCCCCCAAGCTGAGCGGCCAAAAAAAAGACATCTGAGATCTGGGAGCCAGCTTGAGGGGTGGAGGAGAAGAACGTCCCGACAGTCAGAGGGCTCAGGTTCCAGGCCTTCCAGGGTCCTCTCCTTCCAGCCTGGAGTGATCTCGGGGCTCCATGGCTGGGAATATGTCCACCGGATTTCAGATGGTTGTCATGGAGCATTTATTGAGCATCTACTGTATGCATGGCACACTGGCTCAGGAATTAGAGAACCTGGCTCTGCCCTTTATAGGATGACAACCAATTTTACCTGTCTGGACCTTATTTCCTCAACTGTAAAGTGGGGACAATGATGGTGACAGTGATGGTGACAGCTTCTATTTGATGAGCATATTCAATGTGCCAGGCTCTGTGCTAAGAGCTTTCCAGCCATATCTTACCCGATCCTCATAACAACCCTATAACGTGGAACCTACTAAGGGCACCGTTTTATGGATGGAAAAGAAAGACAAGGCTTAGAGGGTGTACTGGGCTGGGCAGTGTCCTCTCCCAAATGTATGCCTTTCCGGGAACCTCAGAATGTGACCTTATTTGGTTATTTGGATAGGGTCATTGCAGATGTAATTAGTTAAGTTGGCTGGATTAGTACTGGAGTTAACACTGGGGTAGCATGGGCCCTTACTCCAGTATGACTGGTGTGCTTATACAATGAGTACTTCTAGCCTCCAGAACTGTGGGAGAATAAATTTCTGTTGCCTTAAGCCACCCAGGTTGTGGTAATTTGTTACAACAGCTTTAGGAAACTTACACAGAGAGGTTAAGTAAGTTGCCCAAGGCTGCACAGCTGGGAAGCAGAACCCCTGGGATTCCAAAGCAGATTCTGATTCCAGAGGCCCAGTGATGAGCAACTACTCTTTATTAAATGAGTCAGTTGTATCAATCAGTGGCTGGAACGTAGCAAGAGCTAAAGAAGTGCTAGTTCCTATCCCTGTTGCTGTGTTATTAATTACACATCAGTGTGGGCTCTCCCCCCTCCACGTACTTCACGGGGTTGCTGTGAGGATCAGGAGGACAATGAGTGCCTTGTAGTCTTTCAAGACCCAGACAACTGTAAATTATACTATCATTAATATGATCAGTCAATAAGATAAGAAAAAATATAGCGAATATTTTTCACAACCCATGGAAGTGTGTTTAGTCAAAGCAATACCAGTTCATTCTAATGAAAGGTGGGAAGTCAGCAATTCTGTTGTCTTCTGGAGAGAACTTGAGATGTTCCTGCTGCTCCACGTATGTCATCAAATGCTGTCAGGTTCAAGAAAAGAGAGAGAACAGCCCCCTGAACCCACACCTTTTACCAGCTTTGCAGCTCCCGTCACTTCCATGGCTGGCCCGTATTTCCCTGTCCTTGACTCTGGGTTGGCCACGTGCCTCACACTGGGGAGTAAAATGAGATGGATGTGTTGGTATGCTTAATTTCTTGCATTTCTACCTGCCCTCTGGTGAGTCTGCCATCACCATGAGAAGGATGCTCTGGGGCAGCTTGCTGATTCCAGGAGAAGGATGAGAGACACCTGGAGCACAGTCCCACCCAGATCAGCCAGTCCCCAGCTGCAGACACACAAGTGAAAGCAATACTCATGGCTGTACGCAGTCCAAGTTTTGAGATTGTTTGTTATGCAGTATGATTGTAGCAAAAGCAAACCGTTACAAACCCCCAAGGACTTCCTCCTTTACAAATCCAGGTCTGTAAATGATGCCACAATCACCTGGAACTGTGACACACAGTTAGACTCAAATAGCAGTGAGGACGATCTCTCGAACCTCAATGGGGATTTGAGGGGTTGAGAATTTGGTCACGTGAATGGCACCTAATGACTGTATGACCTTAGACAGCTTCCTGAAACTCTCTGTCTCAGATTTTTTTTTTTTTTTTTTTTTTTTTTGCGGTACGCGGGCCTCTCACTGTTGTGGCCTCTCCCGTTGCGGAGCACAGGCTCCGGACGCGCAGGCTCAGCGGCCATGGCTCACGGGCCTAGCCGCTCCGCGGCATGTGGGATCTTCCCGGACCAGGGCACGAACCCATGTCCCCTGCATCGGCAGGCGGACTCTCAACCACTGCACCACCAGGGAAGCTCTCTGTCTCAGATTTTTGACTGCAAAATGGGAATAAAAATATGTCCCCTTAGGACTACTTGAGTATTAAGTGAAATAAAATCTATGTAGAATATTATGCTTAGTGAAATAAGTCACACAGAGAAAAACAAATCCTGTATGATATGACTTACATGTGGAATCTAAAAAATAATACGAATAAATGTATATGCAAAACAGAAAGACTCACAGATATAGAAAACAAACTTGTGGTTACCAAAGGGGAGAGGGAAGGGCGAGGGACAAATTAGGAGTATGGGATTCACAGATACACACTACTGTATATAAAATAGATAAGCAGCAAGGATATACTGTATAGCACAGGGAATTACAGCTATTGTCTTATAATAACCTATAATGGAATATAATCTGCAAAAACATTGAATCACACCTGAAACTAACATAACACTGTAAATCAAATATATTTCAACAACAACAAAAAAATGTAAGGACCTAGCATAGTGCCTGGCACACAGTAGGTCTCAGTAAGGGTTAATTCCTTACTGCAAAATTGAGTGGTCGGGGGCCTTGCACTGATTAGACTTCGGTCTGCGGGTGTAGAGGCGTGTCTTCCTGTCCATCTGCAAATCTGTTTCCCACACTAAGCCTTGGGGCCCCAAGGAAGGCTGTTTGCCTACGAACCCCGATGACCTTCAGTCAAGTTCTTGAAGAGTCTGGGGCCCTTTACCTTGCCCACTCTTCATGATGCAAGTTTGTTCTGTGTGACATAAAGAGGTTAAAGTACAGTTATACGCTGGAGGCGGGAGCTGGCTTAGCGACTCTGCTGTGCCCCTGGAAGTGAACGCGACCTAAGGGGAGGTAACTGAGCTCTCCGGGCCCCTGAGTCCTCACCTGTGAAGTGCAGGGGATGATACCTGCCTCGTTGCGCAGGTGCGGGGGAGGGAGGCATCGTGAAGGGCTTAGGACAGCGCCTCCTGTCACGAAAGTCTGCGGGCCAGGCCGAACCAGGGTCTCTTCATCCTGGGGACTTACCCAACCCCACGCACCTGAACTCACCTGCCGCTCCCACCCGCGGAAGCCCGTCTTCCTGGCAAGAAGGAAGAGGGGGTGTGAACCATGTTTTGTTTTAAACCCCGCCCCCTCAGCAGGGCGTTCCCTCTGAAACGTTTCTGTGAGCAGGGCCAGCTCATCACCCGCTCTGTTTGTCCCCTTCTGTGTCTTCCTCACCCCTCACTGGTCCCCAGATGACGCCGCGATACATGCTGGGAATCATCCAGGGATGAAGCCAGAGCGCAGCTCCTGACTTAAGGACTCACGATGAAGGGAAGGAAATGAGGTGCAAATGTAGAGTCACAGGTGCTGCCCTGTGGCTGAGCGCTTCCCAGCGCCAGGCACTGGGCTAAGCAATTTGTCTGCTCCATCCCACTGAAGCCTCCCACAGCCCTGAGAGATGGCTGCCACCATACCTGCTTTTACAGGCAAGGAAACTGAGGCTCTGTGCAAAACTGCCCAGAGGAGTGGGCGGGGGGAGCGGGGAGTCGCGAGGGGGTCACTTCCGGTTAAGGGTGATGGTGAGTGGGGCTGGGAGGACCTCAGGAGAGAGAACGTCAAGGAGGAGAGAGAGAAATAGAGACCGAGAGAGACAGACAAAGAGACAGAGAGAGAGACCATGACGGTGACCCAGGAGCTCCTGACAGCCAGGAAAAGCAGAATGACACACGGATGATTCTCAGAGGCCACAGCCCCAAACTAGCTTTGCATCTAGAGGGGCATTTTGTAGCTGAGACAGAAAAAGCTGTCTTTATGCTGTTCAGCAAAAAAGAGATTCCTTTGGCCTATAGTAATAATTATAACTGTTTATGAAGTGCATTTTATTATCAAAGATAATAATAACAGTAGTAACAATAGCTGCCACCTCTGTCCAGGGCCTCCTCTGTGTTGGGTCTAATGCTCACAACAATTTAGAAGGTAGGTCCTCTCCCCACTATTTACAAATGAGGAAATTGAAGCACAGATGGTTGTGTAACTGGCTTAAGAGACACAGCAGTGAGTGGCAGAACTGAGACCTGAATTCGGGTCTCCTGACACTTAAAAAAGGGTAACAAAGGATGGTCAGCGTTTGAGCAGCGGAGAGGCCCCACTTCCACTCCCCCCACCATCCCTCCTTGGGGACCCTGGCCAGGCTCCCATCACTGCTGTCTGGGTGGGGTTCCAGGCTCCCTAGGGCCAGTGGCTGGGGGCTGGCAAGGATCCCCTTGAAGGTCCAGCTGACCTTGCACCTGTGTGCGGGTGCTGGGGTGCATTCCACCTATGCCCACCCACCGGCAATGGCACCCATCTGCCTTCTTCCTGCTCTATTCTCCCAGGGCCACTGCTGGAAACGTTTCTGGAGATTTAACTGCATGTGGAGCTGAGCTGCAGTCACTCTCCTGCTCTGAGTCCTCCCTGTAATGGGCTTTGTGCTATTACCAAACCAAGCAACCAACTACCCAGCCATCCATCCAACCATCCATCCATCCATCCATGACCCAACTACCCATCCATCCATCCATCCATCCATCTGCCCACCCATCCATCCACCCACCCACCCATCTTACATATGTTTATGGAGCACATACTACATGCCAGGCACGATGCTGGATAGTGGGCTCTCAGCAGTGAATAAGACCATGAGCTCACCCTCATGGGAGGGCACGTTCTAGTGGGGAGATACAACGAAGAGGTAAACCTATCAATAAATACTGTCAAGGTAGATGGAGGGCCAGATATAGGCTGTTGGTTCTTAGCGCCATTCTCTCACTTCCTTTTTCCCAATGATGACAAAAAGAACGATGATGACAACAGAAATAATAGGTGTCCTGTGCTGACTGGTCACTCTGTGCTGGGCATTTCACCTGCATTAACTCACTGCATCGTCACAACAGCCCTTTGAGGTTGTGCTACTATTATCCACATCTTATAGTTGCAGAGAAACTAACTAATTGGCCTAGGATCACACAGCTGGTAAGTCAAGGACTGGAAGAAATGAAAACCCAGGCTCCCTGGGCTCCAACAGTCTTCCAACATACCCTCTCCCCAGCCTTTGTGTGACTCATCCCTCCGACATACCTTTATACACACCCTCATCTTCTAATGCACCTTCTCCTTTTGGTGGCTCCTATTTACAAAAAAAGCCTACTAAGTGCCAGGCAGCACCTAGATACTATATGTACATTATTGTTTTTAATCTTCCCAAGAACTCTTCTGAGTAGGTATACTATAGATAGGGGAACTGAGTCTCAGAGAGGCTAAGTAACTTGTCTCTGGTCATATGAACAGTAAAGAATGGAGCTGGGATTGGAACCTTGGACTGCTTGATTCCAACACCTGTGATTACCATCTCACATTGATCCTTCATCTGGTGAACTCTTACACATCCATCAAGACCCAGTCTAAATTAACCTCCTCATAAAGTCATCCTTGACTTTGAGGCATAGATTTTCCTCTTCTGCACTCCCATTGTCCCTTTAATGTGTTATTACTTTGTGATTATTTGTTTACTTCTTCATCTTTCTCCCTAGGCAGTGAGCTCCCTGAAGGTGAGGCATGTCCGGCTTCATGGTAATCTTGCCTCTTCCTCCAGAGACTGGGGCTCTGTGCGTTTAACTTCATTTCTGGTTGTAAACTAATTTAAATTGTTAGCCTATTTGTCCATTTATTTCTGCCATTTACCACTAATCAATTAGTGTGGAATGGGGATTCCGCCCCAGTGGAGCTAAAGGAACTAGTGTTCTCAAGGACAAGTCCAGTCCTTAGCAATACTGTGGACTCTGCTTCAACCAATACTTCCCCCTCCACTGTGGGCACCGAGGGCTCTCTGGCTGTATCTTTCCCCTCTTATTGGAGACTGGCTGATAAACATTCACCCCGAGTTAAGCTTCATGGAACCCTGTTCCTCAGGGACCTGCATTCAATCAAGAAATAAATAAGATTGCCAGCACTTGGAGCAAGGCTGTGGTGTAACTTCTGTAGTCCCTTTCCTCTTAAAAAAAAAAAAACCTAGGGCTTCCCTGGTGGCGCAGTTGTTGGGAGTCTGCCTGCCAATGGAGAGGACGCGGGTTCGTGCCCCGGTCCGGGAGGATCCCACATGCCGCGGAGCGGCTGGGCCTGTGGGCCATGGCCGCTGAGCCTGCACGTCCGGAGCCTGTGCTCCACAATGGGAGAGGCCACAGCAGAGACAGGCCCGCGTACCGCAAAAAAAAAAAAAAGACCAATTAAAATTATATTTGATGATTGCATTGGTTCAAAGACAAATACAATCCAGGGTGGATTATAATCAGGTTCTTTCTTTCTAGTACTTTTTCCTTCCTCCCTCCTTCCCTCCCTCCCTCCCTTCCTTCCTTCCTAGACAGGAAATATAGGTTTATTGTGGAAAAGCAGACTTGGAGAAAATAAGAAACAGCAACAGGATGTTTAGCCCATCTATTTACAACACACAGGGGTTAGGGTTTCCCGTGCACAGCTGTACTGTTCTCCCTCCTTCAGCCTCAGATGTATTTACCCCCTTCATCAACAACCATTGCCTTTCTCTAGCTCTGGACCTTCCAGTGACCATAAAATCGACACAACTCTTCAGGGTGATGTCCCACCATGGAATTCCGAGGCACTGTCTCCTAGTCGCTCCGGCTCCCTTCCCAGCCCACGGCTCCCACAGAGCACTCTGGGGGCCCCTGCTCAGTGGAGGGGGCTTCAGTGGGCATTGTGGGGGGACCTCCAGCATTGACTCTCCCCCCAAACACATAACCCCAGTCTAATTGTGAGAAAGCACCAAACTAACCCAAACTGGGGGACATTTGCAAAACACCTGACCAGTACTCCTCAAACCTGTCAAGGTCTTGAAAAGGAAAGCAAGCAAAGGCTGAGAAGCTGTCATAGACCAGAGGAGACCGAGGAGACACGATGACTAATTTGCAGTGTGGGACCCTGGCTGGGATTCTGGGGCAGAAAAAGCGCATCAGTGGGAAGACTAGTTTAGTTAATAATAATGTATCAGCACTACTCTCTAGTTTTGACAACTGTGCCATGGTTACGTAAGCTGTTAACGTTCAGGGAACCTGGGTGAGGGGTATATGGGAACTTTGTACTATATTTGCAACTTTTCTGTAAATCTAAAATAATCCTAAAATAGAAAATTTATTTTATTTTTTATTTTTTGCCCACGCATCGTGGCATGTGGGATCTTAGTTCCCCGACCAAGGATTGAACCCTCGGCCCCTGCAGTGGAAGCACCGAGTCCTAACTACTGGACCGCCAGGAAAGTCCCGAAAATTTATTTTAAAAATAAAGTATTAAATAAAAAACCTCCATTGGCAGGACATTTTTTATGACCTTAGATTTTATCCTTTCCAAATGGAGTGCTGTGAACCAAAAGTTCATCTTATAATCTGTTGAACGTCGGGTTCTTTTGACGACTCTGGGCAGCTCCTAGTGTTTGGAGGCAGAAAGGAGTGCTGCACCCCTCTGCACCCCCGTGACCACCACCAGGAGGTGAGTGACAGTGAGAGCAAGTCCCACTCCAGATTCTTCCAAACACACAGACATTTATTAGTAAACAGCCTGGAGAGTCTCACTAGTGGTTGGAATTTCAGGAAAGGTGTCTCTCTCCATCTCAGGGACTCACATCTACCCCTATGCATGAAAGCTCTGAGTGACAACATGGCTCACAGGTAAGGGCTGTGGTCAGACTAGACTTCCAGAGGTTTCCCCATCATAAGGGCTCACCAGTGTTCATACTTAATCACACGGTGTGTCCCGATACTTCACCTGTAATTCCACCAACCAAAGGATGCTCTGTCATTCCTTATGCTCATTAGGCAACCCTGCGGAGGTGTTACAGGTTTGGATTATCTTGAGGGTGCAGCCTTCCCCACTACACTTCTCATACTGAAGTATTGACACATATAACAGGGAGAGGAACGTCTGCAAAGAGAGTATCCCTTACACAGGCTGAAACTTGCTCTGCCTTTTTCTCTACCACCAGCAGGACACGTGAGTGACATCAGTAGAACTCTAAGCAGTGCTCCACAGGGCAGGAGTAAAAGGCACGTGGGTGGGTGAGTGTAAACCCTGGAGGATGTTCGCAGCATGGACAAGGAAGAAGATCCCTGGAGGAGGGGTGCCCAGAGAAGTAGGACAAAACTGTCAGCCAGGCTAGCAAGGACACAATTTCAGGGAGGCCATGGACGCCAAATACGCCAGGAGACAGTGTAGGGTCTGTGCCCAAGTATATGTTGCCCCTGGCAACATGGATGCTGCTGGTGACCATATCTCATGGGTGCTGGAGGCACAGCCTGTGCTGCAGCGGAACAAAGATGGGTAGAGAAGAGGAAATGGCAACTTCAACTCTTGCTTGGGGAAGCGTGGCTCTGAAGGGAAGACGAGAGCCTAGGTGGCAGATCAAAGGAATTTTTTTGTTTCTTGTTTCTTTTTTACTTTATTTATTTGTTTCCCTGGGAGTGACTCAAGCACAGTGCAGTGGTTAAATGCAGTATGTGGTTAAGTGGTTAAAGTCTTGGCACCAGCCAGACCTCCCTCTTTATTCCTCTAACTTTGGGCACCTTTAATGCCTGTAACCTAGGACAAGTCACTTCTCCAAGCTCCACTTTCTTAGTTGTACAACAGGGCTTCTAATACTTCCTAGGTCATATGGTTATTATGGGGACTGCATAAAATAACATCTACAAGGTGCTTAGCACAGTGCCTGGCACACAGCAAGAACTTGGTAAGTGTTGGCTGTTCTATTGGTGGAGGGTGCTAATAGAAGAGATCAACTGTGCAGAAGGGAAGGGGTGAAGACTGAGCCCAGTCCCTCAGCCAAGTCTCCGAGTGTCCCTTGTCTAACGCAGAACGTAGAGATCTGTTTTGATGCTGGCTACTGGTCCCTCTGCCCTGATGAATGTTCTCTGTGGAGTGTGGTCAGAGGGTATAAAAGGACAGGGGCTGGGACTCTGTCAAGCTCACAGAACAGGCTGTAGGAACTGGTTTGGGACCGGCATGCTGATAGATAGTTATTTAATAAATGTCTATATGTAGGGTGGAATTTGGTCTAAGACTTGCTTTCATTATTTCCTGGCAGCAAGGTTTGGTGGGGTACTTAACTCTTTTTCCTCTCAGAGTTTTTGGTGGTCTCCAGCATCTAGCATAGAAAACGTAAGAACTGTAAATGACCACACTGGCCCAGGTCAGGCCACGGGGAGGCACCAGAAACGGGCTTTTGAAGTGAGGACCAGGAAATTAAGAGAATGGGAGAAGTGGGGGATCACAGGGGCTAAGGTGAGATAAGACGATGGAGAGTCCAGGGTGGAAAAGTTGTAACATCTGCAGGTCAATCTCTTCATCTAGTTAGAAGTGACAGCCAAAGATGGCTCAGTGGCTGAAATGTAGCCAAGTGTCTGGACTAAAAGGGACCCCTGGAACTGCCCTGCAATAGGCCTGTCACTACAACGTAGACTCAGAAACTTATCAGGTAAATTAATTACGACTTTCTGGTGAGTGGCATCCATTATATTGAAGGTTCTAATTAAGGATCCCTTTAAGGAAGCCTTTGAAAATGGAACTGATTGGAGGAATGTTTCTTAAATTTTTCTGAGAGCCTCTGAGTAACAGGCCATTTCTGGAGATGAAGAACAATTGTACTCGCACTCTCAGCCCAGTGAATAGATCCTTGAAACATTCAACAAGAAGCTATCTGTTGGCCTCACACATAGGGCTTCAAACCATGTAATGATTCAATCCTCCAGCCCCCATCACTAATCTGAGAAAAAAGTAAAACAAATGAAGCAGGAAATATTTTGGATCAAAAACAATTAGACGATTGTAACTGGTTATTCCCGCCCCCAACCACTTCATATTAGAGAGAGATCTTTCCCTATAGTATATAATGGCATCCTTCTCAGCAATAATTTAAAATAATTCTTCTCCTTTGTGATGCTAATTAGAGATATTTATTAGATTCAACGATAGGCCTTTTTCACATTGAAGGGGCATAATTCAAAAGAGGAGGACAATGAAGAGAAGGAAATATTATAATTCTTCATAAATGATGAGAAGAACTGGTAGTTCCCCAGAATAATCCAGGAGAGGATGAAAAGGTGAGGCAGGAAGGTGCATTAGTTGGGGTGTTCCAGAGAAACAGGACCAATAAGAGATAGATAGATGACAGATAGATAGATTGTTAGATAGATAATAGATAGATGATAGGTAGATAGAGATATGAAGATATAGAGATATAGATACAGATATAGATACAGATAAAGAGATTTATTATGAGATGTTGGCTCATGGGATTATGGAGGCTGAGAAGTCCGAAAATTCGCTGTCTGCAAGTTGGACACCCAGGAAAGCTGGTGGTGTAGTTCAAAAGCCTGATAACCAGGAGCTCCGAGGGCAGGAGAAGATCAATTCCCCAGTTCAAGCAGTTAGGCAGAGAGCAAATCCAACCTTCCTCAAACTTTTTGTGCTATTGGGGCCCTTGACAGATTGGATGGTGCCCCCCACATTGGGGAGGGCCATCTGCATTGCTCAGTCTATGAATTCAAATGTTAATCTCTTCTAGAAACACCCTCCCAGACATACCCAGAAATAATGTTTGACCAGATATCTGGGCATCTGGCGGCCCAGTCAAGTTGACACATGAAATTAATCATCACAAAGGAGAAGAGGGAGAGAGAAGCCAGAAGAATGGTGTCTGTGTGTTTGTGGGAGCACACACAACAGGAACCACACATGTGTTCACCCAGGAAGGCATTTAAGGACCTATTTAGAAAAAACACTAGTTTAGACTGTTAAGAATGTCAGAGCCAGAAATGACCACAAAAGCAATGGCTCCCCTAGAATTCATATCAGTCTTGGGAGTAGGGAGGGGAGGGCTTTGAACTCATCTTTTTTGTTTTAATGTGATTTTTTTTAAACTTATTTTTATTTTTTTGCTATGCTGCACGTCTTGTGGGATCTTAATTCCCAAACCAGGGATCAAACCCGGGCCTTCGGCAGTGAGAGCACGGAGTCCTAACCACTGGACCACCAGGGTATTCCCTGAACTGATCTAGCTCTTCGGGGACAGAGAAATCCACCTTAACACCCATCTAAGCATCAGACAGCAGTTTTTTGACAAGTTCCATGTTGTGGAATAAAGACTGAAGTCTGTGGATCTCCTAAGTCTGGACTGTGCCTTATTCATCTTTCTACCTCTAATGCCCAGGGTAGCACCTGGAAGATGGTAGATGCTCAATCTATATTTGCTAAATGAATGGTTGACTGAATGAACATAGCAGCACACAGATTTGGCCCTAAAATGCCATAAACCCTACAGTAAAACCAGTCATTCTTGCTTAGACTCTCTTTCAGCTTTAGTAACTCATATTTAATCAATAATTTAAAATTCATTTAAAGGTCTATTTTAGAAGCATTAACTAGGAGAGGCAGTGCAGAGTGGCTGGTCCAAAAGGCAGAGTGGTAGCTGAAAGAGAGACGGCTGCCAGGATGACCCTAAAAGCGGAGGGAGACAGTAACATGTCAAGAACAGAGTCAAAGTTAGTTCCTCTAAGAGCGTACTCTGAGCCAGGAACTTCTGGTCATTTTGCAGACATTAAATCTTTTCAGCTGTGCAACTCCACTGTAAGGTGAGCATAATTATTCTGTTTCACTGATGGGGAAGCTGAAAGTCAGAGAAATTAACAAAGTTGCCAATATGCAAATAGAAATCTGTCTGATTTTCCCACTACATAGTACTGAACTCATTTTATTTTGTATTTTTATTTTAATTCTTGAAAATTTAAAAACAATAGATAACTACAAAGAAGCAATTAAGAGTCAGCCATACTAAAACTCAGAATTAATTATTGTTAGCATCTTAAGTATATTTGTTTCCAGGTTTATGCCTGAACAAAATTTCAGACATCTTTTTAGGCATCAGAATATGGATAAATAAATAGATGGGTAAATGGATGAATAGATAGCTGTAGAAAGAAATGCTATTGCAAAAATGGGATCAATCTATATAAGACATTTAGAAGACTAATTACATTTAATCTTACTTGAACTTTATAGAAGTAACTGACAAGAAATAGAAGAAATCATTAAACTTCAAATAAATGTTTCTTCTTTTCAAGAGATATTTCTGAAATGATCCATGTAAAGTAATGAAAAATATTGAGGTTGAAATAATTGTCTTCCTTCCCTCCCTCCTTCTCTCCCTTCCTTCCTTCCTTCCCTCCCCCCATCCCCCTCTCTTTCCTATTTCTTTTTTAACTAGATGTTTCTCTCATAGATTCTTTGTCTTGTCTGATTGCTCTGGCTACTGCTTCCAATACTATGTTGAATAGAAGTGGCTGAAGTGGGCATTCTTGTCTTGTTCTTGATTTTAGAGGAAAAGCATTTAGTCTTTCATCATTGAGAATGATACTAGCTGTGGGTTTTTCATATTTGGTCTTTATTAGGTTGAGGTAGTTTCCTTCTATCCCTAGTTTGTTGAATGTTTTTATTATGAAAGGGTGTTGAATTTTGTCAAATACGTTTTCTGCATCAGTTGAGATGATCATGTGTTTTTCATCCCTTCATTCTGTTGATGTGGTGTGTTACGTTGACTGATTTTCATGTGTTGAATCATCCTTGCATTCCAGGAACAAATCCCACTTGGTCATGGTGTATAGCCCTTTCAATATGCTGTTGAATCCAGTTTGTTAGTTTTTTTTTTTTTTTTAGGATTTTCGCATTAATGTTCATAAGGGATATCATTCTATAGTTTTCTTGTCATGTTCTTGTTTGGCTTTGGCATCAGGGTAATGCAGCCTTGTAGAATGAGTTAGAAAATGTTACCTCCCCTTCAACTTTTGGAATAGTATGAGAAGAATTGGCATTATTTTTAAATGTTTAGTAGACTCCACCAGTGGAGCCATCTGGTCCAGGGCTTTTCTTTGTTGGGAGGTTTTTGATTATGGATTCAATCTCTATTCAGGTTTTTTATTTCTTTGTGATTCAGTCTTGGTAGAGTGTATGTTTATAGATATTTCTGCATTTCACCTAGGTTATCCAATTTGTTGTTATACAAGTGCTCACAGTATTCTCTTATAATCTTTTTATTTCTGTAAAATCAGTAGTAATGTTCCCAATTTCATTTTTTTATTTTAGTCATTTGAGTCTTTGCTCATTTTTCCTTAGTCAATCTAGCTAAACATCTTTCAGTTTTGTTGATTTTTTAAGAACCAGTTCTTGGTTTTGTTTATTTTTTTCTATTGTCATATTGTCTATTTTATTTACCTCTACTTTATTATTCCCTTCCTCTTCTAGCTTTGGGTTTACTTTGTTCATTTTCTAATCCTTAAGGTGTAAAGTTTGGTCATGAATTTGAGATCTTGCTTCTTTTTAATGTAATCACTTATAGCTATAAATTTTCCTCTTAACTCTGCTTCTGCTGTATTCCATAAGTTTTGGTATGTTGTGTTTTCATTTTCGTTTGTCTCAAGATATTTTCTAATTTCCCTTGTGATTTCTTCTCTGACTTATTGGTTGCATAAGAGTTACTTAACTTCCACATATTTGTGAATTTTTCAGTTTTCCTTCTGCTATTGATTTCTAGTTTCATTCTGTTGTGATTGGAAAAGATACTGTGTACGATTTTAATATTTCTGTTAAGACTTGTTTTGTGGCCTGACATATGGTGTATCCTGGAGACTGTTCCATGTGCCCTTGAAAAAAATGTGTTCTGCTGTTATTTGGTGGAGTGTTCTGTATAAATCTGTTAGCTTAACCCACTTTGTATCTAATTTAGCAATTTTATTCCAGCATCTTTTCTTTCACTGTGTGTGTACATACATATGAATTATGTATCTCCTATCATCCTTTGAATGATTTGTCACCTCTCATTTTTTCTTTCCTTGTTCCCTCATTGAGTTAAATATATCTTCTATTAAAAAAAAGAAATCTTCTATTTTTGCTCACTGTATATTTGCATGAGAATTATGATTTTAATTTTTTGAAAATTATGTTTTGACACGTGGATCCAACAAAGAAGAGCATGTTTTGTGGCCTCCCTGCAGGAGGCAAGGCATGGATATCTAATCTGACTTTCCTACTCATGCTCTTCTCCTGAGGCTGAGTGAGGACCAAACCACCTCTCTCCTGAGCCAGGATAAAAATTTCAAGACAAATCTTACAAAATATAGCTCAGGGAAAATTAAAAAGTACATAGAAACACAGAATTTATATAGCAATTTATACAGCATAAATTGAGTACTTCATGCAGTTCTTTCTCTCTTGTAACAACTATGGAAGCGACTAAATAATACTCATGACTGAGCATCATCCCAGACCAACTGAGTCAGAATCCCTGGAGACAGCAATGGGGCATCATATATGTTTTAAAGCTCTCAAATGATTCAAGTGTACAGTGAGAGAAGAGGATGCCCTGTTGAAGGAAAAATGCTAGAGGAGACACTACAGACAGCAGCTTTCACTTTCGGCAGAGGATAGAATTTTCTCTTCTCTCCCTTCTTCAGTCTCCCAGCTGAATTAGGGAAGGGAAGGATCAAAGGTGCTCTCCTCAGGGCTCTTCCTCTGATTTAATCAGAGTCCATTTGGAGATGGAAACCACACCAACAATCTGAACAGGGAAAATTTAGCAGAAGGAATGGTTACCTGGTGAAAGGTGTTAACCACTCAAAGGGGGAAGGAGGATCTTAAGTGTGCAGATGCAGCAACTGCAGAAAGCAGCTACCACCCCTAGAGCAGAGGGAGAGTGGCTGAGGGGGACCTTGGACACTTAGAGGAGTGCTTGCCCCTCCCTCAGAGCTGAGGTCCAGACCCCTGAGGCGAGAGTGTGCCATTTGGGGCATTCTCTCTGAAGCTTAACTGGAGGGGATTTCAGGGCTTAGGATAGTTTCTGATTTTTTTCTGCTTTAGGCTCTGAGGTGTTTAATGGATGTGATGATGGTTAATGTTATGTCAACTTGGCTTGGGCAAGGTACCCAAATATTTGGTCCAACACCAGTCTGGATGTTGCTGTGGAGCTATTTTAAGATGAGATGAACCTTTATATTGGTAGATTTTGAGTAGAGCAGATGACTGTACAAAATGTGGGTGGGCCTCATCCAATCGGTTGAAGACCTCAAGAGAAAAAGACTGAGGTCCCCGGAGGAAGAGGGAGTTCTTCCTCTGGACTGTCTTTGATCTTGAGCTGCAACATCAACTCTTCCCTGGGTCTCCAGACTGTTAGCCGGCCCTGCAGATTTTGGACTTGTCGGTCCCCACATGTGCATGAGCCAATTCCTTAAAAGAAATCTCTATGTATCTACACAACCTATGGGTTTCGTGTCTCTGCAGAACGTTGGCTAATACAACAGGCTGTGGCCTGCCCATCTTCCCCAGGTGGTGCCTCAGCTCATCACTCTCCTCTGTCCCATGTCTCTTCTCCAGGAGCATGAGGTGTTGATGCTGGTTGCTACCTTCCATTCCCACTAGATCGAGCTTAAACGACTCACGGAGAGTTTAAAGGGTCCTTGCAGTTAGTGTAAAATCCCGGAGGACCCAGGGAGGAGAGAGATTCTAGTAAAGGAAAGAGAAGAGTCAGGGCAGACTCTCCTTAGAGGAGGGAGAAAAAGAATTCCAGAAAAAGATGAGCAAGCAGTTTCCTTCAGCTCTAGACTTGTTCTCACCCCTGACTTCCCTTGCACATGGGAGGTACTCTTAAATACTCAATGTTGGTTGCAGGACACAGTCTCTTTCCTTGCAGTCATGATCTTCCTTCTCCCTTTCTCACCTACCTGTGCCTTCAGCAGAGAGCTCTTTACTGCTCGTATCCATTCTCCCGGTCCTAGCTCCCAGCCCACCTCTTCCATGCGATCTCCCTGACTTGCTCAGTCCACACGGACTCTCACCCATTCCTGGTCACCCTGGAAATTTTTCAGATACTTTGTTTTCAACCCTTAGTTATATAAAGTGTGTTGAGTGTGTCCCTAAAGTCAGGGACTGACTGCCTGAGATTTGCTTTGTACCTTCAAAGCAGCTCACACAGGGCAGGATTGAACTGACTTACAAGAGCCCGCAAGAAAGCAGAGATGAACATTTCCATTGCACATGGAGAAGCGGATGGGGTGGTGCCCAAGTTCCCACATGCGTCAGAGAAAGTCAGGAATAAATCATGGGAACGGGTGCACCATGCAGGTTTTTGATTGCCTCAGTGGCCATCAGCCCAACCAAGCTGAATGCACAAAGCTCTGCTGTAATTTACAATCTCAGGTGTCCATGAATCTTTCTCAGCAAACCCGAAGCAGATCCTGCATCTTCTTTGAGGCCATGTCCTTTCTTCCTCCCACCTAACCCCACAAAGCAGTGGTTCTCGAACGTTAATGTGCTGAAGGACTGATTTTTACGGGGATGGTGGATGCATATTAAAATAAAAAATGCAGATTCCTTGGTCCCACCCATAGAGGTTCTGATTGAGAAGGTCTGGGGAAAGTCCTGAAAATCTGCATTAAAAACAATCTCCCTAGGGGATTATGGTGATTTTTGAGGAAGGTAGGACATACTGGACGCATGGCTCCCACTGGCAGGGAATTCTGTAATAACTTAAATTCCAAGGCCAGCCTCTGGGAAGACTAAACAAAATTCACTCAGCAAATGCCCTAGGAATACAAAGAAATCTACCCAAGGACAGCTATGAGATGATATTTTTTAAAAATCCCTTGCAAACAAAAAAGCACCATCTTCTGCCTAAATCCAGAATCATTACCTTCACCTAATAACCTGCAGGGAGCATAGTTTCCAGAGTAGTTATTTTAGTGTCTGGGAAATTCAAAATGATTAGAAATGGCTTTGAGATACAGAAGAAATTAATTTCTGGGAGCCACTGGGATTTGGCAACAGCAGAATAGCCTGATGGGGATGCAGGCTGGGTGCCAGGGAGGGTCTCTTTCCCATCCTTTATAGCTCATGCTCAGGAAAGCACTCTTTACTGGAAAAGATTGCCTGAAAAACTTGTTAAAATACAGATTGCTGGGCCCTACCCTCAGAGTTTCTGATTCTTTAAGTCAGGTTTGGGGCCTCAGATAGTTTCACTTCAACCTTCCAAGGTGCTGCTGTTAAGGCTGCCGATCTGAGGACGACATTCCTAGAACTACAGCTTTACAGCAATGGCCAAGACCTGCTTAGGATGTGAGAACTGAACTGGAATCATGGGTGTACTACGCTCAAGTTACAGCCCACGCTGAACTGTGACTGGCTGTGTGCAAACTCGAGAAAGTCTTGGGTTTTTTCCTTCTAACTTTTTGAGATAATTTTAGACTTACAGTCAAGTTGTAAAAATAGTGCAGAGAGTTTCTATATACCTTTTATCCAGCTTCTTATTTAACATCTTACATAACCATAGAACAATCATCAAAACTAAGACTGTAACCTTGGTATAATACTATTAAGTAGACTATAGAATTTATTGAATGTCACCCCGGTCTGTCCACTAAAGTCTGTTTTATATTCCAGAATTCAATGCAGGATCCCACACGCATTTAGTTGTCATGCCTCTTTAGTCTTGTCTTTCACTGGCTTGAAATTTTTGAAGAATACTTGTCAGTTATTTTGTAGAATGTCCCTCTGTTTGGGTCTGTCTGATGCTTTCTCGTGATTAGATTGAAGTTACTGCAAAGGACGCTTTAGATGCTGCTCCCGTCTCGATGCATCATTTTAGATGGCTCATGATATTTGTGACATCATGGTGTCACTGGTGACATTAACTCCGCTCAATTGATTAATGTGGTGTCTGCCAGAACTGTCCACTGTTAAGTGACTATTTTTCTTTTTGTAATGACTAAATATTTTGGTGGTTGGTGGAGATCCTTTGAGACTGCAAATATCCTGGTTCTTCTTAAACTTTTACATCACTAATTTTAGCATCCATCTGTGGGTCTCACCTGCAGCAATTATTACTTTGGTGTTCTAATGGTAATTCACTATTTCCCTAATTTCCTCTACATTAACTAATTAGAATTCTTCTGTTTGGAAGAGTTGTTCCTTCTCTCCCATTGTTTTAAAATGTTAAAGAACTTTAAAAAACATTTCTTGAAGGGTAGGTTTGCTGGCAATGAATTCTCTAAGTTTTAGTTTGAGAAAGTATTTAGTTCTCTTCCCCTTTTGAAAGATTTTTGATGGATATAGAATTCTGGATTGACAGGGGTTCTTTAAAAAATTTCAGCATTTTAAAGATGTCATACTATTGTCTTATGACAGCCATGGTTTATGCTGAGAGACCTGTCATAATTTTTATCTTGTTTTTGTGAATGTAATGTTCTTTTTTTTCCTAACTGCTTTCAAGATTTTTTGTCTTTTGTTTTCTGCAATTTGAATATGATATGCCTAGGTGTATGTGGTGTGTGTTTGTGTATTATATATGTGTGTGTGTGTGTTTATATCTAAAACTTGTTAGGTGTTCTATGAGCTTCTTGGATCTTGGCTTCTGTCATTAATTTTGGAAAGTTCTCAGCTATTAGTTTTTCAAATATATCTTCTGCTCTGTTCTCATTGTGTTCTCCTGGGATTCCAATTATTCATGTGCTAGCCCATTTGATATTGTCCCAAAGCTCTTGCATGCCATTTTTTTTTTCATTCTTTCATCTCTTTGTGGTTTAGTTTGAGCAATTTCTATTGGCCTATCTTCAAGTTCGTGGATTCTCTTCTTGGCTGTGTCAGTCGACTGACGAGCCTGTCGAGGGCACTGTTTATCTCTGTTGCTATGTTTTTTATTTCTAGCATTTCTACTTGATTCTTAGAGTTTCCATCTCCCTACTGAAATTATCCATCCTATGTTGCCTGATGTCCACTTTTTCCTCTTGAATCGTTAACATACTAATGATAGTTATTTTAAATTCCCTGCCAGATATTTTCTAACATCTGTTTCAAATCTGAGTCTGGTCCTGATGACTGCTTTGTCTCTGGGGGAAGTTTTCTTTTTCGATGTTTTTTGCCTGCCTCATAATTTTTTTCTTGAAAGGTGGGCATCTTGTGTATGTCAGCAGAGACTAAGGCAGAGTTTTTATGCCTAGACACGAGCATGCTTTTCCTACTGATAAATGCTTAGTGTGGATGTTTGAATTAATCCAGTTAGGAGTTGGCCTGGACTTGAGGTTGGTGGTTGCTATGGTTACCCTCAGTGCTCCTCAGGCCTCACATTCCTGTAGCAATGCCTTGTGTTTAGAATGAAACTTGATTTGTCAGAGCAAGGTTTTGTTTGATCTTGAATGTTAGGTCTTCTTCCTGCATCCTTCTGAGAGAGGGTCTCTTTGCACACTCTCATCTTCCTAGCAGTATGCCACTGATACCTGTCATCGGAAGCTCCTGAGCTCGATGGAGAGGACGTTGGGAGTGTTTGTGTTGTTCAGATTCAGCCTTAGTTTCAGAGAGGTGCCATGTCCTTGGGCATCAGGGGCATGTTCATCCCAGTCCTACTGCTTGTCCCCTGCCTGTGCCTTTTGGTGCAGCACATATTCCTGCCTCTCTCCCCAAAGCAGAGATGCTTTTTCTGTCCCCTTGCCCCCCTGCAGTGAGTTTTCACTCTGCCCTAGGGAGAGCAGATTTTGTTGCCCCACGTCCACTCCACATTAAGGCTTTTGTCCCATAGGGGAGACAGGAGAGAGAGGGTCCTGGTGGAGTTTCTCTCCCCACATGGCAGCCACTCCCCTCCCCTGGGTCTGCACCACGATGGACACTTTCTTGGAGCTCTTTTTGGTCTCTTCTGTGAGTGCTCAGTGGGGTTCATGGAGGAAAGATCTGCAAGAGGGTGTGGGCTCCTCCAGTTTCTGTGGCCCTTGGGGCTTCACAAATCCCAGGAGGCTAGAATCATCATTCACCAGTTCATCAATTATTCTGGCTAAATGCTTCTACCCCAGCTAAGTGAGCACTTGCGTTTCCTCTTCTTCGGCAGATTATCTGTTTTTCCTCCTATTTTGGGCCAGTTGCTCTGCGACCTCAGCTCTCCAGTGATTTCCCACAAAGTGGAGAATTTGAAGCTCATCTGGCTCTTTTTCATTGTTTGGCTGGGGTGATGTTCCTTCCAGCTCTCCACATCTAGGGGCAGAGGCCAGAAATTTTATCAAGTCCTTACATTTTTCTGAGGCTCAGTTTCCTCATCAGAAATGTGGGAATGGTGATGCCTTCTTCACAGGACTGTCATCAGGATCAAGTGGAACATGGAACACATGGAAGCTCTTCAAAAAGTATAAAGATTATGCCAGGTAAGGTATTGTTCTTGTTAGATCATCCTTACTAATTATATACAGTAATTTCTGGAACCCAAGATAACAAGCTCCTCCTCAACAGGGGCTCTCAACCTGACTGCACATCAAAAGCACCAATGAAAATTGTGCAAAATATATTTCTGAGGTTCCAGCATCAGAGAATATTTTGCAGTAGGTGAGGAATGGAACCTGATAATCTGTTGTGTTAACCAAAGTCCTTAAAGGATGCTGATGCACAGCCAGGGATGAGAATTCCCATCTCATCTGGTACTTTCCATCCCACCTTATTAGCACACCACTGTATATCCAGGAAGCAGTAGCTAAATTTTTAAATGAGATGACAAGACAATCTATCAAACCACTAGGCTACCTTTTTTCCATACCAGAAGATTGAATCTTCTAGTACACTTTTTTGTTTAAATAAGGGGTGGGAATTTCCTCCTTGCTCCCCGTGTGGTACATGGCTATAGATAACCCCATTCCTCTGGAGGCACAGAGAGTATGACATTGAGAATTTTTTCACGTACCTGTTGGCTGTTTGTTTGTCTTCTTTGGAAAAATGTTTATTCAGGTCCTCTGCCCATTTTAAAATCAGATTGATTTTTTTGCTGTTGAGTTGCATGAATTCCTTATACATTTTAGATATTATCCTCTTGTCAGATAGATGGTTTGCAAATAATTTCTCCTATTCTGTAGGTTGCCTTTTCATTTTGTTGATTATTTCTTTTGCTATGCAGAGCTTTTAAGTTTGATGTAGTCCCTCTTGTTTATTTGTGCCTTTATTGCTTGTCCTTTTGGTGTCATATCTAAAAAAATCATTGCCAAGACCAATGTCAAGGAGCTTTCACCCTATATTTTCTTCTAGGAGTTTTATGGTTTCAGTGTTTATGTATTTAATCCATTTTGAGTTAATTTTTGTGAGTGGTGTAAGATAAGGGTCTAGTTTTATTCTTTTGCTTGTGAATGTCCTATTTTCCCAGAACCATTTATTGAAGAGGCTGTCTTTTCTCTATTGAGTATTCTTGGCTCCCTAATCAAATATTAGTTGACTGCATATGCTTGGGTTTATTTCTGGGCTTTTGATTCTGTTCCATTGGTCCATGTGTTTGGTTTTATGCCAGTACCATACTGTTTTGATTACTATAGCCTTGCAATATAGTTTGAAGTCAGAAAGCATGATGCCTCCAGCTTTGTTCTTCTAAGGATTGTTTTGACTATTTGGGGTCTTTTGTGGTTTCATACAAATTGTAGGGTTGTTTTTCTATTTCTTTGAAAAATGCCATTGGGATTTTGATAGAGGTTGCATTGAGTTTATAGATGGTTTGGGGTAGTATGGCAATTTTACCAATATTAATTTTTCTGACTCATTAACATGGGATATCTTTTATTTGTGTCTTTAATTTCTTTAATCAAAGTCTTATAGTTTTCAGTGTACAGATCTTTCAACTTGATTAAATTTCTTCCTAAATATTTTATTGTTTTTGATGCTAATATAAATGGGATTCTTTTCTTTGTTTCTTCTTCAGATATTTCATTGTTAGTGTATAGGAACACAGCTGATTTTGTATCCTGCAACTTTACTGAATTCATTGATTAATTCTAACAACATTTTCTGTGCAGTCTTTTGGATTTTCCATATGTAAGATCATATCATCTGCAGAGAGAATTTTTACTTCTTCCTTTCTGATTTAGATGCCTTTTATTTTTTTTCTTACCTAATTTCTCTGGCTAGGATTTCCAGTACTATGTTGAATAGGAATGATGAGAGTGGGCATCCTTGTCTTGTTCCTGACCTTAAAAGATTTCAGCCTTTCACTGTTGAGTATGATGTTAGCTGTGGGCTTGTCATCTACAGCCTTTATTACGTTGTGGTACATTCCTTCTATACCCAATTTGTTGAGAGTTTTTTTTTTTATCGTGAAAGGATGCTGTATTTTGTCAAATTCTTTTTCTACATCTATTGAGATGACTCTATGATTTTTATCTTCAGCCTACTGGTCGTGTATCACATTTACTGACTTGTGAATGTTAAACTGTCATTGCATCCTGGGGATAAATCCCACTTGGTCATAAAAGAATGTATTACATTATGTCATATAGGAAGGAGGAAACTTCCTTTCTTTCCAAATCTTGGAATAAAATGGGCTCTTCTAGAAGCTAGTTTTGTTTTTCTTTTGGCTTCTGAAATGCTGTGACTTATCATCCTTCACTTCCAAAGGCTTAGGGACCATAGTCTTGATGATGAGAGCCTAGGCCCAGATCACTTCATTTACCTGGTTCAGTGATGCCGCAACGCGGATACAACCGTTCCCACATTAACAATGAGGAAACTAGGCTTTAAAACATTAAGTAATTTTCCCATATTCATATAGCCAGAACGTGACAAAGCCAAACTTCAAACCCAGTCTGTAAAATTTTTTTTTTTTTTTTTTTTTTGGGTATGTGGGCCTCTCACTGTTGCGGCCTCTCCCATTGCGGAGCACAGGCTCTGGACACGCAGGCCCAGCGGCCATGGCTCATGGGCCTAGCCACTCTGTGGCATGTGGGATCTTCCCAGACTGGGGCACGAACCCGTGTCCCCTGCATGGGCAGGCAGACTCTCAACCACTGCACCACCAGGGAAGCCCTGTATAATGTTAACTTACTTATTCTCTAACCTACTTCAATCTGAACCCCAGTTAATTTTTATGTGAAGTGTGATTATTTCTCTCTCTTATTTCAGAAAAGATTAAAGGCAGTTTGAAGATAAGTACCCTACCTACTTTGCAATGTGGTTATGAAAGTCAAAATATTACAACTGTGAATGGATAAGCCTTAAAAGTTATAAAATTCTAGCAAAATCCAAGATATTACAGCTTTCCCAGAACAATCTACTGTGTCAAATCATTCAATTGGCTCAGCTAATACTAAAATAAAAGGACTCAGTGGAACAGAAATAAAGGCATTGTGGTCTTTTGGTTTAGTATAAAACCATCACCAAGAGTGACACCATTTAATAAATGAGAACAGTTAATGAAGCGCAGTGTGGCAAGTGCTGGGTGGCAGGTGCAAGAAGACAACAAAATCCTTCCCTGTTGGATGTAATGTCCCCCCACCCCCACAGCACATGTACCACCAGAACCCACTGCATTTGCAGCTCCTCAGAGGCCACAAAGCCCTGCCCTGAGCATCTCCTCATTTGATCTGGTGTTGCTACAGTTTCCACATCACAGGTACAGAGGGAATGGGACACAGTGAGGTTGAGAGACCTGCCCACTGTCTCTCACATTAGAACTACTGGGCCTGGTGTTCAAATCCAAGAACTGTTCTTTACCACATGGGGGGCATGACCTCAGAAACCGTGCTGTACTTTGTTACTTTTATGTAGCCCCCCCAATGTGGGATGTGCACCAATGATTTGGGTGGAACATGAGACGATTTTAGGGGCCCTCAGGCTTGGAATGAATTAACACTGAACCATACGGTGAGGAAGTTACTCCCTTCCCAATTTTCTTCCTGTCCTTTCATTACATCATGAAGAGAGTCTCTGTTTGGTGCTAATGAGTCTTTATAACAACTGCCCCACATTTGCCAATCTCCGTTTTTAACCGAGAGAGGAAAGATCTTGGGATTAAAGCCTTTACTAGGATATGGGATCTTGTTAGAATTTAATAACATAGTTTTATCTTCATTATATTGATTTTTGCAATGACTCTATTTTCTGTTTATGGCAAGTGATATGAGTCTTCTGTTTAGGTAGTGAGACAAAGTTTCTTTTTAAACAAAACTAATTAAAATTGAGTTGATTAAAATATTAAGAAGATACTATTTCAGGTAGGATGGAGATATAACAAAACTTGTGCAAGTGTGTGGGATGATGGTCACTTGAGAAACTTGATGGTCACTTGGGTCTTGGCTTTGAGATCCCTGCATTCAAGGCCAGTTCACATTTATAGTGTCACAGAGAGCTCAAGATGGCCAGCTGTGAGCCCAGCCATGGATGAAGCCTGACCACCTCATGATGCTGAGTCAGTATGTCCTTTATCACTCTGGGGAGTCTCTGGGTTCCTAAACAGAAGAACCTGGGCCAACCTAAAGGTCACACAGTGGCAGTTCAGAGAGAACAGAATAGAGAGAACTGGTCAGGAGGGCTAGAGACATGCTGAGTGGGGACAAAGGTAACAAGAGAAAATAGCAGTAAACGTTCTTACTCTAGTGAAGATGTGAGGACCCCTTTGGAAACATGATGAAAACCCTGAAGCTTGTTACCTAGGAAATTGCACATGTGTGTTTCCGCTCATGTTCGTGTACGCATACATAACAGTATTAGGGGATTTGTGGGCTCCAGGTTTTGAACTCCAGCTTTGATATTTCTATCTAGAAATTCTCTTATTGACCAACTCACACCTAAGGGTAAGTATAAAGAGGTTTATCTAAACAAAGATTCCTAGTTTTGTAATTTTTTTGGCATGTTACTCCCATCCATCTATCCATCCATCCTAAATGCATTACACTTTTCTCTCCTTACACTGGTTCTCAAGTGTTTCCACCAGGGAACCCCCAACCTAGAGGAGAACAAACTCATCCTCTGAGGCTCTGAGAAGACTTAGAAAGCTCATCATAAGATCACAAATGTTTTTCATGTTTAGCTTAAAAGTTTACACCAATTTTGGGACCTACTTAAATAGATGTGTTTTGACATAACATCTCTCTGCAAAAATCATTTAGTAAAACTTACCCTCCAGGAAGATGAGGCTTGCTTATACTGATGCTCCTTGGCCTCTTGGTACACCTGCGAGATCTCTAGGGACCCAGGTTAGAGAAGCAAGGCCTTGCTTCGTGCCAGTCCTTGTACCAGGAATGTGGAGATCAAGAAATCCCCTAGGGACAGGGACCCAGATGCTCTCCCCATCCCCACAGTGCCTCGTGCAGGGCAGAGCCCCCAGGGAGCTCAGTTTATGATCAGAAGTTCCTAACAAGGGTTTTTCAGTAGCTCCAGGCTGCTGCCCTGTAAGAGCGATACAAGGTAATGGTTGAAGATCTCTGACTTTGGAGCTTCACAGCCCTAAGTTCAAAGCCCAGCCCTGCTGTTTATCACACTTTGGCTCTAGGGCACTCCTGGTACCGTAAAGAAAATATCTGAGTTTGCCAGCTGGAAGAAAAGTCAACTCAGCCTGGAGAGGGAGTTGTTGGGGGTGTTCTGAGGCTGGGTAGAGCATGGGTGAAGAGCCCAGACTTCATCAGAGACCTGGGTGCTTCTCCTAGCTGCATCTCATCGGCTCTGAGCATTCAGACAAGGAGCAATCCCCGCGTGCCTCTGTTTCCTTGTGTCAAAAACAAGGGGGTTGAATGGGATGGTTCCTAAGGTTCCTTCCAGCCTGATGCTTTCTGCTCAACAGCTCAGTTTCACTGGGCAGAGCTTTTCTGCTTTATCTTCTTTATGGCGCCCATCTTTCTTCCTCACTTCTGAAAGTGCCTTTTGGACACCATTCATTCTACACCATTCTATAAAAACGGCAGCTATCTCTTATGAACTCTGCTCTCATCCCCCCAGATCTTCTCTCCTGCGTAGATGAAGAAGATCAACAGCTCTTGCTCCTAGCATGGACCGCTTTAACAACATGGGAGGTTATGTAATTAGACCTGTTACAATACCACAAGGCAGAACTGAAACGGATTAGACAAGAGAAGCCAAGTTTCATTATCTGGTCTAGAATGTTTCTCCAGCCAAGAATCCAAGATGATGTCCACATTCCTAAAAGTTAACTTCCTGTTTCCTTTTTCTCTGAGTGCAATAAGCACCTGTTTAATTAGGCACCCTCCCCGTAATGTCCTTAATGAGCACTCATGTAATCTTCGTTAATAAAATGAGGATTTATTAAACTTTTGATTCTAATAAATAGTCAGCCATTATCTTTGCAATGGGCCCCAAGCCCTGGTAAAAATGAAGTGGTCTCTGGGACCATTCAAAGGGTCCATTCAACAGAGCTTAACGTGTTAAGAACAGAGCTTAACGTGTTAAGAATAGAGCTTAACACGTTAAGCTCTATTCTTTAGTGACAAGAGTGAGTCTTCCCACCACCATGCCTCCGTTTAAACGCCTGAAGCTGAATTTTGTTTTCTTACCACACTGAGGTCCCACAGACACCTTAGTCAAGCATTAAGAGCTTAAAAATAAAAGAAAGGAAAAGCAAAAATAGAGAGGCAGTTATAAAGAGGAACAGATGCTTTCCCTAGCCATGGCCCCATGGATGAATCTGCCCAGAAGGAAGCCCAGCAAAAAGAAAGTCCAGTCACATTCTCAAATAGTTCCCACCCTCCCCCTTTGTTGAAGGGACTAAGAGAGGCAGTGAATTCAGCTGTTCAGAGTTCCAGGGGAAAATCAGGATCTTCAGGATTTTTATTTCCAAATGAAGAATAGAGCAGCAGGAAATCAAGGCTTAAGGAAGCCCTCCCTCTCTCAGGCAGTTAAAACCCTGGAGCAAGGTGGGTAAAGGAGACAATGTGATGTCTTAGACTGCCTTTGTGGTTCATTTTTAAAAGACTGAATTTAGACTTAAAGAATAAAGATAAGGAGAAAGGCATCGAGGCTGCAGGTTCCCGCAGCCCTGGGAAGCGGCTGTTTGCTGGAGACAAGAAGATGAGATTTCTCAAGCTGGGCTCCAGGCTAGAAGGAACAGAATGAACCCAGCCAGGGCACAGAGCTGAGTTGGGTGACAGCGCCCTCGTTGTCCATTCTCTCCTTGACCCTACCTGTCCCCACTGGTCTCTGCCAGCCTGTTGTTCATTATTGCAAAGGCTCCTATCCCCCCTGAGAATTCATTGTCCAGCGACAGACTGCTGGTCTGGTGGGGGCAGCCATTGGCCGTTTCAGACAGCTGCTTCTGGAGGATGGCTAGTGAGACCTTATTGGCCGCCAAGAAGTCCTTCATGGAGATCATCTCACCCGAGAGACGCCGCCCATCCGTGTCACTCTCTATGACTCCATCCGTTTCTATGGAGATGTTGCACTGGTTCTGGACAGTGCCTGGCATCACCACGTTCCTCCGCGACTGCAAGAGTCTTCTTTGGCATTGTTGGCAGCACCGGCCATCCATCTTCCTCAGGATCCAGTTCATGGACTGCTTAATGAGGATGGAGATGACATTGAACAAGGAATAGATGCAGCAGACGCCCATGAGGATGAAGACGAAGTTGGCGAAGCGGTAGAGGCCCTGGCTACCATACCGGGCGTTCTGGCTGCTGACGAGGTCCCCAAAGCCAATGGTGCTGAAAGCCACAAAGCAGAAGTAGAGCGCGTCAAAGTAGCTCCATCCTTCCACGGAGGTGTACATGGCGGACGCGCAGCAGGAGATGAGGAGGGAGGCCATGCACAGGATCAGCATGACATAGTACACGGAGGGCTTCCAGCCAGCCGAGCTGTCCACCTCACCCTTCCCCGGGTTCTTCAGGCTCTGCTGGGGCAAGGCCCCCCGCCTCTGGAGCTGCCGCTGGTGGCACGATTTCATGATGCAGGCGATGATGGTGATCAGGCGCTCCAGGAAGAGGTTGAAGAACAAGATGGTGCTGGAGCACCCGAGGAGGCCATAAAAGATCAGAAAGGTTTTCCCTTCTACTGTTGCTGGAGTCGTCATCCCAAACCCTGCAGGAGACAAAAATCAGAGGAGAGTGAGGGAGATCTCTGCCGTGAATGGGGTCAGTCTTGGCTTTGATGGCTGGCAAAGGACCTGAAGAAACAGTTTCGTAAAAGCACTCTGTGCTAGCCTTTCTAGGAATGAGAGGGAGAATTCTGACTCGCTTTTGAAGACACTGAGTGTTGTTCAGAGCTGGGCTGCTCAAAGCCCATATGGTGCCACAGTGCCAATCAGAAAAAGGTACCTCTTCCTCTGAGTAGATACCACCAGTGACAGTGGCTTGGTGATGAGAATCTGGGCTGGATTTCAGCCTCCCCTCCCAATTCTGATAGATGTCCTCATACAGTAGATGACCTGAATGACCATACTTAACAGATGTTGTTCAGAGAGATAAACAAAGGCTCGTACAAAGAAAAGTCTTACAGAATTCACTTATTCTATAAACACTTATTGGCTGCCATTCCAGGAATGGGGAATAGAACTGTGGAAAAAGATAGACCTTGGGCTTCCCTGGTGGTGCAGTGGTTGAAAGCCCACCTGCCGATGCAGGGGACGCAGGTTCGTGCCCCGGTCCGGGAAGATCCCACATGCCACGGAGCGGCTGGGCCTGTGAGCCATGGCCGCTGAGCCTGCGCGTCCGGAGCCTGTGCTCCGCAGCGGGAGAGGCCACAACCGTGAGAGGCCCGCGTACCACAAAAAAAAAAAAAAAAAAAAAAAAGATAGATCTGGTCCCTGCCTTCACAGAGCTCTAATGTAGTGAAGTGATTACTATGTTTTGTGATAAGTGTTGTGATAAGCGTGGTGCTGGAGAATGTTCAGGGTCTTATGGGAGCTATTAAGAGCGAAACCCATCTCAGACTTGGGGTCTAGGAAGACTAAACAGGGAGAACCTAAAACTAAAGAGGAGTTAGGCAAGGCAAGGAGGGTGCATGTGCGTGTGCGTGTGTATATGTGTGTGTGAGTGTGCGTGGTGGTGGTGATGTTTTAGGCGGAGAAACAGCACATGCCAGCATATACGGAAATGAATAATTTGCTCAAGATTTTCCCATCTTTAAACAAAACTCTCATGCTTTGGGAGTGGTAACTGATGTGTTATTTGTTATAGTTTGAGAACATATAAAAAGTCTCTCTTGCCTTTGTCTCTTACTGTTCACAGTTTTGACTTTCTTGACCTTTCTACCCCTACACACAGATATGTTAGTAAGAATACCAACTGTAGGACAGTGGACATCACTAAGAAAAAGAAGAAACGGAAGAAAAATACACTCAGTATTTCTCACACAGGGGCACTAATCTTCAGCCCACTGTGAGGGACATGAAATTCTTCCAAGCAAATGATTCAGTAAACATGAGGAGGCTGATTTGTTTGAGGGGATGGGCATCAAAGTCCTTCTGAAAATAAACACCATCTGAAAAATAAGTACTCATCATGCCACCCCGGGTTCAGATTTTTTATTCAAGTCAAACCTCCTTCTTTGTATTTTTTCTTTATTATCAAGCTCAGTTTCCTACCGAGGCCGCCTCATTGGGATCTCTAGGGTTCACCCAGTATCCTCTTTCCTGATAACACCCTGCTATCATCAAGCCAACACTTTTCTTTGCTGCCACAGCTCAGCTCCTGGCTGCCTCCCAGTGCATCCTGGGACGTGGTCAGATCAGACCTCGCAATTTGTGAGCCTCTGGGATTATGAATTCCTGCTCCCTCATGTGGAGCCAACGGGCCACCTTTCCCAAACACCTAGGTGTGCATACTGTTTTACCATTTAGTTTTCCAAGTAAATTCGATTTTCCTTTCTCAGCATACAAGGGTCTATCTAGGGTAGGAAATTAACAATATATAGCCAAGAGCCTGCAGGCAAATACTGATTGCTTTTTAGCTGGAGGGCATGGAGTGGAATGGGTGATGAGGTAAGGAAGGAGCGAGGGACAGGGAATGATTGCACTGGGAGTTACAGTCCTGGCCCTTAATGGTAGAGAGAAAGTCAGACCATCATCTCTTCTCTGGGAACTCTTGTTTTGAAAATTAAAGGCCTTGGGCTTCCCTGGTGGTGCAGTGGTTGAGAGTCCACCTGCCAATGCAGGGGACACGGGTTTGTGTCCCAGTCCGGGAAGATCCCACATGCCGCGGAGCAGCTGGGCCCGTGAGCCATGGCCGCTGAGCCTGCGTGTCTGGAGCCTGTGCTCTGCAATGGGAGAGGCCACAGCAGTGAGAGGCCTGTGTACCACAAAAAAAAAAAAAGAAAAAAAAAAAGAAAAGAAAAAAAAGAAAATTAAAGGCCTTTAATGACTCTTGGCAGTGTAGGTTTCATTTATTAGATATCTTCATTATGACGTAAGGAAATTCTCTCTTTGCTGTCTTTTCTCTTGTTAGTAACTTTAATTCTTATCCCCAAGCTTGAGTTTCAGTGAGGCAGTTGAAGTAGTGGAGAATTAAGAAAAAACATACTGAGTTTAAGGACTGAGCTGAGAACAGTGTCTTTTTCTACCCAGTCTGAAGAACATGGAGGAGTGACCAAGGTGAGGAGTGATTAGTTCCTGATCACTTAGGGCTGTGGGGGGAACCTCCTCTGGCTCAGTGAATTCCTGAAACCAGTAAAGCTTGTGAATGCTTCTGCACTAAGAAGATATAAAAATGAAAGCTGGAGCCCTTGCCCCAAAGCTGTAAGGCTAGCAGAGAACTGCAGCTGTCTTCATTGAAACAGAACTGAGGCAACACGCAGGAAAAAGGAGAAATGTTTATCTGCAGCCATTTATTGACCCAACAGCATTCCAAAAAAAGGATAAAGTTATTGAAAATAGGGAAGGCCCAAAATACCCTGAGAAAACCATAATTCAAAAAGACACATGCACCCCAATGTTCATTGCAGCACTATTTACAGTAGTCAGGACATGGAAGCAACCTAAATGTCCATCAACAGAGGAATGGATAAAGAAGATGTGGTACATATATACAATGGAATATTACTCAGCCATAAAAAGGAACAAAATTGGGTCATTTGTAGAGACGTGGATGGACCTGGAGTCTGTCATACACAGTGAAGTAATTCAGAAAGAGAAAAACAAATACCGTATATTAACGCATATATGTGGAATCTAGAAAAATGGTACATATGAACCTATTTGCAGGACAGGAATAGAGATACAGACATAGAAGATGAACATGTGGACATGGTGGGGAAGAGGGGATGGGATGAATTTGGAGATTGAGATTGACATATATACACTACCGTGAGTGAAACAGATAGCTAGTGGGAACCTGCTACATAGCACAGGGAGCTCAGCTGGGTGCTCTGTGATGACCTAGATGGGTGGGATGGGGGGTGGGGTGGGAGGGAGGTCCAAGAGGGAGGGGATATATGTATACATGTAGCTGATTCACTTTGTTGTGCAGTGGAAACTAACACAACATTGTAAAGCAACTATACCCCAATAAAAAACAACAATAACAACAAAAAACAATTCAACAGGGCAGCTCATTTTTTGAGCTGTATTTGTTAAATTTAAAAATATATTTTAAAAAAGGGAAGGCCCAGAGGTAACAACAGGTGTATATGTGGAGGAGTGAGGGGAGGCATTTGCCAACAATCAGAGAGCTCTCTTGTGTAACACAAGACTCAAGTGGGCAAATGTTTTCTTTTACAAAATCTTCCTCTGATCCCAGAAGGAACTTAATGATTTTCCTCTTGGAGAGCAGAGAAGCAGGAGTAATGAGTAGCTCCCAGTCAAAGGTAAGAACAATTATTTACTGAACATGTGTTAAGGTCAGGGGCAGCACTAGGTGTCTGGGCCACACAATGATGGCCTGGACAAGGTCCTTGGCCTCCAGGAGCCCATCACTCAGGCTGCGACAGATAAACTGCTGTCTACAAAACAAGGCAGAGTGACTCAAGGGCCAAAGTAAAGGCACCGTGGTGCTATCCTGGCTTCAGGGTCCCAAATGCAGCCTCACTTGGGATGAATGACTGGGATCCATGTAGGTGTGTGGCTGAAGCCAACTGACAAGCTTGATAAGATGATTTTTTTTCCAATGACTGAGACTTCTAGTGATTTTGCAACATGTTCCAGGGATTTAAAATCTCTATATGCTATCTTGTTTGTTTGGTTTTAAAACATTCAATTTTATGAAAGAAAGGACAACCTGTGGCTTTTGATTACCTACACTATTTGCTTGATCAGTGCCATCTTTTCAATCAGCAAAATGACAGAAGATGGCACAAGTGGTGTTATTCATAGAAGCAACGGGAGACAGCTTCCTAATATTCGCAGTTAGAGGTGTTGCCATAGCTTTTACTACTCTCAGAGCTTAAAAGTGGGTCAGCTAATAATGCAGGCTTTTTCACAGAAAGTCTCCCACTTTTTTGAGTCCCATAATACTGAGCATTACGGATCCCTTGGATTGGGAATAATAAGCCTCAGGGTCCTCCTTAGTGGAGGAAAAGGACACAGGCATTATCAAAGGCCTGCTCTCTGCCAGGTATCACTGACTCCTAATACCCAGGCCCGCTCCCAGGTGTACAGGTGTAAAGCCAGAGTTAGAACCTAGATTTATCTTGTCTCCCAGGCTTGTGATCTTTCCACCTGCCTATGCTAAATGAGTGAAACCACTGTCAGGTGTACACACTGTAAGTAGAACTGAGAGAGGGAAATTAACCAAGCGTCTAAGTTCCGTGCTTTACATAGACACCCAGACTGCAGTAGCTGCCAGGTCTGGTACCAAAATCAGGGGATCGGCTGAATCAGAAGCTGAAGCCCTACAGTCTTCACTTACATCTCTGAATGTACGTGTGCCTCTCCCAATGGGTGATGCCATTAAATCGGTTTAAAAAACTTGTTACGGGCTTCCCTGGTGGCGCAGTGGTTGAGAGTCCACCTGCTGATGCAGGGGACACGGGTTCGTGCCCCGGTCCAGGAAGATCCCACATGCTGTGGAGCAGCTGGGCCTGTGAGCCATGGCCGCTGAGCCTGCACGTCTGGAGCCCGTGCTCCGCAACGGGAGAGGCCGCAACAGTGAGAGGCCCGAGTACCGCAAAAAAAACAAAAAACAAACAAAAAAAACCAAACTTGTTACACCCCATGCATTCGGCCTCTTTGTATTTCATAGGCACACAAATGAATCTGATTGTCACAGGTGGTGCTTTCCAATACACAGTTTCTTTCCTGTGCTTCAAGCCTGAAGTCTTCTGATTTGTGTCCAGCCCCTGAGTCTGGGGGCAGATGAGCTAGCTGACTGGGGATCAAGGGCACCTAAGTTTGGTTTGGAGGCCAAGGGAGCTCGCCTGGCAGTCTACTTCGGCCGAGCTCCCTTGGTCATTTCAGATCTGTTTTAATGTGCTCCTGGGACCAAACCAGGCTCCCTGGTGTCCTTGGGGCCAGGAATGAAGCAATTAGGCACCTGCCAGCGTCCCAGTCAACGCCAAAAGAGCCCTTCACTTAGACCATGAAGAGAGGAGAATAGGTCTGCCATCTCCCACCCTTTTATGCCTATAGCGTCAACTACATATTCTTTCAAAAAATTAGTCAAGGTGAAAAATCAAAAAGCTTTGCGTTATATTTTTCAAATATACACAGAGGTAGAGAGACTACTATAATAAGCCCTCCTTTCCCAGTTTCAGCAACTGTCAAGATCTTGCCAATCATGTTTCTTCTATCCCACCCTACCCCTTTTTTTTTTTGCGGTACGTGGGCCTGTCACTGTTGTGGTCTCTCCCGTTGCGGAGCACAGGCTCCGGACGCGCAGGCTCAGCAGCCGTGGCTCACGGGCCCAGCCACTCCGCGGCATGTGGGATGTTCCCAGACCGGGGCACGGACCCGTGTCCCCTGCATCGGCAGGCAGACTCACAACCACAGCGCCACCAGGGAAGCCCCCTCACCCTACCCCTTTTATTTGCTGGAATTTTTTAAAGTAAATCCCAGACAGCATGCCATTTCATCCATTAATAATGATGCATCTGTAACTGACAAGGACTTTGTTTTCCCAGTATAACCACTATGTCATTATCACACCTAACAAAATTAACACTAACTCTTTTTTTTTTTTTTTTGCGGTACACGGGCCCCTCACTGTTGTGGCCTCTCCCGTTGCGGAGCACAGGCTCCGGACGCGCAGGCTCAGCGGCCATGGCTCACGGGCCTAGCCGCTCCGCAGCATGTGGGATCTTCCCGGACCGGGGCACAAACCCTTGTCTCCTGCATCGGCAGGCGGACTCTCAACCACTGCACCACCAGGGAAGTCCAACACTAACTCTTCAACACCAATACCCAGTCCATATTTCAGTCTCTCAAAAATATATTTTTACAGACTATCTGTATGAATCAGGATCCTAACAAGGTCCATGCAGTATATCTTTTAAGTCTCTTGCATTTGTTAACAGTCTCCCTTTCCATTTTTTTTTATGCCATTGACTTGTTGGGCAAATGTGTCCTGTAGACTTAAATCATAATTTTTTCCAGAAACATTTGGGGAAAAATGTATATTATGAGAGTGACTTCAGATGCAGTAGCAAATCTCAAACACTGCATGGGGACATACGAATTGGCATAAACTGTCTAGAAAGCAATTTGGGAATATGCATCAGACATCTTAAAAATATATCTTTCTCTCTGTTTTTTTTTATTTTTAGGAATATATCCCCCAAAGTATTAGAAATGTGACGAATTATGTACAGTGATGTCACCCTGTCTTTACTTTTAATAATGAAAATCTTTAGCAACCTAAGTGTCAGATAACAGGGCAAGGACTAAATAAAAGTAGCCATTAAAATGAAGCCATTAAAATTACACATACATAACAGAACTAATACAAATAATCCTAAAATCTATATGGAACCATAAAAGACCCAGAATTGCCAAAGCAATCCTGAGGAAAAAAAGAACAAAGCAGGAGGCAAAACCCTCCCAGACTTCAGACAATACCGCAAAGCTACAGTAATCAAACAGCGTGGTACTGGCACAAAAACAGACATAGGGATCGATGGAACAGAATAGAGAGCCCAGAAATGAACTCACACACCTACAGTCAATTAATCTTTGGCAAAGGAGGCAAGAATATACAATGGGGAAAAGACAGTCTCTTCAGCAAGTGGTGTTGGGAAAGTTGGAAAGCCGCATGTAAATCAATGAAGTTAGAATACACTCTCACACCCTACACAAAAATAAACTCAAAATGGCTTAAAGATTTAAATATAAGACATGACACCATAAAACTCCTATAAGAGAACACAGGCAAAATATTCTCTGACATAAATCATACCAATGTTTTCTTAGGTCAGTCTCCCAAGGCAATAAAAATAAAAGCAAAAATAAACAAATGGGACCTAATCAAACTCATAAGCTTTTGCACAACAATGGTAAACAAAAGGAAAAGACAACCTACGGACTGGGAGAAAATACTGCAAATGATGCGACCAATAACGGCTTAATTTCCAAAATGTAACAGCTCATACTACTCAGTAATAAAAAAAACAAACAACCCAGTCGAAAAAATGGGGAGAAGACCTAAATAGACATTTCTCCAAAGAAGACATACAGATCACCAATAGACACATGAAAAGATGCTCATCATTGCTAAGTATTAGAGAAATGCAAATCAAAACTACAATGAGGTACCACCTCACACTGGTCAGAATGGCCATCATTAAAAGTCTACAAATAACAAAGTGAGAGAGTGGCATGGACATATATACACTACCAAACGTAAAATAGATAGCTAGTTGGAAGCAGATGCATAGCACAGGGAGATCAGCTCAATGCTTTGTGACCACCTAGAGGGGTGGGATAGGGAGGGTGGGAGGGAGGGAGATGCAAGAGGGAAGAGATATGGGAACATATGTATATGTATAACTGATTCACTTTGTTATAAAGCAGAAACTAACACACCATTGTAAAGCAATTATACTCCAATAAAGATGTTAAAAAAAAAGTCTACAAATAATAAGTGCTGGAGAGGGCATGAAGAAAAAGGAACCCTCCTACACTGTTGGTGGGAATGTAAATTAGTGCAACCACTACAGAAAACAGTATGGAGGTTCCTCAGTAAACTACAAATAGAGTTGTCATATGATCCAGCAATCCCACTCCTGGGCATATATCTGGACAAAACTGTAATTCTAAAAGATACCTGCATCCCTATGTTCATAGCAGCACTATTTACAATAGCCAAGACATGGAAACAACCTAAGTGTCCACTGACAGACAAATGGATAAAGAAGATGTGGTCCACATAAATAATGGAAAACTACTCAGCCATCAGAAAGAATGAAATAATGCCACTTGCAGCAACATGGATGGACCTAGAGATTATCATACTAAGTGAAGTAAGTCAGAAAGAGAAAGACAAATACCATATGATATCACTTATATGTGAAACCTAAAATATGACACAAATGCATTTATCTGCAAAACAGAAACAGACTCACAGATAATAGAGAATAGACTTGTGGTTGCCAAGGGGGAGGGGGATGTGGGAGGGAAGGAGTGGGAGTTTGGGATTAGCAGATATAAGCTTTTATATATAAAATGTATAAACAACAATGACCTACAGTATAGCACAGGTAACTATATTCAATACCCTGTAATAAACCATAATGGAAAAGAATATGAAAAAGAATATATACGTATACATATATATGTATAACTGAATCACTTAGCTGTACAGCAGAAATTAAAACATTGTAAATCAACTGTACTTCAATAAAATAAATTTTAAAAAATTCTGTATACATAAGATATATATTATGTACAAAATAAGCTATAAGGACATATAAACAGGGAATATAGCTAATATTCTATAATAACTATAAATGGAGTAGAACCTTTAAAAATTGTGAATCACTATATTGTACACCTGTAACTTATATAATATTGTACATCAACTATGCTTCAATTTAAAAATTACATGTACAAATAATTTTTAATGACTAGAGAAAATGTTAAGTGGAAAAAAGCAGAGCCAAAGTGTGTCTGCAGAATGACTCAAGCCTGGGACATCCTCATTAAATATTTGTTGGATGAAAGAATAAACTTTACAAAATATATTTATACAGCTATATATATTGTAGCACTTAGGGTGCTTTTGGATGCCAGTAACAGCAAATCATAAGTAGTGGTAGCTTAAACATGAAGGGGATATATTATCTCATAGAACATGAAATCTGGAGATAGGGCAGCTCCAGGAATGGTTAATTAGGTGGCTTTCGAACATGATCTATGAACAAGATCATTTCACCTTTCTGGCTCTGGCTCCATCAACATGTCGGTTAGTCTCCCCTCCACGCCAAAAGCTTCAGAAGTTACCTCCTCACACCTCAGTGTCCAGAGTCAGAACATGTTGTGTTCCTGCCTTGTTTACATCTTTATCAGAGGAGAGAATCCTTTCCAGAAACCCCCTAGCAAAATTCCCATTGTATACCATTAAGCAGCACCAAGTCACACGCCCACTTCTCAAACCAGTTATCTACAGGAGGAATGGATTTCCTCTTAGACTGGTCAGGGTTTACCAGCGCCCCTGAGGAAGAGATGGACCCCAAAACAGGCAATGTCTGCCACAAACATACACAGAAAAAAACAAAATAAAGGGAAAGACACAAAAGTCTTAATCGGTTATTTCAGGGTGGTGATAATTCTTTCTTAATGATTTATATAATTTATAAACTGAGAAAAATATGTTATTATATTCTGGAACGTTTCCTCAGATTGCAGGTAAACACCTGCCCAGAAGAAACATTCCTCTTGATTCATCTCCTTAATACACCGAGAAATCAAACTTTGACTTGAATAAATGTTTTCATAATCTTTGTCAAAAATTTTTATTATAGATGATTTACAATGTTGTGTTAGTTTCAGGTGTACAGCAAAGTGTATCAGTTATACACATACATACACCCACTCTATTTTCTTGGGGGGGGTGTTTTTTAAAATTATTTATTTATTTATTTTTGGCTGCATTGGGTCTCTTGCTGCGCGTGGGCTTCCTGTAGTTGCAGCAAGTGGGGGCGACTCTTCATTGTGGTGCGCGGGCTTCTCATTGCGATGGCTTCTCTTGTTGTGGAGCACAGGTTCTAGGCGCACAGGCTTCAGTAGTTGTGGCTCGCAGGCTCTAGAGCGCAGCCTCAGTAGTTGTGAGGCACGGGCTTAGTTGCTCCGCGGCATGTGGGATCTTCCTGGACCAGGGCTCGAACCTGTGTCCCCTGCATTGGCAGGTGGATTCTTAACCACTGCACCACCAGTAAAGTTCTTTTTTTTGATTTTTGATTCAGAAATGTTAAGCCTCTTTGTGTGGGATGAAAGAGGTTTCATAGGAGTTTGTGGGTGTTTTTTTCAGAAGACCCTCCAATTTCAATTGGGAAGGAAAAGGGGGGCAAGAGCAGACCCCATGGATTATTCTTGGGGGGAGGCTGGGGGGTGGGGAGTGGGTTCCAATGATGGAAGATTCAAGGGTCTCGCCAGGCGCACTATCTCTACACAGCCTTCACGTCCAAGGTTTTGTGTTCCAGGTGAGGAAACTGAGGCACCAGGAAGCCAGGTAACCTTCATGAGTGGTGGAGGCTTGGCCTGAACCCAGGTTCTCCATCCAGACTGCCCTCCTTTACTCTTGTTGCCTGTGGTCAAGTGTTTCCAGAGATGATTCTGAGCTAACTGCTCCCATCCCTGTAAGCACTTATTGGTCCTCCCATCAACAAGGGAAGCCTACTTTGCTTCCCCCTTGAACCTCGGGTGACCTTGAGGCTTGCTCTGATCACCAGAATGTGGTAGAAGTGAGGCTGCACCAGTTCCAGGCCTAAATGGTAAGAAGCCCAGCAATTTTGTCTTTCTCCCTCTGGATCCATGAGTTGCCATGCAGGAAGCGTGACCCCTCAGCTGGAGAAAGAGGCCCGGTTCTCCCCAGCCATTCCAGCCTCCCCAGATATTGAGTAAAGCCATCTTGGACATTCCAGCCCCAGTCGAGCTCCAAGTTGAATGCAGCTGTATGAGTTATACCAGCTGATACCTGATGGAACCAAAGAACCACCAGCTGAGCCCAACAGATCACAGCATTATGAGAAATGTCCATGGTTGTTGTTTAAGCCACTACTTTGGAGCAGTTTGCTACATAGCAAGCAATGGATAATGAAATGACTTCTCTCTGGGACTTGCAGTTTTTTCACCAGGCATCTTCCCTATTTCTCTGCCCCTCCAGCTCCTCCCTCCATTTTTTTTTTTTTTTTTTTTTTTGGCCACACTGTGCGGCCCGGTTCCTAATAGGTCATGGACCAGTACCCCTCCTCGGCCCAGGGGTTGGGGACCCCAGGCCTATGGCATAGATTTTCATAACAATATTCATAGTGCTAAACAGCCACCTCTTTTAAAAATTTTATTTAATTAATTTATTTATCTATTTTTTGGCCACGTTGTGTCTTAGTTGCAGCACGCAGGGTCTTCGTTGAAGCATATGGGATCTTTCATTGCAGCATGGGCTCTTCGTTGTAGCGCGCAGGCTTCTCCCTAGTTACGGTGCACGGGCTTTTCTCTAGTTGTGGCATACGGGTTTTCTCTCTCTAGTTGTGGCGCACAGGCTCCAGGGTGCATGGGCTCTGTAGTTTGCGGCACGCAGCGCGCGAGCTCAGCAGTTGTGGCGCTCAGGCTTAATTGCCCCGTGGCATGTGGGATCTAGTTCCTGGACCAGGGATTGAAGCCGCGTCCCCTGCATTGGCAGGCAGATTCTTTACCCCTGGACCACCAGGGAAGTCCCAACAGCCACGTCTTGAGAATGGATTCCAGAAGAGATGCTTCCATTGATGGCTAACTGCTGCTAGGGTATAAACTGAAGTTAATGTACACAACACACACTTACCTGTTTATAGTGAAGTGTTTAATGGTAAATGACCATTCAAACAACACAATAACACCAGAAACTGCTTGTGTTAACACCCTGTCAGGACTTTTATATGACAAGCCAGGGTTTGAACCGTCTAACAGAAAGCTGTGGTTGTGTACCAAATGCTGACACGCCCTACAGGAGAGAAACAACTTCCATTCATCTCACACTTGAGGCACCCCTGTACTAAGGCAAAGGAACAAGAGGATGACTCATCCTTTTGGAAGACCTTCTAAAACTTTTAAAAAGTCACTCCTTTCCCATCCTAAACACTTTGTTGAGTTCTGCAAGAAAGAATTCTGCCAATATACAAAACATCCCTTTGGCTCTTTGGCTTGATGGGATTTCACATGGCACCATGTTTGCGGTCACCCTTATCTTCCTTATACAAACTAAAAAGACAGTCCTTATTAATTAGTAACATCAAGCTAAGAATGTCTCTCCTTTGACACGGTTCTTTCTTCACAACCAAAAACTGGAAAATTACCAAGAAGGAACGATGGGATGCGAAACTGGCTTTCTCTGGCCTCTTTCAGTTTTCCTTCCTGGTCCAGCATTGTGCCCTGTGGCTCCCATGTGCATAATAAATCAGGGCTGCTCAGCAGAGCCTCGGTCCTGCAGGGGAAGAGCTGCCCCAGGAGGGATGTTGCAGGCCCTTCAATTCCACCGAAGTCCTGGCGTCCAAGCCCTGTCTCTTCCCTCACATGTCTGGAAATGAGCTGGAGGGATGGGTGACAAGTTTAAGTAAGTGGACTGCTATTTACTGAATAGTTAGATGGGTAAAACCTTGTCTTAGTTATATTAAAGGTTTAGAAGATCGGACCCTGTCACTTCAGAGAAAGAAAGTAGAGTGTGTTAGTAATTTAAAAAAAAAAAAAAACCACTCTGGGAGTGCCAGAATGGTGATGAGGGTCCCTTAAAAGAAACTTGGGATAATGAGAAACTGGGAGGATACCTTAGGACGCTAGTACAGGAGGTGAGCGGGGAGAGGCGTGCAGGTACATGAAGGGGTGGAGAGGTCACCCGTGCTTCCCAGGCTCTTGAAAGTGTGGACAGGGCTTCCCTGGTGGCACAGTGGTTGAGAATCCGCCTGCCGATGCAGGGGACACGGGTTCAACCCCTGCTCCGGGAGGATCCCACATGCCACGGAACAACTGGGTCTGTGCGCCACAACTAAGAGCAGGGGCAGGGTGGGGGGTAATTAGAGGAGAGAACATCAAACCTGGTCCAGGAGATCAAGTACTAGAAACAACACACAAGAAGGAAAGCTGTACCAGGTTGTGTATCAAGTAGACTCCTTTACCGAGTCACCTGCAGACAACATAAAAGCTGGATGGAAAACTTCTGTCAAGCTTCAGGAAGGATGGAAGGTCTGATCACACCTTTATTTACAGTCCGAAAATTAACCGAGAAGTGAATAAGGTAGAAGGAAACTACGGTCACTTAGGACAGAAGTCTTGAACTTGAGTACACATGAAAATTCCCTGAGGAACTGGTTAAAAACTGGGGATTTCCAGGCCTCACCCCCAGAGATTCTGATTCAGGAGGTTGAATGGGGCCAGAAAACCTATGTTTAAACCAGCACCCCTAGTGATTCTGATAAAAGGGCTGCAGACCCCACTCAGGAAAACACCACCAGCTGGGTTCAGAGCATAGGGGGCAGGAGGGTTGGAAACAAAAGTCATGTCTGCCTGGGAAGCTTCTAAAGTAGGGCCCCCCATTTTCCCTGCCAAAACCCAGTAAAGGACTGATACCTCCGGGGTCCTAAAGGCAAAAGCAACCCATTTTCTTTTGTATATTAATATACAATGCAGAAAACACGGCAGATGGTACATTATATCAAAATGAGCCGTCTTCAGAAGTTCTGGGTTAGCTGTGGGACCATGGCAGCTGCTCCCGTTCCTTTGGATTGAAATGACTTCCAAAGTAATCAAGGATATTTTTAGAATGTGCTATTTTTAGGATTATGACATACCTCTCTCATTTTGTTAACAGTAGAGCATCCTTGACAAAAGATTATGATATCATATGTAGTAAAGATTAAGCTGTTTTCCAGGTAACTCTGAACTAAGGGATATTTCTAAACTCTTTAGCAATAAGTAGTTTATAAGTCAAAAATAAATGACTCATGTCCTAACTATAAAAGCAGAAAATGGGGGTGTGACCAAAAAAGGATTCTTTAAGTCATTTGCATTACTTTAAGTCACAGTAAGTTTTGTACTCAGAAGGTAACAAAATTGGCCTCGTGGGAATCAGACTACGCCAGCTCCCGAAGAGAAATTTTACAAATTTCATTTCCCTGAGAGATCCACGGAGTCATGGGGGCATCAGCTCTGTGTTTAGTGCTATCTCAAGCTCTCTGCCTCCTCACAAACATTTAGCTAATGTGACAGCTGGAATAAAGGCTCTCATTATTTCTGACTTTACCCTCATTTTCCAGGGGGAAAATCATTTGATTTACTTATCTCAAGTGGGTGTCCCAATTCCAGGCCTTCTTAATTTTTTTTTTTTTTTTTTTTTTTGCGGTACGCAAGCCTCTCACTGTTGTGGCCTCTCCCGTTGCGGAGCACAGGCTCCGGACGCGCAGGCTCAGCAGCCATGGCTCACGGGCCCAGCCACTCCACAGCATGTGGGATCCTCCCGGACCAAGGCACAAACTCGTGTCCCCTGCATCGGCAGGCAGACTCTCAACCACTGTGCCACCAGGGAAGCCCCTTCTTAATTTTTAAATAGTGAAACTACTCCTTAGAAACAAGCACCTAGGGACTTCCCTGGTGGCGCAGTGGTTAAGAATCTGCCTGCCAATTCAGGGGACACCGGTTCGAGCCCTGGTTGGGGAAGATCCCACATGCTGCAGATCCACTAAGCCCGTGTGCCACAACTACTGAGCCTGCACTCCAGAGCCCGCGAGCCACAACTACTGAGCCCACGAGCCACAACTACTGAAGCCTGTGCGCCTAGGGCCCACGCTCTGCAACAAGAGAAGCCACTGCACGGAGAAGCCCGCGCACTGCAAGGAAGAGTAGACCCTGCTTGCCGCAACTAGAGAAAGACCGTGTACAGTGACAAAGACCCAAGGCAGCCAAAAATAAATAAATAAATAAAAAGCAAAAAACAAAAAACAAACAAAAAAAACAAGCACCTGTAATTATGTTCTCTCTTGAACAAAACTGCCCTCCCCAAGACTACAAAGAAATGGTTCAATTAAGTAGAATGTTAGCACAACACAGGTGGCAACTGATGAAAGGTGCCTTTTCTTCAACATGAGTGAGAGGATCTGGCTGCAAGACATTACGAAAATGATACCTTTATTGTAATGGATATCCAGATAAAGCACAAGCAAATCCACCTGCCTTTTTGAACTTCTTGCTGCTGCTGAGAGGGATGTAAGGTTCTCCTGGAGTGGTGGTAGCTGGTGTACACAACATTGATGCCCACCTGTTCTGCTTGACCTGGGATGGCTCCCAGCCCACCTTCTCAACACCTCGCTTTTCCCACAGCAGCAGCCTTTTAGCTCCTTTGTGGGATCCTAGTGCTTCTAGAAATCTGGTGTGAAAGTCAAAGACCTACAGAATATTGATGTTTCTCTCGCTTTTAGGGTTTTACTTAGATGTATGATGTAACAAGGATGAAAGAAGCATGGCCCAGGTAAATGACAGAATCATATAAGACTGAAGAAATCAATGTGTTATTTATACTCTCATAATATATGTTCCTCCCCAGTCTGTACTGCTTCCCTAGAAACTCATGAAATTTCCTACATGTTACAGACTGAATGTTTGTGTCCTCCCCAAATTTATATGCTGAAACCCTACCCCCTCAACGTGATGCATTAGGAGGTGGAACCTTTGGGAAGTAAACAGGATTAGATGAGGTCATGAGGGTGGAGCCCTCATGATGGATTAGTGCCCTTATAAGATTCACCAGAGAGAGCTAGTTTCTTCTTCTCTGCTCTCTACCACGTGAGGATACAAGGCAAAGATAGCAGTCTGAAACACCTAAGGGGGCTGTCACCCAAGAACCCAACCAAGCTGGCACCCTGATCTTGGAATTCTAGCCTCCAGAACTGAGAGAAAGAAATCTCTGTGGTTTATTAGTCACCCAGTCTATGGTATTCATTATAGCAGCCTGAGCTAAGACAGTATGTTATTACTACTGTACCCATACCGACTCTGCATTACCTACAATTTCCTAGAAACATTTGGCAAACATCCTCATGTTTGCAAAGAAAAGTAGCTCTAGGGAATCAAAGCTCCCTCCAGCAAATCAAGTTTTTCTTTCCTTTTTTTCCCTTCCTTCCTTTGCTTCTAGTCTCCTACCTTCCATTTCTTTGAAAAAGTCTTTAGAGACTCAAACCTCATTCTTTGTAGAGGCACCTTCTGGGCTGTATCTAAATGAGTCACTGCTCTGTAATAAACTGTGCTTTGAGGGGCTCTGTTGGGGCCTTTTCTTAAAAACATTAATTTTGATATTATTAGTTCCAGAAAGCAATTATAACTTTCTTTTGCCCAAAGCCAGTTGAGAACCCATTTCAGAAAGCACCATGACACCTGTGGCACAAATGGAATTGGTATAATAACTGCCAGCGGAGCTGTTTGAAACTAGTATAACAAAATGGTATTTTAGCTAGTCGTGGGGAAAGGATGGGCTAGTTCATTAAGACTGATTTTTTCACTGAGGGAAAAAACACTGAAGACAAACACTTCCTGTGAACTCAGGCTATTAACCCAAATGCGAGGGTCTCTGCTAAGTTACTTCAGAAAATGGAAATGTGAACTTAAAAGTTGGAGAACAAGTCTGAGGTGCCCAGTGCAAACCAGAATTCAGGTGCACCCTGAATCTGATGTGCATCTCGTCAATCACACTGTTTATGCTGAGCGGCGTCAGATTTGATGGCAAAATCATGGGGCTGGAAAAGGGCAAAGGCACTGGTTACCCACTGGAGGATGGGAAGAGGACTGAGCAGCTGCACATTCAGACAATAGGCCTTGAAAAGAACGGTTTAAACCCTAAGCTTTATCTCAGGGACTCTCCTATCTGAGTGTACTTTCACTGGAGGCTTTCTGGAGTTGACACAAAGGGATTTTCTTCTGATGACATCATTTCTGGTTTAACTGGCCAAACAGGCTCTACGATCAAAGTCCACCTAATTTGCCCATTTCTCCCTTAAAATTATGCTACACTTCTACCTTTCTCTTCTCTCCCACGTGCATCTGAAGTATTCCTTCTCCTTGACAGGTCACCCGTGTTCTTCTCTCTGCTTACTCATCCATGCAACAAACATTTATTGAGCATGTACTATGTGCCAGACGCTGAGCTAATTGGTATCAGTAAATAAGATATCACCTCTCAGCTTCCTTCAACTATATTTCTTCCATAATTTATACTTTCTTTCTCTACCAATTTCTGCTTCATTGCCTACATTTTTCATGTTCAGTGGCCTTTTTTTGTTTCTCTTCTTTTGTGAATTCCTATTCATGTCTAGTCCATTTTCCAATTAGGGTATCTACTGTTTTTCTTATTGATTTGTGAGTGCACTTCATAGATTTTTAAGAAATTAACTTGTCATCTTTTACATATGTTGAAATAGTTTTCCCAATTTATGTCTGTCGTTTATTTTTACATGTTTTGTTGTTATGCTGAACTTTATCTTTTTTTTTTTTTTTTTTTTTTGCCGTACTTGGGCCTCTCACTGATGTGGCCTCTTCTGTTGCGGAGCACAGGCTCTGGACGTGCAGGATCAGCGGCCATGGCTCACGGGCCCAGCCGCTCCGCGGCATGTGGGATCTTCCCGGACCAGGACACGAACCCATGTCCCCTGCATCGGCAGGAGGACTCTCAACCACTGCTCCACCAGGGAAGCCCCGAACTTTAACTTTAATGTAGGAAAATCTATCAGTTTCCATCAATCTTCTTTTGTGGCGTTTGGCTTTAGGAGTCATGGAGAGAAAAGTCCTTCCTTACCCCAAGAATATACTGGTATTCACTTACAGTTTGAATTTTAAAACTTGATAATCATTCCTCTTTAACTGTAGGGATCTAACATTTTGAAAATACTAGTTTGTTTTTCTCAGTACTATTTCTAGTTAAAATTTTTATTGAGATAATTGCAAACTGATAAGCAATCATAAGAAATAATAGTGTGTTTATACTTTACCCAGTTTTTTGCTAATACTTTGCAAAACTACAGTATAATATCATGACCAGGATATTAACATTGCTATAACCTACCATCTTATATTTACATTTTGCCTTTTTTACTTGTACTCATGTGTGTGTGTATTTAGTTCTACACAACTTTGTCACATGTGTAGGCTCTTCAGCATCATTTTTAAATAGTCCATCCTTTTCCACTCTCTTGAAACGTCATTTTTATCAGAGGCACCTTTCTTAAATTTGTTTCTGGATTATGTATTTTGTTCCATTGATCTGTCTATGCTGGGACTGGTACCCAAAACCCAAATAGTTCTCCTTTTTTAATATCCGTGAAGACTTCCCTCTTCCTTGTCCCCTCTTCTCTTCCTCCTTTCTCCTTTTTCTTCTTCTCTTCCTCCTTTCTCCTTTTTCTTTTCAACAATGCCCAGCTTATTTCATGTCCAATTTCCCTGATGAGCTTTAGAATTATTTGGTTAAGTTCCAGAAAAGATATTTGGATTTCTGATTAGAGTTGCCTTATGTTTAGAGATTCATTGGTAGAGAAATGACATCCTTACTAAATTGAGTTTTCCCACCAGGAAAACACTGTATCTCTATCCATTCATAGAAATCTTTAAAAAATAAGCCTTAGTAGAATTTTGTCATTTCCTCATATAAATCCATCACAAATCTTGTCACACTGAATTCTGTTTCTTAGCTTTTGTAGGTGATGTGAACGGAGTCTTTCCTTCTACCATATATATATATTTTTTGGTTGTCTGTTTTCTTATTGACTGTTTTTATTGATGCATAGTTGATTTACAATATTATATTAGTTTCAGGTATACAACTTACTGATTCAATACTTATTATAAAAATTATACTCCATTTAAAGTTATTATAAAATACTGGCTGTATTCCCTGTGTTGTACAATATATCCTTGTAGCTTATTTATTTTATACATATTAGTTTGTACCTCTTAATCCCCTACTCCTATCTTCCCCCTCCCCCCCACCCTTCCGACTGGTAACCACTAGTCTGCTCTCTATATCTGTGAGTCTTTACTTTTGTGATATTCACTAGTTTGCTTTATTTTTTAGATTCCACATATAAGTGCTATTATACAGTATTTGTCTTTCTCTGTCTGACTTATGTCACTAACCATAAGACCCTCCAAGTCCATCCATGTTGCTGCATATGGCAAAATTTTATTCTTTTTTAAGGCTGAGTACTATTCCATTGTGTATAAATACCATATCTTCTTTTTTTTTTTTTTTTAAGTTTATTTATTTATTTTTTTAATTAGTTTCTGCTTTATAACAAAGTGAATCAGTCATACATATACATCTGTTCCCACATCCCTTCCCTCATGCATCTCCCTCCCTCCCACCCTCCCCATCCCACCCCTCCAGGCGGTCACAAAGCACCGAGCTGATCTCCCTGTGCTCTGCGGCTGCTTCCCACTATCTATCTACCTTACGTTTGGTAGTGTATACACGTCCATGCCTCTCTTTCGCCTTGTCACAGCCCACCCTTCCCCCTCCCCATATCCTCAAGTCCATTCTCAAGTAGGTCTGCGTCTTCATTCCCGTTTTGCCCCTAGGTTCTTCATGACATTTTTTTTTTAAATTCCGTATATATGTGTTAGCATACGGTATTTGTCTTTCTCTTTCTGACTAACTTCACTCTGTATGACAGACTCTAGGTCTATCCACCTCATTACAAATAGCTCAGTTTCGTTTCTTTTTATGGCTGAGTAATATTCCATTGTATATATGTGCCACATCTTCTTTATCCATTCATCCGATGATGGACACTTAGGTTGTTTCCAGCTCCGGGCTATTGTGAATAGAGCTGCAATGAACATTTTGGTACATGTCTCTTTTTGAATTATGGTTTTCTCAGGGTATATGCCCAGTAGTGGGATTGCTGGGTCATATGGTAGTTCTATTTGTAGTTTTTTAAGGAACCTCCATACCGTTCTCCATAGTGGCTGTACCAATTCACATTCCCACCAGCAGTGCAAGAGTGTTCCCTTTTCTCCACACCCTCTCCAGCATTTATTGTTTCTAGATTTCTTTTTTTTTTTTTTTAATTAGTTTCTGCTTTATAACAAAGTGAATCAGTCATACATATACATCTGTTCCCACATCCCTTCCCTCATGCATCTCCCTCCCTCCCACCCTCCCCATCCCACCCCTCCAGGCGGTCACAAAGCACCGAGCTGATCTCCCTGTGCTCTGCGGCTGCTTCCCACTATCTATCTACCTTACGTTTGGTAGTGTATATATGTCCATGCCTCTCTTTCGCTTTGTCACAGCTTACCCTTCCCCCTCCCCATATCCTCAAGTCCATTCTCAAGTAGGTCTGTGTCTTTATTCTCGTTTTGCCCCTAGGTTCTTCATGACATTTTTTTTTAAATTCCGTATATATGTGTTAGCATACGGTATTTGTCTTTCTCTTTCTGACTAACTTCACTCTGTATGACAGACTCTAGGTCTATCCACCTCATTACAAATAGCTCAGTTTCGTTTCTTTTTATGGCTGAGTAATATTCCATTGTATATATGTGCCATATCTTCTTTATCCATTCATCTGTTGATGGACACTTTGGTTGCTTCCATATCTTGGCTATTGTAAATAGTGCTGCTATGAACAGGGGGATGCGTGCATCTTTTCAAGTTAGCATTTTCATTTCTTTGGATTATGTACCCAGGAGTGGAATTGCTGGATCATATGGTAGTTCTATTTCTAGATTTTTTTATGAGCCTCCCCCTCCCCTCCACAAGAAAACCCCCCAGACAAAACCAAAACATATGTCCTCATCCTTCAAGGCCCTTGCTAACTGCCTTTCCTGCTTCTCTCAGGCCCTGACCTCACCGTGCTAGTTATTGATGAACGCTTGCCCATTCCTAGACTGTGAGCTCAGCACATACCAGATACTCAAAGCTTTAAAGTTTAATTTTTAGTTAAAAAATCAGCTCTCTCTTTGTGCTTTTGAATCTTCTGGATGAGTTTCTCTGCGAAGGCACAAGAGAGTGGTTAGTGTAGGTTCAACAGAGAGATTCCTTCAACCTGGCCGAAGTGACTTGAGGCCCAAAAGGCAGCAGAATTTATCTGAAGGGGCAATTTGTCCCATCAATGTCCAGATATTTGTGGTTGCCTGATAGCTCCCTTGGAATACACTTCTCTTCAGCTCTCTGCACAAACAACTTCTCTCTTTCTTCTTTTTTTTTTTTTTTCTTTTTTCTTTTGGCTGCACTGTGCAGCTTGTGGGATCTTAGTTTCCGGCCCAGGGATCAAACCTAGGCCTTGGCAATGAAAGCACCGAGCCCTAACCACTGGACCTCCAGGGAACTCCCACAATTTCTCTTGCTAATCTGGGTGTTCTTGTTTTGCTGTGGCCTGAAGGCCTGGACTGAGTTCCGGATCAGCACTTCTTTGTATTCTGTTAGACTTTAAGTTCCTTAAAAGCAGAGTCTTGTCCTTCAGCCTTCCCCCTCCCGGGGCCACCCCGCCACACACACACAATGGTTAAGAACACCAAGCCTGAAGTCAGTCTGTCTGGGCTCAGATCTGAGCCCCATCACTTTCCCAAGGACACTCAGCTACAAAGGGATGCAGAGAGGGTTTGATCATTCTCTTAACCTTGAGCAAATTAAACTATGCCTTGGTTCCTTCATCTGCAGAACCAGGTAGTAACAACACCTTCGTCATAGGGTTTTTGTGGGGATTAAATGACCTAATACAGGCAAAATGCTGGAGTGGTGCCTTCAAGTTTGAAGAGTTAGCCCTTTAAAGGGGCTGCTGTTACTGACATATGGGGCCAAGCATCGCGCCTTGCACAGTGTTTGCTAAGTGATGCTTTCTGTAAAGTTGAATGTTCATCGTGCGCCTTGGGAAAACTCCTTACATAATCACAATGGCCCAATCACACGGTACACTTGACTCCCACCATCCTGCCCTCACCACGGCACCTGGAATAGCATTTCCATTCATATTTGACTGGAGCCAGCCATCAGTAACAGACAGCGTACAGTGGCCGCACTGTCCACCGACTGGCCGTGCACATGGCCCTGAGAGCAGCGGGCGCCTGGAAGGAGAGGAGGGCCAGATGCTGAGTCTGCGGGCCCCATTTCTGATTTCTAACCTGCGCAGAAAGGCTGTGGCTGTCTTCTCTGGATACTTACAGTAGCCTCTTGACTGGTCTCCCTGCTGCTGTCCTTGAAACATCCTACAGCAGCCAGAGGTACCCTTCTGAAATATGTCAGATCACACACTCCTTGGTCCCAAACCCTCCAGTGACCCCCATTCACCAAAGTCCTTACAAGAACCTACACAGTGGACCCAACCTGCCCCCTCCCTAGTTCACCTCCGACTTCTCCACCCCCTCTGCTCTTCCAGCCCCAATGGCCTCCTTGCTTCTTCTACATCCCAGGCCCACTCATGCACCTTTTACTCTCTCTGCTTTTCCCCCGGATAGCTGCAAGATTCACCCCTTCACCTCTTTCCAGGTCTTTATTCAAACGGGTAGGGGAGCAGGCACTGGGGGTAGGAGGACACAGTACTGTGGTAGGAAAGCCCATTGCAGGGTTGGTAGAGATCACTCAGGACTGTTGGCAAGGGCAGAAACTTCTAGTGATTTCAGGTCAAACCAAAGAGAACATGAGCTACCTATTTATAGTCAGGTAGAGGCAAAGGACAAGAATCCTGACAGAGGTCAAGGCATAGGGACCTATCAGAGATGAGGGACCAGGTAGAGGTCAGAATCCAAATGGAACTCACCCCCTGAGGTGGCAGGTTCGGGCCAGGACCCGCTCACCATCACCCGGAGCCCCCAGGACAGGGGCTGTTTGCCTTTGCTCCAAGCACCTTTCTTGGTGGGTACATCAAGCCTGCCAGGTGTCACTGCTCTTGGGAGACAGGCTGGGAGCACAGGGCATGTGGCTGCAGCTGCCACACCTGAAGAGGGCTCCCTGCCTCTGAATCTCCTTCACAGCTCAGAGGCCTGCAGGTTGCAGCCCGTGTTTCCTCCCACAGTTCCCCTTCCCGTTCTCACGACATCAGGTGGAGGACCTTGAGCCAACAGGAAATTTATTCATACCACAGTATTCACTGACCACCCACCGCACGCCAGGCTATGGGCTGTGCACTGAGATCATGAAGAAAGAATAAATCCAGTTCCCGCCTGCAAGTGCAGCGGTGAAGACAGAAACATACCAAGTATAAGTGAATGATAATCATGATAACAGCAACAGTTTACTAGGTGCCAGGCTCTGTGCTCTGAGCTTTACATGGATTCCTTTACTTTAGGAGCCCATGAGGTAGGTACGACTGGTATTATTATTCCCATTTTACACATGAGACTTACGGGGGGTAAAATAAATTGCCCAGAGTCACGTAGCCGATAAGACACAGAACCAGGTAAGAGAAATACAGTCTTTTGGACTCCAAAGCTGTTTCCTAATCAGTGAACCCTGCTGACTTTTGGGGTGCTAGGTGATACTGTGGGGAGACCACTAACTCTGACTGGGTTTAGGGAAAGGCCAGGGGAGGAGTGTCAGGGACATCAGAGAAGCCTTCCCCTGGGAGGTGGATGGAGGAGGCCTGAGATGAGCAGTCCAGGTAAAGAATGATGGGAGCAATGTTCCAGGCCAGGGAACTTCCAGTGCCTCGGAAGGGGCTCGAAAAGCACATGGTGTGCCCAGGAAAGTGCCAGCAGGATGGGGATGGAGACAAAATGTCAAGGTCCAGATCAGGCCCTTACTATGATGTCGTCCAGCAAGGCCATGAGCTACAGATTTCTCAAGCCTCAGAAATCTCCAGAATGAAGCCCCCTGAACAGGAGTCCCCATGTTGGTTAAAATGGGTGACCTACGAGGCTCTGTTAGCCATAGGCTTCCTTAAAGAAGTTTCCTTAGCATGTACACTTGAAAGTGGAAATCTGCTTCCTTGTACGTGAGACAGACCTTCCCTGAAGTAGCTAGCTCCAAATATTTTTCTGGACTTTGTGGGTTGGAGTGTCTCGTTCATGAAGGCTTTTGAGGGCTGGATTGGGGATCCCACCTTTAACAGGAGATCAGAGTAGTTAAGGGCATGGACTCTATGGCTAGACTCCCTGGGTTCAAAACCTGGTTCTGCTACGTGTTAGCTGTGGAAACTTGGGCAAGCTACTTAACCTCTGTTCCTCAACGTTCCCGTGGAAGAGCCACAAAAGTTCCGTCTATCAACCTGCCTATTGTACCCAGAACAGCCGGTGAGGAGTGCAGACTGACAAGCCCCACCCCCAACAAGCCGTGCCCCTGACAAGCTCCGCCTCCAGCCCGAGCTCCAAATCACACTAGACGAACACCTGTTCCACCGAGCCACACCACCCGCAGGGAGAGAATGGCAGGACCACAGGGGAAAAAAAACCTTACCCTGAACTGCCCTTAGATGAATTTCTTTTACCTCTTTCCATTTACCACTCAATCTTTTTAAAGTTTAGGAGTTGTCTACACTTGCTATCTTCAGATGACTGTCCTAATAGTTCTGTCAGTTAGACTTCTGCCTCATTGTTCTTGGGTTTGCCTGATCCAGCAGCTCATTTTAGTCCTCACTTGTTCTGCTATGTTGACCCGCTTCCTCCTTATTGAGACTCTCCCCTTGGCTTTAGGGAACCGCTTGGTTGTTCTCGTTTCTCTGGTCATCCCTTCATTGGTTTCTCCTTCTCCATCCACCCCATGGAATTGGTACTCCCCAAGGAATGCCAACACTTCGCTCTTTTCTTTGTCTTCTCATCTTTGTGTGAACTCAACTACCCAGACACCTCCCAGAGAAAATAGAAGCCATTAGCACAGAACTTCTCAAGAAACCTACACACATCCCTGCTTCCACACCCTTCTAGCTTTCTCTTCTGAGAAAGAGAAAGGGATGAGGTGGCCCTCCCTCAACTAAGGTTAATCCTGCCATGTGTGCCTGTCTCCCACCCCCGTCTCCCAAGGGGTCCTGCTCCATCACTTACCTCCTCTTTCTCCTATATCTTTCATTCTCCTTCTCTAGACCCATCCTATCAGCATTTACACTGTTCAGGTCTCTCCCGTTTCCTCCTGTGATCACTACCTCTCTTCCTTCTCCTCTAATTCCCTGCCAAATGTCTTCAAACAGCTGAGAGAATCAGTTGTTTCCATTCTGTATCTCCAGTTCACTCCTCTGGAACCTTTGGAATACGGGCTTAATTTCCCACCTCCAGAAAACTGTTCTCAGACAAGTCACTGAAACTTCTTTTCAGTAAGGCCAATGGATATGTTTTAGTCCTCATCTCCCGTGGTCTCTCTGCAGCATTTGACACGACTGACCCCTCTTTTGTTGGAACTCTCTGTAGCTTCAGTTTCCATGACACCACACTCCTCTGCTTTTCCACAGGCCTCCGGTAGGTCCTTCTTGTTCTCCTGAATGGTCTCTTGTTGTACCCCACTTCAATGTCGGTTTTCCTCACGACTGTCTGTGTTCTGTCCTTTTCCCATGTTCAACCCACTCTGACAGCACTCACACATTCTCTGAGCTTTCACTACTATCTATATCCTGATGTCATTAAAGTTATATCTCAACCCAGATCTCTCCAGTAAGCCGGACATCTGCATTTACATGGCCCATTGACACTTCAAACTCAACCTGCACCAAACGGAAGTCATCATCCTTAAGCCCCAAACCTTTCCCTCCCTTTTGGGTGAAGAGTATCACCATTACCCCAATGCAGAACCCTTGGGGTTAGCTTGACTGCCCTACATCTTTTATCTGGTTAAACTTCACGTCCCATTGATACCAGCACTGGAATAGTTATCTGATCCATCACAGCCATATCCCTGGGTCCAGGCCATCATCTCTCTTGCCTGGGTATCACCAGTCTTGTCCCACTCCTACCCATTCTTCATTCTGCAACTAGAACTTCGGTTAAAAGGCAGAATTGACATTCCTGCTTCAAACCCTATAGTAGTCCTTGGAATAAAGTCCAAATTCCTCAGATACGCTGGCCTCTCTCTGCTTCTCCAATCTCATATCTTGCTATATACCCCTCTCATACTACACCCCTGCCACGTTCTCCCCAACTTCTGGACCTAAGCCTAGAACTCTCTTTTATTATCCACTCACCTCTTTGGCTGGATAGTTTCTAGAGTGTATCTCAAGTTTTGGATTAGACATCATGAGTCCACCAAATCTTTGAGGACTGACCAGGTTGTGTGTCCCTCTGTGAGTTCCTATGTACATTCCTGTGAGCAACATTACATATCCCTATGGTAGGCCTAACCTAGTGCTGTAATTGCTGGTTTGCTTGTCTGTTTCACCTTCTAGATTCCAAGCAGTTGGAGGGCTGGGAATTACTTGATTGCTGATATGTCACCGGTGCCTAGCACAAAGCCTGGCACACGGTAGCTGCTCTGTACGCATCTATGAATACAGTTAGAAACCTCAATCATCCTTTGTCCTCTTCCATCTCCCTGAATCCAACGTGTACCGAAGTTCTTTTTCAGAAATGCCTCCTGAATTCTTTCTATCACCATGGTCCTCATGGCCTTGGTTTAGGCCTTCCTCTAGTCTCACCAGGCCTGTTCTGATCTCCTTATTGCTCTTCTTCCTGCTGAGCAATAAACCCTGCAAAACCTTTCCTGACCTCGCCTCTCAGTGGGGCACAGCTGTAACACATCGCTATTACAGTTTTTACAGTGTATGCACAATGAAATGCAAAGCGTGGTCTTCTCCCAGAGAGCAAGGACTGTGTGTTGTTACTTGTTCATTCGTGCATCGCCAGCATCTTTTGCTGAGTGATGGCTACTAAAGCAAGTATGATTTATGGATTGCTCCCTTTTGAAAAAACCTCTATGAGCTTCCTGTTGCTCATAGGAGGAAATATAAATTCCTTAGCAGGACCCCAGAATCTGGCCTCCTGAAGCTTTTCCTGCCAAGTCCTGCTCCTCCCCGGCACATGGCAGAGCTTGGGTGCTCTCCAAAGGCACCATGCCACTCTGCACCTCGGGAATGCTACCTGTATGTGTCCTTGACCTGCTGTGCCCCTTTTCTGGCCATTCAAGACTTAGTTCAAAGGCCACCTTCTTTGTGAAGATTTGTTCAGCTTCCCTGACAAAGTTTCTTTTCCTTTCTTGCCTTTGGCAGCATTTGTTATCTGTGTGAAATGATCTGTTTACAGGTTATTCCTCCCTCCCTGGACATGATGGATCTTAAGGCCCTGGGACGAAGGGAGAGGATCTCATTCATGGCCTCATGGCTTGGGTAGTACCTATGATGGATCAGGTGCCCTAGACTTATTTGTGCTTTATGGATTAGTAGCATGGTACTAGGGCAGGAATGGGTAGGCACACTAAACAGCCAACAGACGATGAACTAGGAGACAGCTAATAACATGATGTTGGTGAAGAGTTTTTCATTATTTAAGAAAATGTCCTTCTTCCCCTTAAATTATAAGACTATATATAGGTTCAATTGTGTGAGAATGTAAAAAAAAAGGTAAGGGAAATATGGTAAAATATTAATAGGGGTTATTTCTAGGTGATAATATTATGGGTAATATTTTCTTTTTAGTACTGTCTGACATTTTCTAAAATTTCTGTAATGAACAGAGATGAAAAACTTTTACTTAAAAATTAAAAAGATGTGGCTAAAAAACTCTTAGGATTTCTCTTCTGAATATGATGGAATAACAAGAGCTAAATCTACCCTCTTGCCTTAAATGACTAAAAATAGTGGACAAAATACATGAAATGACAGCTTTCAGACACTGAACAGCAGGCAGCACACATGTTGAAGTAAAATGTATGACAACAATAGAACAAAGGCCGGGAGGGGAGAAATGGAAATACACTATTTTAAGGTACTTATACTATATGTGAAGAGACATAATAATGTTCGAACATAGACTGGCTTAAATACGGATATTATAAACCTTTAGCAACCCTTAAAATAACACATCAGAGAGTTTTAGCTAGTGAGCCAGCAGGGAAAAGAAAATGGAATAATAAAAAATACTCAGTTCCTCCAAAAGAAGGCAGAAAATGAAAAAAAAAAAAAAAGAGAGTGAGAACAAAAATAGATGGAACAAACAGAAAAAATAGTAAAATAGTAGATTTAAACCCAATCATACTAATCATCAAATCACATTAACTGTAAATGTTTAAACACCTAATTAGCCAGCACTGATTTTCAGATTGGGGAAAGAAAAAGCAAGATCCAACTATATGCTGTCTACAAGAGACCCACTTTAGAGGAAGGAGGGCAGTTGTGCTAGGAGCTGCTATGGTGCTGAATTCCCCGGCAGAGTCGACCCAGACGCAGCGGTTGCGGCCATGAAGGCGGGTGCCACGTCTATGTGGGCTTCGTGCTGTGGGCTGCTGAATGAAGTCATGGGGACTGGAGTTGTCAGGGGCCAGCAGTTAGGATTTGCAGGAGGCACTGGTCCATTCAGATTTACACCGAGCTCTGATTTTTCCACTTACACACCAGCACCTACAGAAGGGCCTAATATAGTTTGCAAAGCCTGTGGACTTTCATTTTCAGTCTTTAGAAAGAAGCATTATGTTGTGACTGCAAGAAAGATTTTTGCTCCGTTTGTTCGATCTTACAAGAAAATCTCCATAGATGTTCCACTTGTCACTTATTACAAGAGACAACCTTTCAGCGCCCTCAGTTAATGCGACTGAAAGTGAAGGATCTACGGCAGTATCTCATTCTTAGAAACATACCGATCGATACCTGTCGAGAGAAAGAAGACTTGGTAGATCTGGTACTGTGTCACCGTGGGCTGGGCTCTGAGGACAACCTGGACACGAGCAGTCTGAATTCCTCAAGGTCCCAGACTTCTAGCTTTTTTACACATTCATTTTTTTCAAACTATACAGCCCCATCTGCTACCGTGTCTTCCTTTCAGGGAGAGCTTATGGGTGGAGACCGGACCTTAGGATCTGGAGTACTGGCACAGGTGCGAAGTGAAATAGCTTCAGCAAACACAGAAGATGATGAAGAAGATGGTGATGACGACGACGATGATGACGAGGATGAAGAAAACTTGGAGAAGCGGACATCTGGCCTTGCTAAGAAGAGAGTGAGAGCTTCTCTGTCTGACCTGTCAAGCCTTGAAGACGTGGAAGGGATGAGCGTGTGCCAGCTCAAGGAAATCCTGGCTCAGAATTTTGTCAACTATTCTGGCTGTTGTGAAAAATGGGAGCTAGTAGAGAAAGTAAACCGGTTATACAAAGAGAATGAAGAAAATCAAAAGTCATATGGCGAGCGGCTGCAGCTGCAGGACGAGGAGGACGACAGCCTGTGCCGGATCTGCATGGACGCCATCATCGACTGCGTCCTGCTCGAGTGCGGGCACATGGTCACCTGCACCAAGTGCGGCAAGCGCATGAGCGAGTGTCCCATCTGCCGGCAGTACGTGGTGCGCACCGTGCACATGTTCAGGTCCTGAAGCCGAGGACCCCCCAAGCTCGATCCCAGACGTTTCAGTGCACAGAAGGGACTGGAAACTTCCTGTTCAAAATTTGAAGCTATTTTTAAAAATTATTTTCACAACTAACTGGGGACGGGAAAGATTCATCCTAAGTTGCAGTAGCACTGGTCCATGCTGTATACCTGTCAGCTGGAGGACTGGCTCAGTTTCCTAGTTTCTGCTGGGCTTCTTCACACATCTCTTATTACTAATCACAGAAGTCAGACTGCTTATGGCATCAGCTACTGTTCTCTTTGGAGGACATTTATCCTGTTCTCTTATTTCTCCTTCATCCTATTTTTAACTTAAACTACTCAGATGTTTGAAACTTCTGCTCTCTTTGGATGAGGTCACTGTCTGCAAATGGCCGACATGGTACACGCTGAACAGGGGCACCTCTGAATGTTCATTTTATTAGTCATGTATATTTTAAATGCTACTGTTTGATGAATGTAATTTTCCACATTGTTCCTATTTCTGCGTTTAAACATAATTGGGAACAACTGACATTCTATAGTCAACTGCCAGGGCCTGAGACTAAACATGTCCATTTTTGTTCAGGTACAGCTTTTTATAGCGAGGGCTGCATCTAGCTTCCTTCATTAGAGAAGTGTGTGTGTTAAATTCTTTATTAACGTGTAATCAGTTTACACTGTTTCATATATTGAAAGTGTATTTTCAGTGCTACCCACTAGCTAGTTTGAACCTTAGGAATAAAATTAAGTTTAAAAAAAAAAGAGAGACCCACTTTAAATATAAAGGCACAGAGAGGTTAGAAGTAAAAAGATGGAGGGCTTCCCTGGTGGTGCAGTGGTTGAGAGTCCGCCTGCCAATGCAGGGGACACGGGTTCGTGCCCCGGTCCAGGAGGATCCCACATGCTGCGGAGCGGCTGGGCCCGTGAGCCATGGCCGCTGAGCCTGCGCGTCCGGAGCCTGTGCTCCGCAACGGGAGAGGCCACGACAGTGAGAGGCCCGCGTACCGCAAAAAAAAGAAAAAAAAAAAAAAAAAAAAAGATGGAAAAGATATTCCACATTAACACTAAGTAAAAGAAAGGTGGAGTGTTTATATTCATTAAAGATAAAGCATAGGTTAGAGCAAGGAACACTGCTGGAGGAAAGAGGATCATTTCTAAGGGGATCTTCTACCATGGATAAAGGGACCAATTCATCCAGAGGACAAAAAACCCTTAAATGTTTAAGCAACTAATAACAGAACTTTGAAATATATGAAGCAAAAACTGCTAGAACGGTAAGTAGAAATAAACAAAACCATGATTACTACTGAAGATTTCAACACATGTCTCATGATAAATGACAGAACGAGCAGATAGAAAATCAGTAAGGATATGGAAGAGTCGAACAAAAGTGTTTACCAACCAGAACTCATTAATACTTGTAGAAAACTCCACCCACCAAGAGCAGAACACACATTCTTCTCAAGTGCAATGGAACCTTTACCGAAATAGATAATATTCTCAGCCATAAGACAAAACTCAATAAATCTAAAAGCATTCAAATAATAAGTACGTGGAGGACCACAATGGGCCTAAGTCAGAAAATAATAAGAAAAGGATTGGCACAAAATCCCCAATTACTTGAAAATTAAACAACACACTTAAATAACCCATGAGTCAAAGAAGAAATAAATAGAAATTGGAAAGTATTTTGAAAGGAATGAAAATCAAAATATGAAAGATTAAAGATTCATTTAAAACAGTTCTTAGAAGGAAAGAAAGAAGTCTTCATTTACAGGAGACATGATTGTCTATATAAAAAATCCAACTGAATCTTAAAAAAAATTAAGAACTAACATATGTTTAGCAAAATTGCAGGACACAAATACAATTGTATTTCTACATATTAGAAGTATATATGACAATAAAAATTGAACTAAAATATCATTTACAATAGCATCAAAACTGTAAAATACTTGGGAGAAAATATTTGCAAACGAAGCAACTGACAAAGGATTAATCTCCAAAATAGACAAGCAGCTCATGCAGCTTAATATCAAAAAAACAAACAACCCAATCCAACAATGGGCAGAAGACCTAAATAGACATTTCTCCAAAGAAGATATACAGATTGCCAACAAATACATGAAAGGATGCTCAACATCACTAATCATTAGAGAAATGCAAATCAAAACTACAATGAGGTATCACCTCACACCAGTCAGAATGGCCATCATCAAAAAATCTACAAACAATAAATGCTGGAGAGGGTGTGGAGAAAAGGGAACCCTCCTACACTGTTGGTGGGAATGTAAATTGATAGAACCACTATGGAGAACAGTATGGAGGTTCCTTAAAAAACTAGAAATAGAACTACCATGTGACCCAGCAATCCCACTACTGGGCATATACTCTGAGAAAACCATAACTCAGAAAGAGTCATGTACCACAATGTTCATTGCAGCACTATTTACAATAGACAGGACATGGAAGCAACCTAAGTATCCATTGACAGATGAAAGGATAAAGAAGATGTCACACATATATATTATGGAATATTACTCAGCCATAAAAAGAAACAAAATTGAGTTATTTGTAGTGAGGTGGATGGACCTAGAATCTGTCATACAGAGTGAAGTAAGTCAGAAAGAGAAAAACAAATACCATATGCTAAAACGTATATATGGAACCAGAAAAAAAAAAGGTTCTGAAGAACCTAGGGGCAGGACAGGAATAAAGATGCAAATGTAGAGAATGGACCTAAGGACACGGAGAGGGGGAAGGGTAAGCTGGGACGAAGTGAGAGAGTGGCATTGCCATATATACACTACCAAATGTAAAATAGATAGCTAGTGGGAAGCAGCCTCATAGCACAGGGAGATCAGCTCGGTGCTTTGGGACCATGTAGAGGGGTGGGATAGGGAGGGTGGGAGGGAGACACAAGAGGGAGATATGGGGATATATGTATATGTATAGCTGATTCACTTTGTTATACAGCAGAAACTAACACACCATTGTAAAGCAATTATACTCCAATAAAGGTGTTTAAAAAAAAAAGGAAAATATTTAAGGAAAATTTGACAAAAGACATGCAAGACCCATACACTGAAAACTATAAAACATTACTGAGAAAAATGAAAGACCTAAATAAATGGAGAGAGATGCTATGTTTATGGATCAGAAGACTTCATATTGGTTTTTTTGTTTGTTTGTTTTAAATTAATTTTTATTGGAGTATAGTTGCTTTGCAGTGTTGTGTTGGTTTCTACTGTACAGCAAAATGAATATAAGACTTCATATTGTTAAGATGTCAATTCTCCCCAAATTGGTCTATACACTCAAGGCAATCCTAATCAAAATCCCAGCATTTTTTTTTGGTAGCAAACGACAAGTTAATTTAAAAATTTATATAGAAGTGCAAAGGACCTGAAATAGCCAAAGCAACTTAAAGAAGCACAATGCTAGAGACTTATACTACTTGATTTCAAGGCTATTACATAGTTAAGACAATCTAGACAATGAGGTGTTAGTGTAAAGATAGACATATAGATCAATGAAACTCAATAGAGAGTCTAGAAATAGACCCACATCACACACACACACAGTCAATTGATTTTTTAGAAAGGTGCCTAGGCAATTCAACTGAGAATTGAAAATGTTTTTAACATCAAAACAAATGATGCTAGAAATAATAGACAGCCAATAACAAGGAACGAATTATTGATACATGCAACAAGATGGATAAATATCAGAATGATTATGCTAAGTGAAAGAAGCCAGTTTAAAAACTGTATAATCCCAATTACATAAAAATTCTAGAGAATGCAAACTAATTCATAGTGACAGAGTAGTAGTGGTTACCTGGGGATGGGGAAGGGAGGGATGGATTACAACAGGGCACAAGGAAACTTTTGGAAATGATGGGTATGTTCATTATCTTAATTCTTTAGCTGGCTTCCTGGAGGCACACATATGTCAAAACTCATCAAACTGTATACCTTAAATAGGTGCAGGTTACTGTATGTCAATTATATTTCAATAAAGTGTAAAAGACAAAATCTATGGTTTAAAGCAAATAGCTCTCTGGTTATGCTGTTAAGCCTTGAAGTGATGCCACATCCTTGTTTGTGTTTGCACTGGGGAAAATGCTCCTTGAAATGTGGTCAGTTTTAGAGTCTCTTCCTGGAGAAGAGCCAAGAACTGGGAAGGAGGGTCCTGGCTGGGTTGCCAGCAGGGGGCCAGCTCTCTTGGTTTTGACCTGGAGAAGCTAAGATGTGCAGGAGGACCCCCATCTCTGGGGGAGGGGATGGTGGGTGGTGGAGAGAAGTCTTTCCTCTCATTCACTCTTGGTAAGAGCGTAAATTGGTCTGACGAGAAAAGTATGACTTCCCCTAACGGAAGAGGTAGGTGGCTGAGGCTCAAGCCCCCTCCACCACATGCTGCTTTTAAGTTGCCAGTATTTACTTACTTATTACCCAGGATATGTGAGAGCTCTGCCAGAAGTGGCTGGAGGAATGATCATAATAAATTCACTGCCCCGGGGAGAGAATGAACCTTTGCTGATTTATTTCTCACCACGGAACCTAAAACCTACAAAAGTCACTGGCACATTTATCTTCAGCTCCTTTCCACTACCCTTAACCCTCAAACTCTACTGGACATAATTCATCTTCCTCAGGTAATTCAGAGGGTACATTGGGATCTTACAGGGGATCCTGTGGGATTTTCAAAGCAGCAACATTAACATGAAATGGGTGTCAAATTATTTCTGTGCTTGTCCAGCTTTAGTACCAGAGTTATTTCTTTGGAGAGAGGGGGCTGGGATGGAAAGGGCGATGACTCATGATCTCAGCCCTGCATCAATGTTTAACAATTAATAGCACCATTCCTTGTCTCCATTTCCCCAGATCTAAATGACTGCTTTGTCGTACGGTATGTTTAAAATGTTTAAATTAGGGCTTCCCTGGTGGCGCAGTGGTTGAGAATCCGCTTGCCAACACGGGAGACATGGGTTTGAGCCCTGGTCCGGGAAGATCCCACATGCCACGGAGCAGCTAAGCCCGTGCACCACAACTACTGAGCCTGTGCTCTAGAGCTTGTGAGTCACAACTACTGAGCCTGCGTGCCGCAGCTACTGAAGCCCACACGCCTAGAGCCCGTGCTCTGAGAAGCCACTGCAATGAGAAGCCCGCGCACTCCAACGAAGAGTAGCCCCCACTCATCGCAACTAGAGAAAGCCCATGCACAGCAATGAAGACCCAACACAGCCAAAAACAAATAAATAAATAAATAAAATAAATTTAAAAAACAAAAAAGTTTAAGTTCATTGCTTCTTAATGGGCCTTCAAGAACCAGAATGTTCTTAATGAGGGGGAGGTCTTCGAGAACCAGAAGAAACGAACACATTTCTCAAGTCTTTTATTCTGTAGTTGAGACCAAGCACTGGGAGAATCTATCCCTTATTCAGGAGCCTACATGATGGCTCAGAGGCTCTGGGGTGTGGTTTCCTGCTGGTTATTATAACCACCCTCTAACCTCACACCCCAAAGTCAGGGGGCCTGTCTCAACCTTTACTATCCTAGCGGTTCTCAGGATAGCCATCCTGGCTCCCCTGAGACCGTGGTTCCTGCAACCCCAACATCGCGAATCTGACCACTCCCCGTGTGCATGGCCACCCACAGTCGAAGACCTCACTGCTCGCCTGGACCACTGCAGATGCTCCTACAGGACGTTTCTGCTTCCTCTCCTGCTCACCTACAACACTGGGTCCACCCGGCATGCGGAGTTCATCATTAAGTTAATTTTTCATTCTGAGAACGACTGTTTGAAAATATAACTCTGATCTTGTCACTCTCGTGCTTAAAATACTTCAGTGGCCTCCCACTGCAGGAAAGAACACAGCGCCAGCTCCTCAGCATGGCTTCCAGGGCCCCGCATGCTCTAAATCTCACCTCGTCTCCAATCTCATTTAATTATTTTGTCCCCCTAGCTCACCGTGCTTTGGCCATGCTGGCCTGCCACAGGGCCTTGGTACCTGCTATGCTCTCCACCTGGAACGCTCTTCTCCAGCTCTTCATTCACACTGCTGACTTCAGATCTCAGCTTCAGTAATCCCAAGCCCTTGGCCACCTGAAGAACAGCCTGGCCCTCTGCCCAGCTGCACGCTATAATCTCAGTCTGCTTTATTTTTTTTTTACGGCACTTGCCCCTATCTCAAGTCACCTCCGTATGTACTTGTTATAACAGCATGGAAGCTCCATGAGACGGTGGACCTCATCGTCTCACTCTGCTGTCTCTCCAGGGCCAAGCAGATGCCTGGACCACACTGGCTCCCATGTGGTTTCCTCCTTCCAGAGTCCCCTGAGCCACACTCTGTGTGATTAATGGAACCAATCCTTTTTACCTTGTTGGGCCTTGTCTGGAGCCCCACTATTGCCTTCTAAGCACCACTTGCGTGGATGTGCAGGGTAGGCCCTCCCTACCTCCTTCCCCTGCTTCTGGGGCATGTCCGGAATCCAGGAGCCCTGGTCCTCCGAGCATAACACCAGCTGCCTGTGCAAGTCCATCTTGCAAATGTTGCCCGGTGCACTCTGGGAGGCCTGCTGGAGTTAGCAGCATCCCATTTATGGGAGCTCAATATTCCAGACCAACTTCTTCAGGGTGATGCTGTGCTATGTCTTAGGATGTAACAGAAAATTATCCCGTAAGAAGCAACCTCTTACTACTAGTCAAAGGGGTGCCGCTTAGCTGGTGTGGGAATTTGTGTGAAAATCAGAAAGAGGCTCCCCTCTGGGCAGATGTAGCCCGCTGGGGGCAGAGTGTGGAGTGCATGCAGGCTGGCTTTGAGCTCTCCACTCGACTCCTCTTGTGCAGTGCACACATCACCCAGCTGTACACAGCATCTCTGAGTGGTCACCTCAGAGATACCAGGTCAAGCCCTATAGGCTAGATTTTGAGCTTCCTCACTGTAAGCCTCAGTTCTCTGGTATTTTATATGAACTCTCAATTATCCATGGTAAATAGAGAATGAAGATCTGAAAGCCAAAGGGAACCCCCAAACCTTACTTTCGTAAATCTCACTACTTACCAAGTCCTAACTATGTGCCAGGTGCTGGGCTAGACACTTGAAGCACATTGTCACATTTTATCAACCACATGACATTAGCACTTTGTAAAACGAAAAAATAAGTTACAGAATTCAGTAGATACATGATCGCATTAGAAAATCAAAATGAATTATTTAAGTATGGATAGACAGGACAGTAGATAGTAGTAGTTATTTGGGGGAGTAGGATTTACAATGGGACTTTATAGTTGATATATTTCTGAATGGTCTAATTTTTAAAAATGAGCTTATCATTAGTTTTATAAACAGAAAATAATAATATTGCTGTTTTGGAAAAAATAGTACAAACTAAAAAACTGTAAATAAAAAGTAAAATTAATTGCTTTGAATTTCAGTTTCTTTCATAAATAAAAAAGTAAATATAAATAAAATTTTAAAATTTTCAAAAAGATACATGCACCCCAATGTTCACAGCAGCACTATTTACAATTGTCAAGACGTGCAAACAACCCAAGTGAATATCAACAGATTATTGACTTAAGAATATGTGGTATATATATACAAAGGAATATTAGTCATAAAAAAGAATGAGGGCTTCCCTGGTGGCGCAGTGGTTGAGAGTCCCCCTGCTGATGCAGGGGACACGGGTTTGTGCCCCGGTCCGGGAAGATCCCACATGCTGCAGAGTGGCTAGGCCCGTGAGCCGTGGCCGCTAAGCCTGCGCGTCCAGAGCCTGTGCTCTGCAACGGGAGAGGCCACAACAGTGAGAGGCCCATGTACCACAAAAAACAAACAAATAAAAAGAATGAAATATGGCCATTTGCAGCAACATGGATGAACCTAGAGAATATCACACTTAATGAAGTAAGTCAGACAGAGAAAGACAAATATTATATATCACTCATATGTGGAATCTAAAAAATAATAATCTATATACAAAACAGAAACAGACTCACGGACATAGAAAACAAACTTATGGTTACCAAAGGGGAGGGAGGGTAGGAAGGATAAGTTAGGAGTATGGGATTAACAGATACACACTCCTATACAAAAAGTAGATAAGCAACAAGGATTTACTGTATAGCAAAGGGAACTATATTCAGTATCTTGTAATAACCTATAATGGAAAATAATATGAAAAAAATATATGTGTATAACTATCATTTTACTGTACACCTGAAACTAACACAATATTGTAAATAAGCTACACTTCAATTTAAAAATTTTTATTTTACTTCCTGTTATGGGTGCTGGTAAGCAGAGAAATGACCCCAGATGACTCGGGTCAGAGGAGGAGATTCTGCCCAAGGGCTGAAAAATCAGGCAGGGGACATCGCCCCACTCCACATGAGGACAGCAACTCCTCAGGGGCGGAACAATCCTGCCTTCACACTAACAGTTAAACTGCTTGCCAGGCTAACAGTGACATCAATTTCTAATTATAAGAAACTACAGGTTTTTTAAACACACAATCGTGTGTGTAAGCCACTCATTACCATTGTGTCAAGCCACTGGGTGGGAAAATGAATTCTGGCACTTGCAGTTCTAATACGGTAAACACTCAGCTGAGAGTCAATTACATGGTTCACATTTTTACAGCTCATTTATTTCCTCCATTTTTAGGAATAACTTCACAATTAATAGTCTTCTTTCATTTGTTCCTGAGGTGTCCTTTTAAAACAAGAATAGGATCACTGGCCACAAAGCAGCAAAGTGGGGGTGGAGGGGGGAAGCCACACCGTTCAGTGTATACCTTATTACGGGCAGGAAAATGGAAGTGGTATTAAGTAGCCAGCAACCACAGTGCAGCAAGGAGAAAGGAAACCAAAGGTCAAGAAGTCAGAAGAAGGTTGGCCATGTTTTTGTGTGTTTGTTTTGGCTCTTTTTATTTATTTTTTAAAAATCTGCACTCCCATGTTTATTGCAGCATTATTCACAGTAGTCAAGATATGGAAACAACCTAAGTGTCCATGAATGGACGAATGGATAAAGAAGGTATGGTATAAATGTATACACACACACACAATGGAATATTATTCAGTCATGAGAAAGAAGAAAACCCTGCTATTGTGAAAACCTGGATGGAATTTGAGAGTATTATGCTAAATGAGAGAAGTCAGACAAGAGAAAGACAAATACTGTATGATATCACTTATATGTGGAATCTGAAAAAGCTGAACTCGGAGAAACAGAGCGTTGAATGGTGGTTACCAGGGGCTTGGTGTGAGGCAATTGTGAAGATGTTGTTCAAGGGGTACAAAGGTGAATAAGTTCTGGAAATCTAATGCATAGTATTGTGACTACAGCTAACCATACTGTATTATGTACTTCAAAGTTGCTAAGAGATTAGATCTTAAAGGTTCTCACCATAAAAAAGGAATGGTAACTATGTGACATGATGGAGGTGTTAGCTACCACTGTGATGGTGATCGTATTGTAATAAAAATGTATCAAATCAACGTATTGTATACCTTAAACTTACACAATGTTATACATCCGTTATATGTCAATTTAAAAATAAGATATACTTTTGGGTGATGCTGAAAGATGCTGAAGGAAGATGATAAATTTCACTCATGTGGATTAATCTTAGCAGTCTAAAAACAACGATGTCCACAATGAATTTTCTGGGCATGCCTCACAAGAGCTGATTCTACTCAAGAAGATAACAATAGCTTCAAAGGACATAAGGTCATGAGAAGGGAAATGTTTAACAGCTTGTGCTGGTTATTCTTCGTAATAATGATAGCACATGGCGTTGGAACACAGCTTTACACTTCTCAAACGGCTAGCTCAGCCACTGACCCCTCTGATCCTCACAACAGCCAAATGAGAGTGGTCAGGGAAGTGACATTATCACCTCCCTAAAAATGAGGAAACTGAGGCTCTAAAGGTTTAAGAGATTTCCCCAAGTTCACAGCAGTATCTTCCTGGGAACTCCAAGTTCAGTGTTCTTCCTACTACTCCATACTTGCATACTTCCTCTGAACCTGAAAGGGAATGGAACTATTTATGCTGAACTGTACAGACTAATTAACTTTAAAAAATGATGTAGAGGATGTACAGTGGCAGGAAATATCAGAACTGATTTCTGTGCTTGTTTAGATGAGCCTGCTTTGTAGTACACAGCTTTAGCAAGCTCATGTGTAAACAAGTGTTTTAACCAACAGAATGCAATCCAATATTTAACATCTTTATTGGAGTATAATTGCTTTACATTGTTGTGTTAGTTTCTGCTGTATAACAAGGTGAATCAGCTATACATATACTTATATCCCCATATCCCCTCCCTCTTGTGTCTCACTCCCACCCTACCTATCCCACCACTCTAGGTGGACACAAAGCACCAAGCTGATCTCCCTGTGCTATGAGGCTGCTTCCCACTAGCTACCTATTTTACATTTGGTAGTGTATATATGGCAATGCCACTCTCTCACTTCGTCCCAGCTTACCCTTCCCCCTCTCCATGTCCTTAGGTCCATTCTCTACATCTGCATCTTTATTCCTGTCCTGCCCCTAGGTTCTTCAGAACCTTTTTTTTTTTTTTTTTCTTCAGTACGCAGGCCTGTCACTGTTGTGGCCTCTCCCGTTGTGGAGCACAGGCTCCGGACGTGCAGGCTCAGTGGCCATGGCTCACGGGCCCAGCCGCTCCGCGGCATGTGGGATCTTCCCAGGCCGGGGCATGAACCCGTGTCCCCTGCATCGGCAGGCGAACTCCCAACCACCGCGCCACCAGGGAAGCCCAGAACCTTTTTTTTTTTAATTCCATATATACATGTTAGCACACGGTATTTGTTTTTCTCTTTCTGACTTACTTCACTCTGTATGACAGATTCTAGGTCCATCCACCTCACTACAAATAACTCAATTTCATTTCTTTTTATGGCTGAGTAATATTCCATTGTATATATGTGCCACATCTTCTTTATCCATTCATCTGTCGATAGACAGGTTGCTTCCGTGTCCTGTCTACTGTAAATAGTGCTGCAATGAACATTGTGGTACATGACTCTTTCTGAGTTATAGTTTTCTCAGGGTATATGCTCAGTAGTGTGATTGCTGAGTCATATGGTAGTTCTATTTTTAGTTTTTTAAGGAACCTCCATACTGTTCTCCATAGTGGCTGTATCCATTTACATTCCCACCAAAGTGTGGGAAGGTTCCCTTTTCTCCACACCTTCTCCAGCATTTATTGTTTGTAGATTTTTTGATGATGGCCATTCTGACTGGTGTGAGATAATACCTCATTGTAGTTTTGATTTGCATTTCTCTGATGATTAATGATGTTGAGCATCCTTTCATGTGTTTGTTGGCAATCTGTATATCTTCTTTGGAGAAATGTCTATTTAGGTCTTCTGCCCATTTTTGGATTGGGTTGTTTATTTTTTTGATTTTGAGCTGCATGAGCTGCTTGTAAATTTTGGAGATTAACCCTTTGTCAGTTGCTTCATTTGCAAATATTTTCTCCCATTCTGAGGGTTGTCTTTTCATCTTGTTTATGGTTTCCTTTGCTGTGCAAAAGCTTTTACGGTTCATTAGGTGCCATTTGTTTATTTTTGGTTTTATTTTCATTCCTCTAGGAGTTGGGTCAAAAAGGATCTTGCTGTGATTTATGTCTTAGAGTGTTCTGCCTATGTTTTCCTCTAAGAGTTTGATAGTGTCTGGCCTTACATTTAGGTCTTTAATCCATCTTGAGTTTATTTTTGTGTATGGTGTTAGGGAGTGTTCTAATTTCATTCTTTTACATGTAGCTGTCCAGTTTTCCCAGCACCACTTATTGAAGAGGTTGTCTTTTCTCCATTGTATACTCTTGCCTCCTTTATCAAAGATAAGGTGACCATATATGCATGGTTTTATCTCTGGCCTTTCTATCCTGTTCCATTGATCCATATTTCTGTTTTTGTGCCAGTACCATACTTTCTTGATTACTGTAGCTTTGTACTATAGTCTGAAGTGAGGAAGCCTGATTCCTCCAGCTCCATTTTTCTTTCTCAAGATTGCGTTGGCTATTTGGGGTCTTTTGTGTTTCCACACAAATTGTGAAATTTTTCGTTCTCATTCTGTGAAAAATGCCATTGGTAGTTTGATTGGGATTGCACTGAATCTGTAGATTGCTTTGTGTAGTATAGTCATTTTCACAGTGTTGATTCTTCCAATCCAAGAACATGGTGTATCTCTCCATTTGTTTGTATCATCTTTAATTTCCTTCACCAGTGTCTTATAGTTTGCTGCATACAGATCTTTTGTCTCCTCAGGTACGTTTATTCCCAGGTATTTTATTCTTTTTGTTGCAGTGGTAAATGGGAGTGTTTCCTTAATTTCTCTTTCAGATTTTTCATCATTAGTGTATAGGAATGCAAGACATTTCTGTGCATTAATTTTGTATCCTGCTACTTTACCAAATTCATTGATTAGCTCTAGTAGTTTTCTGGTAGCATCTTTAGGGTTCTCTATGTATAGTATCATGTCATCTGCAAACAGTGACAGTTTTACTTCTTCTTTTCCGATTTGGATTCCTTTTATTTCTTTTTCTTCTCTGATTGCTGTGGCTAAAACTTCCAAAACTATGTTGAATAACAGTGGTGAGAGTGGGCAACCTTGTCTTCCTCCTGATCTTAGTGGAAATGGTTTCAGTTTTTCACCATTGAGAATGATGTTGGCTGTGGGTTTGTCATATACGGCCTTTATTATGTTGAGGTAAGTTCCCTCTATGCCTACTTTCTGGAGCATTTTTTATCATAAATGGGTGTTGAATTCTGTTGAAAGCTTTTTCTGCATCTATTGAGATGATCATATGGTTTTTATCCTTCAATTTGTTAATATGGTGTATCACACTGATTGATTTGCGTATATTGAAGAATCCTTGCATTCTTTGGATAAACCCCACTTGATCATGGTGTATGATCCTTTTAATGTGCTGTTGGATTCTGTTTGCTAGTATTCTGTTGAGGATTTTTGCATCTATGTTCATCAGTGATACTGGCCTGTAGTTTTCTTTTTCTATGACATCTTTGTCTAGTTTTGGTATCAGGGTGATGGTGGCCTCGTAGAATGAGTTTGGGAGTGTTCTTCCCTTTGCTATATTTTGGGAGAGTTTGAAAAGGATAGGTGTTAGCTCTTCTGTAAATGTTTGATAGACTTCTTTGGCTCTTTTTTAAATGAGCACAAACAGAAAAGGAAGAAATACGAATCAGAAAAACTCACTGAGCTGCCCTGTGACCTGTGGGCAATTAATTGGTCCTAGAAACTACTTTCCCTGCCTGGTTTGCTATTTTGTGACTCTTTCTTTGTTCTTCTTTTCAATTCTCTTTCATCGTCTGTTTTAGCCAGAGTAATACATGTAGCGCTACTCATGAAAGTAGGCTTGTGATTTAAAAAATCTACCTGGTGGTAGACTTTGACCACCCCAAGTGGTATGTAAAAGCCGACCGGTTCTGTAGTCACCCTCGGTTCAGCCTGGAATGAGGGGAGGGGAGACTGGAGGACCTTCCCTCTCTCTCCAGTCTCTCCCCCCAGTCCATCCTTGAGCCTTCATTCAACATCTATTCTGGCTAGACTCTGAGGATGGAGGTGAAAGACTCCCACCTTCAAGTAGCTCAAAAAATTTAACTGGAGAGATGGAGAGTAAGGGGCCATTTCATTACAGGATGTTATGTACTGTTTTTTATTATAATGATGACCATTAGTATCAACTATTTTATTTTCAGTAAAACCTGAGACAATTCAGGTGTTACTAAAATTAAAAACAAACAAACCCTATAATCAGTTAGTTAGCTTGTGTCCCTGCACTAAGGAAGAGGCTTATGTTATGCTTTCTGTGGGGTCCTGGTTAAAGAATACCCCCTTCTGGGTTCAGGACTTACTTGGTAAGGAGTCTCTGGATTCCTTGTCCCCAGATGCCCCACTTCAATCAGCAGCCACCTATGCCCAACTTCCTGTTCCCACTTAGAAGTGACTGTTGCATGGGAACCACAAGAAGAGAAGCAAAGCTCTGTGATGGGAAAACAAGGGGCCTGCAAAACAGATCACGGACCATCGGTCCATCTACTCTGTTTTGCAGGAAAGGAGGAGCCATGCAGACCAGAGATATAGAGAGTACACACCCAGCAGGCACCGACTTCCTTGACCTTTAGCCGTCTGCCCCGTCCCATCGCATCAGCTCTCACTCACATTCTGGTCACTGTTCGTGACCCTCAGACCAGCCTCCCTCTTCAGTAACATGTTTCAGTTTCCCGATACCATTTGGCCTGTCGGTCCATACCACCGCTGCCCTGGCCATGGCTTACTCAGGCCAGGTGTGCGTGTCCTGCAGGTGGCGTGGGTGGCAGTGGCGGGCCTGCAGCACCTGGGGAATGGTTCCCTTCAGGTCAGGTGAGTGATGACAGCTGGAAGCCTCTCCTCATTTCTCCCGGGGGAAGAAAGTGGCTTATCTGCATCTCCCGCTGTCCCAGTGAATGTGGACCCTTCCTTCTGATAAGTCCTTTCAGGCAATTTGGGAAACTTCTTTAAAACTCTGTGAGCAGCTCATGCCCCTAAACTCAATTATAAGTAAAGACCTCAACACTTGGCCACAGGGACAGGCGGTACCTTAGTTCCCCCACCAGGGAGAGAACCCACGCCCCTGCAGTGGAAGCACGGAGTCTGAACCACTAGACCACCAGGGAAGTTCCAAAGCTCCTTGTTCTCGAAGAGGCCATCTGCACGATCTAGAGCTGAAAGGCAAGCCAAGTGCCCTCCAACCTTCCCCACCAGGCCAGATGCTTCTCACGCCCACCCATGACGCGGGAGCCACATCAGTCAGAAATCACCCCCGAACGGCGATGAAGGCAGGAAAGGTCTTCCCAGACCTGACACCAGGCACTGGTCACCAAACAGAAAACAATGGAACCTCAACATCTTTATGTTTTGACAATCTGAAAAATCACGTATCAGCCTGGAAACAGTGCAAGCCATAAGTGAACCTCAGCACCTCCCTTCCCTTGGCTCTCGGTGAGATAAACGGTGACCACACGCTGTGTCAGGCGAGACAGGCCCGGGGCTGCCAAGGAGATGCTGGCCGGCAGCACACTTCCCGTCTGCCTTTGCCAAGAAGTCATCAAGCACATGGTCAGTTTTCTTTCGTGAAACCCATTTTATCCTTATCTTTGTTTTCTTTTTGAATGAGTCCCAGTTGAAGGATTACGCACAGATGTGTGTGTTTTTCTTAGAAGACCTGGGTCACCGGCAGCGTGGAGGTGAAAGTCCCTCAGATGAGCCACTGAGCACAATTCCTCTGAGATTTCACAATGTGAAATGTCAGGCGTTCACACATGACTTTAAAAGTAAGCTGGCATGCTTTAGTAAGCCTTGCAGCCAGGACAGAAACTCTCGAATCAGTCCTGTGCATGATTAATAGGCCATCTTGATCCCCACCAGCCCCACAGCGGGGCAGCCCATCATCTGGGAAAGCGTTTCCTCCTCAGCGGTTGCTGCATTCTTTGTTTTTTTTTTTTTTTTTTTTGCGGTAGGCGGGCCTCTCAGTGTTGCGGCCTCTCCCGTTGCGGAGCACAGGCTCCGGACGCGCAGGCTCAGCGGCCATGGCTCGCGGGCCCAGCCGCTCCGCGGCATGTGGGATCTTCCCGGACCGGGGCACGAACCCGTGTCCCCTGCATCGGCAGGTGGACTCTCAACCACTGAGCCACCAGGGAAGCCCTGGTTTGTTTTCAACAACATTTTGTTTGTAGTAACATTTCATATGTGTTATTCCTAATGACACATGTTCGCTGTAGAACATTCATAACATGCAGAAAAGCAGAGAAAAGCAATTAAAAACCCCTCACAATCCTGCCGTCCAGAAAAAGGCGGTTAACACAGCTCTCCGCAGTTCAGATTTCCCAATGGCCAAACAGGGACAAATAATAGTTCAAGGGTAGGAGGATTTAAGTGAGTTTATAGTGTAAAGAACTCAGCACAACACAAGAGATAATTAAGGTGAGCTGCTTTACGGATAACATCTTAATGTATTTCCTTGCAGTCTGTGTGTGTGTGTGTGTGTGTTTGTATGTACAAACATCAACATTTCACACACCTTGGATCTTGCAGAGGAATTTAATTTTTCTTAAAATCCCTTTCCACTTCAGCTGGGTTCTGACTGATCTTCCAAGGCTATGTTCTAAAAACTATCATAGGAGGAAAGATGGAGGGTCAAAAACTAAGAAGTGTCAGCTCTGTGTATAAGGAATAGCGTTCATTCCCACCACTTGGACATGAACTTGTAAATAGTTTTCCAGGGGCTATAGTGTATTTTTCCCCAACGATACATAGTCATTTCTAGTATCCTATCTTATCAACTGCACGGGCTTTACAAGAAGGCTGTCTGCGGTGAGGGTCCAAACTGCAATCACAGAAAAGAAAGCAATGCTCAGTGACCTGCACGGAGATTAGACTGGCCACTTGGGCCTCATCAGTGTGAAGAAGGCATCAGTTAAGCTCATCATACCCAACTGGGTCCGTAAACATTCTCACATGGGGTCGTTTCACTCAGGAGTCTTCTTTGATGCTGGTGCCGAAGGACGCTTTGTGGAAGGGACTGGCCCTTGCCCCATTATTTCAGCCACAGTGCCAGGACTGAACACATGTAATTGGTGCCAGACACTAGCTAGGCCCTGGATTTATATAGCCCTGGATTTACATGCTTCCTAGAAGCATACATGGTTATACTGAGGAAGCAAACAAGCAGCTCACCTTACAGGACACTGTGGAAAATGCTCTACAGAGGAGGTTTTCTTGGGACAATAAGGGCCCCGGAGAGGGAGTACGGAGGCTGCCTGGAAATGCAGAAAACCCTTCGGAAGAGGAAGAATTGAGCTGAATCTTGAAGGACCAGCTGGAGCTTGTCAGGCAGACAAATAGGGAGAGATGAACCCAGAAGCCTCAAGTGTGGCCTCTGAACTCAGTCTGCCTGCTACTTGCTAGCGCTTATAATCTTGGTCAAGTTCCCTAACTGCTCTGAGCCTGTTTTGTTTTCGTTTTAAATAAGACTTTTAAAAAATCAGCTTTACTGAGATATAACTCACACACCATAAAACTCCCCCCTTTAAAGAGTACAATCCATTTACAAGGTAGGATATTCGCAGAGTTGTGCAGCTACCTGCACATCAATTTTGGAACACTTTCGTCCTCCTATAAAGAAACGCCAAACCCACTAACAGTCATTCCCCATTTCCCTCCAGTCCCCTTAGCTCCTGGCAACCACTGACCTACTCTCTGCCTTGATAGATCTGCCTTTTCTGGACATTTCAGATAAATTAAATCACACAATATGTGGTCTTCTGTGACTGGCTTCTTTCACTTAGCAAAATATTTTTGAGGTCTGTGGCTATTTAGTCATGTATCAAATGAAAGTAATCATTGATTCTACCTTGGATGTAGATGTTTTATGAGATTGAGATGAGAAGCCTGCCAAACGTCTGGTGCAGAGGAAGTACTCAGAGTTAGGTCTCCTCATGCTGATGTTTCTTTGCAGAGCCAAGGAGGGGATCAGGTGAGACACCTGTCCAGTCCGTAATGATCTCGTCATCCATACGCTCAGATGAGAGTGAGGAACCACGGCGCATGCGCATCGCTCTTCAAAGTTCAAAACGGTGCGCGGAGAGCAAGGCGTGACGTTAATTACAGAGGTGATGGCCTCAGAGGTGGCAGGTGAGGTGAATGAGCATGTAATGAGGATGATGGAAAGGGCATCCTCTTGGGCGCTATGAGCATTAGATATGCGAAAGGGCTTTGCAAACAGTGAACTAATGTAAAAATGGCAATACTTACTCTTCTTATAAACCTGGTCCAAAGGAAAAGAAGACACGGAATGCTTATTGGGTGCCCTACCACGTGCCACGTGCTGTGTGTGTTATTTCATGTAAACCTCTGCAACACGGGACTGATTCCAATTCATAGAAGAGGAAACTGAGGCTCAGGACAGAGCAAGCAATTGGGACGAGTTCTCACACCAGAGCTTGGCTAGAGGAGCTAAAATTCAAGCTCAAGCCTGGCAGACAAAAGCTGATACTCTTTCTACCATGTTCTGTTTTGCCACCTTGCGGGCAAGTTAATCCTTCCATGTCCTGCACAGGGCAGTCTCCTCTCTCCTCTTATTTATTTTAAATACCTATCTCTTATCTTCTTCCAGTTCTGGCATGTGAGACATCAGTCCTAGATCATCTTATCTGTCACAATATCAAAAAATTTCAAACACATCCCTCCTGAGTCTTCATCTTCTCAAAAAGAAGTGCCTTTTGATTAAACAGCATTGTACTCTGATGGGAGAATAGACAAAAATGTCTGTAATCGTTTCAGCTAGGGTGTGAGGACCTTCTCCAGTTTTTCTACTTGGAAAGAACCTAAATGACTAAACCACCCAGCTCCCCCTGACACTGGTAAATGACGTCCTTTTAAAGTTATATCAATTGTTCACTATTTACTTCCCTTGGCAAACCTGTTGAGTCCATTCTTTCGCTTGTTAAGCCCAAAGAAACACACTCAAATAGTGAAAAGATCTCTGTTTTCTTTTTAAAAAGTGTAAAACGCAGTAGCCAAGAAATGAAAGCAACCTAAGTGTCCATCAAAAGATGAATGGATAAAGAAGATGTGGTATATATACACAATGGAATATTAGCCATAAAAAAGAATGAAATAATGCCATTTGCAGCAACATGGGTGGACCTAGAGAACATCAAACTTAGTGAAGTAAACCAGACAGAGAAAGACAAATATTGTATGATATCACTCACATGTGGAATCTAAAAAATAATACAAATAAATTTATTTACAAAACAGGAACAGACTCACAGACATAGAAAACAAACTTATGGTTACCAAAGAAGAAAAGTGAGGGGGAAGGGATAAATTAGGAGTATGGGATTAAGAGATACAGACTACTATGCATAAAATAGATAAGCAACAAAGAACACAGGGAACAATATTCAGTATCTTGTAATAATCTATAATGGAAAATAATCTGAAAAAATATAACTATATAACTGAATCACTTTGCTATACACCTGAAACTAACACAATATTGTAAATCAATTATATTTCAGTTTTAAAAAGTGTAAAACATACTTGTCTCAGTATACAAATCCTTTCCCTTCCTACAGTGTCAGTCACATTGAATGTAGAGAAAGAACACGAATAAAACCAAGGATTTGTGAAAACATGGCTCAATGGAACTTTTCTATACTGTCATGAGAAAATAAAATGATACAACAACTGGAAAACAACTGGGTATTACCTTATAACAGGTACATCCCCTGCAACCCAGCCATCCAACTCCGAGGTGTTTCCTCTAGGACAGCGGTCCCCAAAGTGCGGTCCCAGACCAGCAGCAAAAGCAGCGTCACCTGCAAACTTATTAGAAATGCAAAATCTCTGGGACCCACTGAATCAGAAACTCTGGGCATGGGGCCCAGCAATCTGTGTTTCAACAAGTCCTCTGGAGAATTCTGATGCATGCTCATGTCTGAGAACTACTACACTAATGAATGCTCATATGAAAATGCACCAGGAGACATCCACCAAGAATGTTCCCTGGCCCTCAATCATAATGGCACAAAACCTGGAAAAAGCTCAAATGCCCCAAGTCAGGAGAATGGAGAAGTAAACTGGAATATTCATATTACAGCATACTATGTAGACCCCAAAATAAATGAACTACAGTTAAGAGCTCCACATAATATACATGAATCTTAGGAACATAATTTTAAGGCTGAGGAGAACATTGCAGTTGACTACATTCAGTGTGGTGCATCTTTTGTAAACCTCAAGCCAAAAATGAAACAGTATATTCCTTAGGGCTATAGACTTATGTAATGAAAGTATAAATTTTTAAAAACTGGGGAAAAGATAACCACATAGTTTGGGGTAATGGTCACTTCTGGGGGTGGAGAGGTGGGAACAGGTGGGGAGACGCAGCGGTGTAGGTAACACTCCCAGTTCTTAGAGCAGGTGGTGGGTTCACCTTATTAGGAAGATTTGTAAGTTACGTTTGTGTCACACACATTCTTCTGTGTGTATCAAATATTAAGTTAAAAAAGGGGGGGAGGGCTTCCCTGGTGGCGCAGTGGTTGAGAGTCCACCTGCCAATGCAGGGGACACGGGTTCGTGTCCCGGTCCGGGAAGATCCCACATGCCGCGGAGCAGCTGGGCCCGTGAGCCATGGCCGCTGAGCCTGTGCGTCCAGAGCCTGTGCTCCGCAACGGGAGAGGCCACAACAGTGAGAGGCCCGTGTACTGCAAAAAACAAAAAACAAACAAACAAAAAAAAGGTGGCGGGGAAGGGGATGAATTCTGACAAGTACCACACTATTCTTGCTTGATTGGGGAACAATGCTCAGGAAAAGTACTCTGTAAGAGAAAGGATGAGAAGTCTCCAAAGGGGAACCAGAGTGGAAGGACTGCCACCCTCAGAGGAGCCTGCAGAGGATGAAGGAAGTAGACACACACAGAGAATCCCCCTCCCTCCTCTTCGTCAACCTCCATCTCTAGGACAGTAACAGTGCTGTGTGTTGGCTCTTTTTCTGCCACCAGCCTTGTCTGGGTTAGTCATTCACTGAACACTTGAGCTGCCAGTGTGCCAAGCAGGGAGAAGTCAGTGGCAAGGGCTGAGCTGTAAGGCTGTGAGGAGAGGAATCATGAGCAACAGCTGGCCTAGGAGGCCCAGGCCTCCTGAAATGACAACAACTAAATACATACAGGCACCCTTACTACACACACACACACACACACACAAATTTTTTCCTACCAGCGGTTGAATCTTCCCTGGGACTGGAAATAAATTGCTGCTTGGAAAATTGTTAATCTTTTCCTGAATGAGTAAATTAGCTTCATTTGAAGATAGAGAACTTAACCACCTCTCAAAGTACTTAAATGTTTGTGCCATCAAGTCCACTGTTTAAGATGAGATACACGATTCCTATGCTCCCTCTGATGGACTAGAGGGTAATGCACCCATTTTTATTTCCATGTGCAGATGGATTTACAATTAGAGTGGAAAGCTCTCCTAAATGGCACGGGCTAGAGCTGGGCTCCCAGAGGCCCAGGGTCAAACCAGGTTTGCCTTCAACTCAGGCAAGTACCAAAGCTCCGTCTGTTTTCCATGATGCATATTTTTTCCTTATTTCCCAAAAGTATACTCAAAATGGTCATGGAATATACTTTGTTAAATGAAACATACTCTTGGAACATCAAATAGCTTTAATGTAGTATGATGAGTGAGTCGTATGTGAGACAGAGAAAGTAGTGTACAAAAAAAATACTAAAGTATGGTGAGTGCTTTTACTTTTAAACTACATGAAAAATAAATGCCCCTTCCTCTTAACTGCTCTGGGGGCCGTGTCCAAATCCACACACCCAGTGCTCCTTTTCCCCTTCAGAAAATATAGAAAGATTATTCTTACTCTACGGAATGTATGTGGTCCATGGAAGAAACATTTGTAAGGTGCATATGCTTTTCTTTTTTACTTAAAAAATTACGTTTTATTTTAGAATAGTTTTAGAGTCACAGAAAAACTGTCAAGATAGTATACAGAGTTCCCATATACCTTACACCCAGTTTCCCCTATAGTAACAGCTTTTACGAGTATGGTATATTTGTTACCATTAATGAACCAATATTGATGCATTATTATTACAGTCCATTCTTTATTCAGATTTCCTTTGTTTTATCGAATGTCTTTTTACTGTTGCAGGATTCCATCCAGGAGACCATGTTACATTTAGTCATCATGTCTCCGTAGATGGCACTAGTCTGAGACACTTTCTCAGACTTTCCATGTTTTGGGTGACCTTGAGAGTTTTGAGGAGCACTGGTTAGGTATTTTGTAGACTGTCCCTCAGCTGGGCCTTGTCCGATGCTTTCTCATGATTAGACTGGATGATGTGTCTAATATCACATCCTTGGGGAGGAAGACCACAGAGGGGAAGTGCTCTTCTCATCACATCATGTCAAGGAAACTTACTATCCACATGCCTTATCACAGATGATGCTAAAACCTTGATCACCTGGCTGAGGGAGAGTTTGACAGGTTTCTCCACTATAAAGTTATCTGTGTCCCCACCTAGGCTTCTCTGCCCTGTGCCCTTGGAGGAGGTCACTGTGCACACACACATAAGGGGTGGGGAGCTGTGCCCCATTCACCTCCTTGAGGGTGGAGCATCTACATAAATTATTTGGAATTCTTCTTCACGGGAGGTTCGTTTCTGCTTCCCCACTTATTTATTGAATCAGTTACTTATATTAGCATGGGCTCATGGATATTTACTTTATATTTGGGTTATTATCCAATACTACTTTATTTTATTCCTCAAATTGTTTCAGCTTTGGCCACTTGGTGCTCTTTCAGTTGGCTCCTATGTTCCTTTGACATACCCCCATCACTGTGGAATTTTCTTCTTCTTTTTAAATTTTGAACATTTCCTTACTAGATGCATATGATTTTTACCATAAGCTTTCATACTAAAATTAAGATTTGGGGGCTGAGGGTAGGAGAAGATAGGTATTCCTCTGAAGTCTGAGGAGCTATTATTACATAATTTTCTTTATATAAAGTCTACCCTTTCTATATGATCAGTCCTTCCTATATTTAGCTACAAAAATTTCCCTTTTCCATCAATCTGTGGTAACAGGGTCCTCATTCTCCTTTTACTAGAAACTTCCAACAAAAGTGCAGAATTTGGGAGAGTGCCCAAGATGGCAGAGTAGGAAGACCCTGAGCTCACCTCCTCCCATGGGCACACCAAAATTACAAGTATTTACACAGCAATTGTCAGTGAGGATGACCCAAAGACTAGAAGAAAAGATCTTCTAAAACTAATGATGTAAAGAAGGAACCACAATGAGACAGGTAGGAGAGGTGGAGACACAGTACAGTCAAGACCCATACCCCTGGGTGGGTGACCCACAAACAGGAGGATAATTATAATTGCAGATGTTCTCCCCAAGGAACAAGGGGTACAAGCCCTACATCGGGTTCCCCAGCCTGGAGGTCCTGTCCCAGGAAGATGAGCCCCCAGAACGTTTGGCTTTGAAGGCCAGTGCAGCTTACTCCTGGGAAAGGCACAGGACTGTAGGAAATAGAGACTCCACACAAAATCTTACACACTATGAGACTCAGGCCAGAAGCAGTCATTTGAAAGGAGCCTGAGTCAGACTCTCTTGCTGATCTTGGAGAGCCTTCTGGACAGGCAGAAGGCAACTGGGATTCATCCTAGGGTCACAGATGACGGTGGCAGCCATTTTTAGGAGTTCATTATACTATGAGGACACAAGTGCTGGCAGGTGCCATTTTGTAATCCTCCCTCTAGCTCATTAGTGCTGGGACCTGCCCCACCCACCAGCCAATTGTTACCAGTCCTGGGATGCCCCAGGCCAAGCAGCTAGCTGGGTAGGGACACAGCCTCACTCACTAGCAGGCTGGATGCCAGAGGACCCTGAGCCCCTAGCTACCCTAGGATTCGGCCCCACCCAACAGATGGCCCAGGACATAGTCACATCACCAGTGGGCTGACACCAGCCCCAGGACCCCCTAGGCCTGAGCTCCACACACCAGCAGGCCAACACTAGTACTCCAGAACCCCCAGTCCTGCAGCCAGCCACCCCAGGACTCAGCTCCTCCCATCAGTGGGCCAACACTAGCCCTGTGACCCACCCCAGGACTCCATAGGCAGTCACATCATAATCCAACCTCACCCACCAGTGAGCCAGCACCAGGACTGAAACTCCCCAGGCCTTGAAACCAGCTGTGACAGGACCCAGCCCCACCTACCAGCATCCAACAGCATCTGCACTAGGCAGGGCCTGGCAACTAACCAGACTGGGGGCCAGCCACACCTACTAGATGACCACAGTAGTCAGCAAACCACAATAGAAGGGCCCATGCAGTCCACATAGTGTGCATGCTAAAGCATATAGCTCTGGTGAACAGAGGGGAGTATGCTGGTGGGCTCCATAGGACATCTCCTACATGAGGCCACTTCTCCAAGATTAGTAACTATAATCAACCTATCAAATACATGGAAATAAAAACAGAGAATAGGCAAAATGAGGCAACAGAGGAATATGTTCCAAAGGAAAGAACAAGATAAAATCCCAGAAGAATTACGTAAAGTAGACATAAGCAACCTACCCAATAAATAGTTCAAGGTAATAGTCACAAAGATGCTCAAAGAACTTGGGAGAAGAATGATGAACACAGTAAGAAGCTGGAAATTTCTAACAAAGAGTTAGAAAATATAAAGAAGAACCAAACAGAGCTGAAGAATACAATAACTGAAATAAAAAAATACACTCAGAAGAATCAATAGTAGATTAGATGATATAGAGGAATGGATCAGTGAACTAGAAGACAGAGAAGTGGAAATCACTCAAGCTGACAGAAAAAAAGAAAAAAGAATTTTAAAAAATTAGGACAGTTTAAGAGACATCTGGGACAACATCAAGCACAATAACATTCACATTATAGGGTTCCCAGAAGGATATTAGAGAGAGAAAGGGGCAGAGAACATATTTGAAGACATAATAGCTAAAAACTTCACCAACCTGGAAAGGGAAACAGACATCCAGATCCAGGAAGCACAGAGAGTTCCAAACCGGACCAACCCAAAGAAGATCACACCAAGACATACTGTAATTAACATGGCAAAAATTAAAGATAAAGAGAGAATATTAAAAGCAGCAAGGGAAAAGCAACAAGTTACATAAGGCTATCAGCTGACTTTTCACCAGAAACCCTGCAGGCCAGAAGGGAGTGGCACAATATATTCAAAGTTCAAAGTGATGAAAGGGAAAAACCTGCAATCAAGAATACTCTACCCAAAAAGACTATCATTCAGATTTCAAAAAGAGATAAAGATTTTTACAGACAAGCAAAAGCTAAGAGTTAAGCACCAGGAAACCAGCTTTACCAGAAATGCTAAAGGGAATTCTCTAAGTGGAAAAGGAAAGACAACAACTGGAAGCATTAAAATTACAAAGGGAAAAATCTCATTGGTAAAGACAAATATAGAGTAAAGGCACTAGCTCAACCACTTATAAAGCTAGGAGAAAAGTTAAACAATAAAAGTAGTAAAAATCATCTATATCCACAATGAGTAGTTAAGGGATACACAAAGCAAAAATGTTATATATGACTTAAGAAACGTTAAATGATGGGGGGCAGAGAGTAAAAATGCAGGGTTGTTAAAATGTGTTTAAACAGATACACGCACAAAAAAAGAAAGGAATCCAAACATAAGACTAAAGACAGTCACCAAATCACAAGGGAAGAGGACAAAAGAAGAAGAAAGGAAGAGAAAAGAACTACAAAAACAATCCTAGAACAATTAACAAAATGGCAATAAGTACATAGCTATCAATAATTACTTTAAATGTAAATGGACTAAATGTTCCAATCAAAATACACAGAGTGGCTGAATGGATAAAAAAAAATACCCAGGTATATGATGCCAATAAGAGACTTGCTTCAGATCTAAAGACACACAAGACCGAAAGTGAGGGGATGGGAAAAGGTATTTCATGCCAATGGAAATCAAAAGAAAACTGGGGTAGCAATACTTATATTAGGCAAAATAGACTTTAAAGCAAAGGCTGTAACAAGAGACAAAGACGCACATTATGTAATGGTAAAGGGATCAATCCAAGAAGAAGACATAACAATTGTAAATACATATGCATGCAACACAGGAGAACCTAAATACTTAAAACAAATATTAACAGACATAAAGGGAGAAACTGACAGTAACACAATAAGAATAGGGGACTTTAACACCCCATTTACATCAATAAACAGATCATCCAGATGGAAAATCAATAAGAAAACACTGGTCTTAAATGACACATTAGACCCAATGGACTTAATATGTATAGAACATTTCATCTGAAAGCAGAATACACATTCTTCTCAAGCTCATATGGAACATTCTCCAGGATAGATCACATACTAGGTCACAAAACAAGTCTCAGTAAATTTAAGAAGACTGAAATCATATCAAGCATCTATTCCTATCACAACACTATGAGGCTAGAAATCAATTACAAGAAAAGAAATTTCAAAAACACAAACACATGGAGGCTAAACAACAATCAATGTGTCACTGAGGAAATCAAAAAATACCTGGAGACAAATGAAAATGAAAACACAATGATCCAAAATGTATGGGATGCAGCAAAAGCAGTTCTAAGAGGGAAGTTTATAGTGATACAAGCTTACCTCAGGAAACAAGAAAAATCTCAAATAAACAACCTAACCTTATACCCAAAGTGACTAGAGAAAGAAGAACAAACAAACCCAAAGTTAGTAGAAGGAAAGAAATCATAAAGATAAGAGTAGAAATAAATGAAATAGAGACTAAAGAAGCAATAGAAAAATCAATGAAACTAAGAGCTTGTTTTTTGAAAAGATAAACAAAATTGATAAACATTTAGCCAGGAAACTACACTACAGAGCTACAGTAATCAAAACATCATGGTACTTGTACAAAAACCAGACACATAGATCAATGGAACAGAACAGAGAGCCCAGAAGTGAACCCACACTTATACAGTCAACTAATCTAAGACAAAGGAGGTAAGAATATACAACATTCTGAAAAAACAGCCTCATCAATAAATGGTGTTGGGAAAACTGGCAGCTAGATGCAAAAGAATCAAACTGGACTACTTTCTCACACTGCATACTAAAATCAACTCAAAATGGATTAAAAATTTAAATGTAAGACCTGAACCCATAAAACTTCTAGAAGAAAACACAGGCAGTATGCTCTTTGACGTTAGTCTTAGCAATATATATATATATATTTTTGTTATGTTTCCTCAGGCAAGGGAAACCAAAGCAAAAATAAACTAATGGGACAACATCAAACAAGAAAGCTTTTGCACAGTGAAGGAAACTATCAACAAAATGAAAAGGCCACCTACTGAATGAGAGAAGATATTTGCAAACAATATGTCTGATAAGGGGTTAATATCCAAATAGACAAAGAATTCCTACAACTTGATATCAAAAAAACCAAACAACTGATTAAAAAATAGGCAGAGGACCTACTGAAATGAATAGACATTTTTCCATAGAAGAAATACAGATGGCCAATAGGCACATGAAAATATGCTCAACATCCATAATCATCAGGGAAATGCAAATCAAAAACATAATAAGATATCACCTCACACCTGTGAGAATGGCTATTATCAAAAAGACAAGAGATGACAAGTGCTGGCGAGGATGTGGAGAAAAGGGAACCCTTGCGCACTGTTGGTGGGAATACAGACTGGTGTAGCCACTATGGAAAACAGTATGGAGGTTCCTCAAAAACCTAAAAATAGAACTACCATATGATCCAGCAATTCCTCTCCTGGGTATATATGCAAAGAAAATCAAAACACTACTTTGAAAAAATGTATGCACCCCTATGTTCACCACAGCATTATTTACAATGGCCAAGATGTAGAAGCAACTCAAGTGTCCACTGATGGATGAATGGATAAATAAAATGTATATGTATGTATATATATGGTTTCCCAGTGCATATAAGAGTCATGTTTACACTTTTAAAAAGTGCATAATTTGGGCCTCACACACCACCAAACACCCAGGGCCCTTGAATTCAAAAACTTCTTGAGCCTAAGACTTGAGTTGAAACTTGATTTGTTTTTCCTTTTATAAATTTTGCAAATTTAAGTTGCTAAGCTCCATGACAGCAGGGAGAATGTGTTATTATTTTATTTTTCACTTTTAAGCTGTATTAGTTTCCTATTGCTGCTGTAACGAGTTACCACAAATTTAGTGGCTTAGAACAACACAAATTTATAATCTCACAGTTTCAGAGGTCAGAAGTCTGACTTGGGTCTCACCACGCTAAAACCAAGCATCTGCAGGGCTGCACTCCTTACATCCCTTTCTGGAGCTGCTAGGGGAGAATGTTTCCCTTGCTCGTTCAGGTTGTTGACAGAATTCAATGACTTGAGGTTATAGAAATGAGGGCCTACTTCCTTGCTGGTTGAGAGCTGAAGGCCATTCCCAGCTGCCCAGTTTCCTAAGTTACTGAGGCTGCCTGCATTCCCTGGCTACTGTCCCCCATTTTCCATCTTCAAAGGCAGTAGTGGTAGATGGAGTCCCTCTCATGCTTCAAAACTCTCCTGCCCTTCTTGGGTCGTATTTCTCTGACGTTTGCTAGGAAAGGTTCTCTGCTTTTAAGAGCAGTAGGATTAAACTGAGCCCATGCAGATAATCCAGAATAATCTCCCTATTCAAGGTTCCAAGGATTAGGGCATGAACATCTGTGGGGGTCATTATTCAGCTTCTCACATCAGCATAGTGTCTGGTGTATCACAGGCCTTCAACGAATGACTATCTCCTTTAATGACTGAGAGAGAAAGCTGAGTGTGCATGAAGTGGAGACTCAAAACTGAGCAGCTGCTCTGATACTTTGCTGATGCTGATGTATTCTATGCATACAGCTAAGTGTTGGCTGGACAGAAAGCAGGACACTTTCAGACAACAAAACCAGCTCAGGTGTCTCTGGTACTTCAATTCAACAAGGCTCCCAGTCCTGGGTGCGCATTCAAATCACCAAGGAGCTTTTATAAAACACCTTTGTCAGGTGCTCCACAGACCAGTCAAGTGAGACTCTGGGGGTCCACAGCTATTTGTTAAAAGAACTCCCTAGGTGATTCTTTTTTTTTTGCGGTACGTGGGCCTCTCACTGTCGTGGCCTCTCCCATTGTGGAGCACAGGCTCCGGATGCGCAGGCTCAGTGGCCATGGCTCACGGGCCCAGCCGCTCCGCGGCATGTGGGATCTTCCCAGACCAGGGCACGAACCCGTGTCCCCTGCATCGGCAGGTGGACTCTCAACCACTGCACCACCAGGGAAGCCCATCCCTAGGTGATTCTAAAGTGCAGCTGAGGCTGAGAGGCACTGGCTTAGAATTAGCCATTAGTCCTCATAACTGAGGACTCACAACATTTTGGACACTATGACCCTTTGTTATGGGCTGAATTGTGTCCCCCAAATCCATATGTTGAAGTCCTAACCCCCAGGATGTCAGAAGGTGATTATATTTGGAGACAGAGTCTTTAAAAAGTTACCTTATTAGTTACTTAAGCTAAAGTGAGGTCATTAGGATGGGGCCCTAATCTAGTATGACTGGTATCCTTCTAAGAAGAGATCAGGACACAGACGCGCACAGAGAGATGACCATGTAAGGACACAGGGGGAACACAGCCATCTTCATGCCAGGAAAAGAGGTCCCAGAAGAAACCAACCCTGCCAATACCTTGATCTTGGACTTCAAGCGTCCAGAACTGTAAGAAAATAAAGTTCCGTTGTTTAAGCCTCCAGGTCTGTGGTACTTTGTTATGGCAGCCCGAGCAGACGAATGTATCCTTTTAAGCATATCTGATCTCCCTTAATAAGTGCAAGCTCTTAGGTTGGGCCTGGCCTTCTCACCTGTTTCTCATGATGCTTATGCTGTTTTGAATATAGTAGTAGCTCAATAAATCCAATCAAAGCAGCCACAAGCCTGGGTTTATGTCCCATCTCCACCACTAGTTGGCTATGTGATCTTGGCTAAGTCATTAAGCTTCATATCTTCATCTGTAAAATGCCATTACCTCGCGTGACTGCTGAGATAACGCGTGATGGAAAAATCTGTGTGACGGGAAATCTACTAGGATCCTTCCTCAGCCTGTGTGATTTTGATTTTGATGGGAGGGCTTACTGGGTATGTATTGAAAGAATGAACAAAGTGTCATAAAACAAATCCATCCAAACTTTTTCTTCTATCAGCTCAGCTGCAATTTTAAAAATTAGTTCTAATGTTGGTCTCACCCAGCTGCAGCTTCTCCTTTATTTTGCTGTTTTACTGAATGCCTTGGGCCAGTTGGTAAATATCACATTCTAAATAAGACCCAACATTTTCACATAGAATCCTTAAAATATAAATAGATACAGCCCTTTGCAAAAGTAATGTCAAATTATGAGTGAAAAGCCGTTAAAATATTCATATCTTATCATCCAGAAATTTCACTTCTGTTACTTCTGAGGAACAGAGGCTAAATACAGAAATAACTCTGTTAGTATTGACAGCATTATAGGTAACTGAAAAATCAGCGACAATCTAAATGCCCAAATAAAATATAAAATAGTACACGCTCAACACAGACTATTGTAAAACTAGTGAAATTATGAAAAATACTTATATTATGGTGTTTACTTAAGAAAAAGATGCAGAATACATAAGTTAAAAATGCATAGAGAGGGCTTCCCTGGTGGCGCAGTGGTTGAGAGTCTGCCTGCTGATGCAGGGGACACGGGTTTGTGCCCCGGTCTGGGAAGATCCCACATGCAGTGGAGCGGCTGGGCCCGTGAGCCATGGCCGCTGAGCCTGCGTGTCCGGAGCCTGTGCTCCGCAGCGGGAGAGGCCACAACAGTGAGAGGCCCGCGTACCGCAAAAAAAAAAAAAAAAAAAAAAAAAGCATAGAGATAAGGTTGAAAGGAAATCCAACAAGGTGCTAATAAAGGGGGGACCTTAGCTGGTGGGATTATGTGTCATCTTCCTCCTGCCTTCTACTTCTCTGAAGTTTCTGACTTTTTTTTTTGTATAGATATATGCTTTATTTTCTATTGTGAAAATATCTAGAAGTGGAATACTAGATCATATGGTAGCTATATATTTCACTATTTTTTCTTTAATGCCAAACTATTTCAAAGTGGCTGTTATTATTTGAAATTTCCGTCAGAAATGTGTGAGAATGCCAGTTTCTCTACATCCTCACCAATGCTTAGGATCATCAGTCCTGTTTAATTTTACTAAAAGTGTATTACTATTTTATTATGGTTTTTTTAAATTAATTTTTATTGGAGTATAGTTGCTTTACAATGTTGTGCTAGCTTCTACTGCACAGCAAAATGAATCAGCCATACATACACATATATCCCCTCCCTCTTGGATTTCCCTCCCATTTAGGACACTACAGTGCATTAAGTAGAGTTTCCTGTGCTGTACAGTATGTTCCCCTCAGTTGCCCATTTTACACATAGTTTCAATAGTGTATGTGTGTCAACCCCCATCTCCCAATTCCTCCCACCCCACCCCTTTCCCCCTTGGTATCCATACATTTGTTCTCTACCTCTGACTTTTTTCTAAAAGGAGAGTAGACTACATTTATCATAAGGGAAAATAAAAATAGTTAATATAAGACAGCCAACAACAATCAACAGAAAACAGGACCCAGGTGATCCATTTTGTCCGGGATTCAGCTGTCTCATTACAATGCATACAAATGATCGAATGCCATTTAGCTAATGACACGGCTCTGGCATGACGAGGTCCCCGCCAGAACATTTTCCTGGTGTGGGTGTAAAACGTATCCTAAGGAAGTCACAGTGCTTAAAGAGAGGCGAGGGCAGGAAGTTGCCAAGTGCTGCTTCAGCAACTTCTCTTCTATCCCTTAAACAAAACATTCTCCTTAATTAAGTTAACAGAAACCTGTCGATGAGAGTCAATATTTACACAAACCTGCAGTTCTGATAAGGCACGTATATTATTCCTACACTTTGTAGCACGCTCTACACAGTGGTCCCAACCTCTGCTGCGCGCGACACAGCCAGCCACTCAGTTAAGGCAGAAATCCAGGCACTGAGTCACTGCCTCCCTACCCCTCTCACTGCACCAACCCTTCAGGTCCTGTTGCTGAAGGACTCCAAATCCCTCATCATCCACTTCTCCATATGGCTAATGCCACCACCGTCTCTCCCTCAACAACTCTAAAGCCAGACACTACTTTCCTTCTAAATTCATCTTCCCCTTCTTCTAGAGTAACAGCACCTCCTAAAACAGCTGGCACATGGCCACTTAGGAAAAAACTACAGTTCCCTGTTTCCTTTAATTAGGTGAGATCATGTGACTGATGGGGCAACTTCTGGATTATGTGCATCCTCCTCTTCCCCTGCCGCTTCCCATGGGCTGGAACGAAGACACGGTGGTCATGGTTTCCAATTCTTTACTTACTAGGGGGCTGTACCTGAACTGTCGGTTGATAACGTATTAGATTCCTTCAGCTGCTATGACAACTCAGCACAAACTTAGTGACTTAAAACAACACAAATTTATTCTCTTATGGTTCTGGAGGTCAGAAGTCTGAGAACGGTTTCACCGAGCTAACGTGAAGGTATGGGCAGGGCTGGTTCCTTCTGAAGGATCTGGAGGATCCAGGATCTGAGGGGAGAAAACCTTTCCTTGTCTTTTTCGGCCTCTGGCGCCGCCTTCCTTACATTCCCTGGCTCATGGCCCCTGCCTCCAGAAGCAGCAGCACAGCGTCCTTTTTTGTTTGTTTGTTTTTGTGGTACGCGGGCCTCTCACTGTTGTGGCCCCTCCCGTTGCGGAGCACAGGCTCCGGACGCGCAGGCTCAGCGGCCCTGGCGCACGGGCCCAGCCGCTCCGCAGCATGTGGGATCTTCCCGGACTGGAGCACGAACCCGTGTCCCCTGCATCGGCAGGCGGACTCAACCACTGCTACACCAGGGAAGCCCAGCACAGCGTCTTTGAAACTCTTTCTCCTTCTGTCTCCGTATCACCACCTTCTCCTCACAGAACTCCGCCTGTGTCCCTCTTTTCTGGATGTTTGTGATTACATCAGCCCCACGTGGATAATCCAGGCTTATTCTCCCATTTCAAGATCCTTAATTAACTTGATCATGTCTGCCCAGCCTCGTTTGCCATACAAAGTAATATTCCTAGGTTCCGGAGGTTAGGACGTGGAGCTATTGGCAGGGTGGGCGGGGGCGGGGGGGAGCGGGGCATCATTTAGCTTACCACAGTCATTAAATATAATTTTTGATGAAAATGCATGTATGATTTTGGGCATGTAACTCAGAAGACATTCAGAAAATTGAGTGGCATTGCTAAACAAAATTTCCTTCCATTCTTATTTGCCTGTTTATATAAACAAGGCTGCTTGCAGGCTTACATTCAATTGAAAGATCGGAACAGAATTCCTAATTCTAAGCCGAATTCTTTCTAGCAATAAGTAACATTCATTCAATGATAATTGGAAAAAATTATAAAGCTCCATTCATCTCATTTAGAAATATATTTTCAGTAAAATTTCACTTTTTATGTGTTTCTTGTTTATCCAAATTTGTTACATATTCATGTGGTTTTGATTAATAATATACTTCTAATAATTGAAGGATAACTCAATCAGGAAGAAATTTTTAAAAAATTTAAGCCTTATCATCACAGGAAATTCAAAAACTTAAATTTAAACTTACATGTATATATTTTTGTTGTAGGAGAGAGGTGATCAAAGAAAGATTTATGTATAAAATGCATTAGTATAAATTTCTGTGGGGGAAGTGGAATGGGTACACAGGTTCCGAAAGAAAATGAAACAATATGAAATTTCTGACAGGTAAAGAAAATCTTGTTTTTATGTTTTCTAAATGGGTGGCGGTTGGTGGGTATCAAATTGCTATGGTATTTAGATTCCATTGGGTACATTTAGAAGAAAGATATGACCGTTTTATTTTAAATATCAATATTTACAGTGTATCTAAAAAGCCATCTTTACTATCTGCATTTATGATGAAATTCTAGACACTGACTTAAAAATGTATGTTTTCCAAAATTCTTTTTGGAAGCATATGAACAAAAAGTTTGAAGACAACTACTGATGGGCCTGCTTGTCAGGAGAGCAGCACCCCGCCCAGCCCCTGGCAAGGGGGTTTTGCTTGAACCACAGTGATGAGAAGTTTCCTTGGGCTCTTGGACTAATAAAGTATCTCAATGGCTATTCCCAGCTCCGTCAAAATAACAACAAGGAAAAATACCCAGACTCTTCTATTCACCAGCTCACTCATTCCCTTCCTACACTGCCCAGCCAGAGATACTTCTCTGCAGTTCATCAGGCCAGAGAACCTCACACTCTGGTTGCCAACACAGAGTGCGTGGTGGTAAGAAGAGGCCTCTTAATGGATCCAAATGTTAAGTTCTGACTAGAAGTTGCCACCGGGCTAGATACAGATATTGCCAATTCCCCCATCAGAAAAACAAAAGCAAGACTCCAGGGACCCATATTCAGAGCTTATTATGAGACTACTTTTATGAGCGTATATATATATATATATATATATATATATATATATGGTGATTATTTTGGGTAAATGGGAGTAGATAAATAAAATTCAAAGTAAACTCTTGGAGGGGATTAGTTGGCTATCTTCACTGGAATGGCATGAGCACACATACAGCACACACACAGCATAGCACGACACAACATACACATCACTTGAAGAGTGAGCAGAACGGAAATCAAGGATCAAAGTGTCCCCAGAAAGGGGCTCTGAGCACACAGTGGTAACACAATGAATACTTGGTTGACTCAGAAAACATATACCAACACTTAATTAAAGAAAACCAGAAGGAATAAAATGGAATAAAGCAAGAAGATGGGACATTGCCAGGCAAAGGTAGACTTCATCACTTGTTTGGGCAGCTGTAAAAAGGGAGTGGGCACTAAGCCATTCTGTTTAGGCCTATATCTCAGCTCTATCATTTATGAGCTCTGTGACCTTGGACATGAAAACCTAATATCCTCATGCCTCAGTTTCTCCAAATGTAAAATAGGAATGCCATTGCATAAGGCTATTATGAGGACTGAACGAACTAGTACTTAAGTCAGTGTTAATGGTTATTATTAGCTATTCTTAAAAAAGAACATTTATTGAACACTGTACTCTCATCAATGTCTAGGCCTTGGGATATAGAAACAAAGGACTGTGCCACTTTCTAGCTCAAGGTTGACCACCCAGCCCAGATGGGCACGTTCCAAAGGGCTTTCCTGGGGAATCCTCAGATATCCCAGCCATGGAAGCACAGCCAGGGGTAGGGCCCCACTGCAGAGGGACACAGAAAACACTCATTAAGGGGTGTCTTGGGGTGACCAAACTCACCTGGCCAGGTCAGAAGGCATCTGGGGTAGGCAGTTCTGATGTCCTGTAAAGCATCTTGCCCAAAGACGGGAGTTCAAGTCTGGCATTAGGCTGGCAAGGGGAGTTTGTTGAGGGGTTATTTTTGCTGCCTCTCTGACATCAGTTATGAGCCAGTTGCTGTTACTGATTTTATGAAAACTTAGGAGAACAGAAGACCACCACTGTACATCACCACATTGCTCAGGGCTCAATCACTTGTAAGAAATGAACTCCCAGTTTATGTTAGTTTAAGCTGAAAAGGAAGACTGGCTCATATGACCAGATTAAGAGAAAGCAGTCTTTCACTCTGGGACAGCTGGCTGCAGCACCTAAACTGGTATGAAGCTTCTTTTTTCAGCTCTATCTCTCATCTCAGCCTTTGCATGTTGGCCTATTGGGAGATAATTCTAGTGTTTCTGCATACATTCTGAGCAAAGCTGAGTATTAGCAGCTATGTTCAAGAATGTTTCCAAAACCGCTCTGAGGCATGGAGCAGACTTTTAAAAAATATTTATGTATGTATGTATGTATTTTTGGGTGCATCGGGTCTTAGTTGCAGTGCATGGGCTCTTTGTTGCGGCATGAAGGCTTCTCTCTAGTTATGATGTGGGGGCTCCAGACTGCATGGCCTCAGTAGTTGCAGCACGTGGGTTTAGTTGCACTGCAGCATGTGGGATCTGCATGTTCCCTGACCAGGGATTGAACCCGTGTCCCCTGCATTGGAAGGTGGGTTCTTAACCACTGGACCACCAGGGAAGTCCCTGCATGGAGCAGATTTGCTTACATTCTAGGATCTGGCAATGGTGTCATAGGTATGACACAAAAATCATAAGAAAAAAAATAGGTATATTGAACTCCATCAGAATTTGAAACTTTGGTGTGTCAGAGGACATTATCAAAGGACAATCTGCAAAGTGGGAGAAAATATTTGCAAATCATATATCTGATAAGGGTCTAGTGATAAGGGTCTTGTATCCAGAATACATGAAGAACCCTACAAGTCAATAACAAAAAGACAAACAACACAATTTAAAAAATGAATAAAAGAGTTGAACAGATATTTCTACAAAGAAGATATACAAGTGGCCAATAAGTACATGAAAAGACATGCAACCTCATTAGTTATTAGGGAAACGCAAATTAAAAGTGCAGTGAGATATCCACTGGGATGGCAATAATAAAATGGAAAATGACAAGTGTTGGTGAGGATATGGAGAAACTAGAACCCAGGTACTTTTCTGGTGGGATATAAAATGTTACAGCTGCTGTGGAAAACAGCATGGAGGGTCTTCAAAAAGTTAAACATAGAATTATCACATGACCCAGCAATTCCACTCCTCAATTTATACCTAAAAAATTGAAAACAAGTACTCAAATACTTATATATGAAAGTTTATAGCAGCATTATGTATAATAGCCAAAAGGTAAAAACAACCCAAAAGTCCATCAACTATGAAACACTGATATATACCACAATACGGATGAACCTCAGAAACATTATGTTAAATGAAAGCAGCCATACCCCAAAGGTCACAATATTGTATGACTGCCTTTACATGAACTATCCTAAATATTTCATCCACAGAGGCAGCAAGCGGATTGGTGGTTGCCAGGGGCTGAGGGGAGGGGCTGATTGGGGGTGACAATGGGATGGAGTTGTTTTTTAGGGTGATGAAAATGTTTCAGGACTAGATACAGGTGGTGGTGGCACAACGTTGTGAATGTATTAAAGGCCACTGGACTGTACATTTGAAAAAGGCAAATTTTATGCTATGTGAGTTTCATCACAATTAAAAAAAAAATAAAGCTAATGTCTGTCTGTGGGGAAAACGTTGAGCACATTTGTTTTCAGTCCCTTATAAGACTAGGGGTTTCCTGAGCTCAGGTTCCTCAGTTGGAACACAGGCCCATGGCGGGAGCAGCGTTCACCTGGGCCTGCTGTACACGGCTTCCCTGGGATGTGAGGGGCAAGGGGACCACGCGAAGATGAAGCTCATGCTGCCTGCTGTGCTGAAATGAGCTGTCTACTCGGGCTTGTTGTTACCTTCCCAGCAGAATCCATGGAAGTGTGGTGAGCTCACTAGCCCAGGCCTGCTTGAAAGCCCTCCCTGTTCCCTGAGGATCATGGGCCAATGGGGCCTGCAGAGCTTGCCTTCCAAGGGTGCCGTGTGCCCCAGCAATGAAATGTACAGTGGAAAATGCCAGGCACACCCTATGCTTGCTTTCACCCCTGTAATGCTAAGATCTGTGGGCAAAGCAAGTGCCAAATACTCGGTGACTTAGTGACACCTATTCCAAGAGAACATAGATTTCAAAGCAGGCTTCAAAAAAACATCATGAGGCTACTGACTGGGAAGGGGAACAGGGCTTCTCTGAGTGTCTTATACTTCGATCTGAGTGGTGGTTACATGGCTATAATATATGTGAAGAAGGATACAATCAATAAATGTTTTTACATTCATCAAGCTGTACACTTAAGATCTGTACACTTGACTGCATATATGTCATATCCCGTTAAAAAACTGTGGTCCAGGGAGAGGCAGGCATAGAACAGTATGCCTGGAATACTTCCCTTTAAATAAATTTTAAAAATCAAGCAAACAAACCTACAAAGAAAGAATAAATCTTCTGCAGCAGACTGAACATCGTGTCAGAGCAAGACTTTTAGAATGATGTGTGCAATCATAGTATATTACAGCTGTGGGTCTTAATCCCGGCTGATTGAAAACTCACCTGAAGAGGTTTTCATAAATACCCACGCCTGGGCACCCCCAATGGAGAATCTGATTTAATTGGCCCTGGGGGACAAGATGATTTTGTAGCTCCCCAGGTGGTTCTATCAGGGGTGGACAACCTATGACCCGAGAGCTACATCAGCCTGCTGACTGCTTTTACAAATGAAGCGTTACTAGAACACAGTCATGCACATGCGCATTCGTTTACATAACGTCCCTGGTTGCTTTCACACAACAATGGCAAAGTTGAGCAGTTGTACCAGAGACCATGTAGACTAAAATATTTATTCACTGGCCCTTTACAGAAAAAGTCTGCTGATCCCGGCATCAGATCAGGACTGCACATTTGAATCACCTGGGGAGTTTACAAACCACTCAGATGTTCCTGCAACCTTCCATAGTCAGCTCTTCAGGGATAGGGCTTGGGCCTGATGTCTTTGTAAATTCCAGGAGATTTTCACAAGGAACGCTGAGTTCCAAACCAGTCCCTCGATGCTTTGGGTTGACGCAGTTCCCAGTGGAGCCCAAAAGCAGCAGTAGTGGGCTGGCTCCCCCAGCATCATCTGAGGAACTTAGGAAGACTCAGATTCCCAGCTGTCAGCCTTCAGATTCTGAATTCTGAACCAGAAGGTCTAGGGTAGAGTCCATCAACTGCTGCTATTAAACAATCAAGAAGCAAACAAAAAATCCCCCAACTCCTCTCTGTGTTCGGGAATACTGACATCCAGGGGCTGAAACGAGACCAGATCCCAGCCCAGATCCAATGTTTCCAAGGCATAATTCCACCTGGACGCTCGAATTGATACTGACCAGGGTTCTTGGCCTTCTGCACTCAATAGAAATTGACTAGAGGCCAGACAAGTAATTCAGGCAAGGCTTTATTGGGGCCCCGGTGGCCGCAGGACGGAGCGAAACAAGTAACATATTCCCTTGCTCTCTCCCTGAGAGGGGGCTGCCGGGTTCCTTACATGGGGTGAGGGTAGGGGTGTGTCCAGGGGCTGGGCTGGAGCAGTGGCTTAGGTGTTTTGCCCACCCCTCTGGCGGTGCTGAGTGCAGGGGGCATGTGCACTACCCTGCTTTTGCTCCGGACACCCTGTTTTTGCTCCCAGCTCTTCAGAAGAGGCAGTTGGGTTTTTTTGTTTTGGTCTTTTTGTATCTTTTGTCCAGAATTTGCCCCCCAACAAATTATTTTTAGTCCCTTATAGCTTCTCTGTAATTTGTAGCTCTAGGAGATGTTTGTCCAGGTGCAAGCGTCGCAGCACTGCAGCAAAGGGTCCCAGGTCCCAACCTCTCTCAGAATGTGCAATGAATTAGTGGGAGTCAAGTGATCTTGATCTGACTCTGGCTTTAAGGGCAAACAAGAGAGTAGGCTCTGCCCAGGCCATGCTCGGAGGGCACCCGAGAGTCTCTGCTCTGCAAAGGAAGTGATCAGAGAAGTGATCAGCAACTGCATCAGGGATAAGGGCCACCTGCAGAAGAGGAAACAGGCACTGTGGGCTGCTACACGGTGAGGCCGGTGCTTACCTAACAATGAAGTCCCCCAGGACAGTCAAGGCCATCTGCTACCAGAAGAGAAACCAGCAACTTAACTCCTCACTCTCAGGATGACTCACAAGAACATCCTGAGAATCAGGAGCACGAACCTCCTGGTGGTAGAGATGCAAAAAAAAATACGCAACAAAACTGCCCACAGGGTGCTAATTAACATATATGAAAGCAGAGTGGGCGCAATGTACATATGCAATCATCTATGGTGGAAGGAGCATGTGTAACCTCCATGGTCCAGAGGACAGGGAAGGGCTGCTGTAATTAAGTCAGGGCTTCACTAGGCTTTTCAAGGACTAATAGGATTTGGTGAGGTGATGCCAAGGGTTCTCAAACTTGGCTGCAATTAGAATCACCTGGGGAGGTTTTTTGTTTTTTTTTTTAAATAAATTTATTTTTATTTTTATTTCTTTCAGGCTGCGTTGGGTCTTTGTTGCTGCGCACGGGCTTTCTCCAGTTGCGGCGAGCGGGGGCTACTCTTCATTGCGGTGCACGGGCTTCTCATTGCAGTGGCTTCTCTTGTTGCGGAGCATGGGCTCTAGGCTCGTGGGCTTCAGGTGCGCGGGCTTCAGTAGTTGTGTCACGCTGGCTCAGTAGTTGTGGCTCGTGGGCTCTAGAGCACAGGCTCAGTAGTTGTGGCACACGGGCTTTGTTGCTCTGCGGCATGTGGGATCTTCCCCGACCAGGGCTTAAACCCGTGTCCCCTGCATTGGCAGGTGGATTCTTAACTACTGTGCCACCAGGGAAGCCCCTGGGGAGGTTTTTAAAATCCAGAGGCCCAGGCCATTCTCCAGACCACTTAAATCAGAATCTTTGCGGGTGGCAACCAGGCATGAGAAATTGTTAAAGCTTCTCAGATGATTGCAATATTTGGCCAAGTTGGAGCGCTAGGTCTACACACTGGGAGATCCAAGGGAGCTGGTTCCAGGATGAGCAGTAGAAGGCTGTCTGGAACTGGAGGAGAGCATTGTGGGGAGAGGCCAGAGGCTGGCCATGAGCTCACGGGTGCTGAGGGCAGGTGTGGCATTAGGTACAAGTCCCTAGAAAGAAATCAATGCAGCACAACCACAGGGCTCCACCGGGAAGTGAGCCGCAAGGCTCATGGGAGAGCTGCAGTGGGAAGTTTGGGTTGTTTTTTCCTCTGGTCCAGGCCATTTTGAGCCCACCATATTTGGGGAGTAATTTTAGACTTACAGAAAAGTTGCAGAGATAATACAGAAAGTTCCTGTATGCTCTTCACCTAGTTTTTCCTAATATAAATATCTGATATTACTATGATACATTTGCCAAACCTAAAAAACCAACATTGGTACATTACTATTCAGTGAAGATTTCATTTGGATTTCACCAATTTTTCCACCACCATCCTTTTTTTTTCTGTCCCAGGATCCAATCTAAAGTAGCATTTAGTCATCTAGTCATCATGTTGCATTTGTCCCCACCCACCATTTTTGAAGACTCTATTTGACCCAGTTGGTGCTTTGCCCTTAAAAACATTTTTTTGTTGTCTTTAAGAATATGTAGATTTTAATCTAAATTTTACCAACACTGAAGAAATTTCATTGAGAAACTATATTTTCCTCAGTGAATTCCATCATAAACCACTTTAATCCCTCAACGATTTTTCCATTCTGTGTGGTTAAACTATTACCATGTTGTTCCGATTTAAAATTTTCTTTTCAACAGGAGTTTTTCCCTGCTAAAACATTACCAAAAATACATGGTTCTTCAATTACTTTTGTCTGTATGAATGCTGTCCATCATGGCTTCTGACAATCTGAGTTTGCTTTGATGACCGCATTTCAACCAACAGCAATTTCCTGGGTCAAAATCTGCATATCCAGATTGTGCCAAGATTGATTCCTCTGATTAAAAAACTCAATTTTTATTTTTTGAATTGAGGTATAATTGACATACACTGTATTACTTTCAGGTGTACAACATAATGGTTCAGTATTTGTATACTATTATATATAATCTTTCTCAAGATTGCTTTGGCTATTCAGGGTCTTTTGTAGTTCCATATAGATTTTAGGATTGTTTGTTCTATTTCTGTGAAAAATGCCACTGAGGGGGGAAAAATCAATTTTAAATGTGCATGCATGTTTCCTTCTGCTGGTTTTATTTTGTGTAGGTGTTTCCTATTATACCTATTTTTTCCCAGTTCAATTGTTTTGTACTTTTCAAACTTACCAACAAGTTTACAATCATGAATTTCTCATTTGTAACATTTTATTATGTTCAGTGTTAACTGTTGCCAGTTTCATGTTGCATTGGATATTTCTACAAATAACATTTACTGATAACTTGGGTAAAAACAGATAATTCGTATTCTTTTGGGTAAGCCATGGAAGAACTGAGCAGCTCTTCTCAGATATTCCAGGAATGCCCTACTGTCCAGAAGTAATCTGTTGTGTTGGCCATCCAGCTCTTCTGGATGCTTGAGCTCACTTCACATGCTTGGTCTGCCAGAGTAAGAACAAATGGGGTCAAACGAGTCAAATCACCTGTCTCATTTAAAAAAAAAAAAGGCGGGGGGGGGGGGCTTTGATTTTTTGATGCCTGTACCCCAGCAGCACTGCTTTGCCCACGGGGCAGTGTAAATGGCACTCTTGGAGTTGTATGGGATGGCAGCCGGCTGTGCAGCCAGCCGTAGAAGATCAACAAAAGACAAGGCACAAGAGCAAAGCAGAACAAGCAGAATAGGATTTGGGGCAGAGACATGGGCACCAGAAATGGGCCGAGGCAGAGGCGTGGCCAAGGGAAGAAGTCCTAGCTCTTGGAACCAGGGTACAACGTCAGGGTGGGCCAGCCCCAAGCTGCTGAACTTTTGGCCTCCCCCCTGTAGACCCCGACAGGAGTAGTGGAGTCTATTGCAGCATCTGTAACATGATACAGCGACCCACCTATGAGGGCTGCACCAACGGGGTGCAGCCAGGAAATCACCAGAGAGGGTAATTCATCTGAGGAGATCAGAGGCCTATTTTAGGTAAAAATGTTCTTAGAAGGTTTAGCTGTAACACTCTCGGGGTAACCACCTGCCAGTACAGAGGGAAAGTGGCTTTGTCGTGGCTGAGCCACGCGGGGCAGAGATGCTGCATCGAGGGAGAGGAGGGACGTTCTATATCCAGAAAGAGAAAGACTCGACCCCTTCTCCAGATGCCCCCGGATGGCCTTTTCCAAAGTAGAGCAGGTCAACAGCTCTCTGCTTGGTCTCAGGACAACAAAAGGAAACATTTCACTGTGTCTCCCACGTTACCCTCTCCCACCTGCAGCTGAGAATAAGTGAAACCAACAGAAAAAGGGCACAGCTGGGAAATAAAGGATAACTGGCCTTGAAGAGTAAATAACAATTCCCCTCCTGCTTTCCCTGGGCTAAATGACCACATCTATTAAAGCCACCGAGGAGAGGTCTTACCGGTATGTGAAATGTGGCATACATTCAGAAAAAAGTGAATAAGTGCGCAAAAGGCTTGAGCATCTGTGTAACCACCACCCAGTCAAGAAACAGAAGATTTCTAGAACTTCAGATGAGTGGTTGACTTTCCAACTGCTATCTGATGAACCAGGACAGTTTTGTGTTTTTTTTAAATCTTTATTTCATATTGGAGTATAGTTGATTTACAATGTTGTGTTAGTTTCAGGTGTACAGCAAAGTGATTTGAGTTATACATATATCTATTTTTTTTCAGATTCCTTTTCCATATAGGTTATTACAGAGTATTGAGAAAAGTTCCCTGTGCTATATAGTAGGTCCTTGTTGATTATCCATTTTATACATAGTAGTGTGTATATGTTAATCCCAACCTCCTAATTAATTCCCCCCCACCATGTTTCCCCTTTGGTAACCATAAGTTTGCTTTCTAAGCCTGTGAGTCTGTTTCTGTTTTGTAAATAAGTTCAGCTGTATCATTTTTTAGATTCTGCATATAAGTGATATCATATGATATTTTAGGAGTTTTTTGATTTGCGCCACATCTGAGATTTTGTTGGAGAGACGGGGCTTTGTTCCACAAAGATCCTCAAGATCCAGAGATGTCAAGATACGTACTTGGGGGTTTTTAACGTTAGCGATTTTAAGGCCAGACTCAGGGAATTAATTATTAAGATGCAGAAACAGGGAGTTCCTGATTCAAGACATCCAGGTGAGGCTCTGGGATGTTTTTTTTTTTTTTTTTTTTTTTTTTTGCGGTACGCGGGCCTCTCACTGTTGTGGCCTCTCCCGTTGCGGAGCACAGCCTCCAGACGTGCAGATTCAGCGGCCATGGCTCACGGGCCCAGCCACTCTGCGGCATGTGGGATCTTCCCGGACCGGGGCACGAACCCTTGTCCCCCACATCGGCAGGCAGACCCTCAACCACTGCGCCACCAGGGAAGCCCAGGGACGTACATTTTTGAAAGCACCCCAGGAGATTTGATAGCAGTGGTTCTCAAAGACACCCCACTTTGGAGAGCCACGCACTGGATCTACAGAAGCTTAGTGCCATGTGAGTCCTGTAGGTCCTTGTTACTCAAAGTGTGGTCCCAGCCCAGCAGCAGTAGTGGCACCTGGAAGCCTGATGGGAATGCAGAATCCGGGGCCCAACCCAGAGCAGATGAATCATATGTATGAAATGAGATCCTCCAGGTAACGTGTGCACATCCAAGTTTTAGCAGCAGATCCTGGGTTCATGGAAGACAGAGTCTCAACAGGGCAGTGCTGCCCCCGCAGAGCATTTAGGAAATAGGTGGTTTGGCTGTGAACAGAAATGCTTGATATCCTGCAATGTACAGGACAGTCAACACATGAAAGAAGCATCCTGCCTCCTGCAGACTTTCAGACATCCCGCTGGATATTCATGGTTACAGAAAACCTGTCTGGATTTATCTGAACTTAGAACCTAATTCTTGTTTACCCTTTTGAGGGGCACCATTTTTACATACACTGAAATTTCCAGGAATGCAACCGCTGTATAAATTGAGGGAAGAGTCAACATTGATTTTAAGTATTACTATGAGTTGTTCACCATAAGTGATGGTTCATTTTATGTGCCAACTTGACTAGGTGAAGGGATGCCCAGAGAGCTGGTAAAACAGTATTTTTCAATGTGTTTATGAACATGTGTCTGGAAGAGATTAGCACTTGAAACAGTAGACTGAGTAAAGATCACCCTCACCAAAGCAGTGGCATCATCTAATCAGTTGAGGGCCTGAACAGAACAAAAAGTCTGACAAAGGAGAATCTGTTCCCTCTGCTGGAGCTGCGACATCCATTTTCTCCTGCCCTTGGACATCAGGGCTCCTGGTTCTCAGGCTTTGGACCAAGATCAGGACTTACCCCATCAGCCTCCCCAGTTCTCAAGTCTTTGGACTCCGACTGAGTTAAACCACCAGCTATCCTGGTTCTCCAGCTTGCAGACAGCAGAATGTGGGACTTCTTGGTCTCATACCCACATGAGCGATTCCTATAATAAATCTCCTCTTATTTCTGTCTCTCTCTCCCATTGGTTTCGTTTCCCTGGAGAACTCTAACACACCATCTCAGATTATCCCACTGCGGAGGGCAGTGCAGTTGTGTGTAGTACAGCATACCTGTCAGTCTACCTGTAGGTGTAGCACCAGACTATTTCATCAGAGTCAGACCCTAGAATGGATTTATTAACGTACATATTATTTTACTATATTTTCCTTTGTTTTCTTCTTCATGTTAAAATTAAGTCAATACACTGTCTTTTTTGAAATTATGTGTACAGACAGCTTATTTTGTTTATACAATCTCATTTCAGGATAGTAAAGGAATATCTTATTTGTTAAAGTTTCATTTTAGTACCGTAAGAAAACTTTTGACATAAAAAGGAAGTTATTGGGTAGGACAGAGCTAAGAAAAAATGCCCTGATTGAACTGCCTCATTCTTTAGATAAAGGATTGAAACCCAGGGAGGTAGAGTGGCCAAGGTCATGGGATAACTTGCATCAGTAGGACCAGATACCCAAGAATCCAGCCCCTACCAGGAATGGCTTTCTGCCCCCCAGCACCGCCCACTCAGCCATCTGGAGATCTCGTCTCCACTGAAAACCTCCTTCTCTGCCCCTGCTCTTACCAAGGCCCTGGCTAATAATTGGTAACATCATGCAGCTGCACAAGGAAGCACAAAACCTTTGCTGGACTCTCAATTATGATTTTTTTTTACCCAGGATCTTTTCCTTGGAGACAAAGAAATTACAAATTACAAAACAAATGGAGCCCTTGTTCCTGGCTCTCTCAGGACACAAATTGCTGCCTGTCCTTGTCTGTTTGCAATTAGATTCAAGGGACTTCAAGAAAATTGACAAGAAGAAAAAAACAATAACTTCCTTGATTCTGGAAGGCAATGGATTTTGTACCTAAAGACCCAATGCCTGAGATGCTAAGCCCATTAGTACACTATCACCCTCAGCGACAACGATCCAGGACCACAGGGTGGGTGGTGCCTAATCTGTCCCCACAGGGTGTCCCCACAAAAGTATAGGGGGACTTGTGTTGCTCAAATGTTGGTTGTTCCGCCACTTGCTCTATCCTGCATGTGAAAATCAAGTGACAGCTTTGCCTCTAACATCCATCATTTCAGGTAAGGGCTAGAGAGGAGGTAAATGAGGGGAGGGCTACTTCCCAGAGCAGATAATAGAAGGTAGCATGTCCTTAGGTGAGGCTGAAGGACACTGACCCAGTTTCATATACAGCTGAGAGAAGGAAAGGTGAGTCCAAAGGGGCCGGAAGCAGAAAGGAGCATGGAAGACTGGAAAACCAGAAAGGAGACCAGCGTGGGTAAGGGACAGTATTACTGAAGGTCGGAGGAGTACGGCTGAACGCAACCCCACCACCCTACTATTTGTTAATAGCAAGATGGAGTTGGAAAGTAGTCAATCCCCAAGTTTAAGATGACAACGCCTCATAAAGGAAGGGATTCCCCGGGGCCCTCCCGCCTTCCTGGCCAAACATGAGTAGCGCAGAGTCTTCTCTTGGGCTTAACCTGGCCATCCCATGAGGACACACTGCCTGGGAGAGAAACAGAGAATGGATATCACCCTCACGAGACAATTCTGGCAGAATTCGTCAGATGATCACACAAAGGCCTCAAGGACATTTTTTAAAGATAAAATTATCAAGCAAGTCACAGAGTCCCCAAACACGGGCACACATGTTGCAACAAGGGCAGTGTGACTTGTTGCCGGCTGGGTGCTTCTGCTGTGTCAAGAGAGAGAACAGGCTTCTGACAATCTGTGTTTTCAGAAACTCATCAAAGAAAGGCCTGTAGAATAATGGATTTGAGACAGTCTCTATAGAAAATAATGTTACTGCTTTCAGGGAGGAAAGGGTCCAGAGAGAAAGTCCCAAAATGACTCAGTTCCTGACACCCAAAGAGAAGGCAGGGAGGGGGCCAAACAGCATGAAAAGGAGAAGGCGCGGGGGCGGGGGGCGTTGAGCAAGGCTCTCATTCCTCTGGTCCTAGAGGAACAGCAAGATTAGGACTTTCTGACAGGAAGAGGAAAACTGATGTTGAAGGAAAACTGGGCACAGGAGCAAAGTAAGGGGGTTGTCAGAAGAAAGGGGAAAGATCAGCAGAAAAAGAATGGAGGATGACAAGTGGACAAAAGGGCTGACTCCTGGCTGCCAGCAATGTGCAGAGATAAAGACGGGGTAGCTTTCAAGGAAGCTGAGAGGCTGATCTCAAGCATCTGGACAAGCTCCATGCTTCATTTAGCCTAGGGAGAACAGAAGAAGAAAAGAGAAGTCTTCAGAGGGACACGATGCGCTTACAGGTCTCTCTGGCCCAAGGGAGGGAAAAAGACACCTTTTTCTCCTTGGTGTGGAGAGGGTGCTCTAACTTCCCATGTATTTTTCAATCTCCAAAAATACCTGCGTTATTTTTCATGGGAAAAGCTCCTGGATAAAATCACCCAAGTTGCCATTAAAATTCCCGAAGTGTTAACGAACACAAAATTCCTCAAACTCTAATGTTCTAACACTGTAGATGAAAGCTTTCCAATTCGACTAGAAATCCGGAAAACAGCAACCAGCAGAGAGATGGAAACTTAGTGTGAACATCTGAGAAAACACACCATACTGATTTAGAAGCTCCAAGAAAGGCTCCAGTTCCCAAGGGCTATATATAGATAAGGGAAGGAATTTCACAGGGGTTGGGGGAAGGACCCAGGAGAGAAGATACTGTTCATGTAATTGATTCCGATAACCAGGACCCGGGCAGGAGAGAACACAGGGTTCTGAGTGTGGCTGTGTGCAGTCAGGGTTGAAATTATGACTCCTGGAATCCGATCATCCAGGATGGAGTCCTGCCTTTGTCACTAGGCATTTGAGAACATGCAGGATGTTTACTTAACCCCTCGAAGCCTCAGTTTTCTCTCATCCACAGGTGAAGATATTCCAGTACGTGGAAGAGCTATGTGCTGAGTCTGGTGTCCAATGAGCTTTCTCTGAGATGGTGGTTACAGTCACCTGTACCACACCACAGGTGTACGTCTCCACCTCAACCAGAATTAATGGAGCAGCCCCATATTTGCAGAGGAGTTCACTCCAATGGGCCATTCCTGAAGATGAGACCCCACTCCCTTGTCTCAGTACTGGTTTTGCCATGCAAAGGACAAGACACCCTCACTGGGATCACTGATCCAGGACAAGCTATCAGAGTAGAGACAGGCTGGGACTTATGATGAAGATTTCAGAAAAAGAGTCCCCTGCCCATTTTGTACTGAAAGTGACTTCAGTGAAAAAGCATGGTTCTAAACGCCTTGCCTATGTCATTCCTTCATTCCTCAGCACAACTCCGTGAGCTGTGATTACTATCACCCCCTGTTACTGATGGATAAACTAAGATACAGCAGAGTGAAGCATCTTGCAAGGGGTAAATCCACAGGTAAGCTGCAGCCCACTTAGTTGTAAAGCATGTAGGGCATCTGCAGGAGTCAAATAGCTACCCTAAGGTGCAAATACAATTTTATAAGTAGCAGATCTTCAGAATATTTTTCAAAATCATTCCACTGTTTCACGTGTACAAATCAAAGCTACAAAAATAACCACTACTAATTGGATAAAATTATTGTTTTCATTTGTTCAATCCACTGCTTCACACTTAAGATGCCTGCCTAATAACCTTGGGGCTGATTAGGCCTTGTCTTCTATGAGGTAGGCAGTTTTCTCTCCAGGAAACAGAAAAGCCTTACGTCCTGGAAGTCACAGGTACCAGCCAGAAAGCTTATTTACTTATTTTTAATTTTTTGGCCACGCTGCATGGCTTGCAGTGCCCTAGTGCCCCGACCAGGGATTGTACCCGGACCCTTGGCAGTGAAAGCGCGGAGTCCTAACCATTGGACCACAAGGGAATCCCCAGGAAAGCGGTTTATTAAGTGTAATTTCATTATGCAGTATCTACTTCGAGTTCAGACTCCATTAGGGTCAAACCTCTCTGAGCTTTGAGAATGGGCCAGTGAAAAAAATTAAGCCACAGAAATGCACCCATGGCAACTATTCTGGAGTTTTAAGAATGCAAAGTGAACTCACACTTCCTTGCATCAGGGTTCCTAAATAAAGCTCTAAAAGTTTTCCTCTTTTTTGACTGTGGCCAGTCCCTATTTATCCAGGTGTAGATTATCTACACTATTTACACTAAAGTGGAATTAATGCCAAAGAAACTTTATCTAAGCCCTTAGGTACTTCCTAACATAGAAAAAGCAAATTAATTTTAATATTGAGTTGCAAAGGGAAAGGCAGGAGAAAACCAAGCCTTAGGTAATGTGCTAATACAACAGCAGCTCAAGAAAATTCAAGAGCTGCATAATTAGTCAGGTATATATATATCTATCAGAGAAGGAAATTTGCTGAGTGGGGGGAAGAAACCATTCTGTATGTCAAAGCCAAATACACACAATTTGGGGACTGTCTGCACTACTTGCCTCCCCTGGAAGGAAAAATTATGTTTGTTTGGTAGGAGAAAGAATGTGGTTCTGGGACTTTCTCCCTTAAGCAGATGTTCCAAACCCTTCTGAATAATTCTGTGAACATCATGCCCACCCCGATTTCCACTTTTCTGCTGTATGGTCAGGTTCTCACAGATGTTGACTTACTGCTCTGATCACACAGGGTTTCACTTTGCTCTGTGATAGCAATGCCTTTCATCTAGAGCCCTCAAAATTTGCCTAAACAATCAGCACTTTTTCCACACTTGCCTCAAACAGAAAACTTGATGATACATTCAAAGCCAACTCTTGAGTCAGAAACAATCTAATAACTCATATAGATAAATCAATGATCAATTTCCTGAAACCCAACTAATGGACATTATATTTTTCTTGGGATTTCTCCTATACATAACTTTCAGGAAAAGGAGGTCATTAACAAGAAACAAGGTGTGTCAGAGATTTATTGAGGATGTTTACAAAATCACCAAGGTAGTGACTTGAATAAGGGTGGAGAGGGGTCCATTTTTGATACTTCCTGTACTTGCAGTTGTACATAGCAGTATTGGAGGCCATGCAGAGTCCCAAACAAAAACTCTACCTACTGAGACAACAGAGTGGGTTAACCTATTTTAGAAATAGTTCATCTCAACTCTGTGAAAACCATACACAGTGTTTGAAAAGAAACACACAAAAGTGGAAGCCCTAACTCTGGTTAGTGAGATAACAGGTGATTTTCATTCTTTAGTTTCAAAGATGGATACAAAATTATTTTTTTAAAGATTCGGGATAGGATCCTAGTATTTCTTGATGACAAGAGAAGCCCATTAATGTGACGAGCTCCATTCCCAAGGAAATCTGGGTGAGGCTTTTAGGGTCTCCAGAAGCTCTCTCCATGATGTGGCCATATCGACCTTTAGCTTGAGTGGTCATGGACCTAATAATGTTATATAAATTGCAGCACTTGGAAACTCTAACTAAACTTCCTCCTAAACAAAGAGAGCAAAAATCACAGAGGGGTGTGTGTGTGTGTGTGTGTGTGTGTCATTTAAATAAAAATTGGAGTAAATAAATGTCAGTTAAATATCCATTTAAAAATACACTGTTTTCCATGTACCACCTAAAATTATATGTAGCCCCAGTGGTACTTAAAGAACCCTGCAGTAGGAATGTCTAGTTCCTCTGAATTCATATTTTAGAGCCTATGAAGAGTCCCCAGGTTAGGGCCTGGGATAGAGAGAAGTAGAGAGAGAAACATGACGCAGCTACAGGAGGCCCAGAGACAGACTGAGAGTCATCCCCCACCAAGTCTGCCCTGAGATTTTGAGAGTGAGCTGGATTCTTGTGATGGATTCTCTCTGTTTGCTTAAGTTAGTGTGTGTGGGTTTTGATACCTGTGTTTGAAAGAGCTGGGTTCACTTTTTTCTCTCCGGCCCTCAGGATGCTGTATACACTCTACACCAATGGGTGATAACTGGACATGATGCCATGGTGGTTCCTATACCCCATTCCTTTTTCTAAAGGGGAATTTGTGTTGTAGGTGATGTAACCTGATTGCTTAGTCCACAAATGGCAGCTGATAGGTGGTCATACCTGGGAACCAGGATCCTCTCTCCACTGCAGCTCACAGGACTCTGAATATTCTCCCATCAAGGATGCAGAACACAATTTGTGGCTGTTGATAACATGGCTGGTTATACTGGACCATGTCTCAAGGTGTACAGGAAGGGGGGCTTATGTTAAGAGGTAAAATAAGATAAAATAAAGGAGGTTTGGGGTTTCCCTCCACCTATTTCCTCCCTGGGGATTTTGCCTTTGCAGTCATGTTTATCCTGCCTGATCCAACCCCCCAAGATTCAATTGACTGCACAAGGGCTAAATACCTGACTTACATATGGCCAATCATATTCTCTAAGGAATGTAGAGGCGGGACTAAGAAACAGCATGCAGTCATTGCTGGTTGTTTCAACTCAGGAGATAAAAACTCAGGGGCTGAGGGGTGGCCATCAGCCTCCAAGAGTGGGGAGAGGCAGGAAGCAGAAGTCAAAAACAAGAGATTGAGAAAATGACTGCCGTTTCCTGCTGGTTTCCTACCTCATAGTTTAGGGCTCTTGTGAGGGCGGGCTGTGCTTCCTGCCCCACAGGTCCAGAAACTACCCCTCTCTCCTTATAATACATTCTGCATTTTGCCTTGAGCTAATCCCAGTGAGTTCTAATACTTGTAAGAAAATGAGGCAGTTCAGAAAACATGGTCATACTTACTGCTAATAAAATTGTCCCTAGTTTTTATAAGAGAATTAAATGTCACAATGTTTCATTATAGTCTGCAAGGAGGACTAAGACGGTGAGGTATCTCATCATCTGAACAAGTATGAGAATGACTGCTCTAATGTGTTGGCAGAAGGAAGAAGCCTTTCTTGGGTCCTCACACAAATAACTTGAGAAAAGTAAGGCAGCTGATACCAGCAGCAGAAGACATGTTGACTATAACACTGGCTCTTAAAGAAGATAAAAAGGAAGCTCTGGAGTTTGTTTTATATGGAGCTTCCAAGGCCCTACCTCAGACCTACTGAATCAAAAACTCCAGCCAAGCTGTCAAGGCAGTTACACATTTTAAAAAAAGTTTCCTAGGAGATTTTGATGTGCACTCCTATTAGGAAGAGCCACTTGATCCCAGGACAAAGGGACATCTGAGCAAAGGAAGGTTCTAGTGGTCACAGGTTAATGTAAAGACAAATAATGCTAACCACAGTGGTTCCTTGATGGCACTGGTAGAATTCCTTCCTAACTCAGAAAGGTGATTTTCTTGCCCATGGTGATAAGCTTCAAACATCCAAAGTGGCTTAAATTATGTTCAATATATACTTCTTGAGGCGGTAGGATCACATGTAATCCATTTAAAAAAAAAAAACAGGGGTTGAGTTTGCAATGTGCATAAAATTTTAAAATAACTTCTTCATTGTAGAAATTGGAAAATAAAGATAGGCATTAAGAAAACAAATTACATCCTAGAATCACGTCACCCACTGTTTTGTGATTTATATCACACTGTTGGGTTTCTATCTTTCTCTCTTTATGCTATCAGGTTATGTATATATTTTTTCCTTATATAAATAGGATATTGTTTTATGACATATTTTCTATTTTATATATTATGATCATGTTCTGTGTAAAAAATATACTTCTTATAGCTTCATTGCATTCCGGTTATGGATGAATTTGTGAGGGTTGGATGAGACAACCATCTGAGATGCATAGTAGGTACTCAATAAATGGTAATAGTTACTACTGTTACTATAATGTGCTTGATCATCTCCCTACTGATGGAATATTAGGTTGTTCCCAGGGGTGCGGGTATCCATGTTTTCTTTATTGTATATGTAACAGACATTAACTCTTTTTTTTTTTTTGCAGTACGCGGGCCTCTCACTGCTGTGGCCTCTCCCGTTGCGGAGCACAGGCTCCGGACGCACAGGCTCAGCAGCCATGGCTCACGGGCCCAGCCGCTCCGCGGCATGTGGGATCCTCCCGGACTGGGGCACAAACCCGTGTCCCCTGCATCGGCAGGTGGACTCTCAACCACTGCGCCACCAGGGAAGCCCAACATTAACTCTTTTCATTAGCTAGAAACATTTTTTGTAGTTGATTGTTTTATCTTTTGTTTTAGGTGTACACAGAAGTTTTGTGTTTTCACCCAAATCTCTCAGTCTTATCCTTTGTGATTTCTAGGCTTAGAAAGCTAAATCCTCACTATGATATTGGGTTGGCTAAAAAGTTTGGGTTTTTCCATAAGATGTTACAGAAAAACCCAAACGAACTTTTGGGCCAACCCAATACTATAATAAATCTTGATACATGATAAATATCAGTAGACAAACATTTAATTCATTAAAATGCTTCTACCAAAATGATTAACTTAGAAACAAGTTTAGGACAAATGCATTTCTAGAGAAAACTTTAATTCTAGAGAAAAATCCTTGATAATGTAGCACGCCATCCCGTAGGTGCCCGATAAACCTGATGATGCTGTGGTGCACGTGTAATGGGGACTTGTCCTCCTTCTAGGTGACCAGGGATAGGACTTGATCTCATTAAGACAGAGGAAAAGGAAGCAAGTAAAGCAAGAACTACATACTCTGGTATTTCCTCTCACAGAATCAGTTTTTTTTTTTATCGTGTTAACTTTTTTTAGGCATTTTATTTTAAATATAGCAGCATGTACATGTCAATCCCAAACGCCCAATCTATCCCCCCCACCCACCCTTCCCCGCTGGTAACCATAAGTTCATTCTCTAAGTCTGTGAGTCTGTTTCTGTTTTGCTTTATTAAACATTAAGATTTTTTTTTTTTTTTTTTGCAGTACGTGGGCCTCTCACTGTTGTGGCCTCTCCCGTTGTGGAGCACAGGCTCCGGATGCGCAGGCTCAGAGGCCATGGTTCATGGTCCCAGCTGTTCCGCAGCATGTGGGATCTTCCCGGACCGGGGCACAAACCCGTGTCCCCTGCTTCCCACTAGCTATCTATTTTACGTTTGGTAGTGTATATATGTCCATGCCACTTTCTCACTTTGTCACAGCTTACCCTTCCCCCTCCCCATATCCTCAAGTCCATTCTCTAGTAGGTCTGTGCCTTTATTCCTGTCTTACCCCTAGGTTCTTCATGACATTTTTTTTCTTAAATTCCATATATATGTGTTAGCATACGATATTTGTCTTTCTCCTTCTGACTTACTTCACTCTGTATGACAGACTCTAGGTCCATCCACCTCATTACAAATAGCTCAATTTCGTTTCTTTTTATGGCTGAGTAATATTCCATTGTATATACGTGCCACATCTAAGATAATGTTTTATTAAACATTAAGATAAGTCACTTCACACTTGTCTCACCTCTGATAATTCATTTGAGCAACCCCTGTTCGGGGCTTTGAGCTGGATCACTGTCCTCTCTGGCTATCAGAAGAAACAGTCATTTTGGGAGATCGTATGAATGCTGGGTTCTCATCCAGTGGCGACAAAGGAAGCGCACAAGGACATCACAGTCAAAACACACAGAAAGTAGTTCCATTTATTCATCCACTCAACAAACATTTACTGAGGGCCTGTGGTGTGCCAGGCATTGTGTGCTAGGTGCAGACACACAAAAGTAAATGAGATAGACAGGGGATTCATGGTTCCATGTGGACTGCAAGACCTAAGAGGTACCTGGGAGACTCCCCACCCTTCCCCATGGAGTGAATGCTGAAGCAGAAGTGATGAGATATAATGTAATGAGACAAAGGAGCCAGAGCAGGAAAGTGGCACCCACCAGGGACTTCCCTGGTGGCGCAGTGGTTAAGAATCTGCCTGCCAATGCAGGGGACATGGGTTTGATCCCTGGTCCGGGAAGATCCCACATGCCATGGAGCAACTAAGTCCGTGCGCCACAACTACTGACCCTGCACTTAGAACCCATGAGCCACAACTACTGAGCCTGCGTGCCACTACTACTGAAGCCCGTGCGCCTAGAGCCTGTGCTCTGCAATGAGAAGCCACCACAACTCAACAAAGAGTAGCCCCCGCTTGCTGCAACTAGAGAAAGCCTTCACGTGGCAACAAAGACCCAGTGCAGCCAAAATAAATAAAAAGAAAAGAAAGGAAAAGGAAAGAAGGGAGGGAGGGAGGGAAGGAGGGAGAGGCACCCACCAAACCCCATTAAACAAATCCCAATACAGCCAAGCCAATTATGTGATAAATCAGCATTTCCAAATGCCAGGCACTAATTCAGCTACAGAAAAAGACCAGTTAAGTTATCGAGAAAGATTTAGGACTGTATTCCAGAGCTCCATTAATGAGGATTTGATTTAAGTCTCCACCCATGCATGGTCAAGGAAACCTTCGGTGTCTTCTGGGAGGGACTTATCCTAGAGAACTGAAACAGCTCATAATGTTCTCCGCAAGTGAATGGGAGAGAGGAATCCTCAGACAAGCCCAGTACTGTCTGCTCTCCTTGGGTCCTTTAGCCCTTTAGCAATATTCACACCACATCTAATTTAGGCTGGGCACACCAGCAGGATTAGGATTCCTTGGAATACAGCATCAGAAGCATCCCCCATTCTCCCTGACTTACTCTGGATTTGTTGAAAATGCAGAGGTGGCAAAGGGTAATCAGGGTAATGGTAATAGCTTTTATTAAAAAAAAACTATCAAGGAAGAATAAAATCAGGTGGAAGTGGAGCTGACTCCATCTTCGCTGATATTATTTTGAATTAGTTTTTTCGTCAGTGCTGGGAGAACAACAGCAATTCTACATCGTGTTTTTGGGGAGCATTATGCTCAACTAATTAATTAGTTCACAATACAATCTGGTGCTTGTGAAGGTGACACAGCAGTCTGGAAAAACTGTGGGCTTTGAAGCCAGATGGACCTGCTCCTTCTTCTGCCAGCTGTGGGATGAGAAGCAAGTTTCCTAAGTCTCAGTTTGCTCATCTCTGAAATGGGGATGTCATCACCTACCTCGGAGTGTTTTTCTGAGGATCAAACAGGATGATTATTACATAAATCATCGCTTAGTACAGTGCCTGGCACACCGAAGGGCTCAACAAATTTCATTATTATAATCTGGGCACCTACTGGGAGTGTCTGCCCAGTGCCCAGAGGAGATTTAGCATCTGGTGCAAAATGGGTACCAGTGGTGGCTGTTTGGTCTCCCTGCCCTTTCAGAGCATCATGATGCTTCTCTAAAGACAAAGAAATGAAGATGCTGATGTCTGAAAAGCTTGTTTTCTGTATCTTGCATCCTACCCATCTTCCTTCCTCACTGGCGGCTTTTCCTTCTACCTCAAAATGCTCCCTTTGACATCTATCTTCCATGTTTCCTTACCTTCTGCCTGCAAACCTCAGTATTTTTCTTTGTCTTTAACTGTGGCTTTACTGCATCTGTGTTTAATAAACTCAGTCCATCAGTTAAAAACCCTTTCCTCTCTTCATTTTATACAAATTGTTGGAAAGAAGAACCTGAAGGGATGGATGAGTTAGCACTGGGTCCCATCTCCTCTCAAACAAACATGAGATCATGAGAATGTACAGGGTTTTTACAGAGGAGTCATGAAAAACGTCTCACTGGGTTAAGGTTAAAAAAAAAAGTGACTTTAAAAATGGAGCTCCGGGCTTCCCTGGTGGCACAGTGGTTGAGAGTCCGCCTGCTGATGCAGGGGACGCGGGTTCGTGCCCCAGTCCGGGAGGATCCCACATGTCGTGGAGTGGCTGGGCCTGTGAGCCGTGGCTGCTGGGCCTGCAAGCCACGGCCACTGGGCCTGTGCGTCCGGGGCATGTGCTCCGCAGCGGGAGAGGCCACAACGGGGAGAGGCCTGCGTACAGCCAAAAAAAAAAAAAAAAAAAAAAAGGAGCTCCGAGAGGAACCAAGATGGCAGAGTAGAAGGACATACTCTCACTCCCTCTTGCAAGAACACCAGAATCACAAGTAGCTGCTGGACAGGAAGACACTGGAACTCACCAAAAAAGATACGCCACATCCAAAGACAAAGGAGAAGCCACAATGAGACGGCAGGAGGGGTGCAATCACAGTAAAATCAAATCCCATAACCGCTGGGTGAATGACTCACAAACTGGAGAACACTTACACCACAGAAGTCCACCCACTGGAGTGAAGGTTCTGAGCCTCACGTCAGGCTTCCCAACCTGGTGATCTGGCAATAGGAGGAGGAATTTCTAGAGAATCAGACTTTGAAGCCTAGTGAGAATTGACTGCAGGACTTCGACAGGACTGGGGGAAACAGAGACTCCACTCTTGGAGGGCACACACAAAGTAGTGTGTGCACTGGGACCCAGTGGAAGGAGCAGTGACCCCAGGAGACACTGAACCAGACCTACCTGCTAGTGTTTGAGGGTCTACTGCAGAGGCTGAGGGGGTGCTGTGGCTCACTGTGGGGACAAGGACGCGGACAGCAGAAGTTCTGGGAAGTACTCCTTGGCGTGAGCCCTCCCAGAGTCTGTCATTAGCCCCACCAAAGAGCCCAGGTAGACTCCAGTGTTGGGTTGCCTCAGGCCAAACAACCAAAAGGGAGGGAACCCAGCCCCACCCATCAACAGTCAAGTGGATTAAAGTTTTACTGAGCTCTGCCCACCAGAGTAACAGTCAGCTCTACCCACCATCAGTCACTCCCATCAAGCCTCTTACATAGCCTCATCCACCAGAGGGCAGAGAGCACAAGCAAGAAGAACTACAGTCCTGCACTGTAGCCTGTGGAAAAAAAACCACATTCACAGTAAGATAGACAAAATGAAAAGGCAGAGAACTATGTACCAGATGAAGGAACAAGGTAAAACCTCAGAAAAACAACTAAATAAAGTGGAGATAGGCAACCTTCCAGAAAAAGAATTCAGAATAATGATAGTGAAGATGATCCAGGACCTCAGAAAAAGAATGGAGGTAAAGATTGAGAAGATGCAAGAAATGTTTAACAAAGACCTAGAAGAAGTAAAGAACAAACAAACAGAGATGAACAATACAATAACTCAAATGAAAGCTATACTAGAAGGAATCAATAGCAGAATAACTGAGGCAGAAGAACAGATAAGTGACCTGGAAGACAAAAAGGTGGAATTCACTGCTGCGGAACAGAATAAAGAAAAAAGAATGAAAAGAAATGAGGACAGCCTAAGAGACCTCTGGGACAACATTAAACGCAACAACATTCACATTATAGGGGTCCCAGAAGGAGAAGAGAGAGAGAAAGGACCAGAGAAAATATTTGAAGAGATTATAGTCAAAAACTTCCCTAACATGGGAAAGGAAATAGCTACCCAGGTCCAGGAAGTACAGCAAGCTCCATAGAGGATAAACCCAAGGAGAAACACACTGAGACACATAGTAATCAAATTGACAAAAATTAAAGACAAAGAAAAATTATTGAAAGCAGCAAGGGAAAAATGAAAAATAACATACAAGGGAACTCCCATAAGGTTAACAGCTGATTTCTCAGCAGAAGCTCTACAAGGCAGAAGGGAGTGGCATGATATACTTAAAGTGATGAAAGGGAAGAACCTACAACCAAGATTACTCTACCCGGTAAGGATCTCATTCAGATTCAATGGAGAAATCAAAAGCTTTACAGACAAGCAAAGGCTAAAAGAATTCAGCACCACCAAAACAGCTCTACAACAAATGCTAAAGGAACTTCTCTAAGTGGGAAACACAAGAGAAGAAAAGGACCTACAAAAACAAACAAGAAAATGGTCACAGGAACATACATATCAATAATTACCTTAAACATTAAGGGACTAAATGCTCCAACCAAAAGACAAAGGCTCGCTGAATGGATACAAAAACAAGATCCATATATATGCTGTCTACAAGAGACCCACTTCAGACCTAGGGACACATACAGACTGAAAGTGAGGGGATGGAAAAAGATATTCCATGCAAATGGAAATCAAAAGAAAGCTGGAGTAGCGATACTCATATCAGATAAAATAGACTTTAAAATAAAGAATGTTACAAGAGACAAGGAAGGGTACTACATAATGATCAAGGGATCAATCCAAGAAGAAGATATAACAATTATAAATATATATGCACCCAACATAGTAGCACCTCAATACATAAGGCAACTGCTAACAGCTATAAAAGAGGAAATCGACAGTAACACAATAATAGTGGGGCACTTTAACACCTCAATTAAACCAATGGACAGATCATCCAAAATGAAAATAAATAAGGAAACAGAAGCTTTAAATGACACAATAGGCCAGATGGATTTAATTGATATTTATAAGATATTCCATCCAAAAACAGCAGATTACACTTTCTTCTCAAGTGCGCACGGAACATTCTCCAGGATAGATCACATCTTGGGTCACAAATCAAGCCACAGTAAATTTAAGAAAATTGAACTCATATCAAGCATCTTTTCTGACCACAACGCTGTGAGATTAGAAATGAATTCCAGGGGAAAAAGACGCAGAAAACACAAACACATGGAGGCTAAACAATATGTTACTAAATAACCAAGGGATCACTGAAGAAATCAAAGAGGAAATCAGAAAATACCTAAAGACAGATGACAATAAAAACACGATGATCCAAAACCTATGGGATGCAGCAAAAGCAGTTCTAAGAGGGAAGTTTATAGCTATAAAAGCCTACCTCAGGAAACAAGAAAAATCTCAACTAAGCAATCTAACCTTACACCTAAAGGAACTAGATAAAGAACAACAAAAAAACCCCCGAAGTTAGCAGAAGGAAAGAAATCAAAAAGATCAGAGCAGAAATAAATGAAACAGAAACAAAGAAAACAATAGCAAAGATCAATAAAACTAAAAGCTGGTTCTTTGAGAACATAAACAAATATGATAAACCATTAGCCAGACTCATCAAGAAAAAGAGGGAGAGTACTCAAATCAATAAAATTAGAAATGAAAAAGGAGAAGTTACAACAGACACCGCAGAAATACAAAGCATCCTAAGAGACTACTACAAGCAACTCTATGCCAATAAAATGGACAACCTGGAAGAAATGGACAAATTCTTAGAAAGGTATAACCTTCCAGACTGAACCAGAAAGAAACAGAAAATATGAACAGACCAATCACAAGTAATGAAATTGAAACTGTGATTAAAAATCTTCCAACAAACAAAAGTCCAGGACCAGATGGCTTCACAGGTGAATTCTATCAAACATTTAGAGAAGAGCTAACACCCATCCTTCTCAAACTCTTTCAAAAAATTGCAGAGGAAGGAACACTCCCAAACTCATTCTATGAGGCCACCATCACCCTGATACCAAAACACGACAAAGATGCTACAAAAAAGTAAAATTACAGACCAGTATCACTGAATATAGATGCAAAAATCCTCAACAAAATACTAGAAAACAGAATCCAACAACAGATTAAAAGGATCACACCATGATCAAGTGGGATTTATCCCAGAGATGCAAGGATTCTTCAGTATATGTAAATCAATCAATGTGATACACCATATTAACAAACTGAAGAATAAAAATCATATGATCATCTCAATAGACGCAGAATAAGCTTTCGACAAAATTCAACACCCAGTTATGATAAAAAATCTCCAGAAAGTTGTCATATAGGGAACCTACCTCAACATAATAAAGGACATATATGACAAACCCACAGCAAACATCATTCTCAATGGTGAAAAACTGAAAGCATTTCCTCTAAGATCAGGAACAAGACAAGGATGTCCACTCTCACCACTATTATTCAACATAGTTTTGGAAGTCCTAGCCATGGCAGTCAGAGAAGAAAAAGAAATAAAAGGAATACAAATTGGAAAAGAAGAGTAAAACTGTCACTGTTTGCAGATGACATGATACTATACATAGAGAATCCTAAAAATGCCACCAGAAAACTACTAGAGCTAATCAATGAATTTGGTAAATTTGCAGGGTACAAAATTAATGCACAGAAATCTCTTGCATTCTTATACACTAATGATGAAAAATCTGAAAGAGAAATTATGGAAACACTCCCATTTACCACTGCAACAAAAAGAGTAAAATACCTAGGAATAAACCTACCTAGGGAAACAAAAGACTGTATGCAGAAAACTATAAGACACTGTTGAAAGAAATTAAAGATGATACCAACAGATGGAAAGATATACCATGTTCTTGGATTGGAAGAATCAATATTGTGAAAATGACTATACTACCCAAAGCAATCTACAGGTTCAATGCAATCCTTATCAAATTACCAATGGCATTTTTTACGGAACTAGAACAAATCATCTCAAAATCTGTATGGAGACACAAAAGACCCCGAATAGCCAAAGCAGTCTTGAGGGAAAAAAACGGAGCTGGAGGAATCAGATTCCCTGACTTCACATTATACTACAAAGCTACAGTAATCAAGACAATATGGTACTGGCACAAAAACAGAAATATAGATCAACGGAACAAGATAGAAAGCTCAGAGATAAACCCATGCACCTATGGTCAACTAATCTATGACAAAGGAGGCAAAGATATACAATGGAGAAAAGACAGTCTCTTCAATAAGTGGTGCTGGGAAAACTGGACAGCTACATGTAAAAGAATGAAATGAGAACACTCCCTAACACCATACACAAAAATAAACTCAAAATGGATTTGAGACCTAAATGTAAGACTGGACACTATAAAACTCTTAGAGGAAAACATAGGAGGAACATTTTTTGACATAAATCACAGCAAGATCTTTTTTAATCCACCACCTAGAGTAATGGAAATAAAAACAAAAATAAACAAATGGGACCTAATGAAACTTCAAAGCTTTCGCACAGCAAAGGTACCATAAACAAGATGAAAAGACAACCCTCAGAATGGGATAAAATATTCACAAATGAATTAATGGACAAAGGATTAATCTCCAAAATATATAAACAGCTCATGCAGCTCAGTATTAAAGAAACAAACAACCCAATCCAAAAATGGGCAGAAGACCTAAATAGACATTTCTCCAAAGAAGACATACAGATGGACAAGAAGCACATGAAAAGCTGCTCAACATCACTAATTATTAGAGAAATGCAAATCAAAACTACAATGAGGTATCACCTCACACCAGTTAGAATGGGCATCATCAGAAAATCTGCAAACAACAAATGCTGGAGAGGGTGTGGAGAAAAGGGAACCCTCTTGCACTGTTGGTGGGAATGTAAATTGATACAACCACTTTGGAGAACAGTATGGAGGTTCCTTAAAAAACTAAAAATAGAATTACCATATGATCCAGCAATCTCACTACTGGGCATATACACAGAGAAAACCATAATTCAAAAAGACACATGCACCTCAATGTTCATTTCAGCACTATTTACAATAGCCAAGTCATGGAAGCAACCTAAATGCCCATCGACAGACGACTGGATAAAGAAGTTGTGGTACATATATATAATGGAATATTACTCAGCCATAAAAAGGAATGAAATTGAGTCATTTGTTGAGATGTGGATGGATCTAGAGAGTGTCATACAGAGTGAAGTCAGAAAGAGAAAAACAAATATCGTATATTAACACATGTATGTGGAACCTAGAAAAATGGTACAGATGAACCGGTTTGCAGGGCAGAAGTTGAGACACAGATGTAGAGAACAAACGTATGGACACCAAGGGGGTAAAACCATGGTGGGGTGGGGGTGAGGGTGTACTGAATTGAGCAATTGGGATTGACATGTATACACTGATGTGTATAAAATTGATGACAAATAAGAACCTGCAGTATAAAAAAACAAACAAAAAAAACAACTAATACTAAACTTTCTTTGGGTTATTTGTATGGAAATATGTTAATATAAATGTTTCAGACATTACATGAAATTTCTAAAAATCTCATATGTTCTGGTATAATGTTATAAGTCATAATTCTAGTTATTACTCTAAAATGTATATCTCAGAAATAACTAAATTTCCTTGTCAATTGCATTATTATGAACTTTCATCAAATCTTTAACCGTGGTCATTTTTAAGTCTTTTGTCATTTACAGACAGTTCTGGGTGTACTCTGACACTTTCGCAAAAATGTTCCTATAAAAGGGTTTCATCTTCAAGGAATTCATGGAAAAGACTGACAAGTACAGGTTTCTGGTAACTGACTATACTGCTGAACTGAATGAATAAGCATTTTCAGAACTCTAATGGAAAACTGATGAATTCATAAAAGTGCTAACAAAAGATCAAGATAAAAAAATTAATTACATGGGACTGAGTGAACTGATGAGGATGATTATAATTTTTGTGACTTTCTGTTTGAATTTTTAAAAAATGGAGCTCCCTTTCCCACAATGAAATTGATTTTATTCTTAAATAACACTCTTGCCGGGGCTTCCCTGGTGGCGCAGTGGTTGAGAGTCCGCCTGCCAAAGCAGGGGACACGGGTTCGTGCCCCGGTCTGGGAAGATCCCGCATGCCGCGGAGCAGCCAGGCCTGTGAGCCATGGCCGCTGAGCCTGCGCGTCCGGAGCCTGTGCTCCGCAACGGGAGACGCCACAACAGTGAGAGGCCCGCATAACGGAAAAAACAAACAAACAAACAAAACACTCTTGCCAATGTTTAAATAAGTACATACATAATGCAATTCCTAACACCACTGCTTTTCTGACCGACTTTCCCTCATCCCTCAGCACTGGAAACTCCAAGACTCTCCCTTAGCCCTTTTCTAAACCTCGAATTCCTAAATCATCTGCAGAAGCACTCCACCTCACCCAAGAACAGGGTATTAAAGTGTCTAATATCCTTTCTGGGTCCCTTAATACCCATAAATAATGAGGTATTTATGGTACAATCACTTTGGCGGGGTTGGCGTTCCAGGTTTAAGAATGATTTTTCCCCCAGACACTTGGGCATTATCCAAAATCAACATGGCCGGTATCCAACGAGACCTCAGAGACGCTCTTTTCCTTTCACTGTGCTGTATCTATTGCCTACTGTACAGGGCTTGATACATTTTTAATTACTCCACTGAGTTTCCTTTGAACTTGTTACTTTTTGCCATTTCCAGTTAGTGTGTCTTAATTTCCCATAGGAAAACCTTTAGCCTGTCATAAAGTTCATGCCTTTCTGGTTCAACCTCATTTATTACATAGCTTAAGAAGAAAAGCTCTTTTGCCTACTGATCTGGGATGATCAGAGAGAAATCAACAAGAGTGGAATAAAATCTCCATGCATCCCATCAGGAGAAAATTGACTGCCCCATGATCAAACTGGAAGCAATTTCTAAAAAGTATTTTCATACAGGACACAACTCTGCAACTCCCTCTTGATTTTTTGATAAAGAGCCAGGTGACGAGATCACTTGGTTCTTTTTTTTTTTTTTTTTTTTTTTGCGGTACGCGGGCCTCTCACTGCTGCGGCCTCCCCCGCTGCAGAGCACAGGCTCCAGACACACAGGCTCCGCGGCCATGGCTCGCGGGCCCAGCCGCTCCGTGGCATGTGGGATCTTCCGGGATCAGGGCACGAACCCGTGTCCCCTGCATCAGCAGGCGGACTCTCAACCACTGCGCCACCAGGGAAGCCCGATCACTTGGTTCTTATATCTCAAAGAGGTAGGAAGAACCTCAGTGCTTAAGCCAGGGGACAGCAAAGAAGTCAAACACACTGATGAATGGCAGGTAACACTCAGCCTGGATGGGGTGGGACCAGGGAACCAGTGGGCTCCCCAAAGGGAGCACCCATAGCTCTGCTTCATCCAGTGGTTGGAATGCAGGAATGTGGGCCCAGCATAGCCAGGTTTCCTATTTTCCAAGAGAAATCAGAAATCTAGACTTTGACTGGAAATCTCATTTTTAAAAGTTGACAGCTGATTCGAATTTTCTCCAACACCCTGCAGCCCATAGTCATGTCCTGGAGCTGGCTGCTACAGGCTCACAAGAGGATATTTTCTCTACTCTTGCCTTCAGTGACTTCATGTTCATAGCTTGAAATCAGCCATTTGGGGAATATTTACATCACAGAAACAGGCAAATGTTACAAATTGGGTTGTTTGTTTTTTAAGCTGTTTGTCAAACATTTACCAGCATCTGTGGGTCAAATAAAGCATGTCGCCTTTGGCCAAAGTTGCATCTTCTAATTTAAATACTAAACTAGAAGTAATGTTAAATAACCATGAAGAAGTAGTATATATTCCCAAACCTGTATTTACAACAAAGAATACATGTGACACTGTAACCACAGGAGAGGTGGTAGGCTAAGAGTCAGAGGGACACCATCATCAGCTGAGAACACAAAGGTAAGGACACAGCGAGGCAGCTCTGAACCGAGCCTGTGACCCCAGAAAAAGTACACCCTACAAATATGACATTTCTAAACACTTATTGCTTCCCCACTGCTCTGAGGGAGTGTGGTATTTTATACTCCAACCATGACCCTCAAGACACTGCAACAGGGGTTTCCCTGGTGGCTCAGTGGTTAAGAATCTGCCTGCCACGCAGTGGTTAAGAATCCACCTGCCAATGCAGGGGACATGGGTTCAAGCCCTGGTCCAGGAAGATGCCACATGCCGCAGAGCAACTAAGCCTGTGCGCCACAACTACTGAGCCTGTGCTCTAGAGCCCACAAGCCACAACTACTGAGCCCACGTGCTGCAACTACTGAAGCCTGCGCACCTAGAGCCCGTGCTCCACAACAAGAGAAGCCACCACAGTGAGAAGCCCACACACCGGGACGAAGAGCAACCCCCACTCGACGCAACTAGAGAAAGCCCGTGTGCAGCAACAAAGACCCACACAGCCAAAAATAAATAAATAAATAAATAAAATTAAAAAAAAAAAAGACATTGCAACATCCTGAAATGTCTTCTGAATCATCAGCAAAAGATGAGACTATGCACAGTGATTGAGCAATAAGTCTTTCAAGTCAGTTTTCAAACAACTGCAAGTGGATTAAAGCTCTTTGCCAGCCATGCAAGGAGCAGCGATAACAACAGTTACAATTTCCCCTTCTGTCTTCATTCAAAATCAGCCTAACCTCAGTCTGGTTCTCAATTCCTGTTTTCTGTGACATAGAGCCTTTAGCAATCTGGGGACGCCTGCGGGTTCCATCTCTGAATGTTTTTTGTAAATGAATGAAATAAATGCATAGAATTACAAAAGCAACTATATTAAAACAAAGTTATTAAACTAGGAAACAAATGTGTGATATAGTATACGACTTTATTATATCATTAAATAACAGGAACAGGCCTAACAACTACCATAATTTTGAAGTATGTTGAGGGGGGAAGACCATGGTGGGATCCGCCACATTCTTAAATGAGAGGAACACCATCTGTGATTTCTACTGGTGACAAAGCTACAGGTGCCACTCATTCTGCCTCTGAGTTGTTGCCTATATTCTTGATTGAAGGAAATGCTAGAGGCTGCTTAGTTTGAGGTTAGTAAACATAAAGATGGAATTCTTTTCCCATCCAAATTTATAGCCCTCCTGAATGCTATGCATGGACCCAGGTTATCAGGTTGGACACATAGTAGGGATTCAATAAATTCTGACTGAACCAAACTAAATTTTCTGCTTGATATAAGATGGGTGCTGAGTGTGGTTCTAAGACGATAAGAAGGGAGAAAAGACTGTTCAAACCCAGTGAGGGACATCTAGATGTCTTCCTTATTATACAGCCTGGGAGCCCAGGTTCTTCAAAATGATAACTTGCAAATAATATTCATCACTAACATCAAATCCACTGATGGCAAAAATAGAACTAGTGTCATAGGTTTCAGTTTTCACTAGAATACTATCTCAGAGACTTAACTTCCTCTCCAAAATTTAAATCATGGCTAAACAAAGTCTGAACTAAAGTTCCAACACTTACTATTTGTATGGCTTTGGGAAAGCTATTTATCCCTCTGTGCTTCAGTTTTCCCACTAATAGTATGAGGAAAACAATAATCCTACATCACAGGATGAAAAATTGTGTATCTAGAGCATTTAGCATAATACCAAGTAAGAAGAAGAATACAATATACTTTAGCTGTGAGAATAACAAAATTCTTACAAATTGGTTAAGAAAATTTTTAATTTTAAAATTCTCAAATAGTTAGCAGCACCTAAAAATATTTACAATTGAAAGTTTAAATATTAAAATTTAAAATATGCTTTATAGAGCTGTTGTACTAGCAAATAATTAGAAACAAACTACATGTCCCACAATAGAAGGAACAAATTATTGAACATTCATACCACAGTTGTATATCCTGGGCAACCTCAGAAAGTTACATAAGAACCATAGGTGAATACTTCCCAACTTATTCTATAGGCCAGTATTATCCAGACACCAAAGCAAGACAGAGATATCACAAGAAAGGAAAAAAAATAGACAAATATATCTTTTGAATATAGATGCAAAAATCCTCAACAAAATACTAGCAAACCAAATGCAGCAATATATGAAAAGGATTATAAACCATGACCAAGTGGAATTTATCCCAGGAATCCATGGTTGGTTTAATATCTAAAATTAATTAATGCAGTACCATAGCATCAGTAGCAGAAAGGATGAAACCACATGATCATCTCAGATGCAGAAAAATAATCTGACAAAAATCCAACACCTCTTTGTAATAAAAACACCCAACAAAGTAGGAATAGAAGGGAACTTTCTCAACCCAATAAAGGCCATCTACCAAAACAAACCAGAACTAATATCACACTTCATGGTGAAAGACAGAAACTCTCCCCCCAAGATCAGGAATAAAGCAAGAATGTCCACTCTCACCACTTCTATTCAACACTGTATTGGAGGCATGAAATAAAAGAAACAAAAGACATCCAGATTGGAAGGAAAGAATGAAAACTATCTCTATTCATAGATGATATAATCACATAATCTTTTATATAGAAAATCCTAAGGAATCCACTAAAAAACTATTAGAACTAATATATGACTGCAGCAAGATCACAGGATACAAGATCTATATATAAAAATCAATTGTACTCCCTATACTTGCAATAAACAACTCAAAATAAAATTAAGAAGACAATTTCATTTACAATAGCACTAAAAAGAATAATATATTTAGGAATAAATATAACAAAAGAAGTGCCAAACTTATATTCAATACTTTGAAAACTACAAAGCATTGGAAAGAAATTAAAGGATCCAAATAAATGAAAAGACATCCCGTGTTCATGGATTATAACATTTAATATTTTTAAGATCACAATATTCCCCAAGATGATCTACAGATTCAACAGACGTCTTCTTTGAAGAAACTGACAAGCTGATTTTAAAATTCACATGGAAGTTCAAGGGACCCATAATAGCCAAAACAATCTTGATAAAAAAGAACAATATTGGAGGATTCACATTTCCTGATTTCACAATTTACTACAAAGCTACAGTAATCAAGGCAGTGTGGTACTAGCATAAGGATACACATATACATCAGTGGAATAGAATTGAGAGTTCAGAAATCAACCCTCACATTTACGGTCAATTGATTTTTGACAAGGGTGTCAAAACTATTCAATGGGGGAAAGAATAGTCTTTTCAACGAATGGTGCTGGAACTGAATACCACATGGAAAAATATTAAGCTGCACCCACATCTCATACCATATACAAAAAATGCCTCAAAATGGATCAACAGCCTAAATGTAAGAGCAAAACTATAAAACTCTCAGAAGAAAACATAGGTACAAATCTTTGTGACTCTGGATTAGGCAATGGTTTCTTAGATATGGTACTGAAAACATAAGCAACAACAATGACAAAATAGGTAAATTAGACTTCATCAAAATTTAAAATGTTTGTGCTTCAAAGGACACCATGAAGAAAGTGAAATGACAACCCACAGAAGGGGAGAAAATATTTGCAAATTATGTATCTGATAAGGGACTTGAATCTAAAATATATAAAGAACATTTATAACTCAATTACTAAAAAAACAATTTAAAAATGGGCAAAGGATTTGAATAGACATTTCTTTCAAGAAATGTCTATATAAATGACAAAAAAAACATGTGAGAATATGCTCAACATCATTTGTTATTAGAGAAATGCAAATCAAAACCACCATAAGATACCACTTCACATCCACAGGATGGATGTAACCAAAGAGACAGGTTATTGAAAGTCTTGGCAAGGATGTGAAGAAATAGGAACCCTCACACACTGTTGGTGGGAATATAAAATGATACGCCTACTTGGAAAGAGTCTGACAGTGCTTCCAAAGATTGAGAATAGAGTTTCTATATGACACGGCAATTCCAAATCTACCCAAGATAAATAAAAACATATGTCTACACAAAAACTTGTACACTTATTCATCATTGTACATTGTTATTCATAATAGCTGAAAAGTGAAAACAACCCAAATGTCCATCAACTGATTAACTGATAGATAAAATATGGTACATCCATATAATAGAATATTATTCAGTAATAAAATGGAGTGAAGTATTGATATGTATTACAAGATGGATGACTTGAAAACATTATGCTAAGTCAAAGAAGCCAGGCACAAAAGGCCGTGTACTATATGATTCCATTTATATGAAATGTCCAGAATAAGCAAATCTACAGAAACAGACAGTAGATTAGTGGTTACCTAGGGCTGGAGGGGATGGGAGGTGATTGCTAAAGGGGATGGGGTTTCTTTGGGAGATGATGAAATGTCATCAAATTGATTGTGCTGATGGTTGCAAAACCCTGTGAATACACTAAAAACCACTGAACTGTACACTTCAAATATGTGAAATTTATGGTGTATGAATTATAGCTCAATAAAGCTATTACCAAAAAAAGAAAAAAAAGCTATTACCAAAAAAAGCTATTACCAAATAAAGCTATTACCAAATAAAGCTATTACTTACCTCTGGGGAGTAGGATGAGAAAGTAAAGGGAGACTTTGATTTTTCACTTTAAACACTTGAATTATTTGAAAATCTATTCAAATGTGCACATATTAGTTTAGGATTTTTTTTAATGGAAAAAATATTTTCAAAAAGAAAAGAACAAAGCCACTTTACAGTTAACAATTCAAGTTAAAGGTGAGGTGTCGGGGTGTGGGTGAAGCATGGACAGAGGCAAACCCTCCAAACCCTGTGTTTCAAATTTTTCTCTTTGGTCCAGAGATGCTGCTAGACGTCCTACAATGCACAGGACAACCCCACAACAAAGGATTATCCCGCCCTTTTTCATGTGATTTTTTTCCCCCCAGAAACAGCAAAGTGCCTCGTTCTTCCCACCCCAGCCAGAGCCAGTGAGTGACTGGTGTGGGCGTCTAAAAGCCCAGTTCCTCTGCCTCAAGGTGGGACAAACCGCAAGGTGTAATTTATGCTGCAGAGCTCCATAAGATAACCTCCCACTTGGCTTCTTCCCTTTTCCCATCCTCACACCCCTCTCTCTCCTACTAGTCTCTTCTGGAGTACTTCCTTGATAAATCACTTCCACCCAAACCTTTAGCCCAGAGTCTGCTTCTTAGAGAAAATGACCTCAGACCTTGAAAGACTCTCCCTTTCCTACTACTGTTACTTATGGTGTGGATATGATGGCCAGAGCTCCGGCAACCACAGTGAGCCCTGAGGAAGAGGGCAACATCCTAGGGATAGCAGAGCTGAAGACACCTGACTCCCTGTTGACAGTATGCAGTCACCACACTTGTCCTAAATTGTCTATATGCAGTGCAGACCTCTTTTCTGGAACAGAGTAAAATTTTGTCTGCTTCAACCACTACTTTTTGGGTCTGGCAACTTGATGCTGATATACTCCCTTAGCAGCTGTGTGTACTCAGGAAATTTACTGACTCTCTCTGAGCCTTACTTTCCCAAACTCACAGAATTGTTGAAAGAATAAGCAGGTCATCAACTCTTCCCAAACAGCCCCTAGACTCTATATCCTCCAGGAAATTTGTCTTAATTAACTGAAGAGGGAGTGATAGTTGTTGTTTCAAGTTATAAACTCCCAGATGGATGGTCTTCATCTATCATTCCATGAAATGGAACACCAGTAAATCCCTGTGTGGTCAAAGCATACCTTCTACACATTTGTTTTTACAGATGTTGGTATTAAGTCACAGGCTGTTAAATAAAAGAAACTAAGTCTAAAAATACAGTAGGTCAAGAAATAGTATATATAGCATGCCTCCCCACCAAGTACCAAAAATATAACATCTGAAGCAGAAAACATCAACAGCCAGAATTAATTTAAAAAGCCCGTAGTGGGGAAAATGCTAACTGTAGCATAAATTCAGTTTTCAAATTTTAAGTCCCAAAGAAAGATCTCAACATTCTGGTGGGAATGGAAGTGGCTTATAGGAAATAGCAGGAAACTAAGAAAGGAGGAATCCCACAGATGAGCAAGATTGAATGAACATCTACTTTAAGAGAGAAAAGAGAGATAGAAACCATAAACCACCAAAAGCAAAGGCAACAAAAGCAAAAATAAACAAGAAGGACTACACCAAACCGAAAAGCTTCTGCACAGCAAAGGAAACCATCAACAAAATGAAAAGGCAACCTCCTGAAAGGGAGAAAATATTAGCAAACCATATTTATCTGATAAGGGGTTAATATCCAAAATATATAGGGACTTCCCTGGTGGTCCAGTGGTTAAGACTCCACGCTCCCAATGCAGGGGGCCCAGGTTCGATCCCTGGTCGGAGAACTAGATCCCACGTGCTACAACTAAGAGTTCAAATGTCACAGCTAACAGATCCCGCATGCCACAACGAAGATCGAAGATCCCGAGTGCCGCAACTAAGAGTTGGCGCAGCCAAATAAATAAATAAATATTATATATATATATATATATATATATATATAAATATAAAACTCAGACAACTCAATAGCAAAAAACCCCCAAACAATCCAATTTAAAAATGGGCAGAGCAATTACACTCCAATAAAGATGTTAAAAAAAAAATGGACACAGGATTTTTTTTTTTTGCGGTACGCGGGCCTCTCACTGTTGTGGCCTCTCCCGTTGCGGAGCACAGGCTCTGGACGCGCAGGCTCAGCGGCCATGGCTCACGGGCCTAGCCTCTCCGCGGCATGTGGGATCTTCCCGGACCTTGCATCGGCAGGCGGACTCCCAACCACTGCGCCACCAGGGAAGCCCCTGGACAGAGAATTTGAATAGACATTTTTCCAAAGCAGAAATACAGTTGCTCAACATCACTAATCATCAAGAAAATGCAAATCAAGACCACAATGAGATATCACCCCACACCTGTTAGAATGGCTGTTATCAAAGAGGTAACAAGTGTTGGTGAGGGTGTGTGGAAAACAGAACTGTTGGGCACTGTTGGTGGGAATGTAAATTGGTACAGCTGCTGTGGAAAACAGTATGAAGTTCCCTCAAAGAATTAAAAATACAACTACCATATGATCCAGCAATTCTACTTCTGGGTATTTATCCAAAGGAAATGAAAACACTAACTTGAAAAGATATCTGCAATCCCATGTTCATTGTAGCATTATTTACAGTAGCCAAGACTTGGAAATAACCTAAGTGTCCATCAATGGATGAATGGATGAAGAAGTCATGGTAGGGACTTCCCTGGTGCCGCAGTGGTTAAGAATCCACCTGCCAATGCAGGGGACATGGGTTCGAGCCCTGGTCCAGAAAGATCCCACGTGCCATGGGGCAACTGAGCCTGTGCGCCACAACTACTGAGCCTGTGCTCTAGAGCCCGCGAGCCACAACTACTGAGCCCATATGCCACAACTACTGAAGCCCGCGCACCTAGAGCCCGTGCTCCATGACAAGAGAAGCCACCGCAACGAGAAGGCTGCGCACCACAACGAAGAGTAGCCCCCGCTCGCCGCAAGTAGAGAAAGCCTGTGTGCAGCAACGAAGGCCCAATGCAGCCAAAAATAAATAAATGAAAATTTTAAAACTGGGAAATTAAAAAAATTAAGTGGTTTACTTTAAAAATTAAAACTAGAGAGATGGTCCAAAAGTCAGCAAGTCTCTGCTAATATAATGCAGGAATTTAATCAAATGTAAGTTTAAAAATAGTTGTTAGCATATAAAGCATAAAGAAGTAAACAAAAGTATTATTAATAAAATTTAAAGTTACACAGTGATGAAATCAATAACACTGAATTTATATGTCCCCAAACACACAAATGTTATTTTGTGTGTGTTTACTAGGCTTAGAGTGTGGTTGGGGATTATGTTCCCTCCTGCTCCAAAATTCTGTAAGGTAAGAAAAAAATCCAACTGAAATATATACAGATACCAAGATACACAGAAACACTCAAATAAAAAAGAGAACTCTGGAAAATGCACATTCTCAAACCATTATGTGATAATTTTAGAAATAAATCATATATTATATAATTATATAGCCAGCCATAAAAAAGCATTTATAAAACAGTCTTTTTGAAAAACACTGAGATGAGTTAGAACTAAACAGAGAATGGATAAGAATATTTATCTCAACCACAGAGAGGACCTAAATTTATGAAAAAATATAGAAAAAAAATGCCAGTGAAAATGAGTGTATTTGGGTATATAAAAATCTCTTCTGGGCTTCCCTGGTGGCGCAGTGGTTGGGAGTCCGCCTGCCGATGCAGGGGACACGGGTTCGTGCCCCGGTCTGGGAGGGTCCCACATGCCGCGGAGCGGCTGGGCCCGTGGGCCATGGCCGCTGGGCCTGCGCGTCCGGAGCCTGTGCTCCGCAACGGGAGGGGCCACAGCAGTGAGAGGCCCGCGTACCGGAAAAAAAAAAAAAAAAAAAAAAAATCTCTTCTACATTCCAAACAATAGTCAATAAAAAGGTAGCATAATAGGATAAATATTTGGGACATATATAAATAAAAACATACAACAAAGTTAAGAACTTGATGTGTCCCCCTTGGCTCTCAAGATAGCACTTATATACCACAAAGAATCCCAGGGGTCCTTGGAGCATAGTTTGAAAACCACTTGCCTGGTTGGTCTCTAAGATCGATGTTGGTCTCTAAGATTGGTCTCTAAGATCAATCTGATCTTCATCAGATGCTTAATACTAGGGAAGACCCAAGACACAGCTTTGGTGCCAGTATTCCAAGAGTTCATGGGCAGAGTCAGGAAGTGACTTCTGGGATCAAATATGTCCAAACTGGAGAGTAAAATTCTGGGGGCAGGCTCATGAGTTGTCATGGTGATGGGAGGACGCTTGCAACTTTGAGAGAACATCAAATATTCCAATGGGAGGTACAGGCTCTGATTATGTGGACTCCTGGGAGGTAGGCAGAACACCACCCAAACCTTTTACCATCCTGACATTCTGCTAACCAGGCCATCTCTGTCTTCTTCTATTACCGCAGGTTACCTAAGGACCAACACCACTGAGAAAAGGGGTTGTGATCTCTTTAACTGGCAATTCTCCCCACAAGGACCCCAAAGGAAGAAATGGCAAAGAAGTGGTGGTTCAAAGTATAAGCTCTAAAGGGATGCCCCACACTACTTCCACTGGGTAACTTCAGACACTGCCTGGAAGCTCTCTGGGCTTCAGATCCTGGTCTGTAATGTGAGAATATTAACAGTACCTACCCTTATGGGGTTGTTATAAGAATTAAACATATGTAAAGATTGTACTGGGTTTAACCTATGGTAAAGCACTCCATAAATTTCATAATTTTTAATTAAACACAAGAGTAAAAAATATCACATATAACCCCCAAATCCAATAATTTAAGGATCGTTAAATAAACTATTCTACATTAATTGAACACATGGAATTCTTGAGAAAGTGTACAGGAAATAACATAAAAGGAAAGGAATAAAACCAGAATAGTAGGTACTTATGGATTACAATACAATATGTTTAGTCATGAGTATCGGAGGAGTTAAGAGAATATATCAATAACTACCCCCAGCTCCTTTTAGACATTAGTGGGTGCACAATGTGACAGCGAATATGTTAGATTTACCCTCTGTGATGATCAAGTGTCCTGCACAAACAGGTACTTAAGTGAACTACAAAGATCAAGATGCTGCTACTGGGCTTCCCTGGTGGCGCAGTGGTTGAGAGTCAGCCTGCCGATGCAGGGGACATGGGTTCGTGCCCCGGTCCAGGAAGATCCCACATGCTGCGGAATGGCTGGGCCCGTGAGCCATGGCCGCTGAGCCTGCGCGTCCGGAGCCTGTGCTCCGCAATGGGAGAGGCCACAACAGTGAGAGGGCTGCGTACCGCAAAAAAAAAAAAAAAAAAATAGATGCTGCTACTGATGAAGAAGAGTTCAGAGCTTCTTATCCTTCTCCCTCCCAAAGGGAAAGCAGCCTGGAGCTCACAGATGATCAAAGCTTTAACTGAGGGACTCACACTCTGGAGTCGAGCTGTCCTCAGACCTGTCTGGCCAGGACAATGTTGTTTTGCAATTAGCATCTGAATGCCTGTGGTGGGGCTGCTCTTTCCAGGGCACATGCCCCACTGCTCCCTAATGTCCCACACCTCTAAGTCACTCTCAGTTGCATTCCTGGTCTGACCTCTGGGCTCACTGACCACAGGATTTCCAAGAAGAGGTGATCAATAGCAGAGATGCTGGGGGGTTGATCAGAGAATGGGAACAATAAATCCTGAACATTTCATGACGCTTCTATGATGGCTCTCTGGCCATAGGAAGATGCGGTGGGTATGCTAAAGGTGCAGCCTTTCAGAAAAGTGGTATAATGTCCAGCAATTCAGATAAACTGAAGAGAAGGAGGCAGAAGGCTGGAGGGTGAAGGGAGGGCAGCATGATGATGGAGATGTGTCCTGATGAGGTGTGTTTCCCCACTGTCCTCAGCAAGACCGTGGGCTTCTGGGTCCAAACACGGTAATGTGTTCCTCTACAGGGAGAGTGTCCTCGCCTATAAAGTCACTGATGGGCTGGTGATAGTAATCATCCCCTGTCCTCTCTCCTCCTCAGGGGAAAGGACTGTGGCTTGCTGGGTCAGCTCCTGGGGCTATGCTTTACTATGAAGACTAGGCTGAATGAGGGGAAGCTAAAAGAAGTTGGAGAGGTTAAGTCAATCACGATAATACAGAGCAGAGAGAGATGGGGGAGAAGAGACAAGGAAGGACAGAAAGACTGAGAGGGCTGCCAGTTGGGGAGGATGTGGGGAGGGGTTTCGGGATAAAAGGCTCCAGAACTCCTTTGAGGAATGAGAGACAGGGAGATGGGGAAAGAGGAAGCTTTCCTTTGTGTTATAAATTGGAGACTAAGATTCTTTTTTTTTCCTTTTTTCATTTTTTTTATTAGTTTCTGCTTTATAACAAAGTGAATCAGTTATACATATACATCTGTTCCCATATCCCTTCCCTCTTGCGTCTCCCTCCCTCCCACCCTCCCTATCCCACCCCTCCAGGCGATCACAAAGCACCGAGCTGATCTCCCTATGCTATGCGGCTGCTTCCCACTATGTATCTACCTTACATTTGGTAGTGTATATATGTCCATGCCTCTCTCTCGCTTTGGGAGACTAAGATTCTTTAGAGATACACAAGCAAAAATTGAATTTATTTTTCCATTACTTTGGGCTAATGGAACATGCTTTTTTGTATGGAACACCATACCCTAAGAACCCTAAGGAGCCCAAGAATTATGTGGGTTACATTCATACCAAACCCATCTCTCCTTCACAGAGAAAGGTATGAAGGGGAAGAGAGAACAGGAGGGAATTTAGGATAAAAGAAGAGGAAATCGCTGTTTTACAACATAAACGAGAATTTCTAATGAAACAAGCCGAAATGAACATGTATGTGTATGAGAATGCTGGGCAGTGGACAGTAAGAGCTATGGCCTGCAAAGTCTCTAATTTCAAGATAGGTACTGAAGTTTCCTAAGTCGGAAACAAATAATTAAACAAATCCAGGGTCCTCATTATGGACAGTCTGAGAGCTTCCCCATGAAAATTTGGTAGTAGATCCCAAGAGAGATGACCCTACCTTGAACGAATGCATGCAAATTCCTACCAGCCACTCTTTCTGCTCCCTCATTCCCCAGGACCAGCACTGCTCCTTGGCTACAGTCTTAAAATGTACCCATCATTGTTCACATGAAACAACAGGTTACAGTGTTTTAACAGCTATTGCTATGACTAAAAGTGTAGAGCAGTTGAAAAAATACTGAACAAAAACTGGCATCCTGGCTATTATCAAAAAGGCAAGAAATAAAAAGTGTTGGCAAGGATGTGGAGAAAAGAGAACCCTCCTACACTGTTGGTGGGAACGTAAATTGGTGCAGCCACTGTGGAAAAGAGTATGGAGGTTCCTCAAAAAGTTAAGAAGAGAACTACCATATGACCCAGCTATCCCACTACTGGGTATTTACCCAAAGAATATGAGAACATGAATTTGAAAAGATATGTGTACCCCAATGTTCACTGCAGTATTATTTACAATAGCCAAGATATGGAAACACCCTAAGCGCACGTCAACAGATGAATGAAGAAAATGTGATACGCACACACATATATACATGCAATGGAACACTACTCAGCCATAAAAAGATGAAATCTTACCATTTGTGACAACATGGATGGGCCTTGAGGGTATTATGCCAAGTGAGATAAATCAGACTGAGAAAGACAACTACCATATGATTTCATTATATGTGGAATATAAAAAACAAAAATAAATGAACAAACTAAATCAAACAAAAACAAACATGTAAATACAGAGAACAGAGTGGTGGTTCTCAGAAGGGAAGAGGTAGGGTGAGGGTAAAATGGGTAAAGGGGATCAACTGTATGGCTACAAATGGAAACTAAATTTCTGGTGGCGAGCACATTGTAGCGTATACAGAAGTAGAAATATAACGCTGTACACATGAAACTTACATAGTACTGTAAACCAATGTCACCTCAATTTTAAAAAAACCAATAAGCATTCTTACAGATGGGAAAAGGTTTTCTAAGCACAAAAGCAATGGAAGAAATCAGAAGGAAAAACTAAAATATGAAATGACACACAAATTAAAAATGTTTCTATATCTAAATAAACATTAAACAGGAATCGACAACGGATGGAAAGTAAGATACAAACATGGCAAATGGCTAAAATTCTCAAAATATAAAGTACAACCATACGATGATTAACACAGTATCTCTTGCTCCCAAAAGAAAAATGGGGGATTAGCTAGTTGATTCAGAGATAAACTGTATTTTTAATAAATATTTAAAAGTAATCAACTTTAATATAAATCAAAGAAATTTTAACTATAATGTGATTCATTTTTACCTAATTATATCAGTTGTTATATGCTCATGTTATAATGGTTATATGGAAAACAGATACAAAATATATTTCAGTGATTTTAAGATATTTTTCTGAATATTTTAGTATCTCAGAAATCAGGATAATTTCACAATTGCTAGCAATTGTCAAGATTTAATTGGCGGCATTATTTGCTTTCTCAATGGTACATAAAATAATGAGGCATATTAGATTCAGTAAAATCTTTAGTTCTTTAGGTCCAATATAATATGATATACCAAAATATTAACGGTGGTTCTTGTTGGATGGTAGAATTATGGGTGATTTTTAGTTTCTTTTTTATACTTTCCTATATATGTCCAGTCTTCTAAAATGAATATGTATTTCTTTTATCAACAGACAATAAACGAAATGAAATCCGGTTCTAATCTTGATTTTGCTGCTTTATAGCCGCGTGGTCATAAAATATTTCTGTACCTCAGTTTCCTTATCTGCAAGACGGAATTGCTAGTAACTTCTCTGCCCATCTCCTAAGATTTGTGTGCAAATGCTTTGTAAAATGTGAAGTGCCAATTCAATGTGTCAGTTAAATCTTGACACACGTATGACATCTGCTAACATGTGACATTTATTAACGTATTCATGGGATGCTTTTACTCTTTCACAATGCCTGTTCATCATCTTTGATGTTCGGTTATAGCTTTAGACTATAAGATGGTGATGCCCAGTATTTTATTTTTTGGATCTAATATAATTTGATTCAAAAGCTCTTTCCATGTAGAAAAAAAAAAAAAAAACGATTCTGAAAACAACATCCAGTTCAGCACCCCATAGGTGTGCACACTGGCCAGGCCAAATCACATACCTGTCTGCCCAGCTCCTGAACCCCACGAGAGCCTTGTAGAATACCGCTGCACAGGTGCTAATCATGAACCACACCCAGGTCCAAAAAGGGGCGCCACTATGATCATCTCTGTTTAGTTAAAATAAATAAAACTGTGTTGAAGATCTGGTCATCGACTTTGAGTGGTCCACCACTGAGGCGGGGCTGGGCATCTCCGAGTCTGAGCTTCCCAGACCCATACAAGCCAGAGTCACTTTCTCAGCTCAGACGCAGCACATCCCTGCATCTGATAGTATTGTTCTAGATTTTTTTTTCAAGAGTTTTTCCTTATCTCATTAGTTTTCATTTGCACCTTTTTTTTCCCTTTTTTGTTTTTATTTTTTATTTGGCCTCGACACCCAGCATGTGGGATCTTAGTTCCTTGACCAGGGATCAAACCTGTGGCCCCCTGCAGTGGCAACGTGGAATCCTAACCACTGGACCGCCAGGGAAGTCCCAGTGTTGTTCTAAATTAACGTTCCCCTTGCCTCCTTAAACCACCAGCAGGTGAGGAGGTCCACCAAGGCAAAAGACAAGCACATCTCACTCCTATCCATTCTAGCCCTGCCACCGGCTTGCCTAAGTTTCAAAGCTCAGGGAGGGGCCTTCCCTAGTCAGCAACATCACAAGACAACAGCCTTCTAGACTCCAGAGTTCTCAAACTTTAACGTGGCTACAATTCACCAGGTGGTTTGTTGAAGAGCAGCTTCTAATTCAGGTAGTCTGGGGCTGGCCTGAGACTCTGCATTTCTAACAAGGTCCAAGGTGATGCTGATCCTGCTGATTCACGGACCCCTGTTTGAGTAGCGAGAATCCTTGGGGGTGGCCTCAATTTTCAACCTTAGGCCAACTCCTATCCTCCTGTGTGCCCCCTGTTCTGCCTCTATCAGAGCCATCTGGGGAAGTTTCTTAAAATGCATCAGGAGCTCTGAAAGGGGGATCCAAACAGCTGCATTTTAACAAGCACCACACTCCCCTCAGGTGAGTTCTTATGGACAGTGAACCTTGGGAACCGCCAGTAGAGAATTCTAAACGTTCTTACTGGACCATACAGTTGGAAGCTGGACACCACACTGCATGACCTTGGACTTAGGCAGAGGGGCTTTTACGGAACTGTACCTTGTACTGAGGGATGCTATGCCGTGCAGGAGCACGGGGTTCTCTTTCACAGCTGAGATGCAGTGGAGAAGACTACTCACCACATTATCTTGTCCCTTTCATGACAATCTATAGGAGAAATTTTTATTCACATCTAAAAAAGCTGGGTGTCTTCCAAGCAGCCAGCCTGGATTAAAGGAACCATTTAATGGTTGCCCTTGCCTCTTTCTTTCAACAACTGGAAAACTCACAGCCAAATCTGGCAGTTACGTGGGTCCTTTTGACATATATCTCTGTGTATTAACAATTTGTGGCTTAACTGTCCTATCCTACTCATGTTTTCTCATCTCCCCAATGTCTTAAATCCATTAGTATCCATTTCTAGTGCACTGTGCCTATATGTGCGGTAGGCATCTGTGCTGTTCACCGAGATCAAGTCTTATCCACGTCTGGACTTACGGGAGGAGTGTGGTTCTTTACATCCTTGAAGTTGGGTGTAGCCATGGGACTTGATTTGGCCAATGAAACGCGTGTGGAGGTGACTTCTTGTCACCTCCAGGTGGTGGCCCTTTAATTGCAGGTGCTCCACTCTTCAACCCTTTCTGTCCCCTCCTGGGCAGTACTGGAGGCGTGAGCTGACAAAGAGCAGCCCCAAGATAAAAGAATCCTGGAACACTGGGCCAACCCAGGAGACAACTGTCCTGGTAAAGCACCTCACCCTCAATGGGCTTTGGGTGAGTAAGAAGTAAACACTTGCTGTGTTAAGCTACTGAGATGACGGGGTAGCCCAAGGCTTAAGGTTACCCTGACCATATCAATATGCAAATGATCTCATATCCTTTGTGGACGGAAGCTGAGTTATATATACACAGGCAAACACAAAAACAAATGCCTAACAAATGCCTATTTGAGAGAAAAAGATATTTACAGAAGATCACTTACAGAGTCTAACGTCAATCTACTTCTCTGAGTACTTCAAATTCATTCTTGTTTCAAGCCTGATCACCAGCCTCTTTCAGAATCAACTCCCTGAGTTGTGTTTTAATATTCTGCTCTTTCTATGCTGTGGTAAAATATACATAATAGGGCTTCCCTGGTGGCGCAGTGGTTGAGAATCCGCCTGCCAATGCAGGGGACACGGGTTCGAGCCCTGGTCTGGGAGGATCCCACGTGCCGTGGAGCGACTAGGCCCGTGAGCCACAACTATTGAGCCTGCGCGTCTGGAGCTTGTGCTCCGCAACAAGAGAGACCGCGATAGTGAGTGGCCCGTGCACCGCGATGAAGAGTGGCCCCCGCTTGCCACAACTAGAGAAAGTCCTCGCACAGAAACGAAGACCCAACACAGCCAAAATAAATTAATTAAAAAAACACAAAAGTACCAATGCCACCGTGGATGTGAGGATTAAATTAGTCAAAAAAATATATATATATACATAATATTTGTCATTTTAACCATTCATAGGTGTACTGTTCAATGCATTAAATACATTCACATTGTTGTATAACCATTGCCACTATCTATATCCAAAACTCTGTTATCATCCCCAACAAAAATGCCATTAAATAAGCCTTCCCTTCTTCCCTCAGTCCCTGGTACCCTCTATTCTACTTTCCATCCCTATGAAATCTGCCTATCCTAAATACCTCATCTAAGTCGAATTGTATTTGTCCTTCTGTGTCTGGCTTATTTCACTAAGTATCATATTTTCAAGGTCCATCTGCATTGTCCATACATTCCATTATATGTATGCATATTTTGTTTATCCATTCATCTGCTGATAGACACTTGGGTTGTTTGCACCTTTTGGCTCCTGTGAATAATGCTGCAATGAACACTGGTGTACAAATACAGGCATACCTCTTTTTATGGTGCTTTGCTTTATTGTGCTTCACGGCTACTGTGTTTTTTACAAACTGAAGGTTTGTGGCAACCCTGTGACGAGGAAATCTACTGATGCCATTTTTCCAACAGCATTTGCTCACTTTGTGTCTCTGTGTTACATTTTGGTAAGTCTTGCAATATTTCAAACTTTTTCATTATTGTTGTATTTGTTGTGGTGGGCTGTGATCAGTGATCTTTGATGTTACTGTTGCAAAAAGACTATGACTCACTGAAGGCTCAGATGGTGGTTAGCATTTTTTAGCAATAAAGTATTTTTAAATTAAGGTATATACATTTTTTAGACATAATGCTATTGCACACTTAACAGACTACAGTACAGGGAAAACATAATTTTCATAGGCACTGGGAAACCAAAAGAAATTCATGTGACTCGCTTTATTGTGATATTCGCTTTATTGCAGTGGTCTGGAACCGGATTCGCAGCATCTCTGAGGTGTTCCTGTATCTGTTTGAGTCTCTGCTTTCAATTCTTTTGGATATATATTCCCTAGGAGTGGAATTTCTGGGTCACATGTAGTTCTATGTTTAAACTTCTGAGAAACTGGCCACAATGTTTTTTACTCTGCTCTGACTTTTAAATTAAACAACAGTTGCATGAAATCCTCAGTTGCATTTTCCAGAAAACTGTTGTTTGTGAGTATCACCCACTGTCCTATGCAATGTTTCCCATATAAAATCCCAAGAGGGAAATATTTTTGAGGATTGCATATTGGGAAAAGGTGTATGCTTCCTTTTGTCTACTAAGAATTCCAGTGTGGGGACGTTCCTGGTGGTGCAGTGGTTAAAAATCAGGCTGCCAATGCAGGGGACATGGGTTCAATCCCTGGTCCGGGAAGATCCCACATGCCACGGAGCAACTAAGCCCATGTGCCACAACTACTGAACCTGCACTCTAGAGCCCGCGTGCCACAACTACTGAAGCCCGCACGCCCTAGAGCCCACGTGCCACCAACTACTGAGCCCGCACGTCACAGCTACTGAAGCCCGTGCTCTAGGGCCTGTGGGCTACAACTGCTGAGCCCATGTGCTGCAACTACTGAAGCCCGCATGCTTACAGCCCGTGCTCCGCCACAAGAGAAGCCACAGTAATGAGAAGCCTGTGCACCACAACGAAGGGTAGCCCCCGCTCGTCGCAACTAGAGAAAGCCTGCGTGCAGCAACGAAGACCCAACACAGCCAAAAAAAAGAATTCCAGTGTGGGTCATGACTCCACCATGGACCCTGCAGCCCAATCTGAAGCTTGAATAGTCACTGGTGATACTCAGTGCTTACCCCCTGGGATCTCCTTTACCATTTCTGGACACACTGGCCTGACTTCAAATGGTCAGTGCCTATATCTTATCAGAAGGCTACTCTTGGGCCGTCCATGAAAAATCAGGACACAAGTACCTGGAAATTATATTTTTGTGCTTCCCCCACCCTCCAAGCAGCTTTTAACCACTTTCTGACTAGTGTGGGTGTATAAATACCCCAGCTCCCTTGCCTGGGGTAAGTCTGGTTCATGAGCTTTGCACTGTTCTCAAGCTTCCACTTGAGATTAAGGATCAGTTGCCCACTATGTTTTCTGCCTAATACCATACCCTATATTGACTGACTTCCCTTTCTTGTATCACTTCCTCCTTCACCTCCCTGTATCCCTTGAATCTGCCAATAAACTGCTTGCACTCAAATTCTTGGCTCAGAAGCTGCTTCTGAGGGAACTTCAGCTAAGACAAAGCTCCTCTCTACCAATTTCCTAGATTCAATTGCTTTCCATATTTCTGTTCTTCTTTTTTTCCTAGTTCTGAGGTTTTATTTACATTTTATGATTATTCTACTGTATGCTTTCTTGTTATCTGTTACCTCAACATCTTTGCAGAATAAAGCAAAGAGGAACTAATTTTTAGAAGAAAAAACCATCATGTAATACTACGATTAAAATACAAGATGTAAAGGGTTTATAGAATATGATCCAAATTTAGAAAAATACATATGTACATATGTGTGTCCATAGGGAAAAAGAATAGAAAGAAATGCACCAACCAACAAGGACCTATTGTATAGCACAGGGAACTATACTCAATATTTTGTAATAACCTATAAGGGAGAAGAATCTGAAAAAAATTGATATATATGTATGTATAACTGAATCACTTTGCTGTACACCTGAAACTAACACAACATTGTAAATCAACTAACCTTCAATTTAAAAAAATGACCAAACTGTCAACCATGGTCAACTTTAGGTGATGTCATTACAGATGTTTTTTTTTTCTTCTTTATTTTACAAAGAACATGAAGGTTCAGTTTCCTCATCTATAAAACAGGGATAATCACACTTCACACATATGAATCACATATCACATATATGAATTGTGTTGATTGAAATTGTGGTTAATCTATGCAATTAGCTGCATCCCATATTCACATAATAATCACAGTACGTGCCTAATTACGTACCCCAATAAAGGGTTGCAAGTGCTGTTATTACATCAGCAATTAATGAAACAATTTAAAGACATGTGGGAAATGAGAAAGTAAAAATAAGCCCATACTTACATAGTGCTTTGTTCTTTTTAAAGAACATTCACTTATATGAACTCATTATCCCTAGAAAAACCCTGCGAGAGGGGCAGGCTTAGGGGCAGGGTGGGGGAAGGAGACAGGACTAATATTTACTCAACAGCTACAATGTGCCAGATACCAAGGTGGGCACTTGTAGGTATCTCAGAAGAGAAGGATGGGGCTCAGAATGTTAAGGAACCGGCCCAACGTACAGGCAGGGTCAGTAGCTCCAACTCCAGACTCTTGGTCCAGGTTTCCTTCTATTCCATCAGGCTTCATGATTCTATTTGTGCCCCCGGATGACTGTGTGCTTACATGCCCACCCATCCACGACATCCGCGGTTCCTCTGGCATTGGTGTTCACCAGTCTTTACACACACTCTGCTCCCTCCTACGTCCATGGCCATGGGAAGTACAAACTGGGGGGCCTGTGGAGGGGGTGGGGAGGACTTAGCTCCCCAATCTCCCCCCAAAACCACCCCCAAATGAATAATCTAAATCAAAACCCTGTACCAGCTACACAGACATAGCAGATTCAAGGAAAGTTCCACAGCAACCCTTCCCAATCAGTTTGCTCACCCCAAGTCCTCCCTACATAGAAATTCTGGAACTGTCTTTTGAGAAATGGGAGGACTTAGGCAATTCTGCTAAGAGAGTCCAGTGGAGAACTGGGCTGGGGGAGAGGACTGTGGAGGGTATTACTCTGCCCCCATCCCCGTCAGGGCCCGTGTTCTGGTCATCGTGGAGAATGCTATGAAAGTCTTTCTTACCAGATACCCAGTTACCGTGGTGTCATAATGGCCCACGGATGGGCAGGGCCGCCTGAAATGAGAGAGGGTTGCGGTGGCGAGCTGGGCAGTTCAGCCCAAAGCACTTCAGACGCAGCCCGTGTATCCGGAATCACGCCAGTCCTCTCCACCTTGCCTCCTACTCACCAGCTGGAGCCCTGGGCTTCTAGACTAACCCTGGGAAGTCTTTCTTGACCAATCAGGTCTGAGGCTTATCCCTGTTGTACCTTGTGCTCCTTCTCCTGGTAGAACGTCTACCAAAGGCAACCTTGCGTGGGAGCTTCAAAGAAGTCCGCCTTGTAACCGCCTCACGGACGAGCTCTCCTGGCAGCAGAGGGGCTACAGCAGCCGAGCACCTGCGCGGCCCCCTGCCGGCCCTGCTGCGGCTCCGGTGCTCCGGCCGCCAGCCGGGAGCCGCTCCCTTTCTGCGCAGCCTTTCAAAGCCCCCTCCTCCGCTCCAGCTCTCTGCTTTCTTCAGAATTTCTACAGCATCTTTCCCAACCCCCTTATCACTCAAGGATGCTTTAAGCGTGAACAGTCCTTCGGAGTGTGGTGCAAAGACTCCCAATCTTTTTCCTTCTGCTGGTAATAAAGGCATAACTGACGGTAGCAATGAGACCCTCTTGCTCAAAAACTCTCAATAGCTTCCAATTGCCTCTAGATAAGCTCTAGCTCCTGAGTCTGTCCGTGAAGTTCCCCCCTCCATCCCAGTAGCCAGGAGACTCCCCTAGCTTTCCTTCCACTACTCCCTACAGATCAGGGAGCTCACTGGACCCTGAACGCAATTCTCTCCTCCTCCGGAGTGTAAAGCACTTTTAGTTTCCAGAGCCCAATCAGGCCAACACTTAGCGGTTCAGCCCATAGGTCCCTTCTCCCCACCCCCACCTGCTTCCTCCTGGCAGAAAACAGTTTCCATCCTGATTAGCACTTTTGCCTCCTTACTTCCAATCTCGTTTTCGATCTATTTTTTCTCTCTGTTAAGTTTTAAGTCACGGACAGTCTCTTTAAAATTTGTTTCTCCCCCTCAGACCAGCGCCTCCTGCATGGTACTAGCTCAATTAATGTTTATAGGTTCCCGTCCCGATCTGTAAGCTTTCTCCCGAATGTTCCATGAATTCAAGCTCAGTCTCCTTAACTAGGAACACTCCCAGAGCAGAACGTCTCCAATTTAAGGATCACTCAGATTCCCTGGAGATTTTAACACGCAGATCCTGACTCAAGTGGTCTGGGGAGGGGCTGAGACTGCATTGATAACAAGCTCCCAAGTGATGCTGACGCAGCTGGTCCGTGGACCTCACTTAAAGAAGCAGGGAGGCAATACCACCTTTGGATCAGGCAACAGCTCACATCGGTGCCACCTGGCCGAGCGCGGAGGTGGATGAATGCAGGGCTGGGAAGCGCGGTCCCGCCCTTCGAAGCGCCGGGCCAGAAAAACGCCTGCGAGGCTGGCCGCCCCTCCGCCCTCCCGCAGGGCCCACTTACCTATGGTGGACACGACGGTGCCCACGAAGTAGAAGGCGCCGGTGAAGTCCCAGCGCTGGCGAACATTGTCCACGCGGATGCCGGCCTCGGTGGCCTCCTCGTAGTGCCGAAGGAAGCCGCGCAGCTCGTCGCGGCTCACGTTGTGGCGGCGGCTGAAGTTGGCCAGGCGCTCCTCCCAGCGCTGCTTGGCCTGGCGTTCGTGCGCCAGCTCCAGCGCCGAGAAGACGGCGGCGCCGCCCAGCAGGTAGAGCACGATGAGCGCGGCGAGCAGCAGGAAGCGCGCGTTGTCCTCGTTCAGGTGGGCCGGGCCGCAGCTGCAGCCGCAACCCCGGCCGGCCATGGCCGGACCCCCGGGTGCAGCCCCAAGCCGGGCGGCCGTAGCCGCCGGCTGACTGTCGCCCGGGCGCCCCGGGAGGTGGGGTCTCGGCCCGGCGTTCAGTCCGCCCCTGGCCGCGCGACAGCCAGCTCGCCCATGACCGCCGGACGCTCCTCCAGGCCACGCGGCTCCCAGGGCCGCCGCGTCGACCGCTCCTGCAGCGCCAGCCCCCCACGTCCGCCTCGACTCCCGGTTTCAAATCCGCATTTTCGCCGCCGTCCCCGCCCCCCTAGGAGTTCTCCTAAAAGCTGAAGAGCTGAGTGACCCGGCACAGAGTCCGCTTCTGCTTGGCACGAGGATGCGGCCGCTGCTTCCCCCTGGTGTCCTGCCCGGCTCAGATTGGGGAGGGGGCGTGGCGCATCTTCAGGGCAAATTCGGGTGGGCTTGACCTTCCCCCAAAGCAAAGGTCTGGGGGCCTCGGAGGCTGACGGGTGAGCGGAGCCCCGCGGTCTCCGCGTCCTTAACCGTCGCTTCTCAAGCCGCGGACGTCTAGGACGCGGGCTCTCAGTCCGCTGGTGCTGGAAGTGCCTCCCCAGATGGAGCCGCAGTGCTGTGTCCCAGGCTCGGCGTCGCGCGGAGCCTCGGGCCTCTTGGGTCACCGGCCCGGCTGCCGGCGCTTAAAGGCTGGAGCAGGTCCCGGGCGGGCACGCGGACAGAGGGATTGCGCAGAGCGCGGTTCACGGGTTCCGACCTCCCGCCCGCCCCCGACGCTGCGCGGCGTCCGGCGGGCCGACTTGCTGGAGGAGGAGACCAGAAAGGGAGGTTGGAGTGACGGAGCGAAGTAAGTTAGGGGCCTCTCCCCCAGGCAGCCTTCCTAGCCCTGCCCGACCAGACGCCCTTGGCTTCTGGATCCCGCGCGGGGGCGTCTTCCACCCCCACGTGTCGGATCCGCCCGCTCGAAGCGCGCGCCGCGAGCCAGCCCCAGCTCTTGGGGAGGCTGCCAAGGACCGGGGACTGGAGGAGCCCGCGGGCAGGAGACAGTGACCCCGGAGAGTTCCATCTCCCGCACCCCGGCTTGGCTGCCTCGGTGGGCTCCAGAGATCCTGCGCCGACAGGGCTCCGCTGAGAGTGCTTTACCCGACCCTAGCCACAGGCTCGCTAGCCAACCGCCGGGGCCCCTCCCCGAGACCCCGCCTTTCAAGGGGCGCTGGCGCCGCGCTCGAGTCTCACTCACCGGGGAGTGCCCCCTCCGCGCCGCTCTGTCAGGACTGCCCTCCGGGTCCCTCTCCGCGGGGAGCAGAGGTCCACGCCGCGCTCTGCCTTGCCTGGTCCGCGCGCTCCGACGCTGCAACAGGTGGAGCCGCTCGGCTGGCAGCAGCGGTGGCGACTCCACCCCGTCCTCCGCCTCCCGGCCGCGCGGAGCCGCCCCCAGCACTAGTCTCCGCCTGCTGATGCCCGGCTCCTTGCTGGGCCACCCGGGGGCTGCGGCGCTTCCATCCCGGACGCGCAGATCCTGGGAGTGGGTGCTCAAGAGGAGGGTCAGGTCAGGTGCTTAGCGGGCCTGTGTGGGCCCCTCCAGGGCCAGAAGAGGGCGCTCCGTCCCCTTCAGACACATCTCGCCCCCACCTGCGTACCCAGCCACACACTGCCGCTTCGGAATCACCAGCCCCTGGCATTTGGGAGTGAATATGAATACAAGAGGGAAAGATACATGGGCATCTTCGAACTAAGAATTTCCTCGCCTCCCGAGAGTGACCCCAGGCTCAGAGGCCACCCACCTATACTCCCCAAGAGCAGAGAATAAAAAAAACACACTTCCGGGTTCCAATACATCTGCCATCAGAAGCCCTGATGCTGCTAGGATGCCTCTCCCACTCCTCTCCCGTTATCCACCCCTGGATGCCCCTCTTTTATCTAGCCTATCGAGGACAAGCGTTTTAGGTGGCAGCGCTTACAGGAGGCGCATGTGTATACACACACTGGGTGAGTCCTGCAATTACTCCCCCATCCCATTTTATTGTGAAAAATTTCAAACATAAAGTTGAAAGAATTTTATAGTGAATAGCCTTATTCTCAACGAACATTTTACTATACTTGCTTTATTACGTATCTATCTATCTCTCTTGCCATCCATCAACCCATCTTGTTTGGATTCATTTTGAAGTAAGTTGTAGACATCACTACACTCCCCCTCCTCACCCCACCCCCCAACTTCTCCCTGCATATTACTACCTAGAGTTCAATACAACCCTATTTACTTCCAGATTTTTGGGGGGAGGATAAAATTTACATACTATGAAATGCACACATCTTAAGTGTACCATTAAATGAGGTCTCGCAAATGCGTACACTCTTGCAAATTAAACACCTACCTATGCAGCCTCTCAACCAAATATTGTATGTCCCTTCCCAGCAAATCCCTACCCACATTCCTACAGAGGAAATCACTGTTCTGGATTTTTCCGCCATCAACTTGTTTTCACTTTGTAGAACTTAGTCTTGCTTAGTTCTAGATCTTCATATAAATGGAATCATACAGTTATGTATTCTTTTGTGTAAAGCACTGTATCTCTGAGATCTATCCATGTTATATGCCTTAGTAATCTGTTCTTTTATTGCTACTTTATTGTTTGAATATTCATTCTCTTCTTATTGATAGAAACCAGGGCTGTTAAAAATGTTTGCCATCATAAATAATAAAACTGTTAGCAACATTCTCGCACAAGTATTTGCGGATATATGTTTTCATACCTCTTGGGTAAATACCTAGGTGTGGAATTGCTGGGTCATAGGGATGGTGTGTATTTAATTTTATAAGAAACTGCCTAACATTTTTCCAAAGTAGCTATACCAACCAACAAGATACAAGTCTTGGATGTCCCACATCCTTGTGAACATTTGGCAGCATCAGTCATTTTAATGTTAAACATACTGGCGGATGTGTAGTCGTATCTCATTGTAGTTTAATTTGCATTTCCCTGATGACTAATGTGCTTGTTGGCCACTCGTATATCTGTTTTTATCTTTTGAAATATTGTAAAATCTCTGTTGAATATACATTAAAAGATTTGTTTCTCTTTTTTACTACTGAACTGTAGGGATTCTTTATATAGATCCAGGATACTAGTCCTTTCTCAGATATGTATCTTGGAAATATTTTCGACAAGTCTCTGGATTGCCTAATTGTCTTCTTAAAGATGTTTTCTGATGTTTATGTTTTTAATTTTGGTGAAGCCCAACTTATCAATCATTTATGTTTGGATCTCTTTGTGTAATAAGAAATCATTATCTCCCTTAAGGTTGCATAAGTTTTATGGGTTTTTTTCCTGTAGAAATGTTATAGTTTTAGCTTTTGTACGTGGGTCAATGATTTATCTTAAGTTTGTTTCTGTATGGCGTGAGGTAAAAGAGTCGAGGTATATTTTGTTTGTGTGGCTGTACAGTTATTTGAGTGTCATTTGCTGAAAAGACAAAAGTGAATTTATTAGAGGAATCTGTATCCTGCTCATTATTTGTCCATCCTTATAAGAATACCACAGTATTTAGATTACTTGTAGCTTTATAATCGGTCTTGAAGTCAGGAAGTGTGAGTCCTCCAACTCTGCTCTTCTTTATCAAGATTTTCTTTGGGTATTATAGGATCCTACCATTTCCATAAAAATTGTAGAATCAGCCTGTTAATCTCATCAGAAAAAACCTTGTGAGAACTTGATTAGGATTGTGTCAGATCTATTTTAGGGAGAACTGACATCTTAATTCATGAATGAGGTATAGCCCTCAATTTATTTCAGACTTAGCAAATTTTCATGTAGAGATCTTGCACATCTTTGTAAATTCTAAAGTATTTTGGTTTTTTGATGAAATTGTAAATGAAACATCAAGATCCTATTTTCCAACTGTTTGCTGTAGTATGTAAAAATACAAATGATTTTTACAAATTAACTTGGTTCGTGCAACCTTGCTGAATTCACTCATTAGTTAAGTAGTTGATTCCTTTAGGATTTTCATTTATTTATTTATTTATTTAGGGCTGTATTGGTTCTTCATTGCTGTGCGTGGGTTTCCTCTGGTTGTGGTGAGCAGGGGCTGTTCTTATGTTGCGGTGTGTGGGCTTCTCATTGAGGTGGCTTCTCTCGTGGAGCACCAGCTCTAGGCACACAGGCTTCAGTAGTTGCAGCACTTGGGCTCAGTAGTTGTGGCTCGTGGGCTCTGGAGCGCAGGCTCAGTAGTTGTGGCGCACGGGCTTAGTTGCTCCGCAGCATATGGGATCCCCTGCATTGGGAGGCGGATTCTTAACAACTGCGCCACCAGGGAAGTCCCCCTTTAGGATTTTCTACGTAAATAACCATGGCATCTGAAATAGTGTTTTGCTTCTTCTTTTCTGATATTTACCTTTTTTTTTCTTGTCATTGCTGCAATGGCTAGGACCTCAGTATAATATTGACTAGAAGTGGTGGAAGCAAACATCCTTGTCTTGTTCATGATCCTAGGGGAAAGCCTTTAGTTCTTCCACCATTAACTACAGTGTGGGTTTTTCATAGATACCCTTTATCAGGTTGAGGAAGTTTCCTTTTACTTTTGTTTGAGTTTTTTTTAAAACATGAATGAGTGCTGAATTTTATCAAATGCTTTTCCTGCATTTAGTGTAACGATCATATAATTTTCTCCTTTATTCTGTTAATATCTTGAATGTCATTTATTGCTTTTCTAATGTCAAGCCAACCTTGCATTTCTGGGATAAATTCCACTTGGAATTTCTACTCGTATTTCATTCTTCTAATTCCTTTTGGGTTTACTTTACTTCTTTTCACAGCTTCTTACAGTGGATGGTAAGGTCACATATTTTAGATCTTCTTTTCCAATGTTTGCATTTTTCAGCTATAAATCTCCATTAGCCCTGGGCTAGCTGCATCCTAAAAATTTTGGTATGCTGTATTTCTACATCATTTTGTTGAATACATTTTCCAATTTTTTCTTCTTTGACCCACAAATTATTTAGCTGTGTTAATTTTTTTTTTTTTTTTTGCGGTACGCAGGCCTCTCACTGTTGTGGTCTCTCCCGTTGCGGAGCACAGGCTCCGGATGCACAGGCTCAGTGGCCATGGTTCACAGGCCCAGCCGCTCCGCAGCATATGGGATCTTCCCGGACAGGGGCACGAACCCGTGTCCCCTGCAGCAGGCAGGCGGACTCTCAACCACTGCGCCACCAGGGAAGCCCTAGCTGTGTTAATTTTTTAAGTCTGTTTTTAAAGACAAATTATAACATTTTCAATGTGGTCAAGTGAAAAAAATGCACATCCTAAAAGTTAAGAATTATGTTTTGTCAGACTTTCTGAGGATTTCAAGCCCAGGACACAGCTTCTCAGATAGTTCTGAGGGACTGCTCTGAAGAGGGGGGGGAGGAGCCAGGGTATATAGGAGTTTTCCAGCAAAAACCAGGTAGCTGGAACACCAAAAGATTACTGGTAAAGAAAACTGGGTATCTCAAGTTGATGAATTTAGTACTTTTCTGTGTATGGGAAGATGCAACATCTGGGCTCACTGAAATCATTCCTTTGATATGCACCTGAGCTATCTAGGGCCAGTATCCTGTTCTTTCCCATCCTGAGTCCCCTCAGGGTGCACCACTGGGAGTGGCTGCAGTGGCTTGATGGCTGCCACATCTTTTGTTTACTGATAAGGCAGGCAGTGTTTTTCATTCACAGGTCAGAGGACCATATTTGGTATGTTTCAGTATTCCTAAATTTATTGAGACTTGTTTTATGGTCCAGAATATGGTCTTAGTGAATGTACCATATGCATTTGAAAAGAATATGTATTCTGCAGTTGTTGGATGTAGTGTTCTATAAATGCCAATTACGTCAAGGTTGTTGATAGTGTTTTTCAGATCTTCTGTCTTTAGTGACATTTGTTCTAGTTATTCTAACAATTATTGAGAGTATTAAAATCACCAACTATGATTGTCAAATTGTCTATTTCTCCCTTTAATTATGTCAGTTTGTGTTTCACGTACTTTGAAGCTGTTATTTAATATAAGCATTTATGATTATTGTATCTTCCTGATGTAGTGACCCTTTTATTTTTATGAAATGTCTGTCTTTATCTCTGGTAATACTCTTTGCCTTGAAGTTTATTTTGTCTGATATTAATCTGGTTACCACAGGCTTCATTTACTTAACATTTGCATGGTATCTTTTCCATTTACTTTTAACCTATCTCTGTCTTTATATATATTTAAGGTGGATTTGTTACGGACAGCATATAGCAGTTCGGTATTCTTTCTTTCCATTTTTCTGGTCAGTTCTGACAATCTCCACATTTTAACTGATCAGATAAACACTGTCCATCACTTCTGTGATGAGGGAGATATCCCATATCTATGCTGTTCTATAAAGTGGTCCATCGTGGTGCTACTGGGCACTTGAAATGTGACTAGTGCAAGTAAGGAACTGAATTTTTAACTTTATTTGATGTTAACAACATATTTAAATATCACATGTGGCTAGTGACTGCTGTATATAATTTATGATGGAGAAATTCTGGCTTCTGTTCCTCTAAAAACAATACTTCTTAAACAGGCAGTAAACTTGGCTGAACTCAACTGCAAAATTATCTCTACAGTGGGAAGTATCTCAAATTCTAGTTCAGTTCTTTTAGCCTTAGCCACGCACGCACAGTTCAGCGGTCAGCCAGAGATTTGAGCAGAGTTTACAAACACATTGGGAATCCCCCCTCTGGCTCTTTCTTCTATTATTTTCCTCTTTACTCTCAGAGGCTGTAGATGCTTCAAACCCTGTACTCTGGATCTCCAAGCCAAGAAGACTGTAGCTTTCCAACTGGTGGTTTACCTGCCATGCGTAAACCTGACCTCAGACTAAAACCTGACCTCAGGCCCAAAGTGGTGAAAAGACAGGAAGCTCACCCAGTGGAGTGCCTTTCTTTCAGTTGTTCACTCTCTTCTTTTCTGCCTGCTTTTGGTTGCTTTCAGTAGCTGGTATAAGCTCCGCCCCAGAGCGTATACTTTTATTTGTGAAAGAATTGGTTCAATAGGAGCCATTTGGCGCTGCCAGAAACCGGAAGTTACGTGGTTTCCCCACAACGTTTGATAATGAAATTTTCAAACATACACCGAAGTCGAAAGAATTTTAGAGTCGCAATCTAGATTGTACAACTGAATTTTTCTATACTTTATCATGTATCTACTCGTCCTTTAATACACCTTATTTTAAAGCATTTCAAAATAAACTGCAGACATCAATACACTTGCCCCTAAATACTTCAGTATATATATAAGTAGAGTTCAGCTCCTGATTTTTTCTTATGCAGAATTTACAGACAATGCACATATCTGAGCTTGTACATTCTTTGAGTTTTTAAAAAGCAGCTTTATGGAGCTATAATTCACATTCAATAAAAATGACCCATTTGGTGTATAATTCAAGGGGTTTTGTAAAGTGTAACCAATGCCACAATCATGCTAGGAACATTTCCATCACCCCTAAAAGTTCCCTTATGCACTCAATCCCCTCTTTCCACAGCTGCACTTATTTTTAAGGCCACCCAGTTCTGCTTTGGGCAGGGGCTGGGTGCCACACCAAGAACAGGAACTAGAGACCCAGGGGAGAGGTCATCCACTGCCAAGTGTCCTGGAATGCCAGAGAAGACTGGAATGGCAGAGCAGAACCAGGGCTAGGCTGGGCTCTTCCTATGTGCTTCCTCCCAGGTTGTTTCTAGAGAGGTGTTAAGTGGCTGAGATCACACAGTTCATTCCTCTCTCTTAAGGAAGATTCTGCCAGTCCAAGCACAAGTAAAGATGCCCATTTCTTGAGGCTATTGTGGTATCAGAGGCGTTCAGGAAGCAGGAGCTCCCTCTGTCTTCAAGAAGGCAACTGTAGGCAGTTCACAGATCTCTTTGCGCCTCAGTTTCTTCATTTGTAAAATGGACTTCCTCTCAGGGCCGAAGGGTCAACTCACATGTGGGGTTCACATGAACATAGACTCCCAACCCCACCCTCAGTCCCAACTCAGCCTCCACGAGGACCCCTCTTTCCCAGAGGCAGGAGGCAACATGGATCCGTGCTTTCAGGGCAGGAAGTATGTGGGTCAGCTCTGCAGAGTTGTTCAGGGCGCGTTTGAGAGCCTGGGTCCCCAGACAAAGACTCCCTTGAAAATAGAGCCCCCGCCTCTGGAATCCAGAGGCCTATTAGCCACCCTGCTGCACCCAGGACTCTTCAATCTACCCCCGTCTGTCAGAAAAACCTGCCTTTAGTAGTGGGTGACGGAGCAATATTTGTGGCAAGTAGCTAATTTTTCAGAAGGCATGCGTTTTATTTTTTACACTTGAGTTACCATTCTCTAAATGTCCCAGGGAGAGACTGCCAGTTTGGTACTTACCAAGAATCCTTCCAATTTACATCGGAAGGAGCTCCATTTCATTTGATTCTTACAACAATCCCACGAGGCAGGAAGGATAGCTATTAGCCCCACATAACAGATGAGAAAATGAAGACTCAGAGGCATCACATGACTTGCCTAAGGTCTCATGGGCGGAGGGAGCACAGCTGGGGCTAGACAATTCTAGTGAGGAGTGTCACCGCTCAGGCTTTGGTAAAACCTCAAGTCATCCCCCAGGTGACCATCTGTCTTCATTCAGAGTGGGTGAACTAGCAAACCTGGGAAAGAATACATTTTAGATCGTAACCCTGAACCCACTCACACAAATTGAAACAAAAATAACCTTACTTTGTGCTACACACAGATAATTTCTATAATCTTTCATTTAAAAGTGCTGGTCATGACACCCTAAATTGATTCATGATTCACTAAAGGGTTGTGACCCGAAGTTTGAAAAATCACTGCTTTAGAACACTCAAGTTACAAGGGTTCACTTATATAACCAGCTTTTTTGAGAAATTTGGATTTTAAAATGTCCTTCTTGGTTTCCTTTTGCTTTTATTTATTTTAAAATTGAAGTATAGTTGATTTAGAATGTTAATTACTGCTATACAGCAAAGTGATTCAGTTACACATATATACCTTTTTTTAAAATATTCTTTTCCATTATGGTTTATCATAGGATACTGAATATAGTTCTCCGTGCTATATAGTAGGACCTTGTTGTTTATCCATCCTATATATACTAGCTTACATCTGCTGACCCCAACCTCCCAGTCCATCCCTCCCCCAACCCCCTCCCCCTTGGCAACCACGAGTCTGTTCTCTATGTCCGTGATTCTGTTTCTGTTTCACAGAGAGGTTCATTTGTGTCATATTTTAGATTCCACATGTAAGTGATATCATATGGTATGTGTCTTTCTCTTTCTGACTGATTTCACTTAGTATGATAATCTTTAGTTGCATCTTTTTACTTTTAAATAAAATCTGCATGCTTGCACACGTTCTTTAAGAACAAGGCATACTGGCACAATATTAATACTTCACCTAGAGAGACTTCTTGTTCTGGATTGGACCTCAGGCATCTTCCACTTGTCTTTGGTGAACTCTGCACCTGGCCCCCCCTCAGCAGGGGCAGTCCCTGATCTGGAGTGCTTGCATCATGGATGGACACATGACTCAACCTGACCAATCAGATGTGTCAGGGGACTTTGGCCAGCGCTGTTGGGAAAGAAGTATTTTGTTTTCTCTGAAATGACGAGCCGGATATAATATGGGATCCTGGAGTGTGTGGTGGTGGTGAGGGAGTGGGAATTTCAGCCTCCAGGTGGAGAGAGCTTGCTTGAGAATGATGTCCAGAAACTGGAAAGCAGAGCTGAGACTTGAAGGTAGACTTGGTTACATTATGATCCTCTCGCATTTGATAGACTCGTGTTAAAAGTCTCTTTCATTGCTTAAGCCTAACTAATCTGGCTTCTGTAACTATAAAAGCATCCTAATGTAGTCTTTCATAAAAATATTAATAAAGTATTATTAAATAACAAATATTTACAGAGGCTTTTTTTTTTTTTTTTTTTTTTGTGGTACGTGGGCCTATCACTGCTGTGGCCTCTCCCGTTGCGGAGCACAGGCTCCGGACGCGCAGGCTCAGCGGCCATGGCTCACGGGCCCAGCCGCTCCGCGGCATGTGGGATCTTCCCGGACCGGGGCACGAACCCGTGTCCCCTGCATCGGCAGGCGGACTCTCAACCACTGCGCCACCAGGGAAGCCCTACAGAGGCTTTTAAATTTTAGTAATGTCAAGTATCTGAAGAAAACAAAATCAGCATTCAGCTGTCATAATGTTAATTTCTAAAGAACCTATGAACACAGAGCCACCCAGATCACGCACAGTGGCATCATCTGTGTCCTTGGGGCCACAAAGGGACACACACTAGTTCTGTGACCTTGAACCTTACTTTCCCCTCTTACAAAATGAGGTATAACCTGCCCCACGTGTGATGATGTATATAAAGTTACCTACTATCATATCCCATAATAAACTCCCTACGGATGCAATTTCTCCTTTGCCTTTCCCTTCTGAGAGTCTCTTTGTGCCTATTAAGAAAACCGGCCGTTGCAATGGGGCTCTCCGAAAACCTTGCTACAAAGGGAAGAGGAGAAACTGAGCCAAGTGCCTTCTACTGATTAACATTAATCAGACTGCAGTTTCAGTAGAGCTTCTGGTAGACCTAAAGAGAATAAAGTGTAATTTATACACAGCAGTTGGATTCTGCGCTGAGAGACTTGCTTGGAACTCTGTTGTAAAAACTGGGCTACTAATCGTACCCAGATTTGCAATGCTTTGGCCCCGTGACTACTCGTCACACCTCCTTAAATATATGAGGCGCCCTCATTTCAACACATCCCTGCTCCCCACTTCCTGGGCTGCCTCTTGCCCTCCCCCCTCCAGCATCCTCTACGCCGGCAGTTTTCTGTGCTTTAGATCTACTGAGTCAATGGAAACGCCAGGTTTCAGAGAACTGAAGAGAACATACTTAACAAGGCAAAGTTTTCAGCCATCGATGTTCTCTCTTGAAAGGAACTGGCTCCACTGCCAGGTTCTGGCTTTAACACTGCAGTGGCTCAGCCCTGCACGCTAAGGCGGCATTTAGTGGCTGATTTTGTGCACTGCCAGCAGGTTCTGTCCCGCCAACCGTGCACTGTTACAGTGTCTGAAAGTGCACCTGGTTTTGTAGCTACAGCTACAAATCATGTATGGGAGCCCTGCTCCTTGACTGGAGCATTGGCCACACCTGCTGCCTGGCTCCTCCCAGCAGTCCTGCCTGGGTTCAAATCCCAGCTTTGCCCCTTGCCAGCTGTGTGACTCTCTCTGGACAAATCATCTTAGTTTCCCCATGTGTAAAATGGGGATAATAATAATGCCTCCTTGATCAGGTTCTTATGAAGATTCAGTTAGTTAATATGCATAAGTCAGAACAGTACCCGGGACACAGCAAGTACTCAGTACTTGTGGGTCAGTGTTACTCCTCAGGGACTGGTGGACAGAGACGGGGCTCAGAGGTGGTCCCTGCCTCTACGCTGCTGTGTTGGCATCTCCCAGGAACCCGTTTTCTGGCCTCATCTTTTGTTTCTGCCTGTGAATCCTACTATGTAAGCAACGGCCACTTAAGACGTATAACTTACTAGTTGATAGAAATTCAGTAAGAAATTGTACTGTTTTGTTTGTAGTACTTTTGTCCTGCATATTGCTTGAAATAAGTGGGCTACTAAACTGGGCAAACTCCTCAAAGATTTAATCATAATGGGATGTGACCTATGTATAACACGTGTTAGCATATCAGCAAAAGAATTTTACATTTAATTCTATACAATTGTTAAGCTAACTTATTTCTGCCAGTCACTGAGTTCCTGTAGACTTCTGTCATTATACTTTGTCATTACAATTAATATCATTCATGCACCAACACAATTGCTACATTTTACAAATGTAAAAAAAAGAATGCCTACCTAACCTTTTCTTTGACATATTCAGTCAAAAGCAAGTATTCTCAAGGAATTCTCGAGGATGGGGTTAGTTAAAGCTCTAACTCTACAGTAAGGGGGGGGGGAGTCAAAATGTCTTAAGATTTGAATCAAACACTTAGATCACCCAAAAATGGTTTCACAATGGATCAAATGATATTAGACATTGTTTCTTAGAAAGTGAATTTTTACTGTCATGTGGGAAAAAAAGTTGCAACAAAATCAAATCTAAGATCCTCATTTTAAGCATACTGAATCTGATGCAGAAACCATGTTCATTTGAAACGTCATGTGATATTAATAAATTCCATTAAGGACAACTATGTAACTTCCACACATGAAAACTTCCACACTAGGAAAATGAAGCTTGGTGCTGTTGCTCACTGTGGGATCTTAAGGATGTTATTTAAGAGAAGGCTGGAGAGGAAGTGGAGAAAAGGGAACCCTCCTGCACTGTTGGTGGGAATGTAAGTTGATACAGCCACTACTGAGAACAGTATGGAGGTTCCTTAAAAAACTAAAAATAGAGCTACCATATGACCCAGCAATCCCACTACAGGGCATATACCCTGAGAAAACCATAATTCAAAAAGATACATGTACTACAATATTCATTGCAGCACTATTTACAATAGCCAGGACATGGAAGCAACCTAAATGTCCATCAGCAGATGAATGGATAAAGAAGATGTGGCATATATATACAATGGAATATTACTCAGCTGTAAAAGGAATGAAATTGAGTGATTTGTAGTGAGGTGGATGGACCTAGAGTCTGTCATACAGAGTGAAGTAAGTCAGAAAGAGAAAAATACCGTATGCTAACGGACGTATATGGAATCTAAGAAAAAGGTACTGATGAACCTAGTGGCAGAGCAGGAATAAAGACTCAGACGTAGAGAACGGACTTGAGGACACGGGGCGGGGGGAAGAGGAAGCTGGGACGAAGTGAGAGAGTAGCTTTGACATGTATACACGACCAAATGTAAAATGGATGGCTAGTGGGAAGCAGCCGCATAGCACAGGGAGATCAACTCAATGCTTTGTGATGACCTAGAAGGGTGAGACAGGGAGGGGATACAGGGATATATGTATACATATAGCTGATTCACTTTGTTGCACAGCAGAAACTAACACAACATTGTAAAACAATTATACTCCAATAAAGATAAAAAAAAAAGAGAGAGAAGGCTGATGTGAGGATTAAACAAGCATTTAAGTACAGGAGTTTAAACATAGGAAGAAGTCAGGAAACATCAGCTATTACATTATGTAGAAAAATACAGTCTCCAAATCAGTGAACTTCTAAGGCTGATTTTTATCAACTATGGTTAAAACTAGGTCTCCTTTCCCAGGAGTATGAGGATAAAACATAATTTAAAAATCCCATCTCCCTCCCTCCCCCAGGAAAGAAGCTGGTGGCAGATCATTCCTCTCTTCACCAGAGAAGTGAGGGGACATGGAATCCTCCTGCCTAAATGGCAAGTGACTTCCTTTAAGTCACCAAGTGTCAGGGTTGACAATTTCCTGCCTCCAAAAATTTGGGGAGGGTCTCTTAAATGCTTAAGCATTTAGAATACTGTTGAAATTCATTGTCCAATATGAAAATCTCATTTAGATTTTTGGCTACATGTCCATCTCTGTAAAAGGATGCTAGGTAAGATTTCAAAAGAACAAGATAAAACTTTTTAAGAAAAAGAGGCAGCGGTTCCTTTCGTCCACATGCAGAGAAACTCCTTACTCAGCAGATGAGTCTCCTGTATCGGGCAGCTTACGAAGAAGAGGGTGGATTCTTTTATATGGAAGTTTGCCCTCAGCAGGTATAAAGTCACTGGATAAGTGTTTCCATGAGATCTGAAAGGACGGAAGGAGGTGGGGAAAAAGGATAAAAAGTGGCCCGCAGCTACGGCAGACAGAGAGGAGGCGAGGGTTTCCTGAGTTGGGGAGAAATAACTGTTGAACCCCGACCTGAGAATAACAGAAGTGGTTTCCTCCAACATTAACAAGTGTTTGGACTTCCCTGGTGGTCCAGTGGCTAAGACTCCGGCCTCCCAATGCAGGGGGCCCAGATTTGATCCCTGATCAGGGAACTAGATCCCACATGCCGCAACGAAGATCCCCCGTGCCGCAACTACGACCCAGCGCAGCCAAATAACTAAACAAATATTAAAAAAAAAAAATTAACAGGCGCTGATGATGCTTTTTTGTAGCACTTTGGGTAATTTAGCCAGTCACATTAATAGAAGGACCAGAAGGGGTTGAACCTCATGGGATTTAATCAATCCCATGTTGATTACTCTTGAGGCATTACTTTATTTTCCACATGTGCTATCAACTGTGCCCAGAGAGCTCGTGGTACTGACCTGGTACTGCGCTGGCCTGGCCTAGCCCTGCCTCGCTGAGCCCATGCTGACCAGGTCAAGGGCCACAGGAGGCAGCTCTCCGGGACTGGGCATGCACACCCACTGGGTACATGCCCCTTGACCTTGGACTTCCCCTAACTGTACCTTGATGTACCTAACCAGCCCATCCTACAGAGATTGTCTCAGCTTCCAGAAGGGCACTCTGGGTCCCTGCTGGGTCTAGGGTGCCGCTCCAAGTGTGGCTGTGGACCAGGACTGTGATGAGTACAGAAAGTAAAAGTGAGCATTTAGAAACTTTCTTAGCAATCTGACAGTGCTGTGACATACAAGCACCTGATCCTGTATCCTATAAAAGTATCTGTCCACAGTGGATTGGGGGAAAATGGTCCATCTCCTCAGATACTGTCCACCACACTGCCTGGGAACCTGGGCCACCTGGAAGTACAGAACAGGCTCTGGATGCTGCCGGACCTGGGTTCAAACACTGGTGAGAGCACTTTCTAGAAGTGTGACCTTGGACAAGCACTTCACCTGAGTCCAGGTTTCCTTATCAGGAAAATGAGGATAAGCCTAATGACTCAAGGGTGTCCCCTGTACAGTCCCCACTCTGTGCAGGCACTTTCATGTCCTAACTCACTGGACAGTCTCAATGAGCCTCTGTAATGGGAATGATTATTACTCCACCCCTATCTTACAGGTGAGGGGACCAAAGCACAGAGAAGTGGTGGCAGAACTGGGATTCAAAGCCCGGCAGCCTGACTCCAGCTCTGGGCTCCGACCCACTTTGCAGTCATGTGGATCAGATGAGCCACATACCCGAGTCCGCTATCCTTTGACTGGCTGGGCCCCAAGCAGCCCAGGCTTCCTGGGTCCTGCCCGGAGCTGGCCGACTACTTGCGGCGGTTGTGATGCTCCCCTGCTGCCTGGAGGCTGGTACTCCCCCCACGCCCACCCAGGACGGACCACTGTGCTGGTGGGAATCACAGGTCTTTGACGGCAGTCCCCTGGACACCCAGCTCAGACTCCTGGGCTCCCGCTCTGAGCCGGCCCCACCGCTACTACCAGTCCAGGGCACCTTCCCTGTTGCCTTCCAAGGCAGCTGGGCTCATCTGATACAGGGTCTGAATGCCCCTGAAGTAGAAGGCAGCGTGCGAAAAGGATTAAGCCTAACTTTTCTTACCAGTGGAAGAAACTGGTTAAACGAATTCAGTGGCTTTTCAACTTTATGTTTTTAAGCAGAATGCAAAACAAAAAGCCACCCAGATAGTATCCTTTAGAGAACCCAATACGTAAAAGTGGTGAAGGAAGGCTCCTCTGACCGGGGAAGGAGAAGGGAGGAGCCCCGGACCCTCACCCACCCCGGCAGCTCTCTGATGTGAACATCCTTGGCCTCTGAGGAACAGTCTGGAAAACTAGCATCTTAAAAAAAAATCTTTCAAAATTAACATTGAACTCTATTCTAAATTCTAGGATGAAGAAGCTGATGACAACCTGGAAATGAGCCTCACGCAGAAGAAAAAACGAGAAGGCTTTAAGTCATCTGAGGAGAGCGCGGATCCTGCGTGTGAAAGTCAGGAACATGCCCTTCACAAAGCAGGACACAAAGCAGGACGATGCTCGTCGCTCTGACCCAGGCAGCTGGGGCCTGGGGGACGTCCTGAACCTTTCTGGGGCTCAGTTCCCTCACTTGTGAATTAAAGGCACCCAATCAGTCCACCTTTCAGGGGCTCTTCTGAGTGAAATACTTGTGTGCTTTTGTATGATCCTGCGAGCTGTCTTTTGTGGACATTTTTGGGGATGGAGGAGACACCATGCACTGTGGGGAATGGGTGAGGGGAGGGCAGGTGGTCCTTGAGCGGGAAGGCAGCCAGCACAGCCGGGGGCGGGGGGATGAAACGCCGTCTAAAGCTGCAGGGTGACGATAGTCAACATGGCCCACAGCGTCGGGGCAGCCGCACCAGCCGACACACCCCAGACTCCCTCCAGCAACCCCGAGACACACTAAGAAAGCTGAGAGAGGGCTGGGTGAGAGGTCACGTTCCTGCTCTGAGAAGCTTCAGCTGAATCCAGAGCACCTCTCCTGACAGAGCACAACTGACACATGTCAACCTTCAATCCACAAGCGCCGACACCACCGTGAAAGTCCTCATCGCTAGGAAGGTCATTTTACACCTATATATTCTTTTAACGTGGTGAAGTTTAATAGCTTTCATCCCAAAGCATAGAAAAGGGAATTATGAAAATATATAAATTTTTAAAGTGAGAATGTTAACAATGGCCATTAAAAGGATAATCGACATCTGTGTTTGAAAGCTCGACCTTTGCAAAGAGTTTTGTAGGGGGGCAGATAAAACATTAAGAAAAGTGAATACCCAGTGCAAACAAGGACATCCAATGTTCGGGGTTCAATGCCTTACACGTCAACTTCACAGTACTTTACTGCTCTCAGGAGGGAACCCACATGTTCCCGTGTGTATCTGGTGCTTTGACATAAGGAATGTTCCAAATCCAGGGCCGATCTGGGGGAAAAAAATATTACATAAGTATAATACTGATTTAAATAGGATTACAGAAAATTCACCCACCTGACAGGATAAAACTACTCATGGGCCGGAGTCTACAAATCATGAAGAGCCTTTTCTGAATCAAGCCCCGACGAGAGCCCTTATAGGTAAGAGCTTGTAGTAAAGCTTCATGTTAAGACACGGGTGAGTGAACATGGGAGCAGGCTGAAGCCCGGGGTGAACGCTGGCTTGCCACTTAGGTTGACAAGTCACTTCACCTCTCTGAGCCTCAGCCTCCTTATGTGTATCTAAGTCTGGAGCTGTCAGGAGGATTAAATGAAATAAACCCGTGTAGTGCACAAGATGCAGTGTTCCACACAGAGAGAATGTAACAAATGAGGGCGGCTCATTTTCTTCTTTTAAGAACCTGCAGAAACCAACAGTGACAATGGGTTCAGTCAAAGGCCATTTTTCTGCTCTCAGCAGCTGGTCATGGTCGCACAGAGCCAAGACGCCCTGCGTCACATCCCTGAAATGGTTTTGTTCTGTAACTTAAGGCTAGTGATTGATAAGGCATAAAGGTCTCTGTATAATGACCGTAGACCAACATTGAGAAAAGCAACATGCCTTGGAATGGTACAACGGAAAGGTGACCTGGGTTCAAATCCTGCCTTCATCCTTCTCTGCAGCCTGAGGAAGCATGTGGATTTTGGCCTCAGGTTCCCTATCTCTGAAATGGGAAGTAATTACATTAGCAAACTCCCAGGATTATTGTGAAGCATGAATGAGAGAACATCTGTGAAAGTTCCTGGCATGTTGTAGGTGCTCAATATGTGTGAACTTTTCTTCCGTTTAACTGATGTTTCACAAATTGAAAAAATTGGAACAAATCTCTTTTACCACACATGGCTACTGCCCGAGTCAAACCATTTCAAAAAGAACCATAATAATATGGGTAGGGTGTAGGGACTTCCCTGGTGGCGCAGTGGTTAACAATCCACCTGTCAATGCAGGGGACACGGGTTCAAACCCTGGTCCGGGAAGATTCCACATGCTGTGGAGCAACTAAACCCGTGCGCCACAACTACTGAGCCTCTGCTCTAGAGCCCACGAGCCACAACTACTGAGCCTGTGCACCACAACTACTGAAGCCCAAGCACCTAGAGCCCCTGCTCTGAGAAGCCACTGCAATGAGAAGCCCAAGCACCACAACGAAGAGTAGCCCCTGCTCTCAACAACCAGAGAAAGCCCACGTGCAGCAACAAAGACCCAATGCAGCCAAAAATAAATTATTTAATTAAAAAAAATACGGGTAGGGTATAAATACACTACAAGGATTAAAAAGAACCCCCCACATTATTGTCCTGAGAAATACAGAGGATGGAAGGGTTGCATGCTTATAGTAAACTGGCCGCTTGGCAGGTCAGCTGAGATGGACCATCCGCCTGCAGCCCCTGGGGGAGGCTTTCTCCTTTTCCTGAACAGAGGCAGATGGTAGCTTGGAGGCCGACCTGGCAAACAATGGTATCTGCTGCTCCTTCCACCCAGCCTCGCTGTTTGTTTTGAATAATCACAGGGCGAGTGTGCAAATGGCAACTACCAGCAGGAAGTGCAGGAAAAGAATGCCAAAGATGGCAACAAGTTATCAGAACCCCGTTCTCTCCCCTTTGGCCTTGAGATGGGTTGAAAGCATGAAACCACACTTTCTGGTAATTAAGTTTCTTAAGAGGTAAGGGACTAGCAGGGCTAGAGACTTGGCTCCCTGGCTACTCACTGGCCTTAAGAAAGCACGCACTCTCTTTCATTGGAAACACCATCTTCTGTGGCTGGACCTCCCCTTATTTACCTCTTTCCCTGCAAACTGCTCTGTTGGGCAATGTCTACTCTGCTTCATCCCCCAGGCAGAAGACCCCCTGGTCCCTGCTATATGAATAGCCATTCGAGAGATTCTTCACCAGTGCAGATCTGTGATACAGACATTTGCCAGTGAGGCTGTAACTTAAAGACCACCACGGCATTTATAGTGGACCCTTGAACAACCTGGGTTTGAACTGTGAGGGTCCACTTATATGCGATTTTTTTCAATAAATACACACTACACGATCAGTGTTTGGTTGAATCTGGGGATGTGGAACTGCGGATACGGATGGCTCACTATGGGGCTTGAGCATCTGTTGATTCTGGGATCCAAGGTGGGTCCTCGACCAATCCCTGGCAGATACCAAGGAATGACTACTCCTTTCCCTCAAATTTAGTCAACGATGACCAAGCGAGGACCTGGAAACCACGCTCCTGGCAAATCCCCCTGAGGCTCTGCTTTATAAACGAGCAAATGTCTGCACCTCCCAGGCAGAGCCTTTCCATGCCAGCTGCAAGGCCTTCCACTACCGTGGGGGAAGGCCACAAAAAGGGCCAAGAGGAAGGTGAAAAGAGGGGGGGTTATGATTCTGTTGTGTTTTTACACCCATTACTACTGGAAATCAGCCATTACCACTCACTGGCTCAGATGAAGGCCTGTTTTAGGCAATCCTCCTAAACTGTCCCATGAGAGAACAACTTGCCTCACATGATACAGTCACATGTGTATATGAAATACTTGGTCGTGCTGGTTAGACGCCTGGTACTCTGCTAGCCAAACATGAAGGCCTCTCAAGTTTACGGTCCAGGGGGCAGGCAGACAAGCAGGCATGCCCTGCTGCTGGGATGCTGAACCCCACTGTGTCTGTGCAGCAGTTCCCTGACCGGGCTGATGTGGGAATTGCTGGCACGTTTTTCTGGGACCCACCCCTGGAGAGCTCGTTTCAGTAGGTCTGGGCTGGGGCCTGGCAATGTGCACCCTTGTCAAGTTCTAAAGGTGATCTTCACAGAATCTGTTTGGGATCTGAGGCTAAAGGGGATGAAAAATGTCTTTTTTTTTTTTTTTTTCTGGAATACGATGAAAGGATTTAAAACAGGAGAGGGAACGATCAGATAAGCCTGGCAGCAGCGTGGAGGATGGCATCCAGGGGGTGGAGTGCAGAACCAGGGAAATGAAAGAGCAGCACAGTCCGGGTGAGGGTCCGGGTGAGGCCTGCGTTAGGGCCACGGTGGGGGAGGACCAAGGACAACCTGGGGGGCATGGTTCCCTCTGTGTGTCCCTGTGGTCAGGGACTGCATGCTACAGTGTGTGATTTACAATGTTAGTGATTTTGCTTTGTAAAAGTTTTCTTTTAAAAACACAGTTCCTGTTGTAAAATGGGTTTGGGTATGTGTAACTTTTCATGGGAGGAGTAATATAAACTCAAGGAGGGCAAGGATTTGTGTCTGTCTTGTTCACTGATCTATTCTAAGCACCTAGCTGGTACCTGTGCACAGCAGGTTCTCAATGATATACCTGTGGGGAGAGAATAAGCAGCAAGCATAAAGCAGGTACCCCTGTAGCTAAGTCTTTGTTTTTGTTTTATTTGATCAATTTCTTGGTGTCAGGATGTGTGGTGGTCTCTTGTATCCAACTGTGATTTGTTCACATTAGTGTATTTCTCTGCTCTTCTTATAGTCTCCTGACTTAAAAAATACTGAACAAGATCTTATATATGTTAAAGTGGCTTGAAAATCACTTATTCAAATGCAGTGCTTTTTTTTTTTAATTTATTTATTTTCGGCTGCGTTGGGTCTTCGTTGCTCTGTGTGGGCTTTCTCTAGTTGCGCTGAGCGGGGGCTACTCTTCTTTGCGGTGCACGGGCTTCTCATTGTGGTGGCTTCTCTTGTTGCACAGCACGGGCTCTAGGCACCCTGGCTTCAGGAGTTGTGGCTTGCAGGCTCTGGAGCGCAGGCTCAGTAGTTGTGGCGCACGGGCTTAGTTGCTCCGCAGCATGTGGGATCTTCCCGGACCAGGGCTCAAACCTGTGTCCCTTGCACTGGCAGGAAGATTCTTAACCACTGCACCAACAGGAAAGCCCGAAATATAGTGCTTCTGAAATGTTCTTAACCACTCAACTTTTCCAAGCACTGGTAAGATGCCTTTGTTTTTTTTTTTTTTTTTTTTTTTACATTTATTTATTTTTGGCTGTGTTGGGTCTTCGTTGCTGTGCACGGGCTTTCTCTAGTTGTAGTGAGCGGGGGCTACTCTTCGTTGCGGAGCGTGGGCTTCTCACTGCGGTGGCTTCTCTTGCTGTGGAGCACGGGCTCTAGGCACGCGGGCTTCAGTAGTTATGGCTTGCGGGCTCTAGAGTACAGGCTCAGTAGTTGTGGCACACGGGCTTAGTTCCGCGGCATGTGGGATCTTCTCGGACCAGGGATTGAACCTGTGTCCCCTTCATTGGCAGGCGGATTCTTAACCACTGCACCACCAGGGAAGCTCAAGATGCCTTTTTAAGGTGCACATGACTCCCCCGAATGTTGGCTTTACAGGAAATGGTGATATCTGAATCCCTGGCATTATTCTACATGCTAGTAAAGCAGTGTGGAAGTTAAAACAGTACTGATAAAAAAAAAACTAAAATGTTCCAGTCTCTCTAGCATATGTCTTTCAAAGGAAATGTGTAAAAAATAGAAAACTCACTTAAACAATGGAAACCTTCTGCTTGCTGGTCAAATAAAAGGATTACCATTTTCATTACATGGTCTAAGACACTACCTAGTTGTAAACTTTTAAGTTCTTAGCAATGCTTTTTCTAGTGGAACTGAGGGAACCTTAGGATAATTCTAAGCCTCCTCTATCTCTTCCATTCTTGCTTTTACAGTCCTTTGGAGATTAGGATTAAAGGGAGGGGGTGAAATTCCAGCCAAGGTTCCAGGCTGTGGGTGGGAGGTACAATGCCTGAGGCCAGACGGCAGGAGGCTAAGCCTAAATAAGGCTGTCACAGTTAGTCCTTCCCACCTCCAACCTGTTTATTCAGGAGCACTCAGGTTGGGGGTAGGGGTGAGGGACATGGAAAGCAGAGAAAGCGAGAAAAGACAGAGGTGCAGCGCAAAGCCAGAAGGGGGTCAGGTCACTGGGTCATGTCCTGGGTTAGGGACTGTCCTGCACAAGCCTCAGGCTCTTCTGAATGTCAGCTCATGGGGGGAGGGGGAGGGATGGCCATCAATCCACTGTTATAACTGAACTGGACATTTTAAATAACAGAAACAATGGCTAACCGAAATCAGCTGCTAACTCTGAGCTGGACACTGGGTTAGATGCTTTCTAGACTATATCTCAGTCACTCTTCAACAGTGAGCTATGCACTCTCATGTTCTCATTTTGCAAACAGAGACACTAAGGCCTAGAGAACACAAACCACTGCCCAAGGTCACTTAATAAGTTGTCAGGCTGGCACATAAACATGGCCTGGATCTAAAGCATCTGTGGGTTGGAGGGTGGGGAGGAGTGGTCATGGATTTCTTGAAATTCTGGTAATACCTCTTGCTAGTGAAAAATGAATGTGTGTGAATTTACAACACATTTAGAGGACTCAGAAAAATGCACACGGCTTGGAAGGAAGGGAACAAGAATACCTTCCGAAACAGCATCCACACGACTGATCAGAGAGAAATGAAGTCACCTGGGCGAGGCAGGATGAACTCTGTTAGATGTGCCAATACAATCTGAGAAATGGGTCCATCAGAAGGGCAGGTTTGGTTCACCACGAAAGCCAAAAGGGCGAGTGAGGGCGGGGAGGTAGCTAGAACCCAACCAGCATCGCTCAGGGAAGGAAGGGACCCACTGGGGCAAGGCTGACTCCGTTAGGGAATCTGAGAGTTTGGAATATTAATGGGGTGGCATCATCAAAACTTACCAATGAAAAACCAAATTTTCCCTGTTCACATTCAGCCTTCACTCAAAAACCATAGATTACAATCTGGCTACCTGTGTAGGCCTCTACCCTCCAGGGGAAAATACGCCAGCCACAGTGATATAAGAATCTGCCACTTTAAATTAATAAGCTTGTCCCGATTACGCATCTTCTCCGGGGTGAGCTTGGTGAAGTGTGAACTCACCCCAAAGACAGATTTTCTGGGGCTGAGCAGAGCAGCCCTGCGGCCGGTGGGGCTGGGTCAGAGCTGGGATGAGGTGGTGCCTGCATCCCAGCCAGCCTTCCTCCCAAAAGCGCTGGGAACCTGGACCAATACTCCACTGGCTTTCTCTTGTGAAAAATACCTGGTCACTGCCCTTGAAGTCCTCACCTAGCGCAGCAGTTCTCAGAGTGTGTGGCCTGGGGACCTACTTTTTAAGGGGGTTGGGGAGGGGGAAATACCTGTAAAGTCAAAATTACTGTCAACACTAAGCCATTATTTGTCACTTTCACATGAGTGTACAGACGCTACATGACTTGTGTGATAACACAACAGAGCAGCCGTGAGAATCCGGCTGTTAACCCAGATAATAAAGGGGTCTGCAAAAAAGGTAAACAATGCCATCTTCCAAACTAACTTGTTTTTGGGAGTAGTCATTTTATATATTTTTAAATATACAAATGGGTTTATTAGTATCTTTAAATAAGTTAATAAATATTTAAAAATTTATTGGTTTTAATTGCTGATGATACGTATCAATAGCTATAAAAGCCCACGTAAACAAAAGCCCTTTGTGGTCCTAAGTAATAAAACGTAGAGGTGTTCTGAGACCAACCAGTTTGAGAACTGCGGCTCCGGTGGCCACACACAGGGCAGCAAGGGAGCCTCTGCAAAAACCTGCGCTTCCAGGGCCACCCACGAGCCAGGCTCCCAGGGAGAGCCCAACCCAATGGCTTTCCCTGGGCCCTGTTTGTTTCTGCTCTGGTACACACACCCAAGGTTTTCCTTCACCGGGGTCTCACCTTTACTTCCATACAGTTCTGGAGGCAGGTCATACGGCACGGGAAAGGAGGCTGCTGGCTCCTGGCTCCCTGAGAAGAATTTCTGTTTCACTCTGAAACTGTCCAGGCCCTGCAGACACAGAGAATCTATAATTGCATCTCATTTTCTGGAAAAAGATCGCAAGAAGCAATTATATTTTTATGATACTTACAACAAAATTCAGAGCTATTTTTGTTATTTCAGTGCTATTTTTGATATTCAGTGGGTCAAATATATTTACAACACTCCCCCAAATATTCTTTCTTAAAAATAAGAGAGGTCCAAAGGTCAGAAAATAAATTATAGCAAAGTTTGCAAAAGTCTAATAAAGGATACAAAGACATAAGAGAAAAACAATTTTGGATGTTACAGCCCATTTCTACTAACCTCTGTGTACAGCAGCAGGTAGTGTGTAGAAGACACTGTGTAAAAATACCTCTGAATACTTTCAATATTACTATCTACAGACATGGGCTGCTCACTCTGGTGAAGAATGAAAGTTGCTTTCATGTATCATGAAAGTGTCCAATACAATGGGATAGGAATATAAAAGTGAGAACTCTTCAAGACCCGTCAAAATGGAAGGTTTATCCCAAGAACTCGAGAATAGGCTACTATTAACTCTGGATCTGAATCAGGGTGCAACTATAGGTGCCACACCCAGGCCGATGTACACACTGCACTGCCTCCTCACACAGGGCCTGCCCGGTAGTGGGGGTGCCTACTACGTCGGCTTTGCCCTCCCCAGGCCTCCACGCATCGATCATCTCCTGGCCCCCTTCCCGGATGATCCTGGCATTCTGTTTTTGCCTCATTCCTCTGGCCACCCATCCACGCGCAGATCCACCCTTCTCATCCTAAATACCCACATATCAAACAGTGCTAACGTCTATGAACCCACATGAAGAGCTACAACTACAATTCTTCGGAAGATGAGGTAAGTGTCAGGGCTGTGTGGACCTGGGCTTTGGGCAACCTGAGTTGAGTCTCTGTGCTGGTATTTACGGGCTGTGTGAATGGCTCACATTTGCATTCATTCATCCCACACATTATTTCTTGAGTCCCTGTTCTGTGTCAGGCATGGGTGCCGGGCACTGAGTGCACAGGAGTCAGAACAATTATTATGATGCCTGTTCTCATGGCATGTACAGTCTAGTAGGGAGACATTAAACAAATACATTTATAGAAGTAAAATAAATAACTACAATTTTTGATAAGCGCTATGAGAAAAACAGAGGAGTCCTAGAAGAGAGAATAGTAGGCCTGTTTTAGATTTTGGGGCGAGGGGGTGCTCAGCGGAATCCTGCCTAAAAAAGTGATTTTTTTTTTTTTTTTTTTTTTTTGTGGTACGCGGGCCTCTCACTGCTGTGGCCTATCCCGTTGCGGAGCATAGGCTCCAGACGCGCAGGCTCAGTGGCCATGGCTCACGGGCCCAACTGCTCCACGGCATGTGGAATCTTCCCGGACCGGGGCTTGAATCCGTGTCCCCTACACTGGCAGGCGGGTTCTTAACCACTGTATCACCAGGGAAGTCCCGAGTTGCAAGGTTTTCAACAGAGAAGTTCCAGTGTAAAGGTGGAATGGCACAGACAGGAGAATGGATCGGACTGGGAGTTGCTAAAGACCAAGAGCTATTACAACAGGAATGCGAGATGGATTCGAGATGGTAACGGGGATCCAAGTATCATCACAACAAAAGATGAGATAAAAGTGAAGTGAGGGGGCTTCCCTGGTGGCGCAGTGGTTGAGAGTCCGCCTGCCGATGCAGGGGATGCGGGTTCGTGCCCCGGTCTGGGAGGATCCCACATGCCGCGGAGCGGTTGGGCCCGTGAGCCATGGCCACTGAGCCTGTGAGTCCAGAGCCTGTGCTCCGCAACGGGAGAGGCCACAGCAGTGAGAGGCCCGCGTACCGCAAAAAAAAAAAGTGAAGTGAGGGCTTCCCTGGTGGCGCAGTGGTTGGGAGTCCATCTGCCGATGCAGGGGATGCGGGTTCGTGCCCCGGCCCGGGAGGATCCCACGTAAAAAAAAAAAAAAGTGAAGTGAATTTGGATGAGAAACGGAAAGACAGAAATGGATCTGAAAGAGGCTGAGGGAAAAGGTAGTAAAAATCAGAGCCAAAAAAAAAAAAAAAAGAAAGTGGGGGACTTCCCTGGTGGTCCAGTGGTTAAGACTCCACGCTTCCACTGCAGGGAACATGAGTTCGATCTCTGCTCGGGGAACTAAGATCTTGTATGCTGCATGGAGTGGCCAAAAAACAAAGAGAAGAACTCGTGCCTGGGCAGATGGGATCCGCTGGGATGACGGGATGTGGGTGGGCGAGTGGCAGCAGTGGAACGCCAGGACGTGGCTCTGTTCGGTGAGTCAGAGAACACGAGAGGTTGCAAAGAAGCACCACCTGAAACAGTGCTGCCCAGCTGTGGCCTCCTGGGAAACGCTGAGAGCCCTGAACCCATGCGCTGGGCCCAAGGCAGGCTGTCAGAGGTGGTGCGGGGAGCAGGAGGGGGGGTTAATGTGGCAGCTCTTGTCAATTGTATTAGTTCTTCCAGCCAGAGCCATCTTTGGCAACAGAGGGACAATGAAATAGTTTAACCAGAATGGAGAAAAGAGAAAGTAAAAACTTGAAGACTGAAAGTTCTTGGGGATTTAGTGGCAGCATTTTTGACTCCGGTTGTAGGAAAGAGAGCCCGCCATCTGGGGAGCAAGTGAACCTGGGGCTGAGCAGGGCCTGAGCTGGCTCTCAGTCCTGGGACAAGGGCAGGGATGCTCAGGGTACCTTCCTCTGGAGGAAGGACATTGATCCATGATTTTGAGATGGTCTGTGCATTATTCCCAGAGGTAGGAGGCATTCTAGACACAAAGTGCCGGGCAGCCTAGTCGGTGCCTGACAAAGTACGTACTCAGTAAACACCAAAATGCACCGAGTTCAAAGAGAGAAAATTTCTATCTCCCTGAAATACAGATACCTGAGGGTTTGGAATACAGCTGCTGGTCTTTGAAATCATTAGATGATCTTTCCTATATTGAGATTTTTCTGAACCTAAATGCATTAGTCTAATCTATAAGTTAAATACACCTAAATTAAAGGGACGACTCAAAAAACATAATAAAACTGATAAATTGATGTTAGACATTAAAAGAATAAAGTCTTCAATTAAACATTTATTAAGCACCTACTATGCAGCAAGAACAGCCAAGTGCTGGGTACACAGTCAAATGTACCTTGACATTAACCCCCAAAGCCCTTGCAAGTGTTCCTAATCAAAGGGAAAGCTACTGACTCCATGCTCTATGGCAAGTTAGGTTAATTTCGAAATTATGTGTTTATTGATTGATTCATTTAAAAGCAGCAGGAAAAAAATGGGGAAAAAAAATCAATATTCGGTTACCAGGGACTTATCAGCTTCCAGATCAATCCCAGAAGTTTCAAATGGCATCATAATTATGAATGGGAAGTGCTGGCTCTCCATCCACTGCAGTTTGTAGGCCACACGGCGTGTCCCTTCACACGGCCACTGGTTCCTGAGTGACAGGCCTGTATGACCGATGCGGGAAAGGAGACCTGCCGGGTCTCTTCTGGCCGACCATCTCTGCAGCGTTTGAGACTGTGCCGTTCTGGGCACAAAACCTGACCGCTTGCAATGCTGGCCTCACGTCAGCATTCAGGAGCACAGAGATCAGGATGGCTCACTGGTGAAGGACAGAAGTGGCAATTCTGGCTGCTGCTAACTCAGAAACGTGGGCGTTTGGGACACGGAATTCTGCCTCAGGGCCACAAACGTGGGCTGATCTCAAGAAGCTGGATTTTGGCTGCTGTCCAGTCAGAAGAACGACTACAAAACTGGGTGCTAAGTAACTCTCTGGCAAATGTGTGACTAAAGGTATAAAAAGACGTTATCTTGATGGTACTGAAGGGAGAAACCCAAAGAAAGGAATCACGCTGGGCTTCATTTCACAACAAACTGCCTTACTGTCAGGAACTCTTTTAAGATCATGGCCGATACCGAAATTTTTAAGACATTAAATGAATATATAGGGATTGGCCTTTGTAGTCAAGGCAACAGACTTCCGTGAGTGAGTGAGAGGTGGCGTGAGCCTGTGTGTACGTTTTGGTTTGCGCAGAACAGCTACAGGTGAGCTATCGCCCGCTGCAAGCTGCTCACGACGAGATTCGTGGGCACACTTTAGCGCCTACTGCACCCGACGCCCCTCGGACTCAATCCACGTTGCCTCTGCAGCCACTGTTTTGCACACGTGTTCTCCTCACAGAAAGGGGAGAGGGTACTGCGGGAACCTCAAGGGAGCGGCACCGACAGACTTCACTAAGAGCCTCCCGTGTGCCACCCTCCCTGAGAGCAGCTCCCAGCCCAGTCAAGGAGACACACGAGTCATCGGTGACAACACAGGGGACACAGGAAAAGCCCCGGTTCTTGAAGGCTGTGGGGCACAGAGGAGGGACACCTGGAGCAGAGATGTGAGAGGCAGGTGGGGTTAGGGGCCTCAGGGGGTCGTTCCTGCTACAGATTAAGGCTGCTGAGAAGGGTGGTATGGTGGCTCATTCTACATGTCAACGTGACTGGGCCATGGGATACCCAGGTAACCGGTAAACATCACTCTGGGCATCTGAGGGTGTTTCTGCACAGGGTTAATATTTGAATCACTGGACTGAGTAAAGATGATCCCCGCCAACGATGCACCAACCAGCCAGTAGGGGGACTGAGTGGAACAAAAAGGCCGAGGAAGGACTGCTTGGCTGGGACGTCTGTCTTCTCCTCAACTCAGACTGGGACGGAAAGCATGGGGTCCTGGTCCTCAGGCCTTCAGACTCGGGCTGGCCCACACCACCAGCCCTCCTGGTCTCCAGCTCACAGACGGCAGAGCTTGGGACTCCTTGCGCTCCAAAACCGTGTGGGCCAGTTCCTCACGGTAAGTCTCTTTCTATGTGTATCTATATATCCTATTGCTTCTGTTTCTCCAGAGAAGGCTAAGGGGCCTGGTCCAGAATGAGAGGCAGTCGCTCTATGTGGCTGGAACACGACAGGCCAGGATTGAGAGGGAAGAGGTCAGACCCGAGTAGTCAGGAGTCAGGATGCAAAGGGAAAAGCAGGCCATGCTAAGGAGTCACAGGATTTGAAGCAGGTGGGAGACACGACCAGATTCATGGTCTGTAGACGTTCTGGCAGCAGTGGGCTGAGCAGCTTGGAGGTGGCCTAGGAAGTGGGCTGGGAGGCGAGTCTGGACGCGGTGGCAGCAGGGATGGCCAGAAGTGACAGATTTACAGGGTGCATTAGGAGTTGGGGACGACAAGCCTGGGTGATTAAACATGTCGGGGGAGAACGAGGAGTCGGGGATGACTTCCTACACCCTGAGCTGGGACAGTGGGTGAAGGCAAGGCGCGATTCATTCAGAATCAGAATTTTACAACAGTGTGGTGTAGGTGATTAAGATGATGATTTTGACGGTACCTGTAAGGCCCTTCTCCTCAAGTACCCTCGCATAATATAAATTACACTATAATCCTAAGGGGAGATAAGTTGTATAGATTCAAATTCTCTGAAAATTGGCCTGATGAGACCACTAACCCTGCTTAAAAAACTGATGGCTTGGGCTTCCCTGGTGGCGCAGTGGTTGAGAATCTGCCTGCCAATGCAGGGGACACAGGTTCGAGCCCTGGTCTGCGAGGATCCCACATGCCACGGAGCAACTGGGCTCGTGAGCCACAACTACTGAGCCTGCGCGTCTGGAGCCTGTGCTCCGCAATGGGAGAGGCCGCGACAGTGAGAGGCCCGCGCATCGTGATGAAGAGTGGCCCCCACTCGCCGCAACTAGAGAAAGCCCTCGCACAGAAACGAAGACCCAATACAGCAAAAATAAATAAATAAATTACTAAACTCCTACCCCCAACATAAAAAAAAACCCCAAACCTGATGGCTTTCCACTATTCGCGTGGGACAAAGTCCACTCCAGCACGTCCTGCTTGCCACCTTCCTTCAGAACAGGGCTCCAACCGCGTAGCCCAGGCCACCCCCTGGCCCCTTCCAGGCACGTGGAGCTGGTTGCCATTTCTCAAATATAACGTGCACTGTTCCCTCTGGCCGGGAGCCTCATCTCCCCTGATGGTGGGTTGAACCCCCATTCATTTTTCAAGACCCAGGTCAAATGTCATCTAAATGAAGCCTTCCCCAGGCAGACTGCTCACTCCCTCTTCTCAGTCCTTATATTTTGGACCTACCGTGATAACTTGTGTCTGCTTCCTTAACTTAACCACGAGCTTCCTGAGAACAAAGGCTCCATCTCTTCCTCGCTGTGTTCCCAGGAGGAACCAAAGAGGACGCGGGAGGTGCTTACGGAGCTGACTGTACAAGAGGTCACCCCAGGCGGCCAGATGTCCAGTGACAAGCCGGGCGTGCACGCTGAGGACGGACGGCCACTCCTTCACAAGCTAAGTCTCCTTCTGTGCTCCTAGAGCCTCAGCAAGATGACTAATGACCTCCTGTCATAGAGCTTTGGGTTGCCCTCAAAGTCAAAACCATAAATGTTAATTCCGTGAGGGCAAACAAGGGTCTACAACTTTCCCAGAAGCTCCACGTAACAGTACATGAAGCAGATGAGTTATAGGAGCTTAAGGACAACGTGTCCTATGTTGCAAGATCCCCTTGAACTGCTTTCTGCAGAGAAAACACCCATCAACCCACTTACAGGTGAAACCCTCTGGCAGTAAGTTCCTACCTCTTGAGTGGCTTCCCAGCTCACAACAAACCCCCTTTTCTGGAAACAGGCCCCTACTGAGGGACAGGGTTGGGAAGGAGAGAGGTGTGCAGGGCAGACTCAAGCTTGCGCAGTGACTGTAAATGCAGAACCCCTGGTCACAGGGCGGAGAAGCCATGTGGTGGAGTCACAGCAGGGGCGGCAGCCCAGAGAGCCTGCCTGCTGCCCGGGCCCCAGAGCTGGCCGGCCCATCCCTCCCACGTCTCGGCTGTTCCTCCCTTCCTTTGATTCCATGACACTCCCCCTTCTATAGGCCTATGTCAGCTCAAGTTCGGGTCTATAAAATGCACCTAAAAGAACTCGGACACCCACTTTGAGCCCTCTGGGTTCTGCACGGTCAGGCCAGGTGCCCTCCTCACATGTCTGAGCACCCAAGCTCGCACCTGGGACGTCTCTCAAACAAGGCGTCTGCTTCACTTCTATGACATTCTTGCTCAACTCGACCCTTAGCTCCCTAGGAGGCAAGGTCAAATACTTGTATACTGTCCACACATCTCATCTCAGCGCTTTGCTCAAGTCATTTATGATTTGCTAAAGGACACGACGATCCGCCCAGATGGGAAAAAGCCTGATAGCAAGACAGCGGCAGTGTGTGGGTCCTTGTTAATGCTGTGGAGCAAGCCTGCTGTAAAGCACTGTTCCCCAAGGGATCTGCATGTTGAGACGCCATGGAACCGCCTGCTGGAGAAGCCACTGTCTCAGTGTGTCAACTACACGGGTCCCCCTGCTGGGGGCCTCACTCTTGAATCTGCTGGCACAGGATGGGGAGTGGGGGCGGGGGGAGTCCATGTTTTAATATTCTTGCCCGATGGTCTTTATAAATAACTAAATCTCTACTTTACCTAGAATGCGCTCTTGTGGGACTCACTCTTATTCCAAAAGTGTAGAAATAATAGTCTACTCTAGAGTCAATTTGGGGATTCTAAATGATTATGCCCATTCTTTCTCTAATGTACAGATAGAAACAGTATTAGAGGTAAAAATTAGTAGCTTAGAAGGGTTGAGTGGTCCTGGAAGTACAGTATACTTCTTTCCTAGCATCATTTTTATGATGAGGGATAAGGTCAGAACAGTTAGAAATGACTAGAATTTTGCAAATGCTGACATGAAAAGCCAAACAAGAGCGACGCGGAATTTATTCCTTTACTTAGGTGATTATTGGGAGCTAATTCTAGCCTGAGTTCGAAGCTACAGCCACTATAATCACACCACATGACTGTGTACTATTACCCTGGTGCTGAGAATCTACTACCTCCCTGTGATACAGCTGAGAGATCACAGGAGGATCAGTTAGAGACGGAGGCTTGAGAGCTAGATCCACTCAGCGGTGGAACCTTAGGGAAGTCACCTCCTTGTCTATGGAAACCATCTATCGATGGGGCTGAGGAAGTGCTGATCTTTAGCTGAAAGCAGCATCGGGATCTGCTGTTTGACTCTATGGGAAAGAAACAAAAAGTGCTAGAATCTGCCCTCAGGAGAGGCCTGTGGGACAGTTCAGTAGTGAAACCCTCTGAGACAGAGAAAAGGATGGATAAAGAGTGGTGAGGGCAGGAGAAAGGGAGAGGGGAGCTCTTCCCCAGAGCATGCGTGAGGAAAGGAACAGTGGGGAGGCCTGTCAGCCTGGGCGGGAGGGCAATCTCAGCTCGCCTTGAGACGATACCCACACATCACAGGGCCTGGATATATAAGTCTCAGGACAAGCACACAGCACTCCCCTGGCTAAGTCTTCTGGTCCAGTCCAAGTGGTTTGCCATGGGGCTGCATCACGTGTGTGTTTAGCTCAACTCATGGTGTGGGCAGTTCCAACTGCATCCACCAATGAGTGTGTGCCCAGAGTGGGGTTGGGGGTGAGAGGGGGTACTGGGGACCCTGTGTGCCGCTTAAAGAGGGAACAGCTCTCTGGGCCAAGAGGAATTCTAGTGTTGAGAGAAACATGTGGCTTGTAAAACCCAGTCCCTATACAAAAACTAGCTACTCTGTTGGGTGTTCAGCTGCAGAAACTGAGCGCTGTTCCAAAGCCAGGATGCAAGCTGGCTGTTCTGGTGCCCTTCTGGGGGGCTTCCCCGTGAGCCTGGTAACACACGAACTCTGTGACCCCCGGGACTCTGTCTCTAGCAGATGCTGTGAGCTTCCCTGCCTCCCTCCCGGCTTGTGCTCAGGCCATTCCTCCCACGAGGGTGCCCTTCCCACTCCTCTCCGCTGACCGAGAATCCTCAGCATCCTTCGTTGCCCCCAAGCCGACCAGCTTCTGAAGGCGGTCTCCAGTCACCCAGAACAAGCCTTGCACTTGGCTGACTCATCCCTTTGGTGACTTGTCACTTACTACCTTATACTAAATTTTCACACGCTGGTTCACAATCTTCATTTAAAGGTTGTTATTAACTTTACCCAAAGCAATGCCTTTGATCACTAATCTGGAACACTCCTGAGAGCAGTGATCCCCTCACACCCAGAACAGTGATCGGTGAATAAATTCATCGGCTCGAGCCTGCGGCTGGGAGCACAGGCTCCGGGTCAGTGCACAAGCTTGCGACCTCCTGAACTCGGGCAGGTCATCGGGACTCAAGAAGAGAACACAGACCCCCATTCGCTTCACTCATGACCAATCATCTCACAAGCGTGCACTTACAAATGCTGATGGGAGGAAAAGGACGCCGAGCTCATAGGAGCGGATCATCAGCTGGGTGCCGTTCTTCTCTAACGCTCCCCAGGCGGCCTTGGACAGATTGGCACTGCGGGGACAAGGACAGGGAGAGGATTGACTCAGTGAGGCGTTTCAGCGCGGGTCAAACTCCTACAGCTGTGAGAGCGACAGTCAACGCCTGAGAGCCGCAATCATGTCCGTTCAGCTTCCGGCAGAGTCCTGCATTCTGGGAAATGGAACGTAAATCCTGCTGTGCTATAACTCTCAAGATTCATCCAACTGCTTGGTGAGAATGTACATTGATACAACCACTATGGAGAACAGTATGGAGGTTTCTTAAAAAACTAAAAATAGAACTACCATACGGCCCAGCAATCCCACTACTGGGCATATACCTTGAGAAAACCATAATTCCAAGAGTCATGTAGTACAATGTTCATTGCAGCTCTATTTACAATAGCCAAGACATGGAAGCAACCTAAGTGTCCACTGACAGATGAATGGATAAAGAAGATGTGGCACATATATAAAATGGAAGATTACTCAGCCATAAAAAGAAACGAAACTGAGTTATTTGTAGTGAGGTGGATGGACCTAGAGTCTGTCATACGAGTGAAGTAAGTCAGAAAGAGAAAAACAAATACTGTATGCTAATACCTATATATGGAATCTAAAAAAAATATATGGTTCTGAAGAACCTAGGGGCAGGACAGGAATAAAGATGCAGACATAGAGAATGGACTTGAGGACACGGGGAGGGGGAAGGGTAAGCTGGGACGAAGTGAGAGAGTGGCATGGACATATATACACTACCAAACGTAAAATAGATAGCTAGTGGGAGGCAGCTGCATAGCACAGGGAGATCAGCTCAGTGCATTGTGACCACCTAGAGGGGTGGGATAGGGAGGGTGGGAGGGAGATGCAAGAGGGAGGGGATATGGGGATATATGTACACGTATAGCTGATTCACGTTGTTATACAGCAGCAACTAACACAACAATGGAAAGCAATTATAACTCCCATAAAGATGTTAAAAAAAATTTATCCAACTGCTAATTACAGATAGCTTCACCCTCACCTGCGTTTTCCCCTGAGGGCAGCTATTAAAATCATTATCCTTCCTTAGAAAGACCCCTACCCCCAAACCCCTTTCCTTTTCATGACTCTGCTGTAGCCCTAGACAGGAGATTCCATTTTGTTGTATATAAAAGTAGCACAACTGTGTCAAGGAAACGCAAATCAAAACCACAATGAGCAATCACCTCAAACCTGTCAATGGCCATCATTAAAAAGACCACAGGGCTTCCCTGGTGGCGCAGTGGTTGAGAATCCGCCTGCCAATGCAGGGGACACGGGTTCGAGCCCTGGTCCGGGAAGATCACACCTGCCGCGGAGCGACTGGGCCCGTGCGCCACAACTACTGAGCCTGCGCATCTGGAGCCTGTGCTCCCCAACAGGAGAGGCCGCGACAGTGAGAGGCCCGCGCACCGCGATGAAGAGTGGCCCCCGCTTGCCGCAACTAGAGAAAGCCCTCGCACAGAAACGAAGACCCAACGCAGCCATAAAAAAAAAAAAAAAAAAAAAAAAAAGACCACAAACAACAAATGTTGGCGAGGATGTGGAGAAAAGGGAACCCTGGTGCAGAGTTAGTGAGAATGTAAACTGATGCAGCCACTATGGAAACAATATGGAGGTTCCTCAAATAACTCGAAATAGAACTACCATACGATCCAGCAATCCCACTCGGGGGTACATATTCTAAGAAAATAAAAACACTAATTTGAAAAGATACATGCACCCCCACATTCATAGTAGCATTATTTACAATAGTCAAGATATGGAAGCAACCTAAGTGCCCATCACAGATGAATGGATACAGAAGATGTGGTATATATTAGCGGTCCCCAACCTTTTTGGCACCAGGGACCAGTTTTGTGGAAGACAATTTTTCCACGGACCAGGGGTGTGGGGGGGGCGGGTTGGTTTCAGGATGATTCAAGCACGTTACATTTATTGTGTGCTTTATTTCTATTATTATTACATTGTAATATATACAACTCACTATAATGCTGACAGGAGGCGGAGCTCAGGCAGTAACTGTAAATACAGATGAAGCTTCGCTCACTTGCCCGCCACTCATCTCCTCCTGCGCGGCCGGGTTCCTAACAGGCCACAGACTCGTAGTTGGGGACCCCTCATATCTCTCTCTCTCTCTCTCTCTCACACACACACACACACACACACACACACACACACAGTCATGAAAAATGAAAAGTTGCCATCTGTAACAACATGGATGGACATGGAGGGTATTATGCTTATGAAGTCAGACAGAAAAATTCTGTATGTTACCACTTATACATGGAATCTAAAAGATAAAACAAACAACTATACATATAACAAAACAGAAAGAGACAGATACAGAGAACAAACTAGTGGTTACAGTGCGGAGAGGGAAGTGGGGGGCAAGACAGAAGTGGGGGATTAAGAGGTACCACCTATTGTATATAAAATACATAGGCCACGAGGATATATTGTATAACACAGGGAATAGAGTCAATATTTTATAAAAACTATAAATGGAGCATAATCTATAAAAATACTGAATCACTATATTGTATACCTGAAATTAATATTATAAATCAACTATACTTTAATTAAAAAAAAACTATGTCAATATAATCTTACAGAGTAGTATCTTAAGCTTCACATTCCCTTTTCTGCCTTTGGTTTTGGCCAGGGAGTGCTAATTTCTACTTTCAGTCAAAAGAAAACAGCTCCAAGGGCACTAGATTGGTATTTGTATCCAGAAATAGTGCCTTTAGAATCATGTTTTATGTGGAAAGAGTTGTAGGTACGGCTGAAAATCACACGATACAGCGGGAGGAAGAGGCTTGGACCTGACCGGAGGCACCCAGATGCAAGCAGGATGCCCAGGAGCGGAGATGAAACAGCTCCGAGGCATCTTTAGAAACTCTCTCCTGCAGCAAATCAGGCCGAGAGCTCTCACCCATCCATTAATCAGTGTAAACCCACTGGGACCATTTTTTTCAATTAGGCTCACCCAAATTCTATCTCATTTTTAGAATGGAGAGTAAAACCTCAGCTATTTAGACCCTTAAAGCCTGACTTTGTGGATAACAGAAAGATTCATTAAAGATTCATTCACTGCGGCATCAACCACTCTCCTGAGCCAAGGGCTGCAGCTGTTGTGCGGATTGAAGTCAAGGAGAAACGGGCATCAATAAGGTGAAAAGAACGATCTGTTCAGCATTCTATGGGAACAGACAAAGAGGAGTATGGAAATCAGAGCTAAGGAAGCTCTTAAAGCAATTAAGCTATAACTTCAAAAAAAAAAAAGGGTATTCACAGACCTCCCTACCTTCTTAAATGGACCACACTGAGGACAGGGGACCTTTCTTTGATGCCCAAGAGCCACAATCATGAACATCACTACCAGTGATGTGTCACAAAGACGTAAAATGCAGAGGAAGTGGGAAGTTGACAATAAAGTGATATGATGACTCTAGAAAAACAGCTTGCTTTTTATTTCTCTTGCCTGTTAGTAACATAAAGTGACTGCCTGGGCTGAGACACAGGTTTAATGGCAAAACCAATCAGTGAGTGTGAGGTAGAAGCCATCTTCCTATGAATAATTTTTCCAGCTTTCTAGATTATCGTCTTCCTGGTAACTCCCTCAACTTGTCGGCAGAACATTATAGGCGAGATGCACTTTCCGGAAGGCTTATTCCCACTCTTCCCTCACTAGCCACGTTTTCCTCAACATCCCAAGATCCGAGGGCTTATTCCGAGGTAAAGATCAATGGAGATCATGAGAACATCTCCTCAGACGGTTTCCTAATAGAATTCTAAGCATCTGGAACCTGATACTCTATCCTGAATAATGAGACTAAAAGTCTCTTGTAGGCTGTCTAGGTGATAAATTTTTATTCCTTGAAATAGCATCTTTGATACTTCTTTACACTCTGAATACACTTTGGATCACTGGTACACAGGGCGGCCAGCACATGGGGTATATATTTGCAGACTCTGACCCGCCTGCTGTGTGTGTGGATGGGCATCCACCAGTGTCTGGCAGAGGCACAGTGGCACCACAGGGCTGCTTATGACAAGCTTGTTTGCTCCTGAAACGTCAAAGGAGTTCCAGCTTCTCATCTTCTCCATTCAGGACCCACGTCTACTGCCTGCCCTGGCTTCTTGCTGTGGCCACTACTGCCCCTCAAGCTCAGTTCTCCATGATTTCTGTCTCCTGCTGGCCTGAGCTGCTTCTCCCCCCAGTGCTGTGCTTTCATTCTGGGTACTGGATGTGCTTCATCACCTAAGAGCGTTGGGGTCTAAACTGACTTTGCATTCTCTGGGGTATCGAACATTTGTAAGTTGGAGAACCTCGGAGGGTAGGATTCTGGAGGTCCCGCGTTGCACTGTCCATCAGAAACTGCCCAAGCCATTAAGAACGTAATGGTGAATAAAACAGTGGCTTCTGGGCTTCCCTGGTGGCGCAGTGGTTGAGAGTCCGCCTGCCGATGCAGGGGACACAGGTTCGTGCCCTGGTCTGGTAAGATCCCACATGCCGCGGAGCGGCTGGGCCCGTGAGCCATGGCCGCTGAGCCTGTGCATCCAGAGCCTGTGCTCCGCAATGGGAGAGGCCACAACAGTGAGAGGCCCGCATACAGCAAAAAACAAAAAAACCAAAAAAACAGTGGCTTCTGGGGGATGGAGGTGTGTATTAGTCATGGTTCAACCAGAGAAGCAGAACCACTTTGTGTGTGTGTGTGTGTGTGTGTGTGTGTGTGTGTGTGAAATACACAATGTATATAATTTACAAGAATTTGACATCAGGAAGTAGCTGTGAGAGCCAGTAAAGCAGTCTGGGTAACGTTGCTGTCTTTGCCCTAGAGCCGCAGCTTGAGGTCTGCAGGGTGGACAGAAGCCACAGAGGATGAACACACAGTGGAGAACAATCCAGAACCACAAGCAACGAGCTGAAGCCACATATACAGGCTCAAACCATGTCTTTTCGTGCTGCCTCTGGCACTGAGGGTGGGATGTCCTGCAGAAGCCGGGCCCTCACCAGAGCTAAACGCACATACCTGGCGAGGTCCAGGGTTAGAGAAGTTGCAGCAGGGCCAGGAGAAAACGCAGCAATGCAGGGCCAGCTGCCACCTCATGCCGAGAAGGTGAGCCAGCCCAAGGTGACAATGTGTGGGTTATCACGACAGTGCCCTTGGCATCTGCCCTCTAAATCCCCACAAGAATCTCCTTTGGGGCTCATCCTAACCAGAAACATACAAGAGAACTAACCGGAAACATACAAGAAAAGGGACTCTGCAAAATGTGGTTCAGCCCTGGTCCAGCCCAGAAAAGGGACTCTGCGAAATGTGTAAAACTGACACATTACAAAGCCTCCACAGGGTGGGATGTTCTTTTCCTGAGCCCCTGCTAAGCTGACCAACGGTCGGTTATTCAACTGGACAGTTTATGGGCCCCTTAATGACCAGGAGCTCGGCTGTGGTCAGTTCTCTGCCATGGCCTGCAGAGCGTGGCTGTAACTAGAGATCTGAGCTCAGCCCACATTATGGGAATTTTGTCCCACAGTTTAAAGCTTTAAGAGTAAATTTAAACTAATAATGTATAACAGAGAATTCCTGAAAGAAAGCTCAGTAAAGCACAGGAATGCCACATAAAGGACACGGTGAAGAAAGGAAGGCCAATGCTGAGAACAGCTCCCTGGACCCCAAATCAGGAAAGAGGATATCGCCCACAAAGCCACCCAAAGGCACTCCTCTTCCTCCCGGGCCTTAGCTTCTCATCTCTAGAATGAGGGATTTCAGCCAATGAGGCCACAAATCCCTTTCCAGACAACAGTCTACAATGACTAGAGATGTCCATACTCGCCTCTAACTAATTCAGTCCCTCCAACCGCGAAGATAAAATCCATGATAACGTGTTGGGAAAACAGCCACGCAAGAAAGGAGAAGGGAGCAAGGAAGGTGATCTCTGGGCCGACCCTGCAACGGCATCTGAAAGCCTAACATCTCATAGCAGCAGCAGCAGGAGCCATTACCTCCAAGCCCAGCCTGAGCACCGGAGCGGCTGACGGACTTGACTTCTAAGATTCCGTTGCAAGGTGTCCGAATCCCGAGGATGACTGCCGCTTTGGGAAATGTGTCCTTTGATACAGCACTTCTTTCACGGTTGGTACCTGATGCTGGCAGTGGCTGCCCGGAGCGCAGAGATGCCTAACAGACCGAGCTTTTAGCCACGCATCCCGGAGGACGGGGGTGGGGGAGCAGACGCTCCCACAGACAGACGCAATAAACAGACCGTTGACCGTGGACGTGAGAGAGGATGGAGATGGAGCGGCGGGGGTGACGAGGAGGGAGAACGGTCAACTCGAGCTCGTGCTGCTGTAACCCCGTCCTCAAATCCCACAGCTGCGTGCCTGTCACTCACACACACACACACACACACACACACACTGTGAGTCACCTTCCCCTTTGCATTTGCTGTAGGTTTTCCTGTATTGTGCTTAAAATTTTTTTTTTTTTTGCGGTACGCGGGCCTCTCACTGTTGTGGCCTCTCCTGTTGCGGAGCACAGGCTCCGGATGCGCAGGCTCAGCGGCCATGGCTCACGGGCCCAGCCGCTCCACGGCATATGGGATCCTCCCGGACCGGGGCACGAACCGGTGTCCCCTGCAACGGCAGGTGGACTCTCAACCACTGCGCCACCAGGGACGGCCGTGAAAAAATATTTTTGAGGAATACAAAAAGATATTCTCACAGCTAAGGATGAGTTGTATCTAGGTACATGCAAGGAAAGAATCTTTAATTTTGATGGATTCTGTCAAATTTCTCTCTAAGACTATTTCTTAATTCTGCCAATTATCCACTTTTAAATTGTCGCTTGTCTTTTTTATTGATATACAGTGTGCATTAGTTTCCCGCTGCTGCTCTTACAAATTGCCACAAATTTAGTGGCTTGGAACAACACAAATCTTTGGTCTTACACTTCTGGAGGTCAGAGTCTGGAATGGGTCTTGCTGGGCTAAAACAAGGTGCTGGCAGCTTCCCTTTCTTCCCCTCCAAACCTGTTGTCTGCCTTCCACTCAAATAATATTCTTAACTGCCAAACCCTGTGGGCTTCTAGACCAGTGGTTCTCAACTGGGGGTGATTTTGTCCCTAGGGGACATTTAGAGGGTAAATAATGTCTGGGGACATTTTCTAGAGGCCAGGGACGCTGCGCAATACCCAACAATACACAGGATGGCCCCGTAACAAAGAACGAGCTGGCCCCAGATGCTCAGGAGTGCCGCGGCTGAGCTACCCCTGTAGACCTCTCTGCTGTGCTGATGTGGTTTTCTCCTCCTCCTCTGCCTCTGGTTTCCTTGGCTTTCTCTCCACTTGACTATTCTGGTTCTCTCCCAGCTCTCTGACTCAGCTTCTCTCAGATTTGCTGCTTTTTCCACCCCGAACTGTACCCTCTAAATTTCTGCTCTGCCCTTGGTTCCTCTCTCTTCCCTTCCACAGGGACTTTCCCACTCACCAACTGCAACCGTTACTTTAACAAGATGACGCTCGGACTTGTCCAACTTTGATCATCAAATTTCCAAATGGGCATCTGCAACCACAAGCTGGATTTCTCCACTGGGATATCACATGGTTACCCCAAATCCAACACTCCAAAACCCGAAAACTATCAGCATGCCTTCCCCTCTGAAAACCAGCTTTCTTTTGAATTCGATTCTGTCCACAATCTCAGTCAGGCTCAGAAATCTCAGGGACTTTGGTCTTGTCGGCTCCACTGGCAGCTATGTACAGTCAGATATCAAGCTTTTTTAACCCCTTGTAACATTCTCTTTCTCTTTCCAAGAAGATCTCCCTAGTTCAGTCCTTCCCACCCCAGACTTTAGATCCAAACAGATTGCCCTGTCTCTGGTTTCTCATTCTGTGTCTTCCTCCAGTGGCTCTCCAAGTATCAATGCATCCTTTCTCCTGAAGCACATATACAGCAAATGTATAGCCTGGCATTTAGGAAACTCCACAGTCTGACCAAGTTTATGCCCTTCAATCTTCTTTCTTTCTTTCTTTTTTTAAAAATAAATTTATTTATTTATTTTTGGCTGCATTGGGTCTTCATTGCTGTGCGCGGGCTTTCTCTAGTTGTGGCGAGCAGGGGCTACTCTTCGTCACGGTGTGCGGGCTTCTCATTGCGGTGGCTTCTCTTGTTGCGGAGCACCAGCTCTAGGTGCGTGGGCTCAGTAGTTGTGGTGCACAGGCTCAGTTGCTCCGCAGCATGTGGGATCTTCCCAGACTAGGGCTCGAACCCATGTCCCCTGCACTGGCAGGCGGATTCTCAACCACTGCGCCTCCAGGGAAGCCCCCCTTCAACCTTATTTCACAGCATATCTTTTCATGACTCCCCTAACCTTAACTAAATTGATTTACCGACTGCCTCCACATCTTCGCAAACACCATTTCCTTGTCCACGATGCCTTCCACCCTACCCACTTCTGTGGATAACTGAGCCCTTTCTCCTCCAGCTCTTTCAAGTAGCTGTTGATGACTATTCCAGCCCACAGATGTCTCCCAGGACTGAATCCTGCAGATGTTAGGTGGGCAGGAAATATCTAATTAATTTGAGAAAAGAGACTAATACACAAAGGCTTAGAAGATACAATTTATCAAGCCTATTTTGTTCATTGTGGTTAGAGAATTAAAAACTTTGAAACCACAAAATCTAGGGAAAAAGTCTAATTGTTGACAAGTAAGCAGGAGAGGCACAGTAGGCCAGTGGGTGAGAGCAGAATCTGAGCTCACATACCTTTCAATCACAATTAGAGCCAACACTGCTCACCTTCAAGTTCTGTACCTGTAAGGTCTGGTAATGCAGCTGCCTCATAAAAGTGATGTGCAGATTATATCAGATAAGGTGTGTAAAGTCCCAGGCACATACATGATGCTTAATAGATACTACCTATTACCATCATTGAATACTTGGCTAAATTTATGGGAGGCTGACTCTGGTCCTTCTCTCTGGTGTGACTCACCAAGGAATGGAATCCTCCAGAAGGCAGGTCCATTTGGGCCTCCTAATCCTAGGTTATAGTGGTAGATGGGTCCAAATATCATTCATCAGATTGCTTCACTGATTCAATAACCCTATCACAGGGTTTCCCTGGTGGCGCCGTGGTTGAGAGTCCACCTGCCGATGTAGGGGACATGGGTTCGTGCCCCGGTCTGGGAGGATCCCACATTCCGCGGAGCCGCGGGGCCTGTGAGCCATGGCTGCTGAGCCTGTGCGTCCGGAGTCTGTGCTCCACAATGGGACAGGCCACAGCAGTGAGAGGTCCACGTACTGAAAAAAAAAAAAAAAAAAACCTATCACAAGTCCCCAAGGCAGAGATACAGTGAGCTTCTATTTTATTTTGTAAAGGATGTCCAAAGGATTTTGGTCTCCTTGATACAGATATATGTCCCCCAATTTTCAATACAGATATGAGTGATAAAGTGCCAGGAACTTAAAAGCATGGTTAAAATTAAACCAATCCTGCAGATGTCCAACAATCTTGTCAGATTAAGCACCAAAAAGGACACATCACATCAGCTGTGTTTTGGGGGCTGGTATCTGATTTATAGATACAATGTATCAACAAAGAAATGCGAGCAGAAAAAGAAAAACGAAAATGATTATGACCCATGTTTTTCCAAAGATAAGCAAGAGCAGAGTCTAGAAGAGATAAGATACGTGGGTGTAGGCTTTTGCAAGTTACGATTCTGACAGGTCACCAAACAGACTGAGAAATCCACTTGCAAACTCACTTTGTTTCTCAGTCACAGGCATGTTACAACCCCTTCTGAATCTGGATCTGGAAGCCTAGCTTTCAGTCCACGGCACAGTCCAGCCTAGCGGTCAACTTAGTCTGTAAAAGAATCCATCTCTCTTCGATCCCACAAATCGAATCACATGGGCTTAAAAAGCCATCACGTCAGCATCCAGAATCCAAAATGACAAAAAACCCTGTCAAGCGGGATCAAAAGTTGCTTTTCAAATTTCGGGTCAAAACTGGTATTTAGAACACCATATCAAACAATCTCAGTGTATATTTAATAGTAACCAATGTGATAACCCAAAACGGATTGCTATTTCATTTTCTACTGAAACGTTTCATTATTTTGGTCCATCTCCTATAGTGGAAAGGCAAAACAAGAACTTGAAAAGAGCAACAGGTTCGTAAGATTTGAGTTTTGGTTTTGGTCAGCTGTGACCTTGGGGTTACATCCTTTGGGCACCAATTTCTTTGTCTATAATATGGGTTTAACACCATCTGTTCACTTCACTGCGTTATAATGAGAATGAATAAAATAATCTAGGTGAAAGTGCTTAGGAAATTGTAAAGCATGGCACAAAGGAAACAGTTGGAAAGTATTAATACTTAGAACAGATCCATGAAATTTTGTTAGAATAGGCTCTGGGAGGCTATCTACTGTAATATATTTTTAACTTTTTTTTTTTTAACCTGGAGAGTCCTTTGTTCAAAGGAAACATATAAAGCAGGACAGTGAGCTCTGAAAGTGGTTTCCAGGACCCTTAGGGCTCCAGGGACCACGGCCCCAAACCACTGATCTAGTCCAGCCCCTGGTTTCCCACGTGGGGAAACAGCTTAGAAAACAGAAGGAGCTGTGGAGAGCAAGGGTGTGGCTGCAGGCGGTGGACTGTTTATAATCCAGGTAGCACCGAAAGGCCTGATGAATAGCCAGTATTTGGTCAACTCCCTTAGAGACCCTGAAAGGCTTTCTGAAGAAGATCCCTCCCTGAGCCCCCAAACCAAGTCTGTGACATTGCTCAAGTCCCTCGCCTTTGCCTCCCTGGGTCCCACAGTGGGGCAGCCTCTGGGAAGCTCACAGCCAATAGCACCAAGTACTGATGCCACAGAGCCAACAAGTGGTTTCCACAAAAACCTTCCGAGACAGGACAAGGGGCAGCCTCCTTGGGGTGAGCGACCAGCTCCATGAGCTTTGCCTGCATCTGTAACTTTCCCAGAGAGTTCCGTTCACAACCTTGCAGGTAACCCAATTCTTCCAGCTTCCTCCCGCCCTGCTCTCATCAGCCTGTTCCTCTGCCCCTCTGCTTTTCCCTTCTGTGGCCACCTTTACAGTTCTGTGTCTGGAACTCTGCACCAGTCTCTCAGTAGTTTTCTCTGCCCCCATGCTTTATTTCCTCTATTCTACCCCATAAACCAATTTCAGAAAGAGTCATGGCTTAGAAGAAAGAGACGTTCAAGGGCTGGTTCAGCCACGCCCTGGATGAGCAGCCTCAGCTCTGCAGCTGTTTCTACATTCATAACATACCTGCTCCACTTAGATCTCAGAGGGCACGGGGATGGCCTTATCATGGGAACAGTACATCAGTCATAAAGCCTTGAACAAGGACAGACACTATCAGTAACATTAGCAAAACACTGTTGGCGATCTCACTCCCTTGTTCAAAGGCATTCAGTGCTCCCCACCTGTGAAGCCTCAAGTCCTCTGCCCGTCAGGCCAGCGCCACAAGCCCTGCCCCATCCACCGGTCAGGCTGCCCTCCCACCCCACAGCTCTCCGTGCCAGCCCAGACCACCGCCCCCTCTGGCAGCGCCCCCTGCCTCAGGACTTCAAGTACATGATTTCTCCTACCTCATGTTCCACCTCGGCCTATCAAACACAAAACGTGCCACGTCCCAAAGCTTCATCTAGTTATTTCATGCAGAAGTGATCTCTCTCTTCTCTGAACCACCACCCCTGCATTACTGCCACCCTGGATGCCCTGAACTGCCACAGGGTAAACTGTGAATTCCCCTGAACACACACACGTGTGCACACCTACCGATGTCCCGATCAAGCTCTCGGTAGATGGGCAGATCTAGTGATCAATATCCCGAGCTCGGGGACAACTGCAGGCCCGTAGGCCCAGCATGGCACCAAGAATAGGTACTGAATGTGCATCTGCAAAGGAAGGGCAGATGAGCAAAAGACTGAACGATGAGGGACTTCAGAGCAATGTGGGACGACAGGAACATCCAGAAGACCCAGGCTCTAGGCAGCATGAACCACTATGCAGGGTGGTTGAGCTTGGTATGAACAGTGTAGGTGGGCAGAAGCCAGAGGACTCAGGCGCTCGAGAAATCTGTCAGGTGCCCGGATGTTGACTAGTAAGTGGGAACTGATGACCAGGATGAAGAAGTGTTTTAGGAGCACCTGGAAGGTTTAAGCACTGGACCCTACCAAAGCCTGGCACAGACCGGATGCTCAAAAGACTAACAGAGGCAGGACACACAAAGGCTAGGAAAAGGCAGCATCAGGCCTCTCACGGCCAGCCATACTGCCATCTGAGCTTGAGCAGCAGGGGCTACAAATGACAGCTATGGCAGAAACCACAACCTTCACTGGGTGGGGGGTGGGGAAGCTATGGCAAAGCGATGGGTAGGAAGTCAGAACATTTTCGTCGAAGGGCCAGGAGAGACGAGTCGGGGAAAGGCCTGGCTCCGCAGTGCTGGAGGCTATTAGCGGGGAGGAAGCACGATCTGACAAGTTGCTCTTAGGAAAGGGGGCTGCGGTGAGTTTTTGAGCTGCGTGTTCTCCCCAGAGACTTAGCCAGCAGTGCTGATCCCGAAGCAGAAGGCAACAGGGCTACACCGACTAGAACACAAGCTCCTTGCGGGCAGGGACCATGCCTGTCTTGTTCGTCATCCATCACCAAAGCCTAGAGCAGTGTCTGGCACACAGGCAAGAAATATTCATGCTAGACTCTCTGGGTTTGAATCCTAGTTCTACCACCTTGCCTACTGGGCCATGTTATTCAAGGTCTCTATGCTTTAGTTTTTGTATCTCTAAAATGAGGATTATAGTACCTAGATCTCAACTGGGAGGACTAGATGAGTCAGCATTAAATGAGTCAGCATATAATAAGCACCACACAAGTGTTTGTTATCATTTGTGAGGTGTCTTCTTTGGAAGCCAGTTCCTGGTGCAGAACTCCCAGACAGTACCTCGTCATCTCTAGCCACAGGTACAGCTTGTCACTAGCAATGCCAGCGTACGAAGGGTCTAGAGGCCCTAGGTTGGGGGTCTCAAGCTTTCTCCCATCAGGGATACTGCTTCAGGAGACTTGTTCCCACGAGCATGAAAAGCGGCATGTACTGACCTTGGTCTACTTGTACCAGAATGCAAGAAAGTGAGGGACACTGAATCATCTCTAACATATAAAGGAAGTCATTTGCAGACTTTCATACTAATAACCATTATTTGTAACCAAGTACTTGAGGCATACCAACCTGGAGCTGTAGTGCCAGGCAACCAAGTCTACTCCAATGACATCTATGAATATTTTTCTGTGTGATCCAATCTGATTTTTACCAAAAAGCTCAGACAAAGGAGGAAAAAGACTATTTGTTTCAGAATCAAAGGAACAGACATAAGAGAAACATTGCACAGCTATGTGGAAAAGCAGAACGGGGGGAGAGTCTCCTTTATGTTTCCTCAAAAAGCCACAGTCGTTTTCTAGTCAAGCAGTTGTCTTGTTTTCCCCTAAAGCGGCAGCACTAACATTTCTACTCATCCCGACCATCCTGCAATGCCTGTCGGTTGCTAGGCAACTGTAACAGGGATCGCTGCTTTCTGCCCACCCACAATGCACAGCTTTCATAATTGTTCTCACTGGGTTTGCCAATTACTCCTAGCCACTATCTTCTCAGCCAAGGTTGCTTCTTCAAGCTCATCTTCTTGCCTGCTTGGTCCTGTGGTAAAATTTAAATACTGTATTTGTCATTATGCTCCAGTAATTCCATAACAGGCTGCCCATCAAACAGAGGATGATTTCACAGTAGCATGGAGAACTATAAATAGCTTTCCATAAAAGCAACCAGACAGGGCTTCCCTGGTGGCATAGTGGTTGGGAGTCCGCCTGCTGATGCAGGGTACATGGGTTTGTGCCCCGGTCCAGGAGGATCCCACATGCCGCGGAGCGGCTGGGCCCATGAGCCATGGCCGCTGAGCCTGCATGTCCGGAGCCTGTGCTCCGCAACGGGAGAGGCCACAACAGTGAGAGGCCCACGTACCGCAAAAAAAAAAAAAAAAAAAAAAAGCAACCAGACAAAAGCTAGCCAATAAAACATTCTAATAAATTCAAGCTAAAGTGTTAGTTTTAAGTTTCTTTGAACATATTCTTCTAGCTGAATATACTTGCCTTGATTATATAGAAAAATTATGACCAGTTTTTAACTTAACCACATTGAGTTGAGAAAAGGCTATACCTATGGAAAATCTTTAGGTCACATACTACACATCCATATGTCATATAAACAAAACAGATAAAGTCTTGATAAGCTTTCTTGACTCCCTAGAGGACTAATGAACATAACCTTAATAATAACACGTGGTTGTCAGTAGCCAGTAAAAACCAAGCAGTTGACTTACATCATCATACATCATACCGTTTAATGGGTAACCTTCACACTTACTTCCTATCCTCCTCCTCTGAGCATTCCATAAGTGAGAAAAGGCTCAGATTAGAAATGACTTTCCCGGGGTGGTGGTGGGGGTGGTGCTGTGATGAACTGGAAGACTGGGATTGACATGTATACACTAATATGTATAAAATGGATAACTAGTAAGAACCTACTGTATAAAAAAATAAATTAAATAAAATTTAAAAAAAAAAAGAAATGACTTTCCCAAAATTTGAGAGGCAAGGCTAGTAAACGGCAATCCCGAATTAAGACATGGATCTTGTCCTAGTATGATGGCTGATTGGATAAAATCATCATCTGAGGTACCTGAGTTTGAAAGAGCTGATGAGGTTAAAGCTAAGAAACTAGCAGTAGTGGTTTGGGGTTGAGCAGGATGGCTGGGGAACAGGAGTTGGATGACAAACCTGCTCTGCATACCCTTGTTCTATGATGTGTGGATATAATTTATTTGAACAAAAGAGTTCTGAAAAGGGCGCTGATTCAAATACGTACTGGTCCCTAACCATATGCTGGGCACAGTGTTAGATGCTGAGGATAAAGGTGAGTAAGACCTGGCACCCACTCTCAAGCAGCTCATAATAAATTGAGGCCAATGGATGCCCAAAGACCAAAAAGGGAGATGTAAAAGGACCAGGCAAGAGGTGCTTGAAAACACAAAGGGAAAACAATTAATCATGTCTGCTGAGCTAGAAGAAGTTGCAAAGGGGAAGATTTGAGACCAACCTTAAGGATAAGCTTAAGTTAAAAAAACAAAACAAAACTGATAAGCTTAAGTGTTCTGGACAGTACAGAAAGGGAAACATACTTAAACCTGAGAAGTGGTCAGAAAATGAACGGTACTGTAGTTAGATTAAGAGGGATACTACACATTCATTCAAAATTTGCTGAGCCACTGCAGACCACGTACTGTACTAGGTGCTATACTTAGTGGTCTGAAAGAAAACACAGACATTGCACAAAATTACCAAGTGTCAGGAAGAGCATTTTCGTAGGAAAAAAAGTATGGGAATTATGAATTCATTTTCTCTTAGAGTAGAACAAAAACTTCTAACGTATATAAGTCCAATCACACGGGAGAGACAATCTAGGGGATATTTAGAAAGGCATGGGGCATCTGGATGGCTTTCACCGTGACATGGCGGTTCGTATGTGAGGCCCAGGTTACTAAACACCCTATAACGCACAGGACAATCCTGCACAACGAAGGATTATCTTGACCAAAATGCCAGTTACTGCTCTGACCTCCCCGGCCCTTCCAATCCCACTCACTCCAGCAATACCCACTTGGTATCTCAATCACAAACCAGAATATCCCCAACTCCGCCTCTCTGCCCAGAACGCATTCCCCCAGCTCTCCATCCACACGGCTCCCTCGCTTCTTCCAGGTCTCTGCTTAAGTGTCACCACGTCAGTGAGGCCTTCCCTGACCGTCCTATTCATGAACAGCCTCCCTTCCTGACACAGGGACAGCACAGTGCCTGAGGGTGTTACTGGGTTCCTGGGCACTTGGGGACCCTCTCTGTGCTTCAGTTCTCCCATCTGTAAAGGGGACTAACAGCCCTGTTGTAGGGTTGTTATGAGGAGTACATGAGTGTATGTGTGTGTATGGACTATGCTTTTAGAAGAATGCCTGGAACTTAGCATAAGCACTACGTTAGCTCTGAAAATCTAAAACAACTGAAACCAACTTGGAAATTAAGCTATTACCTAACTTATTATATTTAATGGCAAAACTTAATTTTGTTAACTCATTAGGTGACAAAAGTTGACCTAAGCTAACATGAGGCTACTTGTAACACCACTAAGGATGTTAACAGATAGTACACGTATCATATTATGTTTCCAGTTCCAAATACATCTTGTCTCAAGGATTTTGAGTAAAGGACTGTGCACCTAAATTATTCTTCTACTTTATTTTTCTCTAGAGCAATTATCACCATTTGATACATATAAACTTGGTTTTTGTGTAACTCTCACCATCATAAGGTCAAGGATTACGTTTTATTATTGCACTCCCTGCACCTGGAAAAGTACCTGCTACACAGCAGGTGCTCAATAAATACATGTTGAAATGAATGGTTAAATTTTATGATGCCCAAAATACAACATAGAACATTTCTTAGGTAGAAGGAAGATTATTTCATGGAAGATGGTGACCAGTTAGTTGTTCTTTAACTCAGGAGGGAAGGCTTGGATCCAATTCATCTGTGTGGCAGTGGAACACTTAGTTAATGTGATGTTTAGTCCCTGTATGTTCCTCCCCTCCCAGGCACCAACCTTGTGCTCCACTCTTCCCTGACCACCCACAAAGGCTCAGGGTGTCCATGATCAGTTCCAAAGAGAACTCCAAAATATACCATGTGTACACCGACCTTCTGAGTGCAACATCACCAATAAACAATTCCGCTTGACCATCCCACTATAATAAATCAGTCTAATCGAGCTGACCATTCTCCCACCGACACCAGTTTCATTTCCTGACTTCTCTATTGATGATGGTGACCATGCCCCATCTCCCTACCAGCCACACCCCAAGCCCAGGACTCGCCTTTGAAGCATCTCCCACAGTGAATTACGCACAAAGTCTAGGCAGTGCTTTCACTGGTACAGCCTCCATCCTGGCCTTCGTTCGACTCCTCGTTAACAAATCTGTGCTGAGCGCCCCTCCATGCCAGGCACTGGAGGACACTGAACAAGACAGAAATGGACGTGGCTCAGAGGTGAGAGGGGAAGCCAGTGATCACACAAGCAACCACACTGAAAGGGAAACAACACAGACCATGCAAGAAGCCCAGGGCATATGGACACCCTGCCTGGAACAGAGTAGTGTCTGGAAAGAGCAATGGCTAAAATAAGTAATATGTGGACCATGAGTTGTTGGACAGACGGACACCAGGAGGCTGAGGAAGCAAGGAGAGTTTCAGTGACGTTTAAGCTGAGAGCTGAAAGTCAGTGCAGGCCTTGCTGGGAGAAAATCTACTTATGCAGAATGGTCAGAAAAGAATTACACTGCAATTACATAACACATATACAGCCAGCTCTTTGGTGCTAATGTAAATTCCATGGGAGCATGAACCTCTCATTCTAATGGTGGAGTAGGTCACACGCAGGGGCCACACGCACTGGACTATCACCAGTGACCCTTGTGTCAAGATTGTGCTCTTCCACTTGCAGTTCTTTCCCTGTACTTTATCAGTGAATTTACCGCTCTGAACTTAAAGCTGAACTCTTCTGCCTGCGGGTCCAATCACCAAGCGTGGCACCTCCCACCCTCGTGGCTGCTGTGCAGATGAGGTGCCTGAGGCTCAGAGCGGTTAAGAAACTTGTTCACGGCAAAAGACTCGTTCAGGAGTAGACAGATCATCTTGTCCAGGACCGTCTGATGATGTAAAGCTCACACTCTCTCTTCTCTACAAGATGAGACGGAACAGTGAGCTCCCAAGCACACGCACAAGTGCTCTTGAGGATGTGCAGGAGGGAGAGGCTGGCAAAGCCTCCTTGAGAAGAGGCCAGCCCTGAGCACAGCGCTGACGCGATGAGTAGCAGCTGGAGAGGCAGAGGAAAAGGACCAAGGCAGCTGGGAAGGGGACTCCACGGGCTGCTGGCAGGATGACTTCAGGGGCAAAGGAGGCCAGCCCGGCTGCTGCTGACAGTTCCCGCCAGGAAGTACAGGGGAAGCAAGGTGGAAATGGGGTGGCCAGGGTCTGAATGCCAACGGAGGACTCCAGGCTTCAGCTTACAGGAAACGGGCAAGGATTCTGAACACGGGACGAGGAGGAAGACCCATGTCTCTGAAAGATGAATGGTCATGGACAACGAGGACAGGTGGCCTGGGAAGAGGACGACCTGTGCAATGAGACAGCAGACAGGCAATCATTGCAGAAGTCCAGGGATCAGAAGAGGAAACTTTGAGACATTTGAAGGACCAGTAAGCTTTGATACCTATTTCGAAAGGGTCCACGTGCCCACCTCAAGAATACAGTTCATCTCTTTCTATTGAAATCATTTCTGTGTCTGGCTTCTGACATCTCTGAGATTCTGAGCATCTCAAAGGCACTACGTAAATCTTCTTATTGTTTTATCCCAAGTGCCCAGCATCCACAGGAGGAAGGACCTCGGTAAACGCTCCAAGGAAGGAAGGAAGAGCACAAGAGGACAGCTGGGCTTCAAGCCTGATGAGAGTGGGCAGGTGCCTCTGGGGCAAAGAGGGATGACGGGAAAGGAACCTCCTTCTAGATAGATGAGCTCGGTTTGGGAGATTCGGTTGGAAACAAAAACAAAAAAGAAAGGAGTTACTAGTAGATGTCACTTATACTTGGGACCTGTACATTCCCTTGTTAAGAAAGGGCTGGAGAGCGGGCTCTAAGTATGTTCTAAATTGTTATAGAAGTTACATTTCTCAGGTATCCTTTCATAAAACTGGAGTGCTATGGGGGCTTTTTCTCTTTTACATAACAAAGTAAAATGTGCTGCAGTTTCTTTTGACCTGTCTTCACAGAAAACAGGAGCACTAAAACCATATCTTAATTAAGAGGCATTAGAAGGTAGAGCTGAAGAGTGCCAGTCGTGGAGTCAAATGCCTGGGGTTCAAATCCTGCTTCTACCACTTACTACCGTGTGACCACGGGCAGCCTTTTCAACCACTCATTTCTCCAAGTCCTCATGGAGCTGTTGTGAGCATTAAATGGATAAACGTACATAAAGCATTTAGAACAGTGTCTGGCATGTTGAAATCCCTGAATGAATGTTACTTGTTATCCTTTAAACATCTTGGCAAGTAGAGTTTTTGGTCTAGGTGCTCCAGAATAATATTAGAAGCCACAGATTCACAAAGACAAATTTCAAATTCTTCAATTAACTTCCAAGTTATCATTAAGCCAGTCAGTATTACAGCAGACATTCACAGTACAAAACCACCACCAAATATTAAATGAATCAACTGACAGTAGATGCTTTCTGGACTTAAGTGCAAGAACACAGGTGCCCTTGTCTGAGAAGACCTATTCTGAAGGTATCTGAATCTGTTTTTGCTCATCTAGCTGCATGGACTCACTCAGATTCTCCCTGAAAGCCCCATGGGCTTTCTCAGCTCTGTGCCCTTTGTCCCCTAGCTCCTCAGCTCAGATTCCCCTCCCAATCCACCTGGTTTACTTCCAGACCTACCTCGAGACCTACATGAAATACCACTTTCTTAGCTTTAGCTGGTGGTCTCTCACACAACCAGACCCTGCTCCAGCCAGAAAATATGTTTCTAACACTGGCCCTTACACAGCAGAACGACGAGGGGCCAGTGTCGTCTCTCCCCACAGCCCCTGCATGGCAGGAGCACGCCTCACTCTTTTTCCCAGTCGTGCTCCCAGGGCTGAGCACACACGGTCATTAAACTACGAAACTCAGCCGTAGAAAAGGATTACTCACGGGGTTAACTTAATCTCAACCTCCCTTAGTGCCCTTAAATCATAATCAGTAAATCTCATGCAAATTCTGTGAAGCACATCTATCCTTTTCACTCCACTTTGAGGAAAAACAATCCCCAAATTGTCCTTTCCAGGGAAAGTAAAGAGAGGCTCAAGACTGCAACACAGGACCGGAGACTCAAGACTCCAGGCTGCGGGCTGGCCCTACGGATCCTGGACTTTGAAGCTCCCACAATCGCGAGTCAATTCCTTAAAATAAAAATACCTCTCTGTGTATCTCATCTACTGGTTCCATTTCTCTGGAGAACCCTGACTAACACGGCAGCGTGAGAGGAATTGTCCCTTCCTTCCCAGGACCCAGCGTTTCCATTTCCATCCTACAAGGCCAGCCCTCCAAACAGCCTCTCCTCTCCTTTATCCCTGGGTCCCCGGCACCAGGATTTCCATCTCTGGTAACCCTCAAAGACCCACAGCAAGCACTCTTACATAGAAGACTTCGACACTAACATCTTGGAGGAAAAGTCTACCCAACGGCAGGAGGGGAGTAAAAGAGATCACTTCTGATCACTCCGTGGATAAAAGGTGAGCTGCACGCTTTTGAAAGCTTAATTTCTTGGGGCCAAAAAACCCATGATGCTAGACGAGAGCACTTTTCCCCAATAACTGATATGTTTCTTTATATTGCTCTGACCCTCTGACCCTATTTTGAGAAAAAACATTCTGCTAATAGTTAAGAGGATTTTAACTAAAGTTGGAAGAGGGCTTCCCTGGTGGCGCAGTGGTTGAGAGTCCGCCTACCGATGCAGGGGACACGGGTTCGTGCCCCGGTCCGGGAAGATCCCACATGCCGCGGAGCAGCTGGGCCCGTGAGCCATGGCCACTGAGCCTGTGCCTCCGGAGCCTGTGCTCCGCAACGGAGAGGCCACAACAGTGAGAGGCCTGCGTACCGCAAAATAAATAAATAAATAAAATAAAGTTGGAAGAATAGCCTTCAGATTCAATCCAACATTGCTGCAAAGTGGTGTGATCTCAGTAAGAGCCTTGATGAGTAGAAAAACATAATATAATGGGTAGAGAATCTGTCAAATCTGATTGAGGGAAATGTCGCATCATTTCAGGTACTCAACACAGAGCAAAACAACAAGCTTTGTAATAAAGTAGCCCTTGGGATGTATGATGGCCTACCACTCCTCAATGCTTCCAATGGTAGCACTGTAGAATCAGAAGCAAGTAGATAATTTCACTGAGTCCTACTGACTCATCAGCGTATACAAGAAAGCAAAGGTCACACACACAGCATCACAATGTGACAGAACCAGTATTAAAAGCCAGGTTTTTCTCCTTGCAACTTAGTAAGCTGGTTTAACAGATAGTTACTGAGCACATAGGTGAGCTGACACTGAAATGTGGTCTCTGAGTATCCAGGTCCCTCGGGAGGCTGTCCAAGGGTCCACGTTAGGCCCAAATTCATGTTTTTGTTGGTTAACTTCCTAGAAGACTGGGTAGTATTATAACTTAATTTCTCATCACTTGAATTCAGGGATGCTGGGAATAATCTAGCTTTCTCAAGTGTGTTTTATTTAAAATACACTTGGGGGAGGAAGTAACAACCTCCCACTCACCAAGGCCCAAACTCCTCACCCACAGAGGGGCCACACGGGCTCCATGCCTCCGCTCTCCCTGGCACTTCCTATCTGTCTCAGGCAATGACTTCTCCACCCAGGGATCTACAGTTCAGGTCTCATACTCAGGTAACCTACTCTTTACAGGCAGAAGTTTCTCTTTTTATAGGCACACAGCAAAGAGAAGGGCACTAACTCCCCTGGCCATCCTTCACAGCCTTGAGGGCAGAGCTTGAACAAGTGTAACGACAGCTCTCATGTCAGGGGCTGATATGTCTCCACCACTGGGCTCTGCCATTTAACTCTCACAATAACCCCCAAAGGCAGCCATCACTTTTCCCATTTTATACAACAGGAAAGAGCCTCAGGTTAAATAAATTTCCCAAGTTCACAGAGCTAGTAAATAACAGAATAGTCCGATCTTTAGGACTCAAGAGTATGCTTTCCCATTGTGCTCTGGCTCCTCAGAAACGTCTGGGAAGCCCTCTCTCACATCTAACCTCCACCGCTAACACTGTTTAGTCTTGGACCCGTATCCGGACCCAGGGGCAAAGGTTAGCCACTAATGTCCTTAAATTAGGAAAGTAACTTGGTTGCTTCTAACTGGTTCTTTGGTTGAAAAGTGTGTTCATGAAAGCTTTTAAACTTCTGTTTAAAAGTTTGTTCATCATTAAAGAAATAATTCTACTCTGTAGATACCTTAATTAGTTGCTATTGGCATCAACTGTGTTATTAAATTATGAAGAGATGTCTAATGGTCTCTGCAGACTAGAAGCCAGGAACTAAAGTTCTAGTCCAGCTCTATTTTATAGCTTGTTATAAAAACAGACACAAAAATGCTAATAGGTAGGGACTTTCTTATAGGGGGTGACAAAAATAATCTAAAATTGGATTATTGTGATGGTTTCATAATTCTGTGAAAATACTAAATCATTAAATTGTAGACTTCAGGGCTTCCCTGGTGGCGCAGTGGTTGAGAGTCCGCCTGCCGATGCAGCGGACGTAGGTTCGTGCCCCAGTCCGGGAGGATCCCACGTGCCGCAGAGCGGCTGGGCCAGTGAGCCATGGCTGCTGAGCCTGTGCGTCTGGAGCCTGTGCTCCGCGACGGGAGAGGCCACAACAGTGAGAAGCCCGCGTACCGCAAAAAAAAAAAAAAAAAAAAATTGTAGACTTCAAATTGGTGAACTTTATAGTACGTTAATTTTATCTTAATAAAGATGCTTAAAAAAAAACACAAAGAGATTTGATTGCTCAAGTTTCACTTATCTAAGAAGAAAATCATTAAGGAATACTAATTTTACCATGTTATTCTTCTTCTGTATTTACTCCAAATGTCAATTTGCCTAGTTCCTATTTCTGAAGTATTAAATACAGAAGTAAACACAAACTTTATGCAAACCGTGTAAACATCTACACTTATAAGTAAAATCAGGCAATGATCCCTCTACCAAGGGATTCATGTCGAGGGTCTACTTTAAATAAGGCTCATATAAGACATACACATACACAAAGAAAACTAATGACAATCCACAAAGTCACTTTTTGGAACCCTATTCAGTACTCTTAGCAGGAATTACAAATACACTTGTAACAACTCCTCCCATCAGGAATGTAAGAACTACGTACCTTGTGACAAGGAACCACGCAAGTTGACTGAAGTCTGGAGAGGGTCTCATATATGTCTTAATATGTGGCATGGCATTGCTGCGGCCTGACGTGTCAGCTGACCATTTGCTAGTGACAGGAAAGACACACAGCACTAATTAGAAAATATAAATTGGTCATAGTCCTAGTATGAGGAAACTGCCTCAAAAGCAAAATTCTATCATCTAAAAAACAGTGAGTACATCTTTCTCTGTCATATAACCTGTGATATCTCCTTAAACTGTATTCAGCTAACAGCATAACACATGTTCATTTCAGAATGGAGGTACGTAGAAGAAAAACTTACCACCACCTACAAAAAGCACTGTAACCTTTCGTATGGCCTTCCCATCTTGTTATGAATACACATACATACACATACATATTACTTCTATTGTGCTTTTAACCGCATGTATGCACATCTGGTCTCCTTGAAAGCAGGAACTGTGCTCCCGGAGCACGTTACTGAGTACAAGAGGCTCACCAAATGCTTGTTGAAAGAAAAAAATACAAAATGGGAAAAATACAAACAGTATGAATATCAAAATGGAATACTGAAAGGCAGGGGGACAATTCAGAAATATTCCAGTCAAATGCTGATATTCATATATCTGAGTTTGGTTTCTAAGTTTCCAACATTTTTAGGACTATGGTTCCATGGGAAAAAAATGACCTATACTATGAGGCAACAATCCTTACTTATGAATATAAGAGGATGGTCCCTCAAGAATACAGATTGCCTGCAAGAGTAAAATCAGGATTAGGGAGATTCGTTATTAGATTGTTACATTCACTTGTATGAAGACAATACTGAAAGGAGTTCAATGTTTAAAAATGTCCTCAGCAAAACCAAACATCTCCAAAGAAAGCATTAAAGAAAGGCTCCAGGATGAATGGTATACTGAATTAGACTGAAAGCTTTTTTTCTTTTTTTTTTTTTTGTTTGGCCTCGCTGTACTGCACGTGGGATCTTAGTTCCCCGACCAGGGACTGAACCCAGGCCCTCGGCAGTGAAAGCGTGGAGTCCTAACCACTGGACCCCCAGGGAACTCCCAGACTGAAAGCTAGAGAAATGTAATCTGCCTTCGTTTCTGGTGTCCGGCATAATGAATGCTTGTTGAAGCAAGTATGAAACTAGAACTGGTCTAGAACACGCAGGATGTGCAGCCACTGCAGCCAGAAGAGGATGCGGCACACCCTGCTCACCTGAACACTCGGCCATTTGCTGACTGTTACAACAAGCCAAAGGCACCTCGTGCCCTGGAGAGAGTGTCGTGGATTCTTCCCTCGGTAAGCCTGTGGTTTCACAGCGTATGAATGTGTAGACGGAAGGATGACATATTTTGGAAATATGGATGAAAACGCTGCTTATGTAAATTCGAAACTTCCCAACGTGTTCTTTTGTTTTCCTTTTTCTCTGTATGCCAATATTTGACTCTTTGGTATTAAAAACCATTTCCAAGAAATGTTTAGAACCTTGATTTCTATCACTAACATATGCAGATAAAAAATATAGCTATATTGGGCTTCCCTGGTGGCGCAGTGGTTGAGAGTCCACCTGCCGATGCAGGGGACACGGGTTCGTGCCCAAGTCCGGGAAGATCCCACATGCCGTGGAGCAGCTGGGCCCGTGAGCCATGGCCGCTGAGCCCGCGTGTCGGGAGCCTGTGCTCCGCAACGGGAGAGGCTGCAACAGTGAGAGGCCCGCGTACCACAAAAAAAAAAAAAAAAAAAAAAAAAAAAAAATATATATATATATATATATATATATATAGCTATATTATATAAGGTTCTTTTCTTTAAAAAAAATCTTACTGACAAATAACATTCTTATTTTACCCTAAAGAAGCAAAGGCAACATTCTAAACCTATTACTTACTGAAAATAGGAATGGAGCCAATTCTGTTTCTCCGCCGTCTGGATGCTATAGGGAAGAGAGCCCCCAGCTTTTAAAATAAGAAAAATAAAAAAATGAAAATTACTGACTATAATTTGAGGATCCTTTGTTAAAAAGAAAATCTACAGCAAACAGTTGGAAGGTAAAAGAAAACCGCTACTTATTTCATCTTATGGAATAGTTCTTTGAAAGAAAATGGCTAAACAAACCTGCATTGGGTTTGCTCTCTCAATGGGATTTCCTTTCTTAGGTATGCATGTCAAATAGTAAATGTTTACTATCTGAATAGAAAAAGGTATTTAATCACTGGGGTGGTAGTGGTGGTGGAAATTTAACATCCATAATAGCACAGATCTGAAATGTTAGGAAAGACCAGAGAATGAATCTCTACCCATCCTGCTGTCCTCTTGCAGGTGAGACACCCTTAGCCACATTTTGCAAGATAAGGTCTGGTGCACCTGTTTTTTGCCCAAGACCAGGACACTCGGGGGAAGGCACACTAGGATAAAAACTTGGTTCTCCTGCCTCCTTCACCTTTTACACTGGTATTTCCAAATAGACTTTGTCCTAGCTACACAGATTCTTACAAATGAAATAAAAGGATCACTAAATTAAAATGTTCAGTAAACAGTTACATTTTTAAAAAGGAATTCTAAAAGCCATAGTCCTACAAAGAGAACGAAGATACAGTTCCAAGTGGAAACACAATCAGAAGCCAATTTTTGTTCCTCTTTGAAAGGAAGAAAGTTCACTGTAGATTCATCAGTGACTTTCCAAACACGTTAGAACTTCTCCATAGTAATCTATATCCAAAGAGGGCTTTAAATTTCTGACATATCGAATAAGACATGTTGTATCTCCCACTACAAATTAACTAAGGACATAGCTGAGGTTTCAAGGACCAGTTACACAATAGCTTTATTGAAAATACCAAGTTCTTCCCTACTAAAAAACATGCTTTGAATGGATCTAGCCTATTAGAAGTACAGAAAGGAGGAAAAAGAAAAAAAAGCAGCAGCCAAACAAACCAGAAAATCACCATGTCCCTGAGTCTCAGTGAAGTAACTTTAGCTTGCCATTAAAAAGCAACAAATGGGCTAATACACTCCAAACCCTACTGAGATTTTTCTGGCAGGGTCACATGCAGTTTGATAAGCAATGAATGGACTAAGATGGTCTAATTCAGAGCACTCTGCTTCCAGCCATAAGCAAATGCCAATCAGACTTCCCCTTTTTCCAAGGCATTACCCTGTTTGGGTTTCTGGTTAATACCTCCTGAATGCACTATCTGGGGGGCTGCTGAATTCCAAATACATTTAAAGCCCAGCACTGACATAAGGGAAATAGAGGACAAGACTGAAAGATGTCTACAAAACAGGCCTAGGATTTACAGAAGACGCTCTTGCAAGACGAGATATATCAACTGGGTTATACCAAAGGTTTCATCTCAGTATTAAGCATAAGTTCTGGACCTTCAATATTATCTGTATCTGGGATTCAAATCTGGAAGAACCACACAGTACTTCAGGCAGGGGGGATGTGGAGAGAGAGAGGTCAGAGAAAGGTATGACACACAGCTGTAGGGGAAGCTGGTTTTATCAGGACGTCTTGTCTGGACAACCAATCTGCTGGTGGCAGAAGTGAGAACAATCTTATTGGTAAAAATATCAATCACTCAGAGCATTATTGTGAGGATTAAATAAAACACAAATTGCCCAACTGCATGGCATCATCTTTGGAACACAGCACTGCTCAGTATTACCTACTTTCATGATCCTTATCTAGTTAAGAGAGAATAATCTCTAAATTTCTAACCAACACTTTTCTGGTCTCAAGGAGGAAGGCATTTTTATTACTTGTTTTAAAAACTTTACCAGGGCCATGTGTAACTGAATCACTTTGCTGTACACCTGACACTAACACAACATTGCAAATCAACTATACCCCAATAAAATTAAAAAAGAAAAAGTTTACCAGGGCATTTATGAAATATACACAAACACAAAATACAATCGGGACAGTTTCCCCAACAATTACCTGGATATCCTTCTAAGCTGGTCCGCACGTTTTCCACTGAAGGATAGATCTAGAAAAAAAAAAAAAACACTTGGAATGTACCACATGGAAGAACTATTTGTTAAAAGGAATGAAGATTCGTTTTTAAGAAAATGAAAATCTCAATTAGAAATACCTAAAGACTTAGAAAACATGCTTTAAATTTTAAACAAGTTCCCATCTTACTGAAAAAAAAAATAAACTTCTAGTAATTAAACTACAGAAAGCATTTATAGTCAATGAAAGAAAATTACATTTCCATTTGAGTATTTTTTTCCCTCTGAAATGACAAATTAACACTGAATCGAATGCAAAATTATTAATTCAAAGGTCTCTAAATTAATAATGCTTGTAATTCTGCTGGCAATGCTTTATCAAGTATTTTTTCCCTTGGCTTGACGATCTGAGGAAGGAATGGAGAATTCGCAGACTAGTCTGTGGCTGAGATGGAGCTCTGAACAAACCAGCAAGCTCCCAGCACCAAATGATATTAGGGCCACTTGATTACAAATGACTATGCTAAGGTACTGCTGTTTCCATCCCGAAACCACGGAATGAAACATCTCTCTATGACAAAGAGGACTTATTTGATTCTTCTCCTGGACTAGAGGATAAGAAAAGTGACCACGAGGAGGAGGAACACTCACCAGATGAAGAGGAACAGCACTTCCTGGGGCCCTGCTTTCTTTGCCCAGTGTCACCAAGCTCTCTTTAAACTCAGAACACAACCATTTTGATTCATCGGCCCCCATGGAGCCAACGCTTGAGAACTGACCTATTATAGGCCAGGACTCTCCTTTAGGTATGGATGAGGCATGCTCCTTCAGAAGCTGTGAGAGAATAAAAAACGAATGCTACTGTTACTCCAAACACGTGAACAGAAATGCTGTGATAACTCAGAACATGGTTTTCCGCCCTTGGAATGCCTCGTTCACAAGGAAAGGCTGAAAATATTAGCGACCAAGTTCATACCCATGTGTAGTTTTTTTTCCTTCTTTGGGAAATATTTTTAAACACTGAAGATATTTTATTTTAATGGAGTAAGTGGACACAAGTATTCTTCTTCCAAAATTCTTTGATTTGTACTCAAAGCAAAAACAGATTAAGAAAAATAAAAAGACCCATTTTAGTAGCAATGTCAGATAAAGCACCAACCTGCCATACGAAATTAGATTCTTGTCTTGAAGTTGCAATGGTTTAACATACCTAAACAATACTAGGAGGTCAAGCTATTGTATATTTTGACTTGTATTATTTGAAAGAGGTTTAACTCTTGGGATCTAGGCAGCTGTGATGCTCTGTAAATAAAAGGGAATATATTTACATATAGATACATACTACTATAAGCACTGCAGAAGACTGACCTGCATTTCCTGCTTTGTCTGATATTTATGCAAAGCTGCAGAAACAATTCAGAAAATACTGGGAAATTTTATCCATTTAAACACGTACCGAGGGTCTTCCTAGAGGCTGGAGATGGCAACAACAAAAAAAAGCCGCAGTTCCTGCCCCAGTGGAGCTCATATTCTGACGGATGTATTGTCTAGTTTATATGTATTATTTTCCTTACCACAGAGTAGGCATTAATATTTATAAACACACTTCCCCCAAGAGCCCAAATAGTTCTCAACTTCCACCCTGGGTGCAGCATGGCACAGGAAACAGGACTGAGCCAACAACAAGACTCAGCTTCTATTTTGGGTTATTCTGGGCTCAGTCCTTGATCAGGTACATGACCCTAGCCAAGTCCCTGGGCTTCTCTTTACACCTCAGTGGAACAGACGTCTGATCACCCATCTTCCTTGGAATGCAGCTATGATGCACCACGAGTTCCTGACAGTGGAAAGTGGTCGCAAACTCCAAGATGCTACTCAGCTTTCAATAAGATTGGGATGCTGCACAATACGTGCCATCACCTGGCCGTTCTGAACCACTGGCCCACAGGCTAATACACACTAGTGCTTACCGAACACTCAACACATGCCTTGCATTCATTTCCTCATTTAATCCTTATGTAATTCCGTGAGGGAAGTACTATTATTATGCCCATTTTATGGATGTCAAGAGGGGTTAAGGAGCAAGGCAAGGTCACATGGCTCATAACCAGGTCAGGATTTGGCCCTGGGTGTGGGTATCCGCCCACAAAGCTGTGCACTTAGCCAGTATGTGGGACCCTCTCCACCCCAGGTCAAGACAGAAAGATGGTGGCTTCAAGACCTTGCCCGCTTTCAGCTGTGGTCTCACTTACAAAAGGAAATTAAAGTGAAAAGTTGTCATTGGCCAGGTGGAATTCTCACACAACATAATTTATGGAAAAAGAGGGGCTTTTAAGAAAGCCCCTTTAAGGAATTTACCAAGGTCGATAAACTGACTCCTAGAGAGAGGTGGAGAAAACTTTAAGCTTTAACTTGCTGGTTGTTTTATTTTGTTACAGATCTTTCTTGGCTTATTTTCATACCAGCAGCAAATGTCATTGCCATAATTACAGTTCTCAGGGCAATGGTTTAGCAAACAAATACATCATAGCTCAGCTGTAGTCTTCACTCAACACTATTTTCTGTTCTTTGTTGGATTTGTATTAAAAATCCTTGATGTGCTGATGAAAAGCTATAAAACTTATAAGAATAAAAAATCTCTATCTTTATTACAAGAAATAAAAAAACTAAAAATCCTCCATATACTTTTGCCATTTAGAATTGTTAACTCTACACCTATAAATGAGGCAAAATGTTAAAATGCAAGTAATTACTGGAAACTATAATTAGACAATCAATTATCAAGTGCCTACTATTTGCCCAGAATTGTGCTAGAGATACTATGAAGCTGCCTTCAAAATATACCAATTATAAATGAAAAAGGACAGAATATACATTAAATTTTTTAAAAATGGTAAAATAGTAAAAATTCTGTTACCTTCCTAAGCCTAAAATGTCCCCAATTATCTTTTTGATTTCCTTGAAAGCGTCCCGGGGTTGAGCCAATAAGGTAAACACTAAAAAGACATAAAGCACAAGTTATAGAACATAGTAATTTGTGGACTCCCCAAATCACAAAATATGCATGAAAACTAACATTAAGCAAGAAATATTCTAAGAGCCAACCCACTTTCTTGAGATGCCTCTTCAGAGGAGTGACTGACACTTAAAATCATTTTTGAGCACATCAAGTAATGGGGGGACACCCACGGGGTGTGAGGTACCAGGCAAAGAGCTCAGCAATTTTAAAAGAAAGCTCTCCAGCTGGGATGGGAGGGGGTGGGGTGATGGCACTCAGGTGAGGGGCAAGATCTCCCGGCCTCCACTTCAGTGCCCGAGGACCAGGAGGTGCAGACAGTGACAGGCCCTGCTCTCATCACGTCCTGAAGGACAGCCATCTCCTGCCAGGCCCCCGTGTTCCAGACCTCACATGGCGCTCAAGGTAAGCACCCCAAGTTGCTAAGAGGCCACGTACTTTGTTTCTGAGAGGTCGTGCTCCTGGATGGTATCTATCCACTCCTTGAGGGGAGCGACGTTATAAGCCATCAAGTAGCTGATGAGGTCAGCTTTAAAGTGTGTGGTTGATTCTCCAGAGCTGTGGGTTCCATGGACTATTCGTGGGTACAAGGGGCTCAACCATATTCTGGAATGGAAAAAATATATATAACCTTTAACAGTCAGAAGCACAGCTGATCCCAGTGGTACCTCTGTATTGATTAGGCACTCACCCTAAGGAAGAGGTGAATTCTCACTACCTCTCTCTGCGGTCGGTAAGGTCATCCTTATAAAACATGAAACAAATCTGACGGCACCACTCCAATGGTTCCCATCATATTCAGAATTATTTTTGAAAACCTCACTGTGAATTTAAGACCCAGTAAGACCTGGCCTCTGCCCGCCTCTCCCAACTCAGTCTCTCCATGCTCCCTCCTTCATTAACGTACCTTCCCCCTCGCACCTCTACATCATTTTTAAAGACTTGCTGACAACAGTTAAGTGTTCTACTCGTAACTGCTACAGCAACTCCACACCACCAGCAGTAACCCCAGCAAGGTCCTGCCCATGCCTACGTCAATGTAGCTCTTCAGCCAAGTGGAAAGTAAAAGTTATCTAAGAAAAAAATGTATGTGCAAATATGTTTTCAATAAACAAGCTCATTTTCATATATAACATATGGGATATATATATCCCACATCTCATGTCTGGAATGAGTATAGACCACATTTAGTCATGTTACATTAACACTAACCTCAGACCTTCCAATAATTCAGTAAAAAAACTTAAAAGACATCTTTCATCAATTCTTTGTCAGTGTACTTTGCCAAAACTTCTATATCATACCCAGCAACGGCAAACAACCACAGCTAAACCCAGTCCTTCTGTGAAGTGGTCCCTCGTAGATTACAAAGTATGGCTTCAAACTCCTCGTGCTGTTTCTTCAACAGCAAAATCAGGTGAACAGTCCTGCCTCACCAAGGCGCCCACGAGGTAATGAACAGGGTCTAACTTAAAGCAGCCTCAGCAAGCACGAGCTGTGTCTGCCTTTTTCCCCTTCTTGGGTTACTTCCACCACACTTCTACCCAACAAGCCGAGAGAGAAACTGCCCAATTCTGCTTTCACCCAGCAGCCCTCCAAGGAGACTGGTAAGGGGCAGGCTGTCAGGGCAGGAAGGATCCAGAACCACGAGGATCCTGGCTGTGCGTCTTGTGAACTCTGTACACGTTTCTAGCAGGGTGGCAAGTCACACCTTCCCTTCCCACCTCGAGGTGACCGCTCGCATGAGGGGTTATACTTGTGACCAGGACAGGAGTGCAGGCTCTGGACCTGGATCTGCTTCTACCTGGCTGTGTCATTCTGGGCAAGCTCGGTGACCCCTCTGGGCCCCCCTCTGACCCTGTGTGTGTAACGCGACCATGTCGGGCGGGCTGGCTAAGGTCTCTCCTCCCAGGAGCAACTCGGAGCCCACAGGGTGAGTGGGGCTCCTCCTGGGTTAGAGGTTCACTCACGAGAGTAGTTCTGGATGAGGAACGTGACAGATGACGACTTTCTAAACCAGGATACCAAGATGCGAGGCGTTTTTAACATTTCACAAGGTAAGAAGAGAAATCATCCTGGGCCAGATAATTTTAAAATTGAGAAATTAACAGGTGGACCAAGAAGCAGGTGAAAAGGATGGCTGGAACACATGTGGAGAAGGAAAGAATCAGCAGGGCCATGATAGGATGACTAGGAAATAAGATTACACAAAACAACTACTTTGGGCCTCCCTGGTGGCGCAGTGGTTGAGAGTCCGCCTGCCGATGCAGGGGATACGGGTTCGTGCCCCGGTCTGGGAGGATCCCATATGCCGCGGAGCGGCTGGGCCCGTGAGCCATGGCCGCTGGGCCTGCGCGTCCGGAGCCTGTGCTCCGCAACGGGAGAGGCCACAACAGTGAGAGGCCCGCATACCGCAAAAAGAAAAAAAAAAAAAAAAAAAAAAAAAACAACTACTTTTAAATATTGGGCTGGCCAAAAAGTTCGTTCGGGTTTTTCCATAAGGTCTTACGAAAAACCCGAACGAACTTTTTGGCCAAGCCAATGTTTTAAAAAGTTACACCCCACGACATGAAAGTATCAGAGAGTAGAATCTAGACTAACCGTGAGATAACAGCACCTCTTATTCTGGGGTGGCCGGCAGAGGGAAGCTGGAGGGAGATTTCATACCCTTGGTACTTTGAGTTTTGAACCACATGAAGTTACCTAGTCAATACTTTTAAAACATTTAAATTAAGTTTTTTTTAAATAAAAGAGAAAAATGAACACCCGAGCCATTTACCCTTAATCCCTTCCCCATAGTAGCCAACCCAGAGACGCCTAAGGAAACAGGCCTGGCTGCCTATAAACTCAAGCTCCAGAAGCGCTAGAGACTGTGGGTGGGATTCTTTGAGCCACAGGAGAGCCAACTCGATAAATCCCTTTAGCTATGTTAATTATTGTTCCCTCAAGAACAAGCTATGTTAATATCACTTCCTTTTTAGATGGGGCTACATATGAGTCAGCAGTCCCAGGATGCAAGCTAGCAGCTTAGAAGCTCCTGGGGCAGCAAAGACCTTGTTAATCAGAAACTCGGTGGATCAAGAGCACTGTGAATATTTTCTCATTCTGAGGGTTGTCTTTGGTCTTGTTTATGGTTTCCTTTGCTGTGCAAAAGCTTTGAAGTTTCATTAGGTCCCATTTGTTTATTTTTGTGTTTATTTCCATTTCTCTAGGAGGTGGGTCAAAAAGGAGCTTGCTGTGATTTATGTCAGAGTGTTCTGCCTAGGTTTTCCTCTAAGAGTTTGATAGTGTCTGGCCTTACATTTAGGTCTTTAATCCACTTTTTTTTTTTTTTTTTTTTGGCCATACGTGGGCCTCTCACTGTTGTGGCCTCTCCCGTTGCGGAGCACAGGCTCTGGACACGCAGGCTCAGCGGCCATGGCTCAAGGGCCCAGCCGCTCCGCGGCATGTGGGATCTTCCCGGACCGGGGCACAAACATGTGTACCCTGCATTGGCAGGAGGACTCTCAGCCACTGCGCCACCAGGGAAGCCCTTTAATCCATTTTGAGTTTATTTTCGTGTATGGTGTTAGGGAGTGATCTAATTTCATACTTTTACGTGTACCTGTCCAGTTTTCCCAGCACCACTTATTGAAGAGGCTGTCTTTTCTCCACTGTATATTCTTGCCTCCTTTATCAAAGATAAGGTGACCATACGTGTGTGGGTTTATCTCTGGGCTTTCTATCCTGTTCCATTGATCTATATTTCTGTTTTTGTGCCAGTACCATACCGTCTTGATTACTGTAGCTTTGTAGTATAGTCTGAAGTCAGGGAGCCTGATTCCTCCAGCTCCATTTTTCGTTCTCAAGATTGCTTTGGCTATTCGGGGTCTTCTCTGTTTCCATACAAATTGTGAAATTTTTTGTTCTAGTTCTGTGAAAAATGCCAGTGGTAGTTTGATAGGGATTGCACTGAATCTGTAGATTGCTTTGGGTAGTAGAGTCATTTTCACAATGTTGATTCTTCCAATCCAAGAACATGGTATATCTCTCCATCTATCTGTATCATCAATTTCTTTCATCAGTGTCTTATACGGATAAAGAAGATGTGGCACATATATACAATGGAATATTATTCAGCAATGAAAAGAAACAAAATTGAGTTATTTGTAGTGAGGTGGGTGGACTTAGAGTCTGTCATACAGAGTGAAGTAAGTCAGAAAGAGAAAAACAAATACCGTATGCTAACACATATATATGGAATCTAAGAAAAAAAAAAAGGTCATGAAGAACCTAGGGGTAAGATGGAAATAAAGACACAGACCTTCTAGAGAATGGACTTGAGGACATGGGGAGGGGGAAGGGTAAGCTGGGACAAAGTGAGAGAGTGGCATGGACATATATACACTACCAAACGTAAAATAGATAGCTAGTGGGAAGCAGCCGCATAGCACAAGGAGATCAGCTCAGTGGTGTGTGAACACCTAGAGGGGTGGGATAGGGAGGGTGGGAGGGAGGGAGACGCAAGAGGGAAGAGATACGGGAACATATGTATAACTGATTCACTTTGTTATAAAGCAGAAACTAACACACCACTGTAAAGCAATTATACTCCAATAAAGATGTTAAAAAAAAAAAAAAAGAGCACCACGGCTGAGGCTCTTAGAGACAGTCCATCCCCGAGACCCTGAACCCATTGGAACAACGCTGCATTTTGAGGAGCATATCTTAAGTTGGACACTTGGAAACTAGAACATGTTTGTAGGAAAACCATCAGGCAGTGGGGACAGGGGATCAAGCCACCTGCTATGGTGGGGAAGGGGAGTGAAGAGAGGATGATACACACCTGGCTCAGGGAAAGGTTCTGTGAGAGAAGAGGTGGCTCTGTGAGGGAAGAGGCAGCTCTGATGCTGCACGGCCCACTCAGGTCCAGGAGGCCCACAGGATGGGGGCTGGGAGGTTCTCTGTCTCAGCTCACCTGAAGGTCTAACTTGGGCTCAGTTAGAGCCCCAGATTAGAGTTCTAGCCCAGGCTGGGCAATGGTATGAGCAAGGGAATGAGGAGGAGGATGCAGGGGAAGATACTCAAACCTTGAAAGGGTGAGTTCCTTCTAACAGGAAGGCAGAGACCTGCAGAATAGCTTAAGTGAAAGAATGCAAAATTAAGGCTGGTCATAATGAAGCCTTATCGGGAAGGAGAACAAAGGGTGAAATGATTTGAACAAGTCCCTAAAATCCCTAAAAATAAACCTAAACTTCCTAAGGGAGATCAAAACCTAGATCTGGCATATATGCACCAAGGACAAAGGGTTAGTAATTAAAAAAAATAATTATAATAAAGGCATGAAAAACCTTCATGTTCAATTCTTTTGGAGATTCACAACCACGTTACAGGCTCTAGAAAAGCCGTTTAGATTTGTTTTATGGGAAACTAAACGGACTGGGGGTGAGGGGACATTTTTAGTGTACAATCAACCCCCAAGTTTTCTTTTGATACCTGTTGGGAAGTGGCAAGTAAAGTGGGTGCAGGAATAAGTGAGGACCAAGAAAGCTATCAGGAGGGTCTTAATGGAAAAATAACAGGTTCAGACTTTCATTTTTCATCCACTTTCCTGCCTCAGATCCTTGGATCTACTTGGCTGTAGAGTGTATGTATGATGCCATTTTGTAAAAACTAGGAAAAAACTACGCTGTACAAATATGTATGTTTACAGGTATAATAAAGGCAGTTATGGGTGATTATGTGCTCGACGGGTAACACCGGCTACCTCAAGAGAGGAACTGGGGGGAGGCAGTACAAGAATACTATCACTTTGTTTTGCATGTGTCTCTTTTTTATGCCATTAATTCTGGGTTTTTTTCACAATTAAACAACAGGAGAGAAAGAATAAATCGAATATTCTCGCTTTTGACCTTTCTCAACACACACAGTGACTACCAAGAAATGAACGGAACCGTACAAACCCTTGTGTTTTCTGGTGCCAGTCGGCGTGAATGAGGTTGGAGGTGTGTATGACAACCCGGAGGCCTTCTTCGTATAGCAGTAGCATCATTTTCCTTTAAAAACAGAAAAAGGATCAAAAAGCATTAACAGTACTCTCATAATACCTTTCTAATGCAAATGCAATAGCTAAAGGAATTCTTTAAACTCTTATTACATTATCCCAACTTTGAACATTTAGCTTTCTTTTCTTCTATACGTCATTGTTATCAAAGTCTGCTTAAGTGACAAGTGGGAAACCACCTTCCAAAATGCTGAGTATTTGGTGGTAAATGAACTTTTGCTCCATCCTGTCCACGTGGCCAGTCCTGGCACTTTAAACCCCTCCCCACACTGTAGTCTGGCTCTGTATTATCTATTCAGCATCACCCATTACTATCAGGGACAACAGGAATCTTCTTGTCCAGGGTTTTCAGAGTATGGTCACAACCTCTTGCTATGCTGTGGCTACCTCGCATTAAAAAAAAAAAACTGCAACAGAATAAATTAGAAACTCAAGAGTATATTGCATATATTTAAGTGCTGGTTCGTGAAACTCTGGTTTCAGCACTTATCAGTACAGACACATGCAGCAGACTGAAATGACAAACGCATTTCCTACTGTGGGTTGCAGCTTAAGTTTGAAACATGCTTCACTTTCAAGAGACTGATCTTTCTTCATACTCTACAGACACCAGACTTGTCACCAGCGTGTACCTGGGCTTGAGGTAAGTCATCCCTTTTCTTCTCCCTTTACTCAAATCAGCCTTAGAGATTCCCTTCTTTCCCATGGGGCGTCCCCAGTCATCAGATTATTTCTCTTAGTTTAATTCCAGTGAGAGGGAGGGAACAGGACAGATAAGAGCTTTCCACCCGAAGCTGGAAGACCTAAGTACCAGGGTTCATCAGTTAGAAGCCATAGGACCCTACGTAAGTCATTTAATATCTCTGAGTCGTTCCATGTCCCCTGCGCCTCGGCTTCTCACTTGTAGCATGAAGGATCAACCCCGTGTTCACTTCATAGGGCTGATGTGAGAATGAAATGCAGTATGTGTTTTGTTAAATGTAAAACACTCCAGGTATACTTTCCCTCTACTGCTTCCACGCCTTGCTTTACTTTGCCATCTACTTTCGGATGATTCTTGGCCTCCCAATGGTTTTCTAATTATTTCAGCAACCTAAATTCTCTCTCCCCCAACTAGAGATTCACTCAAGGCAGTAACTCTACCTTATTTCTATGGAGGCCAAAATGCTACTTAACATTTACTGATGGGAGTCAGTTTACACGTGGGGAAAAAATGAACCACTGGTTCTCTCAAATAAACAACATCCCAAATACTATCTCGACAGAATGGGGTTATTAGCACTAAAAAATACAGAAAAGACTATACAAACAGAGAATGAGATGTAGCTCTTGCCAGAACGAGAATTTAACCCAAGCTGGCAAATGGTAAATTAATGCAAAGCTGGAGAAATGACAGCTGTTGAGTCAATCTTCTTTCCATGTATGAGATGTGCTCCCTGAAATCTGAGCAAATTTACATACACAGTTGCCAAATTAGGAGCTGACTGTAATTAAGAATAAGCCAGTTACGGATTCATGATTTAACTTTTACAAATATTTCCATTAGTTACGGCATCAATTAACAGGAAAATCATGCACTAATGTCAGTGAATCCTATCAAATAGCTTTGAGAACTAATCTAAGGGGAGTCATATTAATCTTTTCATAGACAAAATGGCATGTCCCAAAAAGGTCAGAGTTAAAAATGGATAAAACATATAAAGAAATGAGGTCTCCCCTGAAGAATACTGACCTGCATATTATCTATTACGCTATGGGGGTGGCAGAAGGGACATTTCCCCTATTTGAAGCTGTTCCTGAACAGGGGGAAGGCAAGCTAATGTCTGTGGAGCAGGCACTGCTTTAGAAGCCGCACAGAACGCTAGCACACTAAATCCCACCCAATCCAGAGGAGGCGCTATCATTCCCATTTTACAACTGCAGAATCCGCGGCTAGGAGAGGGCATGGGGACTATCCAGCTCCCCACGTGAACCAGAAGCAGCGCTTATTTGGATCACACATGTTGGATCCTCCTCTCACTGTGCACGGCTTCCCTTGGGCTGGACCGGGCTGCAGCTACTTCATGCTACTGGGGCAGGAGTGGGTCACATGGAGGGGAGGTCCTGCTACAGCCTGAAGAGGAGAGAGACTCATCCTGCAGTCTGCTCCTGGCTGCACGGCCACATCTGATGCTTCCCTCCCCCTGTGGATTCTCAGGGCCGTGGGAGGTGCCTTTGCTTCCAGCTCTGGGGGCCACCAAAGAGCTTCAGCATTCTAAAGCACTATGAGATAAGCCCCGGGCCTGCACAGCATCCTGGAAGCAGGGATGGAGCACGTTCACTGTCTCTAAGACCACCATGAGCTCCTGGGGGATGGGGCTGCAAGTAGTACGTGGTCACCACCCACCAGCTGACGCCAAGTGTGACCCCGGAGACTCCTTCAGAGTTACTGTGGCAGCTCCACTCTGTTGGGGGAGCGGGGGGACGCGTTCACACCTGTCACCAGGAGCTGGAAGGCTTTCCTTCTTTCCTAGCTCACGTGTTTGTCTTGCCTCTCTCACGCAAAGACTAAAAGCTGGAAGGACAAAAACCACTATGTCTTAAAACACTTTACATCCCCTCGAGCTGTGCTTCAAGAATATAATAGATATTTAATGAATAACTCTTAAAATATTTTAAAATGAACAACTGAACGTAATTTCAAGGCATGAGTTCAATCTCCTACAATACTGGCATTTTAACAAAATGTAAACTACACACATACTACAGAGTGAGGAAAGGGCCTATCATTACTTCCCTAGGCATTTTCAACTCTGAATGAGGAACTCTGCTGGGTTTAACCTGCAAAATGCATGTGTTGGAGGTGAAGGAAGAATGGATTTGCAAAGCGCGCGCGCGTGTGTGTGTGCGCGCGCAAACGCCAAAGGAAACAGACTTAATTTTAGCAGTGAGGAAACAACAAAAGTAAATTAAGAACTTAAGCAAAAATAAACAGCTCTAGTCCTGTCTCCAACACTGACTGGAGGAAAACTGCCTACCTACCTGGGGCCACTAGTCTATAAAATGAAGACAAAGGACCAAGTAATTTTTTGAATGGCATTAAAAAAAAAAAAGATAGCCCCACCCCCCTCAAATGCCACTGTGTCAGATCTGGGCCAGCCCAGCACTCAGTCCCTCCCCTGACCCAGGCTCTCCTATGACTCACTAGCATATTAAGTGCAGTGTGAAAGTGCCCAAGAAACGCTGGCTGCGGGCAGAGAACATGTGCCCTGCACAGGAACCCCACACTGCAGGTCTAGCAAATCATGCCCAGGATCCAAAACAGGGCTTGCTGAAGGTATTCTGGAATCAGTAAGGTATTTAGGCTAGGGTTCCAGCTAAGGGTGGGGGACAAGGATCCATCTGGTGTGACGCTTTACCGGCAGCACCTCTCCCAGGACGGCTGACTACTACTGCTGCCCATCAGCGTCTCCCACGGTGGTGCAGCTATAGGAGGCTCAGAGGCAGACTCAGCCTATTCAGTGCTATTTTGTATCCTTTGCTGAAATTAGCATTCTGTGAGCTCTGTGCCTGATACTCCAGCTAGGTAGGTGCTTGAGGTCACTCTCAACAATCCTCCATTACACTAAAGTTACCAATTAGGGGTGGTTGGTAAATGCAGCAACATTTACACAAGAGCACCTAAAACCAGATAATGTATGCCTGATAGCTATCCTTTCACAAAGTGGCTCAGTGCTTTCTGCTCTGGTTCCTTTCTGGAGACAGACTGGCAAAATATAGCTTTAAGCTTACAAAGAGAATGATGAACATATGCCCTCATTTTTGGCATAGTATCAGGAAAACAGTGGTCACTGAAAGACTCGGGGCAAACACTTCCTCCCATGAGATTCCTTGTTGCCTTAGGGACAGATACCCAAAGGGACATGCCTGAAGCAGCAGGCTACCTGTTTCCACTGCTGGTCTAGAAGAAAGATAAGGCTTTGTCACTCTTTTGAGTGTGACATATTTCTAGAGAAATGTGATTTACAAAAATACTGAAATCGAGGCAACCATGTCTTATTCTTTTCTCAGCTAGAGAACAAGTATGTAAAACGGCTCCATTAAACAGTAAGACTCAAATAAAACGGGAGTCAAGCTGGTATGTATCAAGTAGGAAGTAAGAGAAAAGTTTCTCCTGTCTGTTGTTTGCAATGTCTCAGAAATTATCCTAAGAGAATTTTCTGAGATGTCTTGAAGCTGAGACAGGTACCAGCCTCTCAAGATGACAATTTCTTGTAAAACAGTTTTTTTTTTCAATCACAGCACAGAGTTGACCCAACAATATTCTATTTGATGCAACTGAGAATCTTATAAAATTCACAAGACCTTCTTTAAAGTGGTGGAATCCATAGGCATGTGACTACCGCACGTACAGTCATGCGTTAACCGCGGACCACAATCTATCCCGTCGGTCAGCTATAATGAACGCCCTCAAGAGAAAGCAGAAACCACATCACAGATTCAGACTTTCATGTCCAGAGCCAGAATCCTGGTACTTGGTCTTAAGGCTGTTCAGAAACAACTCCTTTTCCTCTGCTTCCTAACTGATAGCTTTTTCCCCAGCAAAATCGTCACATGTGAGTCCCTCTAAGGGCGATTTCTGAAGAGCATCCTTTGATCTATTAAACTCATATCCTCCCTCCCCCAGTTCATAAAAATTGCTTACGTGTGGTGTGTTCCAAACGCAATATCCAACTTTGCCTAGGATAAAAAAAGAGGTCAAGTTACTTGTTTTTTTAAAAACTCAATAATATCCCTATCTATTGAAAATTAAATTAGAAAAGATTCAGGTCAACTTTTTTTGTTTTTAAGGTTTTTACTGCCCTCTAGTGGACAAGCCCTTGATCGCCAAAACAGCTTTTATTTTTTAATTTTTTAAAAACATTTTTATTGGAGTATAATTGCTTTACAGTGGTTAGTTTCTGCTTTATAACAAAGTGAATCAGTTATACATATACATATATCCCCATATCTCTTCCCTCTTGCATCTCCCTCCCTCCCACCCTCCCTATCCCACCCTTCTAGCCGGTCACAAAGCACCAAGCTGATCTCCCTGTGCTATGCGGCTGCTTCCCACTAGCTATCTATTTTACATTTGGTAGTGTATATATGTCCATGCCACCCTCTCACTTTGTCCCAGCTTACCCTTCTCCCTCCCCGTGTCCTCAAGTCCATTCTCTAGTAGGTCTGCATCTTTAATCCCATCTTGCCCCTAGGTTCTTCATGACTTTTTTTTTTTATATTCCATATATATGTGTTAGCATACGGTATTTGTTTTTCTCTTTCTGACTTACTTCACTCTGTATGACAGACTCTAGGTCCATACACCTCACTACAAATAACTCAATTTCGTTTCTTTTTATGGCTGAGTAATATTCCATTGTATATATGTGCCACATCTTCTTTATCCATTCATCCGATGATGGACACTTAGGTTGTTTCCATCTCCGGGCTATTGTAAACAGAGCTGCAATGAACATTTTGGTACATGTCTCTTTTTGAATTATGGTTTTCTCAGGGTATATGCCTAGTAGTGGGATTGCTGGGTCGTATGGTAGTTCTATTTTTAGTATTTTAAGGAACCTCCATACTGTTCTCCATAGTGGCTGTATCACTTTACATTCCCACCAACAGTGCAAGAGGGTTCCCTTTCCTCTACACCCTCTCCAGCATTTACTGTTTGTAGATTCAAAACAGCTTTTAGAATAGCATCCAGTGAGGTTCATTTTTAAAAAAACTTCTTTTTCATTACCCAGAATGATTCAATACATATTGCATTTTTAATTACAGTAATTAGAAGTGAGAAGCCTAATTTCTTTAGAAGCCAGAAAACTAGTAAAAACAAATAAGACTCTATGCAACGTTTTAAAATTAGATATTTGGCTTATACAGAAATACATACACCAAGTTTTCAAAGCATATTTAAAAGAAACATTGAAAGTGGTGGCAGTATTGAGACATTATGATGTTAAAAGTTTTCTTAAATTTATAACACAGAAGATGCTGAAAATAAATATATTAAATCCATTTTTCATGTTTTAAAATGGTATCTTTACAAACAAATGGAGGGGGTAGGTGGGGAAGTAAAACATTTTATCTAAAATCCAGTATAGCAAGACCTTGGTTAGGTCTCAAGATGAAAAAGTTAAAATAGAGATGTCAAGAATAGCTTACCAGCTAGGAATTCTGTGTATGGACACAAATCCTATCTTCACAACTATGTAGGACTTTGGAAAATACTTGAATCTCTATGCCTCGGAAAATACTTGAATCTCTATGCCTCATCCTTCTACTCTTTGAAATGAGGGTACTGTTAGGAGATTCAGGGAGTTGTTAGGAATGAATGAGAAAAGTACACATAAAACGCTTAGGAAAAGGAGCTGCACAGGGTAAGCACTCTACAAATGGAAGCAAGTGCTATTATAATCAAAGCGCACCCCTGCCCACTCTCTACAGGTGGGCCTGTCTGCTGGGGGCAGCAATGGGCAACTGGAATACACAGGTGAGGATGACATAGCCCCTGTCTTGGGGATGCTCACGGACAGGTGACCAAGTTCACTACCCTTGTAAACTCAGTGTTCAGGCTGCTCACAGACTGGCACACGTTTGTGTGGACTGGCCACAGAAGAGTGAGCAGGAAAGTGCATTTCATGTCTTTCTTTTAAAAAAAAATTAACGCAATGTTGTGTTAGTTTCAGGTGTATGGTAAAGTGATTCAGTTATATTGATACATACATATGTCTATTCTTTTTCAGATTCTTTTCCCTTATAGGTTACTACAAAATACCGAGTATAGTTCCCTGTGCCATACAGTAGTTCCTTGTTGGTTATCTATTTTATATATAGTAGTGTGTATATGTTAATCCCAGTATTTCACGTCTTTAAATTACAAAATGAGAATGAAGGCTGCCACTCTGTAAATTGATATTTAGCTCAGAAAAAGCAATGGTCAAAAAACTTGGCTTCTGAGTTTAGTTTTGTGATTTGTTGTGTGCTTTTGGGCAAGTCTAAGCACAAAAGCAAGGATTATAATTTCAACAGATAATATTTAATGGGTGCTTCTTTTTGGCAAATGCACCAAATTCTTTGCCCAATAACCCTATAAGATACTGTATTAGTAATTCATTTTAAAGATGAAGAAATGAGGCTTTAAGTGGTTAAGTGATGGGCCCAGAATGACACAGCTAGCGGGCAGAGAGCTGGGACAGAACCCAGGAAGTCTGAACCTGGACCACCAGGTGTGCAAAATGGGCAAAGTGTCAGCATCCACTTATTCTTTGACTTAACGTGACCCAGCTTAGTCAAATGACACTACGTTGCTAAAAAAAAATCAAAAATTCATTTTAAAGACAAGATATAAAAGTATTTCAATAAGTCAGGATGGGGCAATCACCATGTCCCTCAGACTAGAGCTGGGAGCTTACGGAGGCTCTTCACATGAGGTTTGGAAGACAGGGCTTGTTACACCCTCTAGTGGCTGGCCTGAAGCACGCCACTAGGCATGCCACCACCTCTCCTAAACTTCCGTACATTTGAAAAACACTTTGTATTTCCATTGATTTTATCGCTGTTTTTCAGGATTCCCGTGTTATTTTATTTTCTGCCCACTATTAGTCTGATAAGTGCTATCCTACTGCAGTTTAACCTCTTCTGTCTTTGGAAACAAATGCAAAACAAGGGGATTTTAGGCAACTGCTAAGCAAAGGCATATCTTGTGTAGAAGGTGAGCTGCAAAACAGGATGGATAAAGAGATGGAATACTTTAAAACTCCAACTACATAAAGTACAGTGAGTTACATCACAGGAAGAATGTTGTGAGATGGTTTTAAAATTGATCAGGTTGAGATTTCTCACTGTTTTAATCTTTTAAAAAAAATACACATACACACATAGATAATATTCTATAGCTAGAAAAAGTGATAAAACGTGAGTTGGAATTCTTTTACCTTGTATGGATGGAGGAAAAAGGACGTTGGGAGGAAAATGGAAAAGAAAAATAATGAGGTTCTATGTAATTCACTCTTGTCTCTGTACTGCAAGAGCAGAAATCCTGAGCCAATTTCACTAAGCTTTTGGCCAGGAGAGAAAAGGGCCATGAAAGAATCATTCATCAAGCTGCTCATGAATGGACTGACCAACCTGCTCAAATAGGAAAAGGTGAGTATTACACCAGCCACTTCAGAACCACCACAGGAAGGAAATCATAAATGTAAACATTTTCTGAATTCCATGCTACCCCCTTGCCTCCCCTCCCCCGCCCAGTTTGCCTGCTTCTTACACAAAATGTCACACATAAAAAGATCCTTTCAGACGTGGAGTCTAAAACAGTGAGTCCTAAGGAAACTCCAAGACTCACTGGTCACACTGTATTTCCATGAACTGACTGGGAAGTATCAGGACAAAATTATGGGAATATATAAAGAAACAGTCTTTTCGCCTCTTCTCTGCTTTGGTCCCAGCAAACCAAGCCTGTTATGAGACCACTTAACGCCCCTCATTGGACTAGGATCACACGCAGCATACAACTCGCAAGGTAGTTTTCTAACAGGTCTGCTTCTGATCTATGGGTCTCCCCAGTATTGAGTGATTCTTGTGAAAAAGAACTAAGGGCTATGGGTGAAATGTCAATGGCAGCTAATGTCACAATAAAAGCTACCAGTTTTAAGCTGCCTTCAGAGAAAGAAACTGCCACTGAATTGAATCCAAAAAACCTGCTCAATAATGCGGAAACCTCCATTTCCACAGGGACATGGACAAAATAGATACAACCAGAGGGCTGGCAGGTTGGGGAAAGATAGGGAACCCTTGATACACCAGGTACAACTGAAAAAAGTGAATGCTTGAACCTGAACGAGAAAACTAGGGGGACAAAATAGATGACTTCAGACACGAGAATCAGTGACACATGCAAGGAGATTTAGTCTATGTGGCTCCAGAGTGGGAAAATTAGGACCAACGTAGAAGGCAGAGGAAGAAGATTGTGTGTGTCAACCTGGCTAGGCCACAGCACCCAGATATTTGGTCAGATGTTGTCGTGAAGGCATTTTTTGAGGAGATTAACGTTTCAATCAGTGGACTTTGAGTAAAGGAGATTACCCTCCAGAATGTTTGTGAGTCTCAGTCAGTCTGTTGAAAAGTGGAAAGGAAATTAAAAAAAAGACTGATTACCTGCAGGAAGAGGGAATGAGTCTCCAGTCGGTCTTTGGCCTCAAAATGCAACATCAGTGCTTCTTGGGGTCTCCAGCCTGCCCTGCAGATTTTGGACTTGCCACCCTCCACAATCAACGTGCCGGTTCTTAGAAAATAAATCTCTGTACACACACACACACACACACACACACACACACACACACACACACACACACACAGACACCCACACACCCCCCCCCCATTGGTTCTGTTTCTCTGGAGAATCCTAATTACAGAGATATCAGGTTAACATAAAGGAAAATCATTCAACCATGAGGGCTAGCCACAAATAGGATGAGCTACCTCAGGAAGCGTTTAAGCCAAGGCTGGACAGATGTCTGTTGGTGACGCTGGAGAGAGGATTCCTGCATTAGGTGGGTGGATAGACTCAAGGTCTCAATTTCCTTCCATCTCTCAGACTACGCATGATCTCGAAGGGCAATGAGTACCTTACCTGGCAGAGGGCAATGTTTTCGTAAGGCTTTGCCTGGGCGTGAAGGTGAGCCTTTGCTTCGCGTTTGTCGCCATGCACAAGCAGGACTGGTTTCGTCCTGAAAAAGAGATCAGAAGTATTTAAAATCCATCATTCATGAAGCTGGACTGGCACCCAGTTAAGGGTCGCTGACCACCGCCATCTGTTTCTGGCCTGTGTGGTGACTGAGTAGGGGGCCAGCACAGGACAGTGACCGGTTAACCTTTGGAAACTGGTTACCTTTATAATGGAGCCCCGTGGCCTGAGCCTGAAGCTCTGCTGTGACCTGGAGGGGCTGTGACTCAAGAAAGTCCTCGAGTAATTATCTTCTTTGGTCCAAAAGGGCACATCGTCAGCTCTGTGTTAATATGTTTAAATTCAGATGGACTAAAAGATATACAATCATTGTTGTCTAGTATGATGCTCTTTTCTTTCCCTTCTCTTGGCCCAAACAATAGACCACTTCCTCACTAGCCGTATGTTAAACCCCTACTGTGAGCAAGGTCCTGCACCAGATGCCCAGGACACAAGTGAAAGGGCCCAGGCCCACAGCATGTAGTTTCACTAATAGGGGGTGGTATTTCAATGCAACAGAGCCCAACGCACATTGAAAGTGCCCTATTTTTAAATTCAAAAGGACACTATAAAAACATTCTGCAGGAATAGATTAAAAAGGCTTTTAAAGGAACCATGATCTACGCTGGTTAATTCAAAGCGAGATAATCCTTAGAAATCAATATATCTTTATAAACTCTCCCAACAAAACAAAAATTGAATTTTTCTCCAACAAGCAATCAAGCAAGATGAACAGCTCCCACAATTATCAATCACATGCAGAATGCTTCTCTGCCACACATGAAGGGACAAGACTCAACTAAAAAGAAACAGGACAGAAAACGCACATCCAGGACTGATTCCTAACCCCTAAGCCTGATAGCCTTATTCTAACATGTCAGGTAAAATAAAACTAAGAAACACACCTTCCCGGTTTGTTTCTATTTGGAAAAAATTTTCTATTTTACAGCTAGAAACACAGTACAGAGAATAATGTAAGAGATAATCATGCATCTGTTACCTAGAAACAATTCCTGTTATCAGATTATCAGGTCTTTCTTTCTTTTTTTTTTTTTTTTTTGCGGTACGCGGGCCTCTCACCGCCGCAGCCCCCCAGCCGCTCTGCGGCATGTGGGGTCCTCCCGGACGGGGGAACGAACCCACGTCCCCTGCATCAGCAGGTGGACCCTCAACCACTGCGCCACCAGGGAAGCCCATCAGGTCTTTTTAAAAAACAAAAGATTAAACATTATCGACAGAAGCTGAAGTCCTCATTAATTACTTCAGATTTACTGGTGTTCTAAAAACTATCACAAAAAGGCAGTGTGATGGTTAATTTTGTGTGTCAACTTCATTGGGCCAAGGGTGTCCAGATAAAACATTATTTCTGGGTGTGTCTGTGAGGGTGCTTGCAGAGGAGATGACCATTTGAATCGGTGACTCAACAAAACAGATTGCCCTCCCTAATGAGGGTGGGAATCATCCAATACTTTGAATAGGTTGGTGAAATTATTTTCTCTCTTGTTTAAGCCATTGTTATTTCTACTTTTCTGTTACATGCAGCTGAAACTAATCTTACGTGTTACAGGTCAAATATGAGCCCCTGAGTGCCAAAGCTGCTTGGGAAATTTCAACAGTATTTTATCTATTAGTATTACTTTTGGTTGTGCCTCGTGGCTTTCAGGATCTTAGTTCCCCAACCAGGGATTGAACCTGGGCCACAGCAGTGAAAGCACGGAGTACTAACCACTGGACTGCCAGGGAACTCCCAGCATTTTATCTATTATTAATAATGAAGCTTCCCACAATCTGGTGTGCTAAATGCACCATGGACTTTGAGGACCCTGACAACCATTTTCCTGCATGTGTATTCCTCCACCTTACTTGCTGTTATGGGATTCTGCCACGTCAGTGTGTTAGAAATGGGACAGGTGGCATGTCACCATGGGATGCCATATTTATTTGGTTTGCACTGCCTAATATGAGGCAGACAGACTGAAAACCCATCACTTCCATAATTTGGGTAAAGGAAGGCCCTATGACCCCTGCATTAACTCCTAAGCTACACGAAAAATCACTTGTGAAACAGGAGAGGCTCAAAAAAAGAACAGCATTGATGTGCCCAGTGAAGCATGGCATGCTTATAGGTCGAGAACGCAGGTGGCAGTGACCTTTTCCTTCATATTAACATTGGACCTAAAATTCTTTTATTTGGGTTGAAATTTGTCCTAATCTACTTCTGGACAGAAGGACACGCTAAAATCTGTATTAGATAGGCTTGTGATTAGTTCGAATATATCAAAAAATGCTGTTTTCCCAGTATAACTTAACATTTTTACGATTTCAATAGTTCCAAAAGAAATATTCAAAGAAGATGCACGGCAGCTGCCTGAGAAACACAAATCTTGTGTTTTAAGGCTGTATTACAGTTATGACGTCATCCATCACTCTGTGGAACTCACCTGAACTCTGGTGGATACTGTTTTACGAGCCAGTCCACATCAAAGCAGTAGTTAAACTGGATGGGGGGAAGAAAAGAAGTCATGGGCAATTCAGAAAAGCAGTCTATAAGGAGAAGTGTTTGGTTATTGAATTCAAAGAAACTCTAATGATGAACTACATATATTATGTATAAACATGGACAATTTGCTACAATACTCATAAACAAACCTAAAATACATCTTGAAGGGAATACACCATTCAAAGGTTCTGAATTAGTGTGGGAGTGCCTGAGAAAACAGAAAATTACCTCTGCATGCTTTGGCAGCATTTGTATTTGTAAACTGAGTCTTTTCACATTATTTCTAAGAGTGCTCTGATTAATGGGGCTTATAAATTTATCCCTTTTCCCCTAGATGATTATAAAAAGGACTTTTGGAAAAGAACATTTCCTTTCAGCCTAACTTATGAGCTAGCTTTGTAAATAGGCATCTGCTACTGGACATTCACTAGGCTTATGACAATTACATCTTGATTACAGGTTCTGGACTAGACTTACCCACGGGGGTCCTCCCCAGGCCTGGGTAATCCCTGGACCTTCTCCTGGACATACTGACTCAATCTAGCCAGGAGAACGCACACAAATTCACCCCACATTCCATCTGGAGACCAGGATTCCCGCCACCAAGCAGAACATGGAGCACACAGAAAGCTTTGCCTTCTTTAGGCACAAGACCTTGTTCTATTTGCTGGAGAGCCTGGCACATTAAGGTGATTTATCAACGCAAAGGGACCAGCTCTGTCAGGCAGAAGAGCTGCCAATCAAACACGTCAATCAAACATGCAGACGTACCCACATCCATAACTTCTACTCACTTCTCTTTGGAGGGTGTAGGAAATTTCTCATTTACTTCTCTAAATAAAATCAAACTTGACATGGCCTTCACCTCTCTACCCACACTCCCAGGGAGTTGCACCAGAGTTCTGTGAGATTATTAGTGTCCCAAAGAGAAGTTCCTCAGGTTGGAATTTCCAGAGTGACTTCCTGGCCAGTCCTTATGGCCCAATCGAGAGTCAGAAGCCCCAGTGACTGTGCATCCACGTTCCAGGCTGATGGATCCCACAACTGCGGCGTTTGGTGCCAGCCTCCAGATAAGTGCCATCTCAGGGACCCTGCACAGGTCCGGCCCACAGGTCCCACTGCTCACTTTCTTACAGAGTTATTTGCCCCTTCCGTCCAAAGAAAAAACTGTAAACTCACCTGAGCTGAAGAAACAAGTGTCCCAAATAGAGGAGATAAAATATCTGGGGAGACAAAACATTTATATCTAATTCATATTTTTGATAAAGACTATCTAGTAATAATAATCACAACTGACTTATTAAATAGACGAGAATGTGGCTTAGAAAATGATGCACTGAAAAGGTACTACAAGGCTAGACTTTAATGTTCCATAAAATTCAAGAGAAAATTTCCCTGGGCTATTTAATAATATTTATTACGTATCAGTATTATTTAACCAAACATAATGGAAAATCAACATCTACAACTTTAGTGCTGGATGACTGGGCAATCTTACAAACTGCCAACAAGGACAATAACGATGCGTGTCCTTCTTCTTTCCAGATCTCTTAATTTTTTACCTCCTTCAAGTGCTCATTGAAGTCTCTCGGCAGGAAACCTCCCCAGACTGGGACTAGCAAGACAGCTCTCTGGAGCCTGAGGGCTCTTGCTTCCCGTGGAGGGAGGGCAGAGGCCTCCGCAGCTCCAAGCGCATATTTCTAGCACCCAGGTCATCTCTAAGGAGGGCCCACCTTGCACCCACTCAGGCTTTACTTCAGAGAAAACAGAAAGCCATGTCTCTACACCCTGAGAGGAAGCACACAACCCTCATCGCCACCACCGATTATAACAGCCTCACTTGGACAAGACCCATCGGGTGCCAGGCCCTGTTCCTGGTACTTTCCATGTGTTAACTCTCACTCCTCGTAGCCATTTTCTGTCCGTGGGGGTCTGTCGTTCCCATGTTGTAGATGGGGAGTCTCTCCTTAGGGGGCCGCCCGTGGCCACACAGCTGGGGACAGGCAGGGTCGGGGCTTGAACACAGACATTCTGGCTCCAGCACTTCTGCTCTAACCACCAAGCCAACGCTGAGGGTTCAGACTGGGCTCGTTCACTTATTTGACCCATATTTATTGAGTGCCTCCTGTCTTCCAGATGTGGGGATAAATGCCAGGGTACAAAGATTTTAAAAGAATGAAAAAGTCCTCTAAGGAAGCTCCTACCTTAAAGGGAGAGTTGCACAATCAAGAGAGAAACTGCAACGTGGTGCCCCCATTTTGCCCCCACTGCCACTCCTCTTTCTACCTTTCTAAATTTTATCCATTTTTCAAGGCCCATCTGAGGTCCCTCTTCCTCCATGAGATCTTCTAAACAACCTACAATTATGGCCTTTGCTGGAGTGGTACACCAAACGCTTAAGAGCATGCATTCTGATGCTGGAATGCCTGGATTCAAATCCCAGTTCTACCATCTGCCAGCTCTATGACCTTGGGCAGGTTATTTAACTTCTCTGCAGATCGGTCACCTATCCGAGGACAACTGTAACATCTACTCATAAGGCTGTTTCGAGGATTAAAGGAGATAATCTACATAAAAGCTCCTATCATGTTACCTCTCCTTCTTCCATACCTTGGTACTAATAGCCAGTCTTTATCACTTTATTATATACAGCAAAACCTTGCATAGTTCTCTATTTCCTGTTTCAATCTCTCTCAAATAAAATGGAACACTGAGATCTATTATATATTTCTGTAAAGCACCTAGACATTTGCAAAAAGGAAAAATAAACACCTTGTAGAATCAAACTTTTTATAGTATGGAATTAAATATACCAACATTTATACATCACGTAAGATGTAATTATACATTGGCTATATAATTAAAACACTATTAACAGTGAACACAATCTATTCTTGAATGTGGGCAAGAAAGGTAATGTGAAATAAGGGTGACAACATTTATTTTGTGTATCTGCCACGTGAACATACTGTGCCGGGCACTTCCTGTGTTATCTCCCTTTTTTCTGAATCCCCAGTTTAAAGGTGAGTGAACTGAAATTTTGAAGAATGTTAGGTCCTTTGTTAATTACCAACACAGCAAGCAGGTGGTGAGGCCCTGTGTCTGGGATTCTAGGGGCCCTGCCATTCTCTCAAAGGAAACCCTTGTTTCCTCTCTGCACCAAGTGTAGCAGGAGGCGGGGCGGTTCCCACACAGACCAATCCTCCACAGACACCAGCTGCGCGTCCTACGACTGAATTCAATTCTGACAGCATCCACCCGGAGGTGGCGTCAGACCCCACAGGACTGCCCCCACCTCAGATGCCAGTCACAAGCCCGGACCCCTTGTGCTTCTGACCAACCGGCTATAAATTGGGGGTTGCCACTATCCCCTCTGCGGGCTCGATAATTTGCTGCAAGGCCTCACAGAACTCAGAAAAGCACTTTCCTCGCTAGATTACTAGCTTATTATAAAAGGATACAACTCAGGAACAGCCAGATGAAGAGATGCACAGGGTGAGGTATGGGGGACGGGGCGCGGCCATGCCCTCTGCAGGTGCGCCACGGCCCAGCACCTCCTCGTCGGCACCAACCTGGAGGCTGTGTGAACCCTTCCAGTGAGGGGTCTTTTACGGAGGCTTCATTACACAGGCAAGACTGACCAAACCAGTGGCCCTTGGCGGTGAACTCGACCTCCAGCCCCTCTGCCCTCCCCGGAGGTGGAGGTTAGGGCTGCAAGTTCCAGCTTTAATCACCAGGCTGGTTCCCCAGGCAACCAGCATCCCCCTTCCTAGGGGTTTTCCAAAAGTCATCGCATTAACATACCCTCCACTCCGGTGCGGCTGAAAGGGGCCTGTTAGGAATAACAAAAGATGCTCCTTTCACCTTTCATTACCTTGGAGCTATTTCAGGAACCTGGGACAAAAACCAAAACCAAACCCCAACTATAACCGGAGTGAAGTCCAAATATCTGTATACATCACAATATCACACAGATACTCCCTGGGGACTAACCACAGCAACCAAAAATCAGGGCACTTCTTGTTTTGCTTCTGCGCCAGGAACCATAACCAGCCTTCAAGCAACGGTTCTCAAACTTAATTGGGCTTGTTAAAGGAGATTGCAGGGCCAGGCTCCCAGAGTCTGGTGCTGGGAATCTGAAGAGGAGGCGGAGAATTTTCATGTTCCACAAGCTCCAGGTGGTGCTGACACTGCTGGTCCAGGGACCAGAGAGAACTATTGCTGTCAAGGGCTGGTTACTCGGTTAATAAAGTGTCAGCGACCGAGTTTAACCTTTAAATTACAAGTTAAGTAATTCTAAGCACTGTGCAAGGGGTGCCAGCAGGGTGACCTGCAGGGCTCTGGGAGACACCCGCTGGCTTCCTGACCTAAGCAAAGTTTGCTGTAAACGAATGCATCTGCTTGTCAAAATGGGTTTTTTTACCCCCTGAGAGAGGTTGAGAGGGTTCTTAAGAGATCCCTTCTAGGCTGCCCTCCTGTTTTTCGACGGGGAGCCCCACAAGTGCAGCTCCCGGACCCCCGGCTTCACTCACCCCTGATGTGGAGGGCTCCCGAGTTATACTTTGGCTTAATTCCGGAGACTCTAGTGAGGTAAAATTGGAAGGGGTTCCCTTTACCCAGCAGGTCCCAGATGTCCTGGCCTTCCCCTGACGTTTCAAGCCCGTGGCCGGCCGAGGGGCTGGGATGCCCAGCACCTGGGACAGCACCATCTCTGGGAGAAGGGAGGCCTTTCTCCTCTTTGACCCCTGTGTCCTTAGGCTGCTTCTGCTGCGTCTCTGGCGGCAGCTCGTCCTCACTGCTGGAGAGACACCAGCCCAGGCCTTCCTGGGAACCGCCCTTCTGCCTTTTGGGAGGTGAAGCTTCTGAAATGGAATCTGTGTTGCTGAATTTCACGGGTGCGATCTTCCTCCTGTGGGCAGCTTTCCGAGCCTCGGAACAGGTGTACTTTGGCTCACTGGCTGCTCCCTGCTCAGCGTGCGGGAGAAAAGAGGCAGATGGCTCTTCCGGTCTTGGCTTTTCCTCCTCACTTTCATCACTACTGGATATTGTCCACCTCCCATAATTGCCTTCCTGAGACATTACACTTCCTCTGGAAATGAAAGGTGGAAATTTCGTTATTTCCCATCCACCAGGCCACCGGCACACTCATGCTCTTGCTCTCAAATTCCGTGTCCTGAGCTTCTAGGACACATACAGCACACCTGACACTTAACCAGATGCCAAGACGTGTCACTAACATCAGCTGCTCTGTAGGTGTTCACGGCACATCACCACAATCTGCCGTGAGAACTTGGCAAATAAAGTGATGGCGAAAATCCCGCTCACCTCCTGCTTCTCTCCCTTTGTTTTTCCACCTAGACCTTGTTCTTAAATGCCTGAGGAAATGGAGTTGAGCCAAAGTCCAAAACAAAAATGTCCACTCTTAGCCCTGAAGCTTCCAACAGGTGTTTGGGGTTAAGGTCAGCTTAAGGAATTTCAGGAGTAATTCTGACTATGCTCATATTTTTAAGCTCAAATTGGAATTTATCACCTATTCCTCACCCAAGTATGGGAGCCCAAAGGACTTCAGGGACTACTTCTTACTCCCCCAAGATAAGCTACTTACCATAAAGCTTAACAAAATCCTCAAAACAGTATCAAATGATCAATTCTATATATACGTTATCTAGGGATGCTTCCAGGAGGACCCAACTGACTTAATGATTATCTAATCCTAAATCAAACCACGAAAACCTGCGGAGAAAGAACCTGTACTAAAGCAAAACGTTACTTTGTTTTCTAAACCACACAGTTTAACTTCTACTTCCTTGCTCTCAAAAGAGGAAAACAGATGAAACTTTTGCTTTTCTTACCTACAAAATGTCACGAATTCAAGGGTAAAGGGCTATCTAAGTAGATTTCCCAAATAACTAAAGAACAACAGTTCCTTAGTGTGATTTTTTTTAAAAAAATAGGGCTTCCCTGGTGGCGCGGTGGTTGAGAGTCCGCCTGCCGATGCAGGGGACACGGGTTCGTGACCCGGTCCGGGAAGCTCCCACATGCCGCGGAGCGGCTGGGCCCATGAGCCATGGCCGCTGGGCCTGCACGTCTGGAGCCTGTGCTCCGCAACGGGAGAGGCCACAACAGTGGGAGGCCCGCGTACCGCAAAAAAAAAAAAAAAAAAAAAAAAACACTTTAGTACAAGACCCAGAGGAAAATCATAGGACTCAAGAGTCTGTGCTCAGATTGTGGACAGAGTGTCTACAGGTTTGCTCTAGAGCGTAAGCAGGACCTGTTATGAGTGCAGATATAGGACAGACTGCAGCACGGCCCACACTCCTTAAAAAAGGCTAAATTCTGCACTGAAAGACTTGCAAATGAACATACTTTCATGTTTCAAGCTAAAAAGTGTATTTTTTAAGGCATCTATCACTTCGCACAACTTCTCACCTTTTTCAATTAATGACCAAGTCAGATAAGGTTTCTCCTGTAAATTACACATTTCAAGGAGCTTTTAAGCAGAGTGCGTGTAGACAATAATTTGACACGTTCTTCATGGCCCAGGGTCACTATTAAGCCCACCTGGCATGGACCGTGTTTTGCAGCCACAGCTGTAGGGACCACAGATGGATGGAGACACTTGCTCCTGTAATAGGGGCCCTAGACTCTCTCTAGGTCTTGTTTTCTAAAAGTTCTCTGTCCTTTCCCCCTGTGTTCAGCCCACTTCTAGGGGCTGTTTGAACTCTGAGTAGGTTTTTCCCCCTAAATTGTTTCTAATCCGGTAAGGGTTAAGACACCACATAATCAAGCTTGTTGGAACTGTATTGTTACAGTTAACAGGATCTGAGAACCAGGTTTTCCCATGAAAGAGGTTAAGACAGACTTACTACTTAACACCTACTTAAACAGCTCAGCTTTTTGTTTGTTTTGACGTTTTTTTTTAAAAACTTAAGTTCCCTTAGTGTTCTAGACTCTGGAGACAGCTATCACAATTCACTTTGAAGGAGCCATTTGTCAGTTAGTTTGTAACTGAAAAATTATTTAAGAACAAAAGAACCATCTCTGGGAAAACTACCATGCTGTAAGCTCTAGCTTCCACTGAATTCTAAACCAGCTCTAAAGCTAGGCAATGAGTAATAGAATCTTCGACTGAGATTCCTCAGGCCGTTCTCCCTAGATTCCTGCCCCATCCTAAAGCAAAGAGAGGGTCTCAGAGTTTTTAGGTGAAAAAAGGGTTCACCTCCCGGCCTGAGAAAAGGAGCTGTATGCAGACCTTAGAGATCACCACCACCCCTCTTCCCAGATCAATTACGTAAAAATAAAATGGAATTCAAAAATCCTGAGAACTCTAAAAGGAAAATATTTATTCGTCTTTAGTGACTGTGTGAGCTATTTAGGAGATTTCTAAATTTTTCAGTTTTATCATTATCTACACTTTCTAGAACCACATGTGGGGGTGGGGGAGGGGAGGACAGAGAATTCCCTCCAAAAAAGGAGAAGTGGGTAAAAAATAAAGCTTTGAAAAAGACATTTATTTCCTAGAGAAAAAAAAGTTTTTGTCTTCTCTATACATGGTTTAAATTTTGGATCTACTCACAATCCAAAATGTGCCTGAGATTATTTACCAATTAAAGGCAAAAAAACCTTTGTAATATGCTAATAAAACTGTAACAAATCATTAAGCCTAGCAGGTTACCAGCCTCTCTATGCAGTCAAGGCGCTTAGCCTGTTGAAGAGGAGCTGTTGGTAAACACCAAGATTAACCAGCAACTGATTCTACTTTGGAGGACTGGATCTGGTCTCAGGATCAGAATTTCATTTCTCTCTCACACAGGCCCAGATTCTCTGCATTCTCAGACAGCTTTCATACTCAAGTCATAGAGCTTTACAAGTATAGAACCTAAGTGTTCCTTCAATTGTTTGCTCACGGTTTGTCTTCCCTGGGCAGTGTCTCGCACAGCACAGGTCTAACACCACACTCTGGGTAAGTGGTGACACCAGGATCAGAATTACAACACAGGTGGGCTGACTCTGAGATCTGACATTCAGTGGGTCACCAAAGTGCAGTATTTCCCAAAGCAGAGGTGACTGGGACCTGACGTTAACATTACGTTATGAAAGTACCTCCCTTTCTCATTCCAATCCAATGTCTCAGTTTAATCAAGGAGAAAGCTGTTTGTAGAAATGTCTATTCCTGCTTTTGAACAAATAACAGACTTTGGGCTCTTCTGCAGGCAGTAACACTTTGGTTTAACATCAACAGAAGGTATCTTATGGCTCCATTACATTTACAATAACTGAAGTTTACTTCTTAAAGATGGTCTTTATGTAAAAGTGGGTTCAAATGAAAATATTAAGCAAATAGTAGTACAGATGTTGAGAATGAGACAAAACCGGGGAGGAAGCAACCGACCACATTACTGAAATTTGGCAAACACTGCGTTAAGCTACAATGCCAAGGAGGGTAAAAATCTAAAGAAATTCGGGCTTCCCTGGTGGCGCAGTGGTTGAGAGTCCGCCTGCCGATGAAGGGGACACGGGTTCGTGCCCCGGTCCAGGAGGATCCCACATGCTGCGGAGCGGCTGGGCCCGTGAGCCATGGCCGCTGAGCCTGCGCTCCACAACGGGAGAGGCCACGACAGTGAGAGGCCCACATACTGCAAAAAAAAAAAAAAAAACTAAAGAAATTCTACCACCAGATGCCAACTCACAACATTAGAGTGTCTATTAGATACTAAAAAAGGAAATTTGTGGCTACAAATGGATACTCCTCTGAAAGCTGCTGGCTCCTCCTCTCCCCCTACCATCCCAGACCCAGCTGGGCTATTTCTTTTACGTTTCCAGCTGACCCTTCTTATAGAGCTTGCAGACCATCAGGAGGGCATGGGGGTCAATCTCAACTGAGGCCAGGTGTGGCCAGTAGTGGGCAAATATGACTCCAATTTCAAATCCAGTCATTACTAGGTGGTAAATGTGCACTTAGGCAAGTTACTTAACTGCTGAGCCTCAACTTCCTCCTCTGGAAATGGGTGTCATACCTACCTCCCAGAGTATGTTCATTCGAAAAATATTTATTGAGCAGCTACTATGTGCCAAGCCCTGGGAATAAGAAATTAACAACATAGAAACAATTTGTCCTAGAAAAGCTTATATTTCAAGGAGAAAGGTACAGACCGACACAAACAAAAATAACCAAAAAGGCCAAGATATCTTGACAGATATTCATTATATTTTACAGGTATGAGAGAGTAACAGGGATGCCCTTACCTTCGACTATCCTGAATTTAACATTTAAGTGAGCCAAATAAAAGTGTGGGAGGGAAAGAAGAGTATTCCAAGTGAGGGAACCCAACCTGAAAAGACCAGAACAAGGTTGTAGTAACTCCAAAAACAGGCAGAAAGACTTGGGTAAGGAAGACAGGTAGGTGGTCCAGGATGAAGGGGGTGGGCAGGAGTAAGTTAAAGATCCTGGATTTTATTCTAAGAACAGTAGGCCCCACTGAAGGGGAGTGTACCTTTTAATAAGCAGGGGAGTACCTTGGTCCGATCTACTTTTTTAAAATATTACGTTCCCTACAACTCTTTATGGAGAATGGTTTGGAGGGAGACAAAAGTCGAAGTGAGGCGGCTCCTGCAGGGACTCTGGTAGCTCATGAAGGCGGTCGGGATGGAGTGAAGTGGGCTGATTCCGGGGTACACTGTTTTCTGTGCGCTCACCTTTACCGGGCATGCACTCATTTCACGCTCACAACTGTTTCCATTTATGGGGAGACTAAACACAGAGTTTAAATGCCTGGCACAGAGTAAGCGCCCAACATGCTAGCTATCACTAACTCTCCAGACCATCTGCCTACTACGTGGAGGAGCCAGAATAAGAATCCGCGGAGGGGGACCCCTCCAGCAGGACTCTGGTCTCCTCACGCAGCAGCTGCTCGCACCAGAGAGGTACTATTACTGGAGGAAGCCGAGGCCCAGCAAGGGGACCCTACCTAGTGTCTTTACAAGATGCTCCGCTTCCCTCCGGATCCACCTCCAGCCCCGCGGGGCACTCAAGAATTCGCTGGACGCCGGCTGCCCGCACTCCAGGCCAGAAGGAGCAAAAGCGCGGGCAGCTGCCGAACGCGCACCCGAGGCCTCGGAACCCGCAGCCTCCACTCACCTGAAGCCCCCAGAACGCGCAGCCACCTGGGATCCCACTACTCCGCCGCCACTCGCGCCTGCGCGCGCTTCAAACCTTCCAGCCGGCAGCGCGCGCAGAGTGGCCCTGCCCCTTCCCCTTCCGGAACGCCCGCAGCTGGGTCCTAAAGCCCTCCGGGTCATGAGGGGCTGATGGGGCGCTCCCGCACGAAGGGGCGGAGAGAAGTCCTGGCCGCCTCCAGCTCCCCTCTCACCTCCTGGGCGTGTCTCCTAAAAGGGGGAGAGAGGACAAGAAATTTCCCTCACTTCTCCCGTAGTTAATTAGCAAAACTCATCCCCTTTGCAGGGGTTCTCATAGCTTCAGACTCCCGGAGCTCGAGGTGTGTGTGTGGCGGGGGGGTGGGAGGGGGTGGGTATTTTAAAGGCAGAGACAGGATCACCTGAGAGGTTCGAGGAAGCTGAGGGCTGAGACCGGTGTCCCGGGAGGAGTGGGTTCTCCTGCGGGAGCGGAGTGTAAAGCCTGCTGTAAAATAAAAGGTTAAACGAGCTCCCTTAGACTCAACCTCGAATGCCCGTTTCTTCGTTGAAAGAGGCGTGTGTGCCTGTGTGTGTGTGTGTGTGTGTGTTGCCTTTTTAATCTTACTGATTTGTCAGAAGAGAGAGGTGAGGTAAACTCCTTTGCAAAGCGGAACCCTCTCAATATTCCTTGGCTTTAATAAGGATGTTTGCTGTGGAATTTGGGCTCAGTGCTGTTGATATTATTCTGTTTCCTTCACACCAGGCACCTCTCCTAGAGGACTGAATGAAATAACTTGGGGTAAACGTCCTAAGGGCTCATTTGGTTCGTTTATTGAAAGTCTGTTTTGTGCCAGGTACCGTGCTCAGTGCTAGGCTTGTAGGGAGGACGGAACAGACACAGTAGCTACCCTGGAGGGCTCGATTCCAATGACTTGCTGATCTGCACGGGAGCCCCGGTCTTGTTTTGATTGGTTTCTTTTATGCTTTGTTCACACTCTTTTTGTGTCTCCTATAATGTTTAGTATAGTGCCATTGATCAAAATTATCAAAAGTAATTTACTACAAGGTGTGGGGGCAGAAAATGAAAAGAATCATGAAGGACACGTTGAAACAGCACCTGGGTGAGCGGGATCCACAGCCGCGCGCCAGGAGTTAAAGGGACGAGAGGGGCGGGGCCAAGGCTGGGGGCGGGCCTGGAAGCCCCTCCGCCATAGGCTGTTCCAAGGAAACGTTATTAAACAAAGTCTCTGGCCAATAGAGCTGCGGGGTCAACGCCAGTGGCTCACAGGCCGTCCAATAAGAGAAGACTTTGGAGGTACCCGGCCAAGTTCAGCTTCCTGAGCTGAGAGGAGTTTGGCGGGAGGTCGCTGCAAGCCGGGCGTAGGCCGCAGAGGTCGCGAGTTCAGGCGTCCCGACTCCCGTGTGGCTGTCGCGATGTTTTTCTCCCGGGCCGGGGCCCGGCCGCGGATGTGGGAAGCCAGCCAGTCAGAACACAAGAAGTGGGTGGAAGTAGGTGTCCAGAGGGCTGTCTCGGACTTTTAACCTGAGCCGGGACTTTCACTTCCGTCACCCCGCCTGGCTCTCACTCAGCTTTGTTGCACAGATAGGGGCTGGACTGTCCTTCCGAAGTCTCATGGTTAATGACCGAGGCTAGGGCTGCAAGGCTTCTGGATCCCTGTCCAGTGTTCTACTTCCAATTCCTTCTTTTCTCCGCGACATAGTCTGTGCATAACAAGCTGTAATCTCCATCTCTCCTCCCGCCTTTCAAAGCCAGCCCTTTTGCCTCACCTTCCCAATTCTAGGATTGAATTTTCGGTAGAATTTATCCGAATGGTTTAAAGGAATTAACCCAGCGATTAAGTCGTTTGCACTTTTGGGGGGGTAAATTTTAGCACATTAAGATTTTCTTTTTGGCCCTGTGGGCAGCATTCGGGATCTTAGTTCCCCGACCAGGGGTAGAGCCCGTGCCCCCTGCAGTGGAAGCTCGGAGTCTTAACCACTGGTTCTCCAGGGAAGTCCCAGAAGATTAAGATTTCTTGAGGATTAAAATTAGGATAATGAAATTCCATTTCCCAGCCCTACTCTTGGCTAAGTTTTAGGTTTGGGAGGTCTAAACTTAATATAAGTTAGTAATAATAGAACAAACGGTTTCTGTCTTATTAACTAAAAATATTTGCTGTTTTTTAGGTATTTAAAGCATGCGATGAAGAAAACAAAGGCTATCTAAGCAGAGAGGACTTTAAAGTTGCTGTTGTAATGCTGTTTGGATACAAGCCCTCCAAGGTAGAACTTTCTTTTGTATTTGGGGACTGGGCTGACAATACAATAGTGGATGGATTCTAAATAAAGTGCAGAGGGCTAGCTTAGGATGTTTATGAAGCAAACCGCTGCCTTTTGAGCAATTTCAGAGATGTGTCCAGTGCTGAATTTTACTTTTGTCTTAAGAATCCAACTCAGGAATGAATTAGAATCCATCAAGACTAAGTCATGGGCTTCCCTGGTGGCGCAGTGGTTGAGAGTCCGCCTGCCGATGCAGGGGACACAGGTTCGTGCCCCGGTCCGGGAAGATCCCACATGCCACGAAACAGCTGGGCCCGTGAGCTATGGCCGCTGAGCCTGCGCGTCTGGAGCCTGTGCTCCGCAACGGGAGAGGCCACAACAGTGAGAGGCCCTCGTACAGCCAAAAAAAAAAAAAAAAAAAAAAAAAAGACTAAGTCACCAGGCTGCTAATAATATTAAGTATGAGATGCTAGCGAGGTTCCAAGAGGGAAGCCTGGGAATAGGATGTTGGTAACAGAAGGAATTCACAGAGGAAGTAACATGCAGGATTTTTTTTTCTTAAATTAAAAAAAGAAAATTTGCTCCATTTAAATTATGAAAATAATGCATTTACATAGTCAAAAAATTAAAATGGTCCAGAAAAGTATAAAGTTGGGTGTAAAATCCCCTCTCTCCCTACCAAAGGGTCCCACTCCTCAGGAGTTACCATTATTAACAGTTTCTCGTGTATCATCCCAAAATTTCCTGTGTATTGACAAACACGCCTAGCATTGTATTGAAAAGTGGGTGCATAGTATACCTATTTTATTTTATCTTGCTTTTTTCCCTTCACAATAGAAGAACATAAAAGCACACACACCACATTAAAAAAATAGTTGCTTAGTATTCTCTTTAGCTAGTTTCCTTGTTTTGGTCATTTCAGTTGTTTCTATTATTTTTCATTCCTACAAATATTGCTGCCGTGAGCATTCTCTTATAACTATATCTCTGCTTGTGAATATATCTCTGTGGAATAAATTCCTAGAAATACAAGTGCTAGGTACATTTGAAATTTTGTTGGGCATTGCTCTCCAGGAAAGGTTGCACTAATTGAAGAGAGTTGAGCTGAACTTCAGTGAATCTCCCATTTTAGTAGGACAGGTTTCCTGTGCCTCCTGTTCTTGTGCTGCTCCTCTGGTCTGTTACATCCATTCTAGTGATGGATCCCTCTTGTTAAGCTGCTGACCTGGAATTAATCAGGGGCAAGATCTTGGCCAGGTTTAAGAAATTCAACTGCAGGCATCAAACAGAGGGAGCACTCAGGGCTCTGCCTGGAATGTCATCCCTCCTGCTGTTGTTAGACAAAGTGGCTGGGCAACTGCTTTGGCCCAATTGTTCCTTATGCGTGGGCTCTACCTGTCTGTCAGATTGCAGGCCCTGTAAAGCCAGGGACCACGTGATGTCCCACTTTTCTGTTCTTCATTATGCTTAAATGTATTACAACTTCATTGTTAATATGTTCTGTTGATATAAATATGTCCCATGAACCACCCAGGTAGGTTCAACTGCTAGGGGTTCCTTAGTTACTGAGAGGTTGACTATGGAGCTTCAGGGCTGGCTCCCAGAAATTGCAGCTCTCCTGTTAACCTGCAGTCATTTCAGCTGGAATTCCAGAGCAGGTCAGCTAAGTGGACTCAGCTTTTGAAGCATTGAATTTAACCCAGGTTCAGCTGGAAAGATATCTGGTCTCATTCTACCTTTGTCACCTTTGGATCTACTTACTTGATTTTAACTTTAGAACATGTAAGTGAGGAATTTAATGACAAGTACAGAGATATGGTAACATACGTACATACACACCATCAAATTTAACAGATTTTTACTTTTGGTTGAGGTTTTGGATTTTATTTTTTAATCAGAGGAAATGCTTGTTTACTGCAGATCGCTAAACAGTGAAATACTGATATAGCAAATCACCTATACACTTAACAATCATTTGTAACAATCATGAAGTTTTACTAAGTGACACTTAATATATTCCCTCTGTGAAATTTAACAGATTTTTCCGCTTATAATAAGTTGAGGTTTGGGGTTTTATTTTTATTTTTTTATTTTTTTTTGGTGTACCTTGAACATTTATTACAACTAATTGGTGATGTGATAAGACGTGCTCATGTGGCCTGAATATTGGTCACAGTCACAACAAAGCTTAATCCAGCCCAGCAGATACAAATGAAAGTGTAAACTGTGAAGACATGTTTACATACATGGAAGTATGTAAAAAGTGACATTGAAGCAACTGTATATCCTTAAAAAATGTAGAGCCCACTAGTGCTATTTTACCTCATTTAACTTGGGATTTTATTTTTAAACATTGCTTTTCAGCAAATGAAATATTTACTGAATGCAGGTCATGAAGCAGTAAGGCACTAAAATAATAAATCACTTCTGCATTCATGGAAATGTTTACAGAATGAAATTTATTGTGTTCCCATTTAATAAAAGGAGTACTTGCTAGTTGCTAGAAATATAAATGTGAATGAACATAGACCCTACTTGAAATAGTTCACAGTTTAGTGTAGAGAGACTTATAAAACTCTGATAAATTCTAAGATACAGAAGGGATTAAGAATAGAAAGGGAGGAGGGCAAGGAGAAGGGTCTAATTCTGTAGTAACTTTAATAGGAATCTGGGCATCATTTAGAGCAGCGGAGGTAGACTCTGATATGAAGTGTCTGGGAGTGCTTTGTGGTGGTGGGAGAAGTTATGCCTTGGTCATTCATGGTTGCATGTGGTGGCCGTATCAGAGTGGTGTGACAACAGGACTGAAGGGATAAGAAAATAAGAAAATTCAGAAGGAGTAGGTTTGGGGGAAAGGCAGTGAGTTCGGATTGGGGCATATTAAGTTCGAGGAGGCTACAAGCACCCAAGTGCATTCCTTTTTTAAGTGCTGTGCTGGGTGTTGAGGTGATGATGGTAAAGATCTGCTCTCAGATTGTGCCACCTCCCTTAGATGTACGAATCTGAAGTTGGGTGGAGAGGTGAGGGCTAGAGATAGATTTGGGATTCCTCACAGGTGGTAGCTCAAAGCATGAGACCAAGGTGGCATTGCCCGAGAGGAGTACGTGGAGTGTGAAGGGCAATGTCCTGAGGGGAGAACATGGGGGGCGTACCCACATTTAAGGGTTGTTGGGGACTCCATGAAGAAGATGCACTGGGAACTGGTTGTCGGGGAGGGACCGGAGGAACCAGGGAAGTGCAGGGCATGGAATCCAAGGTGGAGAAGCTACATCAGATGTTGCCAAGATGCTAATTCCATGACGTTTATAAAGCTCTCTTAACAATGTGGGAAAATGCTGATGTTTTAATATTTAGTTAAGGCAGGTCCCCGAACTTAATATACAGTGTATTCTCAAATATGTTTAAACATGCATGGAGGGGGGAAAAAAAAGCTGTACTAGGCCTAAATGTTAACAGTGGTTTTCACTGGATGGCTGGTTTTTTAGATGTTTTTCTTCATAATTAAAAAATATGTGTCATGTTTTCTACATCATGTTACTATTACAGTCAGGAAAAAATTTTTAAATAAACCCATAGAGCCCATTGTAACAATTGCTTGTATTTGTCTAAAACAGAAATGTTACCTTTTAGGTTATTCTGTATATGTGACAGTCAAGTTGATTTTATATGATAAACTGTTTTGGTCAATGCAGTAAAGTTTTGGGGGCCATTAGAGTCTGTAGTAGATCAGCATCTGGTATCTTATTAATAGAAGAGAAAAATGACTATTATAGCTGTCCTGTGATGTTACTTGTCTGCTGGATTCAACAAAGTTGGTTTCTCATAAAATACATTCCTTCCCCACACCCCAGGAATTAAGAACTTGTATTGTGAAAACATTTGATGAAATTGTATAGCCTGTACTTTTTTCTTTTCTAGATAGAAGCTGATTCTGTGATGTCCTCAGCAGATCCAAACACTTCCGGTAATGTGAAAGTTAATTTTTCGTACTCTTATGTAGACATTCATGAAACTACAACTAAGAACAAATATAGAGGCTATAAAGCATTATGTTTAAGCAAATCTTTGTTTTGTTTCTGATTACCCAAAAAGAACGAGGTTTGGTTCTTTTAATTTTAGTTAATTAATGTATTCATAAGCGTATGTTTATTGCAGGAAAATTTTCAACCACTGAAAAGCATAAAGAAAAAATGTTGCTGATAATTTCAACATCCCATGGATGATCTAGGTTTTCTGACTTGAGCAGCTGAGTGAGTGGAAGTGGCACTTCCTGAAATGGGAAGACTAGGGGAGAAGATTTAGAGTTTGGGCAGTGCAAGAGTTAAATTGTGAATATGTTGAGTTTGAGAGGTTTCCGTCAATGATGTCAAGGCAATTGAGCTGTATGAGTATGGAATTCAGAGGAAAGATCTGGGCCACAGAAATAAGTTTGAGAGTCATCAGCGTTTGGATGGTTTTGAAGCCATGTGAGTGGATGAGACCCCTTGAGGGAGAGTGTAGACTGAGGCCCGTAGGAACTATAACCATTAAAAGTCAGGTAGGGGATGAAGAGATGGCAAAGGAGACTTAGGAGGGGCAGAGGGGCCAGAGGAAAAGCAAGAGTATTTGATCAAAAGCCAAGAGAAGTGACTATTCCAGGGAAGAGGTATGGTCGACAGCATCCAATGCTGTTGAAAGGTTAAGTAGCAGAAGAACTGAAGAGGATCCGTGGAGCTGGCAACCCGGGGGTGTCGGGTGATTTTAGGAAGAGCAGTGTCAGCGCGTCATGGGGGCAGAGGCCAGGCTGCAGTGGTTTGAAGATAAAGGGAAAGTGGCAAAGTGACAATGTGAGTAGAAAAGTCTTTCAGTGGGTCCAGTGGCTGTGGTTCAAGAGCTGTTTGCTTTGCTTTGTTTGCCTTTTTTTGGAACATGAAGACGATGTTTCTAAGCTTAGCAGAATGATCTAGTGAAGAGGGGAAAGGCAGATGAGACAGAGAGATAACTACCTATTGTTTGAGGAGGTAGGGTCCAGAGCATGCTGAATTGGCTTTTCAAAAATTACTTTTTGGGGGGATGTAATTTAAGGCTTACAGAAAGTTGCAAAATAAAAATAGTGCAGAGAATAGCTGTATATCCTTTAGCCAGATTCACTTACTGTTCATATTTCACCCCATCTACCTTCTCTTCTGCACTTTCTGCCACTTCTCCATCCTCTCACTGAGCTGTCCATAACCACAGCACACCCATCATACGTTTATATTGATACTTGTCTTTATCTGCTTTACCGTCTATATTGCCATGTTGTCACTTGATCTGCTTTACCGTCTATATTGCAGTGTTGTCACTTGATCTAATTATGTCCTTATTAACATCTTTCCTCATTTAATACAGGAATTAGTCCTTGGTATCATGTCTCTTTAGCCTCCTTTAATCTGGGATATTTCTATAAACATTTTTTTCTTTGTTTGTTTTTTTGCCTTTTTTTTAAAGAAGATGTTGAGGGTAGGAGTTTATTAATTAATTAATTTATTTTTGCTATGTTGGGTCTTCGTTTCTGTGTGAGGGCTATCTCTAGTTGTGGCAAGCGGGGGCCACTCTTCATCACAGTGCACGGGCCTGTCATTATCGTGGCCTCTCTTGTTACGGAGCACAGGCTCCAGATGCGCAGGCTCAGTAGTTGTGGCTCACGGGCCTAGTTGCTCCGCGGCATGTGGGATCCTCCCAGACCAGGGCTCGAACCCGTGTCCCCTGCATTAGCAGGCAGATTCTCAACCACTGCGCCACCAGGGAAGCCCTTTTTTTTGCCTTTTTACAACATTGATATTTTTGAGGAAATAGCCCACCCCTCATGGTTTCCTTTTTTTAGGAACAGCCCTCATCTTGTGTTTGCATGACGTTTCTCTGTAAGTAGATTGAGGTTAAGCACCCTCAGCCAGAATCCTATGTGGGTGATATGTCCCTCTCAGTGCGCCACATCTGGGGGCACACGATGTCAGTCTGTCTCTCGTAGATACTAATTTTATCACCGGTCAAAAAACATTGTCGGATTTCTCCATTGTATTATTTCTCTTTATATTTTCTTCCCTTGCAACTAATCAGCAGCCTATGGAGAGACACGTTCGACGTTGCAGATATTCTGCTTCTCATCAAAATTTCTGCCTGGATTTGGTATCCATTTATGATTCTTGTCTGATCCAGTATTTGCCATATGATTGCAAAGTAATGATTTTATAATCCCTGTGCTTCTTTCAGTTAGCCCTTGGCATTTTTACTATAAGCAAGAGACTTCCCGTCTTCTTGATTGATCAATATATCTCTCCTTTATCAGTATGGACTCATGAATTTGTATGTTTTTAATGATTTATAATTCATTACTATACTTAATTATTTTAGTGCTCCACTTACCACAGATTTGGCCATTGAGTGCCTCCTTGAGCTGGCTCCTGTGTCCTTTAGACTGGCTTGACTTTTTTCTTTTTAAAAATCTTTTTATTGGGCTTCCATGGTGGCGCAGTGGTTGAGAGTCCGCCTGCCGATGCAGGGGACACGGGTTCGTGCCCCAGTCCGGGAAGATCCCACATGCCGCGGAGTGGCTGGGCCCGTGAGCCATGGCCGCTGAGCCTGCGCGTCCAGAGCCTGTGCTCCGCAACGGGAGAGGCCACAACAGTGAGAGGCCCGTGTACTGCAAAAAAAAAACAAAAAACTTTTTATTTATAAATTTTGGATTTACATAAGAGTTTACTAGATTATTTTTTGGATACAGGTTTGGTATCACATATTAAACATGACTTTTCGAACAATGTTATTGCTAGGAGAAGTTGTTTTTGACATACTCCCTAACTTGATGGAATTTCCCCAGGCTTTAAATTTCATGTTAAAAATTTTCATGCTTTCAAAGTATTAAAATGTTATTTCTTTGCTGTTCAATTTAGGTTGTAACTTCTTGGTGAAGCCTTCCTTACATATTTTCTCTGGGTTTCTATGTGAATATTCCAGTCTATAAAGATTTCTGTCTTCTGGCAGAAGGATTTCCCGCATTTTTTGCATTGTTAGGGTTTCTCTCCTTTAGGAGTCCCCTGAGAGTCAGTGAGTGATCCTGTCTGGATGCATGTCTTATGCTGCTCTTGCTTATGTAGTGTTTCTACATAAATACGCGTAGTTTGCCAAGAGCACTCTCACATTCCTTATTCCCCGAGATCTTCTCCCTTATGTGTGTTCTTTGGTTCTGAATTAGGGATTTGACTTCACACGTAAGGTTTTCTTTCCTTAACCAGTTCTTTGATGTACAGACAGGTGTTATTCTGGAAGAAAGGTTACCCACGTTCTTTACAGGTGTAGTGAGTTCTCTGATGGAAAGGCTGACTTCTGAAAAAACCTTCCACACTCAGTATCTTGAGTTTTTCCCCCATGTGTATTAGCTCACATTTAGTAAGATATGACTTATACGCATGTGTTACATTCATATGGTTTCTCTATGGGTAATTTGATGTACACTGAAGGGTAAATTCTGGCAGAAGGTTTTTCCACCTTCATTACATTCTAAAGGTTTCTCTTGAGTGTGAGTGCACTGATATAAAATGAGGACTGGTCTGTGGCAAAAGGATCTTCCAAGTATGCGGTTGTTAGTTTCCTCCCCTGCCTTTTCTTTTTTTCTGATGTTTGAGAGAGGGTTGACTTGAGGCTGGAGATATTTTGTAAATTTCATGAACATTTCCTCTCCTTCCTGAGTTCTCTAATGCTTGGATTTGGACTTCCTGCAGAAACAGTTCTCACATTTTTGCAGTCATGGAGCTTCCTTTTAATGTTAGTTCTGATGTACATTAAAGCTTTAGGTTTTGAATGAGGTTCTCTACATTCCCTTCATGTGGCCTATCCCACACCTGAGTTCTCTTATGTATAATGAAGACTGCCTTATTATGGGACATCTTCTCAAATTCATAATAGTCTAAGGATTGCTTCAGAACTGGAGTTTCTGATGCTGAAAGTAGGCTTCCCTATGAGGACTTTCCGACTTTGGTGATGTGCTCCGGGACCTGCTCCCGTATGCACATCCTTTGCATTTAATATCAGGGATATTATAGGTACTCTCATATCCACTTCCCCATCAGATTAGGATGCTTCCTGTCACAGCATCTTTTCCTAATAATTAATTTTTAAGTATATTTCAAAAGGTTACAAAGTAAATTAGTCATCCGAGAAATTCAAGGGAAGATTGGGTTGGAGGAACGAGATCAAAGTGTAGGTGCTTTGTACCTTGCTCCAGAATTACTGTGGAAGGGGTTTCCTTAGTCTACAAGCTTCCAGGCTTTTCCCTTCCTCTTCTGGTCCTGATATCAACAGCAGATTAACTTTCTCAAAGCATCACTTTCTTCATGATTAAAGGAGTAGACTTAGCTTCAATTCATGTCCCTTTGAAAGGGGAGACTCAAGACCACAGACCTCCCAGGGAAAGAGTAAAATAGCCATCTTAGCAGGAAGTCACTGCTGAACTCTGAATGCTGCTAACATAAAATTTGTTCATTAGGACTGTTAGTAGTGAACCAATTTCAGACCAGCTCCTTCTTTTCTCCCTTTCAGTGACATGAGTCACATTTACACGTTATTTTTCTTACAGGAAGAGTTTATACACAGATTATTTTACCAAATATATTATCGAAGAGAGTTTATACACAGATTATTTTACCAAATATATTATCTCTCTCCTTAATGTTTTGATCTTGAAGAACTGAAAGGTTGGCCTTGGCTTTCTGGGAGCTATTTATTCAGGTAATCAACTTCCCACAGTTCTTCTGAGTAGCTGTGACTTGGGAATTCTCCCACTAGGTGTAGCTCTTCTTACATTCAGACAAGGTTGTGCCGTATCTCCAGCATGCAACCCCAAAGGACCCTCCACACACAGCCCATTTGCTGCCCAGCTTCCTGGGGGAAGGTCCAGACTCACATCCTGGATTGAGCCTGACTGGGCAGAGCCCTCACGATGCACACATTTCACACAGTACCTAAACCTGGATGCCCAGACCCTGCTTCCCAAGGTCTTTCTAAAAGGTGGGTCGTTTCTGTAGAGGTTCCTTGTGAAAATTAAAAAGAGTGAAAAGTTAAGACAAAGCCATTAGAAGGGTAGGATGTCTCAAGGAAAGTCACACTGGGAGAATTTGAGGGCAGCCAGAATGAGTAGCAAAAAGGTGTTAATGACATTTTTAATGCCTATAACTTAACAAGCACATGAGTATCAGCAAAAACTGTTTAGGCACCAGGAACAAGGAATTATATTAATGGGAGGAAAAAAAAAATCAAGCCGCTTGTTTAAGGAAGCAGCAGATCAGTGTTGGGATTGGTTCCAATACACACTATTGCTACCTAATTTTAGAGGGTTTTATTTCTGTTCTCTAAGGGTATAGAACATTTCATATCTCCTCTAACTATAGAAAACGAAAGAAGTTTGCAACTAGAAGAGCCTAGAAAACAGTCATATATTTCCTTTTTTAAAATGAGGAAACTGAGCTCCAGAGAGGAATAAAAATTCTTAATCCTAGCATTTGATGGTTCTTTATTGGTTTATAAGATACTTTTACATGTGTTACAGTATTTATTATTATTATAGATAATAATTATAGCTTTGATTCCTTGAGTGTTTACCATGTGCAGACTCTGTGATGAGTATTATGCATGGATTGTTAAATTTAATACAACTCTATGTTAGGATTATCCCATTTTATAAGTTAAAACAGTCCTGAAGCTTAGAGAGGTTAAGTAATCTGTGCAGGGCGGCAGACCACAGTAGTATAATCTCCAAGCTTACCCTCTCAACCATTTGATAAACCCTTCCCTTGAGGTTAATAGTGTCATGGATCATATTGATGGAGCTGAGGCCAGTCTTCATTGTCCTGGGAACTTAATGAATGAATGAGTCGAAATCAGGAGTGGGTGAGTACACAAAACACAAATCACAAGGTTCTGTGCAGCCGCTAGAGGCTGCTGTCAAATTTGGTTCCGAGCTACTGAGTGTCCAGATCAAATAGGGAATCACAACCAAGTGCAGAAGTCAGCATCCACACCACAGAAACTCCTTTTCTAGAGAGACATAGTTTTCCCCAATGTGGGATATTTCCCCCACGATGTCTCATGGAGGAGAGACTAATAAGTCGACACTGGTGTCCACAAACTGTTCAATAAATACAACAGTGAAGTCTGTAAGGCCGTTTCTTGAACTTTCTTCAGCATAGGCCAATGGTTTAATGCCAAATGTGTCTGGGCAGTTCTATGAAGGGCAAGACCATGTGTGATCTCAGATGGTTTGACTTCACTGTGGGATAAATCGTAGAGCATTTTATATGAATAACAACAGCTAAGATTTATAAGACTTGTGCTTAATCTGCCCGATGCACGTCGCCCTACTGCATTCTCACACAGCTGTCTGTGTTTTTATCCCAGATCTATATAAAATATGCTTGAGGGAAAAAAAACAGAACAAAGTATATCAGAATTTTGTTTCCACTGGGTGATAAGATCATGCTTTTTTCCCCCCTTTCTTTCTGTTTTTTTATATTGTTGCCCTTTCAACACTGAACATATTTTACTTTCATACTTAGAAAAAAAAAGCTTTCCAGGAGCTTACTTTTAACCTGCAACTTTAAACAATGGAAAAATCAAAGAGATTGATTCATTACAATGGTGACGATGGACTGTTTTGACTCAGTCATGCTATCCAGGGTCCGTTTAATTGAAAAATAATTTGTGGATGATGAGGTTAATGGCTTTTATTTATTGCTATCTTGGCTGAGTTGTTTTGAGCCAGATAGTTGACTATAAAAGTATTCTTTTCCTAAATTTAAATGTCTGTTTTCTAGTCTTTTAAGTTATATTGTAAACACATTTTTTGTATTTGTTTTGTGTATATTTTGTTGTTGGGGGCTCCTACCTAAGGAACTGAGGCCACGGCATAGCAGGTATAGCAGGCTGTTGTTTGACTTCAGATTTCAGTTGACCTCTTTGTTCATTTCTATCAGCAGGAAACACATACACATTATACTTATCTTGAAATCATAGGACCATTTTGTGGTATCGCCCACAGATATTCCCCTCTCAATTAATGTATTTAATTCCCCATTTAAAGATGATGAGTAAGTTTCCTTGTAGGGGTAAAAAAGAATTAGGAGACACTGACCTAAAGACACTTTTTAAAAATGTCATATTTGATAGGGAAGATTAAAGAAGTATTGTCACTTCCGTGATGGCCAGATGTCACACGAACACAATAGACAAGAAGACCTGTAAGAGTTTCGAAGGGAGCGGCCCTCCCTTCCTGCCCGAGGTGTGGGCCAGAGCCGGATGTGGAAGGCTGGGTGGGGTTTGCAAAAGGTGGAGAAGCAAAGAGGAGAATAGGGAGAATGAGTGAAGGCAGATGCCAGCTGCGAGCTTGTCCTCCAGCTGCTGGTGCTGCCTGTGCTCTGCTGGTGCCAGCGTGGATGCAGAACTCCGTGCGAATTTAGACTTCCCTGCACAGTCCACACCCATGCAAACGTTGCCTATCATATCCTGGAGACTTTGCCGAGGTGTTTGTTAATGGCCCAGAGGAGGGGCTTTATCACTCACCACTCGCCCTCCATCACAGGTCCCTCCAACACTTTCTCCTCCGCAGGGTCTCTGCACGCTAGCCCTGTGGGGTTTCTCCTACAGACCCCCTACCCCCAAGCGTCTCACCCTCTTCTCTCAGATCCCTGCTCCCCGTTTTACAGCGCGCCCTCTTGCCGGTCCTCCCCTCAGATTTGCAGGCCCAAAGTGCTCCTCAGCTGTCCCAAGTCCTGCTGGAAACGGACCCCCCCCCGCCCCCGCGGAGTGCTGCTTTCTCGCGCTGCCGCGGGGAGTGCGGTGCGCGCCGCAAGCCCCCTGCCCCCCAGCGAGCATCCCTGATGGAAGCTGAGAGTTGGAGAGGGGGAGATTTAAGGACCAGTTTACCTGGAAGGAAGAGTGAACCTTTAAACTCCAGAATAAGGGATCCGGGCTTTGCACTGATAACGCTGAGGAACCTTTGAAGGGTTATGAGCAGGAGATGGGCATAATAAAAAAAGATGACGATTTCTGTCCACGTTTGGTAGGAATAAGGTTTCGTTGGTTCAGATTTCTTTATTCCACTGTAACCTGTTTTTACTGTTCCTCATTTCCCTCCCAATGATAGAGTAAAACTTGCTTTCTTCCATTAAGGTGGATTCTTTTCTCTTCATGCCCCTAGTCTTATACGGGTAGCTGGAAGAAAATATTAGTCCTCTGAATTTACTTACCCATCTTACTGTGACAACTCACTGCTCTGGATGCCATGAAAGCTCTTCTGTCCTTACAGTCTTTTTATGCAAACACATTCGATCCTTTTTTTTTTTTGTCCTGCATGGCCTCCAGAAGTCATAATCTGAATTTTATTTCTCAAACTAGAAAAGGCTTGCATTATACCTTTTAAGAGGCCACTTAATCCTTTTAAGCCCTCAGTTTTAGGCATTTTCAATCCCTGGACAGATGAATAGATGGCCCAGTGACTGTGAGCCCTCTCTTTTCTACTAAATCCAGGACCAGACTTCCAGTCTAAAAAACTTGGCATTTTTATTATTTTCTCCTTCATTCTCCCAGATTTATTGCAGTTTCTAATTCAAGCTCACTGTGATAGCCAGAAACTAGATGACTACATTTTCAAGAGGATTTCTCTCTATGCACTGACCCTGAAGCTTAGAACTGTGAGCCACAAAAAAAAGAAGGAAAAAACAACTTTTGAGGAAAAATTTATATAGTTTTATTGGACTTTTTGAATATATCCACCCCTGTGGTGAAAGATGATTACCTTCCTAGGAAATTGCTTAAAAACAAAAAAGGGGGAAAAGATAACACTTCTCTATATGATATATCTGTATCACATGTATTACGTAGATTGGAAAGTAAAAAATATATATATTTATTATAGAACATGAAGAGTCCATTTCGCCAAGAGTAGTTTATAAAATGGAAGGGAGTGCTTTCAGTGATAATGGAAAATGCACAGACTTGCAGAGTCTGGAAGGATTCGTAAAGAATGTTGGTCCCAGTGGCCTTTGAGGCTTGATCCTCAGTCCTGTGTCCTGTGGGGGGCACTTGCAGAGGCACTGCTGGAGAGGGAGTGAGGAGCCCACCTCACTGCAAACCGAATAGCTTTGCCTTCATCTCTACACACTGGGCGTTCCTGTTTTAGAAAGGAGAACCTTTCCTACAGCTAAAACAAAGTCAGAAAACTACTGGTAGAGTCCAGCTACCCAGGCAACTTCTGAACACCTGCAGATTAATAATGAACACAGATAGACACATAGGTCTACGTCGTTCCTGTTGTGATCCCAACGTGTAGCTACAGCAAAGTGTGTTTAGGTAACTTTTATTACTGGAACAGTTTACAGAGAGACCCAACCTCGTATTTGGAATTAGAATGTTCTGAACATACTTTCACTCCAGGGGTGGACACAGGTGATGCATTTCTCATTGCGTATGAAATCTGGTGGCAGTAGAATTATGGAAAGTCTTTGTGAAGCGGTAATTTTAGGTTTGACAGCAGGTGGAGCTAGTAGTAGGAACTCTATTTCTAGGCCATTGAAACAGCAGTAAAACATATAAAACTTACATTCATGTGTTTGCATTACAGAGCTGTAGGAATAGCAAACCTTTATGCCTTGGCTTTGGAAAGTGATCATACTACTACAACATGAGAGCTCAGCTGAATGGAAACTTCTCTGTCCTTTTTAGAAAAGGGACTTGCATGGTATTGAATGCATTTGTATGTGTTGCCATCGGAGATTAAGACAAGGGGATGGGGATGGGGCAGTGAGATATGTTTATGTGGTTTAATATTGACTTTAAAAAATAAGGTATACGAGGGCTTCCCTGGTGGCGCAGTGGTTGAGAGTCCGCCTGCCGATGCAGGGGACACGGGTTCATGCCCCCGCCTGGGAAGATCCCACATGCCACGGAGTGGCTGGGTCCGTGAGCCATGGCCGCTGAGCCTGCGCGTCCGGAGCCTGTGCTCCGCAACGGGAGAGGCCACAACAGGGAGAGGCCCGCGTACCGCAAAAAAAAAAAAAAAAAAAAAAAAATAAGGTATACGAGCCTGCAGGAAAATAGTGTGAATGAACTTGATTACATAAATGGAGTTATTTGTATTATTAGATGGTTTCTTCTTTTTAAGTGGTAATAAACATATAGTTGAAATCCACATATATTTTCTCCTAGGAAACACTAAAGAACATGTGCTTTTTATCCCCCAAGATATGAAATAAAGACCTGACTACTTTATAGCCCCAAATACGGATGAGTTTTCTGAATATGTGGTTTAAAATGTATCATTCACCACTCATGCACTTTTTTTTTCTTGTGAATCTGAATCACACATTGAACCATGGAACTGTGCTTTTTTTCTTATCGTTTCCCGAAATCAGATGCAATTAAATGAAGAGCGAATATTATGCATTCATTTCCTTTTCCTCTGAATTTTGTTTGTTTTTTACTGTATCATAGGTATTAAGAAATTGGGGTTTCTAAAATGACGATTTTGCTGGCTATGTGAATAAATAGAGACCTACTTTTTGGCATTAATTTACAGTTATAAGAGCATTTAAAACACATTTTAACGCTTTTTGCTGAAAACTAGAAATAACGTCTTCCTATGATTTTATTTACTTATTCAACAAACATGTGAGGAATGCCTCCTACAAGCAGGTATCTTACTAAACACTGTGGATAAATTTTGACAACAGACAGTCCTTTCCCTCAGTGTGTCTCAGGCAGACGTGTGGCCAAATAGTTACCATAGGACCCGATGCGAATGGAGCTGCATCACTGCACATCCTCCACTGCCATGGGGGAAACGCTAGTTCCATACAATGTGTATTTATTGAGCACATGCCAAGCACTCTGGTAGGTGCCAGGAGATACGCCTGCTGCTGCTTTCTTGACTTTTGCTCTTGGTTGCCTCCGAAGCATCAAGCAGCTAACATCTCCAAATTGCAACTCCATCTCAGCACCACCCCCATCCTGCTTCCCCTCATCTTTCTCATCTCTTTAAATGACTCCTCAAACCACCTAGTCCTCGAGCCAGAACCTAGGGCTTATTCTTGACATCTTCTTTCTCATGCACCACGTCTAACCCTCCATCTTTTCTGCAGTATGTCTGGAACCTTCCACTGCCCTCTGTTCCCGCTGCCCACACCCTCGTGACCACATCTCCTGCCAGTAGGATCCTAACGAGTCTCCTTTTTTATATTTTGCTTTCTCCCCAGTCCTTTTTCAAAACAATAGCCAGAGATCTTTCCAAAATCTAAATCAGATCATGTCACTTCTCAGTTCAAACTTTATTGACTTCCTATTGCAACTGAAATAAAAATCAAATTATTTCCCGTGGACCACGAGGGGCTGTGCATTCGGGCCCCTGCCCACCTCACCAACGCCGTCTTCACCGCATTCAAGCCCCTGTGGCCTTGGCACGTGCTCTCTCCACGGCCTGGAATGCTCTTCTTCCCACCTTTAGCCAGTTGGTATCTTCTCATCATTTAGGTCTTAAATAATATTAATATTTTAAAAATATTACCTCCTCTGTGAGATCTCTCCTTCCCCAGAGTCTGCTCTACGGGAGGATTTCTGTGATGCATTTTATACCCTCCTGTTTTCCCCTCGTTGCGCACACCACTGTTTGTAATTATATGTACGTTTGTAACTGAACCTGTATCATCACCGTCTGTGTCACTAGACCAGTGACCCTTGGCACTGGAATCGTGCGTGTTCTCTTTTCCCCTCTATTCCCAGAGCTTAATGCAGTGCCTGGCACCCAGTGGGTCCTAAAGAGTTGTCAGAGAATCGCTTAAACACATAAAGATAGATGGACTTTTTAAATTTCTGAATCTTTAACTACAAATAAGAAAAATGTGGAAAATTAAGAAAACTATTTTCTACTTTTTAAAAAACCATCGGAACTATTTCAGGGAATGTGTATAGTTCAGTATACCACACCAAAATATTCCCTTTTGGAAAGGGTGCAAGTTCTTAAAAATTAGCACGTGGTTATTGTGTGATATGGGGCTATTTTTAAAACAGTGATACATTTTTAAATGGAAATCCTGACTTATGAAAACGAACTGCTCTTTTTAGATATTTAGGGCTCAGTTCACTAAAATGTTTAAATTCTTGGCTGCACTCTTTAAACCTACTACAAAGATCACATTAGAATTCATTTTAATAGACATTGTAAGCACAGTAGCCAATCTCATATGATCACGCTGGGCTCTTTTATTATGAGAATCACAGGAAGCAGAGCCTGAGACTGCAGAACAGTCATGGGACGTAGCTAAGGCTGGGGACAGTGCCAACGCTATTGTTTATGGAATGTTCTCTCCACCTTTATCTGCGGTATGCAGTTGGTATTGACTTTTGAGAAACTACTTCTTCGCCCCGATCTCCCAGCTGGAAAAAAACCTGTCGTAATGACATCTGGCTAGGAAAAAAGGGATCAAAGACGCAGAAGGAAAGAAAATTATGAGCCCTTATTTTATAAGTAGTTTCGGGCCTGTCTGTTAGATCTGTCACAGGGAAGAGTGTCATACTTTTTCGAGGTCATCATCTTTTATCTCCGGGAAGAGCTCAGTGAGCTCCGAAAGTGTCTGCCCTTTCTGCCATCGATTGCTAATGTGGAGTCTACTTAGCTTTTAAGAAAATGTCTTTTCAGCTTTAGAGATCTTTATGAATAAATACTACTCACCAAAATTAAGATAACATTTGTTTGTGGTAGTATCACTTTCCGTTTATGTTTTGTTTCCTTCTTAAAGAGGAAGACAGTAAATTGTTTTTCTCCAACTTTCAGGGATATTACTTAAGGAGTTTTTAGACATTGTAAGGAAAAAGAAGGAAGTTCAACTATATCGGAATGAAATAAGACACATCTTCACAGCTTTTGACAGGCACTGTAAGTATCTTTAAAGTGTTTTGATATAAAAAATGGCTATTAAGGAACTGTGAATGGGATCATACTCAGTAACTAAAATAATACACTTGGAAGGTTATTTTACTGTATTCATTAGCTATTACCTTAGATGTTGGTGTACATTTTTTTTCCTCCGTCACAATCTTCAATTCTTGACATTTACGATGGGTGAAATAATTTCTACAGTTATATAATTGTACAATACTTATGATTTGCCTGCAATGTAATGGGGACAACAGAAGGGCTGGCCGTGCGGGGATATAGGTGAAGAGATACTTATGGAAGTTTGGGAGACCATGAGGCCTGTTTTTCCGACTCCTCCTTTGACCCACACATAATTGGAGAAATTGTTTTCCCATGCTGGGGTGGCCCAGAGGAGTAGCTTCAGACCCCCTCCCCACAGAACACATGGTTGAAAGACTTGTGGAGTCCAGGTTCAGTATTTTGGCTTCTGTAATGGTTTTCCTCTAAATAATAATATAGTTCTAATACCAAGCAAGAAAAAAATGTGAATTTTGAAGAATGAATTATTTTGGCAATTCACAAAGACTTGAAGCCTAATGCCATTGTTGCAGTGTCTGTCCCTTAGTCCTTTACCTGGGACTCAGGGAATCGGCAAATGATGGGGCTGGAAGAAACCAGCAGGAGCATCTGGGGCTGTACTAAGGGAGAGTATTACTAGATTCTCAAATTCTTCCAACAAGACAATCTCAGATTACCTTATATGTAAAATCAACTATAAATTACTGCTTTTCTCCTAGTAATAAAGTCTCACGCATATGTTATGGCTGAAATAGCAGTTCATGGGGCTGATAGAAGTGTGTAAATGTTATGTATTCTGTTTTCAAATAGATCGTGGATATTTAACTCTGGAAGATTTCAAAAAAGCATTTAAGCAGGTGGCTCCCAAGTTATCAGAAAGGACTGTTCTCGAGGTATTCAGGTAAGCTGCCAAAATCTTTATGTATACCCACCCCTTGATTTACCATTTGCTTTTACAAGTTTTCAGTTTTATGGAGAACATTCATTTATGCTTATTTTTACTAGTGAACATTTTCATCTCACAGCATATTGTCATGATCCAGGAGAGAATTTTTTTTTTTTTGCAGTACGCGGGCCTCTCACTGTTGTGGCCTCTCCCGTTGCGGAGCACAGGCTCTGGACGCGCAGGCTCAGCGGCCATGGTTCATGGGCCCAGCCGCTCCGTGGCATGTGGGATCTTCCCGGACCAGGGCACGAACCCGTGTCCCCTGCATCGGCAGGCAGACTCTCAACCACTGCGCCACCAGGGAAGCCCCAGGAGAGAATTTTATAGTTAGCTATTAGTCCATCCACACCTTGACAGTGGGCTCTAAAGTGGGTGGAGTGCTTGCATACTAGGAATGTGCAAAAATCATTTGTTAGTAGGGGTGGAGAGGAGCAGAAAGAAAGGAGAACTTCTTGGTATATTTATGTATTGACCAAACCCCCGCCCGAAGCTTTATTAATATTTAACATGGATGCTGGTGTTCTCCCATGGTCTGTATTTCATCAGACACGGGTTACAAATGGTCCTTGAGTTGTCTGGAGAGTAGAGTTGGGTTGATCAGTGGTGGCCCCTCCTTCGTTTGTTTTCAAAGTTATAGACCCATGTTGCAGTTCACACACACCTGATAAAGTAGATTTAAAGATTATGTTTTCTTAATAAACTAATTCTGACAAAATGGGCAAGTGGCTTAAAAGCAGTTTCCGTTAGGAAACTGCAGATTGAAAGTGGTAAGAACAGTGTAAGCACATGCTTGCAGAGAAAATTGCAGAGTTGCCTCTTCTCTGACTGCTAACATGAGTTCCTCATCAACCCTGTTACCAGGTGTGTTAATTAGGGTTTCGTACAGCAGTAAGAGCCAGAAAACCCAAAACAACAAAGCTCAAAAAAGAGAGCAATAAACACAGGAGAGTCCAGGGCTGATTTGGTGGCAACACAGTTGTGAAGGACCCAGATTCCTCCTCTCTTGTTATTTGGCTGCCTCAGCATCTGGCTTCTCCCTCTTGCTTCAAGATGGCTCCCAAGGTTTCAGCCATCACACCTGAATTCCACCTAGGTAGGCCAAAAGGGAGCAGAAGATATGCCCCTCCTTTTAAGGCTATCCATTATTTCTTCCTACATCCCAGTGACCAAAACTTAGTTCCAGGGCCACGAATAGCTACAAGGGGGAGGTGGGTCTGGAAAATGTAGTCCCTGCTTTGGGCAGTCATGTGCACTCAAATGGAGTTTCTGATACTGAGGAAGAAGGAGAGAACAGATATTGGGGGACATCTGGCAGGTGTTCCCATGTGGATAAAAGTAATTTCGTGAAATCTGACCGGAAGCCAGCCCTACTCAGTAGAAATGATCAAGCAGGTTATTTGAAATAAGGATCTGCACTCACTGTCATTAACAGTGACATATATGAAGTTCTTCTGCTGCATCATTTGCAAGCAGATTATTGAGCAAGCTATTGAAGAGCAAGGGAGTTCAAGCCAGGCGCAGACAAAGTGCCTGAGGACAGTATTACTTAGATGATTCCAGAACATCAAGACCTTTAAAATATAGTAGCATCTTTGTGCACACTTTGTGATGAGAAGAGTAATGAAAGTCAACGTATTTCTACCACATGGTAGTGGTTTTTCACAAAAAGAATTACTTCACTTTACTTTTACAAAAAGACACGTGTCGGTCTTCCCTGGTGGCGCAGTGGTTAAGAATCCGCCTGCCAATGCAGGGGATATGGGTTCGAGCCCTGGTCCGGGAAGATCCCACATGCCGCAGAGCAGCTAAGCCCGTGCACCACAACTCCTGAGCCTGTGCTCTAGAGCCCACGAGCCACAGCTACTGAGCCTGCGCACCACAACTACTGAAACCAGCGTGCTTAGAGCCCGTGCTCCACAACAGGAAAGCCACTGCAATGAGAAGCCCGTGCACCGCAACAAAGAGTAGCCCCTGCTCGCCGCAACTAGAGAAAGCCCATGCACAGCAATAAAGACCTAATGCAGCCAAAAATAAATAAATAAAACAAAATTAAATTAAATTTAAAAAGACAAAGTGTCCAAATTTGCTGACCTTTCTGTGTTAAATGGTTTCAGGAGGTGCCCCCTTGTACCACATGTGTAATTTTGAAAAATCCACTTAAATATAGCCGTTCAAGGTACAAGCCGTCTTTTAACAGTGAGTGGAAAAATAACTGCTTCTCAAAAGAAATCTACGTTATTGGGAGAGCATTTTTGAAAATAGATATTTGGAAATGTGATTCTGTTTTAAAAAATGTGTACACCTATTGAAACCTTCATACCTGCATGTTTAATAAGTTAAAAATGGAATGTTCTAATCTGGTGAAAAAAAGTCATACAGAGTTTCAGTGGTTTAAGAGAAAAAAAAACAATGGTCATGAAGAACCTAGGAGTAAGACGGGAATAAAGACACAGACCTACTAGAGAATGGACTTGAGGATATGGGGAGGGGGAAGGGTAAGCTGGGACGAAGTGAGAGAGTGGCATGGACATATATACACTACCAAATGTAAAATAGATAGCTAGTGGGAAGTAGCCGCATAGCACAGGGAGATCAGCTTGGTGCTTTGTGACCACCTAGAGGGGTGGGATGGGGAGGGTGGGAGGGAGGGAGACGCAAGAGGGAAGAGATATGGGAACATATGTATATGTATAACTGATTCACTTTGTTATAAAGCAGAAAGTAACACACCATTGTAAAGCAATTATACTCCAATAAAGATGTTTTAAAAAATGTAAACTATTTAAAGTAAACTCAAAAGAGCTTATTTTTATTATAAAGTAAATAAAACTCTTAGAACAGTTTCTGGTAAACAGTAGGAACTCAATAAATGTAAACTATTTTATTTTTAGTCACATAACTGCCCAGATAATCCATAAAATTTATTGATCATCCTCTAAAAAAATAAAAATAAAAATAAATAAATAAAATAAAAATTAAAAAAAAAAGTTTCAGTGGTTTGAGAGCACAGGTTTTTTTTTACATCTTTATTGGAGTATAATTGCTTTACAATGGTGTGTTAGTTTCTGCTTTATAACAAAGTGAATCAGTTATACATATACATATGTTCCCATATCTCTTCCCTCTTGCATCTCCCTCCCTCCCACCCTCCCTATCCCACCCCTCTAGGTGGTCACAAAGCACCGAGCTGATCTCCCTGTGCTATGCGGCTACTTCCCACTAGCTATCTATTTTACATTTGGTAGTGTATATATGTCCATGCCACTCTCTCACTTTGTCACAGCTTACCCTTCCCCCTCCCCATATCCTCAAGTCCATTCGCTAGTAGGTCTGTGTCTTTATTCCCGTCTTACCCCTTGGTTCTTCATGACATTTTTTTTTCTTAAATTCCAAATATATGTGTTAGCATACGGTATTTCTCTTTCTGACTTACTTCACTCTGTATGACAGACTCTAGGTCTATCCGCCTCATTACAAATAGCTCAATTTCGTTTCTTTTTATGGCTGAGTAATATTCCATGGTATATATGTGCCACATCTTCTTTATCCATTCATCCAATGATGGACACTTAGGTTGTTTCCATCTCCTGGCTATTGTAAATAGAGCTTCAATGAACATTTTGGTACATGACTCTTTATGAATTATGGTTCTCTCAGGGTATATGCCCAGTAGTGGGATTACTGGGCCATACAGTAGTTCTATTTTTAGTATTTTAAGGAACCTTCATACTGTTCTCCATAGTGGCTGTATCCATTTACATTCCTACCAACAGTGCAAGATGGTTCACTTTTCTCCACACCGTCTCCAGCATTTATTGTTTCTAGAGTTTTTGATGATGGCCATTCTGACCGGTGTGAGGTGATACCTCATTGTAGTTTTGATTTGCATGTCTCTAATGATTAGTGATGTTGCACATCCTTTCATGTGTTTGTTGGCAATCTGTATATCTTCTTTGGAGAAATGTCTATTTAGGTCTTCTGCCCATTTTTGAATTGGGTTGTTTGTTTTTTTGATATTGAGCTGCATGAGTTGCTTGTATGTTTTGGAGATGAATCCTTTGTCAGTTGCTTCATTTGCAAAAATTTTCTCCCATTCTGAGGGTTGTCTTTTGGTCTTGTTTATGGTTTCCTTTGCTGTGCAAAAGCTTTTAAGTTTCATTATGTCCCATTTGTTTATTTTTGTTTTTGTTTCTCTAGGAGGCGGGTCAAAAAGGATCTTGCTGTGATTTATGTCTAAGAATGTTCTTCCTATGTTTTCCTCTGAGAGTTTTATTATGTCTGGTCTTATATTTAGGTCTTTAATGCATTTTGAGCTTATTTTTGTGTATGGTGTTAGGAAGTGTTCTAATATCATTCTTTTACATGTAGCTGTCCAGTTTTCCCAGCACCACTTATTGAAGAGGCTGTCTTTTCTTCATTGTATATTTTTGCCTCCTTTATCAAAGATAAGGTGACCATAGGCGGAGTGGGTTTATCTCTGGGCTTTCTATCCTGTTCCATTGATCTATATTTCTGTTTTTGTGCCAGTACCATATTGTCTTGATTACTGTAGCTTTGTAGTATAGTCTGAAGTCAGGGAGCCTGATTCCTCCAGCTCCATTTTTCTTTCTCAGGATTGCTTCGGCTATTTGGGGTCTTTTGTGTTTCCGTGCAAATTGTGAAATTTTTTGTTCTAGTTCTGTGAAAAATGCCATTGGTAGTCTGATAGGGATTGCATTGAATGTGTAGATTGCTTTGGGTAGTATAGTCATTTTCACAGTGTTGATTCTCCCGATCCAAGAACATGGTATCTCTCTCCATCTATTTGTATCATCTTTAATTTCTTTCATCAGTGTCTTATAGTTTTCTGCATACAGGTCTTTTGTCTCCTTAGGTAGGTTTATTCCTAGGTATTTTATTCTTTCTGTTGAAATGGTAAATGGGAGTGTATCCTTAATTTCTCTCTCAGATTTTTCATCATTAGTGTATAGAAATGCAAGACATTTCTGTGCATTAATTTTGTATTCTGCTACTTTACCAAATTCATTGATTAGCTCTAGTAGTTTTCTGGTGGCATCTTTAGGATTCTCTATGTATAGTATCTTGTCATCTACAGCTTACTTCTTCTTTTCTGACGTGGATTCCTTTTATTTCTTTTTCTGCTCTGATTGCTGTGGCTAAAACTTCCAAAACTATGTTGAGTAACAGTGGTGAGAGTGGGCAACCTTGTCTTCCTCCTGATCTTAGTGGAAATGGTTTCAGTTTTTCACCATTGAGAATGATGTTGGCTGTGGGATTGTCAAATACGGCCTTTATTATGTTGAGGTAAGTTCCCTCTATGCCTACTTTCTGGAGCGCTTTTATCATAAATGGGTGTTGAATTTTGTTGAAAGCTTTCTCTGCATCGATTGAGATGATCAGATGGTTTTTATCCTTCAATTTGTTAATATGGTGTATCACATTGATTGATTTGTGTATATTGAAGAATCCTTGCATTCCTGGGATAAACCCCACTTGATCATGGTGTATGATCCTTTTAATGTGCTGTTGGATTCTGTTTGCTAGTATTTTGTTGAGGATTTTTGCATCTATGTTCATCAGTGATATTGGCCTGTAATTTTCGTTTTTTGTGACATCTTTGTTTGGTTTTGGTATCAGGGTGATGTTGGCCTCATAGAATGAGTTTGGGTGTGTTCCTCCCTCTGCTATCTTTTGGAAGAGGTTGAGAAGAATAGGTGTTAGTTCTTATCTAAATGTTTGATAGAATTACCTGTGAGGCCATCTGGTCCTGGGCTTTTGTTTGTTGGAAGATTTTTAATCACAGTTTCAATTTCAGTGCTTGTGATTGATTTGTTTATATTTTCTATTTCTTCCTGGTTCAGTCTTGGAAGGTTGTGCTTTTCTAAGAATTTGTCCATTTCTTCCAGGTTGTCCATTTTATTGGCATAGAGTTGCTTGTATTAATCTCTCATGATCCTTTGTATTTCTGCAGTGTCAGTTGTTACTTCTCCTTTTTCATTTCTAATTCTATTGATTTGAGTCTTCTCCCTTTTTTTCTTGATGAGTCTGGCTAATGGTTTATCAATTTTGTTTATCTTCTCAAAGAACCAGCTTTTAGTTTTATTGATCTTTGCTATTGTTTCCTTCATTTCTTTTTCATTTATTTCTGATCTGATCTTTATGATTTCTTTCCTTCTGCTAACTTTGGCGTTTTTTTGTTCTTCTTTCTCTAATTGCTTTAGGTGTAAGGTTAGGTTGTTTATTTGAGATGTTTCTTGTTTCTTGAGGTAGGATTGTATTGCTATAAACTTCCCTCTTAGAACTGCTTTTGCTGAATTCCATAGGTTTTGGGTCATCATGTTTTCATTGTCATTTGTTTCTAGGTATTTTTTGATTTCCTCTTTGATTTCTTCAGTGATCTCTTGGTTATTTAGTAGTGTATTGTTTCGCCTCCATGTGTTTGTGGTTTTTACGGATATTTTTTCTGTAATTGATATCTAGTCTCATAGCGTTGTGATTGGAAAAGATACTTGATACGATTTCAGTTTTCTTAAATTTACCAAGGCTTGATTTGTGACCCAGGATATGATCTATCCTGGAGCATGTTCCATGAGCACTTGAGAAGAAAGTGTATTCTGTTGTTTTGGATGGAATGCCCTATAAATATCAATTAAGTCCATGTTATTTAATGTGTCATTTAAAGCTTGTGTTTCCTTATTTATTTTCATTTTGGATGATCTGTCCATTGGTGCAAGTGGGGTGTTAGGTGAAAGTGGGGTGTTAAAGTCCCCAACTATTATTGTGTTTCTGTCGACTTCCCCTTTTATGGCTGTTAGCATTTGCCTTATGTTTTGAGGCAAATGCTCCTATGTTGGGTGTGAATATATCCAATTGTTATATCTTCTTGGTTTGACCCCTTGATCATTATGTAGTGTCCTTCTTTGTCACTTGTAATAGTCTTTATTTTAAAGTCTGTTTTGTCTGATATGAGAATTGCTACTCCAGCTTTCTTTTGATTTCCATTTGCAGGGAATATCTTTTTCCATCCCCTCACTTTCAGTCTGTATGTGTTCCTAGTTCTGAAGTGGGTCTCTTGTAGACAGCATATTTATGGGTCTTGTTTTTGTATCCATTCAGCCAGGCTATGTCCTTTGGTTGGAGCATTTAATCCATTTACATTTAAGGTAATTATCAATATATATGTTCCTATTACCATTTTCTTAATTGTTTTGGGTCTGTTATTGTAGGTCTTTTCCTTCTCTTGTGTTTCCTGCCTGGAGAAGTTCCTTTAGCATTTGTTGGAAAGCTGGTTTGATGGTGCTGAATTCTCTTAGCTTTTGCTTGTCTGTAAAGCTTTTAATTTCTCCGTTGAATCTCAGTGAGGTCCTTGCTGGGTAGAGTAATCTTGGTTGTAGGTTTTTCTCCTTCATCACTTTAAATATGTCCTGCCACTCCCTTCTGGCTTGTAGAGTTGCTGCTGAAAGATCAGCTGTTAACCTTATGCAATTCCATTGTATGTTATTTGTTGCTTTGCCCTTGATGCTTTTAATATTTTTTCTTTGTATTTAATTTTTGATAGTTTGATTAATATGTGTCTTGGAGTGTTTCTCCTTGGATTTATCCTGTATGGGACTCTCTGTGCTTCCTGGAGTTGATTGACTATTTCCTTTCCCATGTTAGGGAAGTTTTCAACTATAATCTCTTCAAATATTTTCTCAGACCCTTTCTTTATCTCTTCTTCTTCTGGGACTCGTATAATTCGAACGTTGGTGCGTTTAATGTTGTCCCAGAGATCTCTGAGACTGTCTTCAATTGTTTTCATTGTTTTTTCTTTATTCTGCTCTGCGGTAGTTATTTCCAATATTTTATCTTCCAGGTCACTTATCTGTTCTTCTGCCTCATTTATTCTGCTACTGATTCCTCTAGAGAATTTTAAAATTCATTTATTGTGTTGTTCATCATTGTTTGTTTGCTCTTTTGTTCTTCTGGGTCCTTGTTAAATGTTTCTTGTAGTTTCTCCATTCTATTTCCAAGATTTTGGATCATCTTTACTATCATTACTCTGGATTCTTTTTCAGCTGGCTGACTATTTGCTCTTCATTTGTCTGGTCTGGTGGGTCTTTGCCTTGCTCCTTCATCTGCTGTGTGTTTCTCTGTGTTCTCATTTTGCTTAACTTACTGTGTTTGGGGTCTCCTTTTTGCAGTCTACAGGTTCGTAGTTCCCATTGTTTTTGGTGTCTGCCCCCAGTGGGTAAGGTTGGTTCAGGGGCTTGTGTAGGCCTCCTGGTAAGGGGGACCGGTACCTGTGTTCTGGTGGGTGGAGCTGGATCTTTCTGGTGGGCACGGCTGCATCCGGTGGTGTGTTTTGGGGTGTCTGTGAAGTGAGTATGGTTTTAGGCAGCCTCTCTGCTAATGGGTGGGGTTGTGTTCCTGTCTTGCTAGTTGTTTGGCATGGGGTGTCCAGCACTGGAGCTTGCTGGCCGTTGAGTGGAGCTGGGTCTTAGCGTTGAGACGGTGATCTCTGGGCGAGCTCTCGCCGATTGATACTATGTGGGGCCTGGAGGTCTCTGGTGGTCCAGTGTCCTGAACTTGGCTCTCCCACCTCAGAGGCTCAGGCCTGACACCACGCAGGAGCACCAAGACCTTTCTCGGAAGTCTGAGGTCTTCTGCTAGCGTTCAGTAGGTGTTCTGTAGGAGTTGTTCCACATGTAGATGTATTTTTGATGTATTTGTGAGGAGGAAGGTGATCTCCACGTCTTACTCCTCCGCCATCTTGAAGCACTCCCTCTGTTATGGTTTTATTTTCTCCTTATGTTTCTTTCTTGAGCTATATCTACTGATGTTTCATTTTGTTATTTTGCTGTATCTTATTATTTTATAGTTTCTCCCCTAAGCCCTTCTGTATCTACTTTCATCTCTCGTTTTAAGGAGGTGTTTGCTTTATTGGGGAAAGTAGTTTTTGAGGTTTTATTTTTAATGGTTGATTGCTTGGGAGCTGCTAATTATAGATTTTTTCATGTAAATTAAGAAAGCAAGTTTTCTAACGAGGGATGGGTTTTGAGGAATGTTTCTTTCTTAAAGCAAGAGGTGATATCTTATGTAAAAAACAAAAATTGGTACTGCTTTATATTACCTCTAAAGGTATTTTTAAAAAGGCTTAATGTTTTTAACTTTTGAGATTCCTTTCAGTATTTAAAACTTACAACGTTGCTTTCCACTTAGAGTTGATAAGCATGACTTGTGTACCTGTGCACTAAAATAACTGAAACTAATAAATATCATGGATGACGTTTCATTATTATTAAGAAATTCTCTGGAAATTCTCTTGAAGAACTTTCTTTTCTTTTGTCCTACCCACTACAAATGGCAGAAGTTTAAGAGGTACGAGAACTGAGTAGTGCTGTTTGTCCAATGGAATGAATCTGAGCTAATAGGCTGTTTCTAGCACTGAAAGTTTAAAACAAAAAACATCTTTTCTTCTTTAATACTAATAGAACATAATAAAAACTTTGTGGTACTTTTTTTTTTTCTTAAACATTCAAAAATCTTTAGTGAATCTAAAAAGTAGTTAAAACTGTTTAACCTGGCTCTCCAACATCTGGTCCCCTTCCCAAACTCATCTTTCATTCATCATCCCAAATTCCTGTATTTCCCTTTGCATAATGCTTGTTCCTTTGAATATGTGATGTGTATTTATGCTGCATTCTGTTGCTCTTGCCAGCAATGCCTTTCTCTACTTCTTACCTGTCCAAATTAGACCTATCTTCCAAGGTCCTGCTCAATAAATACACACAAAAAAGTCTTTTTTTCTTTACATTGAACAGCCTTTTCTCCTTTCTCTGAATTTTGATAGTACTATGGTTGTGTAATTGTTTCAGTCATCTACTCAATAAACAAAAATACAGTATTTACGATTATCTCCATAAAATATTACAAGCTCTTTGAGTTTACAGATTTTTCTGTAACTTCCACTGTTCTCAGCATGTTGCCTTATGCATTCTAGTTACTTAATAATTGTTGGTCCATTGTCACTTACTCCAAATATGCAGTAACAGTAAAATCCTCACTTATAATTTTCTTATGGTTTTAATTTCTTATAATCTAGGCAAGAATCCTTTAAAATGCAATCAGGAGCTTTCTAACCTCATGTGGCTTTGCCTTCTATTTTTCTCATTCTACATGTGATTTTTATGAATTAATCTCTGATGGCCTCTCTTTGTGTTTGTTTGTTTTTTTTTTTTTAGAGACATTTTCAGTTCATGATTTAGCCCCAGCTGTTGTCAGGGAGCTGGCTTAGTGTGCTCTCTTGACTTCGCCCACCATCAGCACCCTGTGATATTTCTGGCTGGTGTTTTTCTCTGTGTGGGTATGTTTGCGTCTCCATGCCTAGGAGCCTTCGCCATCTCATTGTAAGTGCTGAGATTTGCACTTTCTTACTGCCTGTCAGTTGGCAAAAAGCTCTGGGTAGCTTCTTCTGCTTTCCAGCCATATGAAATGAAACATGGGTGTGCAGAAGGCCCACCAGTGTCCAAGGCTCTGAGTGCAGGTGGATTGCCAGATAGTAATGTAATGTGGGAGTACTGACGTACCAAAATGCTCTCCAGTCTCAACTGGAGACATTTAAAGTGATATATGATATTTTTGGTCTAAGAATCTCATTCTTCGTATTACATGGGGATGGTCAAAAAACATAGAATATCTAACTCTCCTTTTGGGAATATTAAAAATTGGTTGAGAATAAGAGCATCATGACTTATTGGATAGTATATTTTCATTGCCAGAGTGTCAGTGGGGTAGGGGCTTAAGAATGCAATTTTAAAAGGGAGTGATGGGTACCCTCTTGATAGAAAGATCACATATGCCTTTTATCACAGCTATTGTGGGAGAAAGGGGCCTCATGAGCTTGGGTAACGTGAACTAACATGTTAAGGGAAGAGTCTTTTAGAACCAAGGAGCCCAAAGGAAAGTGATATAAGATAGAATGTATTTTTCAAATCATTTGCGTCTCTTTTGAAGTGTTATTCTTCACTGTGCTCTTTAGCTTCTTGTAATTCCTCTCTGCTGGCAGCCAACTTGTTGCATATCATTTTCTTGGACAGTCTCTAACTGGAGAAAGTTTCCCAGTCATTATTCCGTGCATCAGAATGATCATCTTATAAATGCAGTCAGGTGACCTCACCAAGATCGCAGTTATTATAGTGAGTACCTACTTTGGGGAATATGACTGTTGATCTGTAAGTATCTACATGCTTCTGTGTATAGAAAAGTATAAAAGAGACTAGAAATCGTATCTGATTCTTTGTAACTATAGTAGATAGCTGTTACCAGCTGTACCTAGTGTGTGAGTGTAGTGACCAAATAGGTAGACTTCTTGAGTTTCCAATTTTTATTTCGTGAATTTTTGTATCTTCCCTGCAATGATAATGCCTTGGTTTTTATTTCAGTGTTTATGTTTCAGAATTTTATTGTCAGAGATTCCCATTTCTGTTTATTTTCTTGCATGTGATCACTGAATGGGGAATATGAATATGTGTAAGCTTTTCAAACTGACCTCAGAATTTCTCCTCTCTGGGGACTTTCACATGTAATATGTTAAATACAACTGTACTTTAAAAATCCAGCTATAGAAATAATTATATGCTAATCATTTTAAGAAAATGTCAGTTTTTCAGAGGGTTCTTGACTGATTTTGCTCCATGAACAAAAATTATATCCTTGCATTTGAGGACGGTCTTTTTTTACCGGTATAAATTTTAGAATTGGTGATGCAGGAATTGAAGCTCAGACACTGGGCCAGAAAACAAGTAGAGAAGAATAATGACTTCATTACATAGATTTTCAAACAGAATGTGTTATTTTGGTTTCTTCAGTTAAGCTAATTAGTTCCTGTTAACAAGGATGTATTATTTGTTTGGAAGAAATATTTAATCTCTTTCACATTCCAGATGTCCAGATTTTATAGTCTTTTCTTAGGTTAAACCCATCCAGATGCAAATTCTATTCCTCCTTCAAGGCCCAGCTTTTAAAAAAATATTTCTTATCTTGAAAGCTGGCCCTACCCTACACCCTAGCCAACCCCTCTCTACCCCAAAAAGGAACTTGTCTCCTCCTTCTCCTTGAAACTCCTAATCTGTCATAAATATCTTTCTTCTTTATGCTTATACATAGGTATTTGCAAGCATCAATTATTTCTAGTTTCAGAATGTGAGCTTAGTATAAACAGGCACAAGTGGGATATTTATGGGAGTACAGAACTCCTGTAAGCACAGTTTTATACGTGTCAAGTAAGTGACTGAATTTTATATAAATGAATGGCTTACGTAGCGAACAGGCTTTCGCCAAAACCTCTCAGGCCTGCACTCTCCTCATCTCAGACATGAGGGGGTTGGGCTTCTTCTTGTTCCAGAACCGACTGGTGGGGTTATCTATCATGGAGGGTGGCATGGCCGTCTCCTTGATTTTCTCTGCATATCCCACATAATATTCAGAATCTCCCACCATGTGAATACAGGTGTCATCTGTCAGTGTGACAAAGACTGCTCTCAAGAGAAAATTACTGGGCTGACAGCTCTCCAACCCTGGGTTTAGTTTTTGAGATGTCACTATAACAAGTGTTATGGTCAACGTCTCCAATTCCTCATCTACATATAAGGTGAAACACACTGTTCTTGCTGTGGTAGCATGAGGACTATTTTCCTTTTAATCCAACTGTCACATAAGAAACTGCTGCCGTGGTTTCTTTCTTATGAACCCTTTCAGTCATCCTTGAAGTTAGTGATAGGCGCACATCATGCATGTATTCATGCCATTTTCCTTTATAGAAAGAGGGATCTGTGTCTTACATTTTTCCTTTGTAGTAGATAGCTAACTTCTGGGTGAAAATTGTGATAATACTGTGTGTTGTATTTATAAAATAAAAACTTGTATTTAAGAAAAGAAATTTTTATCTTAGAGGAGATAATTAAATTAACATGGTTTTAAGATGTCACCAACAAAACATAGGCTCAGCATTAAGAGTTTCACTACAAAGTTTCAGTTGTCCCCCTTAGATATAGCTTAAAAAATCAAGCCCAAAGGCTTCTAAGGCTATGTTTTTATGTATGGCATACCGACCTATGAGTTTGCGACCTCACGTCTAGCCATCTTGTCTACCGTCCTCCTACCCATGCGTTCTCTTCCATCAGGCTGCTTTGAAGAGATACATCCTTGTCATTCAGAGCTCCAGAGACCAGCAGCATCAGCATTAGGGAACTTGTTAGCGATGATTAGCAATGGCTAATCTCAGGCCTCACTCCAGACATACTGAATCAGATGTGTTTAATGTGATCGCTGGATGATCCATATGCACTTACTAAAGTTTGAAAATCACTGGTCCACCCTCCTCGTTCAATTTTGGATAACGAGAGTAAATTAGCATTACTTTTTAATGTTACCTCTTGACTTCAGTAACTTTTCATCCCCTGCCAGATAACACCCAGACTCCTTAGCCTGACATACAAGGCCCCTCCACACACAGGCCTGGCCTGCCCAGATCAAAGATTCTAATCCACTATTCTGATTTACTTGCTGTGTTCTGATCCTATCCCATTTCTCTTCCACTGCCTTCTCTCCTCCTCTCCTGACTTCCCCATCCACATATCTACTGGTGTCCATTCCTTTGAACTTAGCTGAACTCTCTCTTCTAGGGAGCCTTCCCTGATCACTCCAGCTCACAAAATTTCCTTTTTCTTCCTTAGAACTTCTGTAGCATTTCGAGAGTACTGCATCTAATAATACTAACGGCAGTAACACTGGCAAGTGACATTTGCTGAGTATTTACTATGTACTGGACCCTGGTCTGAAGGAATCTTCTTAGGAACCTCCTGGGTTAGGCTCCGTCTGTCCCCATTTTACAGATGAGGACAAAGCTTGGAGAGGTCAAAGGACTTGCTTGATGCTGCTGCCTGCTGAGTAACGGAACGAAGATTCGCTTGTGCTCTTAATCACTGTAATATTCCCTTCTCACTTCTTCTAACAGTATGGACGTCCTGAGAGTAGGAACCAGGCATGCTTCTGCATCCCCACAATGCCTGCCATAAACCTGACTAAGGAAGGCATGTTCGCTCTGCCTGGAAGTGTTCTTGGTAAACCAGCTGCACAATTACATAGCTTTTCCCGTTCATATGAATTGGTTTGGTTTGGATTGTTACATTTGAGATTTCACTTGATCATCTGCACATAAATGAAAGGAACTATTTACAAAAATGTGCAAAAGGAAACTGATGCAACATTTTATTACATGAAACGGTACCAGGCATTCCAGGTCACGTTGCTTTGATAGGAACCCTTGTGTTTTGCGTGTTGCCTTTGGAATTATATCACAATAGCGAAAGATTTTGCCAAATCAACTGGAAGAGCAAAAAATGTTTAAAATTGACAAATGAGGTTTCATCACTTTAGCTGGGGTGGGAGAGCTAAGCTGAATTTATGATTGTCTTCTTTACAAGGCAGGATTATACATTGATTCACTTGTAAGACCCTTCTGATCGGTTGTTGTGAGTTTAGCATCATCTTTTACCATTTCCAGCTTGTCAGTATCGTCCGCTCACCTTCCCTCCTTGGTTGCAACCTGCTGCTGGAGAAGATCAGGGCAAAGTAGGCATTCAGTGCACTACAGGCTTCGAGTGGCGTCTCTCTCTTCCTACGCTTTCCCTCACCCTGCCTTTCCCTGTTCCTAAGCTGACCCCAGGAGAGGCGGAACAGGCACTAATGCTGTTAACCATAACTTTCCCGTCCCTCCCTCCTGCCTGTCACTCACCTTTCCCTTCCCTCCCCGCAAAAGGACCAAGAATGGTACAATCTCAGGACTGGTTCCTAGTGGCTAAACATGGCTGCTGGACCCTCATGTGACCCCATCTTTCTTCTTCCTCCCCTGCTGTATCCTCCACATCTCCTACCTTGTCTTCAGCTACGACTAAGCCCCAGGAATGCTGACACCGCTTTCCCCTCCTTACCTTCACTTCTAACCCAAGCCTTGGGCTGAGCCTCCGTCCAAGGCCCCCACCTTGGTTCTGACCTGCCCGCAGTCCTGTACTGCAGGCTCTTGAGTGTGCGCTCGTCCTTGCAGCTGCTCCTTGTCAATCTGAGACCTGGAGCGAGCTTTCCCTTTGTCTTCTTTCTGTGATGCATCTACCTTCTCCTCCAAACACACCACACTCAATGCTCTCCCTCTCCGTCTCCCAGCAAGTGTCATGTCTGAGAGATCTCAGAGCTCTGTGTCCACCTTCCTGGCTCCTTTTGCTTTGATCCCAGCTGCTTGCCTTGATTCTCCCGGCTGCCTATCCCGGAATGGAACCAAGTTCTTAGGTCAGGCAGACACTGCTGTGCCTACTTGACCAAAGTGTTTAGACCACCCAAATCCATCTTCTGTACACAGTTCCCCAGCCCTGGTCCTATGTCATTCCAGAACGCTTTCCTTTTCGTGCTGAAGTCGTCCAGGAGAATTTAGCTCATCTGTTTTCAGTTCCCTTTTTCAGGGATGGCAAATCGTTGGCATGTTTGCTATCACCGCCACCTCCTTAAACCCGCAGCCTACACTCTTCTGATGAGACTCAGAATTCTTCTTGGTATGACACCCCAAGCCCAGTTCACTAGCATGTCACACACCATGAGATTGACTTGCTCTCTGTCACATTTGTACCAAACCTTTCCTACTGCTGTGCATTGCAGGTGACCTTGCCTTCTGCTTCATGGACAGGGTCATGGCCTCTGCCTGAGTTTCCTCTTCACCTCCAGAGTTCTGTTTTCCTTCAATTCTGTTTCTAGTTTTTTCTTTTTTCTAGTGCCTCCCCTTTGTTCTTGTCTCATCCCCTTCCCTTCTTCTAAGACCTTTCTCCATCAGTCACTCCCTCTCCTGTTTATAACTGACATTCCCGCCTGCAGATGTACTTCAGTCTCCGCCACCTAGAAAACTACTCCTCGTACCTAAGTTCCTCTAGGCCGCCCCCCCTGTCCTTTTTCTAAGTTTTTATTCTTGCCAGCTACTCAAGGCACTCAGCACTCTGCCTGGGACCCTGTTCTTGATGCCTGCTCCTTCCCAGCTTTTGTGACACCGTGCCAACCCAGCGCCAATGACGGCAGTTCCCATTCATTAAACACCTGCTAGTATTACCTTGCTGAATTGATGCAGTGATCTACACATCAGCTGTTATGCATACCTATTCTACAGGTAAAGCTGAGCACCTTTATTGCTAATCCCAAGCCAAACTGGACTTAGACTTCTCAATCATTTTATCTTTTGGTTGAAGAAAAGTCATAGGAAATTACAAGTAATTAACTTTTTTTTTTTTGTAATTTGATGGAAGTCACGTTGCTGGTACTTGTTAATGGACAGATGTTTTTGCTACATCTCAAAATTGTATTTTTTGATTTAAGAATACTGCTGTCTAATAATAATAGTAGAGTAGACAAAATTTACAGTTAAAATATCTAAACACACTTAGCTTTAAGTATCATTCAAGAGTTCTGTTAAAGAACATGTATAGAAACAACAATAAAAGTTATAAAATGCTTTTCTTAACCCAAGTCTTCTTATTGTTAAGGTTCCTGGTAATCCATTCATGATTTCAAATGGAAATCTTCTGTGCCTTGGAGACGGCATATCAAGGCTGTCATCCAGGGAGAGGAGGGGACAGTAGAAGAGTCTTATTCTTGTTTCCCTTTTTGCAGAGATTTAACTGTCTTTGCTGGAGAGAGAATATTCAATGGATATATGAGGGAAAGAATGAATGAGTAAATAAATGAGCAAAGGAATAGAATGAAGATCAAAGTTCCCATGTTGAAAGTGTGCGTTCAATGGGGTAGGGCAGCTGCTGGTCCTTAATTTTATCTGGGTCTGTTGCAAATTATCTGCTTTACTGGACTTTCAATTGCAGATTTAGAGTCAGAGGCTTTAAAAAATGTGAACTTGACTACCATTTGTGTAGAGATTGAAACTGCTGTCATCGTGAAATTATTACAGCAGTTTTAAACTCTTAGCAGAAAGCTTTTAACAGAATTCTGCTATCAGAGTCAAATTTAATAAATTGGATGGAACCTTCTTTTTCTTTCCCTCTTGTACATTGTCTGGTAGAGAAGTTTCTGTTGGTGAACAAAGTTGTTATAGTGTGGTGCCATTTATTCTGCCCGTTACAAACTTGTCATGACAACAAGTGGCTGGATGTACTTTTCAAAGACAGCTTGTATCCACAAATTGGTTGTTTTGGGGAAAAAAATTGGACTTAGCTCTTCAGGGATACATATTTTCACAAATTGATTCATTGTACAGAAATCAGATTTGAACCCCAAGTGTTCAGTTGTGCTATCTGTACACCATCCATTGCTAGATGTGATTCAATTAAACAGGAGGGAAAGATAAATGGCAGTAAATATTCATGTGTCACATGGCAGCATTCATCGCTAAGTCAGGAATCTTGATAGAAAAAGCTCAAGTTTTTTAAAATGTGAAATTACCTCCTCAATCGTTTTTATTTCCAGTTAAATTAATGTCTTATATACACACTGTAGACTCACATAGTATTCAATACCATTTAGTTTGCTATCTCTCTCTTAGTTTCTAATTTTCATTGTAGTTCTTAGTCTTTGCTTTTTGAGTATGAGTTTATGGTAGAGTAAATCAGATTAGCTTTAGTGGGTAGATTTAGTTTTCTTTAATGACTTACTAAGCAAAATGTACCTTCTTCTTAAGTGAAAAAGCCAAAGTGGATTATTTTTTATTTGACTAACAAGGAAAGGCATTTCTAATTTTATTTAGTGACTGAAATAAATTACTTCAACATAAATTAAATGTGAAATATATGTATGATCCTCTTTTAATGAACAAAGCAGATTGAGAGCCAAGCAAATTTGTAGTTGATCTCTTTAACCAGTTGGTGGTGCTAAAAACTCTGATAAGAAACTAATTGGAAGGCGAGGAGGTTAACCTGGAGGCTTTCTTAATAAATGTTACTTTATTAATTTTTGAAAAATCAGTGCCAAAAATGTGTGCCCAAATTACTGCATCGTCTAAGCTTAGGAACCAAACCAAGTGTCTCTGATGGACGGCAGAGTACATTTCTAATAAACTTCTGTAAAGATGTCATTGGCTCCCACAGGGTTCACATATCGGAAATTGCATGGTTGTATAACACTTGGCTCCATCCTGGAAATAGCCGTTAACCTGCTGACTGGGGAATGGAAGTGCGGGCCATAACGTGGGCTAGCACAGTAATTTAAGAAATATTGTTTTATATTATTACTACTTTTTTTTTTTTTTTTTTTTTTACTATTAATGGGCTTTTTAGGGGCTAGGTGTGTTTGTTTAACTTTGTTTTTTAGTGCCCAAGAAGTCCAGTAGAGCAACAGTCTGTTGCTTCAATGTGTCCTGAGATGCAGTCAGAAGAGCACAGAGGCCTTGGAGTCAGGAACTCAAAGGTCTGAATCTATCAGTCAGATCTAACCAAAGTTGTTACTTGTGCTATTCTTGCTTGCGGGATCTTAATTCCCGACCAGGGATTGAGCCCGGGTTCCAGAGATGAAAGCACCGAGTCCTAACCACTGGACCACCAGGGAATTCCCCTACTTGTGCTATTCTTAAAAATATATACTTTCCACAATTATACTTTTAAATTCTGTACTGGCTAAAGCACCTAATTAATAGTGTTTTAGGGTTTTATCATCACGCTGAAGCTTTCTTCTAATTTGTTTCAATCTTCCAAACATAGAATATGCTGTGGAAAACTTAATTGAACTATCAGTCTTAAAAAGTAAAAAAAAAAAAAAAAAAAACCAATAAAATGAACAAACAAACCAAAAAAACCCATTTGAAACAAATAATCCTAGAACTGATTTTTATAACATAAAGAATATTTAAGTTTAAATAATCTTCCTGTTACCTAGATAAGGGCTGCCTATCAATTCAGGAAGTCAGGTTTTTTTTTGAATATCCCTACATTTTTCATAACTATCACTTATATCAATTCTCTATAGCTCAGTTTTCCTAACTTGTAAAGCGGGGTTAATAACGTCTTTTCCCCAGAGGTGGTGTAAGCTTTAGATGAGGTACCGGGTGCTTGTTGGGTGTTGTTTTCCCTCCCGTGAGACAGGGACTGTGCCTCCGTTACTTCTGAGCCCCCGTGGTACTCCTGGACTCAGCCAGGGCCTTAGCACAGGAGGTCCCCTCTGTGTCTGATAACGCCTGGTGCCCCACTAAGGCAGAGCTGTTTCTAGTTTGTAAAGTTTCACAAGGGTTTTGTAGACTCACAGACTCACAAAACAGATACTCATCTAGTTATACCTGGTTTTCAGATATTTGCCTGTCTATCCCGGGGACATTTATGTGTTGGTCTGAATCTGCCTAAACATGTAAGATTGGGGAAGGGGATATAATATTTCTGAAAGGTGTAGCAGAGCTGTTACTAAGAGTTTGTTCATCCATCCATTTATTTGTTCCACAAAATTTACTGAGCGTGACTCTTCCAAAGATGAGGTCCGGGAAAGCGTCACCATGTCTCTGAGAGCTGCAGACTTCAAGGAGCAGGACGCAGGGCTTCCCTGGTGGCACAGTGGTTAAGAATCCGCCCGCCAATGCAGGGGACACGGGTTCGAGCCCTGGTCCGGGAAGATCCCACATGCCGTGGAGCAACTAAGCCTGTGTGCCACAACTACTGAGCCTGTGCTCCAGAGCCCACGAGCCACAACTACTGAGCCCACATGCTACAACTGCTGAAGCCTGTGCGCCTAGAGCCTGTGCTCCGCAACAAGAGAAGCCACTGCAATGAGAAGCCCGCGCACTGCAACGAAGAGTAGCCCCCGCTCACCACAACTAGAGAAAGCCTGCGTGCAGCAACGAAGACCCAACACAGCCAAAAATAAATAAATAAATAATAATAAATTAATTAATTATAAGAAAAAAAGAAGCGGGACGCTTCTCATTTGGTAGGAATTGATAGGCAGCCCTTATCTAGGTAACAGGAAGATTATTTAAATTTAAATATTATTTATATTATATCATAAAAATCGGTTCTAGGATCATCTGTAACAATTTTTTTTTTTTGCATTTAAAACTCTGATGGTTTCGTTAAGTTTTCCAGAGCATATACTGTGTTTGAAAAATTGAAACAAATCAGAAGAAAGCTTCAATGCAATGGTAATCATAAAACACTGTGACTTAGGCACTTTAGCCAGTATAGAATTTAAAAGTATAACTGTGTAAGGTATATATATATATATATTTTAGGAATAGCACAACTAATATCTTTGGTTAGATCTGATAGATTCAGACCTTTGAGTTTTCAAGATACAGAATCATGGAAGCAGATGGCGGCAGAGACTTTAAAAATCACATCCACCGTCTCTTGTAACATAGCTAAGAAAATGGAAGCTACCTGAACTTCATGGCTTACCCAAGGTTACACAGACCAGGGTCAAGACTTGGGCCTCCTGACTCCCAATTCAATGCCAAAGCATTAATTTTCCATCCTGACTTCTACAAGACGAGCCATTTTGGGTGTAAATAAAAAACAAGTGTATGCTTGTTCAGCCTCAGTAAACTTTCATACGAAACATGGTGTATCATTTCTGCCCAGTTTATCAGAATGAAACCTGGCAGTTTCATTCGGGAGGCAGTTAACTAAGGTGCCCCTACATACGTTTCAGAGCAGAGCAGCGGGAGGGAGCCCACGCCAGGTATGCAACATGCAGTTCTCAGCCAGAGCAGATGAGTGCCAGGACCGTACCTGACAGAGGCAGGCAGGGTTTCCATTCGCCGCCTGCCTTGCCTGCGTCTGGTTTCCTGCGAGACGAATGGCATTCTGTGCCTCAGGTGTATTAGTAATTTCTGAGTTTGTTCCCCACTCCAGATGACCTCATTGTTCTGTGCTTCTTTTCCATAATTATACAGTAACAGGAAAATAAACCGGCTCTGCATACAGCCCACAGCAGAAATCTTGTGCTCTTTATGTAAGTTTGATTTATAGACGTGTACCGCAGAGCGGAGTGACTATGAAACATTCATCTTCCCATTGCTAGTTGCCATGGAAATCGAGTACACAGAGCAGTGTCATTCCAGTCCTGGTGATGCCTGCAGTAGTTTATTCCTTTGTTGTTCTCGTTTCTTAAGCAACTGCCCAGTATTCTTTCATCATGACAATTAATCATGCACACACGTTTTTATCTTTCATCTCAAATAGAAAGTACTAAAAATGTATGATAAGATTTGGGAGAATTTACATATTCTAGGGGGTTAAATATGCATTTGTGATTTTCCCCCCTCAGTCCCATTGGAAAAATAGGTCATATTTTTTAAAAAGCACATATTAATGTACAGAGATCTCAATAAAGACAGCAATACAGAAATTTGAGGAGAAAGCATTACTACGCTAAGGAAATCTTAAGGAACTTCAGACTTGCAGGTCTCCCACTGTTCGGCGCTAAGTCTGTCTTTTGGGTAATGCCAACCCCAAAAAAGCCACTGAGCTAGATGTTATCAACTCTGCTTTTGGTTTGTTTTGTTAGTTTCTGTAGAGGTTTGAGTGACCTACATACTTATTGGAGAGGTGTGGTAGATGTTAGAGTAGGGACCCTTTTTTCTTTAAAGGCTAATAAAGTTCAAGAATTTTTTTTTACAGATTAAGTAAAAGGAATTCTAGTTAGTCTTCCTCATATTTTTTTTTTAAAGAAACCATTTTACCCAGTTTAACCTAGCAGAGTTCATAGTACACACCACGCCCACCATTAATAAGTCCTTGTTGGTTATCCACCTTCTTTTATTGGGTTTTATTTTTATTGGTTAAGAGAGCTTGTCTGGGAATAACTCTGTGTGGATCTAGATCCCTGCTCCCTTGCTTGTTGGCTGAGAGACCGTTGAAAAGTATCAATATCTTAACTTGCCTTGGTTTCCTTATCTGTAGAGTGAACAGCTATAAAATTAAGAAAATAAGGGCTGAGAGGGGGCTTCACAGGGATAATCCATGCAAAGGGCCTAGTTCTGTGCCTGCCACGGGATAAATGCTCAGGCAGGGGGGACTGTTCTGGTGGTGGTGACGGTTATTACAGTACTGCTCTTAGGACTCGGACTGTTCCAGGGAGGATTCCACACCGAGCCGGGGCTCTGTCCCTAGCATCCAAGTTCACAGATAATTGCCAGTGCTTCGTTTGACTTGGGCTGCAGGGACTGGGTTCATCTCAACACTTTGGATGCTAGCATGGTAGCCTAGAGGTGTTTACAGTGGTCTTTTGATCTGCAAATGGAGAAGAGAAGGCTGCTGTGGTGTTGCCAATTTCTCATCTAAGACGTGGGCTTGTTTCTCATAACTGGCTGTGTGTGGGGTACATGGGAGGGCATGGAGAGGGAGTGAGCTGCCTGTTTATGGCTTGCTAGGGGAAGGTTCCAGCATTTGTCTACCGAGCCTGCCTCCCCGCCCCACACTCCCCCCGTGTCATTCAGCAGTGGCTGCAGCCTCCCTCCCACCTTCCTGGAACTGAAGTTTTCCAGACTGGTAGCAGAAGCATTCTTTGTTGAAATTCACTCTCCTTGGCAGTCCTCCAGGGCACACGGCAATGCCTATTTATATGATTCAGCTTTTGTTTCGTTAGCCTTGTATTTTGTCTGTTTTGCTTTGTGCAGTTCTTTCTCCCCACCCCCCAAATTTTTCATCTTTAAATCCCTTGGACTTCATTTCTATTTACTTTACTAGCTGGCTTCATAATGTTGCTAAAAGTTGTTTGCGTTAAGCTATCACAAAATGAATAGTCTTAGATTAATTTATCTTTTTCCCCCCTCCCCCGAGCCTGATCCATAGCATGTGAACTAGGTGCACTTTTCTTAATGATTAAAACAAAATGGTCTTTATGGTTTCCCCTTTGCCACATTCAAATATTATACCCCAGCGTTCCCGGTTCTCTTTATTTACCTCTTTGTTTTTCCCTGGCTGCTTATTAGCAGGCTCATGCCAGTTCCAAAGAGATAGCAGTTTCACTTTTCTGAATATTGTGTTTTCCCCTTCCCTGTCATTCTTCCTGCTTCTCCCCATGTGATAAAAACTCTGGAGTCAGACTCTCATGTCTTCTGTGAGAAGCTGTCAACACCCAAGGTGACCTGGGCACTCAAGGGACCCCTGTATTTCTATGACTGCATTGGACACACTGTGTATAGCTTTCAAATCAGTGACTGAAATTTAGACCCTCCCTACATATTTGATAACGTTTCCAAATCCTCCCTGGGCCCCTGCTTGGCTGCATGGTTCTCACCTGACACTTCATGAGCACCATGCACTCTTGTCTTCTCTTTGCACCCTGATCTCTAGAGGAGGTGTCTCTGTCCTGTGCTCTTTCTTTGTTTTGGAAACAAATATTTGTTGGCATCTACTGCATTGCAGGCACTGGGAATATATAAAAGTAAACAAGACAGACACCACCCTGCCTTCTAGGAGCTTATTGTCTAGTTGGGGAGATAGGTGGTCAGAATCCAAGATGGTTAATCCTGAAAGATGACTACAGAGCACGGTGGGAATATACAGGAAGGCTGCTGACTGCAGGCTGGGGAAGGGGCACGGAGGCTGACTTCAGAGGGAGTGGTGGCTGATGGGAGACCTGAAGGGTGGAAATAGCCAGGCAGAGGAAGAGAGAACGTGGTCTAGGCAGGGTGTATCCGCAGAGGTCAGCAGGGGACACTGGCCCTTTGAATAACTAAGGGTTGTTAACTATAGCTAGTCTGCTGTTGAATATACTCATTTTTGTTTGCCTGGGTGGGTGGGGCCAGAAGGGTAAATGCAGAGTGATGAGGCTGGAAAGGTACGCAGGGCCTGGGTCATGAATGGCCTTGTAAGTTGCTGAGAAGTTTGAACATGATCCTAAGGACAACAGGAAGCCATTGAAATGTTTTAAGTAGGGAAGCAACAGGATCGGGTTTGTGGTTTACCTGGTGTCTCCTATTACAGTGTGAAGAATAACCTCTATCTGGGTTGATCCCAGCGACCCCCGGCTCAAACTCACCTTCTTAACCCCACAGTGTGAGTCCAGCTCAGCACATCCCAGCTTCTTACATTTTCCTGATTAACACAAAGGCTTATCCCAGACTCTCGCTTCCCTTTTCTAGCTTCCTGTCTTGACGATCAGGACTCCACCTTCTCCCAGCTCCTGGCTGGTTCTTGCTCTGAAATGACTGTGTCACCTGGAATGTCTGCTGGAGTCCCCATACTACCATTGCCCAGAGAGTCCATTGCTTTGCCTACCAGCGTGGATTCCCCCAGGATTTGGGGATCTAGCCTGAGTTCATTGGGTTCCTTTGACCCCTGAAATTCATTGCTGTTCGTACGACTGGCACTTCCTGCCTGGCCCTTAGCAGACCAGACCTGACCTGCCCCTGAAGAATTCTTCTAGCCCTTTTTCCCACCAGCCGTTGAATATTCCAGATATTCCACACTGATCCCCTTCCCACTCCCATATAGGACAGTAAATGTGGGGAGATGGATTGAAATAAGATGAGTTGAACTAGCTAGTAAACTTTGGGAAAGTTATTTAATGTCTCTGTGCCTCAGTTTCCTTACCTGTAAATAACAGATATTAAGAGAACCAACACCATAGAGTTGTTTGAAGGATCAAATGAGAGGATGCATGAAAAACACTCTGCTTGTCCCATAGTAGGCCCTCACTGTTTATTTTTTTATTTTTATTTTTTTTTTGCGGTACGCGGGCCTCTCACTGTTGTGGCCTCTCCCGTTGCGGAGCTCCGGACGCGCAGGCTCAGCGGCCATGCCTCACGGGCCCAGTCACTCCGCGGCATGTGGGATCTTCCCGGACCGGGGCATGAACCCGTGTCCCCTGCATCGGCAGGCGGACTCTCAACCACTGCGCCACCAGGGAAGCCCCACTCACTGTTTGTTAATGATTTTATGAAGGTGTCTAGACTGTCGGGAGAGAAAGAAGCAGGAGAACATAAAAGGATTTTGACTTCAGGGATAATTTGCCCCAGGCAAATGAGATTAATCTTGAAAGGGCCATGCCTCTTCACAGTGGGTCATCGAGAGATGATAGTAATAATACTACACCCTTCCCAGTCTGGGTAATGACCAACCTGGCTTCCTTTCAAACCTGAGGTTTTATTCTCTGTTGATTTTGTTCCAGAAATTCTCTGAATTTTCATGAAATTAAATTAGCTTTGCATCTCATAAATTATGCTTTATTCCAAAAGACAGTCATGATGTTTGCCTCAGCTTTGCATCAGTAGTTTGGGCCTCTTAGGACCTGCCTTTTCTCCTTTAATAATAGTGATAATAACAGCTAGCAGTTGATAAGGCAGGAGAAGACAACTCTCCCTATATATTGGTTTATTCCACAAATACGTGCTGAATGCCACGTGCAAGACACTGAGAAGGGTACTTTCAGGGCTACAGGAACAAATCAGACAGGGACAGTCTTTCACAGAGTGACTGTAAGTAGAAAATGGTACCTGCTGTAGAAGAACAAAGAGGCGAGAGGATTTAATTCCAGCCGGGGTAATCGAGGAACTTAGCAACTGAGTTAGGATTTGAAGAATCCCTGGAAGGAAAGCATCCAGGAGAGAGAAGAGCATGGACACAGAGTGGGTGGAAGAGAGTAGGAGATGGAACAGGAAAGGTAAGTAGACCTGAGGGTGTGATCTAAAGAACTAACACACACAGTGCTTACTATACACCAAGCTCCATTCCAAATGCTTTGCTTGTCTTAACTGTGACCCTCACAGCAACCCCACGAGGTGGCTACTGTTATTACCCCTATTTTACAGATGAGGGAACTGAGGCACAGAGCGGCCAAGTAACTTGGCTAAGATCACAGTAACTGATAGAATTTGGTTTTGACCCAGACATTCTTTTTTTTTTTTTTTGCTTTATAACAAATTTAATCAGTTATACATATACATATGTTTCCATATCCCCTCCCTTTTGCGTCTCCCTCCCACCCTCCCTATCCCACCCCTCCAGGCGGTCACAAAGCACCGAGCTGATCTCCCTGTGCTATGCGGCTGCTTCCCACTAGCTATCTACCTTACGTTTCGTAGTGTATATATGTCCATGCCGCTCTTTCACTTTGTCACAGCTTACCCTTCCCCCTCCCCATATCCTCAAGTCCATTCTCTAGTAGGTCTGTGTCTTTATTCCTGTCTTACCCCTATGTTCTTCATGACATTTTTTTTTCTTAAATTCCATATATATGTTAGCATACAGTATTTGTCTTTCTCTTTCTGACTTACTTCACTCTGTATGACAGACTCTAGGTCTATCCACCTCATTACAAATAGCTCAATTTCATTTCTTTTTATGGCTGAGTAATATTCCATGGTATATATGTGCCACATCTTCTTTATCCATTCATCCGATGATGGACACTTAGGTTGTTTCCATCTCCGGGATATTGTAAATAGGGCTGCTATGAACATTTTGGTACATGTCTCTTTTTGAATTATGGTTTTCTCAGGGTATATGCCTAGTAGTGGGATTGCTGGGTCATATGGTAGTTCTATATGTAGTTTTTTAAGGAACCTCCATACCGTTCTCCATAGCGGCTGTACCAATTCACATTCCCACCAGCAGTGCAAGAGTGTTCCCTTTTTTCCACACCCTCTCCAGCATTTATTGTTTCTAGATTTTTTGATGATGGCCATTCTGACTGGTGTGAGATGATATCTCATTGTAGTTTTGATTTGCATTTCTCTAATGAGTAAAGATGTTGAGCATCCTTTCATGTGTTTGTTGGCAGTCTGTATATCTTCTGTGGAGAAATGTCTATTTAGGTCTTCTGCCCATTTTTGGATTGGGTTGTTTGTTTTTTTGTTATTGAGCTGCATGAGCTGCTTATAAATTTTGGAGATTAATCCTTTGTCAGTTGCTTCATTTGCAAATATTTTCCCCCATTCTGAGGGTTGTCTTTTGGTCTTGTTTATGGTTTCCTTTGCTGTGCAAAAGCTTTGAAGTTTCATTAGGTCCCATGTGTTTATTTTTGTCTTTATTTCCATTTCTCTAGGAGGTGGGTCAAAAAGGATCTTGCTGTTATTTATGTCATAGAGTGTTCTGCCTATGTTTTCCTCTAAGAGTTTGATAGTGTCTGGCCTTACATTTAGGTCTTTAATCCATTTTGAGCTTATTTTTGTGTATGGTGTTAGGGAGTGATCTAATCTCATACTTTTACATGTCCCCATCCAGTTTTCCCAGCACCACTTATTGAACAGGCTGTCCTTTCTCCACTGTACATTCCTGCCTCCTTTATCAAAGATAAGGTGACCATATGTCCGTGTGTTTAACTCTGGGCTTTCTATCCTGTTCCATTGATCTATCTTTCTGTTTTTGTGCCAGTACCATACTGTCTTGATTACTGTAGCTTTGTAGTATAGTCTGAAGTCAGGGAGCCTGATGCCTCCAGCTCCATTTTTCGTTCTCAAGATTGCTTTGGCTATTCGGGGTCTTTTGTGTTTCCATACAAATTGTGAAATTTTTTGTTCTAATTCTGTGAAAAATGCCAGTGGTAGTTTGATAGGGATTGCATTGAATCTGTAGATTGCTTTGGGTAGTAGAGTCATTTTCACAATGTTGATTCTTCCAATCCAAGAACATGGTACATCTCTCCATCTATTTGTATCATCTTTAATTTCTTTCATCAGTGTCTTATAATTTTCTGCATACAGGTCTTTTTCTCCTTAGGTAGGTTTATTCCTAGATATTTTATTCTTTTTGTTGCAATGGTAAATGGGAGTGTTTCCTTGATTTCACTTTCAGATTTTTCATCATTAGTATATAGGAATGCCAGAGATTTCTGTGCATTAATTTTGTATCCTGCAACTTTACCAAATTCATTGATTAGCTCTAGTAGTTTTCTGGTAGCATCTTTAGGATTCTCTATGGATAGTATCATGTCATCTGCAAACAGTGACAGCTTTACTTCTTCTTTTCCAATTTGGATTCCTTTTATTTCCTTTTCTTCTCTGATTGCTGTGGCTAAAACTTCCAAAACTAGGTTGAATAAGAGTGGTGAGAGTGGGCAACCTTGTCTTGTTCCTGATCTTAGTGGAAATGGTTTCAGTTTTTCACCATTGAGGACGATGCTGGCTGTGGGTTTGTCATATATGGCCTTTATTATGTTGAGGAAAGTTCCCTCTATGCCTACTTTCTGCAGGGTTTTTATCATAAATGGCTGTTGAATTTTGTCGAAAGCTTTCTCTGCATCTATTGAGATGATCATATGGTTTTTCTCCTTCAATTTGTTAATATGGTGTATCACGTTGATTGATTTGCGTATATTGAAGAATCCTTGCATTCCTGGAATAAACCCCACTTGATCATGGTGTATGATCCTTTTAATGTGCTGTCGGATTCTGTTTGCTAGTATTTTGTTGAGGATTTTTGCATCTATGTTCATCAGTGATATTGGCCTGTAGTTTTCTTTCTTTGTGACATCCTTGTCTGGTTTTGGTATCAAGGTGATGGTGGCCTCGTAGAATGAGTTTGGGAGTGTTCCTCCCTCTGCTATATTTTGGAAGAGTTTCAGAAGGATAGGTGTTAGCTCTTCTCTAAATGCTTGATAGAATTCGCCTGTGAAGCCATCTGGTCCTGGGCTTTTGTTTGTTGGAAGATTTTTGATCACAGTTTCAATTTCAGTGCTTGTGATTGGTCTATTCATATTTTCTATTTCTTCCTGGTTCAGTCTCGGCAGGTTGTGCATTTCTAAGAATTGGTCCATTTCTTCCAGGTTGTCCATTTTATTGGCATAGAGTTGCTTATAGTAATCTCTCATGATCTTTTGTATTTCTGCAGTGTCAGTTGTTACTTCTCCTTTTTCATTTCTAATTCTATTGATTTGAGTCTTCTCCCTTTTTTTCTTGATGAGTCTGGCTAATGGTTTATCAATTTTGTTTATCTTCTCAAAGAATCAGCTTTTAGTTTTATTGATCTTTCTATCGTTTCCTTCATTTCTTTTTCATTTATTTCTGATCTGATTTTTATGATTTCTTTCCTTCTGCTAACTTTGGGATGTTTTTGTTCTTCTTTCTCTAATTGCTTTAGGTGCAAGGTTAGGTTGTTTATTCGAGATGTTTCCTGTTTCTTAAGGTGGGATTGTATTGCTATAAACTTCCCTCTCAGAACTGCTTTTGCTGCATCCCATAGGTTTTGGGTCGTCGTGTCTCCATTGTCATTTGTTTCTAGGTATTTTTTAATTTCCTCTTTGATTTCTTCAGTGATCACTTCGTTATTAAGTAGTGTATTGTTTAGCCTCCATGTGTTTGTATTTTTTACAGCTCTTTTCCTGTAATTGATATCTAGTCTCATAGCATTGTGGTCAGAAAAGATACTTGATACAATTTCAATTTTCTTAAATTTACCAAGGCTGGATTTGTGACCCAAGATATGATCTATACTGGAGAATGTTCCATGAGCACTTGAGAAAAATGTGTATTCTGTTGGTTTTGGATGGAATGTCCTATAAATATCAACTAAGTCCATCTTGTTTAATGTATCATTTAAAGCTTGTGTTTCCTTATTTATTTTCATTTTGGAAGATCCGTCCATTGGTGAAAGTGGGGTGTTAAAGTCCCCTACTATGATTGTGTTACTGTCGATTTCTCCTTTTATGGCTGTTAGTATTTGCCTTATGTATTGAGGTGCTCCTATGTTTGGTGCATAAATATTTACAATTGTTATATCTTCTTCTTGGATCGATCCCTTGATCATTAGGTAGTGTCCTTCTTTGTCTCTTCTAGTAGTCTTTATTTTAAAGTCTATTTTGTCTGATATGAGAATTGCTACTCCAGCTTTCTTTTGATTTCCATTTGCATGGAATATCTTTTTCCATCCCCTTACTTTCAGTCTGTATGTGTCTCTAGGTCTGAAGTGGGTCTCTTGTAGACAGCATATATATGGGTCTTGTTTTTGTATCCATTCAGCCAATCTGTATCTTTTGGTGGGAGCACTTAGTCCATTTACATTTAAGGTAATTATCGATATGTATGTTCCTGTTCCCATTTTCTTAACTGTTTTGGGTTCGTTATTGTAGGTCTTTTCCTTCTGTTGTGTTTCTTGCCTAGAGAAGTTCCTTTAGCATTTGTTGTAAAGCTGGTTTGGTGGTGCTGAACTCTCTCAGCTTTTGCTTGTCTGTAAACGTTTTAATTTCTCCATCAAATCTGAATGAGATCCTTGCTGGGTAGAGTAATCTTGGTTGCAGGTTTTTCTCCTTCATCACTTTAATTATGTCCTGCCACTCCCTTCTGGCTTGTAGAGTTTCTGCTGAGAGATCAGCTGTTATCCTGATGGGGATTCCCTTGTGTGTTATTTGTTGTTTTTGCCTTGCTGCTTTTCATATGATTTCTTTGTGTTTAATTTTTGACAGTTTGATTAATATGTGTCTTGGCATATTTCTCCTTGGATTTATTCTGTATGGGACTCTCTGTGCCTCCTGGACTTGATTAACTATTTCCTTTCCCATATTAGGGAAGTTTTCAACTATAATCTCTTCAAATATTTTCTCAGTCCCTTTCTTTTTCTCTTCTTCTTCTGGAACCCCTATAATTCGAATGTTGGTGTGTTTAATGTTGTCCCAGAGATCTCTGAGACTGTCCTCTGTTCTTTTCATTCTTTTTTCTTTATTTTGCTCTGCAGCAGTTATTTCCACTATTTTATCTTCCACCTCACTTATCCGTTCTTCTGCCTCAGTTATTCTGCTATTGATCCCATCTAGAGTATTTTTTATTTCATGTATTGTGTTTTTAATCGATGCTTGATTCATCTTTAGTTCTTCTAGGTCCTTGTTAACTGTTTCTTGCATTTTGTCTATTCTATTTCCAAGATTTTGGATCTGGGAAATAGAATCTTGGATCATCTTTACCATCATTATTCTGAATTCTTTTTCAGGTAGACTGCCTATTACCTCTTCATTTGTTAGATCTGGTGGGTTTTTATCTTGCTCCTTCTCCTGCTGTGTGTTTTTCTGTCTTCTCATTTTGCTTATGTTACTGTGTTTGGGGTCTCCTTTTTGCAGGCTGCAGGTTCGTAGTTCCCGTTGTTTTTGGTGTCTGTCCCAAGTGGCTAAGGTTGGTTTAGTGGGTTGTGTAGGCTTCCTGGTGGAGGGGACTACTGCCTGTGTTCTGGTGGATGAGGCTGGATCTTGTCTTTCTGGTGGGCAGGTCCACGTCTGGTGGTGGGTTTTGGGGTGTCTGCGGACTTTTTATGATTTTAGGCCACCTCTCTGCTAATGGGTGGCGTTGTGTTCCTGTCTTGCTAGTTGTTTGGCATAGGGTGTCCAGCACTGTAGCTTGCTGGTCGTTGAGTGAAGCTGGGTGCTGGTGTTGAGATGGAGATCTCTGGAAGATTTTTGCCGTTTGATATTATGTGGAGCTGGGAGTTCTCTTGTGGACCAGTGTCCTGAAGTTGGCTCTCCCACCTCAGAGGCACAGCACTGACTCCGGGCTCCTCAATTTGGGATGATGTGTTGTCTATTCATGTATTCCACAGATGCAGGGTACATCAAGTTGATTGTGGAGCTTTAATCCGCTGCTTCTGAGGCTGCTGGGAGAGGTTTCCCTTTCTCTTCTTTGTTCTCACAGCTCCTGGGTCTCAGCTTTGGATTTGGCCCCGCCTCTGCGTGTAGGTCGCCGGAGGGCGTCTGTTCTTCGCTCAGACAGGACAGGGTTAAAGGAGCAGCCGCTTCGGGGACTCTGGCTCACTCAGGCCGGGTGGGAGGGAGGGGCACGGAGTGCGGGGCGAGCCTGCAGCGACAGAGGTCGGCGTGACGTCGCACCAGCCCGAGGCGCGCCCGTGCGTTCTCCCAGGGAAGCCGCCCCTGGATCCCGGGACCCCGGCAGTGGCCGGCTGCACAGGCTCCCGGAAGGGCGGTGTGGGCAGTGACCTGCGCTCGCACACAGGGTTCTTGGCGGCCGCACCAGCAGCCCCAGCGTCCCACGCCCGTCACTGGGCTCCGCGCTTTCAGTCGCGACTCGCGCCCGTCTGTGGAGCCCCTTTAAGCAGCGCTCTTAATCCCCTCTCCTCGCGCACCAGGAAACCAAGAGGGAAGAAAAAGTCTCTTGCCTCTTCGGCAGCTCCAGAGTTTTCCCGGACTCCCTGCCGGCTAGCTGTGGCACATTAGCCCCCCGTCACGCTGAGTTCTCGCCACCAGCCCCAGTCCTCTCCCTGCGCTCTGACCGAAGCCCGAGCCTCAGCTTCCAGCGCTGCGCGCCCCGGCGGGCGAGCTGGTGAGTGCCGCTCGGCACCGATCCTCTGTGTGGGGATCTCTCCGCTTTGCCCTACCCAGGTATGTGGGGAGTTTCTTGCCTTTTGGGAGGTCTGGGGTCTTCTGCCAGCGTTCAGTAGGTGTTCTGTAGGAGTTGTTCCACGTGTAGCTGTATTTCTGGTGTATCCGTGGGGAGGAAGGTGATCTCCGCGTCTTACTCTTCCGCCATCTTATCCGGAAGTTGACCCAGACATTCTGACTCCAGATTGGAAACACAAATAGGCATACACATCATGCGAGGGAGAATCTTCGCCTTTCTTTCCCTTTTACATCTCTCCCCATGTGCTTTTGAATCTCTTTGTCAGATCTACTACAATTTATAATTTTGAAGGAATTTTAGTTAAGGGCCTTTCCAGTGCAATTTCAGTAGAATAAAGATCTGGACAGCATATAAATTTTCGCAGTGAAAAACAGAGCTATGTAATCTATGGCTATAAGCCTTTTCATGGCCCTAAGGCTGTGGATATATGAAAACACTTAAGCTAAATTGTACACCCTTTTTATAAAATTCCCTGATTTCTGACAATTTGGTCGTAAAATCTTTTGATAAAAGTATCAAAAACCTAATGGGATTTCCCTGGAGGCGCAGTGGTTAAGGATCTGCCTGCCAGTGCAAGGGACACGGGTTCAAGCCCTGGTCCGGGAAGATTCCACATGCTGCGGAGCAACTAAGCCCATCCGCCACAACTACTGAGCCTGTGCTCTAGAGCCCGTGAGTCACAACTACTGAGCCCGCGTGCCACAACTACTGAAGCCCGTGCGCCTAGAGCCCATGCTCTGCAACAAGAGAAGCCACCGCAATGAAAAGCCTGCGGACCACAACGAAGAGTAGCCCCTGCTCGCTGCAGCTAGATAAAGCCCGTACGCAGCAACAAAGACCCAACGCAGCCAAAAATAAACAAATAAATAACTAAATTTATTTTTTAAAAAAATCAAAAACCTTATACTTCAATACTATAAAATGTGGGTGCATTAATGGCAAAAAAAAAAATCTGTATTTTAGCCTGTCTTGAACTGTTTAAACATCATAATGAGAAACATTTATGGCTTAAATAATTGAAGTCCCTGTTTCTCAGAATCTGTATACTCATCTCACCCTTTTGTTAGATTTTCAAACTAATCACGGAACTGACTGGCTTGAGCTTCTCCGTAACTCCTTTCTTCTCCATTGTGGGGTGGTGGGATGTGCACAGGGCTGTTGGTTAGTTGTTCAGGCTCGGATCTCATGTTACAGGGAATTGACTTAGGCAAGTCTGTTAATCTCCCTGGACCTCAGTTTCTTCTCCTAAAGGACTTATAGCTTTAAATACCTGGATTCTCTGTTTCCATACCTTTTGTTTACTTACCCTTTAAAGAAAATTATGATTAATAGCACAGTGAACTAATCGCCAGAAATGAAGAAAAGGGAAAGCAAATAATTTGCTCATCAGTTTCACTGATCATCATCAATTTCATCATCAGTTTCATCAATCACCATCATCAGTTTCACTCAGCATTATTTAACAAATATTTATTAAGCCCCTACCATGTGTACATGATACATATTTGTGCTTCACTGCCCAGCATTACTAATAATTACAATGTTAAATTCTCAGATTTACTTGGAATTTACCTTCTCTCAGTTTCCCCATTGCTAATGTACCCTTCATGGCTACATTATTCCTCTAGAATCTTATTCTCTTTAATCTTATTTTCTTATACCCCAAACAAAGCAAAACAGAAAACTTTCAAAGGGATCCTTAATATGTTGCAAATTATTTTTAAATCATGTACAGAACTTTTCTTTCCATGTTTTCAATGTAAAGAAGCCCCATAAACCTACTGCTTCATAGGGAAAACCATAGCCATCAAATGTTCACATCTAATCCAGCTGGATCAGCTGACATACTAGGTTTAATGGTTTGCAGTGATGAATTTGTCATAGACTTGGAGCCTTCTGCAGGTTGTAAATTGCTCAGACTCTAATGCTGTGGAAAATTTACAAAGACTGCAATTAGAATAGAGTGTTTTGACTTATCTCAGTTGTATTGGGAAAAAAAACAAAAAACAAAAAACCCTGATAAGAGGTGTATCATCATAAGTTCATGTGACAAAAAAGAGTTATTGGGCAATTTGTCAAATGTAAGATGAATAATAATAATGGCCAAAATATCTGTCATTTTTCGAGTGCTTTAGTGAGTGCTGGGCATTGCCATTATTTCATTCAATCCTCACAGTCATCTATTATTATTCCTATTTTACAGATGAGAAAACTGAGCTTAGAGAGGTTAAATAATGTTTGCAAAGTCACACAGTTAACACATAGCTGATAATGTTTCAAGTTGCTTGTTATCACCTTCAGTTCATCATATTTAAATCAAAAGTCATCCTTGTCCTCAGGTCAGCTCTTTCTTTCTATTTTTGTCAGTGATACCACGATTTTCTCAGATTCATTCTCACAGCCATTGATTTTTCCTTTTCTGTCCTTGCTCTAAATCAAGTCGCTTTGCTTGTTCAGTGTCTTTGTGCTGTCAGCCCTCTTCCCATTACCCTAGTCCAGGGGTCTAGGCCATACATCTAAGTGTAGAGGCTAAAGGCCAGAATTAATTTTTTATTGAAGTATAGTTGATTTACAATATTATATAAGTTTCAGGTGTACAGCGTAGTGATTCAGTATTTTTGCAGATCATACTCCATTATAAATTATTACAAGATAATTGCTATAATTCCCTGTGCTATGCAACATATCCTTACTGCTTTCCTATTTTATACATAGTAGTTTGTATCTATTAATCCCATACCCCAATGTGCACCTCTCCTTTTCCCCCTCCCATATGGTAACCACAAATTTATTTTCTATATCTGTAAGCCTGTTTCTGTTTTGCATATATATTCATTTGTATTATTTTTTATATTCCACACGTAAGTGATATCCTACAGGATTTGTCTTTCTCTTTCTGACTTATTTCACTAAGCATAATATTCTCTAGGTCCATCCATGTTGCTGCAAATGGCCGAACTTCATTCTTTTTTTTTTTTTTTGTGACCGAGTAATATCCCATTGTATATATTTACCACATCTTCTTTATCCATTCATCTGTCGATGGACGCTTAGGTTGCTTCCATGTCTTGGCTGTTGTAAATAGCGCTGCTGTGAACATCAGGTTACGTGTATCTTTTTGAATTAGTTTTTTCATTTTTTCCAGGTATATACCCAGGAGTGGAATTGTTGGATCGTATGGTAATTCTATTTTTAGTTTTTTGAGGCACCTCCATACAGTTTTCCTTAGGGGCTACATAATTTACATTCCCACCATCAGTGCACTAGGGTTCTCTTTTCTCCGCATCCTCACCAGCTTTTGTAAGAACAGACTCTTACCTCAGTATTCACATAGGCTGGCTACCCTCTGGCTCCTACTTTCTTCTGTTCTCCCTTCCTTCACGATGAACTAGTTACCTGAACACATCTTGCTGTTTTTCCGCATGGCCCCGTTGTGCATGATAGCTCCTTTCTGGGATGTCCCCTCCCCTGCTCCCTGCTCTGTGAGCCCTGCTCCTGCCTCAGGTTGAGGTCGGGTTCCTCCTCTATCGTGTTCTGATCAGTCCCTTCCTCAGTGAGTATCCCCCTCTTCCCAGCGCTTGTTATGGTAGCTTCCCAACCTCTCATTTTGCTCTCAGTGCATGCTACCTGCCTTATACTGCTCTTCCTGTGTGTAATCTGTCTCTCACAGGTGCTCAGGGGTGGAGATTAGACCCCTCATGATCTTCAGAACATTGCTGTCCACCCCAAGGTGCAAGTTTCCCTATGTCCCTTGTGCATGCATGAGGATAGCAATTTTTATGGTCATTATAGCACATCTCTCACATCGAACTCAGTGAGTTAACAGATCTCTCCTTAATCCACCAAAGCCATATTATTCAGAGACACGGGTCACTGGAAAATGGCCACGTGCATTCACAGATTGCTGTGGTCGGTTGTTTGCAAAAACGGCCACAACCAGTCCTCTCCCCGCCCACTGTTGGTGCTGGCCTTTGCAAAGGGGCTTGACTCTCCTGCCATCAAGAGGCATTTATTTCTCTCTCTCCGAATTTGAGCTGACCTTGTGACTTACTTTGACCCAAGGACAGAGGAAAAAGTAGCAAATCATCAAACTTGAGGGTGATCTTGTGAGCCCCCGTCCCCAAAGGACTCCATCGGAAGCCATACCTTTTGCCCCATTAGCCCCTGAGTTTTTGTCCTACTGTGTGCAAATAGGAGATGTGGTTTGAGATGCTTCTTTAACCACAGTCTTACTGCATTTTAAAGTTCTGCACTTCAGCAGAAAGGGGTCTTAAAAGTAGATAATAAATGGTGATTATTTACCTGCTCTAATACCATACTTCTGTTTTGTCTCTCCTAATTTCCTGAACATAATCTTGGAGTCTCCCCTCCCCTTCTCTCCTACCCATTATATGGAAACAAGCTCTGTATTTGCCAGATAGCAAACCAGCTTTTCTTTGACAGTGTATATTTCACTTCTGTGCTGCTGCTGTGTCCCAGTAACATTTTCTTTCATGGAAAATGCCCATTGCTTCCGGGAATATATGATTTTTTTTTCAAATGCATGATGTTTTAAAAGTGAAACTTCATTTCAGATAGAATGATCTTTGGTTTTATAAAATGGAATCTTTTTTATGGTTCTGTGGCTGTTCATCATTTTAAAACCTATTAGTTGTAACAGGCCAGCTTGAAAAATGAGGAGTTTTAAATTTCACTTGGAATACCTCACGATAGATTCTGAAACCGTGCCAGTAAAATTATGTTTGAATGATTCTTGAATTTTTTTTTTAAGGGATGGCTTTCTCCTTTAAATGTGTATTCAGTAAAACACAGTTATTCAGATTCTAGTAGACGTGTAAGAGAGCCGGATTCATGCATAACACAGATGCATTCATTGTTCGTGGGCTTTTACTCTCCTAATGATTGACCTAATGTGTTGTATCTCCTTTTTCTGGCTGAGAGAAGGAATGACATTTTATAAGCATTTTATACAGTAATATGTTCATATTGTGTTTCACCTCTTACTGTTTCTCAGACTACAAGAATACCTGCGACATACTGAGATAGCTCATATCATTGCTAGAAAAGTACAATGCAATTTGGATAGAAAATGTAATAGCTGTAGTAACAATATAATTAAATTTGTGCTTACTGTAAAAATAGTGGAAGGGTTTATTTTTGGTTTTTAATGGATCAGACCAGTGTGATTAAAAATACGTAAAATAATAGCATTCACTTTGCAGTGGGATCAGTTCTCTAATATTCATCCTATTCCATTTTTTTCTACCCGCCCCCATTTTTAAGTAAACCCAATATTCAGGATTTTGAATTTGGTAAAATAGGGAATGCATTTGTTACATTCTTTGAAAAAGCCTTGAAATTGAGGGATTTTAAATTGAGCAGGCATAATTTTGTTAATTAATTAAATGGTTACTGAGGACCTACTGGGTGCCTGGTCCCTTTCTGGGTCCCAGGGCCAGAGCCATGAACAAAGCAAACAAGGTCCCTGCTCTCAAGGAGTTCACAGGTTGGTAGTAAGAAGGCAGGCAATAACCGCATAAGCAAACACGTTAACTTCAGGTAGGGATAGCATGCTATAGGGAAAGTAAAACAATAAATGAAAGAATGACTGACAAGGGGGTGGTTTTGATGGGGAGGGAAGGGAAGGCGTTTTGGGAGGGTCACCTTGGAATAAGGCCTAAATGATGAAAAGCTGATTGCTGTTTGGGAGAAGAGCTGCCCAGAAAGACGAAAAGCAGTTAAAAAGGCTCTGATGTGGGGATAAGCTTGGCAGGATTGAGAAACTGAAACAAAACCAGAGTGGCTGGACTGCAGTGAGCAAGAGGCGAGATCTGCAGTGAAATTTGAAAGGTTGAGGGAGTAAGATAATGGATTATTCATGGATGCTGCCCCGTATGATATTGTATTATTTTATTCTCTATGCTGTGTTGTATCATACCATATCTCAGCATATTGTATAAATATTATATATTTATGTTTCTATACCTTGTAAACAGGGAGATGAAGGGTTAAAGAAAGATGTTCAAGTCCTTAAGATGTGTAGGTTTTCTGAGCATTCCCAGTATACAAAGTCATGCTTGTGGGCTATAGTATCCTTTCCTGGATCCTCACCGTCTTTCTTTCTAATTATCAGTTAAATTCAGTTCAATAGATATTTTCTGAATCCATGCTGGGCACAAGAAACTGATGAGTCTACTGGGCAGTTATAGACTGATGCAGCAGAAAATGTGATAGGCTTTCACTGGAAAACAACTTTCCTGCATTGTATCTATTATTTCAGTCGGTGGTCAGCTACCTTTTCTAACATCTTATTTACCCCTAGGTTGCAAATCATAACGTGTATTAAGGACCGAATATCTAGTCTAAATGTCAGTGATTTGTAATGTTAACATAGTCTTCATTTGTTCCTCTTCATTGGAGACACAAGACAAGAAAAAATATGGTATTTTGAGGCCTGCGTGTGCATCAGGCTAAAAAGAATTTATCATTTAAATACCTTTCTTCTGGAAGAAATAAGTTGTTAAAAATTAACAATTTAATAAAATATATATGAAAGTTTAAAAAATATATATTCTTTTAAATGAAGCAACACAGATTTGCAGACTCTGTTCTATTATTATGGTGATGATTCAGAGTGTCTGATTAGCCTAGGGAGTCAGGAAATAATACAGATTATCTCCTTTCTGTGCATCTTCAGACCATATGTAGTCATAATATACTGACTGAAAATTTCCACTGAATTAAACTTTCTAGTGATTTATAAGACATTGAGATGCATTAGTAAGAGCAGTTATTGAATCTTCCTTTAGAGATAATTAATAAAAAGATTTTTTAAGACAATAGTTTAGGTTTCATTCTAGCAAAAGTAAGTTCTAGAAGCCTTTCAATGGTTTGCTGCTAGTAATTCCACTCCTTGGATTCTTGTTTTGCTTTATCCTTTCTAACTCTCGCTGATTCTGTGGTTTAATAGATTTTCCTCCTGTTTAGAATAACACTGTAGAAGCCAGCACTACATTTAGTATCCATCTCCAGGCATGGACAATTCCTCTTCCCACTGGCTTGGTTCCAGGGGGTCTGGAAAAGAGCTAGCCAGGCCTGACTAACAGGGCAGGCCACTTCAGGCAGTTCTTGTAGCTTCTCCAGCTCTGCTGCTTATTCTCTTGTAGATGTACATGTGGTATGTAAGTGTGTGCGTGCGTGTGTGTGTGTTTGTGTGTATTTGAAATATTTGAGGCTGAAAAAAATACGTATGTTCCTCCCAGATTGAGAAATAAAACATTCCATTCCAAACTTGATTGAGAAGCCCACTGGGTAACCCTGCCTGGTTGCATTTCCCTTCCTCTGCCCCAGAGATAACCACTATGCTGAATTTTTAAAATCATTCATGTATGTCTTTATATTTTATGATACGGATTTATGTGTTTTAAATAATACGTAGTATTGTTTTATCTTTCAAGCTTACATAAATGCACATTGCCTTTTCTCTTATTATATTTTAAAGACTTAGACCCCTTGATACGGGTATCTTTCAGTTATTTTCCCTGCTGTATATTATTCTGTTGAAGCCTGAGGAGGTACAATAACTAGCACCCTCTCTTGCCATCTAGAATAAATTGAGAAATAGATGCAAGTGTTAGAGAGTGGTAGATAAAAATATCAGCTTTATTTGTGGGATAGCTCTCTTGGAGGGACAGGCTTGCTAGTATGCAGCCAGTATTAAATAGAAGGTTTACCCTTCTAATCACAGGCTGTGCAGTTAGCCTGGGACTCCCCACCTGAGCTCTGCCCCCATAGCACTGGGGAGCAGGGCACTGTGTATGCCCCACACAGTCAGGTGCCTCTTACAGAGAAAAGAAGAAGGGGGCACCAATTATTTCTCTAGGAGGAATGAGTGAGGAGGTGGAGAGAGGCTGGGAATGTTGCTCCAAAAGAGGTCCTCTCTGCATGGAAATAGACAGGGAGAAGGAAGTTTTCCCCAGAACATTTTTTTCTATTATTTAAGTGTCCCATAATTTATATATCCATTCTCCTGTTGATAGACTCATTTGTTATTATCACAGATATGCTACAATGTCTCCTTGTCCACATGTGGGAGCTATCCTGTAGAGCACATGTACATAGGAGTGGAATGGCAGGGTCAGAGCCATGCTGGTCTGTAGCCCGACTTGCTCCCTAAGTGGTCTTTCACATTCTCTCTTATCAGTGCATCAGAATTCCTTTCTATCCATATCCTCATCAACACTTGTTATCAAACTCTAGTTTTTGCCAAGCTGATGAGTGTGAAATGGCATTTTATTATCATTTTAATTTCCCTGATTACTAGTAAAGTTCAGCATCATGTCTGCTAGCCATTTGGGTTTCCTGTTCTGTCAATTGCCTATTTATATTATTGTCCCACATATTAATATTGAGTTGTCTCTTTTATGTTAATCTATAGGGGTTCTTTATATATTCTCAGTACTAATCCTTTTTCATTTATGAGTCATAAAAAATTTTACCTGTTTGTGGCTTGTATTTTCATTTTTTTATGAGGGTATCTTTTGACATATATCTGGGATATCAAAAGACTTTCTCTTTTATAGACTTTGACATGTCCAAAGTCTAAAACTATATAGAGAATGTGGGTAGTATCACTTGAGCATACTAATAGGGTCTTGTGTTTTCTGCCTGTTGAAGTATTTAGATTGTCTTTGAACAACTGCTAATCTTTCCTATTTTATATTAGGCTGTTTGAACACTGTTTCTGCAAGATTTATGTTACTCTTCAGATTCTTTGACATTGTAGAATTTAATGCTTCATGTTTAAATCTTAATACTTAAATTACGATTTTTTTTTCCCTCAGTGTAGTTAATAGGCTATACCATAAAACACCTCTGATCTACCAAAAAACAAATTCATCTACCACTTGGAAACTCTATGTGTGGAAAACAACTTTTTCTTTTAACTAATCCTATAGTAATGCTGTATTAATGCTTCATTCTCTCCTCAGAGCTTGTGGACATTATTATCCAAAGGCACTTGAGTCTGGATTAAGTATCATGCTACTTATATAAGGAAATTACATCACAATTTTTCTAATTCTTGATAAGAATAGTTTCTTATAGGGTTATAGACACCAATAAAAAGATTCTTAAAGAACACTTGGTACAGTCTCTTATTTTACACATGTGAGTTTAAATAATCCACCCAAGGTTGCACACCGAGATGGGCGTAAAATCAAGGTTAAGAACAAGGCCTCTCAGCCACAGTGTAGTGTACTCTCCATGGCAGTGGTGTCTTAGTCCATTTGGGCTGCTGTAATAGAAGACCATAGACTGGGTGGCTTAGACAACAGAAATTTATTTCTCATAGTTCAGGAGGCTGGGCAGTCCAAGATCTAGGTGCTGGCAGATTCATGTCTGGTGAGGGCCTGCTTCCTAGTTCACAGACAACTGTCTTCTCGTTGTGTCCTGACATGGTGGAAGAGGCAAGGGAGCTCTCTGGGGTCCCATTTATAAGAGCACTAATCCCAATCATGAGGGTTCCACCCTCATGACCTAATCACCTCCCAAAGTCCCCACCTCCTAATACCACCACCTTGCAGGTTAGGTTTAAACATAAGAATTTTGGGAGAATACAGACATTCAGTCTGTAGTATATATGTTATAGAATCATGGCTTTACTGTCTATTTTTATATAAAGTTGGTGTGTATTTTTACAGCTAGGTTTCCTTGACTGATAGGTTTCAGTGCATTTGGCTTTTTTGTTGCTGGCATCTTTTTAGTTACTCAGCATCAAAAGAACTGTTTATCATACTTCCTTAAATTAGTTTTATGGAAGCAATGTACACTGTTTTCCTTCCTTATTTAGCTAGTGTTTACATGCTAGTCTTTCCAGCAGTTTGTATAAATAAGCTAAGTGTTAAGGTAAATTATTCCAAATTGGCATATTTACTTAGTGCCAAAATATTATAATACCAAATGATATTTCCAAATCATTTGTATTAATTTACACTCCAGTCATCAGTATGTGAGAGAGTCTGTTGACCTATATCTTCTTCAAGACTTGGTATTGTCAGACTTCTTAATCTTTTCTAGGGGAGTGGGCATAATATCTCATCATGGGCCTGATTTGTATTCCCTGATTAATAATGATTCATCTGTCATATCTCTTCATGTTTGTTATATATCTGTATATTGTCTATCTGTATATTGTAAATACGTCTGTCGTTTTTACCCATTTTTTTTCTGCTGCATTTTCTGTTGATTTGAACCTGTTTTTTATATATGTTCTTGGGGCAAATATTTTGTCAGTTTACAAATGTCTTCTCCCAGTTTGTTGCTCATCTTTTCACTTTCTTCAGGTATCTTTTTTGAAATATAAATCAAATTTAATTTGAATTCATAAATTTTTTTGTAATAGAGTGATTGTGTCTTATTTAAGAAACCCCTTGTCTCAAGGTCAGAGAAATACTCGTATTTTCTTCATAATTTTTAAACTTTTGCTCTTGTAAATTAAGTCCTTAATTCTTCTGGAGTTGATTTTTTAGTATGGCATAGTGTGTGTGGGAACCTAATTTCACTTTTTTTCCATATGGATAACCAATATTTTCAGCTCTTTTTATTGACTGCCCTCTTTTCTCTACAGCTCTGCCATTCTGCCTTTGTTTATGAATTTTCTATTCTGTTTCTTTGGTCACTTAACCTATCCCTGCACCAATGCCACATTGTCCTCATAAAATCTTAATATCTGTAGGGCTACTCTCCCTCTTTACTTCTCTTCTGCAGCAGTGTATTGGTTGTATCGAGTCCTTTGTTTTAAATTCCAGAACTGGCTTATTGAGAGGCAAAAACCCTGTTCACATTTTAATTAACATTGCATTGAGTCTGCAGATTTTCTGGAGAATTGACATCTTAATGATATTGCCTACCTATCCTTGATTATGGTATATTTTCCATTTAATTAAGTATTCTTTAATGCCTTTCAGAAAATTTTTATAATTTTCTACACCATCACACTACCAGTATCATCATCATAATGATTACAGTTGTCACTTTCTAAAGCACTCTTAAGGGTTTCCTGTGTGCCAAGCCTCATTCTGTTACTTTGTATTCAGTCTTCCTAACAACCTTATGAGGTAATCCTAGTAATATGGGATATTTCACACAGGAAACTGAGGCACCTAGAGGTTAATTGACTTGCCCAAGATCCTACAACTAGTAAATGGCAGAGGCAGGTTTCTAAACCAAGGTGCCTGGGTATTAGAGTTTGTGCTTTTAATCACTACTCTATATTGCAAATAGGTTTTTCTCTTTTTGTGTTGGATTTATTCCTACATATTTTATAGTTTTTTATTAAGATATAATTGACATATAATGTTGTGTAAGTATAAGTTGTACAACCTGTTGATTTGATACATTTATATCTTGCAATATGATCACTGCCTTAGTGTTAGCTAACACCTCTCTCAGGTAACATAATGATCATTTCTTTTTTGTGGTGAAAACAATTAAGATTTAATCTCTTAGCAATTTTGGAGTTTATAATATGGTATTTTATAGTTTTGTTGGTATTAAAATGGTAGCTTTTGAAAATTGTTTTTTAATTACTTACAGAAACAATTAAATAGAAATGTAATTTATTTTTGTATATCAATCTTATATCTAGTAACCTTGTTAAATTTATCTGTAGATTTTTAAAGGTGTTTCTAAGAAGATTATGATACCAGTAGAAAATAGTAACATCTTCTTTCTTCCTTTCCAATCCTATGCCTTTAATTTCTTTTTCTGGACTTAACTACACTGGCTAGTACTTCCAGTGTTGATAATATCTTGTTCCCAGACTCAGGGAGAAAGACTTCAACATTTTATCACTTACTTTCTATAGATGTTTTATAATTAGATCCTGTGTCAGATTAAAGAAGTTCCTCCCTAGTCTAGCACAAGAGTTTCTGTCAAGAATGGGCATTAAATTTTATTACATGCTTTTTCTCTATCGAGGAGATGATATTGGTTTTTTACTTTAATCTGTTAATGTGCTGAATGGCTTATATATATGTGTGTGTATATGTGTGTGTGTGTATATAAATGTAAACACAATTTGGTCATGCTTTTTTTTTATACATGGTTGGATTCAGTTTGCTAATATTTTACTTAAGATATTTGTGTGTCTGTCTGTGTGTACTATCAGTACAAGACCATGTTAAAACAAGTTCACAGGTTGAAATTTTTGTACCCACTCAAGGTTTGCTCAGATTCAGGGTACCAGTCTAAATGAGGGCAATCAATAGCAATAACCTTTCAGAGATAGCTTATCATTTTTTCTTTTATTTTTCATTTACTTCTTTGCTCAAGGCAACTTCCATCTTACCCTTTGGGTATCAGCTTAACATGGGAAAGTTATCCTATGAGATGATCCATGTTGGGCAAGCCCTGGATCTTGACTCCTGGCCTCTTCTCCCATGAAGCCACGAAACCAAAGCTCAAGTTCAGATATGGACCGACACTCCAAGGCAAAAGTGGCCTTGGGATGCTGAGTTTCCACTAACCTCTTTGGATTCAAGCTGCCTCAAGAATATAGCCTGTCCCCACTATCTTTGTAACTCAGTGCCTTTAAGATAGTTTTGTTTTAGTATCTTATTTACCATTTTTGTTTTTTTCAGTGGGGGAATTGGTCTGACTATCCAAAAATAGAAACTCACATGAATTATTAAAGACTTTTTCTGTCAGGCTTTTCTTTCTAAATTCTCTTTTCCAGATATTGATTTTTTAGACAGAACATTAGATTTATTGGGCAGAACATTGGATTTATTAAGTTTTGGGGAAGACTAACCACTTACTTGTAAGAGATGATGAAAATATATAAAATTAGTGATGCATTCCTACAGTTTAGTGATTCTGGCATTTTAGTTATGCTGTATCTTCTATTGCTATTTGAAGGATGTACCCAAGTATTTCTGACCACTTACTGTTCTTGTCTTGAATGTCACTTAGAAAGGTATAACAGCTAAATATTTATTTTCATGTGACATAAAAGCATATTATCAGGAAATAGTGGTATAATTGAATGAACATGCCATTGAATCTCAACTTGTTTTTTTATCCATTATTTATGAAAAGAAACAATACAGTGTTTTCTATTTTCATCAAGATGTTATATCTAAAAGTCTCTTTTCTTGAACTTGACTTCCAGATTTATTTAAATGCATTTTTTACTATACTTATACCTAGTGTAAAGTAATTGCTAATAATAATCCATGTCTGAGTGTGTTGATGGGACCCCAGGACCACCACCAGCTTTTATGATTCGCTGGAAGGACTCAGCATGTAACTGTACTTTCAGCTATGATTTGTTACAGTGAAAGGATATGAAGCAAAATTAGCAAAGGGAAAGGCACACTGGGCTCAGTCTTGGGGAAACCAGGTGCAAGCTTCTGAGGGTCCGCTGTCAGTGAAGTCACACAGGATGTGCTTAATTCCTCCAACAAGTTTTGACGTCATGTGTGAAATGTTGCCAACCAAGGAAGCTCATTAGAGACTCAGCACCCAGAATTTTTATTGTGGGATGATCACGTAGGCATTCTCTGCCTGGCATGTACCAAAATTCCAGACTCCCAGAAGGAAAGCAGGGGTTCAGCATAAACCATATTGTTGCACAAAGAGTTTTCAGCACAGTGATCCACTCTTACGACTTAATGTTGGTGGGAGGCCAGCCAAGGGCCATCCTTGTAAGCAGTATGGCCATCAGGACAGCTATGTTAACTCTTTTCTGCACATGGAGTCATGACTAAAGTTTTTAAACCATTTACTGTGTGTCAAACACTGTTCTTTCTTCATTTCATCCTCACAACGACCATTTCTTAGATGAGGAACTGAGACACAGAGAGGTTAAGAAACTTGTCCAATGTTGCACAGCTAATAAGTAGAAAGTCAGGATTCAAACGCAGGCTTCAGAATCCATGATTTATCAAACACTTTATTGATTTTTTAAAATTATTTTCATTTTGTTCCACCTCATGGATAAGATGTTTTATACATTTCCGTACAGCTATGATTCAAAGAAATTGTCTCCATATGACCTCTTTTAATCTTCAGTGTTGTTTCATGGCTCTTAATTTTCAGATTTGGAAAATCATTCTAATTGTCATATGCAAAACTTTCCTGATCTCATAGGCTTTCCTCAGCCTTTCTGTTTCTAGATTAGAGGATCTGAATTCTTTTTGTTTTTCCATCTTCCTACAGAAGGCTTGTCTGGTTCTTGACCACTAATTTTAGTTCCACTGTTCTTTCTATACCTCCTTTTGGCATCTTCTGAGATGTAGCAATTAGAACTGCAAACAGGGAAGGTATCACTGCATCATGGTTTATGAACAAAGACAGGACAGCATTTTCTGTTTTATTTCCTTTCTTGTAATTCTCATTGTGTTAACCACATTGTCTACCTCAGTATATTAGACAATGACGTAGGTAATAGTCTTTAAATACCCCTAGATGGACATCTGGGATATAGCTGATAACTAATATAGCTGATAGAGCTTGCCTCTCTGTAAGTCTACTTTAGATTATTTTTTTCTGATTGAAGTGAAGAGATCCACTGTTCACTATATCCATTCCCAAGAAAATACATTATAGCTTCAAGAAAAGTTTGAGTGTTAACACATGTGCTGAAATATGATACAGATGTTTAATGTCTTACTGTAATATTATTTTACTGTTCATAGTCACCTGCTTTTTTGATCCCTGCCTTAGCTTGCTTGCTTTATTCCATAACATCTGTTCCCAAGAATATATTTACAGTCTGTTGTCTTTTCTAAATTGTCGGTACGTACGTTAGAAAAAGGTTGATTTTTACTGGTGTCATTCAGAAAGTACCTTGAGGATTCCTTGTTATTTTATTCTCAGTGTTATTTTATTTCAGTATAATACCAAAGTACTATTTTTACTGAAATACCAGATAAGTCAAGCTAGATGACTGAGGTGTGATACTTAAAGTGCTCCTGGATAGGAAACAAGGTATTTCTAGTTTTAACTGCTTTAAAAGAATTGTAAAACTTTTAAACTACTACCTGAGGATAAATGTCCTTGTATTTCTATAGGCTTGGTAAAGCTTGCGTCTATTTTGTTATGCTTATGCGGTCCCACGCATCTGGTTGTTCAAGATTTGCTGCCTTCTATTCTGGGTCTTTGCACTATGGTTCCCTGTTTAAACATTGCATCATCAGAGAGGCCTATTGTATCCAAAGTGGCTTCACCTTATCCCTCCTTCCCCCCAACAATAAATCTCTACTACCCAATTTTATATCATTTATGGCACTTAACCAATCTCTGAGATGATCTTTTTTCTTTGTTTCCTTACTGTCTGTTTCTTACACTTGACTATAAAGTTCCATGAGAGCAGCGATGCGTCTATTCTGTCTTGATTCCTCTGGATATTCAAGTTAGCACAGAGCACATGGCCATTCAATTCTTGTCGGATGAATCAATGAATTCATTTATTAAAGACTACAGAAAAGTAAGTTATTTATGTTAGATATAATATTCGATCTTTACCAATTCAAGTGCATCAGATTTTCTTTAAGTTTCTTAGAACTTGAGGAGGATGTCCAGACTGGCCTTGGATTTAGTTTCCTTTAATTAGCTAACTAAAAAGTTAATAACGTGTATATTTAATCTCTAGGCTTGATCAAGTTTTCTGATTCTTCAGACTCTGAAGATTTTGTATCTGTTATAAATCACGACATCTACAATAAACCAGAACTCCTGCCAAATTTTAGGATACCAAATACATACTTCATTTTTTGTGTGTGTCCATTGGAAATATTTTAAACACAGAACAGCGTAGATAGTAATATAATGTAACAGTTGCATTTCAGCTACTTAGCTTTCTTCAGTCTTAACATTTGCCATATTTATTTCAGATTTTTTAAGAAATAAACTATTACACAAAGAGTTGAAAACCCCTGTGCATCCTTCCCTGATTTCTTACCCTTTCTCTCTGGAGAGAACCATATGATCTATATTTTGGTATTTATCAATCTTGTGCATGTTTTAGTATGACTGCATAGATATTTATTCACAAACAATCCGTTATCTTGTTTTGCATGTTTTCAGATGTTTTGTACATGGTGTCATACTGTATGTAATCATGACCTTGATTTTTTTCACTCAACATTAAATTTTTGAGATTCATCATAATGATACATAGAGCTCTTGTAGCTCATTCATTGTCACTGCTACATAAAATCTCACTGAAAGGTAATTCTGCATTTTATTTATCCATTTTCTTGCGGATGGACATTTAAGTTGTTCAGTTATTCAGTAATTCAGTTAACTGTGCAGTAGGTTTTCTTGTATCTTTCCATCTGTACTCATGTGCAAGAATTTCTCTAGGACAGTATCTTACAATCTCTTTCATCTTATTGCATTCAGAGACAATGAGAGTATTTATAAAAGCACATTAGGTAAACAGACAAGTTGCTTTTAGCTCAAGGCAAACAGCCTGCCTGCCCAAGAGACTTTGGAGCTCAGTATCTCGCCACACCTGCAAACCATCTGTGGCAGAGTTTGGGGGAAGCTATCTTCTAGAGCAGGAGTCTTCGTATTTCTCTAAAAGGATTCTTTAAAACTATGCATTTCCTTGTGCGTTTTTAGAATGATAGCTAAAACTTTTCAAAGTAAGTTTAATGGTTGCAAAGCATATAACTTCCAGTGTATTATAAACACTGACATTTAAAAATAAAGCTGTTATGTCACTCTTAAGTGTATCAGATGGAACTTACATACCACAGTGATTTGACAGTTGTTATTTTTCTTTCAAAAATGTGTGAACAGGGCTTCCCTGGTGGCGCAGTGGTTGAGAGTCTGCCTGCCGATGCAGGGGACGCGGGTTCGTGCCCCGGTCCGGGAAGATCCCACATGCCGCGGAGCGGCTGGGCCTTTGAGCCATGGCCGCTGAGCCTGCGCATCCAGAGCCTGTGCTCCGCAATGGGAGAGGCCACAACAGTGAGAGGCCCACGTACCGCAAAAAAAAAAAAAAAAAAAAAAAAATGTGAACAAGCATTTAAAATTATGTGAAAAAGTTCTTTACCAATTTGAAATTTTACATCCTTTCTTTTTGAACTCATATTTCAATTTTTCTTCCCCCACTAAGTTTCATCCTAATGTGATGTTTTTTTCATCTTTTTGGCTTTCACTGCCAATATTGTAAAGTCAGGTTTATTAAGGTATAGTTTACAGACTGTAGAATTGTCCATTAATAGTTGTATCATAGTCATGTGGGTTTTGACACACGTATACAGTTGTGTAACCAGCACCATAATCGACATATAAGATATTTCTTTCCCTTTCAGTTCCCTCCCTATACTCCCAGCCTCTGGCACTACTGATGACGATGATGATGATGATAATGATGATTTGCCCCTATGTTATTGCCTTTTCCAGAATGCCATGTAAATGGAATCATATAGTTTGTAATTTTTTGTCTCAAGCTTCTTTCCCTTTACATAATGCATATGAAATTCACCCATGCCATTGCACATATCAGGGGTTAATTCCTTTTAAATGCTGAGTCACATTCTGTTGTACAGATGTACCAGTTTATCTGTTCACCAGTTAATGGACACTGGGTTGTTTCCAGTTGGAGTGATTATGCATGACACTGCTATATAAACATTTGTGTTCAGGTTTTTGTTTGGATATTTATCCTCATTTCTTTTGAGTTAATAAGTGTGATTTCTGAGCCACATGGTAGGTGTATGTTTTAATTTTATAAAGAAACTGGGAAACTTTTTCTGAATCGACTTTACTGTTTTGCATTCCTGCTAGCAGAATATGAGACTGCCATTTGCTGTCCATTGTTACTAGCACTGGGTATTATTAATTTTTTGTTTTGTTTTTGTTTTTACCCATTTCTAATAGGTGTATAGTGATATCTCATTGTGGTTTTAATCTGTACTTCCCTAATGACTAATGACTTAAACAACTGTTTCTTGTTCTGTTCGCCATCCACACCTTTGTAATGAAGGGTATGTTAAAATCTCATGCTTACATGTTAATTTTTTTTTTTTTAAACTACTGAGTTGTAAGAGATTTCTGTATATTCCAGATACAGGTCCCAGTCTGTGACTTTCATTTTCATTTTCTTAACATTTGCTTTCAAAGACAGAAGTTCTTTATCTTGATGAAGTCCAATTTATCAATTTTTTTATGATTCATGCTTTTTTTGGTTTTATCTTATTCTTTGCCTATGCAAGTGTGATGTTTAGTTTTATGTGTGACCCTGGCTAGGCTGTGGTATCCATCCAGTTTTTCATCAGACACCAGTCTAGATGTTTCTGTGAAGATGTTTTTGAGATGTGATTAACATTTAAATCAGTAGACTTTGAGTAAAGCAGAGGACCCTTCCTAATGTGGGTGGGCCTCATCTAATCAGTTAAAGGCCATTAAAAAAAAAAGAGAGACTGAGATTCCCTGAGGAGGAAGGAATTCTGCCTCTAGACTGACTTCAGACTTGAGAGACTGTAGTATCAACTCTGTTATTTTGCCTTGATCTATTTGTCTATCCTTGTGCCAATACCACACTCTCTTAATTATATGGCTTTATAATAAGTCTTGATATCTAGTAGTATAAGTCCTAGAGCTTTGTAATTTCTTTAAAATTATCTTGACTGTCCTTAACTCAGTGCATTTCCTTCTAAATTTTCAAGCTTACCTTCTTAGCCACTATGTTCTACTGCTCCATAAGTTTTATTAGCTTTCATTTTAATGAAGTAGTCAAGAGAACCAAGCCAATTGACTCCAAAGCCTATACTGTTAACAGCTACACTAGCTGCCTCTCAATAAGCCATAGAGTTTATAGACAGACATAGCTGGCATGTTTTGTTTTGTTTTTGTTTTTTTTTTTGCGGTACGCGGGTCTCTCACTGTTGTGGCCTCTCCCGTTGCGGAGCACAGGCTCAGCGGCTGTGGCTCACGGGCCCAGCCGCTCCGCGGCATGTGGGATCTTCCCAGACCGGGGCACGAACCCGTGTCCCCTGCATCGGCAGGCGGACTCTCAACCACTGCGCCACCAGGGAAGCCCTGGCATGTTTTTTTTGTTGTTTTTTTTTGTTTGTTTGTTTTGCAGTACGTGGGCCTCTCACTGCTGTGGCCTCTCCCATTACGGAGCACAGGCTCCAGACGCCAGGCTCAGCGGCCATGGTTCACGGGCCCAGCCGCTCCGCGGCATGCGGGATCTTCCCGGACCGGGGCACGAACCCGTGTCCCCTGCATCGGCAGGCGGACTCCCAACCACTGCACCACCAGGGAAGCCCCAACTGGCATGTTTTTATCATTTGTTTTAAGTGATTAACATTTTTTTCCAGTTTATTATTTCGTTTCCACTGTTATTTTTCAACTTATTATAAACCACCTTCAAAAGAAAAAAAAATGGGAGCCAATTCTCAGTTTAGGATCGATTTGAAATATGGTAAAAACCTTTGACTATGAGGTCAATTAATTTGAGCCCTTTCATCTGACTGTGCAGTCCAGTATTCAAGAGATAGGAGTCATACAAATAAATATTAAGAAGGGTATACTTGCAAAGTTTAGATTAAATAGAACTTGAAAAGTATTATTAGGCCAGATGTGAAAGAGGATATATTAATATTAACATGTGTACCCATACACATCTCTGACATTTCTGATAGAACAACTTTATTCCAGAGAGTTTATCCATAATGAATCTTACTTAAACTTATTCTGTAACTCTGTAACATCCCTATGTTACAGTAGGCGAAGAATCATCACTTTTTTCTTTTTACAATTAGAAAAGCAAGACCTTACACGATTATGACCAGAGTAAGTCAAGCTGAATATCAGGTAATCCTGTGTCATAAACCCGTCCACACTCTACTTAGAAATCATTGTTTTCAAGAATAATAATAGGAACAAGAATCTATATGAGCCCAGCAGTACAAGTTAGGCTACAAGTTAGCTTGGTTTGGTAAAGGTAAAGTGTGCTCTTTGTGTTCTTTAAGAATATTTATTCAGACATATATGTAAAAGAAAATTAAGGTATATGTAAGTAATTGATGTGCTTGGTTTTTTGTTTCTTGGTTTTCTGGGGGAACTTTTTGTTTGGGGCAGCTTCCCATAGCTAAATAAATTAAATGCATTGTAGCTCATTGAAAAATAGAACAAATTTAAGTTGGGTAAGTGAAGTGGTTTCATAGGATTATACCACAGTCAGTATTATAATCACTACAGTAAGATGAGGAAGAGAGCAGACCAGGTGCTTTGGTCCTGAAAAAACCAACATCTGGAAGAGCAAAAGTCATAAAAGGAAAATAATAGGAAGTGACCTAAATTTCATAAGAGATGTCTTTCTAATGTCTTTAAATACAAAAGAAAGAAGTAAGGCAGAGTAGACTAAGAAGAAAAATAGTCATACGCTATGAGCCTGTCCACCAGAGCTTAACAAAAACAATGGAGAACAGAGAAACATGGGGCTAAATATTGAATACAATAGCTATTGAGTAGTGATCAAAGGACAGGAAGATGGGGGAACATGTTTTGACAGAAAGAAATGTCAAAAGAAAGCAGAAAGTACAGTTTAGGTCAATTCAAATGAGGTAAAGGAATAGAGGAAAATAATACCAAGTAGACAGTGTTCTAGAATAATGAATGTATATCCTAATGTTATGCACATTGCTTAACAGCAAGCAATTTTGTAAAAAATGAAAAAGGAGGTACAAAAAGCAATTAAAGGAAGAAAGAGACATATGCCTTGTAAAGTAATCAGGTACAAGGTGGAAATGAGAAAAGCCAAGATGAAAAGTGAATTTAGATCTTAAAGAAGGTTAAGATAAATATTCACATTTTTGGATTGTCTCTTAGGTCAGTTTTAAAAAACAGACACTGGGTTGTAATAATCATTAAATAAAATAACTGCCCAGAGTAGACCTATTGATTGCTCTAAAAAATGTTCTCCATACTCTTTGTATAAAACATTGAAAATAGATTTAGATATTCATATGGTTTAATATTTTAAGAAAGTATATTTTAATTCAGTATGATAAAAACAAATCTGTGAAAATGATTCTTTTAAAATATGATTTAGGAAGGCGTTTGGCAATGATTTCCATCTTTCATTTTCTTATTTTGGATATAGGTTGTTGCTTTGTACATATCTAACCTTATTGAAAATATGTAGACAGTAGGTAGCATCCAACATGTTTGTAAAGTTCAAAACTACCTTTATGTAAATAATAGCTTCTAAAGGCCAGAAGACGCATTTAAAAATAAGCAAATAAACTGATGCAGCCCGTATTCAGCAGTGAAAATAGAACCCATTTCCAGTATATGAATTTAGATTTGACCTTGTAAACACTGAAAGCATTACAACCCCCAAATAACACCACAGGTACCACAGGGTTCATCTGGTGAAAGCCTACTGTCTCAAGATATTCTTCAGAGTCTGGCCCAACTGCAAGCTAGAATTTTCCTCCTATCTTTTTTTTTTTGCGGTACGCGGGCCTCTCACTGCCGCGGCCTCTCCCGCCGCGGAGCCGAGGCTCCGGACGCGCAGGCCCAGCGGCCATGGCTCACGGGCCCAGCCGCTCCGCGGCACGTGGGATCTTCCCGGACCGGGGCACGAACCCGTGTCCCCTGCACCGGCAGGCGGACTCCCAACCACTGCGCCACCAGGGAAGGGAAGCCCCCTCCTATCTTTTGAAATAGAGTCTCAAGTCTTTTTCCTCTGACCCATGTAGTAAGTCATCAACATTCCACAGTGTTGGAGAGAAGGCACAGACTTAATTACAAATGTAGAACCAATTGAACAGAAAATGGTAATAATCAGGCTCTTTTTATTCCTGAGGTTTGGGTCCTGAATGTTGTTACTCAGGGTATAGCGTAGCAGAGCTTTCTGTGAATTAGAGTTCTTCCTGCTCACTGTTTTGGGAGTGATCAACTAACGTGCACAGTTGGGCTCTCAAAATAGTTACTCAGTGACTTAATATGTGAAGGGGTGCCTTTTGAGATACTCTTTTTTTGAGATAGTACTTAGAGTTTACCCATCGCTAAAGCTGAGTACTTTTATTTATTTATTTTTAACATCTTTATTGGAGTATAATTGCTTTACAATGGTGTGTTAGTTTCTGCTTTATAACAAAGTGAATCAGTTATACATATACATATGTTCCCATATCTCTTCCCTCTTGCATCTCCCTCCCTCACTCCCACCCTCCCTATCCCACCCCTCTAGGTGGTCACAAAGCACCGAGCTGATCTCCCTGTGCTATGCGGCTGCTTCCCACTAGCTATTTTACGTTTGGTAGTATATATATGTCCATGCCACTCTCTCACTTTGTCACATAAGCTGAGTACTTTTAATTAACGCATCAGATCAAAACAACTGCCACACCCTTTCATAGAGTAAAATGCCATATCATGAAGTTTAAGACACCATTGATTCTAGAGCACCCTCATATCATCTACCACTAATGAAAAAAAATTATGCCCATTAAACTATGACAGTGCTAAGATACCAGTTATTGTAAGATGCACCACAATTTTAGAGATTCTAAATTGTGGGGAAAGGTGTCCTGATTATAAATGAAATAAGATAATGTGCACCTTAAACCCTTAACAAACATTTCATAGCCACCTGGTTCTGAATTGTTTTCAGATTTCCTGTGTTAAATGTTATCCCCATCCAGTTTGCTTTACTCTGCCTTTTAAAACCCTCTTCTTGGCCTCATTCCCCTATTTCCCTAGATGTAACCTTGATTTCACTCAGAAAGAATTTGGGATCTACCCGGAGAGGTGGTCTCTAACCGACTCAGTTACACATCCCTCCCTGACCTATCCTAGTCTTGTGAGAGGATGTAGACATCAGGTGTGGATACTCACTGGGCTCATTTCTTGCCTTGTGAGCAGGACTGGGCGTCAGGGCATGAAGACCTAGCTCTAGGGCCATGATCTCTATCTACATGGTAGGGCCATGGTAGAGCTCTCATTCTGAATTGATTGGGCTCCTTCTAGGTGCCTGGTGCTGTGTGGGTGCTCTAGGTAACTTACTGCTGCAGGCAGGGAACTTGCAGTCTGGTGGGAGAGTAAATGCATAGCAAGGGACTCGAATTCACCTAGCTTCAGCCATGACAGGTGTTGCCAGGGGATAAAGTTTCTCTTCACCTCCTTCTTGATCTCCTGTCCCCCTCTTATTTTTCCCCTGACCCAACTTACCCCTTCATTATATCAAATGAATATAATCTACCTCACCTTGCAGAGAAGTCACTGAGGGATTCTCCACCAATGGGCTGCCTGCACCCATGACCATACTTTGATCAGCAAATTACTCTAATCCAAATCAGCTGCCCCAAATGGGAGTTAGAACAACTCATTGTAAAGATGATGTTTGATTTCATCTTGAAGAAATAACATGTCAGAGAGGCAGGCCCAGCACCCTCTGACCTTAGGATGTGACCACCTGCTTAGTAGTACTATTCCCCCCACCCCTCCTCCTCCACCACTGCCAGTACCACCGCTACTGATGATGATGATGATGATGATGATGATGATGATGATGATGATGATGATGAGAAAACCCACCCTGAGCCCTGCATCACCTAAGCTCCAACTTAGCCAAGCTTCTTGCAAGAGTGATCTGTGCTTGCCATTTTCATTTACCCCCAGTCTCTTTACTTGTCAGCTCAGTGCAGCATGGCTCTCACCTCTGACAGCTCTACTGAATAATTTTGCTGAGTTCACCAATAAGCTCCTAATTGTCAGATTCAATGGATAATCTTAAGTCTCTGACCTCTTTTCAACATTCAACCCTGATGACCGCTCCTTCTTTGAACACCCTTTTCCACTGATGTCTGTGACAATTGTCATTCCTGGGTCCAGTCCTACCTAGGCATCCCTTTCTATCTCCTTCACTGGATGCATCCTCCTTCCAATATTCTCCTTTACACCAGTATACTTTCTCTGGGAGATTTCGTTCACAGCCTCCACTTCCACGTGGAGGACTTGCAGTTCCCTGCCTTGATCTCAGTCCTGTTCTCTGAATTCCAGACCCATGTCTTCACATCCTACTGAACTCCACATGTTGTAAATGCTTGATGTTGTCTTTTACCTCAGAACTGCTGATCTTTCTCTTTTCTTGTATTACTTTTCTTGGTCCATGATATGGCCATCTACCCAGTTACCCATACCAGGATCCTCTAAATCAACTTCTTCCTTGACCACTTATACCAACTGGTCACCAGATTTTGGGTATTCTACCACCCAAGTCTGTCTCAGGTTTCTTCCTCCTCACCATCCTTGATCCAGGCTGTCATCGTCTGCCATAACAAATGCCACAGATGGGATGGCTTAAACAACAGACATTTATTGTCCCACAATTCTGGGGCTAGAAGCCTGAGGTCAAGGTGTCAGCAGGGTTGGTTTCTTCTGAGACCAGTGGCTGTCTCTTAAGACCCTGTCTCCAAATAGAATCACATTCTGAAGTACTAGGAACTAGGACATCAGCGTAAGAATTTTAGGGGGACGTAATTCAGCCCATAACACGTGCCCTTGTCATCTCCTTACTAGCTAATTGTGTACCCTCCTGATCTGTTTCCCTACCTCCAGTGTCATCTCCATTCTAACGTGGCCTCCATTCCACCATCAAGAGATTATTCTGATTTCAAATATGAGCACATTACTCTCCTGGCTTAAAACTCTTCAGTGTTGGGCTTCCCTGGTGGCGCCGTGGTTGAGAGTCCACCTGCCGATGCAGGGGACACCGGTTCGTGCCCCAGTCCGGGAAGATCCCACATGCTGCGGAGCGGCTGGGCCCGTGAGCCATGGCCGCTGAGCCTGCGCGTCCGGAGCTTGTGCTCCACAACGGGAGAGGCCACAACAATGAGAGGCCTGTGTACCGCAAAAAAAAACAAAAAAAAACAACAAAAAAAAAGTCTTCAGTGGCTCCGGATTATATAGATTGTCCAGATTCCTTCAGGTGGCACATCCTCATTATCTGCTCCAGGCACCTTCCCACTCAGTGTGTGCACCAGCCACTCTGAAATAGCTGAAGTTCCCTAAAGGTTTTGGACCTGCACCTCTGTGCCTTTGCACATGCGGCGTCCTGTATCTGGAATTTTCTTTTTCTTAACCCTACCTCCCTTTGTTTTACCAACTCTTAATTCATTTCAGACTCCACGTAGGTAGCACATTCTGGAGGAAGTCTTACTTCAGAGTGACCAGGAGGAAATATGGCAAACAGCAAGAGTACAAGCTGAGGGAAACTTGTTAACATGTGAAAAAGCCTCTCGTTTATTTGAACTCAATGAAAAAGAATGTGTTAAATGTAAGCTAAGTTAGTTGTGATAGACTTTTCTCATCCTATGGAGCCCCTGAAACTTTCTTAAAGGACAGATGATAAAATGTATATCTTCCTGGGCTTCCCTGGTGGCGCAGTGGTTAAGAATCCACCTGCCAATGCAGGGGACACGGGTTCGAACCTTGGTGCGGGAGGATCCCACGTGCCGTAGAGCAACTAAGTCCATGTGCCACAACTACTGAGCCCGCGCGCCACAACTACTGAAGCCCACATGCCTAGAACCCGTGCTCTGCAACAAGAGTAGCCACCGCAATGAGAAGCCCGCACACCGCAACGAAGAGTAGCCCCCGCTCGAGAAAAACTAGAGAAAGCCTGTGCGCAGCAACGAAGACCCAACACAGCCAAAAGTAAATAAAGAAATTTAAAAATATAAAATAAAATAAAATGTACATCTTCCTTTTCATCATCTATTGATACTTAGTCAACAACTTAGGACCCAGCTCATCATCTTTCATCACTTCCTAACATCGCCTTCCTAAGTTAGGAGCCCTGTCCACAGGCCTGTAGTGAAGCACACACGCTCAGCCGTCTCTGGTCTTCAGCCCTAGACACACAGTAACAAGGTGGCTTTCCTCCAGCTTTTCTGAAAAATGAGTACAAATTGCAAGAAATGCAGTACAAATTGTGAGCTGTCAGTACATTAGTAGTGACATTAGGAAATCTGATGGAGTCAGAAGGAAAAGGTGTAAATTGCAGGATAATATAAAGGGGAGATCAGTCTGTTAGTAATGCAGGGAATGTGATGGACTTAAAGAAAAGGCATAAATTACAGGGTAATATAAAGAAGAGGTCAGTACATCAGTAACATGAGGAAACTGGCAGATTTGGGAAGAAAAGGTGCAAATTGTAGGATAATGTAAAGTAGGGGCTTCACTGTAAAGATGAGCTTACATCATATCAAGGAAGCTTGCTGGCCATGCAGACCGTGGCTAGAACTTTCAGTATTCTTATAGTTCTGTCTCACAGCAGATCTTTATGTCTTTTAGAATTATTTATTAAATTCTAAGGTGATATTACAGAGGAAAATTACTGTTCTTAGTAGAGAAAAAAAAAAAAAACGGAGTCAGAAAGATTCCCTCAAAGCCTCTGAAGTCCTGAACCTGTAAAGCACATATTTGTCAGCTGTAATAAACAAGTATCTTTTGGGGGACCCTTTCCTGCACATTGTCACACATTCCTCCACGAGGCTCTGTAAATATGATTGTCACTTCTGGGTTCAAGATAGAATTCAAAACAATCATGCCATTAAAAACGTTTTAAATAAAAATTTTAATTGAAGTATAACAGATAACGGTTGACTATGGGAACTCTATGGACTCTCTTGTTTCTACACATCTTATGAGTAAGGCACTGACTGCTTTTTGTTCCATAGTCTCTTTTCAAGGACATTTGTGTAGTGAACATCCTTGGAAAATGGAGTTAGTGGCTCCTTCCAGAACAAAAGGCAGGCATGCTGGACTCCATAAACTCAAGGTCCCTCTTCTGTGATGCAGCCCTCTGTGTGCACAGGCATCTATCTGAGCCCATCCACACTACCCCGTAGAATCTGGGGGACAGGAAACTGATGCAAATGTGTGATGCTCGTGCTGCTCTCTGTGCCATGAGTAATGAAGTCCTTTGTCTCTGAACCAATAGACCTGGATCTTCTGCCAGCATCCGTGAAACTGTGGCGAGCTACCTTGGTAGCTTGCAAGGAGGCTGAATTCTCCGGCCCTTCGCAGTTCTTAACAGTTTTATCAACAAGGATGGGATGCTGACAGTGACATGCTCCCCCCCCGCCATATTGGGTGGGTAGAAAGTTCTACCCATTTCAGACAGCAGCTGTGTAGACAGACACCTATTCTGAGAATGCAGGAAATTTTGTGACTGCTGTGGGCACAAACCGAGAGAATCCTTAGAACTTCTGTTGACTCTCTTGGGAGATGAGGGGCAGGGCACATAATGCCTATTAAGGAAGAATGGCAACAGCTGAGACATCCTAGGCTCTGTGGCGCCAACTTTAGATCCATTTGGAGATAAAGGTCTCCAAGTTTTTGCAGTGTTTAGCCAAAGTAAATAATACACACTTGAAGGTCCATCTTTGCAAAAAAATATTTTGAAGAGCAAGGGAATGATAAATTCAAAGTTTAAGAAAGCGATTACTTCTGCAGGCCAGGCACGGGGCTAAGATTGGGAAGGAGCGCACAGGTAGCTACACTAATATTGGAAATTTTCTAGTTCTTAAGTTGGGGTTGGGCTCACGGGTTTTGGTTTTATTATCAAGCTTCATAATGTAGCTATTTGTTAACATATATTCGTTCTTTTGTGTGTATCAACTATTACACAATAAATTTTTATGACCAGCTTAGGGAAATTTAGTTTATAATTAAAATTATTGGATTGCTATGAATGGCATAGCATCTGTTAGATTTCTATATGGATTTTGGTAGAGGATAATGTCTTCCCTTGAGAGCCCTACCACATGCAACAGGAAAATGGTACATCTCTATACCTTTGTGCGAGAAATACTGGAGAGGTTCAGTGGTTTGACCTTTCTTGGAGAGTGGATACATCAAGAAATTTTTGCAAATTAAGTGCTCTCATATTTGCCTAAGCTAGGACCAATTAAGAGTTATTTTTAGCTTGATGTCTAATTCTAGATACTGTTCTTTTTCATTATTCCTGAAAACAGACTGTAAACACTTTGTATGTTTATAGTACTAAGAGGGCATTACCCATGCATTTGGGAAATTTGGGGAAGTATTATATGTACTCTACCAACTTCTCTGTCCAAGGGGAATGGAGAAGTCTTATTTCCTTTCCTAAGTCTATCTTCTATCTAGTTGAGAGACAGAGAGAGAGAGAGAGAGAGCAAGAGAAAAGCAAGGGCCCTTCAAGCCTTTCTCAGGCAAAACTCAAGGGAGAATTTTGTCCGTGTCCCCCAAGAATGACTGCAGCTGCTTGCTGACAACCCCACACAAGACCTCTGGGAGCTCTCCAACCCTTCTCTAGCTGACCTTGAGAGTTAAGACACTAGATTCTTTGTGAGGTCACCCTTAGGTTGTCATCATACTACCGCTAAATATTTTTATCACCTACTGGAGACTAAATGCTTTTCATACTTTGTTTCATTTACTCTTTTCAGCAGCCCCAGGGTGGCTGTTATCATCACCCCCATTTTGTTTATTGAAGCAGGGCTTAGAGAGAAGTGCAGTAACTTCATGTTCCCCCAGCCAGAATGCAGTCTGTTTGTGGATTCTACAGCTCATGCTTTTAGCAGTGTGACAGCCTTGTCATCTCATCCATTAATTCTAACACTGTCATGTGAGCATACAGAATGTTTTTATCTGATGGATATCAGAATGCCACAGGGTTGTGGCAATAGGAAGTTACGTAGTAGGGACAAGTGGGCAAGCTCTGTGGCCTGCAGGCAGGAGGGAGACTACGTTGCCGAGATCCCGTTACCCCTCTTTTTTAGTGAATCTTATACTTTTTCTTCTTATCAAAACCCTGTCGTCGGTATCTGGGTGGTTGATATTTTTGGAAAAGCTGGAGGTAACATTCCTAAAGTATGAGGAGGAGGGACAAGCACCTTAGAGAGATTTTTATTTTGCTAAACATGGTGATAGTTCTCTCAGGTGAGGGAAGGAGACAGGGCATGCACACCTTTGTTTCTACGAGAAAGTAAGCTGGGTGCGAATCGTGTTTCAGTCTCTGGTATTCTGGTGAAAGCTGTGAATGCTGTTTTCCCCCTGATCTATAACTGGTCCCTAGGAGGGAAGTCAATTACTTGCCGTGAAGTGGGCTTCAAAGGCAGGGTTTGAAGTGTCTTTCTTTATCCTTAGCTTGCAGATTTATTTTTAGTCGGCTACTGAAAAAATAAACAAATACTTTAATCTGACTGACGGAGCACTTAGAACAAGGAACTGCAACAGAAAGATAGCAGGAGGAGCCTGGCCCGGAGGGTGCCTCAGGCTGGCAGCACCTGGAAGGCCAGTGCTGGGTGTTCACGGCTCAGGAAGAGAACCCCCAGCTGTAGTGTTTCCAGGAAAGAGTTTGACAGGAGTCGGTTCACTCCTCAGCTCTATGGGGTACTTTTATCTCGATATGTACTTCTGCATGCCTTCTTTTGGTGGAGCTTGATGCCAAATCAAAATCTCCTTGTCGTAGGAATATCTCATATCGTAAACTTCCAGAGGGCCACACAATCTCATGCGCAGTGACGGTTGAAATATAATGCACGATTCGAAACGCAGGCCACTCTCACAAGCTACGTGCAGGTCTTGGAAGATGATCAAAAAGAAACCTTTCCTTTTGTTTAGTCCTTCTGAGTTTCTCCCCAGGGATCAGGCTCTTTGAGGCAGTGATCAGACTGTGCACTGTTGATCCATCAGTTAAATGGGTGTTTATTGCACACTTACTGTGGGCTTAGTGCACAGTTTTCCCTTTTGGAAGTGACATAGTATAGTCCCCACCTAAGAACGGATTGGTTTCTAAAGTTTGGGAAAGTTGAATCTGGAGCTTGCAGTGTAGTGCCCCGACAGTGTAGTAAACTGCTGCTTCGTTTCCCAGGCTAGCCCGCCAGCATCTTTAATCCCTAGAGCAGGGGACCCCCGCCCTAATGCCTGTGGGCCTGTTAGTGTTAAAATGCCGAGAGAGGAGGAGGGGGAGCTCTTCCTCTGCCTTTCTGGGCTCTGGGCTCATCCTTTCTTTCGTGTCCTCCTCCCTCAGGGGTCCCCAGAGCCCCCTGATCGCACTGCTCCAGGATCACTTGCTGCCTCCTCTCCCTTCCCCCACCCCATCCCAACTCTCATTTCCTCCGTGTAGCTGATCTCAGTCGGCTCTCAGATTACACAGTGAGTTTTGTGTCTGACGCCCTGTGCTGTTGGCATTTGAACCTGGGAGTCTGAAGTTTACATAGGCTGAGTGTAGGGGGTGTGGTAGGTGGAATTCAAAAAAAGGTGTGGGTCCTGTTTGTTTAGGGCAATTATGCATTATTTTTTTAAACATCTTTAGTGGAGTATAATTGTTTTACAATGGTGTGTTTGTTTCTGCTTTATAAGAAAGTCAATCAGCTATACATCTACATATATCCCCATATAATGATGCATTATTTAAAACTTACTAAAATTTTTTTAAACAGTGTTCCTCACGGATGTATGTATTAGAATGACTTTATAAACTGGAGTTTGGCAGAGGGGAAGGACAAATAAGGGTTACTGGTTAGTGAAAGGTTTGATAACCTTTTGTTCTCTGTATATTTTATCTAAGTTTAAAGAGATTTCAAAATTGAGAATAAATGAATTTTCACTTTTTTAATGAGAATTGTTTTATTACCATTTTTACTTGTCTAAATAATACAAAGCTGTACTGAATTCTTCAGAAATCTTGCCAAATAAGGCGAAATATATAATATTAGAAGATTTTAACCCCAGGTCCTTTCTTCAAAATAGTAACCAACTAGATTTTGTTAATATTCACATAAGTATTAAAAGTGAGCATATGCATCCTCATCAACAAACATTTATCCTGTGCAGGGTGCTTCCTAGTTGCTGGGGATACAGAGAAATAGAAGGCATACTTCCTGTCCTCAGGAAACAGCATATGATCTATTTGGGGAAAAAAGGCGAAAACATGGAAAATAAATAGTAGCAGGTTATTCACTGTCTGGTTCCACCGGGTAAGAAGAAATAAGCAGTTCAGAAGAGGGAGCAGTTGCTGGGGTGACGGGTGGTCCTGCAGAGGATGGGAGAGGCTCAGATACAGCAGGGAAGGGTAGGGCTCCCCAGGCCACCAGGTAACTTTGCTTTTGCAGTTGCCTTTTATTCCATTTTCCCTAAAATGATTATTGAGCATATTGTTTGATTCCAAGATTTTCTTTGTTGTATTACAGTTTCCTGTAGAATTGTTAGGATTTGGTTATATGGATCACTTCCGACCGTTTGTTATTTTCCAAAATTTCTGTAATGATTCCCTGTTGTTCTTTTAGAATTGTTTTATAATGATATAATAACATAATTCTAAATTTCTTTTATAGTGACGAAGAAACTATTGCCAAAAGCAAGCTAGAAGATAAAAGTATCAACAGTTATATTTCTTGTGAAATAAATCTAGGAACCATTTCTTATCTGTAGGTGCTAAAGACTGTTCTACCTACCCAGTCACTATTTTTCAGCACCTTAAAGTGTTCCAGACTGTTCCTCACTGCTGTCTTGGCTTGACACATTCACATATGAGAATTTCAGAAAACTGAATCTGACTGTGATCAAGTTGGCAGAGTTCTTCACTGCCTTTATTTGACATTGATTTGTCGGATTATTCTTTAATTAGTAAATTAGGAGTAAACATAAAATTTTCCATTTCAGTGTTACTTCTTCCCTTTTAGTTATTTCCTGTTCTTTACTCTCCATTTCTTTCCACCGAGCCCGTGAGTGCCCCTCTTTGGCCTGTGAGTTCATTTTGGGTAGGAATCATTGAATCCCTGGAGCTTTGGACAGTGCTCAATAAATGTTTAGTGAATGAATGAAAACAACATTTCACATATGATTAGAAAGAAATAATAGAGAAGAGATTAGGTATAAATACATGTGTATGATTTTAATTTTCACATTTTTTTAAACTATCTTATTAAAGCAACTTCCTGCTAGTTTTACCTAGTCAGGAGCTAATCTTGATTTGAAGGAGGTAAGATTTATGAGCCTTGCAAAGAACTTTTGAACATAGGTTATTTTGTGAGACAGACCTGTTATCTGTGACGTATTAACACGTTTGACGATGTGGATGATCACATTTTAAAAGATCTTTGGCTTCCTCTTCTGCATAATTAAGTTCTTCTCAGAACAACTTCTACATTGTAGATTCCACTTGTGTATTTCTGACCAGTCAACACAACTACAATTTGATTATGATTACTAGCTTTTCAAAGCCTTCCTTCATTCCCCAGCAGGCAGCTTCCTGTCAGAATTCATTTCGCATTTGGAAAATCTCTCTCTGACCCACAGCGTTCTGGATACAATTCATCCTTCACATACTTGAGTCTATCCGTTCATTGTCATCCATCCTTAGCTCTTCAGATGCCAAAAGACCGTTTTGTAATTGGAGTGATAAGATCACCTAAAACGTCAGGGGAGAGAAAACTAAGAAGAATATATAAAGATTTTTATTCCATTGATTTTCCTAATTAAAAAATGCTTTTAGTGTGTATCTATTTCTGTTATTATAGTTTAAGAAACTGAAGTAATAACTGTTATGGTTGGAGCAAGATCTGCTTTCTACATTCCTTCAATCTTTATATAATTTAAATTGAATTTTGGCAGAGCTGCAGTAAATTCAGTTCAATTTAGCAAACATGGAGATGCTTGTGCTGGCCCCCCCTATTAAGGTGGTCTCTACAAGAACTGCCCTTTAGGGCTTCCCTGGTGGCGCAGTGGTTGAGAGTCCACCTCCAATGCAGGGGACATGGGTTCGTGCCCCGGTCTGGGAAGATCCCACATGCCGCGGAGCGGCTGGGCCCGTGAGCCATGGCTGCTGAGCCTGCATGTCCGGAGCCTGTGCTCCGCAACGGGAGAGGCCACAACAGTGAGAGGCCCACGTACAGCAAAAAAAAAAAAAAAAAAAAAAAAAGAACTGCCCTTTAGTTGCAATAAAGCGGGTGTGAGAGAGAGTGATCCAGATATGGTTGCTGAGGAAATTAAAATTCACTGTGGAAGAGGATTAGGTTGGTATCATCCAAGAAGGAATTTCATGTTGGATCTTGGAGAAAGCAGAATATTTGGCTTACAGAGGGGAAAGTCATTCCAGGTATGGGGCACTGACGTTGGCTTCAGCAAGGCATGTACTGATCCTTGGACAAGGAAGGGGCATGATGAAAAGGATCTTCATCTGGCCTCAGGCTGCAGGATGTACCAGAGAATGATGATCTGGTCCACTGGAAGCCATGGTAACTGACTAGGGCTTAATCGATGAGGTTCCAGAGTAAAGGACATGGACATATGAAGGGAAGGTCAAGTCTTGGGAATGTTACACAGAAAGAATTTGATAGCCTCAAAAGCTGATTGGATATTGCGAAGCAATGCCAAAGCAATGCCAGTTAGCTCCTGGGGCTGGGGAGCCTGTGTGAGTGGGAGAATCATGGTCGCATGTTAGCATAAACGGAGGATTAGAAAGAGAAGCAGACCAGACAAAACCTTGAGAGGATGCCCATGATTAGGACGGAAGCCAGGCAAGGAGGGGTCAGAGGAGAGCCAGGAACCTACAGTTTCATGGGAACAAAGGGAAGACAATGTTTCAGGAAGACAGGGTGAGCAGAGAAATCAAAATATAAGAGGTCTGAGTTTGATTTTGTACCAGAGAAGGACAAAATGTTGACCCTTGAGTAACCTCAGGAAAGTGGCAGGAGTAGATGCCAGATGGCAAAGACCCAGAAAAGGGAGAAGATTTTGTATTATTGGTGAGATTGTAAGACAAGATCCTTCCTTCAGTTATTTCCAGTGATAAACCCCTTTGAAGGAAATCTACTCCTTAGCTGACTAGTGTTATGTCACAAAATTCCAGTATATCATTAATACCTGTAGCTCTAAAATGTACCTATTTCCAACTGTAACCCCAAAACATTATTTTTACAAACCATTTAGAGATAACAGTTTTATTTTCTTTGATTCTACTCTTTCAAAATTTTGCTTATCCCTCTTGGAGATTTATTTCTAGGTCATTGATTCAGATTCCAAAACCGGTGTTTTCTGTAAGCTTATTTTATGCCTACTAGAGTTGAAATTCAGACATTTTCCAGCAGTAGCAACTGAAATAGCTTCAAAGACATTTTTCACATCCACCTTGTTTTTTTCTTCACTGATTGTATCTTTTCAAAAATGCCCCAGATTGATAGCTCCTAAGATATAGTATGCCTATAGTAACAACAACACAAGCTTTTTAGAACTGAGAAATATTCTTTGTTCTTATTCTGGTTCATGAAGATGTGCTTTACTCCTGAGAGGAACCGATCAAGAAAAAAGTAGGTAAGAACCGGAGTCACAGGACCTAGATTCAGTTCTCTTCTTTGCTGCATGATGTTGGGCCAATTAGGTCTCTTTTGAATAAAAAAAAAGTCAGAATCCGTGAATATACTTTATCATTTAACTTAGTCACCAAGCCTACCGTACGGTGTGATTCCACATTTGGAGGTGCTTTGCTAATGGTGGAACATCATCTGTTCCTTCATTTGGCTGACTCTCTTTTCCTTCTAACTTCATGTTGTGTGTTTTCTGGTATACAGCCTCACCCACCCCCCCCACCCCCCAGCAGCCAGCACCCACGGTACAGATCAGGTGCTCAGTAAATATTTGATGATCGAGTAAATGGGCTGTACTGTATTATCGTCCACCCAGGTGGTGGAGAACCATCGGACCAAGCATCAGAAACAATTATGAGTGTAAAACCATGGAGATCTCCAGGTCCCACTCGCCCGCCTTCAATATTTGAGTTTCGAGAAATCGGCCTTTGCATCCATATTTAAAAATAGGTCAGGCTCATAGGAGAAGCACTGGTCTACCCTCTATGAGTTCCTGAAGGTCACAGACTGTAATTTCCATCAGTTCATTCCCAAACCCTAGGGGAATTTCTGGAAGAAATTAGGTGTACAGTAAATGTTTGTGAATAAATGAATCTTAACTTTGAGATCAATAATAAGTGAGAATAAAATGCCCTTTCTTTTGGCTACAGATATAACACCTTGAAACTTTAAATACTAATTTATACTACCCATAATAAATTATATTTTTCAAGAAATGAAATAGATTGAGTGCGCAAATCATCAGTTCTGATAAATTCAAAACTCATAGTTTGTTACCTAATATTTGTGGCTAGAACTACGGTGCTTTATTTGCTTAATTCTTACAATCTAGTGATAAGTCATTTGCTTTCATTATTACTTGCCTTGCCATATACCTTGTTTTAAATTGTCTTTAAGAAGTCACAACGCATCACTCTCTTTTAGTTATATAAGTCTGGTATTTTAAACTATAGTTTCCTTTGGGGGGTGGTGATGTGAGGCAAGGAAGGAAGTAGAACCAGCATTAACCCCTCATTGCCTCACAACCTGCCATCGTGTGTATCATATTTCTGTGCTCCAGAGAAAAGAAATGGAATTGGTTTTTAACTAAAACTTATGCTGTCCTGAATACAAAAACCTTCTCACTAATACCCTATTGACCTGTGTCTTAGGTATGAATTTTTGAGTAACAAATTACCCTGATACTTAGCAGATTAAAGCAATAAATATTAATATTTAGTGCCTCACATAATACCTGTGGGTCAGGAATCTGGGAATGGCTTAGCAGGACTCCTGTCCTCTCATGAGGTTACACTCAAGATGTTGGCCAGGACCGCAGTCATCTGAAGATTTGACTGGGGCTGGAGGTTTCACTTCCCAGGTGGCTCCTTCAGACACCTGTCTTGTTTGCATGAGGCCCTCTTGTCAGGGCTCTTTGAGTGTCTTCACAATAGAGTGACCATCAGGTGTTTTGTTGGTGACTTTATATATGAACTTTCAGGAGGACAAGAAAAAGGTTGCATCAGTAACAGTTGTAAGCTTAAATGTGGGTTTAAAAAAAAAAACTCCTCCCTCTTGCGTCTCCCTCCCACCCTCCCTATCCTACCCCTCTAGGTGGGAGATGCAAGAGGGAGGAGATATGGGGGTATATGTATATGTATAGCTGATTCACTCTGTTACACAGCAGAAACTAACACACCATTGTAAAGCAATTATACTCCAATAAATATGTTAAAAAAAACCTAATATTAAAAAAATAATTTAAAAATTAATCAATTAATTAATTAATTAATTAAACAACCAAAAAGCATTTTTTAAGTGAGCCAGGTATCAGGTGTTTACATAATTATCCTATTTCGAATAAGTTCTCTTTCAGTTCTTCTCCATCATCCCCAGCCTTCCCTCTTCATGGAACTTGCTCACATCTTGATTGCAGCACTCACGTATGTTGTCACACTTGTTGGTCCATATCTGTCTGTCCCACTAGACTGGAAGTGCAAGGGGCTGAGCTGTGACTTTCATCTTTGAATCTCAGGTGCTCAAGGCAGTGCCTGGCCCTTAGCTGATCTTTGTTTGTTGTTAAGCTTAACAAGCCTTATATACAACTGCATACCATTGTCTTCTTTTTCTCTATAAGATTGTGTAACTTGATTGAAGCCCTGCAGTTAGTAAGTGGCAGAGTTTGGGTTTCAAAGTCAGGTCTATGTTTTGTTCATCAGCATAGATGGTGTTGGGAAGACTCTAGTAGGCACCTGTGTTGGGAGGCCCACGTAGCATCCTTACAGATTTCACCTGGGAGAAATTCCTTAGGCGGTATCTCTGTGTTTACCCAGAATGAATCACTGTGATTTAAGAGAGATTGCTAGAAGGAGACAGTTTGTTGATTGAATAAAAGGCTATTGAAAATCAACTGGCCTATTATATTTGGGCTACAAATGAATTTTTGGTGTTAACCTGATGTTCTTTCATCTCTAAGTGGGATGCAAAAAGTTTCTCACACCTAAAGTGCTAATCTTTAGCACTTTAGTGCTAAAAGGGAAAGGGAAAATCTCCTTTCTCTTTTCCCATTTTTTCCAGGGATTCTACCCTGGTTGATTCAAAGGAATCAAACATGATATTTAGATATGAAGTTGGAGCTCAGTAAATGAGGAGATTGTCTATCTGACCCCCTGACCAAACTGATCACTACTAAGAAGCCTCCTTGCAAGAGTCTAGGTCCTAAACTAAGGGAGTAGTGGAAGAGCACATGCATTCAAGTGATGTTTTACATGTAAATCACCATGGCGACAGGATATGAAAGGTGGAGGAGTTGAGAATGGGCCCGAGGCCCCGTCCTGGGAATCTGAGTGAATGGTGGCTCCATTCAGTGTGACGGGGACACAGGAGGAGGAGCAGGTGTGGGGTTTATGATGATGTCAACTTGGGATGTGTCTGTGGGACAACCAGGGAAGGTGTTCTGTCTAGAAATGGGCATCAAGGTCAGATGGCCCCATGAGAGAGGAGTTGTCAGGGTATCTGGGAGAGAGCCTAGGTCTTAGATGCGTGTCTGTTGATGGTTCATGGACTGTTGGTGTAGAAAAGAGCCCAGTGGCACAGGCAGCCTTTCTTGGCTGTGCTGTTCTGTTGGGCATCTCTATAGCTATCATTATATCTCAACATCCTGGATGGACTGGGGAGTAATGAGTGACCTCTTGCTTGTAGATGTAGAAGGGAGCTGCCACATTGTCCTGGACGACGAGGGCTCATCTCTCTGCCAGGTCGCCCAGAGGCTGCTAAACGGAGCTTGCTTCTACTCATGATTTGGCAATCTTAAATACCTCCTTTTTTTTTTTTTTTTGGTTTGGTTAGCTTTCAGTGTTGACTGTATCTGTTTTGAATTGTCATTCATTTTTCTTTTTAAAAGACAACCACAGGGGCTTCCCTGGTGGCGCAGTGGATGAGAGTCCGCCTGCCAATGCGGGGGAGACAGGTTCGTGCCCTGGTCCGGGAAGATCCCACATGCCGCGGAGTGGCTGGGCCCGTGAGCCATGGCCGCTGGGCCTGTGCGTCCAGAGCCTGTGCTCCGCGGCAGGAGAGGCCACAACAGTGAGAGGCCCGTGTACTGAAAAAAACAAAAAGACAACCACAAATTCATGTTTTATTTTCTTGGGAAAATGCTTCTAATAAAACCGTAGCTTGGGAAAAAAAAAAAAGGGGGAATGCCCTGCAGTCCAATGGTTAGGGCTCCGCGCTTCCACTGCAGGGAGCATGGGTTCAATCCCTGGTTGGGGAACTAAGATCCTGCATGCCGTGCAGTGTGGCCAAAAAAACCTATAGCTTGGTTTTTCCATGTGGGTGTTGATATAGATGGTTGTAATGAGACCTCTTTGATTAGTCACTTATTATCTGATTCTATGAATTATTTTAGATGTGCTCTCTCTTTTTCTTGATCCAAAGAGTTATCTTGAGACATAACATACTTAGCTTTTATTATATTCTATAAACTTTCCAGCTTATTCTCTTTTTTGTGCTAATCTGATAGCATAATTAAAATGTCTGACTTCAGTTCTTTCCTTACAAATTCTGCCTAACTCTTCTGTCTTTGATTAACTGAAATCATTCCTATATAAACAAATAACAATTGCAGATTGTATTACCTACAGTCCTGTCTTACGAGAATTTAAGTGCCTCCCGTTTGTTAAATTATAGTCTTAAAAAGACTACCTGTGACATATTTTATCATTTTGCGTGATGCCAGTAGAAAACAAAGGCTCACTTCTGTGTTTTTCTTCTTGTTACACCTTTTATTTAATATTCATTTGAAGAGCCAGTGTGGCAGGTAGAGTGGGGACAGGCTTTGGATTCACACCAACTTGAAAATCTCAGCTCTGCCACTTCTTAGTGGTGCAACTCTGGATAAATTGCTTGAGTACTTCTCTGTGCCTCAGTTTCCTGTAGGTATTATAAAATGAAGATGATAATATTTGCCTCACGGATTATGGACATTAAGTGACACAATGATAGTTACATGCTTAGCACAGTGCCTGGAACATAATAGGTGCTCAATAAATGCTATCAATATCTATTTTTATAAAGTAGAAGCAGCTCTCTTAACCAGTTCGGCAGCTTAAAGGAAGCTTCCAGTCCCTGTGCAGAGCCGTCTAGTGGATGCCCACAGCATGTTGAACAGTTGTAATTGGAGCCTTATCTCTAGTGCCCTCATGTACTTCTCCAACTGTCTGAGTTGCATTTGTCCCCAGACCTGTTCTATGTTGTTTGTTCTCAAACCTATTTATGCCAGTTGAACTTATAATTGTAATTAGGTGATTTAATTAAACATTAAGCAAACAGGACGTAAGTGCAATCCAAAAAGACAGTGCTTTTTTTTTTTTAACTTGTATGCATGTACATTTGTATGTATGTATTTAGTCTTTTGGCCGTGTGGCACGTGGGATCTTAGTTCCTCGACCAGGGATTGAACCCATGCCCGCTGCAGTGGAAGTGCAGAGGCCTAACCACTGGACTGCCAGGGAAGACCCACAGCTGCTTTTTCTATACAGAATAAATTTTGGAAAGACTTAATAAAGGTAACTCAATAAATTAAAGAAAAACTTCCAAGGTACCTCGAATAGTTATTTTCATGGAAACAGAAAGTAGAATAGTGGTTGCCAGGGACTGAGGAGAAAGGGGGAATGGAGAGTTATTATTTAATGGGGACAGTGTTTCAGTTTTGCAAGATGAAATGAGTTCTGGAGATGGATGGTGGTGATGGCTGCAAAACCATATGAATGTACCACTTAATACGACTGAACAAAGATGGTAAATTTTATATGTAGTTTATTAAATTAAAAAGTTGTTTTAGGGCTTCCCTGGTGGTGCAGTGGTTGAGAGTCCGCCTGCCGATGCATGGGATGTGGGTTCGTGCCCCGGTCCGGGAGGATCCCACATGCCGCGGAGCGGCTGGGTCCGTGAGCCATGGCCACTGAGCCTGCGCGTCCGGAGCCTGTGCTCCACAACGGGAGAGGCCACGACAGTGGGAGGCCCGCATACAACAACAACAACAGAAAAAAAGTAAAAGTTGTTTTAATCTGTCACATTAACTGTGGGTGAGATACCTGTTAAGGATTGGTGGAATTTAAAAAGCTAGAGGAATTCCACATCTAGGTTGTTTTCTAGTGGTCTTTAAGTTTTCTTACCTTCAGGAAACCAAAATCGGAAATAATAGGTAATTCTAAAACTTTAGGTGTAGTTTATGCAAGAAAGAGAACAAAGCACGCTGATCCATGGACCGGTTCTCGAAGATGAAGGCTTTGGCATAGATCAAAATATCAGAGAATGAATGCATGTTTATATTTAAAATTTAAAATTAACTGTTTAAGTTATGTGTGTGTCTTAGATTGGGCTCCGGGGAAACAGGCTCTGAGATGGAGATTTGCAGGCAGGAAGCTTGCTGGGGAGTGAGCGCTCTTGGAACCAGGCCTGGATGGGAGTGAGAGAGGCAGGACTAATAGAAGGAGAATTGAAGCTCAGGCCTCAGCCAGTGGCGTGGGGATGCTAGTGCTGACCACCCTTCAGAGATGTGGCCGAGTGAGGCAGTTCGTACTGTCCTCCTGCACTGACCAGACATCAGGTGTGGGCTACTCCCCAGTGGAGGTGGGCATCACCTTGAGCAAGGCGACTTCCTTTGGCTGGAAGTGAAGCCCGAGAGGTTCTCACCTGTGTACTCTCAGCAGGTGACACTTCCAGTTGGGGGATGTGGTGGTCCCCAGCATCCACAACTGGCTGTGTCCATTTTTTGCCTGTTTCCCCTTTTCAACAGATTTTTTTAAATTGGCTGATTGACTTTTGGTCCAGATGGCTTCAGATAAGAGCATCTTAACTGCTTACACATGATCTTCTGAAGGTCTCACTGTGTTTGATCTTTACATACACCAGTTGTCCCATTTGTGATATATTTGGGTTGGCCCAAAAGTGCGTTCAGGTTTTCTGTGAGATGTGGAAAAAACCCGAACGCACTTTTTGGCCAACCCAATAGCAAGCCTGCGAGGCTTAATCACAGTGGATACGTGTGTGATGTGTTTGAAGCTCAAGTGATGTTTGGGACTCCATCGACTTCTAAATACTTTCCAGTATATATTGGGTTGGCCAAAAGGTCCTTTTGGTTTCTTCTGTTAAGAACTCAAATGGGCTTTTTGGCCAACCCAATTTTGCAATTCATGAAACCTCCGATTTTTGCTTCTTAAATTTTCCAGACTTTTTTTTGGCATTTGATGATTTTTTTTCCTCCTTTGGTCCAACTCTCCATGCTTGTGCCAAAGGTCACCTTCCTCTCACGTCCTGTGACCTGTAGTTCTTTATCTGCAAATTCTTCAGTTACTCTTCCATCTGCCACAAGTAACCATGGACTCCTGCTCCCCTTACTTTACATCTTCCATTTAGACCTGCCTGTTTATCCTGATCCTCAGGCTCGACATAAATGATGGCCAATCTCCAGGATACCTCACTTCATTTTTAAATATACTCTTCCAGTCCTTAAAACAGAAGTCCTATATATGTGGTTGTGTTTATTTTTTTTTCCTTTTACCTTTTTTTTTTTTTTTTTTGCGGTATGCGGGCCTCTCACCGTCGTGGCCTCTCCCGTTGCGGAGCACAGGCTCCGGACGCGCAGGCCCAGCAGCCATGGCTCACGGACCCAGCCGCTCCACGGCATGTGGGATCCCCCCGGACTGGGACACGAACCCGCGTCCCCCGCATTGGCAGGCGGACTCTCAACCACTGCGCCACCAGGGAAGCCCTCTTTTTACCATTTTTAAGTGTATAGTACCATAACTTTAACTATATTCATATTGTTGTACACCCAATTTCTACAACTTTCTCACTTTGCAAAAACGAAACTCCCATTCCCCCTCCCTCCAGTCCCTGGCAACCACAGTTCTCCTTTCTGTTTCTGTGAGTTAGACTACTCAAGGTACTTCATATCAGTAATATCATACAGTATTTCTCATTTTTGACTGGCTTATTTCACTTAGCATCATGTCCTCAAGGGCCATCCACATTTAAAAGGAATTTCCTTTCTTTAAAAGGCTGAATACTATTCCATCGTATGTATATAACACATTATCTATTCATCTGTTGATGGACACTTGGGTTGTTTCCACCTTTTGGTTATTGTGAATAATACTGCTATGAATGTGAGTGTGCAAGTTTTTATTTTTAAATACAGGTGTATATGTATATATATTTTTAACATCTTTATTGGAGTATAATTGCTTAAATACAGGTATATATTTTCGTTTCTGTCAGCTTGCTGTGCCCCAAATTGTAAATGCTAAAGAGGGAGTCTGAGTCCCTTTGCAAGTGTGGCCATAAATATAGCACAAGGATACTACGATTACCCCATGGTGTCTCATTTTCCTTTCGAGTTTTGGCACGTGCTAACCTTTTAGTAAGAATACTATTCAGTCTCGTTTCTACTTAGCCCTTCATTTAGCCATGTTTTGTTGTTTCCTTGGTTTCAAATTTTATCTCTTTATGCGAACTGGGAACTGAAGCCTTTCATTTGACTTGTGATCTTGTACATTCTGGAAGCTCATACATGTAATTGTGCAACAAATAAAGCAGCTGGAAGAAATCTTTCCTGAACAAAACCCAAGTGGGGCATTTGGGTGCCAGCCAAGATTTCAGCAGCTACAGAGGGAGATGTAAAAAGGCTGCCTATATTACAACAACAACAAATCACTTCTGGCCCCATAGGAATGTCCTTTAGGTAATGATCAAATAGAGGGTAGGGACCTTTACACATTTAATTACCTGACCACAAAACAAAGTATGTACTGTAACCTGAGGTCTCTATACCAAGTTAATTACCGTGATATACCTGAAGGTAGAACAGCACTGTGACTCTGTACACTCAGCCATAGGGGGAAATTCCAAGGCTGCTCAGTCTGAACCTGGCCTCCCGTTAAATTGCTGTGTGGTCCTAGGCAAGACGCTGTGAGTTTACCTTCCTGGGGTTCTATTCCTGCAACCAAAATTCAGAACTGTAATGCAAATGTAGCCACTGAACAACTAACAAATAAGAAATGAAGCCCTGTGTTAACTGCCTGTTTATAGAGAAGAAAGTTTAATGTCCTACAGTGATCCAATGAGTCAAATTTCACTGGACATCTTGAAAAGATTGGTTATTTATTTTACTTATGTATATACATATACATCGGTCCAGGTTGACACATATAAAAGCAAAAGCTTGGACTGGAGGTATGTTTTTAAAAATGTAAAGGAGGGCTTCCCTGGTGGCGCAGTGGTTGAGCGTCTGCCTGCTGATGCAGGGGACATGGGTTCATGCCCCGGTCCGGGAAGATCCCACATGCCGCGGAGCGGCTGGGCCCGTGAGCCATGGCCACTGAGCCTGTGCATCCGGAGCCTGTGCTCCGCAACGGGAGAGGCCACAACAGTGAGAGGCCCACGTACCGCAAAAAAAAATAATAATAAATAAAGGAGCATCACAGGTTTTTAACCATTTATCAGTTCATTCAGCCAACATTAAGGAGGACCTGGGTCAGTGCTTCTCAAACTTTTGGTGCATGAGAATCACCTGGAGGACTTTTTTTTTTTTTTTTTTTTGCGGTACGCGGGCCTCTCACTGTTGTGGCCTCTCCCGTTGCAGAGCACAGGCTCTGGACGCGCAGGCTCAGCGGCCATGGCTCACGGGCCCAGCCGCTCCGTGGCATGTGGGATCTTCCCGGACCAGGGCACGAACCCGTGTCCCCTGCATCGGCAGGCGGACTCCCAACCACTGCGCCACCAGGGAAGCCTGGAGGACTTTTTAAAACACGCCTCCTGGACCCCATCCTCAGAGTTGCCCATTCAGTAGATATTGTGGCAGGGCCTGAAAATGTGCATATCTAGTAGCCACAGTCCCAAGTAATACTGATACTGCTGGTCTACAGAACACGCTTTGGGTACCTGAGTTCCAGAGACACTCAGAATGCCAAGGTGAAGAAGGCACAATCATGTGCATAGGGCAGATAGGATTATTATTGATAGTCTATGGTGTGGTCATGTTAATCACATCATGTCACGCTGTGTGTGCACATATGTGTTTTAAAGGCATTTCAGAGCACGTAGCACATGCAGAGGCATGGAGAACTGAGGCCACATGACATGTTCAGGGACATGGAGTTTGTGTTACTGGGGCAAAGGGCACATGGCTGGCCAGGGGGATTACAGTTGCACCTAGAAATAGGGCTGCTAATCAGCTAACAAGATAAGATTAGTCTGGATGATCCAGGTGAACCCAGTATAATCACAAGGGTTCTTCAGTGGGGAAGATGGAGGCAGGAGAGTCAGAATTAGGGAGACTGCAGTGTGAGAAGGACTCAGGCCAACACTGCTGGCTCGGAAGTTAGAGGAAGGGGGCCATGGGCCAAGGAATGCAGGCAGCTTCTAGAACCTGAAACAGGCAAGTGAATGGATTCTCCTGTAGAGCCACCGAAAGGAATGCAGCCCTGCTGACACCTTGATTATATCCCAGGGAGACTCATTTCGGACTTCTGACCTCCAGAACTGTAACATAATAAATGTGTCATTTTAAACCACATGCACACACAATTACCTGTTTTCCATTATTTTCCAGCTTCTTTTTCTATCAAATGAATAGTCAGCCACTCATCCTTGTCCAAAATGGTCTATCACTGTGAAAAATTGGAATACAAAGACATTAACAATAAAAGGGCTTTATGGAAATAGGTTTTCTTATTACAGAAACAATGCATGCTTATTATGGAAACTATAGACAAAAAAAAAAATGCACGGAATCCCACCCATTATTTAGAAAATCACTGCTAAAACCCCTAGAGACTAGCTTCTTAGATCCTTCTCTGTGCCTATGTGCATTTTTCCCTACTGAAATAGGGTCATGCCATGTGTGTTTTGAAAACTAGTATAATTGTTTAAGCAGTCTTCCAATTGTCTCACATTTGCACTATTCCAACTTAACTCCCGTTGTTTGACATTTACTCTGTTCCCGGTAATCCCCTGTGGCTGATGCCTAAACTGAAAGGTGAGGAAAAACCCGAGTCAGCCAGAAAAAGATGGCAGGCCGGAGGGATAGACGTTCCAGGCCAAGGGCACTGCAGGTGCGGAGACCGTGGTGCCTGGCAGGAGTGGAGAGCCGTCCGGTCAGGCTGGAGTGTGGAGGGGGAAGGCGGAGCGGTGTGGAGGCTGGAGAGATTAGCAAATAAAAAGAGAAAAAGTCCGCAGCCTATCACCAAACGGTATACTTTGTTGTTTGCACCAACCTGATTTTGACTAAGTTGTTTTTGGAAAATTGCTGTCAGTCAAGTTATCTGGATCTGAATTAACAGGATTTGGGGCCTTACGCATCCAGTAGTCTGCTGGAGCCGCTCGTGCAGGCCCTCAAGCCAGCTCTGCCCTGATGTCACCTTGGTAGCTTGAAATCAGCAAATGCTGCAAATCAGGAAATTTTTCTTTTTTGCATGACAGCCAGTTCCCCAGCACATTGCTAGATGTGGCTAAGACGGAAGAAGTCCAGAATAAATGCCCTGGGTTTTGGTGTGGGACTCGAACACTAAAGTCAGATACCAGGGCCAGGAAGCATTCACTTTGGAGTCAGGAGGACCAGGGTCTGAATCCTAACCATCACTTTCCTGCCACCTCCAGCAGAGTAGTTAACTTCTCTAAGCCTCAGTTTCCTTACATGTGAAATGGGGTCGCTAATATTTAACTTACAGATTAGTGATAAAAATTAAAACTTGAGAGACAGAAGCTATTATGGTTATTACTACAATGAAGGAGGGGTATGAAGGCATTAAGTTCATGGGGTTTTTGTTTGTTTGTTTGTTTTGCTGCACCTTGTGTCATACGGGATCTTTGTTCCCCAACCAGGGATCGAACCCGTGCCCCCTGCAGAGGGGTTGCAGAGTCTTAACCACTGGACCGTCAGGGAAGTCCCAAGTTAATTTTTTTTATTACGTGAAGTTTGAGTTGCTTTGAAGGCTTTTAGATTTAAAAAATCCTGTAATAACAACAACGGTAGCTAACATTGTTGAGCATTATTTTTTTTATTTATTTTTTTATTTTTTATTTTTTTGCTGTACGCGGGCCTCTCACCGCTGCGGCCCCTCCCGTCGCAGAGCACAGGCTCCGGACACACAGGCTCCGCGGCCATGGCTCGCGGGCCCAGCCGCTCCGCGGCATGCGGGATCCTCCGGGACCGGGGCACGAACCCGTGTCCCCTGCATCGGCAGGCGGACTCTCAACCACTGCGCCACCAGGGAAGCCCTGTTGAGCATTATTAACTATGTGCTTTTTACATCTGTTATTTCAAAAGAAATAATTTACATGTGCTAGTCCTCAAAAGAACTCTAGCGTAGATACCAGTGATATGATTACTCCCATTCTGTAGCTGAGGAGACTGAGGTTTAAGTAAGATAACTTTCTGATGGCCAGAGAGCTGCTAAGTGCAGAGACAGGACTTGGATGCGAGTTTGTCTGAATTCAGAGTCTACATTTTTAAACTGCATATGGGGTCTCCATTCATCAGAGACATCTAAGCTAGATGGTACCCGTTTATGAGTCCTGGGAGTAGTTGCCATCCTGGGTCTGAGTGGGTTACACCCGAAGGGTCTACAGAGTGAGAAGAGGAGAGGGCAAGGATGCAGCCCCGGGCAACGCTGGTTTTTAAAAGGCAAGCTGAGAGTTTAGAGCAGGAAGGAAGGATCAACCATTTCAGATGCCACAGGGCAGAGTCATAAAAGGTAAGAATTAGAAAGGATTCCTTGGACTGGGCAAGATGAACAACATCGATAATCTTAACAAATGCAGTTTGGTTAAGGTAATGGTGGCAGAAGCCAGGTTGCTTTGGTCGAGGAGTGAATTGATGGCGAGCAAGTAGAGAGAAGTGGCGGAAACGACTTTTTTTTTTTGCGGTACACGGGCCTCTCACTGTTGTGGCCTCTCCCGTTGCGGAGCACAGGCTCCGGACGCGCAGGCTCAGCGGCCATGGCTCACGGGCCCAGCCGCTCTGCGGCATGTGGGATCTTCCCGGACCAGGGCACGAACCCTCATCCCCTGCATTGGCAGGCGGGCTCTCAACCACTGCGCCACCAGGGAAGCCCGTGGAAACGACTTTTGAACAATCAGCTGCTAGAGAAGTAACTGGGAATCTAGGGAGATATTTAACAACATATATGTGTTGGAAAGGAATAGTAAGTATTGATAGAAGTGAAGGTATAGGAACACGATGGAAGGAGCCCAGTGCCTTAGGAGGTGGTTGGTGGGATCCAAAGCCTGGCCGGAGAATTATAACTGGACCGATCTTGAGTTTGGGTCGTGTGGGCTGGGTGTGTTAGGAGGAATGAGGAGGCAGAGAATTGAGGATACTGGTCAGTATAACTACAGGCTGGCCTGTGGGCTCTAGGCTCGGGAGAGGACAAGTAAAACTGGACGGCCATTCATAGACTGAGAGAACGTTAAGCGGTCAGTGTCCTAGGAGTCTCAGAAGATGTTGAAAGGAAGTTGGGAATAAATGAGCAGTAGAGTCGTAAGAATGGCGAGTTATCCACAGTGAATGGGATCTTGACACTCAACCGTTCATATGCAGAGAAGTTCTGGATAGTTGGCAAGGCCCCTGGTCTTGCCATTAAGTTCAGTTTTTGAAGCAGAGTAGAGGTGAAGGTCATCAGAATTGAGGAGATCAAGGGACTCAAGGCCTAGAATTGTGGTTGGGACCTCACACTGGTGTCCTTCATCTGATAAGAGTGCGTCTTTTTATAATTCTTTGTTATTAATCCAAATGTTTATGTCTAAAGAGGTCTCCCCCCTTTGGGATTAGCAGATTCAAACTTTTTTTTTTTTTTTTGGCTGCATTGGGTCTTTGTTGCTGCGCGCAGGCTTTCTCTAGTTGCGACGAGCGGGGGCTACTCTTTGTTGCGGCGCACGGGCTTCTCATTGCGGTGGCTTCTCTTGTTGCGGAGCACGGGCTCTAGGCGTGCAGGCTTCAGTAGTTGTGGTGCGCGGGCTCAGTAGTTGTGGCTCGGGGGCTCTAGAGCACAGGCTCAGTAGTTGTGGCGTGCAGGCTTAGTTGCTCCACGGCATGTGGGATCTTCCCAGACCAGGGCTCAAACCTGTGTCCCCTGCATTGGCAGGCAGATTCTTAACCACGGATCCACCAGGGAAGCCCGATACAAACTATTATGTATAGAATGGATAAACAACAAGGACCTACTGTATAACACAGAGAACTGTATTCAATATTCTGAGATAAACCATAATGGAAAAGAATATGAAAAAGAATGTATATATGTGTATAACTGAATCACTTTGCTGTACAGTAGAAATTAACACAACATTGTAAATCAACTATACTTCAATAAAATAAATAAATAATAAAAAATAAAGATGTCCCTCCCAGTTGGGGTATAAACACTCCTCTTGGGGAGTGACATATTCTTTACTTGGTGGCCGGGAAATCTGATAGAATCTTCAAGTTTTTCTTAGGAACCTCTTCCTGGGATTGGTAGGGGAAGAATATAAAAGTCCTAGATTCATTTTTTCTCCTTTTGGGAAATGTACAGCTTACACTTTCTGAAGAAGAGTGTTAATACTAATAATAAAAGCAGCTGTCATTTGTTAAGCATTTGCCACATGCCAGCTACTGGGCTAGGCACTTTACGTAGATGATTCTTTACAGCCTTATAACAAGATGGGTACACGTTCTCTAGCTGTTTCATAGTTAAGCACTCTGAAGATTAGAGAAGTCCCTTGCCCGAGGTCAGTCAGCTTGTAAGTGACGGAGCCAGCATTCAAACCCAGGCCTTCTCCCTTCAGAACTCAAGATCCTAGCTTCTCAATGGCTGAGGATACCTAGGCCAGCCTCGTGTTGGACTTCAGCATATTCCTGTTTGTGAAGGAAGAGGAAGGTAGTCACCCTCAAGATCCCTTGTCCCAGAGATGCACCATTGGATCTAGGGCTCCTGGATGGCCTCCATCTCCCCAGTGCCCACCCACCTTCAGCCTGCTTCTCCTCAGAGCACAGACTCTGTGCCTTTGAGCATCCATCACCCCATACAGTGCTGCTTTCTCACCACAGTACCCCTCACTGCCAGGGCAGCATGAGAAGTCTTCCCAAAGTCCCCCCAGAAGTTAAACCTCTGGCCTCTTCTCGCAAGAGAGCTGAGGAATGGCAGGAAAAGTGTTTCATTCTATCACCAACTCTTGGAAAATATTAAACGGTTGTTTCATACAGACACATTACTATGATGGGAGCTTGACTGTTCAAAACACAAGGAGGTAGTTATGCTGATATGGAATCTTTAGTTCAAGAATTACTCAGAAAAGTATAACCACTATGGGGAACAATATGGAAGGTTCCTTAAAAAACTAAATATAGAACTACCATATGATCCAGCAATACCACTCCTGGGCATATATCCAGAGAAAACCATAATTCGAAAAGATATATGGGGCTTCCCTGGTGGCACAGTGGTTAAGAATCTGCCTGCCAATGCAGGGGACATGGGTTCGAGCCCTGGTCAGGGAAGATCCCACATGCTGCGGAGCAACTAAGCCCGTGCTCCACAACTGCTGAGCCTGTGCTCTAGAGCCTGCGAGCCACAACTACTGAGCCTGCGTGCCACAACTACTGAAGCCCACATGCCTAGAGCCTGTGATCTGCAACAAAGAGAAGCCACTGCAATGAGAAGCCTGCGCACCGCAACGAAGAGTGGCTCCCGCTCGCTGCAACTAGAGGAAGCCCCCACGCAGCAACAAAGACCCAATGCAGCCAAAAATAAATTTAAAAAATAAATAAATTTCTTTAAAAAAAAGAAAAGGAAAGATACATGCATCTCAATGTTCATTGCAGCACTACTTACAATAACCAAGATAGGGGAGCATCCACTGACAGAGAAATGGATAAGGAAGATGTGTACATATATACAATGGAATATTAATTAGCCATAAAAGAGAATGAAATAATGCCATTTGCAGCAACATGGATGGACCTAGAGATTATCATACTAAGTGATGTAAATCAGACAGAGAAAGAGAAGCATCATATGATATCACGTATATGTGGGATCTCATAAAGAAAACGATACAAATGAACTTATTTACAAAACAGAAACAGACTCACAGATCTCGAAATCAAACTTACAGTTACCAAAGGGGAAACGTAAGGGGAAGTGATAAATTAGGAGATTGGGGTTAACATCTACACACTACTATATATAAAAATAGATAACTAACAAGGACATACTGTATAACACAGGGAACTCAATAATCTGTAATAACCTATATGGGAAAGAATCTGAAAAAGAATGGAGATATATATATATATATATAACTGATTCACTTTGCTGTACACCGGAAACTAACACAACATTGTAAATCAAATATACTCCAATAAAAATTTAGAAAAAAGAAGAATTACTCAGAAAAGTAATATAAGAGGTATGCAAGGAGAAGAAAGCATTCCTTGTGTAATGATAAAAATGAGTTACTCAATAGGAAGGACCACCTTGAAAATTATACTAATTTGCTACTAAGTTAATATGCTATTTGCTGAAAGCTATTTTCAGGAAATGATACCTTGTTCTGTGCAGGCCCAACTCCAACTTTCATATTTAAAAGATGCATTTACCAAGGTCTCATACTTGGATGAACTCCTGATGCGTGTTCAGAAGGTACTGATGGGAGAGAAATGGATGAGCACACATCTTTAAAACTGTAATATGTTGGTCATTTCTTTCAACTTATATTCACTGACCAGATGAAGGTTTTTATTTGACCCCTATCTGCAAGAGTATAAGAATAGTTCACCTTGTCTTACAAGAAGTAAAACAGCAAAGCAGTTTTGTTTTACTTTCAAAGTTAGGTACATCCCTAAACAATATCAATTTGTACCACATCTCTAACCCTGTACTTCCCTGCCCCACTGCCTTCTCCAGCACACACAGTGCAATACACAGAGCTAGCAAGAGGTAAACCTGGCCAGTACACCCCAGAATGGTCCAGAAAAATACTCCTCATCATGGGGCCTAAGGCCAGAGGGCTGATACCCAAAGCCGGGTCCCAGAAATAACAAAAGTGAAACCAGGAGATCAGGTTCCAACCAGGACTTAAGGCCCAGGTGTCAACACCTAAGGGTTGGATGGGAGGAAGCAACTAGAAGCCCAAGAGCAAAGAGCAGAGGGGTCAGCCATGCAGGAGGTGCTCAGGCTGGATTTCCAGTTGGGAGGGCCAGTGCTGGACAGCAGTATCACCAGCGCCCAAGCTGGCTTGCGGTCTCCTTCCTTGTATTCATTCATCTGGCCCAGCAGTTCTGTAGTGTGATCCCTGGCCCCAAGGGGTCTATGAGGTCCAAACTATTTTCAAAATGCTAAGGCACTGTGTGCCTTGTCTCACTCTCTTGACATTTGCATTGATGATGCAAAATCTGTGGTAGGTAGCATTGCATGAATCGTTTCACCTGTTTTTAGCATAAATCAAGGCAGTAACACCAAATTGTACTGATAATCATTGTATTCTTCACCACTTTGCCCCCACAGCTAAAAATAAAAGTCAGTTTCTCTTGAGTATCCTTGATGAAGCAGTAAAAACTTGTTTTATTAAATCTTAATTCTCAAGTGCACATGTTTTTAACATTCTGGGAAGTACCCATACTGCATTTCTGTCACACGTGGAGGCACGATGATTGTCTCCAGGAAAAGCTCTTGTCCAGTTAAGTTGAGATGTAGACTAGCCACTGTTTTAATGGAACACTATTTTTATTTGAAAGAATGACTGACAGACAAACTACGGTTATTTAGACTTGAGTACTTGGTCGACATTTTCTTTAAAATGAACGAAGTAAGCCTGTCATTTCAAGGAAAACAACTGTGACAGTATTTGTTGCCAATGCTAAAATTCAAGCTTTCAAGTGAAAATTAAAATTGGGGAAACATATCTGCCACTGTGAGCTTGACAGTTTCTCAATACTTAAAGACTTTTCTGATAAATTCAGTGGTTATATTAACAAATGTAGTTTTTAAAATATTGTATAATGAAATGTGTTAACATTTAGAAGATAACCAATGCATGATGTTACAAAATCATGGTTGGGTAAAAGGTCCATTGAAAATAGAAAATACACCAAAGGATTTTAATGTAGCAAAGTATGAAAAGTTAATTGATATGATTTCAAATTATACATTGCAGCTAGCCTGTAAGAAATTACCACTTACTGAGTTATGGTATAATATCAAAAGCAATATCTACAGTTATATGAAAGGACTATTAAAATACTCCTCCCTTTTCAACTACATATCTGTGTGAGGCTGTATTTTTCTTTATATACCACAATCAGAATGCCACAGAGGGATTTCAGAAGCAGATAGGAGAATCCAGCTGTAAGTATTAAGAGTTTTAAAGACATGCAAAAGTGTAAAATGATTCTCTTACCACAATTTTTCGGTTTGTTTTGGAAAGTTTACTTAGTTTTCATTTTAAAAATTTATGTTAAAACGTAATTAACTTATTTTTAAATGAATTAATCTTTTAAATTTTTCTCCGTTTTAATTTCTAGTATGGTAACAATTGATAGATTTAATGCACGTAAACAGAAGCCTTCGGAGTTCTGTTTTTAAGAGTTTAAAGGAATCCTGAATGCAAAAAGTTTGAGAACCACTGGTTTAGTACATAAAGAATACTTACCATGTACTGGGCCTGCGCTGGTACGGGGATAGTATGGTGCACTGGACAGACACGGGCCCTGCCCTCAAAGCTAGCAGTCACCCACAATTAAACAGATAGTCCCCATAGAGTGGGAAGTGTCATGAGAGGAGAAGCACAAAGTGATATGGTAGCACCTGGCCCTTTTTAGGGAAGACTTCCAGGAGGAAGCCAGGCAAAGAGAGCTTGATTGCTTTGGGTATATGGAAAAGCATGTGCAGAGGTCCCCATGTGAGAGAGCATGACTTCACTGCAGAAATAAAAGAAGTCGCGTGTAACAGGAGCACAGAGTGGAGGGATGGTGAGATGTGAAGCTGGACTAGAAGACAGTAGCCAGGTCGGGAAGGGCTTTGTGAGTGTGTGAGGTGTGAGGACCTCCCCCTAGGGGAATGGAGGATCCCAGGGGAGGGGGTTAAGTCAGGAGAGTGACTTCAGATTGCATTTTAGACAGATCTCTCTGGCTGTAGAGAATGGAAGTCTAGAGGCAGGGAGACCAGTTAGGGGTCACCATGGCAACCAAATCAAGAGATTATGGAACCTGGGCTAGGGTATGGCCCAGGTGTTGGAGAGATGTGGACAGATTTAAGGGAGATTTGTGTGAAGTTTACAGATTTAGGTAAATAGATTGGGTGTGGTTAAGGAGGGAAGGGTAGGCATCAGGACTAAATTTAGTTCATTTGTATCATTTTTTTAGATTGCACATATAAGACATGAACAAATGAACTTATTTACAAAACAGAAATAGACTCACAGACATAGAAAGCAAACTTGGGGTTACCAAAGGGGAAAGTGGGGGAGAGGGATAAATTAGGAGTTTGGAATTAACAGTTACACAGATACATGCTACTATATATAAAATAGATAAGCAGCAAGGACCTACTGTATAACACAGGGAACTATATTCAATATCTTGTTATAACCTATAATGGAAAAGAATCTGAAAAAAGATTATATATATATATATATATATATATATCTGATTCAAGTATATATATATATATATATATGAATCTGTTGTATACTTGAAAACAGCACAACATTGTAAATCAACTGTACTTCAATTAAAATAATTTTTTTTTACAAGACTGAATTTAGGTTCCAGGTTTAGCACCTGGGAGTAATGATGATGCTCACTGACAGAGGGAAAACAGAAGGTACAGGTTGTAAAAGGGGGAGGATGTATTCCATTTGAGCCATCTCCGAGCTATCCAAGAGGAGATGCCCAGTCAGCATTTGCATATGTGGTTCTGAAGCTGAGGAGGAAGAGCTGGACAAGAGACATAGATTTGAAGAGTGTGCAAAGCTGGCCGGGAAAAGTGCCCAGAGAATTAAGAGAATCCAGAGACTATGTGGTCATCGAGACCAAGGAGATAGAGGAAGAAGGAGGGGTCAGTGATGACCAGTGTTGTCAAGAAGTCAGTGAAATGGTTAAGAGAGTCTTCTAGATGGAGCAACAAGAAAGTAGTTGTTGAGTCATTGACTGTATCCAGAACAGTGTCTATGGAGTGGTAGGCTCCAAGAGCTGGAAGAGTGGGGAAGAGGAGAGAGGAGGGGCTTGGTGGAGGACAGGAGGGGAAAGATAGAAAAAGGTGCAGTGGGTGAGTGGGGGGAGAGAGAGAGATGTTGAGATTTGAGTTATTATAATTCTATGGGAAGGAGCCCATAGAGAGAGAAGGTTGAAGATACAAGAGGCAAGGGGCAATCAATGGTGAGATTCCAGAAGACTAAGGAGGGAAGGGGATTTGGAGAACAGGTGGAGAGAAGCTATGTCTCCAACAGAGAACCAAGTTTCAGTTAAGGCATAGGGTACAGTGAGCATTAGCTGAAGAAGATGTAGGATAGTTTAATTGGAAACGGAAGTTCCGTGGTGCCCATTGGAAAGGTTTAGGAGGAGAGTAATGGGAATTTGGATCAAAGGAGAAAAAAGGCAGAGCAGCGTGAGGAAGAAGACAGGGAAGACAAAGGCTAGAGGGGCTCACCAGAGTGGCCATATGTGAGGAGACAGGCAGGATACACAGAGTGGCCAAGTAGAACAGTTATGTGAGGAGACAGGCAGGATACACAGAGAGCTGGATCTTATTTTAGATGTTGGTAATTTAATTACAGATATTGGTAATTTAATCTTTTCTTTTTGCACAATGATGCATTTGTATCACAACCTAAAAATTACCCTCTATAACAGTGATTCTTTTTTTTTTTTTAACCAAAGCATTTTCTGGCCAATTCAAATTATTCCTGTGTGTTCTGTTGTTTAATTTTATATTCACCGGGTTAAATCTTCAGCTATGCTCCTGACATTGAGTTCCTCATGTAGAAAAATCTATTCATTATGAGCACATTTATTGCTCTATTGAGTTGTCTATTTAAAACGCAGAGAACCGAAAATTAAATGCAATGCGTTTCTATTTTGGAAAAAAAGTGGATGAATGGGTACTATTTTCTTGAATACACCGTGTTTGTCTTAGATAATTAACAGTCCAGATTCATAGTCTAACAGATGCCAATCCTTGCTTGTTTTGATACTTGTTCCTTATTGAAAGGGATGCTTCCTAAGACTTATACATGCCATGTTCTGCATCAGGGGAAATGATAAGACAGATGTAATGGAGACAGTTGCTTTTGGGGCACAGCTAAGCTAAGTGATCAACAGAGACGTTGGTCTCCAAAATCTATTTCTCTGAGGTTAATTATGCAAAGTATGAAACAGTTTCTTTGTTGAAATTGTAAAATAAAATATCTCAAGTAACTTCAGTATAAGATTAAGCCATTAAATACTTATAGATTCCAAGTTTACAGCCCTCTACTAAATTTTTATTGTATTTAAGACTTTGGTGTTTGTCCCAGATACATTCTTTAATGACATATCCTAATTTCTCTAGATTTCTAATTTTAGTAAATGAGAATATCCCTGTGTTGTGTACATGTAAGTGTGGACTACAGTACAGTACAAGGGCACTGTCAAATGAGAAATCTGCAGTTAATACTTAGTGGATCTGACCAGGAGGTCAGAGTTTATTTTTTTATTTCTTCCCAGTGTAACCCCCAAGAGGCCGTCTGTTCCATTTCTTTTTTTTTTTTTTTTGCGGTATGCGGCCCTCTCACTGTTGTGGCCTCTCCCGTTGGGGAGCACAGGCTCCAGACACACAGGCCCAGCGGCCATGGCTCACGGGCCCAGCTGCTCCGCAGCATGTGGGATCTTCCCGGACCGGGGCACGAACCTGTGTCCCCTGCATCAGCAGGCGGACTCTCAACAACTGCGCCACCAGGGAAGCCCTGTTCTATTTCTTAACATGTATAGTGGATTCTCCTGTCAATATCCAGGCTGGGGCAGACTAACGGAGAGAGCTTTGTCTCCCATGCCACCTAATCCCATCCGGCTCCCAGCCCCACCATCTCTGTTATAAACAGAAGCCCCTTCACTCTCTCTGGGTGTCTCATGCCTATTCTACTTGGATCTTCATTTGTTCTGACTTGGCCTCCACTCTTCCCCTCACTCAGGCTTTCCAAGGACATCCTTGGAGTCTTTCTTTCATTGTAAGTGAACTTCCCTGCATCCTTAACTGAGTGGTAGAACATTGCATCTTCCTTCTTGCCTTAGCTGACATTCAGCTCTTCTTCAAGAGCTTTGCCCAGTTGGTCTTTTGAGGGAACACTACTTCAGAAGCACAGTGCTGTTTGGAGACCAACATTTCCCACCCTACGGTAGACCCTCCCTTTTTGATCATCCCGAATCTGATTGATTTGCTTTCTGTGTCCATGGCACTGTCATCCATCAAGCTCCAGATCACCTGCATCACATACAGCCTCTTTGCAAACTCAAAGCCCTGACATCATCCTGGGTGCTACCCAGTACTTTAGATTTTCAGTTCCTTCGCCCTCTCAGTTCCAGTGACCTTTGTCTCCATTACTTTAGCTGACTGCTCACTTAGCAGGACCATTGTTTGGTCCTGGTAATGTCTGGACCATTACCAGGAAGTGCACCATTTCTAAAGTCTCACATTCAAATAACTCTTTTCTGTGAGTCAGGACCTCTGATACAGTATTGAGCGGTAGGGATGGTAGTGGGCATCCATGTTGTATTTCTGGCTTTTTATGCAAATGCTTCTAAGTCTTTATATCACTTTATATCAAAGGAAAAAAAATCCTTTATATTCCAAATCTGCTCAATTTTTTCATTTGTCAATAGATGTTGGGCTTCTGTGAATTTTTTTTTTCCTACACATGTGAAGTTCTCATATTGTTTTTCTCCCTTAATCTGATATTTACAGCATTAAATTTTTTTTCTTCTCCATTTTTCCTCTCCTTTTGAAACTTCTTTAATGTCAGAGCTTTCCCTTACATCTTCTCCTTAATTTTTTCCCCTTGCATCTGTCTCCTTAATTTTCTTTTCAGTTTTTCCCCCTATCTTTTTTTCTCTCTCTCTACTGCATCCTGGGAGATTTTCTTAGTTTTGCCTTCCAGTTCATTAAATCTCTCTTAAGCTGTATGAAACTTGCTACTTATATTTTTTCATTACAAGATTTTCTGTTGGTTTCTTTGCATTTCTACCTCTTTTTCTTTCACACCCTTCTGATTTCACAGTCTTGTTTGATAGCTATTAGTCCCTCCATTATGATGACTTTGAGGATTTTAAAAGTCTTTTTCAGAGTGTTCTATTATAGCTACTTCCTCAGATGTGAATTGTCTCTTTTGTCAGCGTGCATTTAATCATGCTGCATATCCTTGCATATTTTGTAGTTTTCTTTTCTTTTCTTGAGAGCTTACCTCCCCTGTGGATCTGCTCTACAAGGGTTCTCTCTGAAGGGTGGTTTTGAGATTTCCTCAATCCCAGACCCATGAATTTCTTAGCTCTGAAACAAGTCATAAATTAAGCATGGCTTGGGAATCCTACTACAGGGACGTAAAAATTTCTGTGCCCACGTGTGATTCAGACTCAGTTGCTAGTGAGATATATGCATCTTATCTTCATTTCTAGTCACAGGTAAATGTGGGGTCTTGGTCCTAACCGAAAAAAAATGGAACTCTTCTCACCCCACCCTACCCCTGATATCTGTGAGGCATATTCAGTCCCTTCCCCTGTGCAGATGTAGAAACCTCAGACCCCTCCAGTCTTTCTGGCACCTGCCCCCACCCCATCCTCACAATGGCCACAGCGTCTTAATCATCACTTAGCACCGTGGGCTTATGATCCTTTTCTATTCAGAGACTTTCCTGTCTTGTTTTTGAGAATGGTTTCAATTGGTAAAGGTCCCAGCAGAAAATAGAGCATCACTCAGATACTTAAATTCAAAAGATTTTAATGAAGAAACTATTTACAGAAGTATGCACAGGAAGAAAGAATCCAACAAGGTCATTTGAGGTACCAGGGACTAGGAAGCTGTCACCACTCCCAGTCTGAAGGGACAAGGGAGAGAATGTTATTATTGGAGGCCAGGGACAGCTGGCGCTATGGAGGAGGGTAGAGGCTGAGTTTGGAGGGAAGTAGCCACTACCAGAAGGAAGACCTGAGGCAGGGAGAGAGCAGGAAGGAAATATCCCATCCTCTCTCCCCCTCTTCTCCTATCTCTTGCTGGTAACTTCTGTTGGCCAAACCCAGATGGAAGGCACCAGCAAGGAAGCCCAGGTAATAGGGCCCAGAGGGGCACAGAACAAGGCAGGGAATGGATTGGAGGGATATGAAAGTAGAGAATAAATAAATAATACAAAGCTTATGTGATTTTTTGGTTAAAAAATTTTCATTTGTTATTTCTATATGTTGCAGCAGACTGAGAATTTTCAGCAAGTGTTTACCCTGCCATGTTGACCCAGAAGTCTAATAATCCCTTCTCCAACCTCTTACTCAGCTGAATCTCTCATTCGGGCACACCCCTAACGTTTGCAGGGCCTGGGGCAAGGTACAAACAGAAGCCCACATGCTGTATGTCTACAGATATGAAAATTATAAATCAAGGTAAACTATTAGGTAAAATATGTTTTATCTTCCTACCTTGACAAATATACTTTCATCATGACTTGAAGGCAAAGCTGTGATTTGGAACTCATCGGTTCCTGGGGGATCCACGTGGGGCACTCATGGCATGGGGGAGAGCTGGCCTCTGTCCCCGGCTCCGCTCCAGGTGGTCAGGACCCTCACATGCACTTGTGTGGACACTCAGCCCTCACATCCCACCTTAATCCACATGACCTACAAACAGCCACCCTTTGGGTGGACCCTCAGGAATAGGCCTGCACAGGCACTGAAAGCGTGCTTAGGGCTGCTTGAGTAGGGAATCCTAGGGTCCCAGGTACCTGGAATGGGGTCTGAAAGGTGGAGGATGTAGGATGTAGGGGTGGGCACATCTTGTTCGTCTTGCAGACTCCTTTTGTGGAGAGGGGTGCAGCCAGAGAAGGGTCAGAACAGAGCCCTCGAAAATTCAGGGCCCACGGCAGGGTCCCCTCTGGCCTGGGTTTAGTGCTGGTCCCATAGCACCTGATCTTCATCTTCATCAAGACCTCCAGTCCCTTCTCTTCTCTCTGTTTTTCCCAGACTGTGAGCCTCCCTGCCTGCTCTGGGTCCTCTGGTCCATCACGCTCTCAGCAAGGCCCTCAACTTCCTAGCCCCCTTGTCCTCCCATCATTCGTACCCGGCTACCCGAGTCTCCATCTTCCTGCTTTACGCTCGGCTTGGTGAGGGCCTGCCCTGTGAACAGTATAAGCAGTATACACATCCCAGTTGGACCTCTGGACCACCAGCTTCTTCCTGGTTCCCCCGAAACATTTTCAACACTTCACCAGCCTTCTCAGGCTCCTGCCCCACCTCTTCTCTGTCACTCTCATCAAAGGGCCTCGCTTCCCATTTCTCTAAGAAAATAGAAGGCACCAAAGCCACAGTGTCTTTTACTTCCTGCCCCCTCTGCAGTTTCACTGGACACTGCTGACAAGGATGGTGGGGATAAGGATGGAGGATAATGGCTAACTTTTTCCACCCCTAAGCCCCACCTGCCGCCAGGACGCCTTCCTCCTGTCACACAGGTGAAGGGGCTGCTTCCCCGCCCCCCAGCCTCTGGCAGGTCCTTCCACCATGACTTTGGATTCTGACCCTTCCTGCTTGCTGGGGACCTAACTGCATCCGTGATATCCTCTGTCTAACACTCTGCCTTTAAGCTGCAGTCACTCCTCTGCCTCTCATTTCCAAATCCCCTCCAGTCCACAGTGGTCTTATTTCTGCCCCAGTAACTCTGCTGAAACCTCTCCGATCAGGTCCAACAGTCACCTCTACTGGCTAAAGCCAATGGGTACTTTAGTCCTTCTGTGCAGTATTTGACTTAAGTGAGCTGGCCTTCTAAACATGCTCTTTGCCCTTGACATCCATGCTCTTCCTCCTTTTCCAGGCAGCTTTCTGAGTCTCCTTCCCTTCACTGTTGTCTTTTTCAGAGCTCTGCCCTCAGCTGCTTCTCTTCTTATTCATTAAACTCTCAGCACTGACCTGTGGGTGCTCAATCCATCTCAAATATGTATGCAAATCAGGCAGTGGTTTCAAATTCAAGCAAGGAACTCAAGTCTTTAAAAGTTTAAGCAAGAAGGAGCAAACTTTTTTTTGGAGGGATACACATTTCTAATTATGAATGATGTATTACTTATTGGAACTGGAGTCCACTGAGGGGGAAAAAATCATAATAGCTTATTTCAGAACTAACACAGCTATACGTTAGCAACAGAAATGATGTCGCTATCTTATTAGAAATACAACAAAGAGATAACTTAGCAGCTGTCTCCTGCACTGTTATTTCATTTTGCTCTGTAGTTCTTGGCAGAGAATCTAGAAAAGAAAAAAATAAATAATTAAGCCACACTGTGTTCTCCTAGACTAAATGAGTTCTGCTGTTCTGAGAAACAAATCTTAAAAGGCAATGTATGTTCCATGATTATTAGAAATAGAACATTTTCAAAATTGTTTTTTTTCCCCTAGAGACATGTGATTAAACATTATGGCCTTTTCCCTTCCAGCTAAGAGAAACGTTGTAAAGTTTCTCTTGGCTCCGTATTCCAAACCCAAAACTCGAGGGCCAAACATCAGCCTAGGGGCCATAATGAGATCTTGGAACCCACTTTGAAAAAAGAATTCCACAGAGAACTATTTAGGGCCCTCTTTTCATTGAGATAAAGAGATGCCACATGTAGAGCATTTATTTGTTTATTCATTCATCATTCATTCCACAAATAATTATGTTAATAGCCACTTAAAGTCATCTTAGAATGGGTATTATTTAATGTGCAGGAAGATGCATGGCAAAAAGAGACGCTGAGTTTATTTTTACTTTATTTGGCCTTTACCTGCCAAGGTTTCTTTTCCCCACCTTCAGAATGTGTTTGCCAGCAGGACCTGCTTTGCATATGTGTCATATTATTATATTCCATCTTTCCCTGTTGCAGTCACTTTAATAGTGATTTGGGTTATGGTATCTTTGTGCTACTCTACACTTAAGCAGAGGGAAACTTACCAGTCCAGGGAACAAAGGAATTGTCAAAATTAAATGAGAAGTCAGGGTTCCATTACCTGCTGATTTGTACAGTTCACGTTTTTACAATGTAAGTATGAACTAAAACAGTGATATTACGGCCACTTTAATTTTTATCAACATGTCTAAGAAGATGAATATGGCTAAAAGGGAGATAGATGAGACGTGCAGATTTCGTGGGAAACATTATTAATGCTCTTAATCTTCTGGCGTTACCTAGGGGCCCAAGAGAGCACAAGGCAGAATTGAATACAGTCCCAGCCAGAATAAGAGCCCAATGCATGTTAGCCTAGGAGTGGAAAAGCCATTGCCTGCAGCAGTAACATAAATGTATGACTTAGGCTGGGTGGGAGATCACAGGCAGTGGTGGGGCTTTGGCAACCTGGAGAGCTCCTAAGTTGCCTAAAGGCATCCATGTTTAACAAATTGAAAAACACTGTACTCGCCAAACAAAAACATGTCTAGAGATTCAGTACTGTCTCAGCCCAAGTGTTAGATCTCTGAAGTGTGCCTATTCCATGCTTTATTTCCTCCATTCCCCTTTCCACATACCCTCTTTCACTCTTTTTCTTCCCACCACCATCCACCCTGTATCTCGGACTGCTTGCCACTTCAGCCGAGAGCTGCAATCACAAAGTTTCTGCCTCATTTCAAAGAATATCTAATGTCCATCAACAGATGAATGGATAAAGAAGATGTGGTGTGTATATGTACATGCACAATGGAATATTACTCAGCCATCAAAAAGAATGAAATAGTGCCATTTGCAGCAACAGGGATAGACCTAGAGATTATCATACTAAGCAAAGTAAGTCAGAAAGAAAAAGACAAATACCATATGATATCACTTGGAATCTAAAATTTGACACAAATCAACATATCTACGAAATAAAAACAGACTCAGATACAGAGAACAGACTTGTGGTTGCCAAGGGTGGGGGGTGCGGGGGTAGAGGAGGGAAGGAATGGGAGTTTGAGATTAGCAGAGGCAAACAATTATATATAGAGTGGATAAACAACAAGGTCCTACTGCATAACACAGGGAGCTATATTTAATATCCTATGATAAACCATAATGGAAAAGAATATGAAAAAGAATATATAACTGAGTCCCTTTGCTGTACAGAGGAAATTAACACAACATTGTAAATCAACTATACTTCAATAAAATCTAAAAAAATAACAATAACTAATGAAATGTGCCTGGGTTTGCGAGTGTTTGCGTACATATTAACCAAGCATCATTTAAAACACTTTTTAAAACTTTTCAATCTTTGTTAGCTTTTATATTATATATATAATACATGTTCTTCATTTAAAAAGTTCTAACAGTATAGAAACTAAAGTAAAATGAGTTTCTTCCTTTTTCCCCTCTGCCAATCCTATTCCCTGGATAAATATTATTAGCTGTTTGGTGTATATTCATCCACATTTTTTCTGAACATATAAACTAACATATACATGCACATACTTACACACATAGATTATGCATAAATATAATATTAAACTACTGCATACCATTCTGCAACTTGCTTTTTCATATAATACATCACAGACAAATTTTCATAAGAGTATGATTATATCACATTCTTTGTAACAGCTATTTATCAATATATAATAATTTACTTAATCAGTCCCTATTAGTGACATTTAAATTGCTTCTAGCTTTTCTATTTTTCTGCCTCCAACTCTCTCCAAGGATGTGTGATAGCCATCTTCACGTTCAAAGCCAAACTCCTGATCTTCTCCCCCATACCTGCTTCCCTTAAAGTTTTCCATCTTAATTCACGGAACTCCATCCTTTGCGTTGCTTATGCCAAAACCCTTGGAATCATCTCAGGCTCCTTTCTCTTTCTCCACATCCGTTATGTCACCACCAGCTCGGCCTCCCAAGTCAGCTCCATGCTTCTGCCTTTACCCGACAGTCTGTTCTCAACCTGAGGGATCCTTTTCAAATGTGCGGCAGGTCAGGCCATGCTTCTGTGGATTCTTGTCTCACTTGCATAAAAGCCAAGGTCCTTACACTGGTGGACAAGGCCTTAAATGATCACCCCCACCACCGCCACCCCCCGCCGCCATGTCTCCCCCGCCCATACTCACCTATAGTTCTCCCACTGTGCTCATGCTGCCCCAGCCATACTCGCCTTCTCACTTTTCTTCAAACGTGCCAGGTATGCTCCTGTCTCGGGGCCTTTGCACATGCTCTGCCTTCTGTCAGCAATGCTCTTCCCCCAGATATACACAAGCCTGCTTCCTAACACTTTCAAGTGTTCAATAGACTCCTTCTCAGTGAGGTCTTCCTTGCCCAGGGTATTTATAAAGAACATTTCCCAGCCTTTTCTAGCCCTCTTCTCTGTAGTTACTTATCACCATCTAATGTACTTTACAATAGAGGTTACTTTTTTGTTTTGTTTATTATCTGTCTCTACCCCTGGAACATAAGGAGGGCAGGAAATTTGTCTGTTTTGTTCTCTGTGGAATCCTCAGCATCGGGAAGAGTGCCTGCCCCACAGTAGGCTGACAGTAGCTACTTGTTGAATGAACAGATGCTATGAACATGTCAGCTGTGAACGTCCACATCCATGTTTATTTGCTCGCATGTGGGGCTATCTCTTCAAGGTGAATTATTAGAAGTGGAATTGCTGAGCCAAAGGGCATGCTTATTTTAAATGTAATAGGTATTGTAAATTGCTTTGCTTAAAGGTTGTACATTTGGTATACTATATGATTCTTCTTGTAAAAAAAAAAAAAAAAGATGTATTTTAAAATAGAACTTAACCTGGATGTAGTGGTGAGGTTACAAGTGAAAGGGACCTTTTAATTCAGGGATCCTTCATCTGGAGTCGATGAACGTAAACTTTATTCAGCATCTTTTTAAAGATATTCAGCATCTTTTTAAACTGGAAATGTTGCCAACAAAGCACAGTCATTTTAACAGCATCTGTGACTTTGTCACTAACAGAAGTCACAGATATTTTTGTATCATAGTATAAATGTTGCGGCTGTCTTGAATTTGTTCACCCTCTTCACTGCTTTGGAATCACAGTGAATCCTCTTTCCCTTGAATCCTCCCTTTCCTTTACCCACCACTAGTTATTTGTCTCGCCACTAGATCTTGTTATTTAATGTGTTAATAAAGAAGCACCTATAATACCTTATTGCTAATTTGTTTTTGTAATACTCGTATCTATTTCAGTGTAATTGGTTTCATTTTATGCATTTAAAATTAGTCTTTATCAAACTGCCACAAGGGTTCGTGGTGCAAAAACAGTTAAGAGCTCTGTTCGTTGAAGGGGCTGCTGTTCATTTGAAGGAGTAAGTTAGTCATACAGATAATCATTAGGCATTTTATAAAATTAAAGTGGCGCAAAATTTCAGTACCAGAATAGAAGATACACTAATATTCATGGCTATCGTGTCTTTCATTCGTTCATCCAATGCTTATTTATTAAGTGCTTCTATAGGCAGTGCTCTGTGTCAAGAGTTCTGCAGATCAAAGATGAAGATCTGCTCCTTGCTTATGCTCACTGGGGAACGTTGAAAATGACTAATCCAGTGACGCACATCAGAACCGTCTACCCAGAGCCTTTCCATCCTTGACTCACTCCCCTCCTCTACCCACCTCTGCATGTTGGAGAGCTCGGGCCTTGTTCCTGGTTTTCTTCTCTATCCACGTTTTTTCCCTACGTGATCTTATGCAGAGTGACAACACCTAAATGCTGGTGATTTCCAAAGTTACACCTTCGGACCAGATCTTGCCCTAAGATCCAGGCTCATCCATACTTACCATCTCTACTTGGGTGACTCATGGCATCCCAGACTTCACATAATCAAACATATTTCTCCCTACTATTTCAGTAAGTGGCATCACTATCCATCCACTGACTCAAGCTAAAAATTGCCCAAGGGTCTTCCTTGAATCCTACCTTCCCTTTACTTGCCTCCCCTTATCCCACATCCCTAATGCAGTTCATCAGCAAATAATATTGGTTTTCTAATCATAATACCTTAATTACAGTGCTATTCAAAGTGTGGTCAGCAGATCAGTGCTGGTCCATGATGAGTTAGGTATAGACATTGAGAGTAAGCATTAAAAGCTTTTACAGCAGTTTGAAATTGTCATGATGCCACATTCACAATGGCAGACTCATCTCATTGAACAGGGTATAGACGTCTTTAGTTCTGGCAAGCTCAAATGGTGAGTCATATGTGGCGCAAGTTGTGTAATAAATAATCCCGTGCAATAGGACCATATTACAGTATGTGATAGTTCATGATTGGTTTATCAGCCGTATTCTCAAAGTGTATAAAAACCTGTGAAGATGTAAGCATTTCTTTTTATAACATTTACAAGTTTTCATTTTTAATCAAAAATTTTCATTTTATTGTTTAACATTATTAGCTAATTAAGGAAACAAAATTTATGTTGATTATTTTCACCCTCAATTTACAGAAGGTAAAACAAGCCTCACTGGCGTTTTTTGTTAGCTTGTTGGCAAGGAAACACTTGTCTTTTCTGAATGTGGCAAGAGTATAAACCAAATGGTGAAGGTGGAAGTGATTCTGAAGTAACAAAGGCCCAAGAGTATATATTTGTTTTCCTCAAAACTGTGATCCCTCACATACTGAGTTCAGTTTATAGCTGTCATTGATGTTGACATCCTAAAAGCATAATGTTCAGTGATTTGTAGAGACATACTGGCTATGAAGCAATGGAACCATCTAAACATAGGGTAGGGCTTCCCTGGTGGCACAGTGGTTGAGAGTCCGCCTGCCAATGCAGGGGACATGGGTTCACGCCCCAGTCCGGGAAGATCCCACATGCCGTGGAGCGGCTGGGCCCGTGAGCCGTGGCCGCTGAGCCTGCGTGTCCGGAGCCTGTGCTCCGCAACGGGAGAGGCCACAGCAGTGAGAGGACCGCATACCGCAAAAAAAAAAAAAAAAAAAAATACAGGGTAGTAGAATCCACAATGACACACAAAAAAAGTATTCTTTAATAGCATCCAAAAAAAATTTAAGTTCAAAGCCACGAGAATTTTTTGAAAGAAAGAATAGAGGATTAAAAAGTTGATTCAAACAGATGTTCAGTATTTCACTTATAAACATGAGGGTTCTACAGGCTTCTTAGTAAGTAGTGTTTCAGCTCCCCAAGACGAAAATCCATATACAGTTGGTGAGACTGGTGAAGGATTGTATCAAAGGTATTTGCTCAGAAATGTTGGGTGAATCCGTGCACAGAAGGTAGCTCAAGCATACTTCCAGGGCCCCCGCAGCTCAGCCTATTCTGGAACCAGCTAATGGTGTGGAGGACCAATTCATAGAGCAACTGAAGCCAGCAGCATGTATTTTCATTGTGGTGCGATAATTTCACTCATATTCCTATTTATGTGCAATTTGAGCATGTTTTTGATGTGAAGGAAGAATTTCTTTTTTCAGTTTTGTCGCTGACAACTAAGTCTGAACTGTGTAGATGAAGGATTAGTTGTCAACAAACATGGATTGGAGTTTACATTTTGTGTAGGAGCGTGTTCCGATGGTGCAGAAAACATCCTGAAGACATCGCCCTGATTTAGGGGCTGCACCAGAATGTAAATCAGTGAGCTGTCTCTCTCATGAGGAAGTCCTGCTATGAAAAGAAATGGTGGTGGAACTAAACTGTGGGCTTAGTGCCGTCCAAAAATCATGAATTAGGTAAAGGCTGGTGTGTTAACTTCTGGATTAATCTCTTGCGTTACATGATGATGTGTAGGCAGATCATGAACAGCTATTACTACATGCTGAGGTGTGATGATAATTAAGAGGACAAGTGTTTGAGAATGTTCAATTTATAGAACAACTCTAAACGTTTCTGTAAAATCAGAGGACAGTTTGATCCTGGCTTGTTGAAGATATGAATTGGACAAGCAGGATTGCGTATGTATCTAATACCTTCAGTATTTTTAATGATCTCAATATTTCCATGCAAGGAAGAAATGCAACATGTTTTTCAGTGGCTGATAAAAAAAAGAAAGGAGCTTGGAAGAACAGAATTTCTACAGATTATTATGACACACGTTCCATAAATTAACAATTATCAATGATGCAGGTGATGATCTTTATACTGCACATCTGTGAAAAGCTATCACAAAACACCTTAAAATTTGATAAGGCATTTTGAATTTTACTTTCCCTCAAAAGAAGATCTACGCCTAAAAAAATTCATGGATCCAGAATCCATTTCTTTCATCAAAAGATAACTTTAACCATAACTTACAAGTTACATTGCTGGAACTGACTTCTTTTGAAGGATTTAAAGGACTCTGAAAACACAGTAGCACTTTCTCCATTTTAGATAAAATTTTAAAATGAACAAACCGAACTTGCTGAAATTGCTCTAAAACCTCTTCTATTCCATTCTGTGAGACTGGTTTCTTTCCTCTTATTATTATTAACATAAAACATAGAAATCGTTTAGATGTACCTTATCAACTACAAGTAGCCTTGTTGGCAAAAGCACCTAGATTAGATAAATTATCAATGAAGAAGCAAGTCAAGGGGCTTCCCTGGTGGTGCAGTGGTTGAGAGTCCCCCTGCCGATGCAGGGGACACGGGTTCGTGCCCCGGTCTGGGAAGATCCCACATGCCGCAGAGCGGCTGGGCCCGTGAGCCACGGCCGCTGAGCCTGCGCATCCGGAGCCTGTGCTCCACAACGGGAGAGGCCACAACAGTGAGAGGCCCGCGAACCCAAAAAAAAAAAAAACAGAAGCAAGTCAATTTGTCACATTAAAAATTTTAAGCATTTATATACACTGTGTTCATTCAAAGTGTGCCTATAGACATTTAATATGGGGATTCATTTTTTTCCCTCAAAATGAAAAAAATGTTACAAGTGTAATAGTGAGCCTATACTGCGTATTAGTTGCCTACATACATACTTTCAATGAACAAACAACATGTACAATTTTCATACTTTTTCCCTTATGTATATTTTGGTAATATTTATTGCAATATAATTTCCTGTTGATTGAACTAGTAGTACAGAATCTTGTAAGTCTTTTTATTTCATTTTTCTAGAGATTTTTATTAAGTTTTACAAAGTAGCAGTTTGCAACAGACTGGAAAAAATTTTAAAGTGGTCCTTTACCAAAGAGAATTAAAGCAGCACTGCCTTAGGGGACTTAATAGAAAATGAGGCTTTTCTTCAAAACATACCCTCTGAAAAGAATTAGTTCTCCTATGAAGTCTTTCAAACTATCAGACATGTTCTCAGTTACTTTATTTTGAACAAGAAAAGAGTGTTGAGCCTGAAGCAGCCTCAGTCAGTGTGAGTTTTTGATGCTTACGGAGGTTACCTGATGAAATTGGCAAATAAAGGAGGAAGGAAATGTCACACAGATCCAGTTCTTCTGCCTGATGTTATAAACTCATAACTGCAAATGCTGGCTGTCATTGTAAACAAGCCTTTAAAGATACTTTAAGAGCAATCTAGAGCTTCCCTGGTAGCGCAGTGGTTGAGAGTCCGCCTGCTGATGCAGGGGACACGGGTTCGTGCCCCAGTCCGGGAAGATCCCACATGCCGCGGAGCGGCTAGGCCCGTGAGCCATGGCCGCTGAGCCTGCGCGTCTGGAGCCTGTGCTCCGCAACGGGAGAGGCCACAACAGTGAGAGGCCCGCGTACTGCAAAAAAAAAAAAAAAAAGCAATCCAGTAAGTGGTTACATATTAGAGATCACAAATATACATCTCAGACTGAATGAAAAAGAAACCCAAAACATACATTTTATAATGTTATGCAAATAGCGACCAAGTGGCTTTAGGTAAAAATTTCTAGTGTCAGTACCAAGCATGGAATTTACAAAGTCCTGTTTTCCAGACAACTTTAACAGATGTGAAAATGACATGACCTGGAAAACAGAGTTGATGTCTCTAAAAGTGGCTCTGGTGATAATGAAAACATTGATATGAAGGCGCATGTCAAGAATGAATAAAATTGTTTCATGAAACGTGATCATGGAAAAAGCAGCGTTTGTTGGTTATTAAGCTCTTGTCTCTCAGCCTCAAACCCACCCTTCTCTACTCTGCATGGTGAGGCTGGGACTAAGACTCTGAAAGCCACATTTCTCCTTGACCAGCTGCCTCTCAGCAGGTTCCATCTTCCCAACGTGCAGAGGATGCCTGATGGCTGGAGAAGGGAGCAGCAGTGGCTCTTTCCTCCCTGTCTCCTCTCGGTTCCCGGAAGGGTCACTTCATTCCAGCACCTGCTGTTGGTTCTAGTTTCCTGCTGTTGGTTCTAGTTTCCCACTGTTTCTCACCCTGGACCCCTCAGAGACATCAACCACAGCTCCCAGAGGGTGGGCTCCAGCTTCCCAGGACCCTCCACCAGCCTTCTAGGTCTACCTCAGCCTCTTCCCTCTGTTTCTCCAGCCCTGATGATGGTAGGGGCTTCATATACTCATAGTTACAACTTTTTTTTTTCTTTTTAATAACTGCAGTGTTTCCCTTTTGCCTTGTAGTCCTCCAATACCTGTCTAACTATTTCTTGGGTTAAAATCTCTCTTTTAAAATAACTGTTGTAGGGCTTCCCTGGTGGCGCAGTGGTTGAGAGTCCGCCTGCCGATGCAGGGGACACGGGTTCGTGCCCCGGTCCAGGAAGATCCCACGTGCCTCAGAGCGGCTGGGCCCGTGAGCCATGGCCGCTGAGCCTGTGCGTCCGGAGCCTGTGCTCCGCAACGGGAGAGGCCACAACAGTGAGAGGCCCACGTACTGCAAAAAAATAAAATAAAATAAAATAACTGTTGTATTTCTGGACTGGATTTCCTCACTGGATCCCAGCTGATGTACTAGCATCGGCCCCAGCTGGTCTGGCAGTGGTTTGGTTGTGTCCGGCCCTGAATGCAGTGCCGAGCAGCTTGCCAGTGGGACGTGGTAGTAATCCATGTCATGCAGTGGCATCGTGATTAATCAGGTCACCCCCAGGGGTTGATGGTAATGGAGTGCTCACTGAAGCAAGAAACTTGAGGCTGCTGCGTGTACCCATCATTGCAGTAATGATGACGACTAAGAGTGGGGAATGGGGTGGCTATTTCTGCCTGGATGTGTATTTGTAGGAAAAAAAAAAGACAAGCTTGCGTCTTTAAACACTGAGGTCAAGTCACAGATGGCAAATCTCAAATGATCCCACCTCTCTCCATCTGCACTGCACCATCCTACCTCACACCATCCTCATTTCTCCCCTGAAGTTTGCAGTAGCTTCCAGCTTCCAGTCCTTCTTTCTGACAATCCAGTTTCTATATGGTGACCCAAGTGCCTTAAAACCAGCTCCTCTGCTTAAAACCTCCAGTGACATCCTATTGCACTTAAAATCTAACCTCTTCAACCTCATCTCAAACCGCTTTCTTCTTCTCAGTTGTTCTAGTCTTTCTAGCTCTTTCCGGCTGTGGGACTCCCACCTTTACAGTTCTCTCTCACTGGAATTCACTTCCCCAAGCTCTCGTATGTGACTGGTTCCCTTCAACCCTTTCCCGTTGTAAATATGTCATCACGGGTTCATTTCTTTCATAGCACTTACCACAGTCTTTGTAGATCTTTTTTACTTCCTTGTTCATCTCCCCCCTACCAAACTGCACTCCATTAGGGCAGAGACCTGTCTGTCTGATTGGCTACTGTATTCCCAGGACGCTGCTCTAATGCCTACCACATAGTAGATGATCAATACATATTTGTTGATTGAATGATTCTGAGAAATAATTTTTCCTCAATTAATTTATAATTTTAGTTATGAAGCATTTCAAGCATGCAGAAGATATCATAGCAAACACCCAGGTACCTACCAACCAAATTTAACGGATTTTGACATTTTGCCATATTTGCTTCTGATTGTGTTTTCTTCTCTCTCATTCTCTTTTTTAAAATAAATGTTAAATGTAAAAGAAATGTGTCCTTTTCATCTAAGTTCAAAATTATTAGCACAAATTATGCATGGTATTCTCTTAACAATACTTTTAATGGCTGTAAGATCTGCCTTCAATCCAGATATAGGTAATTTGTGGGGGTTTTTTCCTTTCATCAGTCTAGCTAGAGGTTTATTAATTTTACTGATCTTTTTAAAGAGCCATCTTTGGTGTCATTTATTTTCTGTATTATTCTTCCATTTTCTAGTTCATTGATTTTTGCTGCTGTTATATTATTATTTCCTTCTACTTATTTTGGTTTACTTGATCTTTTTATGGCTTCTTCAAGTAGATGTTTCCATCGTTGATTTTATAGCTTTTAGTCTTTTTTTCTTTTCCAATGTAAACATTTAAAACTTTATATTTCCATCTAAGCACTGCTTTAACTGCATTCCACAAATTTTGTGTTTTCATTATCATCCAGTTCAAAATAGTTTCTAATTCTCTTTGTGTTTTCTTCTGTGAACCATGGGTTATTAAGAAATATGTTGCTTAATTTCCAAATATTTAGATATTTTCCAGATTTTTTGGTTACTGATTTTTTATTTAATTCTGTTCCCTTCAACTCCTTTAAATTTATTGTAAGTTTTTTTATGTCTCAGGATCTGTCTTGGTGAATGTTCCATTAGAAATGGAGTGGAATGAATATCTTTTAGATGTCGATGTTTACTACCAGAGGAGTATTAAAATAACCAGCTATAATAATAGATTTGTCTGTTTCTTCTTTGAGTTCTCTCAGTTTTTTGTTTCATGTGTTTTTAAGCTCTTTTATTAGGTATATATACATTTAGGATTATGTCTTCTTGATTAATTGATTGACTCTTATTATTATGAATACCTTTTTTTCTCTGATAGTATTCTTTGTTCTGAAGTGATATTGGGATAGCCATTCCTCTTTTGTTATCTTTTTTTATTCTTTTACTATTAATTTATCTATGTCTTTATGATTAAAGTGGATTTCCTAAGGATGGCATACAGTTGAGTTGCTTTTTTATTCATACTGACAATCTCTTCTTTTTAATTAGAGTGTTTATCCTATTTACAGTTAATGTAATTATCAATAGGGTAGGGTTTAAGCCTGCCATCTTCATATTTATTTTCTGTTTCTTCTATTTGTCCTTTTTTTCCCCTTCCTTTCTTACCTTTATTTCCAGGACTCTTCTTTCCTTTGTGTAGATCCAATTTTCCATTCTTTATAATTTTTTTATAAGCCTAAAGAACTTCTTTAAAATTTCTAGTCTACTGGTGACAAATTTTCTCAGTTTCTGTTTGTCTGCAAACATTCTATTTTACTTTCATTTTTGAAGGATATTTTCTTTCAGCACTTTAAAGTTATCATTCTAACTGGTTTCCATTATTTCTGATGACAAGTCAGTGGTAATTTTTATATATTTTTTTTCTCTGAACACATGTGTCATTTTCTCTGGCAGCTTTTAAGATTTTGTTTTGTTTGTTTTCAGCAATTTGATTATGATGTTCCTTTTTATAGTGTTCTTTATTTATCCTGCTTAGAGTTTGTTGAGTTTGGATCAGGGGTATTCTAGTGTTCACCAAATTTGGACAATGTTTGGCCATCATTCCTTCAAATGTTTTTTTCTTCTTCCCTGATATTCTGGTACTCCAATTACATGTAAATTAGACCACTTTGTATTACCGCACAAGTCACTGATGTTCTTTCCATTTCACTCTCAGCCTTTTTTTTCTCAGATTCAATTTGGAAAGTTTCTATTTCCATTTCTTTAAATTCACAAACAGTTTTTTTCTGTAATGTCTAATATGATGTTAATCTCATCCCATGAATTATTTGCTTCAGATATTATACTTTTAGTCTCTAGAAGTTCCACTTGGTTCTCTTTTATATTTTCCATTTCTCTCTTCATTATGTTTATCTTTTCTTTAATCCTGGAGCATACTTATAATTAAAAGTCCTTTTCTACCAATTCTGTCATCTTTGTTGTTTTTGGTTCTCTTTCTTTTGGCTGATTTTTCTCCTGTTTATGGGTCACATTTCCTTACTTCTTAGCATGTATAATAATGTTTTTATTGGATTCCAGACTTTATTTTATTAATCTTCTATTGCTCTGTGACAGATTATCAGAAATTTAACAGCTTACAGCAGCCTCTGTTTTCATCTCACAGTTCTGTAGGTTATAAGTCAGATGTGCTCACTTGAGTTCTCTGCCTAGGGTCAAGGTATTGGCTGGGCTGAGTTTTTTTTTTTTTTTTAATTTATTTGGTTGCACCAGGTCTTAGTTGTGGCTGGCGGGCTCCTTAGTTGTGGCTCACTGGCTCCTTAGTTGCGGTGCACCAGCTCCTTGGTTGTGGCATGCAAACTCTGGGCTGGGCTCTTATGTGGAAGTTCATGGGAAGAATCTGCTTTCAAGCCCATCTGGGTTCTTGGAAGCTTCCTTGTGGCTGTGGGTCAGAGGCCTTCGTTTTCTGGCTGGCTGTCAGCCAGTCTACTCTGCACTCTTAGAAGATGCCTGCATTCCTTCTTATGTGGTCCTCTCCATCTTCAAAGCAGCAGTGGTGTGTCACATCCTTCTTAACTCTTTGAGTCTCTCTGATCTCTTTTGCTTCCAACTGGAGAAAGTTTTCTGCTTTTAAGGGCTCATGGGATTAGATTACGCCCGCCTGGATTATTTTACCTGGATTATTTAACAATCGTGGAAATGATCTCTCATAACATTCACAGGTTCTGAGGACTCGGGGGTATGGAATCTTGGGGGCCATTCCTAGAACTTCTGCCTACCACAATTATGAATGTTATGATGTTGAGAGTTGAGATTTTGATGTCTTCTTTTGAGTATTGAGATTAGGTTTTAAATTTACTTGCAAATGGGCTTGATTTTCAAGGCTTGTTTATAAGCTTTGTTTGTACAGTTGATTCTTGAACATTGCAGAGATTAAGGGCACCGATCCCCTTGTAGTCAAAAATCCATGTACTGCTATCCCTGCCTCAAAAAACAAAGGAATTGAAAGATGACTCACCCAAGGTCAGGAAGCTAAAACTGTTTGGATGGAATCAGGTCTCAAACCCTAGTTCTTTTGATTCCACATATTGTGATCTCTAAGCAAACACAAACTTTCCCCCCACACTTGATTAAAGATCTGTGAAATGAAAATACAGGTATTATATTTATTGAAAAAAATCCATGTATAAGCGGACCCATGCAGTTCAAACCCGTGTTGTTCAAGGGTGAACTGTATAGTTTTAGAGTACCCTTTACAGCTAATTTAGCCCCACTCCAGAGGTATGGCCTTTCCAGTGTCTACTCAGTAGCCAAGGTGTGCAGTGCTATCTCCAGTCTCACTAGCAGGAACCTCAACAGGTACAGCCCTGTGTGAGATCAGTGGTTGTTCAGCTGGCTCATCCCTGGCAATTCCTTCCCCCAGGTTTTTGATTCTCACCCCTGCGTGTCCTCAGGGAATCCCATGCAGATTTCTGGAGCTCTTTCTCTGTGTGGCTCCTTCCCCATGGCACTCCACACCACAAATTCCAGACCCTCAGCCACTCCCAACCCAGGTACAGCAAAGGTTAGGGTGAGGGAGCTGTCCAACCCAGGTGCTGGGAATTTGGAGGTATGTAGTTAGAAGAGAATTTTAAAATAATTATAAAAATGACTAAAAGTCTATCTTGTATTTATCATCATGTCTCTACAACTCTGACTAATCAGGTGATAAAATACTTAGGATGGGGTGGGAAACGGGACTTTTGTTGGCCTACATTCTAAGCAATTGCTGAGGTTACTTTTGAGTTTTAATAATACACGTGTAAACTTTAAATTGCACATTATTATATATTTCTTTTATTAAACAGCTCAATGTGCTTAGTTTGAGAGTACATTTCTAGCAGTAGCAGTTCAGAATCATTTGGACTGGCTTCAAATATAGTTTGTGTTTCCATCTCCTGTAGTATAAGAAACTCCCATGTTTAAAGAATAGATTTGGTATAAACAATGATAGCACAGTTGTTGTGAAGATAAAGAAATAATGTGAGTATTAAAGTCTGTCATTGTATGTGACCACTTAAGAGTTTTACTTTGTGTTTACAATGTAAAATAGTGAAACCAAGTGGGAAGTGTGAGGCATCATATTTATGTTTGTTAAGTGTAAGGTTTAGTTTACACCTGAACTATTTTACAGATTTCAATAAAATTTTGTAAAATGATGTTTATTCTCCTTTTTGCATCGTTAATGGTTTGTTTTGAAACCAGAGAATAAATCAAGAACATAATGATTATTGCTGATTATTACATGATTATTGCTGAAAATAATTTTGTCATACAGAGAAGAGAGGTGTTTAAGAAATGACAGGCTCCTGCTGTCAAATATGTTAGGTGCTCTGTGCCCCAGACTCTGACCTCTGTCTCCTCAGCTCAGTAAGACCGCCATCCTTGCTTGAGTTTCCCTTCCCTTTACCTCAGTTCTGATGGTACCTCTAGGCAGAAAGCCAGGATAATTATAGGGCTCTCTTCACTTGTTTTTCTTCTCAGAAATCATAAGCCCTGCTCTCTGCTGTCCAATCTCTGAAAGCCACTTTAAAAAATATATCTTTGGGGATTTCCCTGGCAGTCCAGCAGTTAAGACTTCACCTTCCATTGCAGGAAGTGCAGGTTTGATCCCTGGTCGGGGAGCTAAGATCCCACATGCCTCGTGGCCAAAAAGCCAAAACATAAAGCAGAAGCAATATTGTAACAAATTCATTAAAGACTTAAAAAATGGTCCACATCAAAAAACAAATGTTTTAAAAAAAATCTATATATATCTTTCATGGTTTATGGCAGAAGGGCTACTCTGGTACTCTCCAAGTTTGATTTAATTATTTGTGTATATTCCTATTTCCTGGGTTAGCCTACGAGTTCCATAAGTGTAGGAGCCATATGGTATTAGAATTCTCCAGAGAAACAGAAACAATAGGACATACACATATAGAGAGAGAGATTTATTTTAAGGAATTTGGCTGACACGATTGTGAGCCGGCAAGTCTGAAGTCCACAGGTAAGGCTGCAGACTGCAGACTCAACCAAGGTTTCTTTTCTTCTTTGTTTTTTTTTTAATTTTATTTATTTATTTATTTTGAGGGCCACACCACATGGCATGTGGGATCATAGTTCCTTGACCAGGGATGGAACCCACAACCCCTGCGGTGGAAGCTCAGAGTCTTAACCACTGGAGCGCCAGGGAAGTCCCTCAGCCAAGGTTTCTATACTGCATTCTGGAGGCAGAATCACTTCTTCTTTTGGAAACATCACTCTTTGCTTGTAAGACCTTGAACAGATTGGATGAGGCCCATCCATGTGGAGGGTTATCTGCCAGACTCAAAGTCTACTGATTTAAAGGTTAATCACATCTAAAAAATTAACCTTCCCAGCAACATCTAGACTGGTGTTTGACCAAACAAGTAGGCACCATAGCCTACCCAAGGTGACACAAAAAATTAACCACCACACAAATACTATTCATTTTTATACCCCCAGAGCCTAGGGTGGTACATAGGAATTAAGGACGAACAAATAAGAGTCTGGGAATAAGGAAGTAATTTTGGAAATAAGGCTGGAAGTAGAGGTTGCAGTAGCTCATGAGAGACTTATGTTAAGGAGTTAACCATATTGTGTGGGCAGCGTGGGAGTCTTCTGTTTTTATGAGGGAAATTGGTGATGTAGTCTGTCTTGATGGCAGCATAGAAACTGAGGTTTAATGTGCAGAATCGTGATGATAGCTGGGGGAAGAATGGCAAGGACTGGAGGAAAGCAGTGTCCTGGGGATGGAAAGATCATGGCAGTCGTGGGACCAGTGGGAATGGAACAGAGTGCCTGTAAAGAGAGGAGAGAGGCAAATAATATTTTGTTGGAGAATCAGCATTGAAATTTCACTTAGTTTCTTTGTCTCCTTACCACAGAACTTCCTGAATACTTTAGAGAGAGCTTTAGAAAGATGTTAACAAAACTCTAAAATACAAGCATACTATTCTTTTTTTAAAAAGAAAGAAACTTATTTCAACAACTCTACATTTATACGTATAATGTATTACTCTGCAAGAACAGCTGTTAGGTTTCTCTGTGGCCTCTTTCAGTCTTCAGCCATGTGTAATCACAGGGTTTTGTATAGTTGTAGTAATGTTATGTATGTCATTTCATATTCTACTATGAGAAAATATTAGTTTATATCTACATGGCATCACATATATTATTTAATAACAGAAAAGCTTTACGGTACATTGATGAGCTGTAATTTACTGAGCTATATTCCTTTTGTAGGACACTTGGATTTCCTACTGGGTTTTTGCCATTGTAAAAGATGATGGTAGAGATGGTTTTCTACCTAAAGCATTTTTCAACATCTATGCTGCAATATAATTGATATGCAATAAACTGCACATATTTAAAGTATACAGTTTAATAGTTTTTGAGATGTATATACTCTTGAATTATCACCACAGTCAAGATAATGAAGATATTTATCACCATCAAAAGTTTCCTTGTGGGCTTCCCTGGTGGCGCAGTGGTTGAGAGTCCGCCTGCCGATGCAGGGGACACGGGTTCATGCCCCGGTCCGGGAAGATCCCACACGCCGCGGAGCGGCTGGGCCCGTGAGCCATGGCCGCTGAGCCTGTGCGTCCGGAGCCTGTGCTCTGCAACGGGAGAGGCCACAACAGTGAGAGGCCCACGTATCGCAAAAAAAAACCAAAAAGTTTCCTTGTAACCCTTTGCAATCCCACTGTCCTACCCCTTCCCATCTTCCTGCTTCCTCTTTACAGGCAACCCCTGAACTCTTTTCTGACACTACAAATTAGTTCCCATTTTTAGAATATTATACAAATGGGATCACACAATATATACTCTTTTTTTTGTCTGGCTTCTTTGACTCAGTCTAATTACTTTGAGATTTATTCGTGTTATAGGGTGTATCAGTAGTTTATCCCTTTTTAATTGCTGAGTAGTATTTCATTGTATTGATGTGCAACAGTTGACTTACCCATTCACATGTCGATGGACATGTGGGTTGCTCTCAGGTTTTGGCTGTTGCTAACAAAGCTGCTCTGCACATTCAGGTACAAGTCTTTGAATGGATATGTGCTTTTTCTTTTGGGTAAACACCTAGGAGTAGAATGAATGACTCGATTATATGGTAGGTGTAGGTTTTCCAAAGTATTTTCATTCCCAACAGCAGTGAGTAAGAATTCCAGTTGCTCTATATCTTCCTCAGCACTTGGTCTTTGTAAATTGAGCCATTCTTTAAGGTATGCAGTGGTTATCTCATTGTGGTTTCCAGTCTTATGTTCCTGACAACCAGTGATACTGAAAATCTTTTCATGTGCTTATTTTTCATCTCTATGTCTTCTTTGGTGAAGTGTCTGTTCAAGTGTTTTGCCCAGTTTTTATTATGTGGTTTACTTTCTTATTATTGAATTTTGAGAATTCTTTGTGTGTTGCTTTATCAGGTCTATGCTTTGCAACAGTTTTCTTCTAGTCTGTGGCTTGTCTTTTAGTCTCTTAACAGTGTCTTTTGAAGAGTAGAAGTTTTTAAAATGTGTTTTCTTTGGATAAATTTTCAGAAATAGGATTAAAAGGTCAAAAATATCTTCTGTGTGTGTGTGGTTCTAGTTACCTCTTGTCAGGCCACTTTGGGAAAAGTATGAAACACTGTTGTTGAATAATAGTATGTTCCCTGGGGGCTTGCCAACTCTGGTCTTTATCAGTTGTATTTGTTTGCTATTTTGGTAAGTATAAAGTGTTACATCACAGTTTTATTGCACTCCACTCACCTGGCAAGTTGAACATTTACTTAAATTTGGTATAGTTAAAAGTTTTCCTTTTGTAACTTTTGGCCATTTATAACTAGAAAATTTGAGTTATTCTTACAGATTTGTACGAGCTTCCCTTATAATTTAGATGCCTAAACATGTGTAATATTTATCACAAATGTTTTCATATCAATATTTACCTTTTATCTCAGTTTTACCTCCCCACCCCAGCTGCCACTTATTTATAATTTCTCCTATTTCTTAAATAGTATATCTAAATGGCCAGTTGGGATAAACAGATTATTCTGTTTTGTTCTAAATTTGGGAAATTGCATGTCAAATTTTTCCTTATTATAATTTTATTATGGTTTGTAGTATGCAGTAGGAGTCTAAGTTTATATACCTGAATATTATTAAAGAATAATCTCAGAAGTTCTCTTTTCTGTTGCACTCAGATTGTCATATATTAAATTCCCATATAACTTCCGCCCTATACCTAAATTCTTTACTTTTGTTCCATAGATTTCTGAAGTCAGCAGCATACTTTCAGTGTGGTTTGCTTTATGACATAATCTGGTATTTCCTAAGACAAGTTCCCCTTTATTGTCCGAATTAATCTCTGAGATGATTTTTACAATTTTTTACATGCCACTAATATCTGTATATCCACTAAGAACAATATCATTAAGGCTTTTGTTTAGTTTTCACAAATTCAAAATCAAGCGTGTATGTTATATTTTACAGAATTCCCCTTGAAGCCTTCTAACATACAACTATTTATGCGTGCCAGCAAAGTATCTGAGGGGTAAATTAACTATATTATAAAAAGAATGTATTTCGGGGCTTCCCTGGTGGCGCAGTGGTTGAGAGTCCGCCTGCCGATGCAGGGGACACGGGTTCGTGCCCCGGTCGGGGAGGATCCCACATGCCGCGGAGCGGCTGGGCCCGTGAGCCATGGCTGCTGAGCCTGCGCGTCCGGAGCCTGTGCTCTGCAACGGGAGAGGCCACAACAGTGAGAGGCCCGCGTACCACAAAAAAAAAAGAATATTTCTTTTTGGTTACCTTCCATTTTGCTTCACAAATTTTTCATCTGTTGCCCTGAATTTTGAGAGGCTTTAGCATTCATTCATCTTGTTGCTCAGGCTCCTGTAGACTTCATGTTCTCTCTGGTCTCAGCTCTGTCTCTAACCTGTTCATTTGACTTTCCCCTTGATTTTTATTTTTCCAGTTAGATGCTCTATCAAATCAGTCAAAACTCGAATCTTCATGATGCTCCAGGAGCACTCACTGCCTCTAATAGTTTATCTCCTCACCATTGCTCAAAACTCAAGTTGACAGCTATCTATGTAACATTCATTAAAAAGTATTTTATAATGAAATTCCTCTAATTTTGATGCCAGCGCTTCTCTTAAACTCAAAGTTTGCTAAGGGCTCTTAAGTACAACCCAGCATCTGTGGGAGAAAAACCTAATTAAGAACTTTAATGGAAAATTTTCAAACGTACACTCACTGCATAATTTTGAAGCACTAACATTTTGAAATGTTTTTGTGCTTTCTTTTCCCAGCCCTGAATGAGTGGAATGTTCTCTGTGCTGTCCTGTGGCACTCTGGGGAGGACACTCAATGTGATGTCATGGTCTAGGGCATTCCAGGTCCAGGTCTTCTTCAGCCCGTAACTCTGCACGGCTGTGAAAAGCTTGGCTGATTGTACAACAAAGTCATCCTAACCCCAGAGTTTATCCCATATTCCCACATACAGTGAGAACAGTCTAGGAGTTGGAAATGAGTCGCAGAGTCTTGCTTCTAGTACTACATGCAGTGTGTATGTAGCTTTGAGCTGTTTGTATTCTACAACTTGGCTTTTCTTTCTGTGTAAAATAGGATCCACGTGGATTTCTTTGTGATCTCAGAAAGCACAGAATTACTATTAGCTGGGCATGGGACTGTGCTGTGAATCAAGAGACCTGGTTTTCTGGCCTAATTTTGTTGCTAGCTGGATAGGTAACTTTAGGAAAGTTGCTTTAGGCTTCTGAGCCTCAATTTCCTCATCCATAAAATGGCAAGAGTGGGTTGGAAAAAAAAAAATGGGTTGGGTGATTTCTAAAGTCTCTAGAAGGAAAAAATGCCTGCACGCTCTTATTCTGGGGAGGGGGTGGGAATTTGGAAGCATGATAGGCAGGTTAGACCCCGCCTCCATCCCAGGGTCCCAGAGCCCGTGGGGCTGACAGGCGGCAGATCTGAAGCCCTCATCGCAGCAGCCCACTCCACTGGGCGGGGCGGAGGGCAGGGGTAGGGGTGCAGAGAAGCGACAGGGAAGAAAAGAAGACATGAAGCGTTCCCACCTCAGGGTGTTTGTTCTGTACGGTCCTCCAGAGATGAGAACACCAAGCGCGAAGTTCAGACTCGTTTTATCCCTGCGGTTTGATTCAAACTAAGAAAAGGGTTCTGTTTGTTTTCTCTCCCCGCTGGGAACTGTTTTCAGTGAAACTTCCATACGCGGGATATATTTATTGCTAAAGAGTGTCAAGTGTGCCGAATAGTCAGACCATGCAGTCACAGAAAGAAAACTGCCGCGGAGGAATGTGCGCCCAGACGGCGGCACCCGGGACCCTCCTTCGAACACACTTGTTTCTTTAACAGCTCTGTCCATAACATCTTTCCTTTCATTCCTTTCTTATAAACTCAAATAAGCCCTCGAAGTGCTAAATGTTTTTCCTTTGCTGGCCATCAATCGCAGCATGATTTTATCAAACATGAATTTTCCCTTAGCTCGCAGTTGCATGCAAGGGGAAGCTGGCAAAATAGAGAAGAGGTGGTTGTGTGGAGGGGGGCGGGGGGGGCGCTTGTGCGTGTGTGTGTGTGTGTGTGTGGCGGGGAAGAGATCTGGCTACAAAAGTAACAAATGCTCCTTGTACAATATTTTGGAAATAGAGAAAGGTAAGAAAAAGAGAATAAAAACCAACCACATCCCTAGCAAATCAAAGATAACTGTTGTTAATATTTTGGTATTTAGTCTTTCTTGTTTCTCTCCATGTTTTTGTTAAGTGAGTTTTAGATCCCATGCTTTTCAGTCATTTTGCCGTTTTTACTTTATAAATAACCCTACAATCAACATATTTGTTCACACTTTTAAGTTATTTCCTTAGGAGAGGTTCCTAGATGTGGGAAGACCATACTGGGTAGTATGAACTTAGTTTTTCATTTTTAGGACTCCTGATTCTTCTTACCAAATTGCCTAATTAACAAATGTAACTGCCTCTTGCAGCATCCGCCCCTCTGTGCTCTCACTGATGATTGAATGTTATTTATTTTTCAAATCTTTGATAATCTAGTAGGTGGAAAACAGTATCTCATTTTTGGTTCTGTTTCCCTGATTGCTAGTAATATTGAACGTTTTCACATGTTGATTAGCTCTTTCTATTCCCTCTTCTGTGAATTATCTATCCATGTCATTTACCTCTTTTCTATGATGAGAATATTTACCTGTTTCTATTTTTATCACAACTATTATTCCCAGTGTGCTGTTTTCCTTTTATTTTATGATGACTTTTTGATCTGCAAAGTTTTAAGTTTTCATATATTTCAAACCTGTGATCTTTTCCTTTGCAATTTTTTCCCACTGCTTTTATACTGAGAAAGTTTTCCTCATCTAGAGGCCAGGTTAATATCCACTTCCATTTTCTTGGTTGCTTTGAATTTTAAGATTGTTTAGTGCTTTGGAATTTAGTTGGGTATTTAGCATGGGGTGATGATCTAAACATTTTTGTTTGCAAATTGCAAGCCAGTTTTCCCCTTATCATTTGCTAGATAAACCCTATTTATATATAATGTCTTTTTTTTTTTTTTTTTTTTTTTTTTTTTGCGGTACGCGGGCCTCTCACTGCTGTGGCCTCTCCCGTTGCGGAGCACAGGCTCCGGATGCACAGGCTCAGCGGCCATGGCTCACGGGCCCAGCCGCTCCACGGCACGCGGGACCTTCCCGGACTGGGGCACGAACCCATGTCCCCTTCATCGGCAGGCAGACTCTCAACCACTGGGCCACCAGGGAAGCCCTGTATATAATGTCATGATTATCATAGTCTGTATTGAGTTCTTTTACATCCTAGGGGACCTTTCCAGGCTGTGATCTACTCTCTTCCCTTATTCTTACACCAAGGGCACACTTTTTCCCCCCAGTTCTTATAATATGTTCTAAAACCTGGTATTTCTTGTTTTCAAATTGTTCTCAGCTCTTCCTGCCTGTTTATTTTCCAGATGAATGGTAGAATCATTTTTGCAGAGTTCCAAAAACCTCCCTGTGGGGTTCCGATGAAAATTGCATTCAACTTATAAATTAATTGGGAAGAATTTGGCATCTTTACTACACTCAGTCTTCCCATCCAGGAACACACATATGGACATTTAAAAATATCCTTTTGTAGGTCTCCATGGAATTTTGTAGTTTTCTTTATATAAATTCAACACATTTCTTATTAAGGTATTTAAAGATAATTTTATATATGGGGTGCGTTTTTTAATGGAATCTTTTTCCCCTTTAGTTTAGATCCACTATTTTTAATATCACTTTTTCCCGAATGACTGCCAAGTACTGACAGGAATCTAAGGGAAAAGCATATTTGTTTCTTTTCAAGCTTATAAACTCAGAGATTTAGAAGTAGAACTGACCTTAAATAAAACTTGTTTTTATATATGATAAAACTGGGGTCATGAAAAGTCAAATTTCTTTACAGATCATGTAACTTATTAGAAAAGTAGCTAAATAGATGAATACTTCCAAATGTCCATATTCTTTGTGTTGAGGACATATGAAACTTAACTGTCCAAAACAAAACCCACGATCTGCCCCCTTGTATTAATTTCCTATGGCTGCTGTAACGAATTACCCCAGACTTAGTGACTTAACACACATATGTTAGCTTTCCATACTAGAGGTTAGAAATCCAAAATGGGCCTCCCTGGGCCAAAATCAAGATGTCAGCTGGGCTGCATTACATCTAGAGGCTCTAGGGGAAAATCCATTTCCTCTCCTTTTCCAGCTTCTGGAGGCCACCTGCATTCCTTGGCTCATGGCACCTTCCTCCATTTTCAAAGCCAGCAGCTTAGCATCTTCCAATCTCTCTCTGACTCATTACTGAGTTTTCTACTTACTTCCCTCTTCCACCTTGAAAGATCCTTGAGATTACATTGGGCCCACCTGGATAATCTAGGATACTCTCCCATTTTAAGGTCAGTGGCCTTAATTCCATCTACAACCCTATCCCCCTTTTCCCATGGAACACAACCATACGTTCCAGGGATTAGGACATGGACATCTTTGGAGGGCCATTATTCTGCCTACCTCAGCAAGGATGAACTTTCAAAATGTATATTTAAGCACATTAGCTCTCTTCTTGAAGCACTTTGGCAGCTTCCCATAGCTCTTTGGATTATAACCAGAATCCTTAAGTGGCCCACCAGGTCCTGAGCAATTTCATTCCATTCATCCTCAGCCTCATTGGGCTCCATGCTCATCTCCACTCTGTACTCTGGCCACATTGCTTCTTCCGGTTCCTTGAATGTACTTGCTATCTCTTGCCATGAGGCCCTTGTGAATGCTGTCCCCTCTGCTGGGCAATTCGTCCCTGCCCTGTACTTCACCACCTTCTGTCTCTCCTCCAGGGCACTTAGCACACTGGTGCTTCTACTTCCTTGTAGAATTATTTAATTCTCTCCCTGGCTGAACTAAAAGCTGCAAGGAACTCTATTTCTTTTCTGCTCACCCCTACATCTTCAGAACGTAATGCACCTGTGTGCATAGTGGCTCTTAGTGTGTGTCTGATGAATAAGTAAATGAACTCAAGAATCTATTTCTCAGAAAAAGCATTTTTAGTGAGTATGTTCATTGACACAGCTATAAAAGCAAAAAGACTGGGGCATTTCAAAAGTCCAACAAATAGGGGCTTCCCTGGTGGCACAGTGGTTGAGGGTCCGCCTGCCGATGCAGGAGACACGGGTTCGTGTCCCGGTCCGGGAGAATCCCACATGCCACGGAGCGGCTGGGCCCGCGAGCCATGGCCGCTGAGCCTGCGCATCCAGAGCCTGTGCTCCGCAACGGGAGAGGCCACAACAGTGAGAGGCCCGCGTACCGAAAAAAAAAAAAAAAGTCCAACAAATAAGTCAATTATTATAATTCCATTTGATAAAATCATATACAGCCATTAAAAATGGAAATAATAAAGACTATAACAATGGGGGAAATGTTTATAGCACATTTAAAAGAGCAGAATACAGAATTTCTTACCCTAATCAGAAAGAAAAGTGCTACAATGATCATAGCAACTGGTTTAAGATCATGGGATGGTAAGCGATATTTCTTTTCTCCCATTTCCAAACTTTCCTATTCACATGTTCATACATACAGCACATGTTTCTTGAATGCCAGTGTGGGCGTCAGGCACTGCATCAAGTCTCAGAACAGCACAGTGAACAGCATGTATATGGTCTCTGCCTACTGCAAGTTTACAGTCAAGTGAGGGGGAAAACTAGTAATCATATAACACAGGTGGTCCCGTATTCACGGACTATCACTGTATTTGAGAAAACATGGACTCCTTTACCACATGTGCACCATAGGCTAAAGAAAGTATTTGTAGTTTGGGTTCATCATCATCATGGCACTAAAAATTTTAATTGAGGGGGAAAATTGTAGGAATAGACCCATTTCCTTTAGTCTTTAGGCTTTGAAGGAGATTTCCTAAATTGTCTTTCCAGCCCTTAATCACCACTTTCCAAGACATAGACTGTACATCCTACAAGGAAAACATCTGGGGAGGTGATGAACTTTTCCTGGTTACCTTAGTTCAACCACAGCAAAAAGATGTGTGCAGGTGGTCACGAGGTCACCATTGATGCCTGCTCAACACAAACTCGTTCCCAAACAGTTAGTGCGTCCTCTGCACCCAATTCAAGGAAACTGGAAAAAACAGTTTTCCCAACATAAATTTTCTTGTTTTCATATTCTCATATTTATGTACTCTATGACTGTGCCTCTGTGCTTGAGCATGATGTAAGTACTTAATTGGTTTAATAAATATCCTGAAATAGCCTCGTTGAGTTGTTACTAGAAGGGCACAAACATTTTACCTCACTTAGCCAGCACAGATCAACACTTAGTATCTTTAATGATGATCCGGATCTTTTTTAGTGGCTGAAATACTCCGTCATCAGTGATGTGGCCCTGCCTGTGGGCAGGAGAGACTAGATAATGGGTAGAAAACGTCACGCTGGTTGGGACCAGTAAGTTGAACCCCTGAAATCAGTATTGCTGTGGCCGTTTATGGGAGAGTCCAGTTTCTTCCCAAGGCTAAGAAGGGCCCCGCCCCTACCCCCCAACACACTCCTAATGTCCCTTGGTGATTTACGCATTACTGAAACCCTCCTTGAGCCAGCTTCTGTTCTCAGCCTGAGACCTCTGAAGGCAAATGTCATGCCAGCTTCCGGCACTGTGGTCACCCCGCTGGAGAGTGATTCTCAGTGCTGAGCAGGAGGGGAGAGGCCCGTCAGGATTGGGACGGGGGGTGTCGTGTACTTTGTGAGACCTCATTAAGCGGGGTGCATCCCCTCTTCTTCCCTCATCCCCATACCAACCTTGGGAATTATTAGTTCAGGGATAGAAAAGGAGTCCTGTTTTCTAGCTGTTATGTGAAGAAGCCCTTCCAGGTCCCAGTCCTAAAATATCCCCTCTGCAGTTGCACTTGGAGTCCCTTGGTCTTAGCCTAGGATTTGATTAATTTGGCCATGTTCATTCTCTTTGCATTTCATAATTTTCTAAACACTTGCCATATGCCCTCTGAACTTTCATCTCTTTCCACTGAAATTCTGTTTTGACTGAAATTCTAAAAAAGCCCTCATGGTTATTCCATTTGGTGTGACTTTGTGATTATAAGTGGGCTTTATTAATAGGCTACTTCTGATAATCTGAGGGAATTGTTTCATTATGAAGTGTTATTCATTTTTTATGTTGCTTATTTTTGTCCACAAACCCAGAGGTTTTAAATGCTGAGAGTATGCTGTAAACAAAAACATAAATAATTTATTGCAATTATGAAGTAAGGCCAGATTTTCTATTGGCTCAGTGATGCATGTCATTGAGAACTGGCCTGAGATGTAAAATCTTATTTTCCCTAGGGGATTATTTAAAACTACAGTGTAAGCAGTTAAAAATCTTAATTTTTATAAATTCCTATACTCTCATTTAATGAAAAAAAAAACCACCCTGACATGATAGAATTTTAAAATATTGTTCCTCTACCAAGCTATATAGAGTTAATCCCTTGGATTACTGTGAGTCTCTGCTAACACAGTATGAGAATATCTTTCAGGATCTGGCTGTGCCACAGTCCCTGGGGTGACTGTCAGGTCCTGTACACTCCTTTGAAATGTGAGTGCTTTTAATTAGATGGAGCAATGGATATTCTTTGTTTCTGTATTATTATATTATTATCCTTCTGTTGCCAGAACTCCCAGTCCCGTCTCATTGCAAGGGAGGCTGGAAAATGTGGTTTAGCTACGTTCTCAGGAAGAGAAGGAAATAAGTTTTGTTGAACACATAGCAGGCTCTGCCATGGAAACAGACTCCAGCCATTCCCAAATGGATAAATGGATAGTCAATGATCCCAGCTCCTTTTCCTACCAACCTGTTTATCCCCACCAATTTGAAATAAGCAAACAAAAAATTCCACAGTCCCCCATCATATATTATTAAAAATATATTCTTCTCGAAGAAGCATTATCTGACAATTGGTGTTTTCTGACTCCGAGGAAGTATGCTTTTTAAAAAAGCAAGCTTCCTCTCTGACAGTGGCTGACAGCATTATTAGCAGGGCATTTATAAATGGCTCGATGTTTATAGTTCATATTTCAACTTCAACTCTATTTGTTGCATTAGCAAAATGAAGCTTATTAAGCTTTATTCTTTTAGTCCGTCTCTCCAAGCATCTGAACCCCCTAATACTCAGCTTTCTTGTCTGGAAGTATGTAATCTTTCCTACATTACACTTGAAGGTTCAGCTCATTCCTAAACCTCCAATCAAGGATATGAACTTGTTGCTTTCAGAGAGGCCACGTCTGTTCATGGAGCCATTACGCCATCAGTTAAAGTGGTCAGAGTTCATTTTATTGCCTCCTTTGTGGAAGAACTTGTAGTGTAAATGCCTGTGTTATTGAAAACATAATTTTCCTCATGATTATGCTTTCTTTCTAGCCAGATCATAACCTGCTAGAAATCTATTGAGCATAGAGTGAAAAGCTCTTCAAAATAGCTGTTCTTAAGAGATTAAATGATTGCCATCTCTGTCCCATTTCTGTTATCTCATAATCAAGTTCAAGATGATACTAGATATCTCAGCTGAAGTGATTATCTATTTGAAATAGAAATGGTTTTATCTCCATTCATATTTCATACTATTGAAGGCAGGATCATTTTTTTTTCCCATTTACATTTATATATGTTTATGGTTCCTCTCACTGTTGTGGCCTCTCCCGTTGCGGAGCGCAGGCTCCGGACACGCAGGCTCGGTGGCCATGGCTCACGGGCCCAGCCGCTCCGCGGCATGTGGGATCTTCTCATACCGGGGCACGAACACGTGTCCCCTGCATTGGCAGGCGGACTCTCAACCACTGCTCCACCAGGGAAGCCCTCAACCTACTTTTTAAAGGCTAAAAATGGCTAACGGGGGTTGGCTTGCCTTTTTAGACTTCCAGTACAAAGACACTAGTTGTAGATTAAGATCCAGCATAGATTCATCAAAATGTACAGCTGTATCAAATCTTAGCAACCATAGCCGAGCAGCTTGACCAGAGAGAAGCTTGAGATTGACAGCTGCTGAGACACTTGCCCAGGGTCACCTAGCCTCGCCAAGACGAAAGCTCACTCCTAGGCCTTTTCTGGTGGATCACACTGCCTCCCTGCTGTATTCAGAGTAAGCCTCTTACACAGATATGGCGTGGAGAGAGAACGGAGGACCTAGTGACTCAAAAGTACAGGAACCAGATTTTTTATGATTAGCCCAAAGAGGCTCACTTTTGTTTTTGTTCTTTATCCTTAAAGCTGTCTGATCCATGCTATTTTCTTCCATCGCAATTTCTCTTCCAGAGATTCAAACTGAGAAAAAAGATCATGTCACTATTTATTAGCAGTTCTGCTAAAACACTTGATAGAGAAGGAATATGAAACTCTTTGCCCGAAATGGGACTTTGGGCTATATGTTGATTGCATTTATCCACATGCACACAAGCAGTCAATAATCAGGCATACTGAAAGTACATTCTTTCCTCCTTTTAAAATATCTCTAGCTTTACATAAGACTTCTCATTGTAAAAACCTAGTAAATAGGAAAAAGTGAGTCATTATTTATGGTTAATCGCTTTTGCCAGCTGTGACTGCATTTCACATCCATTTTTCTTTCTTTTTTCTTTTTCTTGGACTAGAGAATCTATCCTGTCACTCTTTAGGGAAAAACCATATTGGTCCCATCAATACCTTCTTTCAGCACATAATCACAGTAAGCCACTGTAAACAAAGATTTTTGTTGGATTACAGCAAGAAAGTAACTTCTTTAGAATGCAGAACTGTGGAGAATAATCCAGAATCTTGAGATAGCACCTAAAGAGAAAAATCTGAGTTATTTTAGGGTTTCTTTCAAAATGGAATAATTATTTCAAAAATATTGAATTTATGAGTGTCTACTCTATGTCTACCAAGTTCCAGATATTATAAGGTTTAGAAAAGCTTTCAGATGGAATACCTGGCATGTCAGGACACTTTTATTTGCAAGTACCAGGAAATCCATTTCATACTTCCTTTAACAACCCAGGGAATTTATTGGATCAGGTGACTAAGAGTTCTGAAATTGGGCATGCTTCAGGCCTGGTTGATTAGGCTCCAATTCACTCTAATTTTTCTGATTCTTCCCTTCACTGTGTATAGCTCCATTTTCAGGCTGATAATTGACAATGAAAAGCAGGTGCAAAAATTTTTGGATCAATAGCTCATAGAACTGTTGTGGACTTTGTACTCTTGTGGTAGGAAAAGGACCATTGTAATACCGTGTCACCTCTGCATCCCACCTGAAAGAGCTTCTCCTTTCTCAGCTCGCAAACAAAATTCCCAGGCTTCATTATGGTTGACCCAACTCTTTACCCATCAGCAGTAGTCAGAGGAGGAATGCCATGGACTAATTAACCAGCGAATCCTTAAACCAGTCACCACACTAAGGAGAGTGGAATTAAATTGGTTGGCTTAGGCCAGTGGGATCCCGCTTCTGGAGCTTGGGGTGGGGACCCATCCACCCAAATCACACAGCTGCTGAGTAGCACAGGGGATGGGGGCATAGATGCTGGGGAAGTAGCTGACAGCATCCACTGTGTCTTTCATCTCTCATCAGGCTGAGCCTGATCCTAATGAGGCCAAAGTTTTGCATGGCTTGTGTCATTCTTCGTTCCTGGCCATCCTTTTATCCTCCACAGTTCATCCTAAATGGCCAATTCCACCACCTGCCCACAGCCAGTCCATAGCTGTACCTCTGCATCCAAGTGGCAGAAGAACTCTCTTATACTGAGGAATATATTGTCCTCACCTAAAGTCTAATAATACCATTTATTGTTGGCAGGCTAGATAGTATTAAGTAAGACATGCATATGATACAGTGAAGAGAATGCTGCTCTCTTTTTCTGGTTGACTTTGGCATTTCAACTGCCTGGAACTTCAAACTTCAGAGCTCTTCTTAAAGGGAATATTTAATTTGCTCTAAAAATCATTTTCCAAATAGAAGAAACTGATCTGTTTCAATAGTGAGTTCCCTTTTACTTGAATGAGAATCTGATGTGACATGCTGTTGATGATGGCAATTTAAATGCCCCGTGAGAAGTTCATCTCTCAAAATAAACTTTTCACTGTGTCAGCCTGGGATCTCTCTGAAAGCAGAGCTTTGGGTGAGGGCTTACACTGGAGGTTGCTTGTTTGGGGCACAACCTTGGTGTGCAAGAGCGGAACAGGTAATGAAAGCAAACCGGCGCAAGGACCTCTTACCGCGGTTGTTACTTGTGTGAGCGACTCAGTCCCACCAGAACCTCCCATGAGCCGAGAGAACAACCTCAGAGGGACCGAGGGAAAGTGGTTGTCCATTGATGCCTGTCCCCTCATTGGTCAAGGGTCACCTATGGGGTGTTAACTCCTTTTTTCATACTTCCGGGCTGTAAGGGTGAGGCCCCGCCCAGGTGATTCCAGGCAATCCCAGGTGAACAGCGGGAGGTACCTGGTGACGTGAGGCACCCCCAGCAAAGGCTGGAGCAAAAGATGGGTGGCGAGTGTGTGAGGCGGGGCACGAAGGGGGTGCAACACACACTAAAGGGAAGGCATCTGCCAGAGCCGTGTAGGAACCTGCAAAGGACCAGAAACCATCTACGTGGCTCTTTTGTCTTTCCTGGGTGTCTGAATGACTTTTCTTTCTTTCTTTCTTTTAACATCTTTATTGGAGTATAATTTCTTTACAATGGTGTGTTCATTTCTTCTTTATAACAACACGTCTCTAAAAAGATAAAATTAATAAACACATCACCGACTGAATTGCTGTCGAGCCCTGCAGGACTCTCATCAACAAAGAGGCAAGCATGCCAGTGGGGAGAGCTGGCAGGGTCCTCAGAAGAGAAGGCTGCTTGCGGGCGGAGCTGTCAGCCTCACATCTTCAATTGGCGGGTCCTCTCATGCCCAGCAGGGGCTCCTTGCTTGGAGGGTAATTTTTACTCTCACTCTTCAGTCAGTATGACGGCTTTGTCCCTAATATAATGGTAGTTCTGACTTTCCTTTAAATTATTCCGTAAAGAATCAGAGAGAAAGAGGGCCTCTCTCCCTTTTCCCTGCCCCCAAAATTCCACTCAGAAAACTTTTCTCATTTACATCTTTGCCTCCACATTAAATTTCTCATTCATGTTTCAGGTGAATCAAATGCGGTGTCAACTTTCAACACCCCGTGTAACTATCACAGTCACTCAAAATAATTGCCGACTGTCAGTGTATGTGCTGCGAACACAGATATGCCCGCCACTGGCTCTGTTAGCACCAGAAGAAGGCAGAGCTTGCCTTCTTCTCTGGGATCCATTCAAAACCTTAGTGTCAGCGAGGCAGAGTGTTGAGGCAATTATCTGCTTAATCTGTCCAAGAAACATGTGCCTCTCTGCCCCGAAATCTCTTGTTTAGAAAAAAGAAAAAAAAGTCTTTACAGCAATTTTCTAGTAAGTATAGATTTAGCTGGAATGTTCCAGAGAATTGCCTCCAACTTTGGCTCCTCTAGCTCAGTGGTTTTCAATCAGGGATGGTTTTGTCCCCCCAGGAGACACTTGGCAATCAGGGGAGACATTTTTGACTGTTATAGCCGGGGAGGCCGGGGGAGGGCCAGGAGAGAGTCCTACTGGCATCTAGTGGGTAGAAACCAAGGGTGCTGCTAAATATCCTACAGTGTGCAGGACAGCTCCCACAGCAAAGAATGATCCAGCCCAAAATGTCAACAGCACCGACACTGAGAAATCCTGCTCTAGCTGTTGAGGATTTATACATAAATAAGGTCACTTGTTTAGAAAATTCAGACCAAAAAGAAAAAGATATTCCTTCCTTCAGTTGAAAAAGAGATCAATATTAAAGACTGTTTTAAGCTAAAATAACCCATAAGACGAGTTTGTGTTTAGCCTATAATCTTCAACTTCTGCCCAAATGAATATAGGTGTTTATAAGATTGCAGTTATATATAGTTTGTATTCTTGTTTCTACCTAAAAATGTCACTTTTATAGTCTTTACATCATTTTAATAGAGAATATTCCATTGTTTCAATTCCTCTCTCTTCGTTTCTTTCTTACCTTCCTTCTTTCCTTCTTCTTCTTTTTTTTTTTTTTTAAAGTAACTTGAGCAAAAGCATGCACTCTTTGAAATCTGGCTCTGGAGACCTGGCCATGGGGCACTCTTGAATTATTATTTTTATTTAAAAAAATTTACTTTTATTTATTTATTTTTGGCTGCATTGGGTCTTTGTTGCTGCACATGGGCTTTCTCTAGTTGCAGTGAGCAGGGGCTACTCTTTGTTGCGGTGCGTGGGCTACTCCTTGTGGTGGCTTCTCTTGTTGCGGAGCATGGGCTCTAGGTACACAGGCTTCAGTAGTTGTGGCTCGCGGGGTCCACAGTGCAGGCTCAGTAGTTGTGCTGCACAGGCTTAGTTGCTCTGCAGCACGTGAGATCTTCCCAGACCAGGGCTTGAACCCATGTCCCCTGTATTGGCAGGAGGATTCTTAACAACTGTGCCACCAGGGAAGCCCATCTTGAATTATTTTACAACAAAAATTATTTTCAAAACATTACAAGAAATTGTTATGATGTAAATTTACTATTTGTGAGAAACATTTGCTATTTATGTATTTTTAAAATTTAAAAACAACCTATGTTTTTCTTTAGAATGTAATATTAGAGCAGCATTGGTGCTGAGCTTAATAAAAAAATTCATAGTGTGAAACCGTGGCTACTTCAAGGTGGGGGCCACTTAGCCTCTAGGTCACAGGAACATATCTAGTCTGGGCTAAGTCCACACTGCATCACAAAAGGAAAGAGTATCTCTGGGCTTTCTATCCTGTTCCATTGATCTATATTTCTGTTTTTGTGCCAGTACCATACTGTCTTGATTACTGTAGCTTTATAGTATAGTCTGAAGTCAGGGAGCCTGATTCCTCAAGCTCCGTTTTTCTTTCTCAAGATTGCTTTGGCTATTTGGGGTCTTCTGTGTTTCCATACAAATTGTGAATTTTTTTGTTCTAGTACTGTGAAAAATGCCAGTGGTAGTTTGATAGGGATTGCATTGAATCTGTAGATTGCTTTGGGTAGTATAGTCATTTTCACAATGTTGATTCTTCCAATCCAAGAACATGGTATATCTCTCCATCTATTTGTATCATCTTTAATTTCTTTCATCAATGTCTTATAATTTTCTACATACAGGTCTTTTGTCTCCTTAGGTTTATTCCTAGATATTTTATTCTTTTTGTTGCAATGGTAAATGGGAGTGTTTTCTTAATTTCACTTTCAGATATTTCATCATTAGTGTATAGGAATGCAAGAGATTTCTGTGCATTAATTTTGTATCCTGCTCCTTTACCAAATTCGTTGATTAGCTCTAGTAGTTTTCTGGTAGCATCTTTAGGATTCTCTATGTATAGTATCATGTCATCTGCAAACAGTGACAGCTTTACTTCTTTTCCAATTTGGATTCCTTTTATTTCTTTTTCTTCTCTGATTTCTATGGCTAAAACTTCCAAAACAATGTTGAATAATAGTGGTAAGAGTGGGCAACCTTGTTTTGTTCCTGATCTTAGTGGAAATGGTTTCAGTTTTTCACCACTGAGGACGATGTTGGCTGTGGGTTTGTCATATATGGCCTTTATGATGTGGAGGAAAGTTCCCTCTGTGCCTACTTTCTGGAGGGTTTTTATCAAAAATTGGTGTTGAATTTTGTCGAAAGCTTTTTCTGCATCTATTGAGATGATCATATGGTTTTTCTCCTTCAATTTGTTAATATGGTGTATCACATTGATTGATTTGTGTATATTGAAGAATCCTTGCATTCCTAGGATAAACCCCACTTGATCATGGTGTATGATCCTTTTAACGTGCTGTTGGATTCTGTTTGCTAGTATTTTGTTGAGGATTTTTGCATCTATGTTCATCAGTGATATTGGCCTGTAGTTTTCTTTCTTTGTGACATCTTTGTCTGGTTTTGGTATCAGGGTGATGGTGGCCTCGTAGAATGAGTTTGGGAGTGTTCCTCCCTCTGCTATATTTTGGAAGAGTTTGAGAAGGATAGGTGTTAGGCCTTCTCTAAATGTTTGATAGAATTCGCCTGTGAAGCCATCTGGTGCTGGGCTTTTGTTTGTTAGAAGATTTTTAATGACAGTTTCAATTTCAGTGCTTGTGATCTTTGATAAAGGAGGCAAGAATATACAGTAGAGAAAAGACAGCCTCTTCAATAAGTGGTGCTGGGAAAACTGGACAGGTACACGTAAAAGAATGAAATTAGAACACTCCCTAACACCATACACAAAAATAAACTCAAAATGGATTAAAGACCTAAATATAAGGCCAGACACTATCAAACTCTTAGAGGAAAACATAGGCAGAACACTCTATGACATAAATCACAGCAAGATCCTTTTTGACCCACCTCCTAGAGAAATGGAAATAAAAACAAAAATAAACAAATGGGACCTAATGAAACTTCAAAGCTTTTGCACAGCAAAGGAAACCATAAACAAGATGAAAAGACAACTCTCAGAATGGGAGAAAATATTTGCAAATGAAGCAACTGACAAAGGATTAATCTCCAAAATTTACAAGCAGCTCATGCAGCTCAATATCAAAAAAACAAACAACCCAATCCAAAAATGGGCAGAAGACCGAAATAGACATTTCTCCAAAGAAGATGTACAGACTGCCAACAAACACATGAAAGAATGCTCAACATCGTTAATCATTAGAGAAATGCAAATCAAAACTACAATGTGACATCATTTCACACCGGTCAGAATGGCCATCATCAAAAAAATCTACAAACAATAAATGCAGGAGACGGTGTGGAGAAAAGGGAACCCTCTTGCACTGTTGGTGGGAATGTAAATTGATACAGCCACTATGGAGAACAGTATGGAGGTTCTTTAAAAAACTAAAAATAGAACTACCGTACAACCCAGCAATCCCACTACTGGGCATATACCCTGAGAAAACCATAATTCAAAAAGAGTCATGTACCAAAATGTTCATCGCAGCTCTATTTCCAGTAGTCAGGACATGGAAGCAACCTAAGTGTCCATCAACAGATGAATGGATAAAGAAGAGGTGGCAGATGTATACAATGGAATATTACTCACCCATTAAAAGAAACGAAATTGAGTTATTTGTAGTGAGGTGGATGGACCTACAGTCTGTCATACAGAGTGAAGTAAGTCAGAAGGAGAAAAACAAATACCGTATGCTAACACATATATATGGAATCTAAAAAAAAAAATGGTCATGAAGAACCTAAGGACAAGACAGGAATAAAGACACAGACCTACTAGAGAATGGACTTGAGGATATGGGGAGGGGGATGGGTAAGCTGTGACAAAGTGAGAGAGTGGCATGGACATATATACACTACCAAATGTAAAATAGATAGCTAGTGGGAAGCAGCCGCATAGCACGGAGATCAGCTGGGTGCTTTGTGACCACCTAGAGGCGTGAAATAGGGAGGGTGGGAGGAAGGGAGACGCAAATGGGAAGAGATATGGGGACATATGTATATGTATAACTGATTCACTTTGTTATGAAGCAGAAACTAACACACCATTGTAAAGCAATTATACTCCAATAAAGATGTGTAAAAAAAAAAAAGGAAAGAGCAGAATCTTGCTTAACAAATCAGGATGTAATGAGACAAATGCTAAAGCTCATGGTGATAAAAGTAATTATAACCACTTATCTGATGAGTCAAAAAATGTTCGTATTTTAACAGATATGAAAACTATCGGAATTCAGCTGATTGGACAGAGTCTAGTCCTGCCTGAAATTCTCAGTGTATCCCATTGTCACCCTGGGTCTTCTGCCCTTTGAAGTCCAGATAGTATTGCCTGGGACTCCCATTCCATATCCTGTGTAATTTTAAAGCACTTCCTAGGTTGTTGCAAATTTCTGGAAGGCCTGTGGCTCTGAGTTCTCACCTCTCTAATTCAGTTGAGGGTCATCTTACCGTACCCCACTTTTGTTGCTCCCTACTGCTCCCGCTCAGACAGAATTCATCTCCAGTGCCGAACCAGCACACACTCCCCAAACGCACCATCCCCCCTTAGACTGTGTGCCTGTCAAGCCCTTGGTGAAGATAAAGGAGAGGTTATAACACGCAACACGAACAACTTCAGAGCACACAGTAAACGTAGCAGTTAATTAAAGGACCTTTGATCACTGGGGCCTTTTTCTTGGGCCAGTTCCCATCGTATAGCATCCCAGCCTCCTCCCTACCCCTCAGTAGCCCTTCTCCCTGCATCCTGTCTTATCTTGCTCATCATCTCCTCCCTCCCAGATGGTCCTATATTGTTCATACTGAGTTACACAGAGCAGTTCAGCTGTCTTCAGTCCGTACTCCCCAAATCAATTCCAGCTCTCCCTTTGCATCTCAAAACCAAGCAAACCAAAAAGCCTTTAATTTAACTGGATTTACATGTCTAGAAAGCAGTTATTGTTGTTCATAGCAATTTATTTTCCTCTCGTCCATCTGTATAAACTTTGTTCATTCCTTTAAAAAGACAGTTGTGAAATATAAGCCTGTAGGTATGTGTGTATATATGCATATGTCTATATCTATGTCTGTAGCCACATGTCCAGTAAAAGAGCAGTTAGTTAAGTGGCTTCAAGTGCTTGGACTTCAGCTACAGGGCAGGTTAGACACAGATGTGTCCAGTGCTCTTTCTTGGTTTCCAGTTTCCAGCTCTTTATCTCTAAATTGTTCAGCCTGACACTCAAGGGGTTCCTTCCATTCAGAGTCCATGTCTCACTTGGTCTCTCTGTACCTGGTCTGTATTTACAAAATGCAGTCGAGCATGGAGACCACAATTGACCGTTCCTTATTGGTCCCTGAGTGATGGCTCCTAGGTGCCTTCTTCAGTGTGTTATTATTTCTCTGGCTAGTATTTTAGACTCTATAAAAACAATGATGATATACTTTCTTTAATCCCCGCAAACCTCCTGGGAGGCAGTAGATATTCCAAAATGTTGTCCACTGTTTCCCCAGATTCATTTACTCCACAAATTCATTCACTCTGCAAACATTCATTACCTGCTATGGGCTAAGAAGTGGGGACACCGCAGCAAACAAGAGAAAGTTCTTGCCTTCCCAGAGTTTATTTCTAGTTGGAGTGACGGTGGTGGAATATTTCAGTGCTGAATGTATGTTGGTGACACCAAGACAGCACACTCTAGTTTCATAAGGAGAGTATACTCCTTTTAGGGTTAAACACTGTAAACAGAAACAATGAAATGTTTTACCTAATGACGTTTTCTTCATCTCCTCAGCACACCACTAATTCTACCCACCTGCCACATCTGCTCATCCATTACATGGTGACTTGAGTGTGGGTGCTGTGAAACTTTCCTTCTTTGGAATAATTCCGTCTGCAATGAAAAACAGTATTTTAGCTTTTAAAATTATAGCTCTGAAATGTGAATTTCCTTTTCATTCTCCTTGAGATGACCATATATATATGTGATGAGGAAGAAAAGTTGAAGACAGTATTTTACCATGTCTCATTCTAAATATAAACATGATGTTCCTCCATTCATTATAAAAACGCCACTCCAAGCCTTATGAATAAACTTTTCCATTTTAATACCTCTTGGTTATACTGTGCCCATTTTATGATGAGAAGCTTTGGCAAAGGCAGCAAGAAAAATAAGAAGTTAATGGAGTTACAATAAAGTTATTTACTGAGAAAATCAGGCAAAAGGATTTCCTTTTCTACAAGCATTCAGCATCTCAATAAGTGAATAAACACACACACACACACACACACATATATATATATATATCAGAAACCGTTTATTCTAAATATTACTTTTCTAGGTTATCCACTTAACTCACCCTATGAGATTTATAGTTCAATCATACCAGTTCAGAGTGGGAAGAAAAAAGCCCATTTGTCTAATCCAATTCCTTGAGAAAAAAATACGTAGGCAATATTAAGAATCTTCAATTATCTAATTTAATAGAAGGGATGATTTATACTCTGTAATCAGTAACATGTGATACTGATTATTTCTAATCCCTTAGAAGAGATCTGACATTCTGCTTTTGGTCCTGTATAGCATGAAATCGTCATGTATATTTTACCAAAAGAAGTAACAGGAATAATCGCCGCTACAGTCTGCAGTCATTTTATACGAACCTACTGCAACATGGTGTTGCCCTGGGGCAGAGAAGTGGGGATTTTCTCTACTTCAAAAGAATGAAAAATTATTATCACTCTATCCAGTACCATTATAGACTTCAGAGACTTTGGCATGAAATATTCAGAAAGTTTATTTTAGAATTCAATATTTTAAAAGCCTGCTTTAAAGCTATTACGGTGATTAGTGGCTTTGTTACTTGGGCCAGTCCTTGCTTTAAAAAGCCCTATGTCATGGTTAATACCATTTGCTGTTTCAACAAAATATAAGTTGCACCAACCCAATAAGGCAAATAAGGCACATAATGCATTGTCTTAGAGTGCCCCCCAAAGAGGAATTGGAACCACAACTCATCAGTTATCTTTCAAACACACTCTTTTTTTTTGCGGTACGCGGGCCTCTCACCGTTGTGGCCTCTCCCGTTGCGGAGCACAGGCTCCGGACGCTCAGGTTCAGCGGCCATGGCTCGCGGGCCCAGCCGCTCCGCGGCATGTGGGATCCTCCCAGACCGGGGCACGAACCCGTGTCCCCTGCATCGGCAGGCGGACTCTCAACCACTGCGCCACCAGGGAAGCCCCAAACACACTCTTAAACACTGCTTTCACTGGTAGCAGTTGAATGTACTGCGTATGCCATGATATTGTCCTTCTGCTATGTGTTGTCTTAACCAGGTGGAATGGGTGCCATTCCTCTGCTCCCTGTTCAAGGAGCAATGCCCCTGTCTCAGTGGCTCTAGGGACACACACGGACAGCCCAGCTGAGGCCGCCCACACCCTCCGCTGACCAGCCAGAGACTCACATCTTCACCTCTCTCCATAGGAGTCAGAAAAGCTTATTAGGTGTTTGTGAGGAATTAACCAAGCTTCCGAGGCCATGAATGAAGCCAGTGAAAACTTCCGGAGCTTGAGTTAGCTGCATGGGAATTGCAACACAACCCCTTCTCTCTGGACCATCCTATGTACATAGGGAGACATGTGGAATAGAGTATAGAGCCCTGGTTTGGGAATTTAACAATCATGATTTGTTACTTATCAGCAACATGATCCTTCAGAAACCACTGAACCCCTTTAGGTTCAATGTCTGTAAAATGGACCCATCCTGGCATCTGTGCACAGATTCGATGAGACAGGTGATGTAAAGACAGTGCAAGGCAGGGTGTCAGTCACTGTTCCCATCATTATTATTTACTCCCAAATGTTTTTCTTATCTCTTAATTCTTTATTCCACACTTCTGTTGTGTAATGTGTGAAAGGAAAATCAAAATGGAGTTGGTGTTGCTAAGAGAGTTCTCTAAAATGGAGCCAGGAGACCATTAAGGAAGTGTGACTTCTGCACATCAGAATCTTTTGTCCTGATGACGTCATCCAGAACACCTTCCAGAAACGCAAAATATTTACTGGACCCTTACCTTAAAACAACGTGTGATTCCTCAAGGGCAAATCTTCTCTAACTTGAGTCAGAGTCAGTCACAGATTTCACCAGGCAACTTTTAACAACCCCGTGGCTTTTCGTCTCTTCCTCAGAACACTCTTTTGGGGTTACCCGAATTTGTATCTCCCAAATTGTAATTCTTCAGACCCTAAATAAACTCTTTTCTTTGCAGCCTCCTGCGTTGTGTTTTTGGTTGACAAAAGCATGTCTATTTATTGATACGTCACAGAAAGGATTTGCAGGATGACTAGTAAAACCATCACTCCTGCCTTTTTTAATATAACCTGTGCATTTGATGACATTCCTTTAAATGTATTGAATATATTATTTCTGTAGGTTTTAATAAATAACTTTTCCTTTCCTTCACACCTTATGTATTATCAAGGAAAAAAAAAGAGATAAGCATCAACCTCAGCCTTCAAGTAGATAAAATAGGTGCCTCTCACATAGACATGAAAAGAAATGAAGATTCTGATGTGCTCTTGATGCATAAGGTGAGACGAAACTAACCTGTAAATAACTTTCTGTTTCATTTTCCAGGGAAGTCGATCAAGACTCAGATGGTCACGTCAGCTTTAAAGACTTCGAATATGCCATGAACTATGGACAAAGGTAAGCCTAACTATTGTGTGCTGCTTTTGGCAACCTGTGGGGGGACCAAAATAGATTGTGATATATTTAGATGTCGAATCCCACTCTACCGATGATGTCATGCTGCATACCTTCCATTGCTTAAACTCTTCATCATGGTTCTCAGATGCTCACAATTGCTTGCACTGCCACTGGGATGGTCCCCAACCCCTCCTCTTTACTCTCAACCCCCGACTCCCCCCCACAACGCTGCCAGCCAGGATGCTCCACTCATCTACTGGTCCTTGCCACCCTACCCACAGCCTCCCTGATCCTCAGCAGTTCCTAGTGTCAGGAACTGCCAGTGGTATCGCTTTCCTTCATGCATTCAGCTTTGGTTGAACAAATAATAGCATGTACATGCAACTGAGTGTTGACTGCGTTCCAAGCTATGAGCAAGGCTTTTGGAAAACAAAGTTAAGACTTCTCTAAGACAGTGTATCCTTAGTAGTCATCAAAAATTATCATTGCAAAAATGGCCCTAGGGTGCTGGCTGTGCAAGATGGAAAAACCAGATTGAGCTGACATTAGTATGAGTCTTCTCTAGCTGCATACAGAGGAAGAACAGGGTGCAGTAAGGATATCGGAGGCAAAAGACTTACCTGCAGAACCCATTAGAATGGCCTGGGCCTGGGGTTCCTGCAGCAGAACAACAAGCCCTGGGCTGCCCGGCTGCCCTCTGCTGTACCCTCCCTGGTTCTGGGCGGCTCTGCCCTGCAACAAGAGCCTTAGCCATCTGTGTTCCTGTCCTGTTTTCTGCCCATCCATACCTGGGATGCGGGGACTGCTGTCCTAGAACAAAACCTGTGACCCTGGACATTCAGCACTTATTTTAAATAAATACTCCTATCAATACTAGTATTTTATCTGTAAATGTTCAGAATGCTAAACATTAACAACACTGTGAAAACATCTAATATAATTCAAATTTTAAAAGTATTAAAGGTCAAGGAAATATGTACATTTGTCAAAGAGAAACATTAAATAAGCATCCTTCTGACACAAAGTATTAGCAGATAAACTTAATAAACTGTCATAAGTCAGAGGAGCCTAAAGAGACATAACAGCTAAGTGTAATTTGGTGTTCTGGAGGGGATCCTGGAATAGAAGAAAGGACATTAGGTAAACACTAGTGAGGTATGGCCTTTAGTTCATAATGCTATATCAGTACTGGTTCATTAATTGTGACAAATGTACCACACTCATAGAAAATATTCATCCTAGGGGAAAGTGAGTGAGTACATGGGAACTCTCTATTCTATCTTCACAATCTTTCTATAAACCTAAAACTATTCCAAAATAAAAAGGTTGTTAAAAGATAAAGTCTTATTCCAAAATTAGCATACTAAACACTATCTAAAATGAAGAAGACTTTGAAAATCATTAAGAAGTACACATGAAATATTATTTCAAGAACAAAGTGGATCCATGGTATCATTGAGCATCACGTGCGTTTTAGGACGAATTGTTCTGGCTGATGAAAAGCCCTTTCTGACTTTGGGTGGAGTTGTATTCAGCAAGTGTTTTCATCATAAATTGAATAGTTGAGTCATTGGTCCTCATCTCAGTACATAAGTGATACTGCTTTTAGATGTTTAAAATATAAAAATTAGAGTAATCTACCAATAAAATGCTTACATTTCAGTAATTGCCAGAATACCAAAACCTGGTATTGCAATCACTATTTGGACCTTATTTCTTCCTGTAAACATGACAAGAGAGAGGGAGAGGTCACGTCCTCCCGTTGAGTGGCAGGCAGGAGGCCAGGGTGGGAAGAGCTACTGGGCAACTGCCTTGATCCGGGATTAGTCCCGGGTATCTTCGGTCTCAGTGAGGTCTCAATGACAGAAACCTACCCAGACTCGCTTAGACAGAAAAGGAATTTACTAGAAAATACTGGGCTAGCTTATATAATCCAACATAGGAAGGGCAGTGGTGCAGCCGGATTTCCAGGAAAATGAGAACGAGCAACACAAGCACGTCCGGACTCTGCCCCCGTCCCATGGTCACCGCAGCCTCACACCATTCTAAAAAGGAATTGGCCCATCATCTGTGCAAGTGCAAAGACCCTAGAAAGAGGCTTCAGTTGGCCCCTGGATCAGTCAACTCTGATTCCTCTTGAGGATATAGGCTTGGTCCCTAGGCACTCAGCCAGGTATGCTGAGGGCTGGTCACAGGAGGGGAAGTTGATAAGAGCAGGGCGGCCATCCCCTGTTCTTTTTTAGAAGAAAGCAATATGATCTGGACCTTCTCTAGGAGGGAGAGCACCTCGAGGATTTGATGCTTAGGAGGGCCCAGGCTCTCAGGGCAGAGCACAGACCAAAACAAGGGGCAGTGAGAAGCTGCTCATGTCACCTTCCCTCCTTATCCCTCTACACTCAGTCCAAATCCTTGTCTTGTTAAGCTTTGCCCCAGCTTCTCACTTCCAGGCCCCTGCCCCACCCTCATCCCCAAGCCACATGATGCTGTCTGCAGTGTGACCCTGTTGGTCTCCCTTCAGTTGCATGGCCCAAGGATGGGCATCTGTGCAAGCTGATCAGCTTGGTCTCTCCCCGTGGAAGACCTCAGGAATGAGAGTGAGGGAAGTGGAACAGCACTTCTCTGGCCGAATGAGTGTTTATGACTCAGGCGAGGGGCAGACGTGTTTGCCACCATGTGGCCTGGAAAACCAAGGCAGCTGGTTTGCAGTGAGAGCAGAAAATGAAACAGACACCAAGAGGGGAACAAGAGAGGAGCTAGAGAAACGCATGGTACTGGATTTCTGATTAAAGCTTATACACAAGGCCCAGTCATAACCCTTTGGGTCCTATGAGGTAACTCTGTATCCTTCCAATAAATCTTTCTGCTCAAGCCAGCTGGAGTTGCTTTCTGTTATCTGAAACCAAGAGAACCCTAACTGTTACAAGCATAGAGCCAAGGACAGATACTAGGTAACATCAACATTTACTGGGGCAGCAGAGAAAACAGTCTTCTAAATAGACTAAGAAGAAGCAGCCAAGATGGAAGAGGAAGCTGTCGCCAGATCTCTCTCGCTGATACCTCTGCCTCTACCTGATCTTTCACTATGACCAGCTCCAGTCTTCCCCTGTGGCAACAGCTCTCTCTCGGAGATCACCAGTGATTTCCAGTGGCCAAACCCACGAGCCCCTCTCGGACCCCATCACACTTGTCCTTTCTCTTGGGTCCTTCTCTCTTTAGCCTCCATAGCACTGCTCTCTCGTGGTATTTCTGTGCCCATTCTTCCCTGACTCTCTTTTCCTGTATCTTCAACTATCTCGTAAGTGTTAGTATTCTCCAGAGTACTCTCATTGGCCACTCTTCTTTTTTTTTTTTAATAAATTTATTTATTTATTTTTGGTTGCGTTGGGTGTTCATTGCTGCGTGTGGGCTTTCTCTAGGAGCGGTGAGCGAGGGCTACTCTTCGTTGCGATGTGCAGGCTTCTCATTGCGGTGGCTTCTCTTGTTGCAGAGCACGGGCTCTAGTTGCACCAGCTTCAGTAGTTGTGGCATGCGGGCTTCAGTAGTTGTGGCACACAGGCTTAGTTGCTCCGCAGCATGTGGGATCTTCCCGGACCAGGGCTTGAACCCGTGCCCCCTACATTGGCAGGCAGATTCTTAACCACTGCGCCACCAGGGGAGTCCTTGGCCACTCTTCTTGATCAACACATTCTCCAAGGATGATTTCATTCTCTCCCAAGACTTCAGCTATCACCTTTATGGGTATGACTCCACCAACCAAACTTTATCTTCCGTCTTGATCTCTGCTGCACCCAGACCTGTGTTTTCATTTGCTGGTTGGACGTTTTCACCTCAACCCAAGCTCACTGAACTGAAATCAGACTCATTGTTTTCTCTGATTTCCAAAATTGGCTTCTCATTCTGTGTTTTCTATTTCTGTTAATGGCATCCATCCCATCCCCCACCCCAAGCTCTCATCTGAACCAGACACCTAGGAGTTTCTTTCAAATCTCCCCCATCCTCCTTCACTGTGACATCCAGTCAGTCACGCATCCTTTGAGTCTGCATCTGCAAAAACTTTCATGACATTTCCTTCCATCCATCATGATCTCTCAGCCCATGTTCTTATTCCCACTCCCATCCGTCCATCGGGCCATATGTTCTTCTATTCGTTGTTACAAAGATGAGTAAAGGGTGTGGTGACAAGTAAGAAATAGACCCCACTGTCATGAAATTTAGTCCAGCATGTCAGTTATCTTCTCAAAGCACAAATAGAATTGGTTTTTTTTTTCTCTGCTCAAAAGCTTTAATAGCCATCTTTTCTATTGGGTCATGTCTAACCCTTAATGTGCCATTCAAAGCCCTCTACAGTCTTGTTTCCACTTGTCTGTTCAGCTTTATCTTTCACAACTACCTCTACTATACCATCCCACAACCAGGCAACTCACACACACACATACAAGTCCCTTAGCCTAAAAACACCAAAATAACAACTAGATCTTTGCCCCAAATAGAAAATTAACAAATAACCTTGGAATTCTTATCTGATGAGGTAATAGGAAAATACACCATAAGATAAAATTCCATTTTAAAAAAACATTGGGTCACCTTCATCCTAGTGAATTTGTTTTTTTAATTTTTATTGGAGTGTAGTTGCTTTACAATGTTGTGTTAGTTTTTGCTGTACAGCAAAGTGAATCGTATACATATATCCCTCTTTTTTGGATTTCCTTCCCATTTAGGTTACCACAGAGGATTGAGTAGAATTCCCTGTGCTATACAGTAGGTTCTCATTAGTTATCTATTTTAGGTATATTAGTGTCCTAATGAATATTTTTCCTTCCCCATTGTCACCTTTGAGGGGGGGAAGGGGGGCTAATTTTGCTGGGTATTTTGTATTATTTTATTTTATTCTTGAAAATTGATGAGATGGACATTAGCATCCTCTCTTATAAATGAGGAAACCACCTCAGAGAGTCTAAGTAACGTGGCTCAGGCCAGGTGATGGCGATGGGTGGAGTGTCAGGGTGGAGATCCAAACCTGTCAGCCTGACTAAGCATAAATAACAGCTATTATGCTACATCACCTCCAGTGGGAAAATCATCTATGACACTGGTCCGTATTCTTTGGCCACACTTCATTTTTGATCCAAAATGAGTTTATCCAGATTCATTGGCCATCCCAGGTCAAGCTTCTATCACATGATAGGTATTAAATACTAATTCCCATCTTACACATCACCAAGCTTAATCCAAATTACACTGGGTTATTAATCAAATCCACTTTCAAAAGACAAAGATTTGCCACCAGAGACAATATCTTTTAAAATGTGCTGCCAGCTCTAAAGGCGATTTTCAAAGAGGATTTCTAGAAATGCTCTGAACAGTGGAAGCATTTTTTGAAATAGATGTGCATCTTCATTGGGCAACACTCACTTATGTGTGTAAATTCTAAACCGTAGTTTTCAACAGTCACGGTACTTGGGATTCACGCTTCACTTACAGAATTGTAATTTAGGGTTAATAAAAATGGTTGCTTTCCTTTTTCTTGTACCTTCTGAGAAATCTGTTTAGAACTGCGGAATTAGACAGTTAAAACCCACACAAATGGAAATGTAATGGCATTAGGGATAGCAGCTCACAAAGTGACCTTTCTTACAAAACAAATTTAAATTGGCTTGGCCACGTGGATTCAAAAGTGGCTGAAAACAATTTAACATAATAAAATATGGAGTGTTCAATCTAAATTTCTCTTAGATTGCTAAATTGGTAAAATGCTCAGAAGTGTGAATCAAAAAGAACATTATTCTAACTTCACAGAAAATGCAGATTAATTTATATGAAGACATAAACTGAAATCCAAATATACTCCTTATTTTATGATTTACTGATCCTTGGCAGGGGAAAAAAACTTCAAAGGAGAACAAAGCAGTTAGGTTTGCTGTAGTATATTCATTAGGAAGAACAATTTCAATAATACTACATTTTTACCAAAAAATTGACCAAGGGTCTGGAAGTACATCGCAAGTATTATAATAATAGTCACTGTAAAGTAGAAGCCAGGTTTGGTCATCTTCTTTGTTTTAAAGAAGGAAGCCAACCTTGACTTTAAATGATGTTTCTAAGGTTAAACATGGCAGAAATAGTGCTTGAGTCAACTTCTTTACCAAGCATTCTCTACTGCTACTTACATTGGACTGCTTGTGGGATGAGGTTTATTCATTGTCTTTACTTTTTTTTTTTTTTTGCGGTACGCGGGCCTCTCACTGTTGCGGCCTCTCCCGTTGCGGAGCACAGGCTCAGGACGCGCAGGCCCAGCGGCCATGGCTCACGGGCCCAGCCGCTCCACGGCACGTGGGATCTTCCCGGGCCAGGGCACAAACCCACGTCCCCTGCATCGGCCGGCAGACTCTCAACCACTGCGCCACCAGGGAAGCCCCATTGTCTTTCTTTTCTCCCCCTTTTTCCCTTCCCTCCCTTCCTCCCTCCTTCCTTCCTTTCTTTCTTCCTTCCTTTCCTCCCTCCCTCCCACCCTTCCTGCCTTTGTTTCTACTATCCCTGTCACATCCGTAGGTAGAATTACAGACACTGAGCCATCCAGGGCTCTATCTGACCTGCTTTTTAACGGATGTCCTTGTGTCAACAGATTCCACCCCCCACACTATAAATAGAAACCAAAATTCCAGCATACTTCATGTATTTTATCAACTATGAAAACCTCTTGGCCATTATCTCTTCAAACACTTCTTTTATGACATCCGTGAAGAGAATGTCCTCTCAGAATCCAGTTACACGTATGTTATGCCGCCGATATGATCTGACGTCTCTCTCATTCTCTGTTCTCCTCCTCCCCCTCTTCCTCCCTCAGTTTAACTTTCAGTTCAGTAATTTCTACTCACTCACTGCTGGTGGGAATGCAAAATGGCACAGCCACTTCCGAAGACAGTTTGACAGTTTCTTACAAAGCTAAGCCTAGTCTTACCAAATGATCCAGCAATCATGAACCTACATATTTACTCAACTGATTTGAAAACTTCTCTCCACAAAAAAATTTGCCCAAGAATGTTACTAACAGCTTTATTCATCATCACCCAAAGCTGGAAGCAGCCAAGATGTCCTTCAGGAGATGAGTGGATAAACAAAATGTGATACAACCATACAATGGAATTATTATCCAGTGATTAAAAAGAATGAGCTGTTGACCCACAAAAGCACATGGGTGAATCTTAAATGCATATTTCTAAGTGAAAGAAGCCAGTGTGAAAAGACTGCATTCTGTATGGTACCAATACGACGTTCTGGAAAAGGCAAAACTATAGTGATGACTAAAAGACCAGTGATTATCAAGGGTTTTTTGTGATGGAGGAGGGTTGAATAGGTAAAGCACAGGGAATTTTTTTTTTTTTAGTGTGGTAAAATATGCAAGATGAGCCAGAAAGTGAGGAAGTGCTCAAAAAGCGAAACAAAACAAAATTTAAAAAAAAAAACAACTTACATTGGTAGGGGTATATCAAAGGGACACAAGAACCAATAGAAAGAGCTCCAAGTGGCCAAAGCTGGAACAATTTGAGTAACAAAATAAAGTGGTTTGGATTATAACTCAAAGTATAAAATAAATATCCATGAGTCCACACTGATTTAAATAAATGATTGAATAACTAAGTAGCAGCGTTGAGACAAATCTCCTTTGCAGAAGAATTCCAAATGATTTACGTAGGTACTCTGCCTTCAAAGAGGTGGAGCATAACTCTCCGTTCCTTAAGTGTGGACTGCATATAGTGACCTTCCTCCAATGTACTGTATGGAAGGGAGACATAGAGTAACAGTGGTGAAACCTGACAAACACTACTTGAGCCAGGTGATCAAGGTCAATATCAACAGTGATAAATCTTGTTGATACTATGTACCCTTATGTATGTGATGAAAATGACCCTTAACCTCTCTGGCTTTCCTCCTCAAACCCCACAACCTCAGTCCAGTCATGGGAGAAACAGCAGACAAATCCTAATTCAGAGACATTCTACAAAACACCTGACCAGCACTTCTCAAAACTGTCAAGGTCAAAAACAAGGAATGCCTGAGAAATGTCACAGCCAAGAGGAGCCTAAGGAGACATGACAGCTAAATGTAATGTGATAGCTGGGATGGGATCCTGGAAAAGGAAAAATACATTAGATAAAAACCCTGGAAAACTGAATAAAGCATGGGCTTTGGTTAAGAGTAATGTCAAAATTGTTTCATTAATTATAACAAATGTGTGATACTAATGTAAAATGTTAATAATAGGTGAAACTGGGTGTGAGGTGTATGGGAAATCTGTACTATCTTCACAATTTTTTTTTGTAAATCTAAAACTGTTCTAAAATAAAAGTTGATTTTAAAATTTTCAGGTATTACTGTATGGTGGAAATTATGTCCCTTGCCACTCTAAATTTATATTACAAGTCTAGATGTCAATTAAAAATATATAAAGGGATTATATATAGTTTTTCAAAATAATGTTATAGGATACATTAGCAAAAAATGGAAAACCACCACTTAATGGCAACTTTATAGGACTCTGAACTCTCAGCAGTGTCCCATTGGGGTCAGGCTTTTGCCATAGGGAAGTATGCTCACAACCTGTTGTATGGATTGGTTTCTGACAAAGAAGAGACCTCATATATCTGCTTTTGAATTGCATTTGGAGAACCTCAAAAAACAAACAAAAGTGCCTAGCTTTCCTATAATACTGCTTGCAATATACATTTCAAAGGAAGAAATCTCTTAGCTTTGGACCTATCGAAATGAAAGCCCTTTGCATGTGTTTTGAACTTCATAATTCCTACAGCACTGAGAAAACCCACAGGTATGGTTCCTAGATTCTCCCTGTGGCCAGTCTCAGAAGGCCTGTAAATATGTTAATATAGCCAAACATGGAAACAACCTAAGTGTCCATCGATGGATGAGTGGATAAAGAAAATATGAAATATATCTGTATCTGTACCCATACAATGGAATATTATTCAGCCATAAATAAAGAAGAAAAGCTGCCACTTGTGACGATGTAAGTGGATCTTGAGGGCACTATGCTAAGTGAAATAAATCGTACAGAGAAAGACAAATACTGTACTGATTTTCAGCCTTTTTTCTTTTCTAATACTTATATTTAAGGCTATAAGTGTCATCTAAGCCCTGCTTTAGCTGCATCTCACAAGTTTTGGTATGTCTTGACTTCAATTATATTTTGTTCAAAATATTTTCTAATTTCTGTTGTACTTTCTTCATTGACACATGGGCTGTACAGAAATGCGTTGTTAAATGTTCAAAGGATGTGGTATTTCTAGTTTTTGTTATTGATTTCTAGCTAATTCCACTGGTCAGAGGACTTATTTTTAATGTTTTCAAATCCTTGAATCAATTCTCTTTTAAGCCCTTCAGTTCTCCAGTGAACAAATACATCTTCCCATGTATTTAAATAAATTTTAAGTATAATTAAGTAAACTCTATAATCTGATGTCTAAGTCTCTTGAATGTTTCAGTAGTATTTGTAAACTCGAATTTCAACTCAAAATCATAAGTCTAAAGCAACTTGTATTTTTTAAAAATATTTATTTATTTATTTATTTTGGCTGTGTTGGGTCTTAGTTGCCGCATGCGGGATCTTTCGTTGTGGTTTGCGGGCTCTTCGTTGAGGCACACGAGCTTCTCTCTGGTTGTGGCATGCGGGCTCTGGAGTGTGCGGGCTCAGTAGTTGCGGTGCTCGGGCTCTCTAGTTGTGGCATGCGGGCTTAGTTGCCCCGCAGCATGTGGTATCTTAGTTCCCCGACCAGGGCTCGAACCCATGTCCCCTGCATTGGAAGGCAGATTCTTAACCACTGGACCACCAGGGAAGTCCCCCAACTTGTATTTTAAATTGGAATCACAGAGTGAATCTGTTAATCAGTCTAAAGCTGTGCTAAAGTCACCAGCACATGTGACTACTTAAATTTAATTTTAACTAATCAAAATTAAATAAAGTTAAAAATTCAGTTCCTCACTGGATAGCCATATCCAGTAGCCATATTTCAAGTGTTTGATAACTACCTGTGATTGGTGGCCGCCATGTCGAACCACGCCAAAGAGAACATTTCCATCATTGCACAGAGTTCTGTTAGACAGCACTCCCTAGACACTCCTGTTGGCCGACCTGGGGCCCTGATCCTGGTCCAGTCAGGTGACGGAACCCTGTGGTGATTTATGCGAACATCATCCCACACAAGGGAGCTACTGTGGGGACTCCTTAGAAAGCGATTAAGGGAGATAAAAACATTCTGAGGCAAACTCCTGCTCACCCTTCAAGGCCCCATGCCAACCTCACGTCCTATGTGACAGCGAACTCCTAACGCCTTGGGAGATGAGTCATACTTTCTTCGGGACCCACTCCCACAGCTGTCACTTCTGAGCCCTCCTCACATTGTAGTGTGGTCGGTATACTTCCAGTTCCGCCTCCAGCTTTGGACTACGAGCTTCCCGAAGCCGGGACCATTTTTTATCTTTGCGTCTTTAGTGTCTGGCACCGTGCCCGTGCGTGACAGGTTTGCATACATTGATGAATGAGAGGGAGGTTTCTCTGAGCGGCAGAGCTGAGAATCCGAAGGTGTGAATTCCCCTCTCCACTGGGTGTTTGAATTACGCTCCTTGGCAAGTCAGACACTTTCCTTGGGTCTCAGTTTCCTCTTCCTCATCAATGTCAAGGAGGAGGTTGACTTAGATAAGATTGCTCATTGCCTGTTAGACGTAAATAAGTGTTATATGAACAAAGGGTGCTGTGGCCAAGGAAGCTCGGGAAACACTTGGTCAAACATGACAGATGGGTGTTTTCTTACTGTAGGAGTTCACAGGAACTTTAAAATGCCGAAGTCCGTTATGGCACTCCAAGGAATGGGTAGAATGCAGAGTTTCTCGGACTTATTGGATGGACCATGTAATTCTGTGTTTGTGTGTGTGTGTGTTTATGTGCACGTGAGGATATAGAGAGAACCGTCTTCAAGAACTAATGTTCCGGGCCTCCCTGGTGGCGCAGTGGTTGAGAGTCTGCCTGCCGATGCAGGGGATACGGGTTCGTGCCCCGGTATGGGAGGATCCCATATGCCGCGGAGCGGCTGGGCCCGTGAGCCATGGCCGCTGGGCCTGCGCATCCGGAGCCTGTGCTCTGCAACGGGAGAGGCCACAACAGTGAGAGGCCCGCATACTGCAAAAAGAAAAAAAAAAAAAAAAAAAAAGAACTAATGTTCCATGGATTATACTTTGGGAAATGACTGATTAGCTGTCTCTAAGCCATCTTCCAGTTCGATGTTTTTATGTCTTACGAACACGCTGCCATCTTGCCGTCCCTGGTACCTGACTTGACTAGTGGTGTGACTGTCAACTCATAAGCCACACACTTAACCTTCCACTCCCGCTGCCCCTGCTTCCTCATCTCCCCTTGCACCCCTGCCCCACCCAAGTGAAGACACTGAGCAACTCGACTTGAAACACCGGGAAGGAAGGGCCTGGGTGCAGCCACTTAACTTCAGACCTCAGATAGTGAGGTCACGTCAGAGCTGATCTAAGAGCAGCTGCCTTGACAACTGAAGCATAAGACAGAATGATTTTATTTTAATTTAAATTGATTTTCTCAGCTCTATCATGTTTCTTCCATGATATCATGGAGGTGACTGTTTAATATATCTAATCTTAGCCATAACCTAATATACCGGGCTTTCATGCCCAGGAATTGTTAAAGCGGCAACAGATTATTAATGTTATGTTCATAAGAAAGCAATGATGAAATATTATACAGAGTTCCTATTCCATATATTAGTAATGAAGACCTTTTGTGTTTTTGTGGGCCTGATACTTTACACTGTGTTTGCCAAAAAGATTAGAAAATGTTTTTGCCTTCTCAGCAAAAAGGCCCCCGATTAGGCTACGTGACTAGAAAATATTTGCGACAGGTAACAAAAATGGCCATGGGCATGGTGAGACAGGAGGCAATGAACTTATTTTAATCTGAGGTGCCAGGAATAGCAACATTCTTGTTGCTCAGGAGTGAAACAAACAAGCTTATCAGCTGCCTTGGAAATACAAAGTAGAAAACAACAGTGCTACCACAAAGCTCAGTCCTGTGATAAATTGCCACACGGTCTGGAACTTAACCAGCATTGATGGTAGAAACCCGTGTCTAGTATGTGCCTGCCGTTGGCTGACACTGCTGTCAGCACTTCACACGCACTATCACAGGTAATTCTTGGGGCGACTCTAAGACAGAGGCATTACCTTATGGTCAAGATGGGGAATAAGTGCGGAGGAGTGCAGGTCAGTGGCAGACCTGCGATTTGAACCTGCACAACCTGTCTTCTGAGCCTGCCCTTATAACCACAACGCTGCGAATGGAGACCCCTGGCCTTTCAGGTCTGAGCTCGGGGTCAGGGGCGGCACCGCAGGCCTCCAGCCTATCCAGAAGAGCTTCACGTATTTCCACTAACGCACTCATTTGCCTGCACCTCCAAGGTTACCTCGGGTCTCACAGTGACCCCCTGGGCAGACTGTGATTTGGTGTGGGTGTAGCAGGTCAGACAGATCTCCCATCACTCTGCGACTCCCCAGTGGAGGTGACCACAGTCACACGCTCATCAGAAAGTCCACTTGGTTCTTCGTGGAGCCAGTATCACCTGAGGATTGGTGACTTGTAAACACGTACACACACACACACACCCGACGTCTCCTTCTTCCCCACAGCCACACACGTCCTCCAGCCCAGCGGTCAGCCCTGCACTGCGCTCAGTCGTGTGGTTCTCTCTGCACTCCCAACAATTTCTTGAAGGAGACAGGCCTCCTCTGTGCTCTGTTGGCCTCTCTTCCAAGAACATGGGCTGCGTGTTCATCCCCTCCTGGGCCCAGTCTTATACTCAGGTGGGTGAGATGCACCTGGGTGTGAGGCCCCCTCACATCATGAGGAGGAAGAGGTTGTGTAACCTGTGGATTCCAACACCCCAAACTTCATGTCGCCATCTTGGCTTCTTCCTTTACCATCGTTGGGCTTTGGCCAGACACGTAGAAATTCTGAAAAGCAAAATGCCATTTTCTTCAATCACGTGATTTTTGAAAATGGGAGAAATAATACGACATTGACTTAGCCAGTGCCCTTTCTGTGCAGATACAAGGGTCATTGGAACTGTGATTTAAATACTAATTATATGCCAGTTTTAGTTTAAAGTTTTTTGTGTTTGTTCTTTTGCAGAAGCAGTCAGGGGAGTGACTAAAAGCTTATTCATTCCCAGGGTTTTTATTTTGGAAATGAACATGCTGGCACAATTTTAATTGGGTTTTAGTTGTTGTTGTTTTAATTCTCACAGTGATGGCTTGGCTATGTCTTTTGGGACTGCAGAGGGAAACTGGCATCTGGTGTTTGAGGATTCCAGGGATTTGCACCATATTTATGTGTAATAACTCTACAGTAAATAAACAGAATGAATAATTAAGTGAATAATGAGTTTCTCAGAAAAGAAGACTCCTCTTAAAACTGCAACAGAAATTCTCACGTGTGTCCCACCCTCCCTCCTGTGTGGTGATTCCATGCTGCTCTCACTGTGTCATTGTCCCTTGGAAACCAGCAAGGACATTTTCCAAGCGGAAATCAAGCATGCCGTTTGTATCACGGTTTGATACAAACAAGATATTTTCTTCCAATTGCAAGGATGTTGGATTTATGTCTCTTAGAATTATCTTTTTTTTTTACCCTAGAGAGAGAGTCATTTGCCTCTTTAAAAATAAAATCCATGAGATTAAATTTCACTGAACAGTGTTGCTCTGAGGGAGTAAAAACTTGAAATTCCAGGAATTTGCTGTATCTAGTGAAATTACATAAATGCATGTTAATACTCATAGTAGCCAGGACAAGGTGCCCTTGCTTCCAGACGCAGCCCTGGCCCAAAGTGGATCTCTCCAAAGGTAAAACCACTGTATAATTACTGTTTCTTCTCCATGTGTGTTCATCCACTCACTCATATGTTTTTACTTGTCTATTCATTCGTTCATGCCCCCAAGTATTTACTGAGCACCTACTATATGCCAGGCACCGTGCCAGGCTCTGGAGATACCATGGTGGGCAAAACCAGACCCAGTTCCTGTCCTTACAGAGCTTGCATTCTTCTCAGGGAAATAGCAATCAAATAATGAAATGAAAGTTAAGTTGCAACTAATTTTGACAACTAACTTTAACTATGACAGTTTCTATGAAAGAAAGGGTCAGTCTGCTCAGGCTGCCATAACAAAATCCTGCAAACCGGGTGGCTTAAAAAGCAGGGATTTATTGCCTCACAATTCCGGAGACTAGAAGTCCAAGATCAAGGTTTTAGCAGATTTAGTTTCATCTGAGGCCGCTGTCCTTGGCTTGCAGATGGCAGACTTCTCATCGTGTCCTCACATGGTCTTTCCTCTGTGTGCGTGCATGTCTGTGTCCAAATCTCCTCTTCTTACAAGGACACCAGTCGGATTGGATTAGGGTCCACCCTCACAGCCTCATTTTAACTTAATCACCTCTTTAAAGGCCCTATCTCCAAACAGTCACATTGTGAGTACTGGGAGTTAGAGCTTCAACGTATGAATTTTGGGGGACACGATTCAGCCATAACAGAGAGTAATCTGGTTCAGATGGAGATGTTAATGGGGAAGGGTCAGATATTAATGGGTGCCCAAGCAGGGACATAGGGTGGGCTTGCTGAGGATTAAATGGGAATCTAAAGGATGATTAAGAGCTAACTAAACACAGTGGAGGGGAAGGGCATTCCAGGAAGAGGGAAGGGCACTGCCAAGCCTCCTGGTGGGAGGGGCATGGCAGGGAGCAGAGACCAAGGGGAGGTAACCATGGTGTCTGAGGAGCTGTGAGACACGGCGTGGGGCTAGGATGACACTGACATTGTCAATGGGGACAGCCAGGCCATGCAGGGCCCTCTAAACCAGGGCAGGGAATTTTGTCTTTTTCTTGAGAGCAATGGGAGACCATCGGAGGTTTTCAGTGAGGGCAGAGGTGGAATGACCAGATTTGCTTTTGGAAATTATCAGTCTGGCTGCAGGTGGACGACGGATGTGAGGGGTTCTGGAGTGCATTCTGGAAGAGTGTTGGATACAGGAGAATGCTGCAGACATCCAAGCAAGAAATGAAAGTGGCTTGTTTTCAGGAGGTGGGGTGGAATCAGAAAGAAACAAGTGGATCTGATAGATCAATGGGGACAGTGGGTTAAATTTGGTGGCACTGGATGGCAAGGGTGGATATGCTGGGCACCAGGTGAGGGAGAAGATGACAAAGCTGTCTCCTTAACTGGAGATGTCTGCCTTCTATAACTGGGTTACCTAGGTGCAAGTCAGTGGGATGGAGAGCATCAGAAGAGGCTCATGTTAGAACTGACTTTTGATCATATTGACATCAGTAGACACCAAAGGCCCCATGGGTCCTCAGCACAGATACCTCTTTCCCCTGCACATGCTGTTCTGCCTTGGACACTCTTTCCTGCTTATGCTTCACCACCCACCCACCCTTCATGGCTCAACCCAAGGGTCAACTTCCTCAGCAGCAAGGCCTTCCTGCATTCCTCAGACTGGGCTACATGTCCCTTTTACATACTCTTGTAACACCTGTACTTTTTCTTCAAAGCAGTTGTTAATGGTTAAAATTACATAATTGTGTGTTTAAATTCTGTTTCTCCCATTAGAATACAAAGCTTGTGAAGGTCAAGAGCATTTCTGCCTAATTAGTGCAGCAGACTGGTAGTTCTAGAGCCAGACCCTCTGGCTTCAAATCTCGACTCCCCTACTTCCTAGTGATGTGATCTTGGACAGGGTGTTTCATCTCGCTGCACCTGAGTTGCTTTGAATGTTAAGTGTGGAATATGATGGTACATCCTTCATAGAAGCGGATGATGGATGATTAGGTGAGTTAATTAGCATAAAGTGTTAATCACAGTGTTTGACATAGAGTAAGTAAGTACTCAGTAAATGTTAGCTCTTACTATTGTTCATCACTGTACCCCTACGTATTTGATGGACAGATGATCAGATAGATGGCTATAGACCGATGCATGGGTGGATTGAAGAATGGAAGGATAGGTAAGGTGGAAAAGCAAGGAAGCTCAAATGGGTATTGTGGAAAGAGGGACTGGCCCATACTTCAAGACATAGTTAAATTCCAAGATATTGGGTCCCACTAAAATAAACTTCTCCTGTATGGTTACTTTCAGGCAGGGCCTTAAAGAATCTCCATCAATACCTAAATAGACATTTCTCCAAAGAAGACATACAAATGGTCAATAGGCACATAAAAAAATGCTCAACACCACTAATTATTAGAAAAATGCAAATCAAATCTACAAGGTACCACCTCACACTGGTCAGAATAGCCATCATTTAAAAGTCTACAAATAATAAATGCTGGAGAGGGTGTGGAGGAAAACTAAAAATAGAGTTGCCATATGATCCAGCAATTTCAACCCTGGGCATATATCCAGGCCAAACTATATCTCAAAAAGATACATGCACCCCAATGTTCATAGCAGCACTATTCACAATAGCCAAGACATGGAAACAACCCAAATGTCCATCAACAGATGAATGGATACAGAAGATGTGGTACATACATACAATGGAATATTACTCACTCATAAAAAAGAATGGAATAATGCCATTTGCAGCAACATGGATGGATGTAGAGATTATCATACTAAGTGAAGTAAGTCAGAAAAAGAACAAATACCATATGATATCACATACGTGGAGTCTAAAATATGACACAAATGAACTTATCTACAAAACAGAAAGAGACTCACAGACATCGAGAACAGACTTGTGGTTGCCAAGGAAGGGTGGGGGGGGGGATGGAGTGGGAGTTTGGGATTAGCAGATGTAAACTATTTTACATATGTATAACTGAATCACTTTGCTGTATACCAGAAACTAACACAACACTGTAAATCAACTATCCTTTAATAAAATACATTAAAAAATTAAATTAAAAAAAAAAATCTCCATCAAGCCTTAGTCAGTGATAAACCTAAGTATTTGTTTCTTGATTTCAACAGAGGAAAAAAAATCACCACAACCCAACTATCCCCTCCTTAATTAAACAGTACATTTCCTAACTTAACTGTAAAAATTTTTTAAGGTATAATAACTAAGTTTAATGTGATTTTAACGCTAAATTGATTCATTGATTTATTCATTCTTATGTTCCTCCCTCAGACACGTATGGGATTCCTACCACGTGTCAGATAGGTACGGGTGGTTACCAAGTCACATAAGCTATTGTCCCTATTCTCAAGGAGCCTAAGACTCCTAATAAACTTTATAAAGAGATTTCAAATAAATATTTATACTCAATATACCTGATCAAAACAAAGCAAATACAGCAGCAGAAGCTGTTTTATAAACAGGGGGCCACAGATGATGAAGGATCATCCTCACTCTATTGTTCACCCCAGCTCAGCTCTGTCTTCAGTAGTGAAGCCTCCAGCAGAGGCTGCTCAGTCCCAGCTGGAAGGTATTTGCATGGCTGTCACTCTATTTATGACAGCAACTCATGTCTGGTATTTTTCTTTTTGCCCAGAGGATTCTCTTTCTGTAATTTATTACAGAATTCAAGGCCATTTCATTAGGAGGAAATGTGCCATATCATTATTATAACAACTGTCCCTATTTTTGTTCAGTTTTGAAACTGACAATCTAAAGACTATTTTTAGCTCAGTCATGTGTGATTATTTGTTTCCTTATTATGAGAACTTTTTTCCATCGGACTAGTTAACATGAATTTTATGCTCACATATTATGTCACATGCTCCAATTCAATTTATTTTAAAGCAGATTCTTTGGGGGAAAACTGTAAAGCTAATTTGAATTGATTCTTTAGAGATTCCATTTTAAATGAAGTGCTATAAAATTGGCAGACAAAGTGAAAAAATGGAATTGAATTCTCTTCTTCAGCTACTTATTGGATTCAGAAATCTTTTTGACAGTGCCAAGGGTTTTGATATAATGTTTTACGCAATTTTCCTAACATTTATCTCAAACTCCACTGCCTTTATTTTGGTTGTTCGACTCAAAATGATTTCCTGATGTATCCATAGATAAAAGCAGAGTTCTTGCTAAAGGAAATATTTGGTGCTCTGATACAAACTTCTTACCATCTACAGTGGTGCCCGTCTATAAAACATCTGCTGTAAAGCGCGTATTTTAATTCCAGAGTGAATACTGAACATTTGTGGACAAACTTTCTGAGAGACGTGTGGAATAAAACTGCATCTCCAACTTCCTCCATTTGGGCCCCAATTTATATTTCTGCCTTTCATATTTGATGGATTTACAGCTTGAGAATAGCGTGAGAATAATAGGCAAGATGACTGATGGCTTGATTTCCTGTCCTCCACGGCCCGAGAGGAGACCATTGTTCATCAGGGCAGGGGGCTCCGTGCTAATCAGAAACAGCCGTCACTGGTGGGGAAAGGGACCCCAGGATTGGTCCATCTGATTGCACTGGATGATTTATATCCGATTATTAACAATCTAATGGAAAATACGTAGCAAACACATGTCTACAATTTCACCTTGAGACACACGTGTTTTCCTTGATGTGCTTTTAAAAGGGAGTTTTATTTCACACTCATCTTTTGCCCCGAATTCGCTAAATCGCATCTGTCATTTCTATTGGTCCAGCTAGTGGGCTAAGAGGCAGACTCGTGGAGGGCCCTCGCCCAATTTTGCTCTGTTGCCATTGACGGCAGCCTCAAGTACTTGGAGTTCCTCCCCTAAACTCAGGCTGGTCTTGAAAGAAGCACATCACTGCTGCATGTGTTTTTGTTCTGATTACAAAGAAGATAATTGTGGGAAGTGAGAACACCTGTTAGGCTCCGGGGGAAGAAGCAGGCCCAGGGCCAACTCCTCTATCAAAGACACAATGCTTAGGGCTCCCCCTTCCTTGAAGGGGCCCACAAAAGCTCTAATTTTAGTTAAAATGAGTATAAAAATGAATATCTAATAATAAATCCAGCCTACATAGTATTTGTTTTTATACCAGAATAGCCTTTGCATATCGTCTTTTATTTTTTATAGAGGAAGGGTCACATGACCGTCATAATGCAGCCCTGAGCGGAACAGCCCTGCGGAACACCAGATAAGGGACTGACTGTGGGGTTAGACTGTGACCGTGGGAGCTGGTGGCGAGGTCGCAAGGGGTCGCTGAGTTATACGCCTCTGCGTGTGAAAGTGGGCCTGAAGTTGCTGTAGGTCACGGGCCGGAAATTGGGAAGGAAACATGGGTATGACGACAGTGGTCTCAACCCGGGGTGATTTGCCCCCCAGGAGACATTCAGCAAAGCCTAGAGAAAGTTTGGGTTCCCACAACTGCCGTGACTGTCGCTACCAGCATCTAGCGGGTAGAGGCCAGGGATGCTGCTAAACACCCCACAATGCACAGGACAGCCCCACACAACAAAGAATCATCTGGCTTAAAACAGCATCAGTGCTGAGGCTGCGAAACCTCAAGGTTAGGGTAAAGAAAGGCTGGGACCTGCGAGGCCGGCTGGAGCCCATGTTTGTCTCTCATAGCATCTAAGCTCCATGCAGGGTGACCCACGGAAGCTGCTGGCGCCCTGTGCTGTGCAGCTACCCTTGCACTTGGCCGAGGACTTGGAAAATCTGAAAGAGGAGGTTGGGCATTGGCTGAGAGGCTGCAGACCGTTGCCCACTGCAACAGGTGAGCAGCAGAAGAGCTGCGGCCCGCGAGCTGCGGCCATGCGGGGTGCCCTGCACCGACCTTCAGGGTGTAACGGCTGCTGCTTCACCGCCACCTTCTGGACCTCACGCTCAGTTCTCTCGTGGCCAAGCCCGGCGCGGAGCCACATGGGGAGCGGCACGCTAGGAAATGTAGTTCCCGCTTAGCTCAGTTGCCCAGGTAACACACTTCCGAGGTGGACCACGCGGAGCTTCGCTCACCAGCACTTTTTACTTAGGATGTGGCTTTTCCCCACCTCACTCCCAGCCTTGCGTGCACTTCAAGGAGACTTGGCATTTCAACTGTTTTAACCTGCAAACAGCTGGTGTGCTTTAGACGGAGAGTTGTGCATCCACATCTGTTCTTTCCTTCAGGAATAGAGTCATGGCTGGACACACAGCTGCCTGGATGGACTACATGTCCCAGAGGCCCCTGCAGGTGTAGCTGTGACGTTAAGTACCGACCACAGGGCTCTGAGGGAGGCAGTTGTGCCCGCTCCCGAGCCGGGCCTTCAGGCACTGGCTGTGCACTCCTCCGTGTGCTCTAGCCATTTCCAGCTGGAACCCAGAGGTGGGGGCAGTCAGCTTCAACCACGCAAGGACAAGAGCAGAGCAGCAAGACGGAAAGATTCTGGAGGCTTTGTGGTCCAGAGAATCTTTAAGCATCCTTTTTCTTAAGGAGTTCTGAGTGAGCAGATTAGTCACTTAGGTTGCAGATGATAAGAGTCAACTCAAATCCACTGAAGCAGGGAAACGAGTATATTTGCTCACGTAATTGGGAAGTCTGGGGTAAGAATTTCAGGCATAGCTGGATCTAGGGGTTCAAACGATGTCCATCTCTCAGTCTGGGCTTTCTGCAGAAGTCCAGGGAAGTTGGCCTTCAGAAATTCCAGGCTTAAAATCTCCTTATAGCTCATGACCCAGGAGAAGACAGGAGCTTCTCTCTTCCAACATATATTTTTAATTATGCAGAACAAGTGCTGGATGGTCCTGCTGGGATCACAGGCTCACCCCTGAACTCATTGCTCTGAACCCCAGAAGGAGATTGGAATGAATCTGTAAAATCACTACCTGCAACAGTCTACTTGAGAAGTTAACCAACATTACCAGGAGTGAAGACAGTGCCGAAGAGGGGGTAAAGTCAGGAAATATAAGTTGGGGTTCAGAAGATGGAAAATCATGCTCACTGGGGGGAATTTGGAAAGGCTTCACAGCAGAGGTGGGATTTGAACTGGGCCTTGATAGACTTAGGGCTTAAAAATGCATAAAGAAGAAAATACTGTACTTTCTTTTCTGACCATTTTCAAAGGCTCAGGCAAGCTCAGTAGCACTGTGGGATGGAAAGGATCCTGTTGTTTTTCTCTCCTCTGCCATTGGTTCGGGATGAGAAGCGCTTGCCTTTGAGCACTGAATCCTTCCAGAGGCGGACAAACATGGGGAAGAGTCTGGTTGCCAGGACACACATCTCCAGCCCAGGCACTCTCATGTAAAGCAAGAAGAAACGTTGTGCTTCTCTGTAACCTGAAGAAAGGATGGTGAGTGTAATTGGCAGTTCCCTTAATCAGTCCAGAAAGGCTTGTTATATAAATAAATGATTCAGATATGAAGTGACTTACCATAGGAAACAGACATTTCTCCTTTTCATTTTTCATATTCCTGGAATGCTTTCTTTTACATTTGCAGTGGAATATACGCTTGTAATTTTACTACATACTTATTATTTCCGAAACTATCTAGTGTTAGGATTTTACAAATACATTTTTATGCAGTTTCAAATAGCTTAGTGATTTTCCAATTAATCAGGCAACTAGAGCCTGTGGCTCATTTCTTTAGGACAGGGGTCAGTTATCTGGGATGGAGATGCCCCTTTGGCCAACCGGGGTGCTATTGGCTGGCTTCAGGAGTATGGCAGCTGGCTGGACCTTAAAGGGTGGTGGTTGTGGCAGTGATGATGGTGATGATGATGATGATAGCAACTACTGATCATACGGGTGATGCAGCCATGATATGAAAACCAATCTCCCCTGTTTTAAGGAGACTGCCGTACTGTCTTTCCTAGAGAATCGAGGTACCTTTAGTTTGTTTGATGGCTGCAAGAACATCCAGGGACTTATCATTTCCTAGTTGTTTGATGATGAAATGATTTCTTTAGGTACAAAGCTCTTTTCATTGATTGTACCTTCATGCAGGGAGTGGAGATGTAGCCATATTTGCTTTAAGCTTAGTCCCTCTGGATCAGTTTGTCCTTAGAGCACCTTGGCAGCAGTTCAGAAGCTCAGCGTCTGTTATCTGTCCCCTTAGGGGGCAGGGGCCACAACACCCCTGTGGGACTACAGTGAGTCCTAAAGGATTCCTGACTTCAGGTGGGTGGAGCCACATAACCAGTTTAACTTAACTGGATTGATTTGACTGGTGGGGTGGATCCTATTAGTTCTCAATCATTTGCTCACCCTTTCAATCCCCACCCATTGCCATGTGACTTGCAGTGTCTCTTATTGTTGGAGCATACTTCTCCACCCCCTTGATATTGGGCTTGGTGCCATGACTTGCTTTGTCATGGGCAAAATGAGATGCAAGCAGGAGAGATTGAGTGACAGGTAAGGGTAGAGGTTATAGCAGACTTCACTCTTACTCTTGATCATTTGTTCCTCTCTGTCTGCCATTAGAAAGCATAACCCCAATAGGCACTGCTCTTTCAGCCCAGGTTCTCACATGGAATGAGAGTGAGAAATACATATTTGTTGTTGTAAGCCCTGAAATGTTAGGGTTGTTTGTTACAACAACATAACCAAATGAAAGCTGACTGATACAATGGTCACTTATTGTCCTACGCAGTTCAATGAAAAATAGTCCAACTAGATATGTGTGTATATGTGTATCTATATAGTTGAACTATTTTATATAGTATCAGTAGATACATGGATATAGACTGAGGTTGTGACAGGTCTATCCAAGAAAAACTAATTCTAAGAAAACTAATGAACTACAGTCAGATTAAACCAACTATAACAAGAAGCCACTTTTGCATATAAAACTTGTAAGAGCTATAAATATAATTGTATTGGAGAGAGAGCACTGCAATCAGGCATTCGTGGACGTTGTTAACTGGGGTATAAATTAGTATAACAGTGCTGGAGATGGATTCAGACATAGTACTGGTAATAATTGTAGATGACATTTATAGAATGCTTTTATGTGCAAGGCACTACTATTTGAAGTCTTATTAACCTTACTTGAATTAATGAAATTGGTTTACATGTACTAGCTCGCTTAATCCTCATAACAACCTTGTCAGGAGAGGTATTATTATTAAACAATATATTTTAAAAGGCTTAAAAATTTGAGCACAGGTGTGTGTTCTTTGACCCACATGTGGGAATTTATCCTAAGGAAATAATTAAAGATGGGGTATAAAGTTTTAAAGTAAGAATGTTGATGGCAGCATGGTTTATAATTATGAAACTAGGAAGCAATATAAATATCCAAAAGATGGGGATCTTTTAAATAAATTGAGCCATTTAAAAGTGATATAAAAATGTAGCGTGGACATGAAAGGACCTTTATATTAAGTAAATAGTGTAGCTTGTAATAGTGCAGTCCTGTGTTGTCTGGTACAGTCGCCACGAGCCACATAAACACTTGAAATGTGGCTAGTCTGAATTGAGATGTTCTGTAAGTAAAGGCTCAGTATGGAAAAAAAAAGGAATATAGAATATCTCATTAATAATTTTTACATTGATTGCAATGTTGAAATGACATTGGACATACTATTCAAATTTATTTCACCTGCCTCTTGGTACATTTTAAATATTTATTTACTTTTATTTTTAAAAAGAACAATTGTATATGTTTAAGGTATACAACATAATGTTTTGATACATACACAGAGTGAAATGATTACTACAGTCAAGCTAATTAACATATCCATCTCCTCACATAATTTCTTTGTGTGATGAAAGTACAAATCTATTCTCTTAACAAATTTCCAGTACACAGTACATCATTACTAACTATAGTCATCATACTGTACATTAGATCTCTAACTTCATTCATCCTACACAACTGCAACTTTGTACCCTCTCACCGACATCTCCCCATTTCCCCCATCTCCCCACCCTTGGTAACTACTGTTGTACTCCCTGCATCTATGTATTTGACTTCTTTTAGATTCCGCATATAAATAAGATTGTGCAGTATTTTTCCTTCGGGGTCTGGATTATTTCACTTAGCAAAATGTCTTCCAGATTCATCCATGTTGTTGTAAATGGCAAGGTCTCATTTTTTTAAGGCTGGATAATAGTCCATTGTCTATATATACTACAATTTCTTTATCCATTCATCTGTCAGCAGACATTTGGATTGCTTCCATATTTTGGCTATCGTGAATAATGCTGCAGTGAATGTGAGAGCACAGATATCTCCTTGAAGTACCGATGATTTCATTTCCTATTATATAAGTTTAGAAGAGGGATTGCTGGATCATATGGTAGTTCTATTTTTAACTTTTTGAGGAACCTCCATACTGTTTTCCATAGTGGCTACATCAATTTCATGCCCACTAACAGGGCACAAGTGTTCCCTTTTCTCCATACCCTCACCAACACTTACATTTTCTTTTTCATTATAGCTATCCTAACAGGTGTGAGGTGATACCTCATTGTGGTTTTGAATTGCATTTCCCTGATGATTAACGTTGAGCACATTTTCACGTCCCTGTTGGTCATTTTTATGTCTTCTTTGGAAAAATGTCTATTCAGATCCTTGGTCCATTTTTTAGTCGGGTTGTTTCTTTTGCTATTGAGTTGTCTTTGTACTTTAAAAAACTCTGGATACCAGAAAAACTTAAAATTTCATGTGTGGTTCACATCTATTTTAGGCTTTGCAGTCCACACAGTCCCTGTAACAACTACGCAGCTGCTGTTTAAGGCAAAAGCCTCCAGAGAAAACATGTAAATGGATGGACGTCTTATTAAATCCATCCAATAAAAGTTTATTTATAAAATCAGGCAGCTAACCAGCAGGGGCTTTAATCTGCTGAACCCTGGTCCAGACCAGTGTTCCTTAACCTTGGCCCGCTTGACCTTCGGGGCTAGACAGTCAGTTGCTGTGGCGCCATCCTGTGCATTGTAGGATGTGTAGCGGCATCCCTGGCCTCTACCCTAGATGCCAGTAGCACCACTTGCCTCAGTTTTGGCAACTGAAATGTCTCCAGACGTTGCCAAATGTCCTCTGAGAGGAGGACAAAAATCTCCCTGATGGAGAACCATCGGTCTAACCTATATGATTTTATTTTCATGGAAACAAAAATTGTATGCATGTCTAGGTGTTCTGGAAGAATACACACCCAAGGTGGTGGCATTACACTTTCCCCCGTCTCTTTGCTTTTCTGTGTTTTCTAAATTAAGCATATGTTACTTATTTAATATGTAAACACACACACACACGCACACACACTTGTGTAGAAAAAGAAAGCAAAAATGACAAAGAGAAAATAAGATGACAGAAAGAAATCCACATGTAGGAAAGAAAGAGCAGGTAGAGGGAGAATGCAACCTTGTCCCCAGAGGACAAGTTCTCCACCTGGTCAGGCCTTCGAGTACCATCCAAGATGTCACATCCACGCCATGCATGTGTGTGGGCTGATAGACCAATCTCCGAGTTGACGGTTTGGAAAGATGAATCTGCCACATGGAGTAGGCAGGCATTTGCGTGGGGCAGTGTAAGTATTTACCCAAGAGAAACAGACTTGATTCTGATTTACATGTGACACCTCCTCAGATTTAAGGCATATTGGGACCTCCACAGCTGGACCCTCGAAGGGGAAGGAGAAACAAGGGATTAGACAACATATCAGAATAAAACAGAAAGCTGACTCTGTACAGCTACTTCTCACAAAGGCCCGGGTAGTAGCATTTTAGCAACTAAAAATCAGTGCCGATCTCCTGATATTTAAAATTCAGTAATCATAGTCACAGTCGTAGGTAATATTTACTTTGTGCTTTACCACGTGCTAGGCAGTGTGCCAGCAGGTCTTTGTGGTTGTCTCATTTAATTTTCCACAAAATGTTTCCAAGCTCTGCGTGGTACCAGATGTTCTTATGACAGTTTTACAGATGTGCAAACTGAGGGTCAGAGACAGTAAGTTATTGGCCCAAGTCACCCAGCTGACAAGAGGTGGGACAGAGACTGTGGTGCGTGTTCTCTGAGCTGAGAGGTCCCTCCCCTCTCAAAGCTGGTGATCTAAGCTACAAGGCTGCATATTTTCCCTTGGGATTCCAGTTCTCATTCTGAATGAAAAAAATATGGATTCCCTCAGAATTTCATTTTTACCAGATCAGTCTTTGTGGGGAGGAAAAGAGTTTGCTCACCCTCATCATTGGTGGGAAGCTGAGAAGCATGTCAAGTTCAAGGGCATTTGAACAATTTAATGGGGAGGTAGGGGGAGGTGAGGCAATGGTCCAGGCAGGAAGTGACACTGAAAGTCCCATCCATGGCCTGGTACTGGCATGTGGGTATATCTTTTCCATCCAGAGAGGACCCTGATGGGATCTAATGGGGGATCACTTTCATCCAACGAGGGCCCTGGCCTATGTCTGGAGAGATGGAGGGCACGGCAAAGAGAGGGACCAGACTCCTGAGGGAGGGCATTGGCAGTATCTAGACAGGGCAGCATCATGGGGGAGGAGTTCAGGTCCACGCCCATCCCATCTCCCCACCCCCACTCCACCTCTGGTCAGGGTCTCTAGGTACAGGTATAATAGGAGGAAGAACTGAAGTTAGAGATAGAGTGCTCCTCTCAAGCCAATTCAGAGTCACAACCATCATTACCACATCCTCAACTTGCTCCCCCATTCCAATCCCTTTAAACATCTTCAGCACCTCAGTGTCCTCCCTTCCTGTCTCTGATGAAGCTTAGTTCCTGTTCCCATCCCTTGATGTCCTGGATCCCAGCCCCTCCTGCCTCTCCTGAAACTGAATCCCACCCCTCATCCCCTCTCCTGCCTAGAAAACAACCCCCTCCTACAATAACCCAATATCCCCGTAAGAAATTAACCTTCTTGTTTGTTTGTTTATATTTGTTGTTTATTATATTATTGTTTGTTTATGTATGAGAGAAAAGTAGGATTGTAGGGACGGTTCCTCAGAAAACAGACTTCGAGACAGATATTTACTGGGGAGCACTTGTGGGAACAACACCTGTAAGAGAGTGAAGGAAAGATTGGACAGTAAAAGAAGTTGAAGTTCAAAGCAGTTGCAAAAGAGGCCTCAGCCCATCCCATGGGGAACTCTGAACGTGGGATGGCCCTTCAGAGATGTCTTGAATTGAGGCAAGGGGCTGAGTGCCTTAGTCCTTTGGGCGTCTTGGCAACACATCACAGCATCCACTACAAGTGCACTGAAGGATTTTGGCTGATTGTGGTGAGACTCTTGGGGTGGCCGAGTGACTACCTTCAGGGTCAGATACTTAATCTCTGAGACCCAGAACCTGAATTTTCTTTGTGTGTCCATAGATAATTGGCATCTCCATGACAAGGTCACACTAACTAAATTCAGACAAGACTAATGAATACACAGCAAATTGATTTGTTTACAATGAGACCATCCTTTTGCAGTGATCAAAATATTTGTGTTCTTTATCTCTAACACCCTTTTCCCAGGTTCAAGTTGAAACAGGAAGTAATTGGGCTCCAAGAAATCTCTCTGTAAGAAGAAAAATTGAAGGCATTCAATTATTCTTCTTCCAGAGATGGGATGAGTAAGATGCCAGAAATGTTTGTGACATGATGAAGACAGAATATTTCTTTTCTCAACAAGAAAAAAGAGAAGTCTAGGAAAAGAGATACAAGAAAAGCATGATCCAAAAAGAGGCAAACTAAAATGAAACATGATTTTGAGTCATTGATGGAGTATAATAAAAGAGAATCAGACCAAGCTACTGGGAACACTCTCCCTAAGTCACCCAAGAGTTGTGACATTGGACCCAAAAAGAAGAAGTGTGGTGCCGACACAGTCCTTGGCTCTCCAGGGAACAACATCTACCTACTCAAAATAATGTTGTTTTTAAATTTATTTTTGGCTGCATTGGGTCTTTGTTGCTGAGCACGGGCTTTCTCTAGTTGCAGCGAGCGGGGGCTACTCTTCGTTGCGCTGCGTGGGCTTCTTATTGCAGTGGCTTCTCTTGTTGCGGAGCACGGGCTCTAGGCGCGCAGGCTTCAGTAGTTGTGGCACGTGGGCTCAGTAGCTGTGGCTCGCGGGCTCTAGAGCGCAGGCTCAGTCGTTGTGGCGCACGGGCTTAGTTGCTCCATGGCGCGTGGGATCTTCCCAAACCAGGGCTTGAACCCGTGTCCCCTGCATTGGCAGGTGGATTCTTAACCACTGCGCCACCAGGGAAGCCCTACTCAAAATAATTCAAATGCAGTTTTTTGGTTTTCAACTCAGAATTAACCGGCAGACCAAGCAGAGAAGACTTATGGTTACAGAACAGAATGTAATGCTGTCAATCAGAACAATGGAAATGCATAGATCAAACTGACAGAAGTTGAAAGAGGAAAGCGGGGGAGCTGATATCTTCATCTCTCACTGTGTGGAGTTAAGAAATACTGTGTCAAGTTCATGGAATGAGAAATAGAATTTTAAGTACATTAAAGTATACTTTTATAAGAGTAACCCAAAGAAGAATTAAAAATAATACTGAGACTACCAAACTTTGGAAGGGAGAAGCGGCAGTAAAAGCAGAGTAAGTAAACTTCCATCTTCTGTTATTGATAGGTAAGGTACAGTATTGATAAATTAGCATATTATTTACAGTTATGGGGTAACCACCAGACACATAAACAGAACTGGTCCAGTGGTTGGCTTTGGGATGTAGTTGTGGATAGAGATGATCTGAGGGGAAAGAATGTTACTGCTGTAGTAGCTTTTTATCCTTATATACGCATTCCTTTCAAATTTTGAAAAATACGTGTAATCTTTAAATTACCAGGTAAAGCTTAATTATTAACCAGAAAGACGTTTGGTGGGTATAAACTTGGCCTGATTTGGGGACGGATCTCTTACATTCTGGGAAAGCCAGCAAAATTCCCTTCACCAGCAATGGAGGATTCATCTTTGGTATTCCCCCAATTTCAGGACCTGTCCCTACCAAAAAGACAAGGGTCCACACAGATGCATTTTAATTGGCTGGACTCCATTTCCTGTGCATCCCAACAACACAGATCAATGTGAAAGTCATCTGACCTCTCCCAGAGGAGCTGTTTCAATCCTGTGTGGCTCAAATAGGTCATAACTGGAACAGTGGTTCCCAACTGTGGCCACACACTAGGCTCTCTTGTGGAGCTTTAAAAATGTATGCTGGCCCAGGCTCCACCTCAGACCAATGAAATCTATGACCCAGGATTTATTATTTTTAAAAAAAGTCCCCAGGTGTTTCTACTGTGCGGTTAGAGTTGATAATCCTCCACCTGGTCATTCTGTGTGTGGCTCCCTAGAATCATAAAGCACGTTCACCTCAAGGCAGCTCACACTTCTCTCATCATCACAATTCTTCCATTTTTTCTTCTCAACACAGCATTTGAACCTCCTCATAAATCCCCCTTATCTCAAAACTTTCTCCCTTGTTTCTTTGAACCCCACTCTCCCTGATTCTCCTCCTCTCTGCTGAGCCATCTCAGTCTACTTCCTAGGGTCCTCTTCCCCTGCCTTCTTGGGACTCTACTCTCTGTACTGTTTCCAGTCTCTCAAGGATTTTAACTACCTTCTTGACCCACCATTATCATTGTGCTCAGGGTGGCCCCCAAATCATCCCCTCCATCCCAGATCTCTCCTTTGAACTTCAGGACTGGATATCTGATTGCCTACTGGGCATCTCCACTGTGATATCTCACAGGTACTTCAAACAAGACCCACCCCCATTGGAACTCATCATCCTTTCTCCCATCTTTCTTGCTGTGTTGAATGGCACTGGTTGTCCAACCCATTTCGGTTATACAAACACAAACTCCAGGAATCCTCTAGACACTTCTGTTTTCCTCCTCTGTACACCATCCAACTCATCTTGTCTTAGCCCCCTTCTGTTTCATCTCTGTAGCTCGGCTTCAGGTCAGTCCAACAGCATCTCTTCCCTGGATATCTGCAACGATCTCCTACCCAGTCTCCCTGCCTTAATCACGTGCCCTTTCAATGCTCACTTGGGCCAGGGTGATCCTTCCAAAGCACAAATATGACTGTGTCAATCTCCTGCTTAAAACCCTTCATCGCTTCCTCGTGGCCTTCCAAGTCCAAACTTAGAAAGGTCCACCAGGCACATAGTAACTCAGTGCTCCCTGCCTCTCCAGTTTCAGCACCTGCCACCAACAACAAATGCCCTGTGCGTCTCCCCACACTGTGCCGCCCCGCCACGCCTCTAATCTGCCAGCCTGCTTCCTTGCTGCTTTCCCCTGCAGTCTCCTGGGGCTGGCATGCCCTCCCTGACTTTCAGCTGTCTCCTCCTCACACTTCAAATTTTTTCTCAGGCCTCACCATCTCCATGCCACCTCCTCTTCCTGAGTGCCTATCCCAGGTCCTGGAAAACAGTAGATGTACTCAAGAAATGTTTACAGAATTACGAACACATAACACTGTGAATTTCAGAGACGAAATAGAATTACTACATGAAGAAAGTGAAAAAGAGAATTATATAACTTATCTCTAATTCTCAAATGCCTTGACTTTAAAGGAGGCTTTTCAGTGTACTCTAAAGAGGCCTGGGGGGGGCGGTCCCACAGAGCCCCCTCAAAGACCCTCAGTGGGGATCCTCATTTTAAACAAGACTGCTTTATTTTCATCAATATGTTGGTCTTCTGAAAAAGGTCTAGTTGGTTTTGTTTGTTTTTGTTTGTTTTTGGCTGGGTCGGGTCTTCGTTGTGGCACATGAGCTTCTCTCTAGTTGTGGTGCGTGGGCTCTGTAGTTGTGGCAAACGGGCTCTCTAGTTGCGGCACGTGGGCTCTCTAGTTGCGGCACACAGGCTTAGTTGCCCCACGGCATGTGGGATCTTAGTTCCCCAACCAGGGATTGAACCCGCACCCCCTGCACTGGAAGGCAGACTCTTAACCACTGGACCACCAAGGAAGTCCCTAGAAGGGTCTAATTTGAACAAAGTTTTTTGTGGCTAAGAAATATCTGAAAACCAATGGTCTAAATTATTCAAATAATTAAGATGAAGTGTAATTTCTATTTGAATTACTTCCCTCCAAAATTCTCATCAATCTATGTTTCTTTTTTTTAGACAGAATAACACAGGGATGTTTTCTCCTGGTTTTACTTAGTGTCTTAGTGACATATTGCCTTTTTTTCTTTTTTAGCTTTAAAAAGAAATTCTTATTTTGAGTGGGTAATACATGCATATGGTCCAAAAGAAAAAGGCGGGAATTCAGTCAAAAAATCAGCCTCCCCACAGACACGCATCCCCCATCTCCAGAGACAATACTGTAGCTGGCTTCAGCGTGTCCTTCCAGAGATTTCCATGCAGGGGTCACTGCTCTGGTGGGCAGGAGGCACATCCCCTTGCCAGGGACAATGGAAGGACAAGCCTTCTAAATGCCACTGATGGTTTAATCATTGCACACCCAGAATGGCCTTGGAGAGACACCTGGTCCCACTATCCAGTGACTGTCAGGAAGAAGGGCTTGACATCAACCCTTCCAACATCAAAACCATTTTTGGCCGACAACTTCTAGCATTTGCTTGGCTCATATCCAAATACCCATTTAGGTCAGCTTCTTTACTTACCTAGGGGCACATTTTCCTCCTAATACATTTTGGAGGAGTTATCAGAAAATTACACTACTTAAAATGAGATGGTCTGTGGGTGCTTTACTGAGATTTTTTTTTTTAGAGTAAGTATCTGCTATTTCAGTAGATGGTGTTGGGACAGTTGACTCTCACAGGGGAAATAATTAGAAAGTCCTACCTATCCCAATCACAGAAATAAATTAAAGATGTACTAAAGATCTAAACATGGTGAAAATGCTCTAGAACTATTAGAAGAAAACATAAGAAAAAAACAGAATTGTGAGAAAATAAATTATGAATTTTGGAGAGGAAAGGTTTTTTTTTTTTTTTAGATGACACAGAAAAGACAAACTATAAATAGAGGTACACCTGATTACACCTAATTAGAAAACTTTTGTCAAAATAACACCATGAACAAGATTAAAAGACAAGTGGTAGCCTGGGAGAAGGATTTATAAAACAGCTAGCAGACAGAGGATTATTATCTAAAATGTATATAATTCCCACAAATCACATAAAAAGAGACATACAACCCAAAGTGAAAACATGCAAAGGATATGAATTGAGAATTTATAGAAGAAGAAATAAGAATGGGCAATGCATGTATGAAAAGATAGTCAACTTCATATATAATTAGGGAAGTGCAATTAACAAAACACTTTTTTTGCCAATCATATTGGCACAAAATTTTTAAGTCTGAGGATATTAAACGTTGGCTAAGATGTGAGGGAATTAACTGGTCCTCTCATTCACTGTCAGTGGAAGTGTAAATTGACACATGCTTCAGAGAGTAATTTGACAGCATCTTGAAAGTTTGAAAATGTGCCTCCTGTATAACCCAGCAATTTCCTTTCTAGGTATTACTCTAGAGATACTCCTGCAAGGAGTGACTCCTACGTGGAGCCATGTTCAAGGACGACTCTTACAAGGAGCCATGTTCAAGGATGAGTATTTATGCTTTTCCATCTAAATGTCCACCACTAGGGGAATGGCTAAAAACACTGTAGGCTGTGTATTCTGTGCAATACTTCGCTGCCTGTATTATTTTGCTCGGGCTGCCATGACAAAGTACCACAGATCAGGTGGCTTAAACAGAAAGCAGAAATCTATTTTCTCACAATTCTGGAGCCTAGAAGTCTGAGACCCAGGTGTCAGCAGGGTTGGTTTCTTCTGAGGCCTCTCTCCTTGGCTTACAGATGGCTGTATTCAGTCTGTGTTCTCACATGGTCTTCTTCCTGTGTGTCTGTGTCCTAATCTCCTCTTCCATAAGGGCTAATCATATTAGATCAGGGCCCACCCTAATGGCCCCATTTTAACCTAATTATCTCTTTAAAGACCCTATGTCCAAATAGTCGCATTCTGAGGCACTGAGGGTTAGGACTTAAACATACAAATTTTGGGGGCACACAATCCATCCCACAAAACAGCCCCCATGAGGAATGGGTGAGATACACATCTAACAATGCAGCTTCAGCTCAGAAAACAATGTGGAGTTGAAAAATAGTCGCAAAATCTATGTTGATTAGCAAAATAGTATGTACCATATGCTACCACTCACCACTATGGGCATGAAACACACACACAAACCTACACAGCTATCTTTTGTATATGTATAAACCTTTCAGTGTTCTGGGAGGATCAATTCAAACGCACTGGAGGTTGCTACCAGTCACGTTGGTTAAACGTGACTTTAGCTATATGTAGTACTTTATTTCTTTAAAAAATATTGGAAGTGGACATAGAGAACAAATGTATGAACACCAAGGGGGGAAAAGGGGGTGGAATGAACTGGGAGATAGGGATTGACATATGTACGCTAATATGTATAAAATAGATAACTACTGAGAACCTGCTGTATAGCACAGGGAACTCTATTCAATGCTCTGTGGGGACCTAAATGGGAAGGAAATCCAAAAAGGAGGGGATATATGTATACATGTAGCTGATTCACTTTGCTGTATAGCACAAACTAACACAATATTGTAAAGCAACTCTATCCCGATTTAAAAAAATAAAAAATATTGGAAGCAAATATGGTGAGATGTGAATGGTTTCTAATTCTAGGTAGTATAATATGGGAGTTTGGTTGTTACATTCTTTGTAGTTTTTATATATTTAAATTTTTAAAGAGGTTAAAAAAGCAAAAGGGAAGACCAACTCATCCTTTCCTAAAGATACTTTACATTTATTTTGGGGTGAAGTCCAACCATAAAGGAACTGAAAAGCAGGACTTCATTTCACCTCTACCTCCCTCACAAAGCGTTACTCCTTCCCACTGCATTTTGAGGTCATGCAACTACAGGATGCCTTAAGGATCAGCCCTCTGAACTTCCTTTTGAGTTCATTATAAAAAGGTGGCCCATGGCCTTGTCTACCACCCCATACTATTTTTCCCCTATGAAGACTAATTTATCCTGGAGATATTTTCCTGAAGTGATAAATTCCTTTTAGAGTGAAGAGGGGCATAAATAAATAAAACAAGTATAATATCAAATGCAATAAACATTTCTCCACTGGTGGATAACAGGCTCATGCTTTTAGAAGGAGGAAAGCAACCTTCATGGAACTCCTACCATGTACCAGGCACTCTGCTAGAAGCCTTAAATAATTGTCACTTGAATTTTCATTTTCATAACCTTGTGAAGCAGGTTATGAGGAACAGTAAGTTTCAGTAACTTGTCCGAAGTCACATAGTGAGTGATTAAACCAGACTAAATTCAAACCTTAATAGGATATATTGATGAAAAAAATATTTGGGAAGCCATAGTATTTTATGACTGTACAGGGAATGGAAGAGGGGAAAGAGACAAGTTCGTGTTAATTTGTTGAAATTCTAGGGGACTTCCCTGGTGGCATAATGGTTAAGAATCCGCCTGCCAATGCAGGGGACATGGGTTCGAGCCCTGGTCTGGGAAGATCCCACATGCTGCGGAGCAACTAAACAACTACTGAGCCTACACGCCACAACTACTGAAGCCCGCGTGCCTAGCACCCACGCTCCGCAACAAGAGAAGCCACCGCAATGAGAAGCCCACGCACTGCAATGAAGAGTAGCCCCCGCTCGCCACAACTAGAGAAAACCTGTGCGCAGCAACAAAGCTCCAATGCAGCCAAAAATAAATAAATAAATAAATAAATAAATAAATAAATAAATGTATTTTTTAAAAAAAAGAAAATCTACTTCCTGAGCAATAATTCGAGACTTTTCATCCCAGTTTTGAAATGAGAAGACTCAAGCTCAGAGAAGTAAAATAAATTTTGTTTTTGTTGTTGCTCATGATGACAGAAGAAACAAGTCTATGAGGTAGGTCTATTAGAATGAGAGAAAAGTTTCAGGGTAAGGATCTTCCATGGAAAATACATCGTATCCTTGTCCCTACTTCTTTTATCCCATTGTATTGGTCAGCTCAGGCTGCCATAACAAAGTACCATGGTCTGGGGAGGCTTAAACAACAGAAATGTATTTTCTCACAACTCTGGAGACTAGAAGCCTGAAGTCAAGGTGTCGGCAGGGTTGGTTTCCTCTGAGGCCTCTCTCCCTGGCTTGTAGACGGCCGCCTTCTCCCTGTGTCTTCACATGGTCATCCCTATGTGCGTGTCTGTGTCCAAATTTCCTCTTCTTATAAGGATACCAGTCATATATTGGATTACAGCCCACCCTGATGACCTCATTTTAGTTAATTACCTCTTTAAAGACCCTGTCTTCAGGTACAGTCCTGTTCTGAGGTACTGGGAGTTAGGACTTCAACATAGGAATTGTGGGGGGATGCAATTCAGCCCATAACACCCATTACTCAGGGTGAGGGTCACTCCACACTCAGCCCATGCTACTGAGGAACAGGTTGTTTGGAAGATACTCTGACCTGGAGAGCTGGTAGTCCAAAAAAAAAAAAAGAGAGAGAAAAAAAGAGAGCCCTAAGTCATAGATCTCTAGAGGGATGATTAGGGCAAAAGCTGCCATTTTCATAATGAATAATTCCGTATGAATTAGTCTCCATTTCATTTGACTCATGTTTCATTTCCTTTAGTTATGCTACTGTTACAGTGTTCAGACAGAGCTAGGAAAAGAGAAACTCTTTCTTCATTGCATGAATGAAATCACCTAACACCCAGATAAAGCAACTTGTGTTTCCTGCCCAAATATATACTGCACTTGAAAAGGACAAGCAAATGTCAGCTTGAATGGGTGATTCTCATTGTTATTATTTACCAAAATGATCTATTTGAGGAGAGAGAATGGTCTTCCTTAAACTAAATGAAGTAACTTATTTCCTTGGAATGTAAATCTTACAGGAAAACTCCTCTACTTTATCAAGTGATTGAGTGACTCTGCAAGACGATAAGCGTCTTTCTCACGAGTGACCCGTATTTGTCTTGAGATCATTCAAGAGGAAAGAAAATCTTGTCCCCACTACCTTATTTTTTTTGAAAAAATCTCCATTTCAGGAGTACCACGTAGCTTGGGACACTCTTTTCCTCATTTGTATTGACTTTCTCTGTTGGTGCACATTGCGTCTCACAGCTTTAATTATCACTTATATACAGATGATATTCAAATTTGCACTTCATTTCCAGCCCTTTCAGATGATGTCACCCTTCGCCTCGCCCCAAATTTGGCTCATGTCTTGTCTTGGATGAGCCACAGTTTTCTCTGATTGAATATGGATGAGATGGAGGCTTTGCAGTTTAGTTGTAAATAAACTCTAAATGCCCTGGAGTTAATTTACCTCATTGATATCCTGCCCCTCCAGTTAAGAACAAGAGTGTTCTGTGACTGACTCTGAATTATTCTCCTTCGTTCATCAGAGACGACCCAGCCAAGGGATTAATCTCCACAAAATATCCAAAGATATGTGATGGTTTCCATCACTCCCAATTTTGGCCAGAATTCTGGTCATCGCACAGCTGAAATTCTGCCATGATCTTTGGAAAGGCTTCCAATCAATCCCCTGTTTATGGTCTACTTGGAATATGGCTGCCCTTTGGCCTTGCTCTGTGTACACTATCCCAGGACACATTTTCCTTCAGGCAGCTGTGCTAGTTTCTTGTGCACTGAATAAAATGTAATTTGTCAAGATCTTGGCCAGATTCTCTGCCTTCATATAAACTGGCTTTTGAAATGTCTTAAAATTATGGTCTCTCCTTTTCAAGAGTTGTTTGCTGTTTTGTTTCATCATGTGGTTGGAGAGGTACCCTGCATAGCACCTCAATACTCACAGAACGTGCTGTCTTAAACAAAAATGTGTATTTGAAAACACTAGGAATATTTCATCATAAGCGTTAACTTATGAGAGCCTGACACATAATAAGCAACATGCACTCAGTATGTTGGAATAAAGACTGAGTAAATGAATTTGTGATCCTTTGACCCATTTGTGGGTTTTGCTGCTGTAGTTATTTATAACATTTTTATCTACCTCTTAGGTTATTATGTAACTGTGCTGTGTAATTATTATTTCAACTAGAACATATTGGAACTCTCCTTTAACATAACTGAAGGGTATAAAATAGAATGTTTGGAGTTGTCAATTAGCCGATTTGTCTTGTGTTGCTTTTCTTCATTATTTCAGTGTAGCTAACGGTTCATTCAGCACATTTTAATTAAAAACAAACATATGTGGGTCCACTAAGAACTCTAGTATCTGGTAGTGCAGTTAGACAAAGATGGCAAATATTTCTAGCAGTGACCATATGATATCTTCCATTCATCTCAGCATAATCCTCCGAATCTAATTATTGGGAGGATGGCAGCTGCACTTGGTTAGGCTTTTCTTTATTTTTACAGAGATGTGTTTTTTTCAGCCTGCTGTATGGTAGAGACTCAGCTGCTGCTGGAGTCCTTCCCAAGGCTGAAGTCCCAGCATCTACAGGACTTTCCCCCAGTTGCTTCCATTGCAACATTACCCGTTTGTTCCTGCCCACGTGCCATCTGGCCTGAAGATGTTCCAAGGAAATGTATGGTCTTCTGACAAGCTCTCTTTCTCTGTTTATACAAATATATTAGGTATATAATTATGACCTGAAGGTATCAGCATGGAGCAGGTGCCACCAAGGAAGCCTCATTGATGGGTGTGGCAGTACCTGCATGAAGTTACCATGTCCTGTCCTGGGGGCTGGTCTTCAACTTTGCAGACTCAGAAGCATGATTCTGTCAGGTTAGTTTCTTACTAACTGAGAATGCACAGGAGAATGTATTCATTTAAAAAGAGGATTATGACAATTGAAAATATGTACTCATACCAAATGTCCCTCTAGTATGATAATTGAGAATGGGGACTCTGGAGTCAGACCACCGGGGGTCAAATCCTATTTGTGGGGCTTACTAGCTATGTGATTTGGAACTCACTGCTTAATTTCATTACATGTGTCAGACAGCCTTTAGGGGGACCCCATGATCCCTCCCTCCTGGTATTCATACCTTTGTGTCGCTCCCCTCCCCACAAATGTGGGTGGGGCTTGTGACAAGCTCCTAATCAATGGAAGGTGGCAAAGGCAATAAGACGTATATGATTATGTGCAAGGGATTTTGTAAGAGCATAGCACCCATCTTGCTAGAGTTTCTCTCTGTTTCTGTCTCTGTCTCTCTCTCCTTGAACCCATGCTTCTGGAGTGCTGAGCTGCCATGTAAAAGTCCAACTACACTGAGGCCACCATACTAGAATGACCACATGGAGAAACCAAATAGAAATAGAGATGCCCAAGGAGCTGCCTATCTTCCAGCCCTAGCTCCCAGATCTTTTGGGTGTTCCCAGTCCAAGCCCCAGACATGTGTGTGAAGAGGTCTTTGAGATGATTCCAGCTCCACTCACAGGCTGACTGCAGCCGTGGAGCCACCCCAAGTGAGAATCACCCAGCTGAGCTCAGTCAGTCCCAGAACTGAGTGAGAGAAGAAATGATGGTTATTGTTTCAAGCCACTGTTTGAGGTAGCTTGTTATGTAGCAATGAAGAACTTGAAAATACACACATGCCCACACTCACGTTTGTATGCAAATGTATTCATACAGACACATATCCAGTTTGACACACACACAGTCACACAGCTTGGTGACTAGTGGTATCAATGCTATTGTCACGTTTGCTATTATATTCTAGATACTTACCGTCTTTAGAGTCAGCACACGTGGTTTTGATTATTTGCAACTCCCAGATCCATGATGTATGGTCATTTATAATTTTGCTGAGCCATGAATTTGAGTCCCAGGCTCGTGGGTGGGAGCGAGTTTCTCAGCTAGTGAGTGATCCTAGCTGACCACCAGCACAAATAACATTTTGTTCTCTCCTAGCCATTCCTTATGCAATAAATTTTTTATGTAATTTTTTAAAATGCTTTGCTCCCCCAAAAAAGTGCTAAAAAATATCAGCTGACTGCTAGTCTTAGTGATAGAAGTGAAAGGAAAATAAAGAGGCCTGAGAAATAGAGATTCCCCACCTAATAATAGACATTTCAAAGAAGAGAATGCCAAATGGGATGGCAGCTTGGCTTTATGATGTGAAAACAGGTAAAGGATGCAATCCCCAAGCCAGGGAGCATAATTGGGTAAGTCATTTTGGTGAGAACCCCAACCAGAATGTGGTAGTTTATAAAGTCATTCGAAGCCTCAAGACATCATTCATATTTTTCAGTTAGAATAGATTGCATTTGGGGAGAAAATTATATGCATAGTTACATTCACCAATTTGTGGGATATTTGAAGGTGTAGGGACATCTCTTGAATTTCAACAGAATGTAGTCCTTAACTTCACATATGAGATGCTCTGCTAGGCTTGTGCAGCACTAGTAAGAGTGTAAGTCATGGTCCTGCCCTTGAGATGCATACAGTTTATCCAGGCAATGGGTGTGGAGGGAGGAGAGGCAATGAGAAACAAACAAATGATGAGTTAAACATTATCACACTCAAGTGTGGTGGTGAACATCACCTATGATTAGTTAGTGTAGAGAATAAGGGCTGTTAGTTCAGAGGAGAAAGAGCAAGAATTTGAGATCTCTCAAAGGAAAAAGTCCAAGCCGCTTAGCCTGGCATTCAAGGCCCTCCATAATCTTGTCCCAACTTTACCTCCAACCTTCTCTCGTAATATCCTCTATATAAACAACCCTTCTAGTCAATTTGGTTGATTCATTAAGAAATACACCTGCCTCTCATTTTACACTCTGTTAATTTAAGGAGTTTGAAATAAAATGAAAGCAAAATGAGCAACTTTAAAATGTGCTTTTAAATGTCATCTTAAAGAATTACATTCTTTAAAATGAACAATGAATGAGCAACACACATGCACATAAAATAATTTCAGAATAACACAATTTAAACTGCTTGCCAAATTGTTTTAACAAAAAATTCCTTAGCAATAGTGATTTTAAAAATTCTCATGCATGATCTACCATGTTCCTTTCCCCTTCTGGCTAGCTGGAGTGGAGTCAAGCCCCAGGGTGACCTTGGAACCTACGTGTTGAAGATGGCAGAACCTCAAGCAGCTGGGTCCCTTGAATGAGTGTGTGAAGGAAGGTCACCTAGCAACCAGGATGGCCCCTGTCAAATGGCTACAGATAGATGTAAGCAGTAAATGTCTATTGTGGTTTGCCTCTGAAATTTGGGGTTTGTTTATTATGGCAGCTAGCTTCTTAAGCAATTTGCATTATCTTAACCAATATGGTCATTTAATTTGAAGAAGTGGGAAAAAGCTACTAACATAAGAATAGAGGTTACCAGCTGCACTGACAAGGGCTAACAGGACAGTTCCCATCAAGAGTACGGATTTTGGCATCAGACTGCAGGATTGAAAGCCAGTTCTGCCATTTACTGGGTATATAACCTTAGGCAAGTGTATTAGTTGGGGCTCTCCAGAGAAACAGAACCAGTAGGATATGATACATATGTAGAAAGAGATTTATTTTAAGCAATTGACTTATGTGATTGTGGAGGGTTGGCAAGTCCAGAATCTGATGGGGGAGGCCAACAGGCTGGAGCCACAGAAAAGAGTTGCACTTCAAATCCAAAGGCAGTCTGTTAGTGAACCAGGAAGGGCCAGTGCTGCAAACGGAGTCCACAGGCAGTCTGCTGGTAGAATTTCTGCTTGCTTAGAGAGAGGTTAGCCTTTCGTTCTTTTCAGGCCTTCAGCTGATTAGATGAGGCCCACCCAGCAATATTGAGGGCAATCTGCTTTGCTCAAAGTCCACTGCTTTAAATGTAAATCTCATCCAAAAACACTCTCATAGAAACATCCAGAATAATGTTTGACCAAATATCTGGGCACCATGGCCCAGCCAAGTTGACACATAAAAGCAACCCTCGTAGGAAGTTAATCTCCCAGTGCCTCAGTGTTCTCATCTGTCAAATGGAGATAATAAAGGAACCTATCCTAGTGGGTGAACATGAAGGCTAAATGAATCGACGCGTGTGTTTAGAATAGTGTCTGCACATAGTGCTCAGTGAGTGTTTGATCTTGACTATTATTATTATTAATTAGTATTGTCATAGGCTTTGGCTGTATGCTTCTCTCTGATGAAAACGCTAAGAAAAAATGTAAGCAGGGCCACCAAGAGTAACAGGAGTGTTTGGCTGGGAACACCAGTAATGTGATGAGAGACTTCACACATTAAAATTCTCATAATGTAGAAAATGGAGACTTGCATACTCACATTCGCAGGCTATATTGGCCAGTGCTCCATTAGTCAGTGGCTATTTTTTTCTTGTTATTCCATGAATAAATTTTAATATATTCAACTTTCCCCATAAACTGCTTATTTACTGTTCATATTAATGCAATATAGCAAAAACATTTACATGACTGGAATATTTTGCAGTCTACTAGAGCATTTCTCTTGCATTTCTTTCCCTTCATTTCTGGTGAGAAAATTCATTTTTGCTCTACATGTTTTTGAATTAACTGTCACTTCTCAGGAATGCAATATCAGCATAAATCAAGAAGCTGATGTAGAGTGGAATGATTAGGAATCTGGCTTGTGGTTGGGCAAAATTGGGCGTGAGCCTTTCCAAGCCCTGGCTTCTTCACAAAGTGTTGTTGTGAGGACGGAATGGTGAGTCTCAGCACAGTGCCTGGCACTCAGGAAGCACTCAGTGTATGGGAACTATGATGATTCCTTTCATTAGGAATTCTCTGTATTATTGTTACAATGTTCCACCTTGCACTGGGGAGATGTAGCATCCTGGGTCCCTGAATGACTGTGTGGAGGAAGCAACCAGGATCGCCACTGTCAAACTGTTACACATGCAAGGAGTAAACTATTGTGGTTAACCTTTTAAATTTGGGGTTTGCTCAGAATTCCAAAGGATGCATGCACCTATTTACAATAGCCAGGACATGGAAGCAGCCTAAATGTCCATTGACAGAGGACTGGATAAAGAAGATGTGGTAATATATACAGTGGAATATTACTCAGCTATAAAAAGGGACAAAATAGTGCTATTTGCAGAGATGTGGAGGGACTTAGAGATTGTCATACAGGGTGAAGTAAGTCAGAAAGAGAAAAACAAATATCATATAACATCGCTTATATGTGGAATCTAGAAAAATGGTACAGATGAACTTATTTGCAAAGCAGAAATAGAGTCACAGATGTAGAGAAAAAACTTACGGTTACAAAGGGGGGAAGGGGAGGTGGGATGAACTGGGAGATTGGGATTGACATATATACACTACTATGTATCAAATAGATAACTAATGAGAACATACTGTATAGCACAGGGAATTCTACTCAGTGCTCTGTGGTGACCTAAATGGGAAGGAAATATAAAAAAGGGTGGATATATGTGTATGTATAACTGATTCACTTTGCTGCACAGCAGAAACTAACACATTTTAAAGCAACTATACTCCAATAAAAATTAATGAAAAATAAATAAATAAATACATTTGGGGTTTGCTTATTATAGCACCCAGCTTGGTAGGCACAGTGCCTCACCTTAACCCAGTGGTCCCCAATCTTTTTGTCACCCGGGACCGGTTTTGTGGAAAACGATTTTTCCACAGATGGGGGAGGGGATGGTTCAGGTGGTAATGTGAGATGGGGAGCAACGGGGAGCGGCAGCTGCCACTCTCTTCCTGCTGTGCGGCCTGATTCCTAACAGGCCGAGGACCACTATGGGTCCGCAGCCCGGGGGGTTGGGGACCCCCGCCTTAACCAGTATGGTCAGTTAATATTGCAAGAAAGTCACTGGCCATTCGTGATGTCCTCTCCACCTCCACAGTCTTCAAAGGCCTTGAGCTTCTATAGAAAGTGTCTGCTACACAGCTTGTTTACTCTCTGTATCTACTAGCCAGTGTCAATGCTTCTCTTCTTATGGAAATGTCTTCCTTTCCCAGATAGACAATATCATAGGTATTGATTTCAGGGTACAAGAAATGTGACTTTCTTTATTCAATTCCTTTCTTGAGTTTCCATGCTTCTGACATAGCAGGAAAGGAATTCTAGTTAATTGGGGGTTTTCCTAATTTCTTTTGGAGTTCCATCTAAGTTTTAGGTTGTGGGGATGGGCATCTGGTCTTCAATATCATCATTGGATGCAGGCATTCTCGTTTCTGTTTGGGATTTCATTGTCAGCTAACTGGGGATTTTTCACTCATTCTTGACTGTAGGGCTTCCCTCCATTGGGCCAAGACTCGGCATTTTCATGCTGCTTATAGGTATGGGAGGGTAAAGAAACTTATGTGAGAGTCCAGGGTGTATAGAAATTTGTTTGTGGGTCAGTCGGTAGAAGAAGGTACTAAGGAAAAAAAAAATCAGTTAATATTTTAATATTTCAAAAGTATAATTCCACCACAAGAAGAGAGCCCCTTGAGGGCAGGAATTGTATCTTGACCATATTCTGGTACCCTGTCCAGCAAATCAAGTTGACTTCATTAAATATTCCCGCTGCCATTAACTAATAAAGAACAGTCAATGGGCCATAGAAACAGAGGAAGAAAAGATTTCCAGTCTTTTTGGAAACAGTAACTTCAAGCATGGGAAAGCACTGTTACATGTTGGATGTGGGCACCTCCTCCCAAATTCATATGTGGAAGCCCCAACCCCCAGGACCTCAAAATGTGACTATATTTGGAGATGGGGTCTTTAAAGAGGTGACTAAAAGTTAAAATGAGGTTGCTAAGGTGGGCACCAATCCAATATAACTCGTGTTCTTAAAGAAGAGTTTAGATTACAGACACACACAAGGGAAGACCATGTGAAGACATATAAAGTTCCTTTTGTCCTCAACAGTGGCTGCCAAGACCAAAAGAAGGCCGTGCTTTAATTTGACAGTGTAAGACTGAGCTGGGGGCTTCCCTGGTGGCACAGTGGTTGAGAGTCCGCCTGCCGATGCAGGGGGCACGGGTTCGTGCCCCGGTCTGGGAAGATCCCACATGCCGCGGAGCGGCTGGGCCCGTGAGCCATGGCCACTGAGCCTGCACGTCCGGAGCCTGTGCTCTGCAACGGGAGAGGCCACAACAGTGAGAGGCCTGCGTAAAGCCAAAAAAAAAAAAAAAAAAAAAAAAGACTGAGCTGGGTCTTCAGTTCTATACTTAAGGAAGTTTTTTTTAAAAAAAGTCATGTTATGGAAGCAACCTAAGTGTCCATCGACATATGAATGGATAAAGAAGATGTAGCACATATATACAATGGAATATTACTCAGCCATAAAATGAAACGAAGTTGAGTTATTTTTCGTCAGGTGGCTGGACCTAGAATCTGTCATACAGAGTGAAGTAAGTCAGAAAGAGAAAAACAAATAACATATGCTAACACATATATATGGAATCCAAAAAAAAAGGTTCTGAAGAACCTAGGGGCAGGACAGGAATAAAGACGCAGAGCTAGAGAATGGACTTGAAGACACGGGAAGGGAGAAGGGTAAGCTGGGATGAAGTGAGAGAGTGGCATTGACATATATACACTACCAAATGTAAAACAGATAGCTAGTGGGAAGCAGCTGCATAGCACAGGGGAGATCAGCTCGGCGCTTTGTGACCACCTAGAGGGGTGGGATAGGGAGGGTGGGAGGGAGGGAGACGCAAGAGGGAAGAGATATGGGAACATATGTATATGTATAACTGATTCACTTTGTTATAAAGCAGAAACTAACATACCATTGTAAAGCAATTATACTCCAATAAAGATGTTAAAAAAAAAGTCATGCTATATAAATTTGTTTCTCAATATGCAAAGTTGCACACATTATATTCTGCCTCTAGCCGTGCTGGAATAACCAGTACTATTTGTTCCCTTCCTGCCATAAACAAGTAGACAACTGTATAAAATATATGATACAATTATTTTCAGATGTTGGACAGCAGGACTATAATCCCTGAGGGAAGGGAAACAAAACAAGGTGAAAGAACCACAAGGGAGCCATAAACAGAAACATTCTCAGCATTCACAATTATCTGGAAGACAACTGAGTTCCACCCAGTCAGTGTGGAGAAATCTCACTGACCACTGCCTTGGTTTTCTACGGCTGCTGTAACAAATTACTCTCAATGTAGTGGTTTAAAACAACACAAATTTATTAACTTACAGTTCTGTAGACCAGAAGTCTGACACAGATCTCACTGGGGTAAGACCTAAATGTGGGTATGATGCATTCCTTTCTGGAGGATCTGGGGAAGAATCTGTTTCTTTGCCTTTTTTCCCTCCTAGGCACCACCCACTGTTTTTTCACTTATGGCCCCTTTCCTCTGTCTTCAAAGTCAACAACACTGAGCTGCGTCCTTCTCACACTCTGTCTCTCTGGTTCTCTCTTCTGCCTCCCTCTTCAGCTTTTAAAGACCCTTGAGCCCACCTAGATAATCCAGGATAATCTCCCTAATTTAAAGTCAGCTGATTAGCAAAACTTAATTCTTAAACCCCATTTCCCTTTTGTCATTTAACTTAATTATTCCCAGATTCCAGGAATTAGGATGTGGACATTTGGAGAGGCCATTATTTTGCTTATTACAACCACTGAGGCATTTACTAGAGACCTCAGAACAGTTAGGCCATAGTAGTAGAGATAAATTAGCCCTAAAACAATGGATGTTCTAGATTCGACCTAACAAAGCTTGAAAAAAAAAAAAAAAATTAAGCTAGTCCATAAGTAAATTAATGCTTGCCAAAATAAACATCAGTACTCTAAAGAAAGACAACAAAAGCCAGACACAAAACAATGTGAAATTTAAAATCACATCAAGGGGCTTCCCTGGTGGTGCAGTGGTTAAGAATCTACCTGCCGGGCTTCCCTGGTGGCGCAGTGGTTGAGAGTCCGCCTGCCAATGCAGGGGACACAGGTTCGTGCCCCGGTCTGGGAGGATCCCACATGCTGCGGAGCGGCTGGGCCCGTGAGCCACGGCCGCTGAGCCTGTGCGTCCGGAGCCTGTGCTCTACAACGGGAGAGGCCACAACAGTGAGAGGCCCGCGTAATGCAAAAAAAAAAAAAAAGAATCTACCTGCCAATGCAGGCGACACGGGTTCAAGCCCTGGTCCGGGAAGATCCCACATGCTGTGAAGCATTGAAGCCCCTGAGCCACAACTACTGAGCCTGCGCTCTAGACCCCTTGAGCCACAACTACTGAAGCCTGTGCCTAGAGCCTGTGCTCCCCAACAAGAGAAGCCACTGCAATGAGAAGCCCGCGGACCGCAACGAAGAGTAGCCCCTGCTCGCTGCAACTAAAGAAAGCCTGCGTGCTGCAGTGAAGACCCAACGCAGCCAAAAATTAATTAATTAATTAATTAATTTAAAAAACATTTAAATCACAGTCAAAAGTTACTAAACATTCAAAGAAGCAAGTTGGTATGATTCATAATCAGGAGAAAAATTACTCATAAGAAACAGATCCAGAAATGATAGCAATAATGGAATCATCAAACAGAAACTTTAAAATAGCTCATATTAATATATTTAAGATATCAAAGGAAAACATGATCGTACTGAGGAGAGAAATACAAACTATAAAAAAAGAAATGAATAGAATTTCAATGGAACCAAATGAAGTGAAGAATTCACTGGACAAGTTTTACAAGAGATTGGACACTATAGAAAAAAAAGATCAGTGAACTTGAAGAAATCACAAAGGAAACTATCTAGGCTAAAACACAGAGAAGAAAAAGAGTCTGAAAAAAATGAAAAGAGCTTTAGTGACCTGTGGAACAAGATTAAGTGGTCTAACATATATAAAATGGGTGTACCAGAAAAGGGGGGACAGAAATGCTATTTGAAGAAATAATGGCCAAAATTTTCCCAAGTTTAATGAACCCTATAAATGTATAGATTCAAGAGGCTCAATGAATCCCAAGCAGAAAATATACAAATAAAAACACATCACAATACATCATTATCAAGTAACTGAAAACCAGTGATAAAAAAAGTTATTAAAAGGAGCCAGAAAAAGAGACATATTACATATACAGAGCAAAGACGAGAATGCTCACAGACTTCTTGTGAGGAACAATGCAAGCTAGAAGACAAGGAAAATGCGTTCTTAGAGAGCTGGAAGGGGGGAAAAAAAGGTTAAAGTAGAATTCTGTATCTAGAAAAAATAATCTTCAAAATGAAAGCAAAACAAGGGTTTTTATCCAGGAGACCTACACCATAAGAAATGTTAAAGGCAAGTTTTCAGGCTGAAGGAAAAATGATACCAGTTGGAAGCCTGGCTCTACACGAAGGGAAGAACACTGAAGTGGTGAATGTGTGTATAACTACAAAATAAATGTCTCCCTAATTTAAATTTTTCTTTTAAAAAGAATTGACCATTTAAGGAAAAAAAAATAATAGCAATGTATTGTGGGGGTTATTATATATGTAGAAGTAAAATGAATGACAACAATTGTTTAAAGGACCCCAAGGGAGAAATGGAAGTACAGCTATTGTGTGGTTCTTAGGGCACATATTAGTGGTATATTACGATTTGAGAGTAGACTGTGATGTTAAAGGTGCTTATTGTGAACTCTATACTCCATCAAAAAAATAAGGCAAGTGGATATTGATAATAAGCCAATAGAGAGAAACTAGAATCTAAAAATAATCCAAAAGATAGCATGAAAAGAGGAAAAAAATACAAATAACCAAGTAGAAAATAAAATAGTAAGGTTGGACTTAAATCCAACCATATCACAAACTACCTTAAATAAAAATACTTTAATTAAAAGTCAAATTGGATAAGAAAGTAAAACACAATCGAACATCGCCTACAAGAGATCTAATTTAAATACAAAGGAATGGAAAAAGATATACTATACAAACATTAATAAGGGGAAAGCTGAGTGGCTATATTAATATCAGACAAGGCGAACTTCAGGATAAAGAATATAACCAGAGAAAAAGAGGAACAATTCACAGTGATAAAGGATCATTCATTAAAAAAACATAACAGTTCTACATGTGTGTATACCTATTCACAGAGCTTCATATACACAAAGCAAACACTAAAAGAACTGAGAAAAGATTTTACACCTCACAGTTATGAGCATTTTCAAAACTAAACATTGTGGGGTATTTTTTTTTCCACAAATGGTGACAGGAAAACTGGATATTCACATGCCAAAAAATGAAGTTGGACCTTACACCATATACAGAAATTAACTCAAAATGGATCAGAAACCTAAACATGAGTCAAAGGTATAAAACTCTTCAAAGAAAACATAAAGAAAAAACTTCATGACATTGGATTTGGTGATGATTTTGTGGGTATGACACCTAAAGCATAAGTAACAAAAGAAAAAATAGATAAATTGGTCTACATCAAAATTTAAAACTTCTGTGCATGAAAGGACATTATCAACAGAGTGAAAAGCCAACCCAGGAAACAGGATAAAATATTAGTGAATCATATATCTAATAAGGGATTCATATTCAAAATATATAAAGAACTCTTACAACTCAACAATACAATACCAAATGACTCAATTAAAAAATGAGCAAAGGACTTGAATATATAGCCATTCCATCAAAGAAGATATACAAAAAGTCACTAAACACATGAAAAGATGCTCAACATCACTGATCACTAGGGAAATGCAAATCAAAACCATAATGAGATACCACTTCACACCCATTAATACGGCCATTATTTTTTTTAAAAAAAAAGAAAAACAGAAAATAACAAATACTGGTGAAGAAGTGGAGAAATTGAACCATGGTGCATAGCTAGTGGGAATAGAAAACAGTATAACTGCTAAGGAAAACAGTGTGATGGTTCCTCAAATAATTAAACATAGATTTACCCCATGATCTAGCAATTCCACTTCTGGGCATATAGCCAAAGGAATTGAAATCAGGTACTGGAACATGTATATTTGTACACCGATATTCATAGGAGCATTATTCACAAGAGTCAAAAGGTGCAAGCAATGTAAGTGTCCGTCAACAGATAAATGGATAAACAAAATGTGGTACATACAATGGAACATTATCCAGTCTTAAAAAAGAAGGAAATTCAGGCTCACGCCACAACATGAACATTGAAAACATTAAGCTAGGTGAAATAATCCAGTTACAAAACTACAGATACAGTGTGATTCCACTCATATCAGAGACCTAGAGCAGTCAAATTCATAGAAACAGAAAGTAGAATAGTGGATACCAGAAGCTAGGGGGAGGGGAAATGGAGAGCTGGTGTTTAATGTCAACAGTTTCAGGATGGGATGAGAAAGTTCTGGAGATGCATGGTGCGGACGGTTGCACAATGTGAAGGTACTCAGTGCCACTGGACGGCACACTTTAACATTATGGATATGGTAAATTTTATATGTATATGTTACCACAGTTTTTCTTAAAAAGAGGAGGAGGAGGAGAAAGAGGAAGAAGAGACTGAGGAGAAAGATAAAGGATTTGGGAAGAAAACCTCAGTACATTTTTGACTGAGATGACTGAAGTTCATTTTCTTTTTCCTTTTTTTCCGCAATGGAGGGAAATTCTGCTATTGCAGTCTGGCCCAGTTCCCCAGTTCTCCTTTAAGACAACTCCCGTGTGCTAGAAATCTGTAGCCAAGTGGGCCTGTGGGTCTGTATGCTGTCATGTGAACTAGTTTTTTCTTACTTCCCAGTTTAATTTAGGGGAAGGCACTTCACCAAAGTGCTTAAACAGGAAGGAGAAATTACCAACACTGTTATTCTCTCTTACAGCAGCCTCAGATTCAAGCTAAAGCTACCATTATCCTTTTCCCTCCGTTCCCTTAAAAATACTTGTTTCCCTACTGGATTCCACAGAGAAGGGAAATTTGCCTGGTTCCACAGGTGCAGATGGAGCCACAGGCTGCCTGGTCCTGACAGGCTCTTGTAGTGATAAGGACCCTGTCCTCCAGGGCTCTCCTATTTGTCCACGGGTGCTCCCTGTGGATTCAGGAGTCAGGCCAGATCCCAGACTTGGATGTGGATTTCCTTTCTGGGGGGGCCCCGCAGCATGTGGGATCTTAGTTCCCCGACCAGGGATTGAACTCGCTCCCCCTACACTGGAAGTGCAGTCTTAACCACTGGACCGCCAGGGAAGTCCCTTTGTAATTCTTTCTTTCTTTTTTTTGGGGGGGCCGGGATTTCCTTTCTGAATGATTGAATAAATGCTCAATTTATCCAATAATAGACCCTATGGGTAGTTAATTCAACTTGGTAACAATTCAAATATGACTCCAAAGTAGAGCCTTCACATAGAGCAATAGAACTCTAGCATTGATATAATCATTTTTACGATGGAAATAACAATAATAGTAACAATAACTAATAATAGTACCAATCGTATCAACATTTGGGATACTTGCATATAACACTTTTCTTATTGACTTATTTAATCACAGTAATGCCACGAGGGAGGTTTCATTATTATCCCCATTTCACAGATGCAGAAACTTGGGCACAGACAGGGGAGGTAACTTTCCCAGTTCCACACTTGTCCATAAATTTGTAGTCCTTTTTCTTTTGTTTTTTTTCAAGTTTCAGACTATTTATTAATCAGTGTAAACCCCAGCACAATACACCAACATGATTTCGTGCATTTAGAGGGGAAATATTTCCTGGTTAAGTGGAAAATTATGCAGGTGGCTTCTGGAAGAACTTCATTCTAAGCAGTTTTATAGTGAAACATTTCATTTAGAAGTCTGGACCTTCTTTCTTCAGTTTGCTGTAATCTACATTCACTGAGTAGAACTGGTACTGATCATTGGAACCCAGTTTGTTCCAGGGTTCTGGGTTATTCTTTCTGTTCTAACTGACATCTGGATTGAACAATGCCAGGTGCAAGACATACAGTGCTGCTCCAGTATGTCCCAGTGCAGTAAATATGAAGATGGGGATCAAGCTAGGATGCCTCTTGGCCTGAATGATCTGGCGAAGCATGGTTGTGGCAGAAGCCTCGAGTCCAGATGGAGAGAACAACAAACTTTCAAGGCCTGGGACTGAACAGTCTACTGTATTCCTTTTTCTTGACAACTACTTTCACCATGGGATGTCCCACTGAGAAGCAGACTAGTTTGAGGCTTGCTCTGTGTTGTATTATTCAAGTTATTTTGCTAGAAAGCCCGGGAAACCAACTCAAATTTGCTGAAGCACTATGGGAATTTATCGGTGGTGTGTATCCAGTTTCAGGCACGGCTGTATCCAAGTGACTAAATGGTGGCTTGCGTGCTCTCCCTCTCTCTCTCCCTCTCTCTTTCTCTTTCCCTCTACCCCCACCATGCCCAAGCGTGTGCACACCCAGGCACGAGTGCGCATGTGTGCGCGCGCACACACACACACACACACATTTTCTCCACCTCTAGAGTTGCCTACCTCTCTGCTAACATGGTTAAACTGACTAGCATCAGGCCTACATCTAAAAGTCTAGAGTTTGGGACTTCCCTGGTGGCGCAGTGGTTAAGAATCCGCTTGCCAATGCAGGGGACACGGGTTCGAGCCCTGGTCCGGGAAGATCCCACATGCCGCTGAGCAACTAAGCCTGTGTGCCATAGCTACTGAAGCCCACGTGCCTAGAGCCCATGCTCCGCAGCAAGAGAAGCCACAGCATTGAGAAACCCGCACACCACAACGAAGAGTAGCCCCCGCTCTCCGCAACTAGAGAAAGCTGGTGCACAGAAACGAAGATAAATAAAGTCTAGAGTTTGGTAAAAAGACAAGGCTTTTCTCTCTAAAGTCCCAGCATGAATCTGGGCTTGAGTCTTGTGGACCTGTCTTGAGTCACCTAATATCCCTAAACCAATCACTGTGGTCAAGTGGGAGGCAACCTTGGCTTGGCCTGACCTGAGCCAATTGCCCATCTTCGCTGGGTGGGGAGAGGGTTTGGCTCCACCTATACTGTGTGAATCAAGACTGAGAATGGCAAATTGAGATGTCGGTATTCAAAGAAGGAGGGAGTCCATGCAGGACAGACCAAAATAACAGACATTCGTTGCCGCTGCCAGTAAAGCAGTCAATGGTAGACACGGGATGATATTTGACCACGAGGTTGAGTGTAGGGAATCTTTATCTTTGGATTGGATGTCCAGTAGCCTGTTTTTTTCCCTACAAAGCTTGCTGACCAAAGTCCTTTTAAAGATTCTAACAGTTTTGAATTCATGACTCATGGATCACTCAAGAAACTGAGCCACTGCCATATTTTTACTTCTATTTTGATATTCATTTATTCATTCAACAAATATTAATGCAGCCCTAGCTAGGTGTAAGGATCTTGAAATACAGAGGTGAATCAGTGTCATGGCCCTGGCTTACATTCCAGCAAGGTGCTTAATATCCATTTAATGTAGGTTTGCTTGACTACCTAAATCACATGAAGCTTTTGAATATAATGTTGGATTTTCCTATGACACCATGGATAGAATTTCAAATAGTAGCAGGTAGTCAATACATGTTTGCTGATTGATTATATGATGGTAAAGATTCATCCTTGTGTATCATTATTTTTTCTCTACTGTTTATCTGTTCCTGGACCAATCAGATCATTAGTGATGGAAACCAGCTATGTTTCCAAGAACATTGATGTAATGCTATTCCTTACAGGTGGTGGAAATGGAAATTATTTGCTATGGGAACCCCACATCTACTAATTATTGGCGTGGTGGTAAACGTGTGTGGGAATGGGAGGTCTTACAACTGTCTTTCTTTCCTTTCTGTATTTTTGCTACCTTTGATCTGGAATTTTAATCTTATTGGGTTAAATTATTTCTGGTGAGGTGTTCAAAGACTTTCAAGTATCTCTGCCTTTTAGAACATTAGCTTCTTTGTTGTGCATTTTTTCCTAACTATTCCAAATATAGTATAATGACCAGAAAGCAGAAAGAAAAACCATGTTATGTTCTTGAATTTTTTTTTTTTTTAGATGTTGGGGGTAGGAGTTTATTAATTAATTTATTTATTTTTTGCCATGTTGGGTCTTCGTTTCTGTGCGAGGGCTTTCTCTAGTTGCGGCAAGCAGGGGCCACTCTTCATCGCGGTGCGCGGGCCTCTCATTATGGCGGCCTCTCTTGCGGAGCACAGGCTCCAGACACGCAGGCTCAGTAGTTGTGGCTCACGGGCCCAGTTGCTCCACGGCATGTGGGATCTTCCCAGACCAGGGCTCGAACCCGTGTCCCCTGCATTGACAGGCAGATACTCAACCCCTGCGCCACCAGGGAAGCCCTATGTTCTTGAATTTGATATCATATTCATAGCTTCCACTTAGCACCTTTCTAGTTCTTAGGTTCATTTCAATATCATTTTCGAGGTGCCTGCCAGGATTATAATCATTTCAATCCAGGTTTCTATACATTTAGGGAATAAGTTGGTTCATTTGATTTAAACACAAGACCTTAATATCTGTATTTATACATGGCTCAAAGCTCCTAGTAGAGTTATTGTAGAGCTAGACTACTGTGCATTATTTAATATATTTAGTAATTAATTAAGCAACTATTTACTGAACACCTACCATGTGTGAAGGTGGTCAAAAGGTACAAACTTCCAGTTATAAAATAAATAAGTCCTGGGGATGTAACATACTGCACAGTGACTGTAGTCAGTAATATTGTATTGTACTTCTGAAAGTTGCTAAGAAAGTAAATAGACCTTAAAAGTTCTCAGCACAAGAAAAAAAATTGTAACTATGTGCAATGGTGAATGTTAAATAGACCTGCTGTGGTCATCATTTCACAGTATATATATATAAAATCATTACATTGTACACCTGAAACTGACATAATGTTATATGTCAATTAAATCTCAATTTTAAAAAGTATCAACAACAAGGTCCTACTGTATAGCACAGGGAACTATATTCAATACCCTGTGATAAACCATAATGGAAAAGAAAAAAATGAAATGAAACGAAATGAAATTAAATAAATAAACAAACAAATAAATAAATAAATAAATAAATAAATAAATAAATAAGTTCGTACTCTCAAGGGCTAGGAAGAGATGTAAACCACAGAATGGGGGAAAGTAGTCAGGGAAGGGCCCTTAGATTGGGGGAGTGTATTGGCTTGGCGGCCATAACACAATATCACAGATAGAGTGGCTTAAACAACAGAAGTGTGTTTTTCCACAGTTCTAGAGGTTAGAAGTCCAAGATCAAGGTGCCAGCAGTTTTGGTTTCTTCTGAGGCCTCTCTCCTCGGCTTACAGATGGCCATCGTCTCACTGTGTGTTCACTTGGTCATCTCTGTGTGTCTTTGTCTGTGCTAATCTCTTATTCTTATTAGGACACCAGTCATATCGAATTAGGGCCACCCTTACAAACCCTTTTTAACTTAATCACCTCTTTAAAGGCCTTATTGATGAATATAGTTGCATTTTGAGATGCTGAGGGCTAGGGCTTCAATATGAACTCTGGGAGGACACAATTCAGCCCATAACGGGGATTCAGGGAGGTCCTCTCTGAGGAGGGGAGACATCTGAGCAGAGACCAAATGAGGGAACAAGTCACAGGTGTAGGGTGAGTCATCTGGGGGAAGAGCGCTTCTGGCAGCGGGACAGTGAGTGCACAGGCTCAAGGCTGGAGGCTGGAATATCAAGGAGGCCATGGTGACCAGAGCCCACGAGGGAGGCAAGGATGCCACAGGTTCAAGCAGAGGCCAGCCATGAGGAAACCTGGAGGCATGGTGAAGACTGAATTTTCTTCCGAATGTCATGGGAAGTTAGCGGAGTGTTTTGAGCAAGGCAGGGACATAATTTCACATATGTTTGTATAGGATTATTTTTAAATTTGCAACAGATTTTCTGTAGACTCCCAAGAATTCTCTTGGAAAGATCATACTGATCATGAAACCCAGAAAAGTTGAGATGCAGACCTCAGCGGTTACTCTCCACTGACTTCCTAGGAATTCCTTCCCTCAAAGATTAAGGTATCAGCTAAGAATTCTCTGGAATACTGGATTACTGCTGAGGTTTCTCCTGCCACATGCAATGATGCTGAGTTTCTGACAAGAGAAATAGCTGGCTCAATTTGCATATATGGAAAAATACCCTTTTCTTGAAGAAAAACTTTGGTTCTGATGATTGGGTCTGTAGTAATTTATTTATAAGAAGTGATGTTAAATTGACATCACTTGGGACAACTTGAGTCAGGGCAAAACTCTGAGGTGTCTTTTCCATCTTTGACAAATGTCATCTCTAGAATAGATGAAGTAACAAGAGAGAATACCAATTACTTTGGAAGTCTTGAGCAACCTGTTGCCAAAAAATAAGGGATCTCCACAAAGCAAGTCATATACCTAGACCCTATTCTGAAATAACCAGAGACTGGCATTCTAAAGCCTCATGTACGGGAAGCCTGCACAACACTGGATTATAACCCAAATCATCAAGACATTTTAAGTCACTTAAAATGGCCATATCCGTCTGTACAGGGTATTTATGTTGTACTCAGATTCAGGCACTATACTCAGTAGAAAACATATTTGTTGGATAGATTGGTAGGCATTTTCATGGGAACTTGTGAACATGAGCCATCAACTTTTCCCTCTTGTATCTCCATTAAACTTTGTTACTGAGGGCTGCCTTCTGGAATCTGTAAAAAACTTCCTCATATAGAAGAGTGTAACGATTTTGGACACACACACACACACACACAGAAACTTTCAACTGTAATTTCTTGGTTAGAGATGGTAGAATTTTAGGTGAGATCAGTTAGATTTCAAAAATAACAGTAGGTCACTTTTTCAGTCTCTCTTCTTTTGGAAACACACTCTCAGTTTTATGAATGGCGAGATGGTAAATAGAAAACAAATTTATCTAGTATATGCCATGGAAATCGTTTAGAGATAACTGGAAACAACTTCAATATGAATATGAAAGCTTCCCTCACCCCCAAAGGGAGAGAAAATGGACTAACCTACTCTGGCCAAATAATTAGAATTATATATGTGTGAATTTCCATATCTAAATCCAAACGTTCCTTGTTTAGAACATTCCTCTAAAGATTGTCTTCAGGTACCTGAAGACACGAAATGGCCCAGGATCACAATACATTTTCACAGAGTCTTGGTACTGAAGGATAGAATTCAAGGCATTAACCAGAATATCTCAGTCAAGTTCTCCAGCATTTTGAGGCTATCCTTGAAGCCTGCATTAAAAGGATAGCACAGCGGTAAAGTACTGTCTCATTTGCTTCAATAAGCAAAGTTGGAGATTATTTATGATAATACAGTCATCAGAAGAATGTGTTCCTGTGCATTCTGAAGACATGAAGCCTCACTTTGAGTCTTACTATTAAGTCCTTGCTGTGAAGGGGTGGTAAGTGTGATTAAGCTGTTAGATTAGCAAAGGTTCTACTACGTTTTCGCTTTAAGCCAGAGTGCTTTCACAGCTGAGCTGTAATGCTCTGAAAATGCCTGCATAACAAGATCCAGACGTGGAGTTGAATCCCAAATGGTAAACGGCCAATGGCATTTATCCACTATTACATTGCCGAAGCCATAAAGAGTCAGCACGTCTGAAAAGACACTGTGCCTAAATCCCAAAGCACAGAGGAAGCCGGTGCAGGAAATAGGTGGGTCTTTCAATAATAACATACCTCTACAGGGTGGGAAGGTAGTTCCATTTTCTAGAGACTACCAGCGTGAACTCCAGTCCCTTCTTAGAAGTCAAGTAGAAAGAATGAACCTAAATTATCCTGTTGATGACTAAATGTTACATTTAGCTCCCTGGAGTCCATGCTTGGAAGAAAATTTCAAGGAATCGTATTTAGCTTGCTGGCCAAGTGGGACTTGCCACATACTTGAGTAAACACAGGTTTCCTAATAAACTGCCTTTCTTAGAAATCTGAAGTACTGAAATCCTGGAGTTCAGGAGGACTTAAATGTCTCAGGGAGGCAGGAAAATGGGTCAAGTTGTAGAACGATAGAGCTAGAAAGAAAACCAAGTGCACCTTACAACAGATAGCTAAAGGAGTGTGAGAAATTACATCGTAGAAAAGTACATTGCAGCTGCCAAGGTGAGGCTCTAGCTTGCAAAGTTGCCTGGACCCATGAATAGGTTGAATCTTGTACAGACCCTATTTACCTGGCTTGATAGACTTTCATTTCCCATGAGATTGATACGTTTGGCAGGTGTGACTCTGGACCCGTGCCGAGCAAAATAGGGGAACACAGAACTACAAGACTTGGCCTTAGGCTTGAAGAGGTAGGAAGTGAACATGCACGCCTGCAACAAAGGTGACAACATGCTGATGGGGTTTTAGGGATAGATTTTAATGAAGTTAGGAAGAGTTTAGTGATTGTGACCAAGAACAGAAAGGTAAATTTTTCCTTTGCTTCATTGGTAGCTTGTCAAAAGAGTTTAGGGCAGGCCCAGGGGTGCTGAAGCACAGTGTGCTGAGTCACAATATCAGGAATGCTGGATCTAGAAAGGTGAATGAAATCTATCAGTGACTCCATTGACAGCATCCAAAGTCACAGAGGGCGAAGGTATTACTGTTTTCTAGGAGGATGAAAGATAACATTTAATTGGTTATCTTTGCAAACTTTGGGATATAAATATGAAACGAAACCTTTACCCAGGATCGAAAGTAACCGTCATTGTCTTAATTATATATACAAGCTCCGTGACTCCTTTTGGTCCTAATGGTTCCTCTCTTTCACAGACAAAACATTTTAGTACGTTGATGTCCTTAAATGTATTACATAGAAATTATTTTAAATGGGGAAAGTCCAAGAAGAAAGAATAAGATACATTTTATCTTCTAAATGGAATAAAGTAACAATAAGTTTCTGACTGCGTATCTGTTATCATGTCACCCAGGAGGGACTGGGTGGGTTTTTACGGGGTTGGAGGGCACCTTTGCAATGATGTAACATGAAATATGGGCTCTGTGGTGAAACTTACTCGGAGTTGGGTCCTGGAGGGCTACTTCAAAGAGAATGACAATCATCACTCAAAGACGTGGAGCTGGTAGGGTGGGGTGGGGTGTATGACTGCCAATGACCAAAGGAAAAACACACCATATGTATTATCTTAGGTCAGGTTCTCCCAGAAGCAGACTTGGAAATGAAGATTCATGTGCAAGGGATTTTTAAAGGAGTTGCTCCCTGGGGAAAATCAGAGGGAATGGGGTGGGAGTGGGAGGCCAGACAGGCAGGACAGAGAACACAAAGAAGCCAAGCCAAGGAGCCATTGCAGGCAAGTCCGAGCCTCAGCCTGACCCTGGGAGGGCTGTGGAGTGTCAGTTACACCTCAGACTTGATCCCAACTCTGGGCAGAGAGCTGAGCTTTCATGTTGGGTACCAGTCATTCATTGACCAAGGGCCCCCCAGGAGAATCTAAATTCCAGTCTTCTGAAGAGAGTCACTGGTGCTGGCCATTGGATGCAAACATAGAAGCCAAGGGTAGGGCATCCAGAAATGGAAAAAGAATTTTGAGGGGATCAGAGAGACACCCAATAGTTCATCACATGTATTAAAACCTGTGTACAGGACAAGGAATAGGTATTTCAGATGAGTCCAAAATTCTAAAGGCAGACACTTCAAATTGCAGAAGCTGGTTTTCAGTTGAGCGGCTTCTCTCACGGGTGGGCAACCCTTTGCAGCTGGCAGCAGCGGAGGTGTGTATACTTGGTCATACTTTTGAACAATGCCTGGTGATTCCGGTTCGTAGCTGCTGTATAATCTTAGGTGCCTGCTGAGCTCTTCTCCTGCTGAGCTCTTCTCCTGCTGCCCTCGTTGCGGTGGCTGCAGGACTGCTCTGGGGGTACGTCTGACCCAAAACACCTAACAAGCCTCTTTCTTATTCAGCCTGTGTCTGGAGGAGCCCTTTTTTTCATTCTCTCCAGACTGAGGGAAGGAGAGGCTGAGACAGTTCTCTTTGAGAAGACTACATAGTCAAGGGCTAGATTCTGTGATACAAATACTGTAAGAGTGTCATGAAAATGCAGGTTAATTAGGATTGGAGGAATCATGGAAGGATTCTTGGAGGAGATGGGGCTTCATCTTGGCCTTGTAAATCAGTGGAATTCAGAGAGGTGGTCAACAGAAGGATGGGCATCCTGGCAGAGGGAAACAAACTGGGTGGAGGCACAGAAGCGAGACCCGATATGAGCTTTAATAGCACAAGCTGAAGACTGGCTTAGCCCAAGTAAAGAGTCACGGCACAAAAGGCTAACTGTTGGGACTTCTCTGGTGGCGCAGCGGTTAAAAATCCGCCTGCCAATGCAGGGGACACAGGTTCGAGCCCTGGTCCGGGAAGATCCCACGTGCCACGGAGCAACTAAGCCCGTGTGCCACAACTACTGAAGCCCGTGTTCCTAGAGCCTGGGCTCCGCTACAAGAGAAACCACAGTGAGAAGCCTGAGCACTGCAATGAAGAGTAGCCCCCATTCACCACAACTAGAGAAAGCCCGTGCGCAGCCCCGAAGACCCAACGCAGCCAAAAATAAATAAATAAAGTTATTTGAAAAAAAGGCCGACTGTTGGTACCCCTGGGCCCGAGAATTGGGTCATGGTCTTAAGCCGTCTCCCACTCCTGCTTGCTTCTGCTTATTTCTGATTCTCTGCCCAGTTGCCCACTCAGGCTTGCTTTCCATCAAGCTGCGACGTGCGCTGGACCATCCTCCTAATTAATACGTGCCAGGTTCCATGAGCTGACAAGCTTTCAATACAGAGAAACAAATGATACAAGCCAGGACGAAAAGCAGAACAAATAAAGACGGCAGGAGGGGCTTCGAGTGAACAGCATCAGGGAACAGGCAAATTTCCGAGACTTTTTGGAAAAGGGGAAACCTGATGTGTTAATTAGGCGTCTATGTCAGTAATAAGCCTGCTCAGAGGAAGGTAATGAAAGAAACAAAAGGGGCAGCGGAGGGGGCTGTTCAGGCAGAATGGAAGTTATGGTGTAAGGAGAGGGGAGAGAGTTTATTCTTCTTCTCTGTTATTTTATGTACGTCTGTGGTCTGTTGGCTCCATGAGACAGGACTCAGCCTTCTGTGTTTTGTAAAGCCCCACGAATAAAGAGCTTTGGGTATAAATGACATTGCAGTTTCTGCCCCTAGGACCCAATTCAACAGGAAGTACTGCAGCCTTACCAGCTCCAACTGGTGGCGGATTTGGGCTTTTCTGAGCATATTCGACTCAGAGGAACTGTCTGCTGCTGAGATGGGCCAATAGAAGGGTTCAAAGCAAGAGGAAGCACAGCAGGGCCATGAGGCACCAGAGCACCCACAATGAGGGAAGAGGGCTGTGGAGCCTAAGCCTTCATCCAGCTTCAGTCCACTTGGCTGAGGGGATTTGAACTCAGGCACTGGAATCAGACAGATGTGGTTCTAACCCCAGCTCTGCCCCTTGCTGGCTCTGCGGTCGGATCTTCCAGCTGATACTACTGAGCCGAGAAAAGACAGTCTCTCTTCTACGCCACTGCCAGATTCGTTTTCCAAAAGTGCAGCATCAGATGTATGTTTCTGCTGTTCAGAACCGGCTCCCAACTACTTAGCTGGGTGGATCCCTGCAGGCTTTGGGGACTGAGCAAGTTACTTACTCCTCCTACACCTCACTTTCTTCTTCTGTGAAGTAAGGATAATAGTCACTGCATTGTTGCACTGCTGTAAAAATTAAAGATAATCCTTATAAAGCATTTGGGACATACTAAGTGCTCAGTTAACATTCATTATCTGTTAAGGGACTGCTTGAGTGCAAAGCCCAGCTCTCCACTTGCTAGCTCTGTGATCTTGGGCAAATTTCTTTTTTTTTTTTTTTACATCTTTATTGGAGTATAATTGCTTTACAATGGTGTGTTAGTTTCTGCTTTATAACAAAGTGAATCAGTTATACATATACATATATCTCCATATCTCCTCCCTCTTGAGTCTCCCTCCTTCCTACCCTCCCTATCCCACCCCTCTAGATGGTCACAAAGCACCGAGCTGATCTCCCTGTGCTATGCGGCTGCTTCCCACTAGCTATCTATTTTACATTTGGTAGTGTATATATGTCCTTGGGCAAATTTCTTAATTTCTCTATGCCTCAGTTTCTTACCTGTAAAACAGAGTTGTTGAGAGGATTAGATGAGTTAATGCCTCTTAAGCATCTTGAGCAGTACTTGGGTGTGTTCAGTAAGTTTTAGTTTTATATTATTATGCTATCACTGTCATTAGCAGCACCATCACCATCATCATTTAGATCTGGGAGAAAAAAGAAGGACGTTGGGAATATGCGTATTGAAAACTGTCCCTGAGGTTGCCTGGGTAGGGGAAGCAGTGGAAGGAGCAACTGGACACTCTCCACGCTCCTCACCAGGGACTCAGGCAGGCCCCTTGGTCACTGGGACATTTATGATGAGGGAGGGGCTTCCAGATACCGAGGCCTATGGCTTCTGGCTGTTCTCTCCTGGCCTGTCTGGCTCTAATGCTGGGCCCCCTCCCATCCCAAGCCAACTGGAAATGGGGGGTAAATCTTCCCAAATTAGCCTGTGGTGATCATGGGGGTTAAGTGGAGAACTCATGTTCTCTCTGCTGTCATGAGTGTTCCTCGGGGAAAATTTGTTATGTGGACCGAGGTGGACAGTTATTGCTTCCCTTTCTAAAGGTAATGGGTAACATTACACCAATTTTGTGTCATGTCCCTGAGGCTGTCAAACATGTCCCCACCCCTTTGCCAAAGGGATGGCTATGCAACCCAAACAGGGTAAATCAAAATCATCATGGGGGTTTGTATGAGAGCTGGGGGTGAGGGTGGGGTAGGGGTGAGTTTCTTTCTCTTGCCGTGAGATCAAGAGAGGTAGGGATCATAGGAACCTAGATATGCCAGGGCATTCTTGCTGCCACGTCGGAGAGATTCTATCTGAGAGAAGTCAAACCAAGTCAAAAGATAAACAGACAAACTCTTCATGTCATTGCTTGAGCCACTTGATACAGCCATGCCTGGAGGCAGCGCCCCCAGACATCCCAGGTACCTGAGCCAGTTAATTCCCTAAAACTGATTGAACTGGGGTTCAGTCGCTTGTGCTGACTAACACGGTGCCTTTTTTTGCAACCATGAAAATTTTGCTTCATATACATGAAACTCATTTCCGTTAAGAATAATCAGATGAAAAAAATAGTTGTTGGGAATCAGCTAAGAGTGAGGAATAGGAAACTGAGGAACAGCAGAAGGCAGAGAAGAAGCACTGAAGCCTTGGGAAAGATCAAGGAAGCTGAGAAGTAAACAAAGGCTGGAGACCAACCAGCTGGCTGAGTTTGAGAGGAGGCAGAGAACAGGGTCACATCTAAGAGCCAGAGTAAATTTAAGAAAATTGAAATCATATCAAGCATCTTTTCTGACCACAATGCTACGAGATTAGAAATCAATTACAGGGGAAAAAAAAACATAAAAAACACAAACACATGGAGGCTAAACAATACGTTACTAAATAACCAAAAGATCACTGAAGAAATCAAAGAGGAAATCAAAAAATACCTAGAGACAAATGACAATGAAAACACGACGGGCTTCCCTGGTGGCGCAGTGGTTGAGAGTCCGCCTGCCGATGCAGGGGACGCGGGTTCGTGCCCCTATCCCGGAAGATCCCACATGCCGCGGAGCGGCTGGGCCCGCGAGCCATGGCCGCGGAGCCTGTGTGTCCGGAGCCTGTGCTCCGCAACGGGAGAGGCCACAGCAGTGAGAGGCCCGCGTACAGAAAAAAAAAAAAAAAAAAAAGAAAACACGACGATCCAAAACCTATGGGATGCAGCAAAAGCAGTTCTAAGAGGGAAGTTTATAGCTATACAAGCCTACCTCAAGAAACAAGAAAAATCTCCAATAAAAAATCTAAACTTACACCTAAAGGAACCAGAGAAAGAAGAACAAACAAAACCCAAAGTTAGCAGAAGGAAAGAAATCATAAAGATCAGAGCAGAAATAAATGAAATAGAAACAAGAAAAATCTCAAATAAACAATCTAATCTTACAAAAAAAAAAAAAAAAGAGGGGCCATGTTATACATCACTAGTTCTAAAGTTCCATCTTTTAGGATTCTAGGACCAGTCTTGCTTCTTGTTTGTTTCTTGGTTATTTTTCTCTTTTTCAGTCTTCAAGAGCTCGTCACAATAGTATCTCAGATTCTGGTTTTATTGTAAATAGCGCAGACAAGAGGCAGGGATTTGTCTCAGTGGCTGGAGGAGAAAGTTGAGAAGGTCAAAATGTAGACAGCTCTTAGGAGGGTCAAAGCACGAAGGGTTTTTACCCAGGTGAACTCTCCCTTGGTGGTGGGTTGAATTACATCCCCCCAAAAGATATGTCCAAGTCCTAACCCCTAGTACCTGTGAATGTGACCTTATTTGGAAATAGGATCCTTGCAGATGTTAAAGATCTTAAGGTCAACCTGGATAAGGTATTTGCTTATCTGCAGAAGTGAGGGCCCTAAATCCAGCAGCTGGAGTCCTTATAAGAGAAAGGAGATTTGAGACACATACACAGACACACAGAAGAGAAGGCCATGTAAAGATGGAGCAGAGATCAGAGTGATGTGTCTACAAGCCAACAAACGCCCAGGATTGCCCACACCACCAGAAGCTAAGAGGTATGGAAGGCATTCTCCCTCAGAGCCTCCTGAAGGAACCAGTCCTGCTGACACCTCAATGTTGGACTCCCGGCCTCCAGAACTGTGAGAGAATAGATTTCTATTGCCGCCAAGTTTGTGGTAATTTCTAACGGCAGCCCCAGGAAGCTAATACACCCTCTATATCTTATGCTCTCTTCTTTCATTTTATTCTTGTTTCCCGACTTGCCTGGTGAGCCATTGAATGCCTTTTCAACAGACCTGGGAAGTCAGTCCTGGTAAGTGGGGTCAGGCCTACTTCAGTTTCCTGAACAAAATGTTCAGAAAACATTGGAGTTTTTCCCAGAATAACAGCATAATGTACAAATTGGGCCCCCTGGCTCTAAAAATTCAAACTGATAAAGGCAGTTTAAGACTCTGAGCAAAACTACAGTAGTGATTTATGGTTTACAAAGTATTTAGACCAAAGTCCACTAGAACTTCCAAAATAGTAACAAAGTCCCAACTCCCAGTACTTGTTTTAAAGTCACCCCATTCTAGAGAGCACTGGGGTCCGATTAGGAATGCCCAAATTATCAAGTCTCATCTCTTTGACTCAACTGTTATTGCTGCTGATAATAGCTGAGGAGGTATCAAAGCAAGAAAGAGTGTGCCCTGCACAGAGAGAATTCCCTTCTAAATAAAAATCAATTTTGCTAATAAACACTATATTTTAGAAGCATTTTTTTTAGATCTTCTTAGCTGTTTTTCTGTCCTGTACTAGCACTACATGAAGCACATCTTACTGTATTTACCCTTCCTTTCATTATTAGGCCAGCAGAAGAAAATGCATGTCACACTTTCTAAGAAAAGTTGCGGAGGGAGGGTGAGAGGCAGCGTCGTCTAGGGGGGCTTATTCCCATAGAATGATGGGAGTCTGTAAGAAATGAAAATAGATGGATTTGGAAGCAGTACTGGGGTCTAACATTTGAGAACTGGTTTCCAATTTTGCGCTTTACATTATAGCAATGAATTTCATGTGGTTAACATTTCAAAAGTTAATTTTGTTTTCAGGAAAATTTTCTATTGTGCTAACAGCTTTTACTTTACGTAAACTGTCATTCATTTGGATTGAAATGTATAAACTGGACTAATTACAATTTAGATCCGCTCAAAGTAGAGAAACAAAGGTTACAGGAGAGTAATGAGAAATACATTCAACCGATTTTTATTTTAGTGTTTTTAGTTTCTTGCGTGAACCAGGCCCCTGTGCTGGGTGTCGAGACACCCCCTCTAGGAGTTCAGAGTCCAGCATGGGAATCAGACAACGCTAACGCAGTGGGGCTGTGCCGGGAGCCATAGCACCCTTGAGGAGGGCACCGAGCCTCAGCGGAGGGAAGGCTTCCCAGGCGGTGACATCTTAGCGGGGACCTGTGGAGGCCGGCTGGGCTCGGGGTTGGGTAGGAGAGGAAGGGGAACAAGATGGAGGGAACCACAAATGCAAAGGCCCAGGGCTTTGGAGATCATAGAGAATTTGAGAAACCAAAAATAGAACAGAAGGGTGGGAATATGGAGGCTGGAAGGTGGGAAAAACCTCTGAAAGATGAAGTCAGTCAGAGGAGTAAGGACTGGATGACAGAGGGCTTGGATATCAGGCCAAGAAGTGTACCCTGTCTTGAGGGGCCTGGGAGAGTCAGTACAAAGTTTTAACCAAGGTGTGATGTGACCAGATTTGTGTGGCTCAGCCAGGATGGCACGAAAAGAGAGGAAGAAGGCCAAAAAAGGCCAAGGAAATTAAGCTCAGTTGTTCACATCTTATTAGGGAGAAAATCCCACTGCCTGAAATGGCAGAGTCCACTTTTATGAAGCAAAGGATGACTGTATAGGCAAACCCTCCCATACGTTTTTATCTGTGTCGAGAAACCAAAGCAACTTAATCTTAAAAACTGTTAACTATTATTCTGATTCCAGTACCTGAAAACAATGAAATATGAGACAAGACTTGAGCTTCCTTCCTTCTTCAGACAAATTGTGTGGCTAAGCAACCATCTTTCACTTCATGTGCTTGGAGTAGGCAGGCCTAATAAAGGGTGATGTTTGAACATTTCAAACCAAATTCCCTCAGTGGCGGGGTTTAAACAACTTGTTATTTTAAGCAATTTAGACAGATATTTGCATATACAAACAAGCACATGCTTTGAACCAGCACATTATATAACCTCGCTTATCCCTGCAGGTAATAAGCTGCTATAAAGGCAGAATTAGATATAATCCTGGGTTTTCTGTGTGTGCGCGTGCAGTCAGACCAGTAAGAAATGAACACACTTGTTAGGGACAATAGCCGCATTCCACTTCACTTACCTCTTATGAATTATTTTCTGCTCTCAATTCCAAATCAAGAAAAACACATCCTATTTCCTAAGTCATGCTATCAGATAAGCACCGGCAGAGGTAATATTGGTAGCAACTGCAAAGAAACGTGTTGGGGGTGAGACGTTTGAGTCTGCTGGTGTGATATCTAGAAACAGAGCCTTCTGTGCGTTCCCTTTTCTTTTCTCTCCACATCCTATTCAACGCATCTCATTCATTCATTCATTCATTTACTCACTCACTCATTCAGCCAACTTGTAAGGCTCCTACTATACCCATGTTTTTGGTTTTTTTTTTTGCGGTACGCGGGCCTCTCACTGTCGTGGCCTCTCCCGTCGCGGAGCACAGGCTCCGGACGCGCAGGCTCAGCGGCCGTAGCTCACGGGCCCAACCGCTCCGCGGCATGCGGGATCTTCCCGGACCGGGGCACGAACCCGTGTCCCCTGCATCGGCAGGCGGACTCTCAACCACTGCGCCACCAGGGGAGCCCATATACCCATGTTTTGAATATTAAAAGTGAGATTTCATATCAAATAAGGTACATTCCTGCCCTCCAACAGTTGACGAGCAGTGGCTGACAGGTTGGAGTTCTTTCTGGTGCTTCAGAAAAGGACAGTGTTTGGGTGGCACTGATCCCCATCTCTTCCCAGGTCTGAGAGCAGCACAGGCTCTGGAGCCAGGCTATCTAAGGCTTGAATCCCAGCTCTGCCACTCACAAGCGTCAGACCTGGGTAAGTTATTTGTCCTCTGCAAGGCTCATTTTTCTGCTCCAAAATGGAAATCCTAATCTGATCATCAATGAGGATTAAATAAATTAAGATTTGTAAAGTGTCTACAACAAGTCCTGGCACATAGTAAGGACTCAATCCATTTTTGTTATTCTCATAAATGCCTGGGCTTCCTACCTAGAAATCATTATCTGTGTGACTGCTATGTGCAGGGCAATACCCTAGCTGCTGCAGGGAGACCCAGAAGTGGGCACTGCATTCTAGCAGGTAGATATAATCTGTACACAGATAACCATCTGTAAGGAGGATATGCTCCAGCCTACAGGCCAGCTGCAGAATGCTAGCATTTGTTATCTATTGCTGCATAACCAGTTGCCACAGACTTAGTGGCTTGAAATAACATATTAATCTTATCTCACAGTTCTTATGGGTTAGGGATCTGGGATTGCTTTAGCCAGCTACTATCTTCAGGGTCTCTCAAAGGCTGCTGTCTAGGTATTGGCCAGGGCTGTGTTCTCATCTGAAGGCTCAACCCACAAAGAATCCTAAACTCATGCTGGTAGAATTCAGTTCCTTGAGGGCTATGGTACTGAGGGCCTCAGATCTTTGCTGGCTGTTGGCTGGAGGCCTCCACCTCTTCCTTGCCACGTGGGCCTCTCCAACATGGCAGCTTGCGTTATCAAGACATGCAACCCAGACATACAGTAGAGAGAGTGTACTAGCAAGATGGAAGTCATAATCTTATGTAGCCTAATCACAGAAGGCAATAATCTGCTCAGGGCAGTGAGGGAAGCAAAAGTCTCCATAGCACCCAGCTCTGTGATGCTCTGAACGTCCATGCACTGTGCCCCCCATCAACGCACATGGGGACCCAACCTCTCTATGTCTCCCTACCAGTTTCTTCAGAGTTAGATTCTGGGAGAAGGCAGAAGCTCAACTTAGTTTACCATCTTGTCAGCAACCAGAAGCTCTATGTCAGTTTTCCATATGTGAATCTTAGCTCCTTTAGCAATTGTGGCTCTCTGTCTAAAGCCCTGTAATCCCTCCCATTACTGGTTCAGTGCACCCATCCCCCAGTTTCTACAGGCTCTGCTCCAAAGAGTTCACATCTATCACTTTCTTCAGAGCATTACCCTGGATCCCCTGGAACCACTTCATTCAGATGCTTCCAGAACCAAAACAGCCTGGGAAATTTCAAATCCCCATTGTGGCCTGTAGCTAATGACTGACTGGTGCAGAAGTATTAAAACCTAGCTCCCTTGCTTTCAGGCAGGATAAACTCTACTGGGCAATTTATTCTCAAAAGCTCCTCAGGGGGTCAAGTTGAGTCTGGAACTTCACTTGAAATCACAACCTTGCCTGGCTAATTTTTGTTCCCTATTCTGCTTTTCCTACTCCCTTTCTAATTTCTCTTGAGGCAACTTGCTTAATAAATTATTTACACAAAAACCCTTTCCTCAGGGTCTGCATCTGGGGAACCTGCCTAAAACAGATGGTGCCATAAGTAGTCCCAGGAAGCTGACTTTAAGAAAGGGATTCTGGATGCAGCTCATTCACCAGCAAGCTGAAAATGGAGATCTCATCTCTGGTGGTAGGTGGCGTTCTGTATTTTTTTTCTGTGTTTGTTAGAAAATCAGCATATCTTTATTTTATACAAAAGAAAATTACATATAATAATTTATCTAATTTTACATTTAAGGACATACATATTGATACAAACCTCTAAGTAGTAGTTTATGATGAAGCATCAAGAAAGCAGAATAGGGACTTCCCTGGTGGTCCAGTGGTAAGGGATCTGCCTTACAATGCAGGGGATGTGGGTTAGATCCCTGTCAGGGAACTAAGATCCCACATACCACAGGGCAACTAAACCCGCACACCACAACTACTGAGCTCGCGTGCCTCAAGGAGAGAGCCTGCACGCCACAACTAAAGAGCCCACACGCCCTGGAGCCTGCGTGCCACAACTAGAGAAGAGAAAACCCGCACGCCACAACTAGAGAGAAGCCCGCTTGCCACAACTAAGACCCGACACAGCCAAATATAAATAAATAAACTTTTTTTTTTTTTGCGGTACGCGGGCCTCTCGCTATTGTGGCCTCTCCCGTTGCGGAGCACAGGCTCCGGACGCACAGGCTCAGTGGCCATGGCTCACGGGCCCAGCTGCTCCACGGCATGTGGGATCTTCCCGGACCGGGGCACGAACCTGTGTCCCCTGCATTGGCAGGCGGACTCTCAACCACTGCACCACCAGGGAAGCCCTAAACCTTTTTTTTTTTTTAATGGACAAAAGCACCTTTATCTTTAAAAAAAGAGGAAAGCAGAATATTTTTTATGTACCAAGCATTAATTGTGGCATTCTATATCTTTGTATCATTAAAGTTACTAAGACTTTCAGTCTTGGTGAACTGTGATGGCATACAGCTAAAAGGAGCTGCATTGGCTTGTGCAACATCTCTAGCTTTTGAGAAATAGAGGAAATAACAACTATAAGGACTATGTAATTGGGTGGAATTGGGCTTGAGCAGGTCCAGAACATATGAGTAAATTGCACAAAGTAGGGACCCAGACTCTATGTTATCCACCAACCAAGACATCTTCATTAGCTCACACCTATGGCTTCATGGGGTATCCCCCATGACCAGCTAATAGAGGAAAGATCCCAAGTTTGGTTCACAGATGGGTTGACTCAGTATACTGGCACAAACTGAAAATGGACAGCTGCACTGTAGCCCCACCCAGAGGTGGCTCTGAAGAGACCAATGAAGATAAATTGTTGTAATAGGCAGAGCTTTGGGCATTGCACCTGGTGATCCAATTTGTGTGGAGAGAGAGGTGGCCCAAGGTAAAGATACAGATAGACTTATGGGCAATGGACACTGACTCCACAGGCTGGTCACGGAACTGGAAGGCACACAACTGGAAGATGCGGGACAAGGAGGTTTGAGGAAAGAGGACCCATGGGAGTGAAGACCTTTGTATTGTACACTGATGCCCACCAGGGAGCACTGACTGCAGAAGAGGCATTAAGCAAACTGGTGGGCAGGATAACTCATCAATAGATGTCAGCCAGCATTTGTTGTTAGCTACCTCAGTTCTTGTCCTAAAGGCTCTTGTCCTAAAGGCTCATTTTTGTTACTGTAGCTACAGTAACAAAAATGGAGGCTACACATCAGTCCAAAAGCCTGGGCTCCTTCTCACTACAGCTGATCTAGCTGTTGCCACTGCTGAATGTCTGACCTGTCAGAGGTTGACTTTGAGTCCCCACTATAGGTCCATTCCTTGAAGAGACCAACCAGAGCCTTGATGGCAAGTTAATTATGTAGGACCCCTTTTACCCTAGCAATGGCAGCATTTTGTTCTGACTGATTGGTACAAATTCACCGTATGAATTTGCCTTTCCTGACTGCAGTGCTTTGATAAGATCCACTATTTGAGGTCTCAGAATGTCTGATTTATGGACACAGAATCTCACAAAACATTTTTTGTCCCAAAGAGGTATGGTAATGGGCAAATGACTAGGGGATCCCCAGATCCCACAACATACCACGCCATTCTAGCATAATATATTGTAACCACCTTCTGAAGGCAGAGGAAGGCACTAACTTAGAAATGATACCCTGTGAGGTTGGGGCACCATCCCTCAGGATGCATCATGTGCCTTAAACCAAAAGCCATTATGTTGTGTTGTCTCCAGTGAGTTGAATACATGGGTCTGGGAACCAAGGGGTGGAAAGAGGAGTAGCCTGGCTCACTGCCACTCTCAGCGACCTGCTTGGGGAATGCATCCTTCCCGTCCTCACAACTCTAGGGCATTGGGTCTAGAGGTTCTAGTTCCCAGAGGGAGAATACTTCACACTAAACCTAAAGCTATTGCTGTAGTCCTATTGTTTTGGACTCCATGTGAGCAAAGAAAGCTATGATCATACTGGCAGAGGTAACTGACCCCAATCATCATAAGAATGCAGGGCTGCTGTTACATAATGGGGAAGGAATGTGTTTGGCACTCAGCTTGCCGAGTTTTAACTGAAAATAGGCAGTCGTGGCAACCACTGCCTGATAAAGACGTGGTAGCAAGGAACTCAGATCCCTCAAGGATGAAGACTTGGGTCACTCCGACAGGCAAACCCCTAGATCGGTAGAAGGGCTAGTTGAGGATGAGAGGAGTCTAGAATGGATGGTAGAGAAGAGAGGTGATGGATGTTAGTAATAATCTTGGGACCAGTTGCAGCAGCAAGGGCTGTGGTTTGTCCCACTAGATTTGTGACCAATTAGAATCTTGAATAAGCTGTGACAAGATGGAGACTTAATGTGAGAACATGTGAGTCTGAGTGTTGCAAGGGGTGGACTGTAGTGGATGCTTCTGGTACTCTGCCAGATCCCTTCAGAGACCTTTGACTGGTTCACTGTACACATCCCCCAGCTACTGGGTGCTTCTCTCCTAATGGCTCACACCTCCAACCTTCAGAGAACTACCTTAATCTACCAGAGCCACTTCACCCAGGCTCACTCTGGAATCAGAAGTGCTGGGTGCTATGTCCCCCACCCCCTCCAGGAAGGCCTGGAGCCAGTGACTGATTAGTGCAGGGGTATAAAAATCCAGCTCCCTTGCCTCAAGGTGGGATCAACTCACTGTGTAATTTGTGCTCCAGAGAGCTGCCTTTGGATCAAGCTGAGGCTGGAACTTGACCGTAAATTGCTGCCTTGCTTGTCTTCTTCTCCTGCCCTATTCTGTTTCCCTTACTAGTTTCTCCTGGAAGCATGTCCTTAATAAATTACTTGCAAAGAAATCCTTGACAAGACAGTTCCCTAGTAGCACATAAACTCTTTGTGGATAGACACTAATTAGGGGGAAAATAAACCTTTTAATGTCCCACCATATGTAGCCCGGAATGGGATACCTACCAGGAGTTGATCTGGGTTTTGGCAAATTCTTGCGTTTAGACTCTCTTCCCTTAGTAAGAATCTGAGGATGCTAAGTGGTGATTGCATTAGTATATTACAGACGGGGACATCTGTAAATTATCAGTGATACATCAATGTAAAACACATGTCCCAGGTTTTTTGGACAACACTGATTTCAGTTGTTTTAATCTCCCTGTCAGACCATTTCCAGACAGTGTGTCCCAGTTGGTGTGGTGTTTGGATAGCAAAGGATAATGTGCTAGCCAAGAGGCAGCTGAGGGAGAACACTTAAGCATTGTGAAAAAGCAGGGACCTTGAAGTTAAGCAAGACAGGACCTCAAATCCTGCCTCCACCCAACCAGCTCTATGACCTTGGCCACATTTTGTTCATGTTCTAATGGAGTTAACTAGCTCCTACTTCACAGAACTGAAAGTGAATTAATGTAGGCAAAGTGCTTAGCGTTGCTCCTTGACCTAGTAAAGCTCAAGAAATGGTTCCTTTCGGAAGGGGAAGAACGGCGGATACTGCGTCTTCAGTGGAGTCCGGGGACATCACTACCCTTAGAGAGCCAGCCTGGGCAGAGGCAACGCCCAAGTGTTTTCATTCACTTTTCCTCCCAGGGCACAGGACACCCTACTTGCAAGGCAAAGGGAAAGAGGAGGGCAGGCCTCAAAGGAGCAAGGCCCTGACACCCTCGGCCACCACGTGGCTCCTCGACCTCCTCTCCGACCCTCCCCTACAGCCCTCTCGGCAGGGTTGAAGTAGGTGAAGGGTGGAAGCCGAGAGCCCACGCCGCGGAGGCTGACGCCCGCCGGCGGTGTCCTAGCAACACCCGCCCCGCCCCATCCCGCCCGGCTTGCCGCGGCGGCGCCGGGAAGCGGGGGGGAGGGGGGGCAGGCCGCCGTTGCCATGGTAGCGCGTCTGCCGCGCCCGACGCCGTCGGCGCCGGAGGGAAACCAGGGTTCCGGGCCCAGCGTGGGCGGCCGGGCGGCGCCCATCCACCTCCGCTGCTCCAGCTCCGGCCTAGAGGGGGCCAGGCGCTCGCTCGGAGCCCAGGGGGACCCGAGCTGTCTGCAACCGTGGCCGGGGCCCAAGGTCGTTGGTCCCGACTCGCTCCCCCGCCGCCTGAGCCAGCTAACGGCCTGGAGACTTTACAGTCTGTCTCGTGGGGACGGAGTTGGTCGTCCGGGCCAGGTGTAGGCTGAATGAACTGTTTGGTTTTGGAATCTTATCGCACCTTTTTCCCCCAGCTACACAAGAAACACGTACACACACGGCCTAGCGTCCCGTGCTTTTCTCTCAAGTGTTTCACCTGAAGGATCTTTAATCTTGGAAAGAGAATATGCAGAAAACAGAGCGGCTTCCAAATCAGCCTTTTAAAAACAACCCTGCAAATAAGTATCATGTTTCACGAGGGCCATTTTAAACTGAAAATGTCCATGCCTGGAAGGGTAGTCTGGATTCTGGACTTGAATTTGCATTCTCCTAACCCTCTCTGCAGTGAGCTGCGTTTGGAGAATTCAGTTGTGGGGTGTTAAATTTAAACGTATACGCCCCTAGCTAGTATTGTGTGTTATGAATGCTCTGTTAAAGGACCCACTCACAAAGACAAAGCCACACGATTCTCACTCATTCTCTGGCCTGAGAGTTTTTTTGTGTTTGTTTTTTTTTTGCGGTACGAGGGCCTCTCACTGTTGTAGGCCTCTCCCGTTGCGGAGCACAGGCTCCGGACGCGCAGGCTCAGCGGCCATGGCTCACGGGCCTATCCGCTCCGCGGCATGTGAGATCTTCCCGGACCGGGGCACGAACCCGTGTCCCCTGCATCGGCAGGCGGACTCTCAACCACTGCGCCACCAGGGAAGCCCCGGCTTGAGAGTATTTTTAACAGAGGCGGAGTCAGTCACGTGCTCGTGAGTTTAATCAAATGGACAAGGGATCTGAGCGAGAAAAGCTTGCTATGTAATGCGAAGACTGCATTGGGTACATAGAGATGCATTCTCTTTAGATTTATTTGAATCAGAGCTTTTCAAATGGAATCTTCTCCTGCATATATTTTTTTCGATCTCCTGCAACTGGAAAATTTAAATCAAAATCCTATTTCTTATATTCATTTTTATGGTAAATGTGTCTAGGCTGAGATTATGCATTTTCTTGATCAACAAGCAAATGCGCAGCAATCACTGTGAATTGAGCACCTTGCTGATTGAGCAACACTTGAAGCTGGAGGCAAGAACCACCATAATCTCAGAACGAGAATCCTCCTCAGCGTAGTTCACAGGCATGTTCACAGCTCACCTTTTCCCACTCTAAAGGATCATTCACTTGGAACGTCTTTATTCTTCATTTTGCCAGAATATTTAACCTCTCAGAAAGCCTCTTTCACATACTTTTTCGTTTGAAAATGTAATTGTAATTGGGCAAATGATCATATTATTTATATTTATATATGAATATGTGTGTTTGTATCTTTTTCCCCCAGTATCACAACAGAACCTTTATTTTGCATTCGGAAAGCTAAATCAAGGATCTGAAAATAATAGTTTTATGTTTAGCACTAATTGGAGGGGAAAAAAAGAATGTACAAAACTATGTATAGTAACAACTTTTTTGTGCGTAAGGCACATTGCGGAATGTGCTTCAGATTCGGTAGTTTAAATGGTAGAAACAGCAATATATTTTATAATAAAATATTAGCATTTGCAAACATTAATTTTTCTTTGGTAATTTTCCTAGTATCTGATTCTTCATTCATTACCCTGAAGCTCTTTTCACAGAAGTTATTCATCAGTATGAGCTTAGACCAGCTTGATTGCAAGATATTGGTAAGGATCCACACGTGCCTGGCACGGCAAATAGAACTGACCAGCTCAGCTCTTTAACTGGTTGGTTGTTCTCTCTAGGTAGGTAGAGGTTTGATTATACCCATGAGTTAGCCCAGCCTTCACTCCTTAGAATTCATTGACCGTTTTAGAGAGTTACTGCATGCCCTACTTTATTAAGAATACATGAATGTCGAGAACCTTACTAGATTTTCTGCATAATCTCCTAATGTGAAAATGATCTCCACATAGCCATTGCAGTTAGTTTCCATTATTACAAGGTTTCTACCTTATCATTTATGGTTATTGTTTCTTAGGAACCTAATATTTATCAAACACAGGATCCATTTTGCATGCTCACCTTTCCTGTTTTCCAAATGATCAGTGACCTTAAGCTTTGAGCATCTTATCCTTATTACTGGCTACCAGCCTCTTATTTAATCCTGTGTTAAACTTGATTTACTGCTTTATCTATACTACTTTAATCCTTTAGAGGCTTATCATAATATGGGCTCTTTAATGAAATATTTTATCATAAGAATAAACTAACCTTTCTCTACTTTTCCAGATTTCTCTATTTTTGCTCATTTACCTGTGTACCTTTTTCCTTCTTTAAATATTCATGTTTCCCACTTTCATTATACGATGAAATAGACCAAAATGCTTACTTGTTACTACAGAAATGACTGTGTTACCACAAAGTGTTCTTGTTTAGTGCTTAATTAGTTAAGACATTAGTTCTTAATGTCTTACGTTTAGCTCTCCCGATCTCGGGAAAATATAAATGCATCTGTTGCTAGAAGGTTCCCCCATCTTGAAATCTCAAAATATTTGTTCCCATCCAGCTGCAAGGTCACCTAATATTCTCAGATCATTCCGTGCGATTTGAGGAGGCAACGTAGTATAGAAGTTAGGAGACTACTACACTGAACTCAGACTGGGATTCAAATCCTGGTTCTAACGCTTACTAGCTATGTGATGTTTTGTTTTGTTTTGTTTTAATTTATTTAATTTATTCTTTTATACAGCAGGTTCTTATTAGTCATCAATTTTATACACATCAGTGTATACATTCAGCTATGTGATGTTAATCAAGTTTTTTTTAACCTCTCTAGGCCTCAGTTTCCTCATCTGTAAAATGGAGATAACAGCACTTAGTTCATTAAGTTTGGCAATTTTAAAGGATTAAATGACATAATTCTTGTAAAGCTCTTGGCACACAATCAACACTCAGTGAATGATGTTAGTCAGCAGTGGCTGTGCTCATCATGATTATCATCTGTATTAAAACATTGTTTCCACTGTCACCAATTAACTTAGGCTAAATTAGTTTATTAGATTAGACTATCCACAGATAGACAGGATTCTGACAGCACATAAAACAGACATTTCGACTAAGGAGGGGAGCGTACAAGGAGAAAAGTCCAGACACCTAGCAGGCTAGTATGGGCACCAGTGTTAACCTTGTTGACCCCAGTGGCTTCTTGAGCATGCTTGCTGGCAGGAACAGCCCAACCCAGAAGTGAACTTGGGATAGTGCCAGTGTGCCGTGAGAACCTAAATTATATCCAGAACTTTGCTTCAAGGAAGTCTGAACACTGTGGCGTTCCCACCACCTCTGCAGTCGAGGAAGGCATATGAAAGGGAGTTGGAACTTGGTCCACTGCTCTTCCCAAACTTAAACTTCCAAATTATAGCAATAACGGGAATTACCTGGAGGTCCAGTGGTTAGGACTCTGGACTCTCACTGCTGGGGGCCTGGGTTCAATCCCAGGTCGGGGAACTAAGATCCCACAAGCCACACAGTGCGGCCCAAAACAACAACAACAAAAAAAACCAAAGAAACAAAAAACACATTATAGCAATAACAACAGATCCTCCCTAACATACAAATGCACTTGCCCTCCCCACGAAGGGAGACCAACACTTCCCTGTGTCTATGTGGGGAATGTTCATTTTCTCTTAAGCCCAGTCACAATCCAGGCTTGATGTTCCACAACCTATGGGCTGAACTGTAAAGTTAACCATGCCCCCCAGACCCCTTATAAAACATTAGGGGGCTTCCCTGGTGGCGCAGTGGTTGAGAGTCTGCCTGCCGACGCAGGGGACACGGGTTCGTGCCCCGGTCCGGGAAGATCCCACATGCCGCGGAGCGGCTGGGCCCGTGAGCCATGGCCACTGAGCCTGCGCGTCCGGAGCCTGTGCTCCGCAACGGGAGAGGCCACAACAGTGAGAGGCCCGCGTACCGCAAAAAAAAAAAAAAACACATTAGGGACAAAGGGGAGGGGAAAGAAATGAAAGTGGTTAATGTATGTAAATGATACATAAAGAGCAAGAAAAAACTATGATCTCTACTACGATCCTCCGTTTCGCTGTGGTTCACAAGTCCAGGGCTGGCAGTCACACCTTCCTTCCTCTGCTACCTGCTCCATGGCGTCTCTGCTCCCAGCAGGTTTGCTCAGTGGGCCAGCATCTTTGCCCAGTGGCATGATCTAAACCTTCCTTTTCCAGGTGTCTGAGTTCTAGGGCTGCTGACGTCTTCTCTAACTTTTACCCCTGGGTGTGGAAGTCCTGGGAGGCACTCCAGAGCACCTACTGGCCCTCACTATGTAGCAGCGACCTTCATTTTCCCTCATAGTCAGGAGCCCAATGATGACCAGGTGGGAGCCTCAACTTCCAGTCCAGTGAAACCGTGTGTTCCCCGATGGGGGAGTCCACAAACCTCCAATTCCATGATAACTCCAAGTCACAGTGAGGCAAATAAAAGCTTTTACATAGCACCAGGTTTACTAAGGAGAGGTGCCGTTCTCTTTTCCACCACTTGGTTTCCAGATCTGTGAGAGCCGCCTGTGGGAGCATCAGCACCCGCTAAGAGCACCTGTTTTGGAGTGTATGTCACACCGGGAAGGAAAGCACCTCGCGAGGTGTGGCTCAGCTGTGTCCCCTGGCCATTGCTCTCTGCGTGGCAGCCTTCTGAGTGATGGGCACACAGGTAGGTCAGTGAGTCCCATGGAGGTCAGCCACCTGTTTCTTTCTGGCAGTAACATTCGTTTCTTGGTCAGAAATAATGTTGTGTGGGGCTTCCCTGGTGGTGCAGTGGTTGAGAGTCTGCCTGCCGATGCAGGGGACACGGGCTCGTGCCCCGGTCCGGGAAGATCCCACATGCCGCGGAGCGGCTGGGCCCGTGAGCCATGGCCGCTGAGCCTGCACGTCCGGAGCCTGTGCTCCGCAAAGGGAGAGGCCACAGCAGTGAGAGGCCCGCGTACCACAAATAAATAAATCAAATCAAAAAAAAAAAAAAAGAAATAATGTTGTGTGGAATATTGTGAGAATGAATAATGCATTTAATGCGTCCATAAATGGCATTGCTGGCAGAATCATGGCAGGCGGAGAAGGCGAATCCAAACCGAAATAGTCCAGTGAGGACAAGTTGTCGCCCACCCCACGATGGAGGAGGTCAGTTATATGAAACCTGCTGCCAGGCAGTACGATGTGGCACCAGGGGCTCAGCATTAGTCCGCTGTTGGTAAGGTGGCCCTCAGCAGTGAGAGGTATCCAGATGTGCCTTGATACGTGGAAGCCCCTATGACTGAGCCCAGGTGTGACCCCCATCCTTGCTTTTTGGCTGCTTTCTGGGCAGTCTGGTGTGGTTGAGGAAAGCAGCTGACTCACAGGCACTGAACAAGACATCTTATCTGCCTTATCATTTGGATTCATGCCTCCCTCCCAAATGCCTGTGCTGCCCTTTGGCAAGCAAACCTGTGGGATGCATCACACTCTGGGTTTATTCCAGGAGGGCTATACACATCCCTATTCCCCAGACCACCATGTCACCAGTCACCTCTTTTTATTTCCAAGTCCCTAAATAAACCCATGCTTTTCGTGGGGAACTCCTCATGAGGGTTTACGTGTGGTTTGAAGGAGACAAGCAACCAGAGCAGGCGCTGTGGGAGTGTGAGCTAACCACTTGAGCTCCTTGGACCATCTGAACATGCATAGGCTCAGTATCCCATAGACCACTTCCACTTCTGCCAGCTTTGTGGGTGAGTGGATCCATGCAGCACCCACTTCATGATGGTAAGACAGGTCACAAGATCACTTGGTTTTCCATTGTCAAGCATTCAGCAAACTGAGAGCTGTTTCTTAATAGTTCTTTGCGAAGAAGATGCAGCTTTACTTTCAAAATATCAAAATCCGGGCTTCCCTGGTGGCGCAGTGGTTGAGAATCTGCCTGCCGATGCAGGGGCCACGGGTTCGAGCCCTGGTCTGGGAAGATCCCACATGCCACGGAGCAACTGGGCCCGTGAGCCACAACTACTGAGCCTGCGCATCTGGAGCCTGTGCTCTGCAGCAAGAGAGGCCGCGATAGTGAGAGGCCCGTGCACCGTGATGAAGAGTGGCCCCCACTCGCCGCAACTAGAGAAAGCCCTCGCACAGAAACAAAGACCCAACGCAGCTAAAAATAAATAAATAAATGTATTTTTTTTTTTTTTTTTTTTTTTTTTGCGGTAGGCGGGCCTCTCACTGTTGTGGCCTCTCCCCTTGCAGAGCACAGGCTCCGGATGCGCAGGCTCAGCAGCCATGGCTCACGGGCCTAGCCGCTCTGCGGCATGTGGGATCTTCCCAGACCGGGGCACGAACCCGTGTCCCCTGCATCGGCAGGCGGACTCTCAACCACTGCGCCACCAGGGAAGCCCTAAATAAATGTATTTAAAAGAAGTCAGGAGACACTTTCTAAAAAAAAAAAAAAAAAAAAAATCAAAATCCTATGCTGTGACCCTCCCACTGGGGCTCATCACAGGCTCCAGAGAGCACTCTGACCTGTCATAGATGCTGGGCCCACCATTCGATACTCTGAGTCATAAGAACCAAATTGCAGAACTGCTTGCGTTGGATCAGCTTGAGGTCTTTCTCTTGCTCACTCTCTCTCCCACTCAAAACTGACTGCCCTACAGCTTACTTGGTAAATGGATCCGTCACCTTAATACAATGTAGATTGCTTCCTTCAGACTCATCTGTTCTGGCCATGGTCTGGAAGGCTACCATATTCAGGGAGTGACCACAGTCAAGAATCTTTCACTAGACCCAGCTCCAAACCACTGTGGTCTGCTGAAAACTCTCATAGAAAAACAAAATGCCTCCATGCCCATGCTTTCCAGAAGAAACAGCAGAAGCAGGACCTCTGCCCCATTGTTGTCTTCCAAATTTTACTTGAGTACTGAACCTACATTAAAGCCACCATCCCAATGTCAAGAGAATTCAGGAAAGATACTTTTAGCCTTCCAGTCTCTGCTGTCAAACCTATGGACATGGACTCTGTCCATGGATTTAATTGTGTCCCCCACAAAATTCATATGTTGAAGTCCTAACCCTCACTACCTCAGAATGTGACCTTATTTGGAAATAGGGTTGTTGCAGATATAGTTGGTTAACTTAAGATGCGGTCATTAGAGTGGGCACTAATGCAATATGACTGAAATTCTTATAAAAGAGGAGAAATTTGAACACAAAGACATCCATACACACATGGAGAATGTCATATGAAGCTGAAGGCAGAGATCAGGGTTATGCTTCCACAAGCCAAGGAATAACAAAGATTTCCAGCAACCACCAGAAGCTAGAGGACAGTCCTGGAACAGATCCTTTCGTTACAGCCCTCAGAAGGAGCCAACCCTGCCTGCTGACACCTTGATTTTGGATTTCTAGCCTCCAAAACTGAGAGACAATTAATTTCTGTTGTTCAAGTCACCCAGTTTGTGGTATTTGGTTATGGCAGCTGTAGCAAACTAATATAGACTGTTGTGACCACCCCTACTGTAATGTATGGTGCCCTTGTCATGGCTCATAAATGGAGCTCAGCAAGTCCCATCGCTGTTGCCAAGAAATGTCCAGTCTGTTATCTCCACTGCTATTACTGCAATATCCATCATTGAGAGGGGAGGCCCCCAAACTATTTATAATGACGATATAATTATTTCCTTAATGAGTTGCCATATTTTAACTCTGAGATGATTTAGAATTAAGCATAGAAACATGTAAGAGGATCCAACCTTTAATATTTATATTTTATTTCAAGAAGGAATCTGTTCATATCTGTTAATTTTTAAGAGAATTTAACCTCCTGGTTAAATAGGTCAGTCTTGTTATCTTAAATAGAAATTATAATTGATTTAGGCGTCTGACTTCTAATTGAAACTTTTCCACATTTATACAAAGTATTGAAACATTCAAGGGAACATAATAGTTGTAGGATTATAGTAATGGTTATAAGTTATATAAAAATAATATAAATATATGGTTATATTTACAAGATTCAACATGGTTTACTAGATTTACAAGAATAATACAAACACTTGGAAAATTGTTTGTTAAGATAGACACCTGAGTTACATTAAAAGGAAATCTAATACATCAAGTATATACCTGTAGTTAAAAATGTTTGATGGCATTTTAACTGAATTGTCAAGTGATTGTCAAGATTTGCTAACTTTATATAAAGAATAATAAGATCTGTAAACTGAACCCAAGAGAGGGATTGGCAAACTTTTTGTAAAGGGCCAGTGGTAAATATCTTAGGCTTTGTGAGCCCCGTGGTCTCTGCTGCAACTACTCACCTCTGCCACTGTAGCACAAGAGCAACCATAAACAATGTGTAAATGAACAGGTGTGGCTGTGTTCCAGTAAAACTTTATTTTAAAAAGTAGGCAGCCTACCAGATTGGACCCATGGGCTATAGTTTGCCAACCTCTGACCTAAAAGATTGACAAATTTTTAAATTTATACCTTGCTGTATAATTTCAGAGCTAGAGGAAATCTTAGAAATCATTCTGTTCAATCCTATAACTATTTACAAATGAGGTTATGGAGGATTTGATGGGCTACGTGACTTGTCCAAGAGTACATTATTAGAAGCACATTTATAACTTAATTCCATTATAAATTAAAGCACAAAACCAATAATGATGGAGTCTTTGTATTTGTAGAACCTATTTGGTGTGTATGTTCCAAACCTTCCACAAATAATGTGCAACTAGAAGGAGCAGATAAGTGCTTTACAGCTAAGAATGCATACTATAGTCTTTTCAAAGTTTATTACAGTGAACCACTTGGAATCATAGGTGTAGGAAAAAAGATTGCTCATTCCTTTGGGTTCTTTATTGTTCTCATTTGTACTATAATTCCTCTGTAGATTTCCTAGGATTTATCGATGGAAGAAAGTAGTAAACAAATCAACTCTAACATCCTTTTTCAGTGTTTGTCCAGAGAGGGTTTGCCTGTTTTGTTTACTACTTTATTTTATTTAGTCTAATTAGCTCCCTGTAAGAAATACCACTGAGGAAGATTGTCTAAGGTATATGTTTTCATGCTGGCATTGAAAAGCATTAATAGAAGTTAAATGTGGAAATCCCAGCATGCTGAAATCAGTTTACAACTGTAAAATATAATTTCCTTCCAAGCCTTTTCAAATCTGGAAGGTTGAGAATGGCTCGTTAAACTCAAATATTTATGTCATTTTGATAGTATCAGAAAAAGGAACTTATTTTCATTTTTTCTTTTATCTTAGTCTTGTTACAGAGTTTACAACACAATCCACTAAAACTAGGTTTTCCTCAATTTGGGGGACAGGCGTCTCACACAGACATGCACTTGTACGACCAGCATGGATTTATGGGGGTGGGGATCCTTCCTTTCTCACCGAATTGCCATCCAGTACATTCTATATGTATAGAATGCACATATGTGTGTATGGTTTATTACACAATCGGTGTTATGCTTTTTTTTAAATTAATTTATTTATTTTTATTTATGGCTGTGTTGGGTCTTCGTTTCTGTGCGAGGGCTTTCTCTAGTTGTGGCAAGTGGGGGCCACTCTTCGTCGCGGTGCACAGGCCTCTGACTATCGCGGCCTCTCTTGTTGCGGAGCACAGGCTCCAGATGCGCAGGCTCAGTAATTGTGGCTCACGGGCCCAGTTGCTCCGTGGCATGTGAGATCTTCCCAGACCAGGGCTTGAACCCGTGTCCCCTGCATTGGCAGGCAGATTCTCAACCATTGTGCCACCAGGGAAGCCCCCAGAAAAAGGAACTTATTTTCATTTTTTCTTTTAACTTAGTCTTGTTATAGAGTTTACAACAGAATCCACTAAAACTAGGTTTTCCTCAACTTGGGGGACAGGCGTCTCACACAGACATGCACTTGTATGACCAGCATGGATTTATGGGGGTGGAGATCCTTCCTTTCTCACCGAATTGCCATCCAGTACTTTCTGTATGTATAGAATGCACATATGTGTGTATGGTTTATTACACAGTCGGTGTTATGCTTGTACATTGTTGTGTAACCTGCTTTTGTCACTTAGTATGGATGTTTTCTCCAATGATGAAGTGTTCTTTCGCAGCCTGATATTTAATGGCCTCGTGGTATTCCGTCAACCACATGAACCATCATTAATTTACCCACTCTATTGTTGGACATTTGTGTTTCCAATTTTTCACTATTATAAATGATGTTGTGATGAATATCCATGTACATAAATCTTAATGCTCAGTTCTGATTATTTTTGTAAGATAAATGCCTAGCTATGAAATTGCTGGTCCAAGGAATGTATTTGTAGAACTCTTTGTTATAAGGATCACGAATATACATTCTATTGGACTCCATATGCTGGGGAGTATGCTATCAACATATTCCCATTTAATCCTCACAACAAATTCATGAGATAAGTACTATTAATATCCACATTTGTTTTCAGAAGAAACTGAGACCTGTGCCCAGAAAATGGTTACTACATGATAGTGGTTGGCAGACCTGGTGTTTGGGCCCAAGTCTGTCTGATTTTGAGACCAATATTCTTAATCACTGCACTATATGGCCCCTTCCATATTGCCAGAATAGCTTCCCCCCCAAAATTATTACAATCTAGATTTCTACCAGCAGTATGTGAGTGTGCCTGCTTCCCTGTACTGTTGAGGATTCTTTGATTACAAGTGAAGCTGAACAAATTTTTTCATGTTTGTTGGCCGTTTGTGGATTGTCTATTCACGTCCTTTGCAAAGAATACATGTCTGAAAAATTTCCCTTTGAGATAGAGAGTCAGATGATCTGAATTCTAATCACAGCTCTATCCCTAATTAGCTGTGCGATGTCAGGAAAAAAAAAATCACTGCAGAGTTCTGAGTCTCCATTTCCTCTTGTGGAAAACTAGATGATTAAATTAAATCATCTCATTGTTGTTCTCTAAAATTTTGTGATTCCATCCATCGGTCCACCCATCAGCAGGCCTTGTCAGTGGTCAACGTGGGAGGAGATAGGTGACCACCTATACAGTATATTTTCATTTATGTATTTAAGGAAGGGCCTCTAAATCATCTCTCCCATCCCCTGGGATTCAGGTGCCCGAAATCCCACCCTTCACTCCCTGGGGCTTTCATTCTTCATTTTCTTTCATTCTTCTGCATCTCTCCTTCCTGCATGAAGGTTTCTTGTTCTTTGGCTTCAGTGGCATTCCTTTCTTATGGTTTACTCCTTCTCAGGTTTCTCCCCCTTTCCCCTAAAATGTTGGGATTCCCCAGGTTTGCCCTTGGCCCACTGCTCTTTTAACTAGATCACTCTCAGCCACAATGATCCAGATGGGATTCCTTGCACACGCCATGATTCTTGCCTCTGAAACTTTGAACGTGTTCTCTTTGCCCGGGATACTTTTATTTATTTATTTTTTTTTTGCGGTACACAGGCCTCTCACTGTTGTGGCCTCTCCCATTGTGGAGCACAGGCTCCGGACGCGCAGGCTCAGCGGCCATGGCTCACAGGCCCAGCCGCTCCGCGGCATGTGGGATCTTCCCGGACTGGGGCACGAACCCGTGTCCCCTGCGTCGGCAGGCGGACTCTCAACCACTGCACCACCAGGGAAGCCCTCCTGGGATGCTTTTAATCCTTTTCTTTATAAACTGAGTCTGAGCGTGTCTTCTTCTGGGAAGGAGCCTGGCTAAAACATGATGCACGGGGTTGGAGTCAGTTAAGTCCAGGTTCTTCCATGTACTCACCGTGCGACCTTGGGTAAATTATGTATCCTTCCTAACTTCCATTTCCTCATCTGCATGATGGGAGTAATGAAAGTATGTACCTCTCAAGATTGTAGTGAGAAGGCACTGAAATCATGCATGCAGAGCTTGGCCCACTAGGCTTGATTTTTTCTGAGCTTTCAAGCACCTCGTGCATACATCTATCTTAGCATTTAACATACTGCATTCTGAATATTCATCATTTCATCTCCATTCATTAACACTGTGTCTGGCACATGTATGCTCCCAGCCACCCTTTGTTAAGGGAATAAGTGAATCACATTGTAAACACCTTTAGGAGACCTTTTTTTGGTGGCTATTGTTTTGGGTTTTTTTATTGTTATTATGGTTTGTTTCTTTGTTTGTTTCACTACAACCCTATCAGGAATGATTTCCAACCTGACATGTCAGGAAACAAAATAAATTCCCTAAAATAGATCTTTAGGGTTGGGGAACAAGGATGCCCAACCCAGAGAGACAGAATGGCACCAAATAAGGAACTGAGACTGTATGGAAGACAAACTTTGTATCTTGGTGCTTTTGCTGTGGATACTCTAAGAAGATCCCCTAATTCCCCTGCTTTTCTCCCTAATTCTAGCTGAAACTTTGGCCCTGTTAGTTCATCTTCAATGGGCAGGTTCAAGTGCATCCATATACGGAGATACCTAATGTCACCTGTTTCTCCCTGAACATCTCAACACAACCTCAAAGAACAAATGAGCGGGCTTCCCTGGTGGCGCAGTGGTTGAGAGTCCGCCTGCCGATGCAGGGGACACGGGTTCGTGCCCCTATCCCGGAAGATCCCACATGCCGCGGAGCGGCTGGGCCCGCGAGCCATGGCCGCGGAGCCTGTGTGTCCGGAGCCTGTGCTCCGCAACGGGAGAGGCCACAGCAGTGAGAGGCCCGCGTACAGCAAAAAAAAAAAAAAAAAAAAAAAGAACAAATGAGCAATAAAATATCTCAAACCAGATATCATCGCTAAAATTTCTTTAAAAGTATACATGTTTAGGAAATGGACTTCCTTGGAAGGTAGCCACAGGCTAGAGATAGCAGAGAAAGAAAGGAGAAGAGTGTATGGGAAGAGGCAGGCCGAAAGACTTGTTGAAAACTGAGATGTCTTTGGGGGAAGAAAAATCAATATGGGCTATGAATCTTTTAGCATAGACTGATGGTGAAAAGCATCACAACAGTCTTTTTTTTTTTTAAGCATTTAAAAATAATCACCCATGCCCATTAGCTGGTATTTCTTTTTTTTTTTTTTAATTTTTTTTTTTTTTTACTACATTGGGCCTTCGTTGCTGTGCACAGGCTTTCTCTAGTTGTGGTGAGTGGGGTCTACTCTTCTTTGCCGTGCGTGGGCTTCTCATTGCAGTGGCTTCTCTTGTTGCGGAGCATGGGCTCTAGGCACACAGGCTTCAGTAGTTGTGGCTTGCGGGCTCTAGAGCACAGGCTCAGTAGTTGTGGTGCACTGGCTTAGTTCCTCCGTGGCATGTGAGACCTTCCCAGACCAGGGCTCGAACCCGTGTCCCCTCCACTGGCAGGCAGATTCTTAGCCACTGCACCACCAGGGAGGCCCCCTTACTTCTTTATGAACACAGAGAATTGCATATTTTTGACATTGGATAAAAATATTTTCAAAAATATTTTTCTTTTGCTACTTTCTAGTGTTTTCCTCTCCATCTTTATCCACTTTGGATGATTAATTTTTTTTTTTTTTTTTGTGGTACGCGGGCCTCTCACTGTTGTGGCCTCTCCCGTTGCGGAGCACAGGCTCCGGACGCGCAGGCTCAGCGGCCATGGCTCACGGGCCCAGCCGCTCCGCGGCATGTGGGATCTTCCCGGACCGGGGCACGAACCCATGTCTCCTGCATCGGCAGGCAGGCTCTCAACCACTGCGCCACCAGGGAAGCCCTGGATGATTAATTTTAAAAAGGTAAAGAGAATGGATGTAGGAATATGAGTTTGAAAGTGACAAAAGGGGGCTTCCCTGGTGGCGCAGTGGTTGAGAGTCCGCCTGCCGATGCAGGGGACACAGGTTTGTGCCCCGGTCCGGGAAGATCCCACATGCCGCGGAGCAACTGGGCCCGTGAGCCATGGCCGCTGAGCATGTGTGTCCGGAGCCTGTGCCCCGCAACGGGAGAGGCCACAACAGTGAGAGGCCCGTGTACCGCAAAAAAAAAAAAAAAAAAGTAAGTGACAAAAGGAAACACACCTCTTTGCCTCTGCCTAGAATTCCTTCTTCTTCCTGATGTTATTAGCATCTACTCATCCAGAAGACCTGGCTCAAGCGCCAGGTCCTCTGAGAATTGCTCCCTGACTCTGCAATCTGTGTTAGACATGGCTCCTCTGAACTTCTGGAGCCCCTTCCAGCCTCAATCACATCATCTCCCCCGAGTAAACCACATTGTTCTCAATGACGAGAACTGGACCTTTCTTATCTCTATCCCCAGAGCAGTACCCAGCAGAAGTACACCTCAACCAATATTCGTTAAAGGAACAAATGAATGAATGAGGGAATGAATGAATGAATGAATATCCAAAGAAGGAAAAGAAAAAGGTGCAGGTGGTAAGCAGGTTTCAGAACGTAAGAAATAAGAGAACCAATACTCATTCAAACAATTTAAACACAGAGCAGTCTGAAATGAAATTTATTTTTCAGCCTCTGCTGACAGATCTGTTATACAGATTCTTGCCCAAAGTATGTCAATTCTCAGTAAACCACAGTCCCAGGAAATGAGGAAAACCGTGTAATGTGGAAGAGCTGAGGGCCACGTTTAAGCACAGTCATAACAGTTTGATTTAAACACAGCAAAAGCTGTGTTTTCCAGAAATTTACTGCAGAAAAAGAAGTTCTAGAAAAAATCTATTTCTGTTATTTTCAAATGTAAATATTCAAATGAGTGCATTATCCCACACTGTAGCAAATACTTCTGAGTGATCTGTAGCAGTGGAAAAAACTTGGATGGTAAGGGCAAAGGCTGATATGCTTGGTGGTACTTTTAGCATCAAATGTTTTCCTTCTCCAACATGTTTGCTCTACTGCCCTCTCTCCTAGAACTTAAAATGCCCTTCATAAGAAAGTCAGTTTTTTGATGATGGCCATTCTGACCAGTGTGAGATCATATCGCATTGTAGTTTTGATTTGCATTTCTCTAATGATTAATGATGTTGAGCATTCTTTCATGTGTTTGTTGGCAATCTGTATATCTTCTTTGGAGAAATGTCTATTTAGGTCTTCTGCCCATTTTTGGACTCGGCTGTTTGTTTTTTTGATATTGAGCTGCATGAGCTGCTTGTAAATTTTGGAGACTAATCCTTTGTCAGTTGCTTCATTTGCAAATATTTTCTCCCATTCTGAGGGTTGTCTTTTGGTCTTGTTTATGGTTTCCTTTGCTGTGCAAAAGCTTTTAAGTTTCATTATGTCCCATTTGTTTATTTTTGTTTTTATTTCCATTTCTCTAGGAGGTGGGTCAAAAAGGATTTTGCTGTGATTTATGTCATAGAGTGTTCTGCCTATGTTTTTCTCTAAGAGTTTGATAGTGTCTGGCCTTATATTTAGGTCTTTAATCCAGTTTGAGTTTATTTTTGTGTATGGTGTTAGGGAGTGTTCTAATTTCATTCTTTTACATGTAGCTGTCCAGTTTTCCCAGCACCACTTATTAAAGAGGCTGTCTTTTCTCCATTGTATATTCTTGCCTCCTTTATCAAAGATAAGGTGGCCATATGTGCGTGGGTTTATCTCTGGGCTTTCTATCCTGTTCCATTGATCTGTATTCTGTTTTTGTGCCAGTACCATACTGTCTTGATTACTGTAGCTTTATAGTACAGTCTGAAGTCTGGGAGCCTGATTCCTCCAGCTCCATTTTTCTTTCTCAAGATTGCTTTGGCTATTCGGGGTCTTTTGTGTTTCCATACAAATTGTGAAATTTTTTTGTTCTAGTTCTGTGAAAAATGCTACTGGTAGTTTGATAGGGATTGCATTGAATCTGTAGATTGCTTTGGGTAGTATAGTCATTTTCACAATGTTGATTCTTCCAATCTGAGAACATGGTATATCTCTCCATCTATTTGTATCATCTTTAATTTCTTTCATCAGTGTCTTATAATTTTCTGCATACAGGTCTTTTGTCTCAGTGCTGGAGAGGGTGTGGAGAAAAGGGAACCCTCATACACTGTTGGTGGGAAAGTAAATTGATACAGCCACTATGGAGAACAGTATGGAGGTTCCTTAAAAAACTAAAAATAGAGCTACCATATGACCGAGCAATCCCACTACTGGGCATATACCCTGAGAAAACCATAATTCAAAAAGAGTCATGTACCACAATATTCATTGCAGCTCTATTTACAATAGCCAGGACATGGAAGCAACCTAAGTGTCCATCGACAGATGAATAGATAAAGAAGATGTGGTACATATATACAATGGACTATTACTCAGCCATAAAAGAAACGAAATTGAGTTATTTGTAGTGAGGTGGATGGACCTAGAGTCTGTCATACAGAGTGAAGTAAGTCAGAAAGAGCAAAACAAATAACATATGCTAACACATATATATGGAATCTAAAAAAAAAGGTCATGAGGAACCTAGGGGCAAGAAGGGAATAAAGACGCAGACCTACTAGAGAATGGACTTGAGTACATGGGGAGGAGGAAGAGTAAGCTGGGACAAAGTGAGAGAGTGGTAGTGTATATATGGGCATATATACACTACCAAATGTAAAATAGATAGCTAGTGGGAAGCAGTCGCATAGCACAGGGAGATCAGCTTAGTGCTTTGTGACCAGCTAGAAGGGTGGGATTGGGAGGGTGGGAGGGAGGGAGACGCAAGAGGGAAGAGATATGGGAACATATGTATATGTATAACTGATTCACTTTATTATAAAGTAGAAACTAACACACCATTGTAAAGCAATCATACTGCAATAAAAATGTTTTTAAAAAGCCAGTTTTTAGAAGGGTTGTCATTACATTTCTAGGAACTATTCAATTCAACTGAAGTTCAATTACATTAACTTTTATTAGCTAATAGGAGTAAGGCACTAAGATACTTATTGTAATACATATCACCCTCATACTGATTAAAGGGGAGCAGTTAAGTTTTGATAAAATAAAGTTTATTAAAAAAAAAAGAAAAGTGCATGAAAGGCCTAATCCGTCCTTCACACTGCTATTGGGATTTTCCTCCTAAAATACAGAGCTGATTGTCATAGCCCCAACTCAAATGCTTTTGATGACTCTATCTACTATGGAATAAATGTCAAATTCCTTAATGTGAAAGACGTTTATCTGCCTTATCCAAACAAGAAGGTCCCCTGCCCTGTCCTCACCTCACCCCAACTCTCCCACTTAAGAAGCAAATATCTAAAGCATTTTAACCAGGACAAGAGCACTGAGACCATACTGGTTGATTAGATATCCCTTCTTTAAAAACCTGAAAGAGCTCATAAAATCAGAGTGACGATCAAAAGGGATTTTTGAGAAATTTCTAAGCAAATACTGTGGCTGATCTCTAAATGAAATTACTGAGCAGTATATTGACAAGCATCCATTGAAACAAAGCATATTAGTAACATGACCTCCGGTGTTCTAAAATGCGACTATGGCATTAACTGCCACCTCTCCTCAGCCAGCAACCTCTATGTACGTGGTCATTGCTCCTTGCCGCTCATTATTGTCTGCAGTTCACTTCTGGAAACCTACCTATGTCCCCATGAGATTTGTCACCCCCTTGCTGAAATGCACCAGTTTCGTGACAGTGTTCAAACTCTTCTGTCCGCAGTGTCTCAGACCTCTGTCCTTAAAATTCAGGCTTTCTGCCTCAACTACAGAGGATTCATCAACTACCATTAATATATCTCTATAATCTGCTCCTATTTTTTTTGTTGTTTTATGTTCTTGACTCTGGACAAACCCCAGGAGGCACTGAAACAGCAGGTTCTGCCTTACAGGATCCTGGGATAATGGATTTGGCTGAGACTTTGCTGTTTGATCATTTTATACCTACTGCACATGGGCTACATTAACAGACGTTCAAAGCTTGACTCCTTCTGCTATTCCATCCCAATTCCCGTTACCCCCCTCTTCATCCAACTGCCCTTGGGCACATCACGTGATCATTTTTGCTGTCACATTTGTATCTATAATGATAGCCACTTAGTGAGGGCTTATTATGTGCCATGAGCTTTCAGGAAGGCAACATGGGGCAGATTTAGACGGGTTTAAATGTGAGCTCTATCACCTAAGACTCTGATGACCTTGGGCAAGTCTTTCCAACCTTTGTATCTTTTAGACCTTGCATTTCTTATCTGCAAAACAGAAATAACAACTACCTCATGGTATTGGGATGTGTGTGTAGATATATATGATATAGGTATAGATATACAATTGCTCATCTCTTCCCTTCATGTTTAGTATTTGCTTTTACTGTTTCTTCCTCTTTCTGGAATGCCATTTGCCTGCATCCTCCACCTGTCAAAACCCTACTCATATTTCAAAGCTCAGCTAAAAGGCCACCTTTTCTAAGAAGGCTTCTCAGCTCTTGCAAGTCAATTGCCCATGGGTCCCCACAGTCCCTTTTTATAGGTTTTGTACCCTGTTTTTCCAGGGTACCCAGACTTGGCATAATGACAGAGCCATAACACCAGTCACAACCAGCTTTTTTCCAGTCCTGTCCCTGCCTGCAATTGTAGGAACTTCTCCATCCAACTCCCTTTGCCCAACTACTTCTTGCCTCAAGGAAGCGTTTATAACCCCTCAGATGACCTTGCCCCTAACTTCCTTATACTTTCCCAATTCGATGCTTTTCCTTCAGAGCACTTACCCAATGAAATAATCATTTATGCAACTATGAGTTAATACTTGTTTGCCCCCAGCAGACCATCAGCCCTTTGGGGCAGGGGCTAGTGTCTGACTGGTTGGTCCTTGTGGCCCTAGGGTCTAATCCAATGCTAGGCACATGGGTGATGCCCAGTAAACATTCAGGTTGTAAAGAACACAGGCTCCATGGGGCACCTGAGTTTTGTTCATCTGCAGTTAGCCTTGGCCTCCAGGGTCTCTTATTTTCTCCCTTCCTGTTCTGCTATCTGTGATGCTATGAAGGCACAATTGCTGATGCCTGCCAAAGAGAAGCCTTTCAAAGGAACTATCTTCTGAGGCCACCAAGTTGCTGCTGACAATCACAATGGTAGATGCACATTGTCCTCTTACACATCTTCTTTGGTCCAGCTCCTGGCTGGACTGTCCAGCTGCTTAGAACAGTGGGTCTGTGCCATGTCCATATAGCCTCCAACAATAACTCCAGAGGGAAATGAAGTTGGTCTATTAGCAAGGACACAATGTAACCTTGGGCCATAGATACCCCCATGGGCATGTAATTGATGGAAAGATTCTGTCCACTTGGGCCTCACCCTGTAAGACTCAGGGATGCAGCTGACAGCCCTGTTGCAGTGAGCGTGTCTCATTACTCTGACCTGGAAGCCCTGAATTTGCAGCCACCTTATGCACCTCTAATCTCTCTCCCCCTTACTTTTTCCCGAAAGGCCTCTCAATTCATTGGGCATTTAGACTTCCACCTGCATCCCATGGGACTTCCAGGCACTCTGAGACAAGCCCTATCCTAGGGCATTTTCAGGTTTCCTGCCACACAAGCACAGCACTTGATATACTCGGTATTTTATTACAATCTTCATATTTATCTCCCCTGGATTTTAAATTCCTTTAAGAAAGTTATTATATCTTAATTGTCTTTGCATCTCTCTCTCCCCCTCCCCAAAGCCCCCTCTCTAAGCATCTAATCCAGGCTTTGCACATATTAGTTGCTTAATAAATATTTGTTGTAAGGGTCGGTGAATCAGCAGACGGGTAGTCATCAAGGAAGAAGGGGTTGGACAGAGACTCACGCAGTCGGCATGAAACTCTGGAGGGGACGCGGAAAAAGGGAGGGCAGAGAGCAAGACACCAGAGGAGATGCCTCTTCAACCTGACAGCTGTGTCTGCGTCTGGATGTTTCCCTCGTTGCTCTCGTTCCCCACGATGAAAATGAAGGAAGCGGTAGATCTCTGCCTTACAGGGCTTCTGCCAAAATCGATATTTTCTGTTCACAAATTATTTCCTTTCTATTAATGTACAAGTCTTACAGAGAAAAGGAAGGGAAGAGGAGAGAAATAACTCTGAGACTTACAGTTCGGGAGGGGTCAACATGAATTAGCCAGATTTATGGGCCAGATTTGTGGACTAGGGAAGGTGACTCCATTTTCCCAATATCAGGTGACGAGGCTTTCACTCTGCTAATGCAGCCATACATTTTTCTGGAGGCTGAATATTTCAAAAATACATTTGTCTAGAGTGGTAGCTATTTTTTAGTTTTCTGTTTGCATGCCGAGTCGTTCTGTTCTAGCAGACAGAGTTTGCCACCATTATGCAATAAGTCTTTCACTTCTTCAGAAACATGTCGTCTATTTTTATAGTTCCCACTCTCTGGGTGAATGTTAAAGCCCCAGAAGGCGCGTGCAGAGACAGGCAGGATTTGTGTACCAGCCTCGCTACTGCTCAGGGCTTCCTGTTGTGCTTCCTTCTTCATGGTTTTGCAGGTGGGAAGTTATTTAACTTCTACTTGATCAAAGTTTCCTGATTAGAACGTGACTTTTGTCTCATTAAGGTGCACATACTTTATGGCTGAAGGCTTGAAAGTTTGGATTTCTATGCAGTAGGAAAAAAATTTCCCTTCCCCATCTTTCCTTTTTTGTATATGTTGAAATTAAACTTTTTTCTGCTGGCTGCAGCATTTGCCCTCCATGAGATGCTTTTGATGACAGATTCAGAAGCCATCCCTACTTCTAAAAAACAGACCAAAAAATAGGTCTTGGACATCAAGTGTATTGGAATGACTGTGCTGTGTTTCTTAAATCTTCTTGAGAAAGGGAAGACCTGAGATTAAAATAATGAAATCTGAGTCCTATATGGCCTCAGCCCTCCTGATTTACTGAGGGTGCTTACACCTTAGTCTAGGCCTTATGGTTCCCCATCTAAAAGAGAGGTTCTGGATTTCAAGGTGGTGATGATCTGACGTAAATTCTCAAACAAACACGACAATGTTTTTTCTCAGATTGGGGCTGGAAATAGGACACATCTACTGGAAGCAGGACTGAAAATTTGAGCGTAGTTTCTCACAGAATTCTGTAGAAACTTTTCAAACCATGTCCTAATCCCATCCACCAAAGGAAGGAGGATTAAGGGGAATATAGGTTCTGCTTGACACTCAGCCATACTGCTCATGGTTTTAAATATTTGGGTGTGTCTCCCTCTCCTCCTAGGCCACATACAGGCAACTCGTGGTGCATTTTCCCAACATTCTTACACTCCGTGTGGAAGGGGAAGTTGCATTACAAAATCCGTCTCCTGAGGTGTGCACAATTTAGCTTTGTTTTTCCTTGCCCCTCCTTTCTGATTCTCTATACCCTTCTCTCTTCCATAGCACCTGACTCAGAACTTCATGATCTAGCTCAGTGGTGTCCAATAAAAATATCATGTGTGCATTAATTTAAATATTAAATTTAAACTTAAAATTTTCTAGTAGCTACGTTAAAACAGTAAAAAGAAACAGGTGAGATTAATTTTAATAATAGTATATAATATTTAATAATCTATCCAAAAGATCGTCATTTCCACGTGTAATCAATATAAACATTTTCATGTGGTATTTTACATTCTTTTTTTCATTCTAAGTCTTGGAAATCCAGTGTGTATTTTACCCTTACAGCACGTCTCAATTCAGACTAGCCACGTTTCAAGGGTTAAATAAGCTGCATGTAGTGGCTCCCTTGCTGGACAGCATGGATACAGGACATTCCCATCACTGCAGAAAGTTCTATGGGATGGCACACATCTAGCCCGTTCATGAGGATTTTTATGTAGAAATATTTCTTTCTGAAGAAGGCATTACCTGTCATCTTTACTTTCCAAAGAGCCTTAGGCAGGGTCTTTCTGGTCAGCAGAATAATGAGAAGAGCCATTTCTGATTATTTGGACCTGTGCTTTTTCCCTCAGGGCTCACATTATACCATAGTCCCCCGAAAGCAAAGCAAACACCGTCAGAGGCTCTCTGTGTCCTCCATTCACCTGCTGCCTAGAGCAGGGGTGGTGCTGCCTCTGTTACTCCCTAACAGGTGCAAAAGTCAATTTGCATATCATTTCTTAAAGCACCCAAGCCTCATTTTTGTTTTTCATTTATATACGTTTATTTGGAAACGTTTATATCAATACACTGAAACGAAATTTTAGAGACACTGGATGTCATTAGTTTGGATATCATTAGTGTATTTTACACAGAGAAATGTGAACATTATTTACATGATGAAAGATTTCAGAACTTCAGTGGAACGGGCAGCTTCACGTGATGCCATTTCAATAGTGACATATTTCAGTCGACATATTTCCAAGAATGTCACCATCTCCAAATAAGAAATAATCCTTGTTGTCTAGAACTACTTTGGTGCCTCCATATTCTGAGAGAACTTTATCTCCAACTTTCATGCTAACTGGTTGAATCTCTTTACCCTTTCCTTTAGAGCCTGATCCAACAGCTACTACCGTTGCTTGCAATACTTTTCCTTGTGATTTTTTCTGGAAGTGTAATACCTCCTTTGGTTACAGTTTTGGCTGCATTTCTTTCAACGAGTACTCAGTCAAAGAGGGGAAGAAACTTTCTAAATGCCTGTCCTGCCAGGATTCCGGCCGCCACAGCTTGCAGTTTGTACTCTGCTCTCATGCCACCGCTGAAAGGAGAGACCACCAAGCCTCATTTTAAAAGGGCCTGCCTTCCCCTCACCCTCAAAAAAGTGGTTTCCTTGTAAATGCTTGACAGTCAACTCTCTCAACGAAGAAACACTGATTTGTAGCATTTGGCCAACTACTGTGGTGTAAATACTCCCACTGTGGTCAATGATTTCAAGCTACCAACATGACATCTCTGAACGCTGGAGGGGGGTGGGGAGCGATGCTCATGGTCTGGTAGAAAATGGCTCCAGCACATCACTTGGAGCACAGTGACATTTATGTGGAGTCCTCCCACTTCCACCCCCCCATTTTCAGGAAACTATAGAATCTATATCTTAGAATATCCTTCACATGCAAAGCAAAAATGTCCAAGGGCCTTGGTGTGTTGGATAAAAGTGAAATTTTAAGCATAGCTGAATTGAGTAAGAAGGCTCACAAGTTAGTTTAACAAAATGCATAGAGGGTTATAAACTTACCATTATTATTATTTTTTTGTGTGTGGTACGCGGGCCTCTCACTGTTGTGGCCTCTACCATTGCGGAGCACAGGCTCCAGACACGCAGGCTCAGCGGCCATGGCTCACGGTCCCAGCCGCTCCGCGGCATGTGGGATCCTCCCAGACCGGGGCACGAACCGTGTCCCCTGCATCGGCAGGCGGACTCTCAGCCACTGCGCCACCAGGGAAGCCCAAAACTTATCATTCTTATAGTCCACATCTATACTCATAATTAACAACACAGACCTAATCAATATTACTCTGTTTAAATGTAGCTCACTGTGATAAGTGAGATAAGTCAGAAGAAAGACAAGTACTAAATGATATCATTTATATGTGGAATCTAAAAATGTTAAACCTGTAAAAAAACCAGAGAGTGTAATGGTCACCAGGGGTTGGTGGGTAAGGCGGGGATAAGAGTGATGATGTTTAAGGGTACAAACTTGTAAGGAGTAGTAAATAAACCCTAGAGAGCTAATGCACAGTATGATGAATATAGACAATAATATTGTACTATAATTACATAATGTGATAAATATGGCTACAATGGCAATTATATTGCAATATATAAATATATGAAAGTAACAGGCTATACACCTTAAACTGACACAGTGTTACATGTCAAATTTATTCAATTAAAAAAATGTAGCTGAAAGTGAGATCAGCTTTCATTAGCACTTTTTATTCTGGTCCAATGACAACTGTACTCGTTGTCATTGGACAACCGTTGTTCCATAAAAAGGAACAACATCAAATACATAAATAGCTTGAGAATTTATCTGAATTTCTCATTGACTCATTCTTCCAGGAAAAAGATGTGTGTGCTCCATGAGGCTGAAATAAATGTTGTAAAGGCAAGATAGTCAATCTTAGGTGCAATACATAGAGTGTGGGGCTGTAAACTGTAGAATCCAAACTGCCTCTGACAAGCCATAGGATCTTGGGGAAACCTTTAAAACTATTCAGGACCTCACGTTCCTCACCTATACAATTAGGGGTTGGAGTAGGTCAGTATTTTCTAAATTTTAGTCATTCTTACATATGGCCATCACTATTTTTGTCATTTCCATATGCCACCTGCACTATTATTTTGTTAATATTTTTCTTTAATCAACTCACTTTTTGCTTAATTACTGATCCTTTTCCTAAGTAATACCATCTATGAAATCATAGCTTCAATATGCTAGTTATGTTTTTTTCTAATACACATTGATACACAAACGTAACTATAACTTCAACCAATGTGTGTGTAATTCCTAAAATTATCTTGTATACCACATGTGGCTGGCATCCTATGGATGACGTGATCTCTGTGGGTCCCACAGCATTGCTGGTTTGAGAGCTGTCATAATTTCAGCCACTTTAGTGCTTACTATGGAAATCTCAGGATTGAGTCACATTGCAGTGACACTTGTCAATCAAGAAGACGAGTGAAACCGATGGATCATCTAGCCACATTGTTGTCCAGGTCTTTCATTACAGATAAACGTGGTATGAGACTTCTATTCTGAAATGTATTTACTCCTATACCAATATAACTTTCTCATGCCATCAAGCAGCAGAAAGATCTGATCAAAAATTTAAATGAACACATTTTGCATATAATATTTTGTCTCTCACTATTAAGCTCAGTAAATAGGTTGAAATCTGCATATAAATCACTTATATTTGCCTAGATGTCTCTATGGGGGTTGTAGCAATGGTGCTTTAAATATCATGTAAAATTTTTAAGAGATTGCTGGGTATGGAAAAGCCTATGGAATTATTTTTATTAAAAAATAGGAATTAGAAAGTAGGACTTTCTTTAGAGTTGATGTGGCTTAAATAATTTCAACCAGATGAACAGTTGTCAGCAATTTGCATTTAAAATATAATTAATTATGTTTGTCTGTCTGCTATTATACTAGGAAATTAAGATACCATACATGTTTATAATAGGAAATTTCTCAATTGTCTTTTTAATCCACTATGAAGCTGCACATTTATTTCCACAGGAGGAAAGAAAAACATATTATGCTGCTAAGTAATTCCAGTCTTTTCTAGGATTAGAAATCAGTGGATGGTTTGTGGGATTAGTGATTTCTATTCTCAAATGAAAACCAGATGGGCAAAACCAACAGCATAAACAGTTAAGGGAAAAAATTGGCAGAAAAAGTCACATTTGTTCATTACATTTGTTGTCACACCTTCTCTTATTTATTGAGATAGTCAGAAACTTGGTTTGAAAGATAATGTAACTCCTGAGCTCTGGTTTAACTCAGTAAAGGTTCAGACTGTTTTGTTCGGGAATAATTAAGTAACAATATGATAATTGAGTAGTTCTTTTTATTAGAAACAAAATTCTTGCGCACAAAAAAGTTTCAGCAAATGTTTGGCCTGTTGTTCATTTAAATGTGTAATGATCAGTTTATGTATCTATTTATACATAAAAAACAAGATAAATAAATTTAGTGTATGCCTCCTACTGTAAATGTATATATAATTATTAACCATACATCTTAGTAATATTTCGTGTTTTGGCACAAATGCCAGGAACTAATTTACATTTACTTACGAACTAGAGAGTAGGAACAGTTATGTTAATCACTCAGTATTTTAGAGAACATGATACTGAAGAAATAGTGCACAGTTTAATCTAGGCAATTTGTCTAGCATCCCAGATTCACTGGCTCGTACAGTCATCCACATTCCATGATGGTTGACTGTGAGTTGGCTTCTGTGCTCAGCTCCTTGCCAATATTATCCCACTTAGTAGCCCCACTTTTCAAAGGAGGAGACTGAGGTTCTGAAGGGCTAAGGTAACGGCCTCGGTTTACCCAGCCAGAATGTGGCAGAGCTGGGTTTGAACAGACACCCCACAGCTGGGCTGTGCTCTCAAGTCCCTGCTGCGTGCCAAACCCTCGGCTGAGTGCTGGAAACACAACCACGAGTAAGACGTGGGCGCCGAGTTTAAGGAGATTATGCAGCCCTTCACTTAAAACCTCTGAAATTTTGAGTTGGAGGACACCATGGAAATCATCTGGCCAAATTCCCTTTTATCACAGATAAAAAAACCCAGTGGCCTAAAGAGGGTAAGTGTCTTATCCACAGTGCATATTGCAGAAAAGAGTATACATAAAGATAATGAATTGGTTGTTTAAAATGCTGACAATAACATTGCAGTATCTTTGTGGCTTGAATATGTATAAATGAATACTTTGGCCTATTTGCTCAAACATGTGATAAGAATATGGATGTCAGTGAGTATTATATATGTCGACAAAAAATTAATCAGTCAATCTAAGAAAGAAATGGAAAATTTTATTCGAGCCAAATTTGAGGATTATAACTCGGGAACAGCATCTCAGAAAGCTCTGAGGACTCTTCCACTGGTTAGAAATCAAGGCACAGTTATATAAGTTTTCTGAGACAGAGGGCTGTGCGTCAAATGACGTATTATTGACAGTTCACATAATCCAGATCTAAGCGTAATCCTGGTGGGTCACGTGACCTCTTACAAGATTAAGGAGGAATGTTATTTTTTAAGGAGTTGTCTTGTTGGTGCCGGGAGAATGTTGCTCTTTATGGCTGAGCAGGTGTTTCTGCCAACGGGGGAGGTCTGATCCATGGATAATGAAGATACACAATGCACAGTGGGGCGAGAGGGAGGCCAAAGAGCAGAGAAGAATTTATGTTTAAATTTGTCTTGTCTTGCCATAAAATATGAATTTTATTTCATATAACTACGGCTAAAATAGAAGCTAAGAACATAAAATGGGGTGGGGGGAGGGATAAATTAGGAGTTTGGGATTAACAGATGCACACTACTATATAAAAAATAGATAGGGGCTTCCCTGGTGGCACAGTGGTTAAGAATCCACCTGCCAATGCAGGGGACACGGGTTCGAGCCCTGGTCCGGGAAGATCCCACATGCCGCGGAGCAGCTAAGCCCATGTGCCACAAATACTGAGCCTGCTCTCTAGAGCCCACGAGCCACAACTACTGAGACCGTGTGCCACAGCTACTGAAGCCCGTGCGCCTAGAGCCCATGCTCTGCAACAAGAGAAGCCACCGCAATGAGAAGCCCGTGCACCACAATGAAGAGTAGCCCCCACTTGCCACAGCTAGAGACAAGCCCACCGGCAGCAATGAAGACCCAAAGCAGCCAAAAATAAATAAATAAATAAATAAAATGAATTTATTTTAAAAAAATGATCAACAGCAGGACCTACTGTATAGCACAGGGAACTGTATTCAATATCTTGTAATAACCTATAATGGAAAAGAATCTGAAGAAGAATATACATACTGAATTAGTTTGCTGTACACCTGATGCTAACACAACATTGTATTGTATTGGCCAAAAAGTTCGTTCGGAATTTTCCGTAAGAAGTTACAATAAATCAACTGTACTTCTGAAACTGTGCACCTCAGATTGGGACTTGAACCTCCATGGCAGGACTCGAACCCAACCTAAACCCACCGTCTTCCAACTGAGATCACACACCTGGTTTCAGGACTTAATGAAGCTCAGGTTCTTGATGTCTCATCGCAGAAAGAATTCAGTGAGAGACAGTGATAGGTAAGAAGTGGATTTATTTAGAGAGAAACACACTCCACAGACAGAGTGTGGGCCAAGTCAGAAGGCGAGAAAGGCACCAGGGTATGGGATTGTCAGTTTTTATAGGGGTAGGTAATTTCATAGGCTAATGAGTGGGAGGAGTATTCCAGCTACTTTGGGGAAGGGGCGGGGATTTCCAGGAATTGGGCCACCGCCCAGTTTTAATCCTTATGGTCGGTCTTGGAACTGTCATGGCGCCTGTGGGTGTGTCATTTAGCTTGCTTATGTGTTACAGTGAGTGTATACTGAGGCTCAAGGTCTAGTGGAAGTCGACTTGTCCGCCATCTTGAACCCATTTGGCTCTAATCAGTTTATGTCATGTCCTTGGGCTATGCCATTCTTTCAAATGTTGTGCCCTGCCCCCTTCTCTCCTGTTTCACTTAGATAAAATTTTTTTTAAAAAAAGAACATAAAATAATTCTGGTTAATTCAATTCAACAACAGAAATTGAGTGCCTATGTGCAGGGCACAGAGATAACTTGCTGGGTAAATAACTATGAACAAGCTGTACAGGGTAGGAGAGCCAGATAATTAATATAATTACTATTCAGTGTGATAAGGGGAGGTTCAGGGTGTTATTGACACGTGGTAAGGACACATAGCCCAGTGAAGGGACATCAGAGCTGGAGAGAGTGTTAGGGCGAGGGCGGGAAGGAGGAAGCTGACCCAGATAGAGGGATGTTCATATGCTACGCCCCCTCGAGAGATCACTGGACCTGTTTAAGGACCTTGTGCCCTATTCCTTCCATTTGCTCCTTGAGGTCTACTTTCCACCCTTTGCCCCCTACTCTCTGAAGGGAGACTGACTTGCAGGGACTACATTGGTGAGCACCAGTGTGCTCTATGGCTGCCAGTTGTGGTTAAGCCAATGGGGAGCTCCAGGAGGAGATATGGATGGAGGAGATTTGGATGAAGGACCTGAAGTGAGTTCAGGTCCTTATGGAGGGGTTTCTGGCTGGCTGATGGTGTCCTGGGACACTTCTCCATTTTCTCTTCCAAGGTCCTGTAACTGCTCCCTCCTTCAGGTGATAACAGCCCTGAGGCACTGCACTATCTCTGTGGTTTTCCTACACCCCACCCAACGCTTTGTACACAGTCCCACAATTAAGCCTTCCTTGAATTATCTTAATTTCATGTACAGGGATTCCTGAAAGGGAAGAAGCAGGAATGGGGAGTGGTATTGGTGGGATTAGCTAGGTGGGCGGGGACAGACTCAGGAGAAGGTTTATAATCTAGGTTAGCAGAGTTTGGAATGTAGCCCAAGGAGAACCTTGTGGGCACAGTAGGAATTTGGATTGTATTCTTCAAGTGTTGGAAGGGCATTGGAGGATCCACAGCAGGGAAGTGATAAGATCTGATTTATGCTTTTCAAAGATCAGTGAACTTTGAGTAAAGCAGATTACTCTCCATCATGGAGCAGTGCCGGGGGAGGTGGGGGAGCTCATCCAATTAGTTGAAGGTCTTTTTTCTTTTTTTAATGAACTTATTTATTTATTTTTATTTATTTTGGGCTGCATTGGGTCTTCGTTGCTGCACATGGGCTTTCTCTAGTTGTGGTAAGTGGGGGCTACTCTTTGTTGCAGTGTGTGGGCTTCTCATTGCGGTGTCTTCTCTTGTTGCAGAGCATGGGCTTCAGTAGTTGTGGCATGTGGGCTCAGTAGTTGTGGCGCACGGGCTTAGTTGCTCTGCGGCATGTGGGATCTTTCTGGACCAGGGCTTGAACCCATGTCCCCTGCATTGGCAGGCAGATTCTTAACCACTGCACCACCAGGGAAGTCCCAGTTGAAGGTCTTAAGAGAACAAAGACTGATGGCCCCTGAGCAAGAAGGAATTCTGCCAGCAGGCAGCCTTTAGACTTGAGCTGCAACATCAACTGTTCCCTGGGTCTCCAGACTGCTGGCCTACCCTGCAGATTTTGGACCTACCAAGCATCTATAATCACATGAACTTGTTTCTTAAAGTCAATCTCTCTCTCTCTCAATAAATATATGTATATATCTATATCTATCTATCATCTATCTATATCTATAGAGAGAGAGACACTCGGTATACTATATGATCTATGTGTTTATTATACACATTTCTAAGATGTGTGTGTATGCATGGGTGTGCATGCATGCATGCGTATCTCCTGTTGGTTCTGTGTCTCTGGAGAACCCTGAGTAATACAGACAGCAAGTGCCCTTGATTTGGAGGCAGTGGTTTGGATATGAGCTTTGATACCCTGATCACTGTCGGATGAGGTGGCCACACTGTGCACAGAGCACAGGTCCAAAAACTGGTAGAGCTGCTCCTCCGTTCATGGATCTCAGATCATGCACCTCTAGCAGGTCTTTGAGGCCCCTTTGGGGCTCAATTTCCTCCTCTTTAAAATGGGAAAAGTGGGCTTCCCTGGTGGCGCAGTGGTTGAGAGTCTGCCTGCCAACGCAGGGGACACGGGTTTGAGCCCTGGTCCGGGAAGATCCCACATGCCGCAGAGCAACTGGGCCCGTGAGCCACGGCTACTGAGCCTGCGCGTCTGGAGCCTGTGCTCCGCAACAAGACAGGCCGTGACAGTGAGAGGCCCGTGCACCGCGATGAAGAGTGGCCCCCGCTTGCCACAGCTAGAGAAAGCCCTCGCACAGAAACGTAGACCCAACACAGCCATAAATAAATAAATAAATAAAGCAAAACTGTCAAAAAAAAAAAAGAAAATATTAAAATGGGAAAAGTAATATCTTCCCTGCCCAACTCACATGATTTTTTGCACATCAAATAAGACAATGTATTCAAGCACATTAAAAAATGACCACATACAGACACAACATATTAGGTATTATTTTATTTGGACTGTAATTCTGCCACACACATTCTTGAAATTGTGTGTTGGCAGCAGACAGTTTTGAAAGACAAACATGTGGCACCCATTCACCCATTCAGCGCTTGCACACGCTGTCCTTTCTGTCTGGAGTGGCTCTTCTGCTACCTTAAGTCTTAATTTGGAGCAAGGGGAGGGTTTTGGGTGGAGATAGAAAGAGGAGTTAAGAATCAGGCAAAGGTTTTGGGCTCAAACACATGTATGGATACTGATCGCATTAAATGAAATAACAAAATAACTTGGCAAAATGAAATATTGCAAATGAGCTCTCCATCTCAAGGATGCTATCTGACATTAGGGTATGTTACTGAAGGAAGACTATATTTAGGGGTGTGTGTATGGGGTGACAGCGGGGACAGTGAGGTGGAGAGGGTGGGATGATGAGTTTTAAATGGAACCTGTTGCATCTGCAGTGTTTATGGGACATCTAAATGATAATATGCAAGATAACTCAGGTTGGAGATATTGGCTGGAAATAGACTCTAAGAAGAGCAGCTGACATTTCATGTGTTTTTATACCATGTGCCAGACACTGTACTAAACATGTTGTATGTATGATCTCATTTAATCATTAAACAGTCCTGTGAGATCAGTCCTTTTATTATACCCATTTCTGAGATTCTACAGCTAGAACATGGTTCATTTGAGATTTAAACCCAAACAATCTGGCTGGAAGGTCTCACTTTACAGGCAACAGATAAAGCTACAGGGATAAGTGAGTGTGCTTAGGCAGAGTATGCAGTTTAAGCAGAGGGCAGACAGTGGAATTCTAGGGAACAAGAACTTTTACTAGTAAATCATGAGAGATTTCCTTGGAAAAGATGGAAAGGGAGTGTTCAGAAGGAGAAGAGGAAAGCTGTGTAGAAGGTGAGTTAGTGAATTCAAGGGAGGAGCATGTTTCCAGAGATCCTTCACCTTTGCAGGGAGGCCAAGTGAAGCAAGAATGTTACATGAATATTGGAATTAGGAACCAGGGGTGGTGTTGGGGGCGTGCAGATGTCTTCAAGAGGAGCTTCAGCAAATGGGTCGCTGTGGTAAGGGATTTGGGCTCAGTCATGGGCTTTCAACCAAGCCTGGGTCACCTGGCCTCTCCCCTGCGGAGGGCCACTGACACGACACACATCATTGATTTCTCTGATAAAGGAATGTTGCCACTCGCTCACTCTCTTTTTTTCTTTTCCTTGGCAATTTGTCATTTCGTTTATTTGGTTTTACCACGTTCCCAGCTTCGCTGCAATAATGAGACCATCTTTGCCACAAGTTGCAACTTTGAATGACGCATCTCTTCTTCTTTTTCCTACCTTCAGTAGGTTTCCTCTGACACTAGAGGGAAGATGTGATAAAGATAAATTTAAGAGTGGAATTGGGAAGTTAAGGCAGCTCTCAATCTGTTTTATCTTTGGAAACCATTATACAGAGGAAAAATTTTCATTTAGCTCATGGTTGCTGAATACACACAAATATAATGCAAGGTCTTTTTTCCCCACAGATGATCTCTCAGAAAAGAAGCTGTTGCCTTAAGTTAGAATCTTTACAAAGTCACTCATATTACAGAGTGCTGTCTGAGTTGCTTTATTTTCAATAATAACCCCATTGGGAGAAGACGTTGTTTTAATATTCTTATAGTGGTAAGTTATGGCATCAGTTAAAAAGAAAACTTCAACACAGATTTAGTAATTATTAATAGTAAAATGAGCTCTCAATCACGTGTGTTGGAAATTGTTGAGAATAAACCTTTTAAAAACACTAAGAAGTGAGATAAGCCAGACAGAGGAAGGTAAATACTGTATGATATCACTTATATGTGAAATCCAAAAAAGCCAAATTCATAAAAACAGATTGCAATGGTGGTTACCAGGGACTGGGGCTGGGGAGATAGGAGAGATGTTGTTTAAGGGAACAAACTTGTAACTAGTAGGTAAATAAGTTCTGGGGATCTATACACAGCATAGTGATTATAGTTAACAATACTGTGTTATAAACTTCAAAGTTGCTCAGAGACTGGATCTTAATTTTTTCACCATAAAAATGAAACGATAATCATGTGGCATAATAGAGGTGTTAACTAACACTACTGTTGTAATCATACTGCAATATATAAATGTACCAAATCAAAATATTGTACACCTTAAACTTATACAAAGTTATATGTCAATTGTTTCAAGAAAAAAAAGACAAACAATTTAAGAAGTAATAAAGTAAGTGATTATGGAGTTCACAAATACTAAATGGCTACTTTTAACCTAGGGTACAATTTCCAAGGTCATTCATTATTATATAGAGATTCCAAAAGTACTGTATCTTAAACAATTTAGAAGGAAACAAAGGTGATGTGTTCTAAAAAACTCTAGAAAACTCAAAAACTGACTCCAGTGATGACAGATATGGTAAAGCATATAAAGACTTTGAATAAAATTGTCGCATGAGAGTTTATAACATGAGATTTTAAATATACATAATTAAAGTAAATATTATGCATAGCTATTTGGCTGTTTCATCTGCATCCCTGAAAGTTTATATTATATTCAAATTGCCAAAAGGCTTTTGTTCCCTATTTTCTCATAGAGTATTGCCTATATACACAATTGCCTTACATTTGGGCACATGAAGTACTCCATAAGCCACAATGTCAACAGGGTAGGTATTTTGGGCTCAGTATTCATACGTGACTGCCTATAAGCACAGCAAAGAAAGAGCTGGACAACTTTAAAAGATGCAGCTCCTAAAGGCCATCCCAAGCATGGCTGTATCCACAGAGCATTTGAACGTTCAATAATGTGCCTCGTGAATTTGATCAGCGTTGGCAGTGGCCACAGGCTGCATTGCCCTGATGGAATAGCCGAGGTTGGAGAGGGCTATCCCACTTATAGTCATACTCCTTTTCCAGGTCAGTCCACAGCCAATGGCTGGTCACCACAGTACAGAGGCCCCACCCCAGTGCCCCAACTCAGAACAACTCTGAATGGCTATCCCAGCTCCAGAGCTCCCGGCGGGGTCGGCTGACACCTAGCAGTGGCTACACTGCAGCTCAGCTTCTCCTCTTCCCAGTCTACCATCCTTCCCTTCCCCCGACAGGTGTTCCTCTCAAGAGCACTCCCCAAATAAATCTCCTACATGCTAATTTCTGCCTCAAAAGGAGAGGGAAACCCAACTGCCTAAGTGCTGAAGAAAACAGTGAAAAATATAAATGTGATTTATTTGACTCCACTGAGGACAAGCTTCTTTTTGTCAGGCAACACAAAAAATGGACAGTGAATAGAGATTCTGCTTTTCACATGAAAGCGTGTTGGCCATTGCAGGCCAGAAGGGGGGCTGGTACCCATAACATTTTTATTTATTTATTTATTTATTTATTTTTATTATTTTTTTTTGCTGTACGCGGGCCTCTCACTGCTGTGGCCTCTCCCGTTGCGGAGCACAGGCTCCGGACACACAGGCTCCGCGGCCATGGCTCGCGGGCCCAGCCGCTCCGCGGCATGTGGGATCCTCCGGGATAGGGGCACGAACCCGTGTCCCCTGCATCGGCAGGCGGACTCTAAACCACTGCGCCACCAGGGAAGCCCCCCATAACATTTTTAAATGAAGGATGAGACAAAGTTATTTCTTTATGACACTAATAGTGCCAGTGAAGTCATTTTACATTACCAGGTGGTTTTTCTCACTAATCATTTCGCTGCCCATCACCACAATTCTTAAGGCAGAGGACCAGACATTAGATTTTTCTAGAAATACAAACTCAGGTCCAAATGATTTCAGCACAGTGTTTGAAGATTTCTCAATTTTACACTTGATTTTTTAAAAAAAATTGTTGGAGGCATAAGAAAAATATACAATATTGGGTATGTTGGTTTTAAACACATCCAACATCTAAATGTTGCAGCAAAACATAAACAATAACTATGATTTACAAATTGTAAATAAACATATAAAAGTGAGCTCAACCACATAAGCCATTAGGGAAACTAAAATTAAAACCATAATAAGATACCATTACATACACTCCAAAATGCCTAAAATAGGAAAAACCAAAAACCCTGACAGTACTGAGTGTGAATTAGAGCAATGGATCTTCTGAGAAAATGCTGGTGGAGTATGTGAATTGGTAGAACTACTTTTGGCATCATCTTGATCCAGTATTTCTAGGGCTTTATCAAATTTTTTGGACTTTTCAAGGACCCAACTCTGTACACTCCGCTGATTTTGTTATGTTTGTTTTCTATTTCATTAATTTCTCCTCTTATTTATGTTATTTCCCTCCTTCTCCTTTCTTTGGGCCTATAATGCTATTTTCCCCTAACTTCTTGAGAGGTTGCTTAGCTAATTCATTTTTAGCCTTTTTATTTTTTCAAACCTATGCATTTAATGATAAAATTTTTCTCTAAACACTGCTTTAGCTGTATCTTACAAGTTTTGGTATGTTGTATTTTCATTATTATTCACTTCAGAATATTTTCTCTTTTGCATTATGCTTTATTTTTAACCTATGCTAATTAAGAACTATACTCTTTAATTTCCAAATATTGGGGGGGGGTTCTAGGTTTTTTTTTATTATTATTAACTTCTATTAAATTCAGTTGCAGCCTGAGAAGCTGTGTATGATTTTAATTATTTTAAATTTATGGCTCAACATATGGACAATTTTCTCCATATGGATAATACATTCTCCATATATGTTTGATAAGAATGTGTATTCTACAGTTGTTAGGTAAAGTGTTCTCTCTATGTTAAATTTTTTAGCTCATGCTATTCAATTAACTTATAGTCTTACTGATCTTTTTGTCTGTTGCTCTATCAGCTTACTGAGTGGAGTATATTAAAATTTTTCATTATGTGTATGGATTTATCTATTTCTCCTTTTAACTTTGTCTTGTAGAGATATATAATTAAATATCCTTCATTATCTCCAGTAATGCTTCTTGCTTTAAAGTCTACTTTGACTGATAATAGTACATCAGTTTTCTTCTCATTTTGTTCACATAGTATATCTTTTTCTATCTTTTTGCTTTCAACTTATCTGTATTCTTATGCTTAAGATGTGACTAGTGTAAACAGTATGTCATTGTTTCAATCTAGTCTCAAATTTTTGCCTCTTAACTGAAAAATGTAGTCAATTTACATTTAATGTAATTACCAATGTATCTGGATTTAAATCTACCATCTTACCATTTGTTTTCTATTTGTTCTACATGTTCTATGTTCCTTTTTCTCTCTTCTTTGTGTTATTATTCATTAATTCCATTTTTGTTATTACATTTTCTAGTTCTCTTCACTTGTTATCTATGTATTTTAAACTATTCTTTTTAGTAGTTGCCCAATAGATTACAACATGCATTCCTGGTTTACTTAAAGTATGATATAACAAAACTACAATGAGGTATCACCTCACACCGGTTAGAATGGCCATCATCAAAAAATCTACAAACAATAAATCCTGGAGAAGGTGTGGAGAAAAGGGAACCCTCTTGCACTGTTGGTGGGAATGTAAATTGATACAGCCACTATGGAGAACAGTATGGAGGTTCCTTAAAAAACTAAAAATAGAACTACCATATGACCCAGCAATCCCACTACTGGGCATATACCCTGAGAAAACCATAATTCAAAAAGAGTCATGTACCACAATGTTCATTGCAGCTCTATTTATAATAGGACATGGAAGCAACCTAAGTGTCCATCGACAGGTGAATGGATAAAGAAGATGTGGCACATACATACAATGGAATATTACTCAGTCATAAAAAGAAATGAAATTGAGTTATTTGTAGTGAGGTGGATGGACCTAGATTCTGTCATACAGAGTGAAGTAAGTCAAAAATAGAAAAACAAATACCGTATGCTAACACATATATATGGAATCTAAAAAAAAAAAAAAAAGGTTCTGAAGACCCTAGGGGCAGGACAGGAATAAAGATGCAGATGTAGAGAATGGACTTGAGGACATGGGGAGGGGGAAGGGTAAGCTGGGATGAAGTGAGAGAGTGGCATTGACATATATACACTACCAAATGTAAAATAGCTAGTGGGAAGTAGCCACATAGCAAAGGGAGATCAGCTCCGTGCTTTGTGACCACCTAGAGGGGCGAGATAGGAAGGGTGGGAGGGAGGCACAAGAGGGAGGGGGTATGGAGATATATGTATACATATAGCTGATTCACTTTGTTATACAGTAGAAACTAACACACCATTGTAAAGCAATTTTACTTCAATAAAGATGTTAAAAAAAAGTAAGATATAAATTGTTACTTTATTTCTTCTTTGATATTACTTGAAATTAAAAATACATTAAGTCCATTTACCCCTCACATTTTGGGCTGTTATTGTAATGTACCTTAATTGTACCTGTATATTTCAAGCCCCACAGGACATTATAACTATTGCTTCGTAGGGTAAATATTTAAATTTATGTACATATTTATCATTCATTCTTTTTCTGCAAATACCATCTAGGATCATAGTTCTTCTTCCTAAAATTTTCTCTTTCACATTTGCAAAAGAGAATGTTTGCTGCTAAAAGAATCTCAGTTTTCACTTGCCTAAATATGTTTTTATTTTATCCTCATTTTTGAGGAATATTTTTGCTGGACATAGAATTCTAGGTTGCAGCTATCTATCTTCTTTCAGTACTTGGAGGATATGATTCCACTGCCTTCTGGATTCATTACTTCTGTTGAGAAGTCAGCTGTAAGTCCTATAGTATTGCTTCTTTGAAGCTCATATATAATTTTTCTTCTGGAGGCATCTAAGATTATCTCTTTGTCTTTGTATTTTAGCAGCTTTACTATCAAGCATCTGTATATACATACTGCTTGGGTATTCATAGCACTTCTTGAATCTATGAGACCACTAATATCTCTGCTTACTTTCTCATTTTCTCAGCCACACTCCACTCCAAATACCAGGCTTACCTCTTTGGGTTTTTCCTTATTCAAATCTTGATCCTACAAATTATCTCTGCTTTGATATTTCTATGATATCTTTAGAGTTTTGGGGTGTGTGTGTGTGTGTGTTTAATATTTGCTTCAGCTTTTCTAATTTTTCTCAGAAGGAGCATTGGTATAAAACACCTCATTTGTCACTCTAAAAGTTTTGATTAATCTTTTAAAAAATAATTTGCCTACATTTGAATACCCACATGTGTTCTAAATGGACATAAAGTTGTTTGAAGATATCAAAATTCAGAGAAACACTTAGGTGGATGGTTTGATAGGGAACAAAGTAAGGACAGTAAGGGATTGATTTGGAGCACACTTCAAGAATTTTAAATTGTTTAAAGTGTTTGAGTTAGTAAAGTGCTCTAGATGATGGTAAAGTGTAGTACAATCATGAGTGTGGAGGTATAAATCTTTGGAGTTGAGGTGTAAAAAAAGAGTGAGCTAAGGATTTTAGACAGGTTACCCTCTTGGAAACCAAGAACCCCTAAAATGACTGTGGTACCTGTGGTGGAGGGACTGAATTGTCTTTGATGAATCTGGGGAATTATATTGATTATTTCATAAATTCCTTCCCTATTTGTGAAGTGCCTCTACCATGCAAACCTCTGGACCAGTAGATGCCAGACATGAGGGGTGGTAAAATGCTACATAATTGGATGGCACGAGGTTCAAAGAGGAAGGAAAGCCTAGATGAAGGTAGAGAAGTAATGACTTGGCTGTCACAATGAGAAGCTAAGGGAATATCAAGCCCTCTTGCACTCACACCACCCCCAGCTCCTGGCCTATTCACATGTCAATCCTGTGAGAATGAACAGCTGCTTAAGAGTCCTATAAAGAACACCCATGTCCTCGAGGGAGAGCAGATTTCAGTTATAATTAGGAAGTGGAGGGAATATTTTGTGACGTGATGGAATATGTTAGGAAATTTGCTTAGCATTTAATAGGGATTCCAGGGGATAAAATGGAGAGTTTGGGAGAGAGAAGATCACCCATAAAAAACACTTCCATGCCGTTTGAAGAGCATGATGATGAAGTTAGGGCTGAGATATTCTAGCAATCAGTACTGAGACCAGTGATGTTTACTCATGACAGTGGGAGAGTAAACTGAAAAATGGTTGCTGACAACACAGCATCCTTCAGATAACTTAGAGCCAAAGAGATCTACAGATGGTCCTAACTCAATTAGGAAATGATTAACAAAATGACAGGCATAGTTTTTATAAATTATGTAAATAGATAAGAATAACTTAGAGTGTAATGATTTACTTATTCAATTTAAATTGCTATAAGATAACCCATTAAAGAAAAAGCATCATAGCCTTTGACATGGTGCTACACTATTGTGTTATATGATATATATATTGAAGGCAAGTAATAGACTGAGCTAAAAGGAGCAACAGTATTAAAATCATTCTGAATCCCATTAGACAAATAGATGACATTCCCATCTCTAGAAAGTAACAAATAGGAAAAACAAGAAAGAACAAGACAACAAAGAGATTGTAGTAACATTAAGAGAGGGAAAGTTTCCAAAAACTATTGTTAAAAGAAAATGTAGGGCCTCCCTGGTGGCGCAGTGGTTGAGAGTCCGCCTGCCGATGCAGGGGATACGGGTTCGTGCCCCGGTCTGGGAGGATCCCATATGCCGCGGAGCGGCTGGGCCCGTGAGCCGTGGCCGCTGGGCCTGCGCGTCCGGAGCCTGTGCTCCGCAACGGGAGAGGCCACAACAGTGAGAGGCCCGCATACCACAAAAAGAAAAAAAAAAAAAAAAAAAAAGAAAATGTAGCCTCGAGCAAGAGGCAAGTTTGGAAAAAGTGATCATTTTTTAGGAAGTTGTTAGTGCATGGGATCCTTTTCAAGTAGACGTTCTCCAGCTTGGGACCATCAATTTGCCTTTGAGATGCCAAAGGCGAAAATGGCATTTCTAGAACAAATGTGATACATGAATACAAAAAAATAAAAAGTGTAAGGCATTGTTACATTTTCCCCCATCTTTGTATACGGTCAAATTGGTAATTTTCATGGTAGTCTGTACATGGTGGAGAGTGGGCAAGGGCAAGGCATATAAAGGCTTTCGAGATAACATTTGGCAACCAGCATCTTCTTTGACTTCCTTTTTTTAGACCATGCTTTAGTTTTTCTTCCTTGGATTTTTTTCTCTGTGTAAGTTATCTTTAAATAATAACATCCATTTTCTTACTAGTATGCACTGCTTGTAATGACTTCAATGAAATATGCAGGTCATTTGGAGCACAGAACTGTTTTGTGATTTACATCATTACAAAATATGTCCCATTAAGATGATGCACAAGCTGAACTGGAGTTAATGAACCTGCATTCTTGCAGGATAATTCAAACTTTAAGGGTGATATTAACTTAAATAAAGTAAGAAAGGTAGGAAAAATCAGGTTCATTGTACACCAGAGATCATGATCTTTATCCTCTCAGTTCATTAAGGCATATCTATTGCTCACGTTACTCTCAGACCATTATTAGAGTGGTTGTAGAGCACATATACATATGTAATTAAGTACCCCTCTGCGTCCATAAAAGAACTGCACGTGTTTCCACAGGGAATGCATGGGGAATTTGATTCAGAAGCCTGTAAGAGAGTGTAAGTACCTTTAACCTTTATGGAATGCTGCATGGAATTGTGTGGAATATTCCCACTTAGTATTCAAAACAAGGGTGGAAACACTATAGCCCATGGCCAAAGCCAGCCCACTGCTTGTTTTGTAAATAAAGTTTTATTAGAACACAGCCACTCCTATTTGTTACATATTGTCTGCTTTAGCCCTGTAACAGTAGAACTGGGTAGGTGCCACAGAGACTGCATGGCCCAGAAAACCTAGAATATTTACTACCTGGCTCTTTAAAGAAAAAGTTTGCCAAGCCTCGACCTACCTGTTTTTTGTTACATACCTGTTGACCATATACATCATCACAAAATGAGTAAAAACCTCTCTTAGTCAAATATTATTTGAGAGCAGAATATTTAAATGGTATATAGTGTCAAGGTCCTAGGATCCACTTGACCTACTTAGGAATATCAGTCTTTTTAAAAAGCCTATACTTGGTATCTTAAACTCTCCTGTTGTCAAGAAATCAAATAAATAAATAAATAAATACAATAGCCACCAGTTTCGTAAACCCTCCTGAAATACAATGTCTCGTGTTCCCCTTCTGGCTCTGTGGCAGCTGTTAACTATCAAATACTATTTCTAGAACTGTGCTGACATCAGTCGACAATCATACACAAAGCTGTTTGGCAGGACGTACACCGAGCAAGTTGAGGCTGTTAAAATGAAACGGCTCTGTTCAAATTAACCCTATTCACATGGCAGGGAAAATACCTAAGTTTGCCAAATCAAACCCTTCCTATATCAGTGGGGAAGAACCATTTGCCAACCTCTAAAAAGGTAATTTAGACACAGGAGAGGAAAAAACAAAGAAGAAAAACCCTCCAAAATTAAAATGATAAAAATTTGCTTGACAGCAAAAGTACTTCCAAATGTATGAAATTGAATCCAAAACTGAGCCTGCAACAAATTTAACTGACAAGAAAATCTGCATAATGGACTTGGTTTTATTATTAATGCTAATACGGGTACTCTTTTGTTCTATTGTGCTGATGGCAAGAAGATAAATGCCCACCGAAGGCACTAAAATATCTCCACTCTGTTGAAATACTGATCGTAGTTAGAATGCAAACACTTATTCTTCACTTGTAACAGAAAAAAACTTTTTTAAAGGAAGTGCTACTATAGAAGCCATTTCAGAATCAGGTACAGCTTTGAAATAGAATTTCTTAAAATAACTAAATGCAACATTAAAAAAAACCACTTTCTTTGTGGAATTTAAAATTATGTAGATACAATTTTATCAAAATGGTAAATACATTCCTTACATGATTTTTAATTAGCACCTCTTTAAAATGAATAATTAGCCTTACATAGTCCTTATAATTCATGGCTGACGTTTACCTTCAGGGCAACCAATCAAATACTGGGTGATATCACTTATATGTGGAAACTAAAAAATAATACAAAGGAATGTGTATGCAAAACAGAAACAGACTCACAGATATAGAAAACAAATTAGTGGTTACCTGAAGGGAGGGGTGAGGGGAGAGGCAAGGGAGGGGTACAGGATTAAGAGATAAAAACTACTACGTATAGAATAGATAAGCAACAAAGATAGATTGTAGAGCACAGGGAATTATAGCCATTATCTGGTAATAACTTTTAATGGAGTATAAGCTGTAAAAAACTAAATCACTATGCTGTACACCTGAAACGAATATAATATTGTAAATCGACAATACTTCAATTAAAAAAGAGAAACCAAATGGTGTAACTGCTTTTTTTCTGCCAGTGCACCTCTCCCTGAAAATCAATATTTAAAGTCCTCTCCTCCTCCGAAACCCAAGTCACTTGGGGGATGGGCAGCACCTAGACAGGGCTTGCAAGAGGAGGGGACTGTGCCCAAGAATGTTTGCAGTTGGAGGGGCCAAGGGTCTGGAAGCCAGGGAGTTCAGGCCAAGGCTGGACTCTGTCAAGCCAGTAAACCAGTAAATCTGAGAAGGAGCAATTGGGTTTTGAAGATCAAGACTTAGCAGAAGGTCAGAAACTGTTGGAGGTTAGTAACTGCAAGGAAATAGAATCTAGGGATGTCAGCTCTTAAGGTAACATCTATTTGTGTTTGCTTTTTTTTTTTTTTAATGTGTTTGCTTTTATGGGTCTTGTTTATACTGCTCCCCGGTTGCAGGCAGAGTAGTGGTTACAGCTACTTTGAGGGTGAAATTACTGTGGATAAACCTTGATCCTGGTTGCAGCCAGTCTTTAATTACAAGAAGGCTGTTACAGACCTCGGTGATGTAAGAGATTATTTAAATAGAGATTACACCTGTGGTCCAAGCCTGTGCTAATCACGCGAAATTCTCCCGCCACTTGCCTTCTCTATTTATTAATTTATTTAAGCTTTTCCCACTTTCTAGATCAGTTCTGTCTGTGGTACACAGAGTTTTAAGATGGCCCTGAAGGTTCCCCCATGCCCTGGCATATACACCCTATATAATCACCTCCACTTGAATGTGTGTAAAGCAGTGAGTATGATGGGATATCCCTCCCTTTGATTAGGTTACTCTTCAGTTGACTGAGTTAGTCAAAAGGGAAATTATCAGAGGAGAAATAATGTCCTGCTGGCCTCAAGGATAAACAACAAACTGCCATGTTATGAGATGAGGGGGACACATGGTAAGGACCTCAAGGTGGCCGCTAGGAGCTGCAAGCAGCCCCTGGGCTACGTGGATACAACAAAATGAATTCCAACAACTAGGGGGCTTGGGAGAAGATCCCGAGCCTTAGAGGAGACCCTAGGCTACAGGCTGATTGCCGCCTGGTGAGACCCTGCGGAGAGGACCCACATAAGCTGTACCTGGATTCCTGACTTATGGAATCTGAAATAATACATTTGTGCTGTTTTAAGCCACTCAGTTTATGGTAATTTGTTACACAGTAAAAAGAAACTAAGACCCTGTCCAGTAGAATTTTCCATCATAATGGAAATGTTCTATATTTGTGCAGCTGATATGGTAGCCACTAGCCACATGGGCTACTGGGCATTTGAAATGAGGCTAGTACAAGTGAGGAACTGAATTTTCATTACTTTGAACTTAAGTTGCCATATGTGGCTAGTGGCTACCCTAATGGACCGTGCAGTTCTAGATTAATCATAATGAAGACAGCAATCCTTTGATTTTAATGTTCTTGATTACCAACAGCTCTCCTCTGAGTCCAGTTTTTGAAATTGAATCTGAAATTCTCTAAAAAGACTATATGAGGAACCATGCGTGACCTAGCCCCTGCTCCCCGTCTTCAGCTCATCCTGTTCTCTAAACCTTCTTCCAATCATCTGAGTGATCAAGTTCTTTCTCCCCTGAAGCCTCCGGTCTGTAAGAACATTCTTACTTTCATTCTTCATCTGTCTAATACCTACTTAATATTTTGGTCTCAGTCCAAATGTCACTGTCTGGGAGAGAATTCTCTGATGCCCTGCATCAGTTAGCTGTTTCTAACAATAGCTGTGTAACAAGCCAAAACTCAGTGGCTCAAAAAATAATCACTTATTATTGTAGTTCATGCACCTATAGGTCCACTGGGTCATCTGATGTAAGGTGGGATCACACATGAGCCTGTGGGATGGCCGGAGGCTTCGCTTTAAGCCAGGATTGACTGGAGCACATTAGGAGGGTCAGGGTGCTTTGAGTGTCTGTTCTCCTTCTGGGACCAGCAGGCTAATCTGGGTATAGTCTTCTCACAGCAATGACGGAAGTACAATAGGCAAATATAAATACGGTGGACTCTTGAGACTTAGACTCAAGACTGGCACAACATCATTTTTGCCTCCTTCTCTTGGTCAAACCAAATTCCAAGGCCAAAGCCAGAATTAAAGGTGGGAAGTGCCCTCCACCCCTTATGTGGGAGAGGCTGGGACAATCACATGACAAAAGGCTTGGATACAGGAAAGGAAGAAGAATTGGGGGTCAATGATGACATCTTCCATATTTGCTTCATTTAAATTAGATTCTTCACTCTTTTTTTTTTTTTTTTTTTTTTGGCTACGTTGGGTCTTTGTTGCTGCGCACAGGTTTTCTCTAGTTGTGGCGAGTGGAGGCTACTCTTTGTTGCGGTGCACGGGCTTCTCATTGTGGTAGTTTCTCTTGTTGCAGAGCACGGGCTCTAGGCGCACGGGCTTCATTAGCTGTGGCATGCAAGCTTCAGTAGTTGTGGCTCGCAAGCTCTAGAGCGCAGGCTCAGTAGTTGTGGCACACGGGCTTAGTTGCTCTGTGGCATGTGGGATCTTCCCAGACCAGGGATTGAACTGTGTCTCCTGCATTGGCAGGCGGATTCTTAACCACTGTGCCACCAGGGAAGTCCAGATTCTTCATTCTTGTTGTCTCAGGAAAGACTTTTCTTTCAAGGCACTTGTACTTGGTAATTGTTTACTTATTTGTGAGATTACTTGTTTACTGACAGTCTCCCTCATAATGCTGTAAGCCCAATGAGGTCAGGAATCATATTTACTTTATTTGCTGTGGTGTCACCAGAACCTGTGACACTCAATTATTTAACTGAATAAAAATGAACAGAATATCTGAAAAACATCTTAAAAGCTGAATATGTTCTGATAAGCAGGATCTGATAACAGATAGTTAAAGGTTGAGCAAAATTTGGTAGCTGTTATCAGAGCATGAGGAGGTATCAGTTGTCATATTAATTCATGAAAATCAAGAGAAGTAATTGAACAATAGGAGAATGTGTGTGTATGTCTGTGTGTATACATATACATATAAAATTGGTATGTATGTGTATGAATATATAAGGGCAATAGAGTTAGAAGAAGGAGAGAAGGAGGGAAGGAAAAAAGGAAGGAAGGAAGGAAAGAAGGAGTAATTGACAGGTTAAAGCAGTCACTGACCAGATATATCTACCCTTGGAAGTGTAACACAAAAATCCCCTAATCATCAATGAGTAATCAACCAGAATATACATCATGTAGGAGCTCATAATAGAACAATAGACTCCGTGAATATAATATTGTTTACATTTGAAGATGCTGATTTTCAGTTCTCCGGGTATCCCTCCACAGGCAATTGTACCACAAATAGTCTTTAGACCCAGTACGCATATAGTCCACTGTTTATAAGCAGCCACATCAGATGTTCTTATAGGCTCTATTTTTTCTCTTTACCTCATGGACTATAGAGAATCTCAAAAAATTTTAAAGTTCCTTCGTCTCTTATTGCCATCCTCCAATTAGTCTGTTACTTGGGAATTCTCAGCTGTGTTTGTAAAAAATACATAGAAAAGATCACTGAAATAGAGTTTCCCTCTCTCTGGTGCTGCATTGCTGGGAGGAATATGGAACCATCTTTGATTTTCACTGAGTCATACAGAGTTTCAGAGACAAACACAAGTTTTTGGTTTGGTGTCAGTCTAGTTGGTCCTAGATTCTAATAAGGATTTCAGATGTTTCTTCACTCTATTTGCATGCATGACGTATACATGTCCTCTTTAATCAGGATCACAAGTAGCTACAGGGTGTTAACAACATATTACTTTCTTTGCTGCAAGCAGCATCTTGAACTCTGAGTCACTGACAACAGTCTAATCCTACTGACGCTAGCCGGAAGGGTGCAGGGTTTCTAAACGTCTTAGAGAAACAGTGTGTTTTTAAAGTTGTGCGTTTGCTATTTATACTGATTTAAAAGCCCGCATAAATACTTATTGAGCACCTACTATCTTCTGGTGCTGGAAGCTCTAAGCTGTATGACCAGACCCCCTGTTCATGGGGCACCCAATCTAGTGGGTGAAGCAGATATGTGTAAGCAAATGGTTGCAAAGAGATGCAATGCTCAGTAAAAGTGCGATGCTCGGTAAGATGCTTGGCACAGTCAGTGGGAACTTGAAAGAGAAATTGGTATTTTCCTGGACGGCATTCTGAGAGGGAGGTGATGCTTAGGCTTAGGATGAGTTGGAATTTGACAAGTGGGTAAAGGGTGAAGGGCAGACCAGGCAGGAGACGATATTTGAGAGATGTCGGGGTCCAGGGAGTGGAGGACCTACTTTGGTCTGGGTTTTACACTTAGGGCTGTGGTTCTCGAGATGTGGTCTCAGACCACCACCATCACCATCACCTGGAAACTTCTTAGAAATGCAAATCGTTAGTCCTGGCCTCAGACTTACTGAGTCAGAAACTCTGGGAATGGAACCCCACGATGATCCGCATTTTAAGGGGTCCTCCAAATGAGTCTAATGTGTGCTCAAGATTGAGAACCACCGCTCTTGGTGATGAGGGGCCATGCATATGTTTGAGTGGGGAAGTGGCCAGATCAGATCTAGATTTTTAGAAAGGTATCTCTGGCCATGATGTGCCGGATGGATTTGAACTGGGAGAGGGTGTGGAGGTGAGTGGAAGCAGTGAGACCAGTTAGGGAGCTATTGAGAGCATCAGTGAGATCCGTGATAAGGAATCCAGAGGGAGAACCTTGCTTTTGCTCTCAGTAAGATGCAGAGGTTTTAAAGATGTATAGGTTATTGAGACGCTTCGCATCTCATTATCTAAATCAGTAGCAGAGGAGCCCTGAGGCTACTGAAGAATTACTACACGGGGCTTATGAATCCATGTACCTGCCTAGACTAAGTAAATCATGGAGCTTGTGCATATGAATGAATAGGCACATTCATTTAAAATAACTTCCAAGTTCTTCCTAACTTTTTTGTTATTATGTATGTTTGCATCAGATACTAAAATGTGGCTAGCATTCTATAGGGGATCCCAGTGATTTTGGAAATATTATAGAGAGTCCTCCTAGTTGAAAAAGTTCACAACCCCAGACCTAGATAGGGTGTCTTTTTTTTTTTTTTTACATCTTTATTGGAGTATAATTGCTTTACAATGGTGTGTTAGTTTCTGCTTTATAACAAAGTGAATCGGTTCTACATATACATATGTTCCCATATCTCTTCCCTCTTGCGTCTCCCTCCCTCCCACCCTCCCTATCCCACCCCTCTAGGTGGTCACAAAGCACTGAGCTGATCTCCCTGTGCTATGCGGCTGCTTCCCACTAGCTATCTATTTTACGTTTGGTACTGTATATATGTCCATGCCACTCTCTCGCTTTGTCACAGCTTACCCTTCCCCCTCCCCATATCCTCAAGTCCATTCTCTAGTAGGTCTGTAGATAGGGTGTCTTGAGTGCTATTCTGCTATAATTATTGGCCATGGAGCATTTGAAGTTCACCCAGACATGGAAATCTTAATATAGTTTTGCTTCTCCGATATTTCTTTCTCTTTATGGGGTTGAGTCTGTAAGCCTGGCACTCAAAAGACTGTTTAGTTCCTCTTAGCGCTTTGCATACGATTAGGGTACTGGCCGCCATGTAAGTGACGATTCTTACATTAGAGCTTTGCAGTCTAAAAAACCCAAATCTCCCAAAGGTATGATTAGTCAAAAGATTAATTTATTTCATAACCTAATTATAATTTCTTTTTACATAGACTATATCCCTTTATTAAAACAAATAATAAACATTAAAAAAGCAAACAAGATAGCCCCACAGAGCAAATTACTATAAAAAATACATACCTAAGTACATTTGCTACATTTCTCATCCATCCTTGAATCTTATCAGCCACTGTTAATCTCTGTTTTATTCTTAAAGCTCTGTAGAAAACTTCTTTTTCAGTCCTTGGAATCCTTATACTTCCAATCAAAGCTTCTGGCTGTTCTAGCTGACTAGCACCATAGCTGTCATCAAAGCTCCTGGCTCTCAGAATCAGAATCAGAATCTAGGATGGGATCTGCTTGAGGTCTGGTAGGATTCATTAAAGAAATGGACTTTTCTGTTCAGGTGGCCCCTCTGCTCTCACCTACCAACTGCGAGTTTAAGACCATCGGGTCCATCTCACATGGACCTGATGACTGGGACTGGGGTGACTCTTACCAGGAGAGCCCTGCCTCTGACTGCTTACCGCTACACCCACTAAAGCTTCACGTCTCCTCAAGCCTTGACTTACACCATCTCTCTCTCCATGTAACAACAACAATTAAAAAAAAAATTTAAGGACATGTAGAAGGTGTTTATATCAGCATAATATTACTTTATATGATGTTTATATTAGGGTTCTCCAGAGAGACACAACCAACAGGATGTATACACACACACACACACATACACACATATATTCATATGCATAAACATATACATATACATATACAGAGAGATTTTTAAGGAATCGCCTCGTGTGATTTTGGAGGCTGTGAAGGATGGGCTAACAGACTAGAGACTGATGGAATAGCTGATTTTGTAGCTTGAGTTCAAAAGCAGTCCTCTTCCTTGGAGTACCTCAGTCTTTTTTTCTTTCTTTTTTTTTTTTAATAGACGTTATTTTTAGAGCAGCTTAAGTTTACAGCAAAATTTAGAGAAATAGAGATTTCCCACATACACCCTGTGCCCATACATGCATAGCCTCCCCAGTTATCAACATGCCCCAGCAGAGCTGATGAACTTTCACTGACACATCATCATCACTCAAAAGTCCATCAGTAAGCATGTCAGCTGGTCGTGGTTCTTTACCTGGTAGGTGTCCTAAACCTTCATTCCTGAAGGGTCTGGGCCATTAGTCATTAGTAGTCCTGCAAGAGTTGGGTTGATGTGGTTTTCCATCACAGCACATGGTAATACCAAGAGAAACTCTATGGGGTCTGCTGTATCCCATACATACTCTTCCTTACCTACATTGTGGGGTAGCAGTCCAATTTCCTCTTGGGAATCAGGATCAGTCACTTCAATCAGCACAGTAACTCCCATCTTTGCCTGTTGATTCAGAGGCATGAGAAGCCCAAAGTGCCTGGGTGGTAGTCTTAACTTCCAGTTCACTGGAATCATTGCTGTGTTTCCTAGTAAAAGAATCTCTCCCTGGAACTAAGACCTCTAGGCCAGTGAGAATAAGATCTTGGGACAAGAAACAAAAATTTTGCTAGTGGATCACTAGGGATAATAGTGACTGGTGTCATTCTCATTTCCACCCCTTGATTCCCAGAGTTGTGAATCCTGGCTATGGGAGAAATAGCACCATATACTGCACTCTGACTCAGAGCATATACAACTTCCTGGAAAACCTTGCCCTAGCCCTACAAGTTACAGCCCAGCTGATGCTGTAACTGAGTCTTCAAAAGGCCATCACACCTTTCTGTCAAGCCAGCTGCTTTAGGATGGTGGGGAATATGGTAAGATCAGTGTATTCCAATGGGAATGAACCCACTGGCACACTTCACTTGCTGTGAAGCAAGTTCCTTGATCAGAAGCAATGCTATGTGGAGTACCATGACAGTGGATGAGGCATTTTTTAAGTCCACAGATGGTAATTTTGGCAGAAGCAGTGTGTGTAGGGAAGGCAAATCTGTATCCAGAGTGTCTATTTCAGTAAGAACAAAACATTGCCCCTTCCATGATGGAAGTGGTCCAATGTAATTAACCAGGTAGTTGGTTGATCACCCCAGGCAATGATGCCATATCAGGGACTCAGTATTATTCTCTGCTGCTGGCAGATTGGACACTCAGCAGTGGCTGCAACCAAGTTGACTTTGGTGAGTAGAAGTCCATGTTGCTGGGCCCATGCATAACCTCTATCCCGGCCACTATGGCCACTTTGTTCATGAGTCCACTGGGTAATAACAGGGCTGGCAGGGGGAAAGAGGCTGACTGGTATCTACAGAGCAGGTCATCCTATCCACTTGACTATTAAAATCCTCCTCTTCTGGGGTCACCATTTGGCGAGCATTCACATGGGACACAGATATCTTCACATTTTTTGCACATTCAGAGAGGTCTGTCACATATGTCTTCTCTAGACCTCCTTGTCACCAATTTTCCAGTCGTGTTCCTTCCAAGTCAAACCACAGACCTCACATGGCCAGAGACTGTGAATTGTTATCTAATTGCTATCTAATCTGGCCATTTCTCCTAACAAGCAAAATGAACAATCAGGTGCACTGCTCAAAATTCTACCCACCGGGAGGATTTCACTTCACCACTGTCCTTCAGTGATATCCCAGAAAGGGTTGTAGTGCTGTAGCTGTGCACTTTGGGGTGGTGGCTGCATATCACACAGGACTATTGTAAACAAGGCCCAAGTTTTCTCTTTCTCCAAGTGATCATACAGAACTCCCTATGAGGTTATAGGTGCAGGCTGGGAGAGAGAAGGTACTATAGCAGGAGTGGGAACCCAGGAAAGAGTTGATGCTACAGTTTGCCTCAAAAGGCAGTCTTCTGGCAAGATTCTATGTTCTAAGGGGGCAGTCAGGGTTTTTCAATTAAGGTCTTCGACTGATTTGATGAGGCCCACCCACATTATGGTGGGCAATCTGATTTACTCAACATCTACTGATTTAAATGTTAATCCCATCTGAAAAATACCTTCACAGAAATATTTAGAATAACATTTGACCAAATATCTGGGTTCTGTAGCCTAGCCGAGTTGACACATGAAATTAACCATCATAATGTTCTTTCCTAATAGGAAAAAGCCTGTCCTCCCTCCCTTCCCCCTCCCTCTTTTCTTTCCTTCTTTATTTCTCTCCTTTTTCTTTCTACAAACACTTTCTAAGAGCCCACTAGATTCCTGATCCTAGAAGCCTACTGATGAAGTTGAGCTGTCTCCTTGGTAACCATCTCTAACCCAGAATGGAATACAAACTGCTTTCTGAAGCAGACTATCTTCTTTAGAGGGATCATATATCCCTTTGCAATTTTGAACCATAACTTACAGGAACAAGATTTTACTATGTCTTTTAAACAGAAAAATAAACAATTTTACAAAGAGATTAATGACTGATGCCACTGTTTAGCTGGTGGATGCCCTAATTTAGATGCTGCTGATTGAGAATTTGTCATGATTTGGTCAGAGATCAGCTCAGAGATTACTTTTGTATTACAGAGTTTGTAATGGAAATGAATGGTTTAAAAATATTTCAGAGGAAAATATTAAACCCAATTTACAAAATAAACTGTTTTCAAGCTGTTTAGGTGGTTGAATACATAATTAATGAAACATGTAAGTTACACTACATTTTAAAATAGATTTATTAAAGCAGATCCAAAGATGTCTTATTTGTCAAAACAAACTTGAAAAGACTATGTTAAGTCTACTTTGAATTCTGTGTCACTCATAAACTTATTTATCACGAGGGCTGCTTTTCTAGAAATGGGACTGCCTCCCAAACCTGTACTGGAGTAGACTGGGGAAGCCCCATCCCTATGGAGTTATATGCTCAGCATCTCACATCACTATGCTGCCAACTCATGTCTATTCTTTCCAAATCCCCATAAAGGGCATAAGCCTCCCTACCCACCGCCCCACCCCACCCTACCGCCAGCCTGCAGGGATGTTCATGATGTCCTTCACAGCATCAAAAGTTTCCACCAGTCCCAATCATCTGTTGATCTTTACTCTTGTTTCCTCAACTATTTCCATGAAGGTCTCCCAAGCTATTGTAAAATTGATATTTAAAATCCCTGGTGATACTCTTCCCTTAAAATCAAGTCCAGTCTTATCACACGTACACATTGCCAGTCATTGATGGGTTCAAAACTATCCAGAACACAAAATAAGTGTCGAAAAGAGAGGCCATCCTAAACTAAGCAACACATTACAAAACCCATTTAAGTGGCATAGCAGAAAGCTGATTGGTTGAGAGTATATGCTTCATAGTACAGTAATGCTTATTGGACTGCAGCATATAGCAGAGTCTGTCACATCCTGTCTCATTGGCTGAGAACACACGATCTCCTCAGCTCTGGGAAAACAGACATTGCAGTAGACTATAATGAATCATATGTGAAGATACATGTTTTCTTTCTTTAAATTATGAATATGGAATCATTTCAGAGACAAGTAGCTTTATAACAAATTATTGTTGCAAAAGGTAATACTAAATGTAGTGTATATGTAATTGAAAAATTACTTTGTATTAAAATATATCATCTTTGGGACTTCCCTGGCCTTCCAGTGGTTAAGACTCTTCGCTTCCACTGCAGGAAGCATGGGTTCCATCCCTGGTCGGGGAATTAAGATCCCACATGGCCCATGGCACAGCCGAAAAAGAAAACCAAATCATCTTTAATGCAGACTTTTCATGATTTCAGACCTAGTGTCTCCCCGTGCCAAATTATTCCAATATTTACAAAAGAAGACAATACCTATTTTTGAACAAAAGCAAGTTGACCACTTGTGTCAAATTTTCTCAACTTATGGGGTATTTTTGTCATGCCTACTATTACGTACTTAGAAATTCCTAGTGCCTCATGGCATGTCCACCTGCTTTTGTAAATAAAATTTTATTATGACACAGCCACACTCACTCTTTAGATCTTGGACATGGCGGCTTTCACACTGTAAGAACACAGTTGAACAGGGAATTCCCTGGATGTCCAGCGATTAGTAGTCCGTACTGTCACTGCCTTGGCCTGGGTTCAATCCTTGGTCAGAGAAATAAGATTCCACAAGCTGTGGAGAGAGGCCAAAAATGACAGAGATCATTTAGTCCTGACAACCTGAAATATGTACTATCTGTGCCTTGTAGAGTTTGTGACCCTGTGCTATAGACACTCATAATATTTTTGTCCTTTTAGGCAGTTAGAAGGGATTTTCTGGACTTAAAGGATAAATTAGCATAGACTACTTACCTCTATTTCTGTAAATCTTCAAAAATAAACTATACCACCATCCATCTTGAATGTTTTACAGAAAAAATTACCTAGAGAAGCTCTGTCCTATATAAACATACTGTGAGCCACTTAGGTAATTTAAATTTTTCTAATAGCCACATTAAAAAGGTAAAAAGAAACAAGTGAAATTAGTTTTAGTAATAGATTTTATTTAACCCAATATGTCCAATATACTACCATTTCTATATGTAACCAGTAGACAAAATTAGTAGTGGTATATTTTACATTCTCTTTTGTTCTAAGTTTTCATAATTCAGCATATATTTTATACTTATGGCACACCTAGATTCAGACTAGCCACATTTCAAATCCTCAGTAGCCACCTGGGGCTAGTGGCTACTGTGTTGCTCAGTGCAGGCCTAGAAGCAAGGGAAAGCAGATGCTCTTTTACATTCTTTTACATTTGTTTTCCTTTGTTCATTCAACTTTCATTCAAGTTTTAAAAGTACTTAGGTCTTACAAAGGTAAGAAAGACTTCTGAAAGACTTTAATTCTTGCATAAATACTTATATACTGATGTTATTATTTTGCACTTTTCTGAGTATGAAAATGTACAGTGATGGTGGACAGGAGGAAAAGCCTGGTAGACATCTGGAAGGGATCCACTTGCCAGAGCATAACAAGGTCATGAACAGGGCTACCAAGAAAAGAAGATAGGAGGAAATTTCAGTTTTGAAATACCTTGTATACTTGCTTTTTTTTTTTAATCAGAAAAAGTCAGCAGCTACTAGCTTGCAGGTCTCCATCCATGACCCAGGAATGTGTATGGGACAATATAAATTTGACCAGGAACTCCCTGAGGGCAGGAGCCCAACATTCCTTGAATGAATTGAATTCCTTCTCTCTTTTTTTTTTTCTCCTTTGATTTCTTCTCAAGAGCTGTCCCGCTCCCATTTAGTTTTTGGTCAAATGCACCTTCAAGTATATGGAATTATATGGCTAATTTGTTACTATGCCATGAATTGTCATATTTCCTGTTGATCAGTGTTATCAGTTTTTTCCCTTTTTAATGATCTGGTTGAAAACTTGCTCTCTTTGATTTAATTTTTTTTTTAATTCAGAAGAGAGAGAGATTAAGAAATGGTGCTAGGTTAAGAAATGGAAAAAAACTTCATTGGGATATAGATGTTGTTCTTTCTTCCTCTCCCTCTCTCTCTCTCTCTGTTTGTCATATTTAAAGTATATTTGTGTTAAATACTCTTCAACTGACTTAAAATATGTCCATAATTTATATAATCCACCCACCAAGTGGCCAAGAATCAAATTCATATACACTCATCCTCTTCAAATGCAGAAACAACACACTTGCATATTCCACAAGCTGGTATTGGATATAGGGAGTTGATCTTTCTAATTAACAGGAAGTCCAGTGCCCAAGAGAGAAGCTGAGTGTGAACCAGCCTCTCTTGGTTCACTGTTGGCAGGATATTGGAATGGGATGGCGATTTTAAGGCATGCATATTTCCATCACCTCTGTCTTGCCCATGGTAGACATCACTAATCAACCACTACATTCCTTCCTGCTGAGCACAGATGTGAGCTCAGAAACTTTCTAACTGTAACCCTCTAGGAAGGCACCATCAAATGATTGGAGTTTGCGTACAAGGTAGACCTATATAACATCTCTGGTATACAAGGTAGAGTTTAGAGTCCAAGGCTGTGGTTAAAAGATAAGAAGCTGCTTATAGGCTATTGATACAATAAAATATCCTTCATGGCCACCTGAAGATAGTCTTAAGAAGAAGGGTAGAGGTAAAGGAGAGGTATTTGTCATGAGGCAGGTGAAGAATGAGCAGCATTAAAACCAGATAAAGGCCTTTAAATCTTTATTGAACAATTTCCAAGAGTATAAACCTCTGAGCTCTTAGGAATTTTCTTCCCATTTTGGTGTTCTAAATCCTTTTACTAGAATTTTCCATTTTCAAATCCCTTACTATACTTTAAACTACAGAATCTAAAAATAATGGAACCTCTTCTGAATAAATGAATCATCCTCTCCATTAATGAGCTATCGATGTCTCATGAATAAGTTTTACAAATCTATTTATACAACAATTTGTTCCCCTGCATACGTAACCCTTCTAGGCATTGTGCCTACGCTATTGCTTTGTTTTGTTTGGGTCTTGTTTTTTAATTACAAAGGACATCTAAATGAATATTGGCCCTGCTACTCTGAAGTTCATTTTCTGCTTATTGACTTTTCAGCGTATGAGCAAAACAACATTTATTTTCCTATCAACTTAGCTATTCATATAATGTGACTCACTTTAGGTCTTTTTCCCAGAGTATATTGCTCCACCTTTTTTTGTTGTTGGGTTTTTTGCTCGCTTCTTTTTAAACAAAGAATGCATTCTACAAAGAAAATGGAATATAGTATTAGCTGCCATTCTTATTCATTTTAGAGGAAACAATGCCATTTTGTAGCAATAACTCACCTACCCAGAGGTCATTTTTCCAATAATGTCAGTCACTGAGAACACAGCTCAAAGAAAAAGGCCTCTGAGAAGTTAAAATAAACACCATAGATCTCATTCGCTAAGCTCATGAATTTGATTTCCATCCTTTTACTCTGTCATTCAGCAACTGTCTTTTCCCATTTTAGACATGATCCTAATAAACCTGGTTACCTGGTTTCTTAGCCCACAGAAGATTAGAAACAACTAATTCAAAAAAGATCAAGAGGCTTCTAGAAATTGACATGATGGCTGGTGACAAAGGAGAAGATAGAAAAAGACCCAGACTCAGTAATCCAAAAATTACAGCACGGGAGAGGGATAAATTAAGAGATTAATATTGACATATACACACTAGTATATGTAAAATAAATAACTAATAAGAACCTACTGTAGAGCACAGGGAACTCTACTCAATACTATGTAATGACCTATATGGGAATAGAATCTAAAAAAGAGTGGATATATGTATATGTATAACTGATTTACTTTGCTGTACAGCAGGAACTAACACAACATTGTAAATCAACTATACTCCAATAAAAATTCATTTAAAAAAATTACAGCAATGAGGAACCAGTTTGTGTCTGGTCAAATAGCTCTACATTCTGCAGCAATCTCCATTACCCTAGAAATTATGTTCCTAACTACATCTTTTTTTATTTATTTTTATTTTTGGCTGCATTGGGTCTTCGTTGCTGCGCGCGGGCTTACTCTGGTTGCAGCGAGCGGGGGGCTACTCTTTGTTGCGGTGCACCAGCTTCTCATTGCAGTGGCCTCTTGTTGTGGATCACAGGCCCTAGGGCACGTGGACTTCAGTAGTTGCGGCGCATGGCCTCAATAGCTGTGGCTCGCGGTCTCCAGAGCACAGGCTCAGTAGTTCTGGCACACGGGCTTAGTTGCTCCGTGGCATGTGGGATCTTCCCGGATCAGGGCTTGAACCCGTGTCCCCTGCATTGGCAGGCAGATTCTTAACCACTGCGCCACCAGGGAAGCCCCCTAACTACATCTTTAAGTCATCAACTTGATTTCATGTTCAGTATTCTCCATTTAAGATGAGGTGGGTGTACAACATACTTTAGGAGACTTTTGGATGATGAGATGATATGGTAAAATGGAAAGAGGACAGGCTTTGGAGTAAAACAGATCTTTTTGCTTCCTGCAGTTTAACTGAGGTCTATACATGGAGTGAGGAAACTGGGTGCTTGCACTGGGCTCAGAGTTGAAGTTGGGAAGAGGGAGCCTAGGAAATATTTCACCTCATTTCCCTTTTCTGAATATTATTAGAATGTTTTTTTCAAAATAGACTCTTTTTTTAGAGCAGTTTAAGTTTCACAGCAAAACTGAGGGGAAGGAACAGAGATATGCCATATGGCCCCTCCCCCCCACCACCCCCCCGCCCCGCATGCAGTCTCCCCTGTTATCCACATCCCCCATCAGAGTGGGACATTTGTTACAACTGATGAACCTACATTGACACAGTGTTGCCATCCAAAGTCCATACTTCCCATTAGGATTCACTCTACTGCTTGGTTTGGACAAATGTACAAGGACATGTGTCCATCATTATGGTATGATAGACGGTAGCTTCCCTGCCCTAAAAATCCTCTGTGCTGTGCCCCAGTCCCTGGCAACCACTGATCTTCTGACTGTCTCCATAGTTTTGCCTTTTCCAGAATGTCACATAGTCTGTAGCCTTTTCAGACTGACTTCTTTCACTTAGTCATATGTATTTAAGGTTCCTCCATGTCTCTTCATGGATCAATAGCTCATTTCTTTTTAGTGCTGAGTATCATCCCATCGTCTCAATGTACCACAGTTTCTTTATCCATTCACCTACTGAAGGATATCTTGGTTACTTTTAGGTTTTGGCAACTATGAATACAGCTGTTTATAAACATCTATGACAGCTTTCTGTGTGGATATAGGTTTCTACTCCTTTGGATAAATACCAAGGAGCACAACTGTTGGACCATATGATAAGAGCCAAACTGTCTTCCAAAGTGGCTGTACCACTTTGCATTCCCACTAGCAGTGAATGAGAATTCCTTTTGTTCCACATCCTCACCAGCATTTGGTGTTGTCAGTTCCAATTTTGCTGTTTTACTAGGTGTAGAGTGATATCTCATTGTTTTAACTTGCATTTCCCTGATAACATATGATATGGAGCCAGTTTGGGACATTTAAAAGTGAACTGTAAATGCAGTCCTGCTCTCCGCCTTCGCAGCACATAAAGTTCTTCCCCAGACTATAAGGATGTCTATTTATTCATTCATTCACTCACTCAGCTTTCAGCAAATACAGTGTGCCTACTACATACCAAGCACTGCACTAACTGCTGGGGATACAGTAGTAAAAGTAACTGGTTGTTAAAAAGAAGAAGACTGTCAGGAATGTCTCCTGTTCTACCACCACCAAAATCCTGGAAAATCTGGAAGCTCCCCACTATGAAAATTGGCATACGTCAAATTTGAGTTGACATTAAATTGGGTCAACATTTAGTGGTGACAGCGGCAATCAGGGTTCATGTCGAGTTTTATTTCCCCCAAACATAGAGAATTAACTGAACGAAGCAAGATACGGGAAGAGAGGCCTTGATCTTGCGTGGGCAATCAGTAAGCAGAAGACTCCTCTTGCACTCAGCTGTCAGTCATTGGTGTGGCATCAGCCCCCAGCAAAGACCTCCCAGATGGGATCAAGAAGAGAGAAAGTCCTCCTTCCTGAAAGGGGACACCCCCTGGTTTTGACAAGTGGTCTCTTGTTTACCAACCTAACGTTAGAGCACGTCTTCACATTAGGCTAGTCTTCTACCATATCTTCAGGCATTGCAAAGAACGCATCATTTATATTTGCACTGAAGATTTCATCTGAGATCATGTTTGAAAGTTGGATTTATATGTTGTAGTTACTGGAGAAGTTACTATGACGTTATTTATAAAATGGTGTTTACTACTTTAAAGACTCAATAAAATACCAAAGAAAAGGTATTTTAACTGGGGGCATAAAGAAAGGGGGTCAAAGGTAGGTGACTTACCGAGTGGCTGGTCACAGCTGTGCTCCAGCATAGAAAAAAAGTTAGTCTCACACGACCTTAGAATTTATTTTTTTCTTTTTATTGATTTTGGCCTTGGCAAATGTTGGAAATATGATTTCAAAGCCCATAGGAATTCTCAAGCAATCACCTGCTTCATTTTACTGACCAGGAAATTGAAGCTCAAAGAGGTTAAATGATGCTTATGTTTGTCTCCTGTGTTGGTACCAGGAAGTTTGCTGGATACAGACAGAGGGGAAAGGCACAGATGTTGCTTTCTTCTCAGAAAAGTCTCTCAGATGTGGATGGACCTAGAGACTGTCATACAGAGTGAACTAAGTCAGAAAGAGAAAAACAAGTATTGTATATTCACGCATGTAGGTGAAATCTAGAAAATGGTACAGATGAACCAGTTTGCAAGGCAGAAATAGAGACACAGATGTAGAGACCAAACGTATGGACACCAAGGGGGGAAACTGGAGGGTTAGGGGGATGAACTGGGAGATTGGGATTGACATGTATACACTAATATGAATAAAATAGATAACTAATAAGAACCTGCTGTATAAAAAATAAATACAATAAAATTCAAAAAAAAAAAAAAGAAAAGTCTCTCAGGCAGAACAACATCTGGAACATTCTATTTGGAATATCTTCTATAGTTATTGAGAGTTTCATAAACAAGTCAGAGGTACATTTGTACAAGGAATTATTGATCATTTATTGCCACGTTCTTTTACCTGCAGTGCCTAGGTTAGCTTTTTGCTGCTAAATTGGAAAGCAGTTAACATCAGTTTCAACTTCTTGCCTCTTTCACTTTATTCTAAGTGAGCCAACACAAAATGTCCACGGTTGTTCTTTTCAATCTCACAGCTTCCTTCTGTACCACTTTGCTGTAGCAGGAGGACACACACTTGCTGTTTATCTAAGGAAACTGTAAATGTGTGTGTGTGTGTGTGTGTATGTAACAACCAGTGGTCTAAAGAATTTTACTACCCAGTTTAACAACTCAGGTAATGAGATTTTACATTGCAAGTTTTTTTCTTCTATATGATGAAGAAACGATTGGCCTTTTAATTTAAAGTCTTCTCTCAAAAAGGTTGCCTCAGCTACAATAAATTCTGGATAAAAATGTTTCTGCTAATTCATTTTTCACTGAGCCAACCAGTCTGCCAACCAAGCTGCTTCTTTATTTGAATTCCAATTGATAGTGAAATATTTTAAAGCAATCTATTTGTGGTTTCTTTTCCTTTTAAACTTTTTTTTGTCATTTAAAATCCAATATTGCACAGAGTGTAATTATCTCATTCAACAAATATTTGCTATAACTTTGGAGTTAAGTTGCACTATTTTAGAAGCAGAAGGTAAATAAAACTGCACTGAACCAAGTAAGGAAATCCTAGACTCTGATGGACTGTATGACTATGAAAAAAGCACTTCACCTCACAGGCCTCATTTTTCCTGTTTATAAAAGAATAGGATTGAACTAGAGGATCTTTAATGTCTTTTCCAGTCCGAGATGTCATGTTTCTATATACTTGGCCAAGAAATATAGACGTCTTATCTAGTCCCAAGGCTGATTCAAATGGCATCTACATGTGAATGATTTCCCACTCTTTATCTGTGCTGAACTTCTCTCTGGAAAGCTAGAGGCGTGTACCAAAGTATTAGTTTGCTATGTCCATTGGGATGGTGAGTGGGCATCTCTAATTTAACGTGGCCAAAGCAGAATTCCTAATCCATCCAACTGACCTCCAAATGAGCTTTCCCTTAGTTTTCCCAAATCAGTGGGATGGCTTTACTGTCCACCTAGCTGCTTATGCCAGAAATCTAGGATTTTTCTCTAACTATCTCTCCTTTCTCACTCATATCGAGCTGTTGGCAAGCTCTGTGGACTCTACCTTCAAAAGGAATCCTGAGTCTTTCCATTCCTGTTCATCTCCACTCTCATTATCCTCATCCAAGTCCTCAACATCCCTCTCCTGGACCACTGCAATCACAGCCCAACTTGTTTCTCCATTTCAATCTTGCCTCTCTGCAAACTGCTTCTTTCCACACAAAAGCTAAAGTGAGCTTTTAAAAATATAAATCAGGGCTTCCCTGGTGGCGCAGTGGTTGAGAGTCCACCTGCCGATGCAGGGGACATGGGTTCATGCCCCGGTCCGGGAAGATCCCACATGCCGCGGAGCGGCTAGGCCCGTGAGCCATGGCCGCTGAGCCTGCGCGTCCGGAGCCTGTGCTCCGCAACGGGAGAGGCCACAGCAGTGAGAGGCCCGCGTACTGAAAAAAAAAAAAAAATATATATATATATATATATAAATCAGACCCTGTTCCTCTCCTACTTAAAGCTTTTCAGTAGCTTCTTACCACGTTTAGGATAAATCTGAACTCCTTACTCTGACTTATAAAGCTCTAAAGGATCTAGACAGTCTCTGTCCACTGCCTCGTTTCTTTCACTTTCAATTTCCCCCATTTATACTTGGGTCACTCTGACCTTCTTTCTTTTCCTTGAACATTAGTCAGCATTCTCCAGAGAGAATCAGTAGCATCTTTATATTTACGTACATAAAGAGGTTTATTTTAAGGAACTGGCTCACATGACTATGGAGGCTGGGAAGTCCCAACATCTACCATCTGCAAACTGGAAACTCAGGTGACCTAGTGATGTGGGTTGTAGTCTGAATCTGAAGACCTGAGCACCAGGAGAGCTGATGATATGAGTCCAAGTCTGAAGGCCTAAGAGCCCGGGGTGCTAGTGATAAATCCCAGTCCTAGGGTAAGAGAAGACCAATGGTCCAGCTCAAGCAGTAAAGCAGAGAGAGTGAATTCTCCCTTCCTCCACCTTTTTGTTCTATTCAGGCCCTCAATGGATTGGGTGATGCCCACCCACATTGGGGAGGACAGTCTTGTTTACTCAGCCTATGGATTCAAATGCTAACCTCACCTGGAAGCACCTTCACAGACACACCCAGAAATCATGTTGAAACAAATATCTGAGCAACTAAATATACCATGACCCAGTTAAGTTGACACATAAATTTAACCACCACATGTGTCAACCTCATTCCTCTCTTAAAGACTTTGTGCTAGTTCTCCCTTCTGCCTCAAATCCTTTTTCATACTCGCATGGCTGATTCCTTCTTGTCATTCAGTTATCACCTTGAGAGTCACCTTCTTCCCAAAAATCCTTCCCTAACCATCCAAAGTAAAGTATCTCCCTAAGTTACTATTTATCAGGTCACTCTACTTTAATTATCGGCAGAATACTCATGACTTTCTGAGAGTTTTCTTGCTGTTTATTTGTTTATTTTTTGCTGTCTTTCCCCCATAAAATGCAAGTTTCATAAGTACAGAGACCTTATCTTGACCACCAAAATAGCCTTAGCACAAGAATAGTACTGGCACATAATAGGATCTCAAATACTTGTTGAATGAAGGAAATCCCTCAGAACCCTAAGTAACCTAGATGTTGTTAACCAGATAGTGATGTTTGTCCCCTTAGATATTTGCTCACAAGTAGATGTCTTTGTGATTTGGGAAAGAAGCTTCTGCCTTACACACATATTATAAATATCTGGAGATCTCTTAAGGATTTATCTAATAGAGGTGGTCACAAAAAGTGATACAGCTGATACAAGCCCCATATGAAGTACCATAAGACTGAAAACCAAGAGAAAAAATAAGCAATAGAAATAGGCCTATAACCCAGACATTGGAAATAGCAGATAAGAGCTTTAAAATAACTATGATTACTACATTCAGGAAAATAAAAGAAAATTTTACTAGAGAGGAATCTATTTAAAAAGAATAAAATAAAAATTTTAGAGTTGAAAAGCCTGCTATCTGATGTTAAGAGCCCATTAAATGGGTTTAATGGTTGATTAGGTACAAAAGAACAAAACTTAGTGACTGAAAGACAAGTTAATAGAAAATGTTCAACTGAAGCAGAGACAAATGAATGAGAAAAAAAAACCAACAACAGAAAAGAGGGTAAAAGATATATGAGATACAGTGAAAAGGTCTAACACGTAGGTAATCAGAGACTTGGAGAAGAAGGGAATAGGACAGAAAAAATATTTGAAGGGTATTGGCCAAATATTTGCCAAAACTGATGCAAACCATCAACCTCCAGATTCAAGAAGGTCATTGAATCCCAAGTTGGATAAATACAAAGAAATCACACTTAGGGACATCATAGTAAACTGCTGAAAACTGAAAACCAAAGATAGAGGAAAAAAAACTCATTAAAATCAGCCAGAATTGTGAAGCCGGCAACGAAGTTGTAAAGGGCCTAAATAACCCAGACACTGGAGAGTTTGTCCTTGGATAATCTAGGACACAATGTGAAACCAGTTTAGTTAGAGCTATCCTATAATTTTATTTATTATAATATGTTTGAAAAATAAATTATATATTGCCACGCATTGGATTCATTGTTATTGCCTACTACTCAACATATTTTTCATTCATTCATTCTTTCACTCTTCCATTTAACATTCTTGAAGATATTTATCCAAACACCTTCTATGTGCCAGCCCGTGGGTTACGCACTTGTGATATGGTAGCAAACAAGAGAAATGTAGTTGTTGCCTTCTTGGCACTGCTCCATATGCTTTTAAAAAATTATCTCATTTATTATTCCCATCCATTCTACAAAAATGCCCATTTTACAAATGTAGAAATGTAAATCCAGAGATATTAAATAAATTTAGCATGGTTACAGAGCCTGTAATCAACAGAGTGGTGATTCAAACCCAGATGTATCAGATGTCAAAGCTCACATTCTCTCTCTTGAACCATATTGTCTCCACGGAAAGCATTCACATTTCCCTTTTGTTGATCTAAGCCCTACAGATCCTGTCAAGTGCAACTGAAATCCTTCTTTCTCTATGAAATCTTCTTTGTTTAAGCCATTGACCCTCTACCACACAAATTGGCACTGAACTCTACACGGTCTTGTTGAAAGGTACATCATGTAAGTTTGTATAGTCATCTCAAAGTCTTGAGACTCTGGGGCAAGGATGAGGTTTTACATTCTTCTGGGTTCTTTGTACCCAGCACAATGCTAAGCATCATGGTATATTTGCAACTTAATTGGACTCTAAATTTCATCCATTTATTCTAACTTCTGGATTAAGATCGAAGCAAAAGAAGGGGGAGAGTATTTTGATGACCCCACAAGGATCTTTTTCATCTGAGGGACATAAAGTCCACAATTCCCTTGAAATTGTTGCCGTATTTTATATATCTTTGTGTATGTATGCAATTGCTTCAAATTCTCGAAGGAGTGTAAGTGACATCCACAAAAGATTAAGAACCATTCAAAGCAGTCCTAGTGGTCCACACCTTAATGCCCCATCTTAAGTTGCTCCACATCTTTTTTATCTAGAAAATTAGAATTTACCTTTTTATAAGGCATCACAGGTCATTTCCCCCTTGACATCCATTCTTGAGACCTGGCAGAGAAAAAGTGCCTGTTTTCACTTTGGAACGAGAACACAGCAACAACAAAGTTCAATCCTAATCATTCCAAGGCAATTATGAGAAGTAAGACACGCACCACTACATTTCTGACAGGCTTTTACAATCCACTTTTATTATTCAGCTCTTACTAAAATGCTAATCCCCTGGGAGGAAAAAAAAAAATCTCTGTATGGGTTCTTTAGCACAAACAAACATCTTAAAGGAAATGTGAAATAAAAACCACGTTGACATAATCTCAAAGATACAGTAGGAGAAGGAATGACCAGACCCCTGTCTTGCCATTGAGAAGGGGAGGGGTGGGGAGAATATGGAGCTTATATAAAGTAGGGTGAGCTGAATTGGGAAGTGGTAAGGTAGGGAGGCACATCTTCCTAAATCCATGAGCTGTGTGACGATAGTAAAGGTAAGCCACCAAGGAGAGTTGAGACCGGGATTATCTGGTGACGTACATCCATGATTTTTAGAGCAACGTTAGAACACTTCCACCCAAATAAATTGATGTTCCTATTTTGCCATTAGCGAAGGCAAACCCCACCACATGGTCTAGCCTATAAAACCACCTGCCAATAAAAAAGTATAAAGCACATCATGAGATTTTACACTTATAACTACCAAGAAGTGATGAGCTTTCCATTTTTAAATTTTCTGTGGCAACACCAGTAGACTTGCCCTTGGAATTTTGTTCTAGAAATTAAAATAATAGATCATATAGAGCCTTAGATTACATCAGTGGGTTGGACTAAATCAGAGCTTCTAAAGGTTCTCACTTCTACTAAATGCTTATGAAAAGGAAACATTGCCCAAAGGAATAAATTTGGGGCTCCTGTCTGTAGTACTAACTTTGTTTTTAATCCCATTTTGCTGAGCAGATATTCTGAAGAGGCACACATGATGATCAATCCCAGTTTTCAGAGAGCATGAACCAGGGCATGTGAGGATAAGGAAGGATGCTGGCGTTAAAGTAAAGAAATGTTATATATTTGAGGCAGTGGTTGGCTTTTGGACCCAGGACATTGTCCAGGGCTGCCTTGTTTACCCTCTTTGCCTTCTACTTCAGCCCTGTGATGGGGTATTGTTGACTCCTCTGAATCCTATAAAAAGGAACATAGAGATGATTTCTGAAGCCCGTCTCCAGACCTCAGCCCTCTGTATATGTCCCTCTTCCTTTTTGTTTTGTTCAACTATCAAAGCTAGCTTTGCTCCAAAGCCATGGTACGTTCTTCGCCATACCCCACCCGGAATTGATAACTAGATTCTTGTGTTGCTTCCCTGTTCTGCTAAATCGCCTAGTAGTACAGGTCCTCTAAGAGAAGCTCGTCAAACTCAGCCTAAAAGCTAGGGACCCTTTGTTCACCAGTGGGCTATGTTACTTCTGGCTATTGACCATACCTCTGGGTCCCAATTGCTTTGCTGGGACATACCTGAGCATGTGAGTCTGCCCTGCAATTGTCCCTATTGCAGAGTAGGGCACCTGCTGCAGTGGGTGCAATACCAGCACCTGTGACTGGGCTGGCTCCATCTTGGTCCAGTTCTGGGTCCAGTTTTAAGTCTTGCTCTGGGTCTTGATAGCTCCCAACCTTCCTTGTCCTGTTAGATCCCAAGACACATCTCACTGGGTTCTGAGGTATAATATATGCCTCGTTAAAGAGTAGATTGTTAAAACTCCCCTGCCCAACATCTGGACTTGTTCTAGATTCTTGAACTTTCTAGAATCTCAAGATTGGAGTAAGGCTAATACTGCATAGGTGGGTTAATGGTTTCAGCTGTGGGGAGAGGAGAGCTGGAAGCTGGGGCAAGTGGAGGCTCTCAGGGAATAGTATATAAGCCTCTCCTGAGAACAGAAAGAGAATTGTAGGAAAAAACAGTAAAGAGAATATTAATCCCAGCTTAATCTTCCTCTTTTGTTTCTCTACTGATGATTCAAAGGCCCTGCTCTGGCTCAGGTTCACTACCTGGGAAGACTCTGATGTGGGTGGTCCAGGGACTGCACCCCAAGAAACACAACCAGGGGCCCAGCACGTGTGGCATCACGGGCAGTCATGTTCACATCTAGGAAAGGATCCAGTTGGAGCAGAGAGAGGGAGGAGTCAGACCCACTGGTTGGGACCAGCATCTCAGTACACCAACCCAGGGTGTCCGGCGGTCCTGTAGCTGTTCCAGGCAGGGATGGTCAGGTGCAGTGCCTGCTGGAGGCTGCAAGCAAAGGAAGGCTGACTTCCTCCAGCTGGGCCAGGGAATCTTGGGCCTCCATCCACATTTTCATGAAAGGCCACTGAAAAACTTGTTTGAAAGAATGGTTTGCCACAATTGTGCTGCAGGAAATCAGATTTAGCTTTGAAGAACACCCTCCTCCAAGGCCCAATGGCATCTTTCTGAAACATGTACTTAACCCCATGTTAGTGCAGCGTTAGCTGCCCTGAGTGACATGTGCAGTGGGTACCCTGGCTTTGTTGCCCCCATGTGAGGGGCTTGGGCCTCAGGGATATAGCAGCAAGCCCCCTGCACATCCCATCTTGTCACTAATAACTCAGCCTTCAGCAGCAATACGTCCTCAGATCAATCTTTTTTAAATTTTAATTTTTAAAAGCAATATGTAGATATAAAAATTCAAACACAATAAAGGGCTTAACTAAAACTATTAAGGACTTATGAAGGTACAAAAGGTATGCAATTTCTTTTGCCTTGTTCTTGTGCTGTGGAAGAATATAAAGATGTTAAAAAAAGAAAAGGACCCTACATTTAAAGAGTTATTATTTAGCAAACTGTAGAAGCCATATATGTAAGCATGTAGATTACAAGGCAGTATCTGGTATGTTTTGTGAGTTGCGAAAACAGTAAACCCCTTAGCAATGTTTTTCCAAGTGTGAACTGTGGCCTCATCTATTAAGTTCACTGGGGGGTTTACTAAAAATGCTTATTTGTAGTCCCAAGCCCAGACCTACTGAAACAGAATCTCAGGAAATGGACCCTTAGAAACTGTGTGATTAAACAGCACTCCACATGAATCTTCGTACCACAAAGTTGAGAATCACACCCTTGGAGTTCAAAAGAGAGACAGTATTTCCTCCATAAGGTGACCCAATTGTCTCCGTGATGATGAGATATGAGAGATTCCCAGAAGGATGCTCCGAGGTCTTCGTCTGGTAGCACCATTGCCGAATTGATCACATTGTAACGTAACTTCCTTTCCCTTGCCTGTCTGTCTTTCCAGTGGATGAGGAACTCCTCAAGGTCAGAGATTTGCCTTCTTCACTGGAATCCAGTTGGCCCATAGTTGGCTCTCAATAAATATTGGTTGAGCAAATGAATAATCATGTGTGATCGAAACAAATAAGTTTGAGGAATTATATGACAGGGTTCTAGGAAGAGAAAACGCATAGGCAAAATTTCAGCAATTGAAAAGTCACGGTCAGTAGTTCAGAGGAGAAAGGTTACTTTCAGAAAGCGAAGATACACAGGGGAACAGAGCCATGAGAGAGTTATAGGGCTTCTGGAGTGCTGAGAGGAGGATGTCAACTCTATGCTGTGTATTCTATGGCCGATGGGGAGTCACCAAAGATCGGGGGTCAGAAAGTGATGGAGCCAAAGTGGTCTTTTAGGATAACTAATTATATGGCCATGGGCAGCTTCCCTGGAACTAGGAAGTGGGTGGAGGCAAGCAGCCATGTACGGACCCTGAGAGTGGCTCCAGGGATTGGCTTGGTCACTGGCAGAGGCAAGACTTGCTGAGGTTTCATAACTGTCTCTTCCATTCAAGCCTCAGAATCCTCCAGGGTCCTGACCCCCTGAGAAACCTTTGTTCTTTTCCTCGCTCCCATCTGCTTGGATTCCCAGGTCTGATGGGCTTTTCTCCCTTGGCTGCCCAAGCAGCACATCTCATCTGGTGCGAGGCTAACTGGAAAGCCGTGCCGGGTACGCTGGGGGCAGTAGCGGTGGTCAAGATATGAAGGGGCTGAACCGAGGCAGAGGCCGTGGGGACGGAGTGGAGGGGCCAAGTTTCAGAACAATTTCTGAGGCAGAATCTATAGAATTCGGTGCATGAATGTAGAGCAGGCGGGAAGAGGGTGTTAGGGTAATGTTGAGGTTTCTGGACGCTGAATATGGGAATATAGAAAGAAGAGGTTTAGAGCAGGAGGATAAATAATTCAGACTGGGACATAACGGATGTTGAATTTGAGGCAACAGCAAAACATCCAGGGTCGAGTGGTCCAGGAGCTCATTGGAGACAGAGATTTGGAATTCCGGAGGGAGCTGGGTGCTGGTTGTGGATTATTGGTGATCATTCTAAGGCACAGACGTGGATGTGATCACCTAGAGAGAGCGCAAGTGGAAAGAAAAGAGAAAAAAGCCCGTGATAGAATACCAGCATCAGGAAGCAGGCAGAGGAGAAGCCAGGGAGAGAAACTGGGAAGGACTGGCCAGAAAGGTAGGAGGAAAACCAGAAGCAAGTAGAGCTCCAGGAAAGCAAGAGTTCCCAGAAAATGAAGCAGCAGCGTCACACAGCACAGCAGGTAGAGTGAGCCGTGGGGGACTTGTTAGTGCATTAGTGAGATGGATCGGGGGAGTCAGGGTGAGGAAGGCATGGGAGGGAGGAAGGTGGACACCGTGGCCCCCTCTTTGCAGCTGTGTGGTGGGACGATCACCTTCCTTCTCGAGTAACAAGTCTGCAGACAACTGAACGCACGGGGATTCAACAGGAAAGGCAGGGGGCGACGCCTTTCACTGAGACCTCCACTCCCATCTCTTCAATCCACCCTGCTCTCATTTGACACTCAAGCATTTGCTCCTGGGCTTAGTTGCTCAAAGTAAGTGTAAGTGGGAAGCTTAATGATCTCTGCCTTCTCGTTTTGTTAAGAAATGAGCCCACTTCCACGTTTAACTTGTTGGGAGAATAATGTGAAAGACTTGCGTTCCTGGTTTTCATCAGCGGAAGTTCATATTTTCTCAGTCTCTTAAGGAATCAATTCTTTGCTCTTTGAGACAAAATGATCCAATCTCACATTGAAAGTTTCTTATTGCCAAGTTCAGTGTCATCAAGAAGAGTCAGTGGATGAATTACAAGTATGCACCACAATGCGATTTCTACAAGACAAACGGAGAGACTGAATAAGGAAGATGAACGGAATATTGAAACTGTTTCTTCTCTATTTAAAACAACAACAAAAATGATGTTTTCTCTGTCACTATGAAGGTTTATTTTGTTTTATATTTTATTTTTGCCCAGAACTCTAGTGTCTTACATTCTTTAGTGTCATTAAAAAAAAAAAGAGAGACTACAGTACCAGAAACATGTGTACAATACATGCCTCATTTTATCCATGCAGAAATGTATCTGAGATTAAATTTGCTTACATTTCTGGTTGATTCGCTTAGCACCAGCAGCCAAGGTAACTAGTTAAATCCCCCATGGGAGCAACTGGCTTATTCCATGACCACAAATGGCCCCGTACCTAAGTGTGTGTTATTATAAGGAGTCTGGTGACAGAGTGAAGGATCAGTGCAAACCCAATGCTGCGGCTTGAAAAATAATGGCTGGTTGGCTCAACTGGTATCCACTAGGGAGACTGGAGGCAGGGCCCTTGTGTCAGTCAACAGAGGCTGAGTCTGGATGGTCTAAGCAGAAAGGGCATTTATGCTCAGCATGGCAGGTGGCCCCCAGAAATCCTCAGGTGGGCTGGAGGTGGGATCAGCAATGAGGTGATGCAGCCTGGTTCAAAGCCTGCAGTTTTGCTGCAGACGGGTCTGGCGGTGACCCTGCTATGGACCCCAAAGATGCTGCACTGTGCCCTGGAGGCTGCCACCACCCCTATGGCTGCTGAATTCTGCAGCATCCCACTCCTTGGTATCGCCAGTTGCAGGGGGAGCCTAGGTCATGCCCCTCCCCTCCCAACCGCAAGAAAGGCTGGGAAGTCTGTCTCTGGCACTTCCAGGGGACTTTCCGGTCTTTAGCGGGGAGGTGGCTTTGACTCCCGAGGTTGGGGATTCCCCCAAGCACAGGCAGGAGGTCACATCCTGGGCAACTAAAAACAGTGACAAATGTCGTTCTTGCCCTTGAGAACTGGGACCATGTCTTCATCTACTCTATGGGTCCAGACCCAGCCCAATCCCCTGCACGTAGTAGGTGCCAACAGCACTTTCAATTATGAGATGCTTTGCCAACATATGTTCAGGAGAGAGTCACACTTCACAGATTCCTAATAGCCTAGAGAGCTGGGCAACCTGATAGCATATCTATCTTCACATTTTAAAGCAGCGGCTCTTTTCCTGAACCTGTTGTAATGTGGCCACAGGATATTCACATTCTTTGATGAGATCTACATCAAAGCCATTAACAAAACTCACCCTCTGCCTTTGGCAAACCTCCTTCTGACCCCCATGAGTATCTCACAATGTGCCTGGTACAAGAAATAAGGAAATAAAAGTATGTAAAGCCTCTGGTCTCCTTTAAGTGAGAGAGAGAAAAGATCTCAGCCTTTTAAGATGAACATCTCAAAACCTGTACTCAGGGTGGCAAGCAGGATAATCTACGGCGTTATTTGACAAGATCGTTCTTCGTAGTCACTGCCCACTGGAAGGGAGAGCGTGGAGCTGGTTGACTGGCAAGTCGTCCATTTCCTGTGAAATAAGGGAAGCACTGGGGACTTCAATGGTAAAGTTATCAAATATCTTACATCTGAACAGCTACCTTAAAACGACTTCCACGCAGGCAGCGTTTTTTTCCTGACAGTAATGTTTGCAGTTTTAACGTACAGTATGGTGCCTTGCAGACACTGGAAACTCAAGGAATTTTTCTTGGTGGTGAGGACAGCGAGAGATAACATTAAATTGCCTCTCCTTTTGGTACCAAAGAAACTTGGCATTGTTTTGAACCCTAAGGAGATATTTGACTATAGTATACTAAAAGTATAGGTGAAGTATTAGACCTATGTGTGAGTGTTACTGACTTTGATGCATTTTAATTACATTATTGTTGTTGTCAGATGAGCATTTGTTGCAAAGAAAGAAAGAGTTCCAGTATACCATTCACCCAGCTTCCTGGATGTCAATATTGTAAATAACCATGATACATTTATCAAAACTAAGACACTGAATATGGTATAAGCTGTCAACTAAACTACAGACTTCATTTGGATTCCCGCACCATTTCTTGTCAATGAGAGACTTCAGTGCTAATTTGAGATAAAGGTTAAAGGTTCCAACACAGCTAGAGAACTACATTAATTCAGATGGACTGGGATTAGATAAGAGAGATGGTTTTGAAATATACCATTTTATGTGCCCAAAATAAATACGCTTTAAATTGTGGCCCCCGATATTTTGCCCGCGTGATCTGATTCATCCTCCTCAGAAACCAAAGAGGGGGTTTGGTGGATACTATGATATCCTCTTTACAACTAGGACAGTGGGATTTAGGATTCCAAGCCACGTGTGCAAGACAGCTCAGGTGGGAAGTGGCAGGGCCGTGGTGTGGAATAAGGCCTCTCTGATTCCAAAGCCCATGACCGTGACCGTCACCACTACAGTACAGACTGAAGGGCATTCATCACACGCGTGATACAGATACTGCCTCTCAATCAGAGCCTTGCCTGGGACCCACCTTCCGAAGGTCATCTGGATCAACTGTGGCGGGTGACCCCGAGGTGGGAGGTTGTTCTGTGATGCTGACATGTGACTGTAAAGTGAATGGGGTTTTCTGTGATGTGTGGAGTTGGTGCAACCCTCTTCACCCCAACCCTGTCTGCTCTACGGAACAGGATCCTTCCTCCTCGGGGTGAGTGGGGGCTGCCCTCCTGCTGGCCTGCTTCCGAGGGGGAGCACTGCTGGGGGGAGCACAGTGCAGACCTCCCGGGGAAACTTTTGTTTTTCTTTCCTGGGTATTTCAAGGCTTACTTAACGTGTGTAAAGTGATCTGAAATGAGGGGATAAAAAGAGCCGGGGAACTGCAGAGCGTCGATGATTACCTGAGGCGAGACAGCTGAAAGAGCGAGGCCCGGGGAGACAAAGCGGGTCTGGGGAGACACCGGGAGTCTCAGCTCAGAAGCCAGCTGGTTGGCCTGGAGCCGGGCCGGCCTGTTTCTGGCAGCGCTCTGCCCCAAGCTCTGCTCAGGAGTCAGACCCCGGGATAAATCACTCCACAAGGGCTGAGCCAGAGCGGAGGGAAATGGGTCTGAGGACACGAATTGCAGCCAATTCTGTAACTGGTCCTCCAGAGAAGGGGATGCCACCCGTTCATCACTGCTGCCAACGCAGGACCACCTGCAAATTACCGGATTTGGTCGATAAAGGAGGAAATGTGATAAATATCAAAGACATGAATGAAGCAAAGTGAGGTTGGTCCGTTCCTTTCGACAAGCATGGCTTCACAGTAGTGATTTAGTGCCGTCACCTGTGGGAGGCATTAAATCCTTAGAAAGTGGTGGGTAAAGATAATGAAGTCTGAGTCACGTGCTAGTGCACCGTCTCTTCAGTGTGTTAGTAGAAGGGTGACACCATTGGTTTCATGGAGGATGTTAAGGTTTGTGACCTCATAGGGCAAAGGCAGGTGGCATTTTATTGCAATTTAAAGCATCCAAAGAAGGAAGTGGAAAATCTGCCTTTCAATATCACCTGATATCACCTGTATCTAGAAAGTTAGTGTTACGACATAATTTCCAATTGAGTGAGGATTTCTGAGCATCTCTGTGTGTATCTAAACGGTGGCTATCTATACAGCCTCTTCTAAACCGTTTATGATGGTAGAGGGGGAAAAGGTGTCTTTGGAGAATCCAAAGTTTATTTCATGCTTTCATCATGTTTTTATGTCCTGCTTGGGTTAAGAGTTGGGTTGTGACCCACCTCCTGAGCCCACAAACTGAGGATGTGGCTGCAGGCAGCACCCTACAGCTTGGAAACCAGAGCAGAAGGAAGCCCACTTCCTCTGACTTCAGTTAGAAAATTCCAGAAGACTCTGATCAGCCTGGCCTGGGGGCAAGGGCCCAGTCTGGGGCTAATCCTACAGTCAGAGAATGATGGTCACACTATAAGATGCCTGCTCCCATTCAACACCAGGACCATCTAGTGAAGTGGAAAATCCCCCAAAGGAGAGCCAGGTAGCCACCCCCACTTATGTCGACTCCAACTGAACTGTTAAAGAGGCCAGAAGATGCTCTTGTCCCCAGCCTGCCGCAAGGGGACTTCTCAATGACCAGGACCCACCATAGTCCTCCAGTTTGTTCTTCTCTGGACATTGCACTTCTGACTGATTCCTCCTGGCATTGTGTCTATGTGATACCTTTGGTATGTAACATCACATATCACCCGTGGGTCACAGAAGGGTCATCTGGAGCTACCAATGATGGCTTCCTGCAGGTCTGCATCAATTCTTGCCTGAGCTGGTATAATAATATCCTCCTTATGAGTCTCCCTGCCTTTGTCTTGCTCCCTTGTAAATTATTCTCCTTACAGGTTCTAGAATGATCGAGTCCCTTTCAAAACTGTGATGGTGAATTTTATGTATCGACTTAACTGGGCCATGGGGTACCTAGATATTTGGTCAGATATCTGGTTACATCAGTGGTGGTGTTTTGGGTGAGATTAATATTTGACTCAGCAGACTGGATAAAGCAGATTGCCCTCCCTAACATGGGTGGGCCTCATATAATCAGTTGAAGGCCTGAATAGGACAAAAGGGTTGAGTAAGGAGAACCTCTTCCTGCCTGACTGCCTTGAACTGGGACATCAGTTCTGTCCTGCCGTCAGACTCCAACTGAGACATCTGCACTTCCTGGGTCTTGAGCCCGCCATTGTTCAGGCCGAGACCACACCAATGGTTCTCCTTGCTGACTGCAGATCTTGGGACTTAGCCTCTATTATCATGTGAGCCAATGCCTTACAAAAACTGCTTTCTATATATCTTCACTTCCTATTGGTTCTGTTTCTCTGAAGTATCCTGGCTGATACAAATACTTTCTTAGTTACTAACTTCATTCATTCATTCATTAAAAAAAAAATCATTGAGCACCTCCTGTGGGCCAGACACTGTTTGGTGTTCTTGGAAATTATCACTGAATAAAACAGATTCCTGGCCTTGTGGAACTTTTATTCGTATGGGGGTTGGTGGTGGAGGGAGACAAACAATGAATAATAAGTAAATTAGTAAGGGGTAAGTACAAGGGAAGAAGGAAGAAAGTACAGCAGGATGGGGAGGCTCAAGAGACATTGAGAAGGGGACATTTGAGCAAAGGCTTAAGGGAGATAAATGTGTTTGCCATGTGCAAGTCAAGATAAAGTGTAAAACTGGGTGGTCACTGGCCCCTGCCAGCATCTCCAGTGGGACCTACCGGCACTTCCTCACTTGAAACCTTTGTTTTAGCCTCATGGCTCTCCATGCAGCTCTCTGACCTGCCTGGCTTTCTCATCCCTCCATGCCCTTGCCCACACCTAGGATGTCCCCTCCGTGAAGTCCTTCTTCTCCCCACACTTGCTCACATCTTAACCTCTACTTGTCCTTGAAGACTCAACTTCATGGCTTCTACCAAGGGTGCCCAGCATGGTGACTTGTTGGCCCTCTTTTGGTGTCCTACAGACTTGTATTTGAGCTGTTATTCTGCCCCTAAATATCTGTGCAATTTGGGGCAAGTTTGTTCATCTGTAAAATGGGAATAAAAACAGTACCCTGCTTATAAGGGACTAGAAATGAGAAAATGCAGGTAAAATGACTCAGTGACTCTTAGTTGCTATTATTATTGTTCTTCCTTTTTCCCTCTTCCTCCTCTCTCTGTTCACCCAGAGTGGCCAGGGCCAGCCCTTCCCCCACCCCATAGTCTTTCAAGCAGCCTCCCTTCTCAGCCATCACCCTGGACCCTGGCTCCACACCCAGGCTGGCTGTCTTGCTTTCCTCACTCACAGCCATCTCCCGCCTCTCATCATCCTTGCCCAGACCACATTCTGGCTTCAGATTCAGGTTTTTTCCTGGCTTCCTAGAGCTGCTTGATCCCTTGCTGGGATGTCCTGATGTCTTGACCATGAAACCCCCTGTTTTAGTTCCCTGTAAAAAAGCCCTAGACCTGCTGGATCAGACCTAGCCCCTGCTTGGGAAGGGAGGTAGTGGGGTTTCTGTAGTAGGGAAACAAAACCACTTCAAATGTTTACCACGGAAGAATTTTTTTTAAATACACTTTTTAAAAGTAACAGTTTTAAATTTACAGAAAAATCGAGAAGATAGTACAGAGAGTTGCCACCTACCTCACACCTACTTCCCCCTATTACTAACATCTTACATGTTAGTGTATGGTACATTTGTTATAATCAATGAACCAGTATTGATACAGTATTACCAGCTAAAATCCATACTTTATTAAATTTCCTTAGTTTTTACCTGATGTCCTTTTTCTGTCCCAGGATCCCATCCAGCACACCACAATACATTTAATCGTCCTGTCTCCTTAAAGCTCCTCTTTGCTGTAACAGTTTCTCAGCATTTCCTGGTTTTTAATGACCTTGATACTTTTGAGGGGTACTGCTCAGGTGTTTTGTAAGTTGCCCTTCCACTGGGATTTGCTGATGTGCACAGAAGGAATTTAATGCAGGGGATTGCTCCACAGGTGATGGAGGATGTGAGGTGTAAACAGAGGAAGGTGAAGTTACCCAGCAACTAATTTTAGCAGAAAGCCATTAATGTCACTAAGCTGGAGAGTTAACAGGAAGTGAGAGTGTTACCTGAGCCAAGGGCTGGGGTCACCTGGCAGAAGCCTCAGCTAGATGCAGTCATGGCTACAGATGCTGTCAGAGGCAAGAGGGAGGTGAAGAAAGTCTCTGGCCTCTCCTTTCCTCCCACCCTCCACTTTCCCTCCAATGCCTCTCATGGGCCATATCCCTCTATTAGCCAACTGACCCAGGATTCTGTAAACCTTGGCCTGCACGAGTCAGCTCCTAGCAAAACAGAGCAGAGGCAAGGCTGAGAATGGCTCTAAAGTCAAACTGGCCCAGGACTGGAACCACTGGCATTCGAACACACAGTGCCTGTAACATGGTTTTACTGCAGCACTTAGACCACCGCTCTGCAACTGTTTGCCTGTCTGAGGGCTCCGTATAATGCATTATTTATTTTTTATACCCAGAGCCTAGAACAGTACCTTGCTTACATTAAACATGAAAACATTAGGTTTTCAACGTTTGAGGTATAGAGAATGAATGAATGAATGAATGAATGAATGATGGTTTCTTCTGACCAGTCCCTCTTCTGGTGCACTCTTGCTTTGAGGAATTGCTCACCACCAGCTCTTCTTTTCAGCTTCTCATCACCTCCTGTTGGTGCTAAGCTGACTTTCAGCCTAGCATGTACAACATTTGAAGGCCACAGTGGATGGTGTGATTATAATTAGACCAGTTTTCAACAAAGGAATCACACGATTTCACCACGTAAGTTTTGCATTAATCCTTCTAAGTGGTTCCCCAGGAAGGTCGTACACATCTTCTGAGGACATTGCCACGCCCAGACTCTTCCTTATGAGCTGCCCACGAAAAGGAATGAATCATTTTTTAAGAATCAGATATTTCTGTCTTTTCAGTTAAATGTCACCCAGCCCTCACCTGGCCGGTATTTAGCTGGTTTGGGACACATCATAAGAGAAGTTACATTTCCTTTCGGCAGAGGAGAGGAGGAAGTGGAATGCTACAAACAGAACTGACTGGCGACTTTCCCAGGGGTGCAGGAGGGCTGAGAAGTAACGCCTCGATTATCACCAGGTCTGGGCAGGGATGCCCTGGATCTCATGAACAGGCCACCAGGTATCTGAAACTTTTGAGGTTCTAGGGTTCTTGTGGACTTTCAGTGCTGGGACTGCACATAGAGAACAAAGTTCCACTTGAGAAAACCTCTCTCCTCCATGTGTCAAGTGGAGTCAGTTTCTAGCCTCTGATAAAGAACAAAAAGGTGTATAGGTGACAGGGACATTGCTTAGCCCCAGAGTTTCAAGTTTTCAGTCTGCCAGGGTGCCCCGGACAGCCACAGGACAGAAGTCCGACCAGCCAGCTTTCTCATTTAGCAGAGACTAAAACTTTTGCAACTAGCCTCTTATTTCCATTCTGGTAAATCGCTCCTCTAAAACAGGTAAGAAATGATGACTACAGGAACATAACTGAATTTTTGTTTTGGATACCTCATTTTCCATAGTATTTGTAGAGAAATAGTTGGGAGGCCAGATGGGCACTTGAAAAAGCAGGAGTCTGTTGGAGATGTTGGAATCTGAGTTGGGGATCCCAGATGCTCTGAGGACCAGCTGTGTGATTTTGGACAAGTCACTGTACCCTTCGGGACCTCCACTTTCTCGTTTGAAAATCGGGGATTACAATGTCTGTTTTATCACAGAAGTATGGTAAAGATCACATGAGATGTCTGTGCGAGGGCTTTGAAGATCGACAAGTGTACATACTACAACTGGTTCTTTGCGTGGACATCAGGCAGCAGGAAAGGTGCCTTTGATGTTTAATTAATACTAAAAATCTTCCATTACATTTATTTAGCTATAATTGGGAAGGAGGAGGGCAAGAGTAATTTTCAAGGGGACTTTTTGAGCTCCAAAAATAGAACTCAGAAAACACACATTTGATTTTCCTCTTGGTGTCAAACCACAGCGCCATTGTTACTAGCAGTTTTACAGAATTGTGACCTTCAAACTTGGTGATATCAAAGACTGAAAGTAAAGCTCCCAGTCTTGAAGCCTTTCAAACAGGCTTTTCAAACTAAAGCACTTTTATTTTGAATTAAGAGCTAATAGAATTGTCCTCTTAAATGAGCACTTGCAAGTTTAAAAGTTGCCTTCCAGGTGGGCTGTAGTAAACGAATGTGTTGAGAGGGCGCTGAAAGCCCTTTTGGGGGCAAATGAGGGGAATCTCTTCATGTAACACACTTTCCGCAGTTAGAGAAATCTAGAACTTACATTTCCCCTAACTGTACATAAGCTGATTTGTGTATATATCTAGGGTCATAATTTACTTTCAGTTTACTGAATTTGTGAATTTTTGCATTTGTTTTAATTTGTAATTCAGTTTTCTCCATGAAGCACACCATATGCCACCATTAATTCTTGCTCGTTGATTTCTTAGGAGATACATGAGTGCATATTCTGATGCAATTGTTGAGGTCTTTTGAAAATCAAATGACTACGTGTTTTGCCATATGGGCCTTTGTTATTTAAAATAGCATATGATAAAGTAAGAGAAAGCAAAATGCAGAAGGACGTGTTAGGAAAAAAAATCATTGGAAAACTGTTTAAAACATCGTTTTAAACACACAATTTTCAACCTTTTTCTTCGCGGGGGCGCCGTTATATCTTCGGAACCTATCATTACTGATCCCGCACTCTCTCTTATCGTCTGTGAATGTACACTATCACAAGTGCACCGGGCGAACCTACGGAAACCAGTTACTGCCCTACGCTTTACACTGGGGCTACAGATGTTAATATCCGCTTTCAATGAGTTCAGTTGTCCCCAATGTTTTTCTTTTAACATCTTAGGCCGGGATTTGACATTAAGCTCCAGTTCATCCGCACCTACCGTGTCTGGTTTTGAAAGAGGACGACGGGGTTTTCGGTTTTCCCGGGGAACCACGGTGCTCGCGAGCCGCCTGCCGTACGTGCGGGCTGCAGACCTGGCCGCCGGCAGGCGCGCGGCGCGCACTAGGACCCAGCAGGGCTCCGGGCCCGGGTGGGAGCCGCGCCGCCGACCCCGGGCGGGCGCCGGGGCTGGAGCCGGGGTTCCGGCCGCGATCGGCTGCAGCTCTGCCGGGAGACGGCGCGACCCGGCGGCGGGGCCACCCGCGAGTCCAGCGCCGCCGCAGCCCCCCAATGCGCCCGCGAGAAGCAGAAGGGGGGGCAGGCGATCGAAGGTAACGAAAATGGGGCTCATTTCCTGCCTCCTGACCTTCTGCTCTGGTTCAGCATTGTCACGAGAAGCCCTCACTGTTCAGGCTGCTGCATTTTGGGGCACCCTTTGATTTTTTAAGGTGTCCGCCCCCGTATTTCCACCTGGTTTCAGATTGATTTATAGCATGCAGTCCGAATGGGAGAGATCCAGGGCTGGCAAGTTGCATATTTTCATTAGTTTTGTCTCAAAAGTAAGTTCATTAAAAAAAAAAAAAGTTTCTCAGGAATTTGTGGATAGTAGTTAAAAAAAATTTTTTTTAAATAGCAGGCAAATGGATAATTTTTAAAAATTATGAAATAATTGATGTAATTCTGTTCATTACTTCCTAGGTCTTTACTTTTGTGGGCTCCCCAGGCATTACTTTTATTTTCAAGGAACTAACGTGTTAAATGTGGAGTTTGGCTGGGGCAGAGTTTACAGCATTGCTGTCGCAAGTGTTTTGCTATCAATTATAAACAGTGTCAAATCTGTGGGCAGTTTAAACCTCTTCTCAAATACTGTAACTGGTTATCCTGATGTGACATATACAGATGAGAGTTGCCTTTGAGGGCAGTCAGAATATTTCTCTTTTTGGAGAAACCTGGTTTTGAGGAGAAAAGCATGATTACTGGCTGAGGAGGCTGAAGAGACTATTTTTCAGGCTTTGTTTATACTCTCGGATTTGACATTTGGGAAAGGGAAACACAGTCTTTCTTGGCAGCTTTTAATGGTGGGATTATTAATTTATTTAATTTATTAGTTTCAATTGGTTGGGCTCGGGGAGCCCTCTGTCACAGGATGTGCTTAAGGTGACACATTTGCCAGCAGTTGGGACACATGATTTGCACATGTAAAATGTGCTTCAGCCGAAAGGTCTGGTCTGCTGGGAGCTCCCATGTGGAGCTGTTGTGGGCAGGGTGCGGCTGGCTCATTGAGGAAAAAGGGAATCATTTTCCTTAGCTAAGGAGACATCCTGTTATATTCCTTTTGTTCCCTGTTTTTCATTGATCGCCAGCGCTGCCTTAGAGAGGGGAGAGCAGCTTGGAGAGCTCGGAAGACTGCACAGATGACTCCAGCCCACTCTGCTCTCACACTGATTGGTCAGTTCGATGAAGACTTAGGGAAACAGTCACCCAAAACCTTCTTTGAAAATCATGCTGTAATTTCAGAGTAGCCTTCTTGTGCCCAGATTTCTGCAAGGTTGATTTTTAATTTGGGTGCAGTTTGCTTGAGATACCTTTGTGTTTAATTTTTTGTTGTTGCTTCTATCCAAAGAAAGTAGGCCATTCTGGTGACAAATTTCTTTGCAGACATCAGCTTTTATAGACATATCACTTTACAATACGTTCTCAGTGGTTTCTCCTTGGGAGTTATAGAATGCAAAGTTGTTCAACTTAGAATAATTTTTCCTGTTTTTTTTTTTTTTGATCTGAAGAGTTAAATATCACTGTCAGCAGATGGTGCTTAACTGTATCTTTACTTTGATAATGTAAGTGTCTTGTGCATTATTAGCATGTATCATGCACTAAATTTAAGTCTGTAAGAGTGAAAGAAAAAGGCCACGAAGAGCCAACAATCAAAATCAGCTTGCACACTGTTATAAGAAATTGTGGCGTCTGGTTTGAGGAGAATGCATTTCAAGTTAAAAAAAAAAAAGGGCATTCTTCACCTTAAAAGAATGAGTTGGTAAATATTGTGAAATGTTCTACATAAGCGGAAAAATATAAGGCCGGTGGACAACTCCATCTGAGCCTGAAAACACCCCAATTAAAGAAGCACCGTCCCAGAAGTTGTTAAATGTATAAACACTTTTCCGATTGGCTTAAAAATTTAGACACAGGAAGTGGATGGTATCTAACAACCGATGAGTAGAGACATGGTTGTCATGGAAACTGAGACGGGTTACCCCCTCCAACACTCGTACACTACCATAACCACCATTTAAAAAACAAAAAAACAAAACCTGCATGTCATCACAGATGCCTGGAGAACATGTTGCCTTCTGTAAGCTTTCCCACAGCATCTGTTGAAACCTGAGACCGTGCCTGTCAAATCAAGGTCATTTTACAACAACAACCAAAAATGCAGTCTCCTGGATTTCATAACTGTATTTTTACTGAAAAGATGTGAGGAAAAGGGCTTAAAGCAAGGATGAGCACGCGTGCTTACTTTGCATTTTGCTGTCTCGGAGTTGCGCCAGGGAAGGCTAAGAAGAATGTGTTTGATCACTTAATTGTGGAAGTGAACTGATTTGTAAGTCTACTGTTAGAACAACACTCTTTGTGGAGCTGTAAAGACTAGGCTGTTACCTGTGGCTGAAGAGTCATTTGGGGACGGTATAATGAAGAGTTTCTGTTTGCAAGAGGCTTCTACTTGAACTGTTGCAATTGAATTTGAAGAACTGTGGCATTTTGGAGCTTTGCTCTAAGGCTGCCTGTACAGGATAGATGAAGACTCTGTCTGGTGCTTTGGGAAGTATAAGGAAGGGTGTTCTTAGTAGCGAAGCAGGGAAAGGATAATCCTAAACAGAAATAAGGGCTCTTTCAAAACTGCAGTTATTATTATTGGTTAACTTAGAAAAGTTTCCTCTTCTTCTGTGGATGGAGAAGAGTGCTTTAGTTTTTAGGATAATTGAGAGGTTCCCCAACTCAAGGTTGCGAATATTTTCAATATCTTGGTAGTGGTTTTAGTGAGGAGAGTAAAGAAAGGAGAAAAGTTTGGAGATCTCCCCCTTTCACTTTGCTAAGCAAAAAATAACCGAGGAGGCTAAATTTTGAATTTGAGGATCAACATTGAAGCTTGTAAATATAAAACCGGTGCATTTCTTATATTTTTCTAATCTTGTCAATGGTAGTCTTCAAATTTGAAGTGCTTGATATTCATTTAGAAATATCCTTCTTATAATCGTGATGATTTATAGCATGGTATTGCTTAATCTTAACTGAAAATGGTCAATTTTACATCTCACTTAACTCACACTTTGGTCTTTTTAAAAAGCAGAAAATATCCCTTGTTTTCATCAACTAATTGCATGGTGGCAGGGGAGAGGAGGTGGAAAGAATCCTAACTATACTGTAATATTTCTTTAATATCCTGCATCTGTGCCATAGGAAATACAGAGGTTAGAAGCAATATAGCATCATTGGGGTGATTTAGCATGTACTTCATGATCCCGTCTTGTCAAATATTTAACTGATTGAGATGTGGTGAAAAAGGTTAAGCTTAGTGGCACAACTGTTCTCTTTTAGCAAAGGATTTCCTGTAGGGAGCTTTCTTATCTTCAGCTATGTTCATTGGCAGGAAACATGTCAGTTGCTTGTTTTTACAAACTGAAGGAAATGAATGGGATTTGTTAGGTTCTAGAATCTGCCTTCATGCTCCATTGTCTGTCAAATAGTTTGCCCAGAACAGTTCATTTTTAAATGGACTTTTAAGGAGTACAATTAAATTACTCCAAATCTTTGGCATTTCTGTTCATTTATTTTTGACTCTGAGATTAGAAACATTGGTCATTATACTGCTATGAACAACTTATTTGACCAACACACATTAACAAGACGTTCAATAAAATTCCAATTCATTTTCAGTTGTCAGATATATAGACATTGACTGAAGTTGGCGTTTTTTGATGATGATGCCAAATTTCTAATAATTAGCGCTGAATACCAACCAAATGCCAGTTTTGTGGAGAGGTAACGGGAAAGAGGCCGCTTCATTCTTCTCTTGGCTTGTAACAGTAAAATCCATAAAGATTAAATGTCAGGTGTATGCCTCCTTTGCTGATGGAGTGGGGGAGAGTTGGAATTTGGGGAGGGGCTATAGCTAAAGCCAGGCTAGAGTCTGTATGAGAAAAACGAATCATAACCTTGAAAAGATTTATTGTGCAAAACTCTGGATTACTTTTTGAATATTATAAATAAATATATTTAATAGTTTCAATTCATGTATGTTTCAAATTCTGGAAGAGGAAACAGGGTGAGGTCCTTTAAAGGAAAGTAAGTACAGAAACCTCCCTTTGAAGGGAACAGCCTGGGGAGGGGGTTAAGAGAGCCTAAGGGAGGGCACCATTTGTTGCGATGGTTTTCACGCATTTTTGAAGACATCATTTTGGTTTTATATTTAGCACCAAATGGAGTCTTATGCAAGACCCTAATATATGAGTGGAGTAAAAACAGAGCTGCTCTGGGGGAACCAAGAGCCAGGAACCCAGAATCTGCTCTCTTCTCCTGGGCTGTGCCTGGGGCACACCCTAGGACCCTAGTATCCCTGTGAACTGTTTGAAAACCACTGCTTTTTAAGTGCCCCAAATATTCTCTAAGGAAGGCCCCGAGGGAGTTGCTTGCAGAGTCCTGGAACTTCTGAGCTGAAGAGAGAACTTTTGCCTTGACAGTTTAAGAGGGCACTTGTGCTCAGAGGAGGAAGAAGGAATGGCCGACAATGGGCTCTAATAAGCCATTCTGTGTAGAGCGCTAGGCTGGACTGGCTGTAAGTGTGGAGGAGCCCTGGTTCCATCTGTAACAAGGGAAGGGGAAAGGACTTTCTTTTTTTTTTTTACATCTTTATTGGAGTATAATTGCTTTACAACGGTGTGTTAGTTTCTACTTTATAACAAAGTGAATCAGCTATACATATACATATATCCCCAGAAAGGATGTTTTTAAAGGGCCCCCTTCCCTCATAAGTTACAGGAACATCACGTGGAGGTGTTTGAGATTAGTCGGTTATCATTGTCCTGGAATGTGTGGGTTTATTCTAGTACCACCTCAGGATCTGTTATATCACTGTTACTCTGTCAGTGAGAATTATTTCATATTAAGTGTCATTCATGAAGTGAAAGTTTGCCAAGCTATATAATCTGCTTGGCAGACGCGGTAGTGTTTTGAGTAAAATGATAACACATGGATGATATTTGAATATCATCAAACATATTCAGATTATCTCTTCTATTATGAGATTTACTGAAATGGCAGTAGTGGGATTGAGTTCAGTTCCCCTTTTTTACATCCCAGAGGCCATAAATATTAAGATTTCTAGGGGTGGCAGACAGAGGGATCTCTTTCACTTCCACTCCTAATTTTCACAACCCCTTGATTCACATATGCTCGGTTACAGAAAGAAGGAGCAAGCAGCAGAGACTTCACGCAAACGGTATCAATAGCATTGTGCTTCTTAGGGTCACAGCAAACCTCCTTGCATTGTTTCTTGGAGGCTGCACAGTTGGGGAGTTTATAGAAGTAGAAAGGACAGCGCCCTGTCTGCGTGCTCCTATTACTTCCACTGTGCTTGCCATGTTTCTAGTACCTGTGTGGGTCAGAGATGGCGATTAAAATAATCAATATTCTGGGAAGCCACAGATCTTCCAACAATTTGTGCCGGAACTTTTTCTTTTTTTAAAGAAAATGTTTCCTCTAGAAAGATAAAACTAGTATAAGCACAAAATAGTTGGCCGTGGTAGTGGATGAAAATGACTGTGGTTAACTTTTGTTTGTTGAATTGGGTTGAATAAAGCTTTTCACGTTTAGGCTGTTTAAAGCTATCTTATTCCTCCTCCCACCTGCATTTCAAAGAAGAATGAGTGTGTACAGCCATAGAAAACCAAGGGAGCTGTCCCAAGGCGTATGCATAATAATAGACCAGTGACTCTCCTTGAGTGAGCATTTATACTCCGATGTTCTTGGGGACTTTGTTTTGGAACTCAAGGATGCTGTGCAGTTACCAGGACCTTGCTGAAGCTGTTAATGGAGGACTCCAGATATTACACAGAGTGTGTCCGCTACCTTTGCAGATGTCACTTTCTTAAGATTCAGACAGTAGCAAGTCCTACTGGAAGAGGTGATTTTAGAATATTATACAAGGTTAGATTTTAGATAACCTCAGATTTCTCTTTAAGGTCTGAAGTGTTCTAATTTGGCAAACTTAACATTTTTGCAGCCTGTAAAATGAAAACAGTTACCATTTAATGCCTAGTTAATAAGGTCTCTAAATTAAGACGGTCATATTGTTTCGTGGAATTGGATTTAGCATTTAGAATGGTCTCTCGGAAAAGAAATAAGTTGCTCATGGTAAGTTTGGCAATATTGGGTAATATAGAAAAATCACATCAAACTGGTAAGGGGTTTTCGTTTATCAGGTGCTGCCCCTATTAATTATTATAATAATCTAGTATTAATATAATATTACTACTACTAATAATAAATAATGATAATATGCAGTAATGTCCCTTCACAGATGAAGAAACTGAGGTAACTATGTTTCCAGGCCACACACTCTTTGGTACAACTAGTTCTCACCCTCAGGCCCCCTGACTCTGAGTTCCAGTCATTTTCCATCCCACTGGCTACCTTACAACTACCCCTCTGTTTCTATTCCAGGGTTGATAACTCCCCCTTCTATGCTTGAAATGGAGTCTCCTCCTGGGAAAAATTGCAAGGGGCGGGAAAAAGATTGTGATTTTGGCAAGAAGTAGGGTTTTGCTTCTTGACATTCTGTATTCCCATGTTTGACCATTAGTGATGGGAGGAACCTTTTAGTTCCCTTGTCAGAGCTTACCTTCCTTAATTTATCTTCATCTTTTCTTTCTTTGAATGAATGTTTTAAAATTAATTAATTAATTTTTGGCTGCGTTGGGTCTTCGTTGCTGTGTGCAGTCTTTCTCTAATTGCAGCGAGCGGGGGCTACTCTTTGTTGCAGTGCGCGGGGCTTCTCATCGTGGTGGCTTCTCTTGTTGCGGAGCACGGGCTCTAGGCACGCAGGCTCAGTAGTTGTGGCGCACGGGCTTAGTTGCTCCGTGGCATGTGGGATCTTCCCGGAGCAGGGACCGAACCTGTGTCCCCTGCACTGGCAGGCGGATTCTTAACCTCTTGGCCACCAGGGAAGTCGCCATCTTCATCTTTTGAAATTCCCTTCATGCATCCCTGAGCACATTCACCTAGTTGGTAAACAAAAGGCTCTTACCACAGGGCTATGATTTTCTTTAATTACCCAAATATTACACTTATAATTTCTGTTGGTGGCATCCAGAAAACAGATTTCCTAGACAATGTTCTCTTTATAATTCATATGAACTGCTCAACAAACTCAGAGATGCAAATTCAATGATATCTCCTTTATTTTTTTTCAGAATAAAAAACAAGTGGCTTAAGTTGTCCGATTAGGAGGGTGTTGGGTGTCTCCTTCTTGAGAACCCCTTACCTGTAAATCAAACAAACTCCACATGGGTTTATATAGACCAAGTGAAACTGGGTTAGTCTGACTTTCTCATCTAAGCAAGGAGCTGTACTCTCATTCTGGCAAAGGGGAAAATGACAAGTTAAATCTTCACCTGGGCACCCCACTATGCCTGGCATGTATGTGACTGGTTGGAACTAGCAATGGAACCGATGTGGACATTTTCAGTGATGCAGGTGGCTGGCACTTTCTCATTCTCTGGAAGACTTCAGGTAAATGATCAGCACTTGAATGGAACTAATTCATATTTCACACGTGTACTTTCACAGATCTCACATGTGAAATCATTTTAAAGAATTGATCTAGGGACGTGTTCAGGATATATATGCACCAGTTTGGGGGAACGAATCATCCACCCATTCATTCAATGAACAGTTATTGCGTGCCTACTGCATATAAGCGACTGTGCCCTGTGATAGGGCACTAAAGGGGAAGAAATCACCAGCAGAGCCAACCGTCTGTTCCCTAACTCTCACTGGCTTCTTAAACTGTAAGTATCCCCAAATTTGGCCCTATTGAAGTTTATATTCTCAGCTGATGTCGACAGATTGAAGTGACGCCCTCCCCGAGTTCCTCTCTCCAGGTATAAGCGGACCGTGCAAGGAGGATTCCAGGGTGGGTAGTTTACTTGGGAGACGATCCCAGGAAGACAACAGTAGGGGGCGCGAGTGGGAGACTCATCTATGCCCCCCCACCCCGCCCCCTCCACCTCCATCCCCGGTTACACTGCGAGGGGAGCCTAGGCGTGCTGAGAGCTGATGTCCAGCATGTCGCTTCCAGGAACTGGTTGATGACTCAGGAGACGTTGATTCCCAGCACTTGAGGTTGGTGCGCAAGCTTCGGCCAGACAAGGTTCTCAGGGAGGTTCTTGATGCCTCTGGTTGAGGTGAAGGTTGGACTGGTGGCGCTGAGTAGTGAGGCCTGGAGGGGACGTGGGCTGGGCACCAGCAGCCTCTACGATGTTCTCCACTTCTCAGCTCCTTCCACAGTCTTGGATCTGAGAATGCTTTACAAGAGTCCTTTTTAGTGGTCCTCTGAACTTCAAAATGAAGATCCTGAGAAAGTGGTTTTTCGGTCTGAGAAATGGGAACAAGAGAAGGACATAAGCTCTGAGTCTAAGCATTCAGGCAGAAATTTTCAATAAGGGCACTTATTTTGTTGTGTATGTTTTTGTTTTGTTTTGGTTTTTCTCTGTTACAACCGTGATCCTTGTTTCCCAGGTTGGGAAACTTGGACAGCCACTTGTTTTACGTGCCAGGTATCTCATTGATCACCAGGGCTCCTTGCTGCTTTCTTTGAAATCCACCTCATGGTCATCTCCTCATCTTGAGTTCTAGTCCTCACTCTGAGAATACTGCTGGGAACCTCCGAGGTGCTTTGTCCCTCCTGGCCCCTTGCCTTCCTCTGTCCTCCTGAAGACTCCTGTCCCTAAACGACTCTGGAAGTGAAGGGCTTTGAAGTGAGACTTCTTGCTTTCACACCTACTTACAACTGTGTGACCTTAACCTCAGACTCAGTAATGTGAAATAAGACTCATTAATGTGGGAATCCTGAAAGGATGCTTGTGAGAGCTAATGATAAACCCTTGACAGGCAGCCTGATGCCTAGTTCCAACTTAAATGATTGTAGCTATTTTTATGTTTACATTGTTATTGTTGTGTTGTGTCCCTCATCTACTGAGAACCTCTGCGGGCTCCCTGTGTCTCTCCTTACTCTCCTTACCGAGTCTGTCCTCCTCTGCCTAACTTTCAAGACCTTCTATAATCTGACCATCCCCATTAGTGCTCAGGAAATGCCCCCAGACCTGGTCAGGGTTCATTCATCCATGAACTTGCCTGATTCCTTCCAGCTCCCCTGACTTTCTTCATACTGTTCCCCGACCACAACCTTCTTCTTCCCCGCTTCACACATTGTAGGGTCACCAGTTTCACCCACTCTGCAACTGGGAGGTGCAGAAAAATGCGATTTGTCTATTTGGTCTGCAGCAAACCTTCCTCCCAGCAAACACCCATTGGTTATCAGGAAAAAGAATAATAACTTTTGATCCCATCCATTTAAAAACGTAGTTTGGGGCTTCCCTGGTGGCGCAGTGGTTGAGAGTCCGCCTGCTGATGCAGGAGACACGGGTTCGTGCCCCAGTCCGGGAAGATCCCACATGCCACGGAGCAGCTGGGCCCATGAGCCATGGCCGCTGAGCCTGCGCGTCCGGAGCCTGTGCTCTGCAACGGGAGAGACCACAACAGTGAGAGGCCCGCGTACCGCAAAAAAAATAATAAATAAATAAAATAAAAACGTAGTTTGATCGGATAGTCCAAATAGTCCCTTAAGATAATTCTCAGTCTTCCTGGGAAAACAATATCCCTTCCTTCCTGTTGTTCCCTTTCTTTGCCTGTGATGTCAGACTGTGAGGAAGGGGTGTCTCGTGTACTCTGATTTCTTACAGAGGACTAGCAACTCTGTTTCCTTAGTTACGGTGGCCTTGGCTCTCAGAGGCTGGGCCTCTTGCCATGGTGTTGCTTGTTCTGTATTAGCCGATGAAGTCTGTGGCTCTTATAACACATAGTCTGGTCCAGTGGTTTCCAAAGGTTCAAAGTAAAATACAGATACATGTTCATGAGATTCCAGTAAGCATATATGGACAGGTGATACAAAAGTTTTTACAAAATAACCTGTATAGCTGAAATAGAAATTTTACAAGGTATTATTATCCTTTTTATACTTGATCTACTCTGATCTTTTCCATTCTATTTTATTTCAAAAAACCACACTTGGGACCCAATAAGGGACCCACAGTTTGCAAAAAAAGTTGATCTGGTCATCCTGTTGGCTTTATCAGAACCTGACGTGTCATCCCCTGCTGGCTGGGTCCACCCTCAGCTCCCACTGGCAGCAAACTCTGAGTATGTGTGACACCATCCATCAAGCCCACTGGCCTGGTGGTCCTTGCAAGGGGTCCAGTACTCTATCCACAGTCTACCCGAGGCACCCCACCACACAGCTCCCTCTGTTTGATCAGGCTGCCGTGCTGGGCTGAGGAAGCTGTGTTCCAGGCTGGTGCAGACCCTCTCTGGCTAGGGCTCTTGGATGATGGAGGGGGATGGACACAAAGACATCCCTCCGCACTCAGGGGTACCTCCTCTATCAAGAGGCAGAATCCACTGTCTTCTTCTCTTATCTCCTTTTTCCTTCCCATCATTAACTGGACCCAGAAAGAGGTGGGCTTTTCTTTCACTTCCCCTCCACCATCTCATCCTTCTACCATTCAGGCAGAAAGATTAGCAACTTCACTGTCACTCATGGAAGAAAGCAGTATCTTCTGTTGCCTTCAGGTCAATTCTTTGAGCTGGGTCCTCCAGACTGCTGCTAATAGGTGAAAATCCTGTCCCAGGAGAAAGACTGACTTTCAAGGCTATGGAATTTCTACCTATGGCAGAGTCAACTAGTTTCCCACCTATGTCCATTAACTACATTTCTAAGACTCCCTTGCAGCTAAGAATGGCAAAATTTGGGCTTCCCTGGTGGCGCAGTGGTTAAGAATCTGCCTGCCAATGCAGGGGACAGGGGTTTGAGCCCTGGCCCAGGAAGATCCCACATGCCATGGAGCAACTAAGCCCGTGCACCACAACTACTGAGCCTGCGTTCTAGAGCCCGCAAGTCACCACTACCGAGCCTGTGTGCCACAACTACTGAAGCCCGAGCGCCTAGAGCCCATGCTCTGCAACAAGAGAAGCCACGACAATGAGAAGCCCGCACACTGCAACAAAGAGTAGCCCCCCCGCTTGCCACAACTAGAGAAAGCCCGCGTACAGCGTTGAAGACCCAACACAGCCAAAAAAATAAAAACAAATAAATAAATAAATTTATTAAAAAAGTCAAAAAGAATGGCAAAATTCTAGCCACTTGGATGTGAGTAGATGTGAAGTATGTTGTTTCTGGTTCGTGCCCTTGTTTTTCTTTATAATTTTACCACATACTTTTAAAATCCTGAACCTGTATATAGTTTAGTTGCACACAATTTCATATAGATGGAAACATTATATATATATATACACACCCACACACCATTTGTAGTATATACAGATATATAGTATAGATACCTATGTATTTATATATATGTAAACATATGTTGTGTGTGTATTTATGTCTACAGTTACATCTGTAGACAGATGGATTTTTTTTTTTTTCTTTTTCGGTATGCGGGCCTCTCACTGTTGTGGCCTCTCCCATTGCGGAGCACAGGCTCCGGACGCGCAGGCTCAGTGGCCATGGCTCACTGGCCCAGCCGCTCTGTGGCATGTGGGATCCTCCCGGACCAGGGCACGAACCCATGTCCCCTGCATCGGCAGGTGGACTCTCATCCACTGCACCGCCAGGGAAGCCCCAGATGGATTTTTTTTTAAGTGAACATACCTATGTAATCAGCACTTATATTAATAAATAGAATGTTGGCTTCACCCAAGAAGTCCCCGTATGCCCCTAAGGCACTATCTTTTGCAAGATGACACTATCCTAATTTTTTTTTTGAAATTTATTTATTTATTTATTTATTTTTGGCTGCATTGGGTCTTCGTTGCTGCACATGGGTTTTCTCTAGTTGCGGTGAGTGGGGGCTACTCTTCGTTGCAGTGTGTGGGCTTCTCATTGTGGTGGCTTCTTTTGTTGCGGAGCATGGGCTCTAGGCACACGGACTTCAGTAGTTGCAGCATGTGGGCTCAGTAACTGTGGCATACGGGCTCAGTAGTTGTGGCTTGTGGGCTCTAGAGCACAGCCTCAGTAGTTGTGGCACACGGGCTTAGTTGCTCCATGGCATGTGGGATCTTCCTGGACCAGGGCTCAAACCCATGTCCCCTGCATTGGCAGGCAGATTCTTAACCACTGTGCCACCAGGGGAGTCCCTATCCCAATTTGATCTATTTTTTTACCGAGCGAAGTGTATTAAAAATCTCTCCGTAAGGTGGTAGATTATCATTTTTTTTCTTGATATATTTTGAAGTTACACTATTTGGTATATACACATTTAGAATTCTTCTAGCTTCTTGGAGAATCAAATTTTTTATTATTATGAAGTAGTGCACTTTAACTCTCATAATGCTTTTTGTCTTAAAGCATGTTTTGTCTGGTGTCCATGCAACAATACTAGTCAACAGTAGGATATAATAGCTTCTTCATTATTAGTTCTTGCTATTTGTTTTCCATTCTTTGTTTTTTCAAACTCTTTACGTCTGTATTTTATTTTATTTTATTTTCTATTTTTTGGCCATGCCACACAGCATGCGAGATCTTAGTTCCCTGACCAGGGGTCGAATCCATGCCCCTTGCAGAGGAAGCGAGGCATCTTAACCACTGGACTGCCAGGGAAGTCCCTACGTCCTGTATTTTAGATGTATCTTTTGTAAATGACATAACACTGGGTATTGTTTTTATGCAGTTGTACATATCTTTTAAATGAAATATGTAAGCATTTATATTTCTTGTAATTTCAGATTGATTTAAATTTATCCTTTCATGTTATTTTATTCTTTCCGTTTGTCCTACCTCTTCATGTTTCTTTTTCTTTCACCTCTTCATGTTTCTTTTTCTTTCACCTCTTGCCTTCTTTTGAATTAACATTTTTTCCTTATTTCATGTATTATTCTGTAGTACTTTGGAAGTTTTACACTCTATTATTATTCTTGTAGTGGTTCTCTAGAAATTTAAGCATGCATACTTAAAAGTCTAAAGTGAATCATTATCTTTCCTCTCCTCCTAAACAATGCAAGGAGCTTAGACCATTTAATTCCAGTCATTACCACCTCTCACACCTCCCCCTGCTAGCTTGGGTCCCATTTTTGCCCAGTGTTTTAGTTTTATCTTGTGGTTTTTTTTTTAGCTTCATGGGTTAGACATTATCATTTAAAAATAGAAATTTGTTCAGATTTACCCACATATTTATTACTTTCTTTGCTTATAATTTCTTCCCCAACTTGTACTCCCCTACCCATCACTTCTCTTCATAGATTTCGTTAAGTGAGGATCAATAGAGGGAGACCTATTTTACTTACTGTTTGTTGGAAAATTCTAATTCTTTCCTTTTTTTCCTTAAAATATAGTTTTGCTAGGTATAAAATTCTGGTTACTTTCTTTCAACACATTAGAGATGTTCCGTTGTCTTCTGACTTCTGCTGCTAAGAAATCAGTACTAAATCTAATTGCCATTTGTCTTGGAAGGTATTCATTTTTCAAGAAAACCTTATAACTGCTTTGAAGATGTTCTTTTTATCTTTGGCATTCTGCAGTTTTATTATAAAGTGTCTACTGATGTGAATTTCTTTTTTATGTATTTATTTTGCTTTGGATATTTTGTTTTGTGAATTTGTGGATTGATTTTTTTCATCACTTCTGGAAGGTTCTCAGAGTATTATTCCTGCTTAGTGCTCTTTTTTCTACTTCTGGATTTTAGATTAGGTATATGTTAGACTTCTGTTGTCTTTTCTATGTATTAACCTCTTTTTCATGTTTTCTGTCTATATAGTATCTTTATATGCTACAGTCGATAATTTTTTCAGTCCTTTTTGTTTCTTGTATCTAACCTGTCTGATCTTGCTCATAGTTTATATACTTGTTTCCTTCTATTATTTTTTAAACATTTATTTTATATTGTGCATCTGGTAAGTTTTTAGACTTTTAAAAAACTTAAAGAGTTGATCAACAATATTGTTAGTTGATAATTTAAAAATTTGATGTCTATGGGTTCAGTTCTACTATCTCTTATTTCTGCTAGTTTTTTTTTTTTTGCTTTATAACAAATTTGATCAGTTATACATATACCTATGTTTCCATATCCCCTCCCTTTTGCGTCTCCCTCCCACCCTCCCTATCCCACCCCTCCAGGCGGTAACAAAGCACTGAGCTGATCTCCCTGTGCTATGCGGCTGCTTCCCACTAGCTATCTAACTTACGTTTGGTAGTGTATATATGTCCATGCCGCTCTTTCACTTTGTCACAGCTTACCCTTCCCCCTCCCCATATCCTCAAGTCCATTCTCTAGTAGGTCTGTGTCTTTATTCCTGTCTTACCCCTATGTTCTTCATGACATTTTTTTTTCTTAAATTCCATATATATGTGTTAGCATACAGTATTTGTCTTTCTCTTTCTGACTTACTTCACTCTGTATGACAGACTCTAGGTCTATCCACCTCATTACAAATAGCTCAATTTCATTTCTTTTTATGGCTGAGTAATATTCCATTGTATATATGTGCCACATCTTCTTTATCCATTCATCTGATGATGGACACTTAGGTTGTTTCCAGCTCCGGGCTGTTGTAAATAGGGCTGCTATGAACATTTTGGTACATGTCTCTTTTTGAATTATGGTTTTCTCAGGGTATATGCCCAGTAGTGGGATTGCTGGGTCATATGGTAGTTCTATTTGTAGTTTTTTAAGGAACCTCCATACCGTTCTCCATAGCGGCTGTACCAATTCACATTCCCACCAGCAGTGCAAGAGGGTTCCCTTTTTTCCACAACCTCTCCAGCATTTATTGTTTCTAGATTTTTTGATGATGGCCATTCTGACTGGTGTGAGATGATATCTCATTGTAGTTTTGATTTGCATTTCTCTAATGAGTAAAGATGTTGAGCATCCTTTCATGTGTTTGTTGGCAGTCTGTATATCTTCTGTGGAGAAATGTCTATTTAGGTCTTCTGCCCATTTTTGGATTGGGTTGTTTGTTTTTTTGTTATTGAGCTGCATGAGCTGCTTATAAATTTTGGAGATTAATCCTTTGTCAGTTGCTTCATTTGCAAATATTTTCTCCCATTCTGAGGGTTGTCTTTTGGTCTTGTTTATGGTTTCCTTTGCTGTGCAAAAGCTTTTAAGTTTCATTAGGTCCCATGTGTTTATTTTTGTCTTTATTTCCATTTCTCTAGGAGGTGGGTCAAAAAGGATCTTGCTGTGATTTATGTCATAGAGTGTTCTGCCTATGTTTTCCTCTAGGAGTTTGATAGTGTCTGGCCTTACATTTAGGTCTTTAATCCACTTTGAGCTTATTTTTGTGTATGGCGTTAGGGAGTGATCTAATCTCATACTTTTACATGTCCCTATCCAGTTTTCCCAGCACCACTTATTGAAGAGACTGTCCTTTCTCCATTGTACATTCCTGCCTCCTTTATCAAAGATAAGGTGACCATATGTCCGTGGGTTTAACTCTGGGCTTTCTATCCTGTTCCAGTGATCTATCTTTCTGTTTTTGTGCCAGTACCATACTGTCTTGATTACTGTAGCTTTGTAGTATAGTCTGAAGTCAGGGAGCCTGATGCCTCCAGCTCCATTTTTCGTTCTCAAGATTGCTTTGGCTATTCGGGGTCTTTTGTGTTTCCATACAAATTGTGAAATTTTTTGTTCTAGTTCTGTGAAAAATGCCAGTGGTAGTTTGATAGGGATTGCATTGAATCTGTAGATTGCTTTGGGTAGTAGAGTCATTTTCACAATGTTGATTCTTCCAATCCAAGAACATGGTACATCTCTCCATCTATTTGTATCATCTTTAATTTCTTTCATCAGTGTCTTATAATTTTCTGCATACAGGTCTTTTGTCTCCTTAGGTAGGTTTATTCCTAGATATTTTATTCTTTTTGTTGCAATGGTAAATGGGAGTGTTTCCTTGATTTCACTTTCAGATTTTTCATCATTAGTATATAGGAATGCCAGAGATTTCTGTGCATTAATTTTGTATCCTGCAACTTTACCAAATTCATTGATTAGCTCTAGTAGTTTTCTGGTAGCATCTTTAGGATTCTCTATGTATAGTATCATGCTGCAAATAGTGACAGCTTTACTTCTTCTTTTCCGATTTGGATTCCTTTTATTTCCTTTTCTTCTCTGATTGCTGTGGCTAAAACTTCCAAAACTAGGTTGAATAAGAGTGGTGAGAGTGGGCAACCTTGTCTTGTTCCTGATCTTAGTGGAAATGGTTTCAGTTTTTCACCATTGAGGACGATGCTGGCTGTGGGTTTGTCATATATGGCCTTTATTATGTTGAGGAAAGTTCCCTCTATGCCTACTTTCTGCAGGGTTTTTATCATAAATGGGTGTTGAATTTTGTCGAAAGCTTTCTCTGCATCTATTGAGATGATCATATGGTTTTTCTCCTTCAATTTGTTAATATGGTGTATCACGTTGATTGATTTGCGTATATTGAAGAATCCTTGCATTCCTGGAATAAACCCCACTTGATCATGGTGTATGATCCTTTTAATGTGCTGTTGGATTCTGTTTGCTAGTATTTTGTTGAGGATTTTTGCATCTATGTTCATCAGTGATATTGGCCTGTAGTTATCTTTCTTTGTGACATCCTTGTCTGGTTTTGGTATCAAGGTGATGGTGGCCTCGTAGAATGAGTTTGGGAGTGTTCCTCCCTCTGCTATATTTTGGAAGAGCTTCAGAAGGATAGGTGTTAGCTCTTCTCTAAATGCTTGATAGAATTCGCCTGTGAAGCCATCTGGTCCTGGGCTTTTGTTTGTTGGAAGATTTTTGATCACAGTTTCAATTTCAGTGCTTGTGATTGGTCTGTTCATATTTTCTATTTCTTCCTGATTCAGTCTTGGCAGGTTGTGCATTTCTAAGAATTGGTCCATTTCTTCCAGGTTGTCCATTTTATGGGCATAGAGTTGCTTATAGTAATCTCTCATGATCTTTTGTATTTCTGCAGTGTCAGTTGTTACTTCTCCTTTTTCATTTCTAATTCTATTGATTTGAGTCTTCTCCCTTTTTTTCTTGATGAGTCTGGCTAATGGTTTATCAATTTTGTTTATCTTCTCAAAGAACCAGCTTTTAGTTTTATTGATCTTTGCTATCGTTTCCTTCATTTCTTTTTCATTTATTTCTGATCTGATTTTTATGATTTCTTTCCTTCTGCTAACTTTGGGATGTTTTTGTTCTTCTTTCTCTAATTGCTTTAGGTGCAAGGTTAGGTTGTTTATTCGAGATGTTTCCTCTTTCTTAAGGTGGGATTGTATTGCTATAAACTTCCCTCTTAGAACTGCTTTTGCTGCATCCCATAGGTTTTGGGTCGTCGTGTCTCCATTGTCATTTGTTTCTAGGTATTTTTTAATTTCCTCTTTGATTTCTTCAGTGATCACTTCGTTATTAAGTAGTGTATTGTTTAGCCTCCATGTGTTTGTATTTTTTACAGCTCTTTTCCTGTAATTGATATCTAGTCTCATAGCATTGTGGTCGGAAAAGATACTTGATACAATTTCAATTTTCTTAAATTTACCAAGGCTTGATTTGTGACCCAAGATATGATCTATCCTGGAGAATGTTCCATGAGCACTTGAGAAAAATGTGTATTCTGTTGTTTTTGGATGGAATGTCCTATAAATATCAATTAAGTCCATCTTGTTTAATGTATCATTTAAAGCTTGTGTCTCCTTATTTATTTTCATTTTGGATGATCTGTCCATTGGTGAAAGTGGGGTGTTAAAGTCCCCTACTATGATTGTGTTACTGTCAATTTCCCCTTTTATGGCTGTTAGTATTTGCCTTGTGTATTGAGGTGCTCCTATGTTGGGTGCATAAATATTTACAATTGTTATATCTTCTTCTTGGATCGATCCCTTGATCATTATGTAGTGTCCTTCTTTGTCTCTTCTAGTAGTCTTTATTTTAAAGTCTATTTTGTCTGGTATGAGAATTGCTACTCCAGCTTTCTTTTGGTTTCCATTTGCATGGAATATCTTTTTCCATCCCCTTGCTTTCAGTCTGTATGTGTCTCTAGGTCTGAAGTGGGTCTCTTGTAGACAGCATATATATGGGTCTTGTTTTTGTATCCATTCAGCCAATCTGTGTCTTTTGGTGGGAGCATTTAGTCCATTTACATTTAAGGTAATTATCGATATGTATGTTCCTGTTCCCATTTTCTTATTTGTTTTGTGTTCGTTATTGTAGGTCTTTTACTTCTGTTGTGTTTCTTGCCTAGAGAAGTTCCTTTAGCATTTGTTGTAAAGCTGGTTTGGTGGTGCTGAACTCTCTCAGCTTTTGCTTGTCTGTAAAGGTTTTAATTTCTCCATCAAATCTGAATGAGATCCTTGCTGGGTAGAGTAATCTTGGTTGCAGGTTTTTCTCCTTCATCACTTTAATTATGTCCTGCCACTCCCTTCTGGCTTGTAGAGTTTCTGCTGAGAGATCAGCTGTTATCCTAATGGGGATTCCCTTGTGTGTTATTTGTTGTTTTTGCCTTGCTGCTTTTAATGTGATTTCTTTGTGTTTAATTTTTGACAGTTTGATTAATATGTGTCTTGGCGTATTTCTCCTTGGATTTATTCTGTATGGGACTCTCTGTGCCTCCTGGACTTGATTAACTCTTTCCTTTCCCATATTAGGGAAGTTTTCAACTATAATCTCTTCAAATATTTTCTCAGTCCCTTTCTTTTTCTCTTCTTCTTCTGGAACCCCTATAATTCGAATGTTGGTGCGTTTAATGTTGTCCCAGAGGTCTCTGAGACTGTCCTCTGTTCTTTTCATTCTTTTTTCTTTATTTTGCTCTGCAGCAGTTATTTCCACTATTTTATCTTCCACCTCACTTATCCATTCTTCTGCCTCAGTTATTCTGCTATTGATCCCATCTAGAGTATTTTTTATTTCATGTATTGTGTTTTTAATCGATGCTTGATTCATCTTTAGTTCTTCTAGGTCCTTGTTAACTGTTTCTTGCATTTTGTCTATTCTACTTCCAAGATTTTGGATCTGGGAAATAGAATCTTGGATCATCTTTACCATCATTATTCTGAATTCTTTTTCAGGTAGACTGCCTATTACCTCTTCATTTGTTAGATCTGGTGGGTTTTTATCTTGCTCCTTCTCCTGCTGTGTGTTTTTCTGTCTTCTCATTTTGCTTATGTTACTGTGTTTGGGGTCTCCTTTTTGCAGGCTGCCGGTTCGTAGTTCCCGTTGTTTTTGGTGTCTGTCCCCAGTGGCTAAGGTTGGTTTAGTGGGTTGTGTAGGCTTCCTGGTGGAGGGGACTAGTGCCTGTGTTCTGGTGGATGAGGCTGGATCTTGTCTTTCTGGTGGGCAGGTCCACGTCTGGTGGTGTGTTTTGGGGTGTCTGCGGACTTTTTATGATTTTAGGCCACCTCTCTGCTAATGGGTGGCGTTGTGTTCCTGTCTTGCTAGTTGTTTGGCATAGGGTGTCCAGCACTGTAGCTTTCTGGTCGTTGAGTGAAGCTGGGTGCTGGTGTTGAGATGGAGATCTCTGGAAGATTTTCGCCGTTTGATATTATGTGGAGCTGGGAGGTCTCTTGTGGACCAGTGTCCTGAAGTTGGCTCTCCCACCTCAGAGGCACAGCACTGACTCCGGGCTCCTCAGTTTGGGATGATGTGTTGTCTATTCATGTATTCCACAGATGCAGGGTACATCAAGTTGATTGTGGAGCTTTAATCCGCTGCTTCTGAGGCTGCTGGGAGAGGTTTCCCTTTCTCTTTCTTCTCACAGCTCCTGGGTCTCAGCTTTGGATTTGGCCCCGCCTCTGCGTGTAGGTTGCCGGAGAGCGTCTGTTCTTCGCTCAGACAGGACAGGGTTAAAGGAGCAGCCTCTTCGGGGACTCTGGCTCACTCAGGCCGGGCGGGAGAGAGGGGCACGGAGTGCGGGGCGAGCCTGCAGCGGCAGAGGTCGGCGTGACGTTGCACCAGCCCGAGGCGCGCCGTGCGTTCTCCCAGGGAAGCCGCCCCTGGATCCCGGGACCTCGGCAGTGGCGGGCTGCACAGGCTCCCGGAAGGGCGGTGTGGGCAGTGACCTGCGCTCGCACACAGGCTTCATGGCGGCGGCAGCAGCAGTCCCAGCGTCCCACGCCCGTCACTGGGCTCCGCGCTTTCAGTCGCGACTCGCGCCCGTCTGTGGAGCCCCTTTAAGCAGCGCTCTTAATCCCCTCTCCTCGCGCACCAGGAAACCAAGAGGGAAGAAAAAGTCTCTTGCCTCTTCGGCAACTCCAGAGTTTTCCCGGACTCCCTCCCGGCTAGCTGTGGCACATTAGCCCCCTTCAGGCTGAGTTCTCGCCGCCAGCCCCAGTCCTCTCCCTCCGCTCTGACCGAAGCCCGAGCCTCAGCTTCCAGCGCTGCGCGCCCCGGCGGGCGAGCAGACAAGCCTCTTGGGCTGGTGAGTGCCGCTCGGCACCGATCCTCTGTGTGGGGATCTCTCCGCTTTGCCCTACCCAGGTATGTGGGGGGTTTCTTGCCTTTTGGGAGGTCTGGGGTCTTCTGCCAGCGTTCAGTAGGTGTTCTGTAGGAGTTGTTCCACGTGTAGCTGTATTTCTGGTGTATCCGTGGGGAGGAAGGTGATCTCCGCGTCTTTCTCTTCCGCCATCTTACACGGAAGTTCTGCTAGTTTTTGTTCATGATGCTTTGTTTCTATATGCATGTGTGTGTTTGTGGTTTTTATTTTACTTTGTTTTATTTTACTGTTACCTTATTTTTTTTTGACTTTATCAATGGGAATAATTTGAGGTTTGAATTGAAGGTGAGTTTCACTAGATTTTGCATTTGTTTCTCCCAAGTGCCTGGGATCATCACCGATCTGCAAAGCAAGGACTTAAAAATTCTCAGCTAGAGGTTTGGGGACCGACCACGTAATCAATTCATACTCAAAACCCATGTAAGGATTGTCTTATGGTTATAAATGTTCAGTAAAGACTTTCTCCCCTCTACTGAGCGCTGATTTTTGAGACAGGCAATTCTGGTAGCCTTTTGGAATCCTATCTTTAGCAGGACACCTCCTATTACACTTTGTACTTTGGTGGGCCCTGGCTTTGTCAGTGCCAGCAACTTTATCACTGACCCTTATGCCCTGCTAACTTGTAAAAATAGAAGCCTAAGTTAGCATTTCAAACTGTTTTTGAGGAAATATTTTGTCCGGCAGTTTTGATTGTTTTCAGAAGATTTTAAAGGTATCTATTCTGCCATATTTCCAGAAAAAGAGCTATTCTTTCTCTTTGTATTCCTTATTTAATAATTCTAATAGTCCCTGAAACATATGAATGCCTCTGGGCAACTAGGGTGAAGATTATATGTGCAAAAAACAGTAGAGGAAAAGCACAGTCATTATTTTCAAAATATTACCTCCTGATACACATATTCCAGGGTAATTTAAGCCCTAACTTGTATTAGTTGAGGTAACACTAGTTGCTTCAATAAACCCAACATCGTGCAGTGAATCAAAACAATAGATGTTTATTCCTTATATGTCCAAAATGGGTATTCCTGATTAAAGGATGGCTCTGACTCAGGTGGTGATTTAGGGAATGAGCCACTTTCCTTCCTATGGCTCTGCCATTGTCAATCTATGGCTCCCAAGGTCATTGTGCTTATTTGGATCACACTGGCAAAAAATGAAAGAATGTGAAGACTCATGAGTGGCATGTTTTTACCAGCCAGACCTAGATGTGGCACATTCCACTTCCTTTTCCATTCTATTAGCTAATACTTGGTAAGATTGCCACATCTGACTGCAAAGAGGGGTTGCTGGGAAAAGTAGTATGGATGCGTGTCTAGGACAAAGAAGAAACAGGTTTAATAAATAACCAGTCTGTCTCTGCCATGTATTTCCTCCGTGAAACTTCAACCCAACCTGATTTCTCACTTTTCTGAGCTCCTGTTTCACTTATAATCAAGGCCACCAACTTTAGGACCTAATTATCCTGAATTATTTCATGTTTGTACAGTTAAAATCCCCAACTATATAATAACTTCCTTGAAGGTGTGAATTTCGTGCTCAACTTCTTTTTTTTTTTTTTTTTTTGCTGTACGCGGGCCTCTCACTGTTGTGGCCTCTCCCGTTGTGGAGCACAGGCTCTGGACGCGCAGGCTCAGCAGCCATGGCTCACGGGCCCAGCCACTCTGTGGCATGTGGGATCTTCCCGGACCGGGGCACGAACCCGTGTCCCCTGCATCGGCAGGCAGACTCTCAACCACTGTGCCACCAGGGAAGCCCTGTGCTCAACTTTTGAAAATGTCCCCTACCACTCAGTTTTGAACATGCTGTATGCTCTATAAAAAAAAAAAAAAAAAAAAAAAAAAAAAAAATTAAACCTCTGAATGAAAGAAGGTTCTTGTTGTAACAGATTTAGGGATGTGGTGTTGTGGTCTGCAACTTATTCATTATGTTATGCCTTCAACTTTTCTTCTTAGATTTGAAATATGTCGAAATAAAAATTTGGAGAAAACCCCAAACGTCGGGAGTCTGGAGGGGGCACTACAAACAATAGTTGCATTTCCATGGGGGATCAGTTTAATCTGTCTCTGTAGCTTCTTCTGCACTGTTGAAATCAGCCTTTTCAGCTCTCTCTGGGTTGTTTCGAGAATTCATTCAGTCATTCTGAAAATATTTGTTGAGGTCTAAGGAGTGCTAGATATTGTTGAGAGGCAGGGCATTGGGAGATGAGCAATACAGGTAAGACTCTGCCTTATAGGGGGTTGGATGAGGAGGTGCAGACAAACTGCTTTGAGTGAGAAAACACCTTTGTAGTTGGCTTTGTGATTGATACAGTGATGGTGAGGTTCTAGTTATTTGTATGATGTGGGAAAAAAAGGCTTGGTGCCGTCTCAAGCCCTTAAGTAGAGACCTTGCCCTCCTTTTTCCTTTGGTTTAGGTCTTGCTTAAGGAGGCCACCCTTTCTCCAGGCTAGTAGTTAACAAGAAGCAGAGGAATTTAGCTCTTGAATATTCTTCAGAGCCACAGATAATCTCAGCTAAACTGGGCCCTAGGTTATTGGCCTCAGTATCACTCTTTACTTGAGTTTAACTCATTACTTTGTTGCTAGGCTCGATGTTTTCAATGCTTCATTTTATTTTCTGTTGCTATGGGTCTTAGTAAATGAGAATGACATGTGGACCTGAGTTAAGTTGTTGGAATCATAATTTGCTTTCATTGAGTAGTTTTCTTTCTCTTCTGCACTGTACTGTGGATGGGAAAATGCACTGACATCTTAGAAACTCTAATCTATTATCCATCTGCTCGGATGCAAACACAATGCATGTGGCAAATTACTTTATATGCTGATAAAGCCTGTGCTTTGGAAAAATGTTGTGCTGTTTATATACAAAACATTGTTTTGAATCAAGCCATCTAAAATATGCAGATGAAGAAAAGGAAGTGTATTCTGAATACAGCAAAATTGCAGGAAGGGTCAGGCTGCAAAATACAAGATGTGGAGAGTCTGTAATTAGGTATTGACCATGTTTTATTCGATTGAGCAGCTCCTTGGGCTTAGCTCTGACATTGGTCAGAGAATAGCTTTCCAGCCCAAAGGAGTTCACTTTAGAAGATGACCTAGGTGGATAATATAGCTCCCTCAAAAGCCAAGGCAGAGCTAGCCTTTCACTTATTATGTTGTTTCCTTCATGGAACAGGGCATAGAATTTCTGGCAGATGAGAGTAGAGTGCAGAATTTCTAATAAGAGAGATGAAGTTGGGAGGGGGGTACACAGTGCTCTTTTTGAAAATTATGTTCATTTTCTTCTCAACTCTAAGGCTTCTCTCTTATCTTTTTAGAAAAAAAAATCTCTCTTGTTTGGAAGAGTTTCCAAAACTACTCTTTTGGAAATACCAAGTCTCAGCCAAGGACATTAATAAGATATAGAGCCCATGAACTAGCAGGCTGGGTAGAATAGTTAATTTCTTCTACTGATACAATGAGCTACTGAATGGTGTCTTCTCATGTTGAACAAGGGCTCATTTGTATACTTAATACCAAATATTCTGTCACTACAAAGGGTAGGGAAAAAATCTCCACATTCTTGATATGGCCAATGTGAATTTTAAATTAATTTATATATTTTAAGCAAAGTACTCCATGCATTATTATTGGGGTGACCATATATCTTGATTTGTTTGTGATAGTTTGGATTTGTGCCTATTGCCCCAGTGTAATGACTAATACTACCTCTTTTCATTTTCAAAAGCATCCTGATTTGTATGATAAATTATGGTCACCTTACTTACAGTGGTAGTCAATATGTCTAGCAATAGTAGATCCAGTTTGTTTAGAGACCAACTCTTCTGCTGAGAAAAGATGCTTAAAATTAAAAAGAAAGAAAGAAAAAAGAAGTCAGTTTGGAAGCACTGGAGAACCATCAAGGCAATGAGGAATAGCAGAGCTAAGATTTGGGGGCAGGAAAGTCCCCTCATCTAAGAGGTGAGCCCAGCTTTTGTATCTTCTTCTTGAGACAATTATCAATTCCAAAAGTAGTGGCTAAGAGACTGAAAACTTAACAGAGCTTTCAACAAACTCATGGGGTTAGGTAGTCAAGTCCTGCCAAGGAGCAGAAACCCTAGTAAACAACCTCAGTTTTCATTTGGAGCTCTGAATCAAGATGTACCAGAAATAGAAAAACTCTCACAGGGACTGAAGCCAAAAGTGAAATATTTTCAGATTAGTGTCACTAGCTTAGATGCCTGCCAGATGCAAAAGCAAAAATCCTCTCTGGAGGAAGATACATCTTCCAGAGCCTCATGTTCACTAGAGTTTTTCATGTACTATATCTGTCACCCAATGAAAAATAACTAGATATGTGAGAAAATGAGACATAATCAAAAACCAAGAAGAAAATTTGACAACTAAGATATACCTACAAGGGATCCAGATAGTGAATTAATTAGATATAGTCTCTAAAATAACTATGATTAATATATTCAAAGAATTAAAAGATTTAAAAACTTGCCAGAGAACTGAAAATTATAAATAAAAACCTAGAACTGAAAAATATAGTTACTAAAGTTAAAATCTAAATAGATGAACTTTTTGGGGTGATGGAAATCCTCTAAGACTGGATTATGGTGATGGTGATGGTTGCACAACTGAATTAACATACTAAAATCATTGAATATACATTTACAATAGGTGCATTTTATGGTATGAAAGTTATACTTTAATAAAGTTGTTAAAATATGGATGGATTCACCAGATGTAGTTGAAGAGAGAGTTAGTGAACTAGAATATAAGGCAGAAGAAAATACCCAAATAAAGCACAGAGAGGCAAAATAATGGAAAGTAATTTGAAAGATTTGTGAAATATAGTAGAAAGGCCTCATATACAAATAATTGGAGTTTCAGTAGGTAGGGAGAGAGAAAGTGGAACAGGAGAAATAATTGGGGGAAAAAAATGACTGAGAATTTTCCAAAACGAACAAATGACACAGAGCCGCAGGATCAAGAAGCCCTAAGACACCAAACAGGGTCTGTATAAAGAAACTTCACCTAGGAACAACACAGTGTGATTTCTGAAAATAAAAACAAAGAGAAAAGCTGAAAAGCAGTCAGGGCTGGAAGAGTGGGTACCTTTTGTCTTCAAAGGAGCAACGATAAGATTGACAGCTGACTCACTGAAACAATAAAGTCAAAAGGGAATGGATGATATCTTCAAGTTGCTGAAAGAAAACAACTGTTAACCATGAATTCTATATCTACCTAGAAGGATTTTCAGAAAAAACTAAAAATGTTTAAAAAAATTATTATGAGCACATTTATCCTAAAGAAAATACTAAAAGGCATCCTTTGGACAGAAGGAAAATTATCCCAGATGAAAGCTCAGAGATGTAGGAAGGAATGAAGAGCAATAGAAATAATAATTAGTTAAATATAAATAAATACTAGCCATACAAAATAATAATAATTTTGTCTTGTGGAGTTTAAAATATATAAGGAATAAATATATATGATCAAAGTGGAACTCAAGTCTGGACAGATTAATGAAATGAAATTGTTCTAAGCCCTTTATATTGTAAAGGAAGTGATAAAAACTAATTAGTGTTAGCCATTAATAAGTCAAGGGTGCATGCTTTAAACTCTGGATAATCTTTAAAAGAATGATGGAGGAATATATAAATAATAAGCTAAGAGAAGGGGGAAATAGAATAATAAAAAATACTCAAATAATTCAACAGAAGGTGGAAAATGGGAGAAAAAGGATCCTAGACTAGGATCTTATGAGACAAATAAAAACTAGTAGGTTTAGGCCCAGATATATCAGCAGTTATATTAAATATAAACAGAGTAAATACCCTAATTAAAAGTCAAATATTATCAGATTGAACTTTTTAAAAACCTATATACTGCTTTAAAGAGATACACATTATTTAAAAATATACGGAAGGGTCAAATATAAGAGGATGTAAAAAGATATACTATGCAAACACTAACCAAAAGAAAGATTCTATAGCTAAATGAATGTCAGATAAAGTAGACCCTCTTAACAGGCAAAAAGTGTTGTCAGAGATGAAGAGAGATTATTTCATAACAAAAAAGATTCAATTTGCCAGGAAAATAAAATATTTCTAAATTTGTATGCACTTTAAAAACACACACACATATTCTCATACACATACAATTATAAGACCTATAAGTAGAGATAGATATTGATATAGTTAGAAATTTTAACATATCTCTCCTGGTAATTGATACAGTGAGCAGACAGTAAGAATCAGTTAGGATATAGTTTGAACAAAGTTAATTAACAGACCTGATCTAATTATAAAACAGTGCACTTGACAAATATGAAATACTCATTTCTTTCAAGGGCACAGGAGATATTTGTCGACATTGCGCATAGTCTGAGTCATTAAGCAACTCAGCAAATTTCAACGGATGGGGATCATACAGAGTGTATTTCAGATAACAGTGACATTAAACTAGAATTCAACAATGAAAAAGATAACTGAAAAATCCCCGTGTGTTTAGAAATTAAGCAATCGTGGGTCAAAGAAGAAATGACAATGAAAATTAGGTAATATTTACAAATTAATGACAATGAAATATGAGATACCAGACATGGAATACAGCTAAAGCCATGATTAGAGGGATATTTATAGCCTCAAATATATACATTAGGAAAAAAAGTGGTTTAAAAATAAATAACCTCAGCATTAATTTCAAGAAGTTAACAAAGAAAAGCAATTAAAAAATTTTAAAGGTAGGAGGAAGGAAATAATACAAATAAGAGAAGAAAGTAATGAAATAGAAAACAGACATCCCATAGCCAGAATCAACAGAGTCAAAGGACTAACAAAATCAATAAATTCTGGTGAGACTAATCAAGGGAAAAAAAAGCACAAATAGCCAATATCAGGGATGAAGCAAAGGACATCACTATATTTAAATGATAAGGACAGAATGTGATGAATAACACCATGGCAAATTATGAAATGAAATTTTAGAAGAAATGGACAAATTTTCTAAAAAGGCCACTTATCAAAGCTGACATAAGAAGAATAACAGTCTGAGTAGCACTATATCTACTCATATGAATATTCAATTAAAAACCTTACCACAAGGACAATTTCAGACCCAGATGGTTTTTCTGTTAAATTCATTAAATATTTAAGGAAGAAATAACACATTTTTTTCCACAAACTCTTCCAGGTAATAGAAAAAGAAGGAACACTCCCAACTTGTTTTAAGAGGTCAGCAGAATTCTTATACTAAAACCTGACATAAATAAGAAAAATTCTGGGCCAGTTTCACTTATGAATATGGATTCAAAAATCCTAAACAAAACACTGGCAAAGTGAATCCAGCAATAAATTACTACATTATGATCAAGTTGATTATCTTCCCAAACTGTAAGATTGAGGTCATATATTTGAAAATCAATCAGTGTAACTCAGTATATAACAGAATAAAAAATCATACGATCATTTCAATAAATGCAGAAAATGTATGTCTTGTAATGCAACATTTATTCATGATTTTTTAAAAGGGTCAGCAAACTAATTACCAGGAGAAAATTTTCTTACTCCAAGAAGAGTATCTACAAAAAATACCATGTATCGTTAAAAAGTAGAAAACATCATGAGTAATGGATGAAATGTTAAAAGTTTGTTTGAGAGTAAGAAATAAGACAGATATGTCAGTTATCACATCTACTCTTCATCATTGCATGGCAAATCCCAGCTAATGCAATGAGGCACAAAAGAGAAATAAAGATATTAGGATTGAAAAGGAATAAATAAAACTATAATTATTGGGGGATGAAATTACTATGTATGTAGAAAATTCAAAAGGAATTTCAGATAAATTGTTGGGACTTAAAAGTGAATTTAACAAGTTGGCCGGATACAAAGTAAATATGAAAAAAAAATTCTATTTCTACTTATTACCAATAAACAGATTTACAATGACTTTATGTCAGAATAAAAATAATCAAATACCTAGGAATAAATCTAACAAAAGTTATGAAGACCTATGTTGAAAACCATTTGACATTACTGAGAGAAATTAAAGAAGACGTAAATAAGTGGAGGGATATGTTATGTTTATGAAATGGAGGCCTCCGTTTTTTAAAAAAAGATGTCAATCTCAAACTGTCAGCGAAATCTCAATCAAAATCCCAAGAGGGTTTTTGTGAAAATTTATAAGCTGATCCTAAAATTTATATGGAAACACAAAGGACCAAGAATAGCCAAGATACTCTTGAAGAAGAATAAGAAAAGAGGACTTAGTCCACCAGATATTAAGATTTATTGTTGTCCTGCTAGAGTAGCTGGGGGAGTGTGGCACTGGTGCAAGCATAGATGAATAGATGAGTGAAAAAGAACAGAGTCCCCAAACAGACCTGTGTATATACAGACACACTATCAATGATAAAAATCCCATCCCCTTGGGGATGGGACGGCCATTTTTTAATAAACAGCCCTGGAACAATTAAATATCAACATACACCCTTGACCCTAAATTTACACCATACACCAAAACCCATTCCAAGTGAATTCAAGATCTAAATGTGAAAGACAAAATAATAAAATATCCCGAAGATAATGTAGGATAATATAGTCATGACTTTGTCTAGGAAAGGAATTCCTACACAGGACCCAAAAGAAAAAATCATAAAAAAGACAATAAAATTGGACTGTATTAAAATGAAGAACTTACATTCATCAAAAGACATAGTTAAGAGGGTGAGAGACAACTTAAAGGTATTTGCAATATCTATGATTTACATAGGGCTCGTGGGAAGGATATACAAAGAATTCCTCAAATCAGTAAAAGAAAGATAACATAGAAAAATGGGTAATAGACCTAAACAGGAGCTTCACAAAAGATGCTATCCATATGTCCAATAGACTTGTGAAAAAAGTGCTCCACTTCATAAGCCTTCAGGGAAATATAAGTTAGAAACCACATAAAATGTGACTACACTTCCACCCACTGCCTAAAATTAAAAATGACTTTCAATACTAACAGGTGGTGAGGATTTGGAGAAATGAGAATTCTCATACACTGCTGGTGAGACTAAATTGGTACAACCATTTTGGAATACTAATTAGCATTATCTAATAAAATTGAACAAGGGCATATGCTGTGAGGCCACAATTCTAATCTGATGTACAGTTTCAAGGAAAAGTGAATACAAATATACCAAAAATTATGGAGAGAAAAGTTCATAGCACCAGTATTCATAAAGGCCCCAAACTGAAAACCACCCAATATCCATCAAGAGTATAATATAATGTGTGCATGTGTGTGTATGTGCACACACACTTTATGGTATATTTATATAAATAAAAAAACCAATAAAAACAAACTGCACCACAACCTGGCTAAGTCTCATTGGCATTAATGTGTGAAGGGAGCCACACACACACACACACACACGCACACACACATACACACACACCCCTGTGTTTCATTTATATAAAACACAAAACACAGGCTTGATGAAACTATAGTCTTTAGGGATGCATACTTAGATAGCAAAACTATAAAGTGATTACTGTCAGAGTTAACATAATAGTTGTTGGGGAAGATCAGGGTGCTAATTAAGAGGAGAAGGATGAGAGTTTCAGGGGTGCTGTCAAAGTTCTATGTTTTGACTTCAGTGATGATTACCTGGATGTCTGCTTTTTGATAAATCATTGAGCTGTACATCTTGTTGTGTTCACTTTTCTCTATGTTATAGTTCACAATGGAAATTTTTAAAAATCAGTAATGTACCTTTACCATCATTTTCTTGATTTTTAATCAATTTAAATATTACCCCTTGACTTGGTACTGTGATAATTAAGACCTTTTCCCTTTCCCTTCTTTTGAATTGACACCGTTTATATTATTACGTAAACACTATGCATCAGTGAGACCAATGATATACTATGATTACAAATCCTTTCTTGTGCAACTTTTCATTTTTTCCTACTAGTAAACATTGCTTCTCTTTGATTTGTGTATATATTTGTAGATATACAAACATACACTTTCCTTTTACCCTCCCTCCCTTCCTTCTGTTTTTCTTTCTCTTTAATTCTTCCCATGCCTTCTAATAGCATCCCTCAATCTCATTTTGCTCTTGGCCAAACGTATCAGATCATGTACCCCTTCTGTATTGTTTTTCCTGCTGTCATCTGCTGTGGTTGCTCTATAGCCTGTTCTAGAAGAGGTTTTGTGCAGGGATTTCCTTCTCACCTGTGTCCTGTATGGTTCCCATTTCCTGGATCCCATGTTTTTTCTTGTATGGTTTGCTGCTTTTGGTGGAGCATATCTGCTAACAGTTTACTAATGCACAAACATAGGAGTTAAATTCTCAAAGAACTTAATCTTGGGAAATGTCTTTAATTCACCATCTTCCTTAGTCAGCAGTTTGGGTATATATATGATTCTAGATTGAAAATCATCTTCCCTCCATATTTTGAAGGTAATACTAATTGACATCTAGCTTCTCTTGTTGCTGTTGAGAAGTCATATGCCATTTTGATGGTTCATCTTTTCTATGTAAACAGATTTTTTTCTTTCTGGAAGTGGATTTAATCAAACCTTTCAACTGAAAGACTTACGTTCCTGTTTTAGGAAAGGTTCTTACGGATTTGTGTTTACTTGTTTGTTTATGTGTTGTTTTTAATCATTTTCCTCTCACCATTTTCTCTGAACACTTAGAAACTCCGAGAGTTGAACTTCAGACTGATTTTTAAATTTTCTTATTTTTTTTTCCCTTTTGTCTTGATCATCTTTCTGTCTTATTACCTTACTTTCTGGATGGTTTCCTTTTCTTTCTTTCCAAATCATCTACTGAATTTTTTATTTTGTCCATCATATTTTTAATTTCCAAGAACTTTACATTTTTCCTTGAATGTTTCTTTTTGCAACAGCCTGCTCTTTTTTTTAAAGCAATGCCTTCTCTTATCTTACATAATATATTAATTCGTGTTTTTGATATTTTCTTCTGTTTCCTGCATTATCTCCGTTTCCTCAGACTTTACTGTTTTTCCTGATTGCTTAGGTTTCTGACTTGTAGTGTAGGTTTTCCTTGGATGTCCTTTCATATTTAAATGGAAGGTTCTGAAGAGCTTATTGGAAGCTGTGTGCTTCGGGAGGGGGCTTCCTGTGGAGTGGCTGGGCTGGGACCCAGTTTTTTCAAATTTCGGTCTCACTCAGGAGGTTTCCTTCTGGGGCCATTCCGTTTCTTCAGAGAAGGATCTTCTAATCCTGTAGAAGGGATGTAAGTCTGGGTGCTGGTATTCTGATACCCAGCTGGGCAAGGGGCTACAGACACTTGTTGTCCATTTCACCTTCTGTTTTTAGTCTGGTGTCCTACCCCTGTGCTCTTCTTTTCAATTTACCTAGAATTAAAATTGACTTTATGGGAAAGGGGAGGAGGAATCACCTGGTTATGCCCCCAGGAAGTGTTGAGAATGTGAAGGTCTAACTTTTCATTGTAGAGTCTAACTAACCTCCACATCTCACTCCCATAGTGCACTGTGCTTGATGCCTCCAATTCCAAAGCCTTTGTGGGATTCTGTGAGGCTAATCCATTAGCATCTGATCAGTTTTCCCTCGGCTGGAATTTTAGTCTCAGCTTTCTTCAATATGCCTAAATTCAGCCATCACTCCTCTATCTTTAGACATTGCTTGACAGCTCATCTGCTGTTGTCTCCTCTCTCATTCTTTTTGTCTTTGTGGGTTGTGTTAACTCTTTAAGGACAGAAACCATGACTTACACATCTTTAGTTTACTTGCAGGCACAAGCACAAAGGCTTAGGAAACATTGATTGATTGACTGATGCCGACCTCCCTAATCATTGCAGTACTCTGCCTTCTTGCTTTCCTTTTTTTTTTTTTTAATAAATTTATTTATTTTTGGCTGCGTTGGGTCTTCATTGTTGCGTATGGGCTTTCTGTAGTTGCGGTGAGCAGGTGTCTGCTCTTCCTTGCGGTGCGTGGGCTTCTCATTGCGGTGACTTCTCTTGTTGTGGAGCACGGGCTCTAGGTGCACGAGCTTCAGTAGTTGTGGCTCTCCGGCTCTAGAGCGCAGGCTCAGTAGTTGTGGCACACAGGCTTAATTGCTCTGCAGCATGTGGGATCTTCCCGGACGAGGGCTTGAACCCGTGTCCCCTGCATTGGCAGGTGGATTCTTAACCACTGCGCCACCAGGGAAGCCCAGTCTTCGTGCTTTCTTTACCCTTTCCCCCATGTTCTCTCTTGTCTCTCATTTGCCGGTGTGTAGATGCAAATGATAGCATCTCCTTGGGTGCTGCATCCAACTCTTGGTAGGTTCTTCCTTCCTTCTGTCTCTTGGGTGCCCAGCAAACCTGGACCCTGCCGGGCATCAGCCCATTACATGTGCCCAGCACTTCTGCCTCCTTCTAAGCTGTCTTTGCTTCCAAACTGTCTGGAAAAGAGGAGTAGGAAAGGGAAGGGGAATAGCTCTGAGGTGCCCGAAGGGACTGAGTTTCTCTCCCCTGCCTAAGTAGAAACGAGGTGCTCTTAAAATAGCCTTCGAAGCTTTGTGATGTGAATACAGCCACACAGCCGTTCTCAGGATTGGCTTATTGTTGAAAATAAAAGTCTCTGGGAATACGCATGCCACACTTCATTCTCATGGCAGATTTTTAGAAGCTGCATCTTGACCGCTGTTGCTAAGTGGTTTCAGGGTAGCCAACTTCCAGTCCTAGGCTGGTGTTCACAGCATCTCTGATTGATGCTGCATGGCACTCTGCAACTCTTCTCCTGTAGACTTCAGCTGAGTAGGCTTTTTCTCCCTCCTCTCATGCATCCAAAGCTGGGAATGTGAAATAGGCTGCATGGGTATGGGATTCTCGAATTATGAGGAGCGTTGAGACCGTGCCCAGTGGTCAGTAGGGTCCTTCTCCCTTTCCCTTCCTCCTTAGTAACTGGAAAATTGTTTAAGCACGGTCAGTTTCTTTGTCTACCTTGAAATTTTTAAATGAGACTCCTTTGACTTTCATCAGTAATTTGATTTGTAAGAAGTTAATAAAGGTTCTGGTAAGAGTATTGTGTTTTGAATGGCCCATACCTATAGGTAAACTTGAAATGCTTAAGTAAGTCTGGTTTCACGGTGATCTGGAGGGAGGAGTGCCTCTTTCCTAAAGATGATAAGAATACATCGTCTTATAGAAAGACAGATATGGGGCTTCCCTGGTGGCACAGTGGTTGAGGGTCCGCCTGCCGATGCAGGGGACGCGGGTTTGTGCCCCGGTCCGGGAGGATCCCACATGCCGCGGAGCAGCTGGGCCCATGAGCCATGGCCGCTGAGCCTGCGCGTCTGGAGCCTGTGCTCCGCAACGGGAGAGGCCACAACAGTGAGAGGCCCGCGTACTGCAAAAAAAAAAAAAAAAAGACAGATATGTCTTGGGTGGGGTCCAGTGGTTAAGACTCCGCGCTTCCAATGGAGGGGGCACGGGTTTGATCCCTGGTCGGGGAACTAAGATCCCACATGCCGTGCGGCACAGCCAAAAGAAAAAAAAAAAGACAGATATGGTTTTAGTCTCATTATCTGGAAGTGTCTGTGGTAGGCAGTCAGCTCTGCTGTTTAGTTATTGCCAGAAAAAAAATGGTTGCAGTTCAAATACTCTTAAGTGATTTAATTGTTTGGTAGGTGTTTCCGCATCTTAAACTGGTTTATAGTTAATAATATCATACATCGGGTCACTAAATTTGTGGTGTACGTTTTGCAGCTAGTTAATCTTGGAGGGCACACCAAGAAGTTGTCTGATTGGGAGATAGGCATGGTACACCCTTTCCAAGATGTGTGTTTGATTATGTTTTACAAAATTCCAGGCTAGAAGTATTTCAGTCGTGGAAACTTGCTTGCCCATTTGCCTGTATATTAAAGTGTCCTGAAATCCTTGTTGCACAGGGGAGTGTTAGCTCTGCCCACGGGTACTGAGTGCCTTTTATTAGGCTTTGCCAGGTCCTTCTTCATGAAGATGGAAGCTCTACCCCACAGCCCTGCTCTGTCTTAAATCACATCTCTCCATACTTGACAAGCAACACAGATGCCAACCAGGAATTTAACCTCAAAGATGCTATTCAACACTGATCAAACCTTTGATTGAACAAGGCCATGTTTATGAAGGCTTGTTGGTTGTCTGACCCATTCCTAATTTCAGCCTGACTACTAGAAACTCCATATCTGATATAGTATTAGCCTGGAACTTTGATGGAATTGTGTTTTATCCTGCTGCCATTGGGCAGTATCCCCTGTGGACCCCATTGGTGTGTTTGCTGCCTAGGTGATTCCTAGGCTTTATTTGTCCTGCAGATGATTGTTGCTTCTCCCAAACAGTGGTTTTAAAATTTTCGAATTTGATTGTCTTTAGATGAAGCAAACACCCTCCAGCTGTCCCCAGTCCCCACCATTCCCTATCATCTGACACTAGCTTCACTCAGTTACTTTGCCTGCTTGGCTCCTGTGGGAATTTGAGTTTGCAAATCCTCCTTTGCACAGTGTGATGGTTAATTTTGTGTGCCACTTGGCGAGGCCACCTTACTCAGATATTTAGTCAAATACCAGTCTAGACGTCGCTGTGGAAGTGTTTTTAGGTAAGATTAACATATAAATCTGTGGACATTGAGTAAACTGTATAACCCTCCATAATGTGGTTGGGCCTCAGTCAATCAGCTGAAGACCTTAGGAGAAAAAGACTGAGGCCCACTGAGGAAAAGGGAGTTCTGTCTCCAGACTGTCTGAACTCGAGCTGCAACATCAGCTCTTCCTGTGTTCTCCAGCCTGCTGAGCTTCACTGCAGAATATGGAGTTGTCAGCTCCTATAATTATATGAGCCAATTCCTTAAAATAAATCTCTCTCTCTCCCTCTCTCTCTCTCTCTCTATATATATATATATATATATACACACACACACACTCACCCATTGGTTCTGTTTTCTGGAGATCCCTGACTAATATACGCAACAAGGTCTTTATAGAGAGCTACAGGAGCGAACAGTTGGTTTGCTTGTATCTTACGGTGACTGAGTCATGTGACTGAAGATATTTCCCTTTTTACATTGACTTTAAAAGCTTAGAACTTAATCTGCGTCTTAGCTTTAACAGCTTTAGCAAATAAATATTGAAGGATACGGACTGCATGTCACTGGTAGTAGAGGCACACTAAGGGCATGGTGGTAGGGGGTACTGGATTCAGGTTGTACTAGGAGGGCATTTGGTTACCATGTTTAGTTTGAGTCCACCTCCCCACCTCCTGCATTTGGTAGATATGTCTGTCCGTTGGGCTGCTATAACAAGGTACTGTAGACCAGGTGGCTTGTGAACAATCCAATCCTCGATATTTGCCTAGGAGAAATAAAAGCACACATTCACCAAAGATTTGTATATAAATCACCATAGCAGCTCTGTTTAGAATAACCCCAACCTGGGAACAACCCAAATGTTCAAGAGGTGAATTGAAAAACAAATGATGATACATCCGTACAACAGAGCACTATTCAGTAATACAAATTAATAAACGATTATACATGCAACAACATGGATGAATGTCAAAGTGATTTTGTTGAGTGAAAGAAAAATAGTATACTGGGGGAGAGCAGTCCCAGTTCTGGAGGGTTGATTACACAATCAGGTATTGGTACAAATGATTATACACACGGGGGCTGGTGTGGGGGACCTTCTAGAAACCACCTATTCCCTTCTCTTGCCTAAAACCCTCTAGTAGGATGAGATCACCTCCCCTTTAAAGGGTTTTGGGAAAGTGGATTCCACATTTGGCAGTATTTTGTGGTCTATAACTCTTGCCTGTACGTGTATGATTACTCAGTGTAACTGAGAACCCTGCACAGTGGTGTCTGCACAGAACACATTTTAGTTAAAACTGCTCAGCATGGTAGTCCTGAAAAACAATCATCTGAGAGTTTACAAAACTTTTTTTTTTTTTTGCGGTACACGGGCCTCTCACTGTTGTGGCCTCTCCCGTTGCGGAGCACAGGCTCCGGACACGCAGGCTCAGTGGCCATGGCTCACGGGCCTATCCGCTCTGTGGCATGTGGGATCTTCCCGGAACAGGGCACGAACCCGTGTCCCCTGCATCGGCAGGCGGACTCTCAACCATTGCGCCACCGGGGAAGCCCTACAAAACTTTTTATAATCAGGAAGGAAATTATGTCTTCTAATACTTCCATGAGAAACTCATTTTGTTCACCCATTTTATAGATGGCAAAGTTGTGGTAGAAGAAATTCTGAGTCTAATACAATTTCCCAGGCAGTTTGTTTCTGGAAAATCTTAGGAGCAGAATTTCTCTTGATTGGATTTTTTTAAAAATATTTATTTATTTGGCTGCATTGGGTCTTAGTTGCGGCATGCAGGCTTCTCTCTAGTTGTGGTGCATGGGCTTAGTTGCCCCATGGCATGTGGGATCTTAGTTCCCCTACCAGGAATTGAACCCGCATCCCCTGCAATGGAAGGTGGATTCTTAATCACTAGACCACCAGGGAAGTCCCTCTTGATTGGATTTTCAAGACTCTTCTAGAATACTAATCTGGTATCTGGAAGGATGGTCATTGGAGTGAAATAGGTTCAGGTTCAGATTCTGACTTTGCCTCCAATTACCTGAATGACCTTGGACATACTCCTGGAAACCTCAATTTTTTCCCCTTCAAAATAGGAATAATCTATCTCATAAAGTTGGGGCGAAAGTTAGGGGAATATATTTATTCACTTATGTACTTACTGAGCAAAGATTATTGGGTGTCTATTCTGTAGCAGTGAGGAAGATAGTCAGTGTTCCTGCTGTCATGGAGCTGACATTTGATTGAAGGGACAAGGAAACAATAAGTAGCTAAACAAATAAATGTATAAGGTACTATCGGCTGTAAAATAACCATACAAGGTAAAGAACGGTAAAGAATGCTGGTGGGACCACTTTGATAAGAGTGACCAGAGAAGAGTTCTTTAGTCATAAAGGGCCAGCCAAAGGGCACAGTGCATGCAAAGGCCCTGAGGTGGGAAACAGCTTGCACATTTGAGGAACCAGAAGAAGGACCAGTGTGGCTGGGGGTTGGTGAGTTGTGGAGTGAGTAGGAGATGAAATGTCAGGGCCTCATCTCGTCGGGTCTTATGGGCAAGGGAAGTATGGACTTTATACTTGGTATACTGGGTATAATGGGAAACCACCAGGGAATTTTAAACAAAGGAGTTGCCGCGTATGATTTATTTTTTGAACGTTCTGCCTACTGTGTGGAGGATGGAAGCAGAGAGACCATTTAAGAGGTATGATGGTTTCTGGGAGAGAAGGAGCTTCAACTACAGTGGTAAATTGGAACGGTGAGAAGTAAAAAGATTCAGGATGTATTTTGGAAGTAGAGCTCATGGATTAGAAGTGTGGGGAGGGGAAAGGAACAATGGAGGATTATTTGAGGAATTTGGAAGGCAGTGTCCTTTCGTGAGGTTGGAAAGACCTGGGGTGGGGAGCGGAGATCCGGAGTTCTGTTTTGGACAGCCTAGGCTTGAGATGCCTGCTGGGCATGTCAGAAAGGCACTGGACATTGACATCTACAACTTGGGTGGGTGGGGGGGGCGGTCATTGGCACATAGGTGGTGTCTACAGCTATAAGATTGGGTGCTATCATCCATAGAGAAGGGACAGAAAAGAGAAAAGGGCCCAGAACAGAGCCCTGAGCACTCAAATTTAGAGATCCGACCAAGAAGAGATGAGCTAGCAAAAATAACTGAGAAGGAGCTTTCATTGCAGCTGAAGAAGAATTGGGTGTGGGGTGTCCCAGAAGCAAGAAAAGAATCGTATCAACTAGCCAGCGCTGGACACGCTCAATGAAAGTTAGTTTCCCCTTAATGGAAGTAGTATCATTCATTTACTTTAGGTCTTTCAAAGGATATAATATTACCTTTCATCCCAGCATAAATTCAATTTGCAATGGCATTTTTTTTTACCTCTTTCATATGTCTTTCAAGACTGAAATATGGAGCCCCGAAGAGCTGTGGGTTGGTTACCCCTCTTCGAAAGCATACATTGACCAGCTTGCAAATCCACCAAGCAAAGGTCTCTCTTTTTCCGCCTTAAGTTCTCATGGTTTAATTTGCCTGAGTAACCTGCTGTCATAGGTTTTCATAGAGTCCTGACATCTAACAGAGTAATTAATGCTTTAGGCTTTTAGGAACTGTTTCAGGATTTTATTAATCACCGTTGTGATTGCACATATGAATTATGAAGGAGTTATTTTGGTAGTTGGATTTCCCCCTCAGAAAAATTTCCATATTTGTTCATTATGAACTGATGGCCTGGAGAAGAAGAATAAAAAGGAGAATGTTCCCTGGGTCCTGTGCAGGCATTTCAAATTATCCAGAGTCAGGATGACTTCATAGTACATGGACAGGGTGTGAGTTGTTTGAAGTTGGTCCTCAGATTCTTTCTCTTTCTCTTTCCCTCACTGTAAATTAATTAGAGATTCTGTGTGACTGGCCCAAATATATGGATTTTGTGAACTGTTTAAAGATGCATGAACATCAGAAGGAATTTGTGTGTTTTGTTTGATTCTGCTGTGATTCTCATCATTGGAGGAACCACTCTTAGAACCATCATAATTAGTGTGCTATTCTTTGGGGGGTTTTCCAGGAGAAGGAGGGTATCCAGGTAACTGTGAAGAAATGGAACCTACCCTTCTAATTCCTTTTTCATTTTATTTAGGGAAAGCATCATGGATTTTCAAAATTATGTGATTGTATTTGAAATCAGTGTATCAAAGAGGAGCGTGTTGGGTGCTGTCTGTCTAGTCCTTAGGATTCAGTCTGAGGTGTGAAAAACAAAACACCGTCACTGTTTTCTTTGAAACTCCTGCTCGTGAGGCACCCGCTCACCCCAGACATTTGCAGATTCTCTGCATAAATGCTCCTGTGGCTGCAGGTGGGTCCTGCTGGCCATTTTCCTTGGCATGGGGGTAAATGCAGGTTCCCCCGTGCTTGGAGGAAATTTTACTCCATGCCTTTTACCCTGACAAGAGAAGACTTGCTGCTTTACTGGGAACAGGGCTCTTTTCAATGATTAGAGTGATTTTCTGTGATTCTGCCATACTTGGGGAAGATTTTTGAGACTACAAATAAAAGACAGTAGTTATATCAGTGTACGGACGGAGGCAGCCACTCTGCTTAGAATCTGGTGCCTTGACTATTGAGTGAAAATACCTGTTATTGCTCTAACTGCCATTTTTACTCATCCTAAGTGGCCGGTGGGATAAGGGATGGGGAAGGAGCTGGATAAGGCAGGAGGAAGTCCATTTGCAAAGTCAACAGCGGAAGTATTCAGGCAGAGAAGCAGACATCCGACCTGAATTCTGTATAGATAAGGGAAGGATTTGATACCCGCAGCTGGGCCACCCTGCTAATTCTACGGTAGCTTGCTGCAACAGACTAATCTCATGGTATTTTCATCTTGATTTACGTGCATCCTGCTTTTTGTAGGTAACAGCATTTCTGCCAAAGGTGATAAATTTGCTAAAGCTTAACATTCAGATTCTTTCCTCATATGAGTGTTATATAATTATATATACATTTGGGCTCAAAGGTCCCCGTCTAACAAATTCCCTTCACCGGAGTCCCATTTGAGGGCCCATTCTCTCATTAATTTTATTTGACATTTATGTCAACATTACATTCCTCACCTAAAAGGAGAAATCACATGCATACACGGGGGTATGCTTTAAAGTGGAGTATTTAGTTTGGCAGTGAAAAGCAGTCAGCTAAGTCTGCGAAAGCAAAATGTTCTACATTAGTTAATGCAGAGTGGTCTAAAGCACTAAACTGAAGTTGCTCAACAAAGTGCCAAGTGCCCACGCACGTGGCCGTTTTGATATTTCTAACGTTTTTCCTCCAGGGGTTCCCAGAGTTCACTGACATGGTGTCTGGCAGATTAACTAGGGAGTCATCAGAGGGGAAGGAAATGGGCTGAAAATAAATTGTTATGGTGTCAGGAGTGGACGTTGCAAAAATCAAAGTCCTGATTCTTCTCCCACTCGTACTAACTTCAGAGTGAGGAGTTTATCAGTGAAACATGGCGCGTCCAGCTCCCAGTTCTGCTGAGTGGAGAGTTTTATCAACGGCTGCCGCCGAGGCAGGAGGACAGTTGGGAGCCCCGTCCAGGCATCGAGAGTTATATTATTTCTCGGACCACGTGGCCGGGGCATCGCTTAGCGCTTCCAAAAGTACACAAAAGCGTGATCTGGGGTTGTTAACCCTGAACAACAAATGATTGTTAGAGAACCTTGCTATCCTCCGAATTTTTATTTTTATTTTTATTTTTTTGCGGTACGCGGGCCTCTCACTGCCGTGGCCTCTCCCGTTGCGGAGCACAGGCTCCGGACGCACAGGCTCAGCGGCCATGGCTCACGGGCCCAGCCGCTCCGTGGCATGTGGGATCCTCCCGGACCGGGACACGAACCCGTGTCCCCTGCATCGGCAGGCAGACTCCCAGCCACTGCGCCACCAGGGAAGCCCCTATCCTCCGATTTTGAGTCTAGGTTGAATTTCGAATCCGTGGATGCCTCGAGAGAGGAAAGGAGTCAGCTGTAATCAGCATCCAAGGGACTGAACGTGGCAGTTCCTTTTGGTTCCAGAATGCTGACTTTTACATACTTTGTGGTTTGTGTGTTCGCGAGCTGTGTTTTGTGCTTGGCTGTAACGGTAAACTGCAGACTGGGCTTTTGTTTTGCAGAGAATTCACCAGCGGTGGAGAGGACCGGCCTTTGGCATAAGTGGGGGTGGGCAGGTTGTCTAGCCCCCTCACTCTTTTTCATTCCAGTGTTCACACCTACCCCCCCCGTCCCCCAGCCCTGCCAGGCTTCACTGACCCAAAACAAACACTGGAGTCCCCCTCCATGCTGTCTTCAGCATGAATCTAGAGGGTCAAGCGGTTGGTGACCAGCAGACCTGCAAGCCTGTCCAGGTGCCCGGGTCCCTCAAGGTCATCACTTGAGTGCTTTTAACGATGACCTTCTGGAATCAGTATCTCCTGGGGGTCCCCTTGGTGGTCTGGCCACTTCATGTCTCTGAAAGGTAGGGGTTTTATCGGGGAAGGAGAGGAGGAGGAGGATTGCAGTTTGTGAAGGAGAAACTGAGTCTGGGTCGACCTCATCATTGTCAGCTCAGACAACTTTGTTCTCAGCACCTCACGCTGGCTTTAAGGACTTTGTGATTTTCTCACCTGATCTCATCTGATTAAGCTTCTGGCTTGTGTTGCTAGGTTGTTTGGGTACAGGGTGAGCTCTGGCGGTGGTGTGTGTGTGTGTGTGTTTTGTTTTGGAGTTCTGGTGTGCACTTCTAACCTCTTTAAAGGCACTGCATACAGAACTAAGAAATTCATAGTTTTCTGGCTATCAAGGCAGCTCTGGATTTCACAGGGAAGAGCTTTTGAGAGCCGGAAGGGCCACCTTTCATGTGTGGAAAAACCCAGAGAGTTAAGAGCCAGATCTGGGACAGTTCCCCACTCTTCCTTTCCCCTTCTGGCCACTGCCTATAGGATGATCAGAGAAGCTTCCCATTGCAATGCCAGTGTAGTGAGATGGAAAGTGGTGGGAATACCTTTGCTGAGAGCTGATGACAGTTATGTTCCACACCCTAGAATGGAGGGGCCCTTTAAGACTGTGGAGTCAGGGATTTCCCTGGGGGTCCAGTGGTTAAGAATCCACCTTCCAGGGCTTCCCTGGTGGCGCAGTGGTTGAGAGTCCCCCTGCTCATGCAGGGGACACGGGTTCATGCCCCGGTCCGGGAAGATCCCACATGCCACAGAGCGGCTGGGCCCGTGAGCCATGGCCGCTGAGCCTGCGCGTCCGGAGCCTGTGCTCCACAACAGGAGAGGCCACAACAGTGAGAGGCCTGCGTACTGCAAAAAAAAAAAAAAAGAATCCACCTTCCAATGCAGGGGACGCACGTTCGATCTCTGGTCGGGGAACCAGGATCCCACGTGCCGCGGGGCAACTAAGCCCGCACGCTGCAACTACTGAGCACACGGGCCACAGCTAGAGAGAAGCCTGCGTGCTGCAATGAGGAGCCCGAGCACCGCAGCAGAGGATCCTGCATGCCACGACTAAGTTCCCGCATGCTGTAACTAAGACCCAAAACGCAGCCCCCAAAACTAAATAAGTAAATATTTTTTTAAAAAAAGACTGTGGAGTCAAATCCTGAGGCCGTTAGCTCGGGGCGGCAGAGCCAGGACTGACCCCTGGCTCCCTTGAGCCCTTAGCTCAGTCATCCCCCTCAGCGCTTTCTGGGTGCACGAGAGTTAGAGGCACCCACTGACTGACACCTGTTCTCTCTCTCTGTCCTCTTCCTCCTCCTCTGCTCTCTCCCAGGCCGTAATCAACCCCCCAAAAGACCTAAAACCTTCTCAGGGGAGTGTTTACCATGGAACTGATCTGTCCTTTTGAGCCTCTACCTCCATTTTAAACTCAGTTAAATGAACCACCATTCCCTCAGAAAACAGCCATTTCTCTGGATGTCTTGCAGCTGACACCAGTTGCCAATGGGTGTCCTAGTCTGTTCAGGCCGTTAAAACAAAATCCCACAGACTGGGTGGCTTATAAACAACAGAAATGTATTTCTCCCAGTCTGGAGTTGGAAGTCTGAGATCAGGGTGCCTGTGTGGTTGGGGGAGAGCCCTCTTCTGGGTTGCAGACTTCTCATCATAGCCTTACATGGTGGAAGGGGCTCCAGAGCTCTCTGGGACCCCTTTTATAATGGTACTAATCCCATTCACGAGGGCTCTGCCTTCGTGACCCAGTCACCTCCCAAAGGCTCCGCCTTCTAGCACCAACACATTGGGCATTAGCATTCCAACAGGTGAAATTTCAGGGGACACAAACGTTCAGATCATAGCAAGGGGTGACACCTTCCAACCAGCAAGTGGCGAGGGTCTGTTGTGGAGAGGACTGGATGATTGGGGGCGCTGCAGGGGGAGTGGCTCAGATCAACGGTACTTGTAGACAGTGACCATGGAGATAGTTCCCTCTGCCTCCTGTCCCCTTACAAATGTCCCCTCTTTGGACCCTCCTACACTGTTGGTGGGAATGTAAATTGGTGCAGCCACTGTGGAAAACAATATGGAGGTTCCTCAATGAACTAAAAATAGAGTTGCCATATGATCCAGCAATCCCACTCCTGGGCATATATCTGGACAAAACTATAATCCAAAAAGATACCTGCACCCCTATGTTTGTAGCAGCACTTTTCACAACAGCTAAGACATGAAAACAACCTAAATGTCCATTGACAGATGCATGGATAAAGAAGATGTGGACAATGGAACATTACTCAGCCATAAAAAAGAGTGAAATAATGCCATTTGCAGCAGCGTGGAGGGACCGAGATAATATCATGCTAAGTGAAGTAAGTCAGAAAGAGAAAGACGAATACCATATGATATCACTTATATGTGGAATCTAAAATATGATACAAATGAACTTATCTATGAAACAGAAACAGACATAGAGAACAGACCTGTGGTTGCCAGTGGGGTGTCAGGGTGGGGGAGGGATGGAGGGCGAGTTTGGGATTAGCAGGTGCAAACTATCATACAGAGAATGGATAAAGAACAAGGTCCTACTGTAGAGCACAGGGAACCGTATTCACTATCCTGTGATAAACCATAATGGGAAAGAATTTAAAAAAAGAATGTATGTGTGTATATATATATATACATATATATACACACATACATATATATATGTATATAACTGAATCGCTTTGCTGTACAGCAGAAATTAACATATTGTCAATCAACTATACGTCAATTAAAAAAAAAAAGTCGCCTCTTTGCTACTAAAGACCTTGCTTTGTATAAATGCCCTCGCTTCCTTTAGCCTTCAGGCCTGGCATGGAGAGCTGTTCCTGAGGGGACCCCTAGTTCTTGTCCCTCAGAACTTGTACACGTGGCATCTGGCTTGTTGCTTGGCTGGGAATAGGAGCTCAGGTGATGTCCGTGCTGTTTGAAGCAGGGCTCACAAGCAAGCTTTCTTCTCCACACAATTTAGAAATTGCTAGTGGACTAGCTCTTTGGATGGAGGGTCCAGTCCCTCCTGTAACGGAAATATTCGGAAAGCACCCAGTGCCCCTGGTCTTCTCTAAGTGCAGCTTTATTGACATTTGGCTTCTTGTAATATATTTTTAATATACTATGTATGCTGTATCTGAGTAAATCAGTAGGTATGTTTTGAAATTAAATATTTGCTAAGGGCTAGGTTCTCCTGTTGTTAAATTATTGATAACAAACTTCACAGACACTGTATGAGACTGGATGATATATGAGTTTTGAGGGACCTGCCATTTATTAGACTTTATCTGCCCATGAAATCCATTTCCAATTCAGACCATATCTACCTCGGGATTGCTTGCTAGAAATCTAGTCCCAGGTTTCTCCTTATTTCAGTGCAATATCTCTGGCTCAGCACCTTTCCCAAGGTGGCTGATCTAATCGGGGCCCAATCACTTATCGCTTCTCATTTCCTTTGGCAGGTTTGTCAAACTGGGAAGTGCATCTCGGGGACACTCCAAAGCAGTAGTCGACCCACCCCCTTCGCCCTTCTCCTGTTTAGAGGAAGGTGAACTCCCTGAGCCACAGCCCTGCTCCGGGGTCTGTAAACAGAAACAGGACCACTTGTGGTCGGGAAAAGAGAAGTGGTCTCCCTGCATTCCCCGGTGTCAGGGGCTCTCAGGAACCTCCCCAAGATGAGCAGTACATGGGGCTTCCCTGGTGGCTCAGTGGTTGAGAGTCCGCCTGCCGATGTAGGGGACACGGGTTCGTGCCCCGGTCCGGGAGGATCCCAAATGCCGCGGAGCGGCTGGGCCCGTGAGCCATGGCCGCTGAGCCTGCGCGTCCGGAGCCTGTGCTCCGCAACGGGAGAGGCCACAACAGTGAGAGGCCCGCGTACCGCAAAAAAAAGAAAAAAAAAAAAAAAGATGAGCTGTACTCAGTGACCCCGAGCCATTAGAGCTCATTTGCATGGTGTGGCAGGCCACTGACCCCCCAGTCTCTTTCTGCTCGCCCCCTCCTCTCTGACTTCCCCGTAGACAGGTGCATGCTTCTGGCTGCTGCAAGGTCCAGCTGGCAGGAGTACTCTAACTTGTCATCACAGAAATAAAATTTGTCACCTCCATGTTCCCAACCTCTGTTCTTTCATGTTTAACCAGCATTTGGAATCTTTATAAACATGTCAGGGGTTCTATTTTTATTTCCTAATTAATTCAGAAAAGGAGCAGAAGGCATTGCTAATGATAGAAAAGAGAAAGGGGCAGGTAGGACTGAGGGTGGCTTTAGTTTTTCACTTAGAAAAGGCAATTGAATGAATATGGGCGTCCAGCAATTTGAGAAATTACTTGGGGCCTGCCAATGCCTTGGTGATTTTTGGGCTGTCCTGGAAGTGGTCAGAATTTATGAACAGGTCTAAATTGATCAAATATGATGGCAGGCTTTTCTGCTCATACTAACGGACAGCGGTACCTCATTTCCCATGCACAAGGGAGAATAAAAATTTCCACGTATATTAACTTTTTAATTATTTGAAATGTATTCTTTTTATCCCTACTTCTGAAATTATATTCTCTGAGGACATTAAACCTAATTTAACCTTTGTCTTGATGATTCACAATCATCTTTCTAAACATCTGGAACTGTGTATTTTAGTGATTTCAGAATCTTAACAATCTCAAGGGTGTAGTGTTTTAATTAAATGAGCATTTCCTCTATCCATTGTTACCGAAAGGCTAAAATAATAGACATGGAATAATGGAAAGAGTTCTAAACATAGAATCAAAACCCTGCTTCTAATTTAAGTTTAATCATTAATTAGCTGTTTGACCTTTAGCAAGTCTCTTAACCTCTCTGAGAACTTATTTCCTCATGTGTAAAAATGGGAAGTCGGGCCATAATATTCCCAAGGCTGTTTAGATTTCTAAACTTCTATAATCTTACGATGAAGGACCATGATATTCTGTGATGCCAGTTGTCCTAAGGGCTGTTGAGGTTGGGATTATTTGTTTCTTTAAGATATGGTCCCAGACTGCTGAGATTTTCTAGATACTGTGTTGGCGTTGAAGCTTTTTTTTATTCCACGGTTTGCAGACTGTAGCCTCTGGGCCAAACTTGACCCACCACCTGTTTCTGTAAATAAAAGTCTATTGGAACACAGCCATGCTCCTTCATTTACACATTGGTCTGCGGCTTATTTTGAGCTACAAGGGTGAAGTTGAGTCGTCACAACAGAGAAAGTATGATCCATGATGCCTAAAATATTTACTTTCTGATCTTTATCTTTACAGGAAAAGTTTGCCAACCTCTGCATGATCCTTTTTTTTTTTTTTTTAAACTTTCTATCACTTTTCATTGTAACCACTCTCTCTCCCTCCAGGAATCCATTATAATTGACCACATCTCCCAGGCCAGAGGCTAAGAAATCAGAGAACACAAGTGATTAGAATTGTGTTCAAAGAAAGAGTTAATAGCTTTCTGAACAAAAGTTCAAGGGCACAATCTCTGAGTGCAGTGTTGAGGGTGTGAGCTTTTTACCTACTGAGAAATCCTTCTTATTTAAATCTCTGGGTTATTCTGGAGAGTTATTCTAGGTGGTTGAAGTCTTACCACAATTTGAAATTTCTAGAAACAGTTGCTTTTAGGTTGCTGACTGTGGTTATGGATTGGCCGTAAAATCTGCTTCCTGCATATACATGCTGTTCATACATGTGGCATTTCCTATCATGGTGAGGCTCAATGCCAGAATAGTGAACTGAACTTGAGATCAAAAGACCTGGGTTTAGACCCTCCTCAGCTGTCCCATGGCTGTATGATCTTAGGCAGTCATTCCCTTTACTTCCCCAAGCCTGTTTCTTCATCTGTAAAACAGGAACCATATTAACTACCTCATAGGGTGTGCTGCAAGGGATGTGTGTTTCCGCGCCTCCCTCAACTGCCTTTCCCGCCACTTGGGTGGAGCAGGTTTGAAACTGATGTGCCACATATAGAACGTGAAATGGGCCACAGCAGTGGTGGGCAAGATCACTATGCCTTAAAAATTACCAAGTGACTCCAAGTGTTTGCCCTCGTCTACAAGGCCAGGTGAGGAACCCTTGCCAGAGTGCTGGATTGGCTCAGCTCTTGATATAGTCAAACTTTGATTCCTCTTAGGCCTTTGTTCCTGTGTATAGCACCATGGGTGGGAAAGTGAAGGAGTTAGGGTGAGGGGAAAGATGCAGACATTCCTGGGTCCCCGTTGTAATAGCATCAACCCCGATTCCTATCAGCTGCTGCTGATAGTACTGTTTCCTGGCGTGGATCTGAGGCCATGTATGTATAGATGACTGCCTCCCACTCTGGTCTGTAAGTCCCGTAAAGGCAGGAACTATTTTTTTAATTTTAGCTGCACATTTCCATTGACTAGAACAATATCTGGCTTCAACATGTTTATGTTGAATTGATTTGTCATGACCAAGAGTTTCTGGCGGCGTAAAGGTTTCTTTGAGGTTGACTGTCTATGCCAACTGTATGTTTAGGTAGTAGCCATAAAGTGCTCCGTGTCCAAACAGCCCCCTGATGGAGGAAGTAGCCCTTCCCTTAGGGTATAGAAATAGAAGGCAGGCCACAGCTACAGGTGCAGCAGAGCTGGGCTGAAATCTTAGCCTGCTACTCACCCAAGATCACCAAGGCTTTCCACCACTGCTGTTGTTTCCCTGGCTCAGAGGCTGCCACCCATTCCTCACCTCCATCCCTTTTGCCCCTCTGCTGCCCACGGATAATCTGGATCAAACTGTGGGAACTGAAAAGAAAGCCTAATCTACAACTCAGCTTGAAGGTTATCCTAGAAAGGGCCAAACCATCCATGATCCAAGCCATGTGTAAACACATATATTTATGTATATCGTCCCCATGTGTTATTTATGTCTTTTGGGAAATGAATAACAAACACTTGATTCATTCATTTAAACAAACATTGAATCTTTGATTTGTGCCAGGCTTTATGCTAGTTGTTAGGGTTATAGCCCGGTGGAGGCCCAGCAGGTGATCTGGGGCAGGCTGCTTGGGGAGGGGGTTGGATTTATTCTGTGCCATGGGAAACCTTTGGCCAGGTTCACACGTGCGAATGGCACAGTCAAGTTTCTGTTTAGATCATCACTTTTGCTGTTGTGTATAGAGAAGTTCCGAGGTGGGTGAGAGGCAGTCCTGGAGGCCAGGTGAGGGATGTCCCTGCACTAGACAGAATAAAGTGCAGATGAAGAGGACTTTCTCGTGGGCTGGAACAGAAGTGGGGAGGGGCAAGGAGGTCTTGGGATGCTGACATCTAGGAGGTGGCATTTATGGAGATGGAGAAATTTGGGGGAGGGGTGGGAGGACAGATGTGGGGTAAGGGTTTCAAGTTCTGCTTTGAAATTAGGTGCATTGGTGGCACAAGCACCTCCTGGAGCTGGTAAGCGCAAACCAGTGTAACCTTTCTTGTCCTCACCACTCGTGAGTTGTACCACGCTCTGATAAATGACTAGCTTTTTTGTGTTTTTTTTTGCGGTACGCGGGCCTCTCACTGTTGTGGCCTCTCCCGCTGCGGAGCACAGGCTCTGGACGCGCAGGCCCAGCGGCCATGGCTCACGGGCCTAGCTGCTCCGCGGCATGTGGAGTCTTCCCAGACCGGGGCACGAACCCGTGTCCCCTGCATCGGCAGGCGGATTCTCAACCACTGCGCCACCAGGGAAGCCCTATGACTAGCTTTCTTCCTACACGTGGCTCTTCCCTGGGTACCACTTTGTACCTATGTTTATACCATGTCGCCCCCTCAGTAGTTAACACCATTGCTCACTTACAGTAGATGCTCAGTAAATATTTGGAGATGATTTGCCTGCACCAAGCATCCCCAGCTTGTTCACAGAGCTCGACTCTGAAGTGGGAACTCTGTGGGTAAAGGGGAAGAGAGGCAAATGAAGAGGGGTTTTTTTGTGGTGTTGATGATGAAATGGCTATCTTTCTGAAAAGAGACTTCAGATGAATGAGGAGGAAGAAATAAAAGAGAAACCGGATTGAAGAACACGTCTAGACCTTTGGCCCCGATGCTCCCTTTCTTGGCCTCTAGACTTGGAGTCTTAGGTCGACTGTTGTTGGAGTCAGGGTCACACCTGCACACCTGTCTTCTCTCCCCTTTTCCATGTAGCTTCCTTTCTCCTCCCTGTTCTCTTTTTCCCACCTTAGAGAAGACAAGGCAAAGTTTACTTGGAAGAAGAGGAAGAGGAGGAGGAGAGTGAAGCCGAGGGCTTCATTCAGGTGTCCAGGGGCAGGGCTATTGCTTGGAACATACAGCTGCTGACACATACAAACCTGAATGAGTCGTGAGTGTTTCATCCCCTGGAAACCAGCACGATGTACATACTTTTCACCACATTGCCTTGGTGTTCCGGAAGATTGAAGCTGGTGATAGTGGTGGCTCTTATTAACTCAAAAGTGCATTTCTGTGATACGTCCCATCTCCACACCTAGTATTTTTGACAAAGCAAAATAATGAGGGCAGCATCTTGGCAATTTTAAAAGCTAAGCGCTTGTTGCATTTTTTTAAAAAAAGTTATTTCTTCCCTGTAGGAAAGTAAAGAAATCTGTGATAAAATAATAATTAAATGCTGACAGTGCTAAATTTCTACGCTGCGTGAGCTGGCCGCAGTTTCATATCAAAACATTAGGTCATTGGAAGAAAAAAAAATCTGATTAAATACCTCTGTAGGCTTTTCTGATTAGCTGTTCTTAAAAGAGTCCATGACAGTAATGAAAGGGTGCAATTTGACAGCCGCAATTTACTCTTGGAAAAAAAGGTACAATAAAATAGTGCGTATGTATGAGGTTTTTACAGGAATTTCTTGTTGGTCTTTCCTAGTGGGGTTTGTTTCATAATCATTAGTTTCTAGCAGTTTCGAAGCGCCCCCCCAGCTGCAAACATGTTGTATGACTGGGATGAGGGGTGAGGGGACAGTTTCAATGCCAGCCTTCCTTTTTCTTCTTCTTTTTTTTTTTTTTGTCTTCTCCAGGCAGCAGGTTTCGTATTTCTGGGGTTAAATGACCTTGACACGAGCAGGTTTGGGAAATGGAGTGTAGCTCGTCGAGATTCTCTTATCCCCTGTATTAACCTTCTGCATCTGGCAGCTCCCAGTGTCTCTTTGTATTAACTCGCCATGGCATGGGGGCTGCAGGCTAGATTTGACATGAAGATGGAATGATAATGTGGCATATGGTAAATGCAAGGACCACCGCTAATTACTCTTTCTTTTCCCTTTCTCCTTGACTTCTACTGGTGATGGGAGTTTTCTTGAATTTGTGTTTTCCTTTTTCAGCCCCATCATACACTCACCTTCAGTAGATGTTCGAGCAGATGACTTTCTTGTCTATGATGTGATGGATACAGAGTTTGAAACCAAAAGAGGACTTAGGGCTCATCCAGCCTGAATGCTTCATTTCAAAGACGAGGATTCTGGGTCCAGGGAGGGTCACCTAGGAGGTGGTTGCAAAATGGAGCCTGGAATTCAAGTCTCCAAGCCCCCAGATGTGCCTGGTTTTTCCTTTTCTGTCCTACCTCCCAGAAGCTGAAATGAAGCCAGCGTATTGGTGCCCTAGGGCTGCTCTAACGAAGGATGCAACAACTGAGTGGCTTTAAAGCAACAGAAATATATTCTCTCATATGTTTTGGAGGCTAGAAATCCAAGATCAAAGTATTGGCAGGGCTATGCAAACTGAAGGCTCTGGGGGGAACTGTTCTGTGCCTCTCTCCTAGCTTCTAGTGGCACTGCCAATCCTTACCTTTCCTTGGCTGTGGCAGCATAGTTCCAGTTTCTGCCCCCAGCATCTCGTGGTTTCCTCCCTGTGTGTGTCTCTGAGTCTTTTCTCTCCTCATAAGGACACCCGTCATGTTGGCTTTAGGACGCACTTTACTCCAGTATAACCTCATCTTAACTAATTGCATCTGCAAGATCCAGTTTCTGAATAAGGTCACATTCAGAGGTTCCAGGAGTTAGGATTTCAGTGTATTTTTTCAAGGGGACACAATTCAACGCAGAACAGGTGGGCTTGGGTAAGGTTTTCCATGGAGGGTTTTTGGAGACGTCGAACTGCGATGAATCATTATCACCTTCAACTGTACTTTCAGAGCTTGTTCTGTCTTGATGCTTTTCCCGTCAAGTGCAGGAACCTGAGTCTTTTCCATTTATTATTAATGAGGATGATGCGTAGCTTTCACTTTTTAGCAAGGAGTGAGAGCATGTGAGTCAACCCGAGGATTAGCCACAGGAAAAGGATAAAGTTAGAAACAATTCAGAGACAAGATTTGAGCTGTAGACATTATTGTAGAGATTCTCTGAGTTCTTTTTCTGTCTCATTAAAGCCTTCAATTTGGAGAGTTGATTCTCTTTACTCTTATACTTGTTCTATATTTATTTATAATTTAGAATAATTATAATATACAATTTATTCTATATTACTTATTCTATAATTTATTCAGCAATCACAGTTATCCTATTTGTCTCCTTAACTATTATTTTTTCACTATCCCCTCACTCTAAATTCACCTTCTGGAAAGCTTGAAATTTTAATTCCTCTGTCCTATCATGCTCTAGACAAAATTCATAATTGCACCCCATTTCCACCATTGTTATCTCCTTGCGGTTGCCCTAAGGAGCCTCCTTCAAACCAACATGATCTACTTCCTGATCTCCAAATACACAGTGCCCCTGTCCACCTCCATGCTTTGCTCTGGCTCCTGTTGCAGTCTGCAGTGGTGTCCCCTTCTCTTTCTACTCCTCTGAGCACAACCTACCCTCAAAGGCGTGCATCCATCCCTGTTCTCCATGGATGCTGCCCAAATAGGAAGTGATCTCCTCCTGAGTGAAGTCCTATAGAATTCCTTGTCAGTACCTCATTTGGATCTCACAGGACTGCCTTTTAATGCTCTCTCTTTATAGAAATTATGGATTAGCAGCCACAAGCCCTACCTTCTACTCAAGGTTCTGCCGTTACCACTTTGTGTGCCTGTGTCTGATGCTGCCTGTCTCATTGTGGTTCTATGAGGATCAGATGAGATAGAACATTAAAATTATTTGAAACTCATCTATGAGAAGTACTATTTAAACATTTACTACTTAATGTGCCTCAATTTACTCATCTGTAAAATGGACCTATTAATCAGTAGTACCTGGTGAAGATTAATTTAGTAAGGCACATGGGACAGTACCTGGCTTATAGTAAGTCAGCACTAATAGTTAGCTGTCACACTCATCCTCATCCTCATTGTCAGCATCTTTGGATGGAACTGTGTGCCCCGTTAGGACAGAGGTTGTGACTTGGAATTTCCTCCATGCATAGGATGGAACCTTGTACTGGATGCTCCGTAAACACTTGCTGGCTGAATTGTGAGTTCCAGTCTTGTTGCTGTGTGCAGTACTCACATTCTCTTTTTTCTCCCTTTTCCCAAGACATTAAAATTCCCACTGATCACTCTTGAGCCTGGAAGTTTTTAAATGAATAGAAATCAACTCTCTGACAGCAGTGTTGATTTGGGCTCTAAGCCTAAATTAGTTTGATAGGTGAATTGCTGTGAATGCAGATGTCATCATTCAAAAGTGATCCAAATTCATTTTCTTTTGATACCTCCTTATCAGGATGTAACACAGGCATGTTTTGAAATGGAACAACCTCTATTAGTTTAATTGAGCATAGTTTTGACACTGTCAAGGTTTGTGTAATGTCCTCGTAGTAACCCTTTGAAGGCATTGTTCTACAAAATGGTGGGGCAGAAAATTTCTGGTACAGCTTTTGGTTCCATGTCTGGTGTAGGGTAGCAACCCCTGTCATCTCAGTTGAGGCTGTACCTCTTGTACCCCTGAGCTTACACTCAGAGCTGATTTCATCCGGAAGGCACATGGACCCCCTTACCTGTCATTTACTACCAGTGTCCTTTACAACTGGTCTAGGCATGGGCATGGCAGTTGTTACATGTTTTAAATAATCTGGAGGACTCTGTTGGAAATTTCTGAACTGAGACTGTATCTGGATGCCACAGAGCAAAGCTGGGAAGGGGAAACCTGGTTTCCAATGTCAGCTTGTCTAGTAATTGGCTGTGTGACCTTGAGAAAGTTAGTTATGGCCTCAGAGCCATGTGTGTAAAGCGCTTATCCCAGTAACCGGCATGCAGGACGCATTCAGTAAGTGGTGTAGCTAGTTTTATTTTTCTTTCGAATATCCTCAGAGATAACAAAAAGTAGATCACTTGCAAGCAGGTAATACTTGCTGGGTAATGTAATTTTGGGTCCATGACGATAAGTTATTGTAAAGTAATGAGGCTCAGGCTTGTAAACCGGCTCTGGAGTCACTTCTAAAATCAGTGACAGGACTTCCCTGGTGGCGCAGTGGTTAAGAATCCACCTGCCAATGCAGGGGACGTGGGTTTGAGCCCTAGTCTGGGAAGATCCCACATGCCACAGAGCAGCTAAGCTTGTGCACCACAAGTACTGAGCCTGCGATCTAGAGCCCACGAGCCACAACTACTAAAGCCCGTGTGCTGTAGGGCCCGCGTGCCGCAACTGCTGAGCCCACGTGCTGCAACTACTGAAGTCCGTGCACCTAGAGCCCATGCTCCACAACAAGAGAAGCCACCGCAATGAGAAGCCCGCGGACCACAACGAAGAGTAGCCCCCACTCATCGCAACTAGAGAAAGCCCGTGCACAGCAACGAAGACCCAATGCGGCCCAAAATAAAATAATAAATAAACAAATAAATAAATGCAGAAGGAATGACAGAACTAGAAAATTATTTAATAAATAAATAAATAAAATCAGTGACAAGATTACTACTTTACATAAAGCCAGTGCATCCCAGGGCTAGAGTTTTGCTGCCCAAAGCTTCCGTACCAGGACTGAGTTGTATGGGTAACTGGGGGCGGGGCATGCTTCCCCCTCTTTGCGTCCAGTCAGGACAGGTGGAGTGAGGGTGGTTCCTGGTTTCTCTCCGCATTCCTTCACCAGTGACCCTGGGGCTGCACGTGGCCACAACCTGGTCCAGCTCCTTGCCAATGCTCGTTACTGGCTTGTGCAAGAAAGACTAGCCTGGCAGACCCTCACTGCTCTGGGCAGACTCCCTCTCCCCAGGGTGTATTTTTGAGTGAATACAGCTGCCTGTTTCCCTTCCCTGTTGCTGCCTGGTCCCAGAGAATAACTTGACTCTTTCCCGACACCCTCCACTCAGTGGTAAGAGGAACTTGGCTGCCAGACGCTATTTGTACAGAGAAGTTCTGATACATTGTGTATTGTAATTGTACTTTGTTATCTTTTGGTAGTGCTGTGCCTTCCTCCCGTGCTGAGAAGGCAAGTGAGAATCTTAAAGTGATAAATAGGAAGAAGTTCTGTGTTAAGAGAGGCCTAAGCCTGCTCAGATGTCAATAGGTTTGCAGGAATGCATGGAGCATCTCAGCCAGGTAGCGAAAACTAAGTTGTACCCATCTTGCCCCGTCGTCACCCCTGCTTTCCAGCTGCCTCCCCAGGGCCTGCTGGAGCCTCCATGATGGTCTGCCTGGCCTGCTTCCTCCCTCACCCCTGATGTGGCTGGATGTGCTGGACCCCTGGGCTCCAGACCTAGGCATCTCTCCTCACTGCACGGCCAAAGCTGGCTCAGCCTCCCCTGAGGGATGGGCTTGCCCAAATCCTAGGACAAATCTTGATCTGAGGCAGGGTTTAAGGAACTCCATTCCAGAATCCTTGTTGCCTAGTCCAACCTTGACCTTGAGTCTTGGTTCTTTTTATAGGTTCCGCAAACTGTTCCCTACCCTGTTTCTGTGCCCAAACCTCCTGCCTTGTTTACCTGGCTGAGAACCCCAGGTACTGAAAGGCCTGTGATCAACCCTGCCCTGTCCATGCAGTAGACCCTGCCTCTCAGTACCAGCCCAGCAGATGGGGGCTCTGCTCACCTCTACCCACCGTCTGCCTATCAGTTTTGCACTGATCCTTTCCTGGTTCAGTCACCCTGTTTCTGGCTTCATACTGCCTCTTTCCTGTACTAATTCACTTGTTCTTTGCCCCCTACCCTTTGTATACAGTGGAGATATTTCATGGCCAAGATATGCTCCTGGACAAGATAGATGATAGAGAAAGAGAGAGAGAGAGAGAGAGAGAGAGAGATTGTCTGGAGAAGTAGAAGCAAGTCTTTAATATCCATCTTCGTTGTCCCATCAATAACTACACATTGTTAATTTTTATATCTGAAACCACACAACTCAGATTGGGACTTGAACCCATAGGCCAGGACTTGAACCCGGCCAGAACCCAGGTTGGGACTTGAACCCACTGTCTTTTAATTGCAATCACACACCTGGTCTCAGGACTTAATGAAGCTCAGGTTTTCGATGTCTCGTTGCAGAAAGAATTCAGTGAGAGACAAAGTATTAGGTAAGAAGTGGATTTATTTAGAGAGAGTCACATTCCAGAGACAGAATGCCATCCATCTCAAAAGGCAAGAACGGCTTTGGGAGTGTGGGCCATCTCAGAAGGTGAGAGGACCCAAAATACGGTGTGGTTCGTTTTTATGGGCTGGGTAATTTCATAGGCTAATGAGGGGGAGGATTATTCCAACTGTTTTGGGGATTTCCAGGAACTGGAAATTAGCCTCAGAAGTGTCATGGCACCTGTAGGTGTGTCATTTAGATGCTAATGTATTACAGTGTGCGTGTAATGAGGCTCAAGGTCCACTGGAAGTCGAATCTTCCGCCATCTTGGACCTAGTATGTTCTAACCAGTTTTTGTCATGTCCTCAAAGGCTATGTCATTCTTTTAAAGGTTTTGCCCTGCCCCCTTCCCTCCTGTTTCACATCTATAAGGTTCCTGTATCTTAATTTTTTCTGGCTGTGCTGCGCAGCATGTGGGATCTTAGTTTCCCGACCAGGGATCGAACCCGTGGGCCCTGCAGTGGAAGCGCAGAGTCTTAACCACTAGACCGCCAGGGAAGTCACACTCTATCTTAATTTTTAAATTTTAAGGTATTTTGTCTACACTTGCTTTTTTGCCTTATGTTTTGGCTTTAGTACCTAACTTCTGCATAACATGAGATCACATTTTGTGTGATGTCAAAGACCTCCTTCACACTTGCAGTGGAATCTTTGCCTTTGGCACCTGTCCCACCTCGGCGAGCAGGTCTACTGCTGAAGACCTGCCAGGAGGCCCGGTCTAGCCAGCTAACCAGGCAAAGTCCCACTGTAGGGTGGCACCTCAGCCAGCTCTTGGGGCTGGCTGGCTGAAGCCAGTAGGGGCGCCACTGAGAGTGAGTTGATACCCTTGGAATGGTCCCTTTCATGCGTTCAGCTGCATTGCACGTGGGACAGGAGCTGCAGCAAACTGCCATGGAATTTCTGCACAGTCCTGACATGCTTACTCTCCCAGGACTTGAGTGGAAATTAGGAGGAGCGTTTTATGGAAAGGACTGCCTTTGAAGGGAATGAATGAATGACACAGTAACTAAACTTAAGGATGAAATTGGCACCTTTCACTAAAGGCTCAGATTTATGAAACATCGCTCATCATATGCTCTGGCCACACCGGCTTTGAAGACAGTCGAGAGCTTGGGTGACAATCTCAGGGTTTTGGATCTAAGTCCCACCTAGTGCAGTTTGCTGCTGGTGTTCCCCCCAGCTTAGCACCTGAACGACTGCTGGGCCCAGCGAGCCCTTTTCTGCCCTGTAGGGTCTGGTGGCAGCTCTGATTGTATTTTTCCTCATGATGCTTTTGTCCCCATCACTCACAGCTTTGGATCCCTTGCCCCACTGCCCCCCATCCCCCGCCCCAGCAGAGGCGGGGGAAGCAGAAGAAGGTCTTCCAGCTTTTTTAGAGCCTTCCTGTCCCTTTTCCCAAATTAGCTGGGTACTTTCCACCCCACAGTCTCTTCCTGGTAGACTAGAGACCAGCTCCCCAGGGACGGGCTGGAGACTACGTGGGCATCAGTATCCTAGGTTGAACCCAGAAGCACTCCTTGTCAATAGCACCAAGTTGACAGACCCCTATGGCTTGTGACCTTCTTCTCCTTTGTCCTGGGGGCGCCTCCTCCTGCCCCCTCGTAGGAGTTCGTGTATTCCTGCTCTCCCCCAGGACATTCAACATGGGAAGGCCTCTCCAGGGTCCCCCTCTTCCTGGGGAGGATGTATGTCAGTACTGTTCTATCTCCCCTCCACCCAGTACTCGGTCCATCCAGGTTGGTAATAAAAGGTTGATAGCTTGGTGATGTACAATACATGAAGAGTCAGTGCTTGTCCATGCTTTGGCCTGCACAACAGAATGAGAACAAATAAAGTTTTAGTTTCCTTTATTTGCTATACAATGAAAACTGGCCAGGTAAATAGAAAATGCAAATTCATCGTTAGAGAAGAAGAGAATATTTCCTTTCTCATCTTTTCTACAATCTAAGAGGCATTTTTTTTTTTTTTTTTTTTTTTTGCTGTACGCGGGCCTCTCTCACTGTTGTGGCCTCTCCCGTTGCGGAGCACAGGCTCCAGATGTGCAGGCTCAGCGGCCATGGCTCACGGGCCCAGCCGCTCCACGGCATGTGGGGTCTTCCCGGACCGGGGCACGAACCTGTGTCCCCTGCATCGGCAGGCGGACTCTCAACCACTGCGCCACCAGGGAAGCCCTAAGAGGCATTTTAATGTAGTAAACACACACCAGAATGCACGCACGCACGCACAAATCATTAGACTAAAAGGTAAGCTACATGAATTCTAGTCCTGGCTACAAACTTCCAGTGAGCTTGTTGGTCAGACCTACAAACAAAACCTTGGCTTCCTCACCTATAAAATGGAGAAAATATTTTTATGCCTGCTTACTAGCTTATTGCAATTATTAAATTAGGTGATGTATGCACGGGCTTAAAGAACTATACAAAAGACCAGTTTGGAGGGGACGTCCCTGGAGGTGCAGTGGTTAAAACTCCATGCTTCCGATGCAGGGTGTGCGGGTTCTATCCCTGGTTGGGAAACTAAGATCCCACATGCCACGCAGCGCGGCCAAGAAAAAAAAATTAAAAAAAAAAAAAAAACCAGTTTGGATATCATTTGCTAGAGACGCTGCCTTTACTGAAGAGAAAGAAAGTGGTAGAAAGTCACCTAAGATATGGACATGCAGTTGACAGGATAGGAAATAAATGGCTCTTAAATATATGAAAAGATACTTACCCTCCTGCTAATAAGAGAAATATAAACTAGAACTTTAAGAGATCATGTTTACCTGTCATGGTTGGTGCCATGTATTAGCCAAGGTGAGGAGAAGCAGACACTCACATTGCTGAGGGGAGTATAGATTGATACAGTCTCTAGAAAAAGCACTTTGGTAACATTAATTGAAATAGAAAATGCATATATTTGGAGCAAGCAATTCCATTTCTTGAAATTTATCCTACAGATGTGTTTGTACTTGTATAAAATTAGGCATCTCTGTATTTACTGATAGGGATTGACCTTGAAGATATGTTGAGAGAAAAATGCAAAGTACAGAACAGTTTATAAAAAACATGGCTTTTGTCTTTTCACAAAGAAAAGAAATGCTAATATTTGCATAGATTATATCTGAAAGGATACACCAGATTTAGATCATTGTTTTAGGGTTTTTTTCTTTCTTTTCTTTGTCTACCGCCACCCACCCTACCCCCCTCCCCCAAACACACACACACCCTTTGGTGGTAATTGCTGGTTTTTGTTTGTTTACTGCCCAGGAGTAGAATTGGGTGGCTGGTGACAGGGGGGTGATAAGATTACTTTTCACTGCATATCCTTTTGAACCTTTTGAATTTTGTCTATAGGTAGCTATTACCAACAAATTTAAAAAATTGAAACAAAACAAAAGTAAACGAAAAATCAAAGTGAACAACAAAAAAATATGGACGAAGTCCCAACTCTCCTACTTTCTTATTGCTAAAATAAAGTAAAATAAAATGAAAGGAAGAAAGCCACTTAAGAGGAATTACTCAGGGTTGTTTTTTTTTTTTTTTTTTCCCTGCCCTTTACCATGCTTGACTTTCATATGCCTCTTTGTTTGTTAGAGTATTTTCCTTTCACTATTTGGAAAACTAACTTGAGCTGGCTCTTTACAACTGCAAAAGGAGATTTTAGTTTCACGATTCTAATGAACTGAATGATCGTGTCTGTGCTCTCTCCTTGATCTGCCAATCTTTATTTCTGAGATCTGAGTAACCCTTGAAAAGTTGTGAGCATCAAACCTAACCTAGATATTCATCTTCCCTGACTTCCCAATGAGTGATGGAGCTGGCTAGAAAGGACCCTTGGGGCCTGCCGCCCAGGGAATTAATCTCCGGGGTAATCAGATAGCTGTTCAGGGACTGTGGATCCTAATTGGGTATTGAGCATTTTGTTAAGTGACTCACGTTCTGCCTTCCTGCTTTATTAGAAATTACAAGTTGTGTATCTGGGGATCGTACCGCCTGAGTTTTGCTTTCTTTATTTTTATATATTATTTAAGCAAAAGGCTCTTTTAATGGGGCTTGTCTTTTGACTCGATGAACCCACAAGCACTACTTCATAGAGTTAGTTCTTCTTTACCAAATTGTCCCCTTTGTGTAATTATGGAGAACTGTGTGTTCTCTTTGCTATGAAGACCAATTGGAGCCCCGTGGACCAGGTGGGGTCTCTTGAAGATTTTCAAATGAAGAGGCCCTCCGTGAACACGTGCCATTCGAAAAAGCCCCTTCATGTTGACTTATCATGCCTTTCAATTAGGAGAATTCACCACAGCCCATGTGGAGACGCCCTCCAGGCCCAGTAAAGAGCTTGTTTTATTGTGTATACGGACAATTTGGAGTTAAAGGCTATCTTCAACGAAGGGTCATGTTTACATTTCCATTGTGAACTAAAGTCACTTGCTTGTTGGAATGGGGTTCAGCTTGTTTATACATTATTCATACCTGTAAGTCAGAGATCATACGTGTGGTGTGACACATGTGTGAACTGCATGCATGTATTTGCTGATAGGGACTTGAGTTTGGCTAATATTTTCACAGAACGTTTCCAGCAATCCTTACAGCCTCGCTTAAGCAAACAAATAGCTATATCCTTTGCAAAACAACTGAGCACACAATTCTGAGTAATTTTTCAGATGCTCTTTACAATGATTGGCCCAAGGCCTATCCTAACATCATGTACTATAGAAGCAACTCTGAGTTCTTTGAAGAAGAAAGATAAATCTCAAGGCAACAGATTTCCTTCTGTTTTCCTTCAAGTGTTTGGCTCCAATTCAGTAATTAGTTTTATGTAGCTTATCAAATCATGAAAATGATGGCATACAGCATTATTACCTTTTCTTAGGTGACTATTAGAGGAGATTCCCAGAACCCCTGGATTCCCAGTTTTTTGGGGTCTTGCAAAAGAACTTTTGCCATGGCCTGAGATGAAAGCAAAAGCAAATAAACAGCTCTGGCAAGTGAACGTTCTAGTGCCCAAGATTGAATCATCAGGGAGACCCTAAAATAGAGTGTACCCCAAGACAGAAGATACCTGGCAAAAAGGAAAGAGAAAATGTTGGGGTGGAGGTCACTGGGCCTTTCTTCTACAAGCGTGTCTTGAGTACTTACTATATACTCAACACTGTGCTGGCTGGGCACACAGTGTGCAGGGATGCAGTGGTTGACCAGAGAGACGGGACCCACCATAAGGAAGAAACACAAGTCTAGATGCCCTAGAAAGTTGTGTGAAGGCAGCAGTGGGCACAAGGCTCCCCCTCACCACCCTGTGGGGGACGTTATCCCACCTTGGACTCCTACTCAAGAGGTAGCATTGGAGGGAGCAGGGGGTACCCTTTCTTTTGGGTTGGGGGGAGATGGGTTACAGAGATATAGTGGTGTTCGTAGGAAGCACAGGCATTGGTAGGGCACGTGGGACCAGGGATGAGTTAGAAGGCGGGTGGCAGCAACAGAACCTACTCTGCTTCTATCACTTTGATGTGAGTTTCACAAAACTGATCTGAATGGTACAGAAGATTGAAAATAAAGGAGGTTAACCCCAGAAAGTTAGATCTATAACTCTTGATCCCCTTAACACAGCGGGGTGCTCCTTATAAAGGATGTTTTCCCCTACCTCACCATTCTATCATTTGCTGTTTTAAAGAACCGGCTCTTTTGCCTTGTGCCGCAGCAAAAATATTTCTACAATTCTTTGTAAGTAAATGGAGTCTTAAAGCTTAAACCTCTGCCCTGGGCAAGGAACCAAAGGATGTCATTGTGCATAACTTCAAAGGCTGATAAGATGTTTAAGGTCGCTGCTCTCTGAAAGAGTTTCTTTCTTTTAAGGCCAGCCAGAAACATTCTTGTACACATCCCACCATTATTCCAGTGAGAAGCAGAAGACCGTTTCTTCAGTGCGTTGAGGCTCTCGTTTTTTTTTTGTTTTTTTTTCCCCCGCATGTCTCTACCCCACAGAGTATATTCTCTCTCTCTGCCCTACAGTGGTTGCATTGTGCTTTGGATGATGGATGTCCAGTAAGCATGATATTAAAGACACTACCTTTTCCATCTGGAGGAATCAAAGAAACAGTGGTTCTGTTGCATTATTTCCATGTTTGCATGAAGCAGTCACTCAAGGACTTGGGGGTTCTTGATATTTTGGGGATTATGACTGGTGTGGCATAAGCTGGTGAAACATCTCTGATCATCCAGCATTTAAAGTCTCTCGGTAACAGGTGACTCAAGAGAAGTTCAGGGTCTACTTTTGTCAGGGACACTTCTCTCTCTCTTTTCAGTTTTATCCCTGGGCACTGCAGAATGTGTTGGTTTCTCTCTGTCACCAGCAGGCGGTTTGATGCCCTCAACCTATGAAAGCAGGGGTGGAAGATTTTTAGTAAATTGTCCAGGAAATAGGAAAATACTGGCTGTGCTGTTGGAAATGTTTGCTATTTACTGCACATTCTTTCACACAGAATATCTTCCAGCTAAACGGGTTTTCTATACATTCTGATTTTGAAAATGGAGGCCCGCACTGTCAAGTCTAGGAGGAGAAGGCCCCCGGGATAGAAGGGATGGAGCTCTTGAAATGATTCATTACCCACTAGCTGGTGGAACGTGGATGCTTTGATGGCCAAAGATGGTGATGCCTCCTTTGCGTCTTAATAACACAGTGCTCAGAGCTCCTAGGTGCTTTACAGATGCCTGTGGGTGGCTTAATAAAAGTATAATTTAGGGTTCTGGTGCTTGCTTGTAGTTTCCCTTGTTCCTCGCCTGGATTCCTGGCCCAGAGAATAGAGACAAAACTCTCTAGTTCTGCCTTATGATGCCATTCTGCGTTACTGCACTCCACGGGCACCCCATCGCTGCCTGCCATGGAAGGAGCATTGGCCAGCCTGCCAGAAAAAAATGTAACGAAAGTGAAGACTTGGGAACCTCACTGTTTGAAGCTCCCGTTCTCGCATTCCAGACCGAGGCCCTCAGGCAGACTGGAGATAGCTTAATACAAGCATATTTGTAACACTCCGGTTCCAACCAGATCAAAGGGCAGTGAGCCTGCCTGGGCTGCAGCTTCCAAGTGAAAACTGGACCCTGGAAGTGAGCCTGTGTGACTTGGCCATGCCTTGAATCCGAGAAGAAATACCAATTCTGTTATGGATGTTTGAGCCATCGGATGGAGACTTTGAAGTCTCTTTGCCTGTAAAAAATTGGATTCGGTGCCTCCCTCAACCTGCCCCCACCTTGGACTGGTTTAAGATTTGGGGTTTCTTCCGAAGTGGTGCTTCTTGTTGAGGCTGTTGGGGAAAATGAAGTGATCACGCAGAAGCCCAATAGGTGCTGGACTGCTGGGAGCCTGGGAGGGCTCAGCTCAGAGGCTGGATCTCTCGGGATGTTCCAGATGTTATTGGGATTGGATGACTAGAAGCACTAAAGCTGCAGGTAAAGGGGAGCCTCACTTTCTTTTCTTGAACAGACTATGGAAATGTTGGTGTTTTTGTTGACTGAATCAGTTTTTTTCAGACTTTTAGGTTCCCTGGATTAATAAGTTTCAAAAGAAAATTTTCTTCTTTTTTTTTTTTTTGGCAAGTAAGGGCTTTAAAAATTGCCACTTGTTAGCACTATAATTCGACAAAACAATGGACGTTCGAACAAACCAGGAAAAAAAAATCAGTAAGAACTTAATTTCAGAATAAAAGCAATCTTTTAAATATAATACATTTAGCATTATATTTTTAAAAATCCGTAATACATTGTTAGGATTTTTCTCCTTTTGCCTCTGGCCAGTGAAAACTTTGTCACTGACGAGTATTGGTCTGTGAACAGGTATTTGAAAACTATACTGTTAGGCTGTTAGGCTACATATATACTATATAAACAGACATATATACGTACATACAAATTGAAAGAAAAATAATTATTATGATACTAACACATTTGCATTATTACAGAGTAATACATGTTAATTACAGAGTATGTTTACATATATTATCTCATATGGTCTGTTAGTGTATGCCTTTGAAACATAAATTAGTCTTAATAGCCTAAGCTAAATAGAATTAAGAACAGAAGGGAAGCCTAATGTTTAAACTGTTACTGTCCTAGAGTCAAATATGAATAATTAAAAAAATTATCCACTGCTTTGATTTTTCCATGTCTCTGCTACTCTGCTATGTTAGTGAGAGTAAAGAAACATAATACTGTGATGATATGCACACATCTTTAGAAACCTATGTATAGCCTACTCGCATTCACACTTATATTTATGATTTCTTTTCTGAATAAAAAAATCAGAGCATATATTCTGACGAACATAAATAAACATGTGGGGAAAAATAAAATTATCTGATATACATTATGAGAAAAATCTGCGGACTCTGTGGGGCAGGGGTTAAGGGGGGCAGGCAGGGGAGGACGAGAGGGTGGACGAGTGAGAGAGAATTTTTACTCTAAGTGAATAGGGGTGTTTCTAGTCCCAAACTTGTATTTAAAAACAAATGTGTATTTTGACTTCAGCTCAAGTGTCTCTGTCTTGAACATCTGAATATAGGTGTTTCTGATTTTGAATGTTCTCTTCGAATAAAATAACAGATATTTTCCCTTTGCCAGCTTCTCCTTCCAGCTCCTACTGGCTTTCCTAGGATTTCAGGCTCCCTAAGTTTCCCTAAAGGAGGGCACTAGCTTCGGTATTCTGGTTTGCAAGAGTTTCTCTGAAGCAAAATCTATTGCAGGACCAGTAGCCTGGTTGCCCAATCGCGATCTTATTTTGAAGACCCTCAACCAAGGCAGAACTTCAGTTAGGCAAGAATTTATTGGTCAATTAATTACTTCAGGCAGTGATAGTTCAGTAAGTGTCTGGGTGCCTCATCCATGTCAGGCTTGGTGCTGGGCAGTGGGGATACTAATAGAATTCAAGATAAAATGGTTTCTACCCTTGGGGAGCTACCAGTCTATTGGGGAGACAGACAAACCAGGACACAACAAATAATAAATTACAAATAGTAATGAATCCTGGATAGGAAACATAACAAGGTGCTATTATCAATAAACTTGGAAGAAGCCATCTTGCAAACTCATCAGGTAAAGTGAAAATTTGACAATCAACAATTGGCTGTTGATATTGTGTGCGTGTGTGTATGTGTGTGTGTGTATATATATATATGAAAAAGATGAAGGCTATATAATACATTTGTAAGGCTTTTATAACATAGGAAATAGTTTCAAGAAAGGAAAACATGAGGAAAAAATTTCATCAACTCTTAATTTTCTCATGGCCTCTACTTACTGAATAATTCCTCTGCAAAACTACAGTTTACTAGATTACTTACATGGTGCACAAGGTACTCCAATAGGAAGGCTAGAGCTGGTTGGCTGACTTAACAGTCAGCCCACAGGCTCTTTTTTCCATGACACAGCACTAAGGGTTTGGCCAGATATCTCAGATTACCTACAAACTAAAAAAAAAAGTTTTTCAATTTTTCAGGCGTTGTATTTACCCACCATTTTGTTTTCTTCCAATGAAAAACAAAATCACCTAACATTGAACATCTGCTCTGAATAAGGCCCTGAGCTTGCTCGTGGGGAACATACACCTGGTAGCAGAGAGAATGGTTGTATGCACAGGATGTATATACAGTAGAGAAGGTTCAGTGCAGGAGCAGGGCTGCAGGTAACAGGAAGAGCTGAGTGTAGGGGTGGAGGGCACAGTTAAGAATTTCTGGGGCGGGGGGGGAGGGCTTCCCTGGTGGCGCAGTGGTTGGGAGTCCGCCTGCCGATGCAGGGGAGACGGGTTTGTGCCCCGGTCCAGGAGGATCCCACATGCCGCGGAGCGGCTGGGCCCGTGAGCCATGGCCGCTGAGCTTGCGCGTCCGGAGCCTGTGCTCCGCAACGGGAGGGGCCGCAACAGTGAGGGGCCCGCATACCGCAAAAAAAAAAAAAAAAAAAAAAAGAATTTCTGGGGTGGCATTCAGACTCGATCTTAAAGAGTGGGCAAGCATTAGACTTGTGGAGAGTGGCAGTGCCGTGCACCTGCTCAGCCACCTGACAAGCTCATGCGAAGACCCATTAAGCCTTTTTCATACTAAAACTAACAACTCTTTGTTTCCTGAGGGCATATGTCTTGATAGGGAGCGATGATAATATATCGATTTCCATCAAGTTGCATTTTATCATCATAATGGTTACAGAGGAGGCTGCTTTTAGTCCCGGCAGTGCATTTTAATGTGTTGCAAGAAACATGGAAGTTGACGAAAGGCATAATGGATCCATAATGGACGAGGGGCTGACGAGGCCACAAATGGGACATGCCACGTCTGGAACACGAATGCTTCGCTTGGAGTCATGTGCATTCTCCACATTAGAAGGGGCCGATGGGCACAAGCCGGTTTTGCCTGGAACTCCAAGGAGATGGGTGGGCACCTCTGCTGGGCTGCTTCATCTGGTTGCCTTTGCCTTCAGCATCCCCTGTGGTGGCCCTGTGGCTGCTAATGACCGACCACAGGTTCAGGATTGCACGAGAAGAGGATGCCTCTGTCCGTGCAAGTATGTGCAGCTTTCTGAACAAAAGGATTTTTCTTTTTTTTTTTTTTGCGGTACGCCGGCATCTCACTGCTGTGGCCTCTCCCGTTGTGGAGCACAGGCTCCGGACGCGCAGGCTCAGCGGCCATGGCTCACGGGCCCAGCCGCTCCGCGGCACGTGGGATTCTCCCGGACCGGGGCACGAACCCGTGTCCCCTTCATCGGCAGGAGGACTGTCAACCACTATTGCCACCAGGGAAGCCCCGAAAGGATTTTTTTTTAATTTTTATTTTTTATTTTGCCATACCGCACAGAGTGTGGGATCTTAGTTTCCCGACCAGGGATCGAATCCGTCCCCCCTGCAGTGGAAGCGCGGAGTCTTAACCACTGGACCGCCAGGAAAGTCCCCAAAAGGAGTTTTTTTTTTATGAAAGGAGATACACTATGAATGTTGTGAAGGATGTTTTTCTAAAAGAGAAAAGTTTGGGATCAAGTGTGAGTGTATTTTATGGTATTCAGAGCCCTGGAAGGTAGGCCTGGTTCACCCCAGAACCCTGGGAAAGGACAGGCCTGGCCTTCAGTCTTCATCATTTGGGAAGTCTAGTCAGCTCGGTCAGTGTATCTTGGAGGTGGTTTTCATAAGCGAACACAATCAGTGCCAAAACTAACCTTTTGCGGAAGAACTTAGTTGGTGAGAGAAACCATCTTACCTTATGTCCTAATAGTAAATGTGTTCTGAATGAGGCCTTGGCCCAGAGTCTTACATTTTTTCCATCACGCCTACAGCACAGGGGTGGGATCTCAGAGCCCTTAGCGAGGGTTTGCTGATTATTGAGTAATGTGCTCAGATGTTTGCAAAAAAAGGTGCAAACACCTTCAGTGACGCCAGACACAAAGATGCATTTGAATCCAGAACTCCTCGTAACATTGAGGCTCCATCTTTATAACAATTCCAAAATATATTATTTTTATTATTTTTTTATTATTTTATTATTATTCCAAAATATATATTTTTAATGGAAGTATAACTGACCTACAATACTGTTAGTTCCAGATGCACAGCATAGTGATTCGATTATTTCTGTACATCACAAAATGATCACCCTTATAAGTCTAGTTACCATCTGTCACCATACAAAGATATTACAATAGTATTGACTATATTCCTCACGCTGTACATTTCATCCCTGTGACTCATGTATTTTGTAACTGGAAATTTGTACCTCTTAATCTCTCTCACCTATTTCACTCATGCCCCCACCCCCAAATATTCTTGAATGCTGTTTTTTCCCATTGCTTTTGGATATTCTCATCTTAAAATAAAATTGTGTGTCTACTAGGATGTGTAAGAGATTTATCACCCAGCAGAATGATCTTTAGTGGATTCTACTTTTCCTAATCAGTTAGTCTTATGTTTGGTATTGGGATGTTTTCTGTCTCACCCAGATTCCTGAATTTGGAAACGAGTGACTTACAGTACCTTTTGATTTGGTTTTAATCCATCAAAATCAAGTTAGTTATAAGTGATGGAAGAGCTTACTTTGTGTAGTCCGGGCTGCCGGGAGACATCAGCCACATGCCAAAAGCTTGCTCGTTGCCCGGCAACCTTGCTGGAGGAATAGATTTTCTGCCACTGGCTCCCTTTTTAGTCGAGGCAGAATCTATTAACACTACTATTCTAGCCCAGAGAACCGGAGCTGGAGTTTAGCTGCAAAGAATGGTTGGAGTTTTTTTGTTTTTGCTTTTTAAAATAATCCAGCACCGTGTTTCTGGCTTCTAAACTCTGCTGCTAATTTCATTGACTTCCAAGTAAAGATTCAGACCTTATTAAGATTGCTTAACACTGCCCAAGCTAAAGAAGTTTGTTTTCTGCCTGCTTGGCCCCTGAAAAAGCTCTTTGTTTAATTTCTGTAGAAACTACCACGCAGGGAATGGGTGGGGGCTGTGAGCATCCCAGGTGAAGGTGGAGCAGGTAAGAGCAGCTTCATTCAACCCCAGACTTTTCATAGTCTTCACAGGTATACTTGCTGGCGCCCACTTTCTGGAGGCAAACTCATCATCTGGCTGTCGAAGCTGTTATTTCTTCCAGTATACACGATCTAGCTCTGATTGAAAAGTGGCTGTGTATCCCTTCCCTTCATCCTCCAGTCAAAGACTGTCTTTTCTCCTTCTGTAGCTAATGCTTCACCAACAGGACTGATGATTTCCGTCTACCAGGGGAGCTTGCACTGCTGTCAGCCCTACTGTTCTGCTTATGCTTTTAACGTAATAGCTTTGGGTTGTAGCAAGAGAAGACGATGGCTAAGCCCAGCGTCAGGTGGCTGGGGTTGTTTGCCTCTGCTGAAATGCAATTTTAATAATGGACTGTATCAACTCAATGTGTTTTCTTGCCCCTTTGTAAAACAAAGGAGGATCTCAGCACATTAACCCGTTGGTGGCAGGAAAAATCAAAATCTCTAAGAACCACTTAATTAAATGACAGTTGCACCTCATGTTAGAAATCTTGCAAACAGGCTGCAGAAATTATCTGAACAGGGGGGAAGGGGTTGCTCTTTTTTTAGAAAGTGGACCTTAGCCACCTCATCAATTTCACCCTTTCTAAGGGCCAAATGCTGAAAGGTAAATACACAGTGTGATCTGGTGGAGAAATGAGCTAACTTGAAGGAAACCATGACTTACTCGAGAGAACAATCTTGAAATTCACTTGTTTATTTGTTCTGATCATTGTAAACTTTATTAATTATGAAAATGCAGGTGTTTTGGGTTTATTTTCCCAAATAATCTTAGAATGTTACTGATGCAAGGAACCTTTGAGAGAGTAGTTCAAGCACCCCCAAATGCTCCTTTACAAAGAAGGAAACCAGAGAGGTGAAAAGGTTTGCTCAAGGATACACAGCTGTGTTGAGAGCGGCCAGCCAGTTGACTCTTAATGACAGCGCCACCCAAACGATGCTTCTGAAGGGAAAGGAGAGAGGAAAAGCTCCTACTTCCACAGCGCTGATTCCATCTATAAAACCAACAAATCTTTAATGCATACCTTCTGCCTATGTGCAGGTACTGGGCTAGGTGCCGGGGGAAGCCGAGGTCTTTACTTTCAGGAAGTTACACTTAGAAGTGGGAGATGCCCACAGTCAGCCGTGAAACCATAAGAAAATTACAGGTTGTGGTAAGTACTTAGCTAAGATATAAGGGGAACAGAGGAATGTTGGTGGCAATTAGATAACAGAAGTATTACCTGTTAAAGTACTTAACTCCTTGGGAACACCAGCATTCTTACCACTAACAGAAAATACGTTGGAAAAAAAATATGTTGGATAAACTGAAACCTTTGGAAGGGTTCATTGTCACCCATTATGTTGTTCCAGTGGGGAGGTCTGCCTGGTGAGATTTGTGAGCTTCCCAAGACAGTGTACAAACCAAAACTGAAATTAGTAGGGATCTTAGAACTCTTCCAATTCATGAATGCTGGGATTCAGCCACTTTGTTCTTTTGTTTGTTCATCAGTTCGTTCCATTCCTTCATGTTGCAAATACTTATTAGGTATTTCCTACTTACTACTGAAAGTCTCTGCACAACAAAAATGTTTCCAAGACCTAATCTGGCACACTTCTATGAAGGAATATTTCATACAAACTCCTGTTATCAGCAATCTTGGGACATTTTATCCTAGCAAATTGGATTTTTAAGTCATATAGCTCATTCTTTTTCTTTCTAACTGGTTGCTTTAGTGCTCCAGGCAACTTTACACGCAAGATTTTTTTTTTTTTTTTTAATGAGTACTATGAAACTCTAGTGTGAGGATTTGCTTTTGTTGTAGGTCTGTATTCAGCAGGTCTACTAGAGGGCAGTGGTGAAAACTAAGGGACTTGGCCAAGTGAAGGATCTGTTTCAAAGTCTGGATCTTTCCATGAATCACATGGTCATTTGTTGCTGGCTTTGCCACTATCTCCATATATTTCCTCAGAAATGTGCTGGATCTCAAAATCTGCTGTAAATTTACCACGCATGGATCTTGTGTTTCCTTCCCCGGCCATGCTGCAAACACCGATTCGAAGGCTCTGACTGAGAAAGTGACTAAAAGCGTTTATCATGCTGTTCTGTGCATTTTCTTTGTTCTCCTGATACTTCGTTATATGTGCGTATCAGATGTCAGAGAAAAGTAGAAGCAGCCCCAAGGGCACTGTTTTTGTAATTTCATATAATTCATTTCCTTGAAAATTTGGCTGGAGAGGATTTTCCTTCAGACTTCTCTTCCATTTTGGCATCTTTCTTGCTCTTTTCCCATGTGGCCAATGTCGAGTCTTTCAGTTGTGTTTGAGTTGAAAGCATCTTCGTTTTAGCCTAAGAAGACACAGCTACAGCGGACTGACCGTAACGGGCCTCCCTGTCACCCTGGAGTGTCTCATGCGATAGTTTCTGAACATTGAGAGCTTGCTCTGTGCTAAGCGCTCTGCTGGATGATTTGACTACACAAATATTCCCACTCACCCTTGGGGCAGGTAATGCCATTATTCCCATTTGACTGATGTGGAAACTGAGGCCAAGAAAGTTTGAGCACTTTTAAAACCAAGGTCTCATAGTATAAGTGGTGAGCAGGATCCAAAGTTGGACTTACATAATTTTAAAGTCCCTCTACTGCTGCAGGTGCTAGCTATAATGCCCCCTTTATTTGTCCATTATAGGCACTCACTTTTTTCTTTAGACCTGTGACAAAGTCTGTAAAATTACAAGAAGGGAAGGTGATTTATTTGTCATTTATACTAGACCAGTATTTTCTATGTGTTTTAACAGAACACTAGCCAGCAAGATGTTAGGTGTTTCTAAAAAACATAGACAAAAAAAAAAAAGTCTTGCGTTAAATTAATTTGGTCAAAACTGCATATTAACTCCCCTTCTAGGCAATTCTGAATTCACTTTTGCATATTAAGAGGTCTGAGCCGTTCTTCAACAAAAAAGTATTTTTATTCTAAAATTTAAATTTTTAATTTAATTTGCCCAAATTTCCATGGGACTACAGAACCTTTATTTTTTCTCCTAATGCCTTTAAAAGCGTAATTTGGAAAAGTCTTCAAGTAAAAGGCAAGGAAAGAGCTTGGTGCATTCCACTATAGAATTGAATTTTTTTTTTTTTTCTTTTTTTGCGGTATGCGGGCCTCTCACTGTTGTGGCCTCTCCCGTTGCGGAGCACAGGCTCCGGATGCGCAGGCCCAGCGGCCATGGCTCACGGGCCCAGCCGCTCCGCGGCATGTGGGATCCTCCCAGACCGGGGCACGAACCCGTATCCCCTGCATTGGCAGGCGGACTCTCAACCACTGCGCCACCAGGGAGACCCTAGAATTGAATTTTTAAAAAAGGAAAAGAAGAAGAGAAAACAGAATGTTCTCAGGCCCTCTAAAGATCACAGCCTCCTGTTTCACCCTGTTCCACCTTAAAACTGTTTTTATTTTTTTACCCAGATTCCTCCAAGACAGGAAATGTGAGTCCCCTGGTCTTTATCTCCTGCCTTGAGACTTATTTTTGGCCCAGGTCTCGACTAGGTTTTTCGCCCTCCGCGCACTTCACCCACCATGTACATTAAGCTCCTTGAGGGGAGGAACTGGGCTGTAGCATCTTTGTGGTCTTACAGTGGCTCAGTAACTACATAGGAAATATAGAAATCAGCTGTATTTCGAATAAAAGAATAAACATGCAGGATGTGGATCTGTTTTTCTGAGTTGACTCTAGCCCAGTGAAGAACCCCCTCTTTGAGTGACAGTGAGAAATTCGAGAAGCTGCAGTAACTCATTTATATCACTAGGGTTCCATTTGGAAAATGATACCTCCCCTTGTCCAATTTAATTAGTAGTTGTGTTTTCAGTTCCAATTGAAAGCCTCAGAAGAAAGGATTGTAGTAAACTGTGGTATTTGGTATTATTGTTGTTATCTGATTATATTTACTATTGTGACAGTTTTAGATTAAGGCACTTTTCAAGAGGGGCACATCGTGTTATCTGATTGGTTTTTCTCTCTTCTTCCCCCACCTCCTGTGTATTCTAAAGCCCAGTGTTAAGTATGAGCCCTCTTTTACAGATAGAAATCGATGCATGCAGATTTGTGGTTATTTTGGTTTGTTTTTTAATACATGGCCTAAGGTTACATGGCAAGTCCATTCTGAATACGGAGGTTGAGCCTCAGGGTCTTTTCTGAGAGGTCACCCACACATTGACAAAGGCAGTGTGGTTTCAGGGAACCATGGCCCAACAGGAAGTTGGAAGATGTGGGGTCTGCTCTGGCCTTGCCATTTATTTGTTGGATGGCTTTGGACCATTCATTCATTCATTCATTCATCAAGCATTTTATGGGCTATCTACCAGGTGTTCGGTGCTAGGCTAGATGCTAAGGCTACAGAGATGAATAGGACAGTGTTCTTGTTTTTAAGGAACTTCCTGTTTAGTGTATAGATTCAGATGCATAAACCAACATGCTCAGAAAAATGCCATGAGTGCTTTGCTAAAAGTGTGTCCAGGTAGAGTGGGAGCCCAAAGGAGGGAGGGGCAACGCTATCTGTGGTGCTGCAGAAATGCTTCGTGGCAGAAGTGATTTGGGGTTGAGTTTTGGAAAAAAAAAAAATCTTATCCAGGGATTATGCCATGATAGGGAGTTTGGACTTTATGCCTCTTTCTAATTTCCTGGTCCTGAGAGCCACTGAAGAGTTTTTAACAGGGAACAGCATAGTCATTTTTGTGTTTTAGAAAGATACGTGAGGAGGATGAGTTTATTTAATCTCTGGGAACCTTACTTTTCTCAGCAGTAAGATGCATATAGATAATACCCACTCCTTTTGCCTCATGGGTTTGTTTGGGTTGCATTTCTTTAAAATGCAGTAGGAATAGCTGACCTGTACTCACTACTTTCTAAGCCCTTTAATCCTCACGGCAACCCTGTGAAGGTCATTATTGCTATTATTTGCATTTTATTTTATTTATTTTTTGGTCGTGCAGTGCGGCTTGTGGGATCTTAGTTCCCCAAACAGGGATTGAACCTGCACCCTCGGCAGTGGAAGTGTGGAGTCCTAACCACTGGACCACCAGGGAATTCCCATTATTCGCATTTTAGAGTTGGGGATGGTCATAGGCTGATTATCCACACAGCCAGGATTTGAACCCAGGTCTGCCAGATTTGGAGCCCCTATGCCCTTAGCCCACCATCGATGCTGTTAAGATGCTGGCATGTCTTTCTTGCCCTTCATTTCTCACCTGAAACATTTTGGCTGGTCGCTGTATTTTGCCTCCAGTGACCTTTTAGCGAAGAGCGTTGATGTATTGGAAAGACTCAAAATCAGCACCAAACAAATGTGCCATTATTTGCAACTGACAAATTTTAAATCTGTCTTTTAAATTTAAAATTTTAAATTTGTCTGACAACTGACAAAAATTAAATTTGTCTTTACTAATGTAGTCTTGTATCTTAAATAGAACCAAGTTTATGGAGTAGAATATGTGACTTCAATTCTTTTGTACTTACTGGGAGTTACAAAGAACGTATGTTTCTATGGGCATATACATAAATCTTCCTTCCGATGTTAACAGAAAATTGATCGTGATTCTGACACCCTCCTTTTGGGGAGTTCCTTTGAAGATCCATATTATGAATAGGTAAAAGTAAAATTGAAGAGGATGTACTGAGATGGATTAGAGCAGGGGAAAGACCTTGAATGGGGTAGCCTGTCAAAAGAAGTTGCCAAAGAACAGAACAGACAAAGGTAAGGAAGTAGGTTTGGCAAACTCAGCAAGCTCCGCTTGTTGAAACGACAATTTGGAAAATATTCTAGAAGTTCACACACAGGCAGTCGCAATTCAAGGACAAGTTAACGGCACCTCTTTGGTAAAAAAAGAAAAGAAGTGTATTCACTATATTTTCTCTGTACTAGGTCACTGCAGGGCGAAAAAAGGCTGCATTATCTGCTAACCATGAATGAGTTTCTTTAAGAATTGCTGCTTGAAGATTCAGGAGCTTCAAGAAGAAGAATTAAAATAAAATGCTGCCTCGACCTGTGTTCAGTGTGCCAAAAAATAGCCCTGAAAAATGCCAGGGTTACCCATTTTGTGGCTTGGGAGGAACGTTTTGATCAGCCTTCAGCTACTCATAAAAAATAAATACGGCCGTGTTCTTACTCGGACTCTTTCTTGAAGATCTTTTAGAGTAGATTTCCAGCTGAAATTTCACCTCCAGTAAAAAAAAAAAAAGGAAAGAAAGAAAGAAAGAAAGAAAAGCTGAGCCTTACTTAAAACATTAGGCATGTCATGCCAGAGTAAAATAATGGAATCACAAAGAGAAAGTGCTCCATTGAGATAAAACAGCTGTCCTTTACACTCACTGCATACGTATAATTCACCTGTTTGTAGGTTATGCTTTAATGGGGAGGAATATTAAGGGAATGAGAAAGAATTTCTTTATTACATGGTAGAGCATTGCAAAGAAATATACCCCCATTGAAGCAGCTGTTTCAGAAGAGCACGTTCTGGAACGTGAGTGAGAGTATATCCCCCAAGATTCTGCTGCCTGGCTCGTAGGAAGAATGGAGAAAATATAGGAGGTGCGGAGCCACGGATAGAACTGACCTCATGGCGTCAGCGTGAGGTTTTGTGGGTGTCACGCCAGGCTCATTGGTTCTCAGACTTGGATGTGCATTGGAATCACCTGGGGAGTTTGAAAAAAAAATATGATGCCTGGTTCTGTGCCCAGAGGTTCTGACCTAATTGGGGTGTGGCCTGGCCATGGGGATTTTTAAAACCTACCCAGAGGACTTTGACATTCAGCAAAGAATGAGAAACCATCGGCCTAGAAGATGACTGATGTCTTTCTTTTCCTGTGTTCTTTGCAGCTAGGGCAGTTTGCTTGTAGGGACTTTGGTTTGGAAGCCTCCATCCTGAGTGGGGAGCAGAAACCTTCAAAGCCAACCCAGAGAGCACTTGATTAAGTCTTTAGTTTGATGGATTCCTCTCTTTAAGGGCTAAAAAGTAAAATTCCAGTGTTCCTTTGAAAAATGAATCCTGGGGTTTCTTTCCATCACAGAGAAAGTATAAGTATATTCTCTCTGAACTCCAAAGTAGGAAAAAGAAAAAAGTAAACAACCACATCCAGATGCAGGCAAACTTCCAAGTAGTGGGAAGATGCTGTGAAATAATATTGATCAAGATATCAGCAGGCATTGAGACTTGACCCTAATTTACTGCTGGGGGAAGAAAAAAAAACAAGAAAGAAGGAAAGAAAAGAAAAGTAATAGAGTATATTCTTGATTATAGGTCCACTGGTCAGAACTACATTACTTAAGTGGAGCTTCTTCTTTTTCTTTTTGGGATTTCTAGGAAATACCAGACAGTATGGTATAACATAAGTAAGAAGAAACATGGCTTTTAGTTAGTACTTTGCTAATGCTAAGCATTGACCTTCAATAATTCTCTATTTTTCTCAATCTGTAGAACAGGAGTCATACTATTGGTTCTACTCCAGTTTGAACATTTACTTCTTTACAAGGAACTGCCTCCTGAGCCAATATTTGAGCTTGGGGTGATTGAGAAGGGGTGTCTTCACCTCAACACCAACCAGAAAAAAGTCAGGAAGTCACAGGTGGGTCCAAGAGACCGAAAGCAGGCTTGAGCAGCACTCCTCAAGTGGGATGTGCCCACAAATCTAGAGATGTTGTTAAAATGCAGATTCTGAATCAACAGGTCCAGGGAGGGGCCCAAGAGAGTCGGCATTTCCAGGTGATGTTGATGGTGCTGATCCCCGGCTCACACTTTGAGAGGGACATCAGTCCAGAACATCTGCTGGTGTGAATGCTTTTCTTAGGGCAGCTGGAAGAGAATAAGACATGGATGGAGAAGACTGGTGTGTAGCTGCCCTCTGTGCAGGAGATGCATAAAGTACAGGCACAATAATAATTTTTTGACTTTTGAGTTCATGTGGCCCCAGGCAACTTGGTATGATCAATGTCTACTTATGTTCTCAACTGCTCTTTTTATAGGTACTAATTTTTATATGCTTTGCATTCTCTACATGACCTTGAGGGGAGCCTGAGTATAAAATTTAGTTTCTTTTTTTTTGGGCTGCGTTGGGTCTTCGTTGCTGTGCACAGGTTTTCTTAGTTGTGGTGAGTGGGGGCTACTCTTCATTGCGGAGCATGGACCCTAGAGTGCACGGTCTTCAGTAGTTGTGGCTCACGGGCTCAGTAGTTATGGCTTGTGGGCTCTAGAGCGCAGGCTCAGTTGTTTTGGCACAAGGGCTTAGTGGCTCCGTGGCATGTGAGATCTTCCCGGACCAGAGATCGAACCCATGTCCCCTCCATTGGCAGGTGGATTCTTAGCCACTGCGCCACCAGGGAAGTCCCCCAAATTTAGTTTCTTTCTCCATTAATTTTTTCCTGTTTTTCTTGAATTCTGGTATGTCAGCCTACTACCTTTCTCTGTGATTCAATCTAATTTATCTTTTGAGTTTTCTTACCTACATGTACAGCTAGTTCTCTTTTATCTGGTGCCTACCATGGTGATTTTTTTAAAATCTCTAGGTAAATGGCAAAATTATTCAAAATAATCTGGTTGACCTCATCCTCATTGGGTTATCAGTGGAAATGTTGGGGTAAAATCAACTTGCCAACATTGATCTAAATAAGATCCTCTGATTATGTGGTTTGCCCAATGGATAGATTTTTGTTTTGCCACTCTAAATCGGGGGCTGTGTCGTGTTTTCCTGATCATTTCATAATGTGCTCACACGTTATTTAAGGTTTGTAAAGTTTAAGAATAGATGTAGTTTTGTGTGTTCTAATTTAAACATAGAATTTGGAAAGGGAAAAGGGTTTTAAAAAATATGGTTGTGACATGTTTATTATAAATAAGTGAAAATGGAGCCCGTGATTATGCTGGTGGTATATATATATATTGTACCTTGTCAACAAGAAAGCTTTTATGTTCGTGTATTTCACATGGTATTTTCTTTCTTTAAAAAAATTATAGAGCTGATGATGTCTCTTGGAAGACTTAAACGCATTCTGGTTTAAAATAGTCCTCTATAACTGGGCTTCTTCTTGAAGTTTCCTTGGCTTTCTCTTAGAACTGCAGGCCTGTTGAAATGGACCTGGTTTTCACTAGCTGCAGTCAGTTATTCCCTCTTTCTCTAAGCCAGAGGTTCTCAAATATCATTGTACATCAGAATCACCTGGAAGGCTTATTAACACACAGACAGCTGGGCTCCATCACCAGTTTCTGGTTCAGGAGGTCTGGGGTGAGGCTGGAGGACTTGCATTTCTCCCATGTTGCCAGGTGATGCTGATGCTGCTTATCCAGGTACCACATTTTGAGAACCACTGCAGTTTCAGCCCTTGCTAAGTGTTGACTGGAACCAGCAGCATGTATGTTGTACCTGGCTGATGCATCACCTGGGACCTTTTCAGAAATGCAACGTCTTAGGCTCCAGCCCAGACCTACTGAATCAGAATCTGCATTTTAACAAGCTCCCATGTGATTTATGTGCACATTCAAGTTTGAGAAGCCCTGCTTTAAGCTACTTGCAACATCATTAATGTTCTGATGTTACTAGCATTGGGATTTCATAAGCACTGAGTGAAGGGAAAAGAGAAAATCTTAAAGAAATTAGAACTCTTAGGTACTTAATCTTTCTGACAGCATCTTCTCTGGCAAGCTGAGGTCAACCTGGCCATAGTTGAACTCAATTTTGTATTATTCCAAGAAGTAATTTTTAATCATTTCTTTAACTCCAGAGAAAATGACATTTATTTTAAATCACTTACTTAAAAAGCATCGTAAAATTACAAATGCTTTATCATAAAAAAGCGAGCTCAACTAATCAGATTCATTCATTGCATGTTCTGCCCACAAGTTTTGCAAGTACTCAGGAGACCACAGCAGACAGATGAGCCTATAGACCTGGGAGACTGGGGCCACTGCACTGCAGGTTCTTCTCCACCCTTCTCAACAGCCACAGGACTATGGAATGAAACCTAAAATTCATAATTATAATCTGGAGGCTTTATTTAATCCAGTGGAAAGTAAACAACAACAGAAAAAGATTTTCTGGAATATCTAGACTTTTCAGTTATTCAGAACCCAAAGTGCCCCCTTCCTGGATAAATGAAGAGTCTAAAGTATTTTTCTTTCTTTCAAATTGATTGCGTGACAAACATTTGGAATTCTTAGGTGTTACTTCCTTTAAAGAGGAAAGTAGTGCCTGACATTGGTAAGTGTATTTTCTGCCCTTGTTTCCCAGTGATTTCAAGTAGAAAAAAGAGGACTTGTGGTGGGAGAGAAACACTACAGGAAGCCAGTCAAAGCATCTAGACTTCACAGTTGTGCTACTGAAATTTTTTTTTTTTTTGCGGTACGCGGGCCTCTCACTGCCGTGGCCTCTCCCGTTGCGGAGCACAGGCTCCGGACGCGCAGGCTCAGCGGCCCTGGCGCACGGGCCCAGCCGCTCCGTGGCATGTGGGATCCTCCCGGACCGGAGCACGAACCCGTGTTCCCTGCATCGGCAGGCGGACTCTCAACCACTGCGCCATCAGGGAAGCCCTCCTGAAATTTTTTTATACTCCTTTTAGTCATGTGCCGGGATAAGCAATGCCACAAAGAAAAGAGGGTACACCTTCTTGAGGTATCTGTTTCACCTGAAGATTTGAGTGTGTGGGGGGGCAATGTTACATACTCTGACTAGTTAAGTAATATTAAACAGTACGTTTATATTAAAACATTATTAAAACATATTATTATTTATGGACTAGGCAGTAACATGTGTACAAATTAAGGTATAGCATGAGACTTAAAGAAATTAGATTTTTGTAGCTGGCTACTATGGGTTATATCCCCAGGCCCCTAGGGTTTGATTCCTTTTATTCTATAGAAGTACGTTGGTCGAAAACATTAAGAAGCATGTCTTAAGATATTAGGTAATCTTTTCAAAAAATACCTTTATTGAGGTAGCATTGATGCATAGTACACTGTGTATATTCAAAGTGTACAGTTTGGTAAGTTTTGACGTATGGATACACCTGTGAATCCATCTAACAATCAAGGTAATGAAGATATTCATCACCTGCAAAAGCTTCTTTCTCCTCTGTAATCTCTCCTTTCATCCCGCCCCTCCTTCAAGTAGGCAAGTGACCTTTAATCTGCCTCTGTCACTATAGATACACTGTCTAGAATTTTATATAAATGGAGTCACATAGTATGTAGATGTGTCTAGTGTGAGTGTGTAGCATAGTATGAGGAGGTAGGTCTAGCTTCTTTCATTCAGGATATTTACTTTAGGTTCATCCACGTTGTAGTGTGTGTTAACACTTCAGTCTCTTTACTGCTGAGCATTATTCTTTGCATGGACATGTCACAATTTATTTTTCTGTTCACCTTTTGATGGACATTTGAGTGTTTGCAGTTTATGCCTTTTAGAAATACAGCTGCTGTGAATATTTGTATGCAAATCTATGTATGGTCATGTGTTTTCATTTCTCTTGGGTAAATGCCCAAGATTGAAATGGCTGGATTATATGGTAGGTTTATGTTTAATTTTTAAGAAACTGCCATAATGTTTCGCAAAGTATCTGTACCATTTTACATTCCCCCCAGCATTGTATGAGTTCCAGTTGCTTCACATCCTTGCCCAAACTTGGTATGATCTTTAAAAATTTTAGCCATTCTAATTGGTATGTAGTAGTAATATCTCATTATAGATTTAATTTACATTTCTCTGCTGACTAATGTTATTGAGCATCTTTTCATGTTATTTGCCATTAATATATCTTCTTTAGTGAAGTGTCCATTGAAGTCTTTTGCCCAGTATATTGTTGGGTTGGTTATTTACTCATTACTGAGTTTTGAGAGTTTTGAAATATATTCTAGATATGGTTTTTTTTTTTGGTCAGGTATGTGATATACAAATATTTTATCACAGTCTATGACTTGTATTTTCATTCTCTTAACTGTGTCTTTCAAAGAGCAGACTTTCTTAATTTTGAAGTCCAATTTATCATTTTTTTTTTATGGATAGCACTTTTGGTGTTATAACTAAGAGGTATTTGCCCAACATGAAGTCACAAAGATTTTCCCTTATGTTTTTCTCTAAAAGTTTTAAGGTTTTACATATATTTCTGTGGTCCATTTTGAATTTATTTTTGTATATGGTGCAAGGTACAATATATATTGAAGTTCATTTTTAAATACATGGAATTCAAATTGTTCCAGAACCATTTGTTGAAAAAACTTCCTTTTTCCATTGAATTACTTTTGTACCTTTGTTTAAAATTAATTGACCAAATACGTGTGAGTCTATTTCTGGACTCTGTATTTTGTTTCATTGATCTATTTGTCTATCTTGATGCTAGTACCACACGGTCTTGATTATTGCGGCTTTATAATAAATCTAGGGTCATGTAGTGCAGTTCCTCCAAATTCATTCTTTTTGAAAGTTGTTTTGGCTATTCTGGGTCCTTTGTACTTACACATGAATTGTTAATCATCTTGGCGACTGCGACAAGAAAAGTCTGATGAGATTTTGATTGGGATTATGTTGAATCTTTAGGTCAGTTTGAAGAGAATTAACACTTTAATGAATTGAGTCTTCCAATCCATGAACATGGTATTTCTGTCCATTTATTTAGGTCCTTAATTTCTCTCAGTAATTTTTTGTAGTTCTTACCATACAGGTCTTGCACATCTTTTGTCAGATTTATCCCTCAGTATTTTAATGTTTATATGTTATTGTAAATTGTATTTTCAATTCTGATTATGTGCCAAGATATAGAAATACAACTGCTTTTGTGTACTGATGATGTATTCTGCAACCTTGCTGAACTCACTTGTTAGTTCCAGGGTCTTTTTTGCACATTGTTTGGGATTTTCTACACAGATGATCACATCATCTGCAAATACAATTTTACTTTGTCCTTTTTCACCTGATTGCCTTTTATTTCTTTTTCTTGTCTGAAAGTTCCGCTAGAACCTACAATGAAATATTAAATAGAAGTGGTGAGAACAGAAAATCTTGCCTGTTTCTCATCATAGGAGCAAAGAATTCAGTCTTTCATCTTTAAGTATGATAGTAGCTATAGGATTAAAAAAATTGGTGCTCTTAATTAAGTTGATGAAGTTCCTTTCTATTCCTTGTTTGCCTATTTTACCAAGAAAAGAGACTGGATTTTGTCAAATGCTTTATCTGTGTCTATTGAGATGATCATATGAATTTTTTAGTTTTTACTATGATGAACTGTATTGATTGATTTTTCTAATGTTATTTCAACCCTGCATTCCTGGAATAAACCCCACTTGGTCATATATATATTATCTTTTACATTTAACATTGAATTTAATTTGTTAAACATTTTTGTTAAGAATTTTTGCATGTATGTTCCTGAAGGGTATTGGTCTTTAGTTTTCTTTTCTTGTGATCTTTGTCAGGTTTTGGTATTGGAGTGATCCTGGTCTCATAGAATATAGTGGAAAGCATTCTGTCTTCTTCAATTTCCTGGAAGTGTTTGTGACCAATTAGTATTATTTTTTTCCTTAAATGTTTGGTAGAATTCACCACTGAAATTATTTGAGCCTGGAGTCTTCTTCATGGGAAAATTTTTTTACCTAAAAGTTCAGTTTCTCTAATAAATGTAAACCTATTCAGATTATTTTTTCTATTGATTTTTGTTAATTTGTGTCTTTCATGAAACATGTCAACTTAATTTAAATTACTGAATTTATTGGCATAAAGTTGTTCATAATGCCCACTTAACATACTTTTTTTTTTTTTTTTTTTAGTTTCTGCTTTATAACAAAGTGAATCAGTCATACATATACATCTGTTCCCACATCCCTTCCCTCATGCATCTCCCTCCCTCCCACCCTCCCCATCCCACCCCTCCAGGCGGTCACAAAGCACCGAGCTGATCTCCCTGTGCTCTGCGGCTGCTTCCCACTATCTATCTACCTTACGTTTGGTAGTGTATATATGTCCATGCCTCTCTTTCGCTTTGTCACAGCTTACCCTTCCCCCTCCCCATATCCACAAGTCCATTCTCAAGTAGGTCTGTGTCTTTATTCCCATTTTACCCCTAGGTTCTTCATGACTTTTTTTTTTTTTTAATTCCGTATATATGTGTTAGCATATGGTATTTGTCTTTCTCTTTCTGACTTACTTCACTCTGTATGACAGACACTAGGTCTATCCACCTCATTACAAATAGCTCAGTTTCGTTTCTTTTTATGGCTGAGTAATATTCCATTGTATATATGTGCCACATCTTCTTTATCCATTCATCCGATGATGGACACTTAGGTTGTTTCCAGCTCCGGGCTATTGTGAACAGAGCTGCAATGAACATTTTGGTACATGTCTCTTTTGGAATTATGGTTTTCTCAGGGTATATGCCCAGTAGTGGGATTGCTGGGTCGTATGGTAGTTCTATTTGTAGTTTTTTAAGGAACCTCCATACTGTTCTCCATAGTGGCTGTACCAATTCACATTCCCACCAGCAGTGCAAGAGTGTTCCCTTTTCTCCACACCCTCTCCAGCATTTATTGTTTCTAGATTTCTTGATGATGGCCATTCTGACTGGTGTGAGATGATATCTCATTGTAGTTTTGATTTGCATTTCTCTAATGATTAATGATGTTGAGCATTCTTTCATGTGTTTGTTGGCAGTCTGTATATCTTCTTTGGAGAAATGCCTATTTACGTCTTCTGCCCATTTTTGGATTGGGTTGTTTGTTTTTTTGCTATTGAGCTGCATGAGCTGTTTATAAATTTTGGAGATTAATCCTTTGGCAGTTGCTTCATTTGCAAATATTTTCTCCCATTCTGAGGGTTGTCTTTTGGTCTTGTTTATGGTTTCCTTTGCTGTGCAAAAGCTTTGAAGTTTCATTAGGTCCCATTTGTTTATCTTTCTTTTTATTTCCATTTCTCTAGGAGGTGGGTCCAAAAGGATCTTGCTGTGATTTATGTCATAGAGTGTTCTACCTATGTTTTCCTCTAAGAGTTTGATAGTTTCTGGCCTTACATTTAAGTCTTTAATCCATTTTGAGCTTATTTTTGTATATGGTGTTAGGGAATGATCTAATCTCAAACTTTTACATGTCCCTGTCCAGTTTTCCCAGCACCACTTACTGAAGAGGCTGTCCTTTCTCCACTGTACATTCCTGCCTCCTTTATCAAAGATAAGTTGGCCATATGTGTGTGGGTTTATCTCTGGGCTTTCTATCCTAATCTCTGATCTATCTTTCTGTTTTTATGCCAGTACCACACTGTCTTGATTACTGTAGCTTTGTAGTATAGTCTGAAGTCAGGGAGCCTGATTCCTCCAGCTCCGTTTTTCGTTCTCAAGATTGCTTTGGCTATTCGGGGTCTTTTGTTTTTCCAAACAAATTTTGAAATTTTTTGTTCTAGTTCTGTGAAAAATGCCATTGGTAGTTTGATAGGGATTGCATTGAATCTGTAGATTGCTTTGGGTAGTAGAGTCATTTTCACAATATTGATTCTTCCAATCCAGGAGCATGGTATATCTCTCCATCTATTTGTATCATCTTTAATTTCTTTCATCAGTGTCTTATAATTTTCTGCATACAGGTCTTTTGTCTCCTTAGGTAGGTTTATTCCTAGATATTTTATTCTTTTTGTTGCAATGGTAAATGGGAGTGTTTTCTTGATTTCATTTTCAGATTTTTCATCATTAGTGTATAGGAATGCCAGAGATTTCTGTACATTAATTTTGTATCCTGCTACTTTACCAAATTCATTGATTAGCTCTAGTAGTTTTTCGGTAGCATCTTTAGGATTCTCTATGTATAGTATCATGTCATCTGCAAACAGTGACAGCTTTACTTCTTCTTTTCCAATTTGGATTCCTTTTTTTTTTTTTTTTTTTTCGGTACGCGGGCCTCTCACTGCTGCGGCCTCTCCCGCCGCGGAGCACAGGCTCCGGATGCGCAGGCTCAGCGGCCATGGCTCACGGGCCCAGCCGCTTGTGGCATGTGGGATCTCCCCAGACCGGGGCACGAACCCATGTCCCCTGCATCGGCAGGCGGACTCTCAACCACTGCGCCACGAGGGAAGTCCTGGATTCCTTTTATTTCCTTTTCTTCTCTGATTGCTGTGGCTAAAACTTCCAAAACTAGGTTGAATAAGAGTGGTGAGAGTGGGCAGCCTTGTCTTGTTCCTGATCTTAGTGGAAATGGTTTCAGTTTTTCACCATTGAGGACAATGTTGGCTGTGGGTTTCTCATATATGGCCTTTATGATGTTGAGGAAAGTTCCCTCTATGCCTACTTTCTGCAGGGTTTTTATCATAAATGGCTGTTGAATTTTGTCGAAAGCTTTCTCTGCATCTATTGAGATGATCATATGGTTTTTCTCCTTCAACTTGTTAATATGGTGTATCACATTGATTGATTTGCGTATATTGAAGAATCCTTGCATTCCTGGAATAAACCCCACTTGATCATGGTGTATGATCCTTTTAATGTGCTGTTGGATTCTGTTTGCTAGTATTTTTTTTTTTTTTTTTTTTTTTAAAGAAGATGTTGGGGGTAGGAGTTTTTATTAATTAATTAATTTATTTTTGCTGTGTTGCGTCTTCATTTCTGTGTGAGGGCTTTCTCTAGTTGTGGCAAGCGGGGGCCACTCTTCATCGCGGTGCGCGGGCCTCTCACTATCGCGGCCTCTTGTTGCGGAGCACAGGCTCCAGACGCGCAGGCTCAGTAGTTGTGGCTCACGGGCCTAGTTGCTCCGCGGCATGTGGGATCCTCCCAGACCAGGGCTCGAACCCGTGTCCCCTGCATTAGCAGGCAGATTCTCAACCACTGCGCCACCAGGGAAGCCCCTGTTTGCTAGTATTTTGTTGAGGATTTTTGCATCTATGTTCATCAGTGATATTGGCCTGTAGTTTTCTTTCTTTGTGACATCCTTGCCTGGTTTTGGTATCAAGGTGATGGTGGCCTCGTAGAATGAGTTTGGGAGTGTTCCTTCCTCTGATATTGTTTGGAAGAGTTTGAGAAGGATGGGTGTTAGCTCTTCTCTAAATGTTTGATAGAATTCGCCTGTGAAGCCATCTGGTCCTGGGCTTTTGTTTGATGGAAGATTTTTAATCACAGTTTCAATTTCAGTGCTTGTGATTGGTCTATTCATATTTTCTATTTCTTCCTGAGTCAGTCTTGGCAGGTTGTGCATTTTTAAGAATTTGTCCATCTCTTCCAGGTTGTCCATTTTATGGGCATAGAGTTGCTTATAGTAATCTCTCATGATCTTTTGTATTTCTGCAGTGTCAGTTGTTACTTCTCCTTTTTCATTTCTAATTCTATTGATTTGAGTCTTCTCCCTTTTTTTCTTGATGAGTCTGGCTAATGGTTTATCAATTTTGTTTATCTTCTCAAAGAACCAGCTTTTAGTTTTATTGATCTTTGCTATCGTTTCCTTCATTTCTTTTTCATTTATTTCTGATCTGATTTTTATGATTTCTTTCCTTCTGCTAACTTTGGGATGTTTTTGTTCTTCTTTCTCTAATTGCTTTAGGTGCAAGGTTAGGTTGTTTATTCGAGATGTTTCCTGTTTCTTAAGGTGGGATTGTATTGCTATAAACTTCCCTCTTAGAACTGCTTTTGCTGCATCCCATTAGGTTTTGGGTCGTTGTGTCTCCATTGTCATTTGTTTCTAGGTATTTTTTTATTTCCTCTTTGATTTCTTCAGTGATCACTTCGTTATTAAGTAGTGTATTGTTTAGCCTCCATGTGTTTGTATTTTTTACAGCTCTTTTCCTGTAATTGATATCTAGTCTCATAGCATTGTGGGCAGAAAAGATACTTGATACAATTTCAATTTTCTTAAATTTACCAAGGCTTGATTTGTGACCCAAGATATGATCTATCCTGGAGAATGTTCCATGAGCACTTGAGAAAAATGTGTATTCTGTTGTTTTTGGATGGAATGTCCTATAAATATCAATTAAGTCCATCTTGTTTAATGTATCATTTAAAGCTTGTGTCTCCTTATTTATTTTCATTTTGGATGGTCTGTCCATTGGTGAAAGTGGGGTGTTAAAGTCCCCTACTATGATTGTGTTACTGTCGATTTCTCCTTTTATGGCTGTTAGTATTTGCCTTATGTATTGAGGTGCTCCTATGTTTGGTGCATAAATATTTACAATTGTTATATCTTCTTCTTGGATCGATCCCTTGATCATTATGTAGTGTCCTTCTTTGTCTCTTCTAGTAGTCTTTATTTTAAAGTCTATTTTGTCTGATATGAGAATTGCTACTCCAGCTTTCTTTTGGTTTCCATTTGCATGGAATATCTTTTTCCATCCCCTTACTTTCAGTCTGTATGTGTCTCTAGGTCTGAAGTGGGTTTCTTGTAGACAGCATATATATGGGTCTTGTTTTTGTATCCATTCAGCCAATCTGTGTCTTTTGGTGGGAGCATTTAGTCCATTTACATTTAAGGTAATTATCGATATGTATGTTCCTATTCCCATTTTCTTAATTGTTTTGGGTTCGTTATTGTAGGTCTTTTCCTTCTGTTGTGCTTCTTGCCTAGAGAAGTTCCTTTAGCATTTGTTGTAAAGCTGGTTTGGTGGTGCTGAACTCTCTCAGCTTTTGCTTGTCTGTAAACGTTTTAATTTCTCCATCAAATCTGAATGAGATCTTTGCTGGGTAGAGTAATCTTGGTTGCAGGTTTTTCTCCTTCATCACTTTAATTATGTCCTGCCAATCCCTTCTGGCTTGTAGAGTTTCTGCTGAGAGATCAGCTGTTATCCTGATGGGGATTCCCTTGTGTGTTATTTGTTGTTTTTGCCTTGCTGCTTTTAATATGATTTCTTTGTGTTTAATTTTTGACAGTTTGATTAATATGTGTCTTGGCGTATTTCTCCTTGGATTTATTCTGTATGGGACTCTCTGTGCCTCCTGGACTTGATTCACTATTTCCTTTCCCATATTAGGGAAGTTTTCAACTATAATCTCTTCAAATATTTTCTCAGTCCCTTTCTTTTTCTCTTCTTCTTCTGGAACCCCTATAATTCGAATGTTGGTGTGTTTAATGTTGTCCCAGAGGTCTCTGAGACTGTCCTCTGTTCTTTTCATTCTTTTTTCTTTATTTTGCTCTGCAGCAGTTATTTCCACTATTTTATCTTCCACCTCACTTATCCGTTCTTCTGCCTCAGTTATTCTGCTATTGATCCCATCTAGAGTATTTTTTATTTCATGTATTGTGTTTTTAATCGATGCTTGATTCATCTTTAGTTCTTCTAGGTCCTTGTTAACTGTTTCTTGCATTTTGTCTATTCTATTTCCAAGATTTTGGATCTGGGAAATAGAATCTTGGATCATCTTTACCATCATTATTCTGAATTCTTTTTCAGGTAGACTGCCTATTACCTCTTCATTTGTTAGGTCTGGTGGGTTTTTATCTTGTTCCTTCTCCTGCTGTGTGTTTTTCTGTCTTCTCATTTTGCTTATGTTACTGTGTTTGGGGTCTCCTTTCTGCAGGCTGCAGGTTCGTAGTTCCCGTTGTTTTTGGTGTCTGTCCCCAGTGGCTAAGGTTGGTTTAGTGGGTTGTGTAGACTTCCTGGTGGAAGGTACTAGTGCCTGTGTTCTGGTGAATGAGGCTGGATCTTGTCTTTCTGGTGGGCAGGTCCACGTCTGGTGGTGTGTTTTGGGGTGTCTGCGGACTTTTTATGATTTTAGGCCGCCTCTCTGCTAATGGGTGGCGTTGTGTTCCTGTCTTGCTAGTTGTTTGGCATAGGGTGTCCAGCACTGTAGCTTGCTGGTCGTTGAGTGAAGCTGGGTGCTGGTGTTGAGATGGAGATCTCTGGAAGATTTTCGCCATTTGATATTATGTGGAGCTGGGAGGTCTCTTGTAGACCAGTGTCCTGAAGTTGGCTCTCCCACCTCAGAGGCACAGCACTGACTCCGGGCTCCTCAATTTGGGATGATGTGTTGTCTATTCATGTATTCCACAGATGCAGGGTACATCAAGTTGATTGTGGAGCTTTAATCCGCTGCTTCTGAGGCTGCTGGGAGAGGTTTCCCTTTCTCTTCTTTGTTCTCACAGCTCCTGGGTCTCAGCTTTGGATTTGGCCCCGCCTCTGCGTGTAGGTCGCCGGAGGGCGTCTGTTCTTCGCTCAGACAGGACAGGGTTAAAGGAGCAGCCGCTTCGGGGACTCTGGCTCACTCAGGCCGGGCGGGAGGGAGGGGCACGGAGTGCGGGGCGAGCCTGCAGCGGCAGAGGTCGGCGTGACGTTGCACCAGCCCGAGGCGCGCCGTGCGTTCTGCCAGGGAAGCTGCCCCTGGATCCCGGGACCCCGGCAGTGGCGGGCTGCACAGGCTCCTGGAAGGGCGGTGTGGACAGTGACCTGCGCTCGCACACAGGCTTCTTGGCGGCGGCAGCAGCAGCCCCAGCGTCCCACGCCCGTCACTGGGCTCCGCGCTTTCAGTCATGACTCGCGCCCGTCTGTGGAGCCCCTTTAAGCAGCGCTCTTAATCCCCTGTCCTCGCGCACCAGGAAACCAAGAGGGAAGAAAAAGTCTCTTGCCTCTTCGGCAGCTCCAGAGTTTTCCCAGACTCCCTGCCGGCTAGCTGTGGCACATTAGCCCCCTTCAGGCTGAGTTCTCGCCGCCAGCCCCAGTCCTTTCCCTGCGCTCTGACCGAAGCCCGAGCCTCAGCTTCCAGCGCCGCCCGCCCTGGCGGGCGAGCAGACAAGCCTCTCGGGCTGGTGAGTGCCGCTCGGCACCGATCCTCTGTGCGGGAATCTCTCCGCTTTGCCCCACCCAGGTATGTGGGGAGTTTCTTGCCTTTTGGGAGGTCTGGGGTCTTCTGCCAGCGTTCAGTAGGTGTTCTGTAGGAGTTGTTCCACGTGTAGCTGTATTTGTGGTGTATCCGTGGGGAGGAAGGTGATCTCCGCGTCTTACTCTTCCGCCATCTTACCCGGAACCTTAACATACTTTTAATATCTATAAATTGTAGTGACGTCACCATTCTCATTCCTGATTTTGGCAATTTGTTTTTTTCTCTCCTTTTTCCCTGATAATATTAATTAGAGATTTATTAGTTTTATTGACCTTCTCAAAGAACTAGCTTTTAGTTTCATTGATTTATTCCCCCATTTTTTGTTTTTTTTTCTATTTAAATTATTTTTGACTCTATTATTTGCTTTCTTATTTCCTCTCTTCTGCTTGCTTTGGGTTTCATCTGCTTCCCCCCCCCCCTAGTTTCTTAAGATGGAAGACACTGAAGTTATTAATTTGGGACCTTTTTTAAAAAATATAGGCATTCAGTGTTTTAAACTTTCCTCTAAGTCTGCTTTAGCAGTGCCCCACAAATTGTATTATGTTGTGTTTTCATTTTCATTCAGTTCAGAATACTTTCTGATTTCTTTTTTGTTTTCCTCTTTGTCTCATAGGTTATGTAGAGATGTGTTATTTATTTTTCAATTATTTAAGACTTTTCCAAATATCATTCTGCTACTGATTTCTAATTTAATTCCATTATGGCTAAAGAACATATTTATATGACTTGAGTCCTTTGCATATATTGGTATATTTTATGGCTCAGAAAGTGATCTATCTTGGTAAATGTTCCATGTGCACTTGAATGCGTAGTGTTCTGTTGTTGGGCATAGTGTTCTTGACATTAGATCAATTTTGTTGATAGTGTTGTTCAATTCTACCCTTACCCATTTCCTGTTTACTTGTTCTATCAGTTTTTGAGATCTCAGACTATAATTGTGGATTTACCTATTTTTCCTTGCAGTTCTATCACTTTTCTTCATGTTTTTAAAAATTCTGTTATTAGGTGTCTAAACATCTAGGGTTGTTAGGTTCTCTTGATTAATTGACTCCTCTATCATTATGAAAGTACCCATTCTTTGATTAGAAATCTACTTTGTCTTATAGTAATTGAGCCATTCCAGCTTTCTTTAGATTAATGTTACTGTGGTATGGGTGTATCTTCTTTCATCCATTTACTTTGTGACTTTATATTTAAAGTGGGTTTCTTATAAGCAGCCTGTGATTTTGTCTTGTTCTTTCTCATCTGACAATCTTTGTCTTTAAATTGGGATATAACTATAACTATTTACTGTAATGTGATTATTGATTTGGTTGGGTTTAAACTGACCCCTTGGGGCTTCCCTGGTGGCGCAGTGGTTGAGAGTCCGCCTGCCGATGCAGGGGACGCGGGTTTGTGCCCTGGTCCAGGAAGATCCCACATGCCGTAGAGCAGTTGGGCCCGTGAGCCCTGGCCACTGAGCCTGCGTGTCCGGAGCCTGTGCTCTGCAAAGGGAGAGGCCACGACAGTGAGAGCCCCGCGTACCGCAAAAAAATAAATAAATAAATAAAAAATAAACTGACCCCTTTGTTATTTGCTTTATGTTTATTGAATCTGTTCTTTACTGCCCTTTTCTTCTTTTATGTCTCCTTTTGGATTGAGCATTCTTTTTCAACTATTTAATTTCCTTTGTTTACTTAATAGCTATATCTCTTTGTAGTATTTCAGTGGTTGCTTTATTGGTAGTATATATTTGTAGTATACATCTTTAACTTATGACAGTCTACCTTCAAGTAATAGTGAAATAATTAATATATAGTATAAGAATGTTAAAAGGGTACATTGCTATTTCTTTTCTCCTGGTCTTCATGCTATTGCTGTCATAAGTTTTATTTCTATGTTTGTTATAAACTTCACCATTCATTGTTATTATTTTTGCTTTAAACAGTCAATTGCCTTTTAAAGGGATTTAAATAATAAGAAAAAAGATTTTTTTTTTTTTTTTTTTTTTTTTTTTGTGGTACGTGGGCCTCTCACTGTTGTGGCCTCTCCCGTTGCGGAGCACAGGCTCTGGACGCGCAGGCTCAGTGTCCATGGCTCACGGGCCCAGCCGCTCCACGGCACGTGGGATCTTCCCGGACCGGGGCACGAACCCATGTCCCCTGCATCGGCAGGCGGACTCTCAACCACTGTGCTACCAGGGAAGCCCAGAAAAAAAAAGATCTTTATGTTAACCTACATAGTTATCATTTCTGGTGTTTTTTATTCTTTTGTGTATATCCAAATTTTTATCTGGTATCACTTTCCCTCCTCCTCAATGACTTCCTTTAAAATTTCTTATCATGCAGGTTTTCTGGTGATAAATTCTTTTAGCTTTCCTATGTCTGAAAAAGTCTTTATTTCACTTAGTTTTTGGAAGCTATTTTCACTGGGTATACAATTCTAGTTTGACAGTTTTTTCCTTTCAACACTTTAAAGATATGGCTCCGCTATCTTCTGACTTGCATTCATTCTGATGAATAATCTGCTGTCATCTGTATCTTTGGTCTTTACCTAACATGTTTCCTACCCTTTCTGGGTACATTCACCATCTTTTCTGTTTTTGTTTTTAATTTTTTTTTCCCTCCAGACGTTTGACTATCATGTGCCTAAGTGTGGTTTGGTTGTCTATATGTTGCTTGGTATTTACTGATCTTCTTAAACGTGAAAATTTAAGTCTTTAACCAAATTTGGGAAATTTAGGATGTTATATCTTTAAATAATCTTTGTTCCTCATTCTTTCTCTCCCGTCCTCCTCTCCTCTCCTTCTCAGGCTTTAATTGCTATACATGGGTAGATAGATAGAGACAGTCTCATAGGTACCTAAGGTTCTAATTTTGTCCAGTCTTTATTTCTCTCTGTTTTACAGACTAAATTAATCTGTATTGTCTTCAAGTTCACATACTCTCTTCTCTTCATTCCATTCTGCTCTTAAGGCCATTCAGGAGACTTTTTAATTTCAGATTTTTATTTTTCATTTGGTTGCATTTGGTTCTTGTTCATTATGAGCCTATTTTGTTTATACTATGAGTAGAGTTTTTGGTGGTAAAATATCATATGAATAGTTTGAATAGGCTTTTAAAATCTTTGTCTGTAATTCCAAAATCTGGAATTTATTGGGTTCAATCTTTTTGATTGCTTTTGACATTTCTCTTGAGTACAGCTTATATTTTATTTCTTCTTCATATGTGTACTCATTTTGGATTGTAACCTGGATGTTGTGGATGATACATTTTAGAGACTCTGGATTCTGTTATTCTTGAAAAATGTTGATTTGCTTTGTTTTGTCAGGCAGTTATCTTGAATTAAGTCTGATTCCAAGCCCTGTCTTTCTTGTGGTGGGAAACACCTAAATCTTTTCAGTTCTTTTAGCCTTTGCTTGAAGCTTGTAATCTTCCTCACACACATACAGCCAAAGATTTGAGCAGCGTTTTTACACAAAAACTGGGGCTTCCCCTTCTCAGATTCTCCCTTTCTGGGATCTCACCCTCACTTTATAGCTGCTGTGGATGCCTTAGACTCTGTTTTCTGGTTCTTTAAGCCAGTAACGCCTTGAAGGTTTTCCATCCAAGTTTTAAGTGCTTTATGCAGCACTGACTAGTGAAGTTTTAAAAAGCAGAAATTCCATCTATTGCCTTCTCCTTCATTCAGGTGTAGACAGTGTTTGCCACTTTTGTGACTCCTAATGCTTTCAGGTAGTATTTTTGTTTGTTTGCACATTTGTTTGTGTTTTAAATCTAAAGTTTAGTATTTGTTATTTGCAAGAGTATTATTCTGTTAGATACCCTTCTACTATTATCAGAAACCAACTCTCCTCTTTCCCTAATTTTTAAAGTTTTATCCATGGCTCTAGGTTCTTAAATCTCCCTTGGCTTTACCCCTACAGAGAAGGCATGACTGCCCCCTCCTACCCAAGTCAGTCTCAATCTTAACTCCTGCTTTTCCTTGAGGGACTTTGGGCTCTAGTCTCTCTATTCCTATTGGCCTCATCATCCCAGGTCAGGCTTTATCCTTTTACACCTGACCTTCTGGCTCTGGGCTCTCCTCCTCTAAACCATCTTCAACACCTTTGCCTAAAACTTCCTAATGTATCACATTCCCAGTTTCTACATTGCCAGTAGATCTCCATTGCCTATGATGGGGTCTCCTCACTCACAGATGGTGATAGATCGGTAGTTCTGGAGGAAGCCAGCTACCTTTGCATTCATTTTTGCAACCCTTTCTCCATAATTTTTAGCTTTCCTGAAGGTAAAGGAGACAGAGTGAGTAGAAGCATGTCACTTCAGCTCCACTCCAACACTTTACTCTCAGAATGTAGCACAACTTCAGAACTTCAGGGAAATAAAAAAACCTGGTTTCCCTTCAGATAAATTGGCCTCCTCTGGCTTGCAGCCTGAGTGTCCACAGGCATCCACAGCTGGGTGCAGCCTACCTGTCTGATCTCAATCCTCCCCTCCCCTCCAGCTTCATGATTTCCTCCAGCTTGGTCCACCTTCCTTTTGAGCAGGCACCACGCTCATTCACATGCCTGTGGATGAATGCTTGTGAAGAACTCATTCTTTAAGGCCTAATTCCAATGCCTGTTTCTTTTCTTATGTGAAGTCTTTCCTGATTGCCAGCGGTTGAAACTCATCTTGCCCTGTGCTGGGCTCTTTTGTATCTGTTTTTAAATTATTTAACAAGGTTTCAATACAAGTAACAGAGACCCCTTCAAACAAACTTAGTTGTTCTTAGAGTGGGGGAGAATATATTTTAAGGAAACTTGTGTGTCTAACTTGCTGTTTCCTATTCTCTAAATCCCGATTCCATATTCCCAAGAAAGATAATCTGATGCACGTAGCTTGGGTCAGGTATGTACCCCTTCCTCCAGTCAGTCCAGGCCTGGAGAGCAAGGTCACATGATTATAAACATGGCAGCCTGGTGGAGGAGATTCCAGTGATTTGAGGGCTGATCAAGGGGAAAGACATGACCACAAGGTGGCGGTAGCGCACACAAGCTTTATTGGGCAATACTTAGGCAGGTTTGCATGGGGAGGAAGGTAGATACCCCTCAGGGCAGTAGTCTGGGGGCGGGGGGGGGGAGGGCTTGTGGATTACAGCGAGAGGGTTGAGGGTAGGTCCTTGGAAGGGGAGGAGGACACGGGAGCTCCAGGGGAGAGGGTACCGGAAGAAGGGGTTTACATGTGTCTAGGTGACGTCACCCAGCAGCATGCTGGGGAGTCTTTAGGTCAGCGAGCTCCAAAGGGCAGTAGGTCGTGGCTTAGGGTCTTACAACCATAAGCCTCTGTCTTATTAATGACCGGCAAATTCTGGGTGTAGTTTTGTGGGGTATGCAAAGCAGGTCAGTTCTAAATGACTAAAAATCTTGTTTGGGCTATTTAAAAAATAATTGGATGTGTACAAATCTGAGTTTTGCACCAGCCGGCTTTTGAGCTACTGGGGCCCAGAGGGCACTGAAGAAATAAACAACTTAGGGGCCAATACACAGGGGTCATCTTTGGCTCCTTTATGTGACACTCAGAAGCACCGCTGTTGGTCTTGGTAGCGGGGAGGGCTGTTGGAAAGAGAAGAAGACAGTCTCCAAGCAAAGCCGGGGCTTCTACAATCACTCTTTCAGCCCTTGTCACGGCCATTTAAGCATTAGAGATGTTGGTGTGCACACCATCTCGTGTTAGCTCCTTGGCGTATTTATCTGTGTATTAGCTGGAGTACCCTATACCTGTTACACATGGAAGCCATGTTTGTTGAATGAATGAGTGAATGCTTTTGTCCTCTCTGAAATGCCCTGCATCTGCCTGACATCTGCTCATGCAAGGTCATCTCCCTGACGGGTCTTCATTTAGGCTTTTCTAGGGTCCTCTATGCCACAGCGTTGACACCCGCCATCTTACGTGGTTATGTTTGTACTCCGACGGAAACTGTAAACTTCTGGAAGCCTTGGGATATGGCATCTATGTCTTTAATCTTTCACATGGCCAGAGTCCTGCCCTGCCCAGGGAGTAGAGAACGCGAACCCCTTTGGTTGGGGCGCCTGCTAGGTGGAGAGCTGGTCCTCAGGTGAACGGCAGGAGCAGAATCTGGATGGCAGCATGTTTCAGGAAAGCCTGGGTGGCCGAGGAGATGACCACAGGTGACTGATTTTAGAGAAGCGGTGCAAACAGCAGGTCAAGGGGTAAAGTCAGTGCTGGGGAGGGTGTGGAAGAGGGCAGGTGAGGTCCGTGGACAGGTCAAAACGAGCAGTCCAGGACTGAGACTGTTGGGTGACTGTTGGGCAGGTGTCTGCTTTACAGAGCTGCTGGAAGCCTGACCCTTGGTGCCTACCCCAGAGCTTTGAATGCACTAGGAGGCCATTGAACACCGTTGTATTTTCCTGAGTCCTAAGTGGCATCTTAATTACAGAAGTCGGAACTTAGGTGACAGCAGAAAGACAAGTCACTGCATGTAGAATGCTAAGTGTGTGTCCATCCTTGAAATTTCGTTTCCTTTAAATGGAAGTAGAGGCTTCCATTTCCATCTGGCCTATTTACGGATATAAAAGATTAAAGCAGTAGAGAGAGCAGAGAGAGGAGAAACTTTAGCCAGATCCCATTTTTCTAAAGTTCAAAGTCCGTGAAGCATTTATCTGCACAGATAGCCATCTCTGTACGCACAGTATCTGCACACAAATAAAAAGCTATTCTGTGTGTAGATGCTTCATAAACAATAATGCTGTGTCTCTGCTTCCCTGAGATGTACAACTTGCAGATGAAATAAACGACTTTTCTGTAACAATTTGGATGCTTAATTTGGACAATTTGGATGCTGGTTGGTTTGTGGGGTTTTTTTTGCCCACAGTCGATGGCATTTTGAAAACCCTGTAGCCATTTCAAGTGGTGTGGCTTTTGACCGGTGCTCTGACAGAGATGAGGGGCATACCTGCTCCTAGGTCCCAGAGGCGACCATGCTGTCATAATTATGGCTCCTTAAACGGTCCTTGGGTATCAGGAGCTGCAGGAATGGTTTGTGCTGCAGCCTGACAGCCTCAACATACATGACTGGTCATCCTAAAACCCAGGCCTTTAACTTTTCGTTACATGTGTTATTTTAACAGTGATGCACACTGGAATGAATACATTCTGACCGGCAGGTTTCCACCTAAATGGTCTTCCCTCTATTTGAAACACTCGTGAAAAGTAAAACCTAATACCTTCCTAAGTGACGGTGTATGCCATACGTAGACAGTGGTGACCTTATTCTTAGTGGCTGTAAATCGTGGAAGAAATGTTTTTCGCCCTTGCCCGAAGTGGACTGTCCATCTAGAACTGGCCCTTCAGAATAACACAGAACACGCTCAGCTGTGAATGTTTTGCCACCTCTGTGCTGTCGAAATGACAAACAGATGACGATCAATTTAAACTCTTGGACCCCTCTTTTTTTAAGGAGAGTGCCACAGATATCAATAGATAGTTGGGAGGCACTGAATAACGTGAAGCTAGTAGAATGGCAAAATGCACAGATGGAGTGGGGACTGTAAAATTCCTCGAAAGCACAAGCCGAATGTGTGACGAACTAAAATTAACTGTGGTGTGTTAGGCAGCGTGGGGGTGGAAAGAGGGCTGTCCTGACAATCGGCACCAGCTCGGCTCCTCACAGCTTATATGACCTTGACCGACTTCTCTGGGCCTCCGTTTCTGTAATAAAGTTGGGTTACGGTAGCTGATGTCTGTTTCTAAGGTCTAAGCCGCTAGCTCTACGATCGTGTGATAAGGAACGTTCCTTGGCAATTTAATTGCACTTAATGGAGGTAACATGGCTGTTGTCTTGGCATGTGATTTACACAGAGGTTCACCCCAGGGAGGAGGTGAGGAAAGGCCAGAGCTTACAACTGCAGATGCTAAGGTCTCAAGTCTGATTGATGCTGAGGCCAAGGGCAAATGCATTTACAGTAGCCAGCTCCCTCTGCGACCTGCAGCAGAAAAGCTCCATGGGAGCAGTGTTGCTCCGTTGTTCTGGCCCAGGCGGCCTGTGTGCTGGCAGTGGAGTAATGCCTGGTTGCCTGGCTGTTAGGACAGCTTCGCCCGTCCTCCACCCTCCTCGTCCCTCATTCACCTCTTTCCCTTTTTCTAACACCTTCTCCTCTGTTCTGGGTTGTCTCCTTAGTATCTTGTTTTCCATTATCAGCGTCATCACCTGGTCCTCAAGCAGCCCTTTCACATTAGCCTCTGACACCCTGGAAGAAAACAGAGATAGAGCCATGTCCCCTCCCTTCTAGTTCATCTGGAAATGCTATCAACTTTCCTCTAAGTGTCGAGGAGCGTGTGTGTGTGTGTGTGTGTGTGTGTGTGTGTGTGTGTGTGTGTGAGAGAGAGAAGGAGAGAAAGAAGAAGGGATGGTTACAGTTGGTGTGACAGTGGTTAGTGTTTCTTTTGTTGTTGTTGTTGTTGTTTTTGCGGTACACGGGCCTCTCACTGCTGTGGCCTCTCCCGTTGCGGAGCACAGGCTCTGGACGCGCAGGCTCGGCGGCCATGGCTCACGGGCCCAGCCGCTCCGCGACATGTGGGATCCTCCCGGACCGGGGCCCGAACCCGTGTCCCCTGCATCGGCAGGCAGACTCCCAATCACTGCGCCACCAGGGAAGCCCAGTGGTTAGTGTTTTGAGATTAAAAACAAACAAACAAACTCAAAGATGGTGGTATTGGCGACAGCATTAGACACCATGGAAGCTGCATTTGGGAAGTAGGGTTTGGGGAAGCTGTGACTGCCTAGTTTCTCTCTTATACTTCACTCTTCTCACCTTTGACATGTGAGAGTCGTTCCCCAAGCCACCCGTCAGCCCTTGCTTCCCCGTCCTGAGGGAATCAGAACATACCATCCCCAAAGCTGCCACTTTGGCCTGTTGATTATTTTGAGCTGAAGGCACTTGAAACTCAGCAGACTCAGGGAGAGCTCTGGGTGCTTCCCTCTCCGCCTACAAGCAGAGCATACATTTCCTATGAGAAAGGTGTCCTCTCTGTACCAGGAAGAGGAAGACATTCTGATCATTGGAGAAGGGGAGTTGAAGCTGAGCTGTGTCTGCCCAAAGACACCTTTTACTAGAATAACCCTCTTTCTCATTAGTTTCCCCTGTGTATTTCCAGATCACTTTCCCATAAACCCATCTTCCTTTAGTATGTCACATCTCTACAATTTATCACTCTTTGTTAAACTGATATATAAACCCCTGGGTCTAATTCTTTGGGTTTCATTTCTTTCTTTCTTTCTTTCTTTCTTTCTTTTTTATACATCTTTATTGGAGTATAACTGCTTTACAATGGTGTGTTAGTTTCTGCTGTACAGCAAAGTGAATCAGCTATATGCATACGTATATCCCCATATCCCCTCCCTCTTGAGCCTCCCTCCCACCCTCTCTATCCCACCCCGCTAAGTGGTCACAAAGCACTGAGCTGATCTCCCTGTGCTATGCAGCAGCTGCCCACTAGCTATCTATTTTACAGTTGGTAGTGTATACATGTCAATGCTACTCTCTCACTACGTCCCAGCCTCCCCTTCCCCCACTGTGTCCTCAAGTCCATTCTCAACCTCTGCATCTTTATTCCTGCCCTACCACTAGGTTCATCGGTACCATTTTTCTAGATTCCATATATATGTGTTAGCATACAGTATTTGTGTTTCTCTTTCCGACTTACTTCACTCTGTATGACTGACTCTAGGTCCATCCACCTCACTACAAATAACTCAATTTTGTTCCTCTTTATGGCTGAGTAATATTCCACTGTATATATGTGCCACATCTTCTTTATCCATTCATCTGTCAATGGACGTTTAGGTTGTTTCCGTGTCCTGGCTATTGTAAATAGTGCTACAATGAACCTTGTGGTACATTCATTTCTTTCTTTGAAGTCTCCTATTCCACGTAAAAATATTAACGTCAAGTACAATTTGTAAGTTTTTTCTTCCGTTAATCTGTCTTTTGTCAGTTTAATCCACAGGTTCCAATCACAGAGCCTAAGAGGGTAGAGGAGAAGTCTTTCCTCCCCTAGAGTTGCCAAGCAACTGGTCGTGCTGCCCAGTCCCTGCCTCAGTATGTCTTCCTGCTCTGCTTTGGAGAGATGCAGACACAGTTGTTTGTTCTACATTGTAGGCAGATGGCTGAGAACAGGGGTTTGCTGTTTTGTGAAAGCAGCGTACTGCCCTTTTTGCCTCTAGTGAATCTGCATTGTTCTTATCAGGACTGCAAAACCTCATTAAACCTGGGCTACTTTGGGTCCAGGGCCTTTAGGGGATGACCTTTAGACTTTTGGACTCTGAATATGAGTTATAATGTGAATTATAAACCAGGCAGGTTTTCTGAGAATCCTTACCCCTAAGGTGATCTGACTGTGAGTTGAAGAACTCTTTGGACACTCGTGAATGCCTCTAGGCCTGTTCCGGCTAGGTGTGCACATGTGGGTTGGTATGGGAGCAGAAGTAGCCTTTGGGAAAAGGCAGGTGGCAGTGGATTTGGTCATTCATTTCAATCTGTGACTTCAAAGTTGCAACCTCCAAGCTCCAAAAATGTCCTGTCGTTCTGAATGTGATGGTGACTATGATCATATATCTTTGGGGAGTTTATGGGGAGCTGCTCATGCCCCCATGCTTGTCTGTGTGATTGGGGATGTGTATTGGCAAGATGCACAGCCAGGTCAGAGGGCAGCATGGGTCCTGGGGTTACCCTGGACACACAGCCCTCTCTGCTTAGCTGAGGCCACCTTCGGTGCATGTGCAGGACTCTCTCTGGTTCCATGGATATCATGAGACTTATTCTGGATCCCTGTCATGGATCTTGGAGCTGAAGTCATTCTCAAACCAGGTCCCCGATTCTGTTTGTAAGGAGAAGCACAGTGTAAAGAGTATTGGGAATTAGGGGGCATGGGTTCGAGTCCCAGCCCTGCCATCAAAGGGCAGTGAGACCGTGTGTGAGTCACATACCTCCCCAAGTGTCAGCATCTCCACACGCACAGCGAGGAATTCCCCATCCTGCTTCCAGCTTTTCTCGACTCGTTCGCATTTGTGTGTAGGAATGGGAGGCCCCTCTCATGGGGAGGTCTGCCTGCCAATTTTGATCTGTCTCTTGTCTGGGTCCTGTGAGAGGGAAGGAGGAGGAATCCAGGCTGAATGGTGAATGAGAGCTGAAAAACACGGGGAATGCCTTTCTCCACGAAGCCCGTGCTTGCATGACAAGATAAAAATATCTCCCACAATCTGTAACAACGATCCTTTTGAAATCTCCAAGTAGTTTCTTCAGATTGAAAAATACTATTAGAAGTATGCAAACAATCACTGAAGTTTTTGAGAATGATGGTCGGCACTTTAAAATTTCCACTAAAAATTAAATTCTTTCTTCATTTCACAGATATTTAAATGCCTGTTACGTGCCACACACTGGAATAGATACAGCGGTGAACAGAACAGACAAAATCCTTGCCTTCTTGGGGCTGACATGCTAGTGGGGAGATGGACAATGAACACAGGAAATAATATATATCATTTGCAATTAGTAGTAAGTGCTATGGAGAAGGACATATACTTTTTTTTTTAATTGGCCATGCCGCACGGCTTGTAGGATCTTAGTTCCCCAGCCAGGGTTTGAACCCGTGCCCCCTGCAGTGGAAGCGCGGAGTCCTAACCACTGGACTAACCAGTGGAGTCCCTAACCCCTCCAGGGAACTCCCGAGAAGGACGTATACTTTTAAAGGGCCAATTGATAGTGATCATTTTATTTTCACCATGTACAAAGCCTATCATTTTGAGCGGCGTCATCGGGAGGATGCCTTAAGTCATAAGGTCATAGAATGTGTGGTGTTCAAATCCTGCTACCATGTGCAGTCCATCCTCTGAGCACTGGCGAGAAATGCAGACCCTCAGCCCCACCCCAGACCTGCGGGGTCGGGACCTGCGGGGTCGGAACCTGTGCCTCACAGGGCCTGCAGGTGGTCCGATGGCAGGTTCACGTTTGAGAAGCACTGGCTGAGAAAAGTCTGTGGCTTTGGGCATCAGAAGCCCGGAAGTCTGCTCAGAGCATGTCCGCTAATGATCTGGCGACCTTGGGAGGGCGCTTTACTGCCTTTCGGCCTCAGTTTCCTCCTGAGTGAAATGAAGAGATTAGAATGATGCTGACATTATCTGCTCTGGCCAAGTTCCTCTCTTTTTCTGAGTGTGCGCCTCTCCTACCATCACATTTCTTATCCATCAGACCAAACTCTCTCTGGGGTTGTATAGGACGGGAAGGTGCCTGGGGAGCTGATACTCTGCGCTGTGGAATTTCTTTCTCTCTTTTTTTTTTGGCCGCACTGTACGACAAGTGGGATCTTGGTTCCCTGACCAGGGATCGAACCCACGCCCCCTGCATTGGAATTGCAAAGTCCTGACTACTGGACTGTCAGGAAAGTCCTGCTGTGGAATTTCTAGGACGTGCTCTGTCCTCTTAACATTTAGTATTACAGATGCCCACGCTCTATCCCATGACAGGGGACAATGCTGCCTTCTGTGTGTGCATATAACGTTGCTCCCCCGCCTTCAGCAGGGTGTATGCTTTGAGCAGAGCCACAGGTGTGGTGGCTGATCTGTAGACCAAGTTCCTATTATCTTTGGCCAGGCCCCTTATGGGCCCAGTGGTTCCAGGTGCAGAAAGGGGGTACGTGGAAATGTTGCTTCTGATGATATACTGACTGGTTCCCGCTAGCATCGGGTGTCATGGACTCAGCCTGCCCTCCTGAGGCAGAACACACAGCTCTGTGGCCTGGGCATGGAGCCTGGAATCTTGACGATCTAATTTTGGCCTGGCTGTTACATGCAAACCTCATTTTATTGCACTTCGAAGATATTGTGTTTTTTACAAATTGAAGGTTTGCGGCAACCCTGCAATGAGCAAGTCTGTTGGAGCCATCTTTCCAACATCATTTGCTCACTTCATGTGTCTGTGTCACATTTTGGTATTTCTCACAGTATTTCAAAAATTTTCATTATTATTATATTTATTATGGTGATCAGTGATCTCTAATGGTACTATTGCGAAAAGATTACAACTCACTCAAGGCTCCAGTGATGGTTAGCATTTTTTTTAGCAATAATTAAGGTATGTAAATTTTGTTTTAGACATAATGCTATTGCACACTAACTAGACTACAGTATAGTGTAGATGTGACTTTTTCTGCACTGGCAAACCAAAAAATTCCCGTGACTCGCTTTATTGTGATATTCGCTTTATTGCAGTGGTCTGGAACCGAACTCAAAATATCTCTGAGGTGAGCCTGTATTAACTTCTGAGGAGCTTGGGGCAAATCACTTTTCAGGTGCCTGGCTATCAGGCTGCTTATTGATAAGATGGGGTTATAACCATTTCTACTTCACAGGCAGGGTTTTGAGACTTTATTATATAAATGCTTTTGAGAGCTGTTTTAAGATTATTATTTTTATTTTTATTTTTTTGGCTGCGTTGGGTCTTGGTTGCTGCATGCAGGCTTTCTCTAGTTGTGGCGAGCGGGGGCTACTCTTTGTGGCAGTGCATGGGTTTCTCGTTGCTGTGGCTTCTCTTGTCGCAGAGCGCAGGCTCTAGGTGCGCGAGCTTCAGTAGTTGTGGCGCATGGGCTCAGTAGTTGCGGCTCTCGGGCTCGGGCTTGGTTGCTCCATGGCATGTGGGATCTTCCTGGACCAGGGATCAAACCCGTGTCCCCTGCATGGGCAGGCGGATTCTTAACCACTTCACCACCGGTGAAGTCCCAAGAGCTGTTTTGAAATGTGTGACTTCCATGCTTATGTCACTACATACTAGCATACTCTTTTTTTTTTTTTTTAATGAGTGTGAAATCCTCTCCCTACTCCTGTTGGTTTAATGAGTATGGCATTGATGATCAAACAGTGGCAAATGCCTATTAATGTTACTCACGGACCACTGTGGGTTAAGGAATGAACTAGGCATTGACCTTTCTTGGCTGTTTCTGAATTAGTCACCTACTTCCCGTTAATTGTGTATGTCCGCAATGTGACCTAAATAAAGTTAGGGTTGATCTCTTTCAGAAGATGTTTTGGATTTCTCCTTATGATAAAGTTAAGGCAAGCTGATGTATGGCTTGTAAGCAAACAGACCTTTTCAGCGAAGCACTTGCCCAGGTAGGGAGTTATTATTGAACGTTGGTTTCTGGATGTGGTCAAATTCTCAGATTTCTCAGGTGTTTCCTGGCCTGCCGAGGACTCTAGGAGAAAACCGTCTTCATTTGTCACTGCTGTTTTCCATTGGTGGGGCCACCTGGTAGCTGCAATGGAGCGGCGTCTTCCCTTACCACCTTGGAGGTCCAGAGGAGCCCAGTGCTTGCTGGGATCGGGTATTTTCAGATCTTTGCCATTGTGCCATGAGACAGACTTCTGGGCTCGCTTGACCGACTGCTTAATTATCTGCTGTCCACGCTGCGTAAAGCAGATGGGTTCAGGCATGGTGTTTCATTAGCTGTGTAATTTTAGGCAACCCACAGAGTAAAGCAAGTGAGCAAACACCACGTTAACAACCAGCACCAAAACTCCCTTGGTCCTGCTGTGATCAAGTTCAGGCTGCAGAGATACGATGCAACCATCACAGCTTAGCCGGGCAGAGACCATGCAGGGAGCTGAGTCACAGATCATGCATCTTTTCCAGCCCTTGGCTGTACCCCGTTGATATTCTGTTTCTTTGCCGGGGGTGGAGATCATTCTAGGCCTCTAGGGTACATGGAGGCCTGTCGAGAAACAGAGCGCTTCATGACAAGGTCATGTTTGGTTTGGAAGCTGCTGGGCTGAGTGGGGATTCGATCCAGGGGTTCTAGAAGGGTTCGTTGAGATTGGGAAGTGGTAACAACTGGTCTTGTGGGCCATGGTTGCTGTGAGAGGGGGTTTGGTCTGGTAATATCATAAGGTGTCATCTTATGGAGAGTTCATACCAAGAAGAGGTTCTCTCCCCATGCAATGTGAAGCCACTCCTCGGAGATTTTCCCCAGACCTGGGGCTGTGATTAAGGTTAAGGTTTTGGGGTGGCAGGGGGAGCTGGGGAGACACATTGGTGGCTGGCCCAGGTTGTCATGGACACTCTGTCTCCTTCCACAGAGTTGTGGCTCTTTGCCCTGCTCTGGCCCTCTCTAATGCCCTTGAGAAGAGCGCCAGTCTACCTACACTGGAGCAGATGGAAGGGCAGTCCATTGGGAATTATGGCCAGGATAGATCCAGAAGAAATGCTATCACTTTGTCCTCTCAGTTTATCAATAGGTTGGTATAAAGATCGCTCACTTCTGACACAAAGTGAGATGGATGCGTAGGAATCAACACATTCAGCATTTGGACAACCCCATGGCATTGTAGCCGTCCTGCAAACACATGGGTTGGATTCTTGACCCGTGGGTTTGGAAGTGGGCTAGCATAATACCTCCGATTCCAGTCTTGCACGGGTTGACGTTCCCCAAATGCACGTGAGTTGATTAGCAATGCACGTGATCCCTTGGCTTGTATATTCCCTGGCTGAGTGACCCAGTTAGAGGCCTGGCCCAGGAACAGAATGAGCAAGGCTAGCTGGGCACTGTCAGGAAAGCCTCCCAGCTAGGGCTGGGGGCTCCTGCCATCCTAGTCATGGGGACAGACAAGAAGGAGGGGAGCCCCTGCTGTGGGTTTGGCCCTGGGTCATTTCCTTTCCGGCTATGTGGATAAAGAGAAAGAAGTAAAAACTCCAGTGGGCTTATTAATATTAGAGCTTGTTTCATGGTGTCACATACGGCTTTTGGAAGGAGCCATTGTGCATGGTCTTCTGGTTTTTCACCCAATTGTGAACCCAACGTGAAACATTTAGCAGCTCTTTTATGTGCTAGTATGTCCAGTGAGGTAAGACTCGTTCTCGCACCCTCATCATTGACCGAGCAGGGCTTCAGAGTGGTGGAGCCCTAGTGAAAATCACAGGCTTGTCACTCACTAGGCAGGGACAAAACCCCAGCCCCAGACTCCGTCTGTCCTCCTGTTGTCTCTCAGATGGTGAAGTGGCTCCATCTATAAAATGTGTTGTTGCTATGAATTAACTGTTGTTGGTAAGGAGAATTGGAAACATTCTCATTTCTAGATTACCTTTCAAATATTCAAATTCATGCACCAGTAGCATATGGCTAGAACTTTTATTTTTTCACTCAGATGTCTTCCAGTGTGCTTCACTGAATTCCAAATCCACATCAGGTTTGAATTTTGAAAATGGCAACGGTATACGAACTGAATGTGAGAGATGAAGAAAACTTTCATAAATTAAAGAAAATGGTGATTTATTATTCTGCATTCAAATAAACCAGCTGTATGGATTTTTTTCCCATTTTGGTTTATTTGCATCTTGATAATATGGAAGGAACAATGTTGCCCATGTATTCTTAGCTAATTTTCTACAAGAGAGTTCTACAATAGCATATATCAAAGGAAAAGGGACTACGGTAGTCTTGCCCATTGCCTCTATAGGCCAGGAGCATGGACTTCGCTTTGGGTGGATGGAGAAGCCTTTGTTGTCCTCAGATGGCTGTGCCTTCTCAGCCTGTCTAAAATTTTGGTCCAGTAATTACCTGACTCTGATTTCTTCCCCTTTGGAGGAGTTTCATTTGTAGGTGCCATTTATGCTTTTGTTACTTACCAGGTAGGAGATTCTCAAGCACTTTAAAACTAATTAAGGAGGGCTTTTATCTGCCAGATTTTCTTCAGTTGCAGAGAAAATTAGTCCAAATGTTTGTGTTTCACACGACCTTAATCAGACACACTATCATTGCAAGGAACGTTGGCTTGGAAGTTGGAAAACCACCTAACAGAGAGAGCCCAGGTATGGGGCTTGAAGAGATTCATAAGCTTTGCGATGCCCTCTTGTGGAAACAGTCCCCCTTCCCCCACTGTCAAACATATTAAAATGAGCCACGGACCACATGCCATAGAACTTATACATTGTATATCTTCAAATCTAAGTTATCATTCATTGTAAAGTAAAACATTATATCCCACTAAGAGAAATGCTGCCTAATATAATTAGATGCACTCATTTCAGAGAGTTCAAATGTAGAAAAATGTGCTTTTTAGAATTGATGAAATACAGTTTAGTTATAAGTTGAGTTGCAGTCAGGTTGTTGAGATAATGCTAAATTTTGTGGATTTTATTATAATTTATTTCTAATATAAAAGCCAAAACACCCATGTAACCATTATCCAACTTCGGCAGATCTCAACATTTTGCAATTTTTACTTCAAATATGTTTTTAAAAAAATTGAAGATATGATTACAGACTTCTGGTATCCCTTCCCCAATCCCAGGACTAATCTCTCCCTTGTGCCCCCATGTAACCGCCATCTTGAATTTGGTGCTTATCATTCCCATGCATGTTTGTCAACTTTTCTATATATGTTTGTATCCATACATATATTTAGTGTCTTTAAAACACTGCTAGTTTTCCACCAGTATCCATCCCTTCCTTCTTCCTTTTAATACTAAAACCCCAGAGCTTTAGCTAGCTGAACACCATCTGCCAGCGATGACTAAGTGACTAAGTTCTGGCTGATGGATGAACATGGAACGGATGGATACAACATCTGGACTTTGCCTTTAAGACGAAGGAGCAAGCCTTTCACGTTCTCTTTCCTCTTTGCTTCTAATTAGGACAGGGGCAAGGTGGTAGTGAGCTACTTAAGCCCATACAAATGTGGGAAACACACAAGAAGATAGCAGAGTGACAAGATAGAAAAATTCTGGGTTCCTGCCTTCAGGGTATCAGTTGCTCCAACACATCCCACTCACCCCCTGCCCTGCCACCGGGCTGCCCACCATCTCAGGCTGTTTCATGAGAAGTAAAAAACAACCATATTTTTATTTAAGTCAGTGTTATTTGATCACTATTAAAACAGACCCCAAAATGTTCTTCTTTTTTTTTTTTTTTGGCTGCGTTGTGTCTTAGTTGCGGCACACGGGATCTTTCGTTGCGGCACACAGGCTCTTCGTTGCGGCGTGTGGGCTTCTCTCTAGTTGTGGCACACAGGGTCTAGGGCACGTGGGCTCTGTAGTTTGCGCCACGCGGGCTCTTTCATTAAGGTGAGCAAGCTTAGTAGTTGCAGCACGCGGGCTTAGTTGCCCCGGCATGTGGGATCTTAGTTCCCCGACCAGGGATCAAACCTGCGTCCCCTGCATTGGAAGGCGGATTCTTTACCACTGGACCACCAGGGAAATCTCTGACCCCAAAATGTTCTAATAGGAGTGCTTTACATTCTGATTATATATATTACTAGTGACTTACTGTATTAAAAACTTTCACTTTTCTTAAGCAGGGAGGATTAGGGTAAAACACTTTTATGTAATTCATTGCATCCTCAGATTAAAAAAGGAAAAGAACACATTTTACAGCTGCCCCAGTGACTAGGTATTAGTGTCCAGTCCTGCAGTGGACATGACCCCATCAAGGGCATGTGAACTGAGCTCCTTATCTTTCATATAAAGATAGAGGAAGTTCATACACACTTAGGACAGCTAGCTGCTCTGTCCCCAATAGAGCAAATGTCACAGTGGTAATTTGAGAATGAAAAGGAAAAGTTTCCATTCCCAGGAGAATTTTCTTCCCAAATCCTGACTCAGTACCCAAGTGAGCAGCTTAAGATTAAGACCTTCCTGGTCAGTTTCTCTTCTCCAAGAGCTGGCCCCAGGGATTCCTCACTGCTGCACGACAAACAGCAGAGCAGCTGCTCCAGGAAAAAGGCGACCCGCACTTACTGGCCCACATTCTTGCAGCTCCAGCCAGGGTACCAGGCTGGTTGGAATGCTTGCTCTCTGCAGAGTGGTTCAGCGGCTCAGGAGGTCTGCCCAGAGGGACAATGTTTGTGTCAGAGCCACAAGTGGATAATAGGGGAGTCCAGAGACCACCTCTGATTCTTTCCCGTCCCTCTTTGCAGCCCGGATGCTGTCCGACCACACTAGCTTGTGCCTGATCTCTTGGGTCAACTTGGCTTCTGGCCTTAAAGGCCGGTCTGGTTTTTGGTTTCCCTTCAAAGGGCACTTGGAACAGAGTGAGGCAAGGCACCTGGCCCCTCCTTTTGGATGGGGCTGAGGCCATCCGTTCCAGTCATACTGGATGTACCTTGACCTTGGGCCTTTTGCCCCGCTTGCATTAAGAATTGAGTTGTCACAAATGAACTTATCTACCCAAGACTCACAGGCATAGAGAACAGACTCGTGGTTGCCAAAGGGGGGTGGGGGTGGGGGAGGGATGGAATGGGAGTTTGGGATTAGCAGGTGCAAACTATTATCTATAGGGTGGGTATGCAACAAGGTCCTGCTGTATAGCACAGGGAACTATATTCAGTATCCTGTGATAAACCGTAATGGAAAAGAATATGAAAAAGAATATATATATGTGTATAACTGAATCACTTTGCTATACAGCAGAAATTAACACAACATCAGCTATACTTGAATAAAATAATATTTTTTAAAAAGGCAGCATCAAAAAAAACAAAAGATTTGGGCTGTCAGGTGAGTGGTTCTCAGACTTCTGCAGTCTACGCGTTGCTTTGATGCAAAAGATACTGGGTTCCTCTTACGCCCCCTGTGCCTACTGCTTCAAAACACACAACAGAGGCTCCTGGCCTGAGTGAGTACAAGGTGAGCACTGCTCTAGCTGACACCCACAAGCTAAGCTGAACTCAGTACTGCCCGAAAATTAAATTCATGGTGGGAAAAAACAAAGTCGAGGAATACCGAATTCCTTCCCTCCTGTGGAGGCTGGAAACTCAACAGTGCAGAGGGTCCTGTGCAAGGAGAAGAAAACAAGGCCCAGGCAGCAGGCAGTGTGTGCGTTCTGGTCTGGTTGAACCGCGACTGTCCTTGGACGGGTTTTTGAATTCTAAAAAAATGAAAATGAGAAGTGAAAATTCCCTTAAAACACCAGTTCTCTTACCAATTTGCCTAATAACCAGTTCACCAGAAATTCAATTCCGTGTGGAGTGTTTTTCGCATTTATGGCCACTATCTCAAAAAAAATATTTAATTTAAAAATTAAAATGAAACGTAAACTAAAATTTAAAAACAAGCTGGATGTGCCCTTCATTTACAAACCTTATAAAGCCAAAGAGATGGTAAAAACAAACAAACAAACAAAAAAACCAAAGGACATTCCTATGTAAAAACACTCAAAAAGGTTTCAAATTATAGGCAAATTGCTCATCAGGTGACTGGCTTTAGGCTAATTGATCTAGAGTCAAGGGCATCCAGAAGTCGACACTTCTGTGCTCAGGGACACTTTCTCAGGCCTGTATTCATCTTCTTTCAGACAAAATTCTAATCAACTCTCTTATTTGGTTTCCCAGCCCCTGGCATATTAGATGTGAATCAAAACAGGGAGGGAACAGCCAGAACAAGGCCCCTTGGTGTGTTCAGAAGGCCAGCTGATACCCTGACAGCCAGGGAGGGGCAAGTGGAGGCCAGAGGAAATTAAAATGCAAATACAGTGATGAGAACATTGCACTAGCGAGGGGCCTTGTCCTGTACGCTGCCCCGTCTGCCCTCCTGCCTCAAGGTTCTCTGGCTTCTGAGGGCACCTCTGTATTATAATGCGCATAATGCCAGCCAAATCATGAAAAATATTTGTAACAGGCTAAATCACATGTTATCCACTTTGCCCAATCCATTGTTTTCTCATACAATCCATTTTAGAAAGGTTTTCGTCAAAAGGGACCAAATCATTGACTCTTGAATTGGGACACCCATTGGAAGAAACCAGTTTCCCCTGCCCTCTGGGAGAAGCCTCCCCAGAACGCTGCCCCTAAGGATGCCTTCTGCTGCTTCATCAGCTCCCCCAGGCCAAACTAGAACAAATCCAATGGCCTGGAAGATTTCACTCCGAGAAGTCCTCTTTCACCAAAATGATGTAGCATGACAAAATCCAGTTCATTCTTTTTTTTTTGTTTTAGCAGTTAAACTTTTACTTTAGTTTAAAAATTTTTTATTTACCTTTTTCTTTTTCTTTTCTACAAAAGGCAGATAATGATTGTTGATCTGCAATTGTCATGTTGTGCACTCCCCGAAAGGGGGCAAAGTTGGGAGCTGGGGTGGCAGCTCGGAGGATGCCTTCACGGGCAGGACTAAGGGGGCAGGCGCCCCCGCGGCCCTCTCTCCCAGCCTAGCTCATGTCGATGGTGTTGAAGACCCGCTCCGTGAACTTCTTCAGCTTGTCGGAGGCATTCTGGACTCCAGTTCATTCTTGATATTCAGGGTGATGTGGGTAGGAGGTCATGAATAGCCCAAACCACAATGAAATCTACTTCGGATTATTTGGTGGCTACTGGTCCAGAATGGCTTCCTTCCTTAAGGAGATGTATTAGGATTTTCCAGAGAAACAGAACCAACCGTGCATGTGTATGTCTGTGTGTATATCTATATCTATATCTATATATCTTTCTATTAAGGAATTGGTTCATGCAATTATGGAGGCTGAGAAGTCCCATGATCTGCTGCCTCTGAGCTGGAGACCCAGGAGAGCTGGCGGGGCAGTTCCAGTCCAAGTCCAAGGGGCTGAGGACCAGGAAAGTTGGTCTAAATTCCAGTCTAAGTGCAGGAGAAAACCAAAGTCCCGGTTCAGAAATAGGCAGAAAGAGTGAATTCTCCCTCACCTGCTATTTGTTCAGGCCTCCAATGGATTGGATAAGTCCCGCCCATGTTGGGGAGGGCAGTCTGCTTCACTCAATCCACAGATTCAAGTCCCATCCAGAACTACCCTCACAGACACACCCAGAATCATGTTTAGCCAAGTATGGGGGTACCCTGTGGCCCAATCAAGTTGACACGTAAAATTAACCATCACAGGATGCTAACCAATTTATTGCTGCTTCCTGCAGATCCCAATCCCCCTGTTACCTCCAAAGCCCGAGGAGCCTCTGATCATCTTTTCCCTCTAAGGCCCTCTCTGAGGATGGCCAGGATTTAGGGTGGGACACATGGGAAGGAAGAGAGTTCAGGACGTGGGAGCAGGCTGAGAGGATGTGCTTTGGGGGCATGGGCTGACCTCAGCCTGAAGGCTGACCCATCTCCTTCCACCCTTGGAAGAATATAGGTGGGCGAGGGCTGAGAGGAGCATTGCCTAACTTTAACCACCAGCCATGATGGATGCCCACGCCCATTTATCTGATACTTAGTATCTGTCCTCTTATAAGTATTGCTGCTACAGTTATTTTAAATCCTTTACAAGCCGGTACATTTGTGAGCACACCTAGAGGCAGTGTGGCTCTTGGAAAGAGCATGAGATCAGTTAACAGAAGGCAGAGTTGTGCCTCTGAATGTGTGACTCCAGGCCAGTCACGGACTTTGGAATCTCAGTGCTCTCCCATAGGAGATGAGATTGCTGATAATTGCCACACTAATTCATAGTGTAATCTTGTCATAGTCAGATGAGATTACCTATATGAAAACACTTCATAATACTCAACAAATATGGAAGGGTGAAGTAAAGGTAAGAAATGACTGTTTTTTACTGCTGTGACTCTGCTCTTTTAAGTTTGTAAGTAGCGGTCAGGATTAGTTAAAGAGTCATCACTACCTGCCCTGCTGGTACTCGAAGACTAGACTTTAATATACTGGAGTCCTCTTGAGATAGCTTTCAAAAAGTGACATAGTTCTTTGACCAGTAAAGTGTATATACATACCTGTTTTCTGTTTTGCCTTATCTTACGGATGCGTTCATCATTATTATCATAGTATGTAGCCAAGAATGATTCAGTTTAGGAAAATAATAGTCAAACTTTGCTGATCTTTTGTAGGATGATTTTGCCATAGCCCTTGCAAATAAAGTAGTGGTTTCTTTAAAACATGCCAGTTCAGAGTCACGGATCTGCATTTTTAAAGCCTGCAATTGATTGTTCAGTGTGAAAATTGTATTCCAGTGAAGCACATCAGCATGTAAATCTAAAGTGTGGCCATTTTCATCTAGATTGAATATTATTAAGTAGCCCAAGGGATAGGCTGTAATTAAGATTTCGAAGAGCTTACTTTTGTTGACTGTGATGAGTAACCCCAGTACTGAAAGTGGCATACCAGTTTGAAGAATGGGAAGATGGCCCAGCAAGACAGTATCTACATGTTTTGGCTTTTAGGTGTCATGAAAGAGTTTGATTTTTCTTCACCGATCCAAACATTTGAACGTGATGCAAATACGAGAATGTTCAGATTCCAGGAAAATCACATTTCTTTCTGATCGATGGCAGATTTCCATCTTGTCAGTCCCTCACTCATTCTAATACCTTCTTCCATGGGTTTAGGAACAAAGACCAACTGGGGACAGATGAAGCCCTTGTTGGGGTTTATGCTTTTGCCTAATTAAAACGATTGGATTTACAGCCTGCTAATGCAGCTCTAGTTAGAAGGGAGAACAACTCTTAGCTTGGATCCACTTCGGAAAGTTTGCAAAACCTCCCCCTGCCTTTCACAGAACTGAGATGGCACATTTCTGATAGCATCTTCATTGTGGTGCAATTCCATGATAACTGTTCTTAGGTGAGATGAGATAGATGCTCACCTGTTTTTGTCCTACGCACACCATTTGAAAAGAAAGAAACAAAGTTCTCCATTTCTCTCAGGAGAAGTTAGTGAAAGGATCCATGCCTATTTGCACCACCTTAAGTAGGTACCCAGCAGGCTAGGTTGGCACACAGCTCATTTCAGCCATCCGTATTTTCAGGTGTACCATATGTATTTAGTACATCATTTGATAATGCTAAAAAAATATTAAAGCAGTGTGAGACTAAAGGAGAAAGAAGATGAATGTTAGCATTCCCCTGGGGTTCATGGGTGAAGGAATTAACACAGCGTGGCACTCTACCCTAGCTGTGTTTGTTTCCATGGCAACAGCTACGTACATGTTTCAGACTATCTACAGTGACACAGTTGCAGAAATAGTAGCTTGCAGGTTTCTGATATCGCATCAGTGGACAGGCAGCACGTACTATATTAAGTAAGTGTAAAAGAATTTAAAATATAGCTCTGATTCAGATGTATATTAGCTCAGCTAAGCCATGTATTGGGGATTTTGGCATTCCCCTTCCTCATGACAGCAAAATCTAGGCAAAGTTGAAAGTTGCAAGATTCCAGTCAAACAATTATCCTTGCTTGGGTAAATATCATCAAATGAAACAAATGTGAGTGAGTTACAAAGGTAAGAAAATGGCTTTTGTAGATGACATATTTAAGAAGGATATTGTCAGTGAAGCTGATTTTTTTGGAGGGTGGGTAGTGATGGGTAAGGAATGTAAGCTTTGGTTGAAAATAGCTGAGTCTTAAAGCAAATCAATGTGCACCAGAATCTTTAACTGCTGCTGAGTTTATGGCAACTAAGGTATTTGAATGTATCATTCTAAAATTGCTTTTATATGAAAATGATCAGGTGGGGAGCAGAGAGGTTGACTGGGTATGCAGTTAAAGAGAAATTGGGGCTCCATTGTCTTTCTGAATGCTTATGTAAATATCTCCCTTCTCACCAGGATGACCCTGGTTTGTCTTTCACATTCGCTGCTACTTTTTGGTACCATTTACTGTCCTGTGTGTTTATATTATGCTGCCACATTGTAGCCTGATAAGACTTGAGTGTTGGTTAGAGAGCGCCCAAGTAAAGATGATAGACTTTGTAAGTGTGTGACTTTGCAATCAAATTGTACAGTAATTTAGGAGGAGAATCGTTCAAATGAGTATTTAGTTACAGGCTAGACCTCTGCTTGTGAATAGCAGCCTAGGTATTAGGTTAATGGATTTTGATGTGCAGATTATGATTGCGGGAGCTTTCAAGTATGTTGTAGTTCAATTTATACTGAGTTTTTCATGTCAGAATCTTTTTATTTATGCCCATTATTCAGTGTAAGCCCGCATTTACCTTACAGTCGTATTATTTGTGTATCAGGAAAGAGACTGTAAAATGGCATGGTAATTTAAACTAATCTATTCATTTGAGGAGGATTCGTTTTCTGACCATAGGTGGACTTTTACAAAAAGTGGTATGAGAAACGCAACTCTTGTATGTGTGAGACTGTTTTTTATGTGCACAGGGAACTGTCTCCCACGTCTACTGCACACTGTTCTTCAAGGTCATTATTTGATTGAATGTTCAGAGAACACCTATGGGAGGAGGGGGTTTGGGGGCTTCCTGCACACCTGGGGGTGTGGGGGGCTGGGAGGGATTTGGGGTTGTGAGTCAGGGATGGAACCCTAGAATGTTTGACACCCTAGTGGATAGATACGATTTGCCTTCTACATAAGGTGATCCAAAGTGAAACTAGCGTTGAAACCTCCCAGAGATGCCCATCTGTAGCCCGAGCCACCCAGAGACGGGAAGTGAAGTCTGTGTCTTCTAAGGGGAGTTTTTGTTTTTGTTTTTGTTTTTGTTTGATGGTGGCTCATACTAAAGGCAGCTCCCTTCTCAGACGGGGAGCCCCTCTGCCTAGTCTCACACTCATCTCTGTAGTTTCGGGACCCCAGCCCATCTTTGGGCCCGACTGGAGGGCAGGCTTTCAGACCCCCTCCCCCATGGCCTGAGCTGCCCGGCAGGCCCTGGGTATCCTGGTGGGCAGCCTCTCTCTGTGACAGCTGCAGGAAGCCACCTGTGCTTGGTCTCCCGAGGCAGAGAAACCAAATACTATTGGTGTGAGGGTTTACTTGATGTTCTGCTATTACATTTGAGGGGCCCTGGAAGCCTTGGGTTCATTACCCTTGAGCTCTGAAACTGGAAATCAAAAAAGTGCCAATGAACTACTTTGGATGATAGTTCAACTTTTGCCTGTTTGGGGAGTGCAAGCCCTTCCAAAAGTGGACACGTTTGTATATATTTTTTTCATCATCCCAAAGTACTTCCCAGTGTAAAAAAAAATCTCCAGAAAACACCAGTCTAAGCCATGGTATGTTAACTCTTTCGTAAGAATAGAAAAACACATAAACCAAAACATAAAGCCCTAGGCGGCACCAGTCATTCAAATGTAAAATCCTGGCAGTGCTTTGTAGGCAACTCAATTGCTTCCATCTGAAGAGCCAGGAAATCGATTTGGAAAAAAGTAAATTTGAGGGATTCCCAAAGAGTGGCAGCATGAAATGAATAAGAGAAACATGAAGGTACAGACTGATCTTATTACCAATCGTCAATGGTAATAGAATTGCCAGAATAAACTTCCTGGGCGTAGCTCATGTAGAGTCTCCACTGCCTGGTTGTTTCTGAAAGTTCTTAGTGGTCACAGGCTAAGAGCCAATCCCCAGGCTGGTGTCCAGGGCTTTCCACCATTCGTCCCTTTCCAGCTTCTCTGTCACTGGGTCTCTTTCTTGAGCATCCCGGGGCCTGCCCTAGGGTAATAACTGCTGCATCCTGGCCTCGTGCGGAAGTTTCTAGGCCTTTGCTCTTGCTGCTGTCTCTGCCCAGATTCCTTTCCTCCCACTTTCCCGGCTTCAATTCCAATTCCTCCAGAAAACCTTACAGATCTCCCCCTTGTCACCCTCATTGGGATGATTTTTCCATCCTTTCCATCATGCTTCCATAACCGTTGGTCTTCAAATTATAGCACTTATTTCACTATATTAGGATGAATTGTATCTTTTCTGAACTGTGATGTAAATGTATCAAAGACACAGGACCCTGATTTAGGTACTTCTGTAGCTTTTACCATACCTAGAACAGTACTTCCAACTTGTTTTTCATTGAATTCTTTTTTTTAATTTATTTTTTATTTTTTTATTAGTTTCTGCTTTATAACAAAGTGAATCAGTCATACATATACATCTGTTCCCACATCCCTTCCCTCATGCATCTCCCTCCCTCCCACCCTCCCCATTCCACCCCTCATTGAATTCTTAAACACTTGCAAAGATATATATCACTGAACAATCTTCTGCTCAAAGACAGACTGTTAGATACTGAGATTCCTAAGTCTATGTCTGTCACAGAACCAAGCATCGTGACCCATTCAGCTACTTTCAGATGCTTCCAAACTTCTGGCTGTTTGACATCATCTAAACACGGAAACCAGGTGAATGGCTGATAATTTTTTCATCTTCATGGAATCAAAGATTTTAGAGCCAGAAAGAACTTTAGGGAGCTAAAATCATATTACAGAGGAGAGAACTGTGAACTTGAACCGGTAAGTGACTTTTCCAAAGCCACATGGTTGTTTAGTGACCCAGGTGTGTGGATCCAGCCGGTAATATCTCTACATGGTCCTGCCTCCTGAGCCTTCCTGGCTGTGGCCTTGGGTTCCACTGAAGATATAACCAGTCAAATTCCTTTCTGCCCCGCTTTGGGATTGGCTGGCCTTCTATCTGTAAACACCGTCATCCAACAATAATTCCATTAACCACTCTTTGCTCAAGGCTGGTATCACTGGGATAGAATTAAAAACAAAAGAGAACTGAGAGTTGAACTCAGGGGGACTGAGAGCAATGCTAACAATTCATTAGCCATCGCCTTGCTGGAGCTTTGGCAGCTGCTGGATTCAGTCAAGTTCAGACCCTTAAAAAGAGTGGAAAAAAGAAAGCACATAGTTTCCAGTGCCTGGGCACTGCACAGCCGGCCAGCTGGGTGTAGCACCATGGCAAAAAGATCTGTTCAGTTTCAGAAATACGAGACCCCGTGCTTGCACACAGGGAGGGGACTGTAGTTGCAACTGGGCCTGATTTGGCATTACTTCTGCCTGCAGCTCTATCAGACACAGCTCCTATGGGAAGTCCATTAGTATCTAAAGAAAGAACCAGCCCTCCAAGTTGACATAAGGAGCAGGCCGTGTGTGTGTGTGTGTGTGTGTGTGTGTGTGTGTTTAAAGGCCTGTGTCTAAGGTCGACAGGCTTTTTAAGAGAAACTCTTGGTTTTCTATGTAAACGGTATACTTCCTCTGGTCCAGAGTTAGCCTGTTAAGGGAATGAAGCACAATTCAGGTTTCTGAGTTGGAAGCCTGATTAATCTTTCTGCCAGTTACATATGGAAATAAATTAGTAAATGGTCCGTCTGGGACTAAACTACTGCAGAGATGATAAATTATCGCCATCATATGTCTGTGTTGCTGCAGACTGAGTCGTGCTCACAGGAGCTGCTGAAAGATATCTGGATGCTCTAGCGAGGTCAGAGGAATGAAAGTTAAAAAAAAAAATTAGAAGTAAAAAATTTACCTTGAAATGTTTCTTGGGAGGACAGTTTGGTTGATGCCAAGTTTGTGCCTTAGAACTGCTCTATCTGCAAATATTTAAAAGGAGAGTCTGGGCATAAGAAACATTTTGCTTTTATATTTTCAAAGGCCAATACAGTAACAAGTATTGATTAGTACCCAAATGTCTCAGCGAGTAGTATAATTATGTATACAATAAAAATATACCCCTGTGTAATATTGCACCTTATAATTTTCAGAGCAACTTCTTGTCTGTTTTCTTATTTAAATTTCAAAGGTGGGACAAGTCAGTGTCTCTAATTCTTTTTTTTTTTTTTTTTCGGTATGCGGGCCTCTCACTGTTGTGGCCTCTCCCGTTGCGGAGCACAGGCTCTGGACACGCAGGCTCAGCGGCCACGGCTCACGGGCCCAGCCGCTCCGCGACATGTGGGATCTTCCTGGACCGGGGCACGAACCTGTGTCCCCTGCATCGGCAGGCGGACTCTCAACCACTGCGCCACTAGGGAAGCCCTCTAATTCTTGATGGATGAAAAACTGAGGTTTAGGAAGTTGAGTGCCTTGCCCTTTATGACACAGATGGCTAAATGGCAGAACTGGGATAAACAATGGATTCTGAATCCAGCTTCATTTCCATCAGAGCCTTGCATGACATCAAAAGCATTTTCAGTTTTTCATCATTCATCTAGCAGCACCAGGAAATAAAGCCTTCTATTTCTGTCAGTTTTCTAGAAGCAAAAGCCATACCTTCTTGATCATGAAAAGTAGTTTTTTTCTCTAATTAGAAGTGTTGAGTATTTAACTTTTTTAGGGCATGTTTTAATTTTTTTAATTGAGGTATGATTGACATAAAATTGTATTAGTTTCAGGTGTACCACAATGATTCAATATTTGTATACGTTGCAAAATGATTACCGCAATAAGTAGAGTTGACATCCTCCACCTTACATAGTTACAAAAAAATTTTTTTTCTTGTGAGGAGAACTTTTAAAATCTACTCTCTTGGCAACTTTCAAATATGCAATACAGTCTTATTAACTATAGTTATCCTGTATCTCCACGACTTACTTTATAACTGGAAGTCTGTACCCTTTGATCCACTTTATAACTGGAAGTCTGTACCCTTTGATCCCTACACCCATTTCTCCCAGTCCCTGGTTTAACTTTTCCTTTTGACTGAGGCACACCCCTCTCCACTTGAGTTATTTTATAAAGCTAAAACCATCAGTGCCTTCGGGGGCTTTTCAGGTGTGGTAACATTTTGCCCCTTTGCAGAATGGCCCGAGGCTACTGTGACATCCGGATTCTTATGCCTGCTTTGAAATGTTCTTCTGTGTCTTCCTCCAGGGCAAACCTTCAGCAGTTAATCCTTGAAGCAGCTGAGGTGCTCCCCTCTAGAAAAAGCAGTCCAAAACGTACAGAAAAGCAGACTAGACTTAGAAATTATTAAATCACCTGGTTTATCAGACGTCAGTTTCTAAACATAAGCCATAGATGCCGCTAAGTAGTCTTCATACAAGAAAGAGAAGCAACGGGCCCCTAGCATTTACGTGTCTGTGCTTGGCAGTAACCTTGTCTCACCGAGATCACCTCCAGGTTTCTCACGTATCAGCCAGACCTGGTTCCTCCATGCACCTGAATAGCCCTCATGCTTTCTCACCTCTGGGCCTTTGCTTCAGCTTTTCCCTATTCCCGCCTGTCAAAATCCTGTGCAGATCTCAAGTCCCATTACTATTGTCTTGATGCTTTCCCTTACCTGCCTCCCCACACCAATCAGATACAAATGTCTCCTTTGAAACCTTCTAACTCTTTGTTAGAGAACATAACACGGTCTGTATTTGAGTTGCCTGTATACCTGTTTTATCTCCCACAGAGGACAATACATTTCTCAAGGGCAGGGATTTCATCATCTTCTCTCTCTGACCCTTCTTCCCTCCCCAATCCCTAGCCCAGTACTTGGCCCTTAATTGAAACTTAACATGCAGTAGAGTAGGGTAATTTTATTTTTTAACAATGGACTCAATGTCTTTCGATGATTGAAGATGTATCAGTGTCACTTGGAGGGCTTGTTAAAACAGATCCCTGAGCCCCACCTCCAAATATTCAGATTTAGTAGATCTTGGGTAGGGCCAAGAATCTGCATTTCCAACAAATTCTCAGGTGATACTGATGCTACCCTTCCAGGGACCACAGTTTGAGAACCACTGATAGAATGAATGTATTTCCTAACATTCTCACACTAAAGCTCATAGGCTCACACCATTCTTTTCATTGGAGAGCCTATGGCTGCTTCTTCCTTGATGTGTAGGTCAAAAAAATATCTTCCATTAGAAATTATTATGCCATCTATCTCGTGTACCAACTTTTCTATTTTGTAAGATGATGGGTTAACTGCATCCTCCAAATGTGTAGCCCATTTTGTGAGCTTTAGCTTGATGGCATCTTTTTCTCCAGGAATAGAACCAGCGTAATTTTATTTTACAACAACAGACTAGAGCATCATTGACTTTGCAGCCTGTATACCTGGTCTACCCAGAGGATCAAGGCTGGTTCTCATGGTGGAATGCTGGCCTTGAAGGCTTGCTGGTGCTCTGATGTTTTTCCTTTATATAGACAAGTGTTTCAGTGGCAGCTGAAGTAAAGTAGAATGATCGCACAAATGTCTCAATGGCAGCTATAGTAAAATAAGATAATCTCATAATATCTATGGCATGTATTTTCAAATCTCTGGGTCCTTTTACGCCCCATGAGGCAGTTTCAAGAACACTCCATCACGAAAGACCCAGTGCTTCAATAACTTTCCAAGAAATAAAGAGGTACCGTTGCAGTTGACTTTTTCGCTGAAGTATGTCATGTTTTAGAGAGTCAGGCCAGAGATGACATCCACTGTGGTTGAGAGGGTTCTCTCTCCTCCTCTGCTGTAATCCCGTCTTCCTTCTTCTCCTCTCCACCAGCCACTAGACGCATCATCTCCCAGAAGACCAGCGTTCTCGTGATCATGGAGGCCTCTCTGTCCTTTCTGTGACTGGAGCAATGCTGACCTCGGTTTCCTGGACCCATTCTGACTCAGGTAACCAAGCTTTGCCTTCCCCAGCTGGTTTACACCTCATGGAGATTACACTGAATAAATGAAATACCAAAGCTATATTTAAATGCAAATGCCAAATTGATTGTTTCTCCAGCAATTGATATCCTCCCCCTCTTCCTCCACGTCTTCTTAATGATCACTTTATACAGCTGATCAGACTGACAATGTGGTCAATGAATTTAGGCATTAAGATAATGAGAATGTTGAGTCACATCTTTATTTAAAATTTTGGTGTGTGTCATAGACACAATGCAACAGGAACATTGCTGGGAAGTTTTGTATAAAAACTAGCCTCTGCCGTACGTAGTTTCTCTAAGTCATTTTCTTTCCCATAATACTATATTTCTTTTGAGTTGTATTAATCTTTCTAATGTTGGACCTTTTAATTGAGTTTAATAAGTATTATTGAGTATCTGTTTTGTGTTCTCAGGGCAGATGGGGATCAAAAACTATAAGATGTATAAAAATATAAGATACATCCTCATGAAGCTCAGACCTTAGCAAAAGAGCCACGACTCACTCATAAGAAAATGGCGGATGGTGCTCAGCTTCTGGCTGGAGCCATGACTATGGTAGCTCTCTGGTTCAGGGAATTAAGAGACTTTGAGGATTGGGATTGAAATAATCAGAGAGTTCATGGAAGAGGGAGAGCTGGAGGAGGGCTTGGTCACTGTGGATCATTCAGCCAAGAAGGAAGAGGAGCAGCCTGGTCTGGCCCGGAAGGTGGGAATGAGCCTGCCATGAGCCTAGCCAGTGAGGACCAGACAGGGCTTGGAGGACCCTGAGCCTCTATCCCAGCCAGAGCCAGGCTCCTTCTCAGGGCTTGGGTCCCTTAAGGTTCCCCTGGGGACACCCTACCTGCTCTGTTACAGAGTCACCTTGGCTGACAGCTTCCTTCAGGGGACCCTAGTCTCTGGTGCCCCAGCCCTGGCTTGGCTGCTAGCTGGCTGGCCTTCTGCTTCCTTGGGCTTGCCCATACCTGGCCTCTGCCTCTCTACCTGATTGTTTATTCTTACATACCTGCCCCCCCTCCCCTCTACACTCTGCCTGGCAGGTGTGGCTTGACAGGGCCCCGGGATAAACCAGGTGCTGTGTGAGGTCAGTACCTGGTGATTCACAATGGGTGATTCTGAGCTGAGAAGTGGAATGGAAGGTTAGGAAGACAAGTCATGGAATCATGAAGGGGTTCTCCGGAGCCGGCAGTTAACAGGTTCAGGGTGGCAAGCCCTGCTCCTGACTTTCAGGTGGTCCCTTTCTGCCCGCTTCCCTGATGTTGACTACAGCTTGTTTTAAAAATGGGCACCGCCTTTATATATAGGGAGAAAAGATCTTATTTTGAAAGCTAGGGTGGAGTAGAACTCCAGCCAGTGAGGACGTGCCATGTGCTGTGCAGTTGATCCAAACAGGCATCTTCCCAACTTAAACAGTGAGTAGAAACTGAGCTCCATTTTCAGGAAGTTTGTTTACAGGTTTGTTTATTAAAAAAAAAAAAAAAAAAAAGCCAAACCACAACCAACGACCAGTTTGCTTGAAGAATAATATCAGACAAAAACCCATCTACTCAGGAGATGGTTTTAATTTCCCTGGTTCCTGGCCTTCCTAATCACTGTTCAGAACTGACCCCATGGAATCAAAGGGAATAGTCTCTGAAAAATGGACCAAATGTATCAGAAGCATCTATTGCAATGCTTGCTTCAAGAAACCCCCCAGAAAATTATACATGTGGTTTCTAGATGTACAAAGAAAACTAAAGGAATTCCATTACGAAAGAAAAATTAGATGGAAATTTCTAATCCCATCTCATAAACAATATAGGAATAACTTTAAAATATTCTGCTTTAAGCATGCATTTAATTTGTGCTCTGGGAACCAAATAATCTTGCTAAGATAAAACATTCTAATAATGATTTATGTAAATTTATTTGTACAAAGTAATGGTGTAGCTGCCTATAGCAAATTGCTTGGAATATGAAATGACATTTATGAGGTCTTTCCCCACCCCGCCCCTGAATGAATACAGTGGAGAAAATAAGAGACTCCAGAAAGGAAAAAAGAAATCCATGTTCAAAATGGAGTCTGAGGCCAGAAGAGGCAGAAGCAGCTGGACAGGTTAGGGGGTGTGTAAATAGTCGAGAAACTCAATTCAATATGTTTTCCTGTGATGGTCTCATTATTTGAGGCGTTTGTAAAGCCACACAAAGAGCGTGTGTGTTAGATTCTTAGAAGGCTAGAACCCTTTATTTTAGTGATCATAAACTGCACAGACACCAAATCTCTTTCAGAATAGCCGACGACAGATCACTTGCTGTCAGTGTGCCCTAAGAGACAGGGTACTTAACAACATGCAGTGCCAAGAGGCCAAATGTAATTAAAAATCGGGCAATTAATCTCAGTTCCCAGTTACTTTAATGCCAAGGGAAGTTATGCTTGTGTCATGAATGGGGCCCAACTGTTAATAAACAAAACAGAAAATTCTCCTAAGGACTGATTCATAGACCTATGGGGAGTTTTCCTATGGCTGCCCACTTAGCACGTTTGCTTATGGCTCTAAGGTGTTTCCCAGAAACATTTCATTAAATGGAAATCCCCGTATATGTAACAGAGAGAGTTTCTGGATCTGTGCTTTGGCCTTGTAAATAAATGCCCAGTGGAATTTGCCAGAACCTGTACTGTTTGGAAAAGATATGACATTAACACCTTCGTTGTGGACGGCATTTAATTTTTTTTTTCTCCCAGTATTTTTACTATCTCACTTGGTCGCCACACTCATTTTTGTGAAGAAGGTAAGAGTTTGTATTCTGTATATAGAGAAACTGAGGGGCCACGGAATCTCCAAGGAAGGTCACAAAGCGAGACATCGGTGGTGGAGGGGAGAGCTTCCCCACTAACGTTTGTCTTGTTGTCCTCACAAACTAAAGCAGATGAAAGAGATTTGTGACCTTTGGAGGGCTTGCTTTATTTAAAACAAGATCAGAGTTTTGGCCCCTCATAAACCATTGTGGAATTACACCAGCTCTCCTGAGAGAAATGGCTTTGTCTAATTGGACTGAATGACTGCTGTGGTGGTCCAAGGCCTGAGAGAGCGGGCATAAAGCCTCAACAGGACTTGGAAGCAGAGTGAAAACAGCGCTGGCTTCTAGTAAAGACGGGATGGCCTGCGTTTTTAGCGGTGCCAGTTAAAGTTCATGCACCGTAAAAGCTGTGGCTTCTGGCAGGGTTGCTTGTAGTGAGTGACCCAAGGGTGCCAGGGGGAGGCAGTGGATGTTAGGGTTAGCATATCAGCCAGAGTTTCAGATTCCTGTCCCTCCTCTTTCCAGCTGAATGACTTGGGGTGTGATTTCTGAGCTGTGGATTCCTAGAAAATAATGGAAGGTATCTGAGCCTCCATTTCCCCATCTGTAAAAGGGGGATAATGATATTTACCTTATAGAGTTGGCATGAGAATTAAATAAAATCTTTTTTTTTTTTTGCATCACGCGGGCCTCTTACAGTTGTGGCCTCTCCCTTGCGGAGCACAGGCTCCGGACGCACAGGCTCAGCGGCCATGGCTCACGGGCCCAGCTGCTCCGTGGCATGTGGGATCTTCCTGGACCAGGACACGAACCTGTGTCCCCTGCATCGGCAGGCGGACTCTCAACCACTGTGCCACCAGGGAAGCCCTAAAATAATTCTTATAAAATGTTTGGCACAGGGGAGGAGGGTTGGGTGAAGGGGATTAAGAGATGCAGACTTCCAGCTCTAAAATCAATAAGTCGTGGGAATGTAAAATACAGCATAAGGAATAGAGTCAATAGTACTGTAATAATTTTGCATGGGGACAGATGGTTTTACTTGCCGTGATAATCCTTTCATAATGTATTCGATTGTCAGATCACGATGTTGTACACCTGAAACTAACATAATGTTGTATGTCAACTACACGTCAATAAAAAAATAAATAAATAAAAGTAAAATACTTGGCACAGTGCTTGGCAGACAGTAAACGCTCATTTTATGGTAGCTCTTAAAATGATTATAATTGTCATTACTTAAGAATGTATGTTCCCGGGTGGCACAGTGGTTTGAATCCGCCTGCCAATGCAGGGGACATGGATTCGAGCCCTGGTCCGGGAAGATCCCACATGCCACGGAGCAACTAAGCCTGTGTGCCACAACTCCTGAGCCCACGTGCCACAACTCCTGAAGCCCGTGCACCTAGAGCCCTTGCTCCACAACAGGAGAAGCCACCTCAATAAGCCCATGCACCGCAACGAAACTAGAGAAAGCCCGAGCGCAGCAACGAAGACCCAATGCAGCCACAAAAAACGAATGTATGTTCCTGACTGATAATTGGAAATGAGATGAAAATCCATCTTTTATTTAATGAGAATGAATTGAAAAGACACCTAAGTCAGTTGTTTCTATGTATTGCAGATAACAAGGCAGATATGAGAGCTCTTTCAACAAAGAGTTCTTCGTGTTTGAAAGCCCTTTGCAAGCTGTTTGCCAGAGAGAGAGAGGCCAGATACAGAGCTCTCTTCTCAAGGGAAGAGGGAGATTTTTGCACAGAGGCCCTGAGCTGGCCACTTTAACATATATGGTCTTTGGTTTGCAAGAATTCAGAAATTAAGCTGGTCTAAATCCCTAGTTGTTGCTGAAAGCCCTGGTTCGGGTCCAGACTCTGCAAGTTGGTTCCCTTCAGAACCGTCATCTTGGCTGGCGGAAGAGTAGGTTTGTGTCAAGATAAATGGATGGAAATCTTTGGTCATTTGCTCCTTCTGCTGTCTGCCTGCAAAAGACGGCATTCACATTCCTTGCACATGTGTTCTTGGCCCTCGTGGGTCAGGCCCCTAGGCTGAAAGTGTGAATACACCCTTTTGTTAGAATTCATTTCCATTAGAAGCATGCATACTGCTTTCTTATCAAGGGTTGAAATGAATCCGATGTAAAATGTGTTGATTTTTTTTGAGATGGCCATATAGTTATGTCACCTTAGAAAAGGTGTTTCACAGAAATTCTCTGAAGGAAGATAAGGAAATGTGAAACATCGTGAAGTGAAATGAGAAAGTAAGAAATAATTCTCAGATTCGGGATCCAATCTGTCTATTTCAGTGGTTCCTGGACACCAGGGGCCCTCCTGTGTGGAAGGTAGAGAGATTCTGAGGGGCCTGCTTGAGTTTACAGTGGTTGGGGTGTGGGGAGGAGGGGGGAACAAACAGATATGTACAAATAAGTGTTCAAAGATGAACTTTTCCCCAGTCCAAGGCAAAGAGAAAAATAAGCTCAAGATAGTGAGTTCAATATTCTTTACTTGGAAAAATAAAAAGTTGGCAACCTACGCCTCTCCGAAACTATTTTTGACATTTTATTGTGGTGCAAAATCACGATCTGGGAACCTCCCTGACTTGGCTTCTCTCGCCCCTTCTCCTTGGTTCCCTCCTCACCTCCCTCTCTCTCCTCCTTACTGGCTTCTACTACTGTTTACTGGAGGTCCGCAGCCTGTGGCTTGTCTTCCTTATTAAACAGGAGATTAGCAAGTGCTAGAGACACAGCATCAATTAAGACTTTCTTCCTGCTTTAGGGAGGAGAGAAGAAAGGCATTTGAAACGATGAGTAGGCATCTGGCCACAGCACTCTGGCTTAAGAATACACAGTCACACCTTTGTCTCCTGGTGGAAATCGGCAGACCCCATCCCCCCTGCAAAGGCAGAGGGTGAACTGTTACTCCTGGTAAAAAGTGCCATATTGTGTTGTTTCCCTGTAGTGGGCATATTTATGTGCCCACATTTATTTTACTCTCACTCTGGTATATGCATGTGAACTCCCAAAATGGATATTTGGGCATTAACCAGGGACCGAGTCTTTTGAGCCCAAACTCAGAACTGTGCTCAAGTCTCGTAGCTCCATCAGTGGTGGTAGCCGCGTAGCTCAGGTGAGAGGTTTTTGGCTTTTAGGATAGAGTTAGGTTCAAAGGAATAATTGCAACTCAGAGCAGGGGCATCTGCCAGAGTCTGAAGAGGTAGAGCTGTTTTGAAGTTGATACCCCTTGAAAGAGAATGGCATCCAAATTGGTCTCGTTAATATGGCGGCTCATGATGAAGGAAGGGAAGGCGCTTTTGTAAAGGGCGTAATACACCCCCAAGCCCAGTCAAATGGCCTCTGAATGGTTGGACTTTTAACCAACCTAGGAGAAGATGAGTTTGTTTGTGACGTGGACACATCTGACGGCAGGTAGGTTCAGCTCACTCTTCAGCATTTCCTTCTTCTTGCTGGAAGCTGAGGAGACTTCACTGCATTTGACTTTTTTCCTCTGAATACCAGAGGATATCATTACCTCAGATGGAAAACGTATTTTTCCAGGTGCACAAAAAGAGGCAGGAACTTGGTTGTAGCTGCTACTGGAAGGTCCAAATTACTTGCCAATTAGAATTTAATAGACTTTCTCTGTGGTTAGTTTGATCGGAGAATGGACAGCTTCTCTTCTGAATCAGTCCTGGGTGAACTGGTAGAAAATTGGGCAGTGCTGATTTCTAGAGGGTTCCAGCATCGGGGGTTCTCTAAGGTAAAGAAGGAAATGGTTTTCTTTTTTCTTTTTTTTTTTTGAGGTACGCGGGCCTCTCACTGTTGTGGCCTCTCCCGTTGCGGAGCATAGGCTCTGGATGCGCAGGCTCAGTGGCCATGGCTCACGGGCCCAGCTGCTCTGCGGCATATGGGATCTTCCCGGACCGGGGCACGAACCCGTGTCCCCTGCATCGGCAGGCGGACTCCCAACCACTGCGCCACCAGGGAAGCCCTGGCTTGCTTTTTTGCAAAGTGGTGTGTGCCTGTGTGATAGGAAGTTAGGTGCTTGATAAATGCTTCTAAATAGTGACGGCACGGCCTAGTATTCTTACGGCATTTAACTTTATCCCTCACGTGAAAGTACCTGAAACATTATAAGAAGATTCTTATAATGTTGTATATATATGTATATTCATGTAATGCAGATGTATATGTAAATATATGTGTATGTAATGTATGTATAAATAAGCAAATGATGTCATTTGATTCTGGGACAGTTTATAGGATTCATTGTTTTCTTGTGGAGATATCTAAATGATCCCCGTTGTAAGTGGTTCCACTTTTGTATTATTCAGTCTCCACTTCTTTTTTAGCTCTTCTACCCAGGACACATAAGTAGTCTCTGGATGTATGTGTGCTTAACTGAACAAAAATGTCAACAGCCTGCTATTTATTTTATTAAACAGCTTGAGCAGAGATGGTTGGTCTGATTGCCAGAAATTGTTAGCTTATTACCGAACTGTCCTGATGATTCTTATTATTCAATTTGCATTGCTTATGATAATAATTATTACTGCATAAAAGAGCTTGATGTTTTATTTGTATAGTTCTTTCATTAATAATTTAATTGATTATCACATCTGAGTGGTTCTGCAATACGTGCACGTCAAAATTCTTAGAGATTGGCCCCGGCACCTTGGGAAGGCAGAACATAGACATAAATTGTAAGGCTTGAGGCACAGATACGGGTGTTAGGCAGGCCTTTCGACCTTGACAACCAATGGGGTGGCTGTACATTTCCCCTCATATTTATTTCCAGGCATTTTATTGATTCACCCTCTGTGACTCTGATCTGGTCATTTTAACAACCTAAGAAATTAGATCATGGTATAGTTATTTTGGTCACTAAAATGACTAGATGGATACTGATTTATAAGTGAAAAAGGTAATGATGGCTAAAACAATAAATCTGACCCCAAATGATTGAATCAGTGGCTTCATATAAACAGAAGCTGTGCCTTTGGTCCTGGTCTTTAGAAATGGGAAGATTTCATTGGTCGCAACTTAGCCCGTGTACCTGGACTACATTGCAACTGTGTGAGACGTATATTTTGATACATTTGCTGTAGAAAAACTTTGTGGATTTTTTTTTTTTAGTGTAGGAGAGTACTGCAAGTTTTGTCTTAATTCATGTTTTATATATTAAATAAGATGGTGAATTAAAATATGCCTTTGGAGGCATGAGAAATGGGGTTGAACCTGACTCTGGGCGGTGTCAACCCATAGTGATGTTCAAGGAGCTGCATTTTATTTTATTTTATTTTATTTTTTGGCCACGCGTGTGGCATGCGGGATCTTAGTTCCTCCACCAAGGATTGGGTCCACCCCTCCTGCAGTGGAAACACAGAGTTCTAACCACTGGACCACCAGGGGATTTGAAAGGAACTGCATTTTAAAACTCTGGATTCAACAGGGAAAGAGAGCCCACAAAGGAGTTCCCATTTGGCCAGTCCAGCTTGACGTCTGGGAGGATGAACTCACGTGTTGATCAAGAATGTCGTGCAGGAAATCTTCCACGTTGGAAAGTGGACTTTCTTAAGATGATTGCCTTCTCCTCTGCTGGTAGATGATGCATTTGTAGCAGGTTTTAATGTCTGGCCTTGCACCTGGGGACGTGTACACTGGGGCTCGGGAAAGTAATTAGAGGGTTTGGGGGATTGTTTGAGAGCTCAGTTTTATTTAATTCCTTTTCATTTTAATTAATTAATTAATTTATTTTTTGGCCATGCTACATGGCTTGTAGGATTTAGTTCCCCCGACCAAGGATTGAACCTGGGCCCTTGGCAATGAATGCACCAAGTCCTGATCACTGGACCGCCAGGGAATTCCTGAGAGCTTAGTTTTAAAATTTACCTTTTGGGGGCTTCCCTGGTGGCGCAGTGGTTGAGAGTCCGCCTGCCGATGCAGGGGACACGGGTTCGTGCCCCGGTCCGGGAAGATCCCACATGCCGTGGAGTGGCTGGGCCCGTGAGCCATGGCCGCTGAGCCTGCGCATCCGGAGCCTGTGCTCCGCAACGGGAGAGGCCACAACAGTGAGAGGCCCGCGTACTGCAAAAAAAAAAAAAAAAAATTACCTTTTGGAAAGGAGTTTGGTTTCTCATAATTAAAAATTGTGTCTACGTCTCTAATAAACAGCTAGGTTCCTAGTACTGCGAATTCTCTGGGTGCACAACCAGTTACTGATTTAGAAGAAGGTCATGTTCTGGTGGCTAAGTGGTACGTGTGTATCACTCAGGGTAGACTAGGTGATAGGGTAACAGATGGCCCCCAAGACTCAGGGGCATAAAACAATGAAGGTTTATTTCTTGCTTCCCCTACGTATCTATTGAGGTTGACTAGGGACTGTGCTCCAAGGCATCCTTGACCTCACTCCCGGATGGAGGCAATGGAACATTCCCTGTCACCAAGGCTGAGGGAAAGGAGAAAATGGTGAAGCACGTGGTGGCTCTTAAAGCCATCCAACTTCCGCTCACATTTTATTGGCCAGAGCTAGTCACGTGGCCACACCTAGCTTCAACAAGGTGGGAAAATGTTATATATCTGTGTACATGAAGGAGAGAGAGCTGAAATATCTATAAATAGCTGTGTGATGCCCATAATGTACAACTTTAATATTATAGATAGAACTCTAGAAACCTAGCTCAATGGATGCAAGTGAGCAGAGCTTATGAGAGAATTCTTTACATCCTTCAGAAAAATGGACCAGTCACCTGAAATGGAGTTGCTTCATCTCTTCATCATTGTCCTCTCCAGAGACTGAACCAAGGAGTGGCTCGGGGCTCTAGCCCCGCAAACTCTCCATCTCACATACAGCATAAGCCACTCAAGCAAGCGTTCTGTGTGCTTGTTTTGCCTGTGGGCCATCTGCGGAGCCCCACAGCCATCCCCTTCTTGGCCAATCCTGTGCCCCTTCTCAGCTCCTCCTACACAGACCTTCTGGAGCAGCCACATTGCTTGGTTTCCCCCTCTTGGGTGTTCACTTTTATATTTCATCCTGTATATTTCAGTTTCCTAAGTGGGCATCTGAAGGTTTCTTCTTTTTCTAAAAATTTTATTTATTTATTTATTTTTGGCTGCTTTGGGTCTTTGTTGCTGCGTGCCGGCTTTCTCTGGTTGCGGGGAGCAGGGGCTACTCTTTGATGCAGCACACCGGCTTCTCGTTGCGGAGCACAGGCTCTAGGCGCGCGCGCGGGCTTCAGCAGTTGTGGCACGTGGGCTCAGTAGTTGTGGCTCGCGGGCTCTAGAGCGTAGGCTCAGTAGTTGCACCCTGGCTTCGTTGCTCCGCGGCATGTGGGATCTTCCTGGACCGGGGCTCGAACCCGTGTCCCCTGCATTGGCAGGTGGGTTCTTAACCACTGTGCCACCAGAGAAGTCCCTGAAGGTTTCTTCTTGCAAAGACAAAGCTCGCTTGTTTGGGGCATTGGTCTGTGTGTACAGCTGACAGTAGGGAAGTTGTGCCTCGCTCTCCAGGCTCAGGGAGGCTCCCGTTGTCCTTGCCTCTGTGCTCTCTGTGTCTTCTGTTCGTCTCTGCCCTGCTGTTCCAGGGTGCTGGCTTTAAGTCTCCCTTCTGGAACTGCACGCTTGGGTTTGGGCTTGGGTTGTCGGTGTAACAATCCCCATCAGGGCCTTAGTTATGTTCTTCAAGTCCCCAAAAGGAATTTATATCTACACAAGAGAGCCTCACGGAGCCAGCAAATTCAGCTCTCTGGAATATAGCCAGGAGTTAGGGAGAAACAAAACATATCTCAGAGAACAAAAGAGCTTTCTCCAAAACCATGCACTAAACTTTAAGTTGATCCTTGCTGGTTTTGTGTTATTAATGTAGCCACACTCCTAATTAACTTGGTTGTCTGATTTTCAAGGAAACTTAGGCACAAAGTGGTTAAATAATTTGCCAGGGTCTCAAAGCTAGGAGTGGTAGAACAGGTTCTTATGAGACTTAGAAGGATAATCAGTGTTTATGACAGTGGCAGTGAGATAAGCAGACAGGCTGGACTGTATTTAACTCTTTTTTTTTTTTTTTAAAGAAAGTAGTACGGAAATACGTAATAACTGTAGGATGATTCCCTTCAAAATGGCCATGTTTAGTTTTTAATTCTAATGTATGATGAGTATCAGTTGGCTGAGAAATTCCAGCAAGTGGAGCTGTGCTTCCTAATTTGCCAAAGGAATATGAAGTTACTGGATGTTCTCTTTGCTGAACACCTAGTTTAGCTGGTGTATAAACAGATGCTTATGAAATGCTTTTTTGCACAATCAAGGTGAAGCCTCGACTCAGTCTGTGTCATGGTGGTCAGCCTGGTTCTGGTGTGCTTGGTGTGAGGTGGATGGCTTCAGGAATATCTGGGAGCAGGGGCAGACCCCACCCCATGTCTGAGGATGGCTGCTTCCTACAGGAACATTGTGGCATGGAAGCCGATGGCGACCAGCTGGTTGACATTCACCAAGATCTCCCATTTGTGTTGAGTCTCACAGTTTCAAAGCAGTGTCACCCACATGATCTACTTAGCTTGAAACAACCCTGCAGGTTAGGCAAAGCAGGTATCGGTGTCATTTCCATCGTTCAGGTGGGGACGGTGAGGCTTAGAGAGAATCACCCAAGGTCACAGCACCAGGGAGACCCAGAAGCTGAGCCCTTCACCTAGACCGGGTACTCACACCCCTGTGTTGCTCCGTGAGCACCTGCCCTGTCCCTGCCCGTGGGATGTGACCAGAGATCCTTTCCCTACTGCAAGGAGCTTTTCTTTCCCAGTTAATAAAGTCCAGTTCCACAGAGAAGGGGATACAGGAATGCGAAGGTCCAATCACAACACGAACCACTTTGCTCTCAGTTGGAACAACATTTGATATGACATGAACAGGAGAAAAAACACCTTGGAACCTCAGGCAGTTCGGAGGCAAAGCTTTCTGTATTCGAGCTGAAGTCAGCAGCTCTCCAATTGGAGAGGCCCCCACAGCCCTGCTTCCTGGGCCGAGGATGAGGCTGAGATTTCCCTGTCAGGCAGGGGAAGCACATGCCTTGGGATTGCGGGTCCCGAGGGAGGCTCTCACCCTAACCCAGGCATCGGAGAGCCACCTGCCTACCCAGCTGGTGTGCCCGGCAGGGAGAAAGAAGAAGTTTGTCCCCTGGTTGTCAGACTCTCCTCCTGGTGCTGGGGGTCAGGGCATCCTTAGGGTGGTCCCAGAGCCGAGATCTGGTCCAGGCTTGTCTGTATAACTAGCTCAGGATTAGACCTTAAGCCAGTTAGGGGACACTGGGTGTCTATTTTTCTCATCTGTAAATTAAAGAGTTCTCAACCTCACTCATAATTTAAAGAGGCTCAAATCAAAACGACAAATGTGATGCCATTTGTCACTTGTAAGTATTTAAAAATTTGAGAATATCCAATTCTGAGCTGGAGTTGGGAAATAGACACCCTCTCTCTGTTTTCCTGGGGGGATAGATACATTGGTAGAGCATCTTGGAAGGGCATTTGGCAATATCTATTAAAAGCATTGACCCAGCAAGTTCACCCTCAATAATGTATCCTATGGATCTACTCACCAAAGTATCAAAAACTGGTGAATCGGAATATTGATATTGTTCATAATAGCAACAGCAAAAAATTAGATACAACCTCAATACCCATCCCCCGGGGACTGAGTAAGTGTTTATCCTTGGTAGACAAGTATATATCCTTGGCACACTGGGCAGCATTTAAATAGGATGACATGGGAAGGGTGCAAAGATATAATGGTAATAAGTAACAATAATACATGTTTTTTGAGTGCCGTCTAAATTCTGAGACGTTTACATGTATTGACTCACCTATTCCCGTTTTACACATGAAAAAGCCAAGGCACAGTGAGGTTAAATAAACTGCCTCAACGTGGTGACTGGAACAATCACTGAACCGAGAAAACCAAGAAAGGGGGTCAAGATTCTTGGTCAGCTGCCCCAAGCCCCCTGTAAATTTTTTATCTCATGTTAAAGGATTTGCTTTAACTGGGGGGGACCTTGTATCTTGCAGTTCCTCGTGACATTCTGTTTGTACCCGCATCCCAGCACTTAACCACACTGTAGAGTAATTGCTGTTACAGGCTGTGTCCTTCACTAGGTGTGGGTTCCTGATGGGCTAGGTCTTGATTCATCCTGCTGATCCAAGTGCCTAGTACTGGCCCTTAATTAAGACTCAGGAACATTTCCAACATGGATAGAGCTGGTGCTCATGGGCAAATCAGTTGTCTGAGCAGTCAAGAGGCACCAGAAAGCAAGTCATGCACAAAACAGAACCCCTACACTTGCCATCAATTGGAAGAGCGATGAGGAAGAGGAGAAAGAAGTGGAGTTTCCTTTTGGTTTGGCAAAGTTGTGTTTGGTAGCAGAATGGCTGCCCCTGGGGGGCTGAATGTGTTGGTTATTCCCATCTCAGTTTGCTTTAAGCAGAGTGACTTGTATGCCTCAGTGAACTGTACTGTGATTAAGGGGGAGGAGGGGTGCAGACACAGAGGAAAAGAGATGAAAAGGAGGAAAAATAAGTGGAGGTGATGGTCCAGAAGCTGGAGCACTAGGGAGGCTTTTGGGGCGGGGCAGGCATAGGCCCTGCTTGCTGACTTCTCGCTGACTTCTCCCTGCCTGAGTGCTCAGTGGTGTTCACACTGAGACTGATTTTGGGGCAGCCGGTAGAAAGGTGTGTGCATGCGTATAATTTATAAAAATAAATAAAGCAAATGAGAAAGGGACCACCCTAACATTCTACCCCTGTGATCAGCCTGTAAAAATAACACTGCATGAAAGCCTAAAAGCTGGAATAGCATTAAAAACTAATCTTAGGATCAATCCAGAATGATGCTCTAAGGCTACCACATCTAGGTAGCTCCAGGGTTGAGATTTAAGTGGGACATCTCCAGAGTGTCCTCCAGTCTGTAGCACCAACAGATCTTCATCTGCAGGAGTAAATGGAATGTGACCTCTCAGGGCCTGAAATGATAAACAGCTCAGGTTGGAAGTGTTAGATCACCCTTCACAGTCTTTGCAATGCTTAAATCTGTGAGTTTCAGGGAGCCCCCCTTTATTTTCCCTTTAAATTTATTTATTTGTTTATTTATTTATTTATTTATTTATTTATTTATGGTTGCGTTGGGTCTTCTTTGCTGTGCACGGGCTTTCTCTAGTTGCGGCGAGTGGGGGCTACTCTTCGTTATGGTGCGTGGGCTTCTCATTGCGGTGGCTTCTCTTGTTGCAGAGCACGGGCTCTAGGCCTGCGGGCTTCAGTAGTTGTGGCTTGCGGGCTCTAGAGCGCAGGCTCAGTAGTTGTGGTGCACGTGCTTAGTTGCTCTGCGGCATGTGGGATCTTCGCAGACCAGGGCTCAAACCCATGTCCCCTGCATTGGCAGGCGGATTTTTAACCACTGTGCCACCAGGGAAGCCCGGGGGAGCCCCTTTTGCGTGTAGTCGGTGGTATAAAACACACCTCGTGTGGCCATCTTGCTGAACTTACTGAAGGGTTCAGCAAGAGGGTGGAGCCCACTTCATAAACTAAGCAAAGGAAGCTTTTGCAGCAAGACTTCTGGGAAGGGGAACTCACTCAAGTTTTCCAGGTGTTGCTGGAAAGGTATCTAGACACTGTAGCCATGTGTATGTGGCACCAGGATTGCCTTTTAGTGGGCTGGGAGGATGAGAGCTCTTGGCCATGATTTGAGAAAGGCTGAGTGCCAGAAGAGTAGGCACTTGAACTGCCTCTAAACTCCAAGTTAGCATAGGAGCTCCCCGGGTCTGGGAAACGGGGCAAGCCTGGGGAACGGTAAGAAGATAGAGGCATCTCATAGCCCCATACATGAACTTTCCTTAGTCCCTTCTCCCTTCCATGATCCTTCCTTATTCTTTGCTGCCCCCATGCCTACTCAGCTGATGGAATCTGGAGAAGACTGGGATCTGTTCCATCTGCACTACACTCAGCTGGGGACAGTGGACTGGGAGACACATACCCCTGCATATCTCTGATGCCGGAGGCATTGATCCGCAGCAAAACCATCAGGGGAGCCCCAACTTCTTATGGCCCTAGAGCAGTGATGCCATGTTCCGGCCCCAGTGGCTGAGGCTAGAACAAAGAGGCCTCAGGATGCTTCTGTGGGTTAAAGACTTTATTGAAATATACTCTGTGCTGTAGAAGAACCAAAGTCTATGGGAATAGCTTGAACCCAGCGTACTTGGCTAGGAAGACCTGTTATGGGTAAGAACTGGTTGCTCCAAGACTGCCCAACCTGTGGCCTTCTGAAATGAGGGGTGGGGTGCAAATGTTTAGTTTTAAACCTGCCCTCCTAGAATTTCCTGATAACTTTCCAGGTCTCTTGTCCTCCAGCAGTCCTAGTCCAGCTTGGTGGTGGGCATGACAGAAAAAAGGAATTAGGTAGGAGTGTATCACTCATGAGATGGCTTTTGACATCATTAGTCAGATTCCTTAACATCCCAGTCTGATGCATTTGATCTTGGATGAATTTTCCAATATCAGGGGTTCCTGTAAGGAAGAAAGAGGAAGAACTTGACTTCTGTCTGCACGGTCGGGAGAGCTCACCAAAGTGGCCCTCCCCACAATGGAGGGGTCTGCCCCAAAGGGGCAAGGGTTCCTACTTCCCCCAGTCAATTTTAAATAGCCTCCTGGCTATTCTTCCAGCTAGTAAGAATTCAGAACTATCGAGGCAGTCTCTATGCTCCCTGCCGTACAAGCAGGAAGCCTTCATTCATGAGAAAAGTAGATGTTTACAGATACTATTTTATCAGACAGAAAGCTGATTATCTAAAGTGGAAGCTCTCAGGCAGGGTCTGTCTCTCCCGTTCACTGTCCTGACCCCAGCACTGCTCATGATAGGTCACCAACTTCCTACACGGACAGATGTGGGCCTGGATGCCACTAAGGTTTTCTTTCATGCTGCTTCTTAATTCTGAAGCACCCTTTTTTCTCCTTTCCTAGTTTGACTTCTTTTAAAAACCTATCCATCTTTCCATGTCCGTCCAGACAGTTGCTCACTGGACATCTTTCCTGATTGCACCGGCTCTAGGGGTGTCTGCTTCCTTCGGGCACCTACTCCAGACATCCCATTGTATGTTTCAAGTCATTTCCAACGAGCCATAGTTAAAGTGCTATATTTTGTAGTGAACTTGCTTGTTGTTCTTACTATTTTTATTAGAAAGGCTTTAAGGCTAATAATGTCACTCAGCATCAGTTTATTAATTTACCAGTTTATTGGTTTATTAATTTAGCTTTATTAAAGTTCATTTAATACCTTTATTAATTAACATATCCATTATTCATCTAAAAGTATTTCTTAAGTACTGTGGGCCAGGATATGCCCTGGTACTGGGGACAAAGTGGTAAACACGCAGCTGAGGTCCCAGGTCCTGTGGCATCTGCCTTTTGGTGGGAAAAGACAGGCGACAAACAGACAAGAGATTTCTGATTACGATCCATGCACTGAAGGCAGTAAATAAGCTTGTGAGAAAGTGGCTGTGGTGCTGGTGGTCTGGGAAGACACCCTGTGGGGAGGACATGGCAGCTGAGACCTGAGGGAGGGAAGGGAGAGGGAAAGTGAGGCTGGAATCACCCCTAACCTGGGAGCATCAGGTGGGAACACGATGGGGTCCCGCAGCAGGGACACTGCAGCCCCTCACCTCAGCTGCTCATTTGGTACCTGAAACTCCTTGCCTCTTTTGTTTCATTTATTTTATGAAACTTTTTATTTGGAAATAATCCTAGACTCAGAAGTTGCAAAAATAACATAGCGAGGACCCATGCATCCTTCCTCTGGCTTCCCCCGTGATAACATCTTTTTTTTTTTTTGCGGTATGCGGGCCTCTCACTGTTGTGGCCTCTCCCGTTGCGGAGCACAGGCTCCGGACGTGCAGGCTCAGCGGCCATGGCTCACGGGCCCAGCCGCTCCGCGGCATGTGGGATCTTCCCGGACCGGGGCACGAACCTGTGTCCCCTGCATCGGCAGGCGGACTCTCAACCACTGCGCCACCAGGGAAGCCCGATAACATCTTATATAACTTTAGTACGTCGTTAAAAGCACCATTGTACATCATTGGTACAATACTATTAACTAGACTACAGACCTTGTTTAGAGGACTTCACCAGCTTTTATACGTATTCATCGCATATAAAGGACTTGTCTGTGTGTGTGCGTTACATTTTTAATGTGCACATTTCTTTACCTCTTTTAAACTTAGTTTGCTCATTGTTTCAGGAATATCTGATTTATCTATTCAGTGAACATTATTCAAACACCTACCACGTATCAGTTCTGTGTTGGGTTCTGGAGATACAGGATGAATGATACTGAGGTAAAGGGTGTCAAGGGGGCTCAGTGATTGGTCAAGGAAAGCTGTCCAGAGAAAGTGCTGGAGTGAGCCTGAGAGGTCTGGACAAGAGAAAGGATGGCCCGTCCCGGAAATGCCAGAGGCCAGAAGGGAGTGAAGTCAGCAAGGATAGGTTAGCAGGTTTAGAGTACGAGGAGCCCTGAGTGCCAGGCTAGGGGTCTGGGGCTCGATGCCTCTTTGCAGATTACCCACAGCGTAGCCGAGGTGAGAACTCAGAGAATGACTGTAATCGGTTGATAACTCTACTTAATTTATTTTCTGTCTGATCCATCCTTTTGAGCAACAAAGGCAATGTCTACAATGTGCAGATCTGACCTGGGAGAGCCTCCTGGATGCCTCCCAGCAAGATCCCCGCTCCCAGGCAGAGCTCAGAGTAACCAGAAGCAAGAAGAGAAGCCCATTCACTATCCACGCTGACAAACCACTCTTTCACCGTGAAGTGCCTGTGTTTGCATATCATTGACATTTGTTGTACACGAAGAAATGAGGTATTGGATGCTATTTAGATGTTTCCTAAAAAAAAAAAAAAAAAAAAAAGATGTTTCCTTCCATTTGAACAGGGAGAGAGATGCCTGTTGATTACTGGATCCACACAGATTAAACAGCACCCACCCACCAAAAAAGGAATATGCACATTTAATCAAAACGTCTAGGGCTTCCCTGGTGGTGCAGTGGTTAAGAATCCGCCTGCCAATGCAGGGCACACGGGTTCGAGCCCTGGTCCGGGAGGATCCCACATGCCACGGAGCAACTAAGCCCGTGCGCCACAACTACTGAGCCTGCGCTCTAGAGACCTAAGCCACAACTCCTGAGCCTGTGTGCCACAACTACTGAAGCCCGCACACTTTGAGCCCATGCTCCACAAGAGAAGCCACTGCAATAAGAAGCCTGTGCACCGCAGCGAAGAGTAGCCCCTGCTCGCCGCAGCTAGAGAAAGCCTGTGCGCAGCAACGAAGACCCAACACAGCCAAAATAAATAAATAAATAAATAAATAAATAAAATTTATTAAAAAAAAAGGTCTAGTACTTGGCTCTGACCTTTTGAGCTTGTCCTTTTGGGGCGGTGACCCTGTTAGACACAGCTTGCACTGCTCCTCTGGAACACTCAGGGAAGAAGATCTAACTAGGATGTCCCTGTCTTTTAGAACAAAATGCAAGAAAAAGAAGTCCATCACCCTGCTCCCCCCATCTCCCCATCAAGAAGTAGCCTGGCTTTCTAGAGAAAGGAAAGTGAACAATAGACCCAGATAAGTGTGCAGTGGGCTCCCCCGGGAATTCCAGCCCGGGCTGGGTTGCCAGGGTCCTCTCAGCATCCCTTAGCCCCTGTCCGGCAGAGTTTACAGTCTTCCCCTCCTGCTGTGAGGCTGACAGTTCTGAACCAGATGCCACCCCGTGCAGATGCCCACCCCACTCGCTCACCCCACGGTTCCCATAGAGCTGTTTGTTTGGTCTTGGGCACGGGTCGCTGAATGCAGCCCTCACTGGGGACTCTGATACCATACAGGCAATTCCCTTCCTGGCGAAGGCTTCTGGGTCTCATGATGCTTGTGATGGGCCTGACTTCTCAATCCAGTCGGCACTTGCACAGACGGGAGAGCCCAGGAAAGCTGTGGCTTACGGGAGTGAGAAGGGGTGTGCTTTTGGCTGTGTGGCGTACAGTGTACACAGTGTGTGGAGCAGATGCCCCAGGTGGGAGGTGGACCTGGACTGGGCAACAGCCTAGATAATCCTAAAGTCTCTTCCTGATCAAAATATGCCATCGTTGTACACCAAAGGCTAGTGGTTTGGATGCAGATTTAAATTCACTCTGATTCAGAGGGTGCTTTTTATGACCCAGCTCCTCAGTGATCGTCAAGCAATAGTTTAGGAGTTTTCTTTCTAACCTTTCTCAAGCTTTTACTGGTCTAAAGTAGCAACAGTGTCATTGTCATTTCAAGTCATCATAAGGTTGCTTAAAACGGCCCTGTTGCTTTTTTTTTTTTTTTTTTTAATAATTTGGCCTTTGTATATATGTGCCACATCTTCTTTATCCATTCATCCGATGATGGACACTTAGGTTGCTTCCATGTCCTGGCTATTGTAAATAGAGCTGCAATGAACATTTTGGTACATGACTCTTTTTGAGTTATGGTTTTCTCAGGGTATATGCCCAGGAGTGGGATTGCTGGGTCGTATGGTAGTTCTATTTTTAGTTTTTTAAGGAACCTCCATACTGTTCTCCATAGTGGCTGTATCAATTTACATTCCCACCAACAGTGCAAGAGTGTTCCCTTTTCTCCACACCCTTTCCAGCATTTATTGTTTCTAGGTTTTTTGATGATGGCCATTCTGACCAGTGTGAGATGATATCTCATTGTAGTTTTGATTTGCATTTCTCTAACGATTAATGATGTTGAGCGTTCTTTCATGTGTTTGTTGGCAATCTGTATATCTTCTTTGGAGAAATGTCTATTTAGGTCTTCTGCCCATTTTTGGATTGGGTTGTTTGGTTTTTTGTTATTGAGCTGCATGAGCTGCTTGTAAATCGTGGAGATTAATCCTTTGTCAGCTGCTTCATTTGCAAATATTTTCTCCCATTCTGAGGGTTGTCTTTTGGTCTTGTTTATGGTTTCCTTTGCTGTGCAAAAGCTTTTAAATTTCATTAGGTCCCATGTGTTTATTTTTGTCTTTATTTCCATTTCTCTAGGAGCTGGGTCAAAAAGGATCTTGCTGTGATTTATGTCATAGAGTGTTCTGCCTATGTTTTCCTCTAAGAGTTTGATGGTGTCTGAGATGTGGCACATATAAACAATGGAATATTACTCGGCCATAAAAAGAAACGAAATTGAGATATTTGTAGTGAGGTGGATGGACCTAGAGTCTGTCATACAGAGTGAAGTAAGTCAGAAAGAGAAAAACAAATACCGTATGCTAACACATATATATGGAATCCAAGAAAAAACAAACAAAAAAATGTCATGAAGAACCTAGGGGTAAGACGGGAATAAAGACACAGACCTACTAGAGAATGGACTTGAGGATATGGGGAGGGGGAAGGGTAAGCTGTGACAAAGCGAGAGAGAGGCATGGACCTATATACACTACCAAACGTAAGGTAGATAGCTAGTGGGAAGCAGCCGCATAGCACAGGGAGATCAGCTCAGTGCTTTGTGACCACCTAGAGGGGTGGGATAGGGAGGGTGGGAGGGAGGGAGACGCCAGAGGGAAGAGATATGGGAACATATGTATATGTATAACGGATTCACTTTGTTATAAAGCAGAAACTAACACACCCTTGTAAAGCAATTATACTCCAGTAAAGATGTTAAAAAAAATAAAAATAAAAAATAATTTGGCCTCACCACGTGGCATGTGGGATCTTAGGTCCCCGACCAAGGATCGAACATGAGCCCCCTGCAGTGGAAACATAGAGTCTTAACCCCTGGACCACCAGGGAAGTCCCCCTCCCCCAACTTAAAAAAAATTTTTTTGGCCCTGTTGCTTTTTTAAAGAGTCCATCCTGCACACAACTCTTTGCTGAACACCCTATTCAGAGAGCCGGCTGATGCTCTGTGATCCAGAGACCAAAATGTTGATATTCCCTCAAAGCAGGGACGTATTAGCTTAGTCTTTTTATGAGAGGAGACGCACGGGGTAAGCAACAGATAATTACTTTTTCTGGTCTGTTTGGAGAGCTTGCAAACGAAATTTGTTTCCTTTTGTCCTTTTCCACTCAGCAAATATCGACTTTTGACTCTTGGCTGTGAGTGGGGCTGGAATGAGCGTGGCTAATCTTAGTTTAAGGGCTTTATCTTCTCCAGGGCCAGATCGGCCAAAACTCTGTGCTGCAGTCATTGACTGGGACCTGGAGGGGGTCTTGATGGCTCTGTTCACTGAGGCTCCCACGGGGCCAGCCAACAGGGCTCCACACCCAAGACAAAGTAGCGGCACATTGTGAGGGCAGCTGGAGAACTTTCTGGTAATTATTTGTTCTCAGGCGTGCCAAGGCCGCACTTGAAACTCACATTATTCACAAGCATAATAGTCAAGCTCTCAGTTCACATTGTATGTCTCTGTGGAGTACAGGAGGAATAGGGTCATTTTCTGAGAAGTGCACTGTCAGACACTTGGTAAAAGGGCACCCAAGAGGCAGTTAGTGTCCACAGTTGACCCACATGCTGAGTTTTGGGGAGAACAACTTGCCTATTATCCCAGGAGGAAAGGAAGTTCTTCAGTGGAGAGCCCACGACTCACTAGGAGGGGCCACCCAAGTGGCTGTCTCTAAAAAGGTACCTTGGGGCTTCCCTGGTGGTGCAGTTGTTAAGAATCCTGCCAATGCAGGGGACATGGGTTTGATCCCTGGTCTGGGAAGATCCCATATGCTGCGGAGCAACTAAGCCCGTGTGCCACAACTGCTGAGCCCACGTGCTGCAACTACTGAAGCCCGCATGCTCTAGGGCCCGTGGGCCGCAACTGCTGAGCCCGCGTGCCACAGCTGAAGTCTGAAGTCCGTGCACCTCAAGCCCGTGCTCTGCAACGAGAAGCCACCGCAATGAGGAGCCCGTGCACCTCAACGAAGAGTAGCCCCTGCTCACTGCAACTAGAGAAAGCCTGCGCGCAGCAACGAAGACCCAGTGCAGCCAAAAAAAAAAAAAAGTACCTTGTGTATTTCTAATATAGGAACGAGACAAGTTAGAGCTGATCCTGCAAGGCCCAGAGAGTGGGCTTGGGTCAATGCAAAGGGAAGAGATGCAGGTGGCAAGAGACACAGGAAATATCGATATTTCTTAGAGGGGAGAAGCCTTGGAGGGCTTGGGTCAAAGAGATTTATATTAATACAGATTCTAGACCTTGGTTTCAAAAATATAAGATTTTCCCTCACCTTAGTTTGCACCTAGTTTCTTAGGTCAAACACGTATGATGGACTGTCAGACTTTTTCAACTTCTGAATCACTTATTCAGTCATTCAACAGATATTTATTGAAGACCTACTGTGTGTCAAGCATTCTGCTCATGTTCCTGTAGAGACAGCCAGTGTATCACCAGCAAGCTCTTTCCTCCACCCTTCGGAGAGGATTCAAGATGACTGATTAATAAAAATGGAAAACATAGGAAAGATAGTCTCCATGGGGTTTTTGCAAATGGGTTGATTGAGTTCCATGATTTCTTACAAAACCAAGAGAAGCACAATCTATTCCTTTCTTCCCCTCTTTCCCCAGGTAGATACTATTGTTGTCCCCCATTTTCCAGATGAGAGCACTGAGGTTTCAAGTAGTTAAGTAACTTGCCCAAGGTCATACGGTTAAGAGTGGTGGACCCAGGCTTTGAACCTTAGCTTCTGGCTCCCAACTCCATGCTTATAACCACGATGGCATGTTGGATTTTCCTTAGTGGAACAGGCTCAGGTATCAGGAGGCCCAATCAGAGTCACACCTCAACAGTTTGGGCCAGGGCTGAACCAGAAGTGCCCACAAACCTGCTGGCTCTCCTTGACTGGTCTTCATGTCCTTCTGGCACGTACACCTTTGCAGTGCTTCGTGAAGGTCTTTGGAAACAATGGATCAACTGATAATGCTCTGAGTGCAGCTCTTTGAAGGAGACTGGAGGAACATCATGTTTAAAGAAGAGGCTGTTGCTGTGTTGGTTATTGACTAGTAGCTCACAAAGGGCAAGCTGAACCAAATTGCGTATCTTTTATGTGATGCTTGTGATTGCAGGAGATGCGTGGGCTAGGGTGTGAGTTGGAGTTATTAATAATAATGACACAGTGTTAGTTCCCATTTTCCAAGAACCTACTGAGAACTAAGTAGCCCATGCTCTATGTCTCCCATACCTCATTTCAGTCTCCCCTGAAGCCCTAGAAGGTGGTTATTGTTATTCTGCTTCACAGATGAAGAACCAAAGGCTCAGAAAGGTTAAGTGACTTGCCCAGGGCCACACAGCTTATACATAGTTAACCCCGCTCCTTAGATTATGCCGCTTCCACTTTCATTCATCTGTTAAAATATTTACTGAGCACCTACTATGTGCCGGCCATTGTTCTCTGTGCTGGGGATGCTGTGAGGAATAAGGTAGACAGGTCTCTGTTTTTTGGAGTTTACATCAGACAACGGTGCCCTGCGGAACCTGGGACCCCACTTAAAGTAAGCAAGGGGGAGACCAGGGTCCAAAATGTAATAGGAAGGCCTTGAACTGCAGAGCCCGAAGTCTCTTGTGGTTAGGACTTATTCAGGCACGTGACTCTAGAGATGTGGCTCCTTCAAGGAGGTTTAATTCGTTATTAGTGTTTATTAAAGGGGAAGTACGATTATCATAAAAGATCCAGAATGGGCCATTTTGGAGTTAGGCCGTTTGCAGTTTTATGACTCAGGCTGACTTGGGAACAGGCTGCAGAAGGTGGGCTGCCTGGTGGATATCCCAGTGGTCTTGCCTCCTTGCTTTCCTTCGAGACCCACCCACCCATCCAGCACCCAGCCCCAGCCCCCGGGCCATGTGTCAGGGAAGGAAGCTGATGGCTACCAGCCTGGCGGGCCCCCCTCAGTGTTACTCCGTGGGCCGCATGGATGGAACTGGGGTGCACCTGTCCCTTTCCTTGTGGCGAGTTTAGCATCTCTGCCCCCACCCAGTAGATGCTGCTAGCCCCTGCCTTCCCCCACTAGTGTGACAGCCCAAACCGTACCTACATATTTCCAGACATTGAGGTCTCCAGTTGAGAACCTCAAAAACGTGCTTGTTTTTCCCCTGCGTCAAAACCCTTTTGTTCTTTCCCCCTTGGCTGACTCTACACCAACTCCCAGTGATGCTGGTAAGACTTTTCTCAGCTGTTCCTTTTCCCATCATTTCCCCATATCAGGCCCCGTCTCTGTCCTCCAGTATTTCAACAAATGCCGATTGAGTACTTCATCCATGGAGCGTCTGGTCAGGGTGAGGTCAGGGTCCCTTCAAACCCTTTATCTTATGATGAAAAAGTTGGGACACAGGAAGAAAACTGGTCCAGGGTGATATTCCCAAGTCACAGTCCTGCATTCTGTTCATCACAACGGCCACTGCTCAAGCACAAAATATCTTAAGTGTGAGAGTATTTGAAGCGTTGGGATTTTGAGCCATTTATCAAATGGAATTGCTGGGATTAAATACAGAGCCCGTAGCCACCATTCTCTAGAACATATGAGAACAACCACAGTCCTCACTCCCCCTCCAGGATAAGATAAGGGGTTGTAGATAATTAACGTGAAGATGGAGGCTTTCATTTGTTTTCCCCTTCTGATTACAAGTTATTGTTTAAGGTTAAAGATAAATGTTAAAATCCTAACAGTTTAGAAGTGCTTATCAAGGAAAGTTTAACATCCCTAATGATCCACCCATGGAAGAGTTTTTCCTGCATATATTAATATATCTAATGCTATTTTACAAAAAACAGACTTGGTATGTGGTTTGCAATGTGCTTTTCTCTCTGAACACCTTTTCCCATAAGCACCATGGTCTGCCTTTTTCTTTTAAAAGCCGTAAGTTTTCATTATATGAATGAATCAGGGTTTAGCTAACTGATCCCTTTTTGATGGACATGGAATTCTTTTCCTCTAAAAAAGTTTTCCTCTATTATAAATAATGCTGAACTAATCCTTGTACACGCATATTTTTGCACAACTGTGTATTTCTGGGCACTGGATTCCGAGAAGGAGAATTGCTGAGTCAAAGCCGACGTGCATTTTAAACTTAATAGATATTGCTAAATATCCCTCAAAAAATGATAGGACCCACTAACATTCCCATCAATGGAACGAGACTGCCTGTGTCCTTACATCTTCATCCACTGGGTTTTTACAGATCTTTTCAATCCTGGAGCTAAATATTTTTATTTTATTTATTTTTTAATTTTAATTTTTATTTTTTGGCTGCTCCGCACAGCTTGCAGGATTTTAGTTCCCCGGCCAGGGATTGAACCTGCGCCCTCGGCAGTGAAAGCGCAGAGTCGTAACCACTGGACCGCCAGGGAATTCCCTGGAGCTAAAGATTTTTAGAGGTAATGTTATGATTTGGTACAATTTAAGTTCATTTTCTAATGTTTGTTATCTCTTCCGTCAGGGTACAAAGAGTTTAAAGGTATGGTGGTTCCATTTTAGATAGGCACTTCGTAAATGGTTTTCATTTTGGGTTTATATCTTCAGGCTTTTGGAAACCTGAAACTAAAGTCTTATCCCTTCCCGACATTTTTTTCCCCAGGGTTTTCTGTTGGAGCTGACTCGTTTCCTGGACCCTGGCTGCAGGTTGTTGAATGTGGATGCACTGGCCTTCTCAGGGCTCCATAAGGGGAAATAACTAATTTCCAAGGCCTCACATCTTACAGGGGGCCAGGCTGAGGAAGCTTCTTGAAGCCGGCTGATTCTTAAGCTAAAGCTTCCCATCAAAACGGGCTTCCCCCAGCAGGCTTTAGAACACACATTTCCTAACCCAGATGGCCTTGCCAGCCTGGACACCTGGCTGGGAAGTAGGAGCCGGCACCTCCTGTGTCCACATTAGTGATGCTCCTGTGATGGCGCTGACAGTCTCAGCCACGCTCCTTCCCCCCATCCCTGAGGAGTGCTGGGGAGATGGAAATGGGCTTGGCCAGGGTGCCTTGCCATAGCGGCTCCACTCAGGCACCAGTTAAGCCAAGGAGGATAAATTATCCCTCCTTGAAAGGTCACTGCTACGGGGTGCCCCTCTTTTAAAAGCCAAATTAGGAAAAAGCAAGATCATCTCTAGGGAAAATAGTGCAGTGGCCTCTTTGTTCTGGGTGCCCTCAGCCTGTTTTTCTGCCTTTCTCCTTCCCTGCCCCTTAGGGTACACCCTGAAAACACACCTTTATACCTCTCGGGGGCACTTGGAGCCCTGCTTTCTCTCCAGCCAGTCCTAGGGGATGACCTTGGTATCAGTCATTTACACACTAGTATGAATTTAGGGTACTGGATTTTGGACACGGCAGTAGGGGGAGGAAGAGCTTCAGGTAGGGGCTTTAAGGTGTGGCTGCTTCTTAACTCTCTGAAATCACTTCATGAAAATGATCCTTTTTTGAGTGTCAAGTGAATTCAGAGATATTTAGACAAGGTAGGAGGTGAAGAAATAGTGTCCTCTTAAGAAAAATGAATGATTTGGGCCACTCTAAGGTCCCCAACCACCCATGCTTGAGTGATGACTTCCAAAAATATACTTTGTGTTTTTTAAAAGCTCTTTTAATTTAAACCGTATAATATACCCACACAAGCCTTCAATTTTTTTCACATGGGTAGTGAGTGAATACACTCAAAAATAAAAAAGTGAATCTGCAGTGTTAAGACAGGCAGGCAGGGATGATGAAGACTTAACTTGTGGGACTGTCACCCTCAAGCTACAGTAATTCTCCAGAATGAACACAGAGATGTCGCAGCATCCCATACCTCCTGGCCTGTGCTCAGGCTGACACCTGCATGGTGACACATGACTGACAGGTAACACGATGAACTGAGAACATATCAATCCATAGGCCAGCCCGAGGAAAGCTTGTTAAGTTATAACATGCTCCAGAAGTTCCATTTCCAAAACTTTCAGCCCAGGGGCAGTATGTGGTGGCCGGTGGTCATTTTTAGGGTTAGGGTCCTGGTTTGAGGAATTACATTTCCTGACAACCATGCAGACTGTTTAGAGCACAGTATTGCCACATGGTCTTTGCCTTACCTGAAAGCAGCTGGTTGCCACGGATGCCCCACCCACCCACCCACCCAGGGCTGGGCTGATGGTGGAGATCTGGCTGATTCACCCTATACCTCTATGGATTTCATCAGCATCCTGGCAGCAGGAGCAAAATGAGAGGCAGCTAAAGTTTGGGTCTGCTTCCAGGTGTTCAATCAACACTGGCTTTTCTCTCTTTTTGTCCTGACCTTTGGTGGTTAGCTTGAGCTTTCCACTTGCAAAATCCTGGGCTCTTCACTCTGAAAGAGACCTTAGAATTCGTCCAGTCTGCCCCACCGATTGCAAATTGCAAAACTGAAACATCCTTCTTTAAACCTATGGTGGGAGGATGTTGCCTCCAGGCCATGCAATGTCCCACAGATACCAAGGAAGGAAAGGCTAGCCCTGGGGGACTTGTCTGGCAGGCTCAGTGTTCCAGATTCATTTAACAGGCGAGACTGGAAAGTTATTTCTGTCAAAGGCACAGGGAGCAAAGTTTTAAGAAGAAAAATAGAGAATATTCATTTTCTCAGCTAGAAAGAACTTTGGAGAAGAGCTGTTCCTGCCCCCCATTGTCAGAAAGACACTGAGGTCCAGAGTGGTTCCCAGGCTCATCCAAAAGGACCGAGCTCTAAGGCAGACTTAATGGTGGATTGGGTTGGGATCCAGGGAATTGTTGACATTTCAGCAAAGCGTGTTAACCAAGATGTGAGGAAAGAGGAGGGAAGGGAATGCTGCCAGTGAGGGCCGTGGGCTCCGAGGCTCCTGGGGGAAGGTGCGGATGGTAGCTGTGGGCCACCAGGGACCTTGACAGATCTGCACCTCGGTGGGCAGATACTGAAAGGGGTAATTACTTATAATGTTCTTGGCTGACACGGCCCTCTGTGTCACAGGATATTAGGACTTAGTAAAATAATGCACCCTGCAGAACACCTTTCATTGACTCCTGGTCTAGAAACATTTCTGGGAAGGTGGGGAGAATGCGAAGGCCCCATGAAATGGACTAGAGCTGGGTCCATAGGTGGGCACAGTCACAGGCAGCTGTCTTAGAGCAGTTTCTTTCCTGCCATCCCCTGGCTCCGTAATGCAAGAGCGGGGAGTGTCAGAAGCTGCCCGGTGACTCCCCTGCCCGGCGTGGGTTCAGAGCACTTGCCTACACAGGGTAGTGGATGTGGTGAATGGGGGCCATTGGCTCTGCCCCCATACAACAAGCAGATCCTGCTATCAAGGTAGCACCGTCAGGGGCTTCAGAACAAGGGGACGTGGCGAGTATGCCTCTAGTGACAGGGGTGCCCTCATCTTGGTCTTCTGCTATGTCCCGTTGCTGGACCACTCAGTTCCCCCTCTGGCCCCCCTGGTCTATTCCCCTTAACTCAAGAAATCTGACTTCTAGGCCAACTGGATTTCTTGAGAGGGCCAGCTTTCTGGCTCTCCCCATGAGCCCACCTCCCCAAGAGGCATCCTGATGGCAAAGTCCCTTTTGGCGTCCGGAGGAGAAGTCTTTGGGCAAGGCTATCGGACTCCCATGGTGAGTTGGCTGAACTGTGTGCATATGGGGATGTGGATCTGGCAAAGCCACGGCTCCAAAAGAGAACGCAAAATGCCCTAGAACTTGGCCTCCTGCTCCCACAAACGTGGTAATTCCAAATGTCACCTTGGCATTTCCTTCTCAAATAAACTCTGTCTTGTTCCTATCATAAGAAAACTGGAAACACGGACTGCGGAACTCCTGTGTTGATTTCCCAGTCCTCTGATTGACTTGCTGTGTGACATGCTGAACTATTAAATTTTCTTTCATGGATAAATGTGGACATGGACTTTGTGATTTTTCGCTGTTGAGTACTGGAGGCCTGTGGTTTATTTTGAGTCAAAGAAAAGAATTTGGACTTCCATATTGTGTGAGTGTGTGTGTGTGTGTGTGTGTGTGTGTTTATAGGAAAAGGATATAAGGTAAAGAGTAGCTAATATTAATTGATTGTGAAGAACCAAATGGATATTTTAAAAAAACATCACAGATGGTTCAAAAGTTAGGAGATATCTTGATAACATTGCCATCAGAAACTAAGGAATGGGGACGATTTGGGTAGAAGACTTGTGCTTGATTGTTAAGTCAAGAAAGCAGAAGTAATTAACAAAGGAACACCTTGAATTTAAAGAGGTGCTTTGCCTCTCAGGAACACGTGAAAAATGTTTATGATTCAGTTCTCTGCAGAGTTCTCGTGAAACACGCAAGGGAGATGCAGGTTAAAAAACCCACCCATTTTGAAGATGGAGAAATGAAGACACAGAAGGTACCTGACACAGTAATTCTGGGACAAAGGTGGGATTTGAATCTAGAGTTTCTTTTGTTAAGAATATAAATATTGGGACTTCTCTGGTGGCTTAGTGGTTAAGAATCCGCCTGCCAACGCAGGGGACACGGGTTCGATCTCTGGTCCGGGAAGATCCCACATGCTGCGGAGCCACTAAGCCCCTGTGCCACAACTACTGAGCCTGCACTCTAGAGCCCGCGAGCCGCAACTACTGAGCCCATGAGCCATAACTACTGAAGCCCTCATGCCCTAGAGCCCGTGTGCCACAACAAGAGAAGCCACCGCAATGAGAAGCTCATGAACCACAATGAAGAGTAGCCCCCGCTTACCACAACTAGAGAAAGCCTGGGCACAGCAATGAAGACCCAACACAACAACAACAACAAAAAAGAATATAAATATTTTTTCCTATTTTGCTCTGTCTGAAAGGCCTTGGAGAGAAGCTAGTGATTTCCCCGTACAGTCAACTCTTGGCATTGTGGGAAGATAGAAGGTAGAGGACTGGGAGAGAGAGGAGGGGCCAGCAAGTCAAGCTCATCATCACATCGTATCATGAGGGTCTTGTCCAGCATGGTGGGGACAGGGAGAGAGAGCGCCTGTAGACACTGGACCCTCTTCATTGCCAAGGTACCCCTGCTAGTTTCCGAATGAACACTGGCTCTGTGGAGAGAGTGGGCTTGGGGCTTTGTGGATCAGGATCTACACACCTCCGTTTTCATGTCCACAAATGACCTCCTTGACCTATGGGGGCGCGGGGGGGATCAGTTAAAACATGGATAGATACATTCATTTGGAATTTATTTTGGTGATTTTAGATTAGGAAGAACAGAATTTTTTCTCAGAAACAAGTATTAAAAGTGTGTTTTTGAGATTAGCTGTGTATCTTTAACGCATGCGTGTAATCAAAAAGACATTTGGAAACCACTGTGGACATTTACTTTAAACTGCAGATATTTATAGACAAGCTCAAGCAAAACACACTTGGTGCCAGAGACACAGATTGGGTGTGGGTCACTGTTTATATGGAAAGATTGGATTTTTTTGTGCTGCGTTCTAAGAAACCTCCTGTGTTCCTGGGGGCGTGGGGAACGTTTCCTAGTACAGTTATCTGTTTGGATGGTAGGGAGTTGATAATTTCCCTTGTGGCAATATTAGGTGCCACATGGTAGAGGATGTTGGAGGGGGAAGCTGGTGAAAGTTCAGAAGGATACTCTATACTGTGTGGGGCTGCTAGATATTGAATGCACTTCAATTCCAGCCCTCAGTTCTTTATTAAAATACCTACTGAGGGATTCTACAGTTTCCTCTTAACTCACATACTTACTCTATGGAGAATACTGTGCTTTTCACTCTTCTGTATCACCGGTGGAGGATATAAATTAGGATTGACTTTCTGGAGAGCAGTTCGGCAACAGGGATCCAAGGCCTTATAATGTGAATACTCTGACCCAGTGATTCCACTTTTAGGAATTCATTCCAAGGACATAGAGCTTTGTACACGATGCCTGAATAAGGCTGTTCATCTGACATTGTTCGTAGGAGCAGATAAGCTAAGTGTCCAATAGAATGGGGGTGGCTAAGCCATTGGTCATCACAGTGTCACATGGGCACTCCATGACCATTTACTGAGTGCCTACTACTTCTGTGTGCCAGGCACACAGAAGGTGCCATGATACGGTCTCAAGCCCACCCGAAGCGCAAACTTGTGTAGTAGAAACAGACTTCCTACATTGTGAAGTGGAAGAAAGCAGGGTACAAAGTATATTTACAGGATCTCATTTTCATTATATGAGTAGAAACACTCTGGAAGACTGTCTGAATTAACAAAGGTGTAGAAGCTTTGGGCAATGAAGTTATAGACGAGGTTTTCCTCCCTTTTTATTTTTCTCTAGTTTCCAAGTTTTTTGCAGTGACAACTTATTATATATACTGTATATAATATATGTATATATAGTATATATATATATATATATATATTTTTTTTTTTTAAATGTGGCTTTGAGGAAAGAGAGAAAGAGAAGTGAGCAGAACTGGGTTCTAGGCCCAACTCTTTTTTATAAAACTTGTGCTGAGCCCTTGAGTGAGTCTGAGAACTGTCCTGAATGTCCTCTGAACGGCTTGAGAAGAGGCCTCCTAGGGCTCCAGCTCAGGACACAGAGATCTCAGCTCTGTCGCTTCTGAGGACACTGGGGTTTTGCTGCAGGGCTGGCAGGACCGGAGCTCTCCCGGGGAGCCAGACAGCAGATGGGCTGCTGAAGTCCTGATCCCTGGGCACTATTGGTCTCCAGGGCTCTGGTCCTCTAGGAACCTGGGGCTGTGCTCAAACAGGGAAGAGTTTCTGTATTAGTTATATAATTAAATTAAGGAAGTGCCTCTCACCTGGTGAAAAAAAATAAGCTGCGGTTGACTTGCACTAACTCAGCCTAATGTCCCCGTACCCCAAGCAAACAAGGATGGCAGCTCCGTGGATTGAGCCTTGCCTGGTGCCAGTCACAGTGCAAAAAGCATTTCACAGACATTTTCCTCGTTGAGGCTCATGGTTCACCCTGAAGTGTAGGTACTCATCGCCCCTATTTTACAGGTGGGGACCTTGAGCTCAGAAGACAGGTAACTGGAGCAGGTCATTGGAATAGAAGAAGCTGGGATTCAAACCCCAGTCCATCTGCTTCGAAGCAACATCTTTTTTTTTTTTTTTTTTTTTTTGGCGGTTCGCGGCCCTTGGAGCACAGGCTCCGGATGCGCAGGCTCAGCGGCCATGGCTTACGGGCCCAGCCGCTCCGCGGCATGTGGTATTCTCCCCGACCGGGGCGTGAACCCGTGTCCTCTGCATCAGCAGGCGGACTCCCAACCACTGCGCCACCAGGGAAGCCCGGAAGCGACATCTTTAACGTCTGCTCTGTACTGCCTTCCACTCCAAGAGGCAAGCTCTACCATAACCGTAGAAACAGATGTCTAAAGCCAGGGGAGTGTGTGAGGGCTGAGGTAATCCATCAAGTGGCAGGATGCTGGGAAGCTGAGGAATGCAGAGGCTTAGAATGGGCAGAACGTTATTTCTGATAAAAGTGGGTTTTTTTTTTTTCTTGCGGCATCTTAATTCTCCGACGAGGGATTGAACCCAGGGCACACGGTAGTGAAAGTGATCCTAACCACGGGACCGACCGCCAGGGAATTCCCATTTCTGTTAAAAGTTGATGCAGAGAAAGTTACTCTTTTTTTTTTTTAAACATCTTTATTGGAGTATAATTGCTTTACAATGGGTTAATTTCTGCTTTATAACAAAGTGAATCAGCTATACATATACATATATCCCCATATCTCCTCCCTCTTGCATCTCCCTCCCACCCTCCCTATCCCACCCCTCTAGGTGGTCACAAAACATCGAGCTGATTTCCCTGTGCTATGCGGCTGCTTCCCACTAGCTATCTGTTTTATATTTGGTAGTGTACATATGTCCATGCCACTCTCTCACTTTGTCCCAGCTTACCCTTCCCCCTCCCCATGTCCTCAAGTCCATTCTCTACATCTGTGTCTTTATTCCTGTCCTGCCCCTAAGTTCTTCAGACCATTTTTTTTTCTTTTTTGATTCCATATGTATGTGTTAGCATACGGTATTTGTTTTTCTCTTTCTGACTTACTTCACTCTGTATGACTCTAGACTCTAGGTCCATCCACCTCACTACAAATAACTCAATTTCATTTCTTTTTATGGTTGAGTAATATTCCATTGTATATATGTGCCACATCTTATCTATTCATCTGTCGATAGACAATTAGGTTGCTTCCATGTCCTGGCTATTGTAAATAGAGCTGCAATGAACATTGTGGTACATGACTCTTTTTGAGTTATGGTTTTCTCAGGGTATATGCCCAGTAGTGGGACTGCTGGGTCATATGGTAGTTCTATTTTTAGTTTTTTTAAGGAACCTCCATACTGTTCTCCATAGTGGCTGTATCAATTTACATTCCCACCAACAGTGCAAGAGGGTTCCCTTTTCTCCACACACACTCTACAAGCATTTATTGTTTGTAGATTTTTTTAACATCTTTATTGGGGTATAATTGCTTTACAATGGTGTGTTAGTTTCTGCTTTATAACAAAGTGAATCAGTTATACATATACATATGTTCCCATATCTCTTCCCTCTTGTGTCTCCCTCCCTCCCACCCTCCCTATCCCACCCCTCTAGGTGGTCACAGAGCACCGAGCTGATCTCCCTGTGCTATGCGGCTGCTTCCCACTAGCTATCTATTTTACATTTGGTAGTGTATATATGTCCATGCCACTCTCTCACTTTGTCACAGCTTATCCTTCCTCCTCCCCATATCCTCAAGTCCATTCTCTAGTAGGTCTGTGTCTTTATTCCTGTCTTACCCCTAGGTTCTTCATGACCTTTTTTTTTTCCCTTGGATTCCATATATATGTGTTAGCATATGGTATTTATTTTTCTCTTTCTGACTTACTTCACTCTGTATGACAGACTCTAGGTCCATCCACCTCACTACAAATATCTCAATTTCATTTCTTTTTATGGCCGAGTAATATTCCATTGTATATATGTGCCACATCTCAGACACTATCAAACTCTTAGAGGAAAACATAGGCAGAACACTCTATGACATAAATCACAGCAAGATCCTTTTTGACCCAGCTCCTAGAGAAATGGAAATAAAGACAAAAATAAACAAATGGGACCTAATGAAACTTAAAAGCTTTTGCACAGCAAAGGAAACCATAAACAAGACCAAAAGACAACCCTCAGAATGGGAGAAAATATTTGCAAATGAAGCAGCTGACAAAGGATTAATCTCCAAGACTTACAAGCAGCTCATGCAGCTCAATAACAAAAAAACAAACAACTAAATCCAAAAATGGGCAGAAGACCGAAACAGACATTTCTCCAAAGAAGATATACAGATTGCCAACAAACACATGAAAGAATGCTCAACATGATTAATCATCAGAGAAATGCATATCAAAACTACAATGAGATATTATCTCACACTGGTCAGAATGGCCATCATCAAAAAATCTAGAAACAATAAATGCTGGATAGGGTGTGGAGAAAAGGGAACATTCTTGCACTGTTGGTGGGAATGTAAATTGATACAGCCACTATGGAGAACAGTATGGAGGTTCCTTAAAAAACTAAAAATAGAACTACCATACGACCCAGCGGTTCCACCACTGGGCATTTACCCTGAGAAAACTATAACTCAAAAAGAGCCATGTACCAAAATGTTCATTGCAGCTCTATTTACAATAGCCAGGACATGGAAGCAACCTAAGTGTCCATCATTGGATGAATGGATAAAGAAGATGTGGCACATGTATACAATGGAATATTACTCAGCCATAAAAAGAAACGAAATTGAGATATTTGTAGTGAGGTGGATGGACCTAGAGTCTGTCATACAGAGTGAAGTAAGTCAGAAAGAGAAAGTTACTCTTAGTTGCCTTTTCTGGAGGGTCATAAATGAGGAAATTGGGGTCTGTGTGAGTGAGAGAGAGAGAAATAACCACCCTCCCTTATGCTCACTATAATAACCTTTCCTCCTGCTTGTGATTTGAAATCAGAGGCCAGCTATTATACCTTACATACCTATACCTCCCCAAAGAGTGATAACTTATACCAAGACCTGACCTTTGTTGTTGAATTTTTTTCTTGAAATTCTTTCCTTGCTGGGTTCTAGCTTTGCTTAATTAGTAGGTATTAAAACATGATAAGGCAGGGACTTCCCTGGCGGTCCAGTGGTTAAGACTTCGCCTTCCAATGCAGGGGGTGTGGGTTCGATTCCTGGTCAAGGAACTGAGATCCCACATGCCTCACGGCCATAAAACAGAAGCAATATTGTAACAAATTCAATAAAGACTTTAAAGATTGTCCATATCAAAAAACCCCACAACTTTATAAAAGAAAAGATAAAACAAATAGGAGATACCAGGGACACACAGATAGGACAATTTAAGTTAGAATGAGGATAAGGAATTGTTTATTTTCTGCATCAAAAGAATGTTCTAATATGATAGGTACTACAGTTGACCTTTGGACAGCATGAGTTTGAACTACGTGGGTCCACTTACACGTGAACTTTTTTCAGTAGTAAATACTGTAGTGCTGCATGTTCCATGGTTGGTTGACGTCACAAATGTGGAGGAACAGCAAATAGGGAGGGATTGTGTATAACTCTAACTTATACACAGAAAACAAATAGCCAATTCTTCCTGTTGTGCATTCAAAATGCACACATTGGAGTATTAGCTAATTATTTGTCATGCATTTGCCACCCATGACTAATCCTATTTTATGAATGAAATGAAAGCAGGGAGGTGAAAATACTTGCATGAACTCTCAAAGCTGAGCCATTGGTAGAAACAGCACTTGAACCCAAGTTCCCTTCTGCTAACTCACTAGGCTACTGTTCCATTTAAACCATGAGTCATAAGCCATCAGGAACTGGTATAAATACTCTGGTGGCTTTTGTCATCCTCTCTTCTTTTCTCTAAAGGGCCAGATAGTAAATATTTTAGGCTTTGCAGGCTATACGGTTTCTGCTGGGACCGCTCCACCCTGCCCCTTCTTGGGAAAGCAGCCATCGGTGATATACAAACTAATGGCTGGGGTTTTGTTCCAATAGAATTTTATTTACGAAACAGGTAGTGGACTTGATTGGCTGGCAGGTTGTAGTTTGCTATCAAAGGTTCCTTCTTCTTCATTTCTGAGGTTGGGTGGGAAAGTCAAGTTAGCCATGAGAAACTTTCAGTTCGAACACTGAGCAGGCTCTGAAGTTGGGTAAAGGCTGATGTGTAAATTTTGTCCGTGGCTGGGAAGGCTGGCCGGTTAGGATAAAACTGAGAACTGTATGTTCAAGCAATAGACTGTACCTAACAAGCAGTAGATGGCCAGTCATCCCATGAACATGGGCGTGGCCTCAAGGGAGACGTTGGGGAGACTGGAGAATTCAGGGCACATGAACCCCTGAACTAATCAGTCTGGGGGTGTTTTCCGCTATTGAGGGGCATAGTTGCATTGTCTGCCTGCACAGCCAGAATGTTCCATCCTGCCCACAGTCTACGCCTACAATCCATTTCTCCCATCAGAATGTGGACCCCAGGAAGGGCCTAATTACCACAGATGTGTTGCAGTGAGCTCCCTGTTTGCCTCATCATCCACAGCAACAGTTTTTATTAGCGGCAGAGGGCTGGGAGTGGTGTGACCCATTTGCATCGAGGCAATGGTACATCGTGCGGAAGTGTCACTAGAGATGGCTGATACCTGTCCCCTGAGAGGAACAGGTGGGTTTGCAAAGAAAATGACTTAAAAACTAGCTGTCCGTGTGTTCAGCTTACCTGCAACACTCCCGCCTAGGAACGTGCATTCTCCAAGGACAGTGTCCTACAAACTGGGCTGGGATTGGAGAATTTTGTCATTAAGGTCAGGAAAGTTTATTCCAGTTCTGCTGTTAAGAGAGGGAGTGCTATTTTTCTTTCAGCAGAGACAGCACGGGATCTAGGACCAAGATTAGAAAAGTTTTTCAGCAAATCTTTGGGGAGTTGTAGAAAACATCGAGAAATCCTAATTAATTCCAGGAAAGAACTTCAATGGTTTCTTGATACCTTAAACTATAAAGAGAGAAAAGAAGAAAAGGTTTAATCATTCTGCTTGGGAGACAATGTACCGCTATTAGGCACAGTTAATGTAAATCATGAGTGAATAATTCTTAAAGTTGGCTCTTAACTCTCACTCTATTATAATCCTCTTTATATTTTACATAATAATAGTAAACACTTGTATAGCATTTACCCTGTGCCATGCATCCCCGTAGGTGCTTTACAAATGTCCCTTTATTTGATCCTCCTTGCAGCCCTATGAGGGAAGTATTATACCCCCATTTTACAGGTGAAGGCAGTAAGGCACCAAGAGGTCAAATGACTTGGCCACGCCCGCAAGCTTGACTAGGGCTGCGTAGCCTATGTGCTTGCCCCTCCTGCCGCCAGTCTTTTTTTTTTTTTGCGGTACGCGGGCCTCTCACTGTTGTGGCCTCTCCCCGTTGCAGAGCACAGGCTCCGGACGCGCAGGCCCAGCAGCCATGGCTTACGGGCCCTGCCGCTCCGCGGCACGCAGGATCCTCCCAGAACCGGGGCACGACCCCGCGTTCCCTGCATCGGCAGGCGGACTCCCAACCACTGCACCACCAGGGAAGCCCCCTGCCGCCTGTCTTTTAAATGGATGTCGTGGCAGTAAGAAGTATGAGTGCAGTCCTTCTAATGGATCCATCGCTTCCTAGAACAGATCGATCAATCCCCCATTCCATCCCTTGCTCAGCAAAGATTTCTAATGTTTACTGTCTGCTGGGCAGGAATCTGTCTACTTGGCTTCTCCGACATAATGACGGTGGGTGCGGATGGCCGACAGCAGTGTTGGGTGAGGTGAAGGAGAGCTCCCGCTGTGTGCCCTCACCTCCGTGAACCGACTTCAGCCCAAGCAGCAAACCTGTTTCCCAAGGGCGCACCTGTTCCCTAAGCTCACTGGACAGGTGGGGCAAATCAGAACGCCCGTGCGTTCATTTGAAGCGAGAAATATCACTGCCTAGAAGTGGTTTGGTGAGCTTGGGAATCAGGAAGGGAAGGCTTGGATGATTTCAATGATTTGAATGAGTGCGACTGCAAAATCAATTGCTCCCAGCCCCCTGTGTGGCTGGATGCCATTGTTGCTGAGGCCCCAACCTCAAGGCCAGGGTTAATGCTGCCAGTGCACTGGGCTGGTCTCAGAAAAAGGTCCACCTTTGTGGAATCTGTAAGGGCCTCCAGTACCCTGACCCTCCCACCCCACTCCCACCCCTCCCTCCCTTTCAGGAGGACATTTAGTTCTTTAGATATGTTAACACAGCCCACCCTGCAGGCTGCGGACTGGGTGGTCTCTCCCTTTGGGACTTGGTACATCTATATCCCATCTAGCACAGGAAAGTTTTTTCTGTTCGAGCTGGTGGGGTGTGTAGGACAGAGCTGAGACCCGGAGGGTGACTGAGAGCCCTGGAAATGAGCAGTGACACTAGGTTAAGGGCAAAATCAAAGCTCTAGCCTACTTGCACAGCTTCCATGGGCTCCTCCTGGCTTCCCAGCTCACTCCTTGGAGAAGGGAATCACACACCGCCTTGCAATGTTATCATTTTTAACATTAAATGAGTGGTACCGAGAAAGAGCAGGTCCAGTCCTGTGTGCAGAGGCTTCGGGTAGTTGGGGAAGAGGCCTCAGAGGAGGGACTGGAGGGTGCAGTTGCTGTTTTGAACTGAGGGGAAGGGATGGCCCAGGCTGGGTGGAGACCCTGGGCAGGGGGCCTGGCTGGAGTGGAAGGAGAGCTGGAGCTTCAGCTGTGCTCTCACACTTCATTCAGGGCTGCCTTTTCCGCAGCTGGACCGGTGTCCAGCCCTCTCCCCGTCCCCTCCCTAAAGCGGTCATCTGTTAGTATTCAGACCTCAACCAGGCTTGGACACCTGGACCTACTCTCGCCATATCTGTTTTGCTGCAGCTTAATCACCATCACCTGAACCATAAATAACATCAAAGGGCTGGTCACGGACCAAGAGGGTGTAGCTGAAAGGTGACCCACTGCAGGGTCCCACTGTTGCTCATTTACAAGGGTTGAACCCACAGCGCTGCAGGGAACTGAAACAGGGCTCTCTCTGCTGCATGGGTTTGAGGGGCTCCCTTTTCCCCAAGCCCTACTAGGAAGCTGCTGCAGCAGCCAGAGGCCAGGAAAGCACACCCCGATCAGAGGGGGTGGGGGTGGCCCTCTCCTTTCTTGCCGTAGTGGGGGTGGGCAGGCCAAGAAGCAGACCTGGTGGGTGAGGATGGCGCCCTGGCTCGGAGCTTGCTGGATCAGGCTGCTGGGTTCACTCTCGGCTGTGCCACCTCTTAGCTGAGTAACCTTTGGCAGGTCATTTTAACCAGCTTGAAGCCCAGGTCTCTTGTAAAATAAAGATAATCGTACCTTCCTCAAAGAGCTGTTGGCCGACAGAGGAGATAGTCCATGAGAAGCGATGAGCCTGGCGCACAGTAGGCGCACATGGGGAAGATGCGGGCTGTGTATGGCCTGAAGCCTATTCAATTTGCGGTAGGAGGGAACTCTTTAAGAAAAGAATGTAAAATTACAAATATGGAACCAGGTATAAGTAAGCATTTATTTCAAATGATAAAAGAAAACACAAAAAAGTGTATGATTAAAAAGCTGACATCCTAAACATCATGAAATCAAAACAAAATAACATAATATTATTATTGATCAGCTGTTTAACATATGTCTATGTTACTTTTCTTCCTATAGCTTTTGGGCTGTGTACTCTTTGATCATTTCTTCATATGATAATGATTTTGGAATGCCATTTTCTCTCTAGAGAACAGCAAGATAATTCACCCATTCCTATAGCATGGTTGGTTGGGATTTGTTTTTTACAATTGATAGTTTAGAAAAAAAGTTTTTTAGCTTTACAACTGGTTGTCGGTAATGTCAGATAAATTTTTAGGATTATTGTCAGACTTGCGGAAAGCTCTTTCAAGTTTCTTTCAGTGTGTGAGCTATAAGGTTTCAGGGCATTTAAAATTTTTGTATGCAGCGTCTAATCTTAAATATAAAAGAGGCCTATTAGACACATTTCTGGGGTCCTTACCTGGGCCGCGGAAGGGGCCTGAGTGAGGGGTGTTGAGGTTTAAGCTTCAGTATTTCATGGTAAATTTTCCTGTGAGTACTCAAGAAATGTTAACTAGATCATATTTTATTATATTTACTGACACTCATCTTTTTAATTTTATAGTTTTAGATTTACTAAAAATGAATTCTCATTGACACTAAATAGAATCTTAATTTAGTTACATCTGTGCAAGTCGTTCATTCAGTATCATTTGTTGACTGTCTACTTTGATCAATCTACTTCACGTTGGTCATTGGGAGCCTTGGATGACAGAGTGGTGACTCACAGCTCAGTGTCTTCAGGTAGTGACTACACAATAAACTGAGCCACTGTTGTAACTGAAAGTGGGGTCCGGCTACTCGCCGCTCAAAAGCCAATAAAGAGGCCAAGTTGATGGAAAGGAAAGTTTGCTTTATTTTGGATGCCTGCAACCGGGGGCTGGGGGCGGGAGTGGGGAGGGGGAGGGCCGACGGCTGTCCAAAGGCCAAGTCCCCCTCCCTGACAATCAGGGGGCAAGAACTTTTATAGATGGAGGGAAGGGGCTACGTGCAGAAACAGCACAGTCAGCTCTGACCGTCATCTTTTTTTTTTTAATTAATTAATTTATTAATTAATTTATTTATTTACCTATTTTGGCTATGTTGGGTCTTTGTTTCTGTGCGAGGGCTTTTTCTAGTTGTGGCAAGCAGAGGCCACTCTTCATCGCGATGCGTGGGCCTCTCACTATCACGGCCTCTCTTGTTGCAGAGCACAGGCTCCAGACTCGCAAGCTCAGTAGTTGTGGCTCACGGACCCAGTTGCTCCGCGGCATGTGGGATCTTCCCAGACCAGGGCTCGAACCCGTGTCCCCTGCATTGGCAGGCAGATTCTCAACCACTGCGCCACCAGGGAAGCCCTGACCATCATCTTGAAATTGGTCATCTGTGGTCTGACCAGCGTCATCTTGATTGTTTTAGCTACAGTTAATCTTCTGTTCCAGGGTCGGTTTGTTCCCATTTCTTTGAGGCCAATTCTCAGGATTGTGGCAGCTGATGTCATGGCTACAGCCTGCTCATCATGTAGGTAACTTCTTCCACCTGGTGGGGATCTCAGTATCTATAAGACAGCTCACAGGGGCCTCCTTGGTGGCGCAGTGGTTGAGAGTCCGCCTGCCGATGCAGGGGATACGGGTTCGTGCCCCGGTCTGGGAGGATCCCATATGCCGCGGAGCGGCTGGGCCCGTGAGCCATGGCCGCTGGGCCTGCGCATCCGGAGCCTGTGCTCCGCAACGGGAGAGGCCACAACAGTGGGAGGCCCGCATACCGCAAAAAGAAAAAAAAAAAAAAAAAAAAAAAAAAAAGACAGCTCACAGGATACGGCTCAGAATATGATCTATAGCCCTTAAGGAGGAACTAAAGGTCCTTGACTTTGCTTAATGACTAAACTATTATTATTTGGTCTCCTTTGACTGTTTTCCTTTGTTTCTGCATTTTCTCACTTCTCTGATTAAACTTATTCTTTGGCTGAAGTTTTTCCACAGACAAAACACAGGCAGAGGACATGGGGGGCGAGGACCACAGGGTCCCGCTCCATTTCACTATGACCATCATCACCTTCCTGTCAGCACCCGATCTGGAACTGGGTACTTGGGGGTATAAAGTTCAGATATTGTCCCTCAGGGAGGTTGGTATGGGCTCAGCTTAGGGTCAAACTCTTGAGACCTGAGTGGGAGTCATGGTTTGTATCAAATTCTAGGTGGAGCTGGCCTTCCCTCTAGCCATGCATTCCTTCCATTTAATCTCTATTCATGAATTCTCCCTTCATCAGTAATGCTCTATTAATATGGCCAAATTTATACATTCAGCCATACTTTTAAAGTGCTCATCGATAATGTTTAATTTCATTTTTCTCCCAAATCTTTCTATTCCTATCAAGTCCAGCCACTAAATTTGTCAAAATACTGTTTTCTCTATTTTTTTTATTGACGCATAGTTGATTTACAATGTTGTGTTAGTTTCAGATGTACAGCACAGTGACTCAGTTATACATATATATTCATAAACACATACACGTATATATATTCTTTTTCAGATTCTTTTCCCTTATAGGTTATTACCTATAAGGCATAAGTATATTGAGTATAGTTTCCTGTGCTATACAGTAGGTCCTTGTTGGTTATCTACTTTATATATAGTAGTGTGTATATATTAATCCCGAACTCCTAATTTATCCCTTCCCTCCCTTCCTTTCCACTTTGGTAACTATGTTTGGGGTTTTTTTTGCCTGTGGGTCTATTTCTGTTTTGTAAATAAGTTCATTTGTATTTTTTTTTTTTTGGCTGCCCTCCGCAGCATGTGGAATCTTAGCTCTCTGACCAGGGATCGAACCCACGTGCCCTACATCGGAAGTGCAGAGTCTTAACCACTGGACCGCCAGGGAAGTCCCCCATTTGTTGTTGTTGTTTTTTTTTAGATTAGTTTTCTCTATTTTGTAATGTTAAAGACTTTACTCCGGCAGAAACATCCGTGGACAGGGAGTCAAGAAGTGGCATCTGCCACTAACTCTGCATGGGGGATGTGTTGGGATGCTTTGGGTTACAAATGACAGAAAATCCAGCTCAGGAACAAGACAGGAAATGTGTTGGCCCATCCACTGAGTCCTGGCTGGACCTGCCTGTTCTTCAACGCCAGTCCACTGCCCCTGGAGCTGATGATGGGATCAGTCCTGCCCAAACCACCAGGCTGGGGAATTGGGTGCTGTTGAGAAGGGAGAGAATAGACACCAGAGAGGAAACTACCAGTGTGCGTTCTGACATGTGGCCCTGAGTCACTTCACTTCTCCGGGCCTCAGTTGTCCCATTAAATTGCGGGCTTGTCCGAATCCATGAGTGAAGTCCTTCCTAAGGGTAAGCTTTATGATTTTATTTTTATTAATTGGTTTTTGTAATGAATGAACAAACCTTTTTTTGGCCAGCGCTGTAGAACTAAGAATGTAATTAGGAAACAAATAGCTGTTTCGATAAGTCAGGGCAGTCAGCCTTAGTAACTTTCCTCCTCCCCATGAGTTGCAGATTTTGATCTAGAAAAATGAGCAGTGGAGGATGTGAGGGGAGGAGCCCCGGAAAACAGCATAGAAAGCCTGCTTTGACTTAGTAAAGCATATTTTGTTCGCAGCAAACGTAACTTGGATGTTCGTTCACAGGAGATCCAGGAAGGTCTGGGCCCGGCTTAGTTTTCTTACCATAACCATTGGAGGCTCTGCTAGGAAGCTGGTATCACAAAGAAGCCGAGAGAGGTTTAATTTGGATTCAGAGGGAGCTGGTGTTGCCAGAAGCCAGAGAATGACTCTAAATGGCAGTGGAATCAGATCCCTGTGGTTAGTTGAGGGTTTCTCAAGAATGAAACCACAGACCTCAGCTTTCTACTGCATCCACTTTTTATGGAGCCTTTGGCCAGTCTGGACATGAGATCCCAGTCGTGGCACCAGGAAAGCTTTCAAGGAAGCATCTGAGGGTGGTTCCTGAGGGAATGAACTCCTGGGCCTCGGTACCAAAATCCAATTGGGAGTGCCGTGGACGTGAGGGTGGCATGGGTGCTGGAGATGGCAGTGAGCTCTGGGGGCCTGTTTCCTCCCTTCCCCGTGTACAGAGCTGTGTGTAGACTCTGAGGACCTGTAGGGCCCAGGGCTGCCTCAGTCGGAGAGTTTTACCCTCCTGTCCAGGATCTATGGGGAAAAGTTAATCTGATTAGTAGTACAGTCAGTATGTTTTTATTGTGGTTGGGTCATTTTTGAACATATGTATAGAGTTGGCAGAGGTTGATCTGTGCCTTAATCTAATTCCCTGCAATATAGCGTTTGGAAATTCATTCTGGTGTGGTGGTTGGTGGTGTTTTTAAACCGGCAGACAATTAGCACCTAACTTTGTGTGCAAAGTGAAAGAGAAATAATTCAAAAATGGTTGCTAGTCAAATGTCTGTGCCTTGGAAGCATTAGCCTGAAGTGAAACCACAAGATCTTTATCCCTGTGGTGGTAGGTCATTTGTTGGATTGGGGGAGGGGACAACGAGGACTGGAGAGAGAGTAGATTGGTTTTTTTTTTTTTTTTTTTTTTTTTTGCTGTACGTGGGCCTCTCACTGTTGTGGCCTCTCCCGTTGCAGAGCGCAGGCTCCAGATGCGCAGGCTCAGTGGCCATGGCTCACGGGCCCAGCCGCTCCATGGCATGTGGGATCTTCCCAGACCGGGGCACGAACCCGTGTCCCCTGCATCGGCAGGCAGACTCTTAACCACTGTACCACCAGGGAAGCCCAGAGTAGATTGTTTTATGAGTTGCCTCATGGGCACCTTAATAGCTGATCGTTCCTTCTGCGGGTCCATCCAGATAGGAGGTAGGGACAGGCTTGGAGTTTCAGGCCTGGCCTCTGGAGTTGTCAACTGTCCTGAGGTTTTTTTTTTGTTGTTGTCCCAAAAATCTTTGTTTTATAATTCAGGCAGGAGCTCAGTGCTGGTGTGTGACCATTACCCTGGGTCTTACGGCCTTTTGTAGATATGTTTGTCATTCACTGAATGATGTCCATTTCTATGTGAGCATCAGCAGCTGAGCCTGCAAAAGTAGGAAGGGCGTGTATGTTTAGTGGTCCATTTGAAGAATGCTACGCAAGAACCAAATCAGAGAAACCCAAAAACCTCCGACGAAGAAGCCCAAGAGGTAGACTGCAAGCAGCAAGTTACATTCTGTGATCTTGGAAATGAGATCTTGGATAGTATAAATAGATAGGAGAGTGCGGTGCTTAAGAGGATGGGCTCTGCAGGCCGAAGAGACTTGGGGTCTTAACTTTTCATTTCACCTCTAAGTGCCAATTATTGACCACCAGCAAACAACTTTTATTTTATTTTATTTTTGCCATGCCATGCAGCTTGTGGGATCTTTTTTTTTTTTTTTTTTGCGGTACGCGGGCCTCTCACTGTTGTGACCTCTCCCGTTGCGGAGCACAGGCTCCAGACACGCAGGCTCAGCGGCCATGGCTCACGGGCCCAGCCACTCCGCGTCATGTGGCATCCTCCCGGACCGGGGCACGAACCCGTGTCCCCTGCATCGGCAGGCGGACCCTCAACCACTGCACCACCAGGGAAGCCCAGCTTGCGGGATCTCAGTTCCCCGACCAGAGATTAAACCCTGGTCATGGCAGTGAAAGCCTGGAATTCTAACCACTAGGCCACAAGGGAACTCCCATAACTTAACTTCTTTAAGCCTCAGTGTCCTCCTCTGTAAAAGAGGATGACAGCCCCTACCTGGGAAGGATAGTGGAAGGATAAAATAAATAATGCAGGTAAAGCTCTTGGCAGGGTGCCTGGCAGGTAGGAAACATTGGACAGCTTTTGTTGTTTTGTATGCTGTATAATTTTTTGGATTGCAGTAATTGGGTACTTGGTGTTCATTGTTTTGGCTTTTGTTATTTAGGTGCCTTGAACGTCCTCAGGCAAAACTGACATTCCCTTTGGTCCTCCTCAAGACAGTTAGGAGTAAGGTGGTGTTAGGGTGGTCTGTGGACAAGCCAGGTTTCCCACCAATGAAGGAAGAGGCGAACTCTGCCTGTCAGACATGTTACTAGGGAAAAGCCCCCTGTGGCTCGGTTTCAAAGCAATATTTTGTCCCCACCCTTCCACAGAGAGGTGACAGAAATCTAGTGAGTCTCCGAAGAGTGGTAGAGAAGCTGAGACTTCAACGGGATGCCATCTTAGACGTCTCAATTTCTTTGGATGGATTTGGGTTTTTACATGTTTGATTCAAACAACAACAGCAGCAAATCTGCAAGAACTCTTTTGCACAGAGGACCGAAAGAATGGCTTACTCCATACAGAAACTTGGGTAAAAAACATGCAGACACGTGAAGAACCACCAGATTGCTGTCGGTAGGTGGCAAAGTACTTCGCTATAAATATTGCAGGACTCCTCTTTCTTTTAAAAGAAAAACTTGCTTTGCATTTCAGACAACAGAAATGGCTGGACAAGTCTTTAGTTCATGTGCAAGAAACTGAAAACAATGTGAAAGATTTTCCTTAAATGGAGACAGAGCTTGGCCCGGTCTCACGTTGAAGTTCAAGCCCTGGTCTGAATTGGCCTTCCATGTGTTATTTGTCATATGTTATATGCAAGGTTCCCCTGCCCAAGACTGGGGAATCATTCATTTTTTTCCTGTCATCTTGAGGTGTGTACAGGGCACGACTCAGCCTCAGACCTTTCTGCTTTCACTTTTGGTTATTCAGAATCTCCATCTGGCGGTATTTGACTATGAGTGTTTTCTGTGGCTTTTCTGTGGCTCCTGTTCAAAGTATTCAAAGCAGTTTAAAAATACATAATGTTCAGCAATCTGACCAAGAACTAATGTAAGTACTTATTTGAGGACTATTTTTAACTCTTACTATGTCTTGGAAATAGATACTAAGATTTAAAAAAGGTTTGAAAAACATAGGGCTACTTCTCCACAGTCCTAATGCTTTCAGTGGTGATAGTAGTTGCAAACAGCACAGTTTGTAGAAACAGAGGAGCTAAAATTCTTTATTTAATGTTAAACAGGAAACTGAAAGCAGTCTGCAGCAACGTGGTGGGTTTCCAACAAACCTGCGGCTGGGTTTATCTCTGCTGAACAGCCTAAATGAGACATTTCCCCTTTTATTCGGTTAAGATGGTGAGTTTTCATGAAAATCTCAACCAAAACATGACCATTGGAAGCAGGTTCTGTCTTGTTAGATGTTCAAGCAACCGGTTTCCACTAGAACCTAAGGAAATTTGGAAGCGAGTTGCAAACCTCTCCAAGAGTGGAAAATGCACTTTTGTTGCGCCTTTGTGCAGGGCTGTCACTCACCCAACATGTGCATATGAATATTATTTCCGAAGACCTGGGCTTCATTTTAAGGTCAGCCTTCAATTTCGAGAGAATATAATTTGCTGCTATTTTTAGAGCATCATGATTGCTCGTAATAGCTAATGGAAAAAACTCAACAGAGAAATAAATGTCTAACAGCTGTGTCTGCTTAAACTTGATTAAAGGCAGTAAAAAAAAGTAAACAGAAGAATGAATGTGACAATGGACGGAGGGAGAGACAAGTATCCCTCATTGTGAAAAGTTTTACAGACATAACTCGTTCTACTTTGGAGGCCGGAGGTGTCTGTGTTTAAAGTTTACTTTACTGTTTGTCTTGAGTGGGATCAGTGTTGTAGTGAATAATTTATAGGCAGCATGAATGAGCTCATTAGTCACCTTTTCAGACTTGAAATGAGTTTTGTGGTTGTCATTACTCGAGCCTTCTGTTCAGCCGCCGAGCACAATGACAGTTTGGCAGTTGGCCGCCTTGTTGTCAGGCAGCCTGCTCACCCATTAGGTCTGCGTTGCTTTTGTGTTTCCTTGAAACCTTCTCCTTCTCTTCCTTTGCCGGCCCAGGGACTCTCACATTTTAGATGCCTCTTGCACCCCAAGTTCAAATGAGTTTTTTGGGGGTTAAAAATGACCTTTTAGTTGCGTCTGCCAGCAAGAATGAAGTAGATGGAGTGAGCTTTTTTTCCTAGCAACTCCTGTGTAGGATTCCCTTGGTGCATGGTTTGATATTCAAGTTCTTCAACAGCAGCAAGCTAGGGGGTCCTTGTTGAGCGGCTGAGCCGGGCTGTCACAGGGTGGCAGGCGTTTCAGGCAAGGAGATGTCACTGGAGTTTGGAGGAGGGCCGGCTGTCTCGGAGTAGGTGTGCATTAGTTACAGCCCTCAACGTCCGTGTGGTGCGGGTGTCTGTGGATGAAGAAACTTATTCCAGCAAAGCTGCCTGGCCAGATTCCCAAGGCCAAAGAGGACCACGTTTTTCCTACAAAGAGATCGACAAGACGACCTTGCAGGAGCCCAGCCAACTGGAGGGTCCACATCACTGGGAATGGCCATTATTTCTTCCCCATCTCTACCACTTCCCAGTTCAGATCATTAAGAGGAAGCTAATGGTTGCAGCTGCCTCCTTACTGTGCCCTTGGAGACTTGCCTTGGGGGCTGGTATGAGGGGGAGATGAGCCTGGGCATGCCAAGAGCAGGTGGGATTGCTTTGGAACGGATGTCATGACGCTCATCCCTCCCTTTGAACTTGGCCTGGGCAGCCTCCGGAGAGCTCTGACGTCCACCCTCTGGGACTGGACTCCATCTGGAAGTCCAGGACTCTGTGGCATGCCCACCTTGGCCCTCGGGTCGCCTCTGCTGGCACTCCTGGTGCATGGATGCTTGCCCGGGGAGTCTCAGCCAACTGCCTGCACCCCCGTGCTGAGGTCTCTTTGACACTAGCTATGAGCAACAGGCACTAGTGGCTGCCATCACCAATGTGGGCAGCACCCCCTTCTGGGATCCATATTGTCAGACAGCTGGCCCTGGGGCAAGGAGGAAAGATGCTCAGTATTCCTCTCTAGAAGAAACGCCTGGTTGTTTAGGGTCCAAATCTTTGGAGCCAGAGTCACACGTCTTTGAGTACAGAGAAATGAGGTGCTGTTGATCGCACCCACAGAAGGACGGCAGTCCAGTTGGCCACTTCCTTCCCAGCCTCCACCCCTTAGTGATGGAGCACTCACATGCACTCATGCCTCACACTTTATGGGCACGTTTTGCTTGCATCTGAATCACAATAGTGAAGGCACAAGAGATGCTATTTTTGGAAGGAGTCAGGGTTTAAAAACGGAAAGTATTGGGTGAATTGCCCTACCCAGTAGAGGAGAAGAGACTTCAGGTTTGGCTGTCGTAATAAACTGAGTAACTTGCTTATCTTCATAAATGAACTTTGTACAGCAGGGCAATATGTTGATAATAGTTTTAATCTATGTAATCTTTCCCAGAGAGTTCACCAAATTCGGAGCTTTTACCTTGTTTTAAAAAGACAATCTTAAGGAGAAGACTTGATTGTTTTCTTTTCACATCCCTCCAAAAAAGTAAAATGAGAGAAGTTATTTCTTGGCACGGTTAAGACTTTGGCAGCCATAGTCACCGAAACCCATGACTGTGGTACTTGGTGTACTTGCTGAAGAGAGGAAAACAATAAATGCTCTTAAAAACGTTGGAGGAGGAAAAGGTTGATGATGCTACTTCTCTTTCACTGATCCGTTGAGTTATTAGATACCATTTTGAGAGAGGAATAAAAAAGAGCATTTTTTTTTCCTGTTAAGTGATTGATTTTTTTGATTACCACTAATTCCACATGCTATGAGCAGAAGAGAAGTGTAAGATGGGGTCCTTGCCTCTCAAGGCACTTAGTCTGTTTGACACTCAGTAGCTAGTTGATTTATTTTTTATTATAAAGGTACACCATACCATGTTGATTATGAAATAGAAGCTGAACTTTGTCTTTTTTGAAAGTAGTCCCTTCTCATTCAGCTTAAAAGTCCCTCTTTTCCTTCTACCTCCTGGTCACAGTTTTTCCTTTCTTGAACCCCACTGCTTCTGGCCTTTACATCCTTGACCTCTAAGAGGTTCTTTAAGACAAAACCAAATGCTTTGGATTGATCTGAAGCTTCCCTTGGTAGGAACACGGCTCCAAACTCTGGAGCCAAACTGTGTGGGTTCAAATCCCAGCCCCATCACTTACCAGCTGTGTGACCTTGGGCAGGTGGGGTGGCTAAACCTCTCTGTGCCTCAGGCTCCTCATTTATAAGATGGCCATAATAACAGTATCTACTTCGCATGGTTAATGTGAGGCTGAAACAGTGAATATTTGCAAAGTCTTAGAACACTCACTGGCACTGAATAAGTGGTCAATTAAATACAATCGATTTCATTCTTCACGGGTTCCATGTTTGCAAATTCTCTTACTTGCTAAAATTTATTTGTAATCATAAAATCAATACTTGTGGTGCTTTCGTGGTCATTCGTGGACATGTGCAGAGTGGCAACAAATATGAGTAATCTAACACACACATTCCCAGCTGAGACAAAGCAACTCTCCGCCTTTTTGTTTCAGCTTTCATACTACAAACAAGTATCCTTTTAAATGTCTCTTTAGTGTCACTTTTTTGGTGTGCTTTTTGTTGGCGATTTTGCTGTTTAAAATGGCACCCAATCACAAGTGCTGAAGTGCTATCTTGTGTTCCTAAGCCAGAAGACTGTGATTGCTGTGTGGAGAAAAGACAAGCTTTTCCTGTGTTCGATAAGCTTTGTTCAGACATGAGTTCTGGTGCTGGTGGCCATGAATTCAATGTTAATGAATCAACAATATATATTAAATCAGGTATCTTTAAATGGAATCGGAGAAAATAACGTAACGTATTGATCAGTTAATGAAAATGTTGTGACCAGTGGTTCGCAGGAACCTAACCCTAGATTTCCTCTAGGAGCAGTGGTTCAATATTTGCTAATTCAGTGTTTGACTGAATAATAAGAATTGACTGCAGATAAATGGAATCCAAGTACTCAGAGGGGCAGCCTCCTTTAGGACAAGCTTTGACTGCAGGGAGTATCCCTGGGAGGGCAGGAGAAGCAGGAGTAGTTCTGGCCATGCAGGGTGTGCCTCAGTTGGGCACAGATTTTTCTGTCAGATTGAAAAAAACAACAACCAGAAAGATGCAACCACATTTGGTCCCTTAGAAGCATAAGTTGTCATAGAAGATCCATCTGGAAATGGAGAGTAAATGCTCCCCCTTCCCCACAAATTCTTAATTCAAGAGTATTTTCCCTCATCTTTGAACCTACATAAGAGTTTGTAGAAAACGTTTGATACTCAAAACCAATAAATTGAAAGCTTTCCCACAACCAGACAATAGACCCCATTATGCAGGGTATAACGTTTGTTATACTTAGCAATTCTCTTGTTTGCTTGGAGCGCCAGCCTTTTCAGAAAGGGATCATTTTGTCCCTTCTGATCGAAAAGATCACAAAATGCTTCAATTGGTGAGAAGTTTTGCCAACATATCTATTTCCCCCCAAACTCTTACTTTATGAAATGTTTGCAAATTGTTTCACACATACAGTATATGAGAAGGTGAAAGTGATTCAGAAAAGGGAAAGCTTCACTTAAAACGACTGGAAAATGCAAGTAGAAGGGAACAAAGGGAACATGGGTAATTGTGGCCCATATAATTTAATAACATGCCTCTAGCCTCTTATTATGGCAGTTTCCAAGGTACCACGATTTTAAAAAACAGTGTCCCAACAAACATCCACCTGAAAAGATGGTTGCACATTTCAGTGCTTTCACTCAATACATATTGACTGAGTGTCTTCTGTGTGTGTCAGACACTGGAGTAACTTTGCTTGTGTACAATGCTGAATAAAATAGGTATGGATTCTGGTTTTATGGGGCTTATTATCTCATGGGGGTAGGCAGTCTGCTGGGGAAGTTTACTGTCTTGCTTTGGCATCTCCTTAGGATAAATTCCTAGAAGCTGGAAATTTAGAGTCAATGACCATGCTCGCTTAAGTTTTAATTCAGTTCACCAGACTGCCCTCTTAAATAGTTACACCAAGTCACGTTCCTCCGATACCCACACCAATATTGGTGTGGTTATTCTTTTTAAGTCTGTGCCAATCTGATGGATGAAATGAGATATCACAATTGCTTGAATTGGCATTTCTGGGATTTCTTTGCTTTTTTTTTTTTTTTTTTTTTACTGAGGTTGAGCATCTTTTCATGGGTATGTTGCCATTTGTGTTTCTCCTTTTGTGAATCTGCCCCATTTCTCATTAGGGTGATAATTTTTCTCATTGAGTTGTAAGAGTTACAGATTTAAAATATTAACCTTTGGGCTTCCCTGGTGGCACAGTGGTTGAGAATCTGCCTGCTAATGCAGGGGACACGGGTTCGAGCCCTGGTCTGGGAAGATCCCACATGCCGCGGAGCAACTAGGCCCGTGAGCCACAACTACTGAGCCTGCGCGTCTGGAGCCTGTGCTCCGCAACAAGAGAGGCTGTGATAGTGAGAGGCCCGCGCACCGCGATGAAGAGTGGCCCCCGCTTGCCACAACTAGAGAAAGCCCTCGCACAGAAACAAAGACCCAATACAGCAAAAATAAATAAATTACTTAATAAACTCCTACCCCCAACATCTAGAGAAAAAAAAAAAAGATCCTTTAAAAATAAATAAATAAATAAAATATTAACCCTTTTTCATATGTATGACAAATACTTCCTTGTTTTTTTTTTTTTTTTTTTTGGTCTTTGAACTTGATTTATGACCTTTGGTCTTACATACAAAGTTTAAATTGTTTTGTAGTCAAATATGTCATTATTTTTCTTATGATTTATTTACTTAACAAAAATAGCTCTAAGTGCCAGGGCACTGTTACATGTGTTTTACGGATATTCATTCATTTAATCTTTATCACAACCCTACAAAGTGGGTCTTGCTGTATCCTCCATCCGCCGCCCCGCCGCCCCGCCGCCCCGCCGCCCATTGCAGAGCACAGGCTCCGGACGCGCAGGCTCAGCGGCCATGGCTCACGGGCCCAGCCGCTCCGCGGCATGTGGGATCTTCCCAGACCAGGGCATGAACCCATGTCCCCTGCATCGGCAGGCGGACTCTCAACCACTGCACCACCAGGGAAGCCCCCCCCCCTTTTTTTTTAAGATGAGGAAACTAGGGGGTTGCCCTGGTGGCGCAGTGACCGAGAATCCGCCTGCTGATGCAGGGGACATGGGTTCGAGCCCTGGTCCGGGAAGATCCCACACGCCGTGGAGCAACTAAGCCCGTGCGCCACAACTACTGAGCCTGCGCTCTAGAGCCCGCGAGCCACAAGTACTTAAGCCCGCGCGCCTAGAGCCCGTGCACAGCAATAAGAAAAGCCACTGCAATGAGAAGCCCGCGCACCACAACAAAGAGTAGCCCCCGCTGGCAGCAACTAGAGAAAGCCTGTGACCCAACGCAGCCAAAAACAAATAAATAAATAAATTTATTAAAAAAAAAAAAGATGGGGAAACTAGGTAGAGAGAAAGAAGTTAAATACCTTGATTAAGGTTACCCAGTTAGTATGTGGTGAAGTGAGAATACGAACGAAGTCCCAGGCCACTAAGCTATATCAGCTCTGTTCTTGGTATTAGGCTCTCTGTGTGTGTTTATTTGTGGTTGCTTCATTAATGCTCACTGAATCTTCCCCATCCTTGAGGGCAAGTGCCATATCTTTTATTTCTCCCAGTTCCTTCCCAGTGCCCTCCACACAGTACTGGGCATGGTATAGCTAGATGCTTAATAAGTACTTTTTAACTGAATGAATTGACTAAATCTGGATTCTGGATCATCAGCTCACACTTTTGTTTATGCTCAAAGAGGAGGTGAAAGGTTCTATATTTTCCATTTTGCTTCCAGCAGGTGACTTGATAGGCTCGGCTTTGGCTAGGGCACCTGATGAATGTCCCTCCACGGGTTCAGCTGTACTTTCCCTTACTCCACAGCCCTCCTTCCCTCTTCATATAAGCCTCCTGGCTCTAATCCCTGCTGGAGAAATTCTAATAAGCCTTTACCCAGGCACCACCCTTCAGAACCTGTCAGGTAAACACCAAGGACGCACAAGAGGAAAACCCCAAGAGGGGATGGCCGGAAAGCCCAAAGGATGCTTGAACGAGCCTTTGAAACTCACCAAGAGATGGAGGGTCTTCCAGCTGTGGTCCTGGGTGTCTCCTCCTTCTGCAAAGAAGGGAAGGAGGTGAGGAACTATTTTTCTACGATGAACAGCATTCTCACATGTTATCTCAAAGAGACTTAGTCAACCCACAATTAAGGAGTTATCTTTGAACATAATCTCCTGTCTTCTCATATTCAGTCATTGGGTAGATTCTCTTGGTTCTTCCTGTGAAGCCTCTCATGCATTCATTTTTTCCAGTCTCACTGAATACTTTCTAATTCAGTGGGTCCCAAAATGTGGTCCCTGGACCAGCAGCAGCATCACCTAGGAGCTTCTTAGAGATGCAAATTCTCAGGCCCTAGCTCAGACCTACTGAATCAGACACTCTGGGGGTGGGGGCCAGCAAGCTGAGTTTACATAAGCCCTACAGGTAATTCTGATGCACATTCAGGTTTGAGAACCACTGCTCTAATGGAACCCCCCTTTTATTATTCAAACATTATAAATGTGTTGGGTGCTCATTGTAGAAAATTTGGAAAATATAGACAAGTATGAAAGAAGCAGGCAAAAATATTACCCCATAACTCTACCCCGCAGAGGGAAACACTATTTTACTATTTTAACATTTTTTCTTATTAAAAAATATGTTGGGCTTCCCTGGTGGCGCAGTGGTTGAGAGTCCGCCTGCCGATGCAGGGGACACGGGTTCATGCCCCGGTCCGGAAAGATCCCACATGCTGCGGAGCGGCTGGGCCCGTGAGCCATGGCCGCTGAGCCTGTGCGTCCGGAGCCTGTGCTCCACAACGGGAGAGGCCACAGCAGTGCGAGGCCCGCGTACCACAAAAAAAAAAAAAAAAATATATATATATATATATATATGTTAAAAAAGATCATCTTTGTTTGTTTTTGTATGGATTACTGCAGTGCTTTCTGATTGGTTCTGTCTACTTTTGGTCTTCCATTTCCTTCTTTCCGCTCCCAAAACTCATCTTGGATCCATGATCCCATTGTTCTTCTTTTTTAAAATTGAGATATATTTGACATATAACACTGTGTGAGTTTAAGGTGTACAGCATACTGATTTGATACATTTATACTGAAATATTATCGCCACTATAGCATTAGCTAATACCTCTATTGTGTCACATAATTATCATTTCTTCTAGTATTGGGAATAATTAAGATCTAGTCACTTAGCAAGTTTAATGCTTATAATACAGTTTTGTTGTCTGTAATCACTGTACTGTGTATTCGGGCTCTAGGACTTATTTATCTACTAGAGGCAAGCTATTCTTTTTTTTTAAAAGCATATTTCTGATAGAGCAACTTCTGGATCCAAAAATACTCAGTGAGTTCCTCTTCCCCTCTGATTACTGTACATAAACTGCTTACCTTAGCATTCAGGGAGTTTTGTGATAGGATGTTTCCTCGCTTATCCGCTAATATGCATGCTCCATAAGGAACAAAAACTTTGTATCCCTGGAACCTAATAACGTCATGTACTTGGTTGGCACTCAATATATTTGTTCAAGGAATGAATGCATCTTCTTTTTTTTTTTTTTTTTTTTAATTTATCTTTGGCTGCCTTGGGTCTTCGTTGCTGCGCGCATGGGCTTTCTCTAGTTGCGGCAAGCCAGGGCTACTACTCTTCGTTGCAGTGCATGGGCTTCTCATTGTGGTGGCTTCTCTCTGCGGAGCATGTGCTCTAGGCGCACGGGCTTCAGTAGTTGTGGTGCACGGGCTCAACAGTTGTGGCTCATGGGCTCTAGAGCGCAGGCTCAGTAGTTGTGGCGCATGGGCTTAGTTGCTCCACGGCATGTGGGATCCTCCCGGACCAGGGCTCGAACCCATGTCCCCTGCATTGGCAGGCAGATTCTTAACCACTGCGCCACCAGGGAAGTCCTGAATGCATGTTCTAATACAGTCAAGTCATAGTTGATAAATCTGTATGCGCCATTCACGTCTCCTGCCTGGAAAAGCAGTTTGTGCTGTGGCGCTTTCTCAAAGTGCATATGCCTGGGACATGTCCTAGGAGATTCTGATCTATTAGGTGTGGCTTCCCAGGTATCCCCAGTTGAGAAGCTTAGGTCTAGAATGTCCCTTCCCCGTTTCTATGGACCTATGTTTATTATTCTCCTTCCAAAGTCACCTCCCTTCCCCTCCCCAGTCCTGTTGTACCAGATGGTTCTACTATGCCTCCTGCTGTTAGGAGGGGAGAAGGGAAGAGTTACCTGAATTATGCCAAGCCAATCAGATTATTTCCCTGGGAATCTGAACTATGTAGCGGAAGGCTGAGGCAGTCTGAAGGTGGTGGGTGCTGGCAATCAGAAGGTCCTTTGCACTTGCTGCTGGCAGCCATGTGTGGTGATACATGAGTAAAGGAAGGCAGCCTTCAGGGAGGAGAGTGGACAGACATATAGAGGGAGGTAGGAAAGACAGCTTGGTCTCAGAGGGAAAGAGATGGATGGAGAGGAAAGCCACCTAATGACACCCCAGTTCCACGCAGTCCAGCTGTGCTTCCTGTCCCAGGCTTGACCCAAGTTCCCACTTGGGTATCCTTTTCCCTGGAGTCAATTTGAAGGATCCTGTTCAGAAGCCCGTCTTTCCAGGCCTGCCTCAGATTCCTCCTCGTATTTGAAAGTCCCTCAGGTCTTCTCACCTGCAGCCCTCTTTCACTGCCATCAGTTCAGTTGTTACGATGGCCTCGAGAGGGATCGTGGGGCTTTACGCTGAACTGTCCATAAATAATCATGTTGGCTAAATAACCAGTGATGAGGGAGGGGCTTTAATGTTCCAGGGCAGAGAAGCATGTTGGAGAAGAAAGCACAAAACACCACGGCGAGGGCCAGGCCTCTCCACAGAGGAGGAACCTGGGGTCCCATGCTGATTGTGAACTGACTGGGCTAGAATCTGGGTTCTCCCGGTCCCAGATACAAGTACTCTCAGCCCAGGCCCAGATAGGGCCGCGGAACGGTCCCATCCAGTCCCCAGTCAGGAAATAGGTGTTGCCCAAAGTGAGTTCTAGAGCACACCTAGGATTCTGCTGTCAAACGTGTTTGTAAAACAGTGATTTAAACAGTTCCACTTGTTTCTTTGGGGCTTCTCCGGCTCTAAGGCACAGGGTACTTCCTGAAAGTTCAAGAGGGGAATTGAGAACGAGGCTGTTCCTAAGCGAACTTGGCTCTTGCCCCCCTTTGTCAGGGAGCAGGTCCCAGAGATAGGAGTCTATGGAATTATAAGGTGGAAAGGCCACTCGAAGCCTTCTTTTGGCTTTTAGCAAAGGTCTGTATTCCCCATTTCAGACAGACAGGCAACCACGTGTACCCCGCTCTCCACATCAGGCAGGGCTGGTCCACCACTTCCTCTTCAGGATGATGATACCTTCTCACAACTCTTGCTGCATTGGTAACAGGAGAGAGAAATTAAGAAATATGTTCGAGAGTGGAAGAAACCAAAAGCCGCAGAGGGAAAGAGAGGTGAGCTCATGAAAGGCAGCTTACCTCACCTTACTCCACCCTCTGCTTAGGGGCTGCTCCTGGCCCAAAGCTTGCTGCGTCTTTAAGTTTCTGTTCACATAGGATGGCTGCTTTAGACACAGTCCTTGTTACAATAACCACGTGCTTACAACCCGTCCTTTTGAACTCTGAGGAGGAAGGAAGGGACAAGCGGTGAACATAACTGCCACCTCTACTTAACATAGAGATTTCCACCTACGGTGTGAGTGTGGTCGGGTGGGGAGGCTTGGGACCTGGCAGTTGAAGGGGAGGACAGAAGAGGACTATATCTTCCTCCCCAAGCCAGCAAAGGTCTCTGGCCTTGGTTCCTTTGATGAGAGATTCACCAGCCTCAACTGATAGGCAGATGGAGGTATCTGCATTTGACTGAGCTCCTGTCCTGGCTTTGTTACCACCTCTGACCTTGAGAAACTTCGACTCAGGACTTCAGATATATCTCGTTTGTCCCTCTTGCTTCACGCTTTTTGCTTAGTGACTTGGGGTAGGTCAGGTGTTCAGTAATTTAGGGGGTGGGGCTGGATGACCTCAGGCTGCCCCTGGGCCTTCACCTCTGAATCATCTTCCAGGTGGGTGGGGATTTGCCTTGGCACTGGTAAGTAATAAGGCCTGTGGTGAGTGCCCTGCTGAAAACTTACCACCCACCATCTTGGAGCTTTGTGAAGTGGAACGACTCTCAGATTGATTGGGGTTTCCTTATTTTCGGAAATTAAAAAAACTCAGAAACCCAGTGGGATTTTTCTCCCCCTTTGGCTAGGTTACAAGGTACTGCAACCTGGAGGGGTTTCTGAGGGAGATCACTCCGGGCCTTCTCACTGGTTTTCCTGCGGTTTTCAGAGCTCAAAAGGGCCTGTCCTCTGGCTCAGGGGGTGGCCGGCAGAATGACCTGGGATTCTCTTCTGTGCAGGAACCTACTGATTTGGTTACCTGGGCGTGGTGTGCAATCATATTTTTATTTATGTCACCACCAGGGTGTCCTGTTGGACTCTCCTTTCATCCTCTCCAAAGGCTGCTGCTTGGTGTGGCTTCAGCAGCGGGTGGCCCATCTTTGGAGGCGCCTAAAGACTTGGAGTGGTGGCCCTGCGAGTTGTCGGTGGGGTTCTTGAAAGCTCTAAATATGAAAGACATGAGGCTTGTTTTCGCTGGAGGTTTAGAGGTCGGCTGGGGCGTTGAGCACAACCCACTGGAGGCCCCACGGTTTGGCCTTCAGGACGGGCCTCTTGCTCTGTAATCTGTAATGGCCACCCTCCCTCCCCCGGCAGACACGCGCCTGCTGACAGACGAGAGGAGCAGCCACCTGGGCGGGAGGCTGCGGTGCCTTTGTGCCTTTCCTCCCAGGGCACGAGGTGGCAGCTGGAGGAGGGCTGGGGATGGCCCCGGGAGTCCCGCCAAGACGCCGTAGTTGGGGAGAAGTGGAATCTCTTCTCCCCCTCGCAAGCCTCGCCCGCATCGTAATTCTTTTTACTTTCGAGCCATGTAAGGCATGCGGATGGGTAGGAGCGTTCCGGCGACACGTTGCCAGAGGCGCGGCGCCCGCCGGCCCGCGTGGCCAGAGCCCGGGGAAGGGACAGGCCGCGCGCCGCCCGCCCCACCAGACCCGCCGATCACGGTCGCGTCTTCCCGGGGTCGCAGAGCCCGCGCCGGCCACCCCCGCTCCGCGAGGCCGCGGGAAGCGAGTCCGCGCGGCCCAGCCGGGTCTCGGCTCCGGCTGCGCCTCGGGAGCGCCCGGGCGCGGGTAGCAGGGCCGATCGTGGCGCGGGGAGCTCCGGCAAGGGCCGCCCCGGCGGGTCCGCGCCCCGCGCCCCAGGCCGCTGGCGGCCCGGCCCACGTTTTCCCTCTCTCCCGCTCCCTCCGCCCCCTCCGCTCCGTCCCTCCCCTCCGCTCCCCTCCCTCCCCGCGCTTCCCCTCCTCCTGCCTGGTCATGTGTCGCCTTTTTTTGTTTGCAGTGGAAACAATTTCTCGCCGCTCGGCGCGCCCCGGCCCGACGCGCCGCGGCGGAGGCGAGCGGGAGGCGGGACGGGGCGGGGAGAGCGGCGGGGCCGGCGGGAGGACGCGCGGCGCGCCCGGCGGACGCCGCAGGTCCCATGCCGCGCCGCGACCCCCGCGCCCCTGCCGCCCGCCGCCCCGGGCTCGCCGCGCCGCGTCCGCGCGTCCTTAGCCGGGCCACCAAGCGATGACCGCTGGGCGCCTGCGAAAGTTTGTCGGCTCCCACTGAAGGGCAGCGGCGCCCCCGCGTCCCCGCGACCCGCTCCGGCCAGGTGAGTTTGCTCCCCGCTCCCGCCAGCGCCCGAATGGGATTTGGGTGACTCGGGGCGGGGGCAGTCGTTCGAGGCCGTCCAGGAGACGACCTCGCCGCTCTCGGCAGACCGGGGACTCCGCAGTTCCTGGGTGAGAGGGCCCGGGATTGGGGGGCCTGGCCGGGCGGGGAGACGGGAGCCCCCGAGCGGGGAAGTTGCCCAGTCCGAAGAGTTTCCTGCCCCGACGTGCGGGCTGTTTCCCGGTGCCTCGATTTCCGAAAAGCCGCCCTAAAGGAACAGAGTTAGTATTGTCCGCGAAGGACTGGATCTCCGCCGTTCCGGGCCGGGGCAGGGGGTGCCGATCAAGGGGAGACCCCAAGACGACAGACAGCCTCCTAACAAAGATTCCCCCCCCCCTCCCCAAACTGCAGGCTTGGCACCGGCAGAGAGAGTCTCCGGAGACTCTCGAGGCTTGACTCCTCACCCCGGCCCTCTTTGAAACCCTCCTTGGGTCCTGGAGAAGTTGGGGGACGGCGGGCTTTTATTGATGTGTTTTTAAGGCTCGCCGCGGTGCGGCCAATAAAAGGTTTATGACATCTGACCGGCAGTGAAGGTATGCGAGCTCCCAATTGCCCTGTATACGGGCAGAAGAGCAGTTTCCCCGTTGCCTGGCAACGCCGCTGATTGACGCGGGACGCAGCCAATCGCCGCTCCCGCAGGTCCCCTTGAAATGTTTTTGACAAGTACAGTAGACTGGAGTGGAGCGCGTGCGTGCGTGCGCGCGCGCAGAGGGGGGGGGGTTGCCCCCCCCCCAAACTCGCAACTGCCCTGCTCGGCTTGGAGAGGATTTCTCAACTTTTTAAAGTTCACATTGAGCATCTGTTCAGAGCTGGGCCAGTAATGTCTTTGTCAGTTATTTGGAGCCCTCTGGTAGTGGGCAAGAAACTAGCTTTCCTGCTGCGTTTTCTCCGTTAAAAAGGAAAAAAAGATAAGAAAACACAGCAAGTCATAAAAAAACAAGAAGAGGGTGTGCGTGTGGGGAACGTAACCAATAGCAAACCGAAAAATTGTTAAGGAGGTCACTAGTGAATAACTATTTGCGGATCCGGTGGAGCAACCTTATTGGCAGCAGATTAAAAATGTTTGCTTAACTGCAGACTCACATGATCCGGGTTCTTTTTTTTTTCCCCCCCTCTAAAATAGGAGGAAAAAAAGATTTGGTGAATTATGTAGTTAGAGTATAATAATGGAAAAGTCCTCAGCTGTGGTTTCTGGGAACTGTTTTTTAAAATGGAACTGTAGTGATCAGCAGCTCTTGATACCGTTGCTATAAAATGCGGGATTTATAGGGATGCAGTTAACAGTTGGAGAACATGGGGGGCACAGAAACACAAAGCAGACAAATGATCCAAGGGTTCTGGGCCCCGGTAACCCTCTTTTCTTGACAGTGCTGTTTTTCTAATCAAACCATATTGCTGGCAATGTTTGTTTAAAACAAAAGAAAACGTGGAGAATAGCGTGTTGGTTCCTTTGGGAAGCTACTGACAAATAAGCAAATTAAAAAGAAAGAGAGCAGCATGTTGTCATAGCAACAGTGCAATTAAATTACTTTACTGTCAGCCATGATATAATTTTCCTGTTTGGAAGCTCAGGAGACATAAAACTTTCCTCTGGAGCTAAAGTTGACTTCAGTGGCTGGGTCGTTGTTCTCTTTTGTACTTGACAATGTGGATATTCCTGGTTATCAGAAAATTAGGTTTTTTGATGGGGGTACGTCGAAACTTTGAGAGAGACAAGCCTAATTTTGATTTGTTCGTAAAGAAGGTAAAAGAATCAGGCTGGTCTCCGTCTTACCCCCAAATTTAAGATACTAGATTATTCTTTAAAATGTGTCCTGTACTACTCAGGTTAGCCTCCTTTTTTGATGAAAAAATATTCCCTGTGGATGAACCCGAGGTAGGTATCTGAACTGCCCTGCTTCCGTGGGACTTTGGTCTCTGTGCATGTTTTCTCTCCTTAGTGTTGGACATCTACCAGCAGCTCCAGAGAGCTCCCCCTCAGGCCTTTCTGTCTGTAGGTTCTGTTTGTCCACTTCTGGGGAGGGGGGCTGCTACCATTCTCAGGCACCTTTGACTAGCTGTTTAGTGCCCCACAGTATGCTTTCTAGAATCTCATTCTAGAGCTTCCCTAGCTGAAGTGGCAGTTATTTTAGGCATGTTATCAGTGGGCATTTTGTGCCTTAGAATGATCATGTCCTTGCTCTTGATGTGTTCATTCTTTTTTCTAGATAGACTGCTTGATCTTCTTAACTCAGGGGTGGGGTGGAGGATAAAACAGACACCAAGCGCATTGTCTGAGCGCTGTAGACGGAGAGTGGGAGACCTCTTTCATTATCTTACTGTTCCTTCCATCTCACATTGAGTGCTCAAGGGTTGAATGTGCCTTGTATCTGTCGGGGTCATTCTTTTTGTGGACTTGTCACCTCCCCCATTGTCTTTCCTCATCAGATATTTTACTCCCTGTTCTAGGTCATTGATAACAATGGGGGAGGGGTAGAGTAGAATTCTGTAGCAGTTTTTGTTGGATTTGCCCTCCTGTCTTGAAGCTCGTGGTTGCTCTCCTGAATTTTTTCACCGATTTTAACTCCAGTTAATGGCTTATCTTCACAGTCCCATGTATTCGTGTGGTGTCTGACGTTACTCACTTTTTTGTTCAGATTGTAGTGTCCCAAAGAAATTAAATGTACTTCCTCCTCCAGTTTGAATCCACAGAATTCCTTGGCATCGCTCTTTAGACTTGCCAAATGTTGTTAAAGTTGCAGTTTTAGGTCATGACTTGTGGAGAAAGAAGGAAAAATAAATCAAATAAAACACTACCAAACTGATGCTCATCATAGCCGTAGTTTTGATTCCTAGGCAGTTGCAGCGGTCTTTGTATGGAAAGAGCTGAACTTAATCTGAACCAACTGGCCTGAAACTTATAGGTATGTCCTTTTTTTTTTTTTTGAGAAAGATAAACAGTGAGACCTGTCACCCAAAGTGACATGGGCTGTGGTTGCACTTATTTTGTGGTGTTTCTTGTGCAGCTCGAAAGAATTTGTACATATTCATGTATAATAGGTAAACGGAAGCAGCAGGAAATAACTGATTTTTCCAGGGTCACAGTGAGAGTCTTCGTAGATCAGGAAGAAGGTATTGTGGGATTTCCCATTCTTTTTTTTTTTTTTTTAATTGAAGTATAGTTGATTTACAATGTTGTGTTAGTTTCTGGTGTACAGCAAAGTGATTTTATATGTATATATATTCTTTTTCGTATTCTTTTCCATTGCGGTTTATCATAGGATATTGAATATAGTTCCCTGTGCTATACAGTAGGCTTATCCATTCTATATATCATAGTTTGCATCTGCTAATCCCAAACTCCCAATCCACCCCTCCCCCTCCCCTTCTTTTCTTGGCACGTGCACATTAAAGGTGCCGGGAACATTTCCTGTCTTGCACCTAAGGGGTAACGGGTCATTGTGCTATGTGCGTGGTAGACCGAATTTACTACTGTTAATCGGGCATCTCTGTGTGGTGGAATGTGGGTTAATGTCACTCAGTGTGGAAGCTGTGAGGGGATGTTCCTAAGTGGAAGGGGGTCCACAGAGGTGGCAGGGGTGGGAGGGGGGCATAGTCATTAGGGAGGGCATGGCTGCCTCTCTGTTTTGGGTTTCACCGCCTCGTCTTCTCTCTGTCATGTGTTTCCCAGGAGCCTTCACGTAAATGGGTCCAGTCATGCCTCCCAGTAAGAAGCCAGAAAGCTCAGGAATTAGTGTCTCCAGTGGGCTGAGTCAGTGTTACCGGGGCAGCGGTTTCTCCAAGGCCCTTCAGGAAGACGATGACCTCGACTTTTCTCTGCCTGACATCCGATTAGAAGAGGGGGCCATGGAAGATGAAGAGCTGACCAACCTGAACTGGCTGCACGAGAGCAAAAACCTGCTGAAGAGCTTCGGGGACTCTGTCCTGCGGAGCGTCAGCCCCGTCCAGGACCTGGACGATGACACGCCCCCATCCCCCGCCCACTCGGACATGCCCTACGATGCCAGGCAGAACCCCAACTGCAAGCCCCCTTACTCCTTCAGCTGCCTCATATTTATGGCCATCGAGGACTCTCCAACCAAGCGCCTGCCGGTAAAGGATATCTACAACTGGATCTTGGAACATTTTCCGTATTTTGCAAACGCACCTACTGGGTGGAAAAACTCAGTGAGACATAATTTGTCCTTGAATAAGTGTTTTAAGAAAGTGGACAAAGAGAGGAGTCAGGTAAGCCTCTGGGTCTGGAACTCAGGTTTTTCTTTTTGAAATTAAACATGTTTCTCCATTAATAAAAAATGTTCAGGAATGTAAATTCACCACACGGAAGTAGCAGTTATAAACGGGTAATTCTCTCTCATTTCATTCATTTAGATAATTGTCAAGAACTTCCTTTTCCTGTGTTTGGTGTTTCTAAAGCCAGATTGAGGGTTTCCCACTGGGGAGCATGGTTACAAAACAGTGGTTTACAGACTTGATTGGTTCTGAGTATCATCGTCCTTCGGAGTCGGTGGGGGGGTCCCCCTTTGGTTTTGGAGACCAAACAAAGGTCTGTATTCTGATGGCAGCCATGAACCACGAGGTGTGTGTGTATACATACATATGTGTGTGTGTGTGTGTGTGTGTGTGTGTGTGTGTGTGTGTATTTGAGGAAAGTTGCCGCTGAGGGCTAGAAAAAAATGGCATCTATTTTCATTCTGAATATTAACTTGGAGAAAGGCAGCTAGCTGGTCCAGGATTCTGGAATAAATAGACAGTGGTGGACATTGCGGGGGGTGATTTGAGCATCCTTATATACTCCAAGGCCAAAGACACGAATTGCCCAGGTGACTCTCTTGAAATCGGGTGTCTACAAAGTGTTTGGCAACTTTGAAACTCCCTCTGAGTATGGAAGGTGGGCTGAGGGTAAGACTGACTTTCAGAAGGTGGAATTTTGACTTTAAAGCCTTTAAAGCTCGAGCTTCGTGGTTCGCTAAAGGAAGACAGTTTTAATAATTTGCTTTATTTTTCTTGTAAGGAGCACAATAGGTACGGTAGAAATAGGATTGACTGTGAGAGCTGGAAATCAAAATTGCGACCTAGCTTGGGGTTCTGAAAAGTAATGTAGCCACAGTTAAAATAACTTGCCAGAAAACGTACTCTCCACAAAGTTTTCGTGTTGCCCTATTCTCACGGTTTTGGTTTCCGTGTTAGTGGTTCTGTGGTGTGGAGCTGGCAGTCTGCTTTCCATCCTTTTTAAAGTTCAGGTTCGGGCTCAGGACCCCTCTGGAGGGGGCTCAGCAGCTGGGCAGGGTTGGGGCCTTTCATTTCTTTCTTTCCAGGAACAGGTATGTGCTTCCAGTTGAATCTTGAGCCTGAGAAGATTCTACTTGTCCTTGGCCTGGAAGACTACGACTGTGGCAGTGGTGAAGCCCTATTTTTCCTTGCTGCCACTGGACACGTTTGTCTGCAGATGCTGTTCACCCAGAGTTTATGTTAAGATGGAGCGTGGGCATGCAGGGTTTGAGGGGGGTGTTGCCCAGGAAGAGGAAAGATGTGGAGACTGCGGAGCTTTGCCGCTGATCGTGGGTGCAGGTGGTGCCTGGATCCAGCGTGCAAGTGTGAACACTCCTGAGTGCCCTGGGCCCTGCCTTCCCAGTTACGTACTTATTTTTATGTAACTGTAACAATCGCAGGGCACTGCTGTTGTCCCCAGGTGTCCCTCACTTGCTCTCCTCCCCTCCGCATCCCAGCATGGGCATCCGAAGACCGACCTCTGGACTTGGCTCTGCTGAGTGTTTTAAGATCATTCCTTGAACTTAGAGAAAATTCGCCACTCCCCTGTAAAGAACCAAGTCTGTGGTGTTAAAAACTTCCATATAGGTGGGTCTCAAGAAAGGGAAAATCTTGGGAAGCAATATTCCAGGGTTAGAAGGAAGAGAAGAAAGGTATGTCAGGTCCGCCAGAGCAGCACGTCCCTGATGAAGCAATGATCAGGGCTTTAAGTTGGTGTGAAATGATTCTGCAAGTTACCACATGCCTGGGTCGGCGTGTTTGTCATCACGCCGGGGCACATAATAGTAATTTAGCAAATGTACACTCTGAAACGTTAAACAAGACCAGCTCCAAAGTATGCAGAGAGACTCGGGAGTATTATTCATCAGCCTGGGGAGTGACAAGCGGGCGTTGGATGGCACCCTGGCAGGAGCGCCATCACCCCCTTGCGCCCCCCTGCCCTGCTCTGGGAGTCGTGTTTTCCTGGGGTGATGGTTGTTATTCTGCAGATAGCGCCTGTAGAAAGGGAATGGTTTTAAGGGCTTGAGTTTGTTTATCTTGTGAAATGTTGAGTTCTGGCTTCCTGGGCGTACCGACCTGTATCGACATGCTTCTGATCAGATGCCAGTCACTTTCGTGGCTGGGAGTTTGTTCCCGGGGTTTGTGATGCTGTGAGAACAAAGCAAGGTGTGTGAACTCCCCATTTTACTCCTCTTTCCTCGGATAACCCTGGGGCCAGCTGCTGGCTGCCCTGAGAGGGGCAGCCTCGCGGGTACCTTCAGGCACTGGTCTCGACGCCTTTATCTGTGGTTTTCTCCGGTGGCCAGCTGAGTAAGGCCAAGGCATTTCCCTCACACTCTGCCCAGGGGAAGCTCCTAGGGCTCTCAGGTAAGCTCGTGTTTTCCCAGAGGATTTTACTTGGCTGTAGCTCCCGTGCTGAGGTTCTGCTGCAACACAGTGACTAAATGTGCCCAAATGTTGGTGAGAAAGATGCCAGGGAAAGGGGAGGATGGAAGCCTTGCGAGCTGTGTTTGCAGAGTTAGCCATTCGGCTTTTTGTTTTCTTTTTAAAAGTGTGGGACAAGGTTTTAAACTTGGCATAAGCATGAGAATGCAGAATGTGGTGTGATCCTTGTCCCTGGGGGCTTGGGACAGTCCCCTGCTGCACAGCTGCTTGGCTGGGGTGCTGGAGAGGGAGCACCCTGGGTGGCACCAGAATCACCTAGGGCACTTAACACACAACCGCCACTTCTCGGCCCCTTCCTGGAGACTCTGATTCAGTGGGTTTGAGGTGGGCTGGAGAAAACTGAAATTCTGATAAGCTTCATAGGTATTTCTGATTTACAGCCAGATTTGGGAATCCTTGAACTAGATCCCTTTTTGGGTTCTTTCCCGTGCTGAGATTTCATCAAGGACATATTCTCATGAATGGGTAAGTTAGGTGAGAATAGAGGTTTGTTTTTTTTTTTTTCTTCTTGTTTTATCTCTAACAGGACTTTGAAAGATAGAGGTTTTTTTGTTTGTTTGTTTTGTTTTTGTTTTTATTCCAATCATGGAAAATTTCAAGCATATACAGTAGAGAGAATCAGTCCCTGTACGGTAGTGACTGCATACAGTAGTACAGTGACTCTGTATAACCACCATCACTGCGCACACCAGATTTAGTAGTTAACAAGGGCTTGCCTCTCTTACTTCGTTCTTTTTTTTTTTTTTTTGCTGTTGCTTAAGTATTTTGAAGCAAATCCTAGCCCTCATATCATTTTATCCCAACATATTTGAGCATGTGTAAGAACAGTTTCCATAACCACCATGCCAGCGTTCTCTCTGGTCAAGTGAACAGTTCTTTGGTTATCACCTAAAGCCAGATCTGTGTTCAGATATCCTGGATGGTTTACAAAATGTTTGCTTGAATAAGGATCCAAACATTGTTTACACATTGCATGTGGCTTTGTTTCTTCAGCCTGTTTCCATCCACGGCAGGCCCTTGCCCCTTCCTTGTCAAATAGACCCTCCACGTCCTATGTCTGCTTCACTGGGGTTTCATTAAGCTTGTTCCGCTGTGCCCTTGTACGTATATCCTGTGAAATGGAAGTGAGTGCTAAAAGGCTAGATCCCATTCCGGCTTGTTTTCCCTCAGGAATACTTTATAGACGAGTCTCGTGCCTCCTCACATCAGGAAGGCTGGTTGACCCACTCCTGGGGATGCTGCGCTTGTGTTGTGGGTTCCTGTAGAGTCGGCTGTGCTCTCCTCTGCAAAGTCCCCGTAAGCCTTTCATCTTATGGTTTCATCTATGGATGCCCTTTGCCCACATCAATCAAGATTGAGGTCCAAAGTCTGGGATTAAGTTTTGTTATTTCCTAAATACAGTTCTTAGTTGGAACCATAAGATTAGCATGTACTAACCTCTCTGAGTATTTGTAAATGAGAAGTAAAGTGTACTTTTTATTTTTTTATAAACTGGATTATAATGGCTCAGGGGTGTGTGTTGCTATTTCTGTGCTTTTTCTTTACTTGCCCTCTTGACACTTTAACAAAACACATTGTTGTCATAACAGGGTTTATAAAGGAAACAGTGTACAGAAATATGTTTATTATATCCAGGGCTGAGTGCTTTAAGTACAGTTTTAGCTTGTAAATATAAGCAGCTTGTCTTGGTTGAAAGAGGCCTGGACTGGAAGCCAAGATACCTGGTTGTAGTTTTGATGCTGGAGATACATGGCTGTCTTGGGCCTCAGTTTTCTCAGCTATAGAAGCAAGAGTTTATTGTTACTTGAAGCTTCTTAATTTGGGGTCTGTGAATGTGAGAGGCTTTGCAAACAGCCTGAAATTATTGATAACATGTCACGTGACTATGCATTTTCCTAGAGGATCTCAAGATTTTGTTGGATCAGTTTTTAGGTTCTTAATGGGACCTCTGACCCAGGAAAGGTGCAGAACCACTGGTGTTTTATAATAACAATAGTGGACTTAATATGGAACACTTTCTTTGTGCTTTCCCAATATATCATTTCTTTCTCACTACAACCCTATGAGGTAGGCCCTAGTTTCATTCTTAAAGTAGATGATGAGTTAAGCTCAGAGTGGTTAAGCAACTTGCTGGAGGTCACGCAGCTAGTAAGTAGCACAATAGGAATTCACCTGAATTCCCTGCAAATCTGAAGGGCATGTGCTGAAATTAACTCTGGTGCCTGAGCACACTTTCTCAGTGTAGACGCTGCTGTCGATGATCTCTATGTGCTTCCTCAAAGTAGCCTATGATCATGAGTTATAGCGGAATTAAAATAACCCAGATAAACTCAGAATTTGCTCTGCGGGTACAGGATAGGGAAAGGTAAATATAGAGAACATTTTTGTGCTTTCAGGATGGGGCCAAGCTCCGTCCTTGTCAAGCAACTGGAAGGATGTCGGCGTTTGCACGAAGCCTATCATGGCCCTCCAGCTCCCTGTTTCCAGGCTCTTCCCAGGCCCCTTGCCTCCCAGGTCCCCTCCACTGAGGTCTGGCCCAAGTTCAAAGCCCCTTCTCCCTGCATAGACACTGTTTAATACAAGTTCTCCCTCCAATTCCCAGCCCCCTTGATGTTCGCTTTTCCATCCTGGTGGATGAAATTCTTTTTCAAAGGCAGTTTTGAAAATGTGGCACCTCTTATATGGCAACACCCCCATATCACAGTTGCTCTCATTCCCTCCTCTTGGGGGTGCAACCGCAGAATCAAGAGCATTTCCCTTTCCCGTGAAATGGCCACCATACCTGTGATGGTCATTTTAGGAAGAAGAAAGCCCTTAACTACTACTGTTATTATTTTGGGGGGGTGGGGATAAACGATGCTCTTTGAAAAACTGTGCAGTCCTGTCCTGATGGGTAAATGACTAAAAATCAGGGTAATGTTGGATGGTAGGACATGCAAAAATGAGATGAAGTGTATAAGATTCTTCCGTGGCCTGTGGGGCAAGTGACGGTCCTGTTTGTCCCTGCGCTGGCGCTGCCCTGGACAGCAGTAGGAACACAGCCTCTTTCTCGCCAGCGCCCACTGCCTGGCAGGCTGCTTTCTATTGTCTATGCTATAGGCTTTGTAGCCTTGGAAGGTTGAGACGTTACCAACCTTTCAGGCCGTCTCTGGGGCCCATGTCACAGGCCCTGGAATAGGAAGCACTTCATACCAGCATCCTCAGTGAGGCCCAAAAAACTATGTACTGCCTTCGGCCACGCTGCCCCACCGATCCTGCCCATTTGTTCCTTCCAGACACTGCTCTTTCTTGATTCTTCCAGGCATAGATGCTTTGGCTGGGGGGACATTTCTGTTGTCTTGCTCTTTCCAGCTGTTCATTGCTCATTCATTCATTCGACAAACTTTTTAAAGCACCTGTTGTGCTCAGTACGTACTATACTTAACTATACGAAGTGCTATAAGGGTGCAAGATTGAATGTATGTGGCCATGGCCTAGAACGACTTCGTGGTCCAGTGAGCCCCACCTGCAGAAATTCCTTCTAGCTAACGGAATTCACCAGCAGAAGCCCTTCTTTCAGCACTCTCTCCCCCTTTTTACTTATCTGTTTCTGGTTTCTCACATCATTGCTTTTCTGGCCCTTCCATTTCAAGGATACCCTGCTCTTCTAGTCCCCACAGTGACTCCCCTGCTATTGACCTTGATGAGGGTCTATACACGTGTTCTGGAAAGCTTGGTTCTTTGGGATCACAGGGCCCCATTAATGTATCTGTCCTGTACCATTTTGCAAGGTAGGGTTTGGTAGTCCCTAGGTAGGTCTATGAGATGCTTCTTCGTTGGTGTACTGGCTGGATATGCAGCCAGCAAGAAATTATTCTCAGAACCTCCCCTGTTGAGCTGAAGAGGCTCTAGGATTTCCCTTTGAAATCAGTTTAGCTGCAGGATAATTCTCTATGCTAAATAATATAGGAAGTTGGCACACTGATCTCCTATTTGAAAGTCATGTGTTTCACTTCTTTCACAAATAGTGGTGGGTTGTTGGGATTAATCAGTATCCTCTCATGGAGCCCTTGGCCATCTTAATGCTCTTAAGCTTTAGCAATATGATGGCAGATTGTAGATTTTTTAGAAAATTCTATCTCCTTCCCAGTGGACATTTTTGCACTTGAAACAGATGATGATGTATTTAAAAGCTAACGTAATGTTCATTTCGATGATACTGTGTTTATTAGGCTGGTCTTTTGTTTGCAGATTTGGGATTCGTGGACCCCTTAAAGTGTTTAATTCTTGTTCTCCACCCTTGGCACTTTTAACTTTTTTGCTGCTTCTCTCAGTGAATGCATCCAACCAGCCCTGTAAGAATTTATCTTGGCTACATTTGCTTCAACACTGGCTTAAAGTTTTCAGACAGCAGGAATTCCATCCCGCGGCTCCTGTGGAATGCCTCCCTGTTAGTAGGACTTCAGTATCTCATTGCCTATAATTTCAGGGGCTTCGAGCACCTTCTGCTTATTAGTTGCTTTATTCAATAGAATTATTTGTTGATATCAAAGGTTAAAATTAAAGACGAGATTTGGTTCTTGCCTTTTAGGAGTTTACATTCCAGTGAAATAGGAGACATTATAAAAATATAAATAAAGAAGAGTAAACTGTCACAGGTATGAGAAGTGTGCCAGATGAGTAAGTGATTGGTGTCATTGAGGTCAGTCAAGGAGGCTTCCCCTCCCCAACGAGGGGCACTTGGAGCTGAGATAAAAGACAGTAATGGACAAGTTTTGAATATTCCTTACGGGGGGGCGGCGCGGGGGGCACTTGAATAAATTGTTAACAAAGCATGAATGAACATGAGACCTCCAAGAATAGAGTAGTTAGGATGAGGTTTGACTGTTTCTATTATAAATAGAAACTCCAAATAACAGTGAATTAAGCTAGAAGTGCATCGCTTTGTCACATAAAGTAAGTCTTGAGGTATTGGACAGAGATCAACATTCCGTTTATCTTTCTGCTCTACTATTCTTAGTACACTGCTGGTTTCCATTCTCAAAGTCTTCTTATGGTCCAAGATGGCATCTGCTAGCTTGTTCTCATTTCAGGAAGCAGAAAGGGGTATGCAGGGAAGGACAAAAAGGGGTTCCATTGAGTTACCAATTTTAAGGAGCTTTTCCAGAAACCCCCACCCCCACCCCCGCTCTCTGCTTTCAGCTTATTGGCTAGCACCTGGCCACATGACCCCTCTTGGCAGCAAAGAAGCCTGGGGAATGTAGTCTTTTAGCTGAGCCCATTGCAATCCCAAATAAAATGCTGGTTGTCTTACTAAGCAAGCATGAGATTTTCTGTCACAGAGTCTAGGCGGTCTAGGAGATGCATGTTGCTGGACCCAAGGGATGTGTTGGAACAGTATCAGAGAAAAGGAAAGAGAGAAATGGGTGGTCGGGGAGGTTATGTAAATGAGTATGAAGAATTGGTGGGGAGCTAGGATGCTAAAGGGGGAAATTTAAATTGCTCTTGTAACTTAAAGCAGAGATGATGACCCGTTTTTCAAATATTCCAGTTAATCAGCGTTTTGCTTCCAGATATTCTGGTTAAATTGCATTTAATATCTTCAAAAGCAATAGCTTGATAGAGGTGAAGATGTAGTCTGTGGCAGGTGTGATAAGAAGAAAAGCAAGGGAAATATATGGTTGAAGATAGGGAGGAACGTAAAGTAGTTCTTTTAATAATAACTTGATGGTTTGCTGTGCGAGGTTACTGACAGTTCCAAGAAGAGAATGAAGTCTTTGATTTACGTGTGTGTGTATGTGTCTGTGTGTGTGTGCACGTGTGCTGTTTGAGTACCTTTGCTTGTGAACTCAGCAGGAGACCAGTAAATACTGGCAGAGGGACTGTGCTGCTTCTCAGGGGAACAGGCTCTCCAATTACCCTTCCTTCTCTTCCTTTTGTCCCCACAGGGTTTGTGGGGGGTCCCCTCTGGGCCCAGTGAGGTCAAGATCAGTGTTGCCTTCCACTTATTGGAGCTCTGTGAAGGGCCTCATAGAAAGCGGTGACTGTCATCCTTGAGGGACAGGACCCATAAATGATTTAACTGATGTCATTACGTAGAAAACAGTCAGCTAGCAGAACACTTGTACATACATACTTTGTTTCTAGAAGAAAAGGCCAAGTCAGGTGAGCACTGACTCCGATCGTGGCTGTCGTGGAAGGAGAAAAAAAATCCAGTCTCCTGGCACCAGAGGACAGGCAGTGTGGCACAGAGCTGGGGTGCAGGGTCACGCTAAGTACTCCCGGAATACTTCACGGAATGTTGAGTTCCTTCTAGAATCTTCCCTAGATACAGTCATGTAAAGTGAGAACCTGCATTCACAGCCACAGTTCTGAGACCCTACGGAAGCCTTACTTTGCAAAGTAAAAAATAGACTCCTCACTTACAAAAAGAAGTAGAAGTACTGCTACTTCATAGTAGAAGTATTTTCAGCAGTGGTTCATCTGTGCCACATGTGTTTGTGCAGGGCCAGGCACTGTTCTGGGTGCTGGGGATACAGTGGTGACCTGTGATGGTCCCTCACATTTCTCCTGGACCATCCATGGGGTGAGGAGAGGGAGGGCGACAGGGAGGCACGTGTTAAACAGTAGATCCATACATGGACACATAGGTACTGTATCAGATGATGATACGTGCAATGAAGACAGTAAAATAGGATAATGTACCAGAGAGGGGGTGGGGAGGAGAGAGGCAGGCTTCCTGGAGGAGCTGACTGGGCCACGCCTTGAATGGCAAGAGGGATGCAGCCAAGCAAAAACTTGGGACAGAGAGAACAGCATGTGCAAAGGCCCTGAGGTGGCAGTGGCTTGAAATGTACAAGGAACAGAAAGAAGGCCTGTAGGAAGTATGTCAGTGAGGGGAGAATGAGGTGTTTAAAGGGACTGGAGGGGGAACATCTGTTTGGGGCTTGTTCCTGTGGTACAGGTTAGAGATGATGGAAATGATGCTGGCTTAGACCAGGATTGGGATTTGCAGATGAAGGTGTATGTGCAAACGTGGGTTGGGAAGTGAGATGGGGGTTAGAGCAAAAAATACTATTTTGACCATGTTAAACTTGATATGACTTTTGAACATCTCGGGGGGGCTATCAAGTTGGAAGTTTGATATGTGAGTTTCAAGCTCACTAGAGAAGTCGGAGTAGAGGTATAAATCTGGGATGCATTAGCGTTTATTTGGTGGAAACTAAAGAGGATTTCTGGATTACCTCTCCATCAGAGAGGAGCTGAAATGAAACCTCTATTTTAGTTCTGTAGGAAATTATATTTCCATTAGTGTTTGACTAGAAAATTCATTTTGGGGTATGTTCAGCATGGCGCATAAAAACAAAAGCGGTTTATATTTAGAGGGAGAAACTCCGAATTATTTCAAAAATAACTTATTTGTAGTTATGGTAGTTACTGCCTGTAGTTTTTTAGGCAGAAGAGAACAATTTTTGCTCCTTGTAACGAGGGTATAACTTCTAAATGTGTTCAGGGCCAGTGGCATCTCTGATATGACGAGAAAAATGCACTCCACTAAACATCCCATTTAGTAGAGCCCCCTAACCCATGGCTTTGGCGAGTTCCCTGCCATCTGGTCTCTGGCTGGAGAGAGGAATTTTTCTTGTATATGTCTCTCCATAGCAACGAGTTTGCATTTGATATGGTAAGTAAGCAGTTGCCTTAGCAACGGAGTTGCTGATGTGGTGGCTCCCCTGCTTTCCGGGAATGGATAAGCTGACCAAACTAGTTTCGATGTGTCGTGTAGGGCGCTGTATTGTAGGGCTGCACTCGCTGGCCCTGCTAGTGTAAAATCAGTCCTGCTTTAAAAGAGATCGCTGCCCCCCGCGCCCCGCTTCCAGAAGGAAGGGCTTACCCAGGTAATAAATCAGACAAAAGTAGTTGCTGTCAGTTGAAGTAGATTCTAAGAGGGATCTCCTAGTGGAATTTATTTAGTTTCATTTAAGGAGAATGTCCTCGTCAGGGTGCATTTGGTTGCAAGGAAAACAAAGTCACTCAAGTTGCCTTAAGTAGAAGAGTAGTCCTCCCAAGGACATAATAGTCCCATGGACCAGTGGTGACAAGCGGTAAAGCACATCTGGGGTCCATGGCGATTGGAACTGCTCCCTCTGTCCCTCTGTGGCCACACGGATGCTCATTCCTGCCTTTCTCTGGGGATCCGTTCCAGTCTCCTCTTAGTAGCCTGGCTTCCCCCGTGTGGCTCTTGATTTCCTCTTCCTCACACCACTGGCTTGATGAGGTGGCGTGTTGACGCCAACCCTTGCGATGTGATGGCCCCGGTGCCCGTCATCTCTGTGCAGTGTCCTTGTCATCGTTTCAGAGTCACAGACTTGTCCTCCCTGAATCAGATGTTCAGCCCTGGTCACAACATGGGCAGGGTCCCCTGGATCAAGGCAGCTGCTGGGACCATCGCTTCATCTGGGATGGGGACTGGGCTTGGGCTTGGGCTTGGGCTTGGGCTTAAAACATGCCTGCAACAAAAACTTTTCTGGAAAGCCTTTGGTCTTTGGAAACATTTTAATAATGCAAAGAAAAATAATAAATAACTCTGAAGTATTTTGTGATTTCTGCTTCCCTTTGTGTTCCCTCAGCATCTCTCCAACAGATAACGGAGATTTTCACACCAGAGAATCCGGGGACTGTCTTGAGCCTCCCTTCATTAATGGTCTCTGTGATGACTTCATCTTTCTTACATTTCATTTCCGTAGATTTGAGGCGGGTGGTTCTCAAACTAGCAAAGTTTTTCTTTGGTGGCTACTTTTTCCTGCCAGCTGCCCTCAAATTGCCTGTAATCACAGGGTTGATTGATTACCAAAAATGATGAACTCTAGCCCCCTGTTCCAGACAGGAGTAAATGTCATCTATCCAACCCAAGTTGTCCTGATTTTCAAGAACAAGAGATTGGGTAATGGTTCTTGCCAATAATAATAACTATTGTGTACCAGCCCCTGTCATCACATTGAGATGTTCAAAATGGGGGAAAAAATGTAATTACTTCATGCCAGGGACTGGAGATACAAAGAGATTATGAAACTCTGGTGGAGTAGACTGAGCAAAGATAAAAAGAGACCAGGAAAGTATCATTTGCTAATTGCCAAGGGATTGATTGTCCAATGGCCAGAATTACATGGTTTGGGAATCCAAAGGAGAAAATCATCCCTGAGGGTTAGCAGAGCCATGGGAGAAATCCCAGAGAGGAGATGGAATTTCATTAGCTGGGTGGCCAGGACTGGGGCTGGTAACAGGGAGATAGGAGGTCACTGGAGTCATTAGGGTTAGGTTGGACACGGGGGGTGGGAATGCATTTGGGGAAGACTGGATCTGAAACCGGGAACTGACATTGTCACAGGTCTTGCTGGGGGCTGTTTGTAATTGTGTGAGGCATTTGCATCCATGATCTTGTAGCTTTCCGACAACTGTAAAAGTAGATACTATGTTCTATTTATAAGTGGGGAAACTGAGGCTCAGAGAAATTCATTGGCTTGCCAGTGAAGTGACCCAGCCAGGTGTTGAACCAAGATCTGGGACTTTTGCTTTTGCCTGAAGCAGAAGGCTCCTGTGGGATAGAGAGGGAAATAGATTTGGAAAGGTCAGTTGAGCTGGACTTCGGGGGTCTTGAGTGCCACGCCAAGGAGTCTAGACTTTGCTCCTAAGGCAGGGGAGAGCCCTTAGACATTTCTGAGCAAACCCAGGGCATATACAAAGATGCAAAGCTGGAGGCAAGTGATTCTTGCTTATTGTCTTCAAGGTTTTGGCAGCAGCCCTGTCCTCTGCTGCAGAACTTCCTGCTGCCCAGAAATTTATGGAGAAAAAGACCATGGCCAGCTCTGACTGATTTTCAATAGATTTAACTAACTTGGGCCAGATTTATAAACAACAAACACTCTGCAACTTATTTTTCATTTTAAGTGTTTTGCTCTTATTTTTATTTAATGAATTCTGTTTTCACTGATCGTTGCTTTTATTTGTTGGTGCCATCACTGCCTATGAATGACCTGACCATTCTGGAATTCCTGGAGTTTACAGAGGAATGAAATGAGCGACCCACCCGCTCGGCACTGCCCTGTGGATTTAATCATTTTTTGGTGTCCGGGTGGATCTTTCCCTCTTCTGGTTTCAGGCGGTAACATCTTTTCCCCTTTGGCATTGTAGGTAAACAGTGATATTAACCCTTTAGTTCTATGGGAAAGAGGGTCAAATAGGTGATTTCTTTCATTCCTTCGTTCATTCAACTACCTTGAGCTCTTGGAATGTGGAGGGCATTGTGCTAGATGCGGTGGGGGACACAGAGGTATAAGACGGGGTCCTTGCGGACACTTTGGGGTCATCCCTGATGCTTCCCTCTTTTTCAACTCCATACCCAGTCAGTTACAAATGTCTCTCTCTTTTTTTTTTTTGCGGTACGCAGGCCTCTCACCTTTGTGGCTTCCCCCGTTGCGGAGCACAGGCTCCGGACGCGCAGGCTCAGCGGCCATGGCTCACGGGCCCAGCCGCTCCGCGGCATGTGGGATCTTCCTGGACCGGGGCACGAACCCGTGTCCCCTGCATCGGCAGGCAGACTCTCAACCACTGCGCCACCAGGGAAGCCCACAAATGTCTCTTGATTCTGCCTCCTTTAAGTCTGTCTGGCCATCCCTTCCTCTCTAACCCTACAGCTGCTGATCTTCCTCATTTGCTGGGTGGTGCAGGAGCCTCCTAATCCCTTCTCCACCTCCCCTTCACTTTACTGTGTCCCCTCAAGTCCCTCTAAACAGGGCTGCCCGAGGGCTTATTTAATTCACAGACCTATAGTGGCTCCTCTTACCTGGAGTGGTTGATCTCAGAGTGTGGCTCTGACCACAAACCTAGAATGATCTAGAGTGTTTATTAGAAATGCAGATTTCTGAGCCTTAGCCCAGACTTCCTGAGAATTTCTGGTGGTTCCGTCTGGGCATCTGCATTTAAGCACACTCCCCAAATGATTCTTTTTTACACTGAAATTTTCGGAAGCAGCGCTTAGAGGACCAAGATCAAACTCTTCAGCTGGGCTTATAAAGTCTGCCTTCCTTATACTTTGTATTCTGGAAGATGTTAATACTGTAGTATAATGGACTTCAGTGTACCATGTAACCGTCATGGGAGTCCACAAACCATATGTGTCATTAACATGTGACCTATCTTGTTTCATCTGACCTTCCCCGACCCTTCTCACGCCACCCCACCCCCACCCCCCATTATTTAAAGCAAATCCCAGGCAGTGTATCATTGTATCTACAGATATTTCAGAATGTATCTCTAATATATAAGAACTCTCAAACACACACAAACACACCCCCGCACCACGAAACCATATCACTCCTAAACCAAATTAACCGTAATTCTTTACTATGTCTAAAATCCAGTCCGTTTTAGAATTTATCTGATTGCCTGTTTTTAAAAAAAAAAAAATTAGCAGTGTTTTTTTCAGATTAGAATCCAAAGAAGGTCCACTTGTGATATTTGGTTGACGTACAGGGTTTCTCCCCACTGTCTGAAAATAGAGCATTCCTACGAAACCTTTCGTAGGACACATCTTGCTAACGGATGCACAAAATAAATCAGGGTAAAGTACAGACACTCACAGACACAGTTCAGAGCTGTGGCAGTTTGATACTGAGTATGGTTCCTGGGGAAGGAGCTTGGTGGGCACCCCCCCTTGCTGCTGGGGTATTTGCTGCAAAAAACTGAACGCTATTTTCGCTTTTTGCCTTTTCTCGTAAAAGCAAAGAGCTTCGGATTTCTTTCTGTTAGTGAAACAAGTACTAAAATAGGTCTTTTGTAAAAGGGAAGTGGCATAAAGCAAACTTTCGAAAAGCAGGGGATACCTGTATCTCTTCAAATCTTTTCAATCTCTTTTTAATCTATGCTCCTTCCTCTTCCTTTTTTTCCCCTCATCATTTAAAGGAAGCTGTCTTCCCGTTTCATCCTCTTCTGTCATTATTCTGATACTCCAGTCCTTCTGCTGGATCTCTGGGCTCTGTTCCTGCAGAAGGCCATGTGCTCTAACGCCGACTTTGAGACTTTGACTTGCGTACGCTGTTCCCTCTGCCTGGATCGTTCCTCCTCTTTGCTCTTCTGGACGCTGCATTCTCACCTTGGAAGACCCAGCTGACCTGCACCCCTCCCAACCTTCTCCAAGCCATCCCTGCCCATTTTAGTTTTCGTTCCCCACTTTGCCCATTATTTTTCAGCACTTATTTTGCAGTGTAATTATCCCCTTAGTATCTGTCCCTGTGGTGTTCTCGCTTCACTCCTCTCCCCACACTGAGGCTGAGGGCAGGGACCACATGGAATCTACTTTTGCACCCCCTGGAATGAGGGGGTGCCTGGTATATGGTGGGTAATCTTTTTTTTTTTTCATTTCAAAATATTTTGTCTAGTTCCTCTCTCTCTCTCTTTTTTTTTTTTTTTTGCGGTACGCGGGCTTCTCACTGTCTTGGCCTCTCCCGTTGCGGAGCATAGGCTCCGGACGCGCAGGCTCAGCGGCCATGGCTCACGGGCCCAGCCGTTCCGTGGCATGTGGGATCTTCCCAGACCGGGGCCCGAACCCGTGTCCCCTGCATCGGCAGGCGGACTCTCAACCACTGCGCCACCAGGGAAGTCCCCTCTCTTTTTTTAAAAATTGAAATATAGTTGATTATATACATATTTCAGATTATTTTCCATTTTAGGTTATTACAAGTTATTGAATATAGTTCCCTGTGCTATACAGTAGGACCTTGTTGTTTATCTATTTTATATATAATAGTGTGTATTTGCTAATCCCAAACTCCTGATTTATCCCTCCCCACCATCCTTTCCCCTTTGGTAACCATAAGTTTGTTTTCTATGTCTGTGAGTCCGTTTCTGTTTTGTAAATAAATTCATTTGTATTTTTTTAGATTCCACATATAAGTGATCTCAAAATATTTGTCTTTCTCTGTCTGGCTTACTTCACTTAGTATGGTTATTCTCTAGGTCCATCCATGCTGCTGCAAATGGCAATATTTCACTCTTTTATATGGCTTTTATATATATTGTATATATATGCACATAGCACATCTTCTTTATCCATTTATCTGTTAATGGACACTTAGGTTGCTTCCATGTCTTGGCTATTATAAATAGTGATGCTATGAACATTGGGGTGCATATATCTTTTCAAATTAGAGTTTTCATCTTTTCTGGATATATGCCCAGAAGTGAGATTGCTGGTAGCTCTATTTTTAGTTTTTTAAGGAGCCTCCATACTGTTTTCCATAGTTCATGGTAGGTATTCTTGAAATACCTTATAAGAGAATGGACAAGCCATAAGCCACCAATTCAAGTGTTTTAAGATAAACTGAGGTTTAGGTTTTTTGAACACTCAAATATTTACTGTTAATAAGGTTTGTATACCCTGTATAGTAGCTTGCTTTAATTAGGAGGAACACTGCTTCCAATTTTTTTTTCAGTCCACTGTAAGACTGTGGGCTTGCCCGGATAACGGCCTCTGTCTACCTTCAGTGGCCAAGAGCCGCCACCCTTTTGTCAAGAATTAACAAAAGGGAAAGAGTCTTAGCACTGAATGTGCTGACCAAGGAGTGTTTTACAGTTGGTAGCTGAAGAGGGGGTTCAGGCGATACGGGAGAATTGACCCCCTGCCCTGGGGGGTCGCTGAATTGTGGATGACACCCAAGAGTCTGTCACTTTTGTTAAAGCACAGCAGATTTTCTTGGCTCTTGCTGTTCCCTAAATTCTTTGATAGAGATCTCTTTACTGGGATTCTAGAAGATGGTGGGGGTTTGTAGAAGAATCTGAGGTCCAGACAGTGCAAGTGACTTGCTAGAAACTCATGTATCTGGGCGCAGAGTCCAGGTCTGCTGCTTTTTCCTCTTCACCATCTCCTTGCTTCACTCCTTCCTCAAGACTCTGATTAATTGGAAATGGACACGAACTTGTGCCGTTTACATGGGATTTATTTTCCTTCATGTGTCTTATTTTGAGTTACTGAATGTAGTAAATTTTTTTATTAAAAAAATCATTTCTGTTTGTGACCTTTGAAAATATGCTCAAGCCTATCACATTTTTGTTTCATAAATTACTCAGAATGTCCTTGAATTTTAGTCTTTGAATGTCTTACAGGCACTATTTTGAGTTACCTGCTCATTAGTATTATAGCCATCGATGAAGTCCTCCCAGATCTTTCCTGGTGAGCATAGGACCTGTTTGTTGATACATATGTTATGTGTAGAGAATGCCCAGAAGCAGTGACAAATGGAATCAGAGGATAGTTGGAGGATTTTTTTACTTAAGTATTTGTCTTGATTAACTCTACAATTATTATCTCTGGTTCTTTAACGTATTTGAAAAGTTTTTCCTTCTTCCTTAGAGACCAGTTTATATTGAGGGAGTTGTTTCTCTGAAATAATAGTAATACATTACCCCTCCTGTCTGGTGCCTGAAACTTTCTGATAACTCATTCATTCATTCAGCAAGTGTGCACTTCGTGCTTACAAACAGGCTTTGCGCTAGGCATCAGGAAAACAAGGATGATTCCAGTCTTGTGGGGGAGATGAGCATATAAAGAAATTCATGCCCGACTTGGTGTGTGACCTCCATACAAGGTGCTGTGGGAGAGCGAGGAGGGGTGCCTGCAGCTTGGCTTTTATATGTGTTGATGAACAGGGTATCTGTTGCACAGAGAGGGTTCATAGAAAGCTTGGATGGTGCACAGAGCAGTGAGGTAGATGTTTAGGGTCTCTGGGCTCTAGAGCTAACTGGGTCACTGACCAGCTCTGTGACCTAGGCAAGTGCCTGCATCTCTCTGAACCTGAGATTTCTCCATTCGCTTCAATAATCCCTCTCTTGTGGTCCCACTGTGTTTATTCAATGTGTTGTAATTCATCTGTAAGCCGCGTTGGCCTAGATCCATGGTTCCCAAACCACTTGCCCTGGGGGACTGTTTATCCTCCCTCCTCCATGCTTTTGTTAGACATACAGGATGACCCCCAGTCACAGATTCTGATCTGTGTCAGATCACCAGTGTCAGCTCGGTGTGCCTAGAAAGAACACTTCTACCCAAATCACAGGAGCCGGATGTGGCAGCTTACACAGCAGTGCTGTGCATAAATGTGTGATTTCCAGAGGGCTTGAGGAAGTGTCGGGGAGAAGCCCTGCCCTCACGGTGCTAGCTCTGTGGAAGACCCTTCCCGTGTGGGAACAGCAGGACTGGGATGTGTGTAATCTGCAAGCCCTTTCTCGTGCCGAAATCAAAACTGTATTGGGACGTCCCTGGCAGTCCAGTGGTTAAGACTCCGCACTTCCACTGCAGGGGGCACAGGTTCAATCCGTGGTTGGGGAACTAAGATCCCACATGCTGCGCGGTGCGGCCAGAAGGGAAAAGAAAAACAAAACTGTATGAAGCCGCGTAGATGGGGACTCACTAGCTGTGCTTGAGTTGCCCCCTGGGTCTCTCATGCCCGCCAGTATCTCACAGTCGGCCGTTAGGACCCAGCGCTTCTAAACCTTCCCCCAGTGCTCCTGGGAGCCCAAAATAGAGAACAGCAGCTCCCAGTATTCTGTTCCTGCGGAAACGGGGTTCTAGGTGTGTGAGTGGCTGTGTGGGCACCCTTGTCACACCTGTGTGCCTGGTCAGATCTCTTAGTCCAAGCGTGTCTATGTGGGCTGTTGGTTTCTTTTTTTCTGTGCATTTCTCTTGATGATTATGTCTCCTTTATCAAAAAACATTTCAGGGCTTCCCTGGTGGCACAGTGGTTGGGAGTCCGCCTGCCAATGCAGGGGACACGGGTTCGTGCCCCGGTCCGGGAGGATCCCACATGCCGCGGAGCGGCTGGGCCCATGAGCCATGGCCACTGAGCCTGCGCGTCCGGAGCCTGTGCTCCGCAGCGGGAGAGGCCACACAGTGAGAAGCCCGCGTACCGCAAAAAAAAAAAAAAAAAAAAACATTTCCTAAACTCCCAGCGATGTCGGGGGCGGTGACGGGCACTTGTGCTCATCCCCATCTTTCCTCCCCAACTTCCTGCTCTGGACGAGCCACACCTCTGGGCTCTCGCTTCACTTTGGCCCCTCTGTCACCATCACTGCGTCTGTCCTGCCTCCCTCTGGACAAGCCTGCTGTCTGTGCAGGCGTAATTTATGGCCAGATGGTTATTTTCTTAGCAGTGGTTGAGTTTTCTGAAATGTACTCCCAGTTGGTCTTTTTTTTTTTTTTTTTGCCCCGTGCAGAGTGTTTGGTGTACACAGTCTGAGCCATCTGTTTGCCCCGGTGCTGAGGTATGGGGTCTGGTGAGGAGCCCTGCTTATGGCTGTCACCTGGCCGTGGCTGATCGAGGGCCATTTGGAGACGGCCGTGAAGGTTTTCAGGTCATCTCTTCAGAAATGGCAGCTTATTCACACGGTGTCATTTTTGGATTCCTCATGGTGCCCTTCATTTGCCTGTCTGAGTGAGCATTATGCGTTGAATTGTGTCCCCGCAAAAGACGTGTTGAAGCCCTAACCCTCGGTACCTGTGAGTGAGACCTTATTTGGAAATAGGGACTTCGCAGATGGAATCAAGTTAAGAGGAGGACAGACAGGATAAGGGTGGGCCTGAATCCCGTATAACTGGTGTCCGTATAGGAAGAGGAGAGATACACACACAGGGAGGGACGCCATGTGGAGACAGAAGCAGAGGTTGGAGTGATGTGTCTACAAGTCAAGAAACTCAAGGATTGCCGGCAACACCAGGAGTTAGGAGAGAGGCACATTTTCTTTCAGAACTTCCAGAAAGAACCAACCCTGCTGATGCCTGGATTTTGGACTTCAAGCCAGAACTACAAGAGAATAAATTTGTTATTTTATTTTTTTTGCTGTACGCGGGCCTCTCACTGTTGTGGCCTCTCCCGCTGCAGAGCACAGGCTCCAGACGTGCAGGCTCAGCGGCCATGGCTCACGGGCCCAGCCGCTCCACGGCATGTGGGATCTTCCCGGACCGGGGCACGAACCTGTGTCCCTGCATCGGCAGGCGGACTCTCAACCACTGCGCCACCAGGGAAGCCCAAATTTTTGTTATTTTTAAGGCACCCAGTTTGTGGCACCTTTTTACAGCAGCCATGGGAAACTAACACAGCAGCAAAAAGAAGTAGCAGTGACTTTCTGCTTACACTAATGATGTTAAGAGTAAAACCTAGCCAGATGTAATTAGGAATCATACAGCCGGACGGTGTCCTTTCACAGAGGAGGGAACTGAGGTGGGAGAGGTGCTTGCAGACTCACAGCGGGGGCTGGTGATGGATTCCGATCCGGAACCCACGTCTCCAGAGCTTAGAGCTTCTCCTACTCCTAACGCTGCCTATTCAAGGACATTCGAAACCTGACCTTATTCACATTAAAGAAGAAGAAACCAAGTTAGGAGACAAATCGTTTGTTTTCCTCTTTGGGTTTGGATGGTGGATGAGGAGACCACAGGTCTTGACGACCAAGTGAGGGGAAGTTACAGGGTTCTGGGCATACTTGCTCCACAGACTGCTAAGCAGACAGCTTGGGACACAAACTGATGGGATTCGTTCTTCTGGGACCGTTGCTTGTTGGTCGTGCACTTGAACTTTCTCTTCCTTATCAGTAATGGATTGTAATGAGTGCCCATGTGCTCCTTTTTTGTTTTTCCTCCTTTGTCTCACCTCCCCTTTATCAGTAATGGATTGTAATGAGTGCCCATGTGCTCCTTTTTTGTTTTTCCTCCTTTGTCTCACCTCCCCTCTCTTCTCTGAATGGAAGCATTTTCTGAAAGGCTTTTCTCGGTGTTTCTAGTAGGTGAAGATAGTACGGGGTGATGGAGCAGGAAGTGGGCTTAACTTTTTAACTTTACACGTGAAAACCTTAGAGATGTCAGCCTGTTTTCAACTCTTGTCACTCATCTCATCCTCTTCAGAAGGTACCTTGTTAGAGCAGAGACTTTGCAGGCTCATCTCTGCCTACTTTGAGGTGTTTGTGGGCCTGGCTCAGTCCTCCCCGAAGCCCTCCAGTGCTCCCCGCCCCATCCTGGGCTGTCTCCTGCACCAGGCGTCTGTCTCCGGGGCCCACTCACGTGCCCCTGTGCCCATGGCAGGGTCTTAGATGCATTGAACCCCTAGGATGGTCCTTCCTGCCTGGCAGTCGTCTTGAATTGGTTTAACTAGGTGCCATACCTGCCTGACATTTCTTAGGATCTGTGTAAACCTTGAACTTGGAAGGAGAGACTCTTGTTTGGAGTACCATGTTCTTCAGCAGAAAAATCCTTCCGACTGAGACATGAAATCACGAGACTCAGTTTGCACAACCCCAAATGGTCACGTCAGATGGGTTCTTGGTACGGAGGGCCTGGCTGCATCCCCTTAGAATTATTAATGTATTGGCTACTTTGTTCCCGATGACTCAGTGTTTGCATGACCTCAGTTCTACTAAGCATCCGAAGGCACTTTTGTCGAGTGTCTTCAGCTTGCCCAGTGTAACAACATTTTGTTTCTGAGCAACAGTTGTGCCCTTGAACCCGGGCTGCTTTGCGAGGAGGAGGACTCGCTGGCCGTCCTCGAGAGCTGAGGTCAGTCTGGGACTGGCCATGTGCAGTCAGGCGGCTCCTTGGGTTCAAGGTGATTCTCTTTCCTAAAGTTTTCGCCGTCCTTAATGGGCCCCAGGAGACCAGACATAAGTAAGTAAACAGAGTTTCCTGTACAGATGCCAGTCCTCTTCACCTCTGGTTTGCGGTGGGCTGGACCCACTGTTAAGCTTAGCATCTGGAAAAAGAACTTTCTGGAGATACCGCCTCCTAAGTGCTAAGGGCAGGAACTCTTGAGAGGATCTGGACTCCTCCTGAGAGGGTCTCCCCTCCCATAGGTGAGGACGGAAGTACCAGCCCCTCTCATGGCATCACCAGGGAAGAGCAAGGACTTCAGAAGGGCTGCTGGAGATTTGGGTCATACGAGTGGATTCAATGACTTTGGTGCATCCTTGTGCTGTTTTTATTTTCTTCAATACCTTGTATTTTATTCCTACTAGGCTTCCCCCCACCCCCCAGAATAAAAGCACATTCAATAAGAAGAATTCTCTAGTATCTAATACAGAATGATACTGCTTGTCAGTTGGAAGAAAAAGCAAGTTGTCTGCTCTGTGGGTTGGGAGTTCCTCTTTAAAAAAAAAAAAAAAAAAGCAGCTTAGAGAAAATCCCTGAACATAGTCTCCTGATTGAAAAATATATTAGTGGATTTCATGGCTTTATCATTTTCTTAAAGTAACAGTTTTCCTTACTTTTCAAACATATACCATATATATATATATATATATATATATATATATATATATATATATATATATATATATATATATATATATATAGTGCTATTGAAACATATGGCTGAAAACATTCCCAGTGCAGAATTTTTTATGGTTTACAAAACAGAAAAAAATAAGCCACAATTTTATAAAATTGGGTGGTTGGAAAGACCCTTCTTATTCATTATCCATCCCTCTTTGGTGGTGGGCCAAAGGGCAGTGTCCCCTCTGTGGCCATGACCAGCTGGATCATTTCTGTGCTGCCTCGTGGTGGGCTTACTAATATCATGCATCGACACCTCCAGACCGCCCTTTGTACACCGAATTTGGCTTCCTGTACATCATCAACAAGCGAATGCCTCTAGCCATCCTACCACCCCTGCCAGTCAACACATCGTCAGTTTCAGCAGCTTTCCATCCTTATCTTCACAACACTGTTTTTTTTGTGCAATCATTTGGATTCTGTGTACTTTGCCTTTGTATAAAAATTAAAAAGTTTTTAATAATAAGAGTTATGAAGAGTGTAATTCTCCTAAACACACCCATTGAGAAGGAGCTGGAAATCCTTGGGCGTGAATCTCGGGTCTTGATTGGGGAACTGTGGGAGTCCTCTGCTGGGAAGGGAAAGGAGAAAATTACAGTGTGTGTGAAATGCTGCGAGTCTGAAAGTTTGGGCGTATTTAAGGACTTCATAATTGTTCTTTTCTTGGTTTTGTTTTAAGCACTCTGAGAAGGAACCTGCGTTTACGCTGGTGAGGTGGGCATGGTAACAGAGAAGTGTTTTGACTTTGCTGCGTTTTACTTTCGAACCCATTTCGGGAAAGCATCCCAGATGGGACAAAAAGGATTGCCCTGAAAACCCAAACAGAGCTCCTGTAAGCCGCCCCTCAAGCTGCAGCTGCCCACTGGAGCCTCCCAGGATGAATGTTTCCTTTCTTAATGGCAAGACATATTACGGTGTTGACCGAGTCATACTAGTTCCCCTCCCCAGTGCTTCAGGTGTCCAGTTTCCCAGGACTTTCTCTTCCTGAATTACCTGACTTTGGATCCTCCGATTTTTCCAGGACCCCTTTGTGGATCCCACCTGGTATCACAGAGCAATCGGGGACCGGTGAGCCAGCCACCGGCAGAGCTGTGTTCCCTGATGTCTTGGATCCATCCTGTCTCACCACGTCTTCCCCCATCAGAGGCTTTGCTGTCAGCCTCTTGGGCATCTCATTTTTAAATTTTTGTGCTCTTCCCCCAACCTGACACCTTCTTAACTATCAGGTTCTAGCTTTCGTGACACCTCTTCCTAGAGGTCCTGCTGAAGCCCTCCCACTGGGCTCCATCAGGACTTTTCCTCCAGGGAGCGCTTTGCCGCAGGTGTATTGAAACACTTACATGTTACTTGTTCACCATCTCTCTCCTTCTCCGAGTGGAGCACAGCGCCTTACACAGGGGGCTCCAGAAGTTCTGCTGAACGAGTAACTGGCACTCCATTCTCCTGGTCCCCTTGGTGCTAGACCCGCTGTTGTCTTTGATTCCTCCTCTCCTTGGGCCTCTGGACGACACCTTGCTTGTGGCCCCACCCCCTTTATCCCTGAGTGGCAGGTACAGCCTTTCCCATCTCCCAGCTCTGTCCCCTGTAGTTTGAATACTGTCACCACTGTATCCTCTGCTCAGGAGTCTTCGTTGGTTGCTGCCACCCGTGGAAGTTAAGTTCTCATCTCCTCCCTGACTTTATAGACCCTTTGGAGCCTTCACCCATTTAGCTGTTGTCCTCATCTCGTTGCTTCTCTGCACGTGCCCACTGCTGGGGACAGGTGGGTCCCCTGTCTGCTCTACAGAGCCCACCAGGCATGGTCCACTACTTGTGCTGTCTTTCCGTGGACTTGCTTTTCTCTCTCCCTTCTGTACAGCCCAGCCAAGCTCTTTCCTAGGAGCTCAGTTTAAAGCCCATCTCCTTAATGGACTCTCCTCCTGATCTTATTACACTCTCTGGCCCTTGGCACTTAAAGTCTGTGCAGCTTATAATAAACTTTATAACAAAGTCTGCTATCTAATGAAATAAGGAGCGGTGCAGATGATTTTTAGGAGCTTGGAGGTTGGAATCAGAGAGACCTGGGTATGAATCTTTGTTTTGCCATCTGCCAGATGCGTGTCCTTCAGCAAGTTAATTACTGTTAATGAGTTTCATGTCCTCATCTGTGAGGAGGAGAAGAATAATGCCTTTCTTACATGGTTGCTTAAAGATTAAGGGATATAATGATGGTACAACTCCTGGAATATACTAGGTACTCAATACATAGTAAACTGGTGGTCATTTCTCCTATGCGGGTGCTGTGGACTCAATTGTATCCTCCCTAAATTCATATCCCCAGTGTGACTCTATTTGGACATAGAGCTTTTAGGAGGTAATTAAGGTTAAATGAGGTCATAAGGCTGCAGTCCTAACCTGATAGGATTGGTGGCTTTATAAGAAGAGGAAGAGAGAGCAAGCTCTCTCTCCACGCTCACATACCAGGGAGAGGCCATGTGAAGACACAGTGCATAGGTGGCCGTCTGCAAGCCAAGAAGAGAGTCCTTACCAGGATCTGAATCAGGCAGCACCTCGATCTTGGACTTAGAGCCTCCAGAACTGTGAGAAATAAATTCCTGTTGTTTAAGCCTCCCAGGCAGTGGTATTTTATGAAGGCAGCCCAAGCAGACTAATACAGTTGACTTTCTCTCTAATTAGATAACGATTTGTCTAGTTGATGTTAATTGAGCACTTATTATGTGTCAGACACTTTCTCATTTAACCTTACATGTCTAATCTCTCAATTCTCATAACCACCTCAGGAGACTGGTTATGTAACTTGCTGAGGTTTTCCTATAGCCCAGCAGTGCCAGGTTTAGAACAGCAACTTCACGTTGTAGCCTTTGTGCAGTGGCACCTCCCGGAGTTGTGCAGTGTGTGCCAGTGACCCCACATGACCCTGACGGGAGGCCATGGGTCTCTGAGTCCAGATGATGAGTTCCTTGGTGTCAGGGGCGATGCCTTGTATTTTCTCTCCAGTGGCACTTAGCAAGTGCTATGTGCACAGGCAGCAATTAAAAAATAATTTTCGGTTGGCTAATTTTCTCCAGACTGTTAGATCGCCTACATCTGGGCAAAGAGTGGAATTTTCCACCCTCCCCCATTCCCCAGTGTGCGTCTCCTGAGCTGTTTGCTGTCAGTGAGGGCATTTGGTGTTGAGGTGCAGAGCTGAAGAAAGTAAAGGAGGATCACGTCTTCAGTGGATGGATGGATATTAAACCTTTGTCTCAACCTTCAGTTTTTTATTCTCTCGGTGAGTGGAAGTGAGGGTTTGTGAGGATGGCCCTTATGGAGGTGTCTTTACATGTTGGTAATATAAGTAGTTCTTGTCTTGTTCTTTTTCTCCTTTGCTTTCTTCTACCTCTCTTGTGTGAGTTAAATTTAAGAGACCAGAGAGAACATTAAACAACTCTTTTTTTAATTTTTCTTTCCCCTGCCTCAGCCTTTGTGATTCAAAGAGAAATTTGCTTCACTCTCCTCAGGACCCAGATGGCTTTGTTAGTAATTAATTAGCCCCTTTCCTCTCAGAAGTTGATGGGTTTGGGCTTCTGAAAAAAATTAGCCATGTGGAGTCTAACTTAGGTTCGAGGTGATGAGGTTCTAGCTTTTCGATTTCCAGGGTCATGTTCATAGACAGTGGCATATGTACCTTATCAGCATGATTATTATTTATACCCCACTTCCTTGTAATAAAGATTACTGTTAGACATAGAAGACGTTACAATAAGGCTGTGAAAGTGAAAATCAGAAATAGACAAACCCTGTAGAGAGAGAGGGAAAAGCACATAATTCCAAATCCTTAAGCTGATATATTTATTTCAGTTGAGTACCCTGACAGCCAAGGCAAAAATGGAAACTCAGCAGGTTACATAATTCTGCTTTGCTGGTAAGATGACAATTCAGGAGAGAGTCATAATCCTCAGGTGCCAGTTTGTAGAAAGAGTACACTGTGGGGCTCTTTCTCCAAGGAATATAAAACCACATAATTTACAACACGTTAGCAACCCTAGCTATAGTTCAAGAAGTGATCAAGATTTTTGCTCATGCTGTTATGGCCTTATCCTTATCTGCCCCTGGATAACTCCTGTGTATCCTTTAGTCTTTGACAGGGGTCACCTCCTCCAAGAAGTCTTCCATGATGCTCTCTGCCTAGGCCAGGCTGACTCCCTCTCCTCAGTGGAACCATAATACTGTGGGCATATCTTTATCTCTGCCCCTCCATGTTGCATTATGTTGTCTCTTATAACTAGCCCAGGTGTTCCTAGGACTCATTCCTAGTACTGTGGTAGGTGTGTGGCCAGTGTTTGCTGAAGGAAAGAAGTTTATTAATCCAGGTTAGAAAGTTTTCTAAGTGGACAAAACCAATTTCTGGCAGTGAAAACCATTGGCTGATTTTTAGTGTCTGCCTGTAGTAGGTAGTTTGTCTGTGACACAGGAAAGTTGTCCATCTCATTGAAGCTATTGGAAGTGGTGGTTGTCAGGTGACCTGGGTTCTAGTCCTGATGCTTCTACCAAGTGGAGGTGTGACTTGTACATTTCACGGGCTTGGCTTCTGCGCCTGCAAAGTGAGCATGTTGCATCAGGCCAGGGAGCGCAGAGATGTGGAGTCCATCTCCAGCCCCGCATTCCATGCCCAGGGTGGGCAGCCCTCATCAGCCACAGCTCTCACCTGTGTGCAGACGCAGGCTCAGGCTCCATCTCAGAGAGTCGCTCCTGGAAGCCACCGCCAGTCCACTGGGGTTGGTATCAGCAAAGAAACGTATTTAACATCTATGGTTATATTTGAAGTTCTTTTTTGCCCTAATGATTCTAGAAAATTCCTTGATTTTCCTCGATCATCACTGTAATGGGTTGGAGTATCCCCTCCAAATTCGTGTCCACCTGGAAGCTCAGCATGTGATCTCATTTGGAAATAAGTCTTTTGCAGGTGTAAGTAGTTACGATGCGGTCATACTGGATTTGGGTGGACCCTAAATCCAGTGACTCGTGTCCCTGTAAGAAGAGAGGACACAGCCACACGGGGAAGAGTGCTGTGTTTAGATAAGGAAGGCAAAGATGGGAGGGATGCGGCTACAAGCCAAGGAATGCTGAGGATGGCTGGGAGCCACCAGGCCTGGGAGGAGGCCGGGAAGGATGTTATTCCCTGGAGCCTTCAGGGGAGTGTGGTTCTGTCAGCTTCTTGGATTCAGACTTCAGGCCTGTGACTTAATATTTCTTTTGTTTGAATTCACCAAGTTTGTGGTAACTTATTATGACAGCTCTAGGAGACCAGCACACTCACACTTGTCTCATCAAGGAGGAGACGGTGGATTTGGGTGGCCGTGGGGAAGCTGATGGTTCCTGGCTGGGCCATGGCGGACTCCAGGCACCCAAGGGTCATCTGGAGAGGATGGCCGGTAGACAGCCAATGTGTGGGCAGTGGGCGGGCCAGGTGAAGCTCTGGAGAGAGTTGAGAGGGTCAAGCAAAGGACCTGGGGCCAGCTTTACCTTCATTTAAGCAAAATGAAGTGAGCTTGCTGGTACTTTTATTTAAAGACCATCCATTGTGTTTGCTGTCTCTAATGCTGGTACGCCATCCTCATGTCTGTCTAGAGAAGGCTGACCTGTTGGAAGATGTCTTCTTGCCAGGTGGTGTGTGTGATGGGAAGAACCAGACCTTTCTCTGACGGTTCCTAGAAATTTAGACATTGATAAAAAGCCCCTTTTCCCAATTAATAGATGAAAACATACGAATTAATTTATATTTTTGTGGGACATATGTTTAGTTCAGGCTCCCTGAGGTCTAATTCAAATTATCGAAAACCTGGCCTCTGCAGTGTAATTCACAGATGGTACTGGCTCCAGCCAAAAACGAAAAAGCAACCATGTGCAAAACACAAAACAACTTAAGCATTCTAAGCGCTTGGGTTTTGGGGGAACAGTGTTGCACTGGGCCTGCCCCCACCCCCCGACTCGGGACCCAGCAGGACACCCTCCCATCAGATGGGGGTGCATTTCATTGTCATTTACCTGCCTTGTTCAGTGTGACCTGTAAGCTCTTGTCCACATTTACCTTGCCTCAGATACTACCCTTTCTTTGTCAAATGTTCTCCTGTTATTTAATGATCTCAGCATGCTACGAAGTGGGGAATTGTTGTCCCATTTTATAGATGAGGAAACCGAGGCTCCAAAGAACAATGAGGTAACCTGTCACGGGTCACACAGCTGGTAAGCAGCAGAGCAGAATCTGAGGTGGGGTCTGTCTGACTCTGACACCCATGTCCTCCCAATCCACCTCACAGGGCATCTGTGGGAGGGGTAGGAAGGTAGCTTGAGCAAACTTGGAATGGACACAGATGAGTTTGGAGAGGGAGCTGGTGGAAAAGGGGGATGAGGGAACAGGGAAGGGGATGGCACAGGAGAAGGTCAGGAAGCTAGGAAGGTGCAGACTGTGAGGCCTGGAAGGTGGGATGTTTTCTCTCTACACTGGGAGCTGTCAAAGGCTTGGCCATGGGGAATAGTGGTGATTGGAGTAGTTACACCTGGCGGGAGGGAGCAGTGTGGTGGATTAGGGGCCAGGGGTTTGGCCGGGGCAGTGAGGGGTTGACTAGGTTGGTAGCTGTAGGAAAGGGGTAGGTGATGCCAGACCTCCTCTCCTGGAGGTAGAGTGTGAGGCTGTGATGACAGCTGGGGGCAGCGGGGTGGGCAGACATGGAGGGGGAGTAAGAGTCGAGGCTTACAGCTGCTTAGAGAGGGTGGTGACATCGGGCACCGTGACAGGCATCAAGGAGGAGATGGTGGATTTTGGGGGGCCGTGGGGAAGCTGATGGGTCGTGGTCTGGCCATGGGAGACTCTGGGCACCCAGGGGTCATCTGGAGAGGGTGGCCGGTAGACAGCCAATGTGTGGGCAGTGGGCGGGCCAGGTGAAGCTTTGGAGAGAGTTGAGAGGGTCAAGCAAAGGGCCTGGGGCCAGCTTTACCTTCATTTAGGCAAACGTCGTGGAGCCCCTCCCGGACTGTGTGTGCTGGGGCCGTAGACTTGGCAGCGTGCTCTCCGGGGCTGGGATGTCAGGGCGTGTAGGATTAGTTGGGCTGTTATGGTCATGCCACCAGATGTTGTGGGAAGGCTTTATAAAATTAAGAGCAAACCTATAATCCGTGTGGTTTTGTAGGTTGAGGCCTTGGTCCGAGGCATAATCCTCTTAGTCGCTTCAGGAATACTGAGAGTAAATAGTCTACAGTGGAGGATTATTATTGGTATTTATCGATAATATTTGCAGATGACAGTTCAATTACCTTGCTGGTGTCTTTGTGATGATTTTCTGAGAACAGGGCATTTCTCCTGCAGTTGCTGAGCTTGATTTCAGAGTTACATACAGAGCTTTAGGCATCTCAGGGCTGGTTTTGCCTCTGGTCCACACGGCTGAGCTTCACAAGTGAGTCTGAAGGTGATTCCCAAGACCACTCCTCGTGGTCTGTGGGGCCCGTGAGGTCCTGGCCATGGTGCTGAGTGAGAAGCAGCCCTGTCTGTGGATAGCGCTGTTAAGGGACGTGGTTCGAGGGGCCCGCGCTCTGGGCACGTCAGGAAGGGCCAGGGCAAGGACTGGGGGTGCAGCGCCGTCAATGCAGAGCTCATTCTGAGATGTTCTTCTTGGGAAAGCTGACTGCATTTTGATGTTAACTTGGAAAAGGACGTCAAGCTTGACTGAAGTCCTTCGGTGTCCCAGGAAAATAGGACCTTAACAGGAATGAGGCTGGGAAGAGAGGGCCTCAGCCACCCGCAGTGGGGAGGTCAGTGATGTGGGAAAAGGCACTGTCCTGCGTTCCGGGTTCAGGGAGTCCTCTTCCTGCTGGAACTTAGTAGTTTATTGTGCTCTGGAGCAACAGCTCTTTTTTTTTTTTTAATTTTATTTATTTATTTTTAGCTGCATTGGGTCTTCGTTGCTGTGCGCGGGCTTTCTCTCTAGTTGCGGTGAGCGGGGGCTACTCTTCCATGTGGTGCGCGGGCTTCTCACTGCAGTGGCTTCTCTTGTTGCAGAGCACGTGCTCTAGGTGCTCGGGCTCTAGAGCACAGGCTCAGTAGTTGTGGCGCACGGGCCTAGTTGCTCCATGGCATGTGGGGTCTTCCCGGGCCAGGGCTCGAACCTGTGTCCCCTGCATTGGCAGGCGGATTCTTAACCACTGCGCCACCAGGGAAGCCCGGAGCAACAGCTCTTAATGGAGGTGGTTTTGTCCCCTCAGGGGCCGCTTGGCAATATCTGGAGACTGGTTGTCACACGTTGGGGGAGGAGTCCTGCTGACATCTAGTGGGTAGAGACCAGAGATGTTGCTTAACCTCCTGTAACACACAGCACAGCCCCACAGCAAAGAATTACCCTGCCCCTCATGCCAGTAGGGCTGAGGTTGAGAAGCCATGGGCTGCGGTTCCAGCAAAATCTTCCCATCCTCACCGCTGTCTGCTGGGGAGGACTCAGGGCTCTCACCACAGCCATGGAGGGTCCCAGAGTGAAGGTCTGGTTGAGAGAAGACTGTGTGGTTACAACCAGGAGACTGGGGCCAGGCCAGACTTTGGGTCCCTTAAATGGCAAATGAGGAGGGCCAGCCAGATCTCTGAGACCCTTTCCAGCTCTCACATCCCGAGATTCTAGAACTGACCCTCTATCCTCATAACCTGAGCAGGATTCGAATAATTTGCAAAAAAAAAATTTGATGAGACACTATTTTCTTAGTCTTTCTTACCAGTTTTTACTTGCTTTTTTGTTTCTGAAAAGGTAAAAATTGTGTAATAAAAAGTACATATTTTAAATGTCTCCTCTTTTTAATAAAGAAGAACTGTGCTGACAAACATGAGAATGTTTGTTTTATTTCAAGGAGAAATGATTTTAATATATTTGAAGCACTTCTGCTCAGTGATGAAAATTCCACATCTGATCACTTACAGCAGATAGATATGTGCGTTTTAAGTGTCTCTCCTGGGATACACCACGGCTGCGGGGACCTCCCCAGACATGTCTGGCTCTGAGAGGAGTCCAGTGAGTGTGCAAGAGCCTGTGATTCCAGGGTGCCTGGGTGTTCCCCAGCTGATGCAGCAGACATGAAGTCATCCTGGATAGCTGTCTCAACTCTCACCCCCCTACACACACACACACACACACACACACATGCATGCACGCACGCACACACGCACGCGGTATCCTGGGAGCTCTTGATTTTCTATATCAGTGAATGGCTAATGTGCACACGGTGGCAAAAGCTGTTCCTCCATTTGAATTAGAGGCATAGCCTTCCTCCTTCTCCTGGAAATCTTTCCTATTAGTTTACCAGATGTGCCACAATAAGCACCACAGACTGGGGGGCTTGAACAACAGACATTTATTTTCTCACAATTCTGGAGGCTGGAAGTCTGAGATCAAGGTATTGGCAGGGTTGGTTTCTCCTGAGGCCTCTCTCCTTGGCTTGTAGACGGCCGCCTTCTCCCTGTGTCTTCACATGGTCATCCTTCTGTGCGTGTCTGTGTCCAAATTTCCTCTTCTTATGAGGATACCAGTCGTATATTGGATTAGCGCCCACCCTGATGACCTCATTTTAGCTTAACTGCCTCTTTAAAGACCCTGTCTCCAAATACAGTCACATTCTGAGATACTAGGGGTTTGGACATCAACATGTGAATTTGTGGGGTTAGGGTCACAATTCAGCACAGCTCACTTATGGAGATGTATAGTGTACCTGTAGATTGTATAGGTTCTGTCTGGGATCAGACGTTACAGATCGTGATGAGATTTACACCTCTGCAAAAATAATACAGTGACCTATTACCCTACTACCTAGAATCCGTAATTGTTAACCTGTTATATTTGCTTCATCTTTATGTATAGATTATATGACCTAATTAGAAGAAAGTTGTAGGCATCAAAACGTCAGCATGAATTTCTTAGGAATAACGATGTTCTCCTGGGTAGGCACAACACTATCTGTGTTTTTTGCTTTGCAATTAGCCCGTACTCTATGAGGAGATAATTTGGCACTGTGTGTGTATCCATTGATGATTCTTGACTGAATTCTTTCACTGGGGAGTTGCACAATGGTGACTTTTCTAATTCTATCATTAGTTGGCATTAAAGTTCCAAAAAGGACCTGTAATGACCGATGTGTAGAAAAAGGGATTGGTGTAATAGTCACCTCTAATGGCAGCAAAATAAATTTCTCTCTGTGAATATTGCTATGGCCTCATAGGTTTTTATTTAAGTCAATGCTTTATAATCAATTGCAGATTTTTTATACATCTTTATTGGAGTATAATTGCTTTACAATGGTGTGTTAGTTTCTGTTGTACAACAAAGTGAATCAGCTATATGCATACATATATCCCCATATCCCCTCCCTCTTGAGCCTCCCTCCCACCCTCCCTATCCCACCCCTCTAGGTGGTCACAAAGCACTGAGCTGATCTCCCTGTGCTATGCAGCAGCTTCCCACTAGCTATCTGTTTTACATTTGGTAGTGTATACATGTCCATGCCACTCTCTCACTACGTCCCAGCCTCCCCTTCCCCAGCTGTGTCCTCAGGTCCGTTCTCAACGTCTGCATCTTTATTCCTGCCCTACCACTAGAGTCATCAGTACCATTTTTCTAGATTTCATACATATGCATTAGCATACGGTATTTGTTTTTCTCCTACTGACTTACTTCACTCTGTATGACAGACTCTAGGTCCATCCACCTCACTACAAATAACTCGGTTTCGTTCCTTTTATGGCTGAGTAATATTCCATTGTATATATGTGCCACATCTTCTTTATCCATATGTCTGTCGATGGACATTTAGGTTGCTTCCATGTCCTGGCTATTGTAAATAGTGCTGCAATGAACATTGTGGTACATGTATCTTTTTGAATTATGGTTTTCTCTGGGTATATGCCCAGTAGTGGGATTGCTGGGTCGTATGGTAGTTCTATTTTTAGTTTTTCAAAGAACCTCCATACTGTTCTCCATAGTGGCTGTATCAATTTACATTCCCACCAACAGTGCAAGAGGGTTACCTTTTCTCCACACCCTCCCCAGCATTTATTGTGTCTAGATTTTTTGATGATGGCCATTCTCACCGGTGTGAGGTGATACCTCATTATGGTTTTTATTTGCATATCTCTAATGATTAACAGTGTTGAGCATCTTTTCGTATGTTTGTTCGCCATCTCTATGTCTTCTTTGGAGAAATGTCCATTTAGGTCTTCTGCCCATTTTTGGATTGGGTTGTTCATTTTTTTTTTTTTTTGATATTGATCTGCATGAGCTGCTTGTATATTTTGGATATTAATCCACTCTATGACATAAATCACAGCAAGATCATATTTGACCCACCTCCTAGAGTAATGGGTATAAGAACAAAACTAAACAAACGGGACCTAATGAAACTTAAAAGCTTTTGCACAGCCAAGGAAACTATAAACAAGACGAAAAGACAACCCTCAGAATGGGAGAAAATATTTGCAAGCGAAGCAACAGATGTTGTTTTGATGCTCAAATTATCCCAAACTTGGCCAGTAGGGCCTTTCAAGCTGCTTTTTTCTGTCTTTTGAACAAGCCTCTTTTCGTCTTCGAGCACTACCTTGCTTTCTTGCACGGAAATGCCTTAGGCTCATCTTATACTTTCTATTTCCAGGCACGGGATCATCCATTTCTCCAAAAAAGCTCCGATTCCATTTAGTGGAGAATGGTATTTAGAAACCGAATCTGTATGCTAGGGGTGTTCACTATGGCTGGGGTGTTATTATTTTCAGTGCACAGAGCTAAGGAAAAATAGAATCATGCGTTTATTGCTATTTCCAAATCACTTTAAACATTAGTGGGTTTAAGTCTTTGATTTTGTCTTCATAGCTCTTTGCTTGGCTCCTAATACTGTTAATGCTATTAACACGTGCACTTTTTGCTGAACTCTACGAGATACATAAAACAGTTTCAAAATCATATTGTCTTAATAATGTAATTCTGATGGAAACGTAGTATTTCTTTGTAGTTCATTTTGTCCTTAATATACATTCCACTAGACTGCACAGCCAGTAGTGAATTCAAAAGTCACGTGAACGAACTCTTTTCCTTGTCAGGTTATATTGCCCACTTGATCCTCTAGTTAGGTTATTTTGTTTGCTTTTTAAATTTTGTTTTAAAATTATGGTTTGTTCTTTTTCTTTTTAAATCAACTTTACTGAGGCAAAATTTAATAAATTCATAATAAAATGCACCCATTGAAAGCATTTTGACTAATATGTATGCGCCTGTGTAAGCAGCGGTTACAGTGGAGAGCAGAACCTTCTCATCAGCATGAAATGCTTCCTTCTCCTTTGAGTCGATCTCCTCTCCCTCCACCCAGACCCTTGGGCAACCACTGTTGTACTTTCTTTTTCAGTAGATTAGTTTTACTTTTTCTAAAATTTCATATTAATGAAATCATAAATTGTATATTTTATTTCTGGCTTCTCTTACTCAGCATGTTTTTGAGAATCACAAATGTCAATAATAATACATACCTTTTTATTGCTGAGTAGTATTCCATTTTATGGAGATACAGAATTTGTTTATCTAGTCACCAGCTGATGGATTTGGGATTGTTTGCAGTTTTTTAGGAATTATGAATAAATCTGCTCTGAACATTCTTGTACAAGTCTGTGTGTGGATAGGTGCATTCATTTCAGTTGGGTAAATATCTAGGACTGGGTTTGCTGGGTCCCATGTAAATGTATGTTTAATTTTATAAGAAAATGCTGAACTGTTTTCCAAAGCAGTTGTGCTGGTTTACATCCTGCCCAACAATTTGTGAGTATTTCAGTAGCTTCCCATCCTGACCGCATTTAGTATTGTCAGTGTTCTTAATTTTAGCAGTTCCCGTGGGCATATTGTCCTATCTTACCATTTTAATTTGCATTGTTCTCCTTTTGATTGAACTTCTATTTTGAATAGTAAAGTATTTCTTAGTTCCAACATTAGCATTCTATGAAAAAGTATATTTAGTGAAGTCTCAAACTTATTTTTTCTCAATCCTACTGTGGAAGGTGTGGTTTAAATGATTGGAGAATCTGTTGGGCACTTGTATCTGTGTTGGCACTGGGTCCTGAGTAGAAATGGAAATAGATGCTACCTTCAGAGAGTTTACATGTTAGTGAGGGGAGATAGGCATTGATCACATAGCCCCACAAATAAATGTAAGCTCGTAACTTTGCTATGTGCTTTGTAGGACAGATATAAGGAGAGGGCTAAGGCTGTGGTGTCTGGATTTCATCATGGTTTCCCAAGATAAAGACGTTTACATGCTCCCTCTCTTAATACCTGTTGCAAAATTTCTAACCTGCTGTGACTCTGGGATCTGTAGCAACAGGCTCAACCCTTGGAAAATAACCAACACCCCACTATTGGAACCCAGGTCTGTGGAAGAACCATGATAAGCCTTCACTGAACTATTTGGTTTTAGATGAAGTTGTATGGGCTTGTTCCTTACAGAGTCCTGGTTGAGACAGACTTTCAGTGTTTTTACAAAAAATACATTGCTAACACCTGGTTTACATGTAATTTCTTAAAAGCCCTTTTTAGTTTTGTTTTTAACATTGTAGATACTGGCACTGGATTTGAACCATTTCTCAGTGATTAAAGAATGTCAGTGTTATGTTATCAACGGTTGTTTTTTTTTTCCTTTAGTAGGTTTGTTAGATATCCCCACCCAACCCAACCCCATCCCAAAACAGCTCATAGTTTTTAGATTTGAAACTTTGGTTTATGTTTTGATTTCCTGTAGGTCACTCTGACCTAGTATAAAACACCAGGGGTCTTCAGGGTGAGGTTGACTGTTAGGTCTTAAATTCTTAGAAATTTTGATTTTATGTTATTGTTGTTATAGTCATTGAATTCATACCATAGAGCTATTATCTACTCTATAAAAGGTTTTAGATAAGATGTAGTTTCAATCTGCTCTTCTAAAACTGGAACTTCCCAACAAATGCTGTCCTATTTGCAATTTTTACGCATGGTTAAAGTGACTCTGAAACATAGTGGAAATCATTGATGATGCACTTGTAAAGGAATTCTACAGAGAATATTTTTAGGAACAACATACTTTTCTAATCCTGTAATTGAGTTTTCATGTTTGAAAGCTTACTTCACTTTTTAAGAAGATGAATTCTGCTCTTTCAAGGTACACAATAGAGTAAATTATGATGGAAGTATTGGTGGCATTTTTTCCCCCTGCCTGATTGCTATCCTCTCTGCCTTGCAGAAATTGCAAGGGAATTAGTATGCACACATTGTGGCACGTAGATTCCGAGAGTGAAATTCTAGAGTGATCAGTTTGGTTTTTATTTTTGCCAGTCACTGTCCTGGCAGGAGACAGATGGCACACTCAAGCTGAAGTAACCAAGGCGTGTTTAATAAAAGACTAGTTGGCAGCAGTGGGCAGGGATACAAGAAACCAGCAAGGGTGGTGCACTCCCTCCGGAGGAGGGGGGATGGCTGGCTGCACCGGGGAACTTTCCTCACCTCTGGGTCCAGGGGCGAAGGAAGGGAGCAGGAGCTGGAACCTGGGGGAGAAGGTAGCTGAGGTTGTGGACCCTCAGTAGGGGCAGGGCCTTTGGCCGCGGGACGCAGCTCACTTCTTGGAGAAAGCCAGGAGAATAAATACCCTGCCCTCCTTCTCCTCCCACCCTAACTTCTCTCACTGATACCTCCCGTTGGAGGACGCAGACTGGAGGTCAGTGGGCCCGGGAGACTGTCCATGTGTCTACACGTGTCAGCCTCCGAGGGTTGTGAGCAGAGGAGGGTAGAGTGGCCTGCGGGGCGGAGGGAGTCTATCCAGCACGCTTGTAAGATATAGAATGGGGGGGACTAAGAACTGTTGCGTTGGTCCTCACGTGCCCTGAATATCTAGTGCATGTGTGTGCTTAGCCCTGGCAGAGGCCAGAGAGGAATGGGGCTCCTGGTGGTCGGGTGGATCACAATGGGAGGTTTGTAAACAATATCTAAAGATCTTTCCTTAATTTAAAATACCTAAACAGGGACTTACCTGGCGGTCCGGTGGTTAAGACTCTGCACTTCCACTGCAGGGGGTGCGGGTTCAATCCCTAGTTGGGGAACTAAGATCCTGCATGCCACGGGCGTGGCCAAAAATAAAACAACAACAACAGCAAACCGCAGTAAACAGAACCCCCAACTCCTTTCAGCTAAGTTTTTTTTGTTTTTTTCCTTTTTGCGGTACGCGGGCCTCTCACCGCTGTGGCCTCTCCCGTTGCGGAGCACGGGCTCCGGACGCGCAAGCCCAGCGGCCATAGCTCACGGGCCCAGCTGCTCCGCGGCACGAACCCGCGTCCCCTGCATTGGCAGGCGGACTCTCAACCACTGCGCCACCAGGGAAGCCCTCAGCTAAGTTGTAATAGTCTTCATTTTCAAGTGTTTGATACTTACTTTCCCATCACTGGAGGATGGTACAAAATCCGGGGAGATCTCTCCCAAAGGAGAGCTTCCCTTCCTCCAGGGCTCCCTTTGGGAATGCAGAAGACAGAGCTGGCCTTTTGAGCAGGACGCATCCCCACAAGCTCTCCTGTGTATATGGAGAGTCTCTCTGAGCTGGGACTCCTGGGACCCACCGCACAGGTTCACCACAGCTTAAATGCCCAGAGCATGCTTTCCATTCAAGAGCCCCTGCAAGCTGTAAGTTGTCCTCAGGGCTGCCACATGGGGAAGGAAGTGCTGCCGGAATAGATGCTGTCTTTTGTTGTTTTTGTTTTGGGGAACAGCTGCATCGTTGAAACACCCGAAGTACAACATTTCTTTCTGTTGTCTTAAAAGACAACAATGAGTTATAGATGCACTTATAAGTACTCATTATGTACTTATAAGGACATAACGTATCAGAAATGTAAATCACATCCTCCCTGTGGTGTGTGGACCCCACAGGCCGTATAGACCTTATCCCAGAAGTTGAGTGTAATTTAAGGCTGTGTTTATGTTGCCAAACAAATCCAGTGTAGATGATTCCAGCAGAAGGATGTTGGAGTTTAGCTTTTTCTCACCCATTTTAGAACATGTCCATCAAACCAAAGCCCTTTCTCTCCTAATTCCCTTTGAGAATTTCTTTAAAGTAGCACATGATTTTAAGCATCTCCTTCCTGCCAGGTGAATTCAGAGACGTGGGGTCCCACCTGGAAGGGAGAGGATGTAAAAAACATTGGGACAAACATACACAAGTTGCCCCAGTTTGTGGGATTCTGTTTATCCTGGTACAGCCCTTCCTGTAGATTGTTGGAACCCTCTGAATGCTAAAGATTTGAAAACACTTCCAGGAGGCTGGATTTTCTCATGGAAGCAACATGATTTGGTGGAAAGATGGTGGGGGGGGGCGGACAACTCAGAAGCCTGTGGCTGGCTCTGCTTCTTGCTGATTAGGATCTAGGGAAGCCCCTATCTTTTCGGAGCCTGTTTTTCTTGGCTATGAACAACCTGAATCTTCTCAGATTCCTTCATCGAGTTGTTTAGGGCCACCTGAGATATTTGATTGCCCTTCGAAATTTGCTTTACAAACAGAAAGGTGATGTTTTGTTTGCAGAGGGTCACGTGCCAGCAATGCAAATATAAAGTCGTCATAATAACAATAGTAACTATTTGACTGTTTTTCATCTGACATGAACGATTAAAGAAAATCTGTGTGTGAATAAGTGTATGTGTATCAGAAAGCATCTGTATGCACACTGCCATTTAAGGATGGACATCACTTCATACAGTAGATCATCCCCAAATTATTCGTGATTTGACTTGGAAATGTGTGATAGGTTTTCTTGCAGCTGGTTACCTACCTACTAGTGTTGGTCACAGGACTCTTACTTTGGTGGTGACATGCACGGGTTCCTGAGTCAAACTGAGGCAAGTTAGTTAACTTGTTTGAACCTTAACTTCCTTATCGGTAGGGCCATCCTACTACCCACCTTCCAGGTTGGTTGGGCGAATTAAACGAAATAATGCACATGAAATGCTAGGTTGGTGCCTGGCACATGGTCAGTTCGTGGTCAGTGTTCACGGTCATTGCCGTCACTACCACCGCTACTCACGTATGTGTAGCTTGAGTTCCGACTTGGACTGACATTTAGGCCAAGTGACTCTGCAAGATCCTGAGTGAGTTAAAATTTCTTGTGTATAAAATTTCCATGGATAATCAAGGGCTGGCTGTTTTGGGAAACCTTAATTAATCATTGTGGCATGGTCTGAGTGCGGTTTGTAGGAATCCCCGGGTATCCCTGGGCAATGCACCCAGCGTCCCTGTTTCTCCCCTCCCCCGTGGGGGGGGGATCAGATGCTGGCCTCAGGAGTCCTTCCCGAGATCCAGTTCAGGACTGAGGAAACGGTGGTCAGAGAGGACTTTTACACCATGAGATGAAAGGCGCTCTGTAGTAAGCCAGAGATACCCACCCCCGCCCAGGCATTGTAATCAGGTAACTCAGAACCCTTGGCAGACTTTCTCCGAAGGTCCTGTGCTTGGCTATCAGGTCGCCTTGTGTAATTGTCAGTTGTTAGGAACCTCATGAGCTTCTGGTTGACTCTCTAGAGGGCTGTTCTCTGTGTTGTGCCCCTCAGGTTGCAGTGAGTTCTCAGGTGAGCTGAGAAGCATCCAGAAGCAGGTGTGCTGTCCCAGGTTGCCTCTGTGGCCCTGTACGAATCTTCTAGGTCACTGTGCTTGTGGCCCAGGTGAATCCCCGTAGTGACCAGTGCTCAGTTTTGACACTGGCCTTTCCAGGGGACACGTATCACATTATCACCAAAATCAGCAGTCTGTGGGAGAGACACGCAGATACTGAGGTATCTGCCCTTTTGCAGAACCTCCCAGGAACACAGTTTGTGAGGATGATATGATGATGAGGTTAAGGGTGTAATTTGCTTTTTAAATACACTTGACCCTTGAACAACAGGGATTTGAACTGCTCGGGTCTACTTTTGTGCAGGGTTTTTTCAGTAAATATATTGGAAAAAATTTTGGACATTTGTGACCATTTGAAAAAACTGGCAGGCGAACTGTGTAGCCTAGGGATATCGAAAAAAATTAAGGAACATACGAAATATGTGTTAATTGTGTATGTTACTGGTAAGGCTTCTGGTCAACAGGAGGCTCTTAGTAGTTGAGTTTTGGGGGAGTCAAGGGTTATACAAAGCCTCTCACTGTTGTGGCCTCTCCCGTCGCGGAGCACAGGCTCCGGACGTGCAGGCTCAGCGGCCATGGCTCACGGGCCCAGCCGTTCCACGGCATGTGGGATCCTCCCAGACCGGGGCACGAACCCGTGTACCCTGCATTGGCAGGCGGACTCTCAACCACTGCGCCACCAGGGAAGCCCCAATATACAAAGATTTTTGACTGTGCATGGGGGCCTGGGGGTCTGTGCCCCCCAACCCCTGCATTGCTCAAGGGTCAGTCGTACTCAGAAAAGGGCCTCAGGGAGACTCAGTGTGAGGCCAAGAGAGGTCGTTTAGACACCAGGAAGCTCAGGCCTCACCAAGGTTTTCATGTGGTTCCTGGGGTCCAGGTCAGCGAGTCTTTTTGGGGGACTCTGTTCACTTATATTTTTCTTCATCATTAATCGCAGGATCAGATCATCCTCTGATTCTGTCTCCCCTCCCCTCTCTGCCTAGCGCTCTGTCAGGCATGTGTTCCTTTGGCGTTCTGGACCAGCCACCTCTTACCTGCAATTGTCCTGGACACCCTCTCCCTGTCCCGCAACAAATTCGGCCACTCCCTCTGCTCCCAGGGCCCCATGGATTCTGTCTGACTAGCACCCACAGTAATATCAAAGGAATCTTACAGGGTCATTTGGTCATTATTGCTTCCCCCACCTGCGTCAGGGATGGTTTCAGATTTATCCTCGTAGCGGACGCTACAACATCAGGGACCCAGGCTGTGCTCAGATACCATTTGTTGAAAGTGTCTCCTTTGCGGTTGGGATGCTTGTGCTAGAATTTAGAGGCACTGTAAAGGTAACTTCTCCTTCAAAGTGGGCCGAGTTGCTTATAGCAAAATACTGTGGCGAGAAGCTGGATTCCCAGCCTAAGAACTGCCAGCAAAGACCCCATGGGGACGGACCATCAGGGAGAGTGGGTGACTCGTTGGTCCCGTGGCCAGTGGTCTGCTCTTTAAAAGACCAACCAACTGGGCTTCCCTGGTGGCGCAGTGGTTGAGAGTCCGCCTGCCGATGCAGGGGACGCGGGTTTGTGCCCCGGTCCGGGAAGATCCCACATGCCGCGGAGTGGCTGGGCCCGTGAGCCATGGCCGCTGAGCCTGCGCGTCTGGAGCCTGTGCTCCGCAACGGGAGAGGCCATGACAGTGAGAGGCCCGCGTACCGCAAAAAAAACCCACAACAACAACCAACCAAGCCAACCAAACTACCAACCCAGCGTGCGTGTTCTACTGAGAGGGTCTTTATGATTATTTAAAAAAAGTAAAAGGCCGTAATCGTTAAGCTCCAGCCCAGTAGACACACAGCCTGTAACTGTAACTCTTACCTGGCCAGGCACATTTAACAACTCTTAGTTATGGAAATAAGGTGATCAAATTATATGTGCCATTTAGATAAGATCATATTGGAACATTTAAAAATAGATGAGTAACTATGGACAACCAGAAGATAAAGTGGCACTGGTGGGCCAGTTGTAATCCAACCACGGGTGTCTCTGTCAGACCCACGTGGGCCTTTGTCACCCTCCATAAAACGTTATTGCGGTAATTCTCATTTGCCACGTTTGAATCACTTTTTAAAAAGAGGTACCAGAAGGAGTGTAAGTTCGGTCCAGAGCTGGAGCTGGCTGTCATCTTCTCACCTCTCCATAGTGGGTTTATAAAAATCCTTTCCTGGGTCTTGAACTTTTAAAATAACTGAGTTCTTATTTCTGACAGTGTACTGAATGGTGAGTTTTACCTCCCCTCCTATTTACTAGCTTTAAGTCAGTTTGCTTTTTAAATTGGGGGAAAAAAAGGCCTGAAAAAGGCAAGTCAATATATGTCTTTTATTCTCCCATGTAGCCTCTTTGCAATTTACTTATGCAGTTTTAACTCTAAGGTTGTAGATGTGATGCAAACAACTGTTATTTATAAATTTTAAAACGGAATATATCCACATTCCAAACAACTTTATCACGTACCGTCCTGTTTTATATATTTATATATAACCTGTTTTATATCCAGTGACAAATAAAACCTTGTAAATTTGCTCATCTTTGTTTCTGTAATAAAGTTATTAGCAGTTAAGTGGTCATGTAGGATTTATTTATCTATCCATATATCCTCTGTGTATGTGTATGAGAGAGAGAGAGAGGGAGGACTGTTTGATGCCACAATATCTTGATTTCATTTGAGTAGTAATTTCACTCTTTGAAGTGGTGTAGCACGGCTGGTATTACAAGTATATAAAACCACCAGCTTTTTATATTTCCTGTGTGTTTGGGGAGTGTATGAAGTTTTTGTAAACTTCTCTGTGTCTGTATTTCTTCTCAGCTTGCCTAGGCTAATACTGTGAGGTTTCAGAAAGGGAAGAATCGTTGACTCTTATTTGCTCAAGGGCCCCAAAGGACAGATTGGTGAAACTAATTGGGAGAATTCCAAGATTTAGTTGGATAAAAGCAGTGATTTTAAAGATGCCAATTCTTTGGCTTTCTGGCTTGGAGTATCAGGGTGCGTGTGTGCGTGCCTCTGTGTGTGTGTGTGTGTGTGTGTATGTTCCCTTTTCTTTATTAGAACTTACCAGCATAGAGTTTGACAGTATTTTTAAGTAAATGTCTTCTAGGTGTTTTGGTAATCATTTTATTATTGATTGTTGTTAGTGCACTAGCTCTTGACTGCCTTTGGTAGTTGGAAAACAGTAGTCTAGAGGGCACCAAAAATAACTCATTTCAACCCAAACAAACACTTGCTAGCTTTGCCAGCCTCCATGAGTTGATGTGCTTCACAGTTTCCCTCCCTTTGGCCTCTCCTAACCCCCGGTGGAAATTAAGTGATGAGCTGTGGAAGTCAGCATCATGGTGAGTGATAGAGGAGAGATTCCTGTAGAGCAAGAGCCGTTGGTTGTAAACTCCAATCAACTGGTGTCCTTCAGCCATTCCCACCCCGACCCAGCTTCACCTGCCAGGTTTGTCCTAGAGATCAATTTGGTTTTAGGCAGATCTTGGGACTATTTTGGTTTTAGTTAGGTGTTAATGCAAGGAAATGATTGACTTTTCCTGCACCAGTTAAACACACACACAGTCTGTCCAGCTTCTCCACTGGAGGTGAAGCATTTTCCTCAGGCCTAAAAAGTGCCTTCCCCACCTGTGCCACCTGCATTCCCTCGTCCCCATCTCCATGGATGCTTGGTGAAGGGAGGGAGGCTTTCAGAGACAGCCGAGGCACGCTTGTGGAAAAGGCTCATTATAGAGCTCAGGTGTTTGAATATTGTACAAGTGACATGTTATCTTGATTTCCATCTTCCTAGCTTTTAGAATACATGTGTAAAATAATAGCAAGATGATTGCGGGATTGCAGGAGATTTGTGTATCTGATATTCAGAAGATGCAATGTTAGTGAGTTCGAAATAGTCAGAGGCTGTGAATCTCAGGGGCTCTGTGTCCAGCTCCCGATGCCCACAAGCTGGGCTGGTCCTCCAGGTACTGGGGCTGCCCTCCCCGCCTGCAGGGCCGCTCCCCAGAATGAAGCTAGACTGAGGCCCACCAGGCCAGGGTCTTGAGAGAGGGATTCCTGTCTGGACCAGGTATGTAATATGTCTTTTCCATTCCTCCTTCTGCTTTTGGAAAACAAACAAACAAAAAAACTATTTAGAAAGCAAAGTGGGACATTTAAAACACTGCAAACAGTTTGGGAAATCCAACTGTCTGATGTGATTTCTTTTTAAAACTATCTTTCTTCTGGAGTAGTTGTCTATTTTGTTATGATGTATCTAGAAAAAAATTCTTTGTGATCAGTTTTGTTCTTTTTCCCTCTCTCCTCCTCTGTTTCATGTATTTGGCTAATTTTTCAGATCCTTTTCTTTATTTTACTTTCTTTTTTCTTTTTTTTTGGCTGTACCCACTTGCGGGATCTTAGTTCCCTGACCAGGGATCGAACCCATGCCCCCTGCATTGGAAGCGTGGATTCCTAACCACTGGACCACAAGGGAATTCCCCAGATCCTTTTCTTAACAGTTTTAAATTTTAAAAATCCCCCTTGATGTTTTTAGATTATAAATTATAGAATTTTAGGACAAAAAGGGTCTTTAGGAGTCACTCACTTGCTAAATAAGCATCTTGTTGTGGTATGACGTTACTGGCACTTGTTAGAATAACTTTTCTGTTTTATTTGTTTTTTCCAGTTTCACCCAACTTCTCCTGTGATGTCCTTTGACAGGAAGTAGAATTAAATTAAGTGTCTTTTTCACGCTGGGTATGGTGTTAGGCGCATTTTATATGTTATCACCTTTAAGCCCAACAAGACTGGGAGAAGCTTGTTTTACCTCTAGTATGTAGGTGAAGAAACTGGCAGTCAGAGAGGACAAGAGGTTTATTCCTGGTAACACCACAGTAGGGTAGTGGTGTAGACAAGATCCACACAGGCGGATCCCTTTGTTGCTTGGGAGCCATGTGCGGGGTTGCATTCTAGAATTCTCCCTGGGAAGCCCTGGCATTGCCTCTTGCCCCCTCACTGGTCAGAGTCAGTGAAGAGTGTTTGCCTCTCACTGTTGACAGCCCCAGGGAGCATGAACCTCAGAAAGCCAGACTCTGTCCTGGGGCTTTGATGGGAAAGTTAGAGGAGGGATGGGGAGAACACAGTCTCCAAGGGGCTGCAGTTTCTAGCGGGGGCAGCCTGGGGTAGGGGAGTAGCTGGAGAGGGCGTGGGCATTGGGTGGGCCCGTAGGAGGAGCTGGCCTGACGGAATATGTGTGTGTGTGTGTGTGTTGTGTGCTTGTGTGTGTATATGTGCACAAGTGCGAGGTTTCAGCACCTTTGTCCCCTGCAGGACTCATCCTTTCCCTCCTCTGCCAACCTACACTGCATTGGCCAGCTTGTGTAGTCCTTTAGAGTTGTGTATTGTTTGTCTTCCTCTGGAGGTTCTGCACCCTAAAAAATGGACCCTGCCTTGTGTCATGGTTACAGGTGTTGTTAAATGGCCTGCTTCAGAATGAGGCACAACAGCGTTATTCCCTAAGTCAGCTGTCTCCCCACCCTGTACCAGGGCAGCGTGGAGGTTAGGGCCTCTCCACTCAGGAGGTGGCAGGTTTAAGGTCTGAAGGGTAGGGACCTCCCTTGGGAAGTCCTGGGTTGCCACAGGGTCCTGGCACCCAGGGGCCTCGATGCACAAGGAAGCGACTCAAAGAGAGGAGCATCCTCAGAACCTCGTATCCCTCCTGGCATCACTCCAGTGCCCACGACTTTGCTTTGTTCTGTTTTGATCCTTTCATTTCTACCTTAGTACATCTGATATAAAATGCTTACTTTGGGGCTTCCCTGGTGGCACAGTGGTTGGGAGTCCGCCTGCCGATGCAGGGGACACGGGTTCGTGCCCCGGTCCGGGAAGATCCCACATGCCGCGGAGTGGCTGGGCCCACAGCAGTGAGAGGCCCGCATACCGCAAAAAAAAAAAAAAAAAAAAAAAAAAAAAGCTTCCTTCGGACCAAGGAAAGTACCATCAGACAGTGGAAAACAAATAGCCATGTGTGATTTTTTTTTTTAAGATGAAATTTGCATTATTTCACCATTTGGCTAGTATTCCCCCTCACAGGGCAGGGCCTGCATGTTTTGGAGCTTGATGTCAAGGAAAGCTGGCTATTTAATATTTTACCATCATGATCAGGAGGGTAGTGTTTGTGGAGCTTTTATTATGCGCCCTGCATAGGATTATCTCATTTAATCCTTGCAACAGTCCTGTGAATCAGGTATTATTATATCACTCCCTTTTTATAGATGAGGAAGTTGAAGCTCAGAGGAGTTAAGTAACTTGCCCAAAGCGCCCAGAACTGAAAAATGGCAGTGTTGGGAAGCTAGGAAGGAGATGGGGAATTGAAGGTACGTGTGTACTAAGTAATCTGTAGTAACACATCCTCAAAGCATAGAGTTAGGAGCCCGTGGGATGATTTAGTCTGACCATCTAATTTATAGATGAGAAACTGAGACCCAGAGAGGGAAAGTGAACTGGACATACACATTGACTTTCAGAAGCAGTGGTGTTAGGTGCAGCTCAACAAATACTAATATGTGTACTCATCACTGATGGGCGTACTTACTCCAGTGAGCGTCCGTACCTCTTCCCTCCCGCATCCCTGCAGATGGGCCCCTTTCCTGCCTTGGAGCACTTGACTTAGATCATCATTGGCATCCCCTCCCCAATCCCACAGGACCCAGCCCAACTCTCTTAGCGCCTGAAGACTCCCCTTACCTGGTTTTGGGTTCCCAAACTACAGGAGCTTTGAGTCTGAACGCTGGGTTCAAGTGCAGAAGCTGTAGAGAGGGACCAGCCAACAGTGGCCTGTGTTTTTGTAAATAAAATATTATGGAAGCACAGCCATGTCTGTTCATTTACATCCGTGGTTGCTTTTGTTCTGCAACGGCAGAGGTGAATAGTTGCAACAGGGACCGTGTGGCCTACAAAGACTAAATTTTTTTTTTTTTTTTTTTTGGCTGTGTCATGTGGCTCGTGGGATCTTAGTTCCCCGGCCAAGAATTGAACCCGTGCCCCGTGCTGTGGAAATGCCAACTCCTAACCACTGGACCACCAGGGAATTCCCAACAAAGACTAAAATAGTTACTCTGATCCTTTAAGAAAACGTTTACCAGTGCCTGCTGTAGAAGAATCAGTTAATGTTAAACCTCTGAAGCCAGACCACCTCAGATCTACCTTTCTGTGTCCGTAAGCTTTTGCTATAAAGTTTGGGGTCAGTGAGGGGACAGCAGAGGGAAGGGAGTGGCATATGTCCAGCAAGTTCCTTCACGTACCTTAATCAGTAGCTCTTAATACAAAGGCTCAAAGGTTGTACGTTCACCTGAGCACTGGATTTCCCCCTGCCTCCCAATCTGACCTAGTTACTCAAATCAAACCATCATTCTTCTCTTTTCTTTACCTGCCACTTCTAATCCATTGCCAGGTCCCATTGCTTCTCCAGATTACATCCCGAAGCTGCCCTCTCTTCTACGTCACTGCTGCCACCTGGTCACGTCGGGCCTGGGCTATGGCATCAGCTCATCACAGATCCCGGCAGGTCCTCTTCTGCTCCCAACCCTTTTATTTTTCACACAGCAGCAAGTTCCTGTCTTCCAACTCACAACTCTCTTTATTTCCTTCACAGCAGGCAGTACAGTCTGTCATGATCTTGCTTATTTATTTCTTGACTTACTTACCGTCTTCTTCCCCGTCCAGAATCCAAGCTTCAAGAGAGCAGTTGCCTTATTGTATTGTTCTGTATTCACTAATGTACCCCCATGGTGCCTGGCATACAGTGGGTACCATATGGGTGAGGGAATGGAAGAGGGTGGGTGGTGTTGGAAACATCCGTGGAAATGGCATATCAGAAACATCAAAAGGGATTGTTTGGAATTGACATGTATACACTGCTATATTTAAAATGGATAACCAGCAAGGACCTAGTGGACGGCACAGGGAACTCTGCTCAATATTATGTAACAACCTAAATGGGAAAACAATTTGAAAAAGAATAGATACATGTATATGTATAACGGAATCACTTTGCTGTACACCTGAAACGAACGCAGCATTGTTAATCATTATACTCCAGTACAAAATAAAGAGTTAAAAAAAGGTGGAGGGCATGGTTTCAGAGTCACCAGAAACACGTATCCAGCTCGCTGCTCCATTTTGCCATGGGTCCTGCCTCATTAACCCCCATCCCCAAGCATGGTCCCTCCCCTGTGAGTTGGGGGTCACATTGAGGGAGTCCTCCGTTACAGCTGGGAAAGGGCTTTATCCCTCAGAAGTGACGAGAAGGAAGAAAGTGGAAACCATTGCTCTAGAACAGTGTTTACCACCCTTTTTGGACCCAGATCCCCAGTAAGAAGTGTATGTTACTTTGTGATCCACTGTACACCAACACGCAGGTGTACTCACACACACATTTCACAAAATATTACTTTAGTACAGATGCTTTCTAAGCTGTTCTATTTGGTTCTAGTCTGTTCCATGAAGGCAGTGCTGGTTGTGACCCATTACATTGACTGCATGCCCCATTAATGTATCATGGGCCACATTTTGTAAACAATGTTTTAAAATACGGTTTATCCTCAGGGACAACCTAGTGAAGAGACCCGCAGTGAAGGCTGGATGTTTGGCAGACTGGCCAGTGCTGCCGTGCGGGTCTGCGGAGGTCCGGGAACAGGGAGAAATTCATGGGCTGCCGGGGATGCCCCTGGATCCAGACCTCTCAGGGAAAAAGCAGTTATCCTTAGAAGTTAGATTTAGGATTTAATTTAGTTGTTATTCTTATCTCTCTCTTTTTTTAAAACCCTTCTCACTAATCAGTTCTTTCTACAATATAGGTTCTCCTGGTCTTTTTTTTCCTGCTATGTACTGATGTTTTTATTGCTAACAAGGAATTGTCTATTATTCCCCAGGTGCTTTTTTTTTTTTTTTTTTTTTTTTTTTTTTGCGGTACACAGGCCTCTCAGTGTTGTGGCCTCTCCCGTTGCGGAGCACAGGCTCCGGACGCGCAGGCTCAGCGGCCGTGACTCACGGGCCCAGCCCCTCCGCGGCATGTGGGATCTTCCCGGACCGGGGCACGAACCCGGGTCACCCGGGTCGCCTGCATCGGTAGGCGGACTCTCAACCACTGCGCCACCAGGGAAGCCCCCCACCAGGTGCTTTTTAATTAAAACAACAACAACTTGGCTTCATCCGTATGTTTTTTTTTTTTTTTTTTTTTTTTTTTGCGGTACGCGGGCCTCTCACTGTTGTGGCCTCTCCCATTGCGGAGCACAGGCTCCGGACGCGCAGGCTCAGCGGCCATGGCTCACGGGCCCAGCCGCTCCGCGGCATGTGGGCTCTTCCCAGACCGGGGCACGAACCCATGCCCCTGCATCGGCAGGCGGACTCTCAACCACTGCGCCACCAGGGAAGCCCCATCCGTACGTTTTTACTCCTTTTTCCTTTTCACATTAGTTTTCTCAAACTCTGTGTGTGTGCACACACGCCCGTGCTCATGTAAGAAAGATCTTCCTTCACCTCTCCCTTCCTTCACAGACATGTTTTTGTCTTAAATATATATATATTTATATATATATAATATATAAAAACATATTTATAAATATGCATTTTATATATTATATATTTATAAGTATAGAAAATATGTATATTTATATATTTTATAAAAATATATTACCTATATAAATATATATAAATACTTTTCAAATATGAAAATGTGTCTATGAATAGAAATCTTTCTTTCCTTATTATCTTGAATTCCCTAACATTTAATGGTGCATGAGCCTCTCAGTTATTATGGTTCAAAAAAAGAAATCCATATTCTTTAGATGAGATGCAGATAATTCTGAAAGCTCTGACCCTCAAACTTATTATGCAACTCTAATCAAATTACACCCTTTTCTCCCCTGTTATGGGCATTAAATGTAATTTTTCCTGGCCGAATAAACTTGAGCATTCTCTGTTCTGCATAGTTCCATTTTAAAAGTTTTCAAGTCAACCTTTTTACTATTCTGAACTGTTACATGAAACCAACGAGAATGCTTGCAAATAAGATGCGGTGCCAGCCTCTTTCATGTTCCTTCCAAGCTCTGCCTAGAGCTCTCCACTGGAAAATCATTGGAGGGGTTTGAGGGATCTACAGTGTCCCCATAGGTGTGTCCTGAAGATGCTTTTTTGGCTTATTTTCTTCTCTCTGGAAATTCTGAGTGTGAGATACTGAAATGAGTGTTTGGTCTGTGAAAATCTATCACAGTTCCAGACCACGCTCACTGTAAAATGCAGAACTGATCAAGGTAGGAGCCGTGATGATCCCAAGCTCGGGCACGTTTCCTGCAGCGAAGATGCTGTGAATGTGTGCTGACCAAGTTTGGAATTAAACCTTAGCTTGGTGGTCACTGTGCGAAGACCCGAGCAAAAGAAAACTTCTAGTAGGGAAGTCAGAGTTGGCTTCCTGCGCAAGGGAGAAGTAACATGGAGTGAGAGATTCATAGGAGGGCGATGGGAGAGTGGGGTGGCAATAAAGTGAGGCGTCTTAGAAAGTAGGAAAGCTCTCCAGAGTGCACTTGCTGAGCCGGGACCAATGGCACTCCTGTAGATTAATACTTAGTCCTCACGTGGAAGGTCGGCTTGCTGGAGGCCCCACCCACTGCCTCTGTTGGAATTTGGTGATTCTTTCATGATGGGAAAATCAGATGTGGAAAGCATGGTGCAGCCAGCTTTGCCTTCTTTCTTCTGTCCAAAAGGAGCTGTTCGTGGTCCCCTCCGCCCTCCGCCATCTATCGAATGCCTATACATTCTCCACTGTTCTAGGTGTTTCCTGTCATGTGCACCGCACACCTTTCTCTAAGTGGGTCTTTATTTTGTCCCTGAGGAAGCCTGGACTTTCTAGGGGACCCTGATTTGCCCAAGGCCACACAGGAAACATCTGTCTGGCTTTAGAACTCCCATTCTTACTATAGCTCGGCCTGCCTCTTGTACCTGCACCCCAATCCTGCGGGGTTTTCCCCTTTTTCTTCTGGTAAATAGTAGTGTAGTATAATAAACAAGATGCTAAGGATTAGGAGAAACCACCTTCTTGCCTTATTGTTATTTCCCTTCATTTGTTTGTCATATTTTTATTCCCTGTAAGGTTAAACGGCCCTACCCTGAAAGCCACCTTGATGGAAACAGAAGCCCTGTGTGGTTCCCAGAACCAGGGTAATCTCACTGCAGAAACGTTTGGGTTGCACATGGGCCCTGGCCCTCCAACTAGCTAGTTGGGAGCCTTGTCTTCAAGGGGATTGGAAAGGGAGTCCCACTGGCACAGGGCTCAACAGGGAGCCTTTGATGGACTCAGGCCAGGACCCCTGCTGCCGAGGAGTTGACTGGCTTTTGTGGTTTGCTTTACATTACCCAGATTTGGTAGTTACTGGTCTTCCCCCACGCCTCTCAGCATCTTGGCTTTTGCTTTCTTCTAAAAAGTGTGCTGCACAGCTTTTTTCCAAAGGACAGAATGGAAGGTCCAGGGCTGATCATTGGTGGCCTTGCCTGCTTTACCCAGAAAGTGTCATTAGTCCCCCTTCTGGGCTTGAAAATGTACGCATGGAAGGAAAAGACCATGTAGGGTGTTGAGTTTTCTAAAGTTGAAATCTTTCATTTCTTTAAGCATCGGGTGGTTAAGCTGGGAGCTTTGGTGTTTAGCCCAGGCAGGTTGGCCTGACTGGGACTGTGTTTGGGGTCAGGCCTGCACTTGGGGGTCGGGTGCGGGGAGCAGCGGTTGGGGGGGAGCAGAGGCTGTAGCCCTGGACCTTGGCTTTGAGCCATTCCCTGTGCTGAGTGCGTCGGTGGTGTTGATAGTAAAGAATTTTAAGGGGTTCTGTGAATAAGTTTGTAAGTAAACTATCTGATAAGCTGATGACTGAAATACAAATTTTTAAAACTTTAAAGGTTTTAGGAATAATTTATTTTTAGTTCTCCTTCTAAGGGATTTTCTTGGACTTTGCCCCCTGCATAATAGTTAAATGATTTTCTTGTTTGCTTTCTAAGTCTTCCTGTAGTATAATAGTTGTGAAAATTAGCGAGTCGTTGGCTGGAAGCTTGGGGTGGGTGTGGGTTTATATAATTTGACTTCTTTTCTCTCCAAATCAGTAAATGTTTACAAATGACCTTATCAAGCAGCTGGGGTACATTCGGTCACTTGAAAGCGAGCAGTCAGAACAGTGACTGCCCGTCATACCAGCCTGCCGCCAGATCCAGCGGGCCTCAGAGGCAGGTCTTACATTTGTTTTATAAAATGCTGTGTGCCCAGAACGAAAGCGTCCAGCTGAAAGTGGGCCTCCGAGCAAATCTCCCTCTTTCCATGGAACCAGTTTGATAAAATTTGTCTTTTAAAATTTCTGACTTCTGAAGATTCAGGTCTGGAGCAAAATCCAGAATGGAGGATATCAAAAAATAAGTCCTGGATTCTGGCTAAGGTTTACCACTGCTGCCTGAGTTCTTTTGTTTCTTTGGGAAGGTCATTACAGAATTCCATTTGAAGCTTAAATGTCATTCTTTTGTTAAGTAGGAAAAAACAAGTGGATTACTTTTCTGTTTTTGTAAAGTGGCACCGATGTAATATGGTTTGAAAACATAACCCTCGAATTTTTAAAGCAGAGACAGTTTTGAGGGTGTCTCTGCCCTCTTTTTCTCTCAACCCTTGATACCTGACAAATTTAAAACTCACTTTTTAAAGGGAATACATATGTTTTTCAAAGTTGACACTGAAAAATAATAAGGGAACTGAGGGTTTTGGTCAGTAGGATATGAAAATTACAATATTACTGTAGCAACATCACCTGGAAATAACATATTCATTTTGTTAAACTTAATGTGAATACACAGAAGCGCACTGCCTGGTGTTCTGTTGTCAGAGCACAATAGTACGGTAGTTAAGGCTGGCAGACAGTTAACAAAGAAGTGAGAGGCTTTTCAAAATCAGTAACTTTGATGAGAGTGATACATCTACTTACTGCACAGTGGGTACTGTCTCTGTATTAATCACTTTTGTATTTTATTGTTCTTTGCAGAGTATCGGGAAAGGGTCGTTGTGGTGCATAGACCCAGAGTATAGACAAAATCTAATTCAGGCTTTGAAAAAGACACCTTATCACCCACACTCGAATGTGTTCAATACACCTCCCGCCTCTCCTCAGGCATATCAAAGGTAAGCCATTCAGACTTCTTTTGTTTTGGGGTTTGTTTGTTTGTTGTCTACTGAAGTTGCATTATTTTGGCAGAGACAGGCACTGAAACGAATTTAATAGGCTGTATGATTTTAAAAATAACTGTAGATAAATGAGAAGGAAGTTAAGTATTCTTGGAGGCATATCCAATTGTTTTTTCTGCAAACCTTACCGCTTCTGCTGCTTGGGACGAATGTGTCTCCTTCCAGAAGCCTTCATGGTGGGTGAAATACTGTCTTCCTGGGTAGAAACATTTACAAAGGAAAGTTGTCAGCTTTAACATCTCAGAGTGTGGCCGTTTGCCGGGATGAGAGTCCAGGAATGCGTCGGGTAAGCGATTCCAACTTCCCATCCTCCAAGCCAGAGTGTCTCCAGTGTTTCACTGAAGGATGCACAGAGTTGTTGCCGTTCCCTGTCTCCATGTACACGGTGCTCCAGAGTGATCGTTTTGTTGTGGTTACTTGGTGTTTACCTCTTCAAGGAAAACAGCAAAGAACAGTAGAGACTAGGATTGCGCCTCACATGCCCATTTGTTTTGAGACAGTGAGGTCATGGGTGCCATTTTTACAGAGATAGAATTGGAGGGGAGGATATGCAACCTGTCACTTAAAAAAAAATAGGTTACTGTTAGAGTCTAAAACAATAGCCATATAAAACAGAACCAGTTTTTAAAATTGATTTTCTCTTGCATAGTGTTTTGGTTTGAAATCTATCCCTCAACTCTACAAAAAAAAATTATTTTTCTTTAACGTATAGAGATGTTTCTATTGTCACCACTCAGTTAAGAGAATGATCCTTGGACTACAAGTTTACGTCAATGAGGAAAGGCGTGAATTCATAGATGTCGGTAGTTTCACAGTCTGTGTCATTGCGGATTCTTTCCCTAGTCTGGTGTTTGTTCTGCAGAAGGGAGCACAAAGTGATCCTCTGAAACAGCATTAATGAAGTTCTTGTGCATCTCAGTTGAGAAGCATTCCATCACAGGCCTTAGACAATCAGTCTTCAGCAAGAGACGGGGAGGAACAGCTGGGCTCTCTGAGAAGACTGCTGTATGTCTGCCTTCGCTAGGCGATTAGCGTGATGGTAGCCATAGCAACGGCAACATCTCCATAGTAACACGTAGCCGAGACAGGTGCAGTTGCATCACAAGGCTGTTTGTTGCCTGGCGAAAGGACAGGCCATTAGTACTTAGATATGGGCTGTTGCCTTAGAAACAAATAACCCTACATAGCAACTACAGTTGGCTTGAAAGATTTGGGGGCAAAAAAGGTTGTAGCAGCTTTTGTCTATGTTCATAAAAATCAGTGGAAGCATACTTTATTGGAAATGACAACTTGAGGTCATATAGCTGTAGGAGATAAAATGGGATTTTCCAAAGCAGCCCAGCCAGCATTGTAGAAATGTCCAGAAGGGCAGAGCCATATGCTTGGTTTTCTCCTTGTGGCCGTAACCACTCCTGAAATGGGAGAAAACTGGGTTTGGAGTGGAGACTTACTGATATGCAGGGTTGATGGGGGAGGGGATGACCCTCATTATTGGAATAATTCCCAGATTCTCATGTTCCTTTGTCATTCTGCTCCCCTCACCCTCCACACCCCACAGAAAACCCTTCACTTTCCTCCCAGTTTGTACCTCGGAAGTATTTCATATCCTTTTGCCTCTAAGAAGTTAAGAACATAAGTGTGATTCACTGGGTCATATCACTGGTTCATTTAGACCAGTATTTTGTTGCCAAACGTGACCCCAAGGGAAACACAGTAATTATTTAATAATTTGAAGGATTATAGTAGAGCTCTAGAGGTTGCAAGAGGAATGCATACTCAGGCGAGAGGCTTTATGAGCTGGCCTAAGCCTAATGACTTCATTTGATTTTTTTAATACAGGAATAAAAATGCAGATGAACTGCAACTTTTGTAATGAAAATAATTTCCAAACGAAAACTTCAGATCCCAGTCTGTTACATCCAGTTCCTCTTCTCCCAGTTGACTGAGGGGAAAAAAAAAGTTTCTGCCTCTACCCATGCGGGAGCTTAGATTTCACCTCCATAAAGATTACTGGAGGCTCCCCTGGTGGCGCAGTGGTTGAGAGTCCGCCTGCCGATTCCGGGGACACGGGTTCGTGCCCCGGTCCGGGAAGATCCCACATGCCGTGGAGTGGCTGGGCCCGTGAGCCATGGCCCCTGAGCCTGTGCGTCCGGAGCCTGTGCTCCGCAACGGGAGAGGCCACAGCAGTGAGAGGCCCGCGTACCGCAAAAAAAAAAAAAAAAAGATTACTGGATGTGGAGTGAGAAGACAGACCAGATTTCAGCCTGCCTCTTCCATGTCTTAACTATAAGAACAAGTCACTTTCTCTTTCCCGGGGACTATAGTTCCTTCATCTGAAAGCTTAGAGTTTGCTTCAGTATCCTGTAGTGTGTAAAATTGTACTAAGGGTCCTAAATGCTGGATGATTGTATAATATTCGTATAGCTGACAGTGATGTAGTCAGTTCTGTTCTAAGCCATCGGGCCACTTGTGGATGTGACTTAGGGAAGGTGGAAGTGGGACAAAGCGAGTCATAAAAAAGGGACCACAAATGATGACCTGCCACGATCTGGCTGGGTCCTCTGTGATGCAGGGAATCACCTGTCTGCCCCGCAGGATTGCTGTGAGGGGCACCTGGCAAGTGCTTGGATTTCACAGAGCTGGTACTTAGCATGCTGAAGATGGTGATTATACTAGATGGGTGGTTATTGCTAGTACTTGCAGGTGTGCTTGGCAAGTAGTGCTCTGAACCAAGCTGCAGGTGGCTAGAAACTCTGCAGGGAAAATGAAGCATCTGAAAACACTGACCCCGAAACTTTGTTCACGTCCAAATATGATGCTCCACACTGCCACACGGAGACTTGTGCCCCTGTTTTCCAGTATACCCTTTTGAATATTTGTTAGAAGCATCACTGTGATCTCTGCCTTCATCTTCACTGTGTGCTGCACTTTGTTCTTCCTGTGTGCCGTGTCCAAATTTCCCTTTTTTATAAGGACATCCGTTATACGGGATTAGGGGACTACCCTATTCAGTTTGATCTAATCTTTTTTTTTTTTTTTTTGCGGTACACGGACCTCTCACCGCTGTGGCCTCTCCCGTTGTGGAGCACAGGCTCCGGACGCGCAGGCTCAGTGGCCATGGCTCACGAGCCCAACCGCTCTGCGGCATGTGGGATCCTCCCGGACCAGGGCACGAACCCGTGTCCCCTGCATCGGCAGACAGACTCTCAATCACTGCGCCACCAGGGAAGCCCAAAACCCTTTTCTTAAGTAAGGCATTTCACTAATAAAAATATGGAGAAGCAGAAAGTTAGGAAGTGTTCCGAAAACAAGGATGTAAAAAGCATACCAGAACCACCCTGAATTTGCTCCCAGTGGCCAAAGCTGGGACTATATGAACAACAAATAAATAACATAGCATTGGGATATAACCCCAAATATAAAATACATGTCTGTGAATCCATACTGATATAAATAAATGCTCAAATAAATAAATGAGCGTAGAGACAAATTTCCCATACGGAAGAATTCTAAATAATTTATGTAGATCTTCATCCATTCAAGGAGTGGGAGTTTAACTCCCCACCCCTTGAGTGGCTGCACTTAATGACTTACTTCCAAAGAGCAGAGTGTGGAAAGGGGGTGGAAAAGAAAGTTTATGGTGGAAAACCTGGCAAACACTACCTTGGCCAGGTGGTCAAAGCTAACAGCATCTGTGATGTGAAGTTGACAAGATGTACCTGTGATAACGATGTCAAGAAATGATCACTTCACCTTTGTTGTCCTCCTCCCCCAAATCCCTAACTTCTCTGTAATCAGAGAAAAACATTAGGCAAGGTTTTGTCCCTAAGTTGTGTGTGTGGGGGATGTTCTTAAAAATACCTGACTAATTGTCTTCAAACCTGTCAGGTCATCAAAAACAAGGAAAGTCTGAGAAACTGTTACAGACCAGAGGCTACGAAGACATGGTGAGACATGGTGACTAAATGGGTAATGGGATCTCTTGGATAGGTTCCTGGAACAGAAAAAGGACATTAGGGAAAAACTAGTGAAATAGGAATAAAGTGTGCAGTTCAGTTAATAACATATCAGTGTTGGTTCCTTAGTTGTGACAAATGTACCTTAGTAACCTAAGGTGTTAACCTTGGGCAAACTGAGTGTAGGGTCTGTGAGAACTCTCTGCACTGTCTCTGTAACTTTTCTGTTAAAGAAAAAGCAGTCCCCGATGCACAGACTGGTTGAGTTTATCAGTTTAAAATAACCACGTCCCTTTTGTTGTAATGGAAAGTAAAAATCGCTACATCGCTGAGCAGTTTGCCTGACCCATTTGGAGTCTGTCTCTGTCATGTTACAAGACAACTGAAGAGCTGATGAGGACCAGGAGCTCTTGCTTTTACCTCATTCTCCCTAGGATCTGCTGAGCCGTACAAGGGGCTTGGCTGTAAGTTGGCTCTTACAGTTCTTGGAACTCTATTTCTGTGAAATGGCGCTCAACTGTGCTTGGTAGGGCCCCCGAGGCCAAGCTGCCCATGCCAAATCAGCTTCTTTTTGTTCCCAGCTTTTGCCAGTGTGACTTTCAGACTCTAGGTCTGGAAAGAGGAGGGAGGATGGCGGAGTTGGGTTTCTTGCCCATACGTCTTCAGAAAAGTCCTATTATCTGGTTTAATGGTTTTGTTGCCTATGCCCCTCTTTTGTGGATGTGGGATTTCTTATTAATGGATATGCATATTTTAATGCTTTTGATATAGATATTGCCAATTTGCCTTCCAATTTTAGACTCTGTTCCAATCTACACTCCCACCAACTTTTTAGGAATTTTCCCTTTTCTAATCTTTATCTGTGTCTGATGGTTAAATAAACAGCTCCCCAGTGGGTGACCTTGGCTTTTATGATTTTGATACTTTATAGTGGGGGCCCTTAAACTTGATGATACTCAATTCATACCCCTTAAATAGTGGGCACCCCAAGACAATGTTTATGACAACAGATTGTTTTCAAAAGTTATGTATAGGGTCTTATGTAGCATCCTCTCCAGGATAGGCACCAATCCAAAATCAGTTTACAGAAAAAAAGTTTCAATCATCTCTCACCATAGGCGGGAACAGGTTTTATGATGACTCAAACAGGATGGTTTATAGAGAGTTTCCTGGATGATCATTTTTTCAGAGAAGGGAAATTTAGTAAAATATACCTAATTTGGAAGCCAGAGCCACTATAGTTTTATGCTTCCTTGGTACCTCCAAAGAAATCTCAGCATCTTATCTGCCTCTGGTCTATGTGATGGGGCAGCCATGGTTGGGCTTTAGAGGAACATAAACCCTGATTGAGGGGACTTCTGTTCCCCAATGCACCTTTCACTTTTTGCTTAAATATCTTTAAAAATAATGACAACTTATTTTATATTTTATATAAAGTATTGTAGCCTAACATGTACAAAGTTAGAAAAATCCATAAGACTTTTATTTGCTGATCTAGGCCTGAAGATTTATTTTTTGGAAGACTTTAAAGTTTAAAACATTTCAAGAAAGTTTCTGTTGCTCTCACCTATTTTTTTTTTTTTAAAGAAAATTCTGAACATTTAAGCTTATCATTTAGCTCCTTATGTTTCTTTTTGCTTCTTCAGAGCAGTTTAATGAGCCGCAAAAGATACGTTAATGACCTCTCCAAAGGTTTTGGCCTTTCAGATATTGAGGGTCTTAATGAAAATGGCTGATTTTAGTGCTGACTCACCAAAAGGTTTTATTTTTATCTTGCCTGCTGCCCTATTCATGTGCTTTGAGCTTATTCTTTATAATTTTAAAAAATGCCTACATAGCAGAACAATACTGCTAAGGATATAGAAATTGTACAGAGTGGTCAGAGTATATGTTTGAATTAAGGAAATCATCAGGGATTCCTCACCAGGTAAGTAAGCGTTGGCCGAAGGAGAGACCTGATGATGGCAGATGGGGGATTGCATTGGGAGGAGGTAGGGAAGGTGGGGTGTTTAGGGAACTCATCCTTTTAGACAATTAAAAGATTAGAAAATCCTTACAGTGTTAAGCTTGTTAACATAACCATGTTAATTCCCCCACTAAAATGCTGAATTTGTACACAGCAAGGAATAGCTTATTCATTGCTTGGATAACATCCAATAATTTTTTAACTTATAAGACATCTTTCATTCCAGTTATTCAAAGTGGTATGCATTTAACTGTTGGCAGAAGAACTGCAAAGCCACAATAAAATCAGTTTTAACTTGTATTAAAGGGGTTTGTTAGATTGTTGTGTTGTTGCAACTTTTAATTCAGTCAAGTATAAAGAATGAATGTGAGGATTTAGATTAGTTACATCATTATTACACATTACACGCCTTGTATTTACTTGTAAGCAACATATTTGATGGAAACCATGAATAGTTTTTTAAAAGCTCCTCATATACAATACACTTACTTGTGTAAGTGTAATTAAAAAGGGTGAGGTATTAGGTATTTTGAAAGCATATGCGTTAAACTGCAACATTATGCTTAATTTTTTAAAGGACAATATTCTTTTAAATTTTAAAAACCATTTAAAATCAGTGTGAAGCTTCATTGTGCTAAATATATTGAAGGATGTGCTAAATTAATGTGGTAAAATGAATATGGGATTGAATGACAAGATTTTCTAATAATAGTACTTTGAAGTACAAACTTTGTTTTGTTAAAAAATTGGAGGAGACATCATAGAAAAGGCTTACAATTGTAGGGGTTCACTCTGATATATAAAAAACAATGCTCATTTAGTGTGAGTTTTAAAAATCCATGAGTTAGGGCTTCCCTGGTGGCGCAGTGGTTGGGAGTCCGCCTGCCAATGCAGGGGACGCGGGTTCACGTGTCCCGGTCCGGGAAGATCCCACATGCTGCGGAGTGTCTGGGCCCGTGAGCCATGGCCGTTGGGCCTGTGCATCCGGAGCCTGTGCTCCGCAGGGGGAGAGGCCACGGCAGTGAGAGGCCCGCGTACCAAAAAAAAAAAAAAAAAAAATTCATGAGTTAGCTATGATTTTCTTTGCATATCAAATCATATTGTCTATTGACTTCCATTCTATTTTCTGAGTTGGTCTCGGAATGTATATATATATATATGTTTTTGGTTTTTTTTTTTGCGGTACGCGGGCCCTCTCACTGTTGTGGCCTCTCCCGTTGCGGAGGACAGGCTCCGGACACGCAGGCTCAGCGGCCGTGGCTCACGGGCCCAGCCACTCCGCGGCATGTGGGATCTTCCCACAGTGGGGCACGAACCCTTGTCCCCTGCATCGGCAGGCGGACTCTCAACCACTGCGCCACCAGGGAAGCCCCTATCTCGGGATATTTTTAACCTCAGCGTTTTGCCTGCAGTATGTTGTCCATTGTACATTTCATCCTCATTTCATCCTCCGTTATTTTATTTAAATGGAAAATAATCTCTGTTATCTTTGAGCTCTTATGTACTAGGTGTATTGTATGAATATAGTGCCCAGTCATCCAATTTCATCCTGTTTTCACACTCACTTTGAAAGCTGAATGTTTAAGCAGCCGGGCTGATAATATCTATTTTACTCAGGTGCGGAGTGAAACTCATGGCCAGGAGAGAGCCAAGCTGAGTTCTTTTTCATCCTCTGAACTCTTGGGGTGCCCTCAGTCCCTGGTTGGTATTCTGTCAGCAGAAGTGTTAGGATCTCTTTAAATCTGCTACTGATAAATTTCTCTTGATCTAACTACTGAGATAATGGATAAGAAAGGGGTTCTGTGTCCCTGATTCCTGGTTAGAAAGTTGAAGTGTTGATGGACTCAGCAGGAGTCCAGGGTCTTTACCGATTTGCTTCCTGTTTATTTGCATCTCCAAATAGCCAGCAGAGGACCTGGCAAATTCCTGGTCAGAGCATCTTAGGGGCCGACCTGCATTCTGCATGTTTGTCAACCCCCTCACCTTCTCAGAGGGGGAGAAATTGATTTACATGTTAGAAATATGAAAGCTGTCAAAAACGCATGCAGTCAGTCATGTACAACATGAGACAACAGACTGCACACTCGCTTTTGCAGCAGGGTAAAATCGGCAAATTTTTAAAAAAATTTTTATTGGAGTATAGTTGCTTTACAATGTTGTGTTAGTTTCTACTGTACAGCAAAGTGAATCAGCCACATATATATCTCCCCTCTTTTTTGGATTTCCTTCACGTTTAGGGCACCCAGAGCATTGAGGACAGTTCCCTATATAGTAGGTTCTCACTAGTTGTCTAAAAATGGGCAAATTTTTCATCACCATAGAAAATTAAAACCAACCACTGCCATTTCTAAGACTCCTCTTTCTCCAACTTCTGGTTACACTAAACACTCCTGGATTTTATAGACTGAAAAGGAGGGGGATTAAGAAGTCGAGACCTCATATAATTAGATTAGACAGTGGAACCCAACATTCATAAAAGATTTGAGGAAGGAAGAATGGGGGTGGGGAGAATTCGTGTACTATAAGTGCGTCAGCTGTGAATTAATGTTGGTCAAAAGTGTACTGTAAGTAGTTTCAGGTTATATTAATAAAAGGTGAGTATTTGAACAAGTGATATGATGACCAGTAATTCCCACTTTCAGTGTAGACCAGACCTCACTGCGATGTCTCTGACCAGGTGGGAGGGGGACTTTAAGATAATGAGAAAAGCGGTGAGGCTGATGGAAGAGCTGGAAATGTGTGATCTGGAGAAAATACTTTCAGAAGATCAGCATGCCAGCCGTCTTCAACTTCTGCTAGGAGGGATTTGGGTCCAGTGGGTTGAAGTTATAGAAAGAAAGATTTGGGGACACTTCAAAAAGATCTCTCCAACAGAACAGCATCTGACAATGTCAGACACATACCAGGATCTGGGTAACTGTTTGGGTGGATGGGTAACTGTTTGGTTGGGTAACTGTTTGGGTGGGTAACTGTTTGGGTGGGTAAGTGTTTGGGTGGATGGGTAACTGTTTGGATGGGTAAGTGTTTGGGTGGGTAAATGTTTGGGTGGGTGGGTAACTGTTTGGGTGGGCAAGTGTTTAGGTGGATGGGTAACTGTTTGGGTGGGTAAGTATTTGGGTGGGTAACTGGGTGGATGGGTAACTGTTTGGGTGGGTAAGTGTTTGGGTGGGTAAGTGTTTGGGTGGATGGGTAAGTGTTTGGGTGGGTAAGTGTTTGGGTAGTGTGTGAACCAGCTACTCTTGGGATGCTAGTCAAATTGAGATGCCCAGCTGCCAGGGTCCCTTGAAGAGATTTAATTATTGCTGGGAGAATTGCAAGGTCACCCCTTCCAGCTCTTGCAAGGTTCTGTTTCTAAGTCTGTTGAACTGCCAGCATAGGAGAGTAATGGAATATCACTTGGTAGCGTGGTGTTTGTATTCTCCAAGCCCACAGTGTGGTTGGAGACAAAACACAGGGAAGATATGCATGGCTTTGTTACTCAGAAATGAGAGGTCAGATTCTTCTCCTGAAATTGTTAAGTCCAGATTTCAAGGCCATAATGGGACTAATTTAGTTACTCTTCATTCTGTGTCACCCAGTATTTTGATTCCTGCCCTATAATTACCTCTCTTGTTTTAGTGACACTTCTTTGCATTTCCTTCCGTGTGAAGAAAATTATCACTGTGGTGTTTTGCCAAGCAGAAGATCATTTCCAAAAGCTGTCCATCAAATCATCCAGACCTTCCTCCTATTGTTTATCCACAGAATTAACGAGAGCAACACCCACCCTTTGTATAAATCTCTGTGGAAGAGCCAAACCCCTGTCCTTATTCTGTGGTATCACATGTTTTGGGCCGGTCTCTGGTCACATTCTTAACCTTTTGTTTTTTCTTACGTAAGGGCCACATCGCGTTATTTGTCACACCATCTTTGAGACTCTGCTGTGTATGTGAAAGGTGCAGGAAGAGTGTGAGAAGCATCACACGTTAATCCCACATTAATTGCTAACTCTTGCTGATTTTTCATTCATCTGGAGACAGCATCCATAAACCCTTTAGACACATTTCTTAATCCTTATCTTCTTAGATTGAGTTGCTTAATCACAATAGTCCAAGTAGAGACATGTATACGGTATGTTTATCTACTTTAAATGGAAAGTTTTGGTCAAAGTCTGTTAGCCACCCATATCTCTCTAACACACTTAGTACCCCCCCCCGCCGCCAACACACACCACCCACCACCCCCATCTAGCTTGGCAAGAATAAAAGTGAGTGGAAAAAAAAAACATTCAGAGGAAACAAGTAGGAGTTTAGTGGCTTTCTCTTCCTACTCCTCCTCTTCCTCCACCCTTCCCCCTCCCCTTTCCTCCTCTTCCTCCACACCTCCCTCTCCCCCTCTTCCTTTTCCTCTTCCTCCACCCTCCCCTCCCCATCCCCTTTCCTCCTGTTCCTCCACCCTCCCCTCCCCCTCCCCTTGCCTCCTCTTCCTCCACCCTCCCCTCCCCCTCCCCTTGCCTCCTCTTCCTCCACCCTCCCTCTCCCCCTCTTCCTCTTTCTTCTCTTCTTCCTGTCCCTTTCCCTCTGCAATTGTGGGACTTTCAGTGAAATGATTTTTTTAAATGATAAAGAGAGCAGAGTTTAGTATCTTAGGATTCCTTTGACCTAGAAATTGACTCCCTCCTCCCCCCCATTTCCTTTTCTGCTTGTAGAGAAATTGAGGAACATAGAGAGATTCCCCCCCTTTTAAACTTTCCAGCAGAAAACCACTGGAAGTGGGTGTTCTGATGGGCTTTGGTGAGTTCCTCAGGCCCACAGCCCCCTGCCTGGCCTCATGTCCGCCCACACTTGCTGGGGAATGGACCCTAGCTGGTCCTGAAGGTGGATGGATGGGTCCAGCAGCTGTGACGTCCTCAGGAGGAAGAGGCAAGTCTGGAACAACAGCAAGAAAGCAGAAAAACGAAAAAGAGCTAAAGACCTTAAGGTCTCAGAGCGGGGTGCTGGCGTCCCCGACCCTCCCCACCTGTCAGAATCCTGCCCTGTGGTAGACCAGAAGTCACACAAGGTGACTTGTATCTGATGAGCTTTGGTGCCCTTGGGCAGGTCCTTCTGCCTCCCTGGGCCTCAGCTCCTCATGTGCAACAAGGCACACCAGGGAGCACAGCCTGAGAGCCCCACTTGACCATCCCCAGGCTCCCTCCCAGCTCCTGCAGGCTGACCACCATCAAACCAGGCCTAGAGCAAATCCCAGTACGTCTCAGAAAGATGCGGGTTAGAACCTTGCCTGGGCCACTCTCTATCTGTATGATCTTGGCCAAGTTACATTTTGTCATTCCTGTTGTGGCCTAAGAATACCTATCTTGGGACTTCCCTGGCGGTCCAGTGGATAAGACTCTGAGCTTCCACTGCAGGGGGCACGGGTTCGATCCCTGGTTGGGGAACTAAGAAACTAAGGTCCCGAATGCTGCGTGGCGTGGCCAAAAAAGAAGAAGAAAAAAAAGAATACCTGTCTCAAAGGGGTGCCCTGGGTATTAAATTAAGTAAAGGGCTGTATCAAATGCATTTGTGCCTGGCCCATGGAAAATCAATGCATTTTAATTTCTCCTTCCTCACCTTCGCAAGACTCTCTTTTGGTAATTGTATAGTCTTGTTTTTACACACGCTGCATACCAATTTGGCCCCTAAATATTGGTTTGCATTGTAAGGCATCTTTTTATATATTATCTTCTGTAGTTTCCACTAGATTTAAGATCTGTGAAAACCAGGATTCTTTTAGAGTTCTCTCTCCCTGTGCTTTAACCCTGCATACAGGTGTTATTCAATAGATATTTATCAATGATTTCCCTTAGATAGCAGAGTGCAGATTATGAGAATAGTGCAAACCTATTCTTCTAGTTGCTCAGGGATGCCCCGGAATAATTGTAATGCCCTCCCTCCCTTTACTGTCATGAGGCAAGGGACATATGGGGTGGGGGGCAGCTCACTCTGTATCCCTTCCCTCTGACGATAATTTAGCGGGTTTGCAGTGTTTGTGTCTCTGGCCTTCCATCTCCTTCCCCATCTGTCTGTCAAGGCCCTGGTGTACCTCTGGGTATCACAAAGCCTGACTCTTTGGACCGGGTCATTCTTGAAGCCTAAGGGACCCATCAGGTGACTCTGTGATGGAAAGGTTATAAATTCCAGACTGTTGACTCCAAGGCACCAAATGTTGTCAGAGGTCTACACATTTTGCAGCTGCCATAGAAAATTCAAATGCGTGTAAGGTGGTGCCAGCCAGGAATCGCTCTCGCTTTGTCTCATTCATTATCCCTTTGAAAAGAAGCCTCCCTCTGCTCCTTACTGAAAGGAAACTTCCTCTGAACACTTAACTGCAGAACAGGCACTTGGGCTCCCCCTTCCCTAATCATAATGGGAAAAGTTTTCACCGCAGGCCGGCCAAAACACTCAATTGTGTGCATTCTCTACCAGATACATAATCCGTGTTTAAATCTCTTGGCAGTAACTCATTAGTTTTTCCCCCTACATTCTTTTCTTCTTTGATGAGAACAAAGCCCGTCTCCCCCCTGCCCCAGATCTTGCTTCTTTCTCCCAGGAAATCTCACTGTTGCCCTTTCATCCCTCAAGAAGAAAGTCACCCAAATGTTATCCCTCCCTCCCTGCTAAAAGATGATCTGGATTCTTTGTACTTGAAAATCCGTGTTCAGAACTCACAAATAGGTGATACCACAGGCCCTGGATTCTGCAGGAGGTGTTCTGGCCGTAGATCATGGCCTGACTCTGAGGACCCCCTCACTTGAGCAGTGCCTCCTTCAAGCTCTGTAATGGGCTGTTCTTGAGAAAGACAGGGTGGGGCATATGGTAACTCCAATGGAATTTTATTATTTAAGCCCTTTGAAGTTCCCTCTTTCTAACCCCCTCTTACCGTCCCCTCTTAGATGCGGAATATTCTGTCATCACTGTTGTTGAAGTCAAAGTTATAGGAGAAGCACCGTGAATTTCTCTAATACAACTCTTTGATGCAGAGTCAAGCAAAAATCTCTTTCCACCCGATATTCCAAACTTCTACGAAAAAACTATGTAATGGATGTGAGCTCTTTAGCACTATAGGATTACAGGCAGACCTTGGAGATATTGTGGGTTTGGTTCCAGACCACTGCAATAAAGGGAATATCGCAATAAAGTGAGTCATAGGAATTTCTTGGTTTCCCGGTGCTTATAAAAGTTATATTTATACTCTGCTGTTGTCTAGTAAGTGTGCAATAGCATTATGTCTAAAAACAATGTATATACCTTAACTTAAAAGTTCTTTACTGATAAAAAATACTATCATCTGAGTCTTCAGTGAGTCATAGTATGTATGAACATCAAAGATCACTGATTACCATAACAAATATAATAATAACGAGAAAGTTTGAAATATTGTGAGAATTACCAAAATGTGACACAGAGACACAAAGTGAGCAAATGCTTTTGGAAAAATGGCACTGATCGATCTGCTCAATTCAGGGTTGCCACAAACCTTCAATCTGTAAAAAATGCAACTGTCTGCAACATGCAGTCACGTGAAGCGCAATAAAACGAAGTATGCCTATATAAAGAATTTAAAATTTAATTAGTTCCTCCTGCACTGAACCCTAAATCAAGGCAGAAAACCAAGCATTTATTGAGCATCTACAGTGTACCAGGCTTAGTATTAACAGACATCGTGTATGCAATCTGTCTTAATTCTTATAAGAATCTGATGAGATTGATTTGGTCACTGTTTTACATTTTAGAGAACTGAGGCTAAGAGAGGCAGTCCTGTGCCTGCCAATGGCAGGTCACCCAGGTCACTCGTGAACGACTGAGCTGGGACTTGAGCCGGCAGTCTCTCCCTATTGTGACTCCGGAGACTCAGCTCTTCCCGCCTTAACTTGGCACCTTGTGGTCGCTTCCTTCTATGGAAATATTCTCCAGTATCTGATAGTTGGAGGGGTGAGCCTGGGAAAGGAAGACCGGCACATCAGTTTTTATTTTATTTTATTTTATTTTTTTTTTTGGTGTGTGGTATGCGGGCCTCTCACTGTTGTGGCCTCTCCCGTTGCGGAGCACAGGCTCCGGATGCGCAGGCCCAGCGGCCATGGCTCACGGGCCCAGCCGCTCCGCGGCATATGGGATCCTCCCAGACCGGGGCACGAACCCGTATCCCCTGCATCGGCAGGCGGACTCTCAACCACTGCGCCACCAGGGAGGCCCCAGTTTTTATTTTTAATTAATTTATTTATTTATTATTTTTGGCTGTGCTGGGTCTTCGTTGCTGCTCGCAGGCTTTCTCTAGTTGCAGTGAGCGAGGGCTACTCTCCGTTGCGGTGCACAGGCTTCTCATTGCCGTGGCTTCTCTTGTTGCAGAGCACGGGCTCTAGGTGCGTGGGCTTCAGCAGTTGTGGCACGTGGGCTCAGTAGTTGTGGCTCGCGGGGTCTAGAGCACAGGCTCAGTAGTTGTTTTGGCACAAGGGCTTAGTTGCTCCGTGGCACGTGGGATCTTCCCGGACCAGGGCTCGAACCCATGTCCCCTGCATTGACAGGTGGATTCTTAACCACTGCACCACCAGGGAAGCCCTGGCACATTGCTTTTTAAAAGGCATTTTCAGGGCTTTCCCTGGTGGCGCAGTGGTTGGGAGTCCGCCTGCCGATGCAGGGGACGTGGGTTCGTGCCCCGGTCCGGGAGGATCCCACGTGCCACGGAGTGGCTGGGCCCGTGAGCCATGGCCGCTGGGCCTGCGCGTCCGGGGCCTGTGCTCCGCGGCGGGAGAGGCCGCGGCGGTGAGAGGCCCGCGTACCGCAAAAAAAAAAGGCGTTTTCAGTTCTGTAGCGAATGAGGGTGGGACAGATGGAGATGAGAGCAGTTCAGAGGCCCCTGCAGCAGATCGAGATGAAGGTCTGAAACAGCTTGCGAGGAGGGAACAAGGACAGTCGGAGGGAGATCCCTGGGGCTTGGTGGGGAGCAGGGTGGAGAGGCAGCTGAGAGGGGCCTGACTCGTGTGCATGGAGGAGGGCACCGCAGAGGGAAATGGAGAGGGAAGTGAGTCAGGGCCGTGGGGGGGTGTGTGTGTGTGTGCGTGCGCACCCCATGCTTGTGTAAGGATCACTTCTGTTTTACACAAAATAGAAAAGCAAATGTAGATGTGAGGTGGGGGAGAATCATGCGATATTTGCTCAAACTTGTCACTTGAGTTTTATGATTTGGGAGATTATTTATCCTGACTGTTTAATAAAAATAAAGAAATTCAACATTCTCAATATTAAAGGTCTTGTCTTGGGGAGTTCCCTGGTGGTCCAGTGGTTAGGACTCCACGCTCTCACTGCCAAGGGCCCGGGTTCGATCCCTGGTCAGGGAACTAAGATCCCACGTGCCGTGCGGCGTGGCCAAGAAAAAGAGAAAAAAAAGAAAAGGAAAGAAAATCAGTGTCTGCCATATGTTCAATTTCAGTAGAAACAAATTAAAATTTTTAAAAAAAGGACTTGCCTTGCCGATGAATTCCATTCTCAGAGATCGTTAAGGTTTTATTTTTCCCTCTAAGCTTGCTTAAATACTCTGTCATCTTTGGGAATTAATGGCCACACAGCCATCTTTCTAATCATTTTTTATGTGTAATTTAAAAAAATACGTCTGTACGGAGAACTGACAAGAGCTAACTACCTTTTGGGGTTAAGTTTTTTTGGTCATGGTTGTTAAAGCAATATGTTTTGTACACATTCTTTTTAAAAAACTAATTATTGACCTGAACCTGCAGTATGTATGAACCCAGTAAATATTTGTGAATCAAATGAATAAATGTAATTAGCATCCTTTATTTGATATTGAAATCATAAAATGGATGAAAGACACAGAATTAACTTTATTTCGGTACAGAATAAGCAAGTGAAGATTCTTCTGCAAATTCCTGGCTAATTCTGGTTGACCCACATATATACAAACTAAACTGTAAATAACTATCAAAATAGTGCTGTGAAAGTGTATAGTTGCTAAGGCAAGACTTAGATTGTTGAAAATGATAAAGCTCTCCTGGTCACTTTGGCTTATATGTGCCAAGTTGAGTGGACTACTTGGGTGGCAAAATGCAACAAGTAAGGACATTTTCAGTAATATAAAAAGGTGTAGGAATGATACTAAATTTGAGAGAATCAATTGATATTAATGTGCTAGACCATTGAGCTGTTTTGCAATTAGTCCTGGAAGATGTAGTTTTAACGAAGCCTCTAGATCAGCATTAAGGGAACAAGAGGTGGGGTGTCGGAATCACTAGAGGGAATTTTAAAAAATTATATAGGCTCTTGATACTGCAGGGGGCTGTGTGTGTTGGGGGAACTTTTTGCTGTGAACATAAAACTTCTCTAAAAAATAAAGTCTATTATTTTCTTTCAAACGTTTATGTGAATAGATGAATGGCATGACCCTGGGAGTCAGATATAGCATTACTGTGAAGGGTGCTTGTCTCCCTCTATAGCGTGCACCAGGAAAATCATGCTGAGAATTAGTGTCCCACGTCATAGAAAGTGGGGCAGAAAAGAACCTAAAACCACCCAGTTTCGTTTCCCCAAACAGGTACTACAGTGAACAGTTTCCAGAGATGTTAGGACTTTCCTATTGAATATGTGTGGCGTTTTCCATGGCCAATAAATTTGGGAAATGCAGCTCATGATAACTTTGTAGTGAGCTAATTCAGATCTTTTTCTGCACTTTATTAGACAGATACTTTTTTGGGGGGGCACACTTACCAACATATTCCAAGGAACACCAATTTGGGAAAAAGTAATTTAAAATAAGGGTGTTTCAAAGCATGAGTTGCCACTTGCTAATGGGTTGTGAAATCAATGTAGGGCTTACAACCATTCTTTTATTTTTTTAATGAAAAATAATAGAATAGAAAATACCAGAGTGGGTTGCACATAGGAGGGTAAATGTTATTTTGTGAAACTTTTGTTTCAGTTATGTATGTGGGTTTGTGTAAACTCAGTCATAATGAAAACTATTCCTTACTATAGATGATGGTCAAAATATTTTGGAGATCACTGGTCCATTTCAGTTCCCCAGTTTTATACGTGAAAACCCTGAGAATCCCGTGGATCTCAAGGTCACGTGGGGAGTTAGTGGCAGACAGAACCTGAGTGTACTCTTCATCCTCTTTCACCAGCACCAGCACTCTACCAAATCCATAAATCATCCTGTTTAAAAAGCAGCCCTGGACTTCCCTGGTGGTTCAGTAGTTAAGACTCCACGCTTCCAATGCAGGGGGCGTGGTTTGATCCCTGGTCGGGGAACTAAGATCCCACGTGCTGTGCGGCGCAGCGAAAAAAATTCAAAAAACAAAAAAACAAAGAAACAAATAAAAAGCAGCCCTGGTGGAAACAACCCAAATGTCTGTCAGAGGCAAATGGATAAACAAAACAAGGCTTATATGTACAATGGAATATTATTCAGCCTTTAAAAGGAACGGTATTCTGATATGTGCTACAACATGGGTGAGCCTTGAGGACATTATGGTAAGAGAGACAAGCCAGACACGAAAGGACAAGTGTTGTATGATTCCACTTAAACTTAATAGAGGCAGAAAGGAGATTGGAGGTTACCCAGGGTTGAGATGAGGGGCAGCCAGGAGGTAGTGATATTAAACCACTCTGGGTACAGAGTTTCTGTTTGGAATGAGGACAAACTTCTGGAAATAGATAGTGGTGATGGTTGCACAACTATGTGAAGGTACTCAGTGCACTGAACTGTACACTTAAAAATGGTTAATATGGCAAATTTTATGTTATGTATATTTTATCACAATAATAATTAAAAAGAATCCAGCCACAAAATAATAATCGTAATTAATAATAATAAAGGCAGCATAACACTTCTTTGAAACAGACCTCGTTTCACGCTCTAACACCTGTTCCTTCCTTTGGCCCTTCCCCTGTGCAGGCCCAGGCACTGAGGTTTCTGAGGCCACCTAGGCAGGCTTCCTGCGCTTAGGAATCCCTGGAGCAGAGTATGGCCACATGTGGCCTTGATTCTAGACTCCCTGGCAGGTGAGGACTGCTAGCATTTTCGCAGGTGATGCATTTTACAACAGTGGGTCCTGCTCAGCAGATGACCTTTTCCGTCTAATAGCTCTGATTTTCCAACTGCAACATTTGGATAAACCCACAATTTTCTTTTGGAAGGCCAAGGAGAAACGTATATCATGGTTTTTCTCTTGGTTTCACGCCTCTCCTCAGCTGGCCTTTAGCCCTGACCCGTTTACAAATAGCCTGTTCTCCTTTCCTCTTCCCTCTTCCTTTACGAGACCGCCAGGCTCGCTGCAAACAGCCATTTAAGTGAAATGCTACTACCCGCAAGCTGCTGATAGCGATTCCCACTGTCTCCATTCTCCGCTCATGCTTCACACGTTTGGGTATGAGAATCCGAAGAAGCACGGTGAACCAGAAGTGAGACCAGGGGCGGCCAGATAGCAGAAAGTGGATGTGTGAGGGCTTCCCTGGTGACGCAGTGGTTGAGAGTCCGCCTGCCGATGCGGGGGACACAGGTTCATGCCCCAGTCCGGGAAGATCCCACATGCCGCGGAGCGGCTGGGCCCGTGAGCCATGGCCGCTGAGCCTGCGCGTCCAGAGCCTGTGCTCCGCGGCGGGAGAGGCCACAGGAGTGAGAGGCCAGCGTACCACAAAAAAAAAAAAAAAAAGAAAGTGGATGTGTGCTTCTTCCTCGGAGCCAATGTTTTTGCAACTCCCAATGCAAGGCAACTTCTGCCCATAAAACTTGCAGCAGATGGGAGTCACTGATTGGCTCTGCTTGAGACCTTTGGAGGTTCCTCTCTGTCCTGCAGGCACCCTTTTGCTTCCTGTCCCCCCACAGATACTGACAAACAGCTGGCCTGTGCTTGCAGCGACCCCATCGGAATCTCTGTGGCCCTTAAGTCAGCATCCACAATAAAGGAAACTGAGAGAAAATGCCTCTGAACTTAATCAGTGAAGATATTTAACTCGGTTTACTGGGCGCTAAGGAAGTACTTCAGAAATAGTTTATTCTTCCGTTACCTGAGATTCGCCATGAGTGAGGCTGGTACAATCTCCCTGAATTAGGGGAATACATCATGATATTTACCTCAAAACTCAGCGTAACCTTGTGATTTGAAATCGAACCCAGGCTTTCTCTACCTTGGCACTGTTGATGTTTGGGACCAGAGAATTCTTTGTTGTGAGAGGCTGTCCTGTGCATTGTCGGATGGTTTGCAGCATCCCTGCCCTCTACCCACCAGTTGCCAAGAGCAGCTGGCAGCACTGGCTGCCCACCCCCCAAACTTCTGATGATCAAACATGTCTCCAGACATTGTCCTGTGTCCCCTGGGGGGCAACATCGCCCCTGGCTCAGGACCACTGGCGGCCAGGATTCGGCCATGTTCTGAGTTTTAGGCAGTGAGGACTTCGTCAGTTGTTATTCTGGAAATAGCGGGAAACGGCTTGGGGTTTTCTTTTGTTTGTTTGAGTCCTGCCTCGTTTGTATTAAACTCCAATTTTTAAAGTGTGTGTAAAGTGTCATCAACTGTGAGAAATTAATACCTAGCACTGCTGTGAGGTGAAACCATTACCCGTGTCATAGGCTTGTTCTGTGATAGGTATTTGGTTATGATGTCAGTCCAAGTCTCCGTGCCTATGCCAGTCACGTGGCTGAATGATATGAGCAAGTTATTTACTTCCTCTCCTGTGTCTTTCTCCCTCCACATCTGACGGGAGGATACCTGCTCTTCATCTTATTAAATAGCCATGATGTGGCCAGTTCATCTGCTGAACTCACCTCATGGGGTTGTTGTCTGGGACCATGGAATTCTTCATGGTTTCATTACCTGTTCCAGAGGCCCCCAGTGGATTCCCAGGTTCCATCTTCCAAAAAGCAAAACATTCAGTTCCTTCCCCTAGGCTGGATAAGCTGGAATGTTTCACTCTTCAGTCATCCATTGCTGCTGGAGCTCCCGCGTGCCATGCTTTCTTCAAGTCACTTGAGACACTTTTGATGACTAAGCTGGTTTCCTATCACACTCTAGTTTGAAAGGTGGACTTATGATAAATCTGACGTATCATGAGAACTGCTTTCTATCACTTATACAAACTGCTGTGGTTTAATCTCCCTGCCTATTTTGAAGTTCTTCCTAAGTCTGAAGAACTGATTGTGATGATGATTATTTTGGAAAGTACTAGCATGCAGTCTGGGAGAGCACTGTTCTGGAAGTCTGAAAGCCTGGCTTTTTTTTTTTTTTAAATGTTGACACTAGTCCTGATTAGCCGTGCTCCCTTTCCCAAGTCACTTTCTCTTTCTGGATCGCACTTCCTAGCTGTGTAAAACGATGTGTATGGGCTAGATGATCTCTGACTCCAGCAGTCTATGCTTATTTTAATAGTAATTGTATTAGAATTATTAAATACTATTATAATATGTTTTAGAGCTAGAAACCTCGTGACCAGCCAGCCTTTGTGGGGAGGCCCTATTTTATGTTGTTACAGTGGGTTCCCGGCTCACTTGTGCCTGGTGGGGAGACACAATTCTGCTGGGGTCGGAGGGCTTGCAGCACTTAGAGGCCCCACAGAAGGGGTAAACCAGAAGTCTGAAAGCTTGCCCTGAAGCTCCATAAAGCAAGATGCTATCTCTAAACAGACCCATCCATTTCAGAGGGCTTCTTTCCACAGGGCTTTTTGGGGATGGGGATGCCTTTTACCAGTATCTTTCTGTTCACCTGTGGAATTATATAAACTCATTAGATTCAGGTTACCCACTCCTTCTGCACCTGAAGCTGTAGGTAAATTTACTGTCCAGTTTAAACCTTGTCTCCACATCTGTCACTTCTGGATCCTATAAGCTCCATCCCCAGCATTCCAGGGTCGGTCACCTCAAGGGTGACCGTAGCCAAGCTCCCAGCAAGGGATGCCCAGTCAGGAATGAGATCTCTAGGCATATATAACAGGAGAGGAATATTCGGAGCATTCTTCTCTTTCTCCAAGACAGCTCTGCATACTTATTGCCCTTTCAGGTGTAGTCTTGCAGGTAAATCTCACCTTCTCCAAGAAACCAAATTTTGAACTCATACTGCATGTCAGAATAAATTTCCCGAATCACCTGGATGATATTTGGTACATTACTGCCTTACAGTGTGGTCCTGTGTGTACATGTGCTGTTTCTCTTAAAAGATTGTAATCATCTCCCAGAGCCATGATTGTCTTTAACCACCTAGAAAGACCCTACAGCCCAGGTCGGGCTGCGTGCGGATGTGTGTGCGTTAGACACCAGTAAGCATCAGTGGAGGGGATGGATGGATCTAGGTGTCAGGCCCTGGGGGCCACTCAATAAATAGTTGTAGAACTGGACCGAATGGTAAGTGCTTAAATATTTCACAGTTCTCTGGTCTTTCTACTTTATGCCATTTACTGGGGGTTCGAAAATAAGAGGAAGCTGTGTGTCCGCCCTAAAGAGTGATCAGTGGTTGCTGTTATCTGAAGAGCCATAGAGCTCTTCGCTGTTTTACAGCTCTGATTCTTTTTTCTTTTTTTTAAAGCCGTGTTTACTATTTCTGGCCATTATGTACAGTAATATAAAAATTTAATTAGACCCTTTCTTTTCAATTAATTTTTACAGCCCTGTTTGTTTGCTCTCTCGACAGAGCCTGTATTGTGTGAACAAGAGAGATCCATTTTCTATCACAAAATTCATTACTTTTGACTAAAGTCCAGTGAGTCTGTGATTGTACACGCCACTCTGGGTGAATTTTCCTGCCGCTGGAGAGAGCTATGGATGGTGAAATGAGCCAAGTGTTCAGGTAGCCAAAGAGAAGTTTTGATTTAGTCATTGTCCTCCTCGGGGCAGCAGGTGGAGCAAAGTTAAAAGGCTCTGCAACTCTTGAGATTAGAAATATGCATGTGTTTTATTCATTCCTCATTTTTTTTTTTTTCTTTTTTTGCGGTACACGGGCCTCTCACTGTTGTGGCCTCTCCCGTTGCGGAGCATAGGCTCCGGATGCGCAGGCTCAGTGGCCATGGCTCACGGGCCCAGCCGCTCCGTGGCACGTAGGATCTTCCCAGACCGGGGCACGAACCCGTGTCCCCTGCATCGGCAGGCGGACTCTCAACCACTGCGCCACCAGGGAAGCCCCGATTCCTCATTCTTTAATATTTTTTAAAGTGTCTAGAGAAGTGAAATTAGGTATAGTCTATGTAAAGGTTAAGAGAGGCCTTTTCTTTCAAGAGCACGTATAAAAGAAGATGTCCATTCCGGGAGGGCAGGGACCTATAGTTTTGTTCATTCTTTACCTCCAGGGTCCACACAGTTCCTGGTACATGGTAGCTGTTTGGTAAATAGCTGTTGAGTGAGGATGCATGAGATAAATACGAACTAGTTTTGCCTTTTATCATTGATTAAAGTGTCTTCTGGATTAAACGGTCTCTGTGACTGTCTCGAAGTCTCCGTGAATAGCATCTTGGTTGGGGCTTCTCTCCAGCGTTGGGAGATACGACCACGCCTGTCTTCAAGGGCTGCAGCTCCGATGTCTAGCTTGGCAGGGCAGGGGCTAGGCCTGGTCCCCAAGGGGCACAGGTAATGCCCAGTGTAGCTAACACAGCCCCTGAGGACAGAGCATGAGCTCGGGAGTCACACACACCTAAGCACAAAGCCACCTGCCACTAGCTCTTGACATGGGGCCAGTAGTATAACCCCTCCTGTTGTCTGTTCATTGATCTGTAAAGCTGGGCCAGTGATACCTACCATCCAGAGTGGGTGGTAGGTGATAAACGAGGGAGCGGGTAATGTCCCCCTTACTGAGATATTAAATAAATGTACCCATTTAAATTCCTTTACCTTCTAGTGGTGTGTTCTCCATCCTCCTCTGTACTGAACCGTTTACCTCTTCCTTTTGCAGGAAATGGGGCAGGTGGGAGAAAGAGCCACAGTAACCTCGGTTCCTTGGTGCTTTAGGGAATCTTTGATATGGTGCAGCGTTAGAGGCTAAAGCATGAGTACAGGAAAGACTCGTTCTAAGTGGGAGCAGCAGTGTCCAATGGAACTTTCTGTGGTGATGGAAATGTTCTGTATCCATGCTGTCCCAGGCACAGTCACTAGCCACAGGTGGCTGTCGAGCACTGGAGATGTGGCCAGTTGGACCAAGGAGCTGAATTTTTAATTTCACTTCGTTTGAATTTGAATGTAAACCCATCACATGGTGAGTGACCAGCGCATTGGACGGTGCAGCTCTAGGGCCTTGCTGGGGCTTAAGGACTTGTGGTCTGTCCAGTCCCTGGGAGCTTGTGAGAAATGCAGACGCTCAGACATCATCCCGGACCTACGAGACCAGAACCAGCACGGGTGGTTCATGTGCACATTTGGATTTAAGAAACACAGCGCTAGCCTCTGAGCTGCTCAGTGTTCTGCATGGACTTCCATGCAGCTGTAGCACTAGGGAGGCTGGACCCTTGGAGCTGGAGGGTTCTCACCGTCACCTTTGCCTTCTCGGCTACTCATACACCCTAATGCAGTCTCCAGGGGACCCATGCGTGTGGGTCTCTGTGCATCCTGTGGTTGAGAGATCAAAGGAAAAAGTTATGTAGCTTTTAACTCGGGATTAAATGCTGTTTTGCTTATTCCTCCTCATAAATCTCCTTTATCTCTATGTTCCCATGTTCTCTCCCCAAAAGGTAACTCTCTTTTTATCTTCCCACTCATCCTACTGTAGCTTTATTTTTCCTACTACTTTGCCTTAAACTGGTAAATATGTGGGTATGTATGTCCGTATGTATTTCTCTCTGTCTCTGTCTCTCTCACTTTCTGGATGTTTCAAACCGAATCAGTACATTCAGGTTGCGGTTATCTTAATGCTTCCAGCACTCTGGCTACTGATAAATATTTCAAAAGGATAAATAACATTTTCTACATGAAATGAGAGAAATGTCCCCCACCTCTCTGAAAGTATTAATAATTTCTCTTCTGTAATGGGACTGATGTAGCCCATTGAAACACAGAAAACTTCGCAGATTTTTTTGACATCCAGCGGTCAGATCACTTTGGCTAACGGGGATGTTACTTGGGTATTGCTGATATTAGCCAAGCTGGGAATTTCATGGAGACTTTTCATTCTGCCCTCTTTTCAGTCTTGAATCCTCGCAGACATCATGTGCTGATGGCTCTCCACCGGATGTTTGTCTATATGATGTTAGTGGCAGGTTGCAAAACTGTATTAAGCTGCATCTTGGGAGCTGCCAAGGGCACTGTGAGGAAACTGAGACACTGAGCTAGAAGGGGCGCCACACCAGGATTCCATGCCCCTAAAATGTGTCTCTAAAACAGACCCAAGGTCACAGCACTGGTAAATGAGGAGCCACGGTGTGACCCCTGGCGGTTTGGTTCCAGATTTTGCACGATTTGCCATCCCCTGCGCCTGCCTTTGCTCCCTGCCAGGAACAGGCCCTCTCCCACATCCCCTGTGCTGCCTTCTTCTGAGTGTCGATGTCATTGCATCTGGTCTCTCCTCCTCTAGGTCTTTGCTCAGATGTCACCTCCTCGAAGATGCTTTCCCTAGCTGCTCCATCAAAAATAATGCATACATGGGCTTCCCTGGTGGCGCAGTGGTTGAGAGTCCGCCTGCCGATGCAGGGGACGCAGGTTCGTGCCCCGGTCCGGGAAGATCCCACATGCCGCGGAGCGGCTGGGCCCGTGAGCCATGGCCACTGAGCCTGCGCGTCAGAGCCTGTGCTCCGCAGCGGGAGAGGCCACAACAGTGAGAGGCCCGCATACCACAAAAAAAAAAATAATATGTACACACACACACACACCCCAACATTCTCTATTCCCAGTGCCCTTCTTTATTTTTCTCCTTAGCTCTTATTCTTACCTGTATCATATACATTTATTTGTATGTATGCCCCTTGAGAGCAGGGACTTTGTTTTGCCCACTGCTGTGTCCTCTAGATGTAGAACAGTGCTCAACCCCAAATAACACAAGATAAATTTTTTTTTTTTTTTGCGGTACGCGGGCCTCTTACTGTTGTGGCCTCTCCCGTTGTGGAGCACAGGCTCTGGACGCGCAGGCTCAGCGGCCATGGCTCACAGGCCCAGCCGCTCCACGGCATGTGGGATCTTCCCGGACCGGGGCACGAACCCGTGTCCCCTGCATCGGCAGGCGGACTCTCAACCACTGCGCCCCCAGGGAAGCCCCAAGGTTAATGGTTTTGAATGGATGGGTGGATTAATGGCTCTCTACCCTGGAGAGCTGCCGGCGCCTCTCACTTGGTCTCCTCTTGGCCTCTTTCCTGGTGCGCTTCCCCACTCCAGGCGGCCGGAGTGAGCCTCCTGAACCGTCTACTTGGCCTTGACAGTTCCTTCCAGAGGCTTTCTGTGCTTATGGCTCCTGACAGCTTTCCAGCTCCTCTTCCTGCACCCTTACCAAACTTCTTCCATGTGTTGCCTGTGCCGCCGCATCGTTCCCTGTGTTCTCTGTCCTTCCCTCCACCACCCCTGCAGACCCGGGCCCTGTGTCCTCACGTGGCCTGAGCTCCGTCAGTCCGGCTTTCACACTTCACAGTCATGTCTGTCGACTCCAAGTTATGTGAGGACAGGAACCACCTCTATCCTGCTCCGCTTTGCTCTCCCACCTTCAGACTGAGCACCCCGCACAGAGCAGGTGCTTGACAACTGGGTATTGGAGGATGAATGGGGCCATTTAGTTCTACGGGTAGAAGGAAGTCTCACTTGTGTAGAATTCAGGGTTGCTTTGGCACTATGAAGCCTTACTGTTCAAGCTGTGAGATTTAAAGACAGAATGCTTCCTGCTAATTATTAACAGTCGCTCTGGAAGAACAGAGCCATTATGGGGCCCTGAACCCTGGCACGCTGCCCCCTCCCCAGCCCCTGGTGAGCAGTGCCATAGAGCAGGGCGGGAAAGCAAAGGCAGCTACTGCCCTGGCACCCGCTACCGTCCGATTACCCAAAGAGGATTGCGATCTTGGGGCCAAAAGAGTAGGGAGTGGGTAAAAGGCTTTGCAATGAGATTATAGCACCTAAAAGCTCCTTGCTTTTTGTTCAGGAAATAAGGTATTGGTTTTCTTCAAGGCAGCGAGACAATCCAGTTTAGGGCCTGGAGTGGTAGATCAACGTCCTGGCATTCTTCAGATAGTGAAAAATCAGTTGATCTGTATTTGTACTTACTGGGTTTCTTGTTAAAAAAAAATTAAAAAAAAAAAAAAAAGGAAGAAGAACGGCAGGAATGGAAAGAGATTTCAAAAGCTCATTAAAAGTCCTCTAAATGAAGAAAATTGAACGCCAGATCTGCTAAGAACATACAAAGACAGCCTCACTTTAAAGAACATCTTATTTGGTCAGTGTGTCTTCAAGCCAAAGTCTGGAAGCTGAATGGGCAGTGTGGTCAGAATGCAGTTTCTTTATTTTGGACCTGGAGAAGGAGGATCCTTTCCCCTTGACCGCAGCTTCCTACATGTAAGGTCATTCGTAGAACTTCTCACGTTTGGTTGGGGCTGGGTTAGAGTCAAGTCAATGTGCTCTCTGCCATTGTGCTGGGTTGTATAGCCGTCATAGCAATTCTCTTAGTGCTTGAAAGTCTTTTTCGCCTCTGATGCTTCCTGGAGGTGGGTTTTGTTTGGCTCTTGGCCCAGGTGCCTGAATCTTAGCCCTCCCTGCCTTACCTGAAGTTTTTATTGATGTGAAGCTTCTTTTTGCCAGTGGGAGAGCAGGCCTTCCTCCTGTTCCTTCAGGTGTGAGCAGAGAGACCCACGAGGGTTTTGTCCCCCTGCTAATAATACTTGGGTTTGATTCTTTTTTTTTTTTTTTTGCGGCACGCGGGCCTCTCACTGTCGTGGCCTCTCCCATCGCGGAGCACAAGCTCCTGACGTGCAGGCTCAGCGGCCATGGCTCACGGGCCCAGCTGCTCCGCGGCATGTGGGATCTTCCCGGACCGGGGCACGAACCCGTGTCCCCTGCATCGGCAGGCGGACTCTCAACCACTGCGCCACCAGGGAAGCCTTGGGTTTGATTCCTGCATGATGGTTGGGGATTAGCTCACTCACAGAAGTTTCCATTTTCAGAAAGGGGAGAAGTTGGTGGGTGATTCCGAAGAAAACGTTCAAGAGATTTTCTTCGTACCACAGAACCCGAGTTAACACTGAGTTTGGGAAACCTTGGCACCCTGGTTACAGAACTACCACGCCTTGTGTTTGAACTTCCATTGAAATTTATTCTGAATCTGTGTGTCGATTTTCTGCTAATAGTTAGAATATGCTGAACGAATACTTGATGTGTTGGAGGACATTGCATTTTGCCCTTCAGTGTTCGGTTTGTAATAATTGATGTAATATACGTGCCCACCCTCGAGAGGCGGCAAGAAGTGATTGCTTTGAATAAATCCCCAACTGGAGCATCTGACTTGCCCCTTTCCCTTAGAAGTGAAATAATCTCTATCCTCTGCTTTCCCTGCCACCTGGAAATGTTTTTATTGGAAGACGGGGGCTAGCTGGGTTTCAGTTAATTAAAGTTTTAATTGTGTTTGATTCTGCAGCAGACCTCATGTTTGCTTTCCTTAATAATGAAATGCAAAGTGTCATCTCCGAGCTCACACTCCAACTGGACAGCAAGGGGGAGTAGAAGCAGCCTCGGAACCTGCTCGCCCTGCCCGGGACTTTGTATTTGCTATTTGCTTTTGGTATTATATTCAGGTTTGAGGAAAGTACTGACTTCAGCTTCATAATCTGAACATGACTGAAGAATTGCTCCAGTTCTAAAATTTGAGCACTTGTGTGTTGGAAATAAAACATTGTCTGTACAAAACATAAATACTTGTCCTTTTGTGGAGAAAAAATTAACCTATGTGGTGTCTTCTTAGCAAGTCTTGCTTGCAAAGCGGGCCCTGGGCTGGTGTCTGGGTACTTAGATCTTGAGAGGTTTCCAGAACTGGTAATAAGAGTGGTTCACTGTGGCTTAACTGTTTGTATAAACAATGTGATGATGGAAGAAATTTGGGATTTTCACGTGAGCCAGGCAGGGGGTGCCTTTGTGTGCAGTCCCCAATAAAAACCTTGGGCACTGCTGGGAGGGAACTCTTGAAAGCTTGTGCCTGGTTTCTTCCAGACTTCACCCCATGTGCCTTTTCCGTTTGCTGAAACACTTTGTATCCTTTTGCTGAAATAAATCATAGCCGTGAACATTTATGCTATATACTGAGTCCTATGAGTTCTCCTAGTAAGTTACCGAACCTGGGGGTTATTTAGGGTTTGGATAGTCATTCAGTGTCAGTTTGAGATAATCATTTCTTGGCCTGGGTAAATTATTTTTACTAGGCTATCTTTTTTTTTTTTTTTTTTTTTTTTTTTTTTGCGGTACACGGGCCTCTCGCTGCTGTGGCCTCTCCTGTTGCAGAGCACAGGCTCCGGACGCGCAGGCTCAGTGGCCATGGCTCACGGGCCCAGCCGCTCCGCGGCATGCGGGATCTTCCTGGACCGGGGCACGAACCTGTGTCCCCTGCATCGGCAGGCGGACTCCCAACCACCGCACCACCAGGGAAGCCCTGGGGTATCTTGACACACCTTCTAAGCCTGTTCTGCCTCTTGAATGTTTCTATCTTAGCAGGTTCCTCCCTTCAAGCCAGTATTCAAAGTCAGAAACCTCAGAATCATCTTTGATTCTCTCCTTCATTCAAGCACCAAATTCTGTCAGTTTTGCCTCTGAAGTGTCTCGAATCCAGCCTTCCCATAGCCCTTGCCACCATCCCAGTGTTAGCGCTACTGCTCTTTGTTGGACTTCGTGCAGCAGCTTCCCTGTCCTGGTTTTCTGCCTCTGATCTGCATTCCAGCCTGTCCTTCATGTCACCTCCATCCAAAACCTAGGCTGAGTTACTGCCACCACTGAAATAAAACACAAATGCCTCGGGTCCGCCTTCCAGGGCCCTTCACTGGGAGGTGGCGCAGCAAAGCGGTTGGTGTGCAGATTTGTGTTGGCAGCTCTGCCCCTCGCTGGCTGCTGCCACGGGCAAGTTACACACCCTTTCTGTGCATCAGTGTCCTTATCTGTATGTCAGGATAAGAACAGTACCTTCCTGCTAGGATTGGTGCAGGTTTAAATGAGTATATGTTTAAAAACCTTAGAACATGTGCCTGGCAGATGAAAGGTGTTCCATAACTATTAGCTGTGCTTAGTTTTTGTTTGTTTGTTTTTTAATCTTTATTGGAGTATAGTTGATTTACAATGTTGTGTTAGTCTCAGGTGTACCGCAAAGTGAATGTGTTATACATATGAGTATATCCACTCTTTTTTAGATTCTGTTCCCATGTAGGCCATTACAGAGGGTTTTTTTTGTTTTTGTTTTTGTTTTTGTTTTTTTTGCGGTACGCGGGCCTCTCCCTGCTGTGGCCTCTCTCGTTGCAGAGCACAGGCTCCGGATGCGCAGGCTCAGTGGCCATGGCTCACGGGCCCAGCCGCTCCGCGGCATGTGGGATCTTCCCGGACCGGGGCACGAACCCATGTCCCCTGCATCGGCAGGCGGACTCTCAACCACTGCGCCACCAGGAAAGCCCACTAGTTATCTATTTTATATATAGTAGTGTGTTTATGTCAGTCCCAATCTTCTAAGTTATCCCTCCCTCTCCCTCACCCCCTGGTAACCATAAGTTTGTTTTCTAAATCTGTAACTCTATTTCTTAGGCTTAGTTTTTATAATTATCTCTTGACTTTCTTCCTCTGCGCTGGGAGCTGCTCCCTGACACTGTCTGGCTATGGCTCTTTAATAATCAATTGCTGAATAAATGAATGAATGAATAAATGAGAAAGAGAGAAGGGGAGTGTTGGTTAAAACAGGGTTTGTGCTCTCAAGAAGCTTATGGTTATTTGGGGGATATAAGATGCTCTAATGGATTAAACTGAGAGTATGAGGGGAATATGGGTGAAAGTGGCACATCGTGTAAAGGGCTCAGGTGGGAAAAGAGGCGCACCAAGTTGTTTAAGCGAAGTTACCAAACTCGTGCTTCACCACGATTTCTGATCTCACAGAGAGAGACAGAGAAGTGTCAGGATTTGGTGTGCCTCCAAGAAACAATCATAAAAACAAAGTCTTCCCGCGGGACCCTTAGACTCTAACTCCTGCTGAAACTCGTCTTTCTCTGGAGTGACATTTTGAGCTACTTAACGGGGTGTGTGCCCTTTCGAGGATACAATCCCTGTCTGGTGATTTCTGAACGATTCTCTCCAGGGTGCCTAGATTTCCTCCCGGCTCTCTGCGGTAGAAGGGACACAGGGAGAGAGGCAAATAGATGTCAGTACCAGTGCAATCTCCCAGGACCCTGGCCTCCTAACACATGCCTGAGGATTGGACTGGCCGTCACCAAATCTTGCATCATGGAGTTTGTAGAAAGGGTTGGTGTAAGTTGCTGTTGGGTGTAAAGCAGCTGTGCCACGTGGAAGCAGTTCTGTCCTGGGAGCTCCCTGAGTAACTGTCAGAGGCCATGCTGCAGAAGGTGTTACCAAGATTGCTGTTGCTACTTTCCTTTATTTGTATTAGGCATCCACTAGAGTCACCATGTAAAGCTACATCTTGAAGCTCCATCACAGTCTTGGCATTGTGGTTTGCTGTGCAGGTTCTGTTGTGGAGATCTTTGTATCACTTAGTTTCTGCTGCGTAACAAACACCCCAAACTAAGTGACTTACAAGAATAGTCATTTCTGTGCTCATCATTCTGTGTGTTTGGCAGTTTGGGCTGGGCTCAGTGTGGCTGGATCATCTCTGTTCCGGGTGGTGTTGCCTAGGCTGTCATGTGTATTTGGACCTCAGCTAGGATGACAGGGACAGCGGGGTCCTCTCTCCATGGGCTCTCACATCGTTGAGGAAGCTATTCCAAGCTTATTCACATGGTGGCAGAAGGGTTCCGAGCCACAGGAGAGAACATGTTGCTCCAATATGCAAGGACTTTTCCAGTCTCTGCTGGTGTCCTATTTCCTAATGTCCCATTGGCCACAGCAAGCCATGAGTCCAAGGCAGAACCATTGGCAGGGCCCATCTGCGGATGTGGATATGGGAAAGCATGGTGGTTGTCGGCTCTTGCTGCAGCGGTTTGCATCAAGGTGTTTAGCTGGGGCCTCGCCAGAAATGAAAGCAGCAGTGTTACTGTCTGCTCTCTTTGCCTTTCTCCTCCGGACGGCCTCCTGGGATGGGTGCAGTCAGTGGATTAGAGGCTCTGTTCCCTGGTCCACGTGGGCCCTCTTAGCACCATTCTCTCTATGCCCAGCCATACTACAAAGGCTCGAGCCATCTGGCTCACAGATTGATGGGTACTCCCAGTCCCAAAGGGCCCACCAGGAGAGTGTAGCTGGATCAGCACGAATCTGACGTCAGTGCTTGAAAAGGAACTCCAAGCTGACAGCAAATACAGCCCATGCAGATAGTTCTGACGAAATGACATCTAAAACCCCCCACGGTCTTCTCAGCCTGCCCCGAGCCTGGGCCGCGTCCTTCTTCTGTTCCTGAGCATCCTTGAGGAAATGCCAGCAGATGTCCTCTGTGGCCTTCACAGTGCTGTGACGACAGCAGAGCAGTGGACAAAAGTCTGGGGCTGTGAGGAGGAGGGACACTGCCTGGGACTCTGAACACCCAGACTCGTTAGTTGGGTTTAGTGTCCGGAGACTTGAACTACTGGGCACGTGGAGGGGGGGCGCTGATGGCCTCCATGACATCTGCTTTCATCCCATTCTGATAATCTTATTTTAAGTTCTGTGTCTTTTCAGGTTTATGCTCATGTTAAAGATTGTATTCACATGATGCAAAGTATGGATAAAATTTTACGTTTTGGCCTATGGGTATTCAATTGTTCCTGCACCACTTGTGGAAGTCTATCATTAATTATTGCACTAATTTGCTTTTGTATTTTGTCAATAATCAATTGTTCACATATGTGTGGATCTAAAAACAAATAAATAAAGATTGTATTCAGCAAATATTAGAGAAATATTGCCAAGAGACACAAATCAGAGGGATGATTTTGAGGTCAGATAGGTGTTTGGATGTAGAATCTGGAGGAAGTAGGGGAATGGAGCAGAAGGATGGATGGTCTCCGGGTCCTAGAATGAGGCTGGGCCCCGGGCAGCAAAGATACTTGTTTGGCTGAGCCAGGTGACAGGGGATGGGACTGATCAGGTATCAAAGAACTTCTATTAAGTGCATTTGGGGAAATAATTCAAGATGACTAGGTGTCTGGGGCATGAGTACTGGGGAGATGACTTTTGCTGCAAGCAGGGAAGAATTAAATTTGAGCAAGAATGAATTTTCCATTCTTTCAGTCTGATATTATGACAATATCTCAGGTTCAGCAAATTGGACTGTAAATGGTCAGTGGGAGTCAAGAGCCCTCCTCCGTGGGGCCTGTGCAGGTTCTCGGTTGGCTTAATAACATCAGTGTTGTTGACTGTGAAAGCTGGCTTGGGTGACTGCGCGCGCGCGCGCGTGTGTGTGTGTGTGTGTGCACCCGTGCATGCATGTGAATGCATAGCCTAGCATGGAAACGCAAGTGGAGCCCTATCAACCTGTCCATCTCATGTCTGCCTCCGCCACTTACGTTCTAAGCTCTGGGAGCCTGGAACCGAGCTTATCCTGGGCACCACTGTGTCCCCAAGGCTTTGCGAGTTGCCAGGCATCTGTTAAGCACTTAAGAAATATTTATTGAACAAACAAATCAAGAAAAGCTGGAAGAGGAATTTTTTTAAGCATCTTTACTTTTTTTGTTGCAGTAATTTTTACATAATTAACCTGGACATTTTAATCAGCCCCAGAACAATGACTGTTGATGACTCTTAAGCTGTTTTGGTGGTGGTGAGATAAGACATGAAAGGAAGCTGACAAAACAAGGGACCAAAGTGAGATTTCTACACTATTCAAAATAAACACACTCTAAAAGACTGGAAACCTAAGTTATATGGATTACCGGCCTAGGGTAGTAGAAGTATACCATCTTTTCAAAGTGTATTTATCTTTTCCCAGAATTAAAATAGCTTTTTTGTATTTTCTGATTATGAACTTAGTACATACTCATGTAGAATGGTCAAACAAGGAAAGGGTATAAAGAACTCAATAAAAGTACCCTTATTTCCAGATTGTTAATATTTATGAAAAAAATTTTAATTGTGGTAAAATGCACATAACATAAAATTCACTGTCTTAACTATTTTTTTTTTTTTTTTTTTGGTGTTACGCGGGCCTCTCACTGTTGTGGCCTCTCCCGCTGTGGAGCACAGGCTCTGGACGCGCAGGCTCAGCGGCCATGGCTCACGGTCCCAGCCGCTCCGTGGCACGTGGGATCTTCCCGGACCAGGGCACGAACCCGCGTCCCCTGCATCGGCAGGTGGACTCTCAACCACTGCGCCACCAGGGAAGCCCCCCCCCCTACCCTTTTAAAGTAAATTTTTAAGTCTAATAACAGAGGCAGCCTATGTAATGGAAATAGCAGTGACCTGGTCTCCCTCTGCTCCTTATCAGTGCAGGGCTATGCAAAACCTCTCCCAATCAGTTTTCCATACTGTAACGTGAAGTGGTGGTGCTAGGTGCCCTTTGAAAAGCACAGGAATGGGGTTCCAGAATGTGAGTCCAAAGTGTCTATAGAGAATGCAAGTCCAACCCTTACACTTATCAGAGGAGAAGGCCTAGTGAGGCACAAGGGCTTATAAGGGGTGAAATTGGAGGGAGGGCCTCAAACCTGGTCTTTTAGTTTGGGGTCTTAAATATAAGGAGCAAAGGACAACCACTTAAAAAGTAAAAAAAAAAAAAAAAAAAGAAGTGTAACTGATATGCTAAAAGAAGAGAGAAAATGGTATTATATAAAGCATTCCATTAAAACCTCAAAAAGCAGGAAAAAAGTGGAAGACAAAAATAAGAACAAAAGGGCAGTGAATAGAAAACACTAACCAATAGGCTAGATATTAATCCAACTGTATCAATAATCACTTTGAATGTCAGTAGTGTGAATGCACCAATGAAAAGGCAGATAATGGCAGAGTGAATTAAGAAACAAGACCCAACGACATGTTGTTGACAAGAAACCCACTTTAAATATAAAGACACACATAGATGAAAGGTAAATAGATGGAGGAAAATGTACGGAAAGAAAGCAGGAGTAACTATATTAATTTCAGACAAAGCAGACTTCAAAGCAAAGAAAATGCTCAGGGATAAAGAAGAGCATTACATAATGGTAAATGGGTCAGTTCTACAAGAAGACGTAATTTTAACGTGTTTGTGCCTAGCAACAGAGTGTCAAACTATGTGAGGGAAAAACTAATAGAATTCCAAAGAGAAATAGATAAATCCACTGTTACAGTTGGAGACTTCAACACCTCTTTCTCAGAAATGGACCGATCCAGAAGGCAGAAAATCAGTGAGGACATAGTTGAACTCAGCAGCACCATCAACCAACTGGATATAATGAACATCCATAGACTAATTCATCCAACAATACCAGGTTACACGTTCTCAAACTCACATGGAATGTTCACCAAGATAGTTAATTGGAAAATGCCAAACTATGTGGAGATTAAACAACACACTGATGGCTAACGCGAGCCAAAGAAGAACTCTTAAGAGAAATTTAAAAACAGAATAGAGAAGTTGTAAAATATTTTGAACTAAGTGAAAATGAAAGCACAACTTCTCAAAATTTGTGGGATGCAGTGAAAGCAGTGCTTAGATGGAAATTTACAACATCAAAAGGATATACTAGAAAAGAAGAAAGATCTAAAATCAGTAATCTAAGTTTCCACCTTAGGAAACTAGAAAAAGAAGAGAAGATTAAATCCAAAGTAAGCACAAGAAAAAAGATGAGCGCAGACATCAGTGAAGTTGAAAACAGAAAATTGGTAGCGAAAAATCACTAAAACCAAAAGCTGGTTCTTTGAATAGATCGATAAAATTGAGAAGCCTCTAGCCAGGCTAACTAAGAAGAACAAAGAGAGGATGCAAATTAGTAATATTAGAAATGAAAGAAAGAACATCACTACAGATCCCATGGAAATTTAAAAGGATCATAAAGGAGTATTATGAACAACTTTTTGCCCACAAATTTTATAACCCAGATTAAATGGACCAATTCCCTGAAAGATAAAATCTGCCAAAACTCACACAGGAAGAAATAGACAATCTGAAATAGGCAATCTGAATAGGCCTCATTCTATTAAAGAAGTTGAATCAATAACTAATAACCTTCTCAAACAGAAAGCCCCAGGCCCAGATGGGCTCACTGATGAATTCTATCAAACATTTAAGAAAGAAATTATACTAATTCTTGCCAGTCTTTTTCAGAAGATAGAAGCAGAGGAAATACTTCATAACTGGTTCTGAGGCCAGCATTACCTTAATACCAAAAATGGATGAAGATATTACAAGAAAAGGAAATTACAGACAAGTATCACTCATGAACATAGATGCAAAAATCCTTAACAAAATATTAGCAAATAAAATCCAACTATGTATAAAAAGAACTATAAACCACGGCCAAGTGGGATTTATTCTAGGTATGCAACAGTGGTTCAGCATTCAAAAATCGATATCATCCATCACATTAACAAGCTTAATTTATATGTGTGTGTACTTCTGCTTCTATTCTTATAATTCCGGGCCTGAGGACTCTGAATGGCTCAGCTCCTCGTTTTGAGCTAGGCCAAGTAGATTAAGGGTCACCTAAAACTGATGTCCCTTAGACCCAGAACCTGGGTCAGGTTCTACCCCGGCCCAGTCAGCCATGGCCATTGATGTAAAGCACAACCACCCTGGCTCCGTGTGCTGAGGAGGGCATTTTCCTGAGGAGAGTGTGGACCAGAAGCACCAGCAGACCACCAAGTTGACCAGGTGTCCCCAGTCACACATTTTACCCACTTCAGCCTGAAAATACTAGGATTGTTTTCAGAGAAAACTGTGGGCCTTCGTGACCCTACAACTGTGTCCATCTGCAGAGAACAGTGTAGCACGACCTGAGGTAATTCCAGAAGATTCAAGTTCATTTCAGAAGAGCTAATTCTGGATCAGGGGCATAAATACAATTTTTATTTTGATAATTATTCTTGTGCTCTTCTTCCAAAATTGTCATTGTCTTAAATAGTGACCAGACTTGAAGGTCTTTCCTCTTTCTTATGTCAGGCGTGGAGTGTCCAAAAGTTGCTTCTATCTGGCACATACTTGCGTTTTGATTAATGGAAGATTGCTTTAGGGTTTATTGTAAGTGATTCTGGAAGGCTTGGAAGAATGGCACTTTTTCTAAGCTTTGGTTGATAGTGGAATTTGGAAGGATGGTTAGATGGTGAAAACCACAGTTGTACAAAAACCGTGGGCTGTAATATGATGCAAAACATGTGTCTCTAAAGTATAAACAGAAGTGCAGGCTGCCAGTGAGCTTCAAGGAAATACTGTGGCTTGGTAAATGGAGAACCCAAGGGAGAGGGTAGCAAAAGCAAAGAGTCCTTGGGCTGTTTCAGACTTGAGTGAAGCAGCATATCCATGTTTTAATCTGGATCAGCACTTTCTAACAAAGTTCGTGGACGATGCAGCACTATCTGGTGGGCAGGCTTATTTACACACAAAATATAATTAATTCCATATTCTCCTCAGACCTAAAAACAGTACTCATGTTTGTTTTTAATAATAAAATTATTTCCGTTTAGAAAATGGTGTAGATTTACATAGACCATCTGATGAGTTACTCAGATTGTTCCACTAATAACAAGATACAGGAGAAACAATCTAAGAAAAACATTTTGAAGAGAATTTGTGTGTGTGGTAGGGGAGGGAGGGTTGGTTAGCTGAAATCAAAAAGATTCCAAGTAACGATGATTAAATTTAATACTAATTAAATTAGCATTCCACAGGAACTGTTTTCTGGAAATTTTGGTAGTGCCTTCATGAAGCAGCCCGGACTCAAGGCCATTTGGTGGGAAATGGCTCATTTGCTTTGTTTTGGTCACGTTTAAAGTTAATCCAAAATCAGTTTCTTTTTCAAGAACTAAAATGTCCCTGGTCTTTATTCCACTTCAGAGATCTCCAGACTTTCATTCTAAAGGGCCAAATACTAAATATTAACACGAAACAGACATACACATAAGTGAAGGACCTGCAATTTGGATTTCATATTTCATTTTTTGTTTCAACCACTTCAAAATGTAAACGCCATTCTTACCTCTGGGGCAGTACGGTTTGGCCCATAGTTTGCAGACCCCTGTTCAGTTCCTATACTGCCTTTGAGGTTGGTGTCTTGTCTTTTGGGGAGAATATTCCTACATATGAAATCCTTTTACATTTGCATGTGAAAGGGGGCCAAACTCTATGGTGCTTGTGTGCGTGCATGCGTGTGCGTGTGCGTGTGTTTTGGGCTCTCCTGATCCTCCTGCCTCCACTCTAGGGGATGAAGCCAGGTCTCTTGACTTTAGAACTTTGATTGCTCAGAACTTTGCCAGCAAAATAGCCTTTACGGCAGGGAGGCCAGCATTGTGGACTCTGAAACAACTCTGGGCTCATTCTCCACGCAGAGAACTCTGAGCGGCTCGTGAAATAGAGGAGATCGAGAATGCAGACAAAGGTAGGAAATGAAGGTAGAAAGCTGCTGAGCTTTCCATCCAGATATCTCTTTAAGAGTTGTGAGAATTGTGATGGTAGCCTCCTAATTTCTTTGCAGATATGTATATTTTAAAAGGTTTAGGTGTCTCTGTTGCTTCATTTCATCCTTATTCTTAGAGTAGTAAGCAAAAGATGTGCTTCTACAAAATATAAGCACATGGTGAGACACAGATGTAGAGAACAAATGTATGGACACCAAGGGGGGAAAGGGGGTGGGTGGTGGTGATGTGATGAATTGGGAGATTGGGATTGACATATATACACTAATGTGTAAAATAGATAACTAATAAGAACCTGCTGTATAAAAAATAAATAAATAAAAAGCACATGGTTTTGTTTAGGACAGTCTTTGGAGAAATTAGGAAAGATGCAAAAACATCCAGTTTTCCTAAAATGATCTGCATAACGTGGGACAACGAAACAAAGACAGATTTGTGTTGTATTTAGTTAAATTTGTTTAATAGAAATCATTCTTATTAGGATGCCCTCCCCGAATCCTTAATAAATATAAAGCTTTTAAATATTTGTCCCATTTTGTAATTAGTCTAGATTTAGCAGTGGTTCTTCCTGATTTGGGAGGAAGCATGCTTGACTGTTGCTAGGCAACGGCTAATCGGGGGTATTAGCTGCCAGCAAGCCGTTGGCAGTAACTGTAAATTCTTTTGTCTTGTTAACCCAAAAATGAGTGTTAAAGATACAGCAGTATATAAAGTCTGTTCTGTTGTTCAAGTACATGCAACTTAGCTGATAAATTCCTCCACTAATATAACCTTGAGGTGCAGCTAAAACTTATAGTGTGTTTAGGGTGCCTTTTCATTCTTGTGCTTGAGTCAGACGTCTACTCACAGCACTGAAGCTCATAGAATGGGACGGTGATGTAATAGAGGCGTTGTTTTCTCCAGGTCTCCATAAAATAATCTGAGGTTTTTGTTAAATTATGGGTTGTGAAATGTATGTGGAGTTCCAGCATAAGCGTCCCAGGTGAGGACCCTGGCTCATGGGCAGGTGCCACCACTTCGCCATTCTTGACCTTGTTCTCCATCTCCTAGTGGCCTGCAGCGAGCACCCAGCACCTGTGATAAGTCCTGTGGCAGCCAGAGCCCTTGTCCCCCTGCAGCTCAGCCAGGCTCCGTGCAAATTTTCTAGGACAAAACCCTTGGAAAATGAATTCTCACTTCATAAGCAAATATGGTGTGAGTCATCCTTTGGACATTAGAATTAAGAAGGAAGGAAAAAAAACACAATTTATTTGGTGGATGCTTTTTTTTTTTTTTTTTTTTTTAATGAAACTGCTTGTATTCCAGACTTGACCCCAGACACTCTTTCTTATGGTCACATGTTTCTGAAGGACACTGTTGACTGTCTGTTAGGGGTCGCCCACCCCACCAGGCACTTCGGCGTGCGTTTTCTCACTTAATCCTCGTACCCTGGGTGGAAGATAGGGAAGACACAGCAGGTCCTTTGGGCCAGAAGGGGAGGAGCTGAGATGAAAGTTCAGGTTTCCTCTGGTTCCCAAGCCCATGCTCTGCTTTGCCTTCAGTTTGGGTCTGGCTTTCTGCAAACATCCAGAGAGGTCCAGTTGCCCAGTGAACCAATATGAGGCATCCAAGGAATGGCCAAGATGTTGAATATGTTTCATTCTTTGTTTCCTTGATTTCTAGAAACAGCTCTTCGATGTCCTCTACAAGATAGAAAAGTACCCCTCCTTTATAAGTTCTCTTCTCTAAAAGTACCATTTTCTTGGCCACTTCCCCACCCCTACCTCAAGCAGAGTCGGGAATCTCACATCGTAGGAAGCAGTCTCTCTCCTGTCTTCTCCACAGTTGTGCTTCAGTCAGTTTCCCCTTGAAGCTGGGCATTTTGGATTTTCCCTGCCAACCCCACTGTTCTCCCGGGGCTCCAGTTCAGCAAAAAGAAGTGTTGTCAACCAGAGGCTGCAAACCCATTTCTGTCCCTTTTTACTGTTTTTTTTCTTTTTCTTTTTCTTTTTTTTCACTACGAGCCAAACTGCTTCAGCATCATGTAAACACGCCGGGGTCTGTTCACAGCTGCCTCTCTTTTAAAGTTGAACCTGCTCAGAACTAAAAGGGGATGCTTTCAGGTTCTGCTCAAGTTTGCATATGACAGCATCCAAGCTATTTGTAGTGGCGTGATCACCGGCAAGAAGCTGAAAACGGCTGCTTTCAACTATAAACAGTGGAAAGAAAGGATCATTTATGCGCTGCTGCAGCTCCTGAGTCCATTTCTATGGGAGACAAAGAGGTGTGTAAATCTCTTCTTCAAAGTTATGCAGGCGTCTTGTGCCTGTTCAGAGCCCCCATCGCCTCTGCAGAGAAGAGTAATGTTAATTTAGCGCTTGGCTGCCTGGGCTCTGAGTTAAACTAGATGCACTGATAATGGTGAATTATAGGACTGTCCTTCTAGGTGTCCATTCTGAAAAGAAGGCGATGTATAGATGCTCAGAAGCATCCCGTAAACTTTTATTTCCTGTAGGTCACAGAACTCCAGAGATAACAGGAAATGAGTGTTGGGTTATATCAACATCATGGTACAGTGGAAAGAACATGAGTCACTTACCAGCTGCAGGACCCTCGTGGCCTCACCTTTCTGAATTGTGTCCTTAGCTGCAAAATGAGGATCCTGATACCAGCTCTGTAGACTTCATCAGGCTAGTTTTTTTCAGTAGACATTTATTGAACGCCTGCTCCATGCGAGCTACTGAGAACTTTGGACTCATAGAAGAGTTGCCGTCATCCTCCCAGAGTTCATGGTCTAGCCGCATAAACAAACAGATTACAATACAGGGTGATACCTGGAGAGAACAGCGTGGGAGAGCTGGATGTGCTCCGGGCACGGATGAAGCCAAGAAGGAGATATCGGAAGAGCAGAATTTTCGAGAACGCGTCAGAGTTTGCAAAGAGGACAGTAGAGGGAGAGGTGTTTCAAGCGTGGCAGCTGAGTGAGCAAAGACAGAGGTGAGAGGCATTCTGGTATGTTCGGGAGCCCATGAGCAACTTGGTGTTGCCAGAGCGAAAACCAAAAGAAATACAAACAAATAAACACAAACAAGCGAAAACAAGACAAGGGATGGTAGGAGATGAAGCCGGAGCAGGTTGAGCCCGTTGCTTAGAGCTAGGAAAATTGGGAGTGACACAACCCACAGGGAGCCCAGGGAGTGGTTTTGAACACACGATTGACTGAATTTCACAAAAATTCCATGGAGTCACCGCTAATGAAACTCCGTACATCTGTGGAGACGAAGTGGCAGCAATTTATTTAACATACGTGTGATGAGGATGCCCGAAACGTAGAGCAGTGTCCCAGGAAAGGCTAAGCCTGGGACAGTGGTCCTGAAACTGGGTGGCACGTGACTCCGTGGGGCTTTGCCTTGAAAGGAGGGCAGTGGGAGGTGCGGAGGTAACACCGTGGGAAGACCTCTTCCAGCCAGATTCAGGGCTGGGCTCTGCAAGCGAGTCAGGGGCATGACTCGTGTCCTTCAGGAGCTCTCAGGAAGGTGGCACCAATGAGGCTACTGTGAGCCTTGGACGTCAAGCGTGTGCTGTGTGTGATCCGTGGACACTCCCAGGTGAGCGTGATGACCAGGCATCAGGAAGCACAGTCTACCCATGGGAGTCAGGTTCTCCCAAAGTTTTCAGGAAGCTAAGGGTTTCCTGAATATGCTTCAGGCTTCACTTTCGTTGTGGCGAGTCAAAGAAGAGGGAAGTCCAGAACAAAACAAAGCAAAACAAAAAACCTCTCACACAGCTACACCGACTGTTTTTACCCAGGAAGAAATGTTCCCACCAGTCACCATGTACCATGGAACTGTGTAAAGCGCAATCCTCACACCCCCCATCTCTGTAACTGTGGCCAAGAAGTAACATGACTGTTCTGAAACTATTTTCTCCTTGACTTTAATACTGTTAAGGACGTTTAGCAACATTATTTGCTTCGTTGCCTTTTTTTTTTTTTTTTTTTTTTTTTTTGCGGTACGCGGGCCTCTCACTGTTGTGGCCTCTCCTGTTGCAGAGCACAGGCTCCTGACGCGCAGGCTCGGCGGCCATGGCTCATGGGCCCAGCCGCTCCACGGCACATGGGATCTTCCCGGACCGAGGCACGAACCCGTGTCCCCTGCATCGGCAGGTGGACTCTTAACCACTGCGCCACCAGGGAAGCCCCACTGTCTTTTTTTTTTAACTTTTTATTTTATATTGGAGTATAGTTGATTAACAATGTTGTGTTAGTTTCACATGTACAGCAAAGTGATTCAGTTATACATATACATGTATCTATTCTTTTTCAAATTCTTTTCCCATTTAGGTTGTTAAATAATATTGAGCAGAGTTCCCTGTGCTGTACACTAGGTCCTTGTTGGTTATCCATTTTAACTATAGCAGCAGTGTGTACATGTCAATCCCAAACTCCCTAACTGCTTCATTGTCTTTTAAGGAGAGGAATGGATGTTTCTCTAGGTTTTCTAGAAGAATCAAATGGGTGTGAAGTTTTAGGTTAAGAGTCAGTTATATAAGCTCTAGCCCACATGGTATGGGAAGAGGACCAGTGCACTTGGGTTTTCCAGTCATTTCTTCTCTGGTTTTCCTGAGTGGGGCTCAGGCTACACATGGGACGATTTGAGAATAAGAGAGTCACAGGCAAGTCACGGCTTGGTACAGGTGGCGAGGGATCACGGGGAGAGGAGGGAGTGGAGGGCACATCTTTGAAGGTAGAGCCAGCTCTTCATGCTCAGTTGGAAGTATTAGGACAAAGGCATAGTTTAGACGCTGATGCCAATCACAATATTTGTTGCCTTGGCAGATGTAAGAGATTACCTTCTGGAAATGGAAAATTGCTTTGTGTCACTTCAAAGCCAACCATAACTAGATCCAATAAACCATAGGAGAAATATTTTAAAAAGAAAGAAAGAAAGAAAACAACTTCTGTTATGTACAACTTCAGCATTTGAGCGCCTGGATTTGGCACCCTTGATAGAACGTGTAGATGGAGATGTCTACCTCTATAGCATCAGCTTTCTAAAATCAGCATTTATGTCTCTCATCTTCTTGGTGGAGCCCAGGGGTGGGACTGGCTCTCAAAGGGAGGAAATGAATTGTCAAGGTAAACCACAGTTTTGCCACAAATAGGTCATTTTCTTGTCTGTGACCAGTTTTCAGCATTGTAGGGAGCGCTGGGAATCAAACTGTGTCCAAAACTTCGACTAAACGTTTATATCTCTTGATCTCCACAAGCCTGAAAGATAAATAGGTCATAGTGACTTTTGTCTCTGTTACTGAGGTTTTTCCCTGAAAGCTGTATTAGTGCAATGGAATAGCGACGGGTAATGTTATTAGCATTATCTATATTGTGCAGTGCATGGTTGTGACAGCCTCAGAACAACCCTTCAGTCCTGGGACAGAAGATAGGAGTGTGGCCGACCCTTCCTGCTTCTTGGTGACGGCCGATGGCCCAAGGATTTCAAGGCAAAATGATATTGAGTTCAAAACAAAATGATATTTTTGCCCAAGAGGTGATCCTCTTAAAGGAGTGGATTTTGGGGAAAGGTCACTTGTCTCCAACTACATGATACTGTTTCAGGTCCCCAACTGGTTCCACCTGTTAAGCTGGAGCCTCTTTGCACAATTGTTCAAGATCGCCACAAAACCGCTTCCAAGGGAAGGAGAGAAGGGCTGGGGTTCCTCAGTCTCGATGCCCCTGCAGCCCAACATGGCCAGAGGGCCACACTGTCCCTGTGCCACCCTAGGTCACTGCATCCCAGACCTGCCATCCTCACACAAGCTGCTCCTTGAAGGGTCTTGGTGTCTGTATTCATGGGCAGTGACCCTGAGATAGAGAAATTCCATGACAAAGCCTCCAGGTTTCAACCCCCCAGGAATGCACCTAAGGGTATATTGAGGGGCTGCTCTGGGCTGGGATAATAGTCAGTGTTTATTGAGCAGGTACTAGGTACCATGCCCTGTGCTGAGCACCCAGCAAGATGGATGACACTTCTGGAGGGTCTGTAGTTTCCCCGGGGAGGCAGCTGGAGAACTGGCAGGACAGTTGGTGTTGAAGGCTGTGTGTTGACGGTGGGGCTGCCAGGCTTCAAACAAGAGACAGATAAAGATCAAATCAGGGTAGGCCTCATGGAAGAAAGGAATTGTCCGTGGTTTCTGCCCAAAAAGAGGGTTGTTGTCCAGAAGGTGCTAGTGTCCAGAGTCATAGCTTAGTAATTGAGGGACCCAAGGGCAGTAGGGTCCAGAGCTGTGTGTCATTCTCTGAACAACCACGGATTCTTTATTTTATCTGTTTAGCCAGCCATGGCCCTGCCTCTTGGAGGACAGTATAGTTTCTTCATTGCTGTGTCCCCATAGCAGGTGTAAAGACATGTTATTCAATGAATGGATGAGTCAGAGAAAGGAAGGTGAGCAACCCAGCTCCTATTGCCAGAGCCTTGGCCCAGAGGAGCAAAAGCTCCACCTGCCCTACATGAGTGTCTGGCTGGCCATTAGGGAATGGCTGCATATTTATTTACTTATCTAGGTAGCTAGTTAGCTACTACTTGTTTTTATTTTTTAAAATTTTTATTGGACTATAGCTGCTTTACAATGTTGTGTTAGTTTCTACTGTACAGCAAAGTGAATCAGTTATACGTATACATATATCCCCTCTTCTTTGGATTTCCTTCCCATTTAGGTCACCACAGAGCATTGAGTAGAGTTCCCTGTGCTACACAGTAGGTTCTCATTAGTTATAGTAAAATCCACATAGTATTAATTTATCATCTTAACTATTTTTTTGTTTCGCGGTACACGGGCCTCTCACTGTTGTGGCCTCTCCCGTTGCGGAGCACAGGCTCCGGACGCGCAGGCTCAGTGGCCATGGCTCACGGGCCCAGCTGCTCCGTGGCATGTGGGATCTTCCCGGACCGGGGCACGAACCCACGTCCCCTGCATCGGCAGGCGGACTCTTAACCACTGCGCCACCAGGGAAGCACATCATCTTAACTGTTTTTAAGTGTACAGTTCATTGGCATTAAGTACATTCACATTGCGGTGCAATCATCCCCACCTTCCATCTCCAGAACTAACTTCATCTTGCAAAACTGAAACTCTGTAACCATTAAACAACAGCGCCCCGTTCCCTCCTCCCCGCAGACCCTGGCCACCACCATTCTACTTTCTGCCTTTCATGAATTTGACTACTCTAGGTACCTTATATAAGCAGAATCATACAGTATTTGTCTTTTTGTGGCAGGTTTATTTCACTTAGCATAATGTCCTCAAGTTTCATCTGTGTTATAGTATGTGTTGGAATTTCTTCTTTTAAGACTGAATAATATTCCATTGTATGTATTTAGCAGATACTCTTTATCCATTCATGCATTGATGGACACTCTGGTCGCTTCTGCTCTTTACCTATTGTGAATAATGCTGCTGTGAACGTGGGGGTACAAGCAACTCTTGGAGTTCCTGCTTTCAGTTCTTTTGAGTATAGTCCCAGAAGTGGACTGGATTCTGTGGTAATTCTATGTGTAATTGTTTGAGGAACCACCACACCGTTTTCCATAGCGACTACACCGTTTCAAAGGGATGCCTCGGTTACTTAATTTTTTGTGTCTTGCCTTTCCTCTGTGAGTCTTACAAATGCAGTCCTCCTCCCTTCTGCACCACTTATGTCCTTTGAACTGGACGGATGACCACAATTGCACAGTCAGCCCAGGTTCGGGAGCTACCTCTAACCTCTCCCAACCACCTTTGAAAAAGCTAAGTTTATCCCATTGGCCCCTGGGCAGTTGTCCTCTGGGGAGTCCCAGGCTGCTCCTGAGATTAAGCTGGAACCAAACTGGCCCTAGACTTGTAGCTCTTGGAACAGCTGCTCAGCTTTCCTCAACTCCACCATTTTAATTGTGATTAGTAGGTTCATTTGCATCTAAAAGGAGTCGTTTTCTTATCAGCACCATTGAGTTGGGAACCAGTGTGCTCCATTTATATAGAGTGGCCCATTTTAACCAGGCCCATTAAGCAGTAAAAGTAAATGTGGGTGTTTTACAAATGCAAATATATCATGCAAATAATGTACTTTATGCTGAATGATGCCTTGGTTTTCATATGTAAAATTAGAAACTGTGTAGCACAAAGATAATGATAAACACCTTTGCATCTGTTCATAAGATGTATCATGAGCTGTATGCATCTAAAATTGTAGCCCAGGCTTCAGGCAGAATTTCTTCAGTATACTCAAACATGCATTCCATATTTTCAAAAATATACATGTACTTATCTAGTTATTTATATATTCCTAAGTAATCAAGAAATCACATAAAAGAGTAATCCAAATTACCTCACGTATTACTTACCATCAAAGATGCGATTTATAATTTTGTTTCCATTTTTAAAGATTTTTAAGTTTTTATCTGAGATGATGATAGTGGAAGAAGGAATGTTATTTACTATATAGGCTAGTTCCTTTGTAAGAGAATTATGTCTACTAAGAGAACTTTTTAGAAATCCTACTGCGTGAAATAATTCTGTTTATGATATGCAGGTAGCATTTCTGCTATTTTACACCATCACTTAGTAGAATAATAGCAATAATTTTTGTGTACAGTGAACTTGGCTAAATTCTAGGAGGGGAGTCACCTTTAGTCTCTGCCTACATGGGGTTTCTGCCCTTTGGAAAGGTAAGACACACACCTATGCAAAGCGAATTAAAGGTGTAAGACATCAGATTAGGAAATATCACATAGTACGATCAGCTGCCAAATTGTACTATGCAGGAATTACCAAGTAGACTGTACTATACAGGAATTACCAAATTCAGAGTGGGGAGAAGTTCCAGCGTGGGAGTGACCAGAAAAAGATCCGGGATTTGAGTTGAACCATAAAGGATGGATGGGAGTTGAATAGGCAGAGAGAACATGGGAGCAGGGCATTTCAGCAGAGGGGAACAGAATTTGAAACCACACAACCCAGATTGGGACTTGAACCCAGTGTCTTTTAATTGAGATCACACACCTGGTCTCAGGACTTAATGAAGCTCAGGTTCTTTTATGTCCCCTCACAGAAGGAATTCAGTGAGAAGCAAAGTGATAGGTAAGAAGTGGGTTTATTTAGAGAGAAACACATTCCATAGACAGAATGTGGTCTGTCTCAAAAGGTGAGAGCGGCTCCAGGGCTTGGGGTCATCTTGGAAAGTGAGAGCGGCCATGGGAGAAGCACACTCCACAGACAGAGTGTGGGCCACCTCAGAAGGTGAGAGCAGCCCTGAAATATGGGGTGGTTAGTTTTTACGGGCTGGGTAATTTCATAGGCTAATGAGTGGGAGGATTGTTCCAACTACTGATATTGTGGAGAAGGGGTGGAGATTTCCAGGAATTGTGCCACTGCCCACTTTTTGACCTTTTATGGTCTGCCTCAGCACTGTCATGGCACTGGTGGGTGTGTCATTTAGCATATGCTGATGTATTATTACAATGAGCATATAATGAGGCTCAAGGTCCACTGGAAGTCGAATCTTCCACCATCTTGGACCTAGTTGGGTCTAACCAGTTGATGTTGTGTCCTCAATGGCTGTTTCATTCTTTTAAAGGTTGTGCCCTGCCCCCTTCCCTCCTGTTTCAAATTGGCTTGAATGGGTCATAGAAATATATGGGGTACGAGCGTGTTCTGAAGACCTGCCTCAGGTGGTATGTTGGGGAGCAGGGGGAACGTTGGAGAAGGAATAGAAAGGCCTCTTAGGGGCAGAGAACCTATTGGACTTAACTCTGCCCTATAAGCTACTGGTTTTCACCCACTTTTATAACCATCAAGCTCTTCAAATGAAAAATTATGTGGAAACTCAACACGTCAGACACATGAAAAATGAGATGCTTTTTAAAAAAAATTAATTTTCATTGGAGTACAGTTGCTTTACAGTGTTGTGTTAGTTTCTACTGTACAGCAAAGTGAATCAGCTGTACGTATACATATATCCCCTCTTTTTTGGCTTTCCTTCCCATTTAGGTCACCACAGATCACTGAGTACAGTTCCCTGTGCTATACAGTAGGTTCTCATTAGTTATCTATTTTACACATAGTATGAGATGCTTTGTTGATATTGGTGCAGTAGATCACCTAGACAGCCGTCCTCCACGCCCACCCCTGGCAGCACTATAGGCACTCCCTGGAGGTTCCCTGGGGAACAGTTTGCAAACCAAGGGGAGAGCTCAGGAAGATACTGTGCTCTGAGGGGACTGTAAAGGTATTAGGCAGGGAGAACTGGGGTTGGGGGAAAGACTGGAGATGGGCAGTCCTATTAGGATGCTAGTGGAAACATCTGCATATGAGTTGACACAGTAGAGTAGAAACACAAAGGAAGGGAAATTGCCACAGTCTTTTGAAAGAAGGGGTTGGCAGGAATGGATGACAGCAGATGGGGGTTCAGGAGAGAACCTTGGTTGAGATCCCAGATTTTTTTTTTTAACATCTTTATTGGAGTATAATTGCTTTGCAATGGTGTGTTAGTTTTGCTTTATAACAAAGTGAATCAGCTATACATCTACATATATCCCCATATCTCCTCCCTCTTGCGTCTCCCTCCCACCCTTCCTATCCCACCCCTCCAAGTGGTCACAAAACACTGAGCTGATCTCCCTGTGCTATGTGGCTGCTTCACACTAGCTAGCTATTTTACATTTGGTAGTGTATATATGTCCATGCCACTCTCTCACTTTGTCCCAGCTTACCCTTCCCCCTCCCCGTGTCCTCAAGTCCATTGCCTACGTCTGCGTTTTAATCCTGTCCTGCCCCTAGGTTCTTCAGAACCTTTTTTTTTTTTAAGATTCCATATGTATTTGTTAGCATACAGTATTTGTTTTTCTCCTTCTGACTTACTTCACTGTGTATGACAGACTCTAGGTCCATCCACCTCACTACAAATAACACAATTTCATTTCTTTTTATGGCTGAGTAATATTCCATTGTATATATGTGCCACATCTTCTTTACCCATTCATCTGTTGATGGATACTTAGGTTGCTTCCATGTCCTGGCTATCGTAAATAGAGCTGCAGTGAACACTGTGGTACATGACTCTTTTTGAATTATGGTTGTCTCAGGGTATATGCCCAGTAGTGGGATTGCTGGGTCGTATGGTAGTTCTATTTTTAGTTTTTTAAGAAACCTTCAAACTGTTCTCCATAGTGGCTGTATCAATTTACATTCCCACCAACAGTGCAAGAGTGTTCCCTTTTCTCCACACCCTTTCCAGCATTTATTGTTTCTAGATTTTTTGATGATGACCATTCTGACTGGTGTGAGGTGATACGTCATTGTAGTTTTGAATTGTATTTCTCTAATGATTAGTGACGTTGAGCATTCCTTCATGTGTTTGTTGGCAATCTGTATGTCTTCTTTGGAGAAAGGTCGATTTAGGTATTCTGCCCATTTTTGGATTGGGTTGTTTGTTTTTTTGGTATTGAGTTTCATGAGCTGCTTGAAAATCTTGGAGGTTAATCCTTTGTCAGTTGCTTCATTTGCGAATATTTTCTCCCATTCTGAGGGTTGTCTTCTCGTCTTTTTTATGGTTTCCTTTGCTGTTCAAAAGCTTTGAGGTTTCATTAGGTCCCATTTGTTTATTTTTGTTTTTATTTCCATTTCTCTAGGAGGTGGGTCAAAAAGGATCTTGCTGTGATTTATGTCAGAGTGTTCTGCCTATGTTTTCCTCTAAGAGTTTTATAATGTCTGGCCTTACATTTAGGCCTTTAATCCATTTTGAATTTATTTTTGTGTATGGTGTTAGGGAGTGTTCTAATTTCATTCTTTTACATGTAGCTGTCCAGTTTTCCCATCCCCACTTATTGAAGAGGCTGTCTTTTCTCCACTATATATTCTTGGCTTCCTTGTGGGTTTGGGTTTATCTCTGGGCTTTCTATCCTGTTCCATTGATCTAGATTTGTGTTTTTGTGCCCGTACCATACTGTCTTGATCACTGTAGCTTTGTAGTATAGTCTCAAGTCAGGGAGCCTGATTCCTCCAGCTCCGTTTTTCTTTCTCAAGACTGCTTTGACGATTCAGGGTCTTTTGTGTTTCCATGCAAATTGTGAAATTCTTTGTTCTAGTTCTGTGAAAAATGCCATTGGTAGTTTGATAGGGATTGCACTGAATCTATAGATTGCTTTGGGTAGTATAGTCATTTTCACAGTGTTGATTCTTCCAATGCAAGAACATGGTATATCTCTCCATCTGTTTGTACCATCTTTAATTTCTTTCATCACTGTCTTATAGTTTCTGCATACAGGTCTTTTGTCTCCTACATAGGTTTATTCCTAGGTATCTTATTCTTTTTGTTGCAATGGTAAATGGGAGTGTTTCCTTAATTTCTCTTTCAGATTTTTCATCATTAGTGTATAGGAATGCAAGAGATTTCTGTGCATTAATTTTGTATCCTGCAACCCTACCAAATTCATTGATTAGCTTTGGTAGTTTTCTGGTAGAGTCTTTAGGATTCTCTATGTATAGAATCATGTCATCTGCAAACAATGACAGCTTTACTTCTTCTTTTCTGATTTGGATTCCTTTTATTTCTTTTTCTTCTCTGATTGCTGTGGCTAAAACTTCCAAAGCTATGTTGAATAATAGTGGTGAGAGTGGGCAACTTTGTCTTCTTCCTGATCTTAGTGGAAATGGTTTTAGTTTTTCACCATTGAGAACGATGTTGGCTGTGGGTTTGTCGTATATGGCCTTTATTATGTTGAGGAAAGTTCCCTCTATGCCTACTTTCTGGAGGGTTTTTGTATCATGAATGGGTGTTGAATTTTGTCGAAAGGTTTTTCTGCATCTATTGAGATGATCATATGGTTTTTCTCCTTCAATTTGTTAATAGGGTGTATCACATTGATTGATTTGCGTATATTGAAGAATTCTTGCATTCCTGGGATAAACCCCACTTGATCATGGTGTATGATCCTTTTAATGTGCTGTTGGATTCTGTTTGCTAGTATTTTGTTGAGGATTTTTGCATCTATGTTCATCAGTGATATTGGCCTGTAGTTTTCTTTCTTTGTGACATCTTTGTCTGGTTTTGGTATCAGGGTGATGGAGGTCTCATAGAATGAGTTTGGGAGTGTTCCTCCCTCTGCTATATTTTGGAGGAGTTTGAGAAGGATAGGTGTTAGCTCTTCTCTAAATGTTTGATAAGAATTCGCCTGGGAAGCCATCTGGTCCTGGGCTTTTTGTTTGTTGGAAGATTTTTTTTTTTTTTTTTTTCGGGTACGCGGGCCTCTCACTGTTGTGGCCTCTCCCGTTGCGGAGCACAGGCTCTGGATGCGCAGGCTCAGCGGCCATGGCTCACGGGCCCAGCTGCTCCGTGACACGTGGGATCTTCCCGGACTGGGACACGAATCCGTGTCCCCTGCATTGGCAGGCGGACTCTCAACCACTGCGCCACCAGGGAAGCCCTTGTTGGAAGATTTTTAATCACAGTCTCAATTTCAGTGCTTGTGATTGGTCTGTTTATATTTTCTATTTCTTCCTGGTTCAGTCTCAAAAGTGTGCTTTTCTAATAATTTGCCCATTTCCTCCAGGTTGTCCATTTTATTGGCATATAGTTTCTCGTAGTAATCTCTCATGATCCTTTCTATTTCTGCAGTGTCAGTTGTTACTTCTCCTTTTTCATTTCTAATTCTATTGATTTGAGTCTTCTCCCTTTTTTTCTTGATGAGTCTGGCTAATGGTTTATCAATTTTGTTTATCTTCTCAAAGAACCAGCTTTTAGTTTTATTGATCTTTGCTATTGTTTCCTTCATTTCTTTTTCATTTTTTTCTGATCTGATCTTTATGATTTCTTTCTTTCTACTAACTGTGGGTTTTTTTTGGTTCTTCTTTCTCTAATTGCCTTAGGTGTAAGGTTAGATTGTTTATTTGAGATGTTTCTTGTTTCTTGAGGTAGGATTGTATGGCTATAAACTTCCCTCCTACAACTACTTTTGCTGCATCCCATAGATTTTGGGTCGTCGTGTTTTCATTGTTATTTGTTTCTAGGTAGTTTTTGATTTCCTCAGTGATCTCTTTGTTATTAAGTAGTGTATTGTTCAGCTTCCATGTGTTTGTATCTTATACAGATTTTTTCCTGTAATTGATATCTAGTCTTACAGCATTATGGTCGGAAAAGATACTTGGTAAGATTTCAATTTTCTTAAATTTACCGAGGCTTGATTTGTGACCCAAGATATGATCTATCCTGTAGAATGTTCCATGAGCACCAGAATTTTTAACTTGAACATTTTACAGGCTATCAGCAAAAGCTGAGACATTATTTTTTCTTTTTTTGAGGAATGCTGAGTTAAATTAATTGGTAACTTTTATTCTTTCAACAAACATTGACAGGTACCAGCCAAGTTCCAAGCATTGCCGTAGGTGGTAGGGATTTAGGAGAAGACACACTCAGATGTCGCAGTGTGTCAGGGAGTGAGTGCACCATGTGTAAAGGGAGACAGTCACAGACACTGTGGTGGGCTGAGTTGTCCCCTCCAAAACTTCATATATTGATATTAGGTCCTCACACCCAGCACTCCAGAATATGATCTCATTTGGAAATATGCTCATTGCGGTTGTTAGTGAAGATGAGGTCATACTGCAGTAGGGTGGACCCCTAAGCCAATATAAAAAGGAGGAATTTGAACACAGAAAGCACACACAGGGAGAATATAAACATGAAGGCAGAGACAGGGTGATGCATATATAAGCCAAGGAAGGCCAAGGATTGCCTGCAACCACCAGAAACTAGGGGAGCGGCATAGAACAGATTCTCACTTACAGCCCTTAGAAGGAACCACCCTTGACTTTGGACTCCTAACCTCCACCACTGGGAGAGAAGAACTTTCTATTGTTTTAAGATACTTATCTGTGGTACTTTGTTGTGACAGCCCTAGAGAACCAATAGAGACACTGAGAAATCCGGGGCAGTGTGGAAAGTGCCCGTGGGGACCAGCAGGGGAAACAGAGGTGGGAAACTGGCTCCCTCATTTGAATCGATGTGGCATGGGGGGATGCAGCCTGAAATACATTCCAGAGTCTGGAGGCAAGATCAGCTCGAGATACAGAATTGGAAAAGCCAGATTTCCCAGGAGTTCATGAACTCTCCTAAGAAAGGAGAATGAATAGAAAAGAAGAGAGGGCTAAAACTCTAGGAATACCCATCATTATGGGGCTAAGGCTGGACAAAGAGCTAGCAGATTTCATAGAAAGGAGAGTGGGAGGAGGAGAGCCAGGGTAGGTGGGTGTTGTGAGGCTAAACTTGGAAAGGGTTTTAAAGAGATAATGTCAAAAGTGATAGAGAGTTTATGTAATTAGAAAAAAATCATAATAAAGTAAGCCTCTCATGTGAGTGCACGTGGGCGGGCATGGAGTGGGCAGGGGAGAGGGGCTGTAGAGCCATCAAGGCCCTTAGCCCTGAATGGCGGGGTGACTTGGGGGCCTCTGATGACCCAGACGTGAGGGGATTGCAGCCAGTCCAGGGACACCATGACACAGAAGAGCGGAGGTCGGGCACTGTCGCCCAGCTCCTGGGCTTGGTTAGTGCATGGCAGGGTCATGGGGGCCAAGAGGAGGGTCTGGACACTATGTGATGTTGGATGATGGGTCAGCTAAGAAGTCCTGGAAGGGGGAGGCGAGGGGAGACAAGGGATAATGGCAGGAGGAAAGATGCCAGAGGAAAAGAGGGCAATAGGGGTATTGCTTTGGCAAAGAAGAAGGTGCAGACACAGGTAGAAATAATGGAGGGTGAGTGAGCTTGTGAGGAATGGCTTTGGTTTTAGAAAAGAGGAGGTGACGTTTTTGCCTGATGAGGTATGGAGCGGGGAGGGAGGGGGTGTTGGGACTTGGCGAGTGGAGAGAAGTGTGAGGGCAGCTTCGTTGGGTTGCTGACCATCAGGTAATGGTTCTTGGCTGGGAGCCATTTTATCTCCCAGAGGACACATGGTAATTTCTGGAGACATTTTTATTTGTTACAACTGGGGCGGGGTTGGTGCTGGAATCTAGTGGGTAGAGGCCAGGGAGGCTGCCGAACACCCTAGCACCCACGGGATGGCTCCCACCATAAAGATGATCCAGCCCCAAAGGCCAGCAGTGCCAAGGTTGAGAAACCCTGCCACAGGTCAACAGCACATCTCAAACGTGTCTGAGGAGGGAAGCCCTAAACTTCATAGCATACTTCGTGGAACATTATTGATGTATTTAAAATCGCACAGTAGATCTTGTTCCAGAGCAGCCATCCCTGTCCGAGTCTCACAGCCATTCCCCCACATCTGCTCCAGCCTAGCATACCGTTGGCTGTGATGGGCACACGGGAATGCTTTGCAGTTTGATCCAGTTGGAGACAGGATGAGTCTCCAGTCTTTTTAAAAATTTTTTAAATTTAACTTTATTTTTTTATACAGCAGGTTCTTATTAGTTATCCATTTTATACATATTAGTGTATATATGTCAATCCCAATCTCCCAATTCTCCAGTCTTAACATTTGGCTAAGGTGACAAAGCCATTCCATTTCTTACCAGGATCCGAGTTTTGCCTTCAGAGTGATCTTGCCACACTCTCCATTGTGGCTTTTGTGGTCCTTGCTGGTTATTGTCTGATCACTTCAGTAATGCCTTCCCAATAATTGTCAGCCCCTGAAAATTGGCCAGTCCTGATACGTTTCCACCTGCTCTCTTCTGCCTCTTGACTGCCTGACCCTGAAAGGTCACTGTGGGCAGCCGTACTTAATAGTTTGGATCTATGCAGGATTCTGGGCAGAGCTGTCTTTTTTTTAGCTTTCTTTGGAGTAGGTGGCATCCGTGAAGCTGCTGCTTCCAGCCTATTGATTTTTAGAAAGTGTTCATTGCTACTTCGGGTGGAGGAACGTTTGCAAATGAGATGATCTCAAAGCATCCTTAAGGGGAAGAGGAAGATGAAGGTGTGGTTAGCTCTTCCGTCACAGAAATGAAGCCAAGAGCCTAACTGGGAGAGTCCACAGGATGTAGGAGAAAGTGTTGGCACCGAGGACATCATTTAACTTCTCTGAACTACAGTTTTCTTGTAATCAAGAAAACCATTGGGATTTTTGCAGTTCACAGAGTGTCCTTTGTACATGCATCATCTCATTTAATTCTCCAGCACTACATGCTGTAACTGCTCCCTGTTTGTAGGAGTGGAATTGAGACGTGTTTTCAGCTCGTGTTTTCAACAGACAAATTCCTTGAGTCCAAATCTTGTGCTGTCCCCACCACAGCTCGGATGGAACCAGGTGGCCACTGAGATCCATTTGAATGTCAACATACTCTGGTTTTGTATGGAAGGTTGTAAAAGTCCCTGAGACTTCTGAACTTTCAACTGGACTCTTCAGTGATGCGTCTCAAATTATGAAGGGTGTTTTGTGAAACTTGAGACCATCTCACACACGTCTGATTCCTGCATTCCAAACTTCAAGACTGACATCCTTCACCCAACGTGTCTGTGTTAGTATGTGGTGTAGGTCATATTTGTTTTTCTATGACATTCTGTTGATCAATCCACAGTTAGAATTAACAGTAGAATTCCAAGTATTTTTTCAGGAATTTCCCCCTTCAGCTGCTTTGACTCTTTTATTCCTGGAGAAACACAGTCTGGTGGTAGATTTCACACATCCAAGAGGACAGCCTTCACATTGTTTCTGGTGCTAAGAATATGTCAGATATCTGCTCAGCTGCCTGAAGACTAGCAGGCAAGCTCTGGCCTCTGTAAGGACCAGGTTAGGAGAGGCTGGTCTCACCACATCCCTTTCTGTTATTTAGTGTACTTTGGGCCACTCTGGCAGAGATGCTTACTGCAGGGGACCTTCAGAAACACGGCAAGTAGGTTGATCTTTCACTGCCCAAAACTCTTTAGACTTTGATTCACTTCTTCCGGGGTCCTTCCTGTATTCGTTCTTTCTCTCTCTCTCTCTCCCTCTGTCATTTTATAGTAAAAATTTTTTGTTGTGGTAGTAAAATACACATAACATAAAATATACCATCTTAGCCGTGGAAGTGTACAGTTCAATAGTGTTAAGTACCTTCACATTATTGGGTAACCAACCCCCATAACCCTTTTCATCTTACACAACTGCAACTCTGTACCCACTAAACAGCTCCCTACTCCCCGCTCCCTCCAGCCTCTGGGAACTCCCCTTCCACTCTGTCTCTGTGAACTTGAAATTTGTCCTTTTGTGGCTAGTGTATTTCACTTAGCATGATGCCCTCGGGGTTCATCCGTGTTGCAGTACCCTGTTCTCTCTTTCAGATCAGCCAGTTCACAGTTGGCAGCTGGGTTCTTAGACAAAAAGTACTTTTTAAAAAGTACTTAGAAAAGAAGTACTTTTCCTAATTTTCTTTTCTTAGACTCACAGAAAGTCCAGGCTGGTGAATACAGGTGTGGATCTTGCCAGAACCCCCCAGGGTCTTGGTTAGAGTTCATCCGGTTCTGACAATGATGACAGCTCATGGGTGTCACTTGACAGATGGCATCATTATGCCAAGAGCCACCTTAGGGCCGGATGACCTGTTGACCTACAGTGTCGCCTTGGGAGCTGGAAGAACCGCAGCTGAGTGTGTGAGGCCCAGGGAGAGTCAGAGCTCTGAGTCCCTGGCAGGTGCTGGTGGGATGGTAGGGCACTTCCCTTGGGATTTGCTGGCTCAGCTCTGGTCTTAATGATCAGCTGGATCAATGTTCTCAAGTGCCAGCTGACAAACTGCCTTTTCTGGCAGGCCAGGCCCTCTTAACCTGTTGCTCAACTTCCTTTGCCACACGTGGGTTTGGTTTCTGGTGCTGAAATGAAGGTCATGAGATTTGGTTAGAGCCTTACTCAGGTGAGACAGCTGTGGCGCCAGCGTTGTATTGTTTCTGCTCATAGGAGCCCACGTGGCTGTCTTTCGCATCTGGTGAGCCTGATTGCTTTTCCTAGCCTGGGATTTTGCCTTGGAGAGATTCCTAGTGAAATACCGTCCACAGCCTTCTTCCATGAAGAAGGATAGCGAAGGGTTTGGTGCCGAAAGACTGGAAGAGAAAGCTGGACGATGAGAAATGAAATCGGGGCCGTTCACGTGTGTCTCTGTGGTGCAGTGGGCTGGTCTTGGGCTGATTGCTGACCAGCCATGTGATGACTTGGACAAGCCCCTCTATCTCCTCACCTGAAGAATGGGAAAGGTGGGTTCCGCCTTTGCCCTCTCATGAGATCGGAGGATCCCATGGAAAAGTGTTGATCGCTGTGCTCTGTACTTGGTAATTTGGTATCCTGTCTTCAAGCAAGGTGAGCACCATTGTAAGGTGATTAAAACCCACTCTGGTAGGTTGAAGGGGGCCCTAGTGGCCACTTCCCATGGCAGTGACTATTTACAAGTTCACTGGCGTTTAGGTGACTTGAGTGTGGAGAGTCCCCCATCCTCCTCTGCACAGGCCACCCACCTTCCCCTCCTTGATTTGCCACACAAATGAGTGGTTTCCAGAGTGGCCTGAGATACTCCCACAAAGGTCTCAACCACTAGCTTCTCTGAATTACTGTGGTTGCTATACATTTTAAAGTAACTTTGTATACTTTTTAAAAGCTAACTTTGAGCTTTAAAGCCCAGTGAGCCAGGGATATCTCCAGATGGAGGAAAAAAAGCAGTTTGCTCTCTCCCCAACCTGTAGCCACTAGGGCCACAACTGTTGGCCTTTCCACAAGCACTTCTAGTCTCTTTAGATAGAGTCACAAGAGGTTGGAGCTAGCTAAGTATGACAGTAAGCTCCTAGAGGCCATAAAATATGGCTTCTACTTTTTCTCTCCATGTCCAAGCACAGTTTTCAACAAGCTCTTCATAAATCCTTGAATCTCCTAACAGTTAGAAGATGTCACTTGGAGAGACCGTACCAGAGAAGAGTGTAGAATATGGGGCCAGTGAGCTCAAAAGCTTTGCAATTAGCATGGCAGGAATCGAGCCCACAGGTGGATGCATCAGTCACAACAGGGGCTACATCAGAGCGGGTAGGTGGGCCAGTCCAGATCTGTCTCCACTGTGAGAGTGTAGATTACACCGGCAGCACAGCAGAACGACCAGAATAGCGATCGGCGACTTAGGTGCATTAAAAGGATGTTGTAGAAATCCTGAAGTAGATTTCTACCATACAGAGAATTTTCCTTACCTAAACCACTGGATTTACCCGTCCTCCATTCCCCACGTTTACTCCATCCCTGGCGTCTACTCAGTTTTCAGCCAAATCAAGGTCAGAATAAAGAGGCGATTTGGAGGGAAGTCAGCTAGATATTCAGGCTCCTGCAGTAATAGTCAATTACTGAATTCTCCAGAAGCGCCAACTCCTCTATAATGAAGTCCTCAGTTTTTAAATATCTTTAGAAATCAGGTGATTCAGTGTTGGCCACAGCCAGCTGGCTATTTCCTGCTTTCTTATAAAAATAAGATGGTAAAATCCCAGGAGCTGGCTGGGGTTGTTAAAAGATGATCTTAAGCATTTTAATGCACATTATTCTTCATGCAACTTTGAGCCTTAACAGCCTCAAATCGGAATAGGACAGGAATCATACGGAAGAGAACTCAGCTTGCTGCCATTATCCTGCAGCCCTGAGACCCCAGCCAGATCTCCTGCTGTCCTGTGCAACTCCTGGCCACTCAGAGGCCACAGCAGCCAGAGCTGAGAATCAGGGCTGCAGGAAAAGCCATAGCTGAGATGCATTATCCTCACTCACTCTGAGTACAGTGGATCCGAACCAAAATAAAACAAAAGTTTTATCATTTACATCAAGGTTCATACTGTGTGTTTTCGGACACGTTTGACATTGTTTTGATGTATGTGTGTGCTGTAGCACTTTTCTTCCTCCTTCTTTACTCCGCACCAACCATGTAACATGTCCCCATACCTGGTGTGCTATTTGTACCTCTGGGGACGAAATGTTGGTCAACAGAATGTGTCACTGGCATTTCTCCTTCTTGTTAACAGGATTGTTCCCCTGTATTACTAGAGACCCTGATTGACTCTAGAAACACTCATTGGATAGTCCTTCAGATTTCTTATTCTCTGTGTGTGTGTGTGTGTGTCCGTGTTTGCCAAACTTACAAACTTATTATTTAGACCAACTTTGAAATTTTTTTTAACGCTGAAGGTGATTGATGATGCATTAACCGGTATCATTTGCCGCATTCTGTTTTGGAGAAAGTAATTTATACTGCCTCTTGGGCTGGCTGTAGTAACAATTTTGACTAAGTGCTTTCTAACATTAATCTAAACCAATCCTTGATTTAGAATCACCTCCTTTCTACTCCAAGACCGGCTTGGTTATAAAGTTTTTCACCGGGTGTCTTAAAACAGTGAAAATGCTTGTCTATAAATGTAGTAAAGTGTCACTGTGATACATTAATCTTTCGTCTTTTCTTGCCTCTCCTGTTACAGGACTATGAGTGGTAACATATCTGCAAAATGTTTTATGGGATGTGGAGTGCAGCATTTTAAGCCCAGGAATTGAAAACGGGATATGAAACAAGAAGACAGGGGAGGGAGGGAGTCGATCAAGGTCATATCTGTATATTAAGAATTTGGTGGCAGAAAAGCCAAGAAAGGCAAGCTCGCGTTTATAATGGGCAGGTGGCACTAGGAAGTGGTGAAAAACCTGCTGATCTCAGAAGACATGGATGGGAGTTCTTTGCCTCATAAAGTCATAAAATTATGAAGAAATTAGCGACAAGTTATAAGCTATGATGTTGAGCATCTGATGTGGCCATTTTGTTTACCTGCAAATGATTTCAGTGCCCAAGAGCGAGCAGGGTTAGGACAGTAACCTGCATACCCACATGGACGGGTTTTGCACGTTGAAATATGAAGCCCATTCATCATAAAACAAGACTAACGGTTCTTAAAGATACATTTTCAGAGGGTGTTAATAATGCATAATTGGGAAAGTGTTCTGAGGCCATTTTGAAGGATGTGTTTGGAGGAAGGGTTGTTCCGAGTGCTGCTGAGTCAGTGCAGACAAGCTCGCCCTCACGCTGGTTTCTCTTCTGTTTTAGCACATCAGGTCCACCCCTCTGGCCGGGCAGCACCTTCTTCAAGAGAAATGGAGCCCTTCTACAAGGTAGGTCTCTGGCAGCCCCCCTCCCCCTCCCCTCCCCCATCCCCCCACTACTCCTTTGCTCCTGGTGTCTGTCAGGAGAGTTCTGTCTGCTTCAGAGCGGGCACTCTGTGACTGCTGTGGGATGGCTCTGTTTGTCCAGTTCTCTTTATTTCTTCCTACTGACGTCTCCTGGTTGATATGAATTGTTAGTCTGAAATAAGACGGCTTCTTTGGTCTCTTGTCACTGGTCAGATTCCAGAAGTGGTTGGCTTGCTTTGGTGAAATTGGAATTACGTGGGCAGTTAGGATGCAACGATAGCATAAATGGGGCTGGTAAAATCAAACCCTATTACAGATTTCCAGTGCTTGGGCTGTGAGGAATGTTGTGGGTGTTTTGGCACTTGGGTCATCGTGGAGATCCACTTGTTGCTTGCTGTGCCCTGACGTCCATGTGTGCCTGGAAGGGTGACTGTGGTTTGTTCTGAGGCTCAGAGTTCAGACACCCTCCCTCATCCCTGCAGGTGTCATTTGCAGGGGGACATTCTTTCTGCTGCCCAGTCCATCCTCAGCTGCCTTGCGCGACTTCCTGTCCAATGCACTCAAGGGATTCAAACCGCCTTTCATCTCTACTTTTGCTGTCAAGTTTCTATAAAAATGGCCAAAGTTGAAGAAGAACACAGAACTAAAAATAGCAATGAGATGCACGCTAAGTACTTCGAGAAAGTACTTTGGGGAGATGTCTGCTCTGCAGATCAGCTGGAATTGGCTGGCCCCCAAGTGTCTTCTGACTTCCCTTCCCCATTAGCCTCTCTTGATTGGCAGGCTGTCAGAGTGGCACAACTGGCCCAAAGCAGATGGATTTGGTTTTGCCAAGAGCTTTGGAACTGTACTGGGCTTAGGGTGAGGAGTTTCAGTGCATCTTGGTTGGTTTAGAGCCGTTACGCCTCTTTTCCCTAAAAGTTACACGCCCAGGGCCAGCCATGTGTGTGAAAGGAGTAGGATATATATGTAGCTAAGAAAAGAGGCATTTATCTTCAGGTTTCCAGAGTAGCTCAAACAATTGTGAGAGATGTCATCACATTTGTGCTATTGTTTTCAAGGCCATACAATTGTATGTTGTTTTTTTAATAGCCTGTGAAACTGGGAACTTAAGAATTTCTTTGCATCTTTGCTTGGTCCAGGTGAAATGTAGGTAAGCAGGTCTGATTAATCCTAATTTTAATGACCATCATAAATATCCTAAATATTTAAGAAAAAAAGGGAACTCCCTCCACTCTCAAAAATTAATACATAATTAAAAAAAATCTATTCTGTTCTCCCTTCAGAAAGTGTAAATGGAGACCGATTATGATGAGCTTTTGGGTTTTTTCAAGTGGATTTCAAAGTTAGGTGCATCCTTATGTTTCCTCTAGATCTGTAGCAATGATACGAATATCATTCATGGTTGGATTATTTTCACAAAAGGGATTTTATTTACTTAGAGCATTTTCTTATAGGATTTTTATTCATTAAGTTCCACATTAGGGAAGATTTGCTCTGAGCATGTTAGTTTTGGGTTATTTCTGCAGGACAGAAGCCTGAGGGAAAAATTGACAAGGTTTATGAAGCTGAGGGATTTCACCGTGAGATTCTGTCTCATGGGCGGTAGACTTTTCTTCTTTTCTACATAGGGTTAAACATTCTCCTAATTACTCTGGGCATTGAGAATTAAATGATTACAGATTTCAGATGCTCGTTGAATCCACATCCAATTCAATACATCCCATTTACTTTTTATGTACATGTGAAACTCGGAAGTAGCGTGGTGAGAATTCTGGAGTGTGGGTGGGGATTTGCTAATGTTTTTTTTCCTGTTGTGTTTCTTCATTTGCTGTATCTGTATAGAGCGTTCACGAGACACTTACATTGTAATGAGGTTTTTTAAACTCTGTGTGTTCTTCTGAATTATTCTTTTTTAAACTTTATTTTATTGATGTATAGTTGATTTACAATGTTGTATTAGTTTCTGCTATACAGCAAAGTGATTCCGTTTTATATATATATATCTCTTTTTTATATTCTTTTCCATTATAGTTTATCACAGGATATTGAATGTAGTTCCTTGTGCTATACAATAGGACCTTGTTGTGTTTCCATTCTATATATAATGGTTTGCCTCTGCTAATCCCACACTCCCATTCCATCCCCCTCCCACCCCTCCTCCCCCTTGGCAGCCACCGTCTCTTCTCTATGTCTATGAGTCTGCTTCTGTTTCGTAGATAAGTTCATTTGTGTCATATTCTTGTGTTTCTCTGGCGGGCAGTACTGGCTTATCAAGAAGTGGCTGATGCCCATGAACAAAAGTTTTACAGTAAAGATACGGGCATAGAAAGAAGGGAGCTGCCCAGTCATGGCAGAGGAAGGTTTAGTTTAGAATCAAGTAGAAGAAAATGTAGCTGATTTATGCTCACTTTCTCATCTTTATACTTTATATTTTCAATATATGTCCACATTTTTTCTTTATGTCTAAAGCAAGCAGGAGGATGTTTTTCTAGATAATCAGACTAGGAAAGAACTCTGTTAATAGGTTCCAGCCACAAGGATTGGGATTGCAGGCCAGGAGGATCCCCTAAAAAACCCAGTTCCTAGAAGCAGGGTAGTAGGTGAAGCTTGGTCGCACAGGGTGACACAGGGACCCAGCAACCGGCCAGCAAAGCCCAGCTGTGACCGTGGGCCCTGACCACAAGCAGAACTGGCGAAACCGGACTGCATGGGGCCGGGGAGAACCTGCTCTGTGAAGTCACCCTACGGGTTGAGACTAAAAGAATCCAAAAGCAGCAAAATGAGCAGATGTGCCCCATTGCTTCGAGGACAGAGCCTTGTTTTTGACAGAAGGGAGGGAACATGGGCATGTCCCTTCTTGGGAGAGTTGACACTTGTACAAGGCCTTAAAAAGTAAATAGATGGGGGTGGTGCCAGGAGGGAAACAACCAGAGCACATGGGCACGAGAGGACCACAGGTAGAGAGAGCGATGGGGACTCTGTGGGGGTGGATGCAGAAATGAGGGCTTTGCGGGCACTTTGCAATAATGACATCATCATGCACTCCAAGATGTTTTTCAGAAGAAAGCTGAGATTTCCAAAGAGGAAGTAATGGAAGGTAAAACCTGAAATCAGTGGAACAGAATGACCTAATTGGTACAGTGGGGAACCGAGGTGTATTGTCTAATAGTTGTTTGGTTTATAAGCTGTTGAGCAGAGAGGTAGTATAGTTATTTTTTTCCAGCATAAAACCAATTGCAAGAATCAACTGGAAGCCCTCAAGGTCCTGTTGAGGGCGGCCTCTGTGTTTCGGTTCTTGCAGATTCACTGGCAAGAGGACCTGCTGAATCATCTTGTAGTTTTGAGGATAATGGGGTAAGATTTGGTTTGGATTACACCAGGCATGGGTACTTAACATAATTGGTCATTTCATCAATTCACAGTATTTATTTTAAATGCCATTTAGGCTGCTAGAGACATTTTAGTATGTTAGCAGTTTCAGTGCATAGAGAGCACTTCAGGTCTTGTACAATAGTAACCTAGCTGATTGCCAGAAGGGGACAAACCCTTTGCTAAAAGGGGACCCAGGATGGGGCCCAACAGATGAGTGTGGCTTATTCAGAGCCCTCAGGAGTGGCCAGCTGACAGGTGTCCCCAACTGTCCCCTCTGCCTGTCTCTGTGTGTCTTGGTGACAGTCTCTGTGTGTGAAATACATTTTTTTTACCATCTTTTTCTTTTTTTAATTTTTACTAGAGTATAGTTGATTTACAATGTCATGTAAGTTTCAGGTGTACAGCAAAGTGAATCAGTTATACATATACACATAGCCCCTCTTTTGTAGATTCTTTTCCCATATAGGCCATTACAGAGTATTGAGTAGAGTGTCCTTGTGAAGTACATTTTAAAATTTCTTAGGTTATAATATCTCTTATTTTCTTAATTAAAAGAGTAAACTGGGCTTCCCTGGTGGCGCAGTGGTTGAGAGTCCACCTGCTGATGCAGGGGACATGGGTTCGTGCCCCGGTCTGGGAGGATCCCACATGCCGCGGAGCGGCTGGGCCCGTGAGCCATGGCCGCTGAGCTTGCGCGTCTGGAGCTCCGCAACGGGAGAGGCCACAACAGTGAGAGGCCTGCGTACCACACACACACAAAAAAGAGTAAACTATTGTAAGTTTTCTTCCAAACTCCCTGGCCCCAAACTCCCCCGTCTCCTTCTGCCACATAGACACACATATTCCCTTCACCCATGAAACTTAAAATTAGGTTACTTTATTTAAACATCACCCTTGGATGAATTATTTTAATGAGTCAGTGATTCCTAATTAAAGACATTCCTCACCTCTGGTCTGACCGTTCAGGGTCTGCTCCCCGGAGGGTGCATCCCACAGCTACACATGGCATCGCTGCCCTTGCTCGCATCGTTTCTTCTACTAAGACTTGCTACGAGATGCCACCCATCCGATCCTCCATGTCTGCCCCCCCTTTGGCCTTCATAGGCTTTCTAGGCCTCCGAGCTCCCCACGGAGTTTTGTTCAAAGAGAAGCTGCTGCCTTTACAGCTCTGAGCCAGCTGACCGTCTGGGCCTACCCACGCTGCCCCACCTGCAAGCATTTCATTAGTCTCTGTGTGTCAAGCACTGGATTGGTCTGGAACCTCCCTGGGAGGCCCAGGACCTGCCGCCTCCACCACTGACCGCCCGTCCTGGGGTCAGACCCCATGTCCCAACCCTTCTTGCAAAGCAGCTCAAGCCCTGATGCCACCACAGGTCATGCAGACCTGCCCAGTTACCAACCCCCTGCCAGCCTTCCGGGCCCTCCCTCCACTTTTCTCCTCTCTATCCCTCCTGTATGGGGCCACTAATTATTATTAACTCTCTTCCCATAGGATGCAGGGGTGGAATTCAAATAAATTCCCTAACACGCATAGCAGATGCTTATTTCTTTTCACTTCTGACAGCCCCCGGATGAGCTAATGAAATGGAAAGACCTTCCAGGCCTTTTCAGTGCACAGAGCAGGGCTGAGCTGCCGCAGGCCTGAGTGCAGATAGGGGAAAGGAAACCAGCTCTTCTGCTGTCAGATGCATGTTGTCCCCATGAGCGCACAGATGTGCTTGCCACTGGTGTGAAACACGCAGGAAGTGGATTATGCCCAGTAGATGACCTGCTTTGGGGAATGCCAGCTTCCCAAGTTCTAGGCCGGCTTCATGCACTTACTTTGCTGGGAGTCCTTTTATGTATCGCCCACTCTCCACAACCCTTACTCCTTACCCTCTCCCATAGCTCCGCAGTGGGTTTTTTTCTGGTAAACTGTATGCAGTACCTCCCTTTGGTTGTGTTTGGGGCTGTGAAAGGCTCAGCAGCAAGTAGTCAGTATATCTGAAACGAGTTCTCATGGAAAGGAGCCCTGGATTACCAGTGAGGAGACCTGGCTGTGGTCCCAACTCCGCCACTTGGTAAACTCTGACCTTGGGCAAAACTCAGGCATCCCTAGGGTTTCATGTTCCTGCCTGTGAATCAAGGAGCGGACCTCAGGAGTGGCAGGGGTTTCCTGTGGATTACAGCTCTGATCCATACTAGCAACTTCCCTAAAATGGGTCGAGGACTTTCCTGGTGGTCCAGTGGTTAAGACTCCCTGCTTCCACTGCAGGGTACACGGGTTTGATCCTTGGTCGGGGAAGATCCTGCATGCTGCGTGGTGCAACCAAAAAAAAAAAAAAAGAAAAGAAAAAATGAAATATAGTAAAGTGGGTCAAAATGGTTTTGAGGTGTAGCTCAGGGGTGGAGTGCCACCTTCAGCCAGCAGTGCCAGCAGATGGCCCACGGAGAGGAAACAGGGTGATGGCTGCCTGGCTACATCTTGACCCTTGAACAAACCCTTTCTCGTGGATCGTAGGGAGGAAACATACTACAGATTTGGACAACCTGGAAAGGACCCATCTTGGCCTCGTGGGCACCTGGCTTAACCCTCTCTGTGGGGATAAGAATAAACATGCTTGCCGTATGGGGTTCTTATAGGGCTCAATGAATTCATATCGGTAAAGCCCTGAGAACAGGCTGAATTCCCAGAGTTAGTTATTATAACATTTTACAAAACTATGAATCTTAGGAAAACAGGGCTAACATCCTCTGAATGTGGTGTCCCTGTGCTATTTCTCTTCTCTGCTAAAATTTCCCTTGTCCATTTGTTGGGGCTAGTGATTCTCAGAACAGGGCAAAAGATGGAATACCCCGGATCCTACTGGATTTATACGTGGATCTGAAAGACGACTTGTTCAACTCTTTGTATCAGATTCCTTTCAAATAGGACTGCTTCCTTGTGAGGTCCACCAGCTCACAAAGACTGAGTTATACCCCTTGCTGTACAGTTGTACATACCCAGCAGGTGCATAGATAACCACGCAAAAAAGCACGGATTCAGCACCACATCAGCCCAGCTTTAAATCCCTCTCTGTTTGGGCACCAGCTGTTTGACCTTGGGTCTCAGTTTCAGTTGTCTGTAAAATGGGGCTATGAGTTGTGCTCCCCAGAATCTTTGCAGAGATTAAAGGAGGGTGTGAACGTGGAAACATTTGTCCAGTCCAGTGCCTGGCCTGGCACCTCACAAACACTTAATAAAGAGTGGAGTTAACCCTTGACTCTGTTTCGTGCCCGTTAATCCTGGCCGGTGTATTCAGGGTGAAAGGTTCCAAAATTCCTTAAAGGAGTGGTCTCCCAAAAGCCTCTCCTTTGCATGATGTCCAGTCACACTGCCAGCCTCGCCAGTGTTTCCTTTCTGATAGAACCAGGGTGTCTGCATGGCCTGGGTCTCTAGTCCAGGCGCTTCCTTTCTCTCCATCAAGACACAGATTGAAGGTTTTGTTCGGGTTTACCCTGCCCCTCCCCTACACATTTCTTTCCCATTTGGTTGCAGCCTCTGGGCTCTTTGGCTTCTTTCATCTAATCTGCTCCACAAGCTGACTCTTTTGTCCATTTTGCAAAGAGGGCATCCACCTAATGCATAAATCTCTTGATTCTTGCCCCCAGGCATACCCGTTACAAAAAAAAAAAAAAAAAGCAACAGTAATAACAGAAAGGGAACAAAAAAAACCTCTCTACGTTTTCCCCCCAGTGCTAATTGCCTTCTGTCTTTGTTTGGCCTGCAGAAGCCCTTTGGTTTTTCCGAGGAGCCCTTCTCTCTTGGCCTGTTTGTCTTACTGTTCTGCCCTGAGTTATTTGTACAGATATTTATGTAATACAATAATAAAGTCACCTGGCTGTTTTTGTTTACCATCAAGTGAAGTTAAAGGGCTGCTTCTCTGTTCTTCTCATCACTCAAGTTCTGTGTAGTCACTGAGAACAGGCTCTGAAGTTAGTTAAAAACTGTAAGGAAATGCAGTTTTATTTTATTTTTACCCCCATCGTTTTTTTTTTTTTTTTTTTCGCGGTACACGGGCCTCTCCCTGCTGTGGCCTCTCCCGCTGCGGAGCACAGGCTCCGGACGCACAGGCTCGGCGGCCATGGCTCACGGGCCCAGCCGCTCCGCGGCATGTGGGATCCTCCCGGACTGGGGCACGAACCTGTGTCCCCTGCGTCGGCAGGCGGACTCTCAACCACTGCGCCACCAGGGAAGCCCCCCCCAACGTTTTTTTTATTGAAGTGTAGTTGTTGTACAGTATTATATGTAACAAGTGTACAGTATAGTGCTTCACAATATTTAAAGCTTATACTCCATTTATAGTTATTATAAAGCATTGGCTGTATTCCCTGTGCTATACAGTATATTCTTGTAGTTTACTTTGTACCTAATAGTTTATACCTCTTAATCCCCTCCCGCCTTTCCTCTCCCCACTGGTAACCATCGGTTTGTTCTCTACATCCGAGTCTGCTTCTTTTTTGTTATATTCACTAGCTGGTTGTATTTTTTAGATTTCACATGTAAGTAATACCATACGGTATTTGTCTTTGTCTGACTCTGGAAATGCTATCTTAAAAGAAGCCTTTGATAGAATTCTGACCTTCACGGTCTTTTTTTTTTTTTCTTAATTTATTATTTTTTATTTTTCGCTGTGTTGGGTCTTTGTTGCTGCATGCAGGCTTTCTCTAGTTGTGGTGAGCGGGGGCTACTCTTCATTGCGGTGTGCGGGCTTCTCATCACTATGGCTTCTCTTGTTGCGGAGCACGGGCTCTAGGCACGCAGGCTTCAGTAGTTGTGGCATGTGGGCTTCAGTAGTTGTGGCTCATGGGCTCTAGAGCGCAGGCTCAGTAGTTGTGATGCACAGGCTTAGTTGCTCCGCGGCGTGTAGGATCTTCCCGGACCAGGGTTCAAACCTGTGTCCCCTGCATTGGCAGGCGGATTCTTAACCACTGTGCCACCAGGGAAGCCCTTCACTGTCTCTTGGGAATCCAGATTTGCCCCAACTTCCCAGTGTCTGCAGCCTGGCATGGACTCTGAGGAAGCACCAGCCAGATAGCCTGTGTTTTCCTATCTGACTTTAATTTCAGCCAGTCTCTGTACCATTGTCCATAGAAACGCTTTTCATGAAAATCCAGTGTTGTACTCGGCCCTATAGACAGAAATAGGGAAGCCAGCAGGAAGTGCCAGCTTTACCAGGGACCTGGCATTGAGCGCTTCCTCTGGGCCAGGCCCCTGCCGGGTGGGTGGGTGCAAGCTGGTTCTGCTGTTTCCAGAGGAAGGTGGAAACTGGGGCAGGAGTTTAGGAGATGGAGGGCAGGGCCGGAGAGGGAGTTTTAGAAGTTGTCAATCCAGAAATGACCGTGGAAGTTACGAGCCTAGATGAGATTTTCAGGGGGTTATAGAGTGAAAAAGAGGGAAAAGCTCCATCTTGAAGACCTAGATTTGTGATAGAAAGTGGAGTGCAGCTGACAGCAAGCAACCATGGCATCAAAGAAGCTGCTTAGTCAGAAACTGGAGGAAATCACTGAAATGAAGGGAGAGAGTTTCAGAGAGAGGGGACTGGGCAAGAGCAGCCCCTCTGCGGAGGAGCCAGTGGGGGCGTGGGGGGGGGATGGATGGGGCTGAAGAGAGCCACCTGTGGGCTCTGATGATTACAGTGGCAGCAGGGCCTTCGGGGCACGACCGCTCATCTTCTGTCTCTATGGACCTGCCTATTCTGGACGTTTCACATAAATGGAATCAGACAGTAAGTGACCTTTTGTGTCTGGCTGTATATATTCTTTACACTATTCCTATATTAGCTTTATGCCTTAGGTATTATTACTCCCGTTTTGCAGATGGGAAAAATAAGGCCTGGAGCAATTGTGCTGCTCAAGGTCACAGAGCCAGGGTCAGAAACCTGGACTCACACTCATCTCTGGCTCAAAATGGCATCAATATTTCTAAACAGCTTTGCACTTTAGGTGTTTAGACAGACAGTCTGCTGTGTTTTGCAGACTGGAGCTGGGGAGAATCCAGTTATAATGCTTAAAAGCAATTTATAACGAGACAAAAAGATGGAAATGAATGCTTGTCTTCTTTTGTTTGAGTAGTTAAGAGTCTTCTTTTGTCCCCTCACATGACTATTGTAAACAGCTAACTTTAAGGTATTTTCTTTTTTTTTTTTTTGCGGTACGCGGGCCTCTCACTGTTGTGGCCTCTCCCGTTGCAGAGCACAGGCTCCAGACGTGCAGGCTCAGCGGCCATGGCTCACGGGCCCAGCCGCTCCGCGGCATGTGGGATCTTCCCGGACCCGGGCACGAACCCGTGTCCCTCGCCTCTGCAGGCAGACTCTCAACCACTGAGCCACCAGGGAAGCCCACTTTAAGATATTTTAAAGACTGAGGAAAGAGAGAAAGGGAAATCCTGAGATTAGTCATTCAAAGATTAATGCAATGAGAGGGCGTACTTCTTAACAGAATGAATATTTTATTTGAGTGTATCTGAATTTTATACTAGGAAATAGATAAAGATAGTTGTACACGGATTACAATTCAGCAACAGGAATATTTCCTTATAGTTTAATTTTTGGAGCATTTAAAAATGTTTTCCTTGTCTACTAAATTGTATCATATAGATGGTAAAATAAAAAGATTAGACAACTTTGGATCGTATTGTACTGCGGAGCCTGCTTTTATCAAAGTGCTCAATCTTAAAATACAGTTGAAAAAGTCAGCCCCCTTGAAGTCCTGTTTAACCGTGCGTGGATGGAAGTTTAGAAATATTTCAATACAATTGCCAAGAGGCTTACAATGAAGAAGAATTTTTTAGAAGAGTCTAAGGGAAATGTTCACATTACAGTTTCAGAAGTGAACTTAAAAGCATCCACCTGTAAACTGCAAGAGGTCAAGTTTGTGTTCTTGTTTGGTTCCCTTGACGACCAAAAGGTGTGGCTTAGAACTTCTGGGTAGTACCCGCTGCAGTGCATGTGATAGGTCAGGAGTGTATGCCTCTGTGTGTGTGTGTGTGTGTGTGTGTGTGTGTGTGTGTGTGTGTGTAGATGTGACTCGCCTGTCAACCCCCTGCCCCTCTTCCTCTGGTGTTTCCATCCCACAAAAGATGGTATGAGGATAAAAGACATCAGTTTTCAATTCAGGCCTACCTGGATCCATTCCCTGCCTTGCTGCCTAATTGCTGTCTGACTTTGGGGAAGTTATGTAAACTTCTTTGAACTGCTGTAAAATGCAAAAATACCAGTCTTGCAAGATGAGTATAATTATATGTGAAGATTAGATGACAATCTGTGTATTGTCCCTGGCACTTAGTAGGTGCTCCAAGTGTAGCTGCCATGGCCACTACTTTCCCTCCAGGGGAGGCAGCATGACTGGGAGAGAAGAGGATGGATCTTGGAGCTGGCCAGTCTTGGGTGCAAAGGCCAACCTCTGCCGTCCACCAGCTGCGTGATTTCAAGCAGCTTATCCGATCGTTCGAGCCTTTGCAGCCAGTAAGACAGATAGTAGTGCTTCATGGGATTTTGTGAGAATTAAAATAGTGTATGTACAGGGCTGGCACAGTGCCTGGTGATTATTGTGTTCAGTAAATAGAATTCATTATGTTTATGATAGCATTTCTGCGATTTCCTAAGGTTTTCAATTCCTTCCACCCCCAGACAACAACATAAAAAAAAAAAAAATCCTTGCCCAGTTGAACTGATGTTATATCTTCAGGAATGTTTAAGACTGATTTCAGCCTCTCTGAAGCTCCCGCTACATGAAGGCAAATGTGCACAAGATATGCACAGGAGGAGGAGAACTTGAGCCCTCGCCAGCTGTTCTCACGGACGCTTTTGAGTGACTAAGATCTTGCAGAAATGTGACACAGAAAAAGAAGTTTCCTTGGGGATGGTTTGGAATAGTTTGTGATCTGTATTCCTGTTTCTTCCTCTTAGCGTCTTGATGGTGCCAGAATATGAACTATTTGCAAAGATGCGTTTCAAAGATGGGAGGGAGGGAGAGGGAGATAAAGAAGGAGAGACATACTTGCAGTGATAAAGAACTTTAGAACTTTGTTTAAATTAAGGATCTCGTTGAACTTGTCCCCTGCTTCATGGTCACTGTAGCGCACATGGTTGGCCCCTCTTTGGGCTGTGATTTTTTTTTTATGCGGCATGCTCAGGATGATGGCATTCTGCTTATTGGATACACCTTGCAAGGAGGTGTTAGAACCACAGGTCTGTGCCTGATGACACCTGCCAGTAGGGCTACTGTAACCCAGTGTCTTGGCTATGGAGTCATCTCCTACACGTTGGACAAGATTCTGAGGACATTGTGACAAGAGACAAAAAGCCTGTGACATATAGAAAGGCCAGTTCTGTGTTTATCATTTGTGTGTACCATATTTCTCAGACTTTGAGAGACTTCATTTTTTAAGTTTTGCCATGGTTGGGAAATGAAACAATTATGAATGAAGTTTTCACTTCTAAACTTTTGCAGCTGTTGTAGGCCCTAATTGGGGTGCTCCCGGGGACGGCATGGGTACCAATAGCCATATCAGGGCATCAGTGGCATCTTTTTTCTCTTGTGGGGCCCACTGTTCGCTCCCCCAACATGATATTGCGACATAATATTACAAATGAGAGGTGCCAACTTTTTACAGGAGCTCCCTGGCCTCGGCGATTGGTTGAGAGACAGGCACATGACCCAGCCCAGGCCAGAGCTCTACCCTGGCCTTTCTTCTCTCGGGTATGGGAGCTCTAAAGGATGTGCTGTCATCACAAGGCCTCCCACGTATCAATAGAATTGACCAGTGTACAGGAAATGGCACCAGCGCAAAGAAGCAGAGACAAGGGACCGCTCTACTACAGTCCTTCCTGTGGTTCGATTAGATGAGCTCATAAATTCTCCTTTTTACTTAACCCAGCTTGACGTGGGTGTTTCTGTCTGTGTGTGTATGTGTACATCCAAGAGTCCTGACCAATAAAGAATCTCGATAAGTGAATAGCATCCATTCAGCTAAATATATATCACTGCTGATTTCTGTGTGTCAGTGAAATTCCAACCTCCCCATTGTCCTAGGAGGCCCACTTAGTGGTTTGGCTGTCATTTGAAAGAAGACGAGCTTGGAGAGCTTTCCAGAGATGGTGACTTGAGTTAAACAAACAAAGTAGGATCATGGTAATCATAATACCTATTCTCTCTGTCCCAAAACTCAGCTTTGCCTTTGGTGGGAATAGGCTCAGAGAGACTCAGATTGAATTTACAAAGTGGCTGCCTGCAGCCCCTTGGGCTACAGACTTTGACTCTAGCATTTTCCCGGTGTTCCCAGAAGAAGTTACGAACAGCACTGTAATTAGACCAGCTTGGATCACATGACCGTCTGGAACCAGCGCTGTAATCAGAGGAATGGGAGGTGCGGGTTGGTTTACATGGGGGGTGGAAGCGTCACTTGGAAGCACATGGACGGATGGGGAAATGGAAGGGTCTCCAGATTGCAAGTCAGGGTCAGTTCCCAAAGAGCGGGAAAGGAACTATCCACGACAACAGCACAACCATTTTAAAAAACGAGGCAATGGGCAAGAAAATGTTAGGTTACATATGCAAGTATTCGTGGCCATCAAATGGAAGGTCAAAGGCTGAGTGCACATCTTCCCCTTTGAGACTCTTCTAGCTTTCTTTGCACGAGAAGGGCCATCATCCACGGGTGTACAGGTGCCAAGGTCTCAGGGCATGCGGTGGTGTCGGTCAAGTTAAGTGATTTCACAGAGGCCCAGGATCTTAGGCAATGATGACATTCACCTTTCCTGGCAAAGTGGGGGTCAGTGGAATGCATTACTTTAACCAGACTTGCCTCATTGGTGATAAAGGAGAGACAGAAGATGGGAAACAACTTCCCTTTTGTTGAGGATTAACCTTGAGCAACCAACCTCGGGATGTTTGAGAAGTTCTCTTAGCAGCCAGAGTTGATCCCCAGGGTCCTCACTTCAGAATACAAGATGCTTGGACAGTTAATGTATGAATCAGCTAGGGCAGCCACAACAAAATACCTCAGACCAAGGGGCTTCTGCAACAGAGATTCATTTTCTCACCGTTCTGGAGGCTGGGAGTCAGCAGGCTTGATTTTTCCCGGGCCTCTCCGTGGCTTGCAGGTGGCCACCCTCTCACTGTGTCCTCACATGGCCGCTTCTTTGTATGTGTGCTTCCTCTGGTCTCTCCCTCTTCTTAGAAGGACACCAGTCCTATCGGATTTGGGCCCTATTAGGGTCCTGTCGCATTAGAGCCTCAGCCTTACTTCCCGTTTAATCTTAATTACCTCTTTAAAGGCTCTGTATCCAAATTCAGTCATATTGGGGGTTAGAGTTTCAACATATGAATTTGGGGAGGGGGACACACTTCAGCCCATAATAGTGAATTACATGCATATATTTCACGAACATTCCTTGATTTCCTACAATGTGCCAGGTACCCTAGCTGTGACATCACAGTCTAGCTGGGAGACAGAATCACTAAGAAGCCTGGGTGGTTTGTGCCACTGCAGAAGGGCTCAGATTCTGGGGGGAGGAAGTCAGGAGTCAGGGAACACTTCGCTGAGGGGTGCTGCTTGTGCAGCACAAGGCTCTTGGCCCTGCAGCTCCTAAATCTGCCCATAGGGACTCCTTGACACAGTTAACTGTGCCCTTCTCCGTCACGTGTCGCTCCGGGCCTTAGTACCAAAGATGCGTCATATTACATCAATGGTGGAAACGCTCACTTAGCCAAGCTTACGAAGTCATGAAACCCACCCCAAAGGCACAGGTCATTAACAAGTGCACAGACAGTCATATGTGACGTACGTTGCTTCGAAAGCAGTGGCGAGATACAATGATCCAGGATGGAGATGGGAAAGTCACCATGTCCGTTTCAGGTAGCTTCCCTAATTCCTGGCAGGAAAGAAGATGGGGAGATGAAAGAAAAGTGTTCCGGGCAGAATTGTGGGGAGATTCTGAGAAAGGTAGTAGAAGATCGGTTTGACTCTGAGGTGAAGGGAGTGGCTAGATAGTGGCATTGGGCTGGATGGTGCAGTTTAAATCTGGAAACCAGCCGTATAAGGAGGGGTCAAGAACTGAGAGCCAATAGTCATAAACACCGGAAGCTCCTGCAGGATGGTACCCATCATATCACATGATCACAGCAGAAGGTGGTCAGGGTGACTTGGATCGTAGTGGTCATCACTGGTCTGAAGCCAGAAAAAGATGCCAACAGCTTTGCTGAAGAGGTGAGAGGAGAGTGGCAGACCCAGAAGTAGCTTGGGTGGAGGTGAGGTGTGCGGGGCGACTGGGCAGGTGAGAGAGGTGTTAGAACCTCACATACCATTAGGCTGGGATGCTTTGCATTTCTCTCATTACCCAGTCTACTTAGGAAAAGTAATAATAATCACATCTTAAATCAGTATAATTTGAAGAGTAATTGGGTAATGAAAATCCAGTTCAGAACCAGAGATGGAGCCTCTTCAATTTCACTTGCTGGTTTCCAACTTAATTTTTAAAATTAAGATAACCTCTAATGAGTCTCAAAATTGTTCACAATCCAAACTATAGTGAGGGGAAGTTAAGATGCTGAGTGAGAAAATGGATTTCATGTCAAAACCCGCCATACTGTGTGTGTGTGTGTGTGTGTGTGTGTGTTTTGAGGGTAAGGGGTGGGGCTCAGGGGTGGGATAGTTCTTCTCTATATAAGGACATCAACTACAAATGGCATTTGTTGGACATGTGAATCAATGAATTTGGAGAAAAATGGGATTGTCTAGAATAGCTTTTGTGCTGCAAAACTGAGTTTGGCTTTGGAGGGACCTGACTTTGATACTGACTCTGACGGTCCCTCGTAATCAGTCTCTTGCTCTCTCTCTCTTTCTCTCTCTCTCTCTCTCTCTCTCTCTCACACACACACACACACACACACAGCTGCACATTCATTTACATATGTTCTTCTTGGCTTGCTCAGATACTCAGCCTTGAGCTTCTGTTTCTCCATCTGTAAGATCAAGGAGGTTACCACCTAGCTCTCAAGAAGTAAATGAAATCACGTGCAAGCCAGTGCTTTGTGGTCCTGACGCTGTGGTCACCTGGGCTCAGTGTTGCCCCAGCCAGAGCTCACAGGGAAGGTGGGCAGAGAGAAATCAAGTTGCAGTTCTCCTTGGGGTGTGAGGTAGTGACTGGACGGGGTAGAAGGGGGCTCCTGAGGTGCCAGTTTGGTTACCTGGGTGCTGGTTACCTGGGTAAATTGTTTGTGAAAATTCACTGAGCTGGACACATATGTGGACTTTGCTGGGTATATGTTACTTCAGTCAAAAGTTTCAAAAACGATTCGGCAACAAAAATTTCATTACACCTGCTTGATCTCAGATTATTTTTTATGCATATGTAGTGAACCTCAGAATTCTTACATGATTAAAAAATGAGATTGTCATAGATTTTATTAAATCAGTGTACTAAATTAAAGCTGGGTGAAACAAAATAATGAAAATTTCTCTCACAATTCAAGCGTGTTTTATTAAGGCCCACTGAACCTGCTTTTTATTGATATTGTTAATAAAATATTTAGATTCCATTTTGAACATGCCAGCTGGCAAAGATTACTGTAATGTCCATCTTTTCTGAGACTGGGTTGTTATTTTTTAACACTCATAACCAGAGAGTTAGGTTCTTAAATGTAGATTAAGATGAATCTATGTGACTATAAGTGACATTAGAAAAAAAATGAAAGCTCTTTATCAAAAACTTTGAATAGGTCTTTGCCAAAGCACATAGGAGACTCATGTAAAAGTGTAAAAGTTTATCTAAACAAAAGTGGTTTTTCTTTGCCTCATAGTGTCTTGATGGATAAAATCGTCGGTAAAGTAATTGATCTAGAAATCATTATTTAAACCTTGAAACTTCCTAGCAAGCATTTTGCTAGTGGAGAAAACGTGTTTGAAAACTTTTGAGATTTAAAAACAAGCAGGCCGGGGTCAGGGTGGTAGGGGTGCAAAATGGGTGAAAGGGTCAAAAGGTACAGACTTCCAGTTATAAAATTAAAAAGACTTGGGGTGTAGTGTACAGCATGGCGACTATTTAATAATACTGCATTGTATGTTTGAAAGCTGCTAAGAGAGTAGATCTTAAGTTCTTATCACAAGAAAAACAATTTTAACTGTGTGGTGATGGAGATTAACTATACTTACTGTGGTGATTATCTCACAATATATACAAATATCAAATCATTATATTGTATGCCTAAACCTAATATAATGTTACATGTCTATTATATCTCAATTAAAAAGAAAAATAAAAACAAGCCAGGCCAGTTACACTGAGATTTGTAAGCTTCCAGTGGAATAGGGAGTAACCAAGATCTTTTTCAACTGATAGCACATAGAATTGTGGTTGTACCTTGAAGGTTGACTTAGAAAAGAGGACCCTTCCTCTGTAGCATTTGTTGAAATGATTAAGGTGTTCAGGAAAGCCTGTCAGACCACTGAACCATTTGTTATCTTCAATTAATCTCTAAGTCTTTACATCGGCCCTTTTGTAAATACTAAGTGGCTAATGCTGCGTCTTAAATTTTCAAATCTTCTAAGAATGTGTTGTAATAATAATAATAATTTTAAAAAACCATAGCATCATTTTTATGTTACTACTCAGACCTAGAGTTTGTCTTGTGTGTTCCCAAGCCAAAGGCTGTGATACTCCCCTATTTCAGGGACAGAGGGAATCTCAGATATGTCCGTATTTGTTTTTCCCAAAAGAGTTAAGACAGTATTACAGTATGCTTTCTGTTTTTCAGCAAAGCTTAAGTACCTACACGTTCTGATTGTGATTAGTTTAAGTGTTGAGAGTCTACACGGTACAAGTGTACTTTGCTTTATCGTGCTTCGCAAATTTTGTGTTTTTTACAAATTGAAGGTCTGTGGCAACCCTGCATCAAGCAGTTTTATTGACACAGTTGTTTCCAATAGCATTTGCTCACTTCATGTCTTTGTGTTTTGGTAATTCTTGCAATACTTCAGACTTTGTCATTATTATTATATATGTTATGATGATCTGTGAACAGTCATCTTTGATGTTATTCCTCCAACTTGCTGAAGGCCCAGATGATGGTTAGCATTTTTTAGCAATAAAGTATTTTTTAGTTAACATATTGCATACTTAAGAGACAACAGTAGAATGTAAACATAACTTTTATCTGCACTGGGAGACCAAAAAATTCTTGTGACTTAGCTTTATTGCGATATCTGCTTTATTGCGGTGGTCTGGAACCGAACCCGCAGTATCTCTGACGTGTGCCTATAAATATTTCTGAAGGACTTGCTTCACTCCTATAGTCATTTATACCAGGCTTTGAAGTATCAGTAGTGTGGCTTATATTCATACCCTACATCAGGTGTTCTGCTATTTTTATCTCAGTGATAGTGCAAGAAAGTACACATCCTTAGTTTTGGGGTCACATCATAGTACAAAATTAAGTTGTGGGAGTGTCTGCGTGTGTCTCTTACGTGACTTAGCATATTTTTTCTGTCCTAATTTGTCCTCATCCTCCCCTCTTGTCTAATTAAAAAGTACTTGCTTCCTTGTTCGGAACAAGGTAATTTTGTATTCGGGACTGTTATTTTGGCGATACCAGCAGAGCGCCACAAATCACACAGGCCTCCAGTTTGCACTTGGTGCGTTTATGTAGGAACCAACTAGAGTCATGGAATTTCGGAGCTGGAAGGCTTCCTAGACACTCAGCTGGCCACACCCTCAGTGAGCAGACAGGTAAGCTGGGCCCAGGGAGTCCAGGATCTCTGGGTCACAGGGCAGATTGGTGGCAAAAGCAGCCCTCCCCAGGCCAGCCCAGCTCTCCTTTTCTGCCACCCTTTCAAATTGGAGTAAACTCCCTTTCTCTTCCTGGTATGCTCAGAGGTATGGAAAGGAAGGAAGGAAATCCCAAAGGACATTGCATGATCAAAAGCAGTAATATAAAATGGATGCTTCTTTCTTATCACACTGGCACCAGACCTGGCCTCGAATCCCAGCTTTTCTTTATTTTTTTTCTAAATTTATTTTATTGTAGTATAGTTGATTTACAATGTTGTATTAATTTCTGCTGTAGAAGAAGTGATTCAGTTATATATATTATATACACACATACACACACACACACACATTCTTTTTCATATTCTTTTCCATTATGGTTTATCATAGGATACTGAATATAGCTTCCTGTGCTACACAGTAGAACCTTGTTGTTTATCCATCCTATATATAATAGTTTGCATCTGCTAATACCAAGCTCCCATTCCATCCCTCCCCCACCCCACCTCCTTGGCAACCACAAGTCTGTTCTCTATGTCTGTGAGTCTGTTTCTGTTTCATAGATAAATTCATTTGTGTCTCTTTTTTTTTTTTTTTTTTTGCGGTACACGGGCCTCTCACTGTTGTGGCCTCTCCCGTTGCGGAGCACAGGCTCCGGACATGCAGGCTCAGCAGCTGTGCCTCACAGGCCCAGCCACTCCCGGGCATGTGGGATCTTCCCGCACCGGGGCACGAACCCGTGTCCCCTGCATCGGTAGGCGGACTCTCAACCACTGCGCCACCAGGGAAGCCCTGTGTCATATTTTAGATTCCACATATAAGTGATATATTTCTCTGTCTGACTTACTTCACTGAGTATGATAATCTCTAGGTCCATCCATGTTGCTCCAAAAGGCGTTATTTCATGCTTTTTTATGGCTGAGTAATATTCCATTGTATATAGGTATCACGTCTTCTTTATCCATTCATCTGTTGATGGACATTTAGGTTGTTTCCATGTCTTGGCTATTGTGAATAGTGCTGCTATGAACATAGGGGTGCATGTATCTTTTTGAATTAAGAGTTTTCTCTGGATATATGCCCAGGAGTGGGATTGCTGGATTGTATGGTAGTTCTATTTTCAGTTTTTAAGGAACCTCCATGCTGTTTTCCATAGTGGCTGCACCAGTTTACATTCCCACCAACAGTGTAGGAGGGTTCGCTTTTCTCTACATCCTCTCCAACATTTGTGATCTGTAGACTTTTTAATGATGGCCATTCTGACCAGTGTGTGGTGGTACCTCATTGTAGTTTTGATTTGCATTCCTCTAATAATTAGCGATGTTGAGAGAGTCCCAGCTTTTTTACCCACTAGCAGTATTGAATCTTTTCAAGTCTCAGTTCCTCCATCTGTGAAGTGCGAAGTAAGAACCACCAGGCAAGGTCATGGGGAAGATTTACATGGGGTCACCTCAATGCCTGGCATACAGTAAGCACTCCGTAATTGGAAATGACTAGACCATGAGGGCTTGGTGGGTTTCCTTAGGTGCAATTAGAAATTGCACGCCCCACCCCAATAAAAATTTAAAACAAACAAACAATAAACAACAACAACAAAGAAACAATAGTTCAGCCTTCAGGCCAGGGTCCTGATTCCCCCTCAAGGAATACACATAACAATAACTTTGAGCTGTTTTGCAGATACTTAAACCCCCCACCAGGTGGGAGAAGTTAACTGTCTGCTGCCCACAGGCATGTAGACCCCAAACTGGTTGGAACCAGAAGGTTGATATGCGGACTCCCACTTACCTCCCCACCAACCAATCAGAAGAATGTCCACGAGCTGACCACGCTCTCTTTGAACCATTACCGTAAACCTCCTCGCTACCCCTCCAGGTCAGAACGTGCAGTTCAGAAGGCATGAGCCCGCTGTGGCACCGTTTGCCTGGCAGAGCAATAAAGCTCTTCTTTTCTACTCCCTCCACCCCCTGCCAAAAAAGAAAGAAAGAAAGAAAGAAATTGCACGCCCCTGGGTTTGAATCCAGCACACTGCTTCTGTGTATGGCCCAGACTGAGGCTGACCCCAAGATACATACATAAGTGAGCATTGAGAGGGCATCTACTGAAATTTTCATTGTAGTTACTTTGAGCCATGGGATCATGGGTAGTTTTTTATTCACTTTCTACTGACTGCCATCAGGTTGTGTTGGTTAGACAACTAAAGTATATAAAAGAATAAAATAAATTTTACAACTGCTGGTTTATGTTCATTAGGTTATTGTTAGTGGTTAGTTTACATCTTCAAAGATCGAGCAATGTTTGCAATAATGTAAAATGGCAGAGTGTTGAAGGCATTCTTGGCTACTTAAATCTTAGAGAATAGGGAAGCTTTAGCTCTCATCCCTTCCTTGTACCTAATATATGTACCTGAGACTTCTTTTCTCTTTAATAAACATGATCCATATCCTCACATTGTTACGTGAGAGAAATAACAACTAACAGAATGACAAAAACAGGTCTCGTTGCCCATACACGTGAGACCCGGGGCAAAGCGGGAATGCACCCAGACCATGCCAGCCAGGAGACCTTTGGCTGGTCCACCCTTTTGATGCAGATGGGCAGATTTAGGGCTAAGAAGGACCAGGAGCCCCTCTGTATTTTCACAGTACATGGCAATCACCACAAGCACAGGGTTGGTCTTCCCTGCAGCCCAGAGCTCTGGTCCAGGCTGCCCCACAGGCTGAGCCCCCCGGGATTCTTGGCCACATCAGAAGTGCTCCTGGCTCTGTGCTTGGGAGAACAGAGTCTCTAACCGATACAGGAAAGCACTTCAGTGGCAGATAATAATCTTTTCGATCACGTTGGAGAACAGGTAGTATTTGGGTAGTTAGTTCAGTTAAAAGCATGAAGGAGGGTGATGTGGGGACATCGGGTGCAGGCTGTTTGCTGTATCCATTACTTTTAAAAATTATTACATGTTTTTAAACAACTGGAATAATGTTCCGGTCTTCTAAATGATCTGTTCTTGTTGTCTGATACACAGTGCCACAGACTTCCAGGATCTATATTACTTGTCTGTAATTTTACAGACCAACCTGGTACATTTCCATGAGGACCAGAAATTCCATGTGTGGATCTGCTCAATGGGATTGAGAGACAATAGGTTCAGAATTGAACATCAGGATTCCCCATTTTGAATGTGTATAGCCGTTGAAAATATTCATAATCTTAAAACATATTGAATATGCAGTTTAGAAATGTTTGCAGGTGTTCTGGGACAACTGGGGCCATAGGAAGGTTTCTGTTGGGGGTAGTGACCCCAAAGCCAAAAGGTTTCCTCGGAGCCCTAGTCTCTACTTTTGGTGCCTGTTACCATCTGCTTTAGGGCTGTTGTGTTGAAAAGGGCCGCATGTCAATGACTCTATTTAATTAATTTGTCTAACATATCCTACCTTGTTCCAAAAAGAATTTGCAATACCTTATGAAAATGCAGTGCAACTAGAATTTTTTTAAAGGACAGGCAACAATCAAAATAAAGGGAAAAGAAGGGTAGGATACCCAAGGTAAAGTTAGGAGATAACATTAATATATAAAATTAATATCCTAGGTTCTATGTATTGGTTTAAAAGATAGAGTGGTCAGTCATGAATGTGGCTCTAAGCTTCCCGGTAGCCAAGGCAACGAGAGAAACATAATCACTTGTATGGTTTAAATGTTCAGATTAAAATCAACTTGTTACCAAAGAGGAATGCAGAGGTCCCTGGTACTAATTTGTCCTTTATTTTTTTATTATTATTATTTTTTTGCGGTATGCGGGCCTCTCACTGTTGTGGCCTCTCCTGTTGTGGAGCACAGGCTCCGGACTCACAGGCTCAGCGGCCATGGCTCACGGGCCCAGCCACTCCGCCGCATGTGGGATCTTCCCAGACCGTGGCAAGGACCCATGTCCCCTGCATCGGCAGGCGGACTCTCAACCACTGTGCCACCAGGGAAGCCCCTAATTTGTCCTTTAGATCCTCAGAGGGAGTGAGAGAAATCCTTAGTTGTGTAGCCAGATGCATCCTGAAGATTATGCCTAGTTCCATGGGCAGTTTTCTGTAACATCTCTTCAGGCAGGGCCATGGCAACGAGGCGTTGAGAAGCCAGTTCTTCAGTGATAGCCCAGGGATGTTGCCATCTTTAGGCTGGGGTAGGGCCATGGAATCTGTACTTTTAAAAGCTTCCAAGTGATGCTGATGTTCAGACAGACTTGACAGCTTCTGTTTTAGGTAGTGAGAAAAATGTAACTAAACCAGGTAAGTGTCCAGAGCTAGAAATACTGGGTTGATGAGTTGCCAGTGACCAATCATGTGAGAGGCCCAAATTCACCAGTGGAAGTAAGTCTAGAGAGGAAGGAGGGGAGAGTGAAGGAGCCTGAAGGGACACAGGGAGGGGAGAACGGGATGCATTCCCATGGCAGACCTCTCTTCATATTTTCTCCACCCCTTTTCGAGGTAGAGTTTAGAAGGGAAGCGATACAGGGGCTTCCCTGGTGGCGCAGTGGTTGAGAATCCGCCTGCCAACGCAGGGGACACGGCTTCGAGCCCTGGTCTGGGAGGATCCCACATGCCGCGGAACAACTAGGCCCATGAGCCACTACTACTGAGCCTGCGCGTCTGGAGCCTGTGCTCCGCAACAAGAGAGGCCGCAACAGTGAGAGGCCCGCGCACCGCGATGAAGAGTGGCCCCCGCTTGCCGCAACTAGAGAAAGCCCTCGCACAGAAACGAAGCCCCAACACAGCAAAAATAAATAAATAAATTACTAAACTCCTACCCCCAACATATTCTTTAAACAAAACAAAACAAAACAAAACTTCCCTGGTGGCGCAGTGGTTGAGAGTCCGCCTGCCGATGCAGGGGGACACGGGTTCGTGCCCCGGTCCAGGAACGGCTGGGCCCGTGAGCCGTGGCCACTGAGCCTGCGCGTCCGGAGCCTGTGCTCTGCAACGGGAGGGGCCACAACAGTGAGAGTCCCGCGTACCAAAAAAAAAAAAAAAAAAAAAGGGAAGTGATACAGATTGGGAAGGTATACTGTAATGTGAATAAAGACGTTTGAAGGTAAAGCACATTGAATATACCTTTAAATTGGATCACTTTAATTATTAGTTATATTTATCATTATTGAATATGAATTCTTTAAATTAGAAAATATAATAAGGTTTAGAAAATATTTACCAGTAAACAGGGCTCCAGTGGTACTGGCTTTGTCACAGGGGCTGCCACTTACTAACCTTGCCTCTTACGTGCTTGGCATCGAGCTTGGGCCATACCTGCTCCCCGTCGCTAGAGCTCACCGTAGCCCTGTGAGGAAGAGGCATCGTAGTCATCTCCCAGTCACTGGCGAGCAACTAAGGAAGGAAACGGGGGAACTGGGATCTGCTCCAAATTTGCCCATTCCAGGAGAATCCAGAAACTTGGCACTCCATTTGTGGTGAAGTGTTCTTTTTTCTTTTCCTTTCTTCTTTTCCTTCTTCTTCCTTCTCCTCCCCTTCCCCTCGCTTCCCCCTGACCCCCTTGCTGAAATAAGGTCAAACATGACATCAGAAGTGTCTGGTTGAACTAAGGGGTTAGGGGCCAAGAGTCCCCCGCCTCAGCCTCTCTCACAACCCCAGTGTCACCACCCTCTCAGAAAGGCCATGGAGCGCCACTGGGCCAGGATCTCACTGCCATCCCAAGCCATGGCCTGCAGCGCTTTTGTAATGTGACTCTAAGCCCCATTTGTCATGGCTCTAGTGTGTGTGTGTGTTCAAAGACATTCCAATTTTCAGCCAAAGGACAGATGGTTATTTCCTATTTCATTCTTTATGCAGTCTCGTTTACTTTTACAAATTAGAAGAATAAATAGACAGAGTCTCTATTATGGTATTAGGATATGATGCCCAAAGTTTGGTACAAGTGCACGCACCACTGTCTTTTCATCTGTGTGTTCTGAAGAAACCCTGCCCCTTGGAGAGTTCTCACTGGTACCCAAGCTGTGCACTTTGTGTAACGCTGAGGTTAAAATCGGCCGAAGGCCTGTGACCAGAGAGCATCTCACACCAGGGCCGCAAACGGAAATCAGCTCCAGCGTTTCAAACTTTTTGTGGTGAAAATTCAACCTGATGGGGAAGCCCAGAGGGGATTTTGAGAGATTTTCTCATCTAGCCTCCTCCCCCCAGAATCGGATTATGCACAAATTGGTACTTACAGGTGGTAATTAGTTCTGTTCTTAAAAGTTTTCTCTAGAGGATAATTTTACTACTTTCTTCAATAGTACGTTTCAGCCTGAATTTCTGGAAGGAACTTCTTCCCACTCTTTAATTTGAAATTCTCTTCTGATGGTTTAAATAGAATTCCCTTCTGTGCTCTGTGAAGAAGAAAACAAATAACAAAACAACAAAATGGGTCGGTCCCCTGCATCTTATGATTATAACACCTTGGAAGTGTTGCCCTCACTATCAACACCCATTGACCCTGTGGGAAGATGGTGGGACTCAGCCTCTAGCAGTAGGGTGGGTGTGTATCCTTATGTGTCCGTGTGCCCGTGAGTCAGCAGAGGAATTGATGATGGTGATTCATGGGAGCCTCCAGCCCCTGCCCCAGTTACCGCCACCACATACCTGCAGTGTGGCTGGCTAAGGAGGGCTTCATTTTCCGACTAAACAGTGGGGTTTTTCTCTGCTCGAAGATAACTGATTTATATTGGTTTATACAGGGTTCGAACCTTTGGCCTCAGTGGTTAACCCCGTGTGTTTTCCTATTCACCTAACCTGCTACTCACACAGGCCTCTGCTATTCACAGAGGTCCCACCTGCTCAGGCTTCTGTTGGCAGGATGTCAACTGTGGCCTCATCGCCAGGTTTTCCCTGAATAATGAATGAGGCAGTGTCGAGCAAGTCAGAAATAGAAATCAATAAAGCTAAATTCCACCAAGAAGAGGCAGCCCGGCAGTGGACTGATAGAGAACACGGAGGCCACTGGGTGCCAAACACAGTAATGCACAGCCTTGCACGCTCGCGAATTGGGGAAAGAGAAAACAGAAGGCTCGTGACTTGGGAAGAGTCGTAAGGGATCGGAACTTGGGATATACCTTGCTCAGTGGGAACGAGGAAACGTGAGCAGACTCTCCAGAGCTCAGCTTCTTTCCTGCCGATAGAGCAGCAGCTTGGTGCACAAATCTCCCGGGAGCCAAGCACCAGACATCTTCATAAATCCCATGTGTGCAGCTGTGTGACCAAAATAGACCCACACACGCCCTGTTTGTCCTGGCCGCGTGGAACGTGGCAAGGCTGCGAAGTCTGCAGAGACATCCTTGATCCCTGCCCCTGCTTCCCTTGGTGCTGAGCTGCCCATCAACCGTCTGCTCAGGTGCAGCCCCCGGCCCCACCCCAGGAGGGGCACACAAAAACAGGCTTGGATCACAGGAGGCAATGTCTTGCTGATGGACTGATTTTGGTTTGAGGGCGATTGAAACTCGTGGTGTGGAGAGGCTTTTTTCAATGCCAGAAAGACTACTCGATCTCCCCTTTGAAAATGATAGCAGGCATCCTTCGGGAGGACGTGGGGTTGGCTGGCAGGACGGGCAGGGCTGTGCCAGCTAATTCTACTTAGTTGGCTGGCAGGTAACCAGACTTAATCCTTTCATTAAAGGCATATCAGGTGTGCCCATTGGATAAGTGTTCAGACACACCCACCCACATACACACCCTTCAGACTCCTTGTGAATCTCCATCACCCATGGACAGGGGTTTTGTGCCCTTAGGTGCATTGGAACATTAACCCAAAAAAGCATGAGAACCACCTGATATGGTTTTAGAATGTGTAGGGAGGGCTTACTGTGCAGAAGGCACTGATGGAATCTCACTGATGGATTCTTGAGGACCTTGATGAGGGTCATGTTTCCCTGAAGATCCCAGTTTGCTGACATCTGAGTCTGGACACCAGGCCTTATTAATGGTTCTGTTCGAATCCTGTTTAGAATATTCTGCAGGGTGCTTTGAAAAGAGTGTTGGACCTGGAGCAAGGACTTCTGATTTGATCTTTGGACCACTCCTTCAGAGCCAAACGTTTAGAGTTTGTGTTCAACTCTGCGCCTCATCCGGATGGGAGTGTTGGGTGGCATCTAGCCTCTGTTTACCGGAATAGACTTTTGCCGTAGGACTTTTTTTTTTTTTGCGGTACGCGGGCCTCTCACTGTTGTGGCCTCTTCCGTTGCGGAGCACAGGCTCCGGACGCGCAGGCTCAGCGGCCACGGCTCACAGGCCCAGCCGCTCCGCGGCGTGTGGGATCTTCCCGGACCGGGGCACGAACCCGTGTCCCCTGCATCGGCAGGCGGACTCTCAACCACTGCGCCACCAGGGAAGCCCCGCCATAGGACTTTTTGTACTTAATTTTTCTGGCCCTTCTCGTGCTCAGTGCTGTGTCTGACCTGGAGTGAGTCGATGCTTGGTGAATGAGTGAATGAGTAGATGAATGAATGAACGCAGACCAGCAGTACTCATCTGAGTAGACAGCCTGTGCCTGATATAAATATGGAGAGCTCAGTCTCCTTGGGTTTGACTTGAGTTCACACAGTTGGAGATTGGGGCATCACTTGAAACTGTGCATTTGTAGAAAGGAGAACAGAAGGTGGCCACATGGGCAGGTGGCTTGTGGAGACAGAAGTGTTGGCGTGACTGTGTGAATTTCTCCAAAGACACTGAACAACGCACTGTGCCCTTAGCCTTCTGTGCCTTCATCAGGAGAAGGATTCGGTGGCACAGAGTCACGCACTCCCTGTGTACGGGGTAGGGGGGTGGGATGCTGGGGGAGAACTTGATGGAGGGGCCCGTGGCCTCTGGGAACCTAGCCTCCAGGACAGTTCACTGCACAGATGCACCGTGTTCAGGAAATCCAAGTGAAGGAATAAAAAAAAGCTCTAAATCGATATAGGAGCGTCATTAAAGCACTTAGCTCTCCTGCGGATCCCTGCTAAGTGCCTCTAATGCACTGTGTGTGTGGGGGGGGATGGATCAACAGAAGGTCCACTTTGGGCCGCAGCCGGGAGGGTGTGGCCAAAGAAGGTGGCCTTGAGGGCTCTGGGTCTGAGGAGGTGAGAAGGACAAGAAGCTCTGCTGGGGCCCCTTAGGAAGAGACATGTTCAGAAGCACAATTTGTAAATGACCCCACCCAGCGGAGGGCACAGACCGATGGGCCGAGGAGGGGTGGGCAGAGGGCAGATCTGGCACACAGATGGGTTTTGTTTGTCAGACAGAGTGATTTTGAACATATAAATTCATTGCCATTGCTTAAAATTAGGAGTTTTCACAGCAGTGTTCAGATTTCTGCCTTCTCTTGACAACTTGGAGATACGGCAGCCCCGGGCCCACCCTGCCTCGGGCCAGGAGCTGGCTGGACCTGAGTGGCCATGCTCCGTGATGTCCGGCTTCATGGTTCTTAGCACCATACACCCTGCTTCACTCGGGCTCTTGCCTCTGAGTCACTGGTTAGAGAGCAAGCTTCCCGGTTCTACTGGGGAAATAGTCCAGGTTTGGGCAATTAACGCAGCCCTGCTAAAGGTAGGATAGGATGGTGGTGATGGCTGCTAAAACATTTGGAACTAACGGCTCGCTATGGTGGACTCGCTTCTAAGCGTTGTGCTGGCTTTAATTCACTCAACCCCGTGGAAACCCATGCAGGCAGGTACGGTTATGACCTGTGTTGACAGGTGGCGAGACCAGAGCATAAGTTTCATAATTGGAATTAGCTGCTCAGGTGCATGCAGTTCTTCTGTGACAAAGCTGGGATTTCCACCCAAACAAGCTGGGTCCTGGGGCCGCTCTTGACGGATGAAGGAAATTTTGACCATCATTGAGTCTGGTGTGGGTAGCACTGGTGCCCAGGGCTGTGTGTGGCCCATTGCCATAGAGTCTTGGGACACATACAGATGAGGGAATGGAGACTTGGAGAAGATAAGGGACTTCCTCAGGGATACAGCTGGAGTCTAGAATGAGGGCTGGAGAATGAGGAAATCCTAGAGGATTTCAAGAAGGCAGTGAGGGACTCAAAAAACACAATGATGGCTGATGAGAGGGAACAGAGAAACTGGAAAGAGGGCAGAGGAGGCAAAAGGTTTATAAGGACGGATCTTGACAGACATGTCTGTTTATTCTCTTTCATTTGGAGCAAGGTTGAATTGCGGTTCCCTTCTGGTAATTTGGCCTGTTTCTGGGCACTCCAGCCCAAAGGCATTCTCGCTCCCACCAGCCAGACTTTTATCTTAAGAAACGACTCTGGGAGTGAAATAAGATCTGATCTTTTCTGTGCTCTCAGTTGAGATTTCTGCAGCCCAGTCTATTTCATGGGAGAGAACCACTGGATCTCCCCCACGGACAGCATTTCAGGGCCAACAGGAGGGACCGGGCCTAATGCAGTGATGAAAACTGGAATCGTCTCTCCACCCCGAGGCAGCACGAACATGTAGCAGCCCTGGGCAGTGCTCCCTGGGGAGCTCCTTGGAGTCACTCTTCCAGAACCTTCAGGCCCTAGCGTGAATGTCAGGTTCCTGCTGCAGGCCCTTTTCCACGATGCCCATGAACCCTTCCGAGAGTAAGGCAAGAGGATGCCTGCACACGCATGCGTGCACCCTCCGTTTTTGGTCCCCCCAGGCCTGGGCCATCTCGCGTTATGCCTCGATGAGCAGTGACAAGCGGGGGCAGCAGCGAAGCCATTTATAGCTGAACTGTGGCGGCCCAGGTGCCCGACGCACTGCGGCACGCTCTTCTCGCTGGCCCACCAAGACCCATGCGGAGACAAGACACAGACATTCAGTGCCCTTGACAGCCCCCTTCTAAGCTCTGCCTGACCTTGTCGCCTGTCTCTCCATAAAGCGACTGCCCTCTTAAGGTAAATCGGGTGGTTTCCACAGTCCTAAACCTCCCCACGCTTTGGGGCAATACATTCACTGCTGTATTTTCCATTTCTTTAATGGAAAACCTCTGCAAATTTTATATTCTGTTCATGCGGTATCTGTGTATTTAGTCTAGTAATAGTGTTTCTGTTTACTTTTAACTCTCCCTCAAGTTGCATGTAAAATGGAGGCTCAGGTATCATCTTCATCTTGGCTTTTCAGATACCATCACATGTCAGGGGTGGAGTGTGGGTGGTAGCAGATGACCCCGTTTGAGAAGCTCATGTAATAAAAGTAGTCCTAGGCTCTGTAGCCTGGGTTTGGCTTGTAGTTCACCAGGTTATTCGCTGAGTGTCCTTTGTCAAGTTGCTTAACCTCCATTTCCTCATCTGCTAAGTGGGTATAAGGATCACTACTTTGTGAGGCTGTTATGAAGAGTAAAGGGGACGATTCAAATGACTAAGCATGTAAATGACGCCTCGTAGACACTCAGTAAATGGTTGCTGTTCAACATACAGTACTTCCAAAGGACTTTTCCCTGACATTTTCAACCAACCCTGTCTGAATTCTTAGCTCGTGTATCACAAAGCTACTTTATGCCTTTGAGTTGTTTTATGACTTCCGTCCCCGCGTTTGTAAATGCGTCAAGGGCAAAGGCCATATATTCAGACGACTTCATGCTTCTCATAGCATATCAGTAGTATTCTGTAGGTATAGTCTATGATTTGTGCCTAGAAATGATTTTATGAATCGAAAATAGCACATTCTATTAGAACACAAAGAAAATAACTTGAAAATGAAGAAACATTTCATAAAGGACATGGCAGTCGGGTGGGGTCTTTATATAGAAGGACAGCAGGACATCTTAAGTGTTTGTTTAGCTCAAGTCAGCCCCCTCTATCCTACTGAACTAACAAGGTACACCTACCTCCTCCCACATTAAATATCATTATATATAAACTATGCTCTGGACTGGTTAGTATAATGTTATTTTTAGAGACGTTTAAGTGATTTTTTTTTTCTTTACGTTTACAAGGTGCTTTTGCAGTGAGTTTGCTTTTCAGGTCTCATTTTTGTAGGCCTTGGAAAGCTTGGAGACCCCAAAAACATTAGAATTAGGGGACCTGATGGATCAGACAACTAAGAAAAGGATCCCAGGCAGATGGGATGGTTTTGTGAGTGAGGTTGGATGGCCTAGGACGTATTTCGGGACCGTGCCTTTATCAGGTGTGACGGGGCTGCAGGAAGCGTCTGGGAAGTGGAGAGTATTAGTGGGAAGAAGGTCAGAGGTTAGAGAAGGAGGAGGTGGTGCGTTCTAAGGAGGTTCTCAAGTAGGGGGCTTAGTTAGGAAAAATATAAATCTAGCCCTTTCAAAGCCTAATTTTATTTTTTTTAGATAGTTCTCAGTAAAGATCTTTTGTTTTTTTCTTTCAGTTAGCAGGATGGGACATATATGAGTTTGGGGACAGCAAGGACACTTTCTTCTTGACTGTGCCGTTCCCTATGGACCTGGCAGAGTAACTTGACTTCTTGGGGTCCAGTTTTTCACCTGCAAAATGTGAGCATTGGTCTAGGAGACATCAAAGGCTGTTTTGTTTTACATTATAACTAACAGATGTCTTTGTGGATTCTCTGAAAAGTGTCTCATTGCTAACCATCACACAGTACACTGGAGTTAGTTATACATTTATATCTTTTAAAAACAAAAAACCTCAGTCCTGCTCAGTTGCATTAGTCCAATGGACTGGAGGAGTCAGCTCACTTTTTCTGTAAAGAGCAGACAGTAAATATTGTAAACTCTGCAGATCACACAGTTAGGTTTTACAGCTTCTAAACTCTGGCTGTGTCCTGTAAAGTTTTATTTACGGACACTGAAATTTGAATTTCATATAATATTCATGTCACAAAATATTCTTTTTTTTTCAATAATTAAAAAATATATAAGCCATCGTCAGCTCATAGGGCATCCATACAGAAACGGACAGATTTGGCCCATGGGCTGGCTATAGTCGGCTGACTTCCGAATTAGTCTGCCCTCCTCGACAGCGGTCGGATTTTATCCAAGTTCCTGCTGTAGTCCCGCACACCTCTGGGCCTTTATGGCGTTGTACCATCATGTGTTTCTCCCAAGCATCTTATTCAGGGACTGTGAGACCTTTCTCCACAGCCACAGTCCCTGGCGGATAGTAGGTGCTTGCTGAATGCTTTCCAAATGCATGGTGTAGTAATTGTCCCACTTGCAGGATGACTCTGTCTACATGAAACATTGGGAAATTATTGTTTCATTCCTAGAAGGCAGCATCTGTTTGGACAGATCTGTACTGGAAGGTATTTATTGTCTGCATCGTTGAGTGGCTCTCCTAGCATTTCAAAGGCTGCAATGCTTGTAAATAAATTCTCCTTACCTGACAGCCGCTGTTCTAAGAATTACTCAGCTGAGGAGCTCTGTGTCTGTGATTCCAACTAAGTGAAGACGCTGTCAGATGAAAGGGGAAAGGGCTTGGGAGAGGAGGATGGAGCAGTGACAGGGAAGACAGCAACAGAGGCCTTGACCGCCCCAGGTCTTCTATAAATACACCATGTGGGTCCACAGGAATTTCTAGATACCTTCCTCTCCACCGTGGCAAGCTTTTGAGAATACAGCCCATCTGTTGAGTCCAGACTCCCAAGAGGCTCATTTAAATGAGCCCCTGAAATATTTATTTGATCGCTTGTTTGTAATTTTAAGGCAAGAGCTTTATAATTTCAACTAAGGAGTGGTGTTCAGTATTCAAGCAAGGTGATGTTTGTCCTGGCTTCCACTTTCCCGTGAGAGATGCGAGGCACTTAGGGAAGATGACTCTGCACAGAGCTGTATATCTGGAGGATATAATGCCAGGAAGCACAAAGAAGAAATTACGACCATTTACTTGTGTATTATTTTCTCAATTTGAAGCACTTGAATTCCAGAGCTCTTAAATCAAGAGGTTGAATTCCTGGCATTTTAAAGTAGACCACTTGAATAAGCTGTTTAAACCATTAGAATGGCTTTTAAAAAAATTCACCAGTTTCTTGGATTATTTGCTCTTGAGATTTACTTAATTGAAGTTTTTGCCTTTTCATTTTACTTCAAGCCAAAATGATTTCTACAGTTAAGGAAGTTTTAATTTTATTCCTCTGGGTAGAGTAGATTTCATACTTCAATCAATTCCCCAACAGGTGAAAGCAGGCAGTTTTCCACAAGTCCCACATAGCGCACTATACATAGATACATGCTTAGGGTTTCAGCTTTGACTTTCTTCCCCATGGGCATCATATCTGTAAATACAACGGTTGCTACATTTTCAGGGTCTTAGGCCCATATCAGCTGAAAGCTGCCTTTGATTAAAACAAGCCATCAGGGAAGGGAGAAGATAGGGATGGGAAAAATATTAATAATGAAGTTATAAAATTGTTCTAGACACTGATTATAGATCATTTGCTTCTGTTGACGAAAAGCAAAACAATACTAAAATGCAGAAGTGTGGAGGGTAGAACTAAGATCAGAATCATCTATTTGCATATTTATAAAATGCCTGTTGTACGTTAGTGACAGTCTCAGACCCTCAGGAAACCGGCAGTGAATAAGTACTAAGGTCTCTATGCTGTGACATATATATTTTAGTGGGAAGTCAGAAAGCAAACAAATAGAGAAATGAATATGTAGTGTGATCTCAGGTGGGGATACTTGTCATAAATAAGAATAAAGCAAGGCAAGGATAGAGTGGTGGTCTTAGGGTGCTATTTTAGGGAAGGCAGCCAGGAAAGGCCTTTCTGAATAATTGATGTAGGAACCAAAATGATGAGAAGGTACCAGTCATGTCACCATGTAGGGGAAGAGCTTTTTAGGCAGAGGGCAAGTGCAAAGGCCCTGTGGCAGGAACAATCATGGCTTGTTGAAAGAACAGTAATATCAATGTGGCTGGAGAGGTATGAACAAGACAAAAGGTTGTAGGAAAGGAATTGGGAGTGGCAAGCAGAGGCCAGATCATCATAAATCATGAAATAGAGACTGGGGTTTTATTCTAATTATGATGAGAAACTGTTGGAGGGTTTTGAGGAGGGGCAAGACTTAATCTGGTACACCTTTTATAAAGATCACTCTGGATATATGTCAATCCCAATCTCCCAGTTCATCCCACCCCCCTTTCCCCACTTGGTGTCCATATGTTAGTTCTCTACATCTGTGTCTCTATTTCTGCTTTGCAGATAGGTTCATCTGAACCATTTTTCTAGATTCCACGTGAGAACCTACTTTATAGCACAGGGAACTCTACTCAGTACTCTGTGGTGACCTAAATGGGAAGGAAGTCCAAAAAAGAGGGGATATATGTATACGTATAACCGATTCTCTTCTCTGTACAGCAGAAACTAACACAACATTGTAAAGCAACTATACCCCAATTTAAAAAAAAAAAAGTTAGGGAGTTTGGGATTGACATGTACACACTGCTGTATTTAAAATGGATAGCCAACAAGGACCTACTGTATAGCACAGGGAACTCTGCTCAATGTTATGTGGCAGCCTGGATGGGAGGGGAGTTTGGGGGAGAATGGGTACATGCACATGTATGGCTGAGTCGCTTTGCTGTGCACCTGAAACTATCACAACATTGTTCATCGGCTATACTCCAATATAAAATAAAGTTTTTTAAAAAACTATAGAACAAACAAACAAACAAACAAAGAAAAGATCACCCTGGAGAGTGGAGGACAGAATAGCTGGGCAAGTGGCGGGGTCTGTGGAAGTGGAATTCAGTTAAGAGGCTACCGTCATAATCCACATGAGGGTGATGGCAGTTTGACCAGGGCGCTGGCAGTAGAGGTGGTCAGACATGGCTGTTTACCATAAACTCTTAGCAGAGGCCTTGAACTATACAACTTTTTCTCTCTCCTTAACATAATTCAAGCCTAAGGTATAAACTTACTGAATTGTCTGTTTAATTGAACCTGGAAGTACGATCTAATTTAATTTGACATCTTCTAGTAATTCTTCTCTGCCCTCTCCTAGCTCTCCTGGATTCCATAAAGCTCCACTAATAACCCAGTTTTTTTGGTTTTACTCATCAAAGTTTTCTTAGTTCCCAGGCATGGATATGAGGGCAAAGAGGTAAAAAGGATATCCTTCAGGTTTGATTATAATAATCATACTTAAGTTCTATATACACTTTGCAATTTACAGAAGTTATTTTATTTGTATCTCTGTTTTTGCACCAGAGACTCTTGATAAAGGATGGGTGGATGGATGGATGGACAGTTGGGTGGATGGATATTGGATGAGTGGAAGGAAGGAAAGAAAGTCTCTCCTTAAATTCTACACCCTGAAATTGGAGGAGTGAATTGGGACAGGAGATACTATTCATTTAATTTGATTTTCTCAGTAATCCAGATTTGAGCTTTTTCAACCATGTCCTGCCTTCTCTTTTCTTCAGCTATGCAGCTCCATTCCCCAAACAATGAGTTAAGAGATAGGGTCTCCCCACTCTCTCTAATTGCCCTTCACTGGGGCCTTCAGAACACTGAGCATAGGAATATGGGAAACCCACCGTTTCAGGGTAAAGGACCTCAACCCTGGGGTATGTCCCTCATGGGCCTCTGATCTGCTGTAGTGCAGACACCCAGGCCTGGAGGAAATCATGCCCTGGGAAAGTATATCTTTTAATTTAAAGATGTAAAACAATTAAACTGTGAACAGCAGCTCTCACCGGTGGCCTCTTACCATTAGGGTAATGTAATGGGAAAGCCTGTTGATATTTTGGGGTTGATGAAAATGTTGACCTTTTTTTCGGTAACAGTTTTATTCAGGTGTAATTCACATACCATACAATTCACTGGTTTTTAGTCTAGTCACAGAGTTGTGCAATCACCACCACCATTAATTTCAGAATATTCTTATCACCTCAAAAAAAAAAAAAAAAGCCCATACCCTTTAGCCATGGCTCCGCCACCACACCCCCAAAATGATCATTTTGTAAATCAGATATGTAAGTCATTGGCCTGCTGGAATTCGCGCTCTGATCCTGAGCGCTCAGAGAGGGCGCCTGTAGGCTTGCAGCATGCGGAGGGGGTAGGGCAGGTGGGGCTCTGTTCCCTTGCTGCTTACCGTGTGTCTCAGGGGGCCCCCTTCCCTGCTGGGCTCCTCCAGTGTTTGTGTGTGTGTGTGTGCGCGCGCGCGCGCCCACGCACGCAGATGCGCATGTGTGTTTAACCAAGCCACGTACAGAGCACACACAGGGAAAAGCTCCACTTTTGGGGGAGAAGGAGGGAGAAATGTGAATTTTGAAGCATTCTATTATGTCTCTTTTACCTGAAAATTGCTTCTTTCTCACGGAACTGCTTTTCCACATGAGGGCCCGGGTGGATGAAACAGTCTTCTTTACTTTTATTTCACAAGTGATTTGTAATCTTGATATTGAGACCCTCCAAATGGGGGAAAAATATATACCGCAAGAGATACCCAGTTCAAGAGACGGGGACGAGAAAAGCCAAGCTTCTGTTTCTCTCCGTCTTTCTTTTTTTTCCTTCCAGTGCCTTTTTCAAGCACTAAAAGCCCAAAAAATTCTGAAATGAGAAACCTGTAGTGAATATTGTTTCTCGCTTTCAAACAAGAAAACATTTCTTGCCCTGGAGTATTTTATGCCCCAGAACACTTCTTTGATATTTCGAGTTGCAGGGTGAAGATTGTCAGCTCTCAGCCAATAGATCAGTGCAGCATCCTAAAGACGGAAACAGGAAGAACGTGACCGATGCCCACCTGCGTATCTTTTGCATGTGCTTCCAAAAATAGGATGCGTGTGCATTACACTTAATTTTTCCTTTGTATTTATTAGCGTTTTGGTATTCCTTTGCTGCATAAAAACATAAAAAGCCCAGAACTTAGGTTATCCAGTTCTGCTGCTGCTTTGAATTCAGACTAGCTTTGCAACTTTTGAAGCTTCAGTTTGCCCATCTGTGAAATTCATTCAGCAACCCCTACTGTGTATCCCATAGCACTTCCATCCACCTGACAATATAAGTCTTGATTATTTTCCATCTTCTCATCACACCCCTAGAATATCAGCTCCTTAAGGCCGGGACTTTCTTCTTTGTTCATTGCTGTATTCCCAGCATTTAGAACAGTACTTGGCATATGGTAGGTGCTCCGTTAATATGAGTTAAAGGAAATGAGCACACACATGCTCATTTAGGAAGCACGTGCTTCAGTGCTTCCTGACTTCCTACCTGAAGTCAGGAAGTTGGACTTAGACGATTCGGAAGGGCCCCTCTGGTTTTTAACGTTTGATCATCCATGCCAAAAGCCCTCTCCGGAAGCTGTTCTGACACATTTTTGTATGTGTATGAAGGATAACTGGGTTTTCACATGCCCTGATGTGAACTTTTTGTGTGTTTCCCTTTTCTATAATCTTAAGGAGAAAGTTAAGTCTGGGGAGTCTTCACTCTTGTAGCTATAAGAAGACAAAGTAAGTGTTTTTCTCTATGGTCTCCTTTGAAGTGAAATTCTTATACACATCATATCCTGAAGGGCAGATTTCTTTTTGTGTATGTATATGTCAGCTTATATATTAGCACATGCCCAGAGCCTAATGGGAAATCAGACAACAAACCTAAAACAAGTCTAGTAAATTTGCCTTTTCATACCCTTCACACTTGATAAGATTTTCCTGACAGTTGGTAGGTGAACTCTGAACATATTAAGCCATAGGCAGATTCCTGTGTGTCTTTGCTTCCTGAAGATAGGACTCGTAGAAGGACTTGTAGATGACATTTGTAGGTATGGGGTAGACAAGGGAAAATATTTCAAGACTCCTGGATTATTTGGGGACCTTGCCTTGGGTTGCCTTTGTATTATAAGTTCAGATTTAAGGTCAGGAAAGACGAGTACCAATATGATTTGTTTCTGCTGAAGAAAATACTTTGTCTTTTGCTGAAACTTGATTTCATTTTGCTTGGTTTCTCAGGGTGATTTTGCCTCAATTCTGTACAAATCGGATTTCTAGATACTTGGTGTGAAGATTAACTGCATGTCTCTACTAGTTGACAATGAGTTGGATTTTGCAGGTTGGTTTGTTGTAACTTTTTTCTCTGAGCATCTCTGTTAGCATCAGTGCAGAGAGATTTTCTTGTGTAGCCAGGGCTGAATATAGCTTTTTACTGTTTTCATTCTCCTGCGAGATGGACTTAGGGGAGCTCTTATGTGAACTGAGGCATGTCAGGGAGAGCGCTCACATGGGTCCATTGGCGGATGCCAGGCAGACACGGCTGTGTTTAGATTCCTCCCTCAGAGTTGCAGGAGCCCATTCGTGGCGCTCCCTCACCTCCATAGGTCATGGAAAATGGCAAAAGTAGGATTGTTGAGGTAATTTTTTTGAAGCACTATTATTGTGGTTGACATTGATCATTTACTACTTCAGTGGCATTCCATGATGTCAGGTTTCCTGCGTTTACCTGTAGAAGAAGGAAAATAAACCCTCTCAGAAAAGAAAAGGGCAGCATTATTATGTGTTCATGGAGTCATAGCCTCATTGTCTATCGCTGCAGCCATCAAGGATGTATTCATATAAAATAACACAGCAAAGCTGATGCTTAGAGGTTATGAAAGAACATACAGGGGTTGTCAAAACTATATCTGGGTTAAAATATGTTGTGATACTCCCAGCCCTCCTTAACAGAGGCTATTTATAATACAGTGTGGGTATTTGTGCTGCTTTCATTGTATGCATCCTGAATGAAGAATCAGCTCTTCAAAAAAAAACATTAAAAATAAAACCCATGTTGTAGAAATCTGACTTAGCCCAAAGAGATTGTGGGTGTCTTAAATGGCTACTCATTTCCCAAGGTGGCTCAGAGGTTTCCTCTTGGTCGTGAGATATTTTGACATGGCACCTGTACTTTGCCTTTTAAAAACGATGTTCTGTATGTGAAAATACATACATACTTCCTCACAATCACTTGTATGACTCTGCAGGGATGTGAACCCCCAACCTCCTAGGAGGGAGGGTTTGTCTCCTCCTGTTTCTGAATTGGCCTCACCCCAGCTTCTTGCCCCACCAGGTTCTGGTTTCCAGCTTGGAGCATTTCATTTCTCTTTCCCATCAGGGGGCAAGACTGGTTGAAGAAACTCTTGTACAGAGAAAGTGTAAATCATACCTCAATAAAGCTATTAAAAAACACACACACGCAAGCACCCTGATTGATGGACTGTGCCACCATTATGTGAATACTGTAAGTGGTTTTTAAAAATACCTCTTTCACCAGAGTGTTTTGGTTCAGGGTGTGTATTCTTGGATTGTTTATTATTATTATTTTTTTGTATAGCATTGATAGGAAAAGGTAGAACTCTTATAATAATACATGCAGTATTTAGATTGGATAATACTCCCTTCTCTTTTTATGGTGATTTCCTGACTTTCTCCTTTGCTTTTCCCTGCTACTTAAGCATCAAGTCTCGGGCATTTTCCCAGTGTAATTGTTGATTAAGTGCTGCATATCCTGCAATGATTATGAGAAGATTATTGTATTCAGCTTTTAATCTTATGAGTGTCAAATATTTTACTTTAATGGTATCTTTATTGTTATTATTCTTCATAGCTCTTTCTGTTTGAGTAATGCAATCAGGCAAAATAAAGGTAATAGCACCAATTCAGCACTCTTAGAGTAATAATTCTTTGTCTCAGAATGGAAAGTGCCATCTGCAGGCTGTTCTGAAATGCTGATTGGGATCTGCAAAGATGGAATTAGGAATGCCTTAGGCCTCTTTTGGTTGCAAGTAACAGAAAGCAGCTAGCTCAAGAAGAAATGTATATAAAGATAGAGACCTATTGGAGGCATTACCAAGGGCCTCAGGACCCCAAGGCCAGGCTTGTAGCTGGGAGGCGCCAGGACTGGGAACCAGACGGCTGCCAAGAACGCAAGCAGCACTCACCTCCTCACTGCTTCTTTCTGTGCGTCCTCTGTGTTTTCTCTAATGTTGTGTATGAAGTGGTCAGTGGTCATCGGTAGCTTTCAAGCTAAATATCCTCTGTAGAAGAGAGCAGCCCCCGTGGACCCGCCATCTTTTGGTCTCAGTTCCCAGGAGCAATGGGAATTCTGATTGGAACAATTGTAGTCATGTGACCCCCCCAGTCCAGTCAGCTGGTCCAGGAGAGCCATCTCATGACGTGAATCATGGCAACCAGGGGCTCTCCCCGTGGGCGAGGGAAGGCGCAGCTCCAGAGAAAGAGGCTCGGTGTGAATGGACCTGACACCTGCAGTAGGGCTGTGTTTGTATATTTTTGTGAGAAGGACGGCGACCCTGACTCCTCATGCAGCCTTCAGTGATGCCCCCCACACTTCTGCAGGAATCTGAATGCATATTCCAGAACTTGGGTTTCTGAGGGGAACCCCCCAAAAGCAATTTATAGTCGACTGCCTATTGCTTAGCTGGGCAAAAGGAATCCACAGTATGAGTAGCTCCAGTTACTGTTTCCGTAGCACCAGCAGACTTTCTGGTTCTTCCCTTAGACACTGATGTCTCCACTTTGTAGACGGGGAGACTGAGGCTGGAAGGACAGTGCGTCACCTGTTGTCATGTCACTTGTTCTGGCTGACTCCAAAATGCAGAGCCAACCATGGTGCTAGGTTTGGGCTTTATCTCTACAAGCTGACAGCCGATGCTTCATGGGTATGTAGGGAGGACAGTAGGTGGTTAATAGGGAAGTGGCTGGTTACACGTTGGCCTGAAGTGGAAAATTTGCTGGGAATAATCCATATTGAGTAATATTTGTGCACATCATGAGGACTTAAGCTCAGCATGAACTTTTCTATATAGAAACCTAAAATCCATGTAAATGTTTTAGTTGGACTTCAAGCCGTAGGGCATCACTTTGAGTAGAGAGTGTCACAGGGATAGAGTTCCGACGGGTCCAGCCAGTGTCATCCCCTACTCATCGCTCAAAGGATTCCATTGTCTGTAATATGGGGGATGGCGCTAATTGGAAAACTGTGGCTTATCAGTCAGTGCTAACTGACAAAATCATGGAGCCGGGGAGGTTGGTGCAGTTTCTCCAAGAGTGATCATTGTGGGTGGCGAGTACTGAGTGAGGTGTAGAGAATCAGACTGTCTATATAGATGCTGCTGCCATGGAAAGAGCACTGGGCTGTCAGTCAGGGTTCTGGGGGCCCGGCCCAGCCACTGGCCATTTGTGAGACCCCAGGCGAGTCACTGCCTGCTCTTCATCACTCCGCTTTGTTTCTCCCTTTCTTTTTAATATGTTGTAAAAAAAATCATAAAGTACAAAAAGATATATAGTGAAAACTGTCATCCTCCTGTCAAAGAAATACAGCTCTAGTCCCCCTCCCCAGAGGTAACCGGCATGATCAGTTTCTTACGTGTCGTTTGATAGCCAATGCCTTTACACACCTGAGTATGTGTGCACATTTATGCAGACGGGGACATACCACATGCATTATTCTGATCATAAAGATCTTTCTGTATCAATGCATATAGAGCTATCCTTTTTTGGGGACTCCGGAGTTTTTCACTGTGTGGCTGGATTAAAGTATCCTCTGGTCTTGGACATTCTACAGATAGGGTTGCAAAGTGGCGTTTTGTTGGTTCACTTCTTTAATTGAGTGAGGTTAAAGGCCATTTGTATTTTTTTCTGTATGTTTCCTCCTTTTGCCCGCTGCTCTTTTTTTTTTTTCCCCATTGAATTTTTCTTTTTCTTACTGCACCTCATTTTCCAAAGAGGTAATGATCCAAGTGCCAGTGAGTTCTACAATTAGGAATATTTTAGCCGGGGGAGAGATCTGATGGATGTTTACTGAGAAGCCCAGGTACCCGGGAGAAGGCCCCGCGTCAGCTGCGGAGGCCGACTTTGTTTACCTGGTCCCTTTCTTCCTCCCCATTGTCGTTGAGGTGAGGTCACTCCGAGTTCCTCAAAAAGCCTCAGACTTAGTAGGGGGAATACCTGCCCCATAGTGGGGCTTGACCAGTTTTTGCTGGTTGAACAAAAGAGAGAACATGGCATCGTGGAACAAGATTATCTTTGGGATCAACTAGTTCTCTAGACATTGACCTGGGTTCAAATCTTCTTGGCTCCAGAATTTGCAAGCCATGCAAACCTCTCTGGACCACAGTTTCCTCATATATAATATGGGAATAATAATACTGATGTTGCCAGGCTGTTCTGAGCAATAGAAGAACCTAGTAAAGTATCGAGCACATGACGGGTTTTCAGGAATTAACAGCTTCTAGTATTAGTGTCATTGTTCTGATCAGGACTATTATTGCCATCACCATAAACCCAACGAGTGACAGTAGGGGCCATGGGCTAAGACTAAACACTTGATTCACGAGAAGACCATGTTATATGAGACTGTGACTTTTGCAGACCATCTGCGTCTTTGCAATAAACGTTGATTTGCACCTACACTAATTTCATTTGTCTTGTGACCATCATTTTCTTACAGGCTTTAAGCCTCTGTTGCTAGACATCGTACATAATGCCTGTGGAGTTTCAATGCCCATCCAGTTTCGGGCCTTGAAAAGGGAGAGTGATTTGAAAGTATCTACTTGAATTCTTAGTGAGAAAGATCTGAAAACTCTTCTCCTCACCTTGCCTCCCCCAAGAAGTCTGAGAGATCAAAACAAGTAATCTTTCTCTCTGCATCCCTCAAACCCAACTTAAGAAATTAACGAAGGAAGATGGATAGAGTGAAATAAGACTCATCGAGAAGAAATGGGAGCCTCCTAATTGATTCCCACAAAGCTGCTGGTTATTTACAACTAGGAAAATTGCCCGCTTGGAGATACCAATTCAGCGCTCTGGTTCCACTGGCTTGACAGGAGAAAGTCACTGCGCCTGGCTGGCAAAGCTCTTAGGGAGGAGGAAAGTAGAGTGAATTACATCTGACTGTTTAACACCATCTCATTCATAGATTTCTGCCTTTTCCCCCAGTGGATCATTCGCAGTCTCTTTTTTAGTATATAATTGTTCATTTTAAATTTTCATGTTTGCTCTAGCTGGGTGTATGTTAATTACTGGCAGTCTGTAATTATGTTGTCTATTTGTCATTTCCATGGCAGCAAGGGTAGTAAGCTAGAACTCTTCCAATAGCAAGAATTTTAATTTATAATTCCCTCCCCCCAAACCATTTAGAAATTGATACGTTTCACTCACATTCTAGATGTAGTTCAGTAAATGCCATGTTATTGATGTTCATTATCAGGTTTTAAGCTAAGAAATGCCGCTGTACTCTAACTTAGAGATTCCCAAGATTTTGGTGTATTCATTCAACCCACAGCCACTTATTGAGCACCCACTGCACACTAGCTGCTTGGGATATATTCTCTGAATAGAACAGACAAAATAAAACATCCTGTAGTTCTCTGTGTAACCGAAGGACTGCCCAGCTGACCCCTAAGGCCACTGTCTGGCTGGCGGCAATGGCTGTGTGTCCCCTAGGCTGCCACACACTTGTCTGTTCCCAGCACTGTAATAATGAGGAATATGGTAAGAAGTTAGAAGCCACTGGCAATTAAAGTTATTATTTCACATTAAAGTCCCCCTATATGATATTGGCAGCTGAGACATACATGGAAAACATAATAGTTTAAAGATCATCAGATTAGTTCCAGACATCCCCAGGATCTGGGTGCAAATTAAATTAGAGGTACATCAAATTGATCCAATCAAGAAGCAGGGCTGGGATTAGGGAGCATGTTCTTGCTGTATGGACCAGGTAAGCAGAGTGACTGTTGATACTGCCTAAAGCCACATGCCTCAAAGGAAGTTCCAGCACCCTAGATTGAAAGTGACCCCTGGAAATGATTCCCAAGACTGGGCTGTTCTGGTGCTATGAGTACAGAAGGTGGGGACCTGGGAAGGGTCTAGAGTGGAGCTGAAGACTAAAGGTTCAGTGAAACTGATTTAAGAGATGGTCCTGCTGGTGGATAATGCTGAAGAGCAGGTGCTTACAGGAGAAGGGATCTGGGGGAAGTTAGGCAGTTGGAAATGCTCTATCTAAAAAAGGCATATGGGGCTTCCCTTGTGGCGCAGTGGTTGAGAGTCCGCCTGCTGATGCAGGGGACACGGGTTCATGCCCCGGTCCGGGAAGATCCCACATGCCGCAGAGCGGCTGGGCCCGTGAGCCGTGGCCGCTGAGCCTGCGTGTCCGGAGCCTGTGCTCCGCGACGGGAGAGGCCACAATAGTGAGAGGCCCGCGTACCGCAAAAAAAAAAAAGGCATATGACTTGAGTTCCTCATAGTCATTCAGCAACTTTTTTTTAGTACTTATAGAATGTGCTAGAGCGTGAACAAGACAGAGGTCCTGCCCACATGGAGCTTCCATTTCAGTGGGGGAAACAAGACAGACAAATAGGACAGACAGATGGACAGATAACCAAATGTGATATAATATAATATAATGTTGTACAGTTATGAGTGCTACAAAGAATTATAAATGGGATAAAGGAATAGAGTGATCAAGGTATCCTACTCTATTAGTCATTTTTTGCACTTCACTAGTTCTCAGTATGAGAAGAAGACATTAAGGGGAGGGGTGGTCACGTTTTGTTCCTTTGGGGTTTTCTGGTTTTGTTTGTCTTCCCCCAAATCAATACAGGGCTTTTAGTGCCTCTTTAAAATATCACAGAGAGGTCTTAGGAATCATCTGGCATCTTGTTGTTTCTGTAGCTGGATAACTTAAATCTTATTCATCACCTGCCGAACTGGTCTTTCTGCAGAGATGTAGATACCATCTAAAATTTTTCTAATATTCTTGTTTTCAACTGTTTTGGCTTGCTGAATCAAAGCAGCTGAATTTGATGCAATTTCGATGTCATTTTCTTTGAGAATTAACTCACCTTTCTGGGCTTGAGGTACTGAACAAATGATGTCTGGCTTCACCTGAACCTGGAGCATCTATTTTTTGCCCAAGAAATTTCAGATTTCAACAAGAGACCTGTTCTGAATAACAACATTGATGGGGAGATGAGCATACACAGACCTCATTTTGTAATGGAAACCCAACATAACGCCCTTGATCATGTTCTGTACATGATACAGGTAGTCGAAAAGTGGCCAGTTTCTTTCTGTATCCCCGCCATTTGTCAACCTGGAGCCTCTTTCTTTTGTTTCCAAGGAAACTGAGTTCTACATTGATATGATTGAAGTCCCTCCAAAAGGCTCTTCTGGTTCCCTTCACAGTAATTGTGTGACCCTTCACACAGTAATTGTGTGAGGTCAGCATTTTCTGGAATGTCTGCAGTCTGATTGCTGAGAATGGTCTTCATCCTCACAGTAAATGCAGCAAAGAACAGTTTTTATTTTTAACAAACCTTGTGAGATAATTGTAGATTCATATGGAGCTGTAAAACAGTTGTAATTCAAAGAAATTCTGTTTCTCCCAATGGTAACATCTTGCAAAACTATAGTATAATATATATAATCTCACCTGTATCTACAAAAGAATCTTGCTGGGGTTTTGATAGGAATTGCATTAAGCCTGTATATCAGTTTGAGGACAAATGACATCTTTACTATGTTGAGTCTTCTAATCCATGAACATGGTATACCTCTCTGTTTGTTTAGATCTTCTTTGATTTCTTTTATGAGCATTTTTGTAGTTTTCAACATATAAGTCCTATACGTGTTATATTTACACCCAAGTATTTCATTTTTCTTGAACAATTGTAAATGATATTATTTTTAAATTTTTGGTATCCATTCATTTACTGCTAACATATAGGAATATAGTTGATTTTGTATGCTTATCTTGTATTCTGAGACCTTGCTGAATGTACATTTTAGTTCTAGAAGGCTTTTTGTATATTCCGTAGGAAGTTCTATGTAGACAGTCTGCAAATAAAGACAGTTTTGTTTCTTCCCTTTTGATCCATATGCCTTTATTTCACTTTCTTGCCTTATTTCACTGGTTAGAACTTCCAACACTATGTTAAATAAGAGTGGTGAAAGCAGACATCCTTGCCTTGTTCTCAATCATAGGGAGGAAAGCATTCAGTCTTTCCTTATTAAGCATAATGTTAGCTATAGGGTTTTTTAATAGATGCTCCTTGACAAGTTGGGTAAGACCCCTTCTATTCCTCATTTTCTGGGCATTTTTATCATGATTAGATGTATTTTTCATATACCATTTCTACATCAGTTGATATGATCATATGATTTTTCTTCTATAGCCTGTTGACATGGTAGATTACTTTGATTGATTTTTGAATACTGAACCAGTCTTCCATCCCTGGAATAAACCCCACTTAGTCACAGTATATAATTCTATTTAAATATTCCTGAATTATATTTACTAATATTTTGTTAATTTGGTCTGTACCTTGCCTTTTTTTTTTTTTTTTTGCTGTACGCGGGCCTCTCACTGCTGTGGCCTCTCCCATTGTGGAGCACAGGCTCCAGATGTGCAGGCTCAGCGGCCATGGCTCACGGGCCCAACCGCTCTGCAATATGTGGGATCTTCCTGGACTGGGGCACGAACCTGTGTCCCCTGCATCGGCAGGCGGACTCTCAACCACTGCGCCACCAGGGAAGCCCACCTTGCCTTTTTTATACGGTCCTTAGTTGGTCTGCTTTCTTCTCTCTACCTTTCAGAGTCTTCTTATGTTTGTCTTATATTTAATGTCCATCATTTTTAGTTGTGTTTGGTGGGAAGAATAGGGAAAAGTATGTCTATTCCATTTCCTGGAAGCAGAAGTCCCTTCAGATGGTCAATTTTTAGGTATACTTTTAAGCAGCTGTATAATTTACTACCAGCAGAAAAGAAAATCCTGAATTCAGGTCTTGATGAATAAAAATGTTCGACCAAGTTACTGGTTTGACTTGCTTGATTCTAAAAGAAGCTGAACAAAGAGATTTAGGCTGAGCACAAAGGTGTAAACATATCAGGTCTTCAGTATCACTCCTGTACTTCCCAGCAGAAGAAAGACCTGTTAGGGTCATCAAAGTGTCAGGGACATTATACAGGCTCTTACCCCAGCAGATTGGCACTCACCAATAGAAGCCTTTTGATGAACTTCAATCCACTGTCGTGCCGACAGCATTCACTTAAATTGCATTTCCGGGACTTCCCTGGTGGTGCGGTGATTAAGACTCCACGCTCCCAATGCAGGGGGCCCGGGTTTGATCCCCGGTCAGGGAACTAGATCCCACATGCATGCCGCAACTAAGAGTTCGCGTGCCACAACTAAGACCTGTTGCAACCAAATAAATAGATATTTATAAAAAATAAAAAATAAACTTGCATTTTCTGCAAGCTGTTGGTAATACCAGATATTTACAAAAAGGTGCTGTAGGCGCCGCTGCATGCTGTCAGTTGCCTATCAACAGTTATTTGCCAAATAATTGTGTGTCGGGGGGCCTGAAACTTAGGCCAAGGGGGACTTTTCTTCTGTTGTAGACAGATGATGATGACTGGTCAAGGAGATGAGTTCTCAGAGGGTCAGTGAGAATCTCTTCTGCATCAAAAGAGCTCCCATTCTTTGCTTTCATTGGTTGGCTTATTTTTCTGCCTTTCTTATGATTTCCAAGAAATATGGCACGGTAGTAGAGGTCACAGAGATTCAGTGGGGGAATCAATAAGCCACAGTGTTCTAACAGCCCCTGGTTTCAAAGGTCCCTCTCCATGGTGAAGTTTTCAAAACAGCAGATATTTTCCATTCTCCTCTTATCTTCCTGCTGGTTTACTTTAGCAAGTATTTACACGCACCTACTGTGAGTGCAGTGATTGAGTAAGAAATGATCCCTGCTCTCAAGGAGTGGTAGGCAGAGAGGGTACAAATGACCATAGTTCAGGGGTCACCAAGGAGCAGACAAAATGCCATCAAAGGTCAGATGCAGGTAACTTGGCTTTCTGCTGGTGAAATTTGAGCTGGTGCTTCAAGAGGTAGGAGGATTTCAGCAGCTGGGGGTAGGGTGGCACTGCTGGCAATGGGTGGGCCGAGAGGTAAAAGCATAGGCGCGTCCAGGGAACATAGCACAGAGCACGTAGGGCTGGACTGAAGAGAGAACAGCACTTTCCTCATCAGCGCTCACCTGCCCAACCATTGAAAAAAAGCATCTTTTCCCCATATGACCATTAGAACCATAATGTCTTTCCACTTATGTTTTTCCTTCCACTTTACCTAAAGTGGGCTTTTGTCATCCCCTCATTCATTTGTGCACTTGAGTTAAGACTTCAAAGTGTGCTTACCTACCTAGCGTTAGGGGTTGAATTGCACCCTCCACCCCAAGATATGTTGGAAGTCCTAACCCACCCTTCGGTACCTGGGAATGTGATCTTATTTAGAAATAGGGTCTTTGCAGATGGAATCTGTTTATGTCTTGTCATCAAGATGAGGTCACTAGGGTGGGCCCTGATCCACTGTGATTGGTGTTCTTATTAGAAGAGGGAAATTTAGACACAGACACACATGAGAAGAACTCCATGAGATGATGGAGGCAGAGATTGGAGCTGCAAGCCAAGGAGTGCCAGGATGGGTGACCAGCACTGGAAGAGGCAAGGAAGCGTTCTCTCCTACGAGTTTCAGAAGGAGCATGGCTCTCCAGCACCTTGATTTTGGACCTCGTTGTTTTAAGCACCCAGTTTGTGGTTCTTTGTTATGGCAGCCCTAGGAACTAACATACCTAGTTTATACCGGGCCCTCTACTCGTGGAATTCGACTTGGATTCAACAGTCTGTCAGGGAGGTTCAGTTGTGCCTGTTGAGGTCACATCGGTGGCTAATAGGTGGTCTTTGCAGGGGGAATTTGATCATCAGAGGGGCTCCTCGGTTTTCTGGTCTTTAGGCTGAGGTTTCTGGGATCTACATGGAGGACAGTGAGCTGGTGACAGAGGGTGGAGTGAGCAGGCACAGCCAACTGTGACGTGGTTCCCATTAGAAAAATGCAGTAGATGGGAATTAAAGGGTTCTAGGGCAAAAGACTTCCGAGTTCATTTATACCAACTCTTCCTCCTGCCACATGATAAACTGCCTTGGAAAGAAGTTATCACGTGACCCATCCAAGGCCACTCTGCTAGTAACAGAGTCAGGACTTGAATTCAGATCCTAAATCTCACATCCAGACCTCTAAGATTTCTACAGGGACTCTAAAGTCTGTGGTTCTGACTTTGGAAAGTTTTTTTTGGGTCACAGCATTTTAACTTACGCCTTTAGACTCTTCTTTATTTACTGGGGCTGGTAGGGGGAAGAAAGAAGAGGCACTTTAAAAAAGAAAAAGCAGGGCTTCCCTGGTGGCACAGTGGTTGAGAATCCGCCTGCCGATGCAGGGGACACAGGTTCGTGCCCCGGTCCGGGAAGATCTCACATGCCGCGGAGCGGATAGGCCCGTGAGCCATGGCCGCTGAGCCTGCGCGTCCGGAGCCTGTGCTCCGCAACGGGAGAGGCCACAACAGTGAGAGGCCCGCATAACGCAAAAAAAAAAAAAAAAAAAGCAAACAAGGGGAACATGTTGACCTTCAGGAAAGGGATTTGAAAGAACAAGTTTATGCATCTTTAAAATGAAAGACCCAAGGGTATTTAGTTTTACTCTGTGTCATTGAAAACTAAAATCCACCCCAGCCTCAAGTGGATGGGAAGTTCCAGCTCACAGGTTCATTCACTGACCGTCCGACCCACGTGTTGCAGAGGGTAGAATTTATAAAAATCAGCAGCTATTATATGACCTCAGACACCACAAGTTGCACTTTCAGCCTCATTCTGAGTTTCCTGTCCCTCTGCCCGGTGGAATAGAGCCACTAATGTTGTTTCCATAGATTTCATCTTTCCAGGCTTGGTTTAAATCTCGAGTGCAGGACGCCAGGTAGATTCATTATGGCAGTAGCAGTGCACACACGCCGTCATGGTAGCTTTAAATCAATCTCTCTCCTAAAGGTTCCGAGGAATGTCACTTACAAGGCACATTGCTTGCGTGAGTGTCCTTTGTGTTGGGTGCCCTGGAATGTAATTTCTATCAGGAAGATGTAAAGGGGACACGGGGAGGAATCATTTTGCTTGACAGCACACTCTGAAAGGAAGGGGAGTTTGTTATTGTTATTTTTTGTTGTTACTGTGATTGTTTCTTGGGTTCCTCCAACAAAGACATGCTGTGTGGCTTTCAAAAGTCTCCCCGTGCAAATGCTTCCCGTCACCAGTGATCAGCGTCCTGCCATTTTGAAATCCAGAAGTGGCTTTAGCAGCCCTTATGACATGATCATTGCCGGGAGCTGGAGACTAGCCTCTCAGAGAAATTGACACTCTCATCTTCCATCTTCCTGTACGCATTCTAAGTGCTGGTGCGTTGTCACTTTAACAAACTGTCACCCTGAAATAGGGTTGCTTCATCCAGTGCTGTGGAAAAACAAGGTTAGAAGAGCAGAGACTTTTGTTGATAGTGAGCAAGTGGGATTTGTTAAACCAATATTGAAAGATGGTTTGCACACCTCTCGGCAGCTCGTGTTACTTCTGAAAAGATGTGGTCTTTCAGCCCTGCTTGGCACAGATACAGTTAAAGGTGCATCAGGACCTTTGTTATATAATCCTTCCAGGTTATATAATTTGGGGTCCTGTTTGTTCTTGCCCTGGTTTATATGGATTGAAACAAGGATAGAAGATCACAACAGTTCATAGTTTCCTGTAACAGCGGAGGCAGTAATGTTACTGATTAAAGCACATGGGATCTATTGGTTGTCAGTGATACTATATACAGGATGGACTATGTGTATGTGAACAGTTTGTGTATGAAAAATATAAAATGAGTTTCAGACGTATCATCCTACAGATGAGCAGTTTAAAAGAACTGACTTTCAGATTCTGGCTTATACGAACCTTCTGGTCTCAGCCCATGTCTCTAGCCGGTCAGAAACTGGAAGCCAGCCTAGATACGGAAATGTACAGTACGGTAGGGACTTTTTATGGCTGCCGTGAGTGGCCCCTTTGACTTTTTCCAGACCTGGCCCAGATACAATTAGGAGACGTTACAACCTAAGGGCAGGTAGGATTCTTGAGACTTCAGTTCACACTTTCCTGCAACACTGAGCTCACCTGTCTCTGAAGTGACTGCTATCAGCTGCTTCTACCTTGGCCTCCTCCCAGTTATTTCAAATATAAATTTAGTAGCCAATAATTTGCGGCCCCCAGCCAATGGATTTGAGCAGACCTAGAAATCAATTATATCACTGTCCCCCTACTCCCACCTACCCAGCCTGGGAAGATTGTAGAACAAGCACATCTGTCCCATGCCCCAGCTCAGAGGCACCCCTAAGTAGGCGACATGGATCAGAAGGCAGTACCACATAGGGCGGCCATGCTATTCTTGACCTACTTCTGACTCCAGATGTGAGGGTTCTGTGTCTGTCCCTTCCAGGGCCCCAGCACCCTGACTCTCTGGCTGGGACCTTCTCAACAGCTCTTAGTCCTCAGGGAGTGGTGCCCACATCCTGCTCTAACAAAACTCTAGTCGTCGGAACCGTGAACCGTGAAGGACACACCTTCCACGCTGCCAGCAGAACAGATCCGACCCCCACCTTGCCCCTTCCCCACCACTTGGACCTGGACCCAGTCTACTCCTTTTCATCCTCAGCCACCCTCCCTCTCAGGCTTCTTAGCTCCTGCCACCTCCCTGCCACCCCCTCCCCAGGCCTGACTGCTCTTGACTCCCAGAATTCACTGTGACCAAGAAGCCACGCTAACATCTTTCTACAAAACAGTAATAGTTTGCTTCAAATACTTCCTAAGAAGCAAGTACTAACATAAAATCGGGTTGTGGGTAGTTTCAGTTTTCTTCTTCATACCCTTCTTTCTTTTTTTTTTTTTTTTGGCTGTGCCACATCTTAGTTCCCCAACCAGGGATCGAACCCACGCCCCCTGCAGTGAAAGCGCAGAGTCCTAACCACTGAACCACCAGGGAATTCCCAACCCTTCTTTCTTTAAATCACATTTTCTACAATGAACATGTACTATTTTTTTAACTGGAAAGAAAAAATATATATTGTCAAATAGCCGTTGGGAAGATGGCAAATAAAAACAAGTAGGCTTTTTTGTTCAGTAGAATAACAACAACAGTAAAATCACCCCAAGGTAAATCAATGCAAAAATATGAGGCAACCTTGCTCCTCCTCATCAAGTAATAAATGGCCTTTCACAGGTGAGATGAGGTGGGACATTACCGTCATTACCATCAACCTCAAGTCCTGATAGTTTTGCAGAGATGCTGGGCATGTCCTACTCCAGTAGACACCATGGGAATTTATTACAGGGTTGTTGGGAGGCTCAAATGAGAAAATAGTTGTGAAAGTACTTAATAAATGGAAGCTATTATTTTCAACAAAAAGTAGAGAACTTTCATCTACATTGGGAGACAAGGCAGAACATCGTGAGGATGTTCATACAATTTAACATAAGGGAAGATGTGGCCATTACGATCTAAGCACTTAAGTTCATCTATTCATTTGATAAATATTTATCGGGGCTTGGCACAGTTCTTGGTGCTTGGGATTCATCAGTGAAGAAAACAGACACAAATCCCTGCCTCGTGGAGCCTCGTGAGGGAAACAGATGAAAAACAAAAAAATCTACTAACTAAAAAAGTGGTCATCAAAATAACAACAGTAAGTAACACTCTAATAGTGCTTATTTTGTGCCAGGCATGTATGTAATATATTTAATCCCAAATACTCTATGAAGTAGATACTATTTTCAACCCCATGGTGGGGGGGAAGTGACCCACAGAGAGGTGAAGTGACTTGCCCAAGGTCACGCAGCCAGTAATGCTGGCACTGGAAATCAGTTTCACGGAGGAAGTTAGTGGGTGAGAAGCCAGTGGAGAAAGAAACGGAACGGGGTAAGAGGTTATCCATGCAGCAGACATTTCTGAGTGCGCTGTGCCTGGCACTGTGTTGGATGCCTGGGATATAGAAATGCAAGGGGCATTATCCCTGCCCTGGGGAGGTTCACAGTCCCCTAGGGGAGATTAGGGGTACACAGACATATGAGCAAACCATGTGATATGATATACAAAGCATTGCTTTCTGTGACACTTGTGTTTTGGACTAGTGACTTCATGGCATCAGCGACCTTACCTTTGTCCAAAGACTATTGATCGTGGTGTTGTATCCTCTCTTTCACTGCAGAACTTCTAGGCATGAGAGGCTGATCTAGCCAGTAGCTACTTCGGTTAGACTCCAGGCTGCAAAGCCAAGGCCCTTGGCCTTCCTGAGCGGATCCCTCCCGTCTGCACCAGGAGGGCCAGTTCAGTTCCCCTTGATGTCTGTCTGTTTAGTTGGTGTCTGTGGCATAGCCGTTGTTCACTCTTTTGAATGTCACCCATCCCTCCTTTCATCTCTCATTGGCCTCAGAGAGTGTCACACGGAGGGACAACCCTTTGCATCCCCTGCCTGTCCCCAGCCCTGCCCATGGTCCTCCATCCCATCCTTGGCAGAGGTGGACCAGGGAGACCTCATGCCTACTGAGGATAAGCCATTGCAAGTTTATTTCCTGCTAGTGAGGGGTCAGTAGTGTTTGGTTCCTGCCCAAATACAGCCTATTTATTCCCAGAGCTGAAAGTCACAAGGACTTAATAAATGCTCTGGTGCTGTAGGGTTTTTTTGGTTTGGGGTTACCTTTGTTTCTTTACTTCTTTTGTCTGACAAAGTCCTCTGAAGAGGTGAATTGTTTTTGCTCTTGTTCTGGATTCAAGAGATGAGTATTGTCGTGGGGAAGTTCCCCCTTATCTTTCCCCGGGGCAACCACACTTAACCTCTTTTCTCATAGACGTCCGTGCAGGAGAATGAGATCATTAACAGTCAACATCCATCATAGGTCAGGACTGCCCTCCCCTCTTCAGGGCAGCTGAAGGAATTCCCTCCGTGAGGCCCATGGTGGTTGTTTTGGTTGCTTATGAGAAGGCCTGGCACTTTATGACTGTTATTTCACCTAGTTCTCAAAACAACCCATGTTAGGGTGGAGAAAACCCAGGCTCGGAGAAATAAAGTAACTTCTTCCCAGGCACACAGCACACAAACAAGTAGAACAAGACTTAAACCCAGATTTTTAAATTTCCGTTTGTTTTCTTTCCAATACTCTTTCTACTCCAAGTACTCTTCTGTGGGGAAATTAACTGAAATGAACTGAGCCTATCTTCCTAAAAAGTGTCCTTTTTTTAAACACTTAAAAACACTTCCTTGTTCCTGCGAGCCATGCTTCTGAGTTTGTTTGTGAGGTTTTTTGTCTGCTGGTTGGTTGGTTGGTTGGTTGGTTGGTTGGTTTTTCGGTTCCTATCATTAAGCCTGAAGAGGCAGGAATGAAGATTTTTTTTCCTGGTAAAACAAGAAATTGGCTTCTCTCTTCAAATCTGTGCTTTTCTATCCCTCCAAGCAAGTTGAAGATGATATTAAAAGAATAGCTCTATCTTACAGATTAGCAGTGAGACACAAATTATTTAAATTCACGTTTTAGACTGTAGAAATAGACTAACAGGTGGTCCTTACGTACTGTGACCTTGTTAGTTTCTCAGACATTACCACGTTTTGCAGTAAATAGTATTGACCAGACAGAAAGATAGGTTCATAACTGTGCGATCAAGAACATCTTGGGGCTCATCGATGAGGTTTAGGGGGTCTAGACAAATTCCTGAAATTGTGTTCAAAACATGTGCCTTCCTGAGCTTTTCTTTTTTTTCTTTTTTTTTTTTTTTTTGCGGTTCGCTGGCCTCTCACTGTTGCGGCCTCTCCCATTGCCGAGCACAGGCTCCGGACGCGCAGGCTCCGGACGCGCAGGCTCAGCGGCCATGGCCCACGGGCCCAGCCGCTCCACGGCATGTGGGATCTCCCCGGACCGGGGCACGAACCCGTGTCCCCTGCATCGGCAGGCGGACTCTCAACCACTGCGCCACCAGGGAAGCCCTTCCTGAGCTTTTCTAATGAAAGAATCCTTCTTTTTCATCAGACCCTCAAAGGATGTGGTCACCACATCAGAGTCTTCAAACAGCACATACTTGTAATCTCACAGTTGCCCTGGGTCAGGAATCCAGGCCCAACTTAACTAAGTCCTCTGCCCAGGGTCTCACCAGGCAGCAAACAAGTGTCTTAGGGCTGCGGTCCTTTCTGGAGTTGACTCCTCCTTCAAGCTCATATAGTTGCTGCCAGAATTCAGATCCTTGTGGTTGCAGGGTGGAGGTCCCCTTTTCTTGCTGGCTCTCGGGTGGGGTAGATACCCACATGGTCCCTGCCACGTGGCCCCCTCCCAGACTCTCACAATCAGGCAGCTGCTTCAAGGCCAGCAAGAGAATCTCTCATTCGGGTCTGCTGCGACACAGTCCTACCTGATGTAACGTGACCCAGGACGTGACTACCCATCACCTTTACCTTATTTTATCACTAGAAGCAAGTAACACCTTCCATCTGTCCTCAAAGGGAAGGAGATTATACAAGATCATGACCCGTCGGGGGTCTCCTTGGTCTTTGTCTGACATAATCACCTCCTAAAAACTCAAAAGAACCTCTGCTCTGGAATCTTTGAAAAAAGACACAGTTGACATCCTACAAACACGTCATTAGTTCACTGAGGAGTCGCATCATATCTGTGGGAAGAACCCGACATGACTGAATGGGGAAAAATTGATTAGTCTTATTTTATCTAGATGGAGTCAGCGCCGTGAAGGGAGTATTAAATGAGAGAAAAGAGCTGATTCTAGGCTGTGTGGGAGAAGATCCACAGCAAACATGTACTACGGCCTATGTCAATATCGTGGCCACGCTTGCTCTATTTTTTGAGACAAAAAGATCATGGTTTGGACAAATGAGAGGCAGCCAGACCCCAAAATAACTTCAGACTCTTCATTCCTGGGTGCTGAGGGGGTAGCTGCATGTTGACTGAGATGATTCTTGGTTTATTTGGAGTCTAATTCAGCATTAATAAAAAAGTTCAAAATTGAATGTGAGTTGGTCTGTGGTAGAATTTAATGGGATATTCCCAGAGTTGCTCTTCCTTCTAGCTCTGTTTTCTTAGTGTATTAGTTTCCTCGGGCTGCCGTAGCAAAAGTACCACAAACTAGGTGGCTTAAAGGAGCTGCTTATGCTCACACGGTTCTGGCGGCTGGAAGTCTGAGATCAGGGTGTCAGCGGGGCTGTGCTCCCTCTGAGGCGCTGGGGAAGGATGTGCCCCATGCCTCCCTCCTAGCTTCTGGTACTTCCTTTACTTCGGGGGCATCACTCCCCTTTTCACATGGCATTTCCCCTGTGCTTCTGTTGTGTCAGTGTCCAAATTTCCCTTTTTTATAAGGACACCAGTCATATTATATTAAGGGCCCAACCTACTCTAGTATGACCTCATCTTAACTAATTCTATCTGTGATGACCCTGTTTCCAAATAAGATTATGTTCTGAGATGCTGGGTAGGACTTCAACACGCTAATTAATTGGGTGGGTGAGGGTGGGGGAAGTGGACACAATTCAACCCATAACACTTAATGAAGAATAATTTTAAATTTTCCTGATAGTCGTGCTGTTCTGGCAAGTAAATCAAAGTCTCCCTGGTGGATCGATGGTCAGAGATAATTAGATTTCCCTCTCTCCCTCCACCCTCTCATTTGGGAGTTTACTATTTTCTCACTAGAATGGCATCCTTGCCTTTTGGACTTAACTTTAGAGATAAAACAGCTCTCATTCTACATCTAAAATTGGTCAGTCATAACCCTATTTCTGGTAGTAGGATGCTTATCCAGAGGTCAATTATCTGGCAACCTCACCTATAAGGTAGGTGGGGAATAGAAAACCAAGCTCACAGAGAAAACAGAAAAAATGCTGAGCAAAGATGTCACAACAGTCACAAAATAAACCCTTTTAAGAGAACCCTGTGGACTTTTGCTCACATCTTATTAACCTTTACTCTGCACATAATTCTAACAGACTTTTAAAGTTCACAGGACAGTAGAAGCATCAATATGTGAATGACAGACTCAGGGAAAATTCCAAACTAAATTCAGTTTAAATATTACTTCCGTTATGACGCCTTCATCAGTATCTTCCTCTGAATTCCAGTATTATTTTATACCTTCATTAGTCAGTTGTCACCTGTTTTCTAACAATTTGTATCCATATTCTACTTGGTTTACATATCTTAATCTCTCCTACCAGATGCTTGTAAGAGCCGGGACATACCTAGTTGTGCCTAACACAATACCTGACACACAGTAGGTACACCAATAAATTCGTATAGAAGACTGAATAACCAGAAAGGATAAATTTTTAGGTGGACAGTAATTAGGTAAGATAATAATTTAGGTGCCTAATAATTTTAGGCAGCGTGGAGTTTCAAAGCATTTTGAGCAAAAAAGTTTCCTCTGATATTTCCTTTTTAAAGTTAATTTTTATTAAAGTTACAAAATTTGAAACCTTACCTTTCATTAGGCTTTTAAGAGGTGGTCAGAAGATCTCAATTTATTTATTCTAGCAATTTTTAACAATCACTTTTAAGGGGACCTTTTATTAATGCTCGGTCTGATTTGCAAACTTAGTTAATTAAACTCCTTTAAACATTTTAAACTGCATTTGTAAAGGAAATCAAACATATTAAATGTATTAAGTACTCAATTGCCTGACTCAACAAACAAGCCGCCCAGAGCACTTAAGCAATTCTTATAAATCTAATTAAGCTTATAAGTATGTTACACCCTACTGTCTTTTAAGTTTTCTTCTATTGTATATGACTTCAGTGAGATTTTGATTTAAAATCAAAGTCTGAATTGGTTATTTAATTCCACAGTTTAAGTTGATGTTGCAAGGCTGGTCGTTATTCTTACAGGCCAGTTCTCTTAGTTGTAGCAAATATTTAAAATACTAGATCTAGGGCTTCCCTGGTGGCGCAGTGGTTGAGAGTCCGCCTGCCGAGGCAGGGGACGCGGGTTCGTGCCCCGGTCCGGGGGGATCCCACATGCCGCGGAGCGGCTGGGCCCGTGAGCCATGGCTGCTGAGCCTGCGCGTCGGAGCCTGTGCTCCACAACGGGAGAGGCCACAACAGTGAGAGGCCCGCGTACCGCAAAAAAAAAAAAAAAAAAAAAAAAAAAAAAAAATATATATATATATATATATATATACTAGATCTACATTGATTTCTTTTTAAAAAAATTAATTTGACAGATCTCATTTTCTTAACCATGTTTGTACTTTATTCTAAATCTTCTCTGGGTTAAAAAGTGCTCACTCACATTTCCTTCCAAGAAGGAAAAGAAGGGAACCCTCCCCTCTGCCTTACAGAACCTTCTGCACATCAGGGATCTTTGGAAACTTCTATTCACTAGCAGTGCCTCTCCTCCCGTCCATGACTGTCCAGGGGAAGAGCTACCACAAATCCCCATCAGGTGCTCCTTGGAGGGACCTCCCACGTACTTCTGGCAGCTTTGAGAGAGAAAGTCTGAGCAACCTGAGGATCCCGGAGGCTGCTCGGGAGCCCTGCGCCATCCTCAGGCTGTCTGAACTTCCTTTACCCCGAAGAGGTCTCCAAAGATGGGCAGACAAGCCCCACCCAAACTCTTGGGGAGCCATCAGCTGCCGGTGCCTGGATGTCCCCGAGAGGTCCTGCCCATTGTCCTCACGGCCGCCTTCGCCGTGGGCCAGGAGGCAGCGAGGGTCTGGCCATGGCACCAACGTCAATGGTCTGTACCCTGCCCCGGTCCAGAGCTCTTCCCGAGGGAGGCTGGCCGTCAGGACCACACGCCGCAGCTTCCCTTCCCCCGTCAGTCCTGCATTCTCTCCTCACGCAGAAATCTGCACAGTGGTCAAAGGTTGAGTTCAGAGTGTGGGCCTGGGTCAGAACCATGATGATCATTCAAATTACTGAAAGCAGCAAACCAAATCTGACTCCCTGTGCACATTTTAAAAAATTTGAGCCCAAATAGTTTCTCACCCTGCAGAAATAATAAGGGCACATTCCGTTGTTCAGATATCCTCGACAGAACTTTTTTTGCCCCCAGATAACAAGTTATAAAAAATAAGCAGTTGTCTACATCTTTAAAAAAAAAAAAAAAGAAGAAGAATAAAAAGGGCTTCCCTGGTGGCGCAGCGGTTAAGAATCCACCTGCCAATGCAGGGGACACGGGTTCGAACCCTGGTCTGGGAAGATCACACATGCCTCAGAGCAACTAAGCCCACGCGCCGCAACTACTGAGCCTGTGCTCTAGAGCCCACAAGCCACAGCTGCTGAGCCCGCGCGCCTAGAGCCCGTGCTCCGCAGCAAGAGAAGCCACCGCAATGAAGAGTAGCCCCCACTTGCTGCAACTAGAGAAAGCCCGCGCGCAGCAACAAAGACCCAACTCAGCCAATAAATAAATAAGTAAATAAATTTATTTTTAAAAAAAAGAAGAAGGAAGGGAGGGAAGATGCTTACTTCACTTAAAAACAGTTAATTGTTCTTTGAGGTCATCTCAAATAATTTTGAGCATCGCCTTCCTACCTGAATTTCAGGGGCGGGGCAGTGGTGAGGGAGGAGCTGCCTTCTCAGCTTGCTGGGATTTCTTAATGAGCAGTGGGTATCAACCAGCACTCAGGTGGATGTATATGCCCCTGACGGCTGGGCTGAGCCCCTTCTTATAGTCACTCTGTAAATGAGACCGCAACTTAAAGAGGTAAGTTTCACTTGTCCTAAATCCCTTACATTAAAGGCAAACATTACAGATTCTTCTGACCACTCACCAAGATCTATATCCCCTACCCTCTGGTTGTCACCAGAAAGATTTTACATTTTCTGAATTTTAATATATGCAGATGTCTTTCCATGAGTGTCCAAAGACCTTGAAACTCTTTGGGATTGTGCACGATCTTCATATACAGACATACCTGAGATATAGTATCATGGGTTTGGTTCCAGACCACCGCAATAAAGTGAATAGTGCTATAAAGTGAGTCACATTTGGTTTCCTAGTGCATATGAAATTTATGTTTACACTATACTGTAGTCTGTTAAGTGTGCAGTAGCATTGTGTGTAAAATAACACAATGTACATATTTTAATTTAAAAATACATGATTGCTAAAAAATGCTAACCATCATCTGAGCCTGCAGGGAGTTGTAGTAGTAACATCCAAGATCACAGATCACCATAACAAATATAATAATGACAAAGTTTGAAATATTGTAAGAATTACCAAACTGTGACAGAGGGACATGAAGTGAGCAAATGCTTTTGGAAAAAACAGTGCTGATAGACTTGCTTGACGCAGGGTTGCCACAAACCTTCAATTTGTGAAGAACGCGGCATCTGCGGAGAGCAATAAAACGAGGTATGCCTGTAATGCTAAATGCTAACGTGGGCCTGTGGATCCTCATCTTTGGCTGCCAGAGCTCCCAGCCCCCCAGCCGGCCACTCCACAAGTGACATCAGTCCTGGAGAGCATCATGTGTTATAGCAACGCCCAGTGATGGGTTTCCATGGTGACAATTCAGTCCTCAAGAAAATATTGTGTAGACAGGGAAGTATGCGATATAATTTTTAAATTTTGTTAAAATAGTTAAAATGGAAAAAAAAAAAAGATATTTCACCCAGAGGCAGTGCTTCATGTATTGGAAAATTGTCTTAAAGAGAGTGCTGTATTTCCCAACAACGTGGCTAAGTGAGTTCTTCCTTCATGAAACAAACATTTGTAAAAGTCTGACAAAGGTTCTTGAGCCAATGAGAAAGTTGGTAAAAGCAAGTTCTTTATAACTATGTTGAAGAAAAACCAGAATAATGCAGTTTGGTTATCATTTAAAGTGTGAAGGGATTTGCGAGACTTCCTGGCCTTTGCTACGTGTATCACGAACCTGCCTGTAACCAAAGGTTATATATAATGTGGTGCGGTGAATAATGCATGGGGAGTGATAACGGACTTAGAGAGAGAGAGAGAGAGAGAGGGAAAAGGTGGCTTTTAAGTACCGTATGGCATTTCCTTTCTGCCATGGTGATACATGATATAGTGCTCTGTGGTGTGCAAAGTGTTACTGGTTGTCATAGCGATAGAACACTATCCCGGAGAAAGGAGGAAATGCTGGCTTAAGACGCTTCCCTGGAATAGAACTACAGTTCTAACAAAACCATCATTGTTAGCTCCGTATTTGTTGTCAAATAGTAAAATCCATGCTAGTCTTTTTCTTTCTTCGTGCTAATGCTGAGTAGCCCTGATATCATCCCAGGGCTTGTATTACACACACAGGCTTCTGCCTTCATTTGAGAGTTTCGTATCTATTGCTGGTGTAAAAATAGGTTATGTTATGAATGCCTCCCTGAACTCACTTCCAGCCACTGGCCCAACTCACTAAGCTTCAGGGTTTGAATACCTTCTCTGTAGCGCCTGTAATCAATTTCAGTGGTGCTCCTTGCTGTCAGGATTGCCTCCCCTTGGTCACATTTCAGTCATTGTTATATTTTGTCAGACCCTGAGTGAACAGCCCTCTGAAAGAAGCATCTGAACGGAAGCTAATCTTTGCTTTCTGGTGGTTCTCAGGGCGGAGTCTCTGATGTGTCTGTCCCATCTTTCAAAGTGTATATTGGATGAAATGGATGGAAATTCCTCTGATACGACTACTGATGTTCAGTTGCCTGGGTGGGTTTCAAAGAGAGCCAAGGCCAAGAGAACCACTGAGTCTAGATCGGTCATCTTTGCCACATCATGGCTGTATCCTCTTCATCATCCAGCCCATGAATCCACATTCTTCACCCAGCGAGGTATGGAGTAGGTAGTGTGGAAAGAGTTGTGTGTGTGTGTACACAGTCCAGAAGAATCCATCACACCACCTGCAAGCACAGCTCGCACAGCAGGACCTCAAGATGATGGTACTTGGGTTGCATCATTTTGGTCCGATGATGATAATACAGCAGTCCCGAGTGCCAGGTACTCTCCTACGTGATTTGTGCACATCAGCTCATCTAGTCCTCACCACAGCCTGACTGACAGATAAGGAACCTGACGCACAGAGAGCTTAAGTATCTTGACTGAGATGACATGGCTGGTAAAGGCTGGGGCTGGCCCCAGAGCCTGTGTTCCCAACTGAGCTGCCACTTCTGTGATCCAAAGTGGAACCAAGGAAGGCCCTAAAGACATCCAGAGAACTGGGCCCCTCCTGGGGGAACCACTGGAATCAATGGTGTAAAATGAAGAAGAATAATGGAGTGATAAGAAAGGAGGAGGAGGGGACTTTGGAACATAGATGAGAAAGCCTCGCTTGCAAAAAGCAAAATAAAACACAAAGTTCTGTTCATTAAACTGTTATCAGTATGGAATTATACATCATTATAAAGAAAAGGACAGTAAACTGTAAGCAGGATACGAGTACCATGAGTGACAAGGCCACTACCCCATACTTCTGTCTCACTCACAGCTCTGGCATATCTGGCTCAGATATCTTAGCACCGCATCCCCACAGTTTCAAGGGTGGCCCGAATACAATATCCCATTGATCAAGTGGAATATCAAACTTACCCAAGTTACAGTGATAACTGTAATAACAGCTCATATGACTTGACTGTGTCTATGTACCAGGCATTGTTCTTAGGGCTTTGCATGTATCAACTTGTTTGATCCGCCCAGCAGCCCTGTAAGGGAGGGAGGTACTATTTTGCGTTTTCCAGGTGTGGAAACAAAGGCAAAGAGAGGTGAAGTCAACTTGCCCCAGACTTCACTCCTAGCTCATGGCCAAGGTATTGATAACAGTCATCCATTCACCAGATATTTGAAGAGAGCCCACTGGGTAAGGGGCACTGCTCCTGGCTCCTGGGGCATGGTGATGAGCAAGCAGACAAGACCTTTCCCTGAGGGGCTGGCCTTCACACAGATGTGCGTGCCTACACATGCGTTATAAGCTCTGAGCACCTCCAATGATGCCTGTCGAGTATTAAGGAGGGGCAGGAATTTCTTAGGAGAAGGACTTTACAAAGATGGATCAGGAGCAACTGGATGTATTAGATAAAAGCAGAAAATAAGGACAAATGAGTTCAGATTATGGAAGACCTTGGAAGCATAGGAGAGTCTTAGCTGGGGGCTGGATTGAGTTGTGTGTAGAAACGCAGCCTTCTTACAGTTGCCTCTAATGACACACAACATTGATTGGAAGTACAGTCACAACAGACTGTTCAGTCCAACCTTCTCATTTTGCAGACAGGAAAGTGAGGCCCAGAAAATTTCTTTAGGATGAATTCCCTAGAAGAGCTGTCCACATGTTTTTGCTGCAGCTTTCTTTGTAAAAGCCAGAAATTAGAAACAACCTAAATAAATGTCCATGTCCAGGGAGATGTTGAAATAAACTATGCAGCAATGAAAGACATGCACTCCATCCCTCTGTACCCCAGATGGAGAGAGGCCAAGACTTACTGTTGAATGAATGAAAGAAACACATTGCAAAACGATGTGTAAGTCTGTCTCCATTCATCTAAGACAGCAACATTATATTGTTGTGAAAGATACAGATTCTTGTCTGCTTGTCTGCAAAGGAAAAGCTCTGGTCAGATACACACCGAGGGAATGTCACCTTCAGTGAAGGGGCAAGGCCATAGGATTAGGTGATCTTTTTAGTAGTGGCCTAATTTTAAAAATAAGCAACTACATTCTTGTATTAATCGTGTGATTAAAAATTAAGTCAAAAAAGAAAGGTCTATTGACTTGTCTGATTGCATATGTTGAGTTAGTTGAAAAGGCAAGTCTAAGACCACTCAAGTTTCCTGGCTTCCAAGCCCCACTCAAACACCCAAATATTCAAGCATGGAGAGGTGGGGTAGAGGGGAATCGAGAGCTTCGTAACCAGCCAGATATTGTTTACGAATCCCAGGAACCATACATATGTCAATGGGTTAAACCGCATTTTGCTAAATGAGTGTGTGTGTTTCAAAAAAAGACTCCAATTTTTAATGGCATTAGTATTCCAGGCAGCTGAATCCCAGGCTGGAGAAAGGTACAAATGATGATTGCTCATTAGCAAATAGAATACAGATGTTAGCTTCATTTTGCCTGAGTGCATTGGCACCTTGGGGAGCCACCAGCTTAGTGAGCCAGACCCACAGTGATGCTGCTGGCCCAGCGCAGGGGAGGGGTCCACAGAGGGGAGGGGATACAGGTCACTTCAGAGCTTACAGGGCTGGGCTTTGTTTCCAGCAATAATTTGTTGGGACTGATTGGTAGAAGAGGGAAACTAAGATTTCTAAAGCAACTAACCAAAAAATTTTAGTATATTTTTTATTATATATTTTTTTCATTTAATTCTTAATAACCACCCTATGAACTAGGGTATATGGTTCCCTTTGGAAAGGAAAGTGAGGCTCAGAGAGGTGAAGTGACTTGCCCAAAGTCACACAGCAATGAAATGATATATTAGAACCCATGTGCATGTGTGTCTGGCTCCAGAACTCAGACTTCTGGGTGCCCTTCTCACTAGCAATTGGGGCTAAGGAAGAGAGCGCATCTAGAGATCTCCCTTTGAGCAGTTTCCAGGACTTTTACATCTTATTTTCTCTGGAGCCTCATAAAAGATAAATGAAGGTGTTCTCTTAAACAAAACCAGCACAGAAAAGGTCCAAGCTGGAGAAGGATAGATACGAAGGACAGTAAGATGCTACTTCAACAGTCCTGGCCCTCAAGAAGCATCTAGCTTGGTTGTAGGGTCATGAAGATTGAAAATCAAATGGGTAGAAGTCCTTACTGACCGTTCTACATGGCAGGGAATAAATGTGCAGAAGTTGGACTTTCATTAAGGGGTGGGTACAATTTTCCTAGGAAGAAAGGATGGGGAAGGGTTCTCAGGTTGGCGGCGACATGAATAAGAACACCCACGAGTGCCAAGGCTGGCTGGAGGGACAGGGCTGCTCCGTGAGAGTGGCAAGTCACTTGGCTTTGAGTACCAGGCAGGAGGGTTGGACCATGTCTTACAGAATGGAGAAGAGCTGGCGGAGGTTTAGAAGGAAAGGGGTTCTTGAGACTGGTGCCATGTGGACAGTGGTTTAGCAAGGGGAGAGCTCGAGGCAGCAAGACCTGGTTGAAGGTGGTTCCTGGGGTTCTGGCACAAGCTGGTGAACACTGGGTTAGGGGTGCGGGGTGGTGACCTGGGTGCATTCTAAATGCGTTTGCAATATAAGTATGTTAGAAACGCCTTATCTGCCAAGGCATTCCCCCACCGCCACCTTGACCTATCCTCATAGATTATTTTGCCTTGGGTAAAATGCTGGGGTTTTAAAGATGTTGGTTTTGTTTTTTATCCAGTAGGGAGGATGAAAAGTTTATACCCCATCAAGACATGATGCTTTTTATTACTCAAGTGTTCTACCCACAGACAACACCTCCCCGCCCCCCAACAAACACACATCACTTATGAACTGCTTGTGCATCTGTTCACACTAAGTCCTATGTAAATGCCTGTTAACCAACTTTCGTATCAATGGAAGTGTGTCAGCCTAGGTGCCTCCGGTGACGTGAGCCCGATCTGTTCCTAGTGCCCCAGCCGGTAAGGCATTGTGCTGCCCACCTCATCTTTTTGCTCATTGTCAAAAATGTCCCACTTCTCACCTTTGCACCTCTCAGCAAGTTAATCAACTTTCGCAAGAGGAACTGAGGTTACTTTCTTAAGAAGATCCTGGTCTATCTTCAAGGTGAATGAAGAGTTTTAGATACAGGGACCCATTTCATTATGCCCTCAGCATCTGCCCAGCTGTTAAAATTTTAAGACAGCAAGTCATCGAATTTTTCAGCTGTCTCACCACCACCACCCAACCCATGTATCGGATGTCACTATAGATCTCTTGGTCCAGCAAATTCTCTTGACGGTCCTACAACAGAAGCTACCTCCGTTCTGCATTTGGGCTGACAGGGATAAACAGCTGGAGGCATGCCCTATGAACAAACAAAACCAAGCTTCCAGAAACAATTGACTTTAACTTCTTGTTCTAAACTGAAAGTTTTTACTGTCGCTTTCACTAAATTCTTGTCCGCAAACTTTTCTCACCTTATTAAATGGATAGAATTCAATGTGGTCAGATGCATTCTGCCTCGGGAGTATAAAATTAATTTAGAACCGACATTTTAAATAGTGGAAGCCTTTTATATAGTGATATGAAAATTGTTCTGCTTTTGAAAACCAAAATCAAACATTAAACAGTATGTGTCTCTGTAAAGAAGTCAGATATCTTGCTGGGATATTACTTTGGCTTTCTGCCAAAAAAAAAAAAAAAAACCTCTATTCTCCTAACTCTGAAGAAATGAAGCAAAAAAAAAAAAGGTATTTGAGGAATGGGGAGGGGGTTGTGATTGTTTTATCCTCCAGACTGGAAGCCAGATTTGCAAAGCAGCACTTTTTTTTTTTTTTAACTCTAATCCAGACAAGAAAAATTGGGTGCCTTCCCCAGATAGAATCTCTAAACTGTACCCAATGAAAGCTTGAATAACTGGTTTGGATTTTGAAAGATAGAAGACCCAGCCCATTGCTGACTGCAGTTTAATTACATAATTAACCAACCAATCCTGTTTTTCTCTGGTGTAGACGCCTTGCAAAATAATTTTCCATATGCCCCACTGACCCTCAACCTCACGTCCTTTCTCCCATTTTTGTTAACCATCTGAAGGCAAATTCTTTTAATTCTCTTGCTTTTTTAAAGGGCTTGGCCAGGCTCACCTTACCCGATAAACAGTTTAACAGTCAGAAGCAGCGTCTGGCCCTCTGATACAGATCAGAAAATGGAATCGTGTTACTCCCAAGCTGGTTGTAGCCTGTGTTTTTTCTTTTAAGAAAATATTCTGCTTAGCTAGAAGGCGTTCACATTACTTGATCCCCACTGGGCTGAGAAAAAAAAAAAATCTGACAAAATGCAGAAACTATGGTCAGTTGCTGTCAGGGTTGAACCACCTTCGGGGGCGAATCCAGGGAAGGAGCAGTGGGGAGGGGTGGGGGTCAGTGTGAAGCGCCTGCCCTGGAAGGGGGCCTTTGCATCTCTCCATCTTTTCACAGCCGTAATTGAGTGAAGAATATCACCAGCTTGATTTACAAAAGCTGCCGCTTGCTCCCTCCTTGTGCCCCAAAGCAAACAAAATAGGCAGGTTCCCAATTTGGAGCCGGCGGCATGAAGCCCAGGCCTTTGTTTGCTGTTGAGTTGTCCGGGCAGCCGAGCAAATAGATGTGAAGAGATTAACCAAACAAGAAAGCCCAGCACGGGCGGCCCTTTCTGCCCCTTTCTGTCCAGCCTGGAAAGTGCAGCCAGCGGGGCCGGCCGAGGGGTGGAAAAGGCACAGGGCCTGGGCTCTGGTAGAGACTTCCAGAGACAAACTTTGTCCTTTCTCAGCATCCCAGTGGGGAAAATAGGATTGAGCCTGCTTCACCGGTGATAGAATTTAGAGATTGAGCCTCCTTAGTTCACAGATAAGGAAACTCCCTCGTTAACAGATAAGAAGACAGAAGCCATTTGCGCTAAGTAACCTGGCCCAGACTGGTTGGGACATAATAAAGAGAAGACACCTCATCAGAGTTGGGAGAGCATCCACGCTGACTTGTTATCTTTAGGGATTTTCTAAATTCTTCCAGAATGTTTTGCTCCTTTTGTGCTTGCCTGTTGCCCCGAAAGGCTTAGTTTTTTCAGCCTTCAAGGATCCGTGAGAAAGCTCATTGAGGAAAGACCCATAAGTTAGGAAGGTGCAGTGATAATAGCATCTTCTTCAATACTGTCGAAGCGAGTATAAAATTGGAAGCAATAGCCTAATAAATTATGAGGTGTGCCCTTGAGCAGCTGCATCACAAGTTTTGGTAATTGCCTGCTTCTTTTCTAGAAACACAGTTGTCCAGTTTCCTCTGGGTGGCAGTCTTCCTGTCTCCTCCAGAGCAAAAGGGAAAGGGTCTTATTTATTATCCTTCAGTATTCCTCACTTAGGTCAGCCGGCAGGGTCATATCCTCAGACCAGTGGCTTCCCCAAAGCAAATATTTTAGTTATCTACATCTCACCTATCTCCAAAAAAAGAAGGGAGTTGACTTATGATCATAAAAGCAGAAAAAGCAATAACATCAGCAGTCCCTAATGTAGGATTTTTTTAAGAGTAGCTGTATGGGAAGGAAAGGGAGGGAGGGTCACTCCCAGGGGCTGTACTTCAAGAGCCTAGGCCACGAAAATGGCAACAATTGATTCAACACCCAGCTCTGACAACAGCAAGAGCAAAGAGGGAAATGTGGTGGTACACACAGCTCTCATTTGTAGGACAAGCACACATACCAGCGAGGTGCCTGACTCTGAGAACAAGGGTGATCTATAATGGCTTTTTATGAGAGGGGTAAGAAATAGTGCCTTAAACCAGTGGTCCCCAACCTTTTTGGCACCGGGGACTAGTTTCAGGGAAGACAACTTTTCCATGGAGGGAGGGGGAGGGATGGTTCAGGCAGTAATGCACGCGATAGGGAGCGGCAGATGAAGTTTCGCTCGCTTGCCCTCCGCTCACCTCCTGCTGGGCGGCCCGGTTCCTAACAGGCCGCAAACAACCCCTGCCTTAAACAGAATTGAACGCCAGATGCAAAGTTTCCACGCACGTGTCCCCTTTTCCTATAAGGCCCTTGGTGAGAAGCAAGGATTCAGTGCTGGCTGAGGTTGTCTCAAGGCCATACTATGTGCAAGGAGGTAGGGAGACAGGGTGACAGTTGTGTAGTCACATTTTGTGGATCTGCTCTGACACTTTCTGAGTCTCAGAAGAAACTGTGCATGTGGAGGATGCTGAGTGACTTACCTGGGTAGCCTGGAACATGCCCAGGACGTACCCCTATGCCCAGAAAAAAAAGTTAGTGAGGAAGTTCCCCCTCCCTCTGTCAACCTCATAGAACTGGAGAAGCCTGGGCCACCTTTGAGTATCTTCTTGAAATTATATCAGTTAAAAAGATCTGAGTTTATTCATTTATCTCTTTAGAAAACAGAGAGCTATAGAGGGTAACTGCTTCAAACTGGTCCTGATTTAACCAAGTGAGCTGTCCTCCCATTGCCCTACTGGAGGCAAACAGCTCTCTGGGTTCTCATCAGTGATGTCCCAGTTCTGTGGTCTGGGAGATGGAGGAGGGAATGGCAGGTGTTCTAAGTGGTTGAAACAGAAAGGGAGGCCATACAGGGCATTAGGTGCTTACCAAATTGTTGAAAGAGCCAGACGAGGGGAATTCTGACTGGCCTTCAGGCATGATTTCCAGAATCCTATAGAACCAACCACCAGAGAGGTTACGGCAGCATGAGGGCAGGAACACGCCTCATGTCTGTGACCCAGGGACCACTGCAACTCCTGTGGCTGCCACTCAGCACCCAGGGAGGGTGCTGGAGAATGGACCTTGATGGCCACTGCAGGAAGACCCAGTGTCTGTGCATCCCTGTGTGCCCACTCGGACAGCCAAAGGGCCTCACCTCACCTGTACCTTCAGTCAACCTGACTGCGTCTAATTGGCAGAACTGAATTCACACCCAGAACACTAGCTGCAAGGGAGTCTGAAAAATGAAGAAGTTTAGCTTCCCAGCCTCTCCAGCTAGAAGGCTAATGGACTACAGGCTGAGCAATCCAGTGTCGGCTGCACACAATCTTTGTGAATTGTTGAATTCTGATAATACAACACCCCCCAAGAAATATGTCTTAGTCTACTCCAGCTGCCATAACAAAACCCATAGATTGGGTGGCTTTAACAGAAATATATTTTCTCAGTCTGGAAACTGGAAAGTCGAAGATCAAGGTCCGGTGGGATTTGGTGTCTAGTGAGAGCTTACTTACTGGCTTGCAGATGGCCACCTTCTCACTGCATTCTTTCACACACACACACACACACACACACAGAGAGAGAGAGAGAGAAAGAGAGGGAGGGAGGGAGGGAGGGAGAGGGAGACAGAGAGAGGGAGATTTTTCTCTCTCTTCTTATTCTTATAAGGCCACTAATCCCATCATGAGGGCACCACCCTCATGCCTAAATCTAACCCTAATTCCTTCCCAAAGGCCCCATGTCCAGATACCATCACATTGAGGGTAAGGGCTTCAATATATGAATCTGGGGGGGGGGCACAAATGTTCAGTTCTTAACAGAATACATCTTTGTTGGCATTGCAAAGATTTCAGGATCATTCCAGAGCAAAGACTCGTAATGCTTCCTTTCAGCAAGAGGAGAGCGTTTAGTCCTGTCCTAATGATGCACTCCAGGGTGAGACTCAAATCTCTGTTGAGCGAGTGTAAAGCTGATGATTCTTACCCTTTTCTGTATAATCCATCCCTGAGACAACTGGATAAAAGCTATGGACCCTCTCCAGAAACATGCACAGAATCCCAGTGTTTGCCTGCACTTTCTGCAGGTTCCACGTAAGTCTTCCTATGGAAGGGCCACCTACCCTCGCCCCTCCCCCTGGGGTTTCCTGCTCTGTCTTCAGGGCAAGCATCTATTTCCTTCCTTGCAAACTGCTTTTCTTTGGGTGGTCATCAAGAATCCGAGGTGCTGCCGTTCAGTCCCAGGGCACTATTGGGATCCAGTGGTTGGAGTTGAGAACCATCTGTTCACATTCACAGAGAGAGAATTAGTTTGTGCAGCTGCATCCACTGAGGCTCTGATTAGGATCTTTGCTATTACCTTTAGTTAATAAACACGACCAGGATGACTTGGCCACTTTGGAACATGAAGATTGTGATAAAAATGGATTTACTTGGGAAGCTTAATCTCCAAAATTGCTTCAAGTTTGGGTTCTCCTCCCTCTAGCACTGAAAACCGCAGAGAGAAGCATATAGAATGACATCAGCTGGTTTGGAGGGACACAGTATATTCCAGATGAGAGGTAATGAAATAAAAAAAAGAATTGGAAAAATGAACAATTTTATGTGAAATGGAATCAATAAAATTAAATCCACTTTGGATTCATTAGCTAGTCTATTTGGGTTTTTGCAAAGTACTTAGATGGAGAAAATAGGCAGCTAGAGAGTGGGAAGAAATGTAGAAATTGTGTTCTGTAGTCCAAACTGTATAGTTTCTTTTGAGAATAAAATAAAGCAAAACGGAATGAGCTGGATTTGCTACTCAGCAGATGCCAGGATTTTACAGTGTGGAAGGAATGTTTTACTTTGAAACATGCGCAGTCTGATGACCCCCACAGGAAGGGGCTGACCTAACCAGGCCGTGTTTTTTAACCCTTTCAGTCACTAGGTGCTGAGGCTGCCCCACTGCCGGGGCCAACAAATAGCTAAATGAAGTGTGCAGTCCAGATTCAAAATTTAATTGAAGTAGGAAATGATGGTATTTAATTTGTCGCTTGTATGTGTAAATTAATGCAGCAGATAGCACTTAGGGATAAATATGGTGGATGCTGATTTACTAAGCAGTAAAGCAAAGCTCTAAGGAACCAAGCCTTTTATTTTTATAGGATGTTTGAGTGACAACAGTATACTGGGTGCTGTGACAAACCACAGTTCTGGAACTGTGACACAGGGGCGCGTAATTTGCAAAATCCTTGTGAAGCGTGGAAGTGGAGTTTCTGGGCCGAATAACTACATGAAGTGTTCCAATAAATAATGTAAACTTGAAGAATTTACCACTGAGCCATTTCCCCTTTTTCATTGCAGCGGTAGGATGAACTTTATCAATGTGTTTGCATTAGTATATCATGCAGTGATTTTACACTGAGATGCAAATGAACTAGGCTCAATTAAATACCTTTGTTGTGATGTATTTAGACTTGTTCCTTTGACTTCTTTTACTGAACCAAGGGAAAATAGTAGTAAAGTAGTATTGCTTCATAGTGACATGCCTATAAAAGCAGTAAGGCAATCATTCTTTATTGAAACTCTAGTTTTGGACACTTCTGAATAGCAGTTACGTTTCTCTTCTCTGAATAGAGGAGCTTTTACAAATATAGAGAACCATCATGCACTCCCAGGCTGTTCTATTCAAGAAAAATATATTGGTGAAAAAGTACATTTCTCAGGCCTCCAAGCGGGAATTGTCACCTGGCTGTACATGTTGTGAATTGACATTGTCTTATCCTTTTTGAAACCAGTGGTATCAAACTTGGGAATTTTTTGATCCCTTTTTTTCAGCCAGCAAGAGATTAGCTGGTGCTACTGCGTCTCTCTTTCCAATTTTTCAAGCACTGACTGAGCATTTCAAATACTGTGGGTAAGAAGTTAGCTATTTGTCAGGGTTATTTAGTGGCTTCTGGTGAAGGGTGAAGAATCAGATGCTCCTGAGGAGAGGAATATGAGACAGAATAGCTGCTTAGATTTTGTGTTGGAAGCGGGAATTGGAATTAACTGGACCACTAAATAAGATGCTGCCCACCGGTTGGTCCTGAAATGTTCCTGTGAGTTCCTCAGCCCATCGTTTTCTGCCGTCACATTTGCTCCCCCTTCTTTCTGGGCCTGCCTCGGGCTTTTTATCCAGAAATCTGAAGACCCTAGGTGATTTCACAGGGTCTCTTTGAGCTCAAAAATTCTGTTATTCTCTGCTTAGAACTGAGAGAAGTCTGGCTATATGAAAATCCAGGTAGGTTTTATTTCTCCACAAAATGATTTGTTCTCTATGATGATTCAGGCTACATAAGCCAGAAATATTGCTAGGTGGGGCCGATTATCAGGTATAATAAAATAACAATAAATCAGAATTTTTTAAGTGAAATGGGGTCTCTGTAGCAACTTTACAAAACACTACAGTGGAAAAATGATCCAGAATTGATCTTTTCAACTTTGTCATTACATGGATAATTAGACAGCCGACGCACATAATTACTGGAGTATTAATTTGCAAGGTTGCTTTTGTGTTTTTCCCATGGTCAAAAAGACAGTGGAATGCTCTGGCTCATCTGTGTCTATTTAAAGAAATAAAATGTGTCTCAGTAAAAAATGATAATTCGTAAACCCCAAACAGATCGAAGTTCCATGGGGAATAAGTACGGTCTCCTGACCTCAGACACTGCACGGGGATTCTGGCTGCCCGTCACTGGACCGCCTGTTACCCGCCTTTTATGTTCTTCCCAGCATGTAGGCAGCGCTGCCACAGGAGGTCAATTTGGATACTATGGTCACATTTTAAAAAGAGAACCGTAATTATGACCTCTAATTATGTACAGTTATGCCTGCTGAGTTAAAGATAATAGCACCTCCTGCTTGGAAGTATAAGTTAATTGCCTACAGGGGTCAGGAGGGTGCTGACCCCTCTCTCTTCCCCCCAGCCTCAACCAGGCATACACCATAAGACAAAACTAAATTGGGCCTGCTGTGCTTTATCATGCTGTTTAAGTGTTGGGTTTAACCACTGTTTAACAGTTATTCTAGTGGAAGGTCAAATTTAACTCATGTTCAAGAGGGAAATAAAACTTCAGTTGAGTCTAGACCTTAGTCTGTCTTCCATGACGGCCTTCTCAGAATCCAGCATCACCTGGAGCTTCCTGTCATGGGTCCTGTTTTTGTTAATTAAGAGCCTATTCCACATCTGGTACAGTTGGGCTGGTGTATTTTGCCACCATTTTTTTCTAACAGAAATTTTTATTAGAGAATATTTCGATATATTGCAAAGAATAGAATAATAAACTCCTATTACCTTTCACCCAATGATCATCAAATCCTGGCCAGGTTTGTTCCATCTATACCTCTCCCACTTTCACCCCCAAGTAGTGGGAATTCTGGAGCAAATCCCTGGATATCATGTAACTTCTTCTATGTCTATCTCAAAAATGTAGAAACGTTTAAAGCACAACCACAATATCAATAATACACCTTAAAATTTTTAATGGTAATTCCTTTGATCTTAAAAGTTCTCAACATGAGGAAAAACAGTTGTAACTGTGTGAAGTGGTGGATTTAACTAAATTTATTTTGGTAAGTTTATTTTTAATTGTCATTTTGCAGTATATACATATCTCAAATCATGTTGTATGCCTTAAATTTTCACAATGTTGTATGTCCATTATATCTCAATAAAACCAGGGGAAAGGATAATTCCTTAGTAATTTATCAGTGTTACTTTTCCCCAATTGCTTGTAGGTTTTTATTTAACCATTTGTTTTTCAAATCAGGAAGCAAATAAATGTCATACATTGTAATCGATTAAGTCTCTTTCAATCTGTAGGTTCCCTTCCATAATTATCTATCTCTTTTTCTTGCTGCAGCTGTTGTTGTTTATGAGGTTGGGTTGTTTATCTTCCACAGTCTGGATTCTACAGATTCATCTTGTGTTGTCTTTTAACTTGTTCCTTTGTCCCCTGAATTTTCTATAAATTGGTGGCTCAGTTGAGAGCTGGGTTTTTCAACCTTGGCACTTGCTGTTTGGGGCCAGATAATTCTTTGCTGTGAGGCGCCATCCTTTGCCTTGTAGGATGTTTAGCAGCATCCCTGGGCTCTACACGCTAGATGTCAGTACACACACACACACACACACACACACACACACACATGCCAGTTACAACAATCAAAATGTCTCCAGACGTTGCCAAGTATCCCCAAGGGACCACAGTCACTCCCTGGTTGAGAACCACCACTATGGAGGCTTAAAGAGATTCAGACTGAACACTGATTTGTTTTGGTAGGACGACTTCTAAGTGGGGTGTTATTCCTCTGTCAGGTAATATATTGTGTCTGGTTGTTTCTTTTCTGTGTTGTTAGCAGCCATTGATTATCACTGCTTAGATAAAGTTATTCATCAGAGGCTTGCAAAATTTTGTAGATGCAAACTCTCATCTTTCCTTTTTCATGTATAATCTTGAATATTTCTTTAAAGAGAAACATTTCCTCATCAATCCCTTAGCTAATCTGGGTATGCTGCGTACAAGAAAGGAACAGCAGTCACTTGATTCTTTTATTAGCTCTCAAAGAATGAGTCAGTTCCCCAGCACTTCCCAAAGTTGACCAATGAGTTTCAGTTTTTTAAAAATATCATTATGAACTATTGGGTTTAAGCGTATTTGATGTGTTTCAGTTTAACGCAGTTACTGGCTTTATGGGGGCTCAAATTGTCCCATCTTTGGCCAATGGGAGAGGCTTCAAGTAGGTTTCTGAGTCTTTTTGACATGAAGACCATAGACTTCAATAGTGTCTTCTTCTGATATGACAGGGCACTCTGAGCTCATTGTGTATATTTCCTGCTCCAGACCAGGAGTCAGCCATTTCTCTAAGAAGCCCTGGTTTCTTTTCCCAGGAAATGGTAGAGACTACAGTCCGTTGCCACTGGTAATTTTAACCATGTAGTTCTTCTATTTGTTATGGATCTCGGACTCTACCCAATTAAGTTCTCAGCACCTTGATAATCTGTATAGCTTCTTTGGATGAGTTGTTATAAACTGTTTAGAAGCACCTCTTGTTTGCATATAAGCCCCTCTGAGGCCGATAAGACTAATGTTTCTTTTGCCTTTGAAATCAGTGTTACAGGTGAGATCACAGTATATGGAAAGGTCAAGCCCAAGGAGGCCTTTGTGGTTGCGTCATGTAGTAGGTTCTAGAAGTAGCAGAGCCTAGAAACTGATCAGTTACTTAGGAATGAATGGGACATCCTTAAAAGTCCATCTCTCGAGGACCAGAAGACCCTTGACTGCAAGCTCTGGATCAGGTCTTAGCAACCCAGGAGAGTCACAGTCTTTGCAATTTGCACACCCTGCCTGGCAGTTCAAGAACAGGTTCTTCCTGGTTCCTCTTCATGCTACTCAGACACCTGAACTTGTGGCTCACTGTCAGAAGGTATGGGCTGGCGACCTGTGGGCCTCAGCGTGTCTTCTGCTCTTGAAGCAAGCATCCTTCCCGAGAATTGCGTGGCAAAAAGAATTCCTTGTTTTTCCCATAATGCAAATAAGGCAAGTGTGTTAGAAGTGAGGTATGGTCCAGAAGGTGAATGCTCACTAGCTTTGGGAAGACCCTCTTTGCATCTTTTTGGTAAGACCCTAGGTATGTAGCGTACAAGAAATGATTAGAAGATAACCCGAGACAGATGACAGGAAATAGTAAGGAGAGCTCTAGGTGTCTGGGCAGGGAGAGACTGCTGTGGGTGGGAGTTTCAGAGGAGGCTTAGTGGCAGAGCTGTACTGGGCAGTTCCAGGTACTACTTGCCTCTGTGCGTTCAGACATGGCCAGTCATCCCTCTGCTGCTAGCATCCCATGAACCCTCACCTGGCTACTAAGGCACCAGGTGACAAGTTCTAAAAGTGACTCGGGGGCCTTCTTTGGCAGGAGACAACCGGTTGGTGATCTCAGAGGAGCACTGCTCAGAAGGCGGATGCACTGGTATCTGGGTTCATTCTTCCCATTTTTGCCATCAATTCCATCAGTCTACAGGCACGTTACAGCAGACTGGGTGAAATGTAACTTTGAGGGACTACCGTGTATTTTGTTTGTTTTTGTTTCATTGTGTTTTTTTGGTGTTTCCTTTTGTCGGCTTAGTCGGCAGGATTCAGGGAATACTGTGTTGATTATGTGGGTTCAATTTTAGGTGAGATTGGCTCTGTGAAGTACTTTTTTTAATAAAAAGCAGAAACACCTTTTTTAAACAAATTCTTTGTCTTATCTAGAGAGAAACAGTCGAACTTCCCTGGGAGTCCAGTGGTTAGGACTTGGCACTTTCACTGCCAGGGGTCCGGGTTCGATCCCTGGTCGGGGAACTAGGATCCTGCCAGCCGTGAGGTGCGGCCAAAAAAAAAAAAGAAACAGTAAGACATAAATACTAAGTGGGGGAGGGAAGGAGGGAACACTTAGGCTGCTCAGCATTTTCTCTCTATCGTAAGTCAAGCCAAAGCCCAGATTTCTAGAGTCTAAGTTTTGTCCTTACCTCTCCCTTCCACACCCGACGTGCCCCCATCACACACATACACATTCTCTGGCGCAGCAATCATCTGTGGGGACAGGAGGCTGGTGGCAGTAGGTCAGCTCGCGCCTGGCCTCGCAGGATGGGCTGAACGCCTGTCACCAAGCACCTTGGTGGTCAGAGCTTGCCGCAGCAGGGTTTTGGGGGTCAGCTGCCACACTGACCTGAGGCACGGGCAGGTCTGAGGGTTCCAGCTCAGTGAAAAATATACCAAAAGCCTTCCTAGAAGAATCTTGAAAGGGAAGAGAAAACCACAGGTGCCAGCACGGTGGCAGTTGCTCTGGTTTTTCCTTCTCTGTTTTCCGGTATTCTTTGTTTGGTTTTGCTCATATAATACTTGCTGTAACTTTTTTTTCCTTTTGAAAGATGAAATGTGCCTTTCACGGTAAGAGAAGGAACACAGTTGCTGTCATGAAGTCACCTGATCCACCTGCTTGCTGGGCTGGCCTGCAAAGCTGTCTCCATATGGTTTTGCCCTTACGCAGCCCCAGTGGGAACAGACCTTACCCCATCCGCACTGTCACCTTTTGTCCATTTTACCTTCAGAGTCTTCCTGGGTCTGTTCATCATATTGTCTGATGATCTTCATCTCTCTTGGTCTTTCCGAAAACAAGTGTGCCCCAGACACAAGCTGAAAACCTTTCTTGGCTTAGCATTTATAGTTCTGGAATGAATACATAGCATCTGCAAAAGGAAATCAGCTCTGGCCTGAACTCACCTCCTTTAAAAGCATGCTTCCCTAACCAAGCTCTTGCCCTCAGCACTTGGCCTACTTTATCCCACAGTATATTTACTTAGTGTTTTTATGTGCTGGTTCTTTTACTCATGTAGGCTATGTGGCTGGGAAGTAAGGAGCTCAATTTTTTTTTTCAAGCACATCCAAAAAAAGAAGCGTCCTTCAAAGTAGACTCAAGGCAAAATACTTGTTCCAGGGATGAAGACATTCCCAAAAATTGTTCTGGAAACTTCTGTGGAGGTTGTCCTTAGAACCAGTTTCCCATTTTCCCACCAGAAGATCAGCTCGTTGCTTCATGGTTAGACTAAAGTCTAAACTCACAGGAATCATTCCTACCCTCCCCACCCGTGGGCTCTCAGAGTGCAGGGATCTTCCACCCTTTTAGGGTCTGTAGCCTTCTCAGCTGGTTGGTATCTCCTTCAGGATTTCTCTCCCAGTAGCATAGCGTTATATGTAAATCTTGTTGGGTAGAAAACGTAATCCTTTTATTTCCATGATACTTTCATTTGTAGTCTTAATCTTGAATCTACATTTCCATATATTTCCATATTTAGTTGTGTCTAAAATGAATTACTTCTTAACAGCCTCACGATATTTTTTGTTCTCAGTAATGAATGGATGGGACCAGTCTCTTTGTATGCAACTGAGTAGACACTATGCAGTGAAAATGGAATCAATGACAATTACATTATTATAGCCTCCTTGTTGTATCCACCTTCTCCGCAACCCCTAAAAGGTGCAGGACATCCCAGGAGCCAGCTTTGAGACAGACATTAGGTAAAGTTCCCCTGTAGGATAAAGGAAAACAAGTGCTTTGTTGGTGCTTTGTTTTTATTTTTCAATAAATGTATTTCATAGTGTAAGTTGTTTCTGAATAAACATGTTTCAGAGAACTACACACACACAAAATACCAAGCAACAGATGTGCTTTTATCTTTTTTTTTTATAATGTATTTGGGGGTGAGGATTAGACCAGAAAGCATAAAAGGCAAAGCATTAAAACTGAGGCCCAGACAGAGCTCAGTGACCAGTAATCCTGTTGCGAGAATCAGCAACCCTGATTCACTTTGGAAAAATAGCGGAGGAGATGGTTGGGCAGCATTCAGCGTCAGTCCTGGTGAAGAATGCACTCCAGTCTCCCAAGAGTGTTGTGGAGTCTTTAGTTTGGTGTGTACAGACGAAAGCAGGAATAAGGACTTCAGGGTCTTTGATGGGAAATGTGCTTCCCCTGTTCTGGTTCCTCTTTGTATCTGAAACTCAGGTCTTTAAGGGAGAAAGAGACGGGTTTCCCAGGACCCACTCCCCAGTGGAAGCAGGATGGTGTCAGCTGGTGATTGTTGTGTGGGTATGTGTGTGTCAGGGAGGGAGCCTGTTTGCTTCCTTCACGCCTTTTATTAAGATGCCCCAAATAGGATTTAAGTAACTGGGTTTTAGTAGTAAATTCTTATGCCTTTCCATCTGGAAACAGGGTGGCCAAAGAGTACTAACATATTTCCTTTCTTGGAGCTGAAAGCGTGCAGAAGTCCCTGCTTTGCTGGCCCACTCCTGGTCAGCTGCCCAGCTCTGGGGCACTGTGGATGGACGGAGCCCTCCAGACTAGCTTGAAGAAAACTGTAGACAGTTACACGAGCCTGCGGTGATTCTGCTTGCCCTCCACTGACCTGTCCCGCCCCCTGCAGCCCAGCCCTGGACCCATCCCGTGTCTGCTGTCTGCCTGCCCCGTACTGCGATCCGAGTGTCTGAACCACACTCGGTAGCCCTTCCCAATCCCACTCCGCCTCCCCACTGCCTTACTTCCTGTCGGTTGGCTTTGTCTGCTCAGTTTTCTCACTTGAGGTTGTGGGCTGGGTGCTGGTTCTCCTGCTCTCCATCCTCCCCCCAGAAGAGGGCAAGTGCTCCTCCACACCCGGGCCTGGCAGGCTGGCCTCCCTCAGTTGCCGTGGACACAGGGCACAGTGGAAGGGAGAGTGCTCCAGCTTTGGTGGATAGATAGGCCTCTCCCCAGAGAATACCCTAAACGTTCATTTGGAGATCCACTGTACCCAAGTGAGAGAATTCTGCGATGTGCCCTTGAACTCAACCCCCGGGGTGCAGACGCAAAGAGTCACGGTGGGGGACCGCGTGTCCCTCGGAAGGCCCTTGGCCACCACATTCGTCCAGCCATCCATCACTACTTACTGCAGGCTCTGTTCCAGCCTCCCAGGGAATCCCTCTCTGGGGATGGTGTAACCAATGGGCTGTAGCAGGTGAATTATTTTATTTTTAATTTGTTCCCCTCACCCCTACCCACATCCTCTGACTGCAGATGGGTACTTAGAACACCCTCTGACTTGTCTTGAAGTAAAAGAAAGGGAAATGCTGGGCATCGCTCCCAGATGTAGAGCATAACCGTGGCCCAGCTGTGGAGTTAAGCTGATGGTGGAGATGAGGGTCCAGAGTGGCAGTGGTCTCCTCTTCCAGGTTCTTGAGGAGCAGCTCTCTGGTAAGGAAGTTGATTTCAGCATGGGAAAAACCTTTTTCAACTCAACTGAATTGATCGTTTAGGGCAGGGGTCCCCAACCCCCGAGCCATGGGCCAGTGCCTATTAGGAACCGGGCTGCACAGCAGGAGGTGAGCGGCAGGCGAGCGAGCGAGCAAAGCTTCATGTGCCGCTCCCCATCGCCCCCCATCACCCCCATCGCTCCCCATCGCCCCCCATCACCCCCATCGCTCCCCATCTCCCCCATCGCTCCCATAACCCCCCATCGCCCCCATCACCCCCATCGCCCCCATCACCCCCCATCGCTCCCCATCGCTCACATTACCTCCTGAACCATCCCCCCACCCCCCAGTCCATGGAAAAATTGTCTTCCACGAAACCCGTCCCTGGTGCCAGAAAGGTTGGGGACCACTGGTTTATGGCACAGGAACACATAGATGGTAACGCATTGCATGGGATGGTGTGTGCAATTCAGTATGGTAGACTTGATGTGGAAAGCACAGGGCAAGGTTTATTTATTTTATTTTATTTATTTATTTTTATTTTTATTTTTATTTTTTTTGCGGTACGCGGGCCTCTCACTTTTGTGGCCTCTCCCGTTGCGGAGCGCAGGCTCAGAGGCCATGGCTCATAGGCCCAGCCGCTCTGCGGCATGTGGGATCCCCCAGGACCGGGGCACGAACCCATGTCCCCTGCATCGGCAGGAGGACTCTCAACCACTGTGCCACCAGGGAAGCCCCTATTTATATATTTTTTTTGGCCGCGCCACACTGCTTGTGGGATCTTAGTTCCCCGACCAGGGATTGAACCCAGGCCCTCGGCAGTGAAAGCACGGAGTCCTAACCACTGAACCACCAGGGAATTCCTGAGGGGTAAGGTTTAGTTCTGACGTGTCCTATCTGATGACAGTCACCTGTCAGATCTGGGAAAATCAATGGTTCCCTGTTCCTTTTGAAATTCTTTTGAGTCAGCATAATACATGCATTCCCAGACAAAGTGAGCCTTGTGTTTAGAGTTACTTCCTCCAGTTCTTCATCCCTTGAACATTAGGGAGGAAGACAGTTAAAAGCTGGGCAAGCAGTCGCTTTGTGCCTTGGAACACTGATGTCAGCCTTCTGTGTGATATTTACTTTCACTAACACACCTGCCGGTGTCACTCTGAGGTGGAATCTTTGCTTCTGGAAAAGGGGTTTTGCACATCTACCCAGTTTAAGACAGAGCTAACTGGAGATGCAAATGGAAATATTCAATTGTCAGCAACAACAAGTATTGCATGCCTGGTGGGGACCAGGCCACCATGAGAACGGCTGGAGCTATGGAAGAGTTTGTGCAGGAGTTGCCAGAAATCCTGTGACCTTTCTTAGAGGTGGAAGTGGTTTCTAGGGTGGGGACTGGGCAGGAGCTGGTTTTCCAGTAGGTGGGAAGAAGTGATAGCTGGGGAGGGCAAGCTCGCCGCATGGGGAGGGGGGCAGCCGGCTAAGATAGATGCCCTGGAGTTCCCCTACCACCTCCCGCCTGTTATGCATCCAGCCCTCTGTTGCTCTTGTTGTCCCACTGGGCCTTTAGCTCCTGTCTCAGGGATCCCCAGCCTGGTTCTGCCTCTGGCTTCTGGACTTGGTGCATCCTTCCTCCGAGACGTCAGTGTGGCCAGGCCTTCCGGTTCTCAGGGCTCTTTTGGGAGCCCCCCATTCCCGTTCCTGCCCCTGGAAGCCTTCCATACTCAGGCCTGGCTTCCTGGTCCCAGCTGGGTGGTGGGCTTTTGCTCTATCACTGGTTGAAGAAGCCAAGGAGCAAAGACGAGGTTTTCAAAGCAAAGAATTCCAGAGTCTAAAAGGCTTCAGCATGTATCCCCTTCAGTCCTCCCTCCCAGCATCAGAAACCCCTCTACAAAGTCCCCAGATGTCTCCTCTGCTCATGGGTGTCATGTACAGCATCCCCAGAGAGGCAAAAGTCGGAGCATGCAGTAAGCAGAGATTTACAACTGAATGAGGTGCAAAGGGGAAGGCACTTCTGAGGAATATGTAGTTTCTCATTCGCCTACAAGAAGTTTAAAAAGAGGTTTTTTTAGAAACTCCCCGCAGACAAGCAGCTGTAGAGCAGTTTAACAAGCCAAACAGAACCAAACCAGAAGTCGTTGCCTCTTAAGTAATGGTTACATCTCACGGGACAGAAGTCATAACCCGTTCTGGGTTTCCTGTCACCTTTGCCCACATGCTCCAGTTCTAGAATGTTGGACCCTTTGTACTGTCCATCTTGGTCCATGTGGTTCCTTTCTGTTTGTTCGCTCCCAGGCAGCTGCTAGAAAGATTTCCATCAACTGGTCAAAGATACTAAAGAGGCAGGCATTCGGGCTTCCCTGGTGGCGCAGTGGTTGAGAGTCCGCCTGCCAATGCAGGGGACACAGTTTCGAGCCCTGGTCTGGGAGGATCCCACATGCCGCGGAGCAACTGGGCCCGTGAGCCACAACTACTGAGCCTGCGCGTCTGGAGCCTGTGCTCCGCAACAAGAGAGGCCGCAATAGTGAGAGGCCCGCGCACCGCGATGAAGAGTGGCCCCCGCTTGCCACAACTAGAGAAAGCCCTCGCACAGAAACGAAGACCCAACACAGCCATAAATAAATAAATAAACAAATAAATAAATAAATAAAATCTAAAAAACAAGAGGCAGACATTCATCGTGGGGAAAATTCAGAGCGCCGATATGAGGTGTTGGTGTGACTGTCTTGGCTGAGAGGAGAGGGGTGAACCTGAAGTGAGCCAAGAGAGGGTGTTGCCATTGCTTTCATTGGAAGCACAGACTTGGAAAAGTAGGGAATGAAACGCAGACCTCTGAGGAAGCAAAGGAGACTTTAGAATTAAGCGACTCAGAACACAACAAAGTTAAAGCGTTTCGTGTTCTCCAGAGAAAAACAGAAGCCTGAGGAGTGTCGAGGAGCTTGCTTTTACTTCTCAAGCAGGGAGAGAAGCAGCCGTAAAAGTGAGTGACTCACAGAGAGTTCGAGGCCCCGGAGGGCCCGAGGCTCAGCCTCCCTAACGTCACATTAGAAACAGGGCGTCTGAGACTTACAGAGGTGACAGCCCCTGTCACCTGACTCGCAGCCCAGGGTGCACCCTGAGCTCAGCACTTACCTTCCAGATGCTTCCCCTCCAATCCCTCTGCATGAAGTAGGATCAGGGTAATAAATGGGCACTTTACAGGCGTTAGAAGGATGTCCCTGGTTGGGAAGCTGGCTTGTAGAACTGTGGTCCTAGTTTGCAGAGTTGACCATGATGCTGCTCCTCAGAGCCAGTAAATCCCTCATTTAGAGCCCACCAGTCACTGGGTTTAAGCTGAGGAAGAAGATGTGTGAATGGGAGCCTAATAATCCTAAAATGCACGTAGAATTTATTCATCCTGTAGTTCGCCCCGACCTGATGTAGATGCTCTTTTGTGACAACAAACAACTGTTCGTTTCAACTTGTTTAATTGTTAGTTTTAATTCAATTCGTTTCTTCAGTGTAGCAAGAGTTTGGAGGTTTTTTTGTTTTGTTTTGTTTTTTGACTTAATCTTTTGGAGAAGCAGGACTGCTCCTGGTGTTCTCTAGCTCCAACTCTCATCCTAAAGATAGTTTTTAAAAGTCACAACTTGGAGTCAATTTTTGTGTGAGGCTGTGATTCCCTAAACCCCATCCATCGTGAAGATCGTCCACCGGCCTCATCGGTGTCACTTTCCCTCGTCTGGCTGTGAGAGCCTCTCAGATATGTAGCCGAGGTGAATACCATCTTAATCGCCTCCAGCCAGAAGGGAGGTGGAAAAAATATTCCTGGTAAATGACCTCAGTAGATCTGACAGGACCACCGCCCGCCCCCAGCCCGCCCGAGCCCGTTCTGTTGCCTTCGAGCTCAGAGGCGGCTGGTGCAGATGTCTTGATCGATTGCAACAGCAGCCAAAGCGTGTGACTCCTACCTACTTCAGTGGTTTCAAAGCCACAAATGTAGATATCCTATCTCTATTAACCGACACTTAGGGATTTTGCAAAAAGGGGAGAAAAAGAGACATCAACAACAGAGTGAATTTTATGTCTATTTGTTTACTTTTGATGTATTCTATTTGAGATACTTTGGCTCGAAGAACTGTTTTTCCTGAGCGTAGCACGTGTACATGTAAGCTTAATACAGAGTTTCTCAACCTCAGCACTATTCACATTCTGAATCCAATAATTCTTTGTTGTGGGGCTGTCAGTACACTGTAGAATGTTGGATAGCATCCCTGGGTTAGGTGTTGCCACCAGGTGCCAGTAGCATCCTCCCCACCCCCCCCAGTCATGACAATGAAAACCACCTCCAGACGTTGCCGTACAAGGGGCAGACAACATTGCCATATGAGGGAAGGGGTGCAAAATCATCCCTGATTGAGAACCACTGACTCATGGAGTATATGGAATGTACGTAATGAAACCATGCGTATCTACTCAGAATGCCCCAGGAAGTGTACACCTTATTGAGATTTTTATTTCTTTTCTTGCTTGTGTATTTGCTTTCATCTATTTCTTGTTCCCTTAGCTCTAAAAGTAATCCAAGTATTTTTTCCCTCCATTTTCAGGGATTAAGTAAATACTTTCAGATGTCACTCTCATGCAGTTACAGGAAAATGGATAAAGGTATTTCAAAGCAAAGAGATCTAGGAAAGTTATAGATGAGAAAGGATTTCTAGGGAGAACTTGCCATCCTCAATGGGTTTCTTTGGATGGCATTCAAATACTCTACTAAAGGGCTTCCCTGGTGGCGCAGTGGTTGAGAGTCCGCCTGCCGGTGCAGGGGACACAGGTTCGTGCCCCGGTCCGGGAAGATCCCACGTGCCGCGGAGTGGCTGGTCCTGTGAGCCGTGGCCGCTGAGCCTGCGCATCCAGAGCCTGTGCTCCGCAACGGGAGAGGCCACGACAGTGAGAGGCCTGTGTACCGCAAAAAAAAAAAAAAAAAAAAAAAAACCCTACTAAAGGAGGCTCTTTCCCTTTCCTGCACATCAGAACCCCCTGATAAATTTTTACAAAGCTCAGTGTCATCTGGGATGGGGCCTGACATTTGGCTTTCTGGAGTTTCCTGGGGATTCCACTGCACATCCAGAGGCTTATGCCCTGGGAGCATCAGGCAATTGAATTGGATGAGGTGTGCATTCAAATGTTCAACATCTATTTTTCTAGCACCCCGTGTGCTCCAGGCACTGTTCTAGGTGCTGGGGATACAGCAGTGAAAAGGCAGAGAGGGAGGAGCCCTTGTAGCAGGGCTCACTTTCTTGTGAAGAATGTCAGAGAGAATATGAGCACCTTGGTGTGTGCATCTGATTGAATGTATACTGTGTCCATATGTCCAGTAATTTTTTGGCCGAGTGTTTGTCATCCATTGTTTGGCTTTTTTTTTAATGCTGCTTGAATCTCTTTTATTCAGTTACCTAAAGACCTTTTAGCATCCTGTAAAACATTTCAGATATGAAAGGGAGCAGGGAGAAATAGAGAAACAGTGATTTCTTTTTTTTTGGGGGGGGGGTTGGTACACGGGCCTCCCACTGTTGTGACCTCTCCCGTTGCAGAGCACAGGCTCCGGACGCACAGGCTCAGCGGCCATGGCTCACGGGCCTAGCCGCTCCGCGGCATGTGGGATCTTCCCGGACCGGGGCACAAACCCGTGTCCCCTGCATCGGCAGGTGGACTCTCAACCACTGCGCCACCAGGGAAGTCCAGAAACAGTGATTTCTAAGAGAGCTATGATTGTTGGTTGTTCTCAGGCTTTATATATGGGAAAAGTTTCATTATCACTGTTTTGTTAGGTCGGTCAACTCAGAGATGCTCAGGATGGTACTCACATTTTTGCAGCCTTTCTATAGCAGTGAGGATTGAACCAGGGGTTTCTGGCCATCTTTTGTATTCTTCGTTTGTTAAAACAGATGGTCTCTGCAGTCACTTCCTTATGACCCCAGATCCTAGAGGAAGGGACATGGGTATAAACAGAAGCCACACCAAGAACCCGCAACATACCCATGCCAGGCCAAATGGATTGCTCTGAAGTGGACCCAGCAGATGCCCAGAATGACAGCCCACCACACTCCAGGGACACTAGGATAGTCTTCCAGCCTTGCTAAGAGTGTTAACTGCCTCCAAAGGCCTTGGAGCAGATGCCCCATTTGGTAGATACTCCTTGGAGTCCATAGTTCCGGCAGCCGTGAGCTGGAAAGGGAGGAAAAAGTCAGGTGACATTATGGGACATTGTGGGTGGAGCCAGGAACTCTGTGGAATGAGATTTAAAACCAGTTCAGCCCCTCCCATGTCTGTAGCCACCCATCACCCTTTTAAAAGGAATGAACTCAGACCCAGCAAAATGAAAGTCACATGTTGATCAACAGCAGCCCCAGGACTCAAACCCAAGAATACTCATGCCTTGCCTTGTGCTCTTCCCATGATACTCACAAAGAAAAAGCCTCCCCCCGGTGCCCAGAAGAAACTGTCTCCACATTTTGGTAAAATGAAGCACAACCTTTTTTTTTTTTAAATCCAAACAGCTGAACCATTGGTTCTGGAAACTTTGTTACCTGTTATTTCACTGTAGGATAACATAATTGTCTATATACCTTCAGGAGAAAGAGGATTTGAAAACATCTTTAAGATGTGTGACCATTTTTCAGTCTCATAGTACAGAGAAGAGGCAATGTGATAAGACAACTGTATTAAAGATGAAAATTGAAATGGGCCGCTGGGAGCCAGGCCAGAGGAGAAGTAACATTTGTTACTGAAGCATGAGAAAGGAGGAATTTTTTTAAATATGGGATTTGAGATTCGCTGGGTTTTAAGGATGGTCATTAAGCATCCATGATGGCACTCTTGATGTTTTACTGAATTAACCGAGTGGTAAATGATATGGCCTCTGCTATTAGGACGCTGAACTCGGTACTGCTGTGAAACACGCCCCCACCCCCTCCAAAAATAAAGAGGGTTGTGCTGCTCTGTTCTCCTGTCCCCCTCTGCCTCACCCACATTCCCCAGAGATACAACATAAAGGGTACTTCTGCCAGGTGGATCTTCATTCCTAAAAAGAGTTCTTGGCCAAAATATCTTCTTCCTCTTTTCTTATGCTGGTAAGCTGGATTGAACCATCTTGGGGGTAGAATTCCTTTCTTTTAAGCCCAGGGAAAAATATGACGCAGCCAACATGCTGCTCTTCCTCCCCGGATCTAGTCCTGGACCTTTCATCTGTCAGAATCAACCATGCCTCCGAAGCAAAGCATCTCTGGCTCCAAAACAGCTGCCCAGTCCCCTAAAACAGCTCCAGCCAAAAAGCTCCAAAACAAGCATCCTTGGTCAAAAGCATCCCACCAGGAAGTTATGCTTCCATCAGAAAGCCCCTTGGCTACCTAAGGACACAGACCACTGCCAAGTCTCTCCTGAGCACAGGGATTGAGAGTCTTTTAGGGACACCCAAAGTGTGCTCATGAAAACTAACACGTCTCCAAGGTGGCAGCTGGGGGTGAGCCCCAGAGAGAGGTTGAGAAGTAAGAGCTGTGCATGGCAGAGGAGGGAGAGATGGGGGCCATGCTGGGTCCTCATAGGGAGGGGGGCCGGGAGAGGAGGAGGGGATTGCTGTGCTAAGGCGGTGTCCTCAGGGGCTCAGGATTTGTAGGGAGAAAGCAGTGTGCTGGGCACAGGTTTCCGGTTACAAATGCTTTGTGTCTGCCTTATGAGAGTCTGCAGTCTACAGGAGGGGGAATGTCGGTACGAACACTGTGGTGTGTTTTTATGCATGAAAAAGTCACCACAAAAAACTTCGGCTTATGTATACTAATAAGACAGTGTGCCAAGATCTGTCATTAAGTGAAAAATAGAGGGACAAAGTTATCTTCAGAAGAGTATTTTCCACATGAACCAATTTTTAAAGAATAGATATGTGTGCATGTGTAAGTGTATGTGTGCTGGTATTTCAGTGACTATACATAAACACCTGTACTTGTATAGACAGTTTCTGGACATATGTACAGGAAAATGTGAATCTGGGAGTGGGTCTATGGGGAAGGCATTTATTCCTCAAATTATATCCACCTAGTGTATATATTTTGTTCACAGTGGGCATGCATCACTTTCTTGATTTTTTTTTTAAGGGAAAAAATCTCAGACATTTTAATAATATTGTAGCATCTCTTTAGAGAGGAGAGATGGGTGGTTTTCGGCTCTGAAGACTGAAACACGCACAGGATGCCTGGGTGTGACAAGCGTAAAGGTGTGTCAGATGTTTAGTAGAGGATCCGAGAGACTTTTTGACATAGAAACATGGCTGATTGAGGCTTCTTTCAGGCTGTCTGGTGTTTCTTCAACACACCTGGAGCCAAAGCTGGCCCTTCTAGCATTGACTGTACAGTTCTGAGAGATCTGTGCTTAAGCAGCTTACTGGATCAAGAAAGAGGTCTGGTTGATTACTTCCATTTTCATTTATCTGTATCTGAGTATTGAACCCAGATAATGTTATATTTGATACACTAACAAATGAGACAAAAAGATGCCACTCAGGAGACAATTCTGTGCAATTTTGGGGTAGGCAGAGATTTCTTAGTTGGGACACAAAAAGCATTGAGCTATAAAAGAAATAGAGAAATTGGATTTTACAAAAATTTCAAACTTCTGCTTATTAAAAGACACTATTAAGAAGCTGAACAACTTGGGGGTGTAGCAAAAAAAGAAAAAAGAAGCTGAACAGACAGGCCGTGGACTCAGAAAAATGTATCTTGCAAAGGACTTCTATCTAGAATGTTTAAAGAAACCTTACAATTCAATAGTAAGAAATTTAACAACCCAATGAAAAAACAGGCACAAACTTGAACAGGCTTTCCACAAAAGAAGATCTACACATGGCCATTATACACATGAAAAGATGTTCAACATCGTTGGTCAGTAGGGAAATACAAGTTAAAACCACGAGGAAGTACCACAACACATCTAGAAAGGCTCAAGTTTTAAAAGATTGACAAAAAGTGCTGACAAAAATGTGGAGCAACTGGAACTCATACGTGGTACAGCCTCTTTGGAAAAGAGAATCAGTCCTCTGTCACGTTAAACATACACTTCCCAGCGGTTACCCAAGGGAATGAAAAGCTGTTCTCGGAAGGCTGGTAGACAAGTTCACGGCAGCTTTTTTTTGTAAGTTCCCAAACTGGAATCAACCCAAATGTCCATCTACAGGTAGATGGATAAACAGATTGTAGTGTATCCATACAATGGGGTACTACTTGACAATAACAGTAATAGGAATGAACTGGTGGATGAACTGCTGACACCACAGCCTGGATGAATAACAGAAAGCAAATCAGTAGTTGCCCAGAGCAAGGGTAGGGATGACAGCAAAGGGGCACAAGGAAACTTTGGGGTGATGGAAACCTGTATCTTCACTCTGCTCTTTACCTTGATTATGGGGGTGGTAGCACGGGTATAAAATTTGTCAGACTCATCAAACAATACGCCAAGGATGACACTCACTGCATCCCCCAGGGAAGGGCTGGCACTGTCGTGCCAGGGTGTACACAGCTGCACAAACTCATGATCCCGTTTTCTCATACCATTTACAGTTCTCATGTTTGCCAATTCACCTACCAAGATACCCTGAGGGAGGAGTCCCATGCCTTGCCCTCCATTCCATTCTGCTCATAGGGCTTCATGAGCAGGAACTGACCCATTCAGAATGGAGAGTGGGGCTTAGGAATTGACTATGAATGAAATAATGAGAAGACGGGGTGTTACATTTGCCCCAAATGCCTGGAGACCAGCAGGAGTGCCAAGATAGCGACAGAATTCTTATCTGTGTAGGCCTCAGGCATGGCAAATCTGGTTGGAAGGAAGGATTGGAGGGCTTGTCCTAATGCATCCTATTTTTACTTAGATTATATGTTTATTGGGCTTGGCTGGGTGGGGTGGGGGTAGGGGTCATGGGTGGATGTTACGAGGGTCTGAAGCATTCCCCATGTTGCCCTTGAGGCTGCCCCGCTTAGGTTCTGTGAAGTCCATGTGATGTTAATACTCTTCCCCTTTAAAGTTCTCTTTCTCTCCCTTTTTCTTTCTTTCATTACATCTTTCTATCTGTGGCCATTTACACCTTCCTCCAGAAGTCGGATGTGTTTTTGAAGAGTACGGAACTACTTTCTTCAGTTTTCTGGCAAAATAAGTAGGAAAAGGCTCCAGACTTCTTAACTATATTTCCTCTTGTTCTGCCTGCATCAGACCTCCTGGTCACTCAGGAAAACTCCAGTGAGAGTGGCCTGGGGAGGTGGGGACCGTCCAGCCAGGCCAAACCTGGGCTGCCTGCAGCACTTGCATTCTCGAAGATGGCAAAGAACCTTTGCTTGGCGAGGGGAAACAGGCATGTTTTCTCATTCCTGAGAAAGGAAAGGTCCTTTCCAAAAAGAGGGACTAGGAGAGGAAGGCCTCAGCCCCCGCAACCATGGCACCTCCCAGGAGCTGCTTGCTGCCCATGGCTTGTGGGGTACCAGCAGTACGCTGACACTGTGAGCCCTTTGTCCTGGTGGGGACATGAGAGGGCAGGGGCAGCGGCAACCCTGGGAGCACTGAGTGGAACTTTAAGTTTTTTGGTTCATCATTCAACTAATATATATATTTTAACATCAGTGGGAATCGATGACTGTTTTAGGAGTTTCACCCCAGGAGTTGTCAAATAAGTTAGTCTACCTGTTTCTCATACAATATACTTCTTAAAATAAATTTTCACTCCATTATGAAGTGTAAGTAACGGACCTCCTGCAGGCAAAATAGAAAAAGACCTGAAGAGTCAAGTTCCTTCACCTTTGTTTGTTTTTTGGGTTTTTTTCTGTTTTGAGACACTGTCTTCTGAAACCAGAGTCAACCGTATTATTAATCACTGGTAGGGCTTTATACTGTATCACATTACTCCCCTGGAATTAAACTGCACATATAAAGTTATGAAATATGTACTTTTTTAAACGGTAAAAAAGTTATTTTCTAACATCAAACCCCAGATAAAGTGCCATGGAGCCATTAGCAGTAAATTGAATTTTTTGGTTTGTAATGTATACGAAAACTGACAAGTGCGACCCCGCCACCCCGCACCCCGTCATTAGTCATCGGTTTAGTGGACGCGGAGGTAGTAATCTTCAAGGGCAGGCATTTGTATGTAGACTTCCTTTATTTGGACCGGGCTCAAGCGGCAGCTCCTGTCACTCGGCCTCGTTGCACTATTAGCGAATTTTACCCCAGGGCAGCTGGGACGCTGCGCTGGGGCAGATGTTCTTTTCAGCCTATTCAGTGACCATTCTTGGGGGTTGTTTACTGTTGCCATGGTGACTTTCATTTCCATAGCAGCAGAGCTGCTGTTTCTCAGAGGAAAATGAATTTAGTTATAAAAGGATAATATTTTTCTGTCTGTATATAACCTGCCATCTGTCAACCGGTGGATCAGAAAGGATTCAGAAACCTATTAAGACTGATAGCAATGAAGTGATGAGTTTTTTGGGTTTTTTTTTTTGGTCCCATATTAAAAGCAATAATAGATGTGGAAACAAATGTTGTCCCCTCAACATCAGAACTTTAATTTTTTTCTTTATATTGACGTGTGTGTGTGTTTAATGCCTTCACTGCCTCCACCACTGCTGTGACAACCTCATAAAATACAGTTTACAGGGCCTCCCTGGTGGCGCAGTGGTTGAGAGTCCGCCTGCCGATGCAGGGGACACGGGTTCGGGCCCCGGTCCGGGAGGATCCCACATGTCGCGGAGCGGCTGGGCCCGCGAGCCATGGCCGCGGAGCCTGTGTGTCCGGAGCCTGTGCTCCGCAACGGGAGAGGCCACAGCAGTGAGAGGCCCGCGTACAGCAAAAAAAAAAAAAAAAAAAAAAAAATACAGTTTACATTCTGCTGACAAATGGAAATGACCGAATATCTTGTTTGTGTCTCCCTAGATGCAGGTGTATTTAGTGCTTTCTTTTGGTGCTGTGAGCTTCCCTGGTTCATTAAAGATTCCAGTGGCTGAACTTTCTATTGTCACCCCACTCTCCTCTCCTTCACCCCCGGGGACAAAGCTGTGCTGGTGAAAAGATCAGCAACTTATCAGGAACATACAGTGCAAATTATGAAATTAGCAAAATGCGAAAAAAAAAACCATGCTTTATCTGAAAAACTTGCTAACATGCCCCTTAAATCTCGTTCTAGAGTAACGTTCTTCCTTGCAAATCCAAATGGGAAGAAAAGTCACCTTTGGGATAGCTCCTCTAGTTCCTGGAATTTTTTTTCTCTGTTGCATTCATAAACTGTAACGTACAGGGGGAAAAACACCCACACACACCCGCCCCGTTGTAAATAATGTTGTTTATTGGTTGATTTTTCCAGATCCTGACATTGATGCTGCCAGTGCCATGATGCTTTTGAATACTCCCCCTGAGATACAAGCAGGTTGTGAGTAGATATTTCTATAGCCTACAGCACCATAGTTTGTGAACTTAACCTTCTCCTTTATATACCAGGCCATAGGAAAAACTAATGCTCAAGCCAACCTTCCCTTATAGAATCACTTTAAACTACCTCAGTGCATGATTACATACATGTGCACATAGAGATGCAGCTACGCATATGTATGAATGAATGCATAGGTGTGTATCCAAGATGAGAAAGTTCTAATATAATTTCAGGGCTTAAGACTTGGGGGCAGGGAAGTGGACCCTGTAATGAGTCTCAGAGGAGAGACCCTTTGTCCTGCAGGAATTGTTCCTGTGAGTTTATAGTTTTCTGCTAGAAGAGGCTACCGGGGGCCAACCTGACAGTCATGGAACTCAGCAGTGTCCGTTTTTAGACATTCCTCTCCCCTTGGGGACCTCATTAATAACAGGCTACCATTTTAGAGAGAGGAGAGGAAAATCTGGCAAGGCGGGGATGCAGGACTTTGGAACAGCCTTAAAATGGAAACACTGTGGTGCCCCCCCGCCCTGCGTCTTCCCCGCCAGCTTTCCAGGGCGCCACAGATAGAAGGGCAGGGCTGGTTTAGCGAAGCAGGGCTCCTGTCTTCATCTTCTGCTGGCCCTTGAGCAATGTCAAGCTTGAGACAACTCTTTTCCTAACTTGAACTTTTCTCTCCACCATCGGTTGTTTCTCCCCACCTCTGGAGCTACAACATTGTTAGAAAGGTCTCCTTCCCAAGTGATGACAAATGACCCAGACGCAGACATCTGTCCCCTCCTCCTCCCAACTTGAGGCTAGTTTCTCTGGCACATTCCACCCCCCACCAGAAGCCTGTTGAGCAGATAGCCACCACGGGCCGCTTAGCTCGCTGGCAGGACAATTGCATCACCGCCTCCTGCACATGAAACTCACGGCATGGAGATGGCGGCGTGAAGCGGCACGCGATGCCCAGCAGGGCTGGCGCCCACCTGCCTCATTCTGAGCGCTGCATGGCTTCCTGAGCAAAGGGAATCCCCCGCTTCTGGAGCTGATAGGGTTTCCCACAGGAGAACATCTGTTCCCAGACCCTACCCAGGCGTCTTTTGATGTGGCGTTCCAGACCATCCCTCCTAGCCTTCTACTCGTCACAGCCTTCCAACAGCTTTAGGAAACTTGGCTCCATCCTTCCTTACCTGGTCCTTTTTTTAAAGGATCCAAGAGATGCAGCCAGGCATTCTCGGGAGAGACTCATGCCTGTGCCGCGGGCTGCCATTACCTGATCCTGAAGGCACAGAATTCTCATTCTCTCTTTGCTAAACTCAGCTTGCCGACAGTTGAAATAACAGCTGCCCACACCTCCGAGAAGGAAACACCACTGTAAGCAGATGTGTACTGGTGCAGTCCTGTAACTAGCGGTTAACCTGAAGCGTGGGTTTTAAATGATGTTTGAAGTTACAAGGAAATGAAAAAAACAAAATCAGAAAAAAAAACACCAAAACCTCCGTTCTCAGATGACTCTTGCAGGAAGAGGATAGACCAGACTGTAATTCAGTTACGGTCTGAAATGGTTTCTGAAATCAAGTTGCGTAATTCATCATGAGACGAGCGTACTGATTGTATCAGAGCTGTGTAAGGTTCAGGCACCTTCCTTTGCACCCAGCCGCTGCCCGCAGTGATCATTGGTTTAAAGAAATAACTTGATGAACTGGAATAATGGAGTTAAGCAGGAAAAGGCAAAGGGATTGGTCATTAACAGCAGCTTTATAAAAATCCATTATCACTAGATTCTTGACCACAGATAGAAGAGGAAAAGGGTTGATCCTGCTTAGCTGAGAAGTTAATTGTTTCAATGTTCTCATGGCTAAATGAACTTCTTCTCTCCCTTACTGTAACATAAACTGTAATACTTATTTTTTTCACGGTGTCCGTAGTCTTAGTTACATTGAAATGCTGAATTTGAGTTTTCAAAGCACGTTCGCATCTTGAAGCTGTAGGGTCATGCAGGGCTTTCCTACCTCACTCTCACCACTGTGAGAAACCCGGCTATAGCCTTTGTGAAGGCCCCCGCCAAGAGGGGGTTCCAGGGTCCTGGAAGGAAGGAACCAGGAAGCCCATGAAAGTCGTGGAAGGAGGCACATTGGCAGGAGCAGCAGAGAAGTAAATTTAAGGACTGGGCAGAGGGTAGAACATCACCTTTATAGTCACCTTCCTGTCTGACCCCAAGCCTTGTCAAATCCCCTTGAGGCCAAGCTAGGGCATACTCAGTGGACCGGATGCAAAGCCCCCCAAAATTGGACCAGTACCGTTGGAAGGAAGTGAGTGTCCGTTGAGCGTCTGCTCCAGGCACTTGGGGGAGCCAGGGGGTCCCTCCTCAGCCTTCTGAGAAACGCAGTCAGAGGTTTGTGTCCCCGACGCCAGGCCTCTCTTTTCACTTAGCTCTTCTTTGCTTCACTCTCCCTTCCCCTCCCTGCCTGATGTTTCTTGTCCTGGGAAGTGATGCAGTACCTCGCCTCCTGAAGGGAGACGCATTCCATACATACGGTGGTGAAGCCACTGTGCCCTATACTGCTGGCTTTGTGCAAAGCCTGGAAAAAGTAAGAGGTGACCCCTCGACCAAAAGGTTCAAAGGCAGCAGACACCCAGGCAGTGATGGAGCGTGGGCAGCCTGCCGAGGGGTGTTTGTGTGCACGTGTCCCGGTGAGGATGTGTACGTGCATCACCCAGGTTCAGGGGTCCTGCCACTGCCCACGCGTGGGGAGCACGGGTTCCTGTCTGCACGGAGCGTGCCTGTGTTCTCCCCCGTGTTGCTCCGTGGCTGGGCTCTGTTTATAGAGCTTCCTCGTGTGCTGCTATTTATAGCCCCTTGTTTTCACCTCCCAGGCTGTGTGATGCCCCTCTTTGAATGGGGGCCACCGGCCACCAACCTAGTCTGTCTGCCACTGGCACTCCCAGCAGTCGGAGGCTGTCCTGGATGGTTTGAAAGAAAGCCTTTTCCTTTGTCATCACCCTTCGTAGCCAGTCCACTTCAGGTCACCAGATGGCAGCCACTTAGGTCTTTTCCACTCACCCTCCCTGCTCAGCATCTGCACAGCTAGCTCGGTGCAGCCTGGCCTCAGTCTGGGTGTGAGCTGAGTAGGTCATACAAAGGAAACTTCTCCAGAAGTTGACAAGAACCCCAGTCAGCCAAGACGCTTCTCTTGGGGGGACCCGATCCTGCCCCAGGGGTGCTCACTGCACTGTGTGTTGCTTGAGCTGGGCTCCCTGTGGGTCCCCTCAGCCCCTCCCTGCACTCTGATGCTTCTCTTTGGGTGCGGCAGCAGTGCACGTCTAATCAAAACCTCAGGCCACAGCGTTTTGTCTCCTCTGGTGGCACCAGCGGTAATGTTACCTTTCTCAGACTTTCCCAGATCGCAGTATGGGGAACATTCTACAAGGTGTGCCATCGTGTCTCAGGTGCTCTGGAAAACACTACTTCCAGAAAAATCCAAGCAGGACACTGCTTCCTCCTTATCTCTTGAACTTTGGATGATGCTTCTAGTCAAGTCCATCCACCTACCCGCCCCCCAGTAAAAAGTGGCTGTGTAGACTAATTCCAGCCTCTAGAGTCTACTTAAATACCTGCTTTGCAGTTCCCCTTCGACAAGCCCTGTGAGTCATCTTTAACCCCAGTGGAAGAATTGTTATTAAGTCAGGAGAAGTCAGATCACCATTACGCATCTTCAAAGGCTTGCACGATCCCTGGTTGGAATGTTCCAGAGAGGAACTCTAGGTAATAAACAAAACAACAAAATGGGGCGGAGGGGGGAGGCGGAGTTCTGCATCCCCCTCCCCAGAACGAGGCTGTGTATGGATGCACCAGCCACCGGCGAAGCAGGGCAACCAGGAAGCAGGCTCCCCTCTCTCAGCCCCCTCCCCAGCATCTTTCCAAGGAAGCAGGTGGAAAGGCCAATTTTAGGAAAGGGAAGGCTTATCGGAATCACCTGCTGCTCAGCTTATGGCCTCTGGTAGCTTAGCCAGGGCTTGTCTCCAAAGGCAGCAGCAGGAGCGCAGGGGTTACTTTCACAAGCTGTGAAAATCAAGGAAACTGAGCATCAGGAGGGAAGCTGGGGAAGCCAGGATGGGGCGGAGCTGCAGGAAGGTTTCTCTTGTGCCTTCAACTTTTTTTTTTTAGGTTCTGGAGACGATCACATTTAGATCACAGTGAGCGGTGCTGCTTGATTGGAGTGTGTGTGTGTGTGTGTGTGTGTGTGTGTGCGTGCGTGTGTGTGTGTGTGTTGCTTTCTTGCTCGTTAAAAGTAAGAAAGTTTAGGGTCATTGTATAACTTAAGATAAAGTGGTCGATCAGCTGGGAGCCCTGGTGCTGATGTCCTTAGCACCTCATCCCAGGATTTGAGAGTCTCAGATGTATGTCTTCTCACCTATAAAAGCCATTTGAAAAAATTTTTATTTTATATTGGAGCATAGTTGATTAATAATGTTGTGTTAGTTTCAGGTGCACAGCAAAGTGGTTCAGTTATACACATACATGTGTCTGTTCTTTTTCTAATTCTTTTCCCATTTAGGTTATTACAGAGTATTGGGCAGAGTTCCCTGTGAAGAGCCAAGTATTTAACTGATCTAACAGAAAGGGATGATGCTGGAGGCCTGTGCTTTTTTTTTTTTAATTTTTGTTGGAGTATAGTTGATTTAGTGAGAGCCACAAATCTGAGTTTAAAGTTGATTTTGAATGTCCAGTTTCTTATGACATCTCTTCTCTAGCTGGAGCCCGGGTATAATTTCAGCACATTGGGTGGGGTGCACTGGGGTTTACGTGCTTTGAAATACGTTGAGGGAAATGCAAGGGAAATGAAAGGAAGTCGACGTGCTGATAGGAGAAGGACTGAGGAGTGGTGGACTCGGGTTAAAAAAACCACGCGATAGGGACCTCAGAATACCTTTCTCAGACATTTTAGACTGGCTGTGATTCATCTTTCAGAAGCCACATTCTTACCACTTGGGGATAGAGACAGAAAGGAGAAAAGATGGGAGGACAGTTAAGTGTCACAGCCGGGCTCCTGGCAGCCTGTGAGCAGAGAGGGGCACACCCGCCCGCCGCACGTGAGGCGCACTGCCAGTGCTGAGGACTGAGAAATGCCGGGTTTGGCCGAGGCACCGTTCAGTGGCAGCTCATTTGAGAACGAGCTCCAGGATTCAGAAGAAGAGCCTAGTCTGCACACCAGAAGTCTTGCGAGGTTCAGAAAATAGCTCAGGGAAAACCTTTTAATGCTGGGGCATAGCTCCGTCCGTGAGATTCTCTTTGAAGTGAATACAGTTCATTAACCAGGAAGATGTTTTCAGGGATGAGTGCAGAGTTAGGGAGAGCTACAAAAAGCATAATAGGCTGAAAGAATTTCCCCATGTCCTGACCCCGTTAGGTCCTATGCCTCAGAGATAATTAGTAAGAAGATGCCATTGCGGTGAGATGGGATGGTGGAAGGATGAACATGGTGATGACGGTGATGATGAGCTTATATAATGGGCCAGCCACTGAGCTAGCAATTTGTGTACTTTATCTTGTTTAATCTTCAAAATGATCCTCTGAGGTATGTTTATGCCTACTTTACAGGTGAGGAAACTGAGGCACAGAAAGGGTAAGGCACTTGCCCAAAGTCACAGAGCTAGTGGTGGGGCAAGACTCTGAACGGAGGCCATGTGGCCCCATGACTTGTAACCATGCAGGAGGCTTCTTCCCTGAAGCTTAAATGAGACAAGAGAGTCAAAAGAACCCAGGCTCCAGTAGGTGCTCAGTGAGGGCTGGCTTCCTTTCTCTGTTTCCTTTCATGCCAGGTGCGCCCCTGGTGCTTAGAGGTTCTAGGCACTTGGGCAGAGGACTCTGGGCAAAGGAAAAAGTGGGGCTGCATTTCTCCTTTGACTGGCAGCTGATTCCATGGCCGTACCAGAGGCCAGGGGAATGCGTGCTCCATGACTCTCATCCGCGCTCTTCACTTTCCAGGGCTCCCTAGCCTTTGTCCCAGGATTTTAGGTGGTTCCGGTGTTTTGGCCAAAATGGTGACTCTGGCATGATTTGTTCAAGGAGAATGGAAGCGCCGTGAGAGCAGTGGTTGCTCTTCCGGCTAAGTCTGTGACCAGAAAGATGGTCAAGGTCTTCCAATACGGTCTGGTTTTGTCTTTACCTATTCTTGGGGGCTTTCATCTTACCTGGACTGGAGACAGCACAGGCCACCCCAGGATTGCTCTGGGAATGTTGAGCATGTTGATGATGATGATGATGATGATGATGATGATGATGATGATGGGATTGATGACTAACGTGTATTTTCAAAATAACAATGCCTTTATTAATTCAGTTAAATCTCTAAATACTCTGTGTGATAAATACCATTTGTCTCTTTCTTACTTAAGTAGCTTGTCAGGGGACACAGGCAGTAAAGGACATAGATGGGAAACACCAGAGTCTGGCTCTCAGCCACTATGCTGCAGACCACTTCCTTGCCCAGAACCCTTAAATGGTTTTCCCAGTATCCATGGGATGAAGTCCAAAGGCATCTCATTCCTGCTAGGATTATGTGCTTTATCAAAATTACTTTTTAGTTCGTGTGCGCATTGTGATTTTTATCACTTCTAGGCCTGGTTTGTGCCTTTGAATCCCAACTTCGACGGCACTTCTTACAGGAAGGCTTCCCAGATAGCTTTTTTGGGGGTTAGGTGTCTCCATCTTTCGTGCCTATAGGCCCCCTGCCCTAGCAGTCGCCATAGTATATTTTCATTACCTCTTCAGTTCTCTATCTGTCCCACTTAACTGTGGGGACCCTGTGTCCCCTTCTTCTCATACATAGGCAGGTAGTTGGTAATTTAATCCATTAATTGATACAATCTGTATATGGGACTGTAATAATTTTTACTGGTGAGAATTATAACCATGGTATACATTTTAAATATTTAAGTTTGGGGGGGGGATACCATTCTATGAGATTTGCTTGCTGTTCTAGATGAGACCCCTAGTGACTGGTATATTAAATAGTATTATCAGAATTAAACTGAACCTGTGGTCATCTGACCATTTTGAAGAGAGTACCCTACAGCAAAATAATTGAAAAACCCTTTCCCACGATCCCCAAAACAGAGAGACAAACCAAAAACACCTCTCTTTTCAAGCAACCTGAAGCATCTGTCTACAAACTGCATAGTTCTACTGGTTTTTTCATATATCTGTCCACAGAAACTATTGGTATTTTCGTCTAGAAGTTGCGTAGTTTTAGTGCTTACGTTTAGGTCTATGATCCATTTCTAATTAATTTTCCTAATGGTATGAGTTTAGGACCGCAGTTCATTTTTTTCCAAATGGATCTCTGATTGTTCTCTCTTTTCCCCCATTGTGTTGTCTGCATATTTTTTGTCAAAAAATCAGTTGACCACACACACGAGTCTATTTCTGGACTCTGTTTTGTTCCATTGATCTATATTTCTGCACTTACACCAATACCACACTGTCTTGTAGCTTTATAGGAATAATTCAGGTAAATATAAATTCTAGACACTCTTTGAGAGTTCTAGAAAACTCATCAACTGGGCAAACTATGATAATTAGCTGCAATATCACATCATAACAGGTTTCATGCTTTTAAGATACCTGGTGAGTCCCCTGCCTCAGATGATCTAATATCTGAAATCAGGCTGATAGTATGGGATGGGTAGGAATTCCTGATCTAGTTCAACCTACCTTCATAATTAAATATGGGAAGAGACAGGGGATTCTGGAACCCCGACTGCACTAGTAGTACTGACTTCAGGCACTGGTTTCAATTTTGTCTCCCATCCCACCTTTTATAAAACCTAGTAACTAGGGCCTTACACAAACCTGGATGAGAAATGGAAAAAAATATATTAGTAGGAGCTACAGAATGCCCAAGGGATCGGTCTGTAACTTAATCCCATATTCCAGAGTGGACATTCATCCTACGTGAAAGACCTGACTAAAGGTTCAGAATATTTAAGTAAATGTGCTCTTAGAGACCTGAAAATGATAGGAGTAAAAAGTATATGCTGTGTATTTTGGGAAAAGTAGTTATTCTACACAAATAATATCAGCTTTAAAAACTTAATATCCAGAGTGGTTTTTATTTTTGAAGGTACGATTTTCTAGAGTCTTTTTGGTAAGGTGTTTGTTTGAGAAAGCACAATTTGTCCACCTTGCCCCGGGATGAGACTGTGCCAGGGGCTACATGAACACAGCCAGAGCTCTGGGGACTCTTTAGGATGCTGGCAGCGGAAGGAGTCTTAGAGAACACCGTTCAAAGCGGGACACAGAGATTCCGTGAGCTTGCATGGAGTCCTACCAGAAAAACTAAGATTAAAACCCAGGTGTACAAGCCCTGTGTCAGTGTGCTCACACAGGATGCATGCCTGGCCCCATACACACACACATGGAGGAGTGTCGATGGTGCAGTAAGCATATTAGCTTGAACCAGAAGAAACTGCTGTTTGGGAGGTCAAAAAAGATCGAATATCAGGGATTTCCTACGGTTCCCCTCTTCTGTAAATCCTCAGATTCATGTAAGGCCACCGTGAGTTTATATGCAGCATGGGCAGTATCTGATGGTCACTGGCGTGAAAGGTTGGTTTAGGATTAATCCAGGGATGAGTGTGTTGAGGAGGCCATGGGATGATGAGAGAGCTCTCAGGAGATTTGCTTAGAGGAAGCTTCTGGCAAGGAGGAAGGCAGGCCCTCCAGAGTGGGCTGTGTGACTCTGAGGCAGAAGCCAGATCCACGCCATTGACGACCCTTCACTCCCAGCCGAGATGGTTGTGAGGATTATGAGATGACGAGATGATGCTGTGAGCGCTGAGGTGCTGAGTTTGTAAAATCAGCTCTGCTCTGCTTTTGGCTCTTTTTCCCTTGTTGGATTAAGGACGCTTAGAAAGATATTCCCAGTTCTGACCATGAACAGCGAAGCATGAGGAAATGCTTTTGTTTGGTCGTCTGCTGTCAGATGGTGTCAGGTTCTTAAGATCTCTTTAGGGTCTGACTAGAGATAAAAGATTATATTTAATAAGTGCAAGAAAATAATATTTGAAGCCCACTTTTTAAAACTCATCTTTTTTCCCCCCCACCAAGGCATCAATCATAAGCTATTGGTCTGACTTGGCTGACTAGATCTCTTTCTTGAGGTGTGGTATCTTTCTCTCTTTCTGTCTCGCTCTCATGGTATTTTTTTCTGTATCTATCTCCGTGTGTGTGTGTGTGTGTGTGTGTGTGTGTGTGTGTTTCTCTGTCTCTGCTTGCTCTGTGTACCTATGACTGTCTCTTTCTCCCTTCTCTCTCTCTCTCTGTCTCTGGTGTATCCAAAATTTCTGACTCAGAACAGAAAGCTTCACAGTTGGATTCACGTGTTGGTGTCTTTTCCCTTTTTGCCCTTGCAGTTCCTCCAGGAGTGATACAAAACGGAACGCGGGTTCTGAGCCGAGGCCTGTTTCCCGGAGTCCGGCCGCTGCCAATCTCTCCCATTGGAATGACAGCAGCCGTGAGGTAAGGGAGAAGCTGGCTGGGCAGAGCCCACCTGCGGAGTGGGAAGGACACTGTGTGTCCCACGGGGCTACTCGAGGGGATGGAGAAGACCAGCCTCTAAGTAGTAAAGACAGAAACAGTTTGGGTGTTCGAAAAAGTTCAAGGAGCTCCCAGGGACCCCAATCCAAGTGCCACCTTCTCCTTCTTGGGCCATCAGATTATCCTGGTCTCTTTGCAGATTAAATGAAGACAGATGAAACTAAGTTGCTTTATTCTAAAAAGGTGGGGTCAGGTGAACAGAAGGCAATGGTGGGCAAGTTAGTCATTAGATTCTAGGCTAGCTGGTCGACCTCTAGACTTAGCCCTGTCTCTTCCCAGTCCTTTGACTTTGGGTGGATGTCTGACCTCTCTGGGCCTCAGTTCCCTCATCCATGAAATCCTCTAGTCCTGGGAGGGGTTGCAGTGGAACTCCCATGCAAAAAATCATGTGTGAAAAGTGCTTTGGTAAGTGATGTATAAATACCAGGTGGCATCAGTCCCCTGCTTCTGAGAATCCAGTCAGTTGCCAAACCACATGAACTCTTCCTTGGGAAACTTCTTTCCTCCATCCTTCTCACCTCCTCTGCCAGCCCCAGAGTAGGGTCTGTCGCTAGCTTGGAAGCCTCACACGCACCAGTTTGAATGCCTTCCTCCTATTCCTTGCTGCTTCTCTGCCTGCCCTCGCCCACCCATCAACCATCGCCAGACTGATTTCCTAAAATGTGCCTCTCCAGCTGTCTGCAGAAGCATCCTCCTTGGCTCCCACCACATCACCCTGATGTCCCCCTGGTCCTCCCATCTCCTTGAGCCAAATTTGTTCTCCACATACATCCAGTGTTTGCCCATCTTATTCATACAGTTTCCTCTCTGTCGATTTCCCTCAGACCCCATATACAAGGCAGCATATCCTTCATGGCCCATCACAAACATGATTCTTTCACAGAGCTTTTCTGCACAGGCCTCTGAGCCAACATCAGATTAATTTCTCTTTTCTTGGAACCCATAAGCCCGTGCTTTGGTTGTGACCCTTTGATGAGTGACCCTGTGTGTGTGTGTCCCTCTGTCCTCTGTGGTTTGCTTGCTGAGGACAGGGGCTGGGTCTCACTCACTTGGCTGATGTCTCATTGCACGTTGCACAGCTACTTGTTTAGAAAAGGCCTGCCATGCTGAGCTGCATCCCTTCACAGCATCACCTTCTAGCTTCTTTCCTGCACTTTTGGATCCAGTTCACGCCTAATGGCAATTTTGCTTTCATAGTGTTTCATGTCCCAAAGGAAACCATCCCAGGAAGTCTGTTAACTGGGCCCTGAGGGACATGTAGCATCGAGCTCCCTGATGTGAATCAACCATGTGGAGATTCTCCACTCACTTGTGTCTTTTAATCTTCCCAGCAAACCAACTACTTTTGCTAGGATGGAAGTCCTTAATCTTCAGGGCAGGCGCTGGCATTTGGAACCTGCTAAGGAGGAAAGTTGGTAGGAATTAGAATAGTCACAGAATGATAAAAAGCACCTATCATTTCTCTTAACCAGACATGGTGATACTTTCCAAAAGTGTATGGGAAGGTTCTTTTTCTTGTACTTCTCCCATATTTTTCTTAGATATCCTGAGATCGGTAACTGAATTCATAAATGGTAAGCCTCTTCCATGAAGCCAAAATATCCATGCCTTGGCCTCACATTATGAGAGAGACATTCTGTTTTCCATTCCTTCTTAAAATTGTTTCTGCCTAACCTCCTAGTTTACCTTTTTGGTTGAGAAGACTTTGAGACCGTAGACTGTTCTTATGGGGAGTAACAATCTACTTTCCTGAGCAGATGCTAGGTACAGACTTTCAGTTTGTCGTCTTCAGCATCTTTTCCGTGCCTTTGAAAGCAAACGAAGCTCTCCACGTGGCTCCAGCCATTCCCTCAGAGAAGGGAAGAGCCAGGCAGAGCAAAGGGAGGCCTGAGACTGGGCTGGCCTTCAGCAGGAGCTGCTCCTAATTTTAATTCCTAATTTTAATTATTACCTTCATGGCATATATTATTGCAAAAATTTACTGATTAGCCTCTAGAAGCATTATGTAAAATATAATTTTTTTTAACTGGTTATGTTCTGGTTAGAAGATAACATAGCACTACAGCAAAACAATGATGTCTTGTTTCTGGTAAAAGAGTTGCTACTCATCCAGTCCAGCCAGTGCCTCACCTAGGCTCCTTCCACGGTAAAAGACCACAAACAGGTTCAGGGCTAGACCTATCCATCAGTCAGATCCAGTTGGGAGACAGAAGCCACACTAGGTACTCGAATAGAGAGACTTCAAAATAAAGAACCGTTAACCAGGTAGAAAGTTAGTAACCAGGCAACTGGAAGGGTAACAGAGAACTCAGGGTATCACGGAGGAAACAGTTGTAGGAAGCAGCCACATCCCCTCGGGTGAGGTTGGAATGACTGCCTCTCAAAGCTGGACCTCAGACCTCAGAGGAGGGGCTGGGGCTGGGATCCAGACCTCTTAGGAGGTACCACTGAGCTGGGCTGGAATCTCTGAGCTCAGAAGAGGGACCCGTGGAAGGACCAGAGGTATCCCTAAGGAGAAGGCTCCTGCTAGGGCACGTACCTCTCAGGGAACGTGAAGAAGTTGGGTCTCCAGTATTGGAAGAATCACGAACTGGATTCAGCAGCTACTATAGGACTGAACTGGCGCTGCAGAGGGGAAGAGGCATTGCTGGGGTGATGCAGGAACAGGAAGCACACAGGAAGGAGCGTGTCCCCTCTTCCTCCACCCCCTTCCCAGTCTCTCGAAGGCAGAGCCAGGAGTGCTGCAGACATATGGCTTGCCCAGCCCAGCCTGCCCCAGCTTACGAAACACTACAGTAGGCTGGGGTTGGGGCTGAGTGACAATAGCTTCATAACGTCTGTCCCCCTACAAAAGCGCTCATAGTCGAAGAGTGACCTTCCTCAACATCACAGGAGGTTTAAGCAGAATCATTTCAGTGAAATGTACAACCGCAGTTTGCAGAAACTAGACAAGTTCCCATTTGCATAAATAGAGATAAAGAAAACCATTGTGCATTAGCAGTCCATTATCCAAATACCAATTCTGCACTTTACACCTCAGTTTAAGAGACATTAGTGAGAGGAATGTCACAGGCTCTGGAAGATCAGGGACCCTTGCTTATAATACCTTTGCCCTCTTTATGGCCCAAATAGGAGGCAGTGTGACACTTTCAGGAAAAATGAACATAAACATAGCTAGGTGGGTATTTGCGGGAGACTGTGTAAAACCCATTAAGAAGTGTTTGGAGGGGAGGGGGGATCTTATTTTGCTTTTTCACATTCATTACAATTGCAATTTTTTTTTAATTTGGCCATGTGTCAGTTGAACCTAAATTCAACTAAGGCTAAAGGGAAAACAGGGCTTCCCTGGTGGCGCAGTGGTTGAGAGTCCGCCTGCCGATGCAGGGGACACGGGTTCGTGCCCCGGTCCGGGAAGATCCCACGTGCCGCGGAGCGGCTGGGCCCGTGAGCCATGGCCGCTGAGCCTGCGCGTCCGGAGCCTGTGCTCCACAACGGGAGAGGCCACAACAGTGAGAGGCCCGCGTACCCGAAAAAAAAAAAAGGGGGGGGAAACAGTCCAGCAGAGAATAGAACAACAGCAAACGTCATCCGCCAGACCACGTGGCAGTGACCAAGGGTCCCTGGGGGTGTTCACATGTTTACAGGGGTTGCTGCCCCCATCAGTTCAGCTAGGGCTGGCAGGAAGGCCAGATAGTCATTAGCACCCCCTGAAGACCTGTCTCCTACTCTGCTTTGTGTGACAGGTTTTCTGTGTGAGTCTAAGCAACTTCTCCTTAAGTGAAAATATTTGTCTTTCAGGGATTTTTTTTTTCCTCCCGAGTGGCAAAGGCCATGTTTGTTTGTCTTAACTCTGAAACTGTTATTGACATAGATGAAGTGTTACTTTTATTAGCTGATCATTACACAGCTTGTATTTGCTGGGTTCCTTTGCATATAATTATGATGTGTAATCTCCTTGTAAGAGTATCTGTCAATAGTATAATTGACTTTACAGTGTTGACTTTTTACTCAGTAACCTCAGGGATCGCCCATCCTTAGACATCGGAAACCTGCTTATTTTTAAATTTGCTTTTGGGCAGAGAGTCCTCGAGACACATTTTCCTCAAAGTAACTGCTCCCACGTCTCATAGTTTTATGCCCGTGTCTTCTGCTGCATCTCCAGTGAAATTTCTTGCAGAGAATACACTGAATAGGCCAAACAATTCTAGTCCAAGAAGAACTGTTTCTGGAACTCTTGGGAAATGGGAGCATAAGACTTCTTAATTCATAGAATTATGGGCTGCTTCCCAGGTACAGGCCATAGCAATCTCCTGGGTCTGAGCCACCTTGTTTTCAACTCTTAAGACTTTTTGACCCCAAGTGACCTCTCAGGTGGCAGAGAAAAATTAAATGTCCAGGGCTTGCCAGAGGATTGAGAGAGAACTGGTGGGAGGGCCATCCTTTGTATGTCAAAAGAGCCCAGAAATTGCATGCATGAACTTGGGAACCAAGTTTCCTGGGTCCATAGCCTGCAGCTGTGTGACCTTGGGCCAGGTGTACCTGGGCTTCTCACGAGAAAACCAGCACCTGCCTCATGAGTTATTAGGATTAACACACAGTTACATGCCTGGCGCACAGTAAACATTATACAGGTGTTCAATAAATAAATAATTAGAAAAACAAACAACCCTATTCATAAATGGGAAAGGACTTGAACAGACTTATGTCCAAAGAAGATACACAAGTAATCAATAAGCACATAGAAAAATGCTCAACATCACTAATCATTAGGGAAATGCAAATCAAAACTACAGTGAGATACCACTTAACACCCATTAGGATGGCACTACCAAGAAAACAGAAAATAATAAGTGTTGCCAAGGGTGTGGAAAAATTGGAACCCTTGAGCACTGTTGGTAGGGTTATAAAATGGTGCAGCCACTGTGAAAACAGGATGGCAGTCCTCCAAAAATTAAAAATAGTGACTAACATATGATCCATCAATTCCACTCCTGGGTATATACCCAAAAGAATGGAAAGCCGGTTCTCCAAGAGATATTTGTACATCCGTGTTCGTAGCAACATTATTCACACAGTAGCTAAAACGTGTAAGCAACTCAAGAGTCCATCAGCAGATGAACAAACAAGCAAAATGTGGTATATATACACACAATAGAATATTCAGCCTTAACATGGAAGGAAGTTCTGATACATGCTACAATATGGATGAACCTTGAGGACATTTATTTTAAGTGAAATAAGACACTCACAAAGACAAATACTGTATGATTCCACTTATATGAGGTACCTAGGGTAGTCTGATTCATAGAGAATGTAGAATGGTAGTTGCCAGTAACTATGGAGAGAGGGAATGGGGGGCGGTAAATTGTTTAATGGGGACAGAGTTACAGTTTTACAAGATGAAGTGTTCTGGAGATGGATGGTGGGGATGCCTGCACAATGTTATGAATGTATTTAATGCCACTGAACTGTATGCTTCATAAAGGTTAAGATGGTAAGGTTTTTTGTTTGTGTATTTTATCACAAACTTTTAAAGAGGAAAAAAAATGAAATGAGTAATGGAGAGAGCCTTATGGATTCATCCAACCTGCCCTCCACAGACCTTCCCAAGTCCCCTTTCTGGGTACCTGAAGCTCAGTCCCAACCCCCAGGAAAGGCTTTAGATTGGGCTTCTGTGCCACCTTGAGGACAGTGCACATTTGTGGCAAAGCCATGGTTTTGAGGAGTCATGACAGTAGTCTAAACCATAGCATGTTGTAAAATTATAAGGAAGTTCCATTTGATCACCCACCTAAGACTGCTTAATTTTATATGGATCTCTAAGAACCTCAAGTGAAAACTGTACTTCCCGTGGAACAGGAAGCAAGTCAGAAATTAATGGTTCTGTACATACAAAAGATTAATACGTAAGGTCCTGTCAATATAGAGTCACCAGGAAAACCTATGTATCAGCTTTAGATCTACTCCTTGTCATTCTCTTTGTCTTTCCCTTGGAGAAGATGTTCGTCACAGGAGTTTAGGAAGCCTGCAACCTTCAGTTTTAAGATAGGGTGGGGACCAGTTATACAAGTGGAGGGAAAGTTTGCCGCTGATCTTTCTCTTTTGTATTGTATTTTGTTTTGTTTTTAAAAAACCAAGTACCTGTCAGATTTTATCTTCTGAAACCATGGTCTTTGAAGGCAATTCTAAAACTCAGTATTAGGTTATGCTTGGTGGGAAGGAGAGGAGGAAATATTACTAAACGGAGCGGTTAAAGGGAAAAGGAAAAAACAATACCAGGAGGACAAGGGATGCACAAGAGTTCCTACTCGGCTGCCGGCTCGGCTTTTTGTCTCGACTTCTGTGTCTTCTGGTCCAGAAATCTAAACAATGACCAGCGAGTTCCCTGTGTAAAATTTGATCAGCGTTCTGGAGCTGCTCCTCGTGTTTCAAATCAATGGCATTGGTTTGAAAGTCCAGGCGGCTTTTCCCATTGTATCTAAAAATCCCCTGCTCTCCCGGTATGCAGAACTGTGCCAAATGCAAAACAGTTCATAGAGAGTTTTAGGATCATTCCTGTTGTGTTCTGCGATCTAGTACAGAGAGGGAGTCACATTTACCTCAGTCTTTTAAGGGGATAATTTGCAGCTCATGGGAGAAAATTGTGCTCCTTCCTGCCCCCACCCTGGAGGTGACCACTGAGACAGAAGTCCTGGAGTTGTTGAACCCATATGCTTCCTGGCAAGGGCTACCCAGCTGGAGCAAGCATCAGAGGCCCCTGCACCTGCTATCTGAAAGATAACCATAATCCCAAATTTTGTATTTACTATTCCTAGGTTTCTAAAAGTATTTTTGATATCTGTAAATACTATATTTAGTTTTGCTTGGTTTTGAGTTTTATATAACTAGAATGATATTATATATCTTCTTTCCAACTTGCTCTTTTTATTCATTATTAAGTTTATTTGGTTTGCTGCATATAGTTGTAACTGATGATGATTTTCATGGCTGTATAATATTCCACTATGTGGCTATACCACAGTTTTTTTTAAGACATTTGAATTGTTTATAGTTCTTCGCTGTTACAAGCAAAGCTGCTATGGAAATTCCTATACATGTCTCCAGTTTCGTTTAAGATGCATGTCCAGGTGTGGGAATTGTTGGTTTGTAAGGTATGAACATGCTCAACTTTACCAGGTGATGACAAATTGTTTTCTAAAGTGCTTGTATCCATTTACACTCCTACCAGCAGAGTATGATACTTCCCTTTCCTCTTCATCTTCACAGTCATTTGGAATTGTCATACTTTGCAATCTCAACCCATCTAGTGAATATGTGACAGTATCTCATTGCATTTTAATTTCCATTTCCCTTCTTACTAAAGATATTGCACAGTTCTTCATATATTTAATTGGCTGCTTGAATGTGCTCTTTGATGGATTGCCTGCTCAACGTTTTTATTCATTTTTCTATCAGGTTGTTTCTCTTTTTCTTATCTTTGTAGGAGTTCTTTGTATATTCTGGATATTAATCCTTTATTGACTATATGTGTTGCTAATAACTTTTCTAAGTTTGTGGATGGTCATTTCACGGTCCATAATAATGCCTTTTGATGAACAGAAGCTCTTAATTTTCATGCTTAGTAATCATTTTGTAATGAAATCTAGTGTCTTTATAAAGTCCCTGTTCCAAGATTGTATGGTCTTCTGTAGTTTTTTTCTAAAAGATTCAAAAAGTTTTTCCTACTCATTTAAAGCTGTAATCCATCTGGAGTTAATTATTTTGATTTTTTCCAGCAACCTTACCAAATAAAATAAACCGCCTTAGTAACTTTAATAATTTATCTGTAGATTCTTCTATGTATAAAATTATATCTTATATAAATAATGGTGTGGATTTTTCTAATTCTTATATCTTTTATTTTTCCTGTCCTATTGCAGTTAGGACCTCTGAGTAAAAGTAATGGTAATAGACATCTTTATATTGTGTCTTATTTTAAAGGGAGCTGTGTTATTGATGAACAATTGATAGAATGTTTGTTATAGGGTTTTTTTAGGAAATATACTTTATCATAACAAAAAAAGTTCCTTCTATTTTTGGCTTGCTATGATACTTTATCATAAATGGTTGTTGAATTTCATCAACAAAATGTTTACATCATTTAAGATAACTATAAATATTTTCTCTCATTGTTTTTTACTTGGTGAATTACATTATCAATTCCCAATTTTGAGTAAAATCTTCATTTCTGATATGCTTATGATACATATATTTTTTACATATTGCTAGTGTTGGTACGCTAACATCTTAGGTATGAATTTTGCATATTTGCCCATGTCCATGTTTCTCTAGTGCTATTTTTATTTAGTTTTCATGTCAGGATTACATTATTCTCATATACTGAGTTAAAAGAGTATTTGCTATTAGATTCTCTGAGATTAGGTAAGATTGGAGTTATCCATTGCTTAATGTTTGATGGAACTTACTTGCAAAACACTGTGGAGCTGGTGTTTTCATTGTGGGGTGATTTTTAACTATTGATTTAATTTCTTTAATGATTAACTTATTTTTTATTTATTTTTAAATTCATTTTGGTAACTGTAGGGATTTGTCCATTTCACCTGTTTTCAAATATGTTGGCATAAGGTTGTATCTATTCTCTATTTCATTGATTTCTGCTACTTTATAATTTCCTTTCTTTCTTTGAGCTTATTCTTTTTTGTTGTTTGGTCTGGATTGGATACTTTTATTTTAAACTTTTCTTCTTTTTATATAAAAGTTTAAGGTTATAATTTCCTTCAAACTACTGCTTAGTTGCATCTGTAAGTTTTGATACCTTTTATTTTCATTATTGTTACATGTTCAAAGTATTTTCTAATTTCCATTTTGATTCCTTCTTTGACCCATACATGTTTTTAGAAGTGTGTCTTTAAATTTTCAAACCTAGGAGGAGATGGTTATTTCTTATTTTTGCTTTTAGTTACCTCTTCAACATTGATTATTAATTATAATACATTGTGGTCAGAGAATTGACCTGTAAGATACTGCTTTTTTGATATTTGTGGAGACTTGCTATGTGGTCTAGTAGTGTATATCACTTTTTATAAATATTTTGTGTGTGCTTCAAAATCATATACCTTCTCCATTATGAGCACATGTTCTATGTATGTCCATTAGATCAAATCTACCTATTAACCATGTCTGTGTGTGTCTTAGGAGGGGGGGGTGGAGGGAAGGAAGGAGGGAGGGAAGGAGATGTGGGTTTGATCATTTCTCATAGCTCTTCCAATTTGGGGTATATTTTGAAGCTATCTTATTGGAGGTCTCCATGTTTAGAACAGTTATATCTTCCTGGTGAATTGAACCTTTATGAATGTTTAATGACTCTCTTTATCTGTAATAATGATTTTTGCCTTAAAAATCTATCTTATCTGGGGGCTTCCCTGGTGGCGCAGTGGTTGAGAATCTGCCTGCCAGTGCAGGGGACACGGGTTCGAGCCCTGGTCTGGGAGGATCCCACATGCCGCGGAGCGGCTGGGCCCGTGCGCCACGGCTACTGAGCCTGCGCGTCTGGAGCCTGTGCTCCGCAACAAGAGAGGCCACCGCAGTGAGAGGCCCGCACACCGCAATGAAGAGTGGTCCCCGCTTGCCGCAACTGGAGAAAGCCCTCGCACAGAAACGAAGCCCCAACACAGCCAAAAATAAATAAATTAATTTAAAAAAAAAAAAAGAAAAGAAAAAATAGTCTTAAAAAAAAAAAAAAAAAAATCTATCTTATCTGGTTTTAATGTAGCTACACCAGCATGGCACGATGTTTTTCCTCCTTTTACTTTTAACCTGTCTTAATCCTTATGTTTTCGGTTCATCTCTTATAAGCAGCATATGGCTTTTTAAAAAATCTGTGTTAATGATCTTTACCTTTTAATGAAGATTTTTAGCCCATTTTAAATGACATATTTGGATTTATTTCTACCATCTTAATTTGCATTTGTTTGTCCCCCCTTTTCCAGATTCCTTTCTAACATCGTTTTAAATTGATCAGATTCTTCCACTCCTCATTCCTTTTTCCCCTCTTCTGATGTTTTAGAAATTATATATATTTTTCTCTTCTTTTAGTGTTGATCCTAGAACTTTTAACATGAATATTTTAAAATGTGTAGAGTTAATCAGTATCTTTAACCTCCTGATCAATACAAGGCCCCTGGAATGCTTTAACTTCTGTTCTCTCCACCTCCCAAATGATATGCTACATTTGTCTAGGACTTTAGTTCTATTTCAGTTTCTTGTTTGTTTGTTTGTTTTAAGTCAGTTGTTATTAGAGTCAACCCTCCGTATCCACAGATTCTGCATCCATGATTCAATCAACTGCTGATAGAAAATATTTGGGGAAAAAAAAGAATTCCAGAAAGTTACAAAAATCAAAATTTCTTTGCCCTGTGCACCAGCAACTATTTACATCGCATTTACATTGAATTAGGCATTATCAGTAATCTAGAGATGATTTACAGTGTATGGGAGGATGTGCATAGGTTATAAGCAAACACTATTACCATTTTATATAAGGGACTTGAGCATTTGCAGATTTGGGTACCTGTGGGGGTCCTGGAACCAAAACCCCACAGTCGTCCCCAAGGGACGACTCTATTGTATTGTCTGGTCAATACCTGATTACATTTTCTTTGCTTATCATTTTTTTTCTTGCATCTGAGACCTTTCTTTTTGTTTCTGTTTTTCATTTTTATTTTACATTGGAGTATAGTAGATTTACAATGTTGTTAGTTTCAGGTGTACAGCAAAGTGATTCAGTTATACATACACATATATCTATTCTTTTTCAGATTCTTTTCCCATGTAGGTTATTACAGAGTACTGAGTAAAGTTCCCTATGCTGTACAGCAGGTCCTTGTTGATTATCTATTTTATATATAGTAGTGTGTATATGTTAATCCCAGCCTCCTAATTTATCTCTCCCCTCCACCTTTCCTCTTTTGTAACCATAAGTTTGTTTTCTAAGTCAGACCTTTCTTTTTGGATCATTTTCTTTTTTTTCCTGAAAAATATTCTTAAGAAGTTCCTATAGATGAGTATCTGCTTTTAATTAAAGTCTTGAATTTGTCTGAAAATATATTTATTTTGCCTTCATTCTTAGACAATAGTATTGTAGTTTGACAGTTTTTTTTTTCTCTTTCACTTTGAGAATATTGTTCCACCTTCACCTGTGTAATCGGTTTTATCTTAATTGCTACTTCTCCTTAGGTAATGTGTTTCCTTTCTACTCCTTTTTTTTTTTTTTTTTGTATTGTCTGTGATGACTATGATACATCTAGATTTGCATTTCTTTTTATTTATCCTCCATGGGACTTGTTGGCTTTCTGAATCTGAAGATTGGTAACTTTCATCAAAACTAGAAAATTCTCAGCCATTTTCTATTCTGGGATTGGATCTTCCCCATTTTTCCTTTCACCCTGGAACTCCAGTTAGATTTATATTGGATCTTCTTACTATGTGCCATATTACCCAATCTCTCTTCCATATTTTCAATCTCTTCATCTCTCTCTGCTGGATTTTCTATCATATCTTTAGCTCCATCGTTCAATTCACTAATTTTTTTTACTTTTTTTTTTTTTTTTTTACAACTCAATTACATTGAGTTTTTTAATTTCAGGGATTATATTTTTCAGCTCTAGAAATTCTATTTGATGCATGCCAAAACCTGTCTGCTTCTTTTTGTTTTTGTTTTGTTTGTTTGTTTTTTGTGGTACGCGGGCCTCTCACTGTTGTGGCCTCTCCTGTTGCGGAGCACAGGCTCTGGATGCGCAGGCCCAGTGGCCATGGCTCACGGGCCTAGCCGCTCCACGGCATGTGGGATCCTCCCGGACCGGGGCACAAACCCGTGTCCCCTGCATCGGCAGGTGGACTCTCAACCACTGCGCCACCAGGGAAGCCCAAGTCTGCTTGGTTTTAATAATCCAGTCTTTCTTTCTAATATTTGTCAATTCCCTCTTTTATTATTTTATACATAGTTTACATTCTGTGCCTAATTATTGCAATATTTTCAGACTTTGCCGTTCAGATTCTATAGGATGTTTTTTTCTGTTGTCTCTTTATGGTGGATTGTTTCTTTTGTGTTTAATGATTTTTTTTTTATTGTGAACCTATGTTCCTTAAAACCTTATCTGTGGGAATTCTTTGTGGCCTGGGTTTAAAGTATGTTCTTCCAAAAAGGGTTTGTATTTTCTTCTAGTAGGCACAATTGGGCATTTGAAACTAAATTTAGCTTAAGGTCTTTTGGTCCACACAGTAGAATTCTGGCCTCATACCCACAAGACTTCAGGCTTGTGGTTAAAAATTCTCAAGGGAGGCTTTTCTTGTCTCCAGTTCCATCTGGAGCTGAGGTCAAGGCTGGCTTTTATCCCCATTGTCTGCCTGTGAGGGGCAGTTATTTTTCCCTAGGATCTCATTGAAGGCATCATCATTCAAGGGTCCCAGCTTTTTATGTGGCATTTTTACATTTATACGTTCCTAGTGGCCTGTTTGGTGATTTTAGGTTATGAGCTTCTACTTGAATGTTTGATTAAACTTGATATACAGGAATCCTGGTGACCTCAGTGTGGCTTACTTTCTTTAAGAGAGCATTTGCTTTTAAAACTTCTGCTGGTAGCCTGGGGACCAATGCATCCAAGGCCACTTTAACCCCCTCAAGGGGCCACAGAAACCCGGGAGCTGCCAAAATCAATCCTCCTGCCGCTCCCTCCCCCTAAGATTGGGCTCTTGTCCCAGGGCTAGAGGAGGCATTTGCTTCATGAAAACCCTGCCTTTCTTGGTTGCCTACTGCTCACATTTCAGATTCTGTCCCGTTTTTTTTTAGATTTTCGTCTGTGTGTGTGTGTGAAGTTCTTTTGGTACGTGTGCATTTATGTAGAGCTCTAAGAGTCCCCTTATTTTCCAGGGAACCCAGCAACGACTCAGAAATATGTTGCTGCCCTTTATCCAGCATCTTTTGTATGATAGTTGGAAGAATGCCTTCTAAATATCTCCTCTGCCAACTGGCTGGAAATGGAAGCTTCAGGTCATCTCTTGTCCTCTGTGTCTTTCTACCTACAGTCGGTTTTGGAGAGAAGCGCCGCACTTCGAGTGCTGCTTCTATAATCCCATTAATTGAACCTTCTTCTTTTCACAGTTAGCAAAAGACCAGTGTTCTCAAGTAAATCCCTAAGGAGGACAACTTCACCCTCAGTGCTAGCTAGGTTTAAAACCGCCAGCTCCAGACAGAACCCTAGTACACAAGTGAAAGGTGGAGACAACACTGATGAGATCAATACTGATGATACGATAATGGAACAAATCATGAACCCGTAAAAAAACCCAGCAAAATGGCCATGTCTGATCAGAAGCTATACCTTAACTTGTTAGTTGCAAGCGTTGCTCATTGTCGGCCTGAACTAATGTGATGTCTCACCTTTTATGTTCAGTATTTCCTGCGCCCCCCCCGCCCCCGCCGATTTGACGAGAGAATGAATACCAGGTTTTTATTTGAGATGAATAGCGTGTGGTTCTGTGGCATCCTAGTAGAATCAGGTGGCTTTAATTTATGCTCACATGAGTGTTGTGAGTACTGTTACATAGAAACTCAGCTAAAACTGAAAAATGGCAGGCATTTCAGATGTATCGAGTGTTCATTTTAATGAATGATTTTTAAGGAGGTGGTTAGAAATCCCCCTTCCAACATGTCCAGGATGCCTGGTTTCTTCTTTTAAAGTAGTTGGTTCCCCGGAATGACAGCCCCTGCAGCAGGAGGTCTCTGACGCCAAGTCAGTGCAGCCAGCATGTCCCACCATGAACAACATTGCATCGAGTGATTAATAATTGAAGGAGCTTGTTGCTTCCTGCTGAGTTTGTGTGTAATTTATGGATTATGAGCCCATGCTAAAATCTCAGGGAAAGCTAATTGTATCAATATCAAGTGTGAGAGAGGTGTATTTATATTTTAATTCTGACTCCTTGAAGTTACGTCTGTGTACCTGTTTTCGTCCAGAAATATTGTCCAATGGTAAGTTGTTTCCTGTCTTCATCACAGTAAGCTTGCTTCCTGGGGCGGACAGGGAGACATTTAAGTTTCCTGCCTGAGCCGTCTTTGAGAACTAGCAGGGCCACCTCGGATGAGTCACGGGGCTCCCTGAGTTTATTCTGTTTGTCTGTCTGTGAAGTGGTTGTGTGGGGCCAGCGCTGCAAGGTGTGGGTTGTGGAATCCCTGTTGACGTGCAGTATGTTTCCAGGAGGAACCAGAGACCCTGCACTACACAACCTTGAATTCATAAGCTAGGGAAGTGATTTGCTTCTCTCTTATCCTTCACTTCCTATGATGCCTTTAAGAAGAAGGTCTCAGTGTGATTCTGGTGTGTCTTGAGTGCTTCTCTCATGCTTATATCCTTGTTGTTGTTTTTTTAAGTATAGTTGATTCACAATGTTGTGTTAATTACTGCTGTACAGCAACGTGATTCAGTTATACTCATATATACATATTTTAAAATATTCTTTTCCATTATGGTTTATGCTTGCTTATATCCTTGAAAGAGAAAGAGAGAAAAAGAAGTTCTCAGGCTCAGAACCTTCCCTCTTATGATAGCATGTAACTGAAATGTACCGTTGCTTTCATTCTGGTGTATTTCTCCCACTCCTCTACCCTGCACCCCAAACATTTTACTTAAAAATATGTTTCACCTGTGGAAAAAAAAGAAAAAGAAGCACAATGAACACCATATATACCTTTCACCCAGATTCACTAAGAATTAGATTTTTGCAACACTTGCCTTTTTCTTACTCTTTTGCTCCCGGAATTCTCTCCCTCTCCTCTCCGTCTCCCTCTTCATACATGCTCAGAGAGGTATCAAATTCTGCTTAACTGTGGTAGTGAAGTGAATCATAAGGCCCATGTTGTTAAAAAAAAAAAAAAAAAAAGGATTCAGAACTGAATTGATTTTCTAAAAGCCAACCATAGCCCAGTCAACTCATCCAAGTATAGTTGGGTTCATTCAGAACCCTTTTAGGTTAGTTCAGTAGACTAATTTTGTGGGGATTTCACAGGAGTTACCTGCAACAGCAGCAATCCTGAGAACCATTGTACGGGACTTTCATTTTCATTCACTTTAATACCTCTTCATAGCTACCTGTACAATTCATTACATTTACCCAGTTTCACGTTTGGTAGTACCTCACAGGAATCTTTCCCTGGCCACTTTTGTGCATCCAAGACATAGCCAAAAAACAGGAAGTCTGCAGAAAACATATGGCAGAGACCATACCCCAAAGCACAGGGGCTGTCTGTACAGGCAAGCCCGTGAGGAATTTCTGTCTCCGAGCCTCTTGCCTCTTACTTATGCTGCATTCCCATCAGCCTGCTGACCTGGCCTAGGAAGAAAATGGGACTGCTTGGGGCAGCAGGGAGAGCTCTGGGCAGGCAGACAGCAAGAGAGGGGACCATGTCAGAATTCTCAGGCACCCCTAAGAGCCGTCTTCTGTGCTTGGAGCTTTTCATTTTATTGTCACATAGCCCCATAAGGCAGATGAGGAGCCTGTAGAGGGTCTCACTAATAAACAGTGCTGGGATGCGAACCCCAAAGTCTGTCTGTCTTGAAAGGCAGGCTGTTTCTATAAGGACTTTGGGGAGGGGGTGTCGATCTGGGATCACAGAGTGCAAGACAGATGCTGGGACCCTTCTGGAGCCTGCTAGGACTTTATCATACAAATGCACACATTGTAATTGTCACGGTTTATCGTGATGATCTTAAGGCCTCTGGCAAGGATGGAATTTTGATAATGGCCCCCATGAATTTTGCTGGTGCACATGACGGGGGCGGGGTGTTCCTCACCACCAGCTTAAATTTAACGGAGCACCGGAAGGAAGGAGATGCCTGCTACACCATTTACACCAAGGACTCTCCTCGCCTCTTCCTTTCTCTTTGGCCTGCAGCAGGATCTCCCTGAGCCTCGAGGCCCACAGGGGTGGCAGGAGAGAAAGGGAAAGGGCTCCAGACTGACTCTCATGGGGGGGCCCACCCCATAGCCTTTCTGCCAGGGCCGCTTCCTCGGGGAGTGTCTGGGAAGGCGTGCTGGTGGAGACCCACAGCCATCTCCCCAGAGTTCCTACTCTCTGCCAAACAATCCCATCTGCTCCGACACTTGCTCAGTGTATGTGTTGTGGGTCCACTCCGTGCCTGGCACAGTGTTAGCCCCTGAGGACAGATCAATGACTGGGCCCTGCCTTGTGGTGCTAACTCTTTAGTGGGAACCACCGACACTGGGCATCACCACACGATCATAGTGATGGTGGGAAGTGCTGTCTATGGAGGGAACGTAGGGTGCTTACAGTTGGGGCTGTGTAGGAAGGAAAAGTGTGCCCATCTTCCCAAGATCTAGAAATATATTACCTGTGGATGAGTCTGCAGGAAATGGGGCCAACATGGTACAGTGGAACATTCTCCTCCCTGCCCAGAGCCTCCGGCCCTCACATCCAAGGCCAGGTTCCATGTCTTCCACAAACCTTGTGCCCTCCCTCTGCCCCCTCCAGCTGTAAGTAACACCCCCCCCACCTGTGGGTCTTCACCTCTGATCACTGCCTCTTATGAACGCCTTCTGTGTGCCAGGCACCATCAGAACTACAGCTGCCGTGCAGACAGGATTGGTGCTCATTCCACAGAGTGTATGGCCGAACCAGGAATAAGCATCACAGTCCTTGCTGCTATGCCAGGCGCTGGTCCAGGTGCCGGCAGGCGTTCGTCCACATCCTCAGCCCAACAACCCCGTGGAGCAGGAGGCAGGTACTATACCCACTTTGCCAATAAGGAAGCACAAGGGAGGCCAGTTCACTGCTCAGCCGTACGGACACGATCACATGATCAGAGGTGTGATGGGTGCTACCGGGTTCCGATGGAAATACATAGCAGGTGACCTAGTTATAGGGAAATCAGGAAAGAGTGAGCGTCGGTCTGATGATGTTACAGAGAGCTCGAGCTTAAGACTTTGGTTCTCATCCCAACTCTGCTACTCATTAGCGATGTGGCTTTAAGTAAATTACCAGACATCTCCAGACCTCACTTCCAGCATCCTTAAAATAAGGATGCTAATATAACCACTTTATAGAGTTAAATGCAGTCATCTGTGCAGATGCAGCAGGGCGCCTGGCAGGTGGTAAGTTTAGTAGATGGTGGCTTACTGCTCTCTCGTCTGTGATCTAACCATGGCTTGCTTCTCTGTTCATCTGTGCACATCTTTGTGACAGTCTGGATTTGATTCCACCTCGGATGCCTCCCCCCGGGACCCTCCCTAAGGCCGTGCATTTATATTAGGTGTGCAGTGAATATTTGTGGAATGAATGAATGAGGGAAGGGACGCAGGAGTGAGTAGCTGTCACCACATGGCAGGTACCTCTTTTTCGTGAACATCAGATTTAGTCTTCTAACAAAAGGCTCCTACCAGAGCCGCTTTAGAACAGAGCAGGCTTTTTTCTCTGAAGTAACCCAGCCAGCATCGCCCGGTGGTGTCTCCTCCGCGGTGTTGATGGGTATGTGAAACCAAGCAGCACAGCTTGATTTTTATGGTTTAATAGAAGAGATGGCGCTTCCACCGCCGTCACTTCAAAAGAGTGTTGTTTTGATGTCTCAGCTGCACAACTTGAGTGAAAATGTCAATGATAGCAGATAAGCAGGGAAGACGGAGGTGTCAGGATTTAGGACCCTGTCTTCAAAGCAGACCCACCTGTTGGCACATCGCCGGATTGGATGGCAAAGCGTCTGCTGTGGCAACTCAGTGGGCTGCTGGGTGTCTCGTCGCAGGGGTTTAATCCGTGTCCTCTCTTGTCTCCCGTTCCCCGCCCCTCTCCCCACCGCTGTCCCCGCCCCGCAGGAATGGCCTCACCAGCTGCCGGATGCGGACTGAGAGCGAGCCGTCGTGTGGCTCCCCGGTGGTCAGTGGAGACCCCAAGGAGGATCACAACTACAGCAGTGCCAAGTCCTCCAACGCCAGGAGCACCTCGCCCGCCAGCGACTCCGTCTCCTCCTCCTCGGCCGACGACCACTACGAGTTTGCCACCAAGGGGAGCCAGGAGGGCAGCGAGGGCAGCGAGGGCAGCTTCCAGAGCCACGAGAGCCACAGCGAGGCGGAGGAGGATGACAGGAAACGCAGCCCGAAGGAGGCCAAGGATGCTCTGGGGGACAGCGGCTACGCGTCCCAGCACAAGAAGCGCCAGCACCTCGCCAAGGCAAGGAAGGTCCCCAGCGACACGCTGCCCCTCAAAAAGAGACGCACGGAAAAGCCCCCCGAAAGCGATGACGAGGAGATGAAAGAGGCGGCGGGGTCGCTCCTGCACTTGGCGGGGATTCGGTCCTGTTTGAATAACATCACCAATCGGACGGCAAAGGGGCAGAAAGAACAAAAGGAAACCACAAAAAATTAAAAACAAGTCACTGATTTGTTTTGAACTTACGGCCATTTGGTTTCAGCATGTCAGGAGATTTCTAATGATTTGTGGCAATATCAGCAATTTATTATTCTTTTTTCTTTTTTCTTTTTTTTTTTTTTTTGGTTTGGTTTTCTTTCTTTCTTTCTTTTTTTTTAATTTGCCCCCCTCCTTTGTTTTGGACCCTTAAGAATTTTATGTTTAAAGGAGATTGAAGCCATAGAACTCATATTGACACTCAGCTGTTTTACAAAAGCTTTTCATTACCTGAAGACAAAACCGAAAAAGCCAAAATTACCATTGCTTCCTCCAGCTTGTCAGAAACCCGTGGCTGAATCCACAGGGATGGCAACGATAATGCCACGGGGATACACATCTGGCGCTTAGAAGGCACGTGTGCAAAGTAACCATCGATCAGGCCCAACCTTTAGGTTTAAAAGGTCAGGATGTGCACCCAGTCGGGTTTGCTGAGTGAATGCACATAAGGCAACCGAGGAGAAGGAAGGACCCCTGGTCCCCCTAGGAGCAGACCCAAGCTCGTGGCGCTGGGCATCAAACTGTGCCAGGAAAACCCTTGGCATTGCCCCAAGCGTGCGACGCAGGGGTGGGGAGGCGGTCACCAGTCCTCTGTGCTTCTTAACCGTGAAGCCTAGTAGCATCTTCCGGGGTGGACACTGGACCATTCATGTTCAACAGGTGTCAGTGACTCATGAGAAGAAACTGGGTCAGTTTTTAGTGATGTTGCTAATCATTGAATTCTGTTCTACATTAAATGAAGAGAAGGTTCCACAAGCCATAAGCCTGAAGGTTGGTCCTGCACACATGCGCATGCACACACACACACAGACACACCACACACACACACACACAGGAGAGAAAAAGAAAAAACTGATGCAAAAAACAAGCTATGTCTTCTTAACTGCCCAAGTGAGAATCAAGTTCCAAAAAATTACAGTAGCTGTTAACAAAGGAAATCATGGTACAAATCTTTTTCTGTCTGTCAAAACCATTTGATCCAAGTGAAAACAAAACAAAACAAAAAGCTACAGAACCTGCCATTAGTATTGTGGTGTATTTTTAAAAGATGCAAGGCACATTGATGGACAAACTAAAGTAAAACATGGCAAAAAAGAAAGGAAAACAAATTCCTATACTGCCCTCAAAATGGAGTTTGCAATTAATGTCAGTCAAGATTCATCTTTGCGAAAATCAATGATTTCCACATTCAGCCAGTGTAGCCAGCAGAAATTTCTGATCCACAATGCATGGAATTCCTTTGAAAAAAGAAAAAAAAAGAAAAAAAATCACAAAAACACAAACTTTTTTTATTCAAAAATAAAGTTCTTGTAAGGTAAACAATGTATTTAGCATGAAGCATGAATTATTTTCATATAAATATAGAAAATAGAGAAAAGGCTATGCCTCTAATTTTTAAGCCCTTAGGCTTAGAGGTTCTTTTGGTTTTCTTCTTTTTTTCCTTTTATTTTCCTTTCCTTTAATTTTTTTCGTTGTTTTTTCCCCCCTTTTTTCCAGTTATTTTGTTTTTGTTTTTTGAAGCAGGTGTTTAAGGTTTAACCTTCTTCAGGGACAAATTCTGACTGTTGGGGAGCTTACTCTGCAATACAAAATCTCTTCATGTTCTAGTAGGGCCTGGATGGTGGAGCTCTGCACTGCCTTGTCTGCACTTCAGCCCCGACCCCCTCTGATTCTCTGTTGAAAAGTGTGTCCTTTCTCTTTGTCTGTACATGTTTACCATGACGCAATAATTTGAGGGCAAACTTAGTAGTGAGTGTGTATGATAGAATCAAGAGAATTATGGGACGCTGACTTGAGAAAACCATGACCATGATTTGGTTTCGAGGAAAAAGGCAGTGAATAATTATGCAAATTCACCAGGAGAAGGGGAAACACACTAATGGGCCTTATTGGATGAGGGTGTGAGTTAGGGTACACGTGAAGGAGGAAGTGACGCGGGTGTTGGAAGGACCAGCCCCAGATGTTTTCCCGTGACGCCATCTCATGGTGGGAAGGAGGGGCTGGCCGTCTCTACCACCTGGGCACGCGAACCAGCCTGGAATGAAGCCCACCTAGATTGTGAGCGCTGAATCTAGACAACCAGATGATGCCACGCAGACCAGAAACTCCTGTTATCTTTGCCTAAAAGAAATGATTTGGGGAGATCCAGAGAACCCTCTAAAAGAATTTGATCTTCCACCCACATGGAAGGGAATTTTAAAACATGAACAAAAATGCCCACTCCCATGGCTCAAGATATGGTGAGGGAGAGGGAGGGAACTGGGGTGATCTTGATTTTTAAGATAGGACAGGGTGGGCCATTGTGGAGCCCATCTGCCAGCACCAGGCACTGTCAGAAGCTCCATCAGCCAGGACGGTGGAAATTAACTGGTGCATTATCTTCCTCTGGGTTGCTGATGAGAGAACCTGAGGGGGAAAAAAAAAAAGATCTACACCCCTACACAGGTCAGATTCATTACCTGAACCTGAAAACTTGCAGCGTACTTGTTCAGGGTGTCGATGGGAATAAGGATGTCTTTTTGAAGTGCTCCGTTCCCTCTGTCTCCCCAAACATCTGACACCCCGAAAGCCATCCACAGCTGTGGAACCTGGGCGACACTTTTTGTGTTGTCACCTGACTGAGCCCACCTCAGTCTCCCACGCTCACCCCACCCCCAAGGTCAAATTCAGACTTCCCTCCTGAAAGACCGAGGTAAACATCCAGGACTGTTTCTGGCAGGGGATTTCTTCCACTTCAAACCCCACCGTGGGCTGTCTCCCCTCATTTCCTTTTTCTAAAGGAGCAAAGGCCTCTTTTAGAAAATAATAAAATGCAATGTGTGTGATTTACTTTTCTGATCTCTTTGAGAAATAGATAAATATCTTATAAAAGTGTGTTCTTAACTCCAGAACCACTCTTTTTGCATAAATACCTCATCGGGCAGCTTTCTAAGTGTTATTTTTCCTGAGTCTCCCTCAGTCCCTACGTAGGAGCCGCTGGGAGACCTAGGGGAAACTTTAGTGAGGGTACTTTTTTCTATTTTTCTTCTGTTTTTGGAGGCATACACATTATGCATAACCAAAACAATGGCTCAATTGTGTTTAACTTTGTATTTTGATTGTTGAGAAAAAAAAAAGTATCGATGTGTATGTGGCCGTTTGTAGTGAATTCATTGCAGAATGAGGTTGTCCATGTCCTTGCCAAGCCAAGGGGCAGGAGGCACCCTCTCTCACCCCCTCCTCCAAGAGCAGTAGAGAATTTAAGCACAAGCCTATTTGTGAAAGAATATTTTGCTCAAGTGTAATCACTTTAGTCTTGGCATTTCTTCTCAAACGTCAGGTGTTCTTTTAGCTTCCAAACTAGCCTATGTATGCATTAGTCTGACAACAATTGCCTGAGCACCGTTCAAGGGGTTTGGTGTTTTTGCTTTCATTTCTCCTGCCGGGAGAAGTGGCGTTTCACGTGTCATTCCAGTATCTCACATACTTACGTGGGGCAGGGGGGAGGGGAAAATGGGGAACTATAGCAATATTTGAAGATGCTTTTGGAAAACAAACGTGAACACATCCGTCGGCACCATGACATCTACAGTTACTTGCTGTTGGTCCTCGGACACATTTAAGAGAAAGAGATCGTAAGCTCTTTTTTCTTAAATGATATACACGTAGACAGTTATTTTTATGCTTCTACCGTTGTCTTTTATCTTTACCTAGTATTATGTGGAAAAGGTTTGCATCATAGATTTTCCCCAGCCTTATGATATACCCTAAGCTCCTACTTCCCTTCCCCCTCTCTAAGCAGTATATATACGTTCAAGAGTTCTTTGGTAAAACTGTCTATCTGAAACTAAAATGAACCCAACCCACATCGAGATGGTGGTGTGAGAAAACCCTGGCCAAGACAACTGTAGCAGGTTTTAGTCTTGGGGCTGAGTTTTTAGAAGGCATGTGTGGGAGGCTTTTCCTAAGAGCTGATTTTCAGCGTGTCTAGCCCTTGCTAGGCATGGCTGTGAATACCACGGGGCCACTGGAGAAGGCCATCGCACTGAAAGGTGGTCTCACCTGGGACGGCTTCAGGCTGTGGGCTTTGTAGAGGGAAAACCGTCCGGATGGCTTTTGTGCCCAACTCAGTCCTGGGACGCGGCAGGACTGCTGGGCACCAAGCGCTACCAGTTCCTCCTTTCAGTGACCGCCACTCCACGTGTGTGGGCCCTTGGCCTCTGTCATCAAAGGGCTCTCGGAGGAGGAATCAGAGTTATGTACAAGTGACCTACATGGGAGGGTTTTCCATATGGGATTGGATTCAACTCAATGTGACTTCTCTTTCCCTTTTAAACTTGATTCAGGTTGGGACTCGTTTCTTTCTGGTGGATCACAGCTGCCCAGATGTTGCCTTTTTCTTTTTTATGTTTCTGTAGAGGAGTATTTTTCTTTCATCTTCAGGATTTTTTTTTTTTTGCCACCAAAAGAACGCATTTGAACTCCATGTCCCCTCTTGATTGTGACTTAACCAGTGTTGACAGTTAAATCCTTTGTGTCGTAGGTCCCAGCTCGAATACTATATCAAACACTGTTATGCACATAATGCAGCACTGTGATCTAATTTAAATAATACTTTTTTATTATTTATACTACTATATATAATATACATCAACACTTTTGCTATATAACCTAAGTGATAACCCTCTTTTTAGTTACCTGCTAAAACTCGGGACTTTGGTTTATATTGCAGTTAACACAGTTACAAAGTTGTAATGGTGTCTTTTTTTTCTTTTCTTTGTAACGGAATGTGTAAATCAAAGTATATACGTTGTGTGGTGTTCCCCCTTCTGGAATCCCATGAGGATTTACACATGGCATTCAGTGTTCTGTATAGTCCCGCCTGCCTTTGTGAATTCATCTGTCAACCCCTCTTCCTTTGAGAGAGAGCCAGTGATGGTGGTAAACTCCTGTTCTCTCTCTCTCTCCCCTACTGGTTATTCTTGAATTAAGCACAGACTCATCAGCTCCGTTGCTTTATCATGAATATAGCGTGTGACCTTGCAATTCTTCCACAGTTCAGCAAACAAGTGCTAGCTTCACTGACCAAAAATTAAGGAAGGAAAATCCGATTTTTAAAATGATCCATCTTTTAACAGCCGAAACCAATGTGTCTATGGTGCTGCATTTTGCTGTCTGTCCTACTTTTGAAATCAGACTTGGGTGAAAGATCACTTCTGACTTACTGTGACCATGCTCACAAGTACCCTTCCTGTTCGTTTTGTTAGTGTTGAAATCAAGACTATTTATTTGGAATAGATGCAACAGTGTTTTCCACTGTATTTCATTTGCAAAAGTTGAGAACAGCCTTCCCTACTTTTTGCAAAGAGTTAATGTTCCATATTGGATTCTCAAAGGCTTCGATATGGTGAGTCTATCAAACCTAGAAATTGTCTTTCATCCTTTCATGACTGTGGCCTGAGTTCCCAACCCCTCCCTTTTTTTTTTAGATGAAACTCTTAGCACAATTTCAGTTATTTAAACGTTCAGCATTTCTTGAGTATGTATGTTGAGACATCGACGCTCACAGCTGATTCAGTAACCAGTTTCCTGCTGTCATTCACACTCACTACTTATACTGCCATGGTAACAATGTGGAAGAAACAAGTATCCGTGTGTGTCTGGGAAGCATTATACACTTGTACATTTTTTGATACTCTGATTCTGTAACATTTCTGAGTTCTGCTTTTGTTTTACAGAAAAATAAGTAACAGTGATAAAGCAATCAGAAGACAAGAGGTTTACTCTCAATACTTAGGGTCATGTGACCTCTGGCCAATAGACCTTGATGGCCAAATTCATTTACTAGAGTAATAAGGTTTCAAAAGCCAATTTTTTTCGGTATTTTTTTTTTCTGTATGAAACTGCCAATATCATGAATAGAAAGGGAGAACCATAGAGGAGACAGTGATGTTCAGTTGCGTTTGTGTTACCTAGAGGAGCAGTGTGGAAGCAGGCACAATCCGCCTAAGTTTAGGGACCTGATGGTGTTGCTTTGGAGGCATCCATACTTGCATTTCGCATTCTTCATATGTAATCATATTGCCAAAGACAAACTATTTCATCATTTATTGTAAATAACACTTTTCCCCAGACCTACCATAAAGTTTCTGTGATGTATTGTCTTCCAGTTGCAATAAAAATTACTGAGTTGCATCAATTGAAGAAAAATGCCACGTGGTATTGTGTGCACTGCGTCTCCATATGCAAATGCTGAGCAGTAAAATCATTTATATTTCTTACCTGCACTAGGGTATGTGTTCTGTTTTTTACGGTCTGATGTTAGAGTCTCCACTGTACTTATCTGTGCCTATCCTCATGCATGCTGCTTTTTCAGTAGAAAATCACACACCTTTTGCAAATACACAGATTCACAGCCTAAGGGCGGGTGGAACCCGGGAGAATTCCAAGTCTGACCTGAAGAATTGTTGGACAGCAGGCCTCCTGCCACAAACCTTAGAGCTTGTGGTTAAGAAAGATTGTGCCTTTCATTTGGAAATTGTCAAACAATATACTAAAATTATACAATGGGGCTGGAGCCTGCCAGCCTATCCCAGGTCCCGAGGGCTTCTTAGGATAACTTTCCTAACCCTGAGACTCTGACCTTCCAGGATTTAATCCATCACCCCTCAAGGGCCACACACATGCCCTAAGAGGCACGAAGGAGCTGGTTGGGAGAGGAGTGGTTGGGACAAGTAATAGGTCCCAGGGCACCAGTCACCCTGCTGGAGGAGTAGAAGGGATGTTCTTTCAGAGTTCTGGTTCCTTTTGTGATGGTTGTTCTAGTGTACTATGACCATCTGTAGATCTCACAGTAGCAGCAGCAACACTCTTAGACCTGGTCTCCACCGATACCCTTCTGCTGGACCCCCATACTCACGAGTGTCTTCTAGGTGCCCAGGCTGTACCTCCTGTGGTCAAGGTGCTACTGCAAAATCACTTCTACTGGGCCTGCTGGAATGGATTCCCAGCAAGGCTTCTCAGAGTGGTCGCTCCAGGATACAGTATGTTTGCCAGGGTTGCAGCCATGTCCATTTGCACTGTTGGGATCACCTTCAAAGCTGTGGTGCTCCCTCCTCGTTGACAGATCTTCAGTATTTCAGGGGAATTGATTGGGAGGAATATCAGAAAGTCATTTGGGTCAAATCTGATGAATCGGGTAGTTGACCAAGTTGGGTATGACAATACCAAATATAAAGTGTGGCCACCCACCATAAAAAGCCCATATCAAACATATTTCATAAGTGATTCTCAAGGTGTCTGAAGACAAGACAGCCAGTTAGATTATCAGAAGATCTGAGGGAACTCTGTCAAGATGATAACACCTTCAAAATTCTGATCTGACCTCCGGGGGACATTGACCATTCCACAGAAGAGAGGGAAAACATCTGATAGTTGTTCGTTACCTGTAGTGAAGACCACAGTAGGGGGCCTCTGGGCTATAAGACGGTATAAATGGGAAAGGAGACAGGTGGAAAAGGTGGAATTGAAATTACTGCATGACAATAGAGTAAAACTGCCACCAAAGTCAAATTCACCGTATTAGGTATTGCACATTATTTTTGTTCTTTTCTAATTCAAGAAGCATTCCTTTAGCACCCACTCTATCCCAGTGACTGAAGGGCCACAGTGACAAGGTGAGCCAGTGTGGAAGGGACTTGAAAGCTAATGGAAGAGGAGCTGAGTTGCTGGGAAGGCATATGCTCAGGTGCTTTGATGATGCCCCAGAGGGGTTGGGGCCAGTCTTTCTGGAGCAGCGCTTCCCAAGGGTTAAGCAGTGGTGACCTTGTTGAAATAAGTTCAGAGTATTGTCAGGTGACTGATTTGAAAGGACAGCACTCGCATGTCTCTGAGCTGCTTCTACGTGTGTTCAAGCAGCTTTACTTCCTTACCTTGTATTCATGTGCCTCTCTGTGTCCTCTGCGCTCATCAAAATGGGGCCACAGCCTCCCTCTTCAACTCACTCTCCAGTTCCTCCAAAAGAAGTAAACAAAGGAATGACCAGTGTCTTCATTTTATTAAAAGCAGCCTGGTATAAATGCAAAGAAAGAGGACATCAAAAGTACTAATAAAGCTCACACTCATAAGTGACTTTTATTCCGTGGTTTAATAGCAGCATTTGCGATCTGTGCCGTGCATTTGGCTGCGGAACTGTATATCTAATGTTTCGTGTTTCCTTTGAGCAAACTACGAGATTCTGGACTCTGCCTTGAGGATGTAATTATGTGCTGGATAGATGCCTCATTTGCATATTTAAGTAAAATGCAAGCTGTCCTCTAATGTTTGGGTAATCTAGATGTGGGCTCTCTCTGCTACTTAAAAATTCTTCCTGGACAATTGAAAATGGAATATTTTCTGAAAAGATAAGACAACACTGTCTGCAGAGTTGTATGAATCCTCAGAGCAGTGAAACGACCCACCCACCACCCGCGCCCCAGTACCTCACGGACCACAAAGGCCATTTGGCGTGTTGATGCTGCCCTGGTGGGATGAGTGAAGGTGAGTGGTGCTGCTACCCTGACCAGTTTCTCTTCGCCTCTTGACTGCTCTGCCTGGTGAAAGGAAGTGTTCTGAACTAAGAAGTCACCATCCTTCTAGAAAGTTCTGAACAGATGAGGGCAATTTCAGAGGGAGTCTGGCATGACTAGGAGGCTTTTGTTTATCCCTTGAAAGCTCATGTCTGTCACCCTGCTTCTCAGATCCCCTAGGAATCAAATGGTCTTGTAAGTACACAAACATAAATGTGTTTTGACCATTTTAAAATCGATTGGGATACAAAACCAGGGGTTCAGGAACTTGGTAAGGACCGCTTTTTTTTTTTAACATCTTTATTGGAGTATAATTGCTTTACAATGGTGTGTTAGTTTCTGCTTTATAACGAAGTGAAGCAGCCGCATAGCACAGGGAGATCAGCTCGGTGCTTTGTGACCACCTAGAGGACCATTTTTTAAAAGACTCAAATATAAGTGAATAAATCAGCTTATTGAACATCCACCTCTTCCCTTTGTTTCGTGTCAATAAACCCAGAACAGTGCTTTAAATAATACTCAAACAACAGCATCTTGAGTTGCAATCATTCTGGGGCATTTTGGGATAAAGTTTCCTAATGTTTTATGTTACTCCATAGTAAAGTACTTACAGAACATATGGCTAAATCTCCTTCAAAATGCAGCAATTTATTTGAGAAGAATCAAGGAATTCTATTTTTTCTCATCTGTTACTCATCTCAAAACTGATTTCTAAAAATATGTAATATGGATGAAGCACTGTATGATGAGGGAAGTCTGAAAACAAAACAGTGGCTGATGTCTTAATCCTACTGGGATGTGGTTTCTTCATTAAATGGGTCCATTCTAGTCACATCATAAAACTGGAAGGGACATTGGGGACCGTTGAGTCCTAACACCCTGTTTTATAGACCTGGCAGCTGAAGCACAAAAAAGTTAAGGGATTTACCCAAGATGACACAGCTGTCTAATGGCAGACCTGGACTCAAGAGGAAATTTTCCTTCTTATCTTTTGCTATATCCATCTATTTGGTATATAATTATAATCATCACATCTCTAGAATTTCGTAGCTGACAATTCCCCACACATACACACTTAATATCATGTCCTATGCATTTTGCCTACAGCTGTAGTGAAAATGACTCTCTTTGTAAATGATATATAACACTCTATTGAGTAGGTGGCCTGTCATCTTCAACTGTTACCTTCCTTTTCATTGTTTAAATTGCTTACAGTTTCTTTCTATTTTAAGTAATACCACAATGAAGATCTTCAGGTAAGTGGCTATTTGCATAGTTTCAACTTGTCTTTTGGTTGGATAGCCTGTTGGACTATTGGAACAAAAGTATTATCAATGTTACAGCGCTTTATATACAGGCTTTCCAAAAGGCATCAGTGCCAACAGCAATGAATGAAAACCCCAATTTCATTGCACCCTTACCAACATTGGAATTTATTTTTCTCTTTAATTTTTGCTACCAGACAAAAGTAGTATTTTATTGCTGTTTTTTTAAAATTGAGGTTTAATTGACAATTAATTACTGTTTGAGTTTTCGTTTACTTACTAGCAAAGTTACATGATTTCCCATCATTTACTGGCCATTTATTTTCTTCTTTCTGAATCATCTGTGACTGACTCTTCAAGAGTTGAGGAAAAAGAAATGAGAGTCATAGTCTCTTTTCTAGCAGTGTTCCTGATTAGCCATTAAATGGTGCCATGATGACCAAACACATCAGCTGTCCCCAGATGGTTCTCTTTTCTTCAGACACTCTAATTGTCCTTATATTGAGACAAATTCCACCCCCTAAAACGTTTGGCTGAAGTTCCATGGACTAGCCTGGAAAGCCACAAAGATGCAAACCTAACTCATCTTCTACATGGCAACCATTTATATGTTTGAATAATTTCTTCCCAAAGTCTTTTCCAGAATAAATATTCCAAGTTCTGTCTATTCTTTCTCTCTTCTGGACATGTTCCAGTTTGTAGTCAGAACTGAGTACAGTTTGATGATGAGAAACTATCACTTTCTTCATTCTAGATCCTCTATTAATGTAACCAAAGGCTAAACTCTTTTTTTTTTTCAGAAGTCAGTATCACACCGCAGATTCACGTTGAACTTGCTATTAACTAAAACAACTAAGTCCCAGCTGTTAGTGTGCTTCTCCAGATGTTCATTTTGGATCAAAGTGCTGGACTTTATATTTATCTCTATTAAATGTCACCTCCTTAGATTTGGTCCATTGTTCAAGGCCAATTGAGATTAGCAGTGGGGTGGGGGTATGAGGGTCCATCGGAAAAACTTGCTTTCCCTCCAGGCGTCATTGGATCACAAATTTGAAAATGTCTTTTGTTTGCTGATTAGGACAAAGCTGGAGCCATGTAGCATGGTTCTGGAGACCCCCTTGTAAGTCAACTTTCATTTCAATCATCCCCCTTAGAGGGAAATCATTCAACTAGTTATATGTATACCTGGCTTTATGAAGATATATGAAGCCTACATGTCTCCATCCAGTCAAAAGTTTGTCAAGTACACCCTTGATCTCCAAGTATAAGTCCATAGTCTTCCTTTATAAAAAGGGAAATAAAGTCCTACTCTATGCTAATGTGAATTATGCAAATTTGAAATAAGGCAACGGAGAAAAATTGTTTCACTTAATGTACAAACCTTGAAATAATGTAAATCCTACTTTATTCCTATGGGGGGAATTAGTCTTGATTTATGCATATATTAAATAATGTGAGATTTTAAGGAATATACCCCTCATATGAAAAGCAGCCACAATTTATTCATCCACATCTTCATCCATCCGTTCACTTACTATATCTTAGCGAGCTCAAGTTGGCTTCCTTGCCAAGAGCTTACAAACCATTCTTGTAATAATCCGTCCCAGAATTTTGCCCAAGGACAGCATTGAGACTATAGATCTGAAGTTTGCAGACAGTCTCCTCCTGTTTACAATCAAGAAGTCTCAGCATAATGCTGAGTGGCATTTCTTCACTCCATGTGCAAGCCCATTTAGAGCACTGCCATATCTAGCCGGTAGTGAGTCTCTAAACATAGTCAAATGCATCTAAAATAATGGTCTTCCTCTTTAAAACAAAACTCAGAACTTGAGTTTGGTTACTTCTGGCACCTATTTCTTTTTAAATACTTGACACTATCCCGCATGGCATATATAGTTAAGCATCCAGAACTTCAGTAGTCTGAGAAGGCTACACCAAAACATGAAAGAATAGAGAAGAAATTAAAGAAGAAATAGATTAAGGAAATTTTAAAATAGATTCTCTCCTTCACAGTCATAGTCAACCCACCCGTGTTTTTCAGCAACTTTTTGCCAATCCTGATGGCTCTGGGAATGAAGACGAAAAATCTGGTTCCTACCTTCAAATATGATCACCTCTAAAAATGCAGCTGTATCAAGTAATGGGTATCTCACTGGCGGGTGGTATATTGTTCCCCAAACTTCTCAGTAGTGGGTGGCCTTTTCAAGACATAAAAACACTTGTTGTGAAGATCAATACAGCTTTTGTCTTCCTCTTCCTCTCATCTCTCCTCTTCTCACGTCTGTTGGCTGGTGAGGAATTAGATAAGAGCCTGTTTGCCATTTGCAGACATGGCCATCCCTCCCATGGGAGAATGATTTCTTACTGAATTGATACTTGCTACTGGTTACCAGCTCTATGATAAAATAATTGGGTGTGTCCTTCTCTTCCACACAATGCTTCAAGTTCTCGATTTATAAGCAAGCATTCAACCTCACCCTTCCCCCCTCCCTGCTTTCTCTCCCCACCACCTAGCCTTCATCACTCAAAATTGCTGTAAGAGCGAAGATTGGAGAATCCAAGCGGCACAGCATCCTCTTGCTTTATTTTAGTAATCCTGCCACCATTATGGGAGAACAAGGATGTGCAGAAAGATCCATGAAGCATTCAGTTGATTATCAGTCTAGTCCTCTCCCTGAAACTCTTACTCACTGAACATGGACCCACAGACCTGAGAAGTTTCAATGTGTTCAGCCTCCTGCCCCCAGGTGGACCATGGCAGCAAACTCCACCCAGAGCTCAGAGGGGGCATGCCATGCACACTGATTATCAGGGGCTCTAGTCACACAATACAAAAGCCATGACTTTTTGATGCTTAATCCTTTCTACTAGACCATTTCTTTCAGACTGAAAATGTCATCTAACCCATCCTGACCCATTGGCAGGGAAACTACTCAATATTTTCTCATCTTTATTGGCAATAACTAGCCCCTTCGGAGTGAAAAGTTCAAGCGCTAATTAAGAAAATTCAGAAGGAGGTTATACTCATGCTTAAGTTAACAGTCTTACACGTTGAGGATGGAGCTCATTTCATATATCTAAGAACTCATAACTTAATAATAACATAAACACGCTGCACATGAAATTGGTCCTTAGTGTTTACAAGGTGCTATCAAGAACGCAACCCACCCATCCCAAACCAACCTCTCTAAGAGCCCCCAAGTCATCCTGAATCCCTTCTGCTCTGGCAGCTCCTCCAGGGAATCCAGCACCATATTTCGTCAGTTGCACCTCAAACTCACCTTTGCTTGTTCCTTGTCCTCCACCTTCATGACCACCCTCCTGGTCAAGCTCCGTTGCTTCTCATCTGGATGTCAGCCATAACCATGAGCCTCCCCTGACCACACGTTCCCTCAGAGCCACGAGAATCATCTTTCCCAGTCACTTCTTTTGTTGTTGTTGTGCCTCACGACATGTGGGATCTTAGTTATCCCACCAGGGATCGAACCCGTGTCCCCTGCAGTGGAAGCGCCGAGTACTAACCACTGGACCGCCAGGGAAAGTCCCTCCCAGTCACTTCTGATTGTATCATCTGCTTCAGATCTTCACACTTGGCTTCATTGCCTGCAGGAGAATGGCCAAATCCCACAAGGTGGCCCTCCAAAAGGAGCCCCAGCCCAAATTTCCAACTTAATCTTGAGCCCCTCTACCCACGTGGACTGTGGCCACCCTCGATGACCCCAGCCTCCAAATTCCTCAGGTCTTTCCTGGCTTGGGCTTCCTCATATTCTTTCTCTCTCCCTGGAATGTATGTTCTCCCCCCTCCCTACCTCTTTCCTCCAGAAAAATCCCTGTCAATCCTTTAAGACCTAAGTCAAAGGATTCTCTCCCCATGTCCCCATAGCACCAAGTCCTGCCTGTATGGTGGCTTCCATCACACGAAAGTAAGATTCTTCATCTACCTGTCAGCTCCCTCCCCTAGAGGGGAGCTCCTTGGATGAAAGCAGGCATCAGATCTTGTTCTACGCTGAACCCCCAAGACAGTCACTGCAACTTGGATACTTTAAACATTTTTATTTAATTCAGTCTCATCCCATTTTATCTACTTGATGGTTCCAATGTCCCAGTGTTCTCAAAAGAACTTATAGGTTGGTAAATTCACTTGGCACATTCCATTCAAGGGAAATTTGGACCCGGAGTGAGAATAACTTCTCCCCACTTGAGACCACCAGAATAGCTGGAAGCTCTTATTTGCTGGTCTACAATGATCTGTACAGTATTTAAAATCAAAAGCTAAACTCTGTCATGATATTTTGCCATATGACGATCAATAAAACTGAGAACTCACTGACGTTCACCCAGTTTATTTTGTGAGAGTGTCTTACTCAGTGAGGCAGGAAATGAAGTTTTGATTCCATCTCTACCAGCTTTGGGAACGTCACTTAACTTGTCTAGGGTGGCCTTGTTCATCAGTTCTGATTGCTGGTTGGTGAATCAGCAACAGCTCCTGACAAAGTTCTTGGTGGTTGGCAAGATAAGAATAGTTGAATGATGGAGGGAATTTTTCAAAAAGTTCAAATTATTCCATTCAAAAGACTATCCTTTAGTCTAAGATTATATCTCTTCTGCTCTATTGGTGTTAGAATGTCCTGTCTTCTATAAAATTATGGTGATCATAGATGGAGATGTTAGTTTTTTGGGGTTTTTTTGCAGTACGCGGGCCTCTCACTGTTGTGGCCTCTCCCGTTGCAGAGCACAGGCTCCGGATGCACAGGCTCAGTGGCCATGGCTCACAGGCCCAGCCGCTCCACGGCATGTGGGATCTTCCCGGACCGGGGCACGAACCCGTGTCCCCTGCATCAGCAGGCGGACTCTTAGCCACTGCGCCACCAGGGAAGCCCGGAGATGTTAGTTTTTAATGTCCTCATTTGACTAAACCGATGGTTGGCAATGATATGTCAGTCCACCCAAATTTTCCTTTGATCCTGAGCCAGTGCTGCATCTCTGTCTCTTTTCCATAAGAAAGTTGCCTAATATTCATCCTCAGCCAAGCTGTGAAGCAAAGGTAGAATGAGTCTGTGGGAAAGTGGTTCTGTAGTCAATGTAGTCAGGGATCCAAAGCAGGTGTTGTGTCATTTCCAGACCAGAAATTGGGGTAAGGTATGTTCTTGGTCCTAGATCTGCAAATTAGATTACCATCTACATTTGAAAATTCTCTCCCCTGGGTCCCCTAAGACCTCCCATCCCCAAGAGTCTGCATGAGCTTAAAAAGGCTCATTTATTCATTCAGCGAACACATACTAGGACTCTAGGGTCAGATGCATGCTAGGTCCTGGGCATACAGAATGACTAAGACAAGATGCACGCCCATAGGAAGCTTGCAAGGCATTGCAATGTCGCAGTATAGTAAGATAGAATTCCCAAATGGGAAGCCACCTGTGTATCATTGCACCAAATCTCTCCAGGTGGGACACTGGGGTCCAGAGAGAGAAGAGTAAGCCCTTTCCCAGGGAGCTTCCATCTTCACATTTGGCTCCACCCATTTGAGAGTGATTCCATGTCACCTTAGACCCAACCTCCTTACCCAAGATCCAGACCTGTATGGCCAGACCACAAAGACCTCCAACTCAACACAGCCAAACCAGCACTGTTGACAGAGACCTCTAGCTACCCATCCAATGTCCATTCACCCTTCACCACTCACCAGCAGAACCGTGATTTCAATGGGAGTGGCTGTATGCCCATCTGAAAAGCTGTTATACGTTTCCCAGCTTCCCTTGCAGATTGAGGCCAGTGGGATGTAAGGGGAAGTATTGGGTGGGGCTTCTGGAAAACTCTTTAAAAGAGGACTAACACATCTCTTACCATTACTGATCCTCCTCCCCACCCTCCTTCCTACAACATGAAACTCCATTGTGAAAGCTGGAATTCTAATGTGATAGCTGGGAACTTCCCTGGTGGTCCAGTGGTAAAGAATCTGCCTTACAATGCAGGGGATGTGGGTTCAATTTCTGGTCAGGGAACTAAGATCCCACATACCGCAGGGCAAATAAGCCCATGAGCCACAACTACTGAGCTTGCACACCTCAGCTAGAGCTCGTGGGCCACAAACTACGGAGCCCACGTGCCTGGAGCCTGCGCGCCACAACTAGAGAGAGAAAACCTGCACACCACAACTAGGGAGAAACCCACGTACCACAATGAATATCCCGCGTACCACAACTAAGACCTGATGCAGCCATAAATAAATAAATAATAAATCTTTAAAAAAATAAATAATGTGATAGCCAGAGAGCAGAGGCCATTTGGTGACCATGAGGCAACTCTGAGATGACCTTGAAAATGAAAACCAAGTGCTAAGGATGGTGGAGAAGAAAGTTATAAGGAGCCTGGGACAACACTGACACCATGGAATTGCCATAGCAGCCCTGTACTCCCAACCTCCAGACTTCTTTTCCATGAGACAAAATAAAACCCAGTCTTCTTTAAAACATGATTGTTTCAGATCTGTTACTTGCAGCGAAACACAATTCCTAATGGATGCAGGACACACCATTATACATCTCCCAACTCTCCTCCTGACTCCTGTCCCACATCAGTCTTTCTTCCTGGATGCCCTGTTGTGTTCCCAACACTACAGTCCTTCCGTCAGCCACCTAAGGCCCGAGCTTAGGAGTCGGCAAACTACATCCCACGGGCCAATTGCAGCCTCCCTCTGTTTTTATAAATGAAGTTTTTGGGAGACACAGCCTTACCCATTCTTTTATACATTGTCTATGGCTGCTTTTGCACAATAACAGCAAAAATTGAGTGTTTGAGACAGAGACAAATGACTTACGATGTCTAAAATATTTACTATCCGGCCTTTTACAGAAAAAGTTTGCTGACCCCTGTATTACCCTGAAGCGGTCCACAATTTCTTTTAGCCCTTGCTTCCCACATTGTGTCAACAAGTCCTATCAATTCTGCCTCTCAGGTGTCTCTAAGTTCCATTCCAACTACAGTCATAACCTCTGTTCAGACCTTTGTCATCACTCCTTCGGACTTCTGTGGTGAGAGAATTTGTATAATTGGCGCCCACCAGCCCCCTTCCTCACTGTGTCAGTCAAGCCCAAGCAGGGAGAGACCCCGGGGGGAGCTGGCTGTGCTGGTGATGGAGGAGCTGAGGGGGCTGCTGGGCCCTCTGAGGGGGCAGTGGGGTGGCCCAGCAAGAGCAGAGAGCCGTCACCACCCCTGAATCGAGAGGGGCTGGCGAGAGGCAGGGTTACTAGAAAGCACAGCTGCACAGGCCTGTCTAGCTGGAAGGGGCCGTGGAGTCAAAGCCGTGGACAGACCACCTGGGCAGAGAAGTTTGGAAAGAAAAGCCCTTTCCTCCACCCACCTGTCACTGCTTCCCACTGGACAAACCCTGAGGGAAGCCAAGTGGCGTGAGAGCAGGAAATACAGCCTCCAGTGTCAGCCCTGCTGCAATGCCTAGCCAAGCTCAGCAGAGCCAAGCAGAAGAAGGTCAAGCAATGAAACTGGGGGCAACAGGCCCCGGGCCGCACTCTGGTCCTGCCCCTCTTGTCTGTCCCCTGCACTACAACAGGCAGGCTGACCATCCTGATCACCCCTCTGACACTTCACCTGCCTAAAATCCCCCCATGTACACTGAGCTCTGACTAAGGTCCGGATTCCAAGTATGGCATCTGAGCCCTGCACACCTGGCCCCTACCAGCCCCCAGCCTGATCTCCCGACCCCTCCCATGCCCACTCTGAGCTCCAGCTGCTGCTCGGTAAGTTGCAATTTCTAGAATGTCTCTTGGTGGCCCCTGTCCCTTTGCACAGACTGTCCTCTCTGCCTTTCTGGGATGGCCTCTCATCCTGCAAAACTCCCTTCCCCTGTCTTCTCTAGGCATTTAACTTCCATAGTCTCTGCAACCAAGGTATTTGTGGTTAAAATTCCTGTATTCTAGCGCTTGCCATGTTTCCTTGTAGCTACTGATTTCCATGTCTGTCTGTGCCATGTTCTGCTAAAGGACAAGCCTTTCACCCTGCACATTTCTTTATCCCCAGGATCTACCAAATCATCTGGCATGCAGTGGTCACTTGGTCAGTGTTTCTTGGATGGATGGACAGATGGATGGATGGATGGATGGATGGATGGACGGATGGATGGATGGATGGATGGACGGACGAACGGACGGATGGGTGGATGGATGGACGGACAGACAGGTGGGTGGGTGGATGGATGGATGGATGGACGGACGGACGGATGGATGGGTGGATGGATGGATGGCTGGATGGGTGGACGGGTGGATGGGTGGAGGAGCACATGTCACTGGGATCTTAGCCCAGATGCTCTGTGGGAGAGCCTTGCATGTGCTCTTCCAACTGCAGCAAGAAGCAGAATGAAGGCAAGCTGGAAATGCATTCAGGAGCCCTTGAGAACACCGTATCGCCTCCCGCCTAGGAGAGCTCCTGGGCGTGAGACCACCCTGCCTGGGGTTTCAGGGGGTAAATAGAGGATGCTTTGGCTTGGCTTGTCCTGACCACATCCATGGCCAGGTCCTCCACCTTCAGATGGTGCTGCCCCTGTGGCCAACAGGGTGAGGGGACCATTCCTTTCCCACGGAGCCCCAGACCCAGAAATGTCACATCTCGAAGGGCTCCTAGAGCATCCAGGCAAACAGGGCCAGTGGGAAAGGAACGGCCCCTCTCCCAGGTCCCATAGGATCACCCACCTCCCAGACCAGACCCGCCAGTCATCTCCTGCTGCCTGTGGGGGATGGGATGGAGGAGGGAGACATGGGCACCCATCCTTTGCCCTGGCCTCGGTTTCCTGCTTCTTTTACACTGTCTGGCCACACTGGAGCCCCCTTCCATGGGGGAAATCACATCACAAATGTCTCTGCACCGATGTTCTTGGCATCGCTAAGTCAGAATCCTCAAATCATCACTGGGGGGACAATCAACACTCTTGTCCGGCTTTTAATGACAATCAATTCTCTCTCTGCCTCTTTGCTAAGTGTCATTGAGAAGAATTGCATTGTGTGGACCTGGTCACAGGCCTTGAAGTTGCAGCTTCCTGCAGCTGATGAGAGTCAGGACATCTTGTTACTGCTCTGTTCTCAGTCACAAAGAACACTCTGCTGTACAATTAATGTTCTTACTGGTCTTTATTTAGTCAACATGGCAGCTCCACTAATCAGAAAAGAAAGTCAGCCCTTGTGCCCAGGCTCTAAAGGAAGGGCTGGGGCAACCTGGCCGCTGGCTGGCCTCTTTGCTGACCCTGAGCAAATGAGGTAAAGTGGCTGGTGTCAAGCCAGCTAGGTTTCCCATTCCAGCTCTGCTGTTTACCAGCTGTGTGACTTTGGGCAAATCGCTCACCCTCTCTGAGGCTCTGTTTCTGCATCCATAGAATGGAATGATAACAGTACCACCACGTAGGGCTGTTAAAAGGATTACATGAGATGATACATGACAAAGAGGATTAATATAGCATGTGTCACATCTAAGAGGCTCAAGAAGTGACTATTATTATTGCTATTATTATTATGTTATCATTAGGAATCCCAGAACTACACAGTCTAGCCTCTATATCTGTGCTAGCACTGACAAATATAAGAGCCACAAGCCATATGTGGCCACTCTAGAGCAGTTGAAATGTGGAATCTAAATTGAGATGTGCTCTAAGTACACTGGATTTCAAGGACTCAATATGAAAAAGAGGATGTAAAATATCTCATTAATATCTTATAAAATATTGATTACATTTTGCAGTAATATTTGGATATATTGTATTAAATAAAATATATTATTAAAATTCCTTGCACCTTTTTTTTAAGCGGCTATTACTAGAAAATTTTAAATTACACATGTGGCTCAGGTTCTATTTCTCTTGCACAGTGCTGTCCTATGCGTTGCTTTCAAAGAAGTCCTGTCAAATAGCCAAAAGTCATCAACAGTAACAACAACAAAAAGCAAGCGACGCACAAAAACCCTAGGAATTCCAATTTTTAATTTGTATCTCTTTAAAAAACAACAAAACAAGCAAAATATATGCGGCATTAATGCTTTTCATAACACCTTTCCTCTCCCCCCAATCTTCTTGCACCCAGTGCTGTTCTATAGCCTTTCATTTGCCATGTCCCTGCCCCCCAGTGCCACGTACACATGAGCGATCTCTCCACTTCAGCCCACAGGACGTTTGTTTTCTCTCCACCTGTTCCACCAGCTCTACTTCAGTGCCCTCTCTCTATGTCCTTCCACTCCTCCCCCCTCCTCTCAAGCCTTGCTTTTTCCTTTCTGTTCTCTGAATTAGCATCTCCAGGGAACTGGTCTCTGGATTTGGCAGCTGCTCCCAAGGGACAGGTGGGGCAGGCCAGACTACCATTAACTAAGGTCACAAAAGACTGATGGATAAACCATACTGTCAAAAGGTGAAATGAGGGCTTCCCTGGTGGTGCAGTGGTTGAGAGTCCGCCTGCCAATGCAGGGGACACGGGTTCGTGCCCCGGTCCGGGAAGATCCCACATGCCGTGGAGCGGCTGGGCCCGTGAGCCATGGCCGCTGAGCCTGCGCGTCCGGAGCCTGTGCTCCGCGGCGGGAGAGGCCACAGTGGTGAGAGGCCCGTGTACCGCACACACACAAAAAAAAAGGTGAATTGACAACAGAGTCGTTTTGGGGGTGGGGGGAGGGGGGAGACTGTATACTCCCTCTGCAGAGTCCAAAGAACCCCGACCCCAGATCCATATTGTAGATCGTGTATTAGGGTCCGTGAGAAAGTGAAGTAATGAATTTGATGAGCTCAAAACGAGAACCAAGAAGATCTTGAGAGAGATCTCATCCAAACCAAGGAAAGACCTGGTGGGCACTCTGGAGGCCAGGTTGCTAGAGTCCCCAGGTTTGCTGACTCTCCCTCTCGGCTGATGCTGGATAAACACAGACAGATTCTTGCTGTTTGGCTTTCTCTTTTTCCAGGCTCCAGGAGAAATCTTGCAGTTTCGATTATAAGGTTTCCCTCCAGCCTCGACATGAGACGTTCAGTTTGGTTTCAGCTCAGTAACATGTCAGCTTTTCCATCCAAGAGAACAGCCCGGTCCCTGTGACTTGATTTCAGGGTCACCCATGTCCTTGGCCACAGTTACGAAAATTCATATGTTGCAGTCCTAACTCCCAGCACTTCAGAATGTGACCTTGTTTGGACATAGGGTCATTGCAGATGGAATTCGTTAAGGTGAAGTCCTACTGGAGTAGGGTGGGCCCCTAATCCAATATGACTGGTGTCTTTATAAAAAAGGAAAACGTGGAGACAGACACAGAGGGAGAACACCATGCGGAGACTGGAGTTATGCTTCCATAAGCCAAGGAAGTACCAGAAGCTGGGGAGAGGCCTGGAGCACATCCTTCCTTAGAGCCTTCAGAGGGAGCATGGCCCTAGTGACACCTTGATCTTGAACTTCTAGCCTCTGAAATTGTGAGACAATACACTTCTGTTGTTTAAGTCACTGGTGCTTTGTAGCGGCAGCCCTAGGAAACCAACACAGCCATCAGCCACTTGGGCTGCCTCTTTACTGGTGGCCGATCTTGCTGCCATTGTGTGTAAACGCTTCCTAATTTCACTCTTGAAAAAAAACTTAATAAGTCTTTGGGGATTATCTGGCTATCACACATATGTACTAATCACATTATTATTATTATGAATAAAATCTTTTTAAATAAAACATTTAAATTCTTGGCTTTATTTATTATAAGATAGCTTCATAAATTCCTTTAAGGAAACCTTGCTTTATTGTGCAGTCATCTTGTTTTAAGAAGTGATATAAGAAACTGTCAATAAAAGGAACTCTTCTGTGTTTGAGAATGACATTTAGGGTATTGTTCTTTAAGTTACTCAAGGACCCCGGCCAAAACCCCCATGACGATAAAATCTTCTCAAAACTCAGAGCCAAGAATCAGTTGAGTGTTTGTTTATTCCCCCCACCATGAACTTGTAGACAATGAAATATACATGGTATATATTTTCCTTCACTTTTTTCAGACAGCAAGGAAGCTTGGGTTTCACTACTGTAACTTCCCTCAGACAAGGGTTTTTGGTACACATTTTCTCCTTTCTCTTTTTTACATTTTCCTCTTCTCTTATGCTTCATGATGGCTTGTTTTATTGTTCCTTTAGTATGAAAATAAACTACCTCAATTCCCTTTTGGAACCAAGCAAGATACGAATCAACAAATTGCAATTAAGATAAAAGACCCAAAGCAATGACGTTTGGGGAGCTGAGAAGGAGGGGTAATTATACCAGAAGCCTAGTCTTAAAACACCCAAACACAAGCAAAACAAAAACAAGAACACTCCTCAGCCACCTGACATGTACTGCAGGCATGTGGCAGAAGGTGGAGATGAATTCAAGAATGGAGGGGAATGTTCTCAGTAACCCATCAAGAGCTGCGAGCTGACGCGGGAGCCTGCTGCCCTACAACTTTTCTACAATTGTTTCATGTCTCTGCTAAATGTGGAACCAAGCAGTTCTGCAGCGACCCAATTTAATTATCTTACGTACTCCTTTCTGCATCTGGAATAAACAGCAAGCCTGCTCCAGGAGCTCTACAAGTAGCCAGCTTCCGTCCCCGGCATTCCGATTAACACCGTGTGCTGTGCCCATCTGGGACTGGTCTTGGGTCCCTGTGGGGAGGGGCCACCATGCCCAGTCCCTGGGGTCACAATGTTACCAGAAGCAGGGGGGCCAGGCCCAAGACAAAGGCCAGGCCGACAGGACTGTGTTCAGGGACCCTGGCCTGAATCCCACTCATCAGTGGAGGGTCTTTTAAAGCTGGCCCCCTATTTTGGAGCCCCAGAGTGACTGAGGGAGTGGGGAGGAACCCCCTAAGGAATTCTGGGGTCTGGACGGGCTAGGAGCAGCCCAGGGCCCCTGCTGGAGGGCGGCTCTGTCTGATGCCTCAGCTGTTCTCGGCATCTATACACATGGGCACAGATAGGCTTCCCTCCCAGAGACAGCAGGCAGGAACCTGGGCGGGGAGGACGTGTGATCAGGACAATCCCAGGATGTCATGAAGCTGTCTGTGTCCCCTGCCCGGGCCCCCTTAGCATGCAGGCTCCTGTCCCCGCCAACAGGGCCTCAAACAGCACAACGTCATTCCAGGGCTGGTCAGAAGGGCCCAGCAGCCCTCAGCCAATTCTGGATGGGAAATGGAGTTAAATATCCCAGCATTCTCAGCCTTCTGGTATGGGGTCATTCTAATGTGTGTGCTACACCTTTGCTACTCAAAGTGTGGTCCAGGGCCCAGCGGCATCCACATCGTTGGCAGCTTGTGAGCCATGCAGACTCTCGGGCTCCACCCCAAACGTCTGTATCAGAATCTGCATTTTTTTCAGGGTCCCAGGAGATCTGTGTGCTTCTTAAAGTTTGGAAAGCACTGTCCTTTGCTGTTTCAAAGTTCTCCCTAGGGATGAAGGCCTGGTTGCCCATAGAGTTTGCCTTCTCCATACCATACCTTTATGGTTTCCTACACTTTCATGTCTCACTCTCCCTGCCCCCACTGCTTCCTGGGACCCCCTCCCAAGTAAACTATGTTGTCTCCGGATCTGCTCTTGTTGGAACCAACCTAAGGCCCATGGCCTCTTTGGAACAAAATAATGGAAGTCCTGCAAATCCCAGTCGACCCCTTCCAAGCTGGGCAAGTGAAATGGGGAGAAACCTAGTATTTAGTTCTTAGAATGCCTGTGAGGATTAAATGAGATGGTTCTTGTGAAGAGTTTGCACAGTGGCTCGCACAGACTAGCCTTTTCATAAATGTTAGCCAATATTACTCTCGTGCTCCTTCTTCTGAAGCCTGCTCAGTCCCCTGTGCTCTGCGAGCCCCCAACATACAGGTCATGCAGGAAGATGACCAGAGCTTTGGACTTGAGATAGGAGAAAAGGGCTGGATTCAGCTGTACCACCAGCTAAGGAAAATGAACCTTAGTTTGCTCATCTGTGAAATGGGGATGTAAATACCAACCGCCCAGGGCTGTTGTAAAGAAATTAAATGACGTGTAGACTGCCTGTGGCCGTGAATCTGGTACGTGGTGGTGTTCGGCAAATGCTTGTTGAAGCAAAAGCAGGAGGGACAGCGTTCTGAACAATCTTCTGGGATAGAGGAAACTCTCCCTGCCCAGGGCACAAACCCAGCGTGACTCATTGCTCTTAAACCTCAGCATGGGCCTGATCCATTGCCCACTGGTGCAGCCCTGGCATAGGTCACCCTAGTGCCACCTTGGCCTGAGCAAGCAGGAAGAGTCCACAGTCAGAAAGACCTGGCTTCTTGCCACTCCAATAAGGCTCCATTCCTTGCACCGTGTCCAGCCAGGAAACAGTATTATTCCATGAGCCTGACCAGGCAGGGCCAGCAAGAACCACTAGGGCACTGCTGTTCTTTGTGAGTGGACTGGGCAGGACTCTTGGGTGGGCTTGACCAGAATGAGGGAAGGTGTGTTCTCGAGGGATCTCACCTACCCCAAACGATGGAGGAGGAATCTCCATGGAGAGAGAGAGGAGACACAGATCTGCTGCCCTAGAAATAGCTTTCAGCATCAGTTGGGCAGATTCACCATGAGAAGCTGTTTTCTTGGAGTGGGCTGCAAAATTAAAACAAGACCAGTCATGTTGTAGGCTGCTTTAATCTTACAAAAGTTTATGATTTATTAGCTTATTTTATCTTCACAACCACTTGTAAAACAGGCTGAGACAAAGGATCCCCTATTTGACAAGTGAGGGAAACTAAGGGCCAAAGAGGCCAATTGTCACCTCATTTGCTAGAGGAAAAAGCAGGAAGAGTCTCATGTTGTGGGTCCCAATCCTGTGAATTATCTGCTCCAGAAAATGGGCAATTTAAATGGCAAGAGGAGAGCATCTGCTTTAATTTTTAAAGATATTTTCAAAGTAAGGGGGAAAGTCTTTTATATTCACTCACACAGATGCCATTTCCAGTGCTCTTCATTCCTTTGTGTGAATATATATATTTCCATCTTGTCTCATTTTCCTTCTGCCCAAAGGACTTCCTTCCTTCCTTCCTTCCTTCCATCCTTCCTTCCTTTATTTTTTGGCTGAGCCGCACAGCTTGCAGGATTTTAGTTCCCTGACCAGGGATCGAACCTGGGCTCCGGCAGTGAGAGTGCCGAGCCCTAACCACTGAACTGTTAGGGAATTTCCAAAGGACTTCCTTTAACATTTCTTGTAGTGCAGGTCTGCTTGGAATAAATTCTTTCAGCTTTAGTATGTCAGCTTCTGCTTCTTGAAAGATACTTCTGCTGGGTATAGAATTCTAGGTTGACAGGGTTTTTTTTTTCCTTCACTATTTTAAAAATATATCTCCGTGGTCTCCTGACTTACATTATTTCTGGTGAGAAAACTATGGTCATCCTTATCTTTCTTCCTCTGTATGTAGTGTGTACTTTTTTCCTTTGGCTGCTTTTAAGGTTTTCTATTTATCACTGGTTCTAAACAATTCCATTTTTGTTTGCATTGGTATAGTTTTCTTCATGTTTCTTGTGCTTGGGAGTCACTGAGCTTCTTGGATGTATGAGTTTATACTTTTCTTCAAATTTGGAAAAAATTTTAGTCATCATTTCTTCAAATATTTCTTTCCATTCCTCCCACCCTCCTTCAGAGACTTCAATTACATGCATATTACACTGCTTGAAATTGTTCCATTGATGACTGATGCTCTGCTGGTTTTTTCCCATTTGTTTTTTTTTTCTGTTTCATTTTTGATGATTTCTATTGCTATGACTTCAAGTTTATTAATATCTTACTCTGCAGTGTTTCATCTGTTGTAACTCTCACCCAGTATATTTCTTATTGCTGACATTGTATTTTTCATTTCTTGTAGCTCTATTTGGGTCTTTTTTTTTTTCTATCTTCTGTGTCTCTCCTTGGTATGCTCATGCTTTCCTCTACCTTCTTAAACATATGAAATACAGTTTAAATGACTGTTTTAATGTCCTTGTTTACTAATTACATCATCTGTGTCATGTCTGTTTCTATTGAATTATTTTTCAACTCATTTTGGGTCATATATATTTTCCTGCTTCTTTACATGCCTAGTAATTTCTTTTAATTGAATGCCAGATGCTATGTTGTTGGGTGCAGGATATTTTTATGTCTCCTTAAATATTCTTGAACTTTGTTCTGGGATATAGTTAAGTTACTTTAATCCTTTTGAGTCTTGCTTTTAAGCTTTGTTAGGTGAGACCAGAACATGCTTTAGACTAGGGAAATTTTTTCCCACTACTGAAACAGGCCCCCTGAGCACCTCTATCTTCGCCCTGTGTGTTGTGACATTTTTTTCCATTCTGGCTCATGAGAACATGCACTACTTAGCCCTGAGTGAGCCGCATGGAGTGTTTGGTCTGCTCTGTTTGCTGGTTCTTTTTCCAGCCTCAGGTAGTCTCCTCACATCATACAATGATCAGCAGCCATTCAAGGAGAACCCCTGCAGGTCCCACTGCAGGTGCTCAACACTCCTTCTCTTTGTAGCTCTCTCCTCTCCATGCAGCTCTCTTCTCTCAGGTGTTCTGCCCTGTGAGTTCTAGAGGCTATAATAGCCTTGAATTCTCAACTCTGTCTCCCAACTCAGAAAGACCATCAGGCTCCGTTTGGGCTTCCCTCCCTGGCTGTACCTTGAAATTCATTCCCCTTATTTATTTCTCTTCTCTCAGAGATCATTTTCTGTACTGCCTATTGTCTAACATCTGAAAAGTGTTTTTTCATATGTTTTATCCACATTTTTAGTTAAGGAAGGAGAGCAAGTCCAATCCTTGTTACACTATCATAGCTGAAAGCATCAGTTCCCATAAAATTTTAATTAAAAACAATTTTTATTGTGGTAACATGTACATAACATTTATCATTTTACTTATTTTTTAAGTGTACAGTTCAGTGGCATTAAGTACACTTCCTCTGCCTTAGTTTTAAGTGAAAAAAAGCTTTACTTTTCTTCTAATAATTATTAAGCACTTACTACATGTCAGGTGTTGAAGTAGATATTATGATTACACCCATTTTGCAGGCAAGGAGTGTGAAACTTAGAATGTAACTTGCCCATGGTCTCAGGGTAGTATGGTGGTGAGCTCAGGATTTAGTCCCATGGGGCCAGGCTCTGAGCTTCATTGATGAAGCATCCCCAAATCACACAGACTTCACCTCTCTGTAAGGGCTTCCACTAGAAGGGTATTTCTTGGCCTGGAGCAGACATCCCTGAAATCAACTCCCACTCCATGGCTGCAGGGGCCCATTCACGCATATACCAGAGGCACACTGGGCTTGGGGACAGACCAGTGTCTGAGTGGCAGAGTCTCTGTCACCTGTGAGCTGGATCCAGGGAGGGGCTCCATTCTCAAGGATATGCAGGACAGGGGTGGAACCCCGAGACCACAATACACAATCAGCACTTGGAGTTAAATGGAAGCTTCATTTGCGTCACTGGCTTATCTTAAATTACAATGACAAATCTTCTGAAATCCCTGTTTACCTTTCTTACCAGCTCCAAATGGGCATATCGGCAGCACTTGATCCAGCACATCAGGGATTCTTGACTTCAAGGAGATGATCCCTTTACGTACATGAAAACAAGACTCTTGTCTCAGAAATACTCTTGTGGCCTCTTTGCAAAGGCTACGGTTCACTTACTCCCAGCCTTTCACAAGAAAACCCAAGAAGCACATTCCTTTGTGTAGTTTCAGTTTGTGTCAAATGCACTTTAAGAATCACAAGTGGGTTTTTATTAGTTATTTCTCGCTAGCGACCTATGAAGTTTGGAGCATTTTATAGATGCTTCTTTTACAGGCAGGAATATCAAGGCCAAGAGACATTTACTGTCTCACAGCCTCTTCCATCAGATTGGGGCAGCAGAGAAGCCACCACCTCCCCCTTGCCCCTTCTCCAGTGAGTCTCTGCTTGCTTCTGAGGAAGGCTATCCCTCCACTGTGTAAGGAGCCCTCTCCGCCTTGGAGGGCTGGACTGTGCTAATTTGTCTTTGTTTCCCTCCTATGTCTGGGAATTGGACCTCAATAGGCACTTAAATAAAAATTTCTTACCTTCATCACCATTGCTTTATCTTCAAACAGTCACAGTTGCGTGGCATCCAAACCGTCGTTAGTGTTTTCTTACAATGGTGTGCAAGGAAATGAGTAGGTCAAATTTTACCTCTCTCTACCCAGCACAGATTTGGCATAAAACTCATCCCCAAAGAGATCACAGACAAGGAAACAACTACCCAACAGTTTTTCCAGAGATGCAATAGAGTAAGAACTATTCATTTGGTAAAATAATAATTTTTTTTCAAAAAGATCTGGGAGCGGGCAGTTCTGGGAAATCAACTTTTCAAAAGTTTCATGGTTGTCTCTGCATTTTGGTTGCAGCTGGGGGTGAGAAGGATGAGCTGATTTCTTCAGTGGGGGGATTGATGCCGAAAACTTAGCCTCTGTGCGCTGGTGCCGAATCAAATCTCAGAGACAGAGTTTTGGGTGAAGTAGAAAAGAATAGCTTTATTGCTTTGCTAGGCAAAGGGAGACACAGTGGGCTCCTGCCCTCCAAATCTGTGTGTCCCAACCTGGGAGGATTTGTTGAGGAGTTTTATAGCAATAGTTCAAGGGCAGAGTTGCTGATAAGATTAAGGTATGTGCAGGGCCTGCACTCCTTAATCTGGTCTCAGGTACTCTCTCTCTCTCTCTTTTTTTTTTTTTGGCCACGCTGCACAGCATGCAAGATCTTAGTTCCCCAACAGGGGATCGAACCCGTGCCTGCTGCAGTAGAAGCATGGAGTCTTAACCACTGGACCGCCTGGGAAGTCCCTCAGATAATCTCTTGTTGAGCTTCTCTGGTTCCTCTAATCTGGTCTCAGGTGGTCTTCTCTGGAATGAAGAATGCTGACATCTTCCATTTGTTGGGGGCTTTAGTTCTGCAGAAGAGGTCAAAGATATTGTTATGTGTATCCCTTGAGGTAGAACCAGGATCCTGTCCCAAGGTTGCACTATTGTTTCTTTTCTTTTCTTTTCTTTTTTAAAAATAGACCTTTACTGGAGTATAATTGCTTCACAATACTGTGTTAGTTTCTATTGCACAACAAAGTGAATCACCCATATGCATACATATATATCCCCATATCTCCTCCCTCTTGAGCCTCCCTCCCACTCTCCCTATCCCACCCCTCTAGGTCGTCGCAAAGCACCGAGCTGATCTCGCTGTGCTATGCTGCTGCTTCCCACTACCCGACTATTTTACAGTTGGTCGTGTATATGTGTTGATCCTACTCTCACTTCACCCCAGCTTCCCCCTCCCCACCGTGTCCTCAAGACCATTCTCTATGTCTACGTCTTTATTCCTGCCCTGCCACTAGGTTCATCAGTACCACTTTTTGTTTTTTAGATTCCATATGTATGCATTAGCATACGGTATTTGTTTTTCTCTTTCTGACTTCACTCTGTATGACAGACTCTAGGTCCATCCACCTCACTACAAATAACTCAATTTCATTTCTTTTTATGGCTGAGTAATATTCCATTGTATATATGTGCCACATCTTCTTTATCCATTCGTCTGTTGAGGGACACTTAGGTTGCTTCCATGTCCTGGCTATTGTAAATAGGGCTGCAATGAACATTGTGGTACATGACTCTTTTTGAATTATGGTTTTCTCAGGTTATATGCCCAGTAGTGGGATTGCTGGGTCATATGGTAGTTCTATTTTTAGTTTTTTAAGGAACCTTCAAACTGTTCTCCATAGTGGTTGTATCAATTTACATTCCCACCAACAGTGCAGGAGGGCTCCCTTTTCACCACACCCTTTCCAGCATTTATTATTTGTGGATTTTTTGTTAATGGCCATTCTGACCAGTGTGAGTTGATACCTCATTGTAGTTTTGATTTGCATTTCTCTAATAATTAGTGACTTTGAACATCCTTTCATGTGTTTGTTGGCCATCTCTATGTCTTCTTTGGTGAAATGTCTATTTAGGTCTTCTGTCCATTTTTTAATTGGATTGTTTGTTTTTTTTATATTGAGCTCCATGAGCTGTTTGTATATTTTGGAGATTAATCCTTTGTCCATTATTTCATTTGAAAATATTTTCTCCCATTCTGAGGGCTGTCTTTTTGTCTTGTTTATGGTTTCCTTTGCTGTGCAAAAGCTTTTAAGTTTAATTAGGTCCCATTTGTTTATTTTTGCTTTTATTTTCATTACTCTAGGAGGTTGGTCAAAAAAGATCTTGCTGTGGTTTATGTCAAAGACTGTTTTTCCTGTGTTTTCCTCTAAGAGTTTGATAGTGTCTGGCCTTATATTTAGGTCTTTAATCCATTTTGAGTTTATTTTTGTGTATGGTGTTAGGGAGTGTTCTAATTTCATTCTTTTACATGTAGCTGTCCAGTTTTCCCAGCACCACTTATTGAAGAGGCTGTCTTTTCTCCATTGTATGTTCTTGCCTCCTTTGTCATAGATTAGGTGACCATATGGTGCACTATTGTTTCTTGACTGCTCCTCCCTTGTCTGTGCATCCCCTCCCTTCCCTGATTAGCAACTGTTTGAACTTGCCCTTTATAATTCAGGGAAGGTCATGGAGGCTGGAGTCTATTCCCTACAAACAAGAAACAGGGGACACAGAAACGACTCCATGCATAGGAGCCCCCCAGAGTCCCATTCAAGTTCAGGATGATGGAGAATGTGAAGGGTGCTGGAGCCACCCTGCTGAGCTGCAGCTCTGCTCTGATGGCTGGAGGAGGGGCAGCAAATATGGGGGCCTCACCTGTAGTCAAGGATGGGAGCCAACCTGGGGACAATGGCATTCCCAGCATATTGGACACTCAAGAGTCAGGGCCAGCTTTGTGGGTGTGTGGTCTTTGAGTCACACAGCACCCATGTTCAGAAGGGCTCCAAACTTGGTTTAATGCTCTACTACTGTTTCCATCTTGAAATTCTTAATCATTTTTTGAGCAAAGGATCTTGCACTAGGCTGTTGAAGTGGTACAGCCAGTCCTGCTTGAAGCAGGCCACTGCTTAAACCCCCTTAACAGGGCAAAATTCTTTTCAGTAACAGTCATGAAATAAAATGAATAATAACAATGACCAGAAGAGAAATGCAGATATTGACATTTTTCTTTTATTGAACTTTGTACATATAATCTATAAATAAAAATTTTTTAAGTATTACAGCACAAAAATGGAAAAAAACTCAACTGTTTATTCAACAGTTTTTATATTTACCTAACAGTTTGAACTAATAATGTTTTATGAAAATAAGTGTCCAGTAACTAATTGTTCAGTAATGTTTTATTTTCTTGATCTGTTTTTTCATTTCTAAACAATGAACAATGTTCAAAGGAGAATAGATTTTAAAGATCGTATTTAAATTCAGTGAAATAGTTCAGGCACGAACTAAAATTTGCACTTTCAAAATTAAACTACTACACTGTACTTTGTTTCCTTTTAAATTTAGACACAAATGCAAATTCCAAGTGGTCACAGCAGAATGAAGTCATTCAAGTTCTGTGCTATCATTATTTATTTCAAATCATTATTTCAAACTTCTGTTCAAACCCAGCCATCTGGCTGGGGATAGGAACTGTGCCCCAAGTACACTTGAAGGACTGCAAGCCATCATGAATTTAATCTTGAAAGGAACCTGAGTAGCTGCCCGACATGTGTCCAAAACTGGGAACAATCACATAACCAGGAGTTCTCCAAATTAACTCCCATATAGAATACAATTTATATTAAAGGATAAGTAATAAAAATGCACTAATTTTAAGGTAACATATAAGGTATTGAAACAACAATAACCATAGCAGTTGTTTAGAAATTAGGACCCAAAAAACTGTCTTTGAGGAGTATTTATCAATGATAATGTTTAGTATTGCTGACGTATGGCGCTAATAAAAAGCATATTTCATTATTGTTTTTAAATTCTCCACAGAGGATGTCCCCCCAATTGCCTGCATCTGGGAAGACATACACCACTGCCAGGAGATGCCCTTTTTATTTTGTCATCAAAAGTCACAAAATTTTTTAATGAAACAATAGCCAGAATTGCTAAGGGCTCAGGGCTGCGAGAGGAAATGCAGTCTTTGCGCAGGACAACGTGGCCAAACGTTGAAAGTGTCTATCTTTTGACCTAAAAATTTTGCTTCAAAGGTTTTAATCTAAATAACTATGCATGGGAGTATTTAAAGATTTAGCAGTAAAGATATTTATCACAGTATCACTTATAATAATGACACTGGAAATAAATTGTTTGAATAAATCATGGCACATCCATGCATTTGAATACATGGCAGCCATTTTATAAAATGTCATGTAAAAATATTTAATATTATGGGAAATTTTTTATAACATAGTCTTAAGCAAAACAATCAGGTTATAAAATACAATGTAATGTATTTCCCTTTTTTTTTATAAGAATATGCATATTATTAGTACATGTCACCCACTTCCCAGCTGGAGCACAGAAGTAGTTTACATTTCCTTTTATATCCAAATTATAATGATCCCAGACACCCCACCCCAAAGATTACAGGAAATCCATTCTCTTTCCTGTTCCCTTCCAAGGTCATTCTCAAGACCTAGGGAATGATTGGCAGGTCACAAATCCGACCTGCCTGCTCCTCCTGCGGCAGCCCTGCTTTGCTGCAGTAAGTACAGCTTCAAAGCCCTGTAGGTCACCTCTGGCAGCTGTTTTGGGAAGTGGCTCTCTTTTCTAAGCCACTAGCTCCAAGCAGGGCCCCTCCCTTAGCTGCTCCATCTGCCTAAATCCAAACTCAGGTGTTCAACAAGTCTTTGCTGAATGCTTGGGGGAATAACCCAGAGTCAAGCGCAGCAAAAGCCTTGGCAGCTCAGGGCGCTACAGCCCACTGGGATTCACTGGCCCAAAGCTCCCCTCAGGGTCTGTGCTTAGAGCCTGGGAGGCCCCACAGGCACCAGCCCAGGGCAGATACCAGCCCAGCCCTCCTCCAGCCCTAACGAGGTAAGGCGGCCCCTCCCTGGTGCTAGAGCTGACTCTCACACCCACCCCAGATGACTGAAAGAGAAGGGATCTCTTTCCTTCTGGGGTTCCACCCACCCACACACCCACACACCCACAGACTCACACCCCACATGTCTATGGGCACACAGGGTTTGTTCTGACCTCTCTGACCCAGAAAAAAGCAAAAACAGCGGTTGTCAGCACAACTCCTAAAGCCAGCTATATAACTATAAATAACACAATGAAAGGAACACCAACAGTCCAACCCAAACTGTCATTTAAATAAAAGTCGTTTCTCCGATGCATTAAGGGCTAAAGAATGGTCTTGTTTCCATCAGTAGCCATGTCACACTACACAGCTGCGGTCGGTCACATATGGTGACCTTACCATTTTCTCTCAGTATCCTAGGTAAGTTCTTTACATTTGTGTAACTGAAGAGCCCAGACTGGGACATTTTCTGAAAATATTAGAAGTCTACTCCAAAGGAGAAATGATGTGTCCACCTCCGGAAACTAAAAATTATCAACACATTTCAAATATAATACTCCAGTTACAAACTTCCACCAGGAAGGGAGCACCCCCAGCCATCACCCTACTACCTGATATGTGAGTGTGTGTGTGTGTGTGTGTGTTGCCAACTAAAAATTAGCACTTGCCATCTGCCTCTATGAGGATTAAGTCACTAGACACTGCAGCAGCTGACCCTCAACACACCCTGAAATAAGTTCAGGGCAGAGATCAGGAATGAGGTGCTCTGTGCTCAGGGAAAAAGTGGCAGGACAGACCTTCCAGACAGATATTTTCAGGAGAAGACTTTATGAGCCCAAATTCTTGCACCTCCTCGTATCTAGAAGAGCACTAAAATCATTAACGGTGACGTCTGCTCCACGTGACTGGCAGCAAGCCTCTGCCAGCATGTGTGCTTGCTGGGAATTGTTCATACCCCCTTCACTAAAATCATAGATAATACTGACCTTCCCCCCACCTCTTTGGAGCAGTTCCTCGGAGCTATCTGAGTCGCTGTGTCCCGGGCTGTAGTCCTCATTTTGCCCCAAATAAAACTTAACTCATAACTCTCATGTTGTGCATTTCTTTTCAGTCGACAGTTTGCATGTGCACGCATGTGTTTTGCGTATGCATTGAAGACTGGTAACATGGGTAATGTGCAGAATCACAAAAGGTGGCTGAATCAAAGTGAAGAGATTGTAGGCTATGTTAATTTTCTTTTATTTGCTTTTGCGGGTTTCTTTTTGCTTGGATTTTTAAGATTCGTCTGAAAGTGGAGAAGGTAAAAAGCACATGTGCAAAGCTGAGCTTTAGGGGCTTTTTGTTGGTTTTAAGGCCCTAATATTTTATTTTCTCTTCCCTTGATCTTTCTCCTAAAAACAAAGCCCCACAGGTCTGATTAATTAAGGTTTTCAGTTAATCAGATTTTATTAGGTATTTTACAAGTTTTATAGACCATTGTCCTAAGCTGGCCTGATGCAAAATGGCAGATGGGGCCCATCTGATCACAGAGAAGAGCCTGGTAAAGAGAGCAGACTGAAAAGCAAAGATGTTCATTTAAATCAATGTGATTTGGAATCAGAAGAGTTTGTTTCAAAAAACATTCATTTTAGCAAATAGTGAGTTGAAATGAGTCTGATGTTTATCTAAAACTACACGAGTTTGGAAACCACGGGGCACCTCAATTATCTTGTCTGTAGCTCACTCTTTGGACTCAAATCTGATTTTTAAAAAAATATTAATTTTAATTTTAAAACTTTAAAGCAATTGTTTTTCTCTGTGCTTGAACAGTTTTCCATCTGTCAGGTGGCAAATGGGCTGGTGCCTTTTTAAACACTTTTTTATTTCAAATTACCAAAGTAATACATATTCATTGATGAAAATATGATAAATACAGAACAGCCCAAAGAAAAACAATGATCCATCATTTTGCCATGCTGTTCATGAAAAAGCTGCTCATTTGAGGTATTTACTTCCAGCCTAACACACACACACACACACACACACCCATATACACATACAGACATACAGACATAATTACATGTGAACACACTTACCCAGACACATTCACATGTATACAGTAACAGGATCAGCCTGGGCACACTGCTTTATAATCTGCTTGCCATAACTTAGCAATATGTTATAAACACTTTAGATATTCTTTGGATATTCTTAGCTAATGTCTTTTAATTGTTTTTTTTCATTTAGGTATAGTTGTACAATATTTTATGTTTCAGGTGTATGACATAGTGATTCATAATTTTTAGAAGTTTAAATGGATAAACTACCCATTTATAGTTATTAGCAAATATTGGCTGTATTCCCTGTGTTGTACAATATATCCTTGTAGCTTATTTTATATATAATAGTTTGTACCTCTTAATTCCCTACCCCTATCTTGTCCCTCCCCTCTTTCCTCTCCTCGCTGGTAACCACTAGTTTGTTCTCTATATCTGTGAGTCTGTTTCTTTTCTGTTATATTTCTAGTTTGTTTTAATTTTTAGATTCCACATATAAGTGATATCATACAGTATTTGTCTTTCTCTGACTTACATCACGTAACATACTACCCTCCAAGTCCACCCATGTTGCAAATGGCAAAATATCATTCTTTTTTATGGCTGAGTAGTAGTCCATTGTATATATATGCCACATTTTCTTTATTCATTGATTTGTCGATGGACACTTAGGTTGCTTCCATATCTTGGCAATTGTAAACAATGCTGCTATGAACATTAGGTGCATGTATCTTTTTTGAATTAGTGTTTTGGGTTTTTTTTTTGGATAAATACCTAGGAGTGGAATTGCTGGGTTGTATGGTAGTTCTATTTTTAGTTTCTTGAGAAACTGCCATACTGTTTTCCCCCGTGGCTGCACCAATTTACATTCCCACCAACTGTGCACGAGGGCCCCCTTTTCTTCACATCCTCTCCAATATTTGTTAGTAATTTATTTTATTTTTTTTAAATTTATTTTTTTATTGAAGTATAGTTGATTTACAATGTTGTGCTAATTTCTGCTGCATTTGTCAGTAGTTAACGTCTTCCTAATGGCTACATTGTACTCTAGCATATTGTTGGATATTTAAATTATTTCTCTTTGTTATCAGAATGACTGCTTCAATGTACATTTATATATTTTATGTTCACATATATTTATGTATTTAATATTCAGGTGTATATTCCCTGTTTCCTCTAAATGATTTTTTCTTAAAGTGGAATTTCTAAAGCTAAGGAAATGTGCATTTTCAAGTTTTTTGATACATATTGACAAATATCCACCTGGACAAGTTGTACTAATGTATACTTCTTCAAGCCAAATGTGAGAGCACAGGCTTCCCCTCACCCCACACGCCCCTATATTGGGATGCCAATATTTTAAAATGTCTTTGGCTAATGGGCTAACACTGATATGTTAATATGTGGTTCTGACTCAACAGTCCTAGAATGGGGAATTAGAACACTATCAAAGTACAAGGCAGTAGCATGCATCTATCTTGTTCCCTGACGCTTGAAGCTGGATCCCTATCCTGCATCTCACTCTACCACTGTTTGAACAGCAGGGTTGCTGGGATAACAGCAAAAAAAGCCAGATAACAAAGATATATACCTGTATATATGCACACACATATACATATACATGTATAACTACAGCCCAATTTTGTTAAAATATTTAATGTTTATATACTCATACATACATGCTCCCATAAGACATAACAATTATAAACCAAAATGTTAATAGCAGTTACCTTTGAGAGGTGGGATTATAGATGACTTTTACTATTTTTCCTTTTACTTATGATGTTTTCAAATTTTCTGCAAGAATCATCCATTACTTTTAAACACACACACACCCAAACAATAAATGAGTTTTTTCTAAGCAAACAAAATTCATCCTGGTGTTCTGGCCAATATGTATTGCCCTGCTATTGTCCAATCATTTCTTTCACCCGACATGGTCGTTACATTTGAAAATCAGTGTGGGGAGTCGGGAGCTCAATCATTGGACGAGACAAGTTCTGGGATCAGTCTGCAACGAACCATCTGAAGCAAATCTCTGGGTCCCCGTTTGTTCATTTTTGTAATGAGAAATCAGAGATGGCATTAGATTTCAACTCAAGTATTAACTTTGCTGGACTGGGGAACTGTGTTGAGAAAATGTTGGAATCTTAATTCAAAATTGAATCTGAAATGTTGGAAAGACTTCTGTGATTGACTAGTAATGTCTACCATGGGAAGAAATGCAGTGATTGACTACTGATGTCTGTCGTAGGAATAAGAGCCCAAATCCTCCAGTCTCTTGCGACTTAGTTGCCTGTACCCAGATCAAGCATCTCTAAGACCCCTTCGGAGTCTTAAACTCTACTTTCTTGTGCTTCTTCATTCATCTTGCCTTTCCAAATTAACTTTTCCCTTTTTAAATGCCTCACTTTTTTTTTTTTTTCTTTTCTTTGCTGTACGCGGGCCTCTCACCGTTGCGGCCTCTCCCGTTGCGGAGCACAGGCTCCAGACGCGCAGGCTCAGCGGCCACGGCTCACGGGCCCAGCCGCTCCGCGGCATGTGGGATCCTCCCAGACCGGGGCACGAACCCATGTCCCCTGCATCAGCAGGCGGACTCCCAACCACTGCGCCACCAGGGAAGCCCTAAATGCCTCACTTTTTAAAGAAAATCAGATATTTAATGTGCTGTAGGAAATGTAAATGTAAATAGGCTTTGGTCCATGCTCTTGAGGAACCCCCAATTTTAGGGATGCTGGAGAACAGAGTCCAGGCCTACATTTCACGGAAATGTTTTCTTGGATTGTAAAGGTGACTCAGCCTAGTGATGGCTAAGGAGTTCATCAAAAGGAAAAAGACAGGGGTGCAGGGCCCCAGGAGCACCGGAAAGAAAGATCACCGCGCAGAGGAGGGAGACACACCAGCTGACTGTGTAACTGGCTCCCAGCCCATCCTGCATGCAGTGCAGTTGTGCCTCACCTGTCCCACTTGCCTGCATCTGAGCTTTCCAGGCTGGCAGAGGAGTGCTGGTTGTGCATCCGAATGAACATTGGCTGCCTTGCTGGGTCCTCTCTAGTCTTAGACTGGCATGAAAGGCAAAAGTTTAGGGATAGGGGAGTGGGTGAGCTGTTGGCGGTGATAGAATCCCTTCAATGTGTGGTAACTGGTGTTGGATTAGACTCCCCCATGCCAGGGAGTATGGAACCTTGACCCAGAGACACCTGCCCTCCCCGCAGGGGTGAGAAAAGAGGAATAGAAAAATACAAAGCTTTCATTGGGAGGTTGGCCTTGGGCCTGCTACCCTGGGTGCTTTCCTGCTTTGGCAGAGTTTTTGGTCCCAAGGATATATCCCTCTGTGGGAGATGCTCTTTTCACTCAATAGAAAGCAGAACTTCCTGACTTGTAAAGGCATCTGAACGGGAACTTTGAGCCCCAGTGGGAAATTGGATCAGATGTTCTCAAAGGTCCCTTCCAAACTCGAGACTCTGTGTCCCCCTCCCCTCAAAACGCCCCCTTGGAAGCCATTGGATCACTCACCCTGTTAGCTCAAAACACTGTTTCTGTGAGGTATCACCAAGGCTGCCTGACCTCCAAGTTTCTCCCAGCTTCTCCACTTACCATCTTTGGCAAACCTTGGGCAAATTATTAAATCCCTCTGCCTCAGTTTCCTTATCTATTAAATAGGGATAATACTACTACTTACTGTTGTGTGAATAAAATGAGCTAATATGTGCTCAATAATTATGTGTTGAATGTTGAATGAACGTGTCCGTTTTTCCCTCTAGGCTGAGTGTGTGGACCATGATTCATCTCTGTGTCTTTGGTGCAAAGACAGATTGCACCTGAACTTTCAGCTACAAACATTTCCCTCAGTCTTCCTCTTTCAAGCGAAAGACATACGTAACTATGCAGATGTATGGGATGTGGGAAAAAAATGAAACTTCCAGTGGAACACCAAAGTCAGTAGGGCTCCAGCTAACATCCTCTGTCTTCTCAGACGAGAGTTCTGTGCAGATTATCACGATTTGTAGGACACACAGCAGTCTCATGCAGCAACTCAAATGTCAGGACAGGGCCTTGTGCCAACATTTTAAATAGCAGGGCCTGTAAGGGGGCAGCTTACAAACACGAACTTATTTATAGATGTGGGTATAATAAAGGAAAGAAAATAACAAAAACATAAAAATTTTAAATACAATAAATGTATTTATTTTATAATTTATTTGTTATACTTTAAAATATAAATTTATTGTAGTCTATAACAATAGAACATAGGGACTTCCCTGGTGGTGCAGTGGTTAAGAATCTGCCTGCCTATGCAGGGGACATGGGTTAGAGCCCTGGTCCTGGAAGAGCTCACATGCCGTGGAGCAACTAAACCCGTGCACCACAACTATTGAGCCCGTGTGCCACAACTACTGAAGGCCACGCGCTTAGAGCCCGTGCTCCACAACAAGAGAAGCCACCGCAACGAGAAGCCTGCGCACTGCAACGAAGAGTAGCCCCCACCTGCCACAACTAGAGAAAGCCTGCGTACAGCAAGGAAGAACTGACACAGCCAAAAATAAATAAAATAAAATAAATTAATTTTAAAAATCTTTATTAAAAAATAGAATATAATTTAAAAACTAATAAAAGCATATGCCACATTGTAATCTTCCCACATAACAAGTTGTATTCATAAACATCCTTCCTGCTGCAGGCAGAGTCTTTGCAAGGGCTGAGTAGCAAAAAAGGGGGGTGGTGTCTGACAAGCGAGGGGTGGCCCTCAAGTTCCCCCTTCACCTGCAGATCGGGAACTGGTGGAACAATTTCTAACCCCTGGAGCACTCAACCTCAGCTGCACATGGGATCACCTGGGGAGCTTTAAAAAATACTAATGTCCAGCTGATTCACAGGTGCCGTCAAGGTGGAGAACCGCTGGTCCAGGGCACTCTCAGCCTCAAGCTCTGACAGGTGATTATCATCACAAATTATAAGTCAGGGAGGGGCCTCTCCTTAGCAAGGGGCCGTGGAGGCCCATCTCTCTGTGCTATATGGGTTCTTAGGTCCTTCAGTGGAGAGGGCTTGTCACAAGACTGAGATTTATTACGCTCGCAGATGCTACATCATCTGCTTACAGGGCCTTCTATGGATAATGCAGAAGAGATGAAATTAATGTAAATAGCTGTTCTGTTAAACAGCGGAGAATACAGGGAGAGTTTTTAAATGTTGAAATGCTTTAAAGTGGATTCTAGTAAATCAACATTTAAAAATTCACAGTTGCATTTCTTTTTAGAGAGTTCTTTTAGAGACTCTGAAAATGTGATTCTGTGCTGTGGTCCAGCTGACTCCCCTCAGGGTGCTTCTTTTCTAAAATCACTGCCATGGAGAAACCTGAGAAGGAAGCAGGAGTCAGGTCTCTCAGGGCAGGTGCAGGGCACAGGGACATGTGTGGGAGGACGAGGTCGTTGGACCATTGTTCTCGGCTTTGCTCATTAAGGAGACCTGCTGGGGCAAGAAGAAGGAAAAGGATAACTCTGCACACAGGAACCTATGGGGGTGTGAAAAATGGGAGGCATGTAGGTTACAGGTCCTGGTTACAGCGTGACAGAAGCCAGGAAGTGTGCTCTGGCCATGGCTCTCCAGCGACAAGACAGAGTAGGACAGGATGTGCCGACTTTCATCTCCTCCCATGAAAAATGGGGAAGGGTTCTGAAATAGATGATGCCTGAGGCTCCATCCAGCTCAGATATTCTGGGACACGATACCTTTGAAAAGTAGCTTGCTGACTGGCTGCTGAGAGGGAGACGTAAGGAGATCCCTATTGAGGGAATAATCCTTGGGAGGATTTGGAGAGGGAACAGGGGAGGTCAGATGACACTTAGGGAAGTCAGGGACCTCGAGACAGAAGTGAGCCTGGGTTCTTGGTAGCTCTGTCCCCAGTTTTCCCTATGACCTAGAAACTACCACTCAGACCATGAGGCAGAAAATGGCCACAGGACCCACTTCCTCTTCCCAGCTTGGAGCGGACTCGCTTTTACCATGGCGATAGCTAGGCAGTGCGATGTGTAGCTTTGTGCTGTGACCACTTCCTTCTTTGTTCTCATCCCCACTGTAGGTACCACGTCTGGGGCTCTAAGAAAGGGCCCAAGTAGGGAATTTCCGTGCTTGTTTGCCTCACCTCAGGAGCAAATCTATTTGTCTCCTGCCATTGCTTCTCTCCTCCAAGGAATTCCATTTCCTGATTAGAAGTTCTGAGGCACTTGGATCCAATTTCTTGAGGGAAGCAGAGGACAAAATCTGAAATATAAAACCCACTAAGCGAGCACAGAATAAAGTTTGTTCTGTCCCTTTGTTCTGTCTCTGGCAGTAGTAGCAAGAGATGCTTTATGGGAAAGACACAGTAGTTGCCTTCAGTGAAGTCAATTTCCAAAGGTTAGGGATGTGAGCCTCTTTGACTTGCCCTTAATAACTCATTCTGGCTCTATCATTCATGTGAGCTCCTCTAAGCCCTTCTGAAACTTATTTATTCTTTCAGCTTTTATTGGATTCCAAATGATGGAGGCAACCCCTGAGACTTGTGGTTGAGTTGTGCCCTCATCCATCAGCTGTGGACTCCAATTGTGAAGTAATGTTCTCTGTAGAAAATTCTCTGCTGGGGTTCTTTCCTTGGCTTTGCCCCAAAAAACTATGACTGTGAGCAAAGTCCTTCCACCTCTCTGAGACTAGGTTTCTTGTTCTAGAAAACCAAAGCAGGAGCATCTGACAACCCCTAGCTCATAGGGTGGTTGTATTTTGAGGGCAGGAACTGTACCCTATTCATCGTTGCATCCCCAGAGCCCAACATAGCCCCTGACACATCACAAAAATTCAGTGAATAGCTGTCAAATGGAAGAGATAAAAGGAAACAACATTAGTGGTGATACTTCTGTACCAGTGGGAACTCTTGGTGGCAAACAACAGAAACCAAGTCAAACTAGTTTAAACCAACACAGGGAGTTTCTAGCTCATATAACCCAGAAGTCCAGTGGTGGAGTTGGTTTTAGCCATGACTAGATTCCAGGGTCTCTAGGAAACCATGAGAGCATAAACCATTGGAGCAAAAAATTATTTTTCTTGTTTGGGGTCCACACCTCTGCAGGCACAGAAAGGAAGTACGTTTCTGTGTCAAAAGACACCTGGATTTCTCATCCTGCCCTCCCCTTCCGAGGTAATTGACCTTGGGTGAATCACCTTTTTCTAAGTCCTGGCTTTCAACTCTCTAAGATGGAGATGAGAATATTTGCTCTGCATAGGGTGATTGAAAAGCTCAAAAGAAGTAAGAATGTGAAAGTTTCTACTAGCCTTAAAAAGTAATTTAAATGCAAGTTGAGTGGCATGTATATTATCTTTGGTCTAAGTAAACATAAAAGCCTAATTTATTTTGCAGGAATTTGTTTTCAAAGCATGTTCCAGACACCTCTTTAACTAAGTCTATTCCTGTGCTGACTTCTATCTAGTATTTATTGAACACTTTACATGGATTATCTTATTTAATTATTACCTAACTCTAGGTGGTAGGCACTACTATTAGTTCCATTTTAAAGATGAGGAAACTGAGGCTTCAGGCATGCAAGTTACTCTGCCAAAGAACACAGATAGTAGGTAATGGAGGCAGGAGATTAATACTCAGGTCTGTCTGAGCATCCTGCATGGGTCACACCTGGGGATGCTGCTTTTGTTCTTCATGTTCTCCTTGCCTGTCATGGCATGGTAGACCTGGATGGGACTCAGGAAATGTAGGGTCCCACTGCTCCATCTTACTGAGGCCCAGTGGAGCCAAGACTAAGCCCCAGCTTTCTGATTTCCATTCTGCATCTGCCAGAGCTTCTAAGAGGAAGCCACAGAAATGCAAACCAAAGGAATGAATGAAAGGAGAGCTGACAGAATTTCTGGAGAGGCTGGAGAACCAGGCGGGGGTTATGTGGCAGGAGCAATGCATGAATTGCTGCACAACTGGCTGGCAGGACACCCCCTCCACCACTGCCCAGCACCAGACACAGCAGTGGGCACCACCAAAACTACCAGCACCGGATGCCACCCCTAGCCACTGGCCAATGTCACACACACACACGTATGCACACACACACTGTAACTCCATTTTCCTACACGTGCTGTGGTTCCTGCCTCCTTATCTTGCTAACCCTGCATTCAAAGTCCGGTTAGGTATATGTGATTGGTGGAGCCTATGTCATGCACCCATGTCCTAGCTGCAAGGGAGGCTGAAAGTAAGGATCTGGCAATTCTAGCTTTTCGAGTGAGAAGCACTCGTGCCACCCACCAATACTCGAAAAGGTGGTGAGTTTCCCAGACCTCGAAAGGGGATTCAAGTGTTTGATGGCCAGAACTAGTGTTTTTGAAATTCTGAATGGGAGTAAATGCTGTCTCAGGAACTGTTGACTTGTTCCCCAGCCCTCACCCTAGGAGTCAAAAGCAAATACCATCTGTGCCCCTTTCCTGCTTCTGAGAGCTTGTGCCCTCTACTGAGCTTTCCGAAGCCTGCCGTTCTCAGCTCCCAGCAGCCTCTATACTGGGTCTGCTTCACGGGCATATGGCACTGTATCATGTTGTTGTAACATAAATAAAAAGGTTTTACATGAAAACTTAAGGGATGGAGGCCTCTTGGAGCCCCACGCTCTATTAGTGACCTCAAGCTATAAAGGGAAGAGTGGGTTTGGTGTCCACACTGCCTCTGTGGGAAGATGCTGGGGGCAGGCTGCCTCTCTCCTGCTGCCTGTTTTGAATCTTTCTCCTCATGTCTTCCTTCTCCTCCCCTGCCCTGACCCCCAAGGCAATTAATTAACTGGGCATGGCTTGGAAAGGCAGAGGCTTCCTGTGTAACTGAGCAGGACCCTACGGGGCCTTCCCAAGACAGGAACCCCCCACTCCCATCCCATATTTTCCGCCTGCCTCTTGTCTGTAGAAAAACTTTAGCCTCCTATGCCTTCCCTGAGCTTCAAAACATCCAGAAAATAATTTTAAAAAAAATTGAATCAGAGAAGTGAGAAAATGCAGGAAGGAAAAGAGTCAGGCAAGACACAATAGTAATGGTTTAGCCATTAAACAAAGTCAAGGACTTTTAGTTCCTCCTCAAGGGCTATAGATAACATCTTGAGCCATGTCCTTTGGGTTGTTTTGCAGATGCTGAAACCCACACCAGCTGGAAGAAGTTAACTACATGCTGACCATGAGCACTTAGACCCCAGACTGGATGGAACCAGAAGGCTGATGATGTTGACTCCCAATCACCCCACCACTAACCAATCAGAAGAATGTCCGTGAGCCAATCATGCATCCCACAAGCCCCCTCCCTCACCCCTTGTCTTAAAAAACCTTTCCCTGAAAGTCATAGGGGAGTTCAGGTCTTCTGAGCACTTGCTGCCTGGCCCCCTTGCTTGGTGCCTGAAATAAATGCTGCACTTTCCTTCACCACAGCCTGCTGTCAGTAGACTGGGTTTACTGTGCGAGGCCAAGCAGACCCAAGTTTGGTTCGGTAGCACCTGGTTTGAGGTGTGAATTTTCCAGGAATCTAGTAGGAGAGAGAACACTTAGGATGGAGAAAACCACACCTGTTGGTTAGTTGGTTGGTTGGTCGATGGCTCTATTGACTCTGACATGGCTCACGTCCTGGGTTGACAGTCTGTGAGTTTCCTGTTCCATTAAAGAGATGGGCTTTTGGGTATCTGATTTCAACATTTTAAACAGGTTCACTTGTGTAGTATTTATGATGTGTCAGAGGCCTCCTTCATCTGACATCTCATTGTCACCAAGTTATTACCCTGAAGTGTAAATGGGTAAACTCAGCAAAGGGGGGAAATGACCACTGGCCCATCACGTGGCTAGTTCTTGATGGTCAAAGACTGGTGCCCAAGCTTCCTGACTCCCAAACCAGAGTTACTCTAGACCAAAGACTTTGAGTCAGAAGGAATCTTAGAATCCCTCTCATTTTATAGGTCAGAACACCATGGCCAAGGTTGGTTAAATGACTTGGTAAACATTGGCACATCTGGTTAGTGGCCCAATGGAGACCAGAACTGGCACAGACTATGGCTTTGAGAATCAAACAAAACCAGGTTCAAATTCTGCCTTCGCTTCATTGCCAACCAGCTGTTGACTTAAAAAAAAAAAAAAGCACAATGTGAGAGTTGCGAGTTAAGTTTTATTTGGGGCAAAATGAGGACTGCAGCCCAGGAGAGAGCATTTCAGCTCTGAGAAACTGCTCCAAAGAGGCAGGGGGGAATGTCAGTACGTATGTGATTTTGGTGAAGGGGGAATACATGCGATCAAGCATATATTTTTTACACAAGGTTTCTGCTAGTCTTGTGCATATTACTGCTAGTCACAAGAAGCAGATGTCACCATGTAGGATGTTAATGCTTTTCTAGATATGAGGAGATACAAGAACTGGGCTCATAAAATTGGCTCCTGAAAGTATCTAACTATCTGAAGACGTGTTCTGCTAGTTCTCCCCAGAGCACAGAGTGCTTCATTTCTGCTCTCCACCTGAACTCCTTTCAGGGGGTGTTGAAAGTCAGCAGCTGCAGTAGCTCATGATTTAATCTTTGTGGAGGTAGGTGGCAAGTGACAATTTGTAGTTGACACTGCCCACCCCTGTAAAATGGGCATAGTCCCCTGCATTTCGTAGCACTGCTTTAGCAGTTGAATGAAATAAAAATGTGAAACCCTTAGAGCTAGCACATAGCAGGCATGTAGTACGTGCTAGTTCTCTCTTCCCATCGCGTCTGGACTCCTAGTCCAGTGTTCCTGCTGCTGATTTGGCGTGACTGTCCCTGATATTCGAGACACCTTCCATCTCCTCCCTTGTGGGGGCGGGTAGGCCAACCCACTCATCAACCACAATGACTTTAAGTGTCAGCCTGTAATCCTGAAAGTGTCCCATTATTGAGACCTAATAGAATCCCCCATCACAATCCAGAAAACCATCCTCAAAAGAGCCAGAGAACCAAGCTTTTCCTCTTGTGTCTCGTGCATCAAGATTTTATGAGCAGTGATGATCATCGTTATTTTTTCCAGCTTCTCATTTTCAGGGATTATTTATGCTCATGTCCTGCAAATATGTGTCCCTGTGCATTCTCAGGGTGGTGAATTGAATGAGTGTCCCTCCCTGCTCCCTCTCGGCCCTGATTTTTTGCTCGGTGATATCTCATTATATTCTAAAGAGCTATGCACAAAGCAGGGCACCACGGATGCAATTAAATCTGCTTCTGTAGCAACACTGCTCTTAAGCAAAATATATTGATCGCCAAAGCTTTGGACCCACTTTAATCAAGTAATCTAAACGGGGCTTAAGCTTCAAAAGCCGAATGATGTGCCCAGCTTCAAAGTGCTTACTTACACTGAATTAATTTATCCACGATGTACTAATGCACCCCGCAACCCTGTGGATTATAATGTTAGAGGTTGCAATCAGGGCTCTGATAATATCCCCAAAGCCCAGCATCTATTGATTGTCATGTAAAAAGACACAAAGGGGAGTGGGGTACAGAGGAAGAGGGAGCAAAGGGATTGAGTTTGATTGAGTTGGACTGAAGCATCCCTGTCCCTGCCATCTGAGTACCATCATGGCTCTGCCCCTGGCTCCCAGGGCTAGTTTCTGGGACGGGACTGAGAGCAGCCAGGGTCTGTGTGCAGAGGTGCTACAGTAACAGGAGAGATTGCTGCAGGACGCTCCAGCTGTGACTCTGAGTGGAAGCCAGAGGTATGGCGGGCACCTATGTGTGTGTGTGTGTGTGTGTGTGCACGCGCGTGCGCGCGTGCGTGTGTGTATATTGCAGAGAGAGAGGGAAACTGGACATCTGCTCTTCTGGAGGCCAAGCTGCCAGTCACCCTCCTGCTAGTAGATACCCCTCCCACCAATTCAGTCAGGGAACTACTTCTCCTGACCTCAGTCCTGCCTTCAGATCTAGAGTTTCTGACCTTGTTACTCCTTCATTCAACAATTTATTGAGAACTTGCTATGTGCCCGACATTATTCTAGGTCCTGGGGACACAGCCACGAATGGGATGCACAAAAATCCATGGCTTCATGGAATTCACCTTCCACTGGGGTGGGTGGGAGAAAACTGACATGTTGTCTTTTTACTTACTGATTTGGTGATAGGCTGATACGAAAACGTGCCCTAGGGAAAATAAGGCAGGAAACAGGGACAGGGCGTACGTATGCGTAGGTGGTGTAACAGTGTGAATTTTAAATCCAGTGGTCCTAATTGGGAAGGTGACATTTGAGTAAAGACCTGAAAGACACGTAGGAGGGAGCCACCATAGACTTCTGCGGGAAGGGTGCTTCAGGCCGAAGAAAGAGCATGTAAAAAAGCCCCGAGGTGGAGCATATCTGAAGCGTCTGAGTGACAAAAAGGAGGCCAATGTGGCTGAAACCGAGTAGGCAAGGGGACAGGTAGGATGCCATGAAGTCAAGGGCCAGATGCAAGGCCAAGTCAACCAGTATATTTAGTTCCCTTGGCACAGTTATTGGTTCAGGGATGGACTATAAAGATATGGGCTGAGTCGTCAGCAGCCATCCTGTCCCCTCATGGAGCCATAGCATAAAGCCAAAATGGAGCACAGTGGAGTCCAGAGATGGGTGACATTGTTTGAGTCTCTTAATCCTACCGAGCCCGAAAACTTCACAACACCTAGATTTTTCAGTTTATAGGAGCCAATAAATCCTCCTTTTTGCTTAAACTATTTTGAATTGTTTTTTCTAAATAAATCTTGCAGCCATAAGGGTCCTACTTCTTGATACTAACTTCAAAGGGAGAACATATAACCCAGGCATCATTTTCTCTCTGTATCATGCTGGAGGCCTGGTCTGACTCTCGTCTCTTCTTAGAAGGTCCTTTGTGACTCCTTGCCATGGGACTAAGAGAGGACACCTCCTATCCCTAAGGCCTTGTCCTGCTCCCTTCTTTTTCCTCCCTCTGCCTCTAGAATTCGCCTGGGCTAACCGGGATTAGGAGTGGCAGAACTCTGAACCCCTTTTTCCAAATTCCATTCTACTCCCTCCCACACCATCTCCCCCAGGTTGTTTGACCCTGTTGACCCTTTCCTTCCTAAAGTAGGAGAGGACATTAGCATTAATTAAGGACCTAATATGTGCCAGATTTTACATATGTTGTGTTTTTACATATGTGATTGCACCTCTGTGAGTTCTGATATTCACCCAGTATTACCATGATGGTGCACAGACCAGCATACCATTCTGATGGCTGGTGCCCATGCCATAAAGGCTGCTAAAGTTTTTAGATATGACTCCTGGATATTATCATCTCCTTGTATCCCAGGCGTCAGCAGAGTCTCCCTTCCCTTTAAGATTCAAATTAAATTGATTCAATGCTACTCTGTGTGTGGTCACAGCCAGCCAGTGTTACTCTCTCTGGGATTTTGTGGAGAGTGGAAATGGCGGCTTACACAGTTTTCTTATTCTCGCTGGCTTCAAGCTCCTATGAGTTACTAATCACCTTGACCAGGTGTGGACCCCCCATATTATTAACAAGTCATATTAACACAAGGCATTTGTATGTAGAAGGTTTTACTGAAGGTTTAGAGAGATGGAGGGGGATTACATTATAGACTGGGTAAGAAAAGAAATCAAATATGCATCCTTCTGCACTTATTTATTTCACCATTTCCAACAAGAAGACTCTCTCCTTTGTGCTGTTTCTCATCCCAGCCATGTTGCTAACTAAGCCCTCTCTCTTCTTCCAAATCCCTCATTACTCACTTATCCAGGTTCATCCCCCTTTCTACTTTTCCCTCTCTTTCTCTTTCTCCCCTTTCCAACTTGATTCCCAGTCACTCACTTCTGCAAAAAAAGGAGTCAGTTTTTCACCCCTACCCAAGTTCTGGGCTTATCCAAAGACTGGTGAACATCTTTGTCATCAGTGGGACAGTCACTCTGGGTCCCTCTTTTGAGCGGCACAGAGGAACCAGCTTGGCTTTGCACTTTGTCTTGCCCTTCTCCCAGCCACGCCCATCTCTGCTGGGGGAAGCATGGATTAATGATCTATTCCCCAGTGTTATTATGAATAACCCCACCCACAGGAGGCAGAAGCTACTATAGCCAGCCTCGGTTTCAAGAACTAAACTTCTCTTTATTACACCCATTTTAATGGTGAGAAAATGGTTGCTCTGTGAGGTTAGGTGGATAAAGAACTATCTCAGTCTAGCACAGCTAGTACCCAGGAGAGAGGGGATTTGAATCCAGGTGTGATGATGGCAAATTTATACCATTTCCACTAGGGGATCATGAATTCAATACAAATTGCATTGTTATATTTACCTAGATTATCCACACACATTCACAGAGTGTTTCTTCTGTGAAAGCACCAGGCTGGGAAAGTTGATGGGGGGCATGAGGATGAAGAATAAATGGTGCCTTCATAAAAGTAATTCTTCATCTCACAGGGAGATAAGCCAGATGGCCCATGAATTAAAGTGAAAATTCAGGAGGTTCTAGGAAAACAAGATAAAATACTTCAAAAATCCTTTACCTGTCTATTAAAGAAGCAGGATAGCAGTCGTTATGAACTTGATTATGAAACCCTGTCAAGTTACTTACCTGCTCTGTGCCTCATTTTTTTTTCAGTTGCAAAATGAAGATAATAATAGCACCTTCTGTATAGGTTTACTGAAAGTTAAGTGAACTAATACACGTAACATACTTAGAACAGTGCCTGGCACACAGCAAACAATAAACGTTAGCTATTGCTGTTAAATAATGCATGGTGTGCTTGGCCAGCAATGATTTTCTTTGATAAATATCTCTATCCCTGTTGACAGGGGAGGAAGTTGAAGCAGCCTCTTCCACATCATGAGTTATTTTTGGCAGAGGCAGGGATAGAGTGCAGGTCTTTGGATGCTGGTCTGGTATTGTTCCCATATGTTTCAACTGAGACTTGAGAGGGCAGGAAAGACTACTAGCAAGCTTATAGAAAAGGTGGGACTGATTTGAGATGGAGTAGATTGTATTTAGGAAAGCTGATGTGATTAAAAAAAAAAAAACAAAACCAAGAAAACTAATAGTCCACCTAAATCCACTCTCCTCATCTTGCATGGTGATACTGTTGTAGCTGGACTCATGCTACCCAGTTAGGGACTACATTTCCCAACTTGCCTTGTTGCCAGGGGTGGCAGCCATGTTGGAAAGTCCTCATCAATGGAATGTGAGTAGAAAAAAGTGTTCCCTTCCCTGGCTGACATCTTAAAACTTGAGATGTGCCTCTTGCATGCTCTTTTCCTATTTCTTGCTTGAAGAATTGATCAGACAGGGTGGCAGAGCCCTAGTGCAGTGCTTCTCAAACTACCTGTGTAGATGTGTCAACTCCACTTGCTGGGACAGTGCCACACCTCCGCATGACATTCCTGAGCACCCACTGTGTCCCAGATACTGAAAGATGATACAAGGGCATCCCTTGCTGGATGCCTTATAACTTGTAGGTTCTTCATATGCCTTGGAATGATTTGGATCCAAGCAAGTCCATGTTCTGAAACTCAAATGAAAGTATAGGTGTTGAAGTGCTTTGATAAAAAGATGGTAAGCAAATTTTAGTTGTAAAGCAGCTGGAGATGAGAGGAGACTGAGGGAAGGATTTAGGGAGCCACAGGCAGAGCCCCATGAAGTCTGAGGGACCCTATGGGGCAGTGAGCAAGACCTAAACCTGGAAGTGAGACCAAAATGCGTTTGATGCCTAGAGTAACAAATTCCAGCTGAGTGGCCTTGGGGGAGTCACGAAGCATCCTCTCTGTGAGGAAAGATTTTTATGATGACATTGTGGGATTGGCATGAAGGTCTGTGAGAAGGTACATAAAGACTTGAGTGCACCAAGTGCCAGCCAGGGCCTGGCAGGAGACAGATGGCACATCAAGCTGGGTGATTTGGAAGAGTGTAATAAAGGGCAATTTACAAAGGTGTGGCTGGGACGGGGAGACTAACAAGGGGCAGTGAGTCCCGGGGCAGTGAGTCCTGGGGCATCAATGGAGTGTACAGGGGTTGGGGAGTAGTCGTTATTGCCCCCGGGCCTAAAGGGGAGAGAAGGGAGCCGTTATCAGAATCCAGAAGCCATGCTACATCCAGGTGGCATGACGGAGAGGGCCATCCAACAGGAATGGCGGCCGGTTCTCCGACAGATGACGTGGACCAGTGGAGTCTCTGCAGGGAGGGAGTTGGGTAATATGGATTCTGACCCTACTCTCTTCCCACCCTCCTAACTCCTGCCGTTGCTCCCCACTTCCAGACTCCAGAGGAAGGCAGAGGAAAAGAGGGCCCTTGATGCAGGAGAGGGGAGCCCATGGGTCCAGTGACTATATGCCCCCAATCCAGTGGATGAAGCTGCCCAACTTACAGCAGCACACACACACAAAAAAAAGTAAAGAAAGAAAGAAAAAAAGAATTTATAGTCTGTAGAGGTAACTGCAAATGAGAAGTCCTCATGCTTCTTCCGAGGCACCACTTAACTGAAAATTGGACCTCCCAGACACCAGGCGTGCAGGTCTGTTCTCACCTCTAGCAGAAAGGATGAGCACATGAGTCTTTCTGTGCTGGCCTCTTGCCAGGTCCTTTTCCACCTCTTTATTCCTTGTTCTCTGCTGTCCTTGCCTTAAAAACCACCATCTGGCTGCCCCCGCTGCCTTAAGAGATGATTAGTGGCTGCTTGTCGGCAGATGTAGCTCAGTGGCATTTTCATATACAAATGTCCCCCCCACCCTCAGGAGGGAGGCTGCGGACTATTGAAGGCGTTTCACACAGAGAGTGGTGATTGCGGCAGCAATAATTTCCTTCAACAGCCATTAAAACACTTCTAAATGTGTTTTAAAAAAGAAAAAGAAGAGAGAAAGGGAGGGGGAGGGACAGGAGTCCTCCCTATTTCCTGGCAAAAATCAGTGTTCACAGAGTGAACTTTAATCGGATGGGATTTTAATATCAGCTTGTTTGTGGTTATTCACGCATTGTCAGTGCCCACATTTTATCCTGAGCTCAGCCTGGAGTTGTGGGTGAGGGCAACTTGGAGATGGATCTGGGCTGCCCCTGGACCCTGAGATATAGCACAGGCAGAGTGCTGTATCTCTTTGGGGTGAGTCATGCCTGGTCTGCCCATTGGTCCCGACGATGTCTTCACGAGTAAATGACCCTTCTCAGTTCAGCTCCTTCACTCCACAGAAGAGCCAGTTCTCCAGCCAGGGTCCATGCTCATACCTGTGGTCCATTTACTAAAAGGCAGGCAGAATACAGTTGTACCTTCATTTATTCACTCAACAAATACTTATGGAGGGTCTACCAGGTGCCAAGCATGGCTCCAGATGCTGGAGTTGCTACAGGGAAGGTTTGCAGCATAGTAACAGCTGGCAAAGCCCCAGTGATGACCAACCAGAACAGGGTCTGGAACAGGGTCCTGGAGGCCTGGTGGGCCAGGCACTCACTCTTAGGTGTTGAATCATAGGCAGTAAGGGGCACTTGAGTCTCAGAACAGGGACTGTCAGTGGTCTGGAAGTATTTCAACATCTTCCAATTGTCATAGTGCCACTGGTACGTGGCAGCTGAAAAAAAAAAACACACACAACAATCTCTCCCATATGGAGTTTACTTTCTTACAAGCATCAAGAAGCAGTTAGCTTGTCTTTTCCATGCTTACTGCCGGGATGTTGTTTTAAAATCTTGCCAAAAGTAGGGGCAGCTCCGTTTTCTGTGCCAGGCATATGGAGACTCTTTTTAAAATGATGAGATAAAAGTTTCAGGCCACGAAGACACAGGGGTTGCTCAGGAGAGCCATTCAGTCTTTAAGGCAAGACTGAGTGACACTGGAATGTGTCCTCACTGTTTCTGCTAGAGGTGCATCTAGACCGCTGTCATAGGCACCACACCCAAAGAGGTGAGCGAAGCCTGCCCACGTATCCAGGTACACAGGCAGCTGTGTAAAAGGAGACAGGTTCTGTTCCCTCTTGCTGCCTCTCTTAGGGACAAAATGATGGGCTATGGTAACCCTAGCTACAACTGCCTGATGTAATTTGCACACTGAGGGGCTGTTTTTTTCTACTAGATCTCTTTCTGGTCTGGTTCCTACTTTGGAATTATGGTCACAGATTATGTGTCCAGTTTTGTCTCTGGAAAGGAAGAACCATAACATGGTTACTGTTGGCATCCCTTGTCCATAAAAAGGGGTTTTGCTAGCATCACCCACTCATCGCCCTTGGTCTGGGCACCCTCTCTTCCGAGGATTGCAAATGCTACCGAGAAGGCAGAAATGCAGAGAAAAGCCAAGAGAGAGTGAGAGTGCAGTTTACCATTTACAAAGATAGAAGCATTATTATTACCATTACTACTATTATTATTATTTTAATTACCAAAGGGGAGGATAGATGCCATCTATGCTCTTCTGGGTTACTCTTTTTTTTTTTTTTTGCGGTACAGGGGCCTCTCCCTGTTGTGGCCTCTCCCGTTGCGGAGCACAGGCTCCGGACGCGCAGGCTCAGCGGCCATGGCTCATGGGCCCAGCCGCTCCGCGGCATGTGGGATCTTCCCAGACCAGGGCACGAACCCGTGTCCCCTGCATCGGCAGGCAGACTCTCAACCACTGCGCCACCAGGGAAGCCCCTGGGTTACTCTTAAATCAAGTTTGCCAAACGTTTCCTGAACATCCGAATGTTCTGACAGGCTTGTAAACAAGAGAGCAGGTTGCAGGAGAGCATATGACCCATTTGCATAAAAAGGAAGGTACGTACAAATGCATATAAACCGCACAAGGAATATGTGCACACACACACATGCAACTGTGCAGCAAATGTTGGAACTCTCATTTCAGTGATTTCCTTCAGACTTCAGAGGCAGAAAAAGCTTTCTTATCTTTGAGATAATGTGTATTATGAAACTTATCAGATTTCCCTTTTGGCTTCAGCTCCTGGGGAGCTCAGATTTAGGCTTGTATTCTCATTTTAATCACGGTAGGCTCCACTTGAGAGCAGTGATTCGCAACCTTGGCTGCAGTTAGACTCACTTGGGCAGCTTTTAAAAATTCCAATGCCCAGGACTTCCCTGGTTGTCCTGTGGTTAAGACTCCATGCTCCCATTGCAGGGGGCGTGGGTTTGATCACTGGTCAGGGAACTAAGATCCTGCATGCTGCACAGCACGGCCAAAAAATAAAATAAAGATGCATTTTAAAAAATTTGATTTTCAAAAAAAAGATTAAAAAAAAATTCCAATGCCCAGGTCACTTCCCAGAGCAATTAATTCAGAACCTCTGGGGGTGGGGCCCAGACATCCTATTTTTAAAGGATGTGCAGCTGTGCTTAAGAACACTGCCTCAGCTTGTATGTCTGAATTCTGATTTTCCCTTGTTAAAAAAATTGCTTACATTTATCGACACTGTCCTTGGATTTGATTTTTATCTATGTGTAATTTTTCAATTTGATTTTGTGTGTCTGTAAATTGCCACAAGTCCTCTCTGGAACGAGATAGAATGTAGACAAAAGTGATAAACTTGTGTTCAAACCATATAACAATCAGGCCAGAGCTGTGTGATTTCAGCGGGGAGACTATTCTCTGTATGAGGGTACCACCGGAGGGTTGGAGGTGTGCTAAGGAGCTAAGCTCATGCTCCTGGGTTTGGGGTGAGTCTGCCCCAAAGAAACACTCTCATCTCGAAGATGTCGACGAAAGACATCCTTTGGACTAGTAGCTGCCCTTAGAGACACTGTATTTGTGGGTGAGAGCAAGGAGGTGTAGAGAATTCAAATTCTGTAAGAAATAAGTTCCAGCATCTGACTCAGTGTGTGACCGAGAGAAGGTGGCTCTGACTCCTTCCCAAGGGGAATTTCCCCATCACCATTTGCTAAGATGGGGTTGATTGGGATAAACTACCTACCACTGGAATTGTGGTCAGTGTTCCTAGGGTGGAAGCCAGGTGGGGCTGGTCCCAGGGTCGGGGAAGCAGGTGGAGCATTCTCTCCTCCCACCCAGATTGCCCCCTTTAAAATGTTCACCCTGTAAGTCTGCCCCTGGAATCTTGTAACCAGCCAATGACCTGTGTATAAGTAGGACTCGAGAAGGATGGCAGGAAGGCTGACCTCGAACTCCAGTTGCATATTCAAATACCCACGGAGGGCAGAGAAGCAGGGATAGGGTACAAGGACAGGGAGGGGGGTGTGCTGTGACAAAATGATCAGACAGCATTTGAGGGCTGTGCAACCTCATAGTAAAATGGGGGTGGGAGGGGTTTGGGGGTAACGTGTAGGGTTCTGGGGAGAGAAGGTCCAGCGGAGAAAAGACCTCCAAAAGGGGGGCGATGCCACCAACGGCTATGCTGATCTACTCTGAAAGTGTGCCCAAGGGCATTGGCTGCCACCTGGCTCACATGGAAGCTTTAAATTCAGATGCTTCACACACGTGTACCTTTGGTCACAAGCAGGACCAGGCGAGGGAAGGGAATGTCAGTAAATAGCCCAACAGCTACTGGGGAAAAGAAACAGCATCTCTTATGAGCACTATTGCATTATTGCAGATTCTTGAGAGTCCTACCTAGATTAGCAATGCCCCTTGCCCCCCAGGCATCCAGTTCTTGGATAAGTCCTGGGCAGAAATGACCAGAAGTACCTGAAGGAAGTCAAAGCTCACAATGGTGAGAGCAGAAGCTTCCAGAACACTTGGGGCTGAGGTTAGCCGGCTTATTGCCCAGGAGACTCTACAACAGAACTTAAAAATAGCATCTTCTCTAATTGCTTGAGTCTCTGGGTGTTTAGTAACCATGTCTGGCAGAGTCTATACCCCAGACAGGCTGGCTGTGGGGAAAGCCATTGTTAAAATAAAATCATTAGCTTAATAGGCTTGATGAAAAGAGTGGCAAGCTGGGAATTTCCTCTTGCAATATGTTCTCCACTCAAAACAGGTCCTGAAAACAGTGGGCCATGTTACTGACTAAAATGCCCCAGTATATCTCTCAAGTTTTTTTTTTTCTTGTGGGCCTAACTAACATTACCTCTGAAAACAGCTTGAAATCCCAGAGTTTGCAGCATCAAATAGGACCACGTGTCACCTAACTGCTTTGCTCTCCTGATATATTTATGATGTTTGTTCCCTAGTGACTGTACACACACACATGAGCGCACACGCACATGCATGCACCAGCATGTGTACACACTCACACGTGCACATGGTCTGGCCATCTTTCAAGGAAAAGAAACATCAGCTGATGAACTGAAAACATGGAGTAGTGAAGACGGTTAACAAGGCCAACTGCTCAGTGATGTCAACATACTGAAGAATATCAAGCCAAGAATAAGAGTACACTCAAGAAAATGGTGCCCAAGCACAAAGGACCAGGACTAGGTGAAATTCACTGAGGAACTGTATTAAAAATGAGTCCTGGGCTTCTCCGGTGGCACAGTGGTTGAGGGCCCACCTGCCGATGCAGGGTACGTGGGTTCGTGCCCTGGTCCGGGAAGATCCCACATGCCATGGAGCGGCTGGGCCCGTGGGCCTTGGCTGCTGGGCCTGCACGTCTGGAGCCTGTGCTCCACAACGGGAGAGGCTGCAGCAGTGAGAGGCCCGCGTACCGAAAAAAAAAAAAAAAAAAAAAGAGTCCTTCCAAATCTTACCTCTGGTGGGATTAAAGATGGCCCAAAGAATGTCTGAGAAGACAGGTGATTGTTATTGTGTTTACACCATCATTTTGGTCAGTGTCTCCAAACAGAATTATGTGACCCTAACCCCAGTCCCTCTCTGGCAGGAAAGGGGAATGGTTTGGACTAACATTTATGGAGCAGGGACTTAAACGCTAAGCACTGGGCCAGGCACTCTCCCACACACCACCTCTCACATTTCTACGGAGACTGGGTCGCCCAGGCTGGCCTTTGGTTGCTTGAAATCTGTAATTTATATATATAGTTATCAACTTGAGCCTTGAGTCTTCTGTTATATTTATTTTAACTTAGCCCCTTTTTAATTAAAGACAGAAAGAATATGGCCCAAAATAATACAAAGGCAACTTAGGGTTGAAGAACCCACTTACAGTATTTATTACCTTTGACAGAAGTGGAAATGTAGCAACATAAATGTTTGAACAAGTACATCTTCCCCCTTCAAATATAAACACGCCAAGAGGTATTTAAAAAGTCCTTCCTCCTTGATTTTTTTTTTTTTGTGTGGTATGCGGGCCTCTCACTGTTGTGGCCTCTCCTGTTGCAGAGCACAGGCTCCGGACGCGCAGGCTCAGCGGCCATGGCTCACGGGCCCAGCCGCTCCGCAGCATGTGGGATCTTCCCGGACCGGGGCACGAACCCATGTCCCCTGCATCGGCAGGTGGACTCTCAACCACTGTGCCACCAGGGAAGCCCCCCCTCCTTGATTTTGTAATTCACACTTCACCCCGACATCTGAGCAGCTTCAACATAAGATCACAGCAAACCATTTCCTTCTTATTTAAGAAGTCAGGAATTAAGGCATCAATTGTATTTGAATACCCCAAGAGCTTGCAGAGAGACAGAGTGACTTTTACGTACTCGGTTATGGCTCATCTGTGGAAGAACTCAGCTACTGTCACTCACGAGGCACAGAAAGGTGATTCGAAAGAAGGGTTCATGGTAGGGATGACCTGTTGTTTTCCGTATCTACTGAAAAAGACTAACGGCTGAGAGATGAAAGGACTTCTCATCACTGAGAATTGTTAAACACCAGAACCGGCTTGAGTGGTGATGAAATGCTTTTGTGTATGCATGTTTTCTAGAATGATTTGGAAATGGCAATATTTGAAGGTGGGAAGTCAGTCACAGCTTTCTTATTCCTGCTACACTTATTAACAAGTCACATTCCATTTATTTTTAAAAGGAGCTATAAATAAAGCCAGGGCATGGTTCCAGTACTGTTTAGATTGAAAGGTTTGGGTTTTTTTTTTTTTCCTGTCCTTTTTTTTTTGCAAATTTTGGGGGAAAATCACTAGAGCGATTAATAAAATACTTTTTATTTACTGAAGTTTGTATGTTGATAATGCCCCTCCCCTCAGGATTTCTCTAACTTTAAATATTCTGTCTTTAGAAGAAAGTATGCTGGTCTGAAATATATATACACATAATATTTAAATATATATGGAGAAAAAAGTCAAGAGGTGGATGTGGTAGATTACCCTATTCTTTAATAATTCTTCCATTTCTCCCCATTCTCAACAAAGTTCCCTGAAGCAGTCTTTCCTTTTCACACATGGCCATATTGCTTTGGCTGATAAAATGTGAAGTCAAAACAGACCACACCGAACAAAAAGTTTTAAATGTTGCTTATGTGGATTGGCTTGACCACTTGCACTCCTATCTGACACCATGAGAAGTGGCCAGGTAGTGGCCAATCTTAGGCTTGGATTTGACATGAAGCCTGAGCCAAGCCACAACAGCCAACCCACAAACCTCTGAGTAGGAAATAAATATTTGTTGTTGCAAGTCACTGAGATTTTTGGAGTTGTTTCTTACACAGCATTACCTCAGCAATAGCTAACTAATATAGGAGGTTTCAGATGATTTTTAAAATGTGTTTTCTTGTTATATATCTGTAGTTCCAGGTTTTCTACAATGAAAAAAAAAAGTTATTTAATTCATTCAGTCAATAGTTATATTTTGATCACCTACTGCATGCTGCCCTGGTGCTAGATACTGGGAAAAAAACAGGTGATGGAAAAACAGTTGATATACCTGTCCTCAAGGAGCTTATAGTCTAATGGGGGAGACAGGTATTCACCTAATCATCACACACATAAATGTAAAATGGCAATGTGATAAGTGTTACAAATGGGAAGTGTGTGGGGTTAGAAACACATAGAAAATAGAAATGTGACAGGCAGAAATGCGAGGAAAAGACAGCAGAAGCAAGAAGAACTACAGTCCTGCAGCCTTCAGGATGAAAACTACAATCACAGAAAGACAGACAAAATGAAAAGGCAGAGGACTATGTCCCAGATGAAGGAACAAGATAAAACCCCAGAAAAACAACTAAATGCAGTGGAGATAGACAGCCTTCCAGAAAAAGAATTCAGAATAATGATAGTGAAGATGATCCAGGACCTCAGAAAAAGAATGGAGGCAAGGATCAAGAAGATGCAAGAAATGTTTAACAAAGACCTAGAAGAATTAAAGAACAAATGAATAGAAATGAAGAATACAATAACTGAAATGAAAAATACACTAGAAGGAATCAACAGCAGAATAACTGAGGCAGAAGAATGAATAAGTGACCTGGAAGACAGAATGGTGGAATTCACTGCTGCAGAACAGAATAAAGAAAAAAGAATGAAAAGAAATGAAGACAGCCTAAGAGACCTCTGGGACAACATTAAATGCAACAACATTTGCATTATAGGGGTCCCGGAAGGAGAAGAGAGAGAGAAAGGACCAGGGAAAATATTTGAAGAGATTATAGTCAAAAACTTCCCTAACATGGGAAAGGAAATAGTTGCTGAAGTCCAGGAAGCACAGAGTCCCAGGCAGGATAAACCCAAGGAGAAACATGCTGAGACACATAGTAATCAAAGTGACAAAAATTAAAGACAAAGAAAAGCTATTAAAAGCAACAAGGGAAAAACAACAAATAACATACAAGGGGACTCTCATAATGTTAACAGCTGATTTCTCAGCAGAAACTCTGCAAGCCACAAGGGAGTGGCACAATATATTTAAAGTGATGAAAGGGAAGGAACCTACAGCCAAGAGTACTCTACCCAGCAATGATCTCACTCAGATTCAATGGAGATATCAAAAGCTTTACAGGCAAGCAAAAGCTAAGAGAATTCAGCACCACTAAATCAGCTCTACAACTAATGCTAAAGGGACTTCTCTAAGTGGGAAAACAAGAGAAGAAAAGGACCTACTAAAACAAACCCAAACAGTTAAGAAACTGGTAATAGGAACATACATATCGATAATTACCTTAAATGTGAATGGATTAAATGCTCCAACCAAAAGAAACAGTCTTGCTGAATGGATACAAAAGCAAGATCCATATATATGCTGTCCACAAGAGACCCACTTCAGACCTAGGGACACACAGAGACTGAAAGTGAGGGGATGGAAAAAGATATTCCATGCAAATGGAAATCACAAGAAAGCTGGAGTAACAATACTCATATCAGATAAAATAGACTTTAAAATAAAGGATGTTACAAGAGACAAGGAAGGACACTACATAATGATCAAGGGATCAATCCAAGAAGAAGATATAACAATTATAAATACATATGCACCCAACATAGGAGCACCTCAATACATAAGGCAAATGCTAACATCTATAAAAGAGGAAATTGACAGTAACACAACAATAGTGAGGGACTTTAACACCTCACTTATGCCAATGGACAGATCATCCAGACAGAGAATTAATAAGGAAACAGAAGCTTTAAATGACACAATAGCCCAGATGGACTTAATTGATATTCATAGGACATTCCATCTGAAAACGGCAGATTACACTTTCTTCTCAAGTGCACATGGAACATTCTGGAGGATAGAGCACATCTCCGGTCACAAATCAAGCCTCAGTAAATTTAAGAAAACTGAAATCATATCAAGCATCTTTTCTGACCATGACACTATGAGATTAGAAATAAATTACAGGAAGACACAAACACATGGAGGCTAAACAATATGTTACTAAATAACGAAGAGATCACTGAAGAAATAAAAAAATACCTAGAGATAAATGACAATGAAAATACAATGATCCAAAACCCATGGGATGCAGCAAAAGCTGTTCTAAGAGGGAAATTTACAGCAAAACAATCCTACCACAAGAAACAAGAAAAATCTCAAATAAACAATTTAACCTTACACCTAAAGGAACTAGAGAAAGAAGAACAAACAAAACCCACAGTTAGTAGAAGGAAAGAAATCATGAAGATCAGAGTAGAAATAAGTGAAATAGAAACAAAGAAAACAATAGCAAAGATCAATAAAACTAAAAGTTGGTTCTTTGAGAAGATAAACAAAATTGATAAACCTTTAGACAGACTCATCAAGAAAAAGAGGGAGAGGACTCATATCAGTGAAATTAGAAATGAAAAAGCAGAAGTTACAATGCATACCTCAGAAATACAAAGCATCATAAGAGACTATTACAAGGAACTATATTTCAATAAAATGGAAAACCTGGATGAAATGGACAAATTCTTAGAAAGGTATAACCTTCCAAGACTGAACCAGGAAGAAATAGAAAATATGAACAGACCAATCACAAGTAATGAAATTGAAACTGTGATTAAAAATCTTCCAACAAACAAAAGTCCAGGACCAGATGGCTTCACAAGTGAATTCTCTCAAACATTTAGAGAAGAGCTAACACGCATCCTTTTCAAACTCTTCCAAAAAATGAAGAGGAAGGAACACTCCCAAACTCATTCCACGAGGGCACCATCACCCTGATACCAAAACCAGAAAAAGATATCACAAAAAAAGAAATTACAGACCAGTATCACTGATGAATATGGATGCAAAAATCCTCAACAAAATACTAGCAAACAGAATCCAACAACACATTAAAAGGATCATACACCATGATCAAATGGGATTTATCCCAGAGATGCAAGGATCCTTCAATATATGCAAATCAATCAATGTGATACACCATATTAACAAATTGAAGAGTAAAAACCATATGATCATCTCAATAGATGCAGGAAACGCTTTTGACAAAACTCAATACCCACTTATGATAAAAAACTCTCCAGAAAATGGGCATGGAAGGAACATACCTCAACATAATAAAGGCCATATATGACAAACCCACAGCAAACATCATTCTCAATGGTGAAAAACTGAAAACATTTCCTCTAAGATCAGGAACAAGACAAGGATGTCCACTCTTGCCACTATTATTCAACATAGTTTTGGAAGTCCTAGCTATGGCAATCAGAGAAGAAAAAGAAATAAAAGTAATACAAATTGGAAAAGAAGAAGTAAAACTGTCACTGTTTTACTTGATGACATGATACTATACATAGAAAATCCTAAAGATGCCACCAGAAAACTACTAGAGCTAATCAATGAATTTGTTAAAGTTGCAGGATACAAAATTAATGCACAGAAATCACTTGCTTTCCTATACACTAACAATGAAAGATCAGAAAGAGAAATTAAGGAAACAATCCTATTCACTACTGCAACAAAAAGAATAAAATACCTAGGAATAAGCCTATCTGAGGAGATAAAAAACCTGTACTCAGAAAACTCTAAGACACTGATGAAAGAAATCGAAGATGACACAAGCAGATGGAGAGATATACCATGTTCTTGGCTTGGAAGAATCAATATTGTGAAAAGCATTATACTACCCAAAGCAATCTACAGATTTAAGGCAATCCCTAGCAAACTACCAGTGACATATTTTACAAAACTAGAACAAAAACTCTTAAAATTTGTTTGGAGACACAAAAGACCCCAAATAGCTAAAGAAATCTTGAGAAAAAAAAAAAAAAAAAAGGAGGTGGAGGAATCAGATGCCCTGACTTCAGGCTATACTACAAAGCTACAGTAATCAAGACAATATGGTCCTGGCACAAAAACAGAAATGTAGATCAATGGAACAGGATAGAAAGCCCAGAGATAAATACACACACCTATGGTCAACTAATCTATGACAAAGGAGGCAAGGATATACAGTGGAGAAAAGACAGTCTCTTCAATAAATGGTGCTGGGAAAACTAGACAGCTACATGTAAAAGAATGAAATTAGAACACTCCCTAATACCATACACAAAAATAAACTCAAAATGGATGAAAGACCTAAATGTAAGACCAGACACTATAAAACTCTTAGAGGAAAACATAGGAAGAACACTCTTTGACATACATCACAGCAAGATCTTTTATTGACACACCACCTAGAGTAATGGAAATAAAAACAAAAATAAGCAAATGGGACCTAGTGAAACTTAAAAGCTTTTGCACAGGAAAGGAAACCATAAACAAGACAAAAAGACAACCCTCAGAATGGGAGAAAATATTTGTAAATAAATCAACTGACAAAGGATTAATGTCCAAAATATATAAACAGCTTATGTAACTCAATATCAAAAAAATAAACAAACCAATCCAAAAATGGGTGGAAGACTTAAATAGACTCCAAAGAAGACATACAGATGGCTAGGAGGCACATGAAAAGCTGCTCAACATCACTAATTATTAGAGAAATGCAAATCAAAACTACAATGATGTATCACCTCACACCTGTTAGAATGGGTATCAACAGAAAATCTACAAACAATAAATGCTGGAGAGTGTGTGGAGAAAAGGGAACCCTCTTGCACTGTTGGTGGGAATGTAAACTGATACAACCACTATGGAGAACAGTATGGAGTTTCCTAAAAAAACAAGAAATAGAACTCCCATATGACCTAGCAAGCCCTCTACAGGGCATATACCCAGAGAAAACCATAATTCAAAAAGACACGTGCACCCCAATGCTCATGGCAGCACTATTTACAATAGCCAGGTCATGGAAGCCACCTAAATGTCCATCGACAGATGAATGGATAAAGACGACATGGTACATATATACAATGGAATATTACTCAGCCATAAAAAGAAACGAAACTGAGCTATTTGTAATGAGGTGGATAGACCTAGAGTCTGTCATACAGAGTGAAGTAAGTCAGAAAGAGAAAGACAAATACCGTATGCTGACACATATATATGGAATTTAAGAAAAAAAAATGTCATGAAGAACCTAGAGGTAAAACAGGAATAAAGACATAGACCTACTTGAGAATGGACTTGAGGATATGGGGAGGGGGAAGGGTAAGCTGTGACAAAGCGAAAGAGAGGCATGGACATATATACACTACCAAACGTAAGGTAGATAGTTAGTGGGAAGCAGCCGCATAGCACAGGGAGATCAGCTCGGTGCTTTGTGACCGCCTGGAGGGGTGGGATAGGGAGGGTGGGAGGGAGGGAGACACAAGAGGGAAGGGATGTGGGAACAGATGTATATGTATGACTGATTCACCTTGTTATAAAGCAGAAACTAATAAAAAAAAAAACAACCCTATCCCCTCTCGTAGTTTGGGCTGTTTTTAGGACGTGGTCACCTTGCCAGGGAATCATTTCCCAGCCCCCCAGCTGTGTTCAGTTGCCATAGTTCTTGCCAGTGGGACTGAGCCCAGATGATGGGTATCACTTCTGGGCCAAGACTGTTAAGAAGCAGATGTACCTTCCCCCCACTGGCTCTTTCCTCTCCCCCAACAGATGAAGCTGACAACAATGGGACCCTGAATGACCCCGTGGAAGAACGCTGTCCACCAACAAAAATCACCTGCCCTGGGACAACCGCTCACTCTTATGTGAACATGAAATAAACTATTAGGTCAAGCTGCTGAAATCTGGAGATATATTTGTTATAACAACTGTGTTACGCTGATTAATAGAACATATATTTTTAACGTGAATTCAGTATTTTCCTGATTCATACATGCACACAGTTAACCTTTTAACTGGGTGGAATATTTGCTTTGTGTGAATTGAACTTTAGGTTCAAGTTCCATCCCTCCACCTCCACCCCCATCTACCTGGTAGGACCTTTGTTGTGTGGGTCCTGCGTGTCTCAACTGATGGGTGAGTTTGATGGAACAGCTTGATTTTATGTACTATTCATTTTGTTTGCTTCTCCACTTTCATGGATTCTTATGGGGGCTGCTGCCATTTTCAGGATGGGGAATGTTTTACACAAATCAGAGGTGTTCTGCTGGAACCTGAGACACATTGCCTTGAAAGAAATATCATATTTACTCACATAAATCTAAAAGGCCATATTTGCAATGGTGGGTGCCAGACAGAGAAACCTGATTTGGGAGCCAGTGAAGAACCATTTTAGGTTGGCTAGTAGGGGAATGATATACCCGAAGAGCCGTTGTAGAAAGATGAATCTGATTGTAGCACAGAGAAGAAATGAGAAAGAAAATAGCTTAGAGGCATAGGGGCCAGCTCTTACAATAATCCGGTTGTAAAATAAAGAGGCCTGGCTTGGGATGGTGCCAGTAGGAATGGAGAGAAACAGGCAACTAGGTGAGGCTGAAGAAGTAAAAGAGCAACACTCAACCACTGTTCCCAGCTCATCAGTTGCTCTTACCAAATCTCAGCGGTCCCATATACCAGTTCACCGCTATGGTTCCCTCAGCATCATCTTCCCTGCAAAAATAACAATATAGACATAAAAGTTATGGTACTGTTTTTTAAAGAGTGGTCATAAGGAAAAAGGAGTAATTGCTTCACTAACAGAAATGAGACAAATGAACCATTTTCCAAACTCATGTTTAGTAGCTGACTACTGTCTAGAGAGGAAAGGTTTGCACATCTTAGTTGGAAGGGAAAATTATGTAAACGCATTTTTAAGGGAAAGAAAATAAGCTAAAGGCTAGGAGATTAGCATGAGAGGAGAGAGAATACCTGAAAATATTTTTGGGGAGCTTTGGAAAGCAGCATCTGTATACGTTTTGCGGGAGTAACAATCAGACTGAATCCTGGCCCCATCCTCCTCCCCGACCTCTGCTACCACCACTCTGCCCTGCCCACTGCAGAAACGGGTCTGCTTTCTGTTCCTCAAACGTACATGCGCGTCCCTACCTTAGCTTCCTTAGCCACCCCTCCTCTAGGTCTGGAACACTCTTCCCACTGGCTTTTTCCTGCCATTTACATTTCACCTTAAATTGCCCCTTGGAGAGGATTTCCCCACAACCCAATCCAAAGCAGACACCTCCCCCACCCATTGTCCAGTATTTCATTGTAATCCTGTCAGAGCATTATTTCTATCTGCTGTCCTCTCCTTTATCTACTTGTTTGCTTAGTGTCAGTCTCTCCTGCTAGAATGTAAGCCCCCTGAGAGAGTACCCAGCCAGTCTGATTCCCCACAGTGTCTGCAGCATCTAGAACAGTCTTCCATTTAGTAGGAGCTCGGTAAATATTTAGACTTCATTGGATGACCAAATCAGGGACCAATGATGAAAACATTGAATGAATTACCCCCCGAATACATTCTCTGTCCTCAGAGGAGGCTATTCAAAGAAATATTTTTCCCCCTGTGGTTACATTTGATTAAGAAATATATTTTCACAATTATGACTGAATTTTTCCAATCTGTATTTCATATCAGACAGCTAGACTCTAGGAAAATGTAAGGTTCCTAATCGAGGGGGGAAAAAAACCCAAATATGTTTAAAATCACCTCTGGGGGAATTATAACCTGAAATGCAAGTCATGAATTTTATGCATGGTCTTCTCTGCTACTAATTAGCTTTTTCCCTCTTCTTAAAGTTACAGTATCTTCTTGATAGGGTCTATCACAGGGTTATGCACACATTCAAAATTCAGAAAATACAGATCAAGGATGAGGAGAAGGTGTTTGCAACCTGTGGATTTGGCTGTGGCTGAGAAGTCCAAAATATAATGTTTGTCACCACCTCTGGGAAGCCTTTCTGATTCTTCCAGGCAGAACTGAATTTTATCTTTCTCTGCTCTCATATCACTATTCATTTGACTCTCTAATCACCCTGGTGTCCAACACCAATGAGACACAATAGGCACTCAATTAAATTGATGCATAAATGACTACAATCCAAATTATACAATAAAAAAAACTGTCAGAATTGGGACAGGCTTTAGAAATCACCTAGGCAATGTTCAAAAAACATTGACTGGATGTTCAAAATTCAGTTATTTGTATCTCGCATCACAAGTTTTAGCATACTATTAATTCTTACAGGTTTCTTTTATTTTTATTTTTTATTTTATTTTTTTTGTGATATGCAGGCTTCTCACTGCCGTGGCCTCTCCCATTGCAGAGCACAGGCTCCAGACGCGCAGGCTCAGCGGCCATGGCTCACGGGCCCAGCCGCTCAGCGGCATGTGGGATCTTCCCAGACCGGGGCACGAACCCGTGTCCCCTGCATCGGCAGGCGGACTCTCAACCACTGCGCCACCAGGGAAGCCCCCAGGTTTCTTTAAATCAGCCTTTCTACTATGTTTATATTTTAAGAAAAATGTGTATATAATCATAAATGGAAAACTGGCATGGCTTGCTCTAAGTAAAAAAGCAATCCCCACCCCTCCAAAAACCAGTTAATACTAAATATTATCCTTAAAATCTAGCTGGGTATTATTTGCTGAATTGTGTCCCCCCTTCCATTTTCCTATGTTGAAGGCTTAACCCCCCAGCACTTCAGAATGTGACTGTATTTTGAGATAGGACCTTAGAGGTAATTAAATTAAATTCAGCCCTAATCCAATCTGACTGTTGTCCTTATAAGAAGAAGAGGTTAGGACACAGAGAGAGAAACAGCAGACACACAAAGGGATGACCAACTGAACACACAGCGAGAAGACAAGTCATCTACAAGCCATGAGTGAGGCTTCAGAAGAAACCAACACTGCCGACTCCTTGATCTTGGACTTCCAGCCTCCAGAACTATGAGAAAATATATTTCAGTTGTTTAAGCCCCCCAGCCTATGGTGTTTTGTTATGGCAGCCCGAGCAGACTAATATACTGGGTATTATTGCCGGCTAAAGATGCTGAGCCCAAAGTCTACTCTCGTTTAGTTGAAAACTGAGATTATAAGAGTAAGAGGAGTATTAAAGACCTATGATCCCCAGCAGAGACTTTCTCCTTGACAACAAATCAGAAGAATTAAGTAGACTTTAAAAGGAAATGACATTTTCACTGTAAGATTTATATCAGTCAGGCTGGAATATGCTGTGTGTGTTTTATTTTTTAAATCTCAGTACCTTAATATAATGAAAGTTAACTTCTCACTCACACTCCATGTCCCACACAGGTCCCTAGGGGCTCTCCTCCACCCAGTCACTCAGGGCTTTAGGCTGATGAAGTCTCCGCCATCCTGGAGCTGCATCACCTGGATACACAGTGGCCTCCCACCACGTGTGGGGAAGAGAGTTTGGAGACTTGTGCATGGGCTTCTCGCACTTCTTGTGTGTGAAGTGACGCACATCATCATTCCTGCTCACATCTCATTGGCCAGGACTAGTCACATGGCCCCACCTAAGGGCAAGAGGGCCAGGAAACATAAGCAAGCAAATGGATTCTTTAGAGTGTCTTTCTGTCTCTTCCACAAGATCTGATGCTACTTAATGTCATCTTCCTGTGCTTAAGAAATCATCCTGAGAGTATCTCAAGGGTACATTCCATGCTTTGGAAAATATAAAATATCTGAGCCAATGTCTTCATTGCATAACTGAAGTCCACAATGTAAGGGTTAATTTGCTCTTCCATACCTTCCTCGTGGTGGACCTGCAGCCAGACCTCTGGTCTCTTGAGGCCTGTACTTAAGCTCTTTCCACTCCACCCTGTGAGCACAAAAATGGTAGCAACTGGAGCAATTTGGATGTCTATTTTTGGTGCAAGAACCTTTCATTGCTCAAGAAAGATCACGACAGGAAACATTCTAAAGGCTGATACTGATATCGAAGAACAGAAGAGCAACTTGTCCCATTTAATATTCCCATCGGAACACACAGAGACCTTTCCCACTCATGTTTGAGGCAAATACATCTGCGGAATCAATGAAAACGTATGATTGCTCAGTGTTGTCTGGTTAGCATCCAATTATGTACAGTGTATTTATTTTAAATTTAGAAGACACACACAAGAGATTTCCAAAATGAGAAGAAATTGGCAGCGTGCTGAATGTAAAAAATTAATGACTTGAACTACACAGCCTGTGGATCGAAGCCGACAAGAGGGGGAGGGCAGGGGAGAAAGGTGGGTGCCGTGATTCACACTGTACACTGCTGACGGTCCTGATCGGTGCCTGAAGAGCGGTCACCCTCCACGCAGCTGTCACATGCTTTATCTTTATGGCGAGGCAGGGCTTTGCGGGTCACACGTGTGTCACGGTTTCAGGAGTACAAAAGCAGTGCCCCCAACAGACGTCAGCAGCCAACTTCCTTGTAGAGAATAGATTCAACTCTTAAGTTTAAGCTTAATCACTTTGTCAGCTCCACCGGGCAAGAGGAAGGTGGGGAGGGAGGAACGGTGGAGGAAAGGAACAAGGACTGGGCTTTGGTCACCTCTGCTGACGGTTGAGCTCCTACTCTGTGTAGGCACCTATTATGTGTTAGGGACTTTCACACGCCTTGTCCCGTCTATCCCTCAAGATTATCAACAATTTTAGAGGCAAAGAAACTGAGGTCAGAGGGGTTGATTACCTTGTCCCAGGTTGAATCGTGTCCCCTCCAAATTCATACGTTGAATTCCTGGTCACCTCAGATTGTGACCTTACTTAGAAAGAGGGTCCTTGAAGATGTAATTAGTTAAGATGGGGCCATACCAGAGTAGGGTGGGTCCCAAATGCGATATGACTGGTGTCTTAATATAAAGGGGAAATTTGGACACAGACACACACTCAGGGAGAATGTCATGTGCACAGGAAGGCAGAGATCGGGGTGATGCTTCTACAAACCAAGGAATATGCCTAAGATGGCCAGCGACCCACTCCCAGAGGGTCGGTGAGAGGCCTGGGATAGATTGTCCCTCACAGTCCTCAGAAGGATCTAACCCAGCTGACACTTTGATCTCGGACTTCTAACCTCCAGAACTGTGAGACAATAAACGCTGTGGTTTAAGCCCCCAAGACTGTGATACCTTGTCTGGCAGCCCCAGCAAATTAACACAACAAGGTTATGAAGCAGAGAGCTGCCAGGTTCCTCTGAGTCTAAGTCTTGTCTGTGAGAGCAGGGCCCGTCCCTGCCGTGACACCTGCTGTGTCCTCAGCATACAGCCTACCTGACACCCCAGTGTTCCTCCTGGCTTTATAACAGGAGGAAGCTGAGGCCCAGAGGTTAGTCTGTCCTGTCCGAGGCTGCACAGCCAGGTAGTTTGGGGCAGAGGCAGGTCCTTCCGTGCTCTTTCCTGCACTCGATCATGATTCTTCTCTTCACCGCTCAAATTTCAGAGTGTTCTGAGCCAGCTTCTCGGATTCCTGGTAAATCGGGAGCAGTAAGTAGAAAATGAATGCTCCTGGCCTGGAAATGGCTGAAACCTTTTCAGGAGAGGAAGGATTGGAGTCCTGGCTGGCTGTAATGTCAGCCTTCAGATGTAATCTCAGAGCCTCGTTGTGCTGTACAGAGGGAGATTTTCGTGGTTGAGGCCTAAACCACTGGCCCTGGGAGCCTCAGTTTGCACAGAGGGCTGGCTGCTGGGTTTGCATCACATTATCTTTTTTTTTTTTTTTTTTGCGGTACGCGGTCCTCTCACTCTTGTGGCGTTTCCTGTTGTGGAGCACAGGCTCCGGACGCACAGGCTCAGTGGCCATGGCTCACGGGCCCAGCCGTTCCGCGGCATGTGGGATCTTCCCGGACCGGGGCACGAACCCGTGTCCCCCGCATTGGCAGGCGGACTCTCAACCACTGCGCCACCAGGGAAGCCCCACATTATCTTTATAAGGGGTTTATATTTCTAATTTTCAAACCAACCTTGGGATACCCAACTCAGAAGGGAAGCTAAAAAAAATTGAGGGTTTGAAATACTGGAGCATTTCTCCCTGGACATCTACAGTAGGAACTACCATTTATGGGGCACCTACTGTGTGCCAGGCCCCGTGCAAAGGGCTAAACGTGCCTTTTGTCATTGGTCCTGCCCTATGAGTTAAGTCTTACTATTCCCGTATCACAGGTGAGAAAACTGAGACTCAAGAGATCGTGCAAGTGGATGGGGGTGGGGATTTGAAGCAGCCCTGCAGGCTCCAAAGGCTGGTATGTTCCCACCACACCACGCAGTCCCTCCCAGAGCGCTTGGATGCCTTGCTTGCCGGGCCTCCCTTAGCTCAGGTTCATCCCTTGGCCTCCTGATCCCATCAGCTCTTATCCGTCCTTTCTGTGGTTCCCCCTGGACAGTCTCATATGGAAATCATACCACAGACAACAGATACCACATCCCAGGACCACTACAGAGGATTCATAAAGGCTGATGAGAAACCAGTTTGCGACACTTTGATGACCATCACCGGCCAAAGAGGGGCTGGCTGGCTTTGGGGAGAGGATTTCTTCGGAGGGCACTGTCCCCATGGAGATGAGGAGAAGGTTTCTACCCTTATCTCCCATATGGTGAAAGAGGCTCCAATGTGTGCTGGGAGGGCTTGGGATGTGCCTCTTGGAACTGGGGGGACACAGTGGGTGAAGTGAGCCAAGGAGAAAGAGAGCTGTACAAGGGAAGTAGCTGTGTTCTCATCTGACCAAGGTGCAGGTGGCCCATGGACCACACAGGTGCGCCACCTGAGGTGGGCCATGCTCTCCACTCTCCCGTCTCCTCACTCCGAGTGCAGTCAGACTGAACTAGTTGTAATTCACTAAGTGCACTGGGTTCTCTCTGCCCCCCACACTGCTGTTCGTAGGGGAGCAGCAACCAGCCTGGAACACCCTGCCTCACCCCTTCTCCCGGCCAACCCAAACCAGCCCTGCAGCATGGGTTGAGGTGGCGCTTTCCCTGGGATCCCAAAAGCCGAGTCAGTTTTCCCTCCTGGGCTCACTAGGACTCGAGCCTTCCCAGTTCAGCCCAAGAACTCCCGGGGTGAGACTCTAGTTCACCTCTTCCCCTCAGAACCCTCCACAGGGTTTCTCTCCTTCTACAGCATTTACTCAATGAATGGATGAATAGGGGCCCACAGGGTGCTCCCCAACAGGGTCACTGTGGGGACAGTCACACCCTAAGAGAGCTGTGGGCTGGTTGTCCCTTCTCGGGCCTGCTGACCCCCAGCCAGGTGACGGAGGGAAGAGGGCAGAGGCATGCCTCCCCGTGTTGGCTGCCCTTGTCACTGAGTTAAGCCTCGCCACGGATGGGGGTGGGTGCACTCATCTCAAAGGTGTGTTTCAGTGATTGGGAAGTAATTTAGAAACGTGATATTGCCAACAGAAAGACTAATTCCTGGGAGAAGGAGCCCAGCCCTGCAGTCCTGAATGACATGAAGAGGATGGTCTCAGATGCTCTGAATTCGAATCCCATTTGCCCCCATTTACTAACAGGGTGCCTGGAAGACGTTCCATCCCCTCCCTGAAATTTGATTCCTTAATGATAAAAAGGGCATCACCACACAGCCCTCTCCGTGGCTTGTTGTGAAAACCGGGTGGAATCACAGGTATGAAAATACTGGGGCTCTCAAGCGGTACGCAGGCCTCTCACTGTTGTGGCCCCTCCCGTTGCGGAGCACAGGCTCTGGACGCACAGGCTCAGCGGCCATGGCTCACGGGCCCAGCCGCTCCGCGGCATGTGGGATCTTCCCGGACCGGGGCACGAACCCGTGTCCCCTGCATCGGCAGGTGGACTCTTAACCACTGCGCCACCAGGGAAGCCCATGTGGCTGCTATTTCTTTGGGGGCAACCCTGTGACAAGGCAGCACCAGCTTGCAGGTGTGTTTAAGGATACAGTGTAAACTACAGTGTAAACTATTGTGAGTGTGTAGTCAACCCATCCCTCTTAGGGACATCAAGAGATGTATCCATTCCAGACCTGGCCCTCAGGTTCTTGGGAGACACAAAGATAGATGCAGTTTCTGCCTTTGAGGGATTTGTAATTATGTAAGGGAGCTAAGGCCTCTCATAGCTCCTTAAATATACTAATATCTGACCCCGATGTCAGCTGTGATCTCGTAGCTTTAAAAAATCTAAATAAGATTTGCTTAAAGCTCTCAGTCTGTATTCCATGCGACTCCAAAGTCATCCCCAGGGTTTGTGCGAACCCGGAGGAGGATCACAGCCCCTCAGTCACCCAGCCGGCTTTGTGTCCCCGCTGCCTCCAACTGTGGGTCAATTTAAGGACCACCTACCTGTCCCTCTTCACTATCTCAGTGAACCAGACGTGGAGCCCAGTCTCTTCCTGGATTCCCCCAAAATCCCACTCAGACAAGTCTCATGTGTGTGTGTGTGTGTGTGTGTGTGTGTGTGTGTGTGTGTGTGTAGTAGTAGTAGTAGTAGTAGACGACTTTATCAGAGGCTTGGGAGGAAGGGGTCAGGGAGGGTTTCCATTGCAAAACTTCAACAATGTCAAATTGAATGTTTGCATCTAAGTCTCCCGGCCACTCTGACTCTGCAGGTGTCACCACATGGTTCCCTGGCCGCATCCCATCTCACTCAATCTTGATTCCTTTTCTGCATCACCTGGGATCCAGCATCACTTGGGATCCAGATGCCTCACCCTCCTTCTACAGAGCCATCTCTTTCTCCCACATCTCTTCCCGTACTTGGTTCCAGAGTCCCCTCTGCAACTCAAACTCATCAGGGGGCAGGTGGGACCAAAGGGCGTTCAGGAGGTCGACTGTGTGACTCGGGGCTGGGGCTTTCAGGGGCAGGATGGAAGCAGATTCTAGTAGGAGTGGTCCTGGGAGGAGGAGACGGGGACTGAGAGAGCAGGGACCATACCCTCTGGCCACCAACGAAGTAGCCAGTAAGAGACGGTACAGACCCAAGTTGGCCCCCCAGGAAGGACAGAGGGGAGCAGAGCCCAGGTCTCCTGCTCCAGCACCAGAGGGGCCTCTAGTTGTTTGCTTAATTTTTATTCAAATGTTTTATGTATATGTAAATATAGTGTATATGCATCATATAATACTTATCCATATATACAAGTGTTATATATAATATATTCATTGAACGATATGCAACATATAATATATGTTATATGTATTCTTATATATATGAGAGAGAAAGGTACACCTCATAGTGCACAGCTCAGTGAATTCTCACAGCTGAATGTGCCTGAGTACCCAGCACCCAGATCCAGAGTCAGACCATGCCAGCACTCAGAAGCCCCCTTTCCCGTCACTCCCCTCCCGGGTGAAGCACTCTCCTGTCTGTTAACGGCATACATTTATTTTACCTGTTTTTGAATTTTATGTAAGTAGAATCCCATAGGCTATCCTCCCTAGTGTTTGGTATCTTTTGTTCAACATTTTCTTTGTGAAATGCATCCACATTTGGGGATGCAGTCATGCGTATCGCACCCGCTTTCTAGTTGTGAGTTTGCCACAATTTATTTATCAATTCTATTGTTGATGGACATTTGGGTTGTTGCCAGCATGGAGCAACAATGTGGCCTCTGCTTTTGTACCAGATCTTTGCAAAAGGTCAGTTACTCTGAAGGAGATGCTGAACACAAAAGAGAGTCATTCATTCATTCAGCCGACATCTTGGAGGACTTCCCCCAGCGTGCCAGCATGTGGACAAGGACTGGGACCCGACAGAGAGCAAGGTCCTCATGGAGCTGACCATCTGTAAGGCAGATGGGTGTGTGGACAGACAGAACACAGAGAGGTTAGAGCTTGGTCAAGGGTGGAGAGGAGCCCAGCAAAGGAAGGGCTTGAGGGGAAGTAAGCAAAGGGGGCTGGAGAGAGTCTGTTCAAGGGAGAAGGAGGGACTTGTGCAAACCGTGCATTTGCAAAGCTTGAATGTTCCCGTTCTTGGAGCCTAGAGAACGGGGTCAGATCTAAGGCAGAGGTAGACAGGGGCTGGAGTTTGAAGGGCCAAGGAGCCATTTAAGGACTTTTCTTGAGGACAAAGAGGCTCCATCTAAATACACAAGTGGCATGAACTACTTAACCTTTCAGAAGGCCCTCCTGACTGCTGTGGGATAGGATGAAGCATTCCTGGAGGCAGATGGAAGAGGTGGTGGATCCGTGGACCAGAACCCCACCCCCAAACCTGCCAGCTGATATGGACCTCACAGCGCAGCCTACAAAGCAATTTGCCAGAAACCAAGATCAAGGGGTCCTTCCTAGGACACACTTGTCTAGGGAATCCCACATACTTCTACTACTCTCCTATGCTGCTTAGTCTGGAATCCTCCACAGTAAACTCCCATCTGACCTTTCCGTGTTCCTGGAGCCCTCTCTTCCTGTTCAGAATTCTGACGCTTGATGGTTGTTTGCTCCAAAGTCGCCTGGCTTGGCTCCTTTGAGGCAGGGAGTCTGGGAAAGGGAAGGATCAGCCTGGCCTCGAGGGAAAGAGGCAGCTGCTGGCCACGTCTCCTCCGCCTTGCTCATTCTGCGTTTTTGGGTGAGCTGTTTTTGTTTGATGTAAGCAGAGCAAATCCATCCATAGCAAAATCAGAGAAAATAGCTTGTTGATGTGTAAACCAGGATGTCACAAATAACCCTGTTTGTTTAATTATAGCAGGCTGAGTGCTGTGAGCAGGAAAGGGGGCGGTGGCGGCGGGAGTGCTGATGGGAGGGGAATTCAGGATACCGTTGCCGGTGTCCTAGAGGCCTGCGATGAGATCTTGGGGAAAATGTGAGTGCCTGGAGCCACGTGGATAAACATATGGTGCATGAATCAAGCTCAACTGAGTGGGTAGGTGGCTTTCAGAGCTAATGGGAACTTGCTGTAGAGTCGCTAGACAGAAAAATTAAATCACAGGTGAAAGGACAAAAAATATGGTTGGAACTCATATGGCTGTGAACGTAGGAAATTTCGACTTTATGAGTAATTGCTTTATGAAAACGTTTGCTCTTCCCCATGAAATGCATTGATCTGGTAGAGGGCAGAGGACAGTGGGCATGGGAAGTGTGGTCTTCCATCCCACCCCACCGCACCCCACCTACCGTTGCCTCTCCTTCCACTCTAGGAAGAACATGGGAGCCAGGACTTCAGAAAAGTCAGAAGCAATGTGGTGCAGCATTTAAAATCCTGGCTTTGGATTTGGATAGTCCTGGGTTCAAGTTTGGGTTCAAGCTTCCCTTCTCTCTTATGTGACCATGAGAGTTAACTCACTGCCCAGTGCCTCAGCTGGTCTTTGGGTGCTGGGGAGACCCAACTCAAGAGGCATGGACAAGCTCTTAGCTTGCCTGTACCAGGCACAGAGGGCAATATCAGTGAATGAGATATAAGCATTAGGATGAGAAATGAATGCAATGAACAGGGTTGTGGATCTGGGGGAAGGAATTCCTCCCAGCACACACTAAGCATGTCTTGCACCTGCCTCACCTCCCGGTAGCTGCCCCAGTGTCCCTGTTAAGCCTTTTTGTTTGTTTGTTCGTTCTTTTGTCATTTGTTTGTTTGGCTGCACTGTGCCGGCATGTGGGCACACACCAATTTCTGGTCTTAGTTCCCCGACCAGAGATTGAACCCGTGCCCCGTGCAGTGGAAGCGCGGAGTCAACCACTGGACCGCCAGGGAAGTCCCCCCCATTAAGCCATTTAAAGAATCAGTTGTTCCTCAGGGAAGGTTACACAGTGGGCGCTAATGCAGGTGCAGGACTGACTTTTTCTGGAGATGGCAGAACATGACACTCACCTTCAGAAATTTAAGAAATGGGTTTGAGGGAAAGAGGTGCAGGTAAGACCACATTATAACTTCCCTGGACTCAAGGCACATTTGCCTTCATGGGCCTTTTCTTCCAAAAAGAAAATTAAATTTTATTGTATGACTGCATTGGTATAATGATGAATATAATATAGCTTGGATTCATTGTTCTATATTAATAGTAATTATCATTATTTTAATTCTGATTTTAAAAGAAATTAAAATTAAAACATTTTTGTGGCCTCTAGACACACTGCCTGTTGGTGGGTGGGAGTTGGGGGCATGGAAAGTAACTGCATTTTCTGCCTAAGTGACATTTTTATAAAAACGGGAAAATGTATTGTGTTTTGCATAAAGCTACCTTTATTTAAATAAAAGAGAATTCTCTGCTTGGATACTTTCTTTTCTGTTTTTGTTTTTGTTTCATGGTTAAAATGGGCTTTCCTTCAGGAAATGATCATGAAATTACGTAGTAATTTTATTTACCTGATTTTATTTAACATATTGTTAATCTGACAAGATAAAAACGGCTCTGGGTTCACAAATTACTTTTGTCTGCTCAGTATCCTCCCTTGTTTTTTGTATCAACATTCCTTTGCTGAGCCACCCCTCCCACACTCTCAGTAATTCTGATTTGGGTGGGGCTGGCCACACCTCTTTGAGCTGGTCTAGCCAATCAGAGCAGTCCTTCTTCTGGGCACTGATTGGTTCAATGATGATAAGCACCTGATTGCAGACAGGCCAATGGGAGTCAAACCTGGGATTCTGGCTGGTGATGTGGAAAGGAGGAGCTCTCTTCCTACTAGGATTCTTGGCTATAAAGGCAATTATAAGTTGCCAGCTCCCAGGGGCTACTGAAAGGTAAATGCCCACCAAGAGTGAAACATCACAGAGGAAAACAGAGCAGAGAGAGAGAGAGAGAGAGAGAGAGATGGTGTTCTGATAGCATCCTTTGAACACCTGTATCCAATTAGGCCTAAAGCCAACTTAACCCTTCAGATTTAAGTTACCGGAATCAATAACTCCCCCCACCCTTTGTTTTTGCTTGAGTCTATTAATTCAGGGTTTTAAACAATTGAAACAAAGAATTTTGTCTAATACACTTGGCAATCCCAGAATTTTTTAAGTGGCTTAGGAAATATACATATGAATCTCAGAGAATGTTTGTTTTATGCCCAAGTGGAGTAAGAGAAGGTTGTTCCCAGGCATGGTCAACCAGTATTTCCAGTTGAATGACCTGGCTTCTGCAACTGCTCTCCTCTTCCTTTTATTTAATTTAAAACGATTACTTTAGGGGGTTCCTTCATCAGCAGCAGGCTTTCTTGAAAGACATTCTTTTGAATCAAAAATTACCTCTTCTTGGTAATCAGGAATTGGTAGGACCAGCCTTCCTTTCACTGGGTCCCAGAACTGTGCTCTTCGATAAGCATGAAAGGAAAGAGGAAGATCAGCAATCACTGACAATTGATATGTGTGATGGGGGCAGATTGGTTCACTGTGGGCAGTGGTTCTCAAAGTGTGGTCTCTGGACCACAGCACCAGCATCACCTGGGAACTTGTTAGAAATGCAAATTCTTGGGCCCCAACCCAGACTCACTGAATCAGAAACTCTGAGGGTGAGGCCCAGCAATCTCTATTTTTATAAACTCTGGGAACCACTGGTGTAGGGGTTTCCTCTTACTCAGTTACTACAGACACAGCTGCTGGGTGATTAAAATCAAACCTGAGTTACCTTTGCAGAATCAGTCTGGTTTTGAGCATTTGTTTTTGCTTTTTCACTTTGAGGACAGAGGGTAGAAAGAGTCAAACAGTAATAGATTGACTGGTTTCTTTTTTTTCCTTTTTATCCATTAGTAGTTTGCTAAATATACATTCTGTTTTCATTTTTTTCTTCAAGCATTTATTTTTTACATTTTACTCAGCATATTTGAATGTATATATTTCTACTGATGTTGAAAAATAATCAATATTTATTATCTACCCCCAATTAAGAAGGCTGGACCTCAACATTTTATCATGTCTTCTTCCCTCTCCATGAACTCTCCATTCACCCATTCCCAAGTTTTGCTGAAATCTTTTGGAATTTAACAGTTGGACTTTTTTCTCAACAATTCATTAAACTTCATAGCCATATTTTTGGTGATCATCTGGGCTTTACTAGTTTCTTTGTACACTGCTATTGCTTGTAATCCTATCTCTCTCTTTCTTGGCTTCATTTTTCCTATTGTTGGAGTATATCCTGTAAAGAATCTTTCAGAAAGCGTTCATGGAGAGAAATCTTCTGAGCCCTTGTCCACCCAAAACTAATTTATTAAAATTTTTTTTGCCTTCAGAACTCTATGGCACTATATCTTACAGAATTTTATACTCATTGCACTTGAGAATCTGATTTCCATCCATTTCTTCTTCCTCTGAGTTAAACTATTGGGATTTTTTTTCCTGTCTGCAATTTTTTTTTGCTTTATTCTTGGAGATATTACCAATATGTCTAGTGCTGAATCCTCCACACCCCTCTCTCATGTTTCTTCTTAATAGTTTTTGGCTTCATACTAAGGTAGGAAGACTTGAGACTCTCTTTAGCTTTGAAATTTGGGGGTATAATTTATTTTATTATTTTCTCTATCCATTCTCCTTATGGATATTCTCTGAGACAGAGGTTGGAACACATGGTTCTGTGTGCTTTTTTTTTAATTCACTTTTTTTTTTTTTTTTGCGGTACACGGGTCTCCCACTGTTGTGGCCTCTCCCGTTGCGGAGCACAGGCTCCGGACGCGCAGGCTCAGCGGCCATGGCTCACGGGCCCAGCCGCTCCACGGCATGTGGGATCTTCCCGGACCAGGGCACGAACCCATGTCCCCTGCATCGGCAGGTGGACTCTCAACTACTGCGCCACCAGGGAAGCCCTACATTTATTTTTTAAATGGAAGTATAGTTGATTTACAATGTTGTGAATAAAGCAATTTTTGTAAAGTCAGGAATGTGATTATTGTTTTGTAGTAAGACAGAGAGCATTTGCTTAGGATGCATCCTTGGAAGTAAAATTGTTGGTTCACTCGAAAGCATTATGCTAAGAGGAAGAAGCTAGATATGTACACAAGGGCACATATTGTAGTCCATTTATATGAAATGTCCAGAAAAGGCAAATCTGTAGAGACGTAAAGTAGATTAGTTGTTGCCAGGGATTTGGAGGGGGTGGGGCATTGGGAGTGACTAAAAAAAAAATTGTGGTTCAAATGGATGTTTTACCTTTTGGCTCTGGTACTGCTGAATTGCTCACTAGGGTCCCCAGTGCTAGCAGAGTGAGTCTCGTGCTTCTTAGCCTTGCTACCTACCCTATCTTTTTTTTTTTTTTTTTTAAGAAAAATGTGTTCATTAGAAAACTCCTAATTTCATATGAAATATGAAGGAGAAAGTTAAAACCACCTGAAGTTCTACCACCTAGACAACATGTTCTCATCTCACCATCTCAGGTTACGTACAGATATATATAACATGCAGGTGGTGAGATGGACCACAGCATCTTCCTTCCTGTCCACCTCCTCCTCCTTGTCCACTGTGGTCAGGAGAATTAGCCTGAGCCTGGTGCCATGATCGCTATTATTATTAAAGAACTAAGAATAGAATCACTTCAGAATAAACATATATCCATACACATTAAATAGACACACACGCAAAATTTTTTCTTATAGATTCAACTGAGTACACTTTGAAAATAAAATTTGGTTTTATTTTAGATGTTTTGGAGGAAAACAGCCCCAGCCTGTTTCTCCTTCCTCTCCCCTTACCATCTCTAACCCACAGTTACACTTCACCAGGACTAAGTAGAAAAGAAAATGGTTAACCTTCCACCAGCTCCCAAGGCTGTGGAATTTCAAGACACAAGAAGGGACTAGGGCACTGAGGACCTCCTGGGTAGCTGTTCTCTTCAGGAAACTCTCACTGATTATAAACATCTAAAACATCTACAGTCGAATTCTGTACCTATCCCGTCTTGATTCTGAGCCCAGGTCTTGGTCAGTGGTGTTGTTCAGGTCTCTAAATGAGAGCTCATGGTCATACTTGACACTTCTTGGTTCCTAAGCACAGCCTGGCCATTGTGCCCTGACTGATTCCATTCCAGAAATCTTTTTCTTATCTGGCTGCTCCTCTTCCAGCCGCCAACGTTCTGTGGGGTCAGGCCTCCTCCCTCCACCTTCATCCTCCCACTCTTGAGCTCCTTTCTAAAACTGGTCTGGTCCTGCTTCTTCCCTGTTTCAAGCCTCACTTGGCTTTCTTTGGTTCCAGGGTCAGGTCAAAGCTGGATGGTGAAGGTCTTTTATAGTCAAGTGTCATTTCGTTCTTCATTGCTTCACTCTCACTTCTGGCTGCTCTCCACGACACTGCCACATGCCAGCTGCTCTTCAAACATGCCAGGCTCTTGCAAGCTTCGGGATTTGCAGGGCTGATCCTTTGTCTCAGAATGCCCTTTTCTACCTGGAGAAGTCATCCTGATCTCTCAAGACCTAGTTTAGATATCACCTCTTTGGGGACCTTTTCCCTCCCAGGGCCAATCACGGAGGAGGAGGTGGGGGGGGGCAAGAGGGTCATCTGACCTGGGCCACACATTCAGGAATGGTCTCAAACTTGGACTTTGATGTTATCTTCAAAAAGATGCATGTGTCCGCACATACATACACAGGATGATACACTGACCACGTTGAAGAACAAGAAGATTCACCATTTGCCTTCAAACGTGTCTCATTACCCAACCACACTGGCCACTGGGCACTTTAAATTCATGGTAATTTTCAAATATCCAACTGTGATTATGTAATGACTGATACAATTATATTACATTGTATTTTTTGGTAAAATCATTAATTTGTTAAATGCAAATATTTGAAACATCTCACAAATTGTATAACTCCTTTTTGGCATTTTTGTCTTTTTTTTTTTTTAATATACCAAGAGCAGAGAAGTCTATGTAAGTCTCTGCTTGGTCTCCTGCAGAAGTCGAGATACATTTGTTGTGATTTACTGTGTTAGGTTGCAGCCAACCCAGGTTATCCCGCAGGCTGAGCCCGGTGGGTACCAGAGCAAACAGCTTTACTTTCTCTGCCCACTGCCTCCTGACATGCTCTGTGGTCTCTTCCTATCCTGCCCCATAGCTTTTCAGTCACCTGCAGCTATGAGAACAGTTTTATTTGGGAGGTAGTGGAAAGGCCAGCCCAGTAGAGATCAAAACTTCCATCTCACATCCACTTCCATGGAGCATCCCTCCCAGCTCAGGCCAGGGGCTGGAGGATGAAGGGAATGGATGGGAACAGGCTGGGATCACTTCCTCCAGGTAGCTATTCTACTCCTTCCCTCCCTCCTGCTGGTTCCTCCAGAGTTGGGAAGGGGAGAGGGGACTCCAGGGACAGGGTTGGTGCTCTTGAGATCTGCATGGCAGGCCCTCCCTCAAAGCGTTCGTTGGTGAATGTCTTGAGACCTCCCCAGCTATAGTGATACACCCTCTCTCTAACCCCCAGCAACCCCCTGCAGTTCTTATGCTCACCTCTCCTGCTGCACCCACAGGATGTTTAAGGTGAGGGTCCTGGACCTGGCAGCAGTCCTTGAGAAGGTTCTTCCATGGGGTCCTCTGGGCCCTGCTTCCACTGCCGCCTTCCCTCTTCCAGACAGCTTCCTGCTTTCACTGTCCGGCAGCCGATAGAGAGGCAGCCGACTCCACACGTTCATGCCTCCCAGATGCCTGGGGACATGTCGCCTTCTCCAAAGAGCTATCTTCCTGAACCCTGTGGCCTCTCTGAGACATGCCTTCATGTCTGTGGCTCGGTGAGCTGCCTCTGGCCGAAGAGTGAGGGCTCAGTTCTTTCTTGAAGCCTTTCCTAATCTCCAGGAGCAGCTCTCCCAAGGTCCCCACTTGGCTGAGGATAGGGGCTCCCCCAGAACTCTAAAGTGCTCTTTTCTCCCACCAGTCCCCTGTGCTGGTTTTCTATGGCTGCTGTAACAAATTACAGTTGCACTTAGTAGCTTAGAACAACACGCAGTTATTCTCTTAGAGTTCTGGAGGGGAGACGTCTGACACAGGTCTCATGGGGCTGACATCAAGGTGTGAGTAGAGCTGCTTTGCTTTAGGCTCGAGGGGAAAATCCATTTCCTTGATTTTTCCAGCTTCTAGAGGCCTCCACGTTCCTTGGTGATGGACATGTCCCCTCATCTATCTTTGAGGCCAGCAACGTTGCCTCTTTGACCTTCATCCAAAGTCACGTCTCCCTCTCTGAACACAGCGGGGGAAGGTTCTCTGATTTTAAGGACTTTTGTGTTAGATTGGGCCCGCCTGAATGATCCAGGATAACGTCACGCCAAGGTCTTTAACCTTAATCACCTCTGCCAAGTGCTTTTTGCCACGTAAGGTAACATAGGCATAGGGTCTGGGGATTAGGACATGGACATCTTTGGGGGAGCATTGTTCTACCATATCTCGTGGTTTCCATGAATCCTCCTTCAAATTTCCAGTCTTGTCTTACATAGGCTGGAGAAGGGCAGTGGGGATTTACAGTCATAGGATGGGTTTTGCCACATTTCAGTACCTTGTGTAGAGACAGCTCTCCTTAGGATATGGGGTACAGGTTGCCTGTTGCCCTCAACTTCAAGGCTCTAACCGGAATTCCAATCATCTGGAAAGGTCGCATTCCAGACACAGGGAAAGCTGTGTGTGCTTTCCCTCCCGCTCCAGGCTATGAGATCCTTGAGGACAGGGTCTGTTTCTCATTTGTCAAATATTGGTGCCAGGCACAGTGCCTAGACCCAGCGAGCCTTCTGGAAAAGTCTTTTGCGTGTATGACAGAAGAGAAAAAAAAAAAGTTTGCTTGATTGCTTCGAGGAATTAGGGATATATGACAGTTGTCAGAACTCTGCAGAATAAAATGTCATAATACACTTATTTAAGAAACCAGGTAGATGTTAGACAAACATTAGGCCCCATTAACTTGCCAAGAAGGAAAAGGGACTTGTGACCCTCCAGCCTGACGATTCTCTCTTGGTGATTTTAATTAACACACCAGTGCAGGAGGGCAGCTGAGGGCACTCCAGCTGTCCTTCACAGAAAACTTTTGCCACTCAGTCCGGATGAGTCTGCTTGGGCTCCTGGTACTGCCTCAGAGCTATGGCTTTAAATCCTTTTTAAATCCTCCTAAACAGTCACAAGGTTTACTGCAGGTAGATTATTTTCGGTGCTGCCTTTGGGGCACTTGGAAGGTGGGGAACCCTCTACATATTGTTAACTCACACTGGAATTGGGCACTGGTGCATTAAGACAAACTGGCTTTCACCTTCCTATCGACAGTAGTGGACACACTCTGTTATAGATAGGTTTAAACAACTCTGACTGCGCTCTCTTGTGTTTGATCCCCAGGCAAGTGAAGTTCCTCCTGTGACTTTTAAAGAAAGCCCCATGGGGTGGGGTGGTGAAGGAAACAGGGGCCAGCAGTGGATGGGGATGGAGTCTGTCTTTCACCCTCTGGCTTCCTTATTTTAAGTACCGTGAACACTGGAAATTTAGTCACATTCAGATTCAGAACACAGTGAAAATCCCCAAATAACTCTGTGTGTGTTTTCATTTATGCTATGATTTTCTTTATTTGGTGTAGTAGGCTGAAGAATGATCCCCTTAATGAATGATAATAATGGATATCAGGTAATAATCCCTGGAACCTGCACATGTTACCTTATATAGTTTTTTTTTCTTTTTTTAAGTGATCAAGCTAATGATCTTGAGATGGCAAGATTATCAGCCCACATTTTCAGGGTGAACCCTAAGTGCAGTAACATGTTTTTTTGTTTGTTTGTTTTTGTTTTTTTGGTACGTGGGCCTCTCACTGCCGTGGCCTCTCCCGTTGCGGAGCACAGGCTCCGGATGTGCAGGCTCAGCAGCCATGGCTCACAGGCCCAGCCGCTCCGCGGCATGTGGGATCCTCCCAGACTGGGGCACGAACCCGTGTCCCCTGTATCGGCAGGCAGACTCAACCACTGCGCCACCAGGGAAGCCCCAGTAACATGTATTTTTATAAGAGGGAGGCAGAGAGAGGTTTGACTCCCACAGAAGAGAAGGTCACCTGACCATGGACGAAAGATCTGGGTGATGCAACCACAAACCGAGGAATGCCGGGAGGCCCCAGAAGCTGAAGAAGCAAGGAACAGATTTTCACCCAGGGCCTTCAGAGGGAGCGCGTCCTGCCATCACCCAGGTTCCAGTCCAGCAATACTCACTTTGGACTTCCACCCTGCAGAATTGCAAGAGAATAAATTTCTGTGTTTTAAGCCATCAGATTTGTGGTAATTTGTTACAGCCTTAGGAAATGAATACATTTGGTATATAGCTGAGAACTGATAATATATATTATTCATGTATTCAACAAATATTAGCTATGGTGCAGGCACATTTGAACCAGAGAGGCAGGCGGGAGAGGGATAGGGGATGTTCACGATTCCATCCCACCCCCCTCAATCATGTACAAAATGCTCCAAATGTGCACATTTTTCCAAAGAGAAGTTTTATCCTTTGTGTCAGGCTCTGAAAGGGGTTCATGCCACCCCCAAATTAAGAAAGCTTTACTGTAAATGTTGACGGTCAAAATTCCTTCCTCCACTAAATGACTTCCCCCACCCCGAGACCTTGAGGACAAAAAAAGGAAAGTGCATCCTTTGCATCCCTTAGGAGAATAGATAAAAAGATAGAAATTTGAATGTTGACTCTTATTGTTTATATTAAAATTTGAGATCACTTATTTATGCAAATATGTACTGAGCACTCTGCTTAAAGTGAGCACTTAAAACAGCTTAGAGCCTGTTGCTACTCTCAGCCCCGGGACACAGTGGGAGCACAAAACAAATCAGAACAGTCCTGCTCTCATGAAGCTGATATTCTAGTTGGGAGGAGCAGACACAAAAAACAAATCAACATATGATGACTCAGGAGACATTAAGTGGGAGGCTAAGGGGCTAGAAGCTGGTGGTGGGCACTGGGGCTTGCTTCATTTAGAGAGAGTAGGGGCGGGACTCTGTGAAGGTGACATGGGCACAGAGACCTGAAGGAGGTGAGGAAATGAGCCATAACAGTCCACAAGGATATTTATCTTTCTCCTTCTGACTTATTTCCTTTGGCATAATATCTTCAAGCTTTATCCATGTGTTGCAAATGGCAAGCTTTCATCGTTTTATGGCTGAGTAGTATTCCACTATATATGTATCTCACATATTCTTTATCCATTCATCTATTGATGGGCACTTAGGTTGTTTCCAGATCTTGGCTATTGTAACTAATGAACATAAGAGTGCATATGTCTTTTCAAGTTAGTGTTTTCATATTCTTCGGATAAATACCCAGAATTGCTGGATCGCATGGTAGTTCTATTCTTAACTTTTTTCGGGAATCTCCACAGTGGCTGCACCAATTTACATTCCCACCAACGGTGCAGGAGGGTTCCCTTTTCCCCCTATCCTCACCAGCCTTATGACTTCACTCATATGTGGAATACGAAAAACAAATAAACAAACAAAAAACAAAATAAATGAACAAACCAAGCAAAAACAAACACTTAGATACAGAGAACAGAATAATGGTTCCCAGAGGGGAAGGAGTGTGGGGAGTGGAGGGTGGTGAGAAATGGGTAAAGGGGATCAATTGCATGGAGATGGGTGGAAACTAACATTATGGTGGTGACCACGCCGTAGGGTATATAGAGGTAAAAATATAATGTTGTACACATGTAACTTACATAATGTTAATAAACTAATGTTACCTCAATTAAAAAAAAAATCCACTAGGGAAAGGAGTTCCCAGCAGAAGAAAAAGCTAGTGCAAAGGTCTGGAGAGAAGCGAGTTTGGCTTGCTTGGGGAACAGCAAGTAGGCAAACTGATTTAAAATAGTTGCTGGCTTAGTTTATCTGGTAAACAGACTAGCAATAAAGAGAAAGAAACCATGGAAATAAAAGAGAATAATTTTCTGAGTGATTTTAGATCTCAATGACACTCATTAGATGGTGAATTCTTATCCGAAGGAAGAGAGGGAAGCTCTGTTGGGTTGCTTAGGATTCTTCTCGGGGAAGGAAGACATACACACACAGTGATAGGCAGAGCTGATTAACACAATCCAGAAAATAAAACGGGGTGTTTTTTTAAGCAAATGTGAAGGGATAATGAATTGGCCTGATAAAAGAAGTGGGATGTGGTTGGTTGGACATTTTGTCGGAGTTTTTTGTGTGTTTGTTTTCAGTATTTTGTAATTGAGCCTCGGGACTCTGTTCCCAATTTCCCTATTAGACACCAATGATAAGCAATTGTTCATATTTGGGGGTTTAAGAGAGACACCAGGCTCTGGAAGTTTAATTAGGGAAAGTGACTGAGGGTATGACCTGGAAAGACCTGCCAGCCAGTGAGTCACCTCTGGAAGCACATTTCCAAGGATCTGAAGAGTGTGAAAAAACCGTGCTCCCTGGAGGGCCCAGACTAGCAGAAATGAGATTTCTGGGGCCCTGGTCCCTGAAATGCTGTTAGGATGCTTGTGCCCAACAATTTGAAGGTAATAAAACTCTGATTCAATTCCACAAATGGAGACAACTGAGAGGCAGTAAAGGGTGGTAATTGAGAGCTTCGGCTTGGAGGCAGAGTGGACCTGGGCTTGAGTCCCAGTCCCTCTTCTTACTCCATGACCTTGAGAAGTTACTTCTCCCACCTTAGTATCTGGAGTGGAGTGAATAATGTCCTCCCCAAATTCACGTCCACTCGAACCTCAGCACATGACCTTGTTTGAAAATGGGGTCTTTGCAGATGCTGGATTGGGGTGGGCCCTAAATCCATGGTTTGTGTCTTTACAAGAGAGAGGAGAGGGAAATTCAGACACAGCAACATACAGGGGAGAAGGCCTTTGACCATGGAGGCGGCAGAGCTTGGAGTGATGCAACTACAAGCCAAGGAACATGACAGATTTCAGGCTCCCAACGGAATCTGGAAGAGGTAAGCAGGGATTCTCCCCGGAGAGGGATCCTGCCTTCAGAGGGAGCATGACCCTGCCAACACTTTGATTTCAGACTCTAGCTTCCAACACCGTGAGAGAATAAATTTCTGTTGTTTTAAGTCACCATGTTGGTGATGATTTGTTACAGCAGCCCTGGGAAACTAATACACCATCTTCATGTATAAATTGAAGAAGAGAAACGGACACGTGTGCTGCCTTTACACACAGTGGGTATGCACACAGTAGCTGAAAGGCCTGGAACAGCACTGTGGCATGTAGAACTGGCTGACGTGGGGTCCAGCCTCATGGGTCAGCAGGCCTATATTCTGGTGGGAGACTCTGACAGTAACCAAATAATATATGTAAATATAATGTGGGATCAGGTAGTGATTAGTGCTACGAAGAAAAATAAGATGGAATAAGGGGATAGAGAGGGCTGGAGAGCAGGGGCTACGTGTTATTTTAAAATTGGCTGGTCAGGGGAAGGCCTCTCTGAAAAGGTGACATTCGAATAAGGACCTGAATGTTAAATGGGTGGCATGTGGTCAGCCCCCCATAAATCTTAGTGAGTGTTATGAATATTATTACTTTGATTGCTATCATTAAATGGGCAGATGTGATATTAAAAATGTGGTTCAAATCCAGCCTCTGTGAATAAGCAATGTTGTGGCCTTCTCTGAGTCGCCTGGAAAATGAAGATGGCGACATCATTATAAAGTAAAAAAAAAATAAGTCAGTAATTCAAGGACCATCTTTAGTATATTCGATGGGAAAAGTTTACAGTTCTAATCTAGCCAAATTTATCATTCTTTTTCTTTATGGCTTGCACTTTTGTCTTGTTTAAGAAATCCTTCTTCACACTGAAGTCATACAGATATACTTCTAGAGTATGAGTTTCTAACCATTGTTATGCTATCGTCCCTTTGGCATGTTTTTAAATAGATAAGATCAAAATTATAGAATTACAAAGAAAATCAATTATACTAAAATTCAGTTATCAATTAAAATTTATGATATATTATGATATGTAATAAATGTGCATCTTTTTAATGAATAAAATAACAAGAGTTAGCACAAAATCTCATAGCTGCTATAAATTTCCAAGTAGTGATGAGCATAAGTAATATTCTGAGATACTTGCAACAACTGTAGTATAATATGAAAATATCTCTATTCTTATTAGTGACAAAGTTACAGGTACAAAAAGACTACTATGGTCTGTTGTTTACATTCACAGTTGAATCTCTAAATTTTAGTTAGATTTAGTGAAAATAAATATCAATTATTTTCCCATCTATGTTCATGAACCTACCGAATTCTACAGATGCATTGGGGGGTCTGTAGGACCTAGATTAAAAAACTAGGTTTTTCTAGATTTTCTAAAATTTTCCAAAATTTAAAAAGTTTTATCTTTCACATTTTTGTCTTTTATCAATCAATGTGTGTTTATTTATATGGTATATAATATTTCCTTATTGATTCATTTATTCCTTCCCATTTGATCAGCAATGTCAGCTCTGGGTTTAAATCCCTCATCTTTAGAATGGGTCCATCTGTTTCTAGACTCTTTCTTCCCTGCTACTGATCTAGTTGTTGATCTATGAAAACATCACATTGTCTTAATTGCTATAACTTTGAAGTAAGTCTGGCATCTAGTAAGGCAAGTCTCCCCTTTTGTGTGTTGACTTCTCTTGGTCCCTTGCTTTTCTATGTAAATTTTAGAAGGATCTTGACAAATTCCATGAAAAAGCCTATTAGGATGTTGATAGGTAATGCACTGAGTCTGTAGACTATTTATTTATACCTTTCAATAAAATTTTATAATTTTTCCACAAAAGACTTACACATCTTTTGTTAGATCTGCTCCTGGCTGGTGCTCTCTTTATATATACATATATGTGGGTATGTATATGTATATATATATATATTTGTTTATTTGTTTGTTTGTTTATTTGTTTGTTTGGCTGCACCACACAGCATACAGGATCGTTGATCAGGGGCTCGAACCCACGCCCCCTGCCTTGGAAGTGCTGAGTCTTAACCACTGGACCACCAGAGAAGTCCCAAGGTGGTGCTCTCTTGAGCATGTTCTCATCTGCAAAGACCCTTTTGCCATATAAAGTAACATTTGTGGGTTCCAAAGATTAGGACTAGGACATCTTTGGGGTCCATTCTTCAGTTTACCATTCTTGGCATGTATTTGATTAAACCATATGTGTTTTTTTTGTTGTTGTTTTTTTTTTTTTTTTTTTTTTTTTTTTTTTTGTGGTAGGCGGGCCTCTCACTGTTGTGGCCTCTCCCCTTGCAGAGCACAGGCTCCGGATGCGCAGGCTCAGCAGCCATGGCTCACGGGCCCAGCCGCTCTGCGGCATGTGGGATCTTCCCAGACCGGGGCACGAACCCGTGTCCCCTGCATCGGCAGGCGGACTCTCAACCACTGCGCCACCAGGGAAGCCCGTTGTTGTTTTTTAAAAATTATTTTATTTATTTTATTTTTGGCTGCATTGGTTCTTCATTGCTGTATGTGGGCTTTCTTTAGTTGCGGCGAGTGGGGGTTACTCTTTGTTGCGGTGCTCAGTCTTCTCATTGCGGTGGCTTCTCTTGTTTTGGAGCACGGGCTCTAGGCACACGGGCTTCAGTAGTTGTGGCACGTGGGCTCAGTAGTTGTGGCTCGCGGGCTCTAGAGTACAGGCTCAGTAGTTGTGGCACACGGGCTTAGTTGCTCTGCGGCATGTGGAATCTTCCCGGACCAGGGCTGGAACCCGTGTCCCCTGCGTTGGCAGGCGGATTCTTAACCACTGAGCCTCCAGGGAAGCCCAAACCATATGTGTTTGAGGTGGAAAAAAAAAGTTGAATATTGGTAATTCCATGTGATTAAACCTAAAGTCTCCCAATATAAAGGAGTTACTGTTAATACTAAAAACAAAAGGGGAGCTTTCCATAAACTGTCAGCTCCAGGCCTGTCCCTGTTGTCTTAGGAATAGTTGGACAACTTGCAGCAGAGCCCTGGATCTTTAGTCACTGTGTCACTGCCCTGGAAGCACAGGTAGGTCCCCTTCCCCAAGGCCACTTGCTTCCCCACTGTCTTGGAAGAGGATTTGCTAAAAGACTGCAGAAAGGTCCTCTTCCCACAGAGCAAGGGAAGCCCTCTCCCTGGCTACACAATCCTCTACCGCACAGCACAATCATTCTTTTGAGGAAAAAGCAGGAAGCCCAAAGGCTTCCATGTCGTAAATATGTGTGAGGCAGGGCCGAAGTCTGTGGCAGTGCCAAGCCACGCCATAGTGGAACTTGAACTTGAGGCCAAAGGGAAAAATCAGGGATGCTGATTCTGTCTTTATTTAAAATTTTGATATTTTATTCACCACGAACTTTATTCATTAATTTGGCTTTTTAAAAAACACTGCATTAAGGGAATTCCCTGGTGGTCCAGTGTTTAGGATTTGGCGCTTTCACTGCAGGGGCCTGGGCTTCAATTCCTGGTCAGGGAAGATCCTGCAAGTTGCACTGCGTGGCCAAAAAAAAAAAAAAAATTTGAAGCAAAAATATTGCATTAAAATATGATTCATCTTGATTACTGATTGGAGGTGCACCCCCTTAAATTTTGCACCCTCGACTTCATTGTCCTCACCCTAATTCTCACTCTAGTCTGTGGGTTTCTATGTGAAGCTATTTTCTTTAATGATAGTTTTGGACGGACACTCCCGGCAAAAGTTCAAACTTTATCTCTAGAGAAAAACACAACGGTTAGGATTTATTGAGATAACAGGAAAGGAAGGCCACATCCTAACCTCGAAACTGCCCATTGTCCAAGTGACTCTCTTTGCTGCCAATTGCCTTCTCCAGGTGAGAAAGAATAAACTGATTTCATACCTATTCAGTCCAATAAAGAGCTTTCTCCTACCTCTACCTCCAGTGATAAGAGACAGGAACAGTTCATTTCCCATTGCTAAGCAACAGCAAAAACACTGTGCAGCATCTGTGCTGGTCTGATCAGCTGATAGGAATCAGTGTCTAAAGTTCTTGTTTGCATTTTGAAGTCAACAATAATTGCAGTTCTCTATTAGTGTTCATTAAGTTGGTTTATGGCTGGACCAACTCCAGTCTCCACTTGGCGAGTTGAGTGCATTGTCCTCCTAGGGAAAGAAATATATGGCAATAAAAACCCTGTGCTGATTTCCTCAACTCATCTCCCCTTGATAGGCTGGGAAACTATGGTCACCAGAAGCAGTTCCCCAGCCCTGGAGAACAAAGCCTCTGCTGAAGGTTCTGGAAGAGTGGGGTGGAGAACAGGGCAGAGAGGTAGGCTCCTCACTCCTTGAGCTGGCTTCCGTCCACCCCACGTTAAAAGTAGGCCAGTGGAGCAGAAGTCTATTACGTGAAATGAGCCGGGGCTGCGCCACTGCCCCAAAGCCAGCACTAAAGTTTAGAAAGAAACTTCTGAGCCTCCTTCATGGACTAGCGCCAGAAAGAGGCACTACCCAGGGACCGGATCAGCTCCTGCCTCCTCCCTGCCCTGGGAATGGGTCAAACAGTGGCCTCAGTGTAATGGTAGAAAGTTCCAGCCAGCTTGAAAGAGCCACGCTTGGATGCCATTTCCCAGGTGTTGTCTCACCCCGGGCAGCTGAAAGGCTGCCAGCCCCCACCGAGGAGCCCGCCTGCCACCTTACGTAACCTTCCCTTCGTCCCCAGTTCTCAGGAGTCAGGTCTGCTCTGAAAATAAAACCAGAAGACAACTTACAGCAATTAACGAGGATGTTGTGCTCCTCCTCGACCCTATTCCCAAACCCCCTTCCACTCTCAGCACTTTCCAGAGCGGAAGAGTTGTTCCTGGCCGTCATCATCTTTTCTCCTCTCCGCTGGTGAAAATTTCTGAGGGCCGAGCTGGATAACAAGCCTGCTTGCACCCCCTAGTGTACACAGGAGCCCAACACCATTCAAAGTTGCGTCTGGGTGAGGCCAGGCCTGGCAAATGGGATTGTAGAGATGTATGAGTGATTGGGGTGGGAGAGTCTAATTCCATGAGATCTGGGTCAGGTAAGAGGGAACCACGTTTACACGCTTGATTCAGTTCATGACCCAGCAAATTGTCCTTCTTGAGTTCTCTCCCATGTTTTCTTCTTATTCTCATCTCTCTCCTGCTTGCTATGAAGCCAGAAGTTCTTTGTGCCTCCATTACTGAGGGGAAGTGAGGACCAAGCAGTCAAAGTACTTTCATCTCCTTGAGAAGCTATAGAGTGGCCTTGGCTTGCGGTTAATATGTGCAGAAGCCTAATCGTTGTAAGATTAGAAAGTAATGTAACAGTTTCTCTAAGAAACTCTGAAAGTCCAAAGTCACATGTTTTGCTACAGTTGTTAAAATGTGTACTCATTTCTGTTGGGTACAGGGACACCCTAGGACCATGATTCCCAAACAACAGACCAGCTGTGGAAGGTTGAGGAGATCTGAACAGCAAGTTCATTTACCTCATAATTCTTTCTCTGAAAGTTGCAACAGAGAATTTGGTAAATGTGAAAAAGAATCTGTTCTCAGTCAACCCAGGTGGGCCCTGGAGTATGATGTGGGTAGCAAGAACCATTCATTAAAAGAAGAATTGACGGGCTTCCCTGGTGGCGCAGTGGTTGAGAGTCCGCCTGCCGATGCAGGGGACACGGGTTCGTGCCCCGGTCCGGGAGGATCCCACGTGCCACGGAGTGGCTGGGCCCGTGAGCCGTGGCCGCTGAGCCTGCGCGTCCGGAGCCTGTGCTCCGCGACGGGAGAGGCCACAACAGTGAGAGGCCCGCGTACCGCAAAAAAAAAAAAAAAAAAAAAAGAAGAATTGACAATCACCTACCTCGAGGTAACTAGGAGGCTTACCTACCTAGAAGCTTTAAGCAAATGGTTGCTTAAAGAATCTTTCCAGGTTGACTAGTTTGATTAAAAAGTCAAGAACAGGAATGGGAAATAGGTTTAACATTATGTACTAACTTTTGTTGACTGAAGAGCCTGACACACTACATTGAGAGTGATCCTGAAGGTTCAGTTGGAGGAAAAGTATCATGATTAATTAGTAATGTCTGCCATGAGCACAGGATGGAGTGGTGGTATGCATGGCAGCTAGGCAAGAAGAAAAGAGAATGTACTATACAAACTATAATTTTATTAATTATTAAGAAATCTAAGCCATCTCAATCTTTGTGCTGTTTTTGGTCATTCTTGTATTCAGGGATTGTCATGATGGTGTGGTTTTTCTAACTTCCTGTACTAGGATGCAGGGTACTTACTGCTCCCATCTTCTCCCTGCTTGGTTTGCCTAATTTCTCAGCTGGAATAATAACAGGATGGAGGTGAGAATGCATCTGATTCTCACCTTTCCTGAGATTATAGAGTGTAGGCTCAGTTCCCAAGTGCTAACTGAATGTTGACTAGCTACCCTCTAGGCTGGTAAGTGCTAGGGGTGTGCAGAGAAAGAGAGATGGGCACAAAAAACATTCCAAGTTTACACTCTCCTTATTTACTTGACCCACAAGAGGAATTAGAGAACAGTGCTGTTGGTTGCACACCACAATCTCAGAAGAAGGGGAGGTGGGCAGAAGGTGGAACAGCCAGGGCCATCTCCCTCCAGCCCTGTAGACCCTCATGCATGCAGCCATGGATCAGAAGGAGAGCTGCTGAGAGTCTGGCTCAGCCCTGAAGCCATGCATCCTGTCCTGAGGGCCCCCACAGATGGCCACGGAGCACCACGGAGTCCTAGTGGGCTCCTCCCAAAATGTACCTTGAACTTCCCACTTCTCTTCATCGCCACTGCCCCTGTTCCAGTCCTGACCATGGTCACCTCTCCCTGGACACTGCACTGGCCTCCTAATAGCTCTCCTTGCATCTGTCCCCCTACCCTCCCACTCCCACCCCTCGGTCCCCCTCTCCTCTGGAGCCCCCTCTCCAAACGATAGTTAGTGGAGTGATCTTTTAATATACAATTCTGACTCCATCATCACGTGCTTAATTCTTCCCTTGGGGCTTCCCAGTTTTCTCCTGAATCCCACACTTGGAGCCACACTTCCCTCTCCATCCCATATTCTCTATGCTCCTCTCCCCTTTACTCTTACACTGTAGCCACACTGGCCTTTATGTGGCCCCTTGAAGTACTACTTCTGCCCTGGGGCCCTCATGCAGACCCTTCTCCCCTAAATCACCCACCTTTCCTCTCCTTTCCTTCTTTACTTTGCTAACACCTTCCTCCTACCCCTTCTCAGCTTGAATATCACCTCCCGGGGAACCCAGGCAAGATTAGGTCCTACTTGTTATAGTTTCACAAATCACCTTACACTCTCCTTAGGGACATAGATCATAATTGTAACTAGTTATTTGTAAAATTATTTGCGTAATGTCTACTCCTTGCTAGATTGTAAGCCCTGAGAGAAGAGGTCTGACACATATACGTTGCAGTGTCTCAAGGTCTTAGCACAGTCCCTAACACAGCTCTTGGCCTGTAGTAGGTGCTTAATACATATTGAATAAATTAATAAATGGAAGGGGAGAGTGATGCACGGATGTATGTATGGATAGATGGCTGGCTGGGACTTTCTGAGATTAAAGTTGATTTTAACCCCTTACTAATCATAATGGAAGAGATAAAGCCTGTGGATTTCATATCATCAGGAAAAGGTGAGTGTGGGGAGAAGAGGATGGATGGATGGATGGTTGGGTAGTTCTAGGTTGTAGCTTCATTTCCCAGCAATCTGACTTCACCTCTCCAAGACTCCAGAAATGAATTTCTAAAATTCCATTCCTTAAAATGTTATTTAAAAAAGGAAAAATCCAAGTGAGAACCTAATAGATCAGAGGGAAGGCAATCATACTTTGAGCATTCATTTATGTTGCAGGGAAAGCCGGATGAAACAAGGGTTTTGCACCATTCCAGCGTGCCACAGCAACCTAACTGCCAAACGATATGTTGCTTTGCCCTGGGACCTTCTGAAGTCCAAGCAGGCAGGTGAGCCTAGCAGTTTCACAGCCTAGTTTTACATACATATGGCAGACTCCAAAGACTTCTACCCACTAATTGGCCATGTAAATTGCTACTTCGTGTATCAATTGCAACACAAGGGAAAATGGAATATAATATGGTTTTTGGCTCTCTAGAAGCTGATCAGGTATCTTAGGCCTGCGCTGCCAACTTTTTGGTGGCAGGAGAGCTAGGGAATGGGGCGTGAATGACTCAACAACAGGAAAAACCCAATGGGTCTTCCAAAGACTACACCTGGGGACAAGTTCAAGGATTCAGCCATGATTACCACAGTCCCTGCCAGTGGCGGGGTCTCTTCTCCCCTTGTGGGAGGGCATGTTACATTGAGGTTTTCTTTGATTGTATCAGGGGTGTGGGCTCCATTCTGCCATCAAGGCCCATCCAAAGGTGGGCTGATGGACACAAACAGCATGGACAAGTCTCAGGGCATGTGATATCTGCAGCCATGCCCTGCAGCACTGCTGTGTGGATGAGGGATCATCCTTTCCTAGGATGTGGCAGAGGGCAGCTTGGCTTGGTGAGGCACTCACTCCATGCTCCCACAGTACCCCGCCAAGACCTCCCCTTGCATGGTGCTCATCATTCATGGGCCAAAATCTCTGGGGCCAAAGGGGCCACAAGGGGCTCGCTGGAGCTGTGCCCCAGTGCCTAGCACCATGCCCGGCCCTGGACATGGATGAGGACATGTTTGCCGATGAAAAATAAATACATGAATGAAGTTTCATGGATGTAGACATGGGCTGAATATCAATCAGAACTTTCTAGTCATTAGAACTGCCCATGATGGAATGGACTGCCTTGGAAAGCACCAGTTGGTATCAGCAACTCATTGGTACAAATTCTAGTTAGGCTGCAGCAGCACAAAAGCATTTGGTGATGGGAGACTGATGTTGAGTCATGGGCTCTGGGGTCAGACACATCTGGTGTGAGTCCTGGCTCTGCTACGTGTGGTTGTGTGAGACTTGAAGGCAGTTTGCCTTCAATGTCCTCATCTGTAAAATGGGGGTAATAACCCACTTTGGGGTCCTGTAAAGAAGAACCTGAGACAAGGGTATGAGCGCAGGGCATTTATTTGGGAGGTGATCTAGGAAACCCAAGAGAAACAGCAGTGAGAGGCAGACAGAGAAGCAGGTAAAGCCTACCAACAGGGCCATATTAAGCCCTGCCTGGCAGGCGGGGCTCACTCCTACTGGGGAGTCTTGGAGGAATTATGTGGAATGCATTTCTCTGACGGGTGAAAATGATCTTGGGTGGCCTCAGCCTGCAGCAGCTTGAAGCAGGATTTCAGTTCCCAGCCAGAGACTGAGGTCGTGCCACAGCAGTGAGAGCACTGAACCCTAGCCACTAGACCAGTGGCCAGTGACAAGGCCCTGGCCCCTATGGCTTTGCAGAAAATGAATTTCCACAAAGAAACAGGAAGTAGTGAAACAAGTAAAGTGTTTATTAGGAGGAAAAAGAGTACAGAGAGAGAGTCACACCCTCGTGGTAGTTTGAATCATTTATATGGGGCATTTCTTCCAGGTTTCCTTTAGCCAATCATCTTGCTTTGCCTGGTTCCAAGTCCATATTTGGTTTATCTCAGGGTCCTCCCATGTGTGCACGTGCGTCTCTTAGCCAAGATGGATTCTAGCGAAGAGGGCTATGGGTAGGTTGACATCACTTACTATGAGGTGTGTCCCTCCCTTTTTGACCTCCGAGGAGCCTTTCTGTGCATGTGTAGTTGGGAAGGTCTCCCTGACCTTGAGAATGAGAAATATGTGGTCTTTTATCTGGGCAGGGCTTAGCTTATCCTCCTCTTTATCTTGGAGTATCTGTCTACAGGGGACAAACTCCAGCTGCTGTTTGTCCAGCTGCTCAGCCTGGGACCCATCTATCTCCTGCCTCAGAAGGCCTGCCATCTCTCTACCACCTCCCATCTTCAGCCTTCCAGGAAAACTCCCCTGCTCTTCAAGACTGGCCTACCTTCCTCCTTCCCCAAATTGGAAGCCACTGGAGGTGGGGAACCATCTATCCAGCCGCAGCTGCAGTCAGAGGTGGACAAATCTTTCCATGGTTATAGGATGGAACGAGAGTTCCATGAGAGAGGGACTTGTCAAGACTACAGTCATTCAGTACATGTATTTTGAATTAATATATAAGAATTAAATAAAATAGTATTCTAAAATATTCAACACAGTACCCAAAAATCAAGTGCTTCATCCAGTTGCTATTATTGTTATTATTCATTTCTTTTTCTTAATAGACAGTGATACTTTCCAAGAGGAATGGGACTATTTTGGGGTCACGCTGTAACATTTGGGCTTGAGTGTTTACTTGGGGACTCACTGTTTTGGACAAGATGGAAACGGTTCTGGCCTTCACCTACAGAATGAAAGCTCTAGAGGAGTGAGGCCAGCCTTTCAGGGATCGGGGCACACTGGAGTTCTCATCTGGCTTTTAGTGAAGCCACCATCTTTAATACTCTCTGATGTGTGGCCTAATAGTTTTATGAGTTAAACTGACAGTTTTAAAGCAGGAATAATAGGATAGTGTCAGGGAGAATTACCTCGTGACCCCGGATGTACTAAACGTGGTTTAACTGGATGGATGCCTTGTGGAAAAAAAATACAAAAACTTGGGCAGACACCCTCATACCATTGAACTCAAACCCTACCCCAAGGTGCAAACAAACAAGCAGCTGAAGTGTTTTTATCCCGTAAATCCATGCTTTGAAACTTCTGGACCACCTTCAGCTGCGTCAACCATCACACACCTCCTGAATGAAGGCAGAGCCCCAAGGCAGAAGGAAATGGAGAGACAGGTGGAATTTCTTATTTTACTGCCAGAGATGCCGCATTCTGCAGAGCTGCTTTTGCAAGTGTCCGTCCTGACCTGGATCTGTTCCCTAAAGGAAATCTCTTCTCCACCCTGAACAAAGTTGGCCTCAGGGAAGAAGGCAGATGATGCCCCCTGGATGGCTGGTGTGCCCAGGGTACCATGGAGAGAGAGAACAAAAAGGATTGCTTAAAAGGAATTCAGGGGGACTGTCCACAGGCACCTTGGCATGGCTTCCTGCAGGTTTTTGTTTTTGTTTTTGTTTTTCTTGGCTGCACTGCGCGGCTTGCGGGATCTTAGTTCCCTGACCAGGGATTGAATCCTGGTCCTTGGCAGTGAAAGCATGAGTCCTAACCACTGGACCACCAGGGAATTCCTCCCTACAGCTTTAGAATTCTCAGGTGAGACAGACCCTTCCTCCAGGGATGGTGGCTTGGGTATGAGCCATCCTGGCAGCTACACTGCAGTTTCTCCCATTGCCCTGATAGTGTTTTCACACTGCACGTGTCCACACCCTACTGAATGGCCACCCTGAAGACTGAAGTTCTCATTTTCAGGCATTTGATATTCTCCTGGCCTGGAAAGATGGGTGCCAGAAGCCAGCTGTCTTTCTTTTTCTCTGTGGTCTAATGTGTCCAGCCTCCTATTCCCCCAAACAAATGCTCCTGGAGCACACTGCAAAGAACAGCAGAAGAAAGAATTCTTAAAATACATTGGCTTGAGCTGCCCTGTCGATACTAATGCATTCAGGAAGCTGAGGGTGGCTCCCAGGACAGCTATGTCAGGTCTGGCATTCAAATATTTAGTGGCCGAGTAATTACTGTAATAATTAATTTCCGTTGCTTAATCCAGCAATCAGGCATGTCGCTTTACACATGGGAAAATGTCAGTCCCTGTAGGCAGGGGTGTGTGTGTGTAAAATACAGATCAGTAATTGCTATTTTGCTAAGATCTGGAGATCTCTTTGTGGAATAAATAAGATGATTTTAGTTTGGTTTTGCAGTCATAGGTTTGAAAGAAAAGGAGGAAGGTAAATAAAGAGAAAAAAAATAAATGTCCCAAATTTCAAATGCCATCCTTGTGAGAACTTTTGCAAAGTAGGGTTTGATCAAATGTTGCAATTCGCAGATTTGGAAATGGCAACATGAAAGTGGTTAATCTTTCACAAATCCTGCCCTGGGCTACCCTGAGCCATGATGCTCACTAGAAATATCCTGCAGGACACAGATGTAATTTTAACTTTTCTAGGAGCCACATTTCTTTAAAGTGCAAAAAAATAATGAAATTATTTTTTAAAATAAATTTTACTTAATGCACTAGATTTGAAATACTACCATTTAAAAATATAATCAATAGAACAAAATATTAATGGGATATATTACATTCTTTTTTTCATACAAAGTCTTTGAAATCTGATGTGCTTTTTACACTTGTAGCATATCTCCGTTTAGTTCAAAATTCTGTTTCTCAGTCTCACTAGCCATGTTTCAAATACCCAATAGCTACATGTGACCAGTGGCTGCTCTATTGCCCAACACGGAGACACAGGATGCTGGACAGAGTCACCTCTATGAAGCCATCACTGATACAGAAATGTATAATGGAAAATGTTGTTTTGTGTGTCAAGGATGATCTGATTCAATTTAAACTGTTCTTGGGCACCTTGATAAGACTGAGGTAGGGTTCTTATCTTTCTTATCTTTAAACCTCCCCTTTACATTCATTTTGTGTCCATTTTCATCTACCCAGGGTGGAGCACCTTGTGAGGACCCAGTAACGTTGAGTGAATGCCTCGCCCCATGCAACGGGAGCAGGTAGAGGAAAATAATTGAAATTGACTCTGAACTCAAGGGATTTGCCATTCGGAAGAAGAGGCTGTATCAGAACAAAACGATGGGAGGAGCTTCAAGACGGCGGAAGAGTAAGGCGCTGTGATCACCTTCCTCCCCACAAATACATCAGAAATACATCTACGTGTGGAACAACACCTACAGAACACCTACTGAATGCTGGCAGAAGACCTCAGACCTCCCAAAAGGCAAGAAACTCCCCACATACCTGGGTAGGGCAAAAAAAAAAAAAAAAAAACAGAGACAAAAGGATAGGGACGGGACCTGCACCAGTGGGAGGGAGCCGTGAAGGAGGAAAGGTTTCCACACACTAGAAGCCCCTTTGCGGGCGGAGACTGCGGGTGGCGGAGGGGGGAAGCTTTGGAGCCACAGAGGAGAGCGCAGCAACGGGGGTGCGGAGGGCAAAGCGGAGAGATTCCTGCACAGAGGATCGGTGCCGACCAGCACTCACCAGCCCGAGAGGCTTGTCTGCTCGGCCCCCGGGGCGGGCGGGGCTGGGAGCTGAGGCTCGGGCTTCGGTCGGAGCGCAGGGAGGGGACTGGGGTGGGCGGCGTGAACACAGCCTGAAGGGGTTAGTGCGCCACAGCTGGCCGGGAGGGAGTCCAGGAAAAAGTCTGTACCTGCCGAAGAGGCGAGAGACCATTGTTTCACGGTGTGCGAGGAGAGGGGATTCAGAGCGCCGCTTAAACGAGCTCCAGAGACGGGCATGAGCCACGGCTATCAGCGCGGACAACAGAGACGGGCATGAGACACTAAGGCTGCTGCTGCTGCCGCCACCAAGAAGCCTGTGTGCGAGCACAGGTCACTATCCACACCCCCCTTCCGGGGAGCCTGTGCAGCCCGCCACTGCCAGGGTCCCGTGATCCAGGGACAACTTCCCCGGGAGAACGCACGGCACGCCTCAGGCTGGTGCAACGTCACGCCGGCCTCTGCCGCCGCAGGCTCGCCCCGCATCCGTACCCCTCCCTCCCCCCGGCCTGAGTGAGCCAGAGCCCCCGAATCAACAGCTCCTTTAACCCCGTGTCTGAGCAAAGAACAGACGCCCTCCGGCGACCTACACGCAGAGGCGGGGCCCAATCCAAAGCTGAACCCCGGGAGCTGTGCAAACCAAGAAGAGAAAGGGAAATCTCTCCCGGCAGCCTCAGGAGCAGCAGATTAAAACTCCACAATCAACTTGATGTACCCTGCATCTGTGGAATACCTGAATAGACAACGAACCATCCCAAATTGAGGAGGTGGACTTTGGGAGCAACGATATATATTTTTCCCCCTTTTTCTCTTTTTGTGAGTGTGTATTGTATGCTTCTGTGTGTGATTTTGTCTGTATAGCTTTGCTTTTACCATTTGTCCTAGGGTTCTGTCTCTCCGTTTTTTTTCTTTTTTTTTCCTTATTAATTATTTTTTATTTTAATAACTTTATTTTATTTTATCTTTTTCTTTCTTTCTTTCTTTTTTTTTCTCCCCTTTTATTCTGAGCCGTGTGGAGGACAGCATCTTGGTGCTCCAGCCAGGCGTCAGGGCTGTGCCACTGAGGTGGGAGAGCCAAGTTCAGGACACTGGCCCACAAGAGACTTCCTAGCTCCACGTAATATCAAACGGGGAAAATCTCCCAGAGATCTCCATCTCAACGCCAAGACCCAGCTCCACTCAACGACCAGCAAGCTCCAGTGCTGGACACCCTATGCCAAACAACTAGCAAGACAGGAACACAACCCCATCCATTAGCACAGAGGATGCCTAAAATCATAATAAGGCCACAGACACCCCAAAACACACCACCAGACGTGGACCTGCCCACCAGAAAGACAAGATCCAGCCTCATCCACCAGAACACAGGCACTAGTCCCCTCCACCAGGAAGCCTACACAACCCACTGAACCAACCTTAGCCACTGGGGACAGACACCAAAAACAACGGGAACTACGAACCTGCAGCCTGTGAAAAGGAGACCCCAAACACAGTAAGTTAAGCAAAATGAGAAGACAGAGAAACACACAGCAGGTGAAGGAGCAAGGTAAAAACCCACCAGACCTAACAAATGAAGAGGAAATAGGCAGTCTACCTGAAAAAGATTTCAGAATAATGATAGTAAAGATGATCCAAAATCTTGGAAATAGAATGGACAAAATACAAGAAACGTTTAACAAGGACCTAGAAGAACTAAAGAGCAAACAGTGATGAACAACACAATAAATGAAATTAAAAATTCTCTAGAAGGGATCAGTAGCAGAATAACTGAGGCAGAAGAACGGATAAGTGACCTGGAAGATAAAATAGTGGAAATAACTAGTGCAGAGCAGAATAAAGAAAAAAGAATGAAAAGAAATGAGGACAGTCTCAGAGACCTCTGGGACAACATTAAACACAACAAGATTCGAATTATAGGGGTCCCAGAAGAAGAAGAGAAAAAGAAAGGGACTGAGAAAATATTTGAAGAGATTATAGTTGAAAACTTCTCTAATATGGGAAAGGAAATAGTTAATCAAGTCGAGGGAGCACAGAGAGTCCCATACAGGACAAATTCAAGGAGAAACATGCCAAGACACATATTAATCAAACTATCAAAAATTAAATACAAAGAAAAAATATTAAAAGCAGCAAGGGAAAAACAACAAATAACACATAAGGGAATCCCCATAAGGTTAACAGCTGACCTTTCAGCAGAAACTCTGCAAGCCAGAAGGGAGTGGCAGGACATATTTAAAGTGATGAAGGAGAAAAACCCACAGCCAAGATTACTCTACCCAGCAAGGATCTCATTCAGATTTGATGGAGAAATTAAAAGCTTTACAGACAAGCAAAAGTAAGAGAATTCAGCACCACCAAACCAGCTTTACAACAAATGCTAAAGGAACTTCTCTAGGCAGGAAACACTAGAAAAGGAAAAGACCTACAATAATACACCCAAAACAATTAAGAAAATGGTAATAGGAACATACATATCAATAATTAGCTTAAATGTAAATGGATTAAATGCTCCAACCAAAAGACATAGACTGGCTGAATGGATACAAAAACTAGGCCCGTATACATGCTGTCTACAAGAGACCTACTTCAGACCTAGGGACACATACAGACTGAAAGTGAGGGGATGGAAAAAGATATTCCATGCAAATGGAAATCAAAAGAAAGCTGGAGTAGCAATTCTCATATCAGACAAAATGGACTTTAAAGCAAGACTATTACAAGAGACAAAGAAGGACACTACATAATGAGCAAGGGATCAATCCAAGAAGAAGATATAAGAATTGTAAATATTTATACACCCAACACAGGAGCACCTCAATACATAAGGCAAATGCTAACAGCCATAAAAGGGGAAATCGACAGTAACACAATCATAGTAGGGGACTTTAACACCCCAGTTTCACCAATGGACAGATCATCCAAAATGAAAATAAACAATGAAACACAAGCTTTAAATGATACTTTAAACAAGATGGACTTAATTGATACTTACAGGACATTCCATCCAAAACCAACAGAATACGCATTCTTCTCAAGTGCTCATGGAACATTCTCCAGGATAGATCATATCTTGGGTCACAAATCAAGCCTTGGTAAATTTAAGAAAATTGAAATTGTATCAAGTATCTTTTCCAACCACAATGCTATGAGAGTAGATATTAATTGCAGGAAAAAAATCTGTAAAAAATGCAAACACATGGAGGCTAAACAATACACTACTAAATAACCAACAGAACACTGAAGAACTCAAAGAGGAAATCAAAAATACCTAGAAACAAATGACAATGAAAACACGATGACCCAAAACCTATGGGATGCAGCAAAAGCAGGTTTAAGAGGGAAGTTTATAGCAATACAATCCTACCTCAAAAAACAAGAATAATCTCAAATAAACAACCTAACCTTACACCTCAAGCAATTAGAGAAAGAAGAACAAAATAACCACAAAGTTAGCAGAAGGAAAGAAATCATAAAGATCAGATCAGAAATAAATGAAAAAGAAATGAAGGAAATGATAGCAAAGATCAATAAAACTAAAAGCTGTTTCTTTGAGAAGATAAACAAAATTGATAAACCATTAGCCAGACTTATCAGGAAAAAAAGGGAGAAGACTCAAATCAATAGAATTAGAAATGAAAAAGGAGAAGTAACAATTGACACTGCAGAAATACAAAGGATCATGAGAGATTACTACAAGCAACTCTATGCCAATAAAATGGACAACCTGGAAGAAATGGACAAATTCTTAGAAATGCACAACCTTCCGAGACTGAACCAGGAAGAAATAGAAAATATGAACAGACCAATCCAAGCACTGAAATTGAAACTGTGATTAAAAATCTTCCAACAAACAAAAGCCCAGGACCAGATGGCTTCACAGGTGAATTCTATCAAACATTTAGAGAAGAGCTAACACCTATCCTTCTCAAACTCTTCCAAAATATAGCAGAGGGAGGAACACTCCCAAACTCATTCTACGAGGCCACCATCACCCTGATACCAAAACCGGACAAAGATGTCACAAAGAAATAAAACGACAGGCCAATATCACTGATGAACATAGGTGCAAAAATCCTCTACAAAATACTAGCAAACAGAATCCAACAGCACATTAAAAGGATCATACATTATGATCAAGTGGCCTTTATCCCAGGAATGCAAGGATTCTTCAATATACGCAAATCAATCAGTGTGATACACCATAGTAACAAATTGAAGGAGAAAAACCATATGATCATCTCAATAGATGCAGAAAAACCTTTCGACAAAATTCAACAGCCATTTATGATAAAAACCCGCCAGAAAGTAGGCATAGAGGGAACTTTTCTCAACATAATAAAGGCCATATGTGACAAACCCACAGCCAACATTGTCCTCAATGGTGAAAAACTGAAACCATTTCCACTAAGATCAGGAACAAGACAAGGTTGCCCACTCTCACCACTATTATTGAACATAGTTTTGGGAGTTTTAGCCACAGCAATCAGAGAAGAAAAAGAAATAAAAGGAATCCAAATTGGAAAAGAAGAAGTAAAGCTGTCACTGGTTGCAGATGACATGATACTATGCATAGAGAATCCTAAAGATGCTACCAGAAAACTACTAGAGCTCATCAATGAATTTGGTAAAGTAGCAGGATACAAAATTAATGCACAGATATCTTTTGCATTCCTATACACTAATGATGAAAAATCTGAAAGTGAAATTAAGAAAACACTCCCATTTACCATTGCAACAAAGAATGAAATATCTAGGAAAAACCTACCCGAGGAGACAAAAGACCTGTATGCAGAAAATCATAAGGCACTGATGGAAGAAATTAAAGATAATACAAATAGATGGAGAGATATGCCATGTTCTTGGATTGGAAGAATCAACATTGTGAAAATGACTCTACTACCCAAAGCAATCTACAGATTCAATGCAATCCCTATCAAACTACCACTGGCATTTTTTGCAGAACTAGAACAAAAAATTTCACAATTTGTATGAAAACACAAAAGACCCCAAATAACCAAAGCAATCTTGAGAAAGAAAAACGGAGCTGGAGGAATCGGGGTCCTGACTTCAGACTATACTACAAAGCAACAGTAATCAAGACAGTATGGTCCTGGCACAAAAACAGAAATATAGATCAATGGAACAGGATAGAAAGCCCAGAGATAAACCCATGCACATATGGTCACCTTATCTTTGATAAAGGAGGCAAGAATATACAATGGAGAAAAGACAGCCTTTTCAATAAGAGGTGCTGGGAAAACTGGACAGCTACATGTAAAAGAATGAAATTAGAACACTGCCTAACACCATACACAAAAATAAACTCAAAATGGATTAAAGACCTAAATGTAAGGCCAGACACTATCAAACTCTTAGAGGAAAACATAGGCAGAACACTCTATGACATAAATCACAGCAAGATCCTTTTGGACCCACCTCCTAGAGAAATGGAAATAAAACCCAAAACAAACAAGCGGGATCTAATGAAAGTTAAAAGCTTTTGCACAGCAGATGAAACCATAAATAAGAAAAAAAGAAAACCCTCAGAATGGGAGAAATATTTGCAAATGAAGCAACTGACAAAGGATTAATCTCCAAAACATACAAGCAACTCACGCAGCTCCATATCAAAAAAACAAACAACCCAATCCAGAATGGCCAGCAGACCTAAACAGACATTTCTCCAAAGAAGATATACAGATTGCCAACAAACACATGAAAGAATGCTTAACATCATTAATCATTAGAGAAGTGCAAATCAAAACTACAATGAGATATCATCTCACACTGGCCAGAATGGCCATCATCAAAAACTCTACAATCAATAAATGCTGGAGAGGTTGTGGAGAAAAGGGAACCCTCTTGCACTGTTTGTGGGAATGTAAATTGCTACAGCCACTATGGAGAATAATATGGAGGTTCCTTAAAAAGCTAAAAATAGAACTACCATACAACCCAGCAATCCCATTACTGGGCATATACCCTGAAAAAACCATAATTCAAAAAGAGTCATGTACCAAAATGTTCATTGCAGCTCTATTTACAATAGCCAGGACATGGAAGCAACCTAAGTGTCCATCAACAGATGAATTGATAAAGAAGATGTGGCACATATATACAATGGAATATTACTCAGCCATAAAAAGGAACGAAAGTGAGTTATTTGTAGTGAGGTGGATGGACCTAGAGACTGTCATACAGAGTGAAGTACATCAGAAAGAGAAAAACAAATACCATATGATAACACATATATATGGAATCTAAAAAAAAAGAATAAAAAGGAAAAAAAAATGGTCAGAAGAACCTAGGGGCAAGACGAGAATAAAGATGCAGACCTGCTAGAGAATGGACTTAAGGATACGGGGAGGGGGAATGGTAAGCTGGGACAAAGTGAGAGAGTGGCATGGACATATATACACTACCAAACATAAAATAGATAGCTAGTGGGAAGCAGCCGCATAGCACAGGGAGATCAGCTCGGTGCTTTGTGACCCCCTAGAGGGGTGGGATAAGGAGGGTGGGAGGGAGGGAGATGCAAGAGGGAAGAGATATGGGAACATATGTATATGTATAACTGATTCACTTTGTTATAAAGGAGAAACTAACACACCATTGTAAAGCAATTATACTCCAATAAAGATGTAAAAAAAAAAAATGATGGGAGAATCCCATCAGACAGTGTAGAGTTTGATGTCAGGTTAAATATGATTAAATGCCAAAGTGAAAAGTGGATGGGAGCTGAGAGGGTGGCTGCATTCAGTAGGTATAATTTCTAGGGAATGGCAGGGTCCTTCAAGGCTGACTAGGGTTCCAGCAGGCCCAGAAGAAAGGCATTTGGGGAAGGGGAAATATACTATGGAGGCCCAATGAGCATCCTGCCTCCTCCATGTTCATCAAGCCTGGACTCATGCCTGCAGCTGCCTTGCTCTATTCAAGGTCAGCCAAAAATTGGAGTTGTTGTGCTTCTAGGGCAATCAGATATGCCTACTTCTCTGAAAGCCTCCATTTCCCTTTTTGTCCTCTATTTTAGACTCCTTTCCTCACCCCCTATGTAGCCATTAGCGCAGTGGACTAAGGATTTCTAGTACCCCATCTTCTGGGAGGACTGTGCTTCTGGGCTCCCATGGGGTTGGGTGCAGCCGTGTGACCAACTCTGGCCAATGAGCTGTGAGTAGAAGTGAAGGGAGTCACTCCCAGGCCACAGCATTTCACTGCCAGTGTGGGGCTCTCCAGAACATTCTTTGAAGGACTGGCTTGAGGTGGTGGCTGTGCCTTCAGTAACTAGAATGATTCAAGCCTTTCTGCTGACTCCTAATGGGCACGCCATGGGAGACAGCACTACTGAGCGGGCTTTCAGTTCCACTCCGTAGATGTTGGTGCCACATTTCGACCTAGCCTGTCCTGAGTGATACAGCCCCCCACTGAGAGAGGACACAGTCTTCTTGGGGTGCATGGATTTGGAAGAGGGGCCAGGAGAGCAATGTCTCTAAATATACATTCAAAAACCTTGCAATGCCCTGCCCTCTCTGCTGAGGGGGACCCCCTCCATGGTCACCTAAGACCTTAGAGGGCTCCCTCCAGGAAACTGAGGCTCAGGATCAAGACAAACCCACCTCCAGTGCCTATCCTATTGTCTGGCCCCTCCCACGGAGGGCAAGCATAGTCAGCACTCAGTGATGGGTATATGGGGCGGGGGGTGGGGGAGGAGACACCCAGATCTGCCCCAGAGAAAGAGAAAGAAGAAGAAGACAGGGGTCTGGCCCACTGGGGTTGAAGAAAACAAAGGGATTAAAGCCAGAGAGGGTCGTGGTGGACCTGCTGCCCAGAAGGTCCCCCCTTCTGCAGCACTGCACCCCCATGCTGCTTCTCAAGCCCTCCTTCCCTTGCTCACCCCTTCCAGACTGTCCTTTAGTGACGGGTCTCACATGTTCAGTCAGTCATTTAACAAACAGGCATTGAAGACCTCAGTGGGGTTGTCTTCAGGATGCACAGTTGTGCCCATGTATTCCTGCCCTTAAGGAGTTCCATCTGGTGGGAGAGAGACAAGTAAGGCTAACCTTCCCGAGATGAGTTTTAAGTACTAGCATAGACCATCCAAAGGGGGTTTCAGGGACCACAGAGGAGCAGCTCTGTCCCCAGCCCGAGAAGTCAGGGAGGGCTTCCCAGAGGAGGTGAGACAGCAGCTGTTGGGCAGAGTTAAGCGAGATGCCGTCCAGGCACAGGCCGCAAGGAGCGCACAGGAGCAAAGGAGTGAAGGCGAGAGAGTGCTGAGCTGGGCCACTCAGAGAACGCTAAGTGGCTGGGCAGGAGTGGCACAGGGGGCCTTGTGGGCAAGCAGTAAAATATGAGGCTGAAATGGAGGGGGCAGGACCTGGTCACCAAGGGTCTGGTAACCATGGCAATGGTGATGAGCACAGGTTAGCCAAGAGCTACTGCAGAGATTTAAGTGAAGGAACTCATTGATCAGATTTGTGTGTAGTTGGGAGGAAAAAAGAGTTATTTTGTGAGCTGGCCAGATAGGAAGAGACCTTTTTTTGTGGGTTCATTTGTGTGTTTAATTGTGTTAAGCAAAACTCCCCCCGGCACAGGTGATATGAAAAGATAGGCCCTGGGGCAGAGTACAGGATGAGGGAGGAGGGCAGTGGGGTGATAGAAGAGTTTTTTAAAAATTGGAGGCGCTTGGTTTTATTCTGGATAAGGGGCCGGGGAACAGTGGGAGGGGTGGAATGGTGGAGAGAGAGACCCCATGAGATGTAAGCAGCCAGAGGCAGAGAGAAGGCAGCTAGGAAGTGACAGAAGCCATCTAGGAGGAGAGAGAGGGCAGCCAGGGGGAGGCACGGAGGTGAGGAATAGCCTGGAGTGAGGATGGCTGGAGCACTTCTGCAAGCAGGGATGTCCGATATTGAATGTCGAAGCAATTAGCAGCACCAAACTTCAGTGTAATCCCAGGCCAACCCTGTCACCCACCAATCCTCACCAAAATGACTTCTGTGTGGACGTGGGTCAGAGACACGGCACAACCACAGGGCATGAGATCCAGAGAGGATCCAGAGAAGTCAGGAGAAGCAAGAAATGGGTGTATGAGGTGACGGGGATAAAGATAGGTCCCCTACAGAGGATTACTGGAGATCCCGGGCAGGGGGAAGCTGGACTTCATCAAGTGTGAAATGGGGCTTGAGGCAAATTTCGTTAATGTAATAAAGAAAATGATGACCAGCAAGGTGATAGCCACTTAGGCTGTAACACTTTGAATAAGAAAATACAGGTAAAATATTGTCTATATTTTCTTTAAAACACCTCAGTATGGATATAGGAAGTATATGTGCATGCAAGTTAACTTCTCCACCAAGTTAACCAAGGCGGAGGGAGGTGATTAGTAAACATGTGAAGGACCCCAAGTTTCAAATATTGCTTCCTAAATCTTCCTCAGAGTATAAATAAGAAATACTAAAAAAACGTTTTTTGGCTAAATAAGCAGTGTTAATGGTATGTGGATGGCTAGAAAGATACATACAGTCATGTCTCCATGCTTGTAGGAAGGTAATATTAGAATCTATTGCTTTAGGTCTAGAACTTTGGTCTATCCCAGCCCCCTTCCCACCATCCCCAAACACACATAGAGGATTCTGTCACCTAATCAGATGAAAAAGTTCGTTCTGCCATGCGAATGTTCTTGCATTGGCCTCAGATGAACCTGAGTTAATTAGGGTACGCTGTTGTAACCAAGAGCTCCCTCCCTCCACCCCCAAATGCAGTGGCTTAAAGAATTTGATTGCCCTCTCAAATAAACACCTCTATCAAGGTGAGAGATCCAGGTTGACAGGGCAGCTCTGCTACATGCAATGATTCAGGGATCCAGGTTCCTTCCATCTTGATGCTCTGTCATCCCCTAGGGTATTGCCTTGCAGGGTCAGACCTGAGTTGTGGGATCTCCATTTTCTTACTTGTAGAAAGGGAAAAGAAGGAAACTCGGTGCATGTTGGTTGACTTTTAAGTTGGAGGAGAAGTTTTAGCTTGTCTTTTAAGTTGGATCAGTTGGGCTGTCTCGCAGGAGATAGCTTTTGAGTTAAGACATCCTATTCTCTCCTCCAAGGGATGTATATCCCTTGTGCTCACAGCCCTTTGGCTCACACTGGGTGGAGGAGGACTAGAGAGAAGGAAGGGAGGTCCTTGGCTCAACAGCATCTGCATACTTTCAGTTCTATAACCATGAAAGGAGGGAGAGTGGAGTTTGGCCTCTCTGCCACAGAACCCTTCCTCAAGGTTCTCATTGAAGGGCTTAAAAGGGCAGAGGTTCGGGGGGCTTCCCTGGTGGCGCAGTGGTTGGGGGGTCCGCCTGCCCGTGCGGGGGACGCGGGATCGTGCCCCGGTCCGAGAAGATCCCACATGCCGCAGAGCGGCTGGGCCCGTGAGCCATGGCCGCTGAGCCTGCGCGTCCGGAGCCTGTGCTCCGCGATGGGAGGGGCCTCAGCGGTGGGGGGCCCTCGTACAGCAAAAAAAAAAAAAAAGGGCAGAGGTTTGGGACCTCACAAGAACAGGCTGACTAGTTTTGGTGCCTACTTATTAATAAATGTTTGTATGTGTGGCAGGATTTGGTCTCAGAATTCCTTTCATTGTAACATACTTGATGGTGAAGTTGTAGAGACAACCCGGCTGCTCTGAGCGTGGGGTGACCAGCATCATCTGGGAGCTTGTTAGAAATGCAGGACTCAGGTCCCATCCCAGACCCACTAAGTCAGAAGCTGCCCTTTAACAGCATCCCCAGGTGGTTCCTAGAGAAGCACAGTCTCCCTGCACCTTTACCTGGTCTGGAGTTTGGCCTCTTACATAGATAGTTTTCCATTGATTTTTTACAGCTGGAAGAGCCCAGGCAGCACCCATGACAGTGTTTTTCAAACTGTAACTAAGGAAGGACCCACTAGTGACTAGTGATATCGTTTTAGCAGATCATAACCAGCATTGAAAGAAAGGCAGAAAAGACAGAGTAAAAAAAGAAAATAAAGTGCATCACACTAATCGAGGATGAGTGTTGTTTTCAGTCATAGATACCTATAGATGCGTAGCTGTAGGTCGTTGCCAAGAAATACAAAGGTATTTGAAAGTCCCAGATGTAGGAGCAAGGGTCTGTGGCAGGAAGTTCACAGACTTGGCGGTATATAGTCCTGAGGTTGAATACCACCTCTAAAGAGCGTGTCTTTGGCCAGTATTGGTCCTCATTTCCTCATATGTAAAATGGGTTAACTTCAACCTCCTGGGCTGTGGCAGTTACCAGGGCAGGGCTGGGAATAAATCCCTCTTTCCCCTTAGTCGTATCCTCTTTCTTTTTAGGACGGGAGAGTGGCTCGCCTGGGGCTTCTATGCTGAGACTAAGTTAGCCAGGATTCCTAAATCTTTGGGTCTCAGGTTCCCTATTTGTGAAGGAAGGCACCTTAGCCCGGAAGACTTCTAAGGGGCTCAGCCCCGTGGTCCACGTAAGCAAGTATGTCCAGAAGGCACGTGCATGTGGCGTGGGAGGGGAGGTGGTGGAATGACCCTCCCTTTGCCTCCGGACCTTGCAGGTGCCAGAGTTCCCAGACTAGACCCTAGGGAGGGGCAGAAGGGAGCATCCCCTCGCCGGGGAGCCCTTGGTCCCGCTCCTCCGCCAGCGGGCGGTGCGGCAGCGCCACCGTGTGGTCGTGCGGCATCAAAGCGCCGCCGCTCTGCCCGCTGGAGCCCCGCCGGGGAGACTTGCTGCGAGGCAGGGCGAAGGGGAGAGCATCTGGTCTTGCACACCCCACCCCAGTTTTCTTGCACATCCCACCACCCCGCTTGCGGAAATGTTCGCGCCACCACATGCAGAGTGACCGGAGCTGGGGCTGTGACCCCTCCCTGCGCTTGTACGGCGGGGCGGGCGCCGGTGCAAAGGGCACCTCGGGAAGACACGGTCCCGCTTCCGACCGGGGTCAGCTGAAGAAGGATGTGGATCCTGGCGGCACAGGCGAGCATCTAGCTGCCAGCTCAGTATCTCATGGTTCGAGCGCACTGGTCTTGTAAAGCGGGGATCAAGGCTTCGTGGCCCAGCCACGCGTCTGCCTTTCCCCCTCCCTGGCATCAGATCATCCCTTCCCCGGGGCTCAGGTTCTGCTTTTCCTCTTGGATCCACAGCTCCCGAGGAGGCTGCCCAGATGGATGTGGTTAGAGAAGGGCAACCCCGAGCGTCCTGAGCTGCGGGAACCCGGGCCTCGCCTTGGGCAACAGCGGCCTCCCAGGTCCCAAGTGCCACCTTGTCCCAGGACCCGCGATTCCAGGAATGATCCAGGGGTCTCCGCCCCAGCGCTCGCACTCTCCAGACAGCGGAGTTTTCAAGCGCTTCGCCCTTTGAGCTCAGAGATGACGCAAGAGGAAGATAATTCAGCGACGAACTCCCCTCGCCACGGTGGGGAAGCTCCCTCTCCCCCACGTCCACTTTAATCTCTTATTTATCGAGGTTCACCCTGGGCGTAGCCCTTGTGCTAAATTCCCCTCCGAAAGTAATCCTGTGGGCATTTGACAAAGTATAGCTGAGGCATATGAGGCCAAAAGAGACTAAGTCATTTGCCCAAGGTCACCCTGTTCGTAAGTAACAGACAAGAAGCGCCAGGTCGGTCCACCTTTCTCCCAAGCCCATCACCATTCGAAGGAGACACCTTTCGCTTCTGCACCCTCAGCCTGGGTGCGGGCGAGGGGCTTTTTATTGAGCCGAATCAGGGAAACCTGGGGAGTTGGGAAGAGAACTCACATCTAATGAAAGAATGGTCTTCCTGTCCCTCCCTCAGCCCCCACGCCCCCTGCAGAAGCTCCCGGAGCAGCTGCTGCTTCTGCAAAATGCAAACGCAGGAGGGGTCTTGCCACCTGTCTGTCTTCTGTCCTACAGCTGTCCATCTTGACCATTTCAACGCTCACACGTTAAGGAATAGAGCAGAGACGTTTCCATTGAAAGCCTGAGGTTAATTATTTGGCCTGCTGGAAGGATTCTGGAGGTTTCTCATGGGCATAGTGATCATGACGAACTCTGCACTTGGTGCAAGTTACGTACTTAACTTTCTGAATCTGCTTTCCCTTGTGACTACTAGTAACAGCTAATGCTTTTAAAGCACCTGTCAAATCTAAACAGAATCCGTGAATTATCGCAGTGTTGACAACATTGTAAGTGGTATTATTAGCCTCATTGTCCATAGGAGGAAATTGAGGCCCAGAGAAGTTAACTCTCTTGCCTAGGGTCATACAGAGAGCACGTAGCAGTGTCAGAATTCAAACCCAACCTTCCTGGTTCCCGGCGCCTTCAACCACCGTGCTGCTGTGGAAGACATCCAGAGCCTCTCGTAGGGATTTTCTGGAGCCAGAAAAAACAAAGCTGTGCCTTCAGGGTAATACAGTTTCTGCAAATGTGCTGTCAAAGTCCTCTGTTTGTAGAGCCAAGAGACTTTGTTCATACCATTCAAGAGAAAAAAAACAAGAACCTTAAAAATGAATTCTCCCTTGTGCCTTTTCCTGAGATCTCTCTATGGAAGGAAGATATTCACTGTGCCTGGAAGTAATATCTTTTCATCCTACATAATGTAAGAGACAAGTGCAAAGTCTCCTACTATAACCTCCCAAACACTTCGGTCTTTTTATTCTGCATGGAGTTAGGTTGCTGTCCTGATTAAAAAAAAAAATACCCACACTTTCATAGCTTTTTAAACAACATCAAATAAACCAAAATTTCCATGTATTTCTGTGTACCACACCAGAACAATTAGGGTGGGTGGCAGACTGTACTTTCCAGAAGTGGTCACCCCAATACCTCCCATCACACATGGTCTTAAAATTTAACTGGGCACTTCTCTTGAACCTGGGTAGACCTGGGCCAACTTCTCTATCTTCCCTCCTGTTGAACCTCAGTGGACTTTTGTGATTACCTTGACCAATGAATTGTGGCAGAAGTGACGATATACGTTTTTCGAGGCTGGACCAGAAAAACGCCATGCGTGTCTGCCTTGCTGCCTCGGGACAAGCGTTTCTGCAACTTGCTGCCTCTAGCCCCAGTTTTCCAGCCTCCCCCAGCTGATGGAGCAAAGATAAACGGACCCTACCAAATTCTGCCCAAATTGAAGATTCATGAGTAGAGTAAGTGATTATTGTTGTTCTAAGCCTTTAAGCTGGAGAGGTTTGTTACATGGCAGTAAATGCCTGGACCAGGTCCTCTACACATTTTGCCCGTTATGAACTCTTCTGCAGTGGACTTCTTTAGACCTATCACTTTCTGCACATACCTGAAGTTTTCCCTAGGGAAACACCTAGAAGCAGCATTGCTGGGCCAAAGGATATTTTGTTTATGGAACCGCACATGTAGTGAAAGTGTGAAAGCATACAGGGGAGTGATCCACTGTAGTGTAAGCCCTGACACTTGGGTTTTCTTTTTTTGTAACACAAGTGCCTGACTTAAGCTTTGATTGCTGAGGCATCCACTTCAAAGATGGCGACCTCGAATCAACACATTGCCAGCCACACGACTAGATAAAGAGCCAGCCCGCCTCCCCCTACTGAAGCTCTTTTGTTTTAGTTGATTTAGTTTTCTTTTGGTTGATTTTGATAACTAACCATTTGGGAAACTTGTTTCTCTCTTCCTGTGCTTTAAACTCCTACTCTTATGTTCTAAATTCACCCAGAAAGAGTGAGCCCTTGAAACCCCAGGCCCAAGCCACCCCCACCTGTGACTTCTCTGTGTTGCTCCAGGTGTGTTGTGTAATTTCCAGGTCCTGCAAGTAGTAAACCTTTATTTTTTTCGAAGTTTCCTGATGGTTATTGCTGAAGGGCATCTTGCAATCAGAATGAGAACCATGAGGGCCAGTGGTTGGCCCAATGTGACGACATTGGTTATTGATGGGCTGAAATCGGCATGAAACATACACATAAAGGATGAGTGTGAATCTTTAAAAGTGTCAGGGAGGAAGAGATTTTCCTCTACAATGCTAGGTTCTTCTGGCTGGTCTAAGAGTTAAGTTGACTTGAGACAGATTAACAGGAGGAAAATCAAAGTTTAATAACATGTATATATGGGAGAGATCCCGGAAGACTTAGTAAATCACCGAAATGGCTGAAGCTCTCACCTCCGGCTAAAGACAAAAGAGGATGTTGGTAGTGGTTTGGGACTTCAAAGGGGAGGAAGGCAATTCACATGAAGGTGGAAAAGCAAATGTTGGGTACAAAAATGTTTGCTGGGCCATGCAGAGACAATGGGCTACAGGGTGGACTCTGATCTCTAAGAGTTTCCCACAATACATATTACCCATACTTTTTGCAGATTTCTCTGGTGATAGCTCTGTTCTGGAAGCAGGCCCTCTATCTACATTTTTTTAGGCAGTTAGGGGGAAGGTCAAACAAAGTTTCTTCCTAAGTCTTTTGGGCCTTAAAAATAATCATTTTAATCCTCATGCCAAAGAGACATATTTTGAGGTGGCAAACCCTACAGCAGAATCCGTAAGATTCTATTTCTTTAAAAAAGAAACCTGAAGGTCTGAAGCAAATACTACAATGCTAACATCTGTTAAATCTGGGTGTGGGGATATACGGGTATCATAATTTAAAATTTTTCTTTACATTTCTTAAATGTGTTATGTATTGATATTGTTATTTATAATTGTGTGAATATTTTATTATTTAAGAATCTCAACTCAAATAAAATTATGTCACAGTAATTTTGTCCCTTGTGATTTTCTGTTTCATTTGTTTGATCACATCCCTGATTGATCAAAGCAAGACCTTTGGCCTTTGATGGGCTGATAGTTCAATGCAAACACCACATCCTCCCTACCACACGCCCTTCCTCCTGGCCATACTCACAGACCTGCTGTTTAAGAAACAATCAGTGCTCCTTTAGTTTCCCTGCCTTTGCATGAGGTCGTCCCTCTGCCTGGAATAATAATCCCAGAGATTTCGCTTCACAACTTATTCTCCCGCGTCTCATTTGATCCTTATCTGCTCCCTGTAACAGTTAAAATAGTACCATTTACTGGGTGAGCTACATGTGCTACGTATGGTGTCAAAGGCTTTACGTGGGTCTTTTTAAAAGTAGGTTCTGTTGTTGCTGTCCCTTTTTTGCAGACAAAGAAACCCACTTTGGCTTAAATGTTACTTGTTACTATCATTGTTGTTGTTGTTATTATCTCCCAAAATCTTGGTGGCACAGCAAAAGTCAACCTCAGGCCTGTTCAGAGTCTACAACTTTGGCCATTAGACCGTACTGCCTCCTGTGAGAAAGCTGTTCTTTTAATTCTCAAATTACAGTTAAAGAAACAGATTCTGAGAGTTTCTCTCCCTGCCTAATGAAGTATTCATCCTTCTAGAGCCACAGCGATGGCCCTCTGTCTGGGAAGCCCTCCTCCTGTCCACACAGTCCACACCACACCCCCATGGAAGGGTGTTTATAGCCTGCCTTCTCCTCGGCGAGTTGCCGAGCTCCTCAAAGGCAGAGACTGGCGTGTGCACATTTGTATTCCCAGCACCTAGAATGGCACCTGATGCATTATGGGCGCCTAATCTTTTCAGAAATGAATATTGATTAGCACCTGCCTTGCTCAGTCCCTGAGCAACAGCCATGCCCATGAACTCAGGTGAGCAATTCATTTCTGCTGTGTGCACAGGGTGTAGTTTGTGCAAATGGCTCCCAGCCTTTGAAAACAAACAACAAAAATCCCCACTCATCTTTACCAAAGAAATCCAGCCCAAAGGATTGCCCACCTTGAGAATTTAGATGATGGCTACCCTGAAAACTCCATAAAAATAATAATGATAGAACAAGAGTGAATGTGTATTGAGCATTTAGCATGTGCCAGGGACTGTGCTAAGCAACATACATGGATTTAATTTTTGCAAACAGAGTGAACTATTGCTTTTCTTTGTTCGGTGCGCTAGGTGCTCTTGTTTTTACGTTAGTGAATGTGCAAATCAGAATTTTCCGGGGAAGTTTGGAGGAGAGAATAGGATGTCTTAACTCAAAAGCTCTGTCATGTTATCGTCACTGCTAAGAAGAATCCTGGCGGTGCAGCTTCTCTGAGCCGAGGGTGGCATTTGTCACTTCTTGGGGAGTATGTATGGCACTGACATTTAATGATGACATCATGCCATGCTTTGTCAATATCTCTTTTCAAACAGCATCAGGGAGTGACAGGCAGTGCTCTGTGGAATGACCTGCATTGTGACATCAGACTCTGACAAAGTCTCTTTTATCAGCCTTACTTTTCTCATGGAGTTTTGAAGGAATGTTGGCATGGCGCTGTTTCTTCTCTTTTGACACCACAGTCAGTTCACTCATTCAAACCCCCCTATCACGGTGTGCGCAGGAAGCTATGGGGCACACAGGGATAGCAGAAACCAGTGACTCAGGTCGCCCCAGTGTTCTGCGTCTCAGTGTCTTGTCTGATCTAAGTGCTGGTGTCATCCTCTCCTCTGTCGCTCAGCATCCTTGATACACTAGGGAAGGCGGTGGTGGACAAGCCAAGTCTCACATCGGACAATTTTGCTAAAAGGCAGAGATTACTAGTAAACTTTATTTATCAAGTCTGTGCTATGTGACAAAGATTTTACCTCGTTCTGTGAAAGCTTCAGGAGAAATTTAAGGCTTGGTCTCTGCCCTCAAAGAGCTGAGCTGACTGTGTGAGTAAAATAACAACCTATGAAAAACTTACAAAACAGCTGCATTGAGAGTATGTCTTATACCCAGGTTCAAAGACCTATGAGTAGAAATTAAGGCTTGGTCAAGATGAAAAAAAAAAAGAAAGCAATTTCCCATTCTAACCCCATTTCCTTCTCCAGAGGACAAAGAAAGAACCTGATCTGATTGTCATGAAATTCAACTCTTGATCTCCCAGGCCCTGATCATCCACAGTAAAAGGAGTCAGCCCTCAAACCTCTTTTAAGCCACTAGAAGACAATGCAAGTAGGGTCTAAGTGGAAGACCAGCTGGAATTAAAATACAATGAGAAAGGATTCCTCATCTCCTCTCAGATGTCTCAAAGCCATCACATGGGCAGAACTTAGGTGTTCCTTGCTTGGGCCTGGTACTAAAAGTCAGTGAAATAACCCAAAGACCTATCTATTCCCAGGCAAAATATTCGAGAGAGCTCTAAGAAACTGTCATTGTATCTACAGAAATAGCATTTGATAAAATCCAAACATGCTTTCATGATAAAAATGCTAACAACAAACAAACAAACAAAAACCCCCAAACAAACAAACTAGGAATAGAAGGGAACTTCCTCAACCTGATAAAGGACATCTATTAAAGAAAAAAAAATCATATGAAATGGTACAAGAGTGATAGCTTTCCCCTTGAGATCAGAAACAAGAGAAGTATGTTCACTCTTGTCACTTCTATTCAACACTGCGATACAGATTCTAGTGAGGACAATTAGGTAAGAAAAAGAAATAAAAGACATCCAAATTGGAAAGGAAGAAGGTGCATGTGACATGATCTCTTATACAGAAAATCCTAAGGAATCCACTGAAAACCTATTAGCACTAATAAATCAGTTCAGCAAAGTTGCAGAGTACAAGATCAATATGCAAAAACCAATGGTATTTCTATTCACTAGCAATGAACCATCTAAAAATGAGATTAAGAAAACAATTCCATTTACAATAGCATCAAAAAGAATAAACCACTTAGGAATAATTTAGTAAAAGCAGTGCAAAATTTATACTCTCCAAACAAACAAACAAAACAATCATTGTTGGAGGAAGACCTAAATACATGGAAAGACATCCCAAGTTCTGGATGGGAAGGTGTAATATTGTTAAGATGGCAATAGTCCCTAAAGTAATCTACAGATTCAACACAATCACTATCATAATCCCAGCTGCCCTTTTTGTAGATTTTGACACGCTGATCCTAAAACGTATATGGAAAGGCAAGGGACCTAAGGTAGCCAAAACAATCTTGAAAAAGAAGAACAAAGCTGGAAGACTCACATTTCCTGATGTCAAAACTTATTACAAAACTACAGTAATCAAGACAGTGCAGTACTGGCATGAGTACTGACATACAGACCGATGGAATAGAACTGAGGGTCTAAAAATAAACCCTCATATGTATGATCACTTGATTTTCAAGGAGAGTGTAAAGACAATTCAATGGGGAAAGAGTAATCTTTTCAACAATGGTGCTAGGACAACTAGTTATCCACATGCAACAAACAGAAAAAAAGATAAACTGGACTTCATCAAAAGTTAAAACTTTTTTACCTCAACAGATATCATCAAGAAAAATTTAAAAAACCCCACAGAATGGGAGAAAATTTTGCAATCACATATCTGGAAAGGGACTTCTACTTTACATATATAAATAACTCTCACAACTTAATAATAAAAAGAAACCCAATTTAAAAGTGGGCAAAAGATCTGAATAGACATCTCTCCAAGGAAGTTGTACAAATGGCCAATAAGCAAAGATGCTTACCATCATTAGTCATCAGGGAAATGCAAATCAAAACCACAATCAGATACCACTTCCCACACACTGGGCCGGCTATAATAAAAAAGACAGATAATAACAAATGTGGCAAACATGTGGAGAAATTGGAGACTTTGTGCACTGCTGGTGGGAATATAAAATGGTGTAGCCCCTTTGGAAGATAGTCTGGCAGTCCCTTAAAAAGCTAAACATAGAGTCATTGTATGATTGACCCAGCAACACTACTCCTACCTACATACCCAAGAGAAATGAAAACATGTGTCTGCACAAAAAGTTATACATGAATGTTCATAGCAGTATTATTCATATAAAAACCAAAAAGTAGAAATCAACCGCTGAATGGATAAATAAAATGTAGTATATTCATACAATGGAATATTACTGGGCAATGAAAAGGAATGAAGGACTGACATATGCTACAACATATATGAAAAGACCAACATGTATAAAAGACCAATTCTATGACTCCCAAACAGGAAAATCTATAGAGACAGAGAGACAAGGGACATGATAGCTAAAGAGCACAGGTGTTTTTGAGGGTGAGAAAATTGATTTTGGTGACGGTTGCATGCATCTGTGAATATACTAAAAACCATTGAACTGTTTGATTTAAATTGGTGATCTATTTGGTATGTGAATAAAGCTGCTAATGTTAATAAAGCTTTTGAAAAAATTCAGTGATATTACAGGTGTCTGGGAATAAAAGAAACAGTAGCAAATTAAATATCACATTCATCAGAAGACACAGCATGATTTCAGAAATGTTGCAGAGTATCAACCTGAAATTGACAAAAGTTGGTATTATACCCATTTTGTAGATGAAGAAATTGTCTTAGAGAGTTTAAGAACTTGCTCAAGGTTATCTAGTTAGTAAATGTCAAACTCGAGACTTAGGTGCAGGACAACCACTGCCATGTCAACTCCAGGGGAGTGAATTCTTCATCTCAGATTTAGTTTAAAGAAACACGCATTTAGCTTTTTAAAAATTCGGTGGAGTGTCATATTGGATATGGACCATGAAGCAGGGAGGTTGTAAGAGATGCTGTCCTCCTTTGGAACCTGGCCACATCTCTGCGTGCCTTGGCACTGTGTCCAGGATAAGTACAAAATATTGTGTGTGATGAGAGGTCGTGCATTTGAGTGAGGCCCACACTCAGAGGACTCAAGCCCAGCCACAGCGGGCCTGGGAAGCTCTAAGCCTGTCCACAGGCCTGGGGCAGATCTTGTTTGCCTCACGTGGCTGTGGCTTTACCTCCGGTTCACTTCCCCAGCCCCTCGGCCCATCAGCCAGGCTGGTTTCTGCACCTCACGATTGTCTATTTTCCCTCTGCCTCTGGGAACACTGTGGTCCAGTGGTTTCGGCGTGTGAGCAGAGAAGGGCTGATTTTGTTTGAGTTGGAGCAGGACTGTTGGTTCAGTATCAGCAGTCAAGAGGCCATGGGTTTCTAAGAGATCTTTTTTTTTAAAGAGGTTCTCAATGTACCACAGGATTAAACCATGTACTGCTTTGTCTATTAACTTTATGTTTTATGAATTCTCTGTTTTGTGGACTAGAAACCCAGGCACACAGACCATGTGCTTTATTCTGGGTAACACAGCTGCCACATGCTCTCAAGATCCAGTACTGTTAACCCGGTAGGGCTACACTCCTCAGATCTATGTCTTCCACCTCCCTCTGCTGTCTGAGTGTGGGATCAGAACCCTTCCCAAGAAGGGTGTCCACTTGGAAGCACCATCCACAATATCCTCATTTCTTATTTTGATTCTCACTACAATCCTGCACTCATAATGTTATTGCTATGTTTCAGATGAGGAAACTGAGGCTCAGAGTGGTTCTGTGACTTGTTCAAGGTCACATAACCAGGATTTGAACCCTGGAGTGGGTAGACTCTAGGCTGAGATTCTTTTCCTGTACCCCACCCCAGCCTTGGTTTGTGGCCAGGGAAAATTACTGATGTTCCCCCATCCCCATCCTCAACTGCCCCCCACATCCCTATCTGTAACCTGGTGAAAATAATTTGGCTTCAGACTACATCCATGCGGGCCTAGGGAGAAAGGAGACAAGGATAGACAACGAGAGCCTGTAGGGTGTGTGGGGAAGAGGCAGGCAGGACCTTGGCCTTGGTAATGGGAGTGCAGGAGTTGGGGGGACAGGACTAAAATGTGTGAGTGCCTTGGACAGGCTAATAAAATTTGTCAACTCTCCCAAACCAATGCTCTTGCTCTCTTTTTCGTTAACTGTTTTTTTAATTGAAAAAGTAATAAATGTTCATGGTAAAAAAATCAAAACTACTTCTCCTACATACCTCCCAGTCACCCTCCGAAGGACAATCTGTCTTCTGTCTCCTTCAGGAATATTCCAGATATATATTCTACATATAGACACACACATTTCTCCCTTTCATTTTCACAAATAGGACCATAATCTGTACACTGTCTTGTACCTTATTTTATCCTCTTATCTTAAAAATTCTTCCACACCAGCTCACATAGATCTGTCTCATCTTCTTCATTCTGTTGTTTTTGTTTTTTGTTTTTTTTGGCTGCGTTGGGTCTTCATTGCTGCGTGTGGGCTTTCTCTAGTTACGGAGAGCAGGGCCTACTCTTCGTAGCAGTGCGTGGGCTTCTCATTGCAGTGGCTTCTCTTGTTGAGGAACACGGGCTCTAGGCACATGGGCTTCAGTAGTTGTGGCATGTGGGCTCAGTAGTTGTGGCACACGGGCTTAGTTGCTCCACGGCATGTGGGATCTTCTCGGACCAGGGCTCAAACCTGTGTCCCCTGCATTGGCAGGCAGATTCTTAACCACTGTGCCACCAGGGAAGCCCCCTTCATTCTGTTTTACAATTGCACAGCATCTCATCCTATGGATGTTTCTTCATTTATCCAACCAGCCCCTATTGCTGGGGTCACTCAGGTTGTTTACAAATTTAGGCTGTTATAAACAATGCTGGGAAAAACATCCATGTTTATTCATTTTCAACTATATCTCTATGATGAATTCCTAGAGGCTGAACTGATGAAGGAACTGCTGAATCCATGAGAAAGAATATTCTACTTAATAGAGATGCCAAGTTGTGCTGCATCAATCTGAACTCCTATCACCAAGGAAGAGTACCTGCTTCTTCTCAGTGTGACGTAATTTTTCAATCTGTATTACCAAGTGTCACAGGCTGAAGAGTGACTCCTAAATATATCACGTCCTAATCCCTGGATCCTGCACAGGTTACGTAATATGGAATACAGTCTTTGCAGATGTGACTAAATTAGAAACTCTGAGAGGGGGAAATTATCCTGGAAATTACCCAGCTTGGCCCAGTGTCCTTATAAGAGGGAGGCGGACATTTGACTACAGACAAAACAGAAGAAGATCATGTGATGGAAGCAGAAAGAAGCAGTAGAGAGAGATGTTACACTGCTGGCTTTGAAGATGGAGGAAAGGGTTGGGAAGCGAGGAAGGCAGCTGGAGAACTGGAAAAGGCACAGACACAGCCTCCCCCAGCACCTCCCGACAGAAGCACTCTGCCAACACCTTGATTTTAGCCCAGTTTGGACTTCTGGCTGATCTAACTGTAAGATAGTAAATTTCTGTTGCTTGAAGCCATTAAGTGTGTGGTTATTTGTCATGGCGGCAATAGGTCGTTAATACTGCAGGGAAGGCTTAGTGCCCTGATGGGGGGGAGGGGAGGAAGGGTCGCTGTCCATCCCCCACCTCTGCTCCCTGCTCAACTGTTCAAAGCAATTCCCCTCTGACCCCAGGCCTGTACCCCTCACCCAGCAGAAGCCTTCCTTATTAACCTCACTCTCGGGAAGGTGGCTCAAGATAATAGCAGTTGCAAGCAGCATATTAAAATATTGTCTTCAACCACCCACAGATCTCACTGAGAAGATATGGACAAATAACATTTTCTTCTCCTTTGTCAGTTTCCGGCGCTGTTTAGTCACCCCTGTAGTTTGCCCTTAAGGACCTCATTTGTACATCAACATGGAAGATTTAACAGCACTAGCTTTGCGACTGCCTGCGGCAAAGCAATTAGGATGGTGGGAGGGCCCTAACCCGATGTAATCTCAGGGCCCCACCGTTCATTGATTTCTGGAAGCTGAGGGATCACTTTCAGTTGGGGCTCTCTTCGTCTCTGGAGTGAGAAAAGCAGTCAGTGTTCTTTGTAGTACGCAGGCCTCTCGTTGTGGCCTCTCCCGCTGCAGAGCACAGGCTCCGGACGCGCAGGCTCAGCGGCCATGGCTCACGGGCCCAGCCGCCCCACGAAATGTGGGATCCTCCCGGACCGGGGCACGAACCTGTGTCCCCTGCATCGGCAGGCGGACTCTCAACCATTGCGCCACCAGGGAAGCCCACAGTCAGTGTTCGTAGGGATTTGCGACCTGTCTGGGGAGAGGTGTGAGTTGGGAGGAATTATCTGAAATTTGATACGTGCATTCAAAGGTTCAAAGGTTCAAATTTGGCTGTGGGCTCCCTGAGGAAAAGGAAGAAAATTGCTGAGCAAATAAACTCCAACTCAAACAAAACCTTTTGGGGCAAATGAGTTACAGAAGGCGCCTGTGGTTTGCAAATAGATGCTTGATTAAAGCTAATGGCTCGATAAAGCCATTTTTGGATGCTGGGAAAATCTCTCCACCTTCCTCCTCCACCTACCCAGTCTCCTGGTTTTGGGCATACCAATTTCTGCTCAGGACCAAGCAGGTGAGAGTTACAGGGGGGTTAGCTCCCTAAACCACCTGTTAGAGTAATAATCCTGGGCTCCTCCGAGGCAAGTGGATCAGGCCGTGCAGCAGGATGACAGACTAATTATCCCAACCATCAGAAGTGTCTTCTGTGTCTCTAATCTACCTTGACAATCCGGTGGTTTGTCACTTCGAGGCCTCTTTAATTGGCTGCGTGATTGACACAAGTGTGGGGGGCTTTTTATTTTAAGAATTGAGGAGAGCCTATGCCTTCAAAATTAGTTCAGTTACATATAATTGCTTTGCTATGATGCCAAAGACCTAGTTTGCGCCCTACGTGGGCTGGAATCTGATTCTTGCAGTCACTCTGACTCTAGGTAACTAGCAAGAATGACAAGAAGAGACACCCAAGCAATTTTCTGTTTATTATTTACCTTTCACCAAAGGTCTCCTCAACCCTAGGTTGACCTGACATCCCTTTCAATAGCATTATGAAAAAAGCTGCTATGGTCTGAATGTTTGTGGCCCCTCAGAATGCATATGTTTTGGTTGCAAGTGACAGAAATCTAATTAATTCTTTTGTCATTGTTCATATACCTTACAAGTTCAAGAGTTGAGCTGCTTGGAGTCATAGCTGGGTTTGGGTGCTTAAACAGTAAGGACAGGGTTCTGTTACCCTATTTCCAACTCTCAGTTCACCTTCTGAAGAGGTGCTTCTCTTCACGTGGTAGAAAAGATAGCCTCTGGCAGTGCCAGCCTTTCCCGACCCCGAAGGGTCCACTCTCCCAGAGAAAAGGCATACCTCACAGGGCTCATATTAGCATAGCATTCATGGAAGGCTCAGACTGGTCTGGCCTGGGTCACGTGCCCTCCTCTTGGCTCAGTCAACGGATGCAGGAGGAGTTCTATGATTGGCCAAGCACTAAGTGCTGGTCATGTGACCAGGAGGAGGAAGAAGGCGCTGTGATTGGCAGTCTCACCAGAACCACTCGAAATAGGGGAAGTCCCTTTCCCCAGAGGCAGAGGTGGCCAGCCACAGTAAGAAAACAAATATCCTCCACAGACATTAGAAGTGCAACTGTTACAAATCCGGTTGCCCTGGTAAGTCCTGTGTCTCCACTTTTTCCTCTGAATAGCCTCTTTGTCTGACAATGTAGCCTGTTCTGACAATCAGCCTGGAGTTTCAGAAGGGAAGGTTCTGAACGTGTGGAACGCTGGTTCAGTTTCCTCATCCTCAGGACCTGGCGCCGGTAAATGGGAATAGATTGCTCCGCCTCTGGTCGTGGAGACCTAACTTATCAGAAGCGACTCTTGCCTCCTCTCGAGGATAGTAAAGGCTGGGAGCTCCCTGGACCGGAGTTGATAAACCCAGGGAGGAAGCAGCAGCCCCTCTGGCCTGCTCCTTGTAGACCTGCAAACCCTGCCAGGCCTCCCTTCCCCATTCCCTTGTCTTCTTTGGCAGTTTAGCTGGCCCAGCCTCAGCTAGAATGTCTATTCTAAGACCGTGAAACTTGGCTGTTCTTTCTTTTCTAGCCTTTTGTAAGCTTTGAAGAGAACCTTTCCTCGTCTGGATTTTCTCCCCTTTCTTGCCTGGGTATTTCATGGGTTTTCAGGCATCAGTCTTTATATGATCATTGCTTGCTGCAGTTCTAAAAACTTTAAAGGACATTTGGTTATTGGTCATTTAAGGCTTCTTCTATGTGTTTTACAGAATTACTTGGAACTTACCTGGTCCATTTCCCCATTTGAGACTGAAATCTTTGCTACTGCATGAAGAGGTCATGGTGAGCTCAGCTTAAATACCTCAAGAGATGGGGAACTGACTCTAGTTGGCTGATTCCATTGCTAACCAGCTCCATTAGTTATAATGTTCTTTTTAATTTGGAGGACAAATCTGCTCATTTTGGCTTAGATCTGGCACACATAATTTGTCTCATCTTCTTCTGTATCCATTTAAATATTGAAAGAGTGCTTTTATGTTCTCTTTCCTATCTCTTAGCTAATATTTATTGAACACTTACTTTGTCTAGTGCTGTACTAACTGCTTGACACACATATGCTCACTTAATCCTAGCAACAACCTATGACGTAGGCAGGCATTATTATGCCCATTTTATAAGTGAGGAAACCGAGGCACATGGGGTCACCAGGCTGACATGTCAGACTGATTTGATGCCAGAGCTCACACTTATAATCCCATATGCTCCTCAATTTTTTTTTTTTTTTTTTTGCTGTACGCGGGCCTCTCACTGTTGTGGCCTCCCCTGCTGCGGAGCACAGGCTCCAGACATGCAGGCTCAGCGGCCATGGCTCACGGGCCCAGCCGCTCCGCGGCATGTGGGATCTTCCCGGACCGGGGCACGAACCCGTGTCCCCTGCATCAGCAGGCGGACTCTCAACCACTGCGCCACCAGGGAAGCCCTGCTCCTCAATTTTTTTACAACAAAATAAACCATATAAATTCAACGTACTAAGCAATCTAATACCATTCAAAATGGCCTTTTAAATCTCCAGAAGGGCTCAAGGAAGGGGGCAAGCTTTCTTTACAAGCAGTGGAGAAGCAGTGTGGAGACTCAACCCAGTGGCAAGAAGGAGGGAAAAGCCAAATTGGAGCCCATCCGGGTACCTGGGTATCCACCACTGAGGACGAAGCTGAATTGTTGCAGAAGGCATCAAGGAGCAATGGTCCCAGTCAGAGGCTCAGGAGACCTGGATCTCATTCCATGCCATGCCAAAGAATCAGGTTAAGTATCCCCATCTCAATTTGATCAACTGAAAACTGGGGGTACCCTTTAACTCCACCCACTTTCCAGAAAAGTTATAAGAAACTGATCAGCTAATAAAAGATGGGTTTTGAAGCCCTTGAAAAAAGGATGGTAATAGAAAAATCCAACTTTACTTTTAGGTAACCAGCCCACATGGGCCAGTGTCTGACAGCAACATAGATTTCTTCTGAGACCCGCAGAGAGTCAGCCAGAAACCTGTGCTGTGATGGGTACGTTCTAGGATACAAACTGCAAGCTACTCATCTCCCCTGAGGAGTGACGGTGATGGGCTGAAAGGAAGGATATCTTTTCTAGTGAAAACACCCTCTTCTCTCCACATTTGTGTAAATAAATGTGTCTTGCTCTTATTGGCTTCTTTGAGGATTCTCTGAGTGTCAATTTGAGGACAGTTTGTGACTTAAATCTATGTGGCGGGAACCGTTAATGTCTAGGCTCATTAGTGTATTTGTTCTCTCTTCTCCCACTGGGCAAATTGAGCTTGCCTCGCCTAACCACTCAGCATAGTGTATATTCAGATTAATCTTTCCCAAGCCTTCCTTTCATCCTGCTGTCTCATGGTTTTTTACCTGCAGAATAAAGTATAACCTCCTCAACTGTTCAGCATCCACAATCTCTTCCCATCCTGTCCCACTCATATCATCTCCCACTTCATTCCTATAGGAACTTTTTATTTCAGGGAATCTTGTCTTCTGAACTATCACATAGTGGTGCATCCATCACCACAGTCAATTTTAGAACATTTTCCATTACCCCCAAAAGAAACCCTACAGACCTCTTATCCACCCCCCTGCCATCACAAATTCCTCCATTCCCTCCAGTCCTCAGCAACCACTAATCTACTTTGTGTCTCTATAGATTTGCCTATTCCGGACATTCACATAGATGGAATATACAACATGAGGTCCTTTGTGACTGGTTTCTTCCACTTAGCACGAGCTTTTCAAAGTTCATCCATGTGGTGGCATATATCAGTACTGCATTCATTTTCATCGTCCAATAATATTCTATTATATGGAGGCCACACTGGTTTATTCATTTATCAGTTGATGGGCATTTGGGCTGTTTCCATTTTGTGAGTATTATGAATAATGTGGCTCTGAACATTCATGCACAATTTTTTGTGCAGACATGTTTTCATTTCTCTTGGGTATAAACCTAGGAGTGGAATTGATGGGTCGTGTAGTAACTCTATCCTTAATCTTTAGAGGAACTGCCAGACTGTTTTCTTTTTTTTTTTTTTTTTGCGGTACGCGGGCCTCTCACTGTTGTGGCCTCTCCCGTTGTGGAGCACAGGCTCCGGATGCACAGGCTCAGCGGCCATGGCTCACGGGCCCAGCCGCTCCACGGCATGTGGGATCTTCCCAGACCGGGGCACGAACCCGTGTCCCCTGCATCGGCAGGCAGACTCTCAACCACTGCGCCACCAGGGAAGTCCTGCCAGACTGTTTTCTAAAGGAGCTGCATGGTTTTACATTCTTGCCAGCAGTGTTTGAGGGTTCTAATTTCCTCCACACCCTTGCCAACACTAGTTATTATCTGTCCTTTTTATTATAGCCATCCTGGTAGATGTGAAGTAGTATTTCATTGTGGTTTTGATTTGCAATTCCCTGATAACTAATGAACATCTTAGTTTATTGGTCGTTTGTTTATCTTCTCTGGAGAAATGTCTGTTTGGATCCTTTGCCCGTTTTTCAACTGGGTTATTTGTTTTTTTACTGTTGAGTTGCAAATGTTCTTTACATATTCCAGATAGAAGTCTATTATCACATATATGATTTTCAATATTTTCTCCCATTTTGTGGGTTTTCACCTTGCTAGTTGTCCTTTGAAACACAAAAGCTTTTAATTTTGATGAAGTCCAATCAATCTGTTTTTTCCTTTTGTTTCTTGTGCTTTTGATGTTATACCTAAGAAGCCATTGTCTAATCCAAGGTCACAGATATTTATGCTTTGTTTTCACTTAACAGTTTTTCAGTTTTAGCTCTTACATTTAGGTCTATTATCCTTCTTTTTAAATTTTATTTATTTATTTTTGGCTGCATTGGGTCTTCGTTGCTGCACGTGGGCTTTCTCTAGTTGCGGCAAGCGGGGGCTACTCTTCATTGTGGTGTGCAGGCTTCTTGTTGTGGTGGCTTCTCTTGTTGTGGAGCATGGGCTCTAGGTGCGTGGGCTTCAGTAGTTGTGGTGTGTGGGCTCAGTAGTTGTGGCTCGTGAGCTCTAGAGCACAGGACTCAGTAGTTGTGGCACACAGGCTTAGTTGCTCTGCGGCATGTGGGATCTTCCCGGACCAGGGCTCAAACCTGTGTCCCCTGCATTGGCAGGTGGATTCTTAACCACTGTGCCACCAGGGAAGTCCCTATTATCCTTTTTGAGTTCCTTTTTTTTTAAATAAGGTGTGAGGTATGGGTCTAACTTTATCCTTTTGCGTGTAGATACACAGTTGTCCCATCACCACATTTTTAAAAAAGATTATTCTTTTAAAAGGTTACTCTTCATTATCTTGGCACCCTTGTCAAGCAACTAGCCATTTCTGCCGTAGTATACCTCTTAGCTATTCTCTCCTCCGTATCGTAGTACCACCCTGACCTAATGGCCTTGCTTACCTATATAGGGCCTTGAAAGGGGCTGCTGAGCTTTGGGCTCCAGGTGGAAGTGCGATTCTGATGATGTGGCAAGGAGCCCTCCTCCCCAACCCCCCACCCCCTGAACCAAGGAGAGCAATGTCACTGCACAACATCATACAACTCAGAGATGGGGACCAGCCCATGAGGTGAAGGCTTCTGTACTTTTGGAGAGTGGAGAATACCTCCATGGAGAAGCATGTGATGGGGGAGATCTCTGGCTAAAGATTAAACTTCCAAATCTGAGCAGAGTCGAAATTGTATATATGCTGTATAGACTGGATTACTGGTGAGCAAAGATCTCTTTTCTGTCCCACTCACTGTGCATGAGTTATGTATCTCCACCCAATTGACATTGGACTTGGGTCTGTGACTTGTTTGATGCATGGATTGTTAGATATAACATGAGCAGAGTCCTTAAATATGTTTGTGTTATTGTGTATCTGCTGTCTGCCCTGAGAAAATGTGCCCTGGTCAGCCACTCATCCAAAGACATTGGGAAATTATTGTGATCCCCTCTCCCGATGTTTGTATTTTCAATTTGCTCTTAGTGTGAAGGCTCATTTGGAAGTGAGGAGAACTGGTTCTATCTTGTGTTCTCACACCAACCAGCTGCGTGATCTCACCATCACATGTCTCTGGGTCTTAGTGGGTTTGACTAAATGATAGCAGATTTGAAACCAGACCGGAGCAAAGCTCGACAATCCCTGGCAAGTCCAGCAGAGCTGCAAAGCAGTAAATTAAGAAAATAAACACAAGGTGTAGTAAGCCACTGAGTTTAGGGATGGTTTGTTACACAGCACATTTGCAGAAATAAATGACTGATACTCATGCAGAGGTGGAATGCAGAGGCCTCTGAATGGGATACCACAGGTTCCCATGCCTTGATACATGTTGGAGGATTTCCAACTGATAAAAGAATTTTTATCTTGGCAATGGGCCATTGTAGCCATTGTAGGACAAACAAAGGGTCACCCAGTGGACAGCACAGACCAGAGCCCTGAAAAATCTGGGCAAATCCAGACCCCACTGTGCTCTAGGGCACTGGACAGCTAGATGGAGGGCTAGGTGTCAATCATTAGAGCTTAGCTCCAACTCATCAAACACTTGCTGAGCACCTGCTACCTGCAAGACACTGTGTGGACATTTAAAGGTCTTTGTTTTGTCACTGCTCCTCCAAAACATTCCTGCCTTAGGACCTTTGCTGTTACTACTCCCTCTGCCTGGAATGATCTTTGCTGGGATCATCACATGGTTGCCCTCTCATCATTCAAGTCTCAGCTTGAATTTGACCTTCACAGAGAGGCTATTCTGATCACCAGCTAAAGTAGCCACCGCTTGCCCTGATTCATTTACTAACACATCGTCCCGGTTTATCTTCATGGCACTTACCACCACCTGGCATGTTGTATGTTTATTTGTTTGTTTGAAGTCTTTCTTCTCCCACTAAAATGTAGGCTCCACAAGAATGGGATATTATCTGTCTTAGTCACTATTGTATCCCCAGCTCCTAAAACAGTGCTTTTGTACATTGTAGGCACTCAGTAAATATTCTTTGAATAAATGAGCAAGGTGCTTACATTGGGCAAGAAGGGAAGGGTGAAGAGAAAAAAAGGTGTGTATCCAGGCCAAAAATTACTGTAGTAAAGGTATGTAATGTCACTTCCTGGAAAGAGTTCAGGTTCTTGAGTCATACTCACTGTACCATTAACTACCCTATAAACTTGGGCAAGTTTTTGTATTAGCTAACATACCATTTTAGCTGATACAATAAAAGGCCACAATAGCAACAACTTAAACAATACAGTCATTTTTTCTCTCACTTAAAAGTCCAAAGAGGTAATCTGGGGCTGGTGTGGTGACTCCACAATCATCAGGGACCCCGGCTCCTTCTATCTTGTTGCTCTGCTATCCTTAAATGGGGCTTCCAACTTGTGGCCCCCAAAAGTACTTGGCTCCTCTCATGTCTACATTCAGGTCAACAAAGAGGAGGGATGAGGGGAGAGGAAGACCAGCCACTCCCTACAAGGGCTGGGCTCAGAAGTTGCACTCATCACCCCCATTCACATCCTGTTGGGTAGAACTTAGTTATATAGCCACATTTGACAGCAAAGGAGTCTGGGAAATTAGTTTTTAGCTGGAGAGTAATGTTCCCAGCTAAGAAAGTCTATCATTGTAGAAGGAAAAATGCATAAATAGCAGTCTCTGCCCCATTCTTTACCACCACTCCACTCCCAGCCCTCCGCCCTATCCCGTTCCCTCATTTGTAAAACATGTGCCTCACTGTGTTACAATGAAATGAAATGAGTTATTTGGAAGTATCTTGTAAGCTCCGAAGTTCCATCCAAACATATAAGTTACTGATTGCAAAAGAGTAAAAACCACAAAGGGCATTGCAATCATAGAACAAGGGGAGATTCATTCTAGCTGAAATGATAGAGGAGTTTATGGAGCAGGTAGCTTTTAAGTTGGGCATTGAAATATTGATCAGTATTTTTAAGGAAGGAAACAAAGGAGGTTGGGGGTGGGTGTATGGAAAGCATCCTAGGTGATAGGAAAAGTAAGATCAAAGGTAGTAAGGTGAGAATTTACATGCTTGTTTGAGATGCTAGGTGGGGTACGGTTTGAGGAGTACAGGGGCAAAGGAAGGAAGTTGGACCAGAGCAGGCAGAACCCTGATGCCATGATCAGGAGTTGGAGAGCTTTGGATGGGAAGTGGGAAGCCCATGCCAGCCTCTGAGTAGGGGTAGGATGTGATTTTTCTCCACAGCAGCACCTGTCCCTGGAGGAAAATGACCTTGGAGATGGGGAGGCCACTTAGGAGGCTGTTATGAGAGTCCCGATGAGATGGGCAAGGGCCTGAACTAGAGCTGTGAGAATGGAAAGATAGGGATGGATTTGGGAACCATCTCACAGGTAGAATCACCAAACTCGGCAGCAAATCGGATGGAGTGAAGAGTAAGTACTGACGAGGGTTTTACCAGGTATCATTGACCAGGAGGGAGACCCCAGAAAGAGGGGCAAATTCAGGAGGAAGAAAGTAAATTCAGAGTGTCCAATGTGACTCAGAGCACCTCCCAGCAATGGGAAATTTAAGGTGTGCTCATAAAATTGAAGGCAAAGAACTAAAGAATTTACCAAAATGATAAAGACGTTTAATCAAAAGTACTGTTGCCTCTTACAGTATGATCTAATGTCTAACAGTTCAGACAGCGCAATTAAAATTCAGTCTTGGGGAATAACTTCTTTCCCTTTCTGGAGCCCGAGCTTTTGTAATCACCCTTTACACACAAGCAAGGCTGGGCTGTGTCCTTACTTGATACGTAAAGGGCACTTCCAGAAGCCCTGCAGGGTTAGGTGTGTATCTCACCAGAGTCTGGGGAAATATTTGGCCATTTCTTTTCTTTTCCTCCCAAACATCCTCCTTTGGTCTGAAGATATCCAGATCTTAGTCTTCAGTCCAGCTGTGAAAAAACCTTTCCAATTTGTGTTCATATTGTCAGGAAGAGGTTAAAAATATCATCTTGAGCTGCATCAGAGATCAAAAATGAAAACTGGACAGGAGATGGTGAGTGAGTTTTTTCCCTTTCAAAATTTTCCATCATTGCATAAAATTGATTATGCAAAAAGCGTAAACTGTTTTTTTTTAAATTTATTTATTTATTTTTGCTGTGTTGGGTCTTCGTTGCTGTGCGAGGGCTTTCTCTAGTTGCGGCGAGCGGGGGCCACTCTTCATCGTGGTGCGCGGGCCTCTCACTGTCGCGGCCTCTCTTGTTGCAGAACACAGGCTCCAGACACGCAGGCTCAGTAGTTGTGGCTCACGGGCCTAGTTGCTCCGCAGCATGTGGGATCTTCCCAGACCAGGGCTTGAAACCCGTGTCCCCTGCATTGGCAGGCAGACTCTCAACCACTGCGCCACCAGGGAAGCCTGTAAACTGTTCTTATTCAAACAACACCCTGAGAGTTCTCAAGGACAGTGGAAGGTCCCAGATGGAGGTGGAGCCTGGAGATTTTTTTCTCAGCCATGCATGGTCATTGGCTGCACCATTTCACCCTGTAGAACTTGCAGTAACTGTCACGTGGTTCTGAGGAATTCATCTCATCATGTTGTAGATTTGACCTTGAACACCCTGGGCTGGGAGGCAGAATTTATCAACCACTCTTGCTATTATTATGATTATTTTCGCATACATTTGGAGACCCATGTGGTCCAGGCTAAGAACAGTGTTACATTCATAATCCAACAAACAGGAGTAAGAACATCAATGGTACAGCTCAATCATAGTCTATAATAATACTTGGTAAACTTCTCTCTTCATACCCCCAATACTCCCATGTGGTTTTTCTATCTCTCTCTCCCCAGCATCTCTTCCCACCTCCTTAATATGAAATTAGCATGGCCTCTCTGAACATGTAGCAATACTTCCTTTTTACGAAGGTAATGAGCAAATTCATGGTTATTAGACAAATAAAGGAGAAGAAACTTGGGAACAATCACACTTTAATTTTTCCCACAGCTCAATTATATACTGTAATTCACTATTTATATTATTAATTAAATTGCATAATCATAGCCAACATTCCTGTAGTGCTTTGCCATCTCCAAAGTGCTTTTATATCCATAACTCCTTTAGTGCTTACAACAAGGAAGGCATGATAGGTATCACTGTTGTTTCACAGATGAGGAAATGGGAGAGGCTGAACAAATTTCCCCAAGTCACAGAGCCAGGAAAGAGAATCTGGATTCCAGTCCGGGTTCTGTGGCTCCGAGGGCCTCAGTAACACAGCTGAGGACCTCATTGTCCCCACACTGGACCTGGCTTCAGATCCTCTGCTTCTTGGGGACCTAGGAGTTCTGTCAGTGGGTCTGCAGCAAGCCTGTCACTGGGCTGCAAGGCTGGGACTACGCTTGTTCGAGTTCAGTGTCCTTAAACCTTACACTGTGGGCCCCTCCCTTGTCTCACCCTAGTGCTACCTTCGCTGGGCTTATCCAGGAAGAAGGAAAATAAACCCAGCCCCTCCACCCTCCTTCCACAATGAGCACAATTTGCCTCTTACAACAGAGGGAGAGGAGAGCAGTGCCTCGTCAACCTTCACAGACAGGAGGCATCCATTGGCCGTCATGGGCTTTCGGCAGCTTCAGGAAGCTGGGGAGAGGAAAGCAGGGATGGCTGACTTCACTGAACGTATAATAGGTGTTTGTGGTGCCATTTAAAATATTTAACAAGGTGTCGGAGCCCATTGGTGGCTGTGCTGCTTTGGTCTCTGTACTTTGCCAAAGGTGAATGTTTCCTGTTCCTGATCTCTGGTGTAAGAGACAGATTTCAGGCTTAGTGTTCAAAAAGTGAGACAGACAGACTGGCTACCGCTAATGTTTTTAAAAGAAAATCACATTCCCCCTCTTTTTCTTCCATTTATCTTTTTTGGCAAATGAGTGAAGGGTGACAAGATGACCCAGGCCACTGGGCCTCAGCCACGGATCCTCTCTCTGTTTCATGGTAGAGAAGGTAGAGAAATACCACCTTGGCCAGAGCAGGGTCCCCAGCATAGGGATGTCTTTGACCTTTAGGGTAAGAAGCAAGTTTCAAGCTTTTAATCCCAAGGGGTGAGGGCTGTGCCCCAGACCAGGTTACAGACCTATTATCTACAGATATACCTCACATGAAGGTATGTTTGTACGAATGTGTTCAAAATAAGGTACCATATTGTACCAAATAAACCTCAGCCTGGGTTCTAGGCTGCTTCTGCCACTATTGAGTAATCTTCAGCAAGTCTCTGGGCCTCTGTTATCTCAGTTAATAAAATGAGAGCCTTGGTTTGGAGTAGGGGTGGTCAATAGGCGTTGTCAGTAGCCTTGGAATTCCTTCAGATGCACTGCTCCAGGCAGCCATTATTAATCAGTTAGAGCTACGTGTGAATTGACATCAGTGGTGTGCTGGTAAATGCCTAACAACTAGCTCTCTGTGGAAAAAACTCCCTGGTTTGTCATGTTTGCCAATTTCTATGGTGTAAACACTCCACTGTGGCTGATTTCAAGTTTCCATCGCAAAGTCACTGAACACACTGTTGGGAAGAGATGTACGTCATGATGTACATCCCCAGCACCCGCAGTTGATCTCCAAAGAGCTGTTTGTTTCCCATAGTCTATGATTCTGAATCAAACCTCTTGGAAAGTTGCATTTCCTAAAGTCACTGCTTTTTGAGTTCCCCCCAAAGCAGATAAGTGTCAGGACTTTGTTGGGAAAGTGAGAGTTCAGGGCGCAGAAGTGAAGGCTTGTAGAATGAGGAGCAGGGAGGAGGAAAAGGCAAAGCCAGGACGCACCCAGAGGGAGGGCCGCCCCACCCATCGCACTGCCTGAAGAGTCATGTGAAGTACATCTAGCTGGAGGAAGAAAAGAGGACGCCTGTATCCGTTTCTCCTGCCCCCATAGGTCAAGGTTTGTGCATTAACTCTCTGCCTCCAGGCTGTGCTTTCAAGGGCTCCAAGCGCCAATGGAGAAGCCAGAGGGCAGGAGGTGGGAGGCACAGGCTTAATGAGAGGTTGTTAGGTGTCCCCTGTGTGAAGCTGGCTGGAGAAGAAACAGTCATCCCAGGGGTGGTTGGTATAAAAGATCAGTGAACATGAGGGACCTGAGGTAGTGTCTAAAGTGTCTGAGACACCCCCATGGGAGGATATGCAGTGGCTCAGTTACTTGGTCTTGTCCCTGGTCCTCTGACCCTCAGGAAGATGCTTCCTCTTTATAGTGTGGATTCCAATGCTGGCTCTGCTACTAACCAGCTCTGTGACCTTGGGTGAATCACTTCATCTTGCTGTGCTTCAATTTTCTCATCTGTAAATTTGACATAAAAATAGCACCTAACTTAACAAACTGTTGGGAGGATTAAATGAGTTAGCACCAGCAGAGTGCTTAACAGAGTTCCTGACATATAGTACGTACTCAATTAAAGTTAGCTCTTATTAGAGTGTTTCACAATTTTTTAGGAAATTTACTGTAAGTACCTGTGGCAGATTGTATTTCCCCAAAATGGCCACAGTAGTATGTCTGCTCCCCACCCCCATGCTTTTCACACCATGCCAGCCTGCCCACTGAGAGGTAGAGTCTATGTCCCTCCCCTTGAACCTGGGTGGGGACTTGTGACTATTCCAACCAATGGACTGTGGCAGGAATGATGCTGTATGATTTCTGGGCTAGGTCATAAAAATGTTATCAAACTCAGGTTCGGCTACTTGCCCCTTGAAACTCAGTACTCTAGAAGACAAGTGCTGGTTGGAAAGGAAAGCTTGCTTTATTCAGGAGACTGGCAACCTGGGGAGAAGGCAGACTTGTGCCCAAGAACCAACTCAGAAGATTCTGCTCCGCCATGAAAGTTTTTAAAGGGAAAGAGGGGAAGTTAATCACAGTTAATCATTTGGGGAAGGGGGTCAGAGTCTTCCTTATCTTCCACTGTGCGCAGACTTTCTTCTGAGTGGCTGGAGGTGAGATAAAACAGGGTGGTCCAGGATCCTTATGCTCAGTCTGAAGTTACCATCTTCCACCTGGGTGGGGGCCTTAGTTCCTGCAGAAGAACTCAAAGATAAATTGTTAAATATATATTACTTGAGGAGGAACCAGGACCCTGCTTTATCACCACACTATTGTTTCTTGACTGCTCCTTCTTTGTTTCTGCATTCCCTCCCTTTTCTGATTAGCAACTGTTTGAATCTGTTCTTTGAAACTCAGGGAAGGTCAGGGAGGCTGAATGAAGCCTATTTCCTACAAACAAGAAAAAGGGGACACTAAAAGATTTATACCCAGGAGGGCTCTAAGGGTTTGCTCTATTTCAAAAAGAATACAACTTTGACCATGCATTAATCTCTTTCTTGTTCTCTGCCTGTCTCTGTCTCTCTCTCCTCAGGATATTTGTCCTGGCAACACAGCCACCATGTTGCGAGGAAGTCCAAGCCACTTGGATAAGCCATAGGTAAGTGTTCTAGCCAATTGCCCCCGCTAAGGTCTCCACCAACAGCCAGCATCAACCTCCAGCCACGTGAGTAAACAACCCTTCAGACGATTCCTGCCACCATCTTTGGAGTTTTCCAACTGAGGTGCCAGATATCACAAATTAGGAACAAGCTATCCCATTGTGCCCCATCCAACTTTCAGACATCAACCCCCTCCACAAAAGATAATAAATATTATTGTTTTAAACCATTCATTTCTGGAGTAGTTTCTCAGCAACAGATAGCTACTAACCCATCATACTTGCATATACAAGTCCCTTTTTAGCCTTTGATTTCCAAATTGAAGAGTCCTCGCTTGTGAAATCTGCCTTCAAACAGGTTAGTATCCCCTTGGAACTCTTGTATCATGTGTTTTGACTTGTGGGGCAAGACTAGTTCTAGCGTAGCCCTTGAGGACCACTGCAAGGGTACACAATGCCTATGGGAACACCCCCCATGTTTGTGGTAAGGCATGGAGTGGGGAGATCTTGGAAAGGAGAAAAAAAAGAAATGAAGGAGGAGGAGAAGAAAGCCATTAGAACGAGATAAGGAGGTGGCAGATAATGGAGGAGAGGGATATATGGCTGAAGAGGCTGATGGTCCACACCAGGTGACCTCAACAAGATGGCCCAATCTTGTTGACTCACTTCCAGGGAGGCCCTGGATGACCCTCTCTCTGTGGGAATCTGATGAGTCATGCACACAGCCAGATAGGGCGTGGGAGGGTGTCTGCCTTCCTACCCCATGGCAGGAGACACCAACTGGATATTGTCAAGTCTAACTTTGATTGAACCACCACTTCCTGTCAGGTTCTGTGCTAGACTCTGGGAATATGAGATACTCCAAGTCCCTGCCCTCAAGGAGTCAGAGACCCTTTGAGAAACAGAGTTTAAAACAGTTCAGTCACCCAGTATGTCTTCCAAGGGAGGCCTCAGCTAAAATTTAGGAAGAAGTTCCGAAATAGTTAAGTGTGTGAGTGGGGCAGTGGTTGGGTGTGGAAGCAGAGGAGGAGAGGGAGGAGGAACCTGACTGCATGGATTTAATTAAAACAAAAACACAGCCATTGATTTTGAAAGCACTTGGCTGATGTTCATTAACCATCTGGGACTGATTTGATGGTTGACTCTAGAGACTTTGGTAAATAAAATGAAAATAAATATTTCCAAATTGAGTGTATTTTGAGTCTGATGATTGGACTTCAGTTAGAATACTTTTGAAGAGGCTGAAACCAACTCAAACTGGCTTAAGTAAAAAAGGGAATTTATTGGCAGATGTAACTGAGGAGTCCAGGTTTGGGTTCAGACACAGATAGATTTCAGACTGAGACACATTCATTGCGACTCAGTTTTCTCCATCTCTAGACTCTGCCTCCCACCATATTGGTTTCACCTTCATGTTTCCCAAGAAGGTGCTAGCTTCTCCAAGCTCTCCCCTCATGGTGGCAAGGTGGCTGCATGGCTCCAGCCCCTCATCCTCTCAGAGTCACTCCCCTCTAGCCCAGCATGCCTTGCAGATGTCTCTGGTTAGGCCATGTGCCCAACTCTGAAACTTTCACTGCAGCTGTGGTAGGACAGATTGACTGGCTCAGGCCATGTGCCTACCCATGGAGCTGGGGTAGTGGAGATGGGGAAGCCTGACCCAACCACATGTACCAAGAGGGGAGGTTTGGATTGTCACATAAAAATTGGGGACTTTCATTAGAAAAAAAGGGGAATGAGTGCTGGGGAATAAAATTAAATGGCCCCACAATGGCGCAGAGACAATGAGACAATGGGACGTCTCAGGGACAGTGGAAGGCAGCTCAGCACATGAGGGGAGTTAGGCCAATGTGGTTCTGAAGTCAAGGTCAAATTGGCCTCATTACTACAGCAGAGAGTCTTACTGGCCACCATATATATACGTGTGTGTTTGTGTGTGTGTGTTTGTGTGTGTGTGTGTTTCCCCTCCCACTGCAGAGTGTGACAGCCATGGAGGTGTGCCATTCTTATCTTCTTTCAAGAAATAACTGCTCCAAACAGTGCAATTAGCTTTGGAGCTAAAACCATGTTCTCTCAGGGGAACCCCCCCCAGCTGATGAACGAGCATGGTGGTACTAGAGCTGGCCATTTCTGCTCAGTGCAAGACTTCTCTAGCAGGCAATCTTTGCTCTGGATCTCCCTGTCAAGTTGGCTGAGACTGATCTGTTTTGCGGTCTGAGGCTTGATCCCTGAATCACTCTGTAGAAGGCCTCCCACTGACCAGGAACACCACAGTGGACTGTTCAGTCAGCAAAAAAATACATATTTGGTGGTATCTTTCAGCACTGCAAGCATACTTTCTTATAATTCCTACTCTGGTAAATGCAGATCTTAGAAATGAAAATATTAGAAGTGTTTTTTTGTTTGTTTGACTGTTTTTTAAGAGCTTGGCTGTTGCCTTGGTTTGGACCACTATAATAGAATACCATAGACTGGGTGAACAAAAATTTATTTCTCACAGTTCTGGAGGCTGGAAGTCCAAGATCAAGGTACCAGCAGGTTCTATGTCTGGCTCGTTTCCTAGTTCATAGGTGGCTGTCTTCTCGCTGGGTCCTCACATGGGAAAGGGGACAAAGGAGGTCTCTGGGGTCTTTTTTATAAGGGCCCAAATTCCATTCATGAGGGCTCGACCCTCGTGACCTAAACCCCTCCCACAAGCCTCACCTCTGAATATCATCACACTGGGGACTGGGTTTCAACATGCAAATTTGCGAGGGACACAAATATTCAGTCTATGGCTGCTGTCTTTAAATGGTTGCCCTTAGCAAAAGCACAAAACAGCTCTTAAAACCCAGCTGTGGTTCAGTGTTTCAAGTAACATTTTTATAGAAATGCGACACGTTATAGAAAGGTGCACAAGACGTAAATTCCTCAAGATCAGTGGATTATTACAAAGCAAAACACACTTGTACTCACCATCCAGGTCAAGGGGAAAATCATTTTCTCAACCTAGATGTCTCCTGCCACCACACATCCCCTCTCAAGATTCTTACAAGTTTCACATTCTAAGTTTAACAGAGGAAGCAGATTCAACCAACCCCTTTAGTCAATGGAGTGGCAGACTGGAAAAAAGTAGAGCGAAACTTCCTCTGGTTTTGTTTGTTGGCTTTAACCTTAAAAGGCAAATTTTATCTTTAAGATGTTTTCAAGACCCAGAATGTTTTCCAGGCACTTGGAGAAGGAAACAAGGAGGTGGAGAGGCAGAGGTTAAATTTCGTTCTATCCTTGTTCAGGAGTCTGATCTTGATAAGCAAAGAATATAATTAAAATGGATTACAGACTATTAAACACAAACAAGAACAAAATGATTGCAGTGTATGTAAGCCAGTAATTAAAGCTTTAAAAGAGGAAAAAGTCACCATCACTTAAAATGTTTATTTGTCAAGGCTAGTAACAAATATTGACATGAGAGCTTTTTTCTTTTATTTTCTTCTTAGCATCAGGCTCTCAGCAATTAGTGATGCATATTCCAGAATCAATATGGCCTCAGGTCTGAAGCAGTAAGATCCATACATTTTAAAATTAGTTGGTATAGTAGCAGACTGGCTCCATAAAACAGACTTGCTGGCAGCATATTTCAATTAGTGCTTATTAGAAGACAAACAGAAACAAGTCAGGAGCAGCATCTCCTTAAATTGGTTTTATCGCAAAGACACTTTTATGATGGCCTTCAGGGAGAGACTTTTTTTGTCCCCTTTTAATTTTTTTAATTTATTTTTTAACCATTTTTAAATTGAAGTATAGTTGATGGACAATATTATATGTTACAGGTGTACAATATAGTGAGGCACAATTTTTAAAGGTTAGACTCCATTTATAGTTATTATAAAATATTGGCTATATTCCCTGCGTTGTACAGTATATCCTTGTATCTTATTTTATACCTAATAGTTTGTACCTCTTAATCCCCTACCCCTATCTTGCCCCTCCCCACTTCCCTCTCCCCACTGGTAACCACTAGTTTGTTCTTTATACCTGTGAGTCTCCTTCTTTTTTGTTATATTCATTAGTTGGCTGTATTTTTTTGATTCCATAATAAGTGATATCATACAGTATTTGTCTTTCTCTGTCTGACTTATTTCACTTAGCATGATGCCTTCCAAGTCCATCCATGATGGCAAATTTTGTTCTTTTTTATGGTGGAGTAATATTCCACTGTATATATACACCACAGCTTCTCAGTTTCCTCATCTGTAAAAAGAATAATAATCATATTTACCTTATAAGGTACTGTAAAGAGTAAATGAGAGAATGTATGCAAGGTTCTGGCATGCAGTTCAAGCTCATGATGCACGAGCCACTGAATTAGTCAGGATAGGCTACAAATGAGTCCCCAGATCCCAGTGGTTTTACTCAATGAGCTTCATTTCTCACTCAAGCTATGTCCCTACATGGGTCAATGAGGGGAGGGGAGGGAGAGGGCTGTGCTGCACATTAGCCACTCAGGGACCCACACTCCGTAGATACACTAAGTGGAACATCCAACAGTAGCAGAAGAGAAACAGCAGAAACCGACCCCAAAGTGACACGTGTGATTTCTAACATGTCTCATTCAGAATTCGTCATTTGAGCACCAAGGAGCCTGGGAAGTATTAGGGACAGGCAGGATTTTTAGTGTGTCTATGCCATTATGTTTTATTATTATCATTATTATTTATGTTGTAGGTTCCATAAGAGTTTTACCGTATGAAATTGGAAGAACACATTTTGATCTGTGATATGGCTGAATCCCTGGAGAATTCAACCATTCAACAGCTATTCGTTGAATCCCTATGATGAGGAGATACTGTTTTAGGTGTGGGATAAACTTGACCAGATAAGGACCCTCATCCCATGGACATTAAAGTACAAAAATGATGTAACCATATACTCAACCAGCTAATATCTGAGAGCATTAGGTCTTGGCAATGGGGGCCAGTGGTTGGGTGGGTGGTGGGGAGTAGTGTTTGTGCTGAGACCTGAATGACAAGAAGGAGGCAGCCAGAGGGGGATCCAGAGGACGAACTTTCCAGGCAGAGGGAAACCAGTTAAGTTTCAAGAGCTGTAAACAAGGGCAGTGTGGCTGGAGGATAGACAGGCAGAGGTGACAGGAGGGGAGGCGACAGAAGGCGGCAGGAGCCAGCTTATGTTCAGCGTCACAGACCCTGGGAAGTGGTGTTGAATCCAGCTGAGGGGATGTGGGAAGCTGTGGGAGGCCAGAATGGAAGGAGGGTCCGAACGGGAGCAGGTGGACCAAGAAGGAGGCTCGTGAAGCCACGCAGGGGAGAGTTGGTGGCTGCAATAGAGAGAAGTGATCAGATTTAGGGTACATCTTGGAGGCAGAGTCAGCTTCATAAGCACCCTCCCCCATCACCCACTGCCTGATCAGCCATGCTAAGGAGCCAGTGAAACATTCCATCCTTGGATGGATCATGGAAACAGATGATACCTCTAAACCCTTTACCTCTCAGAGACCTCCCACAGGTCCTAGATAAAAATTATAACAAGGTCTTTGCAAATCTCACCACAGTGAAAAACAAATTAGATCAATGCTTGTTGAATGAATAAAGACGCCTCTCATTCTCTCAGGTTCATAGCCTAAAATCCTCCAATTCACTTGATTGCACTTCCAGGAGATTTAGCAGTTAGAGCTGCATGTGGATTGGAGTCTTCTTGGGACTTGAATGCTTCTTGAAGGTTTCCATCCTGTCCAACCGAGTGCGGGTTTTATCAGAGGTGGAGATCAGCATCCCAGTCAGGGTCCTGACCCTGGAGGCCAGGAGACAGTGGTCTCCCCTCTTACCTGCCATGGGGCTTGGACAGTGTATCTGTCTTCCGTGGGACAGCTCAAGCCACAGATACTTACAAGTGCCAGGCACAGGGCCTATGGAGATGCATAAAACAAAAGTCCTTCACCTCAAGTAATCTCTGAGGAATTAGTATAAGTGACCCTTAACATTCCTTCTAATTCTAACGCCTATGATTTCCTAAATATAGTGAAATCCCCTTTATCTGTCTTCATAAGAGGTGATGGGTGGAGCCTGGAATGCCTTGCCTACCTGTTTACAGATTTGGATGCTGGCTCTCACACCAGCAATTTGCCCATCCAAGCAGTAAAATACCTGTGGGACCCATGGGTCTGTGAGTTTGAACCCATGCAGGGTTATAAATAAGTTCCTCTCTCCAGGGCTGTAATGAGAATTAATGAGTTTAATTCTACAAGGTCTTGCCAAGCAGGGGTCAGGCAATCAGGAGCTTCTGTGAATCAAGGAACAGATTGTGTTTGTCAGGAGTGATCTCCTTGCACCCTCAGGACAAAGGGAAGCAGCCTGGTTCTGCCACGAACCAAGAATGCTGAGCTGGTGGTGGCCGAAGCCCAGAGTCATGGGATGTGCAGAGACAGTGTGCTGACCAGGGCTACCTAGGGCTGCTGGTCAGGCCAAGGCCAGGCCCAGAAGGTGGGCTCCGATCCTGGGAGAAGTGAACTGCATTCCAGACCTCTGGAGGGGGTTCTCGTGCAGACCAGCAAGGAATGTACACTTGTGGGGGTGGGGGGCAGATCAGGCTCAAAGCAGGGTTTGAAGTGCATCGGAATGAGAGATCTGTACCATGTGTAAAATGGGGACGATACAACAGTCATCCTAGGGTTCTCATGAGGATTAAACGAATGTTGGCTGCCTCTGGCTACAAACAGCAGAATTTGACTTTATTCATTCAATCAGCATTGACCTGATTTGCTTTTCACTGTGGGGTGAGATTTGCAGAGACCTTATCCCAACTTTTGTCTGAGGACCTATGGGAGGTCTCTGAGAGTAGGAAGGTAAACCCCCCAAAGAGGGATCGTCTGTCTCTATGGCCCACGCAAAGATGCAGAGTATCAATGCATCCTTAGCTAGGAAGATCCAAGTGCTGGGTGTGGAGAGGGACCTTAGTGAAGCCAACTCCACTATCACCCTGCTCTGCCTCTAAAATGTACCCCAAATCGGACCACTTCCCAAGACAAGTGATTACATCAAGCAAGGAGCAGCTATAACCCAGCACCAAGACGTTCCTGCCTCTGCTTTGGCTGGAGGGAATCTCTGGGAACTGCCAGAGCCACAGGGGCCGGCTGCAGTTTCTGGAGAGGAAATCCTCACAGCAAAATCCCTCAGCCTGAACTGTAAGCCAGGCAGTTGGGAGAGGGATGTGACACGAAAAAGATCCAAGTATGGACTTAAAAAAAAAATTTATTGGGGTAGAGTTGCTTTACAATGTTGTGTTAGTTTCAGGTGTACATATATGTATACGGAATTTTCATTTCATTCCTCCATTGATGAGTCACCTAAACTGAGGGGGATTAAAGGGGCTGAATTCAGTCTGTAAGCAGCGCTCTGTTTCAGGCTCTGGTCCCCCAGTTGCTTGAATTTGATTGCCATTACCAGGGCATTTGCCACAGTCCACACCAGTCCCTTACTTCATTGGTCTACCGCAGCTTAAGCTACATGCCTGTATCCTGAAGTCACTTGGTATGTGACCCTTACCTCATTGGTGGGAGATTGGAGCCAGCTTATACTGACAGATGAGAGCTGATTGCTGTATTTTCAGAAATTTTCCAGACAGTAGACATCCTATTGGTAGCTTGAAAAGAGCCATGGAGGGAATAGTTATACCACAGAAATTGGTAAATTCTACAAATCAGAGCTTTTCCCCCCTGGGGCAGAAGGCACCCTACCACCTTAAATACTACCAAAACAAAACAAAACAAAACAAAACAAAACAAAAACTGAGCACAGGGTTAGGGAGGAAGAAGAAAAAGGAGAGATGCAAAGGTAGACCTGTTTCTTGTGTTCAAAGAGATTACAATCTTTTTAAATATTGAATTTAAGTAATTGCAAACTACCTTTGCTTAAAACTGTCCTATAATACTCTGTACTGAACAACGGAACTCAGCTATGGTGGCAGCACATTGTAATCACATGGGAGCTTTGAAAAAGCCCTCATGTCTGGGATCTCCTCTCTATAGCTTCTGCTTTAATGGTACTGGCTGGTGGCCTGGCCACCAGAACTTTTGAACTCCCTAGATGATTCTGCAGTGCACCTGGAGTTATGAACACATGCCTGACATCTTTATAACATTGGTTCACAAAGTGTTCTCACAGATCTTCTGCCTTTGTATAATCAGGAAAGACACACTGCTCTAATAAACAGCCCCAATTCTTGGTGATGAACACAGTAAGTGTGGCATGTGGTGAGAAAAAGCACAGATTTGGTGCCAGATAACCTTCTGAGCTTATGGTTTCCTCATCTGTAAAATGGGCATATTATGACAGTCACCATAGGGTTTTCATGAAGATTAAAGGAAGGTAGGATGCTATAAACCATAGAATACCCAAGTAAAAAGGGCTTATTATTTAACATGGCTAGACATTCAGGGGTAGGGCAGTTCCAGCATTGGTTCATCAGTTCCACAATATCATCAAAAGCTCAGGCTCTTTCCACATTTCTGCTCTGACATCCCTGGGGTCTTTTGACTTTGTGTTCAGTCTTGCTTCCTCATGCTCACAAGATGGCTGCCACAGTTCCAGGTATCACATGTAGACATGGCACTGTCTGGAGAAAGAACCACTTCCTTCCATTGTCACATTTTACTGGGGAGGGAAAACTCTTCTTAGAAGCCCCCAGTAGTCTTCTCCTTGGGTATCGTTGGCCAAGATGGGAGTCACATGTTTTAGCTGCAGGAGAGCCTGAGGAAGCAGGTTCCTGGCACTGTCAGCCTTTGCAATGGCAGGTGGCTGTGCAGCCAAGAAGAAGGAGATGAGTAAGTACTGTTGATGAGGCCACAGAGAAGTCTATTAAGGGACCCTGCACTGTGCTTGCCACACACACAGCTCAGTACATGTTTGTTGCTTTCGCCTTTTATCCTCTTATTCCACCATAACCAACCACCACTTCATCCCTTTACCCTCAATAATTCTAATTTCCTTCCTAGAACTAGCCTCTCTCCCAAGACCAAAGATATAGCATGCCTGATCAGCCACTGAACACCCACAAGTGCATGGCTCTCTTTAGACCCAGGAAGGCCATTACACTTGGCTATAAATATCACGAGGTGTTTGGCTTCCTCTCTCCCCTTGGGTGAAGCTAAGAACTAGGGAATAATGCCAGGTAGCTTCACCTCAATAAAAAATAGTCACACCTCACTGGTCTTCCAGCATTCAAGCTATAGGACATCTTAGTAATGCAGATCCCCAGGGCAAGCTTTCCATCTGGAGAATTCCCACCTGCCAAGGTGACTATGTGCTCATTATTAAAACCCCACAGAGCAGTAATGAACCATTCTCCAGGGAGGTCACACCCTCTAATTAATAACATATATGTCAAGTCCCATTAGGGGCAACTCCAAGACACCTTTCAGAATCTTTTGTTTCAAGGAAATCAGTTCCCTTGGAATATAGGCAGAAACAAGCCAGCTTCAGGCTGAGAATTAAAATGTTATGCTGCGTGTCCTATTAAACAAAACTTTTGAAAGTTGTAAACTAATATAGTCACATTATAGAAAATGTGGGAAATAAGAGAAAAGACAGAAGCACCAATAATTCTACCACACCAGTAAAATCAATGTTGTCATTTTGGTATAATTCCTTCTCAACATTTTTCCTTTGCTCAAATGTTTTTACATAGTTATAATCACAGTATGCATACTCTTTTTATTGTACTTCTTCAACTTATAGTTACTGTGTGTGTACTATGGCACCAGGCTCAGGGTTAGATGGTGGGAGTTCAGTGGAATAGAAGACAGGCAATAAAAAAACAGCACAATATGATAAGTGAATGGAAGTGGATGGCAGGGGTTATGGAAACGTGTTAGAGGAACTTCCAATCTGGACTTATTCAAGAACGGCTTCCTGGAGAAGGTAATCTATAATCTGAGACCCAAAGATGCATAAGAATGAGCTTAATGAAGAGGAAATGAGAGGAGTGGTCTCTGCAGAAGGAAGTGTTTTTCACGGCATGGGAAAGACCCAAGCTGAGCAAGTACATGGTGTTTGGAGGACATGATATGAGAGTGATTCAGGATGGTGGGAGCTTGGACTCTGTTATGGACTGAGTTGTGTTCCCCCCAAATTCATATGTTGAAGCCCTAACCCCCAATGTGAGTATATTTGGAGATAGGGCCTTTAAAACATAATGAAGATTAAATGAGGTGGGGGGGATGAATTGGGAGGTTGGGATTGACATATATACAACACTATGTATAAAATAGATAACTAATGAGAATCTACAGTAGAGCACAGGGAACTCAGTGCTCTATGGTGACCTAAATGGGAAGGAAATCTAAAAAAGAGGGGATATGTGTATACGTAAAGCTGATTCACTTTGCTGTATAGTGGAAACTAACACAACGTTGTAAAGCAACTATACTCCTATAAAACAGTTTTTAAAAAAAGATTAAATGTGGTCATAAGAGTGGTGCCCTAATCCAATAAGTCTGAAAGAAAGAAAAAGAGGAAGAGATTTATTACAAGGAATTAACTCACATGAATGTGGAGGCTGATAACTCCAAAATCTGCAGAGCTGATGTCCCAGTTAAAGTTCAAAGGCTGGAAGCTACTGTAGAACCAGGAGAAGCCAGTACCTCATTTGGAAGGCTGTCGGGAAGGAGAAGTCTCGCTTACTTTGGAGGAGGTCAGTCTTTTGTTCTATTCAAGCCTTCAACTGGTTGGATGAAACCCACCCACATTATGGAGGGTAGTCTTCTTTACTGAGTCCACCGATTTAAATGTTAATGTCATCCAAAAAAGTTCTCACAGAATCATCCAGAATAATGTTTGACTAACTACATGGGCAGCTCCTGGCCCAGTCAAGTTGACACACACAAGTAGCCATTATAGATTTCAAGTTGAGGAAAGACACGGGGATAGGCTAGGGAGTTTGTCAGGGACCAGAGATAATAGGCCTGTTAGCCAAAATAAAGAGTTGGTGCTTGATTCTGAGGTCAAAGGAAAGTTATTGAATGGTTTTAATCAGCAAATATCATGTTCAGCATGTTCATTTTAAGAAAAAGCATTGAGGGCTTCCCTGGTGGCGCAGTGGTTGAGAGTCCGCCTGCCGATGCAGGGGACACGGGTTCGTGCCCCGGTCCGGGAAGATCCCACATGCCGCGGAGTGGCTGGGCCCGTGAGCCATGGCCGCTGAGCCTGCGCGTCCGGAGCCTGTGCTCCGCAATGGGAGAGGCCACAACAGTGAGAGGCCCACGTACCGCAAAAAAAAAAAAAAAAGAAAAGAAAAGAAAGAAAGAAAAAACATTGAGGCTGCCGTGTGGGAAACACATTCAGAACTGCCCTCCCTGTACAGTTGGGCAGCTTGGGTAGCACACAACTCTAGTGTAGGCAGTGTTTCCATCTCGGTCTATGGGAATAGCACCTCTTGGAGTTGTGCAGGGTACAATCTGAGACATTGTATACAGTGGTTCTGAACACATTAGAAGGGGCAGGACTGGAAACAAGAAACCAGTTAGCAGGGCATGGCAGTACCATGGGTCCAAAGAGTTTTCAAACCCTGTACATAGTCATGATTTGGTGGCTTTCTCCTTAGTGATAACCATGATTTGCTTAACCATTTTCCTAATGCTGTTTATGAGCAGAGTTTTGCCATAGAGATGTTAGATGTAAACAAATTTCCTCTGTATCCTCCCACGTGACCATATAACGTACTATCTCACTGTGACACTTTTTTTTTTTTTTTTTGCGGTACGCGGGCCTCTCACTGTTGTGGCCTCTCCCGTTGTGGAGCACAGGCTCCAGACGCGCAGACCCAGCGGCCATAGCTCACGGGCCCAGCCGCTCCGCGGCATGTGGGATCTTCCCGGACCGGGGCACGGATCTGTGTCCCCTGCATCGGCAGGCGGACTCTCAACCACCGCGCCACCAGGGAAGCCCTCACTGCGACACTTTTGAGAGCAAAGGGGTTATAAGTGATTACCCTGGGAGAACAGGCATAGTCTGTGGCTGTCCTAGGCGCACCAGAATGAATGGCCACTTCCCTCTCCCTTCCCTCTCTGGATGTCAAGCCTTTTCTCCAGGGAGTTTCATTTCTGGGAGAATCAGGAGCTAAATGCACAAAATGTGCTTACCTAGTGTCAAAAAACTTCAATCTTTTTCTGTAGATTGAAACAGTATAATTTTTGTGTTTCAACAAAGTAAATTGTACTGTCTACGTTTATTTATATTCCCTTCGCATCTTCAGTAGGAAGAGATAGCTGAGAACATTTCATTCTCCTCCCACTAAGTTGCTATGATTTCACAAGGGTTTTTCATTTTTGTTTTTGTTTTTATCTTGGGGAGAACAGTCTCCCCTGAAGCTTTGAAGCAAGACTTCCAGGCCTAAGAGAGCAGAGGGAAAAGAATAATGACAATTTCTCTCTTGTGTTTGGAGGAAAATAGGAGGAAGGAGGAAAAAGTCAAATTATCAAAATTATGTGACTTCCACAGTTAATTTTTTTTTAACTGGGGTGACACAATGGTCCTCCTTCTAACATTAGGAGACTTGCTGTCTGCCTACACTGTTGCCTATGACTCCAATGGAGTTATCCAGAAAAAGATTCAGTTGTGTGGCCATTCTCATATCAGTGAAAGATGCTAGGGTTTCTTTTTTAGGCTTGAACGGACCACTCAAAGAAGCTCCAACTTGGAATAGAGGGAAGCTACCCCTAAAAGAATGTGGCAGAGGCTGCTAGAGCTCACCAACTTTCATGTTCTAAACTTCTTCCTGGAGAGCTGTGCTGTGTTTCCCATTCTCACTTGGACTTAGGTCTGGCCCTGTAACTGAATTCTGGCCAGTGGTATGTGAGCTGAAACGATGACCACCACTTTCATGCGTGATCCATATAAACACCGTACATGCAACCCTTGCTCTCTTTCTCCATCTTCTAATAGAGAGGACTCTGAGATCCTAGAGTTGGCTGGAGCCACAAGACGGAAGGAACCTGGTTCCCTGAATGACTGCCTGAAGCAGGGCACCCCTACCTGAGCCACACTGGAGCCATATGTTAGCGAGACATAAACTTACTATGTTGAGCAACCAAGCTATGGGGAGTTGTTTGTTACAGAGAGGGCTGCCTAGAGGGACAGATACACAGGTCCCTCCATTCTGTTAACTCTGTCAGAGAGATCTGAGCAGAACAATGAGAACAAAGAGATTTACATGAATGAATATTTATTGAAGATGTCTCCATGCACCCAACTTGTTACCTATCAGGAAAGAGTGGGTTAGCAGAGAAGACTCCAACCACAATTGCCTTCAGCCCCACCTGCTTCCTTAAGGGAGTGGTGTGATCTTCCCCCAGACTAGAAGGGTTTTTTTTTTTTTTTTTTTATTAGTTTCTGCTTTATAACAAAGTGAATCAGTCATACATATACATCTGTTCCCACATCCCTAGAAGGGTTTTTATTCAGCAAAATTCTTGGTGAGCCATTTTGTGATGAAAAGACAGCCCTCAGCATCAACCCCAAATACATGGAAGAAAGAGAACTAACAAGACTCTTCATAATAAAAAACAAACTGGGGCTTTGGGGAGAGAGCTCAGGTAGAGAGGGTTGGGAGAGAAACAGCACTGAACAAGACAGCAGGGACCGGACAAGAAAGGACCTGGTAGGGCTTCCCTCGTGGCGCAATGGTTGAGAGTCCGCCTGCCGATGCAGGGGACACGGGTTCGTGTCCCAGTCCAGGAGGATCCCATGTCCCGTGGAACGGCTGGGCCCGTGAGCCATGGCCGCTGAGCCTGCGTGTCCGGAGCCTCTTCTCCGCAACGGGAGAGGCCACAACAGTGAGAGGCCCACGTACCGCAAAAAAAAAAAAAAAAAAAGAAAGGACCTGGTAGTGGGGATGAAGGCCTTTTAGGACAGGGTTCTAATGGACCACTTTTAAGGCATCTGCTGTGTCTGCTACAGTAGAAACCCCTGTGCTGTTCCCCACATGATCAGTAAAGCAGCTGTTCGCTCAGCCCAGAGTTCATGTGTCCTTGGAAGGGATAGAGGTGGGCCTTCAGCCAAGTGAGCAGAAGCCCACAGTGAGATGCCAGTGTCAGGGAGAGGTGGTGGAGACACTGACCCAGCTCAGGAGTGGACATGAGGCAAATCCCTTCCTCTGAATATACCAGAGAAAGAGTGACTCTTGAGATGGGTGGCGACCTTGAGGTTCCATAAAGAAGGTAAAATAGGTTATAAAGAAGGCTCAAGTTACTTACCACCTAGGTAGGAAGCCCCTTCTCCCTGCAGAACTCTTCTAAATAGAAGCAAATGCCAGCCTAACGGCTTGGGTAGTATGGAGGGAGGGCACATTGGTTAGTAGAATGGACTCCCCAAGGCAGAGGTCACTGCTGACCAGGGGTCAGGAAGCTCCACGAGGCTGGGAACCAAGTGTGTGTGCACTGTATGCTTGAGAGTAGTTAACGGCCTTCTGGGTGGGAGGGAGGAAATCCTGAGATCAGGTTTTCTGCTGGTTGTGTCATGAGAAGGTGGAGGGCACCATCTTGACTGAAATTAAATCGGGCCTTTCAGTGCCTGTCCCTCCATGCAGGCAGGATGTGACCTGGGCCAAGGTGTTACTGCAGTTCGGGCAGCGAGCTGGCGCCCAGTCACCCAGCCCCTCTCTGACTCACCGGCTGCAGTGCCCTCCAGGTGACCCCTTAGCGCTCTCCCCAAAAGTCCGCAGCTCTCTCCCTTGGCACTTCACCAGCTCGATAGGAAAATTCCTATGATCATCAGTTGAAGGAGGTCACAACTAATAAAGAAAAAGAATGACTAAATTCAGTATTTTTCCTGCCCCATTTGGGACACCCGAGGTGCCCACAACTTCCTGGATGAGCTACCAGCTCAGCAAACATTCACAGAGGCCCCGCCCAGAACCTGGCACTTAGTGTGTGCTCCACAAACTGTATTTCCTCACCTTCTCTCTTTTCTTCTTCTTCCCGCCATTGCTGTTACAATCCCTGTTACCATTATGAATCAATATCAGATACCCAACTCTTCCCAGGAAGAGGCCAGCCCCCTCACTGCTATGAATGTCTTGGTTAGTTCTCCTGCCCTCCTGTCAGTAGATCTTAGCCCTGAGGAAAGCCAGATGCCCTTAGAATGGCTGTGATGCCCAAGTGAAGCCTAATGCAGTAACAAGTCTCAGACAGGCTGGGAACAGAGCTCTGAAGAAAACGACCTTTGCAGTTCATAGTGAAATAAAGACAGCTAAAGTTCTCTGCTGAAACACAGGGCAACCCTTGTAATGAAGAATCCGTTTTGTTTCCTGGCATCTCATCACTCATTCCATAACTTCTCCCTCATTCATCTCGTGTCAGTGTTCCCCCCTGAGGGAGGCCATGGGGCCATCTGCCCAGGCCCAGAGAAATAGCAGCTGCTGTTTTAAAACGTGGTTTGCAGGGGCAGGGGCTTTAACTTTGCTGGCTGTTCAGCAAAGCCTGAGCTTAGCCTTGGTGGAGTCTCATGGCCCAGGGTCTTCTCTTCAGGATCTCATTTTCAGAAAATTCAAGTTACTTAAACTCTCTGAGCCTCGCTTTCCTAATCTGTAAATGGGGTTAGCAGTTCTGATCTGGTAAGGTTGTCATAAGGGTAAAATGAGATTAGATATGGGCCAAGTGCGTGGCCCAGTGCCTGGTACCACCTGGGACAGGCGAATGCCTAGCTGAAGTAGAAGTCATAACGATGGTTGTGATAGTTAATCCAGAGTTTATTAAACTCAAGCGGAACTGATTCCACATCGCCCACAAGATGCTGGACCAACTGACAAACTGGAGTGCTGAAGATAAGGAATATGTCGACCAAATAGTCTAGAATGTTTAAATCCTGCAGCATCTTTTCCACTGCAGGGAACCCTGCGAGTCTGCACAGGAGCACGGTAGATGTGCAAATCCATGCAAAAAGTATCAGTTGACCTTTAAGGGGAATGATGATAAACCATTTTATACCCCAAAGTCACTATCTCCATTGCAGGGATAAAGATGTGGGTGCTGACCAGCCAGTGCTGGACAACTGACAAAGCTCCTTTCGTCAGTGTGCTCTGTTCTGGACCTTGTGGGGACCCTGCCCTTCCATGAGAGCATCCTTCAGCCTGCCCAGCCACCATCTAGCTGTTGAGTGACAGCCTGCTCCAATGACATGTAGGTCCTGAGCATGCTCCCAGGCCCCCCAACTTGGACTGGTTGTTTCCAGACCTCCTGGACAGTACATTCACAGATTGTGCCTTGAGTTGGGGAATCTTTTGCAGGTGGCTGTCATTCTGTCTTTTTTTTTTGCGGTACGCGGGCCTCTCACTGTTGTGGCCTCTCCTGTCACGGAGCACAGGCTCCAGACGCACAGGCTCAGCGGCCATGGCTCACGGGCCCCGCCGCTCCATGGCATGTGGGATCTTCCCAGACTGGGACATGAACCCATGTCCCCTGCATCGGCAGGCGGACTCTCAACCACTGCGCCACCAGGGAAGCCCTGTCATTCTGTCTTTGATGTTGGCTTTTAGAACTTTCATTCTCATAGAGTAACCATTTTTTCCACCTATAGCCCAAGTTCTATTGGTTTCAGACTCTAGGACTCTGTATACTGAATACAAGACCCCATGCAATTATTCTCATTCTTTTGATATAGAAGTTGTTTTTTTGCCCCAGTAGAAAGGTGAAGAGAGGTGCTAGATGCTAAGGAGTTGCACCTTTGACCCTCTTCTCCTTTTATGCCATATACTGTCCATTTTAAGCACTTTCAGGATTTTGTCTGCCATCTTTGACTCCAAAATCTCTATCTCTACTCTCAAACTCTGGTGGTATGCTATAGCTGGCTTGAACGTACTCACAAGGATTGACCATTAAGTATTTAAGAAATTTGCAAGCTTTTAAGCCATTGATAACTTGAAATCAGCCATGGTAGACATATTTACACCATGGAAATTGGCAAATTCCAAAAATCAGGCTGCTTGTTTGTTTGTTTCAGAGAGCAGGTTTACTGGAAGACCACTAGATGATCTTCCTCCTAAATTCCAGGATAACCAGTTCCTTAGTGGACATTTGCACGTAGATGACCCATGGACACCTCAAACTCAACAGGCTCCAAATTGAACTCAATTTTTCCCCCACCAACCTTGTCATCCTCTTATATTTTCTGTTTTCATCAATGGCACCAACAGAGAACAATTCAGGGAATTCAGAATACAAAGGGGATGAGTCATGAGTTCAGGCAGAGGCATGACTTCAGAGACGGGGATGAATACCTCCCTTCTCTGTAAGCTGAGGCAGGAATGGGTGGTGAGTCCCTAAGTAAATGCTGTGATGTTTGAGGGCAGAAGTTCCCTTTCTCAGCCGTAAAGGTAGAGATTTCATCTCTAAAGGGAAGGGGTGAATAATGCTTTGGCAATCCCTCAAATAGGGGCACAGAGTATCTGAAAAGGATTCATTCATTCTTGTAGTAGACATCGAGCTGAATCTATAATGTGATTATTTTCACTTTTTTCCTTTGTTTTAAGATCCACGTTGCTGAATATTTTAGCCCAACCTAGTCATGCCAGGAGAAGACAGGCAGAGGTTTAAGAAACAATTTAATGTTGTTTACAAATATCCCTGAGATACAGACATTCTGGGAAGCAGAGAACATGGTGGGGGCAGCACTTAGGAGGTGCCTCTGGACCAGGTGGTGTGGCCAATCTTCCAATACTCCGCTTGCTTGCTTTCAAGAGCTTGCTCACCTTTCTGTCTTCCATTGTTCCACTCTGCAAGCTTATATGCAAAACAGATTTTGTTAATAAACTTCAGTCCTTTTCTCACTGAGCCTGCAAACACCCTAGAGTCCTTTTCAGCAGCCACTGAAATGATCCAAGTGGGCACACAAGACAGAAACCATTTGCCATTCCTGCCATGATTCAAAAGGAACACGTAATGAAAGGGGGAGGCTCCAGGGCTCACACATAGTATGTTTGCCACTCGTTTTGAAACATCAAAATGATTTGTCTATACTTAAAAAAATTGCCCTGTGTTTACTGTACACACAGAAGCATAGTTTTCTGGAAAAATGATACCCCGCTCCTGCGGGCTTCCTGGCTGCTCCCCCAATTCTTCAGCCTCTTGGCACCTGGATCTCCCTTTTCGTTTCCATGCCATCATCCTGAATGACACTGACCACCCAATACCCTGGCGTCCCAGTTGGCCTCAACCTTAATAACCTCCACTTCCCTCCACTGAAGCCCCTCTTCCCCTCCCCCAGCCCTTGGTATTCCTTGAACTGCTTTCAAAGTCTAAAACTTTAGAATCCCACACTCTGAACACAGTCTCTTGTCTTTCCCCTTCTCAGAACCCTCTCTCTAAAATGTGCACTCCTCGACCTCCGAGAGACCCCTAGTTGCTCCATGACTCCATTTCCTCACACTCATCCCTATCGCTGCCTGCTTCTCCCTCTAGCCTAGAATTTTAGCCTGTGCACTATTAATCCCTTCTAGACATACACTAGCATACCCCTAGGCATGGTACCTGCCCACTGTACAGTCTGTTATGGGGTCTCAGTGCTGCACTGACTTGAATTCTATTTCCAGCTGGGATTCTATGGAATTCTATTCTAGTCCTTGCTGTCAACCCCCCACATCTGGATTATGACTTGCCCTCTGCCGAAGCTGCAGTGACAGAGACGGGCACCTCCACCTGGCACCACGCCAGCCAAGTGGGATGTTAGGGTGACTCCTATGTCAGTCATCCTTCCATCTCCCTCACTGGCTATGGCCACGCTTTCACCACTCTCCTCACATCTCCTATCCATCCCTATTCTCTCCTCCTAGTCAACTCAGGGAGAAAATCTGAGGCTATTAATCATGAAATACCTAAATTTCCTCCTCTCTGACTGTCGTCCCCTCAAATTCATTTTCCAGGACATATAGCTGCTCAACTAGAGACTACCTTTCCCAGCCTCTCTGCAGGTAGGTGTGGCCCTGTGTCTAAGTTCTTTTTAACAGGAGATGAGCAAACGTGGTGTGTGCAAGTCATTTTCTTAAAGATCTCATCGTAGACTGGCTCATCCCTTTTCTTCCCGTGGGCTGGGAAAGACCTTGGAAGCTAATGTTGAGGATGGCAGCACTGCCTTGCTGGCCTGGGTCTCTGGGTGATTTCATGATGCAGAGCCTGCCTACTCTTCCTGGACTGTCACACAAGAGAAAAACTAAGTTCTATCTTGTTTGAGCCACTAAATTCTGGAGTCCCCTTGTTATAGCAGCTTAGCCTTTGCCTGGATAACCTACTGACCTACACATTTATCTTTATCGGTACCCTTTATTGCCTCGTCCTCAGCAGTCTCAGAGGCTGAGATGTACCTCTGCTTGCCAAGGTGAATTCCCCTGCCCCCCAGTGTTCCCCTTCATTTATTCATGACTTCACTCCAGCAAGTGTGTTCTCCTCCCTCTCTTCTAAATCCCTACATGACCTCTTTCTACTGGCTGGGGTCCCTGCACCTGTAAATGCTGTCCCCTTACATGCTTTACACCCTTAAAGAGAACCTCTGGGACCCCTCTGTCCCTCCTGGCCACAGCCCTTTCTCTCTCCACTGCTTCTCAGCCAAGATTCTTACAGAAGCAGCTAATGCTCGTTGTCTCCGTTTCTTCACTTCGCATTTCCTCCACAGCCCCCTGGAATCTGGCTCTCACTGTCACCATTCTGCAGGAACTGCTTTTGCTAGGGTTGTTCACGCCTCCGTAGTTCTAACCCCCAAAGGGGCGTTTCCCATCAGTTCCTGCTCATCCTCTCAGCTCTAAGGAAGACCAGGAACAACACAGCATGAGAATGGCCTGCCTCTCTAGCTTATGTTCTGGCTCCTTCCTCAGCTCTTTTCCAGTATCCACTCCTTAAACATGGGTGTCTGCTCTCAAGGATTCCATTCTTTTTTTTTTTTTTTTGCGGTACGCAGGCCCCTCACTGTTGTGGCCTCTCCCACTGCAGAGCACGGGCTCCGGAGGCACAGGCTCAGCGGCCATGGCTCACGGGCCCAGCCGCTCCGCGGCATGTGGGATCTTCCCAGACCGGGGCACGAACCCGCGTCCCCTGCATCGGCAGGCGGACTCTCAACCACTGCGCCATCAGGGAAGCCCAAGGATTCCATTCTTGTCCTTCCCCTTTTATGTGTTTGACTTGGACAAGCCAGTGGCCCCCTTGTAGTCTTGACCACCAGGGTGACAGGTCAAATCCTACCTTCACTCTGATCTTTCTCCTGAATCTGACTCATGTGTCCAACTGCTGGCTTCACATCTTAGGTATCCTACAGGCACCTCCCACTCAGCCTGTCCACACCCGAGCCTATTCTGTCCCCTTTCCCAAACTGCCTCATCTTCCTCTGCTTCTTCTCTGCTTCCTTGTCTTCCTCTGCTTCTTGGTTGGCCAATGGCAACACCACTTCCCCAAACACCCAGACTGGAACTGGACTTAGGAACTGTCATGGACCCCCCTCACCTTCCACAGCTCCTCAAGAATCGTTATTCCTCTTTGGCGTCACAGATATTTCCCAGATCCACCCGGTCCTTTCCACTGTAGCTCAGGCCTTTACTCGCCCACATTTAGCCATGGCAGCGGCTTCCTGCGGCCCTCCCTGCCTCAACCCTCCCCCACCCAGTACTGCTGCCAAAATTGTCCTTCTGAAGTGCAAATTTTCATCATACCTTTGAGTTCCCACCGCGGCATACAGTGTCCCCCCTCTGCTCTTTTGTAAGACACTAGCTCATCAATCTCCACCGCAGCCTCTCCACCCTGGAAACTGGACCTCTTGTGCTCTTCCCTGTCTATGGACCCCTCCCTCCTGTATTCTTGGGATCACTCTTACTCCTCACGCAGACTCTGCATTGCTCGCTTCAGGAAGGCTTCTTTCAGCATCAGCTGGCCTAAGTTCCCCTTCTCCCTGCTTAGTGCTCCTGCAATTCTCAGTTCATGGCTGTATTGAGCACTTGCCATAATATTCTGAAATACATACTGTATTGGCCTGCAGTGGACATTTGTCTTTCTTTTTGCCCACCTAGCACCTGAACCTCCTTCCTACACTTGGGCCCTCCCCCACTTCTTATAAGCCTACTTCCCACTAGCAAAACAGAAAACACCAGATACCCACTCTCCCAGCTTCCTTTCACTAAAACAAGGGCTCCTGACTTGTCTTCTCCAACCAGATACCCTTCCCCAGGCTTGACTCATAAGAGACAGAGCCCCTGGGGACCCCATGCTGATGAGGGTGTCTGCAGCAGTGGCAGCTGTTCCAGAGGCCACAGCTGGGGTCTCGTGTCAGTGGTACCAGTGGTACAAGCTGGGGCATGCTTTCAAGCTTTGGTCCTATTCTGTGCCCCATTCTGCAAGCCCCCCAATATCCTTTTAATAAATCCTTTTTCTGTTTGGCTTATCCAGAACTGGGTTCTGTTGCCACCAAGGGTCCTAACTGTGCTTCTCCCCACTGAGACTGTGAGCCAGCCCCTCCAGGACAGGAGTATCTTCATTGCCTTTGTACCTACAGCCCTGACACACAGTGGGCATTTTCAGTAATTCCTGCATTTGTGCACAGACTGCCAATAATATCTAGGTACAACTCAAGGAGACATTATGCATTCTAGCATTTTCATCCTTCTGCTTCCAAGGAGGCAGCAATCAGGCCAGATAACAATTATCTGTCTCTTGTGTGCACAGATGGTCCCCCGCTCGACGAAATGTCTACCTCCGTTACCTCTTCTGCTGGGCTGCAGGTTTTCTCTCTGCATGACCTAGATTCATTGGAAGCCAATAGGTGAGCTTTTGCCTTGGCTATACCATTGTCCCCTTCCTCCTTTTACCTGGCATAGGAAGGTTGAAATGCCCTTCCTTGTGGGCCCTGGCTAATGTATCCCATCCAATATTTATGCTCTGCACGTACCTGAACTTCCCAAGCTGTGCTCTATTTATGTATTCATGAGCAAGTGCTCAAGATAATGTCATTTCATCAAATGGAGCTGAACCATGGCCCCACTTTATGAAATATTACAGGCTGTTTTTTCTTTATTTGTAAATGTGCCAGCCTAAAAAATATCATGTTTTGTCAGAGACAGCTGATTAAACACCTCTGAGTATCTGTCAGTGCAAGCCACCAGATCATTAATTTATGCTGTAAAAAGAATAGCTTGCAGGGGGGAACCTTCAAGATAGCGGAGGAGTAAGACGTGGAGATCACCTTCCTCCCCAAAAATACATCAAAAATACATCTACCTGTGGAACAACTCCTACAGAACACCTACTGAACGCTGGCAGAATGGGACCTGCACCTCTGGCAGGGAGCTGTGAAGGAGGAAAAGTTTCCACACAATAGGAATTCTCTTCACTGGCAGAGGGGGGGCGGATGCAAGGGGGAAGCTTCGGAGCCATGGAGGAGAGCGCATCAACAGGGGTGCAGAGGGAAAAGCTGAGAGGTTACTGCACAAAGGATCGGGGCCGACCAGCACTCACCAGCCCGAGAGGCTTGTCTGCTCACCCACCGGGGCGGGCGGGTGGGGCTGGGAGCTGAGGCTCAGGCATCGGTTGGAGTGCAGGGAGAGGACTGGGGTTGGCGGCGTGAACACAGCCTGAAGGGGGTTAGTGCGCCACGGCTGGTCGGGAGGGAGTCCAGGAAAAGGTCTGGAGCTGCCTAAGAGGCAAGAGACCATTGTTTTGGGGTGCGTGAGGAGAGGGGATTCAGAGCGCCACTTAAAGGAGCTCCAGAGACGGGCGCAAGCCGCGGCTATCAGCGCGGACCCCAGAGACGGGCATGAGACGCTAAGGCCGCTGCTGGGCCACCAAGAAGCCTGTGTGCGAGCACAGGTCATGATCCACACCTCCCCTCCCGGGAGGCTGTGCAGCCCGCCACTGCCAGGGTCCCGTGATCCAGGGACAACTTCCCCGGGAGAATGCATGGCGCGCCTCAGGCTGGTGCAACGTCACGCACCTCTGCCGCCGCAGGCTTGCCCCGCACTCCGTGCCCCTCCCTCCCCCCGGCCTGAGTGAGCCAGAGCCCCCGAATCAGCTGCTCCTTTAACTCCGTCCTGTGTGAGTGAAGAACAGATGCCCTCAGGAGATCTACATGCAGAGGTGGGGCCAAATCCAAAGCTGAACCCCGGGAGCTGTGTGAAAAAAGAAGAGAAAGGGAAATTTCTCCCAGCAGCCTCAGGAGCAGTGATTTAAAGCTCCACAATCAACTTGATGTACCCTGCATCTGTGGAATACCTGAATAGACAACGAATCATCCCAAATTGAGGAGGTGGGCTTTGAGAGCAACTGTCGACTTAGGGTTTGCTTTCTGCATCTAATTTGTTTCTGGTTTTATGTTTATCTTAGTTTACTATTTAGAGCTTATTAACATTGGTAGATTTGTTTATTGATTTGGTTGCTCTTTTCCTTTTATATATATATCTTTTTTTCCTTTTTCTCTTTTTTCTGAGTGTCTATGTGTGTTTCTTTGTGTGATTTTGTCTGTATATTTTTGCTTTTACCATTTGTACTAGAGTTCTGTCTGTCCATTTTTGTTTGTTTGTTTGTTTTTAGTATAGTTTTTAGTGCTTGTTATCATTGCTGGATTGATTTTTTGGTTTGCTTGCTCTCTTCTTTCTTTTTTTTTAGTTTTTTTTATAACATTTTAATTTTTTAATTTTTAATAATAATTTTTATATTATTTCTTTTAATGACCTTATTTTATTTTATTTATTTATTTTCTCCCTTTTCTTCTGAGCCATGTGGCTGACAGGGTCTTTGTGCTCCAGCTGGGTGTCAGGCCGGAGCCTCTGAGGTGGGAGAGCCGATATCAGGATATTGGTCCACCAGAGAGCTCCCAGCTCCATGTAATATCAAACGGCAAAAGCTCACCCAGAGATCTCCATCTCAATGCTAAGACCCAGCTCCACTCAACGACCAGCAAGCTACAGTGCTGGAAACCCTATGCCAAACAACCAGCAGGACAGGAACACAACCCCACCCATTAGCAGAGAGGCTGCCTAAAATAATAAATTCACAGACACCCCAAAACACACCTCTGGACTCGGTCCTGCCCACCAGAAAGACAAGATCCAACCTCATCCACCAGAACACAGTCACTAGTCCCCTTCACCAGGAAGCCTACACAACCCACTGAACCAACTTTACCACTGGGGGCAGACATCAAAAACAACAGGAATTAGAAACCTGCACCTTGTGAAAAGGAGACCCCAAACACAGTAAGTTAAGCAAAATGAGAAGACAGAGAAACACACAGCAGATGAAGGAGCAAGGTAAACACCCACCAGACCAAACAAATGAAGAGGAAATAGGCCTCTACCTGAAAAAGAACTCAGAGTAATGATAGTAAATATGATCCAATATCTTGGAAATAGAATGGACAAAATACAAGAAACATTTAACAAGGACCTAGAAGAACTAAACAGCAAACAAATGAACATGAACAACAAAATAAATGAAATTAAAAATTCTCTAGAAGGAATAAATAGCAGAATAATTGAGGCAGAAGAATGGATAACATGGATAAGTGACCTGGAAGATAAAATATTGGAAATAACTACTGCAGAGCAGAATAAAGAAAAAAGAATGAAAAGAATTGAAGACAGCCTCAGAGACCACTGAGACAACATTAAATGCCCCAATATTCAAATTATAGTGGTCCCAGAATAAGAAGAGAAAAAGAAAGGGACTGAGAAAATATTTGAAGAGATTATAGTTGAAAACTTCCCTAATATGGGAAAGGAAATAGTCAATCAAGTCCAGGAAACACAGAGAGTCCCATACAGGATAAATCCAAGGAGAAACATGCCAAGACACATATTAATCAAACTATCAAAAACTAAATATAAAGGAAAAATATTAAAAGCAGCAAGGGAAAAGCAAAAATTAACATACCAGGGAATCCCCATAAGGTTAACAGCAGATCTTTCAGCAGAAACTCTGCAAGCCAGAAGGGAGTGGCAGGACATATTTTAAATGATGAAACGGAAAAACCTAAAACCAAGATTACTCTACCCAGCAAGGATCTCATTCAGATTTGACAGAGAAATTAAAACCTTTACAGAGAAACAAAAACTAAGAGAATTCAGCACCATCAAACCATCTGTACAACAAATGCTAAAGGCACTTCTCTAGGCAGGAAACACAAGAGAAGGAAAAGACCTACAATAACAAACTCAAAACAATTAAGAAAATGGTAATAGGAACATACATATTGATAACTATCTCAAATGTAAATGGATTACATGCTCCAACCAAGAGACGTAGACTGCCTGAATGGATACAAAAACAAGATCTGTATATATGCTGTCTACAAGAGACCGCTTCAGACCTAGGGACACATACAGAGTGAAAGTGAGGGGATGGACAAAGATATTCCATGCAAATGGAAATCAGAAGAAAGCTAGAGTAGCAATTCTTATATCAGACAAAGTAGACTTTAAAGTAAAGACTATTACAAGAGACAAAGAGGATGCTACATAATGATCAAGGGATCAATCCAAGAAGAAGATATAACAATTGTAAATATTTATGCACCCAACACAGGAACACCTCAATACATAAGGCAAATGTTAATAGCCATAAAAGGGGAAGTCGAGAGTAACACAATAATAGTAGGGAACTTTAACACCCCACTTTCACCAATGGAAAGATCATCCAAAATGAAAATAAATAAGGAAACACAAGCTTTAAATGATACATTAACAAGATGGACTTAATTGATATTTATAGTAAATTCCATCCAAAAACAACAGAATACACTTTCTTCTCGAGTGCTCATGGAACATTCTCCAGGATAGATCATATCTTGGGTCACAAATCAAGCCTTGGTAAATTTAAGAAAATTGAAATCGTATCAAGTATCTTTTCTGACTACAACACTATGAGAGTAGATATTAATTACAGGAAAAAAATCTAAAAAATGCAAAAACATGGAGGCTAAACAATACACTACTAAATAACCAACAGAACACTGAAGAACTCAAAGAGGAAATCAAAAATACCTAGAAACGACAATGAAAACACAATGACCCAAAACCTATGGGATGCAGCAAAAGCAGTTTTAAGAGGGAAGTTTATAGCAATACAATCCTACCTCAAAAAACAAGAAAAATCTCAAGTAAACACTAACCTTACACCTAAATCAATTAGAGAAAGAAGAACAAAATAACCCCGAAGTTAGCAGAAGGGAAGAAATCATAAAGATCAGATCAGAAATAAATGAAAAGGAAATGAAGGAAATGATAGCAAAGATCAATAAAACTAAAAGCTGTTTCTTTGAGAAGATAAACAAAATTGGTAAACCATTAGCCAGACAAATCAAGAAAAAAAGAGAGAAAATTCAAATCAACAGAATTAGAAAGGAAAAAGGAGAAGTAACAACTGACACTGAAGAAATACAAAGGATCATGAGAGATTACTACAAGAAACTATATATACGCCAATATAATGGATAACCTGGAAGAAATGGACAAATTCTTAGAAAAGCACAACCTTCTGAGACTGAACCAGGAAGAAATAGAAAATATGAACAGACCAATCCAAGCACTGAAATTGCAACTGCAATTAAAAATCTTCCAACAAACAAAAGCCCAGGACCAGATGGCTTCACAGGTGTATTCTATCAAACATTTAGAGAAGAGCTAACAGCTATCCTTCTCAAACTTTTCCAAAGCATAGCAGAGGGAGGAACACTCCCAAACTCATTCTATGAGGCCACCATCACCCTGATACCAAAACCAGACAAAGATGTCACAAAAAAATAAAACTACACGCCAATATCACTGATGAACATAGATGCAAAAATCCTCTACAAAATACTAGCAAACAGAATCCAACAGCACATTAAAAGGATCATACACCATGATCAAGTGGGGTTTATCCCAGGAATGCAAGAATTCTTCAATATACGCAAATCAATCAATGTGATACACCCTATTAACAAATTGAAGGAAAAAACCATATGATCACCTCAATAGATGCAGAGAAAGCTTTCGACAAAATTCAACACCCATTCATGATACAAACCCTCCAGAAAGTAGGCACAGAGGGAACTTACCTCAACATAATAAAGGCCATATATGACAAACCCACAGCCAACATCATTCTCAATGGTGAAAAACTGAAACCATTTCCACTAAGATCAGGAACAAGACAAGGTTGCCCACTCTCACCACTATTATTCAACATAGTTTTGGAAGTTTTAGCCACAGCAATCAGAGAAGAAAAAGAAATAAAAGGAATCCAAATCAGAAAAGAAGAAGTAAAGCTGTCATTGTTTGCAGATGACATGATTCTATACATAGAGAATCCTAAAGACTCTACCAGAAAACTACCAAAGCTAATCAATGAATTTGGTAGGGTTGCAGGATACAAAATTAATGCACAGAAGTCTCTTGCATTCCTATACACTAATGATGAAAAATCTGAAAGAGAAATTAAGGAAACACTCCAATTTACCATTGCAACAAAAAGAATAAAATATCTAGGAATAAACCTACCTAAGGAGACAAAAGACCTGTATGCAGAAAACTATAAGACACTGATAAAAGAAATTAAAGACGATACAAACAGATGGAGAGATATACCATGTTCTTTAATTGGAAGAATCAACATTGTGAAAATGTCTATTCTACTGAAAGCAATCTACAGATTCAATGAAATCCCTATCAAACTACCAATGGCATTTTTCACAGAACTAGAACAAAAAATTTCACAATTTGTATGGAAACTCAAAAGACCTGGAATAGCCAAAGCAATCTTGAGAAAGAAAAACGAAGCTGTAGGAATCAAGGTCCCTGACTTCAGACTATACTACAAAGCTACAGTATTCAAGGCAGTATGGTACTGGCACAAAAACAGAAATATAGATCAATGGAACAGGATAGAAAGCCCAGAGATAAACCCATGCACATATGGTCACCTTATCTTTGATAAAGGAGGCAAGAATATACAATGGAGAAAAGACAGCCTCTTCAATAAGTGGTGCTGGGAAAACTGGAGAGCTACATGTTAAAGAATGAAATTAGAACAATCCCTAACACCATACACAAAAATAAACTCAACATGGATTAAAGTCCTAAGCATAAGGCCAGACACTAGAAAACTCTTAAGAGGAAAACCTAGGCAGAACACTCTATGACATAAATCACAGCAAGATCCTTTTTGACCCACCTCCTAGAGAAATGGAAATAAAACCAAAAATAAACAAATGGGACCTAATGAAATTTAAAAGCTTTTGCACAGCAAAGGAAACAATAAACAAGATGAAAAGACAACCCTTAGGATGGGAGAAAATATTTGCAAATGAAGAAACTGACAAAGAATTAATCTCCAAAATATACAGGCAGCTCATGCAGCTCAACATCAAAAAAATAAACAACCCAATCCAAAAATGGGCAGAAGATCTAAATAGACATTTCTCCAAAGAAGATATACAGATTGCCAACAAACACATGAAAGGATGCTCAACATCATTAATCATTAGAGAAATGCAAATCAAAACTACAATGAGATATCATCTCACACCGGTCAGAATGGCCATCATCAAAAAATCTAGAAACAATAAATGCTGGAGAGGGTGTGGAGAAAAGGGAACCCCCTTGCACTGTTTGGGGAATGTTAATTGATACAGCCACTATGGAGAACAGTATGGAGGTTCCCTAAAAAACTAAAGATAGAACTACCATACGACCCAGCAATCCCACTACTGGGCATATACCCTGAGAAAACCATAATTCAAAAAGAGTCATGGGGCTTCCCTGGTGGCACAATGGTTGAGAGTCCGCCAGCCGATGCAGGGGACACGGGTTCGTGCCCCGGTCCAGGAAGATCCCACATGCCATGGAGCGGCTAGGCCTGTGAGCCATGGCTGCTGAGCCTGCGTGTCCGGAGCCCATGTTCTGCAATGGGAGAGGCCACAACAGTGAGAGGCCCACGTACCACAAAAAAAAAAAAAAAAAAAAAAGAGTCATGTTCCACAATGTTCATTGCAGCTCTATTTACAATAGCCAGGACATGGAAGCAACATAAATGTTCATCAACAGATGAATGGATAAAGAAGATGTGGCACATATATACAATGGAATATTACTCAGCCATAAAAAGGAACAAATTGAATTATTTGTAATGAGGTGGATGGATCTAGAGACTGTCATACAGAGTGAAGTACGTCAGAAAGAGAAAAACAAATACTGTATGCTAACACATATATATGGATTCTTAAAAAAAAAAAGGGTTCTGAAGAACCTAGGGACAGGACAGGAATAAAGATGCAGACGTAGAGAATGGACATGAGGACATGGGGAGGGGGAAGTGTAAGCTGGGACAAAGTGAGAGAGTGGCATGGACATATATACACTACCAAATGTAACGTAGATAGCTAGAGGGAAGCAGCTGCGTAGCACAGGGAGATCAGCTTGGTGCTTTGTGTCCACCTAGAGGGATGGGATAGGGACCTTGGGAGGGAGATGCAAGGGTGAGGAGATATGGGGATGTATGTATATGTAAAGCTGATTTACTTTGTTATAGAGCAGAAACTAACACACCACTGTAAAGCAAGTATACTCCAGTAAAGTTTTTTTTTTTAAAAAAAGAATAGCTGGGGAAGTGTGATTGAGACCGGTGTTGTTCCTTTCCTCATTTGAAACAAATAATATTTACATCTTTGGAAAGAACGTTTTGAAAAAATCACCCTAATGGGTCAATGTTTTCCAGAGTGACATCAGTTGCATCACTTTGGCGCTCATCTATTTAAAGCCTCAAAGTGGATATTTTAGTCTTAAACAGCAGGTGTACTGATATGGAAGATCTTCTAAATTTGCTTGAGCTTGGGACACTTTTGATCTTTTTCTTGACTCTCTCCATTTCCCTCTCTCCCTTTTTATTTCCTTATCATCTGCCATAGTCTCACTATTAGTACATAGTTTTGAAATAATTTCTGCATCTTGTTAATATCTTGGCTTGAATTTGGAGATCAAGGCGTTTGCAGCACCTGGTGGAGTTTGCCTGGTGGGTTTGTTTTGAAAGCTGCATTTAAAGAAGTGTCAACTAGTGATTTTTAAACAAATCAAACACTTAGGAGGAGACAACTTTCCTTCTGGAGATGTAAATGTTGCATTTACTAAGGTGAACAAAGTGTTTCTAAAGTGGAATGTTTATAGCATTTTAATTATAAAAGTACCTCATGAATCCTCTTTTCTTATAGAATTCTGGTTTTTCATACAGCATTTGTATGAACTCTGTTTTTTAAATCTGTTACCATTTCCCAAAACACTTTCCTCTGGATTCTATAGTATATTCTACTCTGCATAGATTAAAACAGAGACCAGTCAATTTGCATCATTAAAACTATACCACAAACAACTTGATTATTTCATCTGACCCTCACAATAACTCTTTCAAGAAAACAGGACCCTATTTTGCATGTGAGGAAACAGTCTCAGACATTTCTGGAGGGACTGGCCCAAGATTGAATAGAATCTGTACATAGTTCAGCTCAATACACAATCTCCTTGCATATGGTGCTCAGAGCTAAGGACACAAAGATGAATTAAATGCAACTTCTGTCTTCAAGTTCAAAGTCTAGCAATTGTGGAGCCAGGAATTTAACTCATGTCTTCTGATTGCAAATCCTTGTCTCCCTTTGCTGTCTCAACTCTAAGGTTAAGGCCAGACTTAGGGAAAATCATCAGATCTGAGAAATATGCTTCCACTAAGCAGCCTCCTCTCTTCTTTATCCTTCTTTCTCCTCAAGCATGGAACATCCTCATGCTTTCCAAGACTTTCTCTGAGATTTGCCTTCCATGCTCCCCATATTATCACTCCCTCCTTTCCTCACCCAAATTCATCTTGCCTGGGTCTTACTCCGGCTCACAGTTGCTGAACCTTAGAATCGTTTCCAAACTTTTGACCATGACCTGCAGTAACAGGGCCACTAATAACCCATAGGGCTTCTATGAAAGAACGTTTAAAAGGTGCTCCTTCTTCAGGGGAGTCACATCCCTGCACTGGGTTGCACAGCTTGGCAATCAGAACCCACCCTCACCCTCTTAGGCAGACACCCCTATGCAGAGCACAACCTGCAGAGTGATACAGGACAGTCTGTGTAGTAAGAAATAATACCATATTTTGCATTGTCTTGGGGGCCTAAGTCTAAGGAGCACCACAGCCACTGTCCGTGGTCCTGAACAATCCCTCCATGCAAGGACATGTGTCTTCTATCCCTGGGTCCCCAATGATTTTTGTTGAAAGCTCTTGCCATGTTTAGGTTTTGCTTTATTTTTCATCTTAGTGAAAAGTCTGCCCTTTTTACACTGTCACAACACAAATAGGACCCATGACTCTTGTGTTACAGTTTACAAAGGAGAGTGAATGCAAACAGCCTGGGTTTGAATGCCTGACCCACATTTGCTAGTGGGATCTTGGGGGAGCTACTTAGCCTCTCTGGACTTCAGTTTCTCCATCTTTAAAGTGAAGATCAGAGTATTAAAATAGCTCATAAGATTGCTCTGAGGATTAAATGAGATAATGTATGCAAAGTACTTTGAGAGTGTGTTGTTTGTGGGCAAAACTCAGCAAATGCTTTGTAGTACTAGTAACAGTTTTGAACTGAATAATTAATGTAATTTTAGGAATTATATTATGTTTTTATTCAGATACTTCCTGATCACCAGGAAGTTGAGGAAATATGTACCCCTTCTCCACCCGTAACAGTCAGGGTCAAGTCAAAAACACACAAAAAATATTAATTATTTCAACAGAGAATACAATATAGTGAATTAAACAAATGTTGAAGGAAGGATAAAGCTAAAAGAGAACACTGAGGTAACTCAGAGACAATAATAGCAGGAAGCAGCTCCCAACCCTTAGGGTTGGACAAACAAAGAGGGGAGGTTGGGGTCTTCAGAGCCTTGAAGGTTGGAGGAAGGAGACCTCTCTGCTCAGTGTTGATACATGAAAACAAGTTAATGACTGACACTAGCTTGATAAACTATCAGTTTAGTTGAGTAAGAAAGAAGGGCCTTTCTTCAATCTGTGGCTTGATATATTATCTCCTCTATACTCTGCAATTTGTCTTGCGGTACCCTATTTTATGTGAGAAAACTGTTAAGAAAAATTATTCAAAATTTGGAAAAAGGCAAAGAATGTTGCAAATCCTTTAATATCATATTGGGGCATTGTCTAACAGACACTCCCAAGGATTACTAATTCTCTAGAAAAATATCTTTGTTTCATGTGCTATTAATCAAGATCTAGACTGTGCAAAGTTCTATCTTAGCTTGAGAAAAGACTGATAAGCTGAAAATAATTTTGTTCAGTAGAGATGTAAGTTATTTCTGTCCTAAGGAAAAAAATAGCCACAAAGATTGCAGATTTGTTGCCCGATAGAACATTCAGTAGTTTTATATCTAATATAGCAGTTTTATTTCAGCATTCTTTCCCTGACAGACTAAATATCTGTCCCTAAATATCTTGAATAAGTAACTGTTTTTGAATGCTCTTTGAACCATCTTTACCATCCTGTAGGTTTCCTTCTTAATGAATGTATTAATCAGAGTTTTCCAGAAAAACAGAACCCATGGAATATATATACATAGAGGGAGAGAGAATGAGATTTATTATAAAAAATTGGCTCACATGACTTTAGAGGCTGAGAAGTCCAACACCCTGTCATCTTCAGGCTTGAGACTCAAGAAAGCTGATGATGTAGTTTGAAGGCCTAAGAGGTTGGAGAGTCATTGGTGTAGATTCCAGTCCTAGTCTGAAGCCCTGAGAACCAGAGTGCCAAGGGCAAGAAAAGATCACTGTCCCAACTCAACTAGTCAGGTAGAGAGAGAGAGACTGAATCCTCTCTTCCTCCAACTTTTGTTCTATTCAAGCCCTCAGTGGATTGCAAGAAGCCCAGCCACTTTGTGAAAGGCCATCTTCTTTATTCAATCTACCACAAGGGTCCCCAACCCCTGGGCTGCGGACCGGTACTGGTCCACGGCCTGTTGGGAATCCAGCTGCACAGCAGGAGGTGAGCGGCGGGCGGGCGAGCGAACCAAGCTTCATCTGACGCTCCTCATCGCCCCCCATCCCTCCCCATAGCTCCGCATCGCTCCCCAATGCCCCCCATCGCTCCCCATCGCTCCCCATCCCTCCCCATAGCTCCCCATCGCTCCCCATCGCTCGCATTGCCCCCTGAACCATCCCCCCCAACCCCGTCTGGTCCATGGAAAAATTGTCTTCTACGAAACCGCTCCCTCGTGCCAAAAAGTTGGGGACCGCTGATCAACCGATTCAAATGCTAGTCTAGGGACTTTCCTGGTGGTCCAGTGGATAAGACTCTGCGCTCCCAATGCAGGGGGCCTGGGTTCGATCCCTGGTTGGGGAACTAGATCCCACATGCATGCTGCAACTAAGAGTTCACAGCCGCAACTAAGAAGCCAGCATGCACAACTAAGAAGCCCACATGCTGCAACTAAGTCTGCATGCTGCAACTAAAAGATACCACATGCCACAACTAAGACCCAGTGCAGCCTAAATAAATAAATAAACAAATTAGTCTGTTAGTCTGTTTTAGAAACACCCTCACAGACACACCCAGAAATAATATTTAACCAAATATCTGGGTATCCCATGATCCAGTCAAATTAACTGTCACAATGAGTTAAAGAAATCTTTTACATGAGTTCACTACGTACTTGCATAAGAATCATGTTTTTACATGTTACATTTTGACAAGAACTGGAGGGAGAAGAGTACTGCATTTGGCCAAATCACACAGTTAGGAAGTCAGGGAGTTAGGATCCCCACTCAGGTCTGGCTGCCTCCAAAGTCCACATTGTGATCTCTTGGTGCCATGATTTCAGAAAAGATGTTTAACAGGGAAATCGTACTAGGGGTTGCTGCCAAGCTCTTGTTAAAGTTTGACAAACCTGGGCATCAGCTGGAGTGATAAGCCAGTCTAAAACACTCAGGGTGGATTTATAGATCGAGATAGGTCAGAAAAGGTCAAGTGTTTATGTAAAGCAGGGAAGATAATGAAAATGGTAATGAGAGTCTGAGAAGCATGGCAGCAGTGTTGACACAGGCATGAATTTTAAGACAAACACTCGGCTCCAGCTGTTGGAGACCTGGATGGATAGCCAGCCACCCGTGCTAAGCCCAGGAAGACAACATGCCTTCCCATCCCCTCTTATCCTCAGCGCCCACCCAGGCCCAGTTACACAGGCAGGAAATGCAAGGCAGCTCAACCAGGCTCTCTGATAAATTCTTAAGGTATTTCCTGCAGAGCCAAGAGGAAATGTGCTGTTTGAGAAAAAAAAGAAACAGCAACAGCCTTGCAGGGAGCTAAAGCAAACTCATAAATTTCATTTAAATTTTTTAATACCCAGAATTTAGCCGTTATTCAACTTTACAAATATATGGAGACCTCCTGCGTGCAAAGCATTGTGGGGAGCGTGAAAAAAATAAAAAGACTTGGGCTTCCCTGGTGGTGCAGTGGTTGAGAGTCCGCCTGCCGATGCAGGCGACACGAGTTCATGCCCCGGTCCGGGAAGATCCCACATGCCGTGCAGCGGCTGGGCCCGTGAGCCATGGCCACTGAGCCTGCGCGTCCGGAGCCTGTGCTCCGCAACGGGAGAGGCCACAACAGTGAGAGGCCTGCGTACCACAAAAAAATAATAATAAAAAAATAAAATTAAATTAAATTTAAAAACTCTTGGAAGGAATCTTAGAGACCTCCATCTCTCAGAGGTCAATCTCCCTCTCACTTGTCAGTCAACGATTTTATTGTGTTCCTTCTGTGCACCAGGTTCTGTTCCAGCCCTGGAAATACAGCAGGGAACAAGAGCTGTGAGGTCCTTGCTCTCATGAGTCTTATAAACTAGTGAGAGAGACATAAGATATTAGTATTATATCAACAGAAGATACAATTATTAACATATATAATATATTAACATAGTCTATATAATATATTGATTATATTAATATACAGCATACAATATAATATACAACATTCTATGATATTAATATGCTATTTTATATTATATATTATATTAATATAAGATATAATATTAATTTTATAATATTTATACTTTATAAAATAAGAGGATAGAGCTCTGGGGAATTTAAGGAACTGTATGGTCAGGCCACTTGAGACGGCTGTTCTCTTGCTCTCCGTACATCCCCTCCCAGACCAGTGCCCTCTTCACCTACACCCTACACACAAGACTGACCTTCCTACATACTTGCCCCAGGCCCCAGCTAGTGAAAGCTTATCAAAGGGGTGGTGAGGGGCATGCCCCTCTGCTGGTTTCTCTGGTAACTAATGAGTCAACCTGACTTCAGTTCCTCCTATAACTGGCAATCAATCTCTCCTTCCGCTTGGGAGCAAAGACCGCCACCATGTCCTGCCTGCCATCCCTCCGCCACCCATGGTGGGGTGTCACTCCAGGACCTTGCTTCCGATGCGTAAGCTCCGCCATCCATTAATCCACTGATGTCTCTGTTGCTGACTCTGGGCTCTTTCTTTGGTCTTGAAGCTGAGCAAGCACAGGCCTTGTAGGCCTGCAGGGTGCAGCCCAACAGAGCAATTTTAGAGCAGTCAGGAAGACCTCTCTGAAGAACTTAATTAAGTGAAGAGGCAAACTATTTGAAAATGTTAAGAGAAGGATGTACCTGGCAGAGGGAATTGTAATTTTAAAGCTTCTGAGGTGGGCAAGAATGTGGTGGTTGAAGAAGAGCAAGAGACTGATGGGGCTGGAATTAGCCAGTGAAATCAGCGACGGGGCAGGGCCAGACCCCAGACCATACCAGCTTGTTGGTCCGAGCAGCAGTTCCAAATTTATTCCAGCCATTTCATCCCAGTGCATTTGTTCTGCCATTTAGCAAATGAGGATGCTGTGGCCCCTCGTTTATTAAGCAAATTCTACACAGCAAATCTGTATGTGATTCTGCCCTGGCTAACGTGGAAGTTCTACAAAGACGAGAAAGGAATGATACTCGCTTTGTGGGACTCATTGTCCAGGAGGTGCCCCCATTAGTTGAGAGAAACAAAGGGCCACTGGAGAGTCAGCTCTTGAGCTTCCATTAACGGAACCCCCATCCCCTGTTGCTCAGTCAGAAACCTCATTTGAAATCAGCCACCAAGCCCCTTGATTGTACACCTTAACAGGCCCCCATACATCTGGGGGCCTCTTCCCCTCCATCATCAATGCTTTGGTCAAACATTATTACCATTTCAGGCCTAGACCTGTACAATGGCCCCCCAACTGCTCTCCCTGACTCCAGGCTCACCCCACCTCCAATCCAGTTCCACACTGGGACCTGATTAATCTTTCTAAAATGCAAGTCCAATCATGTCTCCCCTACTTGGGAAAAAAGCTTTTAGTGACTTCACGTCACCCAAAGTTTGCTAAAGTCCAAATTTCTGTAGGTCCTTCACCCCTTGGCCTCAAACCCTCTTGCTGAGTTCATATTTGGTCTCATCCCCCCAGACTCTTATTCTGCAGCCACACTGAGTTCTTGCCATTTTCTAACACATTGTGCTGTTGCACGTGCTGCTCCTTTTCCAGATCTCATCCATTTGGATCTTACGGTGAAGATCTTTCCTTGTAGTTTTGATCTTAAACTGTAAGCTACTTCTCCTGCTCTGGGAAGAGAACTTATCCAAGGCAGAAGAGGATGAAGCCAATGCAAAGAGAAGGAAAGAGAGCAGAATCAATGTACATAGTGATAGAGTTTGGAACATCACTTGAATTCCTGGATCCGGCCACATTTGAAACCTATTTCACCTAGGAATTCACTTTTGTAAACCAACAAGGAAGCCTAAAGAGTGGCAGTGGGGAATAACCCTGTCTTGGGAAATAGGAGATCTAGCATGTCTATCAACTGGCTGGATCTTATAAGGACCCTTGTGATGACATTGGGCCCACTCAGATAATCTAGGATAATCTCCCCATCTCAAGATCCTTAACCCCATCACATCTGCAAAGTTGCTTTTTTCATGCAAGTTAATATAGTCACAGGTTCAGGAGGTTAGGACATGGATATCTTTGGTGGGCAGGGCTGGAGGGAGGCATTATTTTGCCTACCACATGGAGAAAGTGACCTCTGAAATGATAAGTGGGAAAGAGGGAGTTAACTGAGTGAAGTGAGTGAAGGAAGGCAGGTGAGCATTCCTAAAGAGGAACCAGTATGAACAAGGGTCCTGAGGCAGGAGGGAGAGGGATAAGCTGAGGACCTTGGCTTTTCCTAAAAGAAGAGTGGGGATACAATCGGATGTGTCTTTTGAAGATTCCACTGGGGCTCCCCATAGAAAATAGGTTGGAGGGGCCAAGGGGGGACACAGGGAGATCTTTAGAGGGATGAGGGGATAGAAGCCACTTTGGTCATCACTTAAGTCCCCTGGCCCTTCCAGGTAACACATATGAATCATGCACACCTTGCTCAGAAGCTTTGATGTTAATTTTAATATGGAAAATTGCAAACACATACAAAAGTAGAGTTTACTGAAGGCCCACTTATCCAACTCCTAGCTATAATAATTAGTCAATTCACTGGAAATCTTATAGCTTCTATATTCCCCTACCTCAGGATTATTTGAAGCAAATCCCAGGTATCCTATCATTTCATCTAAATTTATTTCAGCTTGTAGCTGTAGCTGTATAAGGAATCCTTTAAAAAAATAATAATTGCCTGGGAGCTAATAAATCCCTGTACGGACTCTGTACATATCTATGGAAGGAAGGAAGGAATAATTATGCATTTTGACCATCTTGTAGGAAGAATATTTGTTTCTCATCTTTGCCCAGGATTCCAAAGCACTTTATATGTCAAAATCCACATCCTCTCAGAGCAGAGGATTTGTCTTCTTGTGAATGCCAAGCTTAGTCTGGCCCCATCCAGTGCCTTCTCTTGCCATCCCCTAAACATCCCTGCTGCAGGTTGTAGGGGCCTGAAGGAAATGCACCCTGTTTTTCAGATGGGACAATAAAGGTACTGCCTGAGCTCAGCTCACAAGATGGCAGAAGCCTCAGGTTGGTGTTCCATCCAGCCTCTCTTTCAGCATCAGGGGGAAGGCCTTTGCAAAATGACAAAAGAAATTCATTCAACCCACAACCCACGTGCTGACACTGCTCATTTCCAGGACACCTGCTGTTAGGCCTCCTCCTCTCCAAATTACTCTGCATTGCTGGCTGTGAGGGTGGGAGGTGGAGAGGTCTCTAATTACACCTTTCTTTCAGTCTTTGGTTCTGTGACTATTTCAAGGAGGAATGGAATGACGTTGACATCCTCCTCTCAAATGAAGACACTCCTCCAAGGTCCCCTCTCTGTTCCTCTCTCCACAAAATCCTTTGTTGTCTGGTGATGCTCTGTTCTGGTTGTCAATTGCTATGTAACAAAATCCCCAAACACAGCGACTTAAAATAGCAATCACTTTATTGTGTTCATGATCTATAAGGGTACTTGGGTGGGCAATTCTGCTCCACGTGGTATTGAGCAGGGGCATGGTTTGGCCTGGAGGATCCAGGAAGTCTGGGGCCTGGGCGGGCACAGGTGGATTCCTCTCTCTGACCTTGTGGTCTCACATGGTCTCTCCAGCAGAAGAGTCAGACTCAGGACTCCAAAAGCACATGTTCCCAGAGACAGAAAGTGGAAGATGCCATCCCTTCAGGCCTGGAAACTGGCACAGCATCCCTTATTCTGCTGCTATTGGTCAAGGCAGTCAAGAGTCTTGATCAGGTTCATGGGGAAAGGACACAGCCCCACATCTCAATGCAAGAGATGTCAAGAATATGTGTCCAGCTTTAATACCTGACTTGGTCCATTCGAGCTTCCGTAAGAGAAGACCATAACCTGGGTGGCTCATAAACAAAAGAAACTTATTTCTCATAGATCTGGAGCCTGGGAAGTCCAAGGTCAAGGTGCTGGCAGATTTGGTGTCTGGTGAGAACCTGCTTCCTGGCTCATACACAGCTGTCTTATCCATGTGTCCTCTTAAGGCAGGAAGGGCAAGAGAGATCTCTGGGATCTCTTTTATAAGGACACTAATCCCATTATGAGCGCTCCACCCTCCTGACTTGATAATCTCCCAGAGGCCCCACCTGCAAATGTCATCACATTGGGGATTAGGTTTCAAAAAATGAATGTTGTGGGAGATAGAAACATTTAGTCTACAGCAATCCTCCACAAGTAAGGAGAGAAGAGCACAGATCCTTTGTAACCCCAAGAAAATGCAATGGCCCAACTAATAGGAGTTGTCCCAGGAGAACTGTGAATGGAAAAAACAGTTTTTGACATTCTGAGACAAAACTGCAGTCCTGTTATAGGAAAGCCCTTTAGGTGCTTATGGGTCTACATGTCTTCTGCTTGGAAGGTAAAAGCATGTTTCCACAGGCAAAGAGAGAGTTTCTACTGTGTTACAATAGTAAATTTTGGATGATCCTGAAACTAAAAACAATGGCTGGTTTCTAAAGAGGGAAAATCTGGTGAATCAAGTTGATTTGAATCACCAACCCCAGGCTAACTTTGTTGAAAGTGTTTCCATGCTTGCAGAATTGACCGAAAGTCACTTCACTCTCTATGAGCTCTGTGGCGATAGGAGAAGGGCTTTGTAAGCAGGAGAACCTGGTTTGGGACGCTGGCCTTCCCACCTGGGCTTCTATGGTGTGATCTTTGGCAAGTCACGTAACATCTCCCCCTTAGTAAAATGGGAATAGAATACTCCATTTAGTTTTGTGAGAATTAAATACTGAATGTGAAATACTTATTTTAGTGACTGGAACACATACTAGGTGCTTAAACATAATTTAATTCTTTTATTTCTCTCCTGGATCTTTAACTATTTCTTTTTTCCTTCCTCATGCTTTCTTTCCTCTTTTTGTTCTCTCTCTCTCTCTTTTTTTTTTTTTTTTGCCGTATGCAGGTCTCCCACTGCTGTGGCCTCTCCCGTTGCGGAGCACAGGCTCTGGACGCGCAGGCTTAGCGGCCATGGCTCACGGGCCCAGCCGCTGCGCGGCATGTGGGATCCTCCCGGACCGGTGCACGAACCCTCATCCCATGCATCGGCAGGCGGACTCTCAACCACTGCGCCACCAGGGAAGCCCTGTTCTCTCTTAATATTTTTCACTTGAAATGAATAAACTACTCCCCTACACAAACTCTGCTCTAAGAAAACTGGAATTTGCTTCTCCCTAAATGTACTTTTGACTTTTTCATCTCCATACATTTCCCCTTTCTCTAGAATGTCCTTCACCTTCTTCCCACTAATCTAAAACTTCCTCTGTGAAGTATTTCCTGCTCATCTCAATTGGAAACTGTCTCTTCCTCCTGTGAACTCCTATAGTCTGGTCCATTTGCTAATTGGTAGAAAGAAAAGAGCTTCATGGTCCAGGAGTCAGGAGACATGAATCATCTTCCTACCTCTGCCCTTAAATAGCTATGCAACCTTGGGCAAGTCATTTACCTTCCATAAATTTTATATTCTCCATCTATAAAATAAAACCATGAAGCTAGATAATTCTCTAATTAGGGTTCTTTCTGCTACAAATGACAAAAATGTTATTCAAATTATCTTAAACAACAACAAAAAAGGAATTTATTGTATCATATTACTGAAAAGTTCATGGTTAGAGTCAAGGACAAATGGATCCAGGAGGGATGATCATCAACAATAAATCTATCTCTTGTTCTTTTTTTTTCTTCTTTGTTGGCTTTATTTATGCCAGCCCCACCAAAATGTGTTTGGCTGAGTGGAGGGGTGGTTCTCTAAAGAAAAGTCTGGGTACTAATATCAGAGGAAGGCAAGGTATTCTGAAAATGCAAAAATAATAGATACCAACTAGAGTCCACCCCTTGGCTTCTCATCTCTCATACACCAATTCACCTATAAACCGAGCTTCAAATGTGCCCTGCCCAGCATGGTGCAGCTGCTCCATGTGCAGCACTAAACTCAGTCATCTCATTCTCCAAAGAGAGACAACGCAAAGTCTTGTGTAGTTACTGCATCCACGGCAATTCCAGACTTTCTTGGTGATGTATGGCTCTTCATAGCCTGCAGCCTTTGAGTAAATGACATATTTAGCCATCCACCAACATGCCAATAGACACTAGTGGATAAAAAACAGGATTAACTGCTATTAAAACATTCATGTGAAAAAGGGAAGCAAAAAACAATGGTTATTAGTCCATGGCATTTACCATATCCTGTTGGAGGGGGATAGCAAATCTCCCTGCTCTGGCAGTGGGATGAGTTCTTTGACTAGTGGATGCCCGGGGTTTTGTTCTCTTTGATGCCCTCCAGAAATATAGGAGAGATGGACCTTGGGGTGAATTGCCCTTATGGGAATGCAGTTCTTATCAGCTGGTTTCCTGTTAGTATAATTTCAAGTGTATCAGTAAGAAATGAACTCATGTATAAGGAACAGAATGCCTGGCTAACAGTGAGTTAAACAAGCATGAGCTTATTTTTCTCATACAACAATATATCTAGAGGTAAGCAGTCACCAGCATTAAATTAAATCAACGGTCAATGAACCTTTCTGTTAGAATTCTATTGGCCTTTCTCGATAGATGGAATGCTGCACCTCACGCTTGCATTCAAGGGAAGAAGAAGGTGGAAGGGCTCTTCCGGTGTATCTGTCCCATTTTATCATGAAACGCAAAAGCCTTCCCAGAAGCCCTCCTCAAACTTCCATTTAGATCTCATTGGCCAGAATTGTGTCTCATGATCACCTCTAGCTGGAAGGGAAGATTGTAAAAGCCAATATTTTGTCCACTGTTCCCAAAACGGAACTGAGATTTATGAGCAAGGAAGGACTGAAAACTGCCTCAGGGGTTGAGAGTCGGGGTATGAGGGAGGTAAGGTTTTCCAGAAGAAAGTTAGGGATCCATTACAACAAAGGAAGGAAGGGGCGCCAGGTGCAGAAAAACAACAGACTGCTTTACAATCCCAAATCCACTCTTTCTGGCTCTAAAAATCTTTGGTCCTGGGGGCATACATTTAAAAAAAATGTCTTTGAGAGTAAATAAAATGATAATAACAATATCTCAAAGGAGTTTCAGAAAGTGAAATCAATGGCAACTTATTTTTAAAATAACACCTCCCTGAGATAACAGACAATGATAACTTCTGGTTTTATTGGCAATTTCAGAAAGGATGAAAAAGAAGACTTAAGCGTGCTGACGTGTGTTTTGCCATCTCTAGCATAAGGTCATCTGTCTCATAGGGATGTCAAGATGCCAGGGCTGCCATCCATCAGCACTGTCCCTGTCCCCCTCCCCACAGCGTTGGAGTCTGCCGTGGTTGGCTCTCTAATTTGCATAATCACTAAGGCTAAATAGCCCAGAGCCTCTGATGCCCCTCTCCCCAACCCCCATACTGCTGTTCATATCCCTAGGTCCAGGGCTAAGAAAGATTAGGAGAGATTTTTAGGTGAGTTTCATTATTTCCAGGCCGGAATAGTTGGCTCACCCAATGTGAGCCTAAAGGTGCACTTAGAGCCCCCAGCCAGGGGCTCCTGAGTGGTGCTCTTGGGGGCGCCTCTGGCAGAGTGGCGTCCAGTGGAGTGAGCAGCAGCACAAAGTGGGTTATAATTCTAGGGCAGAGGAGCATTTGAAGGAGTGGAAAGGAGATGCTGCTCTTCCGGGCCTGCCCCAAGGAAGTGAAGCTAATAGAATAGACATCTTCTTGGAAACCAAGTTAATTTCTGAAGCAGAGGCTGAAATAGACGTGGCTCTTCTCTTCTCTTTTCTCACGACCTCACCCCTACCTAAACTGAAATAATAATAGAAGCGATTAGGAACAGGTCTGCTATGCACAACAGAATAAACCTGCTTCATGACAACGACCAATTCTGTAAAAGAGCACATTGCTACATCTTCATTGGTTCAGCTAAAAAAAGAATGCATCCAGCTGAAGAGCACCTCTGGGCAGTTTCTAGATCCCATGGCCCTTTCTATGTATCACCCCATGGCGAGGGAGTAGAAACCCTTTTTAGGATTCATACTCAGGATTTTCATCTGTTTTCTGTTTTTAACCTTTAGAAGGAAAGACAAGAAAGACCTTGCAAACAAAAAGAAACCATTATCTTGCTAAAGTAATTTCAGCTGTGAGAGAGAGAGAGCAAGAGAGCGAGAGAGAGAGAGAGAGAGAGAGAGAGAGAGAGAGAAATAGAGTCAGTACAATTTAGCTTTCTAGGTGGCTGTGGGTTTTTTGTTTTTGTTTTTGAATTCCTTGCAAATTAGAGCAGGTGATAACAAGAAGAGTTGGGAAGCTGGGAAAATGGATCCAGGAAAGAGGGTCAGATGTTTCAGCGGGGCTTCTTCCAATCACACATCCCTCCTTGCTCCCAATTCCTCCAGCCTGGACTATACATACCCTTGGTGACTCCTCTCTTTAATCCATCCTTGACAATTCTGCTTGTGTTCTTTCTCTATTTGGTTCTCATCACACCACTCCTCTGCTTAAAAACCACACTGAACTCCACACTGTCTTCAGAAATAAATGCAAACTCTAAAGCAACACTGCACGGGACCCTCCAACTTTCTCCTGGTCCAGCCTACCTTTCCAAGTCATCTCTGTTCTTTGCAGACTGTTGCCATAGCCTAGCACAGCACCTGCTACACATTCAGTTGTATTTGTCCACCAAATGCTAACTAGCCATACAAGTCAACATCTCCTGCCCTTGACATGCATTTACCCCTCTCCATGCTTTATACATCCAAGCCATTCCTTTTGCCAGGAACAGCCTTTCCCATTCTATTCACTTGGGGAATGGATACTTATTCCTAAGACTCCAATTCAAATGTCACCTCTTTTCCATTGCTTCCCTTGACACTCCTTCTACCCACCCACACACCCCTAGGCAGAATTATTTTTGGGTTACTATCCTCTTTTATGCATTCCTCTGCTGTAGCAGTTCCTGCATTGTATATTTAAACAGTCTGATATGCCATAAAGAAGATAATTGGGTTCCTAAGAAAATTTACTTTATCAAAATTGAATTATAAAACCAATTGATGGGGTGAGAGATAAAAGGTGTTGAGGTTAGGATATTCGAGGCTCACAATAACAAAGTTAGTTCTCCTGCAGGATTTTCAATAATAAGGGTGCTTTAGAGCTATCAGACTATTTAATTGCAAGCTGAAATATCAAATTGCTTCATCAAGAAAAACAAGAACGGGGCCTCCCTGGTGGCGCAGTGGTTGAGAGTCCGCCTGCCGATGCAGGGGATACGGGTTCGTGCCCTGGTCTGGGAGGATCCCATATGCCGCGGAGCGGCTGGGCCCGTGAGCCATGGCCGCTGGGCCTGCGCATCCGGAGCCTGTGCTCCGCAACGGGAGAGGCCACAACAGTGAGAGGCCCGCATACTGCAAAAAAAGAAAAAAAAAAAAAAAAAAAAAAAAGAAAAACAAGAACGAACCCAAACATTTGCCTCATAAGCCAAACACCCATGAGCCTTCCAAACTTCAATCATCTTGGCCTTGACCTTGTAACTTTGCTGGCATCACAATTCATAACACACAGTAAACAAAAGAACACAAGCATGAACAGGTGTACAAAGGAGGAGGCACTCACACTGCTGTGTGTCCCAGCACTTTGTTTCCAGTATCTGTCATCCTGCTCATTAAGGATTAATCCCCAGTGATGGGCCTGTGGTTACCGATGGCAATCAGGGTAATGCAAATTGTGCTTCTTAATTCACTGACCTATGGTCAATATCCAATTCAATTATGAAAACTCTCTCTGTAGGGAAAGACCTTTATTTTCTAATCTATTACCTTCCTTCTACATGGGAGGACACAAAAAGCAGGGATGGTGTCCTACTCAACTTTGTCACCCCAATATTGATGAATTGATGACAAATGTCCTGCAATATCCAGATAATTAGTTTTAGTCTTGACTTTGACTAGAGCTTGCGTAGTACCTAGATTTTTTTAACATGAATTAGATACATTTCCATCCCTCACCCCAAATTCTTATATACTGTTTACCAGATTTTAGTGTCATGAGTAAAGAGGGATTTTAATAGACAGCTAGCTTCTATAATACAATATTAATATTTATTGAGAATATATTAAACCCTTTACATGAATTAGCTCATCTGTTCTTCCCAACAGCCCTGTAACATAGGTATTAATATTACTGACCCATTGTACAGAAGAGTAAACTGAGGCTTAGAGAGGTCAATTATATGTCCTACAGACAAATAAGTGGAAAACAATGACATAAAATAACCACTCTAAAGTAACGATGCTCATTTGGAGTAGATATCTCCCAACTTTTAGTTGTTTCATGGCTTTCCACTCCAAATAAGAGTCAATTCATTTATTTGCACATTCATAGATTTTGCAATTCATTTTTATAAATTTTGCAATTCATTTATCTTGTAGGATTTAACTGCTTAATATTAGATATTTAATGCGTGCTTTGTTTTTATGACTGAGATGGTACTAATTTGAACATTCTTAAGCTAAGATGACCATAGCTGTTTTCTGTAGCAAACAGAAACCGAGGCAGGCCCTCAATTATTCATTTGCCCAGTGTAGTGTGGGACCAAAGATGTCTTTTTTTTTTTTTTTTTACAGTACGCCAGCCTCTCACTCTTGTGGCCTCTCCCATTGCAGAGCACAGGCTCCAGACGCGCAGGCTCAGCAGCCATGGCCCATGAGCCCAGCCGCTCTGCAGCATGTGGGATCCTCCCAGACCGGGACACGAACCCGTGTCCCCTGCATCAGCAGGCAGACTCCCAACCACTGCGCCACCAGGGAAGCCCCAAAGATGTTTTCTAAAGAAAGTCTTGGCCATATCCAGGGCGCCCACTTATAATGAGGTGTGAAGAGGTGGAAGGGCCCCATGTTTACAAAAGGATATCAGTCCTCCCCAAGAATTTGCGTGTGGCTCAGCACTTAATCCATACCATAATATTAATACAAGTACTCCAGTGCTTACCAGGCATACCCTTGAACTCCCTGCTGCCTGATTCATATCAAAAACCTAGTTTGTATAAATAATATTTACGAAAGATGTCTTGAAGAAGTTAATGAAGTTAATCTTTCAGATTGCAAATAAAGTATCTTAAATCAATTTTGGAATGGAATTAATTATGGTGATTTCAGACAAGCCATTTAACCTCTTTGCACCTGGGTTTCCCCAATGGTACCATGAAGTAGTTGGTCTAGGTGACCTCAAAATGTTTTCCAATGCCAATATTTCATCAAGTATTCTCTACTCTAACCATACCCGGGCTGATGAAGATCTCATCACAAATTATCTAAAGCAGTGGAAGATCCAAGCAAGCTGATCTGAGCAAGCTGGTAGGTGGTGGAACAATTTACTGAGAAGGAAGCGTGAGAAGGAACAGGTTGGTCGTGGACACAATCATTGTTTGAGATGGTTCATATGCATCTGTGCCCATTCCCAGCCCCCAGCTCATTAATAGTCCTTAAAAGGAGTGAGCATAACCTGCTCACCTTTGAACCTACCACAGCACCTAGCACAGTGCTATGTCAGCACTTGTTGACTGAATTACCATTCTTAGGATCTCCGTGGTGTCAGAGTAGGTAAGGAATGTATGAGTGGAGAGTTTAAACTGGCTTTGGCCCCAAGGGGAAGGTGTTGGCTCATGATATAAAAACGCAGGCGGGGCTTCCCTGGTGTCGCAGTGGTTGAGTGTCCGCCTGCCGATGCAGGGGACGTGGGTTCGTGCCCCGGTCCAGGAAGATCCCACATGCCACGGAGCAGCTGGGCCCATGAGCCATGGCCGCTGAGCCTGCGCGTCCGGAGCCTGTGCTCTGCAACAGGAGAGGCCACAACAGTGAGAGGCCCGTGTACCGCAAAAATACAAAACAAAACAAAAACAAAAACAAAACCCGGGAAAAGCAGGGGTGGATCTGGGCTTATAGGACAGCTAGAGCCAGTAACTCAAGTGCCCCTAGGGTCTCCTTCCCCGCAATTTCCACTCCTCACAGGGTGTTAGCTTTGTTCACTATCATTCACTCTTTGCACCCTTCCTAACACTTAACACACTCACAGATCATCTTGTTCATTTACTTGTTTACTGCCCACCTCCCTACCCTGCCCTGAAAGCATGTAAACTCCACACACGGAGTTTACATCTGTCTTGTTCATTGTTCTTCCCTAGCACCCAACATCGTGCCCCTGAGTGGAGACTTTGTAAAAATTTTACGAATGGAAGAATGAATGAGTGAATGGCTCCTTCATGCAATGGGCAAAGACTATGTCTCAATTTAGCCACCTCTGAGTCCAATCACTGTGTCCAGGGCTTTGAGCTACTATGATTGGCTCATCTTGAGTCTTGCCCCAACATGACTCCTCTCAACAGTGTCTGGCTGTTGAGAGGAGTAACAGGACCAGAAGTAGGACAGAAAGAAAGCTACAGGAAAAGAGGAGAGTTTGGGCCAACATTAAGGGCAAAAGGGATGTCACAAGTAGTCTCTTAGACCCTGCTGAAGGTAAGGTACTCTCTATCCTGAGCTCTCCTTGGAAATGTGTGGGCATTGTCCCCTTCCACTTCTTGGCTTCTGAGTTATAGTGACTTGGACATATTTATAAGACACATGTTCTGAGTAATCTATTTAAACCTTGAATACAGTGACAATATTCTCCACATAAAAATTCAAATAATCTGATAAATATGGGGACAACATAATCTGATAAACATAATCTGATAAATATGGGGACAACAGGGCGCAACATTTAAATTAGGCCTGTTCCAAAAATGTCACGTTGGTTGCTGGTTGCCCGTGTAAGTTTCCACCCCAGGTTAGCTAGGAAGCCATTAGCCATTTGAGCCTTGACCGCACAAATGGCATTTACACAAGGAAGGGCTGACAGTAACTTATCCACGTCATTCCCAGTCTTGCCTGCCTCTGGTATCCAGCAGTGAGTCCAATTTCCCTTAACCTTTTGGAAAAATGGCAAGTTAGAGGGAGCAAATGTCCCTTCCAGCAGCAGGAGAGACACCTGCTTAATGAATCAGCAGTTATGCAGATGGTGAGATGGAGAAACCAAGCAGGAAAGATCTGGAGTCGGCTTGCCCAGATAAGCAGTCAGTGCCAGAGCCTCTTCCCCCCTCTCTGATCCTGCTTGGCTGGACCACACGGCTTTCCACACAAATGTAGGTCATTAAACATGCTGTCAGCAAGCTGCTGGTTCTTACTGCCAACACACTGGAAAACCTACAGTGACCAGGAGAACTTTTTTCCAAGCTGGTGCTTTTCACTTAAAACAGAGAATCCAGAATTTCTAAGCTGCATTCTATACTCAGTGCCATGATTACCCTTCAGTGTTGCCCAACGGCCACCAAATGTGTATGTATGTGCATTGGGGGTGGGAGTGGAGGGAGAGGGAAAAGGAGGGGAAGGAAGGCCCTATTTTTAAAGGTATTAATTATAATTTTGCCAAATTATTTTGAAGGTATTTAAAAACATACTCCGTTATAGAAAAATCAAAATGTCATTATTTATGCCAAGACCTAGAGACACATTTGGCCTTTAATTTGGCTGAGAAAGAAAAATGTCTGTTCTAGTGATTGAATTAAACATTTTGCAAAAGTACCTCTGTTTAATTCATGAAATTTAATCACTGTCATGCTGGGATTTATTGCTGCTCATTAATGCTTCCTTTGAAGATGAGTGGAAAGACCTAGGGTTTAGAGGAAAGAAAAATTCTTTCCAAAATACTATAAGACTTAATTTGGGTTTTATTAAATCTCATTAGTTCACTAATACAAAATTTATGACACTTTGGACAGAGAGTCAGCTGGTATTTTCCTAGGTTTAATCTATGAAAAAGTGATTTTTCTCTGCAGGTGAATGATATCAATAAATCCTATGGGGATATTCTATATTCTTGATAGAATATTCATTAGACACTTTCTTTTACATACCAGTACTATGCTAATTTCAATTTTTTTTTCATATTTTCATCAAAGAAGATGGGTAGAGGCTACCACTTGGCAGTACTTTTCCACTTTGCGTACTACTACTATTGCTTATTTATTTATACTCTACCCCCTTCCAAGAAGGATTTGAATCAGCCCACAACAAAGAACACATCTATATAGGTAAAATTAAATTTTTGTCTGATCATTACATCACACAAAACTGTTAAGACAATTTTCACTAAATTAGGGTGTGATCTGTCTTTTAAAATGGGGTGAATCTGAAATTCATTTTTAAAGAGTTCTGCGAAGCACTGCAAAAAGATTGTGTAGCAATTTTATTTAAAAACCCAAAATAAGAGTGGCTTCAACAAAGTAAGTTTATTTCTGACTCACCTAAGAGAAACCTCTAGCTAGATTGGCCAGAGCTGATTGGGTGACTTTCCAGGCATCAGGGACCCAGTGCCCATCTTTTTGTTCCATCATCCCCGTGCTGGCTTTCATCCTTTGGAACCACTTCCTGGTTCAAGATGGATACTGGTGTGCCAGGAAAACTATTCAGTCAACGGATAGGATGAAGAGAAGAAACACAAAATAAGCCCCTTCCAATGGGTCAGCACATTTAAGCAGCCGTCCTGGAATTCCCACGAAAAATTTACCCTTACAACTCATTGGCCAAAACTTAGTCACATGGCCACACCTCATGGAAAGGGAACTTTTGTTAATAAAGGAAAAATAAGAGAATGGATATGGGGGTGCTGGGACCAACCAGTCCCCGCCATGAATAGATAGCCAGCCATCCTTCTGAGCAGCTAAAATTGTGGTAGAATCAGAGGGGGAGAACTAGAAAATTAGGAACAAGAAAAGTAAAAGAATTTATGCAGTTTCTATAATTAAATAACAGCTTTAACACTGAGCTTCTTGATAGCCAGAAAAAAAGGGAAAGAATTATTTTTGCTAAAGAAGCAAATTAAGTTCCTCAATAGAAGCACAATGTAGCCCAGAATTGAATTCTATAATGTTTCTCTCACTGGTACCACATATAAGCATAATAGCCACATGTTCTGCATTTTAAAAATTATTTTCATTATTAAATATTCTATCCCATTGTTTTCCATGCATATATTCACCCATGCAAGTCCAATGTCTGTTTTAGGAAACATGGTCACCATGGGTATTGAAAATAGTGAAAGGCATAACTGAATGTTCTTGGTAAGTTCTGCAGAGAGTGTGAAAAGAGGTTCTGTTGGAATCAGTAGAAGGAATGAACCAGAAAAGTCAGAGTGGTGTCATTTATGTCATGATGAAGTCCTAGAAGACTGACTCAGCCTAACTGAAATGTGTGTGAGATGGAGACAGGGACCAACAGCAAGTAAAAGAATTGTTACAAAGACTGAGAGTGCCTTTGTTGGCACTGTCTGTGCATTCTTTCTCTAGCTAAGACACTTGGGAAGCCAAATCTTCATCCAAAGCCACACTTTGGATCTGTCTTGAAAAATCTTTATCACAGGGATCAGAAATCCTCAAAATCCCTACAATTAGTTCATTTTCCTCCATAGGCAGATCTACATGGAAATGCAAAGGTTGCTTGGAAAACGAGGAATTCGGGGAAGTTAAGTGAGACTAAACATTTAATGGCATCAAGGCCACCTATGACCATATAGATGTGATTGTTTTCCCTAGAGACTGGCAATCACAGAAATCTTTTGGCTGAGATTCCTCTCCCTTAGACACACTCTAAATGTGCACAACCAACATTTGTCCCTTTGCTCTTCTTTGTAAGGCCCTTGTGGCTCCTCAAAGCCCCTTTAGGTCATACCATTCTTTAATGATGTTACTACAGTTAATCAGTAGCTCCTGTCTTTCTTACCTGAGAAGACTTTTGTCTTTTGGGGGTGACCTTTCACTTCTTTTCTGTCAGCAAATGTTTCTTTCTCAAGTTAACTCTGAGAGGGAAATCCAGGTTCCTGTAAGGCATTGCATTAACATCCCCAAATACAGATCTTTGAAGGACCTTCCACAAGTTTCAGGAGCATAGCGTAAAAGTTTAGTGGCTACCATATATTGAGGGCCTACTGTGTCAGCCTATGATATAGGCAGTTTTATTTGCAGTTTATATTTAAATCCATGCAATAAATCTGGTGGGAAATATTATTATATTTCTTACAATTAAGGAAACTGAAACTTGCATAGTACATTCATTTCCTAAGGCTACAATAACAAATTACCACAAACTTGGTGGCTTAAAACAACAGAAATGTATTTTCTCATGGTTCTGGAGGCCAAAATCCAGGTGTTGATTAGGCTTTAATCCCTCCAAAAATTCTAGGAAAGAATCTATTCCTTGCCTCTTCCAGCTTCTGGGGTGGCTACATCATTCCAATCTCTGCCTCCATCTTGACATCATCTTCTCCTCTGTGTGTCTTCTTTCTTCTAAGGAAATTTGTCATTGGATTTAGAGTCTATCCAGGCAATCTAGGATGCACTCATCTCCTGATCCTTAACTTAATTACATCTGCAAAGACTCAGTTTCCAAATAACATCAGACTCATAGATTTAGGAGGTTAGGATGTGGACATATCTTTTGGGGAGGTCACCATTCAATCCACCACAGAGACGTTGAATTTTGATCCAGAGTACTTAAAAGAATAATTCTGGGGCTAGACAGACTGCATGTGGATGTGGATGTGAAGGGTAGCCCTTACTTTTTTAGAGAATGAGGCAGGATCCTATGAATCTTAAAAATAGAACATACTCAGCCTTACACGAACCCAACTGCCCAGAGACCCTGTCTCCAAATTTTTGGCATTCTCCCACTGATAAGATATAGGAAGAGGGCAATAAAAAGGGAATTTATTGTTTATCACAGCACTCTGCTGCCCAGGTAGACTCCTTACCAGCACTGCCTCCTCCTTGGAGGGACTGAGTGGGGACCAGTATTGACAGTCACATCACACAGGTAAGCTAAAGAAAGATGCGTAGAAAGCAACTCTTGGAATAATGGGGTTGAGGCTAGAATTTGGTTCTGTTTCATTAGCTCCTGTTACTTTGATCTCTGCAGTATTGGATGATACTATCAGAGGCCATGTCATAGAATTAGGTGGGTCGCTAACAGTGTTGCCCAGCAAGAGTGGCAGCTTCTGTAGAGCATTAGCTATAGGTGTGCCTCCTAACACCTCCACCATGTGCCAGGCTCTGTGCTGTGTCTTAGGGATGCAGGTACAATTCAGCTATACTTCCTGCTGCTAAGGTGCTAGGAGAGGACAAGTTGGTGATCAAACAATCCTGCATGGTAAAATACCAAAATTGCACTAATAGAAGTTTGTATTATGGAGTATCACAGAGGAGGAAATGGTTCATTTCCAGCAGAGGCAGTACTCATGGGTTTTTTCACAGGGAGGTACTTGGTTCTTTACCCAAAATTATACAGTCAGTAGGCAAAGCAGCTGGAATGGGAGCCCCAGCTTGTCTGACTGCAAAACATTCCTAATACCCACTCCATGAAGACATTTGTGCAAGGGCAAAATTAATGAGATAGAAGTATGCACCCCAGACGGTCTGACCTGGTCCAAATTAGAACTTAGAATGCCTTGAGGGATGGATGTAGCATTTGTCTGGGTCTCCTTTTCTGAAATATCACCTGTCTCAGCTGGCTGCTGAAGATGGAAGAAGAAATAGCAAAATATTCTAGTTTCCTTTTTCAGAAGACGTCCTTGAGTGCTGGTTTGCTGCCTCCCTGATTGGGGGAAACGGGCAAAATATGGTCATATTCTGTTAATTTCCTTTAAAAAGTATTTTAATTGCATATTTTCTCTAAAAACTTAATCTTTTAACATTTAATAGTTTAAATGTCTCTAGATTAATTAATTAACATAATTAATAAGATAGATTTGCATACTCTTTAGGGTAAAGGCAGTGTCTTCTCCATCTCTCTGGCCCGCATCAGGTCTAGCCCAGATCCCTTCATATAGTATGTGGGCAGTACAATTCTGCTGAATCAAATTGAGTTCTCCTTGTGCAGTGTTGGTGGGAATGTAAAATGGTGCAACTGCTGTGGAAAACAGTATGGAGGTTCCTCAAAAAATTAAAAATAGAACTACCACATGATCCAGCAATTCCACTTCTGGGTATATACCCAAAATAATTGAAAGCAGGGTCTCAAAAAGATATTTGTACACCTGTGTTCATAGCAGCAGTATTCACAATAACCATAACCTGGAAGGAAACCAGGTGTCCATCAACACATGAATGGATAAACAAAATGTGGTATACACATACAGTGGAATGTTATTCAGCCTTAAAAAGGAAGGAAATTCTATGACATGCTATAACATGGATGAACCTTAAGGACATTATGCTATGTGAAATAAGCTAGTCACAAAAAAATACTGTACTTTTCCACTTATTTGAGGTACCTAGAGTAGTCAAAATCATAAAGACAGAAAGTAGAATGGGGGCTGCCAGGGGCTGGGGGAGCAGGGAGTTGGGGAGTTACTGTTTAATAGGTATAGAGTTTCAGTTTTACAATATCAAGAACTATGGAGCTGGATGGTGATGATGACTGTACAACAGTGTAGCTGTATTTAATACCACTGAGCTGTACACTTTAAAATGGTTAAGATGGTAAATTTTATGTTATTTGTATTTTAACACAATAAAAAAAAGAAAAATAAGAAAGTGGTAGAGAATTCACACAAGCTTATTTCCCTATAAGGTTTTTTGTGTTTTGGTACACATTTCAATTTTCATGATAAATAAATTGATGTTCATATTTCTGTTGCTTTGTAGTATAGTTTGATATCACGGAACATGATACCTCCAGCTTTGCTCTTCTTTCTCAAGATTGTTTTAACTATTCCAGGGCCTTTGTGTTTCCATACAAATTTTAGAATTTTTTGTTCTAGTTCTTTGAAAAATGCCATTGTATTTTGATAGGGATTGCATTGAATCTGTAGATTGCCTTTGGTAGTATGGCCATTTTAACAATATAACGTCTTCCAATCCGTGAGCATGGTATATCTTTCTACTTATTTGTGTCATCTTCAATTTCTTTCATCAGTGCCTACAGTTTTCCAAGTACAGGTCTTTTACCTCTTTTTAAAAATTTTTTTATTGGAGTAAAGTTGATTTACAATGTTGTGTTAGTTTCAGGTATACAGCAAAGTGAATCAGTTATACATATACATATATCCACTCTTCTTTTACATTCTTTTCCCATAGAGAACATTACAGAGTATTGAGTAGAGTTCCCTGTGCTATACAGTAGGCTCTTATTAGTTATCTATTTTATATATAGTAGTGTGTATATGTCAATCCCTATCTCCCAATTTATCCCTTACCCTCCCCTTATTTTACATCTTTTGTTAGATTTGTTCCTAGGTATTTATTCTTTTTGATGTGATTGCAAATGGGATTGTTTTCTTAATTTCTCTTTCTGATGGTTTGTTGTTAGTGTACAGAAATGCAAGAGATTTCTGTATATCAGTTTTGTACCCTGCAACATTACTGAATTCACTTATTAGTTCTTATAGTTTCTTGGTGATGTCTTTAGCATTTTCTATGTATATTATCATGTTATCTGTAAACAGTGACAGTTTTGCTTCTTCCTTTCCAATTTGGATTCCTGTTATTTCTTTTTCTTGTCTGATTGTTGTGGATATACTATGTTGAATAAAAGTGGCAAGAGTGGCATCCTTGTCTTCTTCCTATCTTACAGGAAATGGCTTCAGCTTTTCACCATTAAGTATGATGTGGTTGTTGGTTTATCCTATATGGCCTTTATTGTGTTGAGGCATGTTCCCTCTACACCACTTTATGGAGAGTTTTTTTTTTATCATAAATGGATGTTGAATTTTGTCAAAAGCTTTTTCTGCATCTATTGAGATGGTTACATGATTTTTATCCTTCAGTCTAGTAATGTGGTTCATCCCACTGACTGATTTGTGGATATTGAACTATCTATCTTTTTATCCCTGGAATAAATCTCACTTGATCATGGTGTATGATCATTTTAATGTATTGTTGAATGTGGTTTGCTAGTATTTTGTTGAGGATTTTGCTCCAGTGATCAAAAAAGTATGGTACTGGCACAAAAACAGACACATAGATCAATGGAACAGAATAGAGAGCCCAGAGATGAACCCACACTTACACGATCAATTAATCTATGATAGAGGAGGCAAGAATATACAATGGGGGAAAAGACAGCCTCTTCAATAAATGATGTTGGGAAAACTGGACAACTACACGCAAAGACTCAAACTGGACTACTTTCTCACGTCATATACACAAATAAACTCAAAATAGATTAAAGGCTTAAATGTAAGACCTGAAACAATAAAACTCATAGAAGAAAACATAGGCAATATGCTTTTCGACATTGGTTTTAGTAATATTTTTTAAATATGTCTCCTTAAGCAAGGAAAACAAAAGCAAAAATAAACAAATGCAAATGTTATATCTGATAAGGGGTTAATACCAACATATACAAAGAACTCCACAACTCAAAAACAAAACAACTAACAACCTAATTAAAAAAATGGGCAGAGAACCTGAATACACATTTTTTTTCAAAGACATACAGGTAGCCAACAGACACATGAAAAGATGTTCAACATCACTATCATCAGGGCAATGCAAATCAAAACCACAATGAGATATCACCTCACATTTGTTAGAATGTCCTTTATCAAAAAGACAACAAATAACAAATGTTGGTGAGGATGCGGAGAAAAGGGAACCCTTGTGCACAATTGGTGGGAATGTAAATTGGTGCAGCCACTATGGAAAACTCCCCCCAAAATTAAAAATAGAGCTACCATACCATCTGGCAATGCCACTTCTGTGTATTTTGCTAAAGAAATCAAAAACATTAATTGAAAAAGATATGTGTACCCCTATGTTCATTGCAGCATTATTCACAATAGCCAAGATAAAGAAGCAGCCTATGTGTCCATTGATAGATGGATGGATAAAGAAGATGTTTATATAGGTAGAATATTTATATATACATAATAGAATATTACCCAGCCACAAAAAAAAGAATGAAATCTTGCCTTTTGTGACAACATGGATGGGCCTAGGGGGTATTATGGAGAGTGAAATAAGTCAGATAGAGAAAGACAAATACCATACGATTTCACTTATCTGTATAAACTAAAAAACAAAATGAATGAACAAGCATAACAAAACAGAAAACAGAAACAGAATCTGAGATACAGAGAAAAAACAAGTGGCTGCCAGAGGGGAGGAGGGAAGGGGGGATGAGTAAAAATAGATGAGGGAGATTAAGAGGTACAAACTTCCAGTTACAAAATAAATGAGTCACAGGAACGAAATGTATAGCATGTATAGCAGTCAATAATAATGTAATATCTTTATATGGTGACAGATAGTAACTAGACATCATGGTGGTCATTGTGTAACGTAGAGAAATACTGAATCACTATGTTGTGCACCAGGAACTAACATAGTGTTGTAGGTCAATTATGCTTCAAAAATGAACAAACAAACTCATAGAAAAAGAGATCAAAACCAGAGGTGGAAAGTGGGGGGGGGAATTCAATGAAGGTAGTCAAAATGTACAAACTTCCAGTTACAAGATAAATAAGTACTAAGGATGTAATGTACAACATGATTAATATAATTAACACTGCTCTATTTTGTATATGAAAGTCGTTGAGAGTAAATCTTAAGAGTTCTCATCACAAAGAAAAAAATTTTTTTCTTTTACTTTGTATATATCTGAGATGACAGGTGTTCACTAAACTTATTGTGGTAATCATTTCATGATATATGTAAGTCAAAATCATTATGCTGTACACCTTAAGCTTATACAGTTCTCTATGTCAATTATAACTCAATAAAACTTGAAGAAAAAAAACAAAGTACACATACACACACATGATTAACTATAGCCCACGACACACTTTCTCTAACACTGAGTCTTCATGTTTAAACATTTTAAATCAAATTTGATTGAAATAAAATTGGATATTTTAAAGTTGAAATAAATAAATAAGTTGGTTGATGTTCCAAAAAACTTTGAATTCTATTCGCTATCCCTGTTCAATGTTGAAAACCAGTAAGAATTCCAGTCATGCTAATTTTATCACAAGCTCAAAGCAGTAAAGCCTGTAGATGGTATAATTTGGTGAGTAGTTATTATCTGAATGAAAAACTGCTTTGGCTAATCTAAATTTATTTTAGGTCACTGAAATAATAGCTTCCAAGTGATAATAGAGTTAACACTATGACCTCCCATGAAAATGATGAGTGTCCTAAAGGAGCACAGTGCATTTACAGCTTGCTGTGAGTTGAGGGATGGGGGGGAGGGTGATTTTATTTTAATAACAACTTTCTTTATCCTGATATTTTCTTTCACTGCCCTTCCAATTCAAGTAGACAGACTATCCCAGGAGGGCTGTAGCAACCACCTAGGAGCCTTCTCCTGGCTTTGGTTTCCAAAAGCCTGAGGCTCTAGCTAGGAGGTGGTTGAAGAGAACTGTTATGAACTGAATGTTTGTGTCCCCCCAACACACACACCCCCAAATTCATATGTACTGAAACCCTATGCCCCAGTGATGGTATTCAGGGGTAGGGCCTTTGGGAGGTAAATAGTATTAGATGAGGTCATGAGGGTGGAGCCCTCATGATGGGATTAGTGCCCTTATAAGCATCATGAGAGAGATTGCTTTCCCTCTCTGCTCTTTGCCATATGAAGAGACAAGGAGAAGTCTGCAGTCTGCAACTCAGAAGAGGATCCTCACCAGAACCCAGCTATGCTGGCACCTGACCTTGGACTTCCAGCCTCCAGAACAGTGAGAAATAAATTTCTGTTGTTTGTAAGCCACCCAGTCACCCAGTTTATGGTATTTTTGTTGTAGCAGCCAGAGATTTAATAATCTCTTGTCTTAATGACAAGGACTCAGCCAAATTTTAGAAGAAGGAAGGCTTTCCCTGAAGACCAAACAAGTGTTCCTTAGACTGTGGGAAGGGGAAATGAAGGGGAAGTGATGAGGGTACAGGGCTCAGTAGATTCCTAAACAGGGGCCCCTGCAGCCTGCTTCCTGCCAGAGCCAGCAAGACCCCAGAGAGGAGATGACTGGTCTAGGCAGGCACCTGACTGTGACCCCAAGGTAGTGGGAGAGCCCCCAGACCTGAAGAACCCCTGTGGACAGGATCAGGGGCACCCCTGTGACATCCTGCACAGATTGACCACTGTAGCTCTTCCCAATAAATCTCCACAGACTGCTTTTCCAACAAGGTGGGAGCAGCAGCTGAAGTATTGGCTGGCACTAAATATGGTTGTTTGTTTGCTTGGTTTTTTTTTGGGGGGGAGGGTTTGCTGAGCACATAGAATTGAATTCCCCAAAGGTACATATATATATGATGTAACTCCCCCATGCTACCCAGAAAGGGGCAGAAAATATGCTCATACCTACAGCTTTTGGGCACTAAAGGCAGGACAATTTGGTAAATCCTATCACCAGCTTTAAAGCAGGCAAACTGTTAGACCCTGTACCTCTACTTCTATAAATCTATCTTAAATAATCCATCTGTACCAAATACTAACTCAAAGATTTAGGAACAAGAATGTTCAGTGGAGCATTGTTTATAATAGAAAAATATAGTAGGAAGCTCCCAAACTGTCCAGTCGCTGGGTTGGATCAATCATGCGAAGTTGAAAGCTCTCTCAACTGACCTAATTGGACTGACCCTCTTTCCCTCCATAAAATCCACTGACTGAGGCTGTGGTCTCTCCAGAGGGCCAGTGGGCTCTGCAGATGAGTGCACTTAATACTCCTGCTCCCACAGCTGAGGTGTGTGTTTACTAACAGCCTGTGGGATTGTCCAAAGTGGTTTATGGCAGTTGTACTTGTTATTTGCATTCCAGTATATACTTAAATATTATGCAGACTGATGCAATATGGGTGCAGAGAGAAAGACTTCATCTCTATGAAAACTACTGAAACAGAGCAGGACCCTATGGGGGCCTTCCCAGGACAGAACCCCTCCATGCCCACTGCCTGCCTTTCGTCTGTAGAGAAACTTTAGCCAAAGAATAAATTTAATTAGAGAAGTGAGAAAATGCAAAAGCCAAGGAAAACAAACAAGACCAAATAATAATAGTCATTAAATAAAGTCAAGAACTTTTAGTTCCTCCTCAAGGACTATAGATAATATTCTGAGCCGTATCCTTTGAGCTGTTTTATAGATACTGAGGCCCCCACCAGGTGGAAGAAGTTACCTACATGATGACCAGACTGTAGCCATGACATAAGCTGCCACAATTCCAAGAACTGGCCTCAAAGAAATGGGAACAAACTAACCCCGGGACTAAAGACTAACTGTACTTAAACTAATCAAGATGATGCTGATGAGACCACTGCATGACCAATTTCAAGATGACGGTCAGAGCTGACTGCGCTGTTCTGCATGTAGCCTCCTCCCTCACCTTATACACCCCTGAATCTCCCTTAAAAAGCTCTTGCTCACTGATCAGCAGTGGGGCGTTGTCCTTTGACCATGAGTCCACCCTCTCCCCTGGCTGCCAGCCACCAGAATAAAGCACACTTTCCTTTCCACCGACCTTGCCCCTCAAGTATTGGCTTTTAAGCCGTGAGCAGCTGGACCTGAGTTTCGGTAACACTACCTTGAAAGCCTTGGAAAGGCTTCATAAATCATAGTTCCATAGCTGTGGAATGAGATGTGGCTGAGAATACTATACATGAGTGAGAAAGATTATGAGAATTTTGCCTCAGGATTGCTTGGCTGTGTCTTTTAAGTTCTTTCCTCCCTTTAAAGACACAGAAATTAGAGGTATAGATGACATTATGGGTACGGTCTAGGTTGAACTAGCCAGCATAGTCTTAAAGAAAAGCCCTGGGCTCAGTGCAAAAGACTGGCGAATGAATACACATCCTTATGTTTTGGTTTGAACTAAAATGTATAAGGTTATATGTGTAAAATTTTCTAGGATTCCACAATCCCATCAGCTTTTTCTACGGGTTAAGCCACTGCTGAGGCCTTGGATGAGAGGGACACAGCCACACATTCATAGAACAGAATATTCTTTGGTCGTTAAAAAGGAAATTGCAGAAGAATGTTTTTCATATGAAGGTGTCCTTCACAGTAAATTGTTAAATGAAAGATTCAGCTTAAAAATATCCATAGTACACTGCCATTTGTATAAAAAATACATGTGTATTAAAATTTAAAAATACCTTTTAAAAAATGAGTGGTGGGAATATAAGTGACTTTTCTCCTTTGTATTTTTAATATGTGCTTGTATGTCTACAATAAATACTTTGTGGGAAAAAATTACAATAAAAGTACATTTTGGTTTAGAGAAAATGCACATCTACACCCAGGTCCCAAGAGAGAGAAAGGAGAGTGTGGGAAGGATGTTGATCGAGGGGATGGTACTGCATGAGGAGCCCGGGAGATGGGGTGGGTGCCCTGCGCCAGTGGCCTTCTCTCCACCCCCTGGCACTGAAGGTATTCAATAAGGGCTTGCTGATTGATTCATTTTCCACTGAATTTGCTCACGGACTCGGGGTTGGCTAGGCGCAGCTAGGCAGTGATCACTCGGGTATCTCATGCAGTGACAGTCAGATGGCCATGGGGCTGGGGTCATCTCAAGGGCCACTTCACTGAGAGCCTGGCACCTGGGCTAGGAGCTGGAAGCCGGGGCTCCTTGGGCAGCCCCTCCTCTTCTCCTCTTCCTCCTCCTTCTCCCCTAGTCCCCTCCATGTAGGGGTACCTGGACTCAGCTGGCACCTGAAGCCTCCCCGAGTGAGTGCCCCATGACAGCTGCGTAGAAGCTGTTTGGCCTTTTATAACCACCCTCTGAAGTGATCGTTTCATTGTACTCATAGATGCAGTCACAAAGGCCCACCCTGGTTCAGAACAAGGGGACATAGACCCCATCCCTTGATGGGAAGAATGTCGAAGAATTTTCGGCCATGTTTCAAACCCAGCGACTCCCGGTGTCTGCCACACCCCTGGTCTGTACAATGGGGGGAACCAGCCCAGACATTGATCCTCTGCACTCAATTCATCTCACTTTTCTCTCCTCCTCTCAGCCCCCTTCCCCAACTTGCAATTCTGTTTCCATCCTGACTAAACTCAGCTCCTCTTCTAGATTTAATTCCTGCTGCAGGTTCCCTGGGGACCTCTGCTTCCTTTCCTCCCCCCAAATTCCCCCAACTCAGAGCCAGGTTAGATGCATTGCTCTGTGGTTCTGGACCCCTTGCACATATCTCCAGTGCAATGCCAGCCAGCAAACACCATCACCACATTTGCCCTCTTACCATCTCCCCTCATGGAGCAGCACTACGGTATAGCCAGCCCTCAGATCCCACAGGCCCAGCTCTGTCAGACTGGCTCCCTCCAAGCTGTGGGATCTTGAACAAGTCATTTATCCTTAGTTTTCTCATTTGAAAAAATAGGAATGATAATTTCACCTATCTCATAGGACTCTGGTGAAGTTTCGCAGAAATGATGGATGTCAAGTCTTCTTATATGTGCTCAGTAAATATCTGCTACTTCCAGCTGTCATTATTATTATGAATAATTGCCCCTGAATGTAGGGACCATGTTTGGTGTAAGTCAGTCTTCCCTGGAGCCCTGCCTATCCCCTGGCACACAGAAAAGACTCTGTACATCCTTGTTCTTCCTTTTCTAGTTTTTTGTTGTTGTTGTTGGTTCTCTTTGGAGATTTTTGGCAGACTCTTGACCTTTGCCCATACTTGGCCTGACCCATGGTTCAGAACAGTCACATTAGCCCTTTACAGAATTGCCTTCACAGTCCAAGTTACAGCATTGCAAATTTCAAGGATGTCCTACTGGTTCCTAATACAGATTTAAAATATTTAAAACCCTGCATTTCTATTTAAGCCTAGACCTTTCTGGCCCCTGTCTGAGGTGTCTTCTCCAAGTATACAATTCTAGTGGGAAAGGTACTATTTTCCCAAAGGTTCCAACCTACCGTCCACACAAGGACTGAACTGTAGGCAGGGGTCCTTCAATAGAAGGACCCTGGAAGGAAGGGGGCTGGTTGCTCAGAGTTTGTCAATATACTCACGAGGACCAGCTACATAATTTGTGGGACCAGTGCAAAATGAAAATACATGCCCCTTGTTCAAAAACAGTTAATAATTTCAAGACGGCATCAGCAAAGCATTAAGCCAAGCCTGGGGACCTTCTGAAAACCTATGCAACTATACAGGTCATATGCTCATGAAGTTGGCCTTGATATTCACCTGAAACGAGCAGAAGAGAAAAAAATGCAGTCATTGAAGATAAAATGCAATTTAATGAAAGATGAGGCTCAGCAATTAAATTTGCTTTCACTCCAGGGGTGCCCCCTTCCTCTGGCTCCCATCCCATGCCTCCCACCTCTCCCTCCCTGCCCAGGTTCCAACCGCAGTGGCCTCCTTGGTGCACCTGGAACATGCTTGTTCTTTCTTGGTTCTTCCTGTCCCTTCTGTCAGGACCACCTTCCCAGATTCTTCACACAGCTGGCTCCTTCTCCTCTTCAACTATCAACTTATATCACCCCCACGGCCTGCTACAGGCACCCTGTGATTATTCTCTACCCTAGAATCTCCTTTATTTCCTTCAAAACCCTTATGGCCATCTGTATTTTTCAGTTTATGATCCATCGCTCCCACTGGAGTGTGGTCCCCTAAATGCAGGAAATCTTGTTGACCTTGCTCACTGCTGATTCTCAAGTAATCAGAACAAAGCCTGGCATGGGTAGGGGGAAGGGATAAATTAGAAATACAGAATTAACAGATACACACTACCATATATAAAATAGACAAACAACAACAATTAACTGTATAGCACAGGGAACTATATTCAATATCTTGTAATAACCTGTAATGGAAAAGAATCGAAAAAAAAGTGTGTGTATATATATACTTTGTAAGAATTTGTCCATTTCTTCCAGGTTGTCCATTTTATTGGCATAGAGTTGCTTGTCGTAGTCTCTTAGGATGCTTTGTATTTCTGCGGTGTCTGTTGTAACTTCTCCTTTTTCATTTCTAATTTTATTGATTTGAGTCCTCTCCCTCTTTTTCTTGATGAGTCTGGCTAATGGTTTATCAATTTTGTTTATCTTCTCAAAGAACCAGCTTTTAGTTTTATTGATCTTTGCTATTGTTTTCTTTGTATGGGTCTTGTTTTGTATTCATTCAGCAAGCCAGTGTCCTTTGGTTGGAGCATTTAATCCATTCTCGTTTAAGGTAATTATTGATATGTATGTTCCTATTACCATTTTCTTAATTTGGGGGGGTTTGTTTTTGTAGGTCCTTTTCTTCTTTTGTGTTTCCTGCCTAGAGAAGTTCCTTTAGCATTTGTTGTAGAGCTGGTTTGGTGGTGCTGAATTCTCTTAGCTTTTGCTTGTCTGTAAAGCTTTTGATTTCTCTATCAAATCTGAATGAGATCCTTGCTAGATAGAGTAACCTTGGTTTTAGGTTCTTCCCTTTCATTGTTTTAAGTATATCATGCCACTCCCTTCTGGCTTGTAGAGTTTCTGCTGAGAAATCAGCTGTTAACTTATGGGAGTTCCCTTGTATGTTATTTGTCATTTTTCCCTTGCTGCTTTCAATAATTTTTCTTTGTCTTTAATTTTTGCCAATTATGATTACTATGTGTCTCCTTGGGTTTCTCCTGTATGGGACTCTCTACGCTTCCTGGACTTGGGTGGCTATTTCCTTTCCCATGTTAGGGAAATTTTCGACTATAATGTCTTCAAATATTTCCTCGGGTCCTTTCTCTCTCTCTTCTCCTTCTGGGACCCCTATAATGCAAATGTTGTTGCATTTAATGTTATCCCAGAGGTCTCTTAGGCTGTCTTCATTTCTTTTCGTTGTTTATTCTGTTCCACAGCAGTGAATTCCACCATTCTGTCTTCCAGGTCACTTATCCATTCTTCTGCCTCAGTTATTCTGCTATTGATTCCTTCTAGTGTATTTTTCATTTCAGTTATTGTATTGTTCATCTCTGTTTGTTTGTTCTTTAATTCTTCTAGATTTTTGTTAAACATTTCTTGCATCTTCTCTATCTTTGCTTCTATTCTTTTTCCAAGGTCCTGGATCATCTTCACTGTCATTATTCTGAGTTCTTTTTCTGGAAGATTGCCTATCTCCATTTCATTTAGTTGTTTTTCTGGGGTTTTATCTTGTTCCTTTATCTGGTACATAGCCCTCTGCCTTTTCATCTTGTCTGTCTTTCTGTGAATGTGGTTATTGTTCCACAGGCTGCAGGATTGTAGTTCTTCTTGCTTCTGCTGTCTGCCCTCTGCCCCCATATAACTTCTGAAACTTGCACGCTGTGCTAGTCTCAAAGCTCCTGCCCCTGTTCCTCAGGCTGGGTCCCCATGGGAGGCGGGGCTGCATCTAACTCAAAATATTTGAAACCAGTGGTACTCAACACTGACTGTCCATTCAAATCAATCAAAGAACTTTTAAAAAGACATCTTGCCTGGCATAAAAACAAGATTGAGAACCAATGACTAAAACAATAAAGGGATTTATTAGCTCATATAATATGAGGTCTGGAGGAAAGGCTAGGGATGGTTTATTTAACGATTTCAACAAGGCTCATCAGGGAGCTGGGAAGATTCTGTCTTTCTGTTCTGCTGAGGAGGGCATCCTAGGCATAATGATTTGTTTCTTCATCTTTGTCTTCTCATGGTCACAAATTATATGCAGCAGCTCCAAGCTGCTCCTCACACAACAATATCTAAAGATGAGAGAGAATGACTCTTTGAGCCTTTTTTAGTATCAAGTTTATCTCGTATTTTAGTGACTGCAACTGGGTCACATACTTGTCCTTAAACTAAGTACTGGTAGGGCTTCCCTCGTGGCACAGTGGTTGTGAGTCCGCCTGCTGAAGCAGGGGACACAGGTTCGTGCCCTGGTCTGGGAAGATCCCACATGTTGCGGAGTGGCTAGGCCCGTGAGCCATGGCCTCTGAGCCTGTGCTCCGCAACGGGAGAGGCCACAACAGTGAGAGGCCCACGTACCACAAAACAAAACAAAACAAAATGAAAAACTAAGTACTGGTAAAAGAGATGGAATTATATGCCTGGCCTAATCTAACCAAGACCCATCCTCTGCATCTGCAGAGGGGCTTAAAATACAAAGCATGGAAGGAAGAGGGCCATGTCTCTTGGGTAGGCAGCCAACAGTGTCTGACACCATTTACCCAGCATCTTCATGAGCCGCTTCTCTGGCCTGTCAATTCTACATAAAGCCTTTAAGTAATTCTAGACCCTGAGTTACACACAGAATATAATTCTCATGGAATTTTTCATGGAATTATGGAATTTATAGGGTAAGGCCTCAATGCAAAGTCTAAATGCTAATGAAATCTGGGTTTTCGCAAACTTCACATACTTCCAAAGCAACTGGAGAATATTGCTGAAGCAGGAAGCTTTGAGGAGTTTCAGATCACTAAAAGAATTCTCCTTGAGCAATAATACAGAAAATGGGCTTTAAACAGTGGCCAAGTGTAAGCACCAACCTAATTCTTGGGCTCAAAGTTTTTTATGTGACTCAGGTGCAGTCGGTTTCTGGAATCATCTCCTGGCAATATATTGTGGCATTATTTCCTGGCACATCATAGAGAAAGCCTTCTTTCTATGAAAATTGTTTTCATAAATATGACCCATCTCTGCAGAGGCAGGCCACTTGGAAGGTTTATTGATTTATACATGCTCTTCAGAGATGTGATGAGGTTATTCAAGAAGATGATAGGAAAGACAGAGCCCCATACTTCTAAAAATGCTACGTGTAGGCAAGTGCTGAGTGAAATTGCATTAAAGCTCCCAATATTTGCAGCTTCTTCCTTCACATTGCCCTTGGGCGGAGATAAGGACTTCCACAGCAATTGCTATCACTACCTTGTTGACCTACACTTGAAAAGAAAACAATTTTCTTCCAAAATAAAACACCATCTGATTTAGTAGAAACAATGACCAGTTTACCACTAGGGAAATATTTTTATTTCAGAGGTTGGCCACTGTGTAATTTCATTAAAATCCTTAGAGATGTGTTATAATGATATTAAGTCCAGGAAAAATAAGTGATTAAAGGGTGGAATGGGCAGATATTTAGCGACCAGTCAACTTGGATGCAGAATGACACCAAAGGAATAAGTTACCAAATTCCATCCAGTGACTCAGAGCCCTTAAGGATAGCCAGAGTGAGTACCACTTCCATCCTCTGACTTTTATTTGCCATCTCACATGCTAATAGATAAAATTAGCAGCCATTTAAAATTAAGAATTAGGAAAGTAATGAATTTCTTCCACAGACAACATAGTAGATCAAGGGTCTTGCTCGACGGTTGGTTCTTGATCACTTAACCACTTAACCACTCAGTTTTCGAGAGAGTAAAACAGAACAATGACAAGGAGAATAACTTATTACCATGGGGGTGAGAGATACATCGATGTTTTATGTTTTAATTAATGATCTTTATTAAGTGCCTATTACATGCTGTATACTGTGCTAGCTCTTCTGGATACTATGGTAAACCAGTTAAGACATGGTCCCTCCTCTCATAAGGGTTATGATATAGTGAGGAAGATAAGCATTAATCAAACACACAATTAAATGTAAAGTTCTAAACATAATAAGGCCTCTTCTTAGGAAGAGGAAGACAGTGCAAGGAAAAAAAAAATCGTATGAGAATTAAACTTATCTGAGGAGATCAGGAAGGTTCCCTGAGGAAGAGACATTGAGCTGAGATCTGAAGGAAGAGAAAGACTTAATTAGGTAGAAAGGTAGAGGGAGAATGCTCTGGCAGAGGTAGAAGAGGACACACACACAAAAGCTAAAAAGATAGATGATGCTTGCAGTAGTTAAAGTTGATGCTAAGTAGCTATGACAAAAGACCCCCAAAACACAACTCACATGAGAGCAATTCATTTATTTCTTTCTGTAATAACCACCTAGGATGAATGGAGCTCTGCTCCATTAGGTCATTCAGAGACTCAGGTTCCTTCCGTCTTGTTGCTCAGCCATCCCCCTAGAAACACAGGGTGTTCTCCTTATCTACATAATCAAAGATGATTCACCACAAAAACCATATCAGCATTTCAGCCCAAATCAAAAGAAGAAAAAGAAGTCACTAGCAATCACCACTGGAGAGGACTTAATCCTAGAGCCAGATGCAGCTGCAAGGGAGGCTGGGAAATGTGGCAACCAGCAAGATGGCCATGCACTCTAACAAAACTTATCTGGGAGTGAGAACAAGGTCTTCGCTAAAGGGGAGAGGGAAAGAATGGGTATCAGGATACAATAGCCTCTTCCACAAAGCAAAAGCACTCCCAGCATACAATGCTATTTTCATTGAACTGGCAAATATAGGTGAATATCAGCTGTTGCCTTGGTTCAGTTGAAATGACTACAGCATGAAGATCATTTCTTAATTTTATAAGCTTCCTAGAAGTGTCTTTGTTGCAACTCCCCATCTTTGCAGATCATGAATGAAGCACGGAGGAAGGAGCTCCCAACACTTTTTACCATCTATGAAGTGTATACTACGTCAAGCACTGTTATGTGCTTTGCATACATTATCTCATTTGAACCTTATAGCAATCCATTTTATAGATGAGGAAACTGAGGTAGAGAGAAATTAAGATCACATTAGGTCACATAACAGGCATATGATGGATTAGAACACAGATCTGATTCTAAATTCCACGCTTTGAACAGGTACACTGTACAACTGCTCCTAGAAAATATGACTCTGATGAAGGAATTTAAGAACTAATGCATAGTCTATATCCAAAAGAAACTAAACCACTATACTGAAAAGATATCTACACCCCCATGTTCATTGCAGCATTATATACAATAGCCAAAGCATGGAAACAACCTAAGTGTCCATCAATGGATGAATGAATAAAGAAAATGTGGCATATATATAATGAAATATTACTTGGCCATAAAAGGAAAGAAAGAAATCCTGCTATTTTCAACAACATAGATGGGCCTTGAGGGCATTATGATAAGTGAATTAGTCAGACAGAGAAATACAAATACTCTATGATATCACTTATATGTGGAATCTAAAAATAATTAAACTCATAGAAATAGAGAACAGGTTGGTGGTTGCCAAGGGCAAGGCAGTGGGGGTGGGGTGGTAGAGTTGGGTAAAGGTGTTCAAAAGGTAAAACTTTCAGTTATAAGATTAAGTTCTGAAGATGTAATGTACAGCATTATAAGTATAGTTAACAATACTGTATTGTATATTTGAAAGTTGTTAAGAGAGTAGATCTGAAGTTCCCATCGCAAGGAAAAAAATTGTAACTATGCGTGGGATGGCTGTTAACTAAACTTATTGTGGTAATCATTTTGCAGTATATACATATATCAAATCATTATGTTATACACCTTAAACTATTACCATGTTGTATGTCAATTACCTCTCGATAAAACTGATGGGGGAGGGGAAAAACAAATTGAGGTATGACTTGGCAAAGAACAAGGAAAATAAAAAGAAATAATACAGATGTAACTGGTTAAATTCTTTCTATTTTATGTCCTTAGGAATATTCTGGTTTAAACATCTGACTTTTTGTTTCTTTACCCTTAAATGCTGGCTTATACCAGGTACTGGACATTGAATACTGATTTTTCAAGAAGTGAAACTCTCAGAACTGATTGCTTCTAATTCACTGAAAGAAAGAAATTTAACCTTTTTTTTTTTAGCCATTCAAAACTTCTCAACTTCACTTCTTCAACAAACATTTACTGATCATCTATTTTAGGCACAGTGTTAAGCACAGGCTACGAAGATTAACCTGGCCCAGACCCTGCCCTCAATATGCTCTCAGCCTTATGGAGGCAAACACACCAGCACTTGCTGTCATTAGCAGTACTGCCACGATACAGTAGTCAAGGACACTAAAGACTGTGTGAGAAGCAGGATAGGCGCTAAGGACAGGAAAGGCTTCACAGGCAAGATGTTATTGGAGGAGTCTTGAAAGCTGAGAAAGACTTAAATAATAGAGAAAGACAAGGAAGGCCTATCAGGCAGATGGAAGAGCATTTAGCAAAGGCACAGAGGTGTGACACGTATGGACACCTGCTTTACAACAAAAGCCCTATGGAAATTCAGTAGAGAACTGATGGTCTTTTTTTTTTTTTTTTTTTTTTTTGCTGTACGCGGGCCTCTCACTGTTGTGGCCTCTCCTGTTGCGGAGCACAGGCTCCGGACACGCAGGCTCAGCGGCCACGGCTCACGGGCCCAGCCGCTCCGCGGCATGTGGGATCTTCCCAGACCGGGGCACGAACCCGTGTCCCCTGCATCGGCAGGCGGACCCTCAACCACTGCGCCACCAGGGAAGCCCTAACATTCTATAACATCTCTTTTTTTTTTTTTATTTTCTATTTTATTTAATTAATTTATTTATTTATTTTGCGGTACGCGGGCCTCCCGCTGCCGTGGCCTCTCCCGCCGCGGAGCACAGGCTCCGGACGAGCAGGCCCAGCAGGCATGGCTCACGGGCCCAGCCGCTCCGAGGCACGTGGGATCCTCCCAGACCGGGGCACGAACCCGCGTCCCCTGCATCGGCAGGTGGGCTCTCAACCACTGCGCCACCAGGGAAGCCCCCTTGATGGTCTTTTTGATCATTGATGCTGAGTCATGGGATATTCATATGGGAAAAAAAAGAACTTCAATCTCTACCTCCCACTGTACACAAAAATTAATTTATGATTGATCATAGAACTAAATGGGAAAGTTAAAACAATAAAGTATGTAGGAAAATATCTTCATGACCTTGGGGTAAGCAAAGATTCCTTAAACAAAACACAAAAAACCCCACTAACTTTTAAAAATTTGATAAATTGAATTAAATTAAAATGTGACACTTTGGGGCTTCCCTGGTGGCTCAGTGGTTGAGAGTTCACCTGCCGATGCAGGGGACACGGGTTCGTGCCCCGGTCCGGGAGGATCCCACATGCCGCGGAGCAGCTAGGCCTGTGAGCCATGGCCACTGAGCCTGAGCATCCGGAGCAACGGGAGAGGCCACAATGGTGAGAGGCCCGCGTACAGCCAAAAAAAAAAAAAAAAAAAAGTAACACTTTGGCAAAAACAAAACTTTGAAAGAGTGAAAAGGCAAGCCACATGCTGGAAGATACATACTGTATCCCGCAAAGAGCTTGCATCCAGACTGTAGTATGAACTCCTAAAAAATCAATAAGAAATAGACATAATGGGCAAAAGAACTGAACAGGCACTTTACAAAGAAGAATATAAAAATGGCCAATAAAATGTGGAAAGGTGTTTAACATCATTACTCATCATAGAGGTACAAGTTAAAATCACAGAGAGACACCACTACCACAAGGAGATACCATTATACTTTTAAGTGGTTAACATTTAAGATTAGTAACATCAAATGTGGGCTGCAAAGTAGAATAACTGGAACTTTCTTTTGTTCTTGGTGGGAGTGTAAATTGGAGCAACCAGTTTGAAAAAGTTTGGACAGTAACTACTATACCTAAACATACGTACATTCTATGACCCAGCAGTTCCACTCCTAGATCCATACCCAACAGAAACAAGTGCTCATGTCCACCAAAAGATTTGTACAATAACATTCATAGCAGCATTGTTCGTGGTAACCAACAACTGGAAACAACCCAAATGTCAATCAACAGAAGAACAAATAAATAAATTGTGGTGCAGTCATATAACGGAATACTACTCAGCAATGAAAAATAATAAACTACTGACACCAGCATACCATATTGAAAGAAAGAATTAAGACACAAAACAACACATGCTGTATGGTTGTATTTATATCAAGGTCTAAAACAAGCAAAACCAATCTATGGTGATAGAGGTCAGAATAGCAGTTATCTTTAAGGGGTACTAACTGCCAAGGGACTAAAGGGAGCCTTCAGAAATGATACAAAAGGCCTATATCTCAATCTGGATGGATACGCATGTATGCATATATGTTTGTTAACATGTATCAAGCTGTACAATTAATATCTGTGCACTTCACTTGAAGGGACACCTCAATTTTAAAAGCATTTTTTAAGTCCAGAGGTGTGAAACCACCTGACAAGTTTGGGGATTATAAGTGCTCTGGACTTATTAGAATGTGTGGTGCTGAGGACAGTATGGGAGGAGATTCATTCATTTAACGAGTGCCAGGTGTGGTGCCTACTATGGGGCACTAGCAGTCTGGACTCAAGGGCTACTGCTCTCATGGACACTGCATTTTCGTGCAGGAGACAGCAATAAGAAAAATAACCAACAAATATGGGATTTCAGGTGTAATGAAAAAAAAAAACACGAAATCAAGGTAAAAAGATAAGCGTGACAAGAGTTGCTATTTTCATGAAGAGAGGTCCAGGAAGTTCTCTCTGACATTTGGCCCATAACCTGCAGGAGCTGAAAGAGGGAGCCATGTGGATATCCGGGGAAGAGTACTCCTGGTCAAGGGAATAAGAAGTGCAAAGGCCTTGAGGTGGGCTATGGAACAGTGCAGAAGCCAGAATGGCTGGTAGAATGAGAGAGAGAGAAACGGTAAGGGATGACATTAGAGAAACATCAAGGGGCTAATCACAAAGACTCTCCAGGACCAACCAAGGTAAGGGCCTGGGATTTCAGCCTGCATACACTGGGATGCCATGGGGGAACAAGGGGGTTCAGAGTCTGAGCAGGGGAGTGACATGACCCAATTTAGGCTCTCTGAAGCACGTGGAAGCAGGAAGACATGTTGGTACATGATGGGAAAAGTCAGCAGGGGTATGGTCATTAAAAACCTTATAGCCAGGACGTGACTCGCTTAGATTCATATTTTAGAAAGATCCCTCTGGTGGCCGTGGAGAATGACCCTGAAGTGGAGAGTGGGTAGGGAGGAGACTGTTGGCAAGGAACCAGGTGAGTGGCTATTAGAAGACCCAAATCTTCCCCAGGATCAACATTCTAAGCATCTATAAATAGCTTGTTCTAGACAGATGGGAGTGCCGACGAGTTGGGAGTTCTGGTTAACAGGATGCCCGATGCCAGAGCTTTCTCGACAGAATCCGCACAGCAAAATGACAGCATGCTTCTCAGCCCTTCCTCACAGTGCTTTACACGGAGGCAAAATGAACAGCTGCCCGCGACATGGACTTTTTTTCCCCCTTTTCTTCAAACAAAATAGCAACCGGAGCAAAGCACAGCAGAACCGGGAGGGTTTGGCTGCTCTTTTGGGTTTAGCCCAGTTTCCTAGCTCCTAGTCACTCCCATGTGCCCATGAGGAGGTAGTTTCTGGCACATGAATGAAGACCAGCTGTGAGCCAGGCAAGCGAAACAAGGGTCATTATCATAACATCTCATCTGAATTTCATTCGAGCGTGTCCAAACAACAGAGGAAAATTGAGAGATTAAATTCACTGAGAGTCAAATGCAGCTTTCTTAGTTTCAAAGCGATGTTGCAACTCATCGCTGAAAAAATCACAGAGGCCTGGGGGCAAACAGCCATTTGCAAATACCACCGTGTCAGAGAAGACCTCTTTTCGGGTTCAAGCTCAGGAATTTAGTGTAACATTCAAAGGAGTGTAGTACAAATTCTTTTTTGTGCTTTCTGAGGGGGGCTGGGGAATAGGTTTTAAACATTGAACAAGTATAAGCAAACCAGAATATTGCTTATTACACTCAAATGCTGTAGAAATAATACGAAAGGCACTCCCTTTCATCTGAAAAGCAGGGAGCAGTGGGGTGGTTATAAGAAAACAACAGGGAATTCGGAGTTGGGCAGATCTGGGTTCACATCCCAGCTCCACCATTTGTCAGCGGAACAATCTTTGGAAATTTATTAAACCTCTCTGAGCCAAGTTTCTTTCTGTAAAATGCTTATCTTTCAGGGTTGTTGAGAATACTAAACTAAAAAGTGCCCATAAAGCATTGGACACATAGTAGGTACTCAATAAAACAAGATATTTAAACAACACTTTACCATCTACATAATGCTTTCATATGTGTCATTGTATACACTCGATAATAACAAAACATATTGGAAACATCAAGTAAAACGGTCATTTTGAATATTCCTCCACCAGGCCTCCTACATGATGCTCCAAGGGCCCAGTGTCACAGGATCTTCTTCCATGTGAGACCTCATGCCAGCCCAGGAGGCATTCGCAGGAGTCTCCAGGTCCCCAAAGGCCTTCAAAGGAAATAATGAGGTCTCAGGAGCTATCGTTGGTATTTCAAGAAAAGGCCAACAAAGGCTTTGCCTTGTATAAATCTGCACAGACTATCTAAAAGGTCAAGTGTTATTGCTGTTGTCTGGAATTAAGACAGTCCAGGTGTTAACTCATGCTGAGCAGGACCTCAGATTCTTTGCCAGACACGTTCGTGTCTTTGATGATTAAAGATAGGCAACGTGAATTCTACATTTTTTTTCTCAGATTGTCTTAGTACATTCAGGTGACAGAACTAAATACCATAGACCGGGTGGCTTATGAATCACAGACAAGTATTTCTCACAGTTCTGGAGGCTGGGAAGTCCAAGGTCATGGTGCTCGCAGATCTCTGAGGCTGGTGAGAGCCCACTCCCTAGGCAGCTATCTTTTTTCTGTAATCTCACATGAGAAGGGACAAGCAATCTCTCTGGGGCTCTTTTATAAGGGCGTTAATTCCATTCATGAAGGCAGAGCCTTCATGACCTCATCACCTCCCAAAGGCCCCACCTTCTCATACCATCACCTTAGGGGATAGGATTTCATCATATGAATTTTGGGGGATATAAACATTCTGGCCACAGCACAGATGAAATTTTTCTTATGCAAGCCAGAGGTCAGCTGGGGCCTCCCTGCTCCTCTGAGATCTGGGGAAAACTGGCTCAAGTCTCTCAGTTCCATAGTGTGAGAAAGTCCAAGGCCATTGCTGAGGTGTCTGCAGATCTCTGGGGCTTTGGTTCCCGTGATGACCTCACTCTCTGTCTCCCATGCTGCCTCCTCTTTCACTCCATTTCAATCTGGGACTAAATCGCCATTTACACACACATACACTGTCCACTCACAACATGCGTGGATTACGTGAGTTTAGTTGACCTCACTAAGATTTGGGGGTCACAATGATGGGGGTCATGGGCAAGGACCCCTCCTCCTGCTGACTTCACACTAAAACCCCCATTCTTTTCTGTCTCCCTCTTGCCTCCATTCCTTTCTCATTTCTCAGCTAGTCTCAGCCAAGAAGTCTAGCCACATCCTTTGTAGCTAGAGCATAGCTTCTTTCTCCCTCCAAATATGGCTCTCTTCCTCCAATGAATGGCAAGAAATAAAAAGTTTTCCCACTTAATTAAGCTTAATATAAATTTCTTTGAGGAAAATTATCAAGAAAAGGGGTCTTTGCAATCAAAAAATAGGCAGAAGTCCTAAATAGACATTTCTCCAAAGAAGACATACAGATGGCCAAGAAGCACATGAAAAGCTGCTCGACATCACTAGTTATTAGAAAATCAAAACTACAGTGAGAAGTCACTGCACACCAGTCAGAATTGCCATTATCAAAAATCTACAAATGATAAATGCTGAAGAGGGTGTGGAGAAAAGGGAACCCTCCTACACTGTTGGTGGGAATGTAAATTGGTGCAGCCACTATGGAGTTTCCTTAAAAAACTAAAAATAGAGTTACCATATGATCCAGCTATCCCACTACTGGGCATATACCCAGAGAAAATCATAATTCAAAAAGAGTCATGTACCAAAATGTTCATAGAAGCACTATTCACAATAGCCAAGACATGGAAGCAACCTAAATGTCCACCAACAGATGAATGGATAAAGAAGATGTGATACCTATATACAATGGAATATTACTCAGCCATAAAAAAAGAATGAAATAATGCCATTTGCAGCAACATGAATGGACCTAGAGATTATCATACTAAGTGAAGTAAGTCAGACAAAGATCATATGATATCACTTATTTGTGGAATCTAAAAAAATGACACAAATGAACTTATTTACCAAACAGAAATAGGCTCACAGACATAGAAAACAATCTTATGATTACCAAAGGGGAATGGGGGGGAAGGATAAATTAGGGGTTCAGGATTAAGAGATTCACACTACTATATGTAAAGTAAATAACTCACAAGGACCTACCGTATAGCACAGGGAACTATATTCAATATCATGTAATAACCTAAATGGAAAAGAATCTGAAAAAGAATATATTTTATATATATAACTGAACCACTTTGCTATACACCTGAAACTAACACAACATTGTAAATCGATTATACTTCAATAAAGAAAAAAGAAAGAAAAGAAAAGGGGTCTTTGCAAACAGAAATATAGGAATTGTTAATCTAGGGCAGTGGTTCTCAAAGTGTGGTCCCTAGACTAGGAGCAAGGGCATCACCTGGGAACTTGTTAGAAATGCAAATTCTTGGCCCCACCCCAGATCCTTGGAAGCAGAAACTCTGGGGAGAAGATCCGGCACTTTTCATTTTAACAAGGCCTCCAGGTAATTCTGATGTGTACTAAAGTTTGAGAAGCATTAATCTAGAAGGAGGACTTTGGGTGTAACAAGGTGGGGATTCCAAACCCAATGCCCATAGAGGCGGTAATAGAAAGGGTAGTAGGCAGAAGGGAATGTGGTGGAGTTGGGAGTGAACTGTGGCTGATTTTTACCACGTGAAAAGGGAGATCCGGGATGGTCAGTTTTTCTAAATTTGTAAGAGAAGACAGAAATCTGAATTTTTATGTGCAATCTCCAGATGTTTAAATGTTAGCAACAAATTCATTTTGTCCTTCAAGTTTGATTCAAAGGCTTGCAGGTGCTGCCAACATCATCTCCCTGTTTGAATTAAGAATCACATGGGCTTCCCTGGTGGCGCAGTGGTTGAGAATCTGCCTGCTAATGCAGGGGACACAGGTTTGAGCTCTGGTCTGGGAGGATCCCACATGCCGCGGAGCAACTACGCCCGTGAGCCACAGCTACTGAGCCTGCGCGTCTGGAGCCTGTGCTCCGCAGCAAGAGAGGCCGCGATAGTGAGAGGCCCGCGCACCGTGATGAAGAGTGGCCCCCGCTTGCCACAACTAGAGAAAGCCCTCGCACAGAAACAAAGACCCAATACAGCAAAAATAAATTAATTAATTAATAAACTCCTACCTCCAACATCTCTAAAAAAAAAAAAAAAGCATCTCAGGTGCTCCTGGGTCTGCTACTTTCAGCACAATTAGAAACAGAGACTCTCATTTAACATGGATTTTGTGCCAAACATTAAACATGGGTTTTTACATTAATACAGGGCTGTGGAGTAAAGAGCATATGAAATGGCAGTGAAATGGCAGTTGAACTAATGTAACATAGGGTTTCTGGGCAGCCTTTTTATTTCTGTCCTTATGTTCTCAGAAAGTCACCAGGGAATCCGTTTGTTCCCCATATCATGTTTAAAGCCAGGCTTATAGAATATATGCAGTGCTCAGCCATTGCCATGGCAACCTATCTTCTCCTAATTCCTTTTCTTTTCTAAAAATAAAGTGCCCTTTCTCAAAGTACCTATTACCAATTTTTATTTAAATTTCACTTTTTGCAGAGGTTCTGTCTCCCTTTGACCTGAAAGCTATTTTTGTTTTGCTCAAGAAGAGATGGTGATAACACACATTCTGGACGTGACTATCAGCTATCTCCAAGTATTACATTAGAAGACTAATGAGATCTACAGACACTGGCTGGGTTGGAGGGTGGTTTTAAAACAACCCCACTGATTTCATAGAGGGGGTCATGGTCGCATTCTTATAGTGCAGATACCACTTGGAACAGTGTTTCTCCAGTCCGTTATTATGTCTGCTGCTTCCAAAGAACAGTATTTCTACTACATAAAAGAATATTCAGACAAAGAGATGGGCTGAGGACCCAAAGCCCAAACATCTGATGAGGGATGGAGCCTTGGACACTCACTCCTTTGATCCATAACCAGAGAGTTCTCTCTCCTTGGTTCCTTGTCCTCGTTGCAGGCTTTCCTTTGCCTGCAGAGGGGTCTTGAGGGTCCACTTCTGAGCTATTAGAAGAGCTGCAGGGGAAGGAAATGTTGAACATCAGCCTAAATTCTGCAGCATTTGTACATCAAAGACCAGGCCTTGATCAAAACGCCCATGAAAAGTGATTGCTTGGAACTTCTGCACCGAAAGGGAAACACTCTCTAGACTGTCCTTTTTGGGGCCATTTGCCATGCTGAGATGCTACAGAGATGCTACAAAGTTTGGGTATTGTCATGAGATAAGATGAAAAAATCTGCCCAAGACAAAAAGACAAATGGCTGGGATTCCTGCCTTCTATGAGTCCACACCCAAACAAGACCACATTCATGTGTCCAAGCAAATGAGCGGAAGATTTCATAAAGTCACGGAGGCATCCGTGGCTCTCAGGAGGATGTGTGCTCGGAGTTTTCTCCACAGTTGGCGAGCCATCCGCACTCCTCCCTCTGCATCTGTACCATGGCCAGCCTGCTCCTTGACTCCAAGCCTCTCTGTCAAGTCTGTGATGGTGAAAAAGTTGTGTTTCACCCTGCCAAGCTAAGTAGCCAAGGCAGAAATGGGAAGTGTGACTCTGGCTCATTTACACCATAAACAGTTTGTGTTTGGGACACAATGGGTCTTATGAGAGTCTGAAAGCTTGCACATTACAGGTAATGCAGGGTTAGGTGAAAACATTACTTTCTTTCTCTTCCTCTTGCAATTTCAAGGGCTAGTCCTGTCCAACATTCTGTCCTACTGTAATGTTGTTCACTTGGATGATGGTCCTTTGGCACAGCTAATCTGGGGCCTGAGCTCTGTGGTGTCTTTGCTGAGAGAATGTCACCTCAGTAAATGTCACACCCGACTGTGTACCATGGCTTGGGGCCAGGCTGGACATGATGGGTCAGCCACTTGGGACTCAAAACAGATGACTGAGGATTGCTTCTCTGGACTAGACAGCAGCCAAGAAGTCCAGGGCAGCAACTGGGGTCCTGACCATATCTTCAGATGGACAAGTTGCTCACCGCAGAGGGCACTGAACTGTGGTAGAGGCACTGGGCAATCCAACCATGAGGAGGAGAAAGTCCAGGGCTGGGACCTTGCACTGTGGGAGGGTGGGGTCACCAGCACAGAAAGGAGGAATGCACCACGCTCTGACCGCTTCCCCCTGCGTCTCATAGCCTGATCCCTCAAGGTGCCATCACACACTCATCAGCCGCAGCTTGGCTTTCACAACACTTTCTCTAAGGTCTCATCATAGGCTTAATAATCTTCATGTTAATACTTGATCTTAAAAACACTTGTTGACCCAAAAGAATGCAAAGCGGGGCTCAGATATTTGTACATCTGTGTTCATAGCACCCTTATTCAAAATTGCCAACAGGTAAAGCAACCCAAGTATTCACCAACAGATGAAAGGAGAAACAAAATGGGATACATACATACAGCAGGAGATCATTCAGCCTTAAGAAGGAAGGAAATCCTGTCACATGCTACAAAACGGATGAGCCTTAAGGACATTGTGCTAAGTGAAATGAGCCAGTCATGAAAAGACAAACACAGTATGATTCCACTTATATGAAGTACTACGGTAGTCAAATTCACAGAGACAGAAAACACAATGGGCTTTCCAGGCGCTGGGGGAGGAAGAGAATGGGGAGCTATTGTTTAATGGGTACAGAGTTTCCATTTTTCAAGATAAAAGGAGTTCCGGAGATTGGTTACACAACAGTGTCAATATACCTAACACTGCTGAACTGGACGCTTAAAAGTGATTAAGATGGTAAATTTTATGTTATGTTTAGTTTACCACAATAAAAACAAACAAAAAGGAAAAAAGCACTTGTTGAGTAATTCCCCTTTTTTTCCTCAGTTCCTCCACTGACATGCACTGAAGCTCTGGTCCTGATCCCAGAACTGCTATTCATAAACCCAAAGACACTGTGAAGCTCACAAAACTTCCTGAGCCTAACTTTCTTCATGGGTACTTGGGAATAATAATAGTGACCCTGGAGGATCATGTGAGAAGAGTTTTGTGAAATAAAGCGTGAATAGCACTTAAGGGATAATGAGGATTATGAAGCCATTATACCCCACACACCACATCTATTAAGGATCAAACGTAGGGAATGAATGGATGGATGAAGAGTTGTGCCCTGGACAGCCATTGACCCACTGTGTTGAGACGGAACAGTGAGGTTAGTGACATTGGTCTTCAGGCTCCACCTGGGTACCCGGTTTGGGTATCTTCCTACCCCCCTAGACCCTCAGTGCTCTCATTCACCCCTTCCCAGAAACTTAGGCAATGTTTTACACTCAGATCTCAGTTCACAGATATCTTGCACAGGTATCTGCAGTTTCATAAGGAGCACTGGGGAAAACAGAGCGCTTACCCAAAAGAGTAAATGCCGATGATGGAAGTTCAGGCGCTAATGATAGTATAATGTGGAAGACGTGCTGGGGTAGGGGGCAGAAGAGAGGACTGTGACTTCTCAGCAACCTTTGAATCGCAGCACACAGGCAGATGCTAGGTCCACCACCATTCTGCCAATGGGGAAGTCAGCAAGGAAAAACAAGGTCCTTGTCCTTAAGTTGTGCCACCATTCTGGTGATAAGCATCATAGCTTAGGGTTAAGAGCAAGGACACGGGAACCCAACTAACTGGATTTGGATTCTGGTTCTGCCACTTAGCAGCTGTGTGGTCTTCCACTTATCGTTTAACCTCTCTGTGCTTCGGCTTCCTCAACTTTAAAATGAGGCACCTGCATGGCACAGGGAGATCAGCTCGGTGCTTTGTGACCACCTGGAGGGGTGGGATGGGGAGGGTGGGAGGGAGGGAGACGCAGGAGGGAGGAGATGTGGGAACATAGGTATACGTATGACTGATTCACTTTGTTATAAAGCAGAAACTAACACACCATTGTAAAGCAATTATACTCCAATAAAGATGTAAAAAAAAATTGAGGTAGAGTTGATTTACAATATTGTGTTAGTTTCAGGAGCAAAAAGTTTTCATTTTTGCTTAGGAAATTTTCAACTGGGTTTCCTGTCACTTATAATAAGAACAACATGAATAAAATCCTAACTGAAGCAGAAAAAAAAATGAGGTTGATGAAAACAGCACCCACCTCATAGGTCTGTCGTAAGGATTAAACGAGTCTTTACTCATAGAGTGAGTACTTAGAGAGCTCTTGGCACATAGAAAGTGCTCTATAAATATGTTAAATGAAGCCCAGAAAAATGTGTAACCCCCAGATCTATTCCCTGGCTTCTCCATTTGCTCTCCCTCCCCATTCCTCCTATCATCCGGATTCCCTGAGTAGAAAATGTACTCCCCACTCATGCCCTGACCACAAACAGATAAATCTTTCAGACTAGATTCCTGGCTGCTAATAAAGCTGGCTTTCAGACCTCATTTTCTAGTTAGTTGCCTAATTTAGAGACCTTGTCAATTTGCATTACATAGAAATAATGCAATAGGACTTCAAAGCTAGTTGGAACCTTGCCCTGCAGCCCATAGCTGTGAATCTTCCAAAGTGGATTGGAATAATCGTAAATTATCTGAGAGCATGAAACTTCTCCTTTGCCGATTCTCTTATGACCACCGGGCTAGGACACTTTTGGGGGTAACTGTATAGAAATAAATGCCAAAAGTGTGCTATTTTCTAACTACAGATGGATGGTGAGTTGAAATTAAATGTTTTCATCATAATGATTTGGGTTATCCTGTTGTCATTGCTGCTCTGGTTCATTTTTTTCTCCTACTTCTTTTCTTATTTTTTTAATCTAATAAACCTGTTTGAGTTTTAGATAAAATAGTGAGGATGCACAAGTGCAACCTGCACCCAAATTTAAAAATATATATATTACAAGCCCCTTAAAGCCTCATCATGACCCCTTCTAGTCGCTACTCCCCCACTTTATTTCTAAGGGCACAGAAGAGTTTGGACTGTTTTGATACTTTACATGATTGCAATCTTACAGAATGTATGGTCCTGTATCTTTTTTCACTCCACATTGGGTTTGCAAGATTCGGCCACTTGATTGTTACGTGTAGTTGTGGTTTGTTCACTCGCACTGCTGCATAGTGTTCCGCAGCATGATTATACCACCATTTATTCATGCATCCTAGTGCATGGACATCTGTGGAGTTTCCAGTTTGGGGCTGTTTTGAATAGGGCTGCTAGGAACCTTCTGATACATGTCTTTTGGTGAATGTGTATAATCTATCTTGTGGGTACGGTTGTTTTAGCTCCCCCTTTTTCTAACAAGCCTCCCTCCCTTTGTCACAGTGAGGCAGGGTAGCCCAGAGTGGGTGGAGGGTAGGAGGAAGAAGGAAAGGGGGACCCTGATTGCCTGACTTCTAGCCTCCACCTCCCTTCTTCCCCACCCCATCCCTCATACTTGGGGTTCTGTCCTACCCCAGCCGGCGGCTGCCTTCCTGCTGACGTGCGTTCCTGCAGCTCCTCCCTGGAGCTCCAGCTCCTGTGCAGAGGTGCTGCCACAACCTCTTTCACTCCCCTGCAGGCCAGAGATCCTGGGACCTCAGGTGAGCTCTCTGAGGGCAGACTCCCAGCCCCGACCGACACTCTGGCCTGTCCCTGTCTTCACTGGATGCCATGATTCTCCTGCTCTGCCAGACTTCCTTCCACCCCTCATAGCTGTGGCTCCCGGGCTTTCATCACCCCAGCAAACTTGTCTTAACCACTTTTAGTAGTTATGAGTGTAGGATTTGGGGGCAGGATATCTAGATTTGAACTTTGGTTCAAGGTTCTAGTTGTGTGATCCTTGAAAGTGATTTCATCTCTCTGCATCGCAATTTTCTCATCTGTGTTAACAGTAATAATGTACACTGAGCTCATAATATGACTGTTGAGTTAAATAAGATAATACCTTTATTATTCTGGTAGTCGCTATTATCTATGCTCTGTATTATGTATGCTGCTTTTTGCCTTCTAAAGAGGAATCGTTTTAATTCTTCAAAGTCAGCCAGTTCTTATCATAAAAATTACTTTGAGAATGCTATTGAGAAGTAATCACAATCAGTCTGATTCTTTTGCCCTTTTTTGAATACAATGTAAAGGCAGAGGGGTTGGGAAGTATTCACGATATACTGTTACATTTTTTTTAAAGAGGCAGGATAATAATTTGTATAGACATACACGTAGTTTTCATTTTAGAAAAATCAAAGAAATATATAGAGAAAGACACTGCAAAAAAAGATATAAAAAAGATAGCAATATTTCCCTCTGGATGGTGGTATTCTGGGTGATTTTTACGGAATCCCTTATATTTTTCTATAGACGCTGATATATATAGTTACACATGTACATGTAAACACATACACTTTTTTACACATATACACATAAAATAAGCCTAGTTTGACCAATGGAAGGGAAATCAAATTAATGGGCTGGTTATCTGAGGGTGAAGTCAGGAAATGGTTTAGTATTAGCCTCCTGGGTTTCATTTGCTTTTTCTGTGCAGAACAAGCTTGGGTTGCTGCCATGCAACGGGGGTGAGGAGGAAAGGTTTGGCACCCAGGTGACTCATTGGAACACCTCTTGGTACCTGCACCATTTTGACAGTAAGTATATGAGTGTAGCAAGCCCAACCTGAGAAGGGCAACAGGGGCACAGATCCCTCAGGGATGCAACTCTGAGTCAGACCACCAGGCAAGCCATCCAAGAAGCAGAGGTGCTGGCTGAGGGTGAGAGGAAGCTGGAATGGATGGTAGAGAGACAATGATGAATAGCAGTCATGATTCTAAGACGAGATGCAACAGCAGGGACTCTAGCTTGTCTTCCTAACCTTCCTCTTCTAAGCTTCCCCCTGGAAAAAGGCCCTCTGAGCTGTGGAAGGAGCTGCTTCCAGAAAGTACATGAAGCGTGGATCTCACTACACAGGGTAGTTGCTGTGATGCATCACCTATGTCCCCTTTCGGGAACGGCTTGTGGTCCATCTTCTGGGAGTGCTGTTGATGACTGTCTTTAGCTGTCAGCCCTTCAGGACAAAGAAGGGACAGCACCAAATCTGTGATTTAGAAACATTTCTCTGACAGCTGTTAAAAAGAATAATCTAGATCTGTACACATCCACACAGAGAACTATCCAAAACAAATCAGAATGTAGAAAAATATATCTGGAATGTAACCATTTGTGTAAACCTTGGAACACATACCAAACAGAGCCATATATTGCTTGGATATCCACATAGGTGGATATATATGTGTGTGTGTGTGTGTGTGTGTGTGTGTGTATCAAGATATACAAAATGAACACAATAGACACATTTGTGTTCATCTTGTAAATTTTCACATGCATAAATATTTTGAATTAGGGTTTTTTGGTTTGTTTTGTTTTTTGTTTTTCTGCTGTATAACAAATAACCCCAGTATCTTAGGGGCTTACAATAACAAATGTTTATTTTTACTCACATTACTCGGAGGCTGCCGGTCGGCCATGGCTCTGCTCAACTCTGCCAGGCTCTGTTGTACTGTGATGAGCTATGTCCTGCCTCTAGGAAGAACAAGAGGATGAGGAGGTAACAAATTACTGTGGGAAAATAACACGGACTACTATACACATCAAACTTCCGAGGGCAATTGCCCCTGAAAGAGTAGGAAGAAGAACGAAAAAAGGAGTTCGTGAATAGAGGGGTTGTTATCTAGAACTGTGGCATTATTTTAGAAAAGGCTGGATGCAAATAAGACAGTTCTGGATGATGGAAATAGGGATGACTGTTTAATTATCCTTGGGACTTCACTCTCTACTTTTGCAGAAATGATAGATTGATCTGGGAAGGAAGACATTAAAGATGGAGTTGGGAGGGGGCGATTAGTAGGTAGAATTCCAGGTAAAATGATAAAGACCTGAACCATGACTAAGCATAGAAATGATATCACGGGGACTTCCCTGATGGTGCAGTGGTTAAGAATCTGCCTGCCAATGCTGGGAACACGGGTTCAAGCCCTGGTCCGGGAAGATCCCACATGCCGCAGAGCAACTAAGCTCGTGTGCCACAACTCCTAAGCCTGTGCTCTAGAGCCCACGAGCCACAACTACTGAGACCGCATGCCGCAACTACTGAAGCCCGTGCACCTAGAGCCCGTGCTCTGCAACAAAAGACGCCACCGCAGACTTCCGGGTAAGATGGCGGAAGAGTAAGACGCGGAGATCACCTTCCTCCCCACGGATACACCAGAAATACAGCTACACGTGGAACAACTCCTACACTACAGAACACCTACTGAACGCTGGCAGAAGACCCCAGACCTCCCAAAAGGCAAGAAACTCCCCACATACCTGGGTAGGGCAAAGCGGAGAGATCCCCACACAGAGGATCGGTGCCGAGCGGCACTCACCAGCCCGAGAGGCTTGTCTGCTCGCCCGCCGGGGCGCGCAGCGCTGGAAGCTGAGGCTCGGGCTTCGGTCAGAGCGCAGAGAGAGAACTGGGGCTGGTGGCGAGAACTCAGCGTGAAGGGGGCTAATGTGCCACAGCTAGCGGGCAGGGAGTCCGGGAAAACTCTGGAGCTGCCGAAGAGGCAAGAGACTTTTTCTTCCCTCCTGGTTTCCTGGTGCGCGAGGAGAGGGGATTAAGAGCGCTGCTTAAAGGGGCTCCACAGACGGGCGCGAGTCACGACTGAAAGCGCGGAGCCCAGTGACGGGCGTGGGACGCTGGGGCTGCTGCTGCCACCGCCAAGAAGCCTGTGTGCGAGCACAGGTCACTGTCCACACCGCCCTTCCGGGAGCCTGTGCAGCCCGCCACTGCCGAGGTCCCGGGATCCAGGGGCGGCTTCCCTGGGAGAACGCACGGCGCGCCTCGGGCTGGTGCAACGTCACGCCGACCTCTGCCGCTGCAGGCTCGCCCCGCACTCCGTGCCCCTCCCTCCCGCCCGGCCTGAGTGAGCCAGAGTCCCCGAAGAGGCTGCTCCTTTAACCCTGTCCTGTCTGAGCGAAGAACAGACGCCCTCCGGCGACCTACACGCAGAGGCGGGGCCAAATCCAAAGCTGAGACCCAGGAGCTGTGAGAACAAAGAAGAGAAAGGGAAACCTCTCCCAGCAGCCTCAGAAGCAGCGGATTAAAGCTCCACAAACAACTTGATGTACCCTGCATCTGTGGAATACATGAATAGACAACACATCATCCCAAATTGAGGAGCCAGGAGTCAGTGCTGTGCCTCTGAGGTGGGAGAGCCAACTTCAGGACACTGGTCCACAAGAGACCTCCCAGCTCCACATAATATCAAACGGCGAAAATCTTCCAGAGATCTCCATCTCAACACCAGCACCCAGCTTCACTCAACGACCAGCAAGCTACAGTGCTGGACACCCTAAGCCAAACAACTAGCAAGACAGGAACACAACGCCACCCATTAGCAGAGAGGTGGCCTAAAATCATAAAAAGTCCTCAGACACCCCAAAACACACCACCAGACGTGGACCTGCCCACCAGAAAGACAAGATCCAGCCTCATCCACCAGAACACAGGCACTAGTCCCCTCCACCAGGAAGTCTACACAACCCACTAAACCAACCCTAGCCACTGGGGACAGACACCAAAAGCAACGGGAACTACAAACCTGCAGCCTGCAAAAAGGAGACCCCAAACACAGTAACATAAGCAAAATGAGAAGACAGAAAAACACACAGCAGGAGAAGGAGCAAGATAAAAACCCACCAGACCTAACAAATGAAGAGGTAATAGGCAGTCTACCTGAAAAAGAATTCAGAATAATGATGGTAAAGATGATCCAAGATTCTATTTCCCAGATCCAAAATCTTGGAAATAGAATAGACAAAATGCAAGAAACAGTTAACAAGGACCTAGAAGAACTAAAGATGAATCAAGCATCGATTAAAAACAATAAATGAAATGAAAAATACTCTAGATGGGATCAATAGCAGAATAACTGAGGCAGAAGAACGGATAAGTGAGGTGGAAGATAAAATAGTGGAAATAACTGCTGCAGAGCAAAATAAAGAAAAAAGAATGAAAAGAACAGAGGACAGTCTCAGAGACCTCTGGGACAACATTAAACGCACCAACGTTCGAATTATAGGGGTTCCAGAAGAAGAAGAGAAAAAGAAAGGGACTGAGAAAATATTTGAAGAGATTATAGTTGAAAACTTCCCTAATATGGGAAAGGAAATAGTTAATCAAGTCCAGGAGGCACAGAGAGTCCCATACAGAATAAATCCAAGGAGAAATACGCCAAGACACATATTAATCAAACTGTCAAAAATTAAACACAAAGAAATCATATTAAAAGCAGCAAGGCAAAAACAACAAATAACACACAAGGGAATCCCCATCAGGATAACAGCTGATCTCTCAGCAGAAACTCTACAAACCAGAAGGGAGTGGCAGGACATAATTAAAGTGATGAAGGAGAAAAACCTGCAACCAAGATTACTCTACCCAGCAAGGATCTCATTCAGATTTGATGGAGAAATTAAAACATTTACAGACAAGCAAAAGCTGAGAGAATTCAGCACCACCAAACCAGCTTTACAACAAATGCTAAAGGAACTTCTCTAGGCAAGAAGCACAACAGAAGGAAAAGACCTACAATAACGAACCCAAAACAATTAAGAAAATGGGAATAGGAACATACATATCAATAATTACCTTAAATGTAAATGGACTAAATGCTCCCACCAAAAGACACAGATTGGCTGAATGGATACAAAAACAAGACCCACATATATGCTGTCTACAAGAGACCCACTTCAGACCTAGAGACACATACAGACTGAAAGTAAGGGGATGGAAAAAGATATTCCATGCAAATGGAAACCAAAAGAAAGCTGGAGTAGCAATTCTCGTATCAGACAAAATAGACTTTAAAATAAAGACTACTAGAAGAGACAAAGAAGGACACTACATAATGATCAAGGGATTGATCCAAGAAGAAGATATAACAATTGTAAATATTTATGCACCAAACATAGGAGCACCTCAATACATAAGGCAAATACTAACAGCCATAAAAGGAGAAATCGACAGTAACACAATCATAGTAGGGGACTTTAACACCCCACTTTCACCAATGGACAGACCATCCAAAATGAAAATAAATAAGGAAACACAAGCTTTAAATGATACATTAAACAAGATGGACTTAATTGATATTTATAGGACATTCCATCCAAAAACAACAGAATACACATTTTTCTAAAGTGCTCATGGAACATTCTCCAGGAGAGATCATATCTTGGGTCACAAATCAAGCCTTGGTAAATTTAAGAAAATTGTAATTGTATCAAGTATCTTTTCCGACCACAATGCTATGAGACTAGATATCAATTACAGGAAAAGAGCTGTAAAAAATACAAACACATGGAGGCTAAACAATACACTACTTAATAACAAAGTGATCACTGAAGAAATCAAAGAGGAAATTAAAAAATACCTAGAAACGAATGACAATGGAGACACGACGGCCCAAAACCTATGGGATGCAGCAAAAGCAGTTCCAAGAGGGAAGTTTATAGCAATACAATCTCACCTTAAGAAACAGGAAACATCTCGCATAAACAACCTAACCTTGCACCTAAAGCAATTAGAGAAAGAAAAACAAAAACATCCCAAAGTTAGCAGAAGGAAAGAAATCATAAAAATCAGATCAGAAATAAATGAAAAAGAAATGAAGGAAACGATAGCAAAGATCAATAAAACTAAAAGCTGGTTCTTTGAGAAGATAAACAAAATTGATAAACCATTAGCCAGACTCATCAAGAAAAAAAGGGAGAAGACTCAAATCAATAGAATTAGAAATGAAAAAGGAGAAGTAACAACTGACACTGCAGAAATACAAAAGATCATGAGAGATTACTACAAGCAACTCTATGCCAATAAATGGACAACCTGGAAGAAATGGACAAATTCTTAGAAATGCACAACCTGCCAAGACTGAATCAGGAAGAAATAGAAAATATGAACAGACCAATCACAAGCACGGAAATTGAAACTGTGATAAAAAATCTTCCAACAAACAAAAGCCCAGGACCAGATGGCTTCACAGGTGAATTCTATCAAGCATTTAGAGAAGAGCTAACACCTATCCTTCTCAAACTCTTCCAAAATATAGCAGAGGGAGGAACACTCCCAAACTCATTCTACGAGGCCACCATCACCTTGATACCAAAACCAGACAAGGATGTCACAAAGAAAGAAAACTACAGGCCAATATCACTGATGAACATAGATGCAAAAATCCTCAACAAAATACTAGGAAACAGAATCCAACAGCACATTAAAAGGATCATACACCATGATCAAGTGGGGTTTATTCCAGGAATGCAAGGATTCTTCAATATATGCAAATCAATCAACGTGATACACCATATTAACAAATTGAAGGAGAAAAACCATATGATCATCTCAATAGATGCAGAGAAAGCTTTCGACAAAATTCAACACCCATTTATGATAAAAACCCTGCAGAAAGTAGGCATAGAGGGAACTTTCCTCAACATAATAAAGGCCATATATGACAAACCCACAGCCAGCATTGTCCTCAATGGTGAAAAACTGAAACCATTTCCACTAAGATCAGGAACAAGACAAGGTTGCCCACTCTCACCACTCTTTTTTTTTTTTTTTTTGCGGTATGCGGGCCTCTCACTGTTGTGGCCTCTCCCGTTGCGGAGCACAGGCTCCGGACGCACAGGCTTAGCGGCCATGGCTCACGGGCCCAGCCGCTCCGCAGCATATGGGATCCTCCCAGACCGGGGCACGAACCCGTATCCCCTGCATCGGCAGGCGGACTCTCAACCACTGCGCCACCAGGGAGGCCCTCACCACTCTTATTCAACCTAGTTTTGGAAGTTTTAGCCACAGCAATCAAAGAAGAAAAGGAAATAAAAGGAATCGAAATCGGAAAAGAAGAAGTAAAGCTGTCACTGTTTGCAGATGACATGATACTATACATAGAGAATCCTAAAGATGCTACCAGAAAACTAATAGAGCTAATCAATGAATTTGGTAAAGTTGCAGGATACAAAATTAATGCACAGAAATCTCTGGCATTCCTATATACTAATGATGTAAAATCTGAAAGTGAAATCAAGGAAACACTCCCATTTACCCTTGCAACAAAAAGAATAAAATATCTAGGAATAAACCTACCTAAGGAGACAAAAGACCTGTATGTAGAAAATTATAAGACACTGATGAAAGAAATTAAAGATGATACAAATAGATGGAGAGATGTACCATGTTCTTGGATTGGAAGAATCAACATTGTGAAAATGACTCTACTACCCAAAGCAATCTATAGATTCAATGCAATCCCTATCAAACTACCACTGGCATTTTTCACAGAACTAGAACAAAAAATTTCACAATTTGTATGGAAACACAAAAGACCCCGAATAGCCAAAGCAATCTTGAGAACGAAAAATGGAGCTGGAGGAATCAGGCTCCCTGACTTCAGACTATACTACAAAGCTACCGTAATCAAGACAGTATGGTACTGGCACAAAAACAGAAAGATAGATCAATGGAACAGGATAGAAAGCCCAGAGATAAACCCACACACATATGGTCACCTTATCTTTGATAAAGGAGGCAGGAATGTACAGTGGAGAAAGGACAGTCTCTTCAATAAGTGGTGCTGGGAAAACTGGATAGGGACATGTAAAAGTATGAGATTAGATCACTCCCTAACACCATACACAAAAATAAGCTCAAAATGGATTAAAGACCTAAATGTAAGGCCAGACACTATCAAACTCTTAGAGGAAAACATAGGCAGAACACTCTATGACATAAATCACAGCAAGATCCTTTTTGACCCACCTCCTAGAGAAATGGAAATAAAGACAAAAATAAACACATGGGACCTAATGAAACTTAAAAGCTTTTGCACAGCAAAGGAAACCATAAACAAGACCAAAAGACAACCCTCAGAATGGGAGAAAATATTTGCAAATGAAGCAACTGACAAAGGATTAATCTCCAAAATTTATAAGCAGCTCATGCAGCTCAATAACAAAAAAACAAACAACCCAATCCAAAAACGGGCAGAAGACCTAAATAGACATTTCTCCACAGAAGATATACAGACTGCCAACAAACACATGAAAGGATGCTCAACATCTTTACTCATTAGAGAAATGCAAATCAAAACTACAATGAGATATCATCTCACACCAGTCAGAATGGCCATCATCAAAAAATCTAGAAACAATAAATGCTGGAGAGGGTGTGAAAAAAAGGGAACCCTCTTGCACTGCTGGTGGGAATGTGAATTGGTACAGCCACTATGGAGAACGGTATGGAGGTTCCTTAAAAAACTACAAATAGAACTACCATATGACCCAGCAATCCCACTACTGGGCATATACCCTGAGAAAACCAGAATTCAAAAAGAGACATGTACCAAAATGTTCATAGCAGCCCTATTTACAATAGCCCGGAGATGGAAACAACCTAAGTGTCCATCATCTGATGAATGGATAAAGAAGATGTGGCACATATATACAATGGAATATTACTCAGCCATAAAAAGAAATGAAATTGAGCTATTTGTAATGAGGTGGATGGACCTAGAGTCTGTCATACAGAGTGAAGTAAGTCAGAAAGAGAAAGACAAATAATGTATGCTGACACATATATATGGAATTTAAGAAAAAAAATGTTATGAAGAACATAGGGGTAAGACAGGAATAAAGACACAGACCTACTAGAGAATGGACTTGAGGATATGGGGAGGGGGAAGGGTAAGCTGTGACAAAGTGAAAGAGCGGCATGGACATATATACACTACCAAACGTAAGGTAGATAGCTAGTGGGAAGCAGCCGCATAGCACAGGGAGATCAGCTCGGTGCTTTGTGACCGCCTGGAGGGGTGGGATAGGGAGGGTGGGAGGGAGACGCAAAAGGGAGGGGATATGGGAACATATGTCTATGTATAACTGATTAAATTTGTTATAAAGCAAAAAAAAAAAAGCAAAAAAGAAAAAAAAAGACGCCACCGCAATGAGAAGCCCTCGCACCGCAACGAAGAGTAGCCCCCGCTCGCCACAACTATAGAAAGCCCGTGCGCAGCAAGGAAGACCCAATGCAGCCCAAAATTAATTAATTAATTAATTAATTTTTTTTAAAAAATAAATGATATCATGGAGTTACTTAAAAGCTAGAGTTCACGAGACTTGATGATCATTTACATGTGAAGAGTGAGAGGGAGGTGAGTCAAGAATGCCTCCAGAGATGAATCCATGGTGATGGCAGGGCTCCCGGTTCAGGTGTCTGGGTGAAGGAGTAACCATTCTCCACCCCAAGAAACAGAGGAGAATCAGGTCATTGGGTGGGTGGGCCAGAAGGAGGTGATGCCTGTCATCTTAAGGCTTGGTTGATAACTCTGAATCATGATTTTACTTTATTCCCTGTTCATTTGTTTACTTATTTGTTCCTTTACTTATTCTTTTCTACTACTGGTTTACAAACCAGGGGTACATACATCTAACTTTAACTGTTATTCTTTTTTGTTTTTGTTTGTTTGTTTGTTTTGTGGTATGCGGGCCTCTCACTGAACTGTTATTTTTTATAAAAAGGCCCTTCACTTGAGGCTGTGAGTTCTGCAAAGATAAGGCCAATGAAATAGTGTAGGCTGGTCAGGAGTGAGTTGCTCTGAAGATGAAAATGACCACAGCGACAATTCAATGACTGACCAGCACATACATACTGCAGACTTCTTAACTTTGCTTAGGACATTCTTTTGCCATAACTAAATACATGTATTTGTTTATTTGATATGAACCTGGAGCTTCTTACAGAGAGATGCTTCCATGAAAGCCTGCTAGACAGCAAAACAAGTCTTATAATTTAGAGTCTCAGTCCTTGTGACCTTCTTTTGATTTGGGTTTCATATTTGAAACCACTGTTCATCTCTCTCTGTCGTTTTATTTCACCTTCTGCCAGTCTTGAGGGAGTCCCGCTGCCCTTACTCCTAGGACTTCCCAAAGGAAATTTTTAAACAAGCCAATCAATATTTAATCTCCAAATTGTTAAAAAAAATCTCTCCAACCTTTTCGCATGATGAAATAACAAACAAAAGAAAAATAAATAGCTGCATTTGACATTATGTATAGAAAGAAATCCTAAACAACAAAAGGACTACTTTTTCTGATTAAAAGCCAACCTGACATTGCATCTGGTCATGACTTAGTTCTTCCTCAATCAGCTGTGCTTAAGGAAGAGACTAGAAGCTAATAGCTAATTCTCTACCCACCCCTACGTTTCCATCTTACTCCATAGCCCTTCTCCACGATCGCCTGCATCTCTAGCTCATTATGTGCAGAAATGATAGATTTCTGCAATGAAGTGCTACAATCTTACCCCACTTAAAAATGGTACTGGAAGAAACAATGGTCCTAAAACTGCCTGGAACTCATCTGCTGCTTCCATCCCAACAGTACAGAGAACATAATAGAAGAAATGCCGGGCTTGGAGACCCAGTCTCTCCTTTCCATTTTGTGGTTTTGAGCAAATCACTTAACCTTTCAGAGGCTTGATTACCTCATCTGTAAAATAGGGGGAGTGATATCCACAATGCAGATTTTTTTATGAGGATCGAGTGAAATAAAGTATGTGAAAGTGCTCATGTTTGTTAGAGCAGAGCTTCTCAGACATGGATTTGTGTACCAATAAATGGGAATGGAAAACAGACTCATTCTCTAGGTCAGGGTTGGAGCCTGAGGTTCTGAATGTCTCATAATCTCTCCAGTCACACCAAAGCTGCTGGTCCGTAGACCATAACTTGAGTCATAGGCTGTTTTCTGTGCTGCCCATTATGGTAGCCACTGGCCAGCTGTGGCCACTTAGACATAAATTAATTTAAATTTAAATTCATTTAAAATCCAGTTTGTTAATTGCAGTAGCGACATTTCAAATGTTCAATAACCGTCGGTGGCTAGTGGCTCCCATATAGAACAGCACAGATCTAGAACATTTCCATCATTACAGGAAGTCCTACTGACTTTTACTGTGTTAGAGCATCACAGAGATGTTAGACAGCCATTCGACAACACTCAGACTGTATGTACTGAGCACGTTCCATGAGCCAGAAAATTTTCTAGGCCCCTGTGATACAGCAATGAGCAAAATAGATAAAATTCTTGCTCTCGTGGAGCTTACCTTTTAGTGATTATTGATTTGAAAATATAAGAGATCATTATTAGCTGGACATAGACATGGCTGTTGTCCCATAAATAGACTCTAACTTTATTTTATGACAGCCTCACAGTGGAACTCAACATTCCATTATATCTCCCCAGAGCACAGCCACTCAGATAACCATACGTGAAGAATTAATCTGAAGATTTTACTGAAGATTTCTTAAAAGATGGTAAGGGAAAGTTTACATTACATAACAAAGAGCACTTTTACTATTCATTTTCTTTTTCAATTACACAGGTAGTAAATGGCAAATAGGATTTTACCTGCTTCCCACTCCTAAACCCCCCAAAATATCCCATATATTTCTTCCTAAGTCTTTCTCTTCCAGGCCACCCACTACAGAGATCTCCCCCAATAGTTCTCTTTTTTTATGATCTCTGCCCACCTCCTCAAGGTGTGCATCCCTATACCTCTTACTTCTCTGGGTCCCACCACGGCTTTAATTAGAGCAAGAGCCGAAGTCCGCCTGCCCTCCCATTGTTGACAATAGAACACTGATGGTGTGCTGGGGCCAGCTCAGAACAGCTCACAGGAGCCAGTAGTGAATATCTCTTCCCCACTCTGCATTCAGTGACCTCACATTGGCAAGCTTGCAATTGGCCATGGTGGAGGTATTTACACCACAGCAATTGGCACATGCAATAAATCAGGGCTCCCTGATTTCCCCCACTCCCAGAGAGCCAGTTGTTAAACATTTACTAGCACACCACTGGGTGCAGAAATTGTGGGGAGATGACATGGTACCCAATGTAATTTAGAATTACTTGGAGGACTCTTATTTTGCAGTTTCAGATGCTTCTTTCTCTTTGTTTTCTGCTATGGTGTCTGATCTGGGAAAACTGCCTCACTTCTCTGAGGGGGACCCTTCCTGACAAGATACAGGAGAAGCAGCCAAATATTGCTTGGTTCAAATGGCACCAAATGGTTCAAAGTCACCATTCCATGGCTTAAGACAGTGTGATCTCCAGTGTCAGAAAAGATACCAGGGAGATAATGAGACATGAACCAACACCCCACAGACACCCCATTCCTGATAGGCTGCACCTCTTGCTTGTCTGCAGGTGTGCTTCCTTAGGTTTGGTGGTCAAGCCAGTTGAACTCATTTCTCCTGTGACTATTAAACTGAAAACCAAAAATGTGCAGAGGTGATAAGGGAAACCTGGGCTTACTTTTCGCATCTCACAACTGTCCTCAGCGGGCCATAACCATCATAAGAACACGCTGGAATTAGGGAACACCAAGAACTAGGTGATAGTCACCTCTGCTCAGAACTGGGGTTGGGGGTGAGGAATTGAACACAATGATGTGAAAGTCATTTGGGAGACTGACAGAAGCTCTGGGTGTGGCAGCCCCTGGGCAGCTTCTCTTCAGCTCTGTTTTCTTTCCTTTAGAGAAGGTACACCAGGGACTGAGGCTAGAGCCAGCTCTACAGGATTGCAGTGGAAAGTGCCTCATGAGAGATTTCTACGTCGATGCCTGTTCTTCTTCACTTTCCTGTTCAGTTTCTTCTGAAGGCTGACTTTGACGTTCAGTGAAGCCTCTTTTGCTTTGGTTCAAAGTCCTGGAAGTGGAGAGGGAGAGAGTAGGGAGGTTTCCACTATGATTTACCCTATAGTTTCAGCAGGGCCCCAGGTTCACCGCCTCACAACAGCACTGGATGTTAGGTTCTTCCCTAACCCCCTGCACCCTGAGGCTTCAGTGGAGAGGCCACAAGGATGGTGGCAGCTCCTGAGGAGAGGGGTCTGCCTCTGGCTGAGATGACAGGGAGAGAAGGAAAAGAAGCACCTCTGAGAAGGGTAGGATCCATGGACGACACTTCCCTGTCGCCTTGGCCCTCAATTCACTCTCCTGCTCCTTTATTCCATTTGGATCAATTGTGGGCTCTTTCTCTCCTGATTACAGTCTATAAATGCCAAGTTTTCAATGAGTTGGCACCTAAATTGAGGCTGCACTTTTTCACAGTGTAGTTTGGTTTTTAATAGCCTAATTGACAGACAACTCAGGTGAATCAGCATGCTTGTAAGAATGTATTAGTGCTACGGGGGGGGGGGAATGTCTTTATAAGGTGGCCCTCTTAAAGGTAGATCCAGACATAGCATGTCAACAAGGAACTCCATCTCTCTATGTCTCCATTTTCCTATCATGAAATAGAAATAACAGTACTTTCCACATAGAACTAAGATAAGGATGAAATGAGATCACATATGCAGAGCACTGAGAACAGTGTCTGGCACATAGGAGATGCTCAAAATATGGTAACTGTTGGAGCTGTGATTGTGGGTTTTGTGCTTGTCTAATATTCTATTTGACCAGTAGGGTATGGTGCCAGCAGCATCCCTGAGGACTGGCTGCTGGAAGGTCGCTGAGATGATTGGATGTGGACAGAAACAGCATCGATGGCTACAGTCAGTAGATAGATAGCTATCTTAGGCAGCTCAGGAGGCTATGATAAAACTACCATTGACTGGGTGGCTTAAATTACAAACATTTGTTTCTCACAGTTCCAGAGACTGGGAAGTCCAAGATCAAGATGCAGATTCAGTGTCTGCTGTAATCTCTTCCTGGTTTGCAGACAGCTGCCTTTTTTGCTGTGTCCTCATATGGCTGAGAGAGAGAGATTATCTCTCTGGTATCTCTTTTACAAGGGCACTAATCCCACTCGTGAGGGCCCCATGTTCATGACCTAATCACTTCCCAAGGATTCCACCTCCAAATACCATCACATTGGAGATTAGGGCTTCAACATATGAACTGGGTGGGGGCCTGGGGCACAGATATTCAGTCCATAGCAAAGACAGAGCTCAGAAGTCACCTTATCATGGAGGCCTTCCCTAACCACTGCTAAAATATCACACACACACACAAACACATATCACTGTCTTCCCTATTCTGCTATGATATTCATCACCTCCTGATACATTATAAAGTTGTTTGTTTGGGGTCTTCCTTTATTGTCAACCTCCAACCTGACTATGAGCTCCACAAGGGCCAAACTTTTGCTTGTTTGCTGCTTTATCTCCAGAGCCTCTAAATGGGGCTGGCAATACCAGGTCTCAATAAGTAGTTGTTGCCCAAAGGAATGAGTGAACGAATGGGCACAGTGTTCTGTGTCATGGTCCAATCCTCAGGGAAAGATGAGTAGTAAACTTAAAAGAAACAAAGAATGCCAAAAGGGGCATGTTTTTCAATCAAAGATTCTGTGTCATAGCGGAGCAGGGTCATATGTGGCAATAAGTTTGGGGCAACAAACACAGCCATCTCCAGAATAAAGTAGCGGAGTGTGGTATGGGTACAAGGCTGCTTTTGTTGACATCTGCAGAGCCTGGGGATGGAAGCAACAGCAGCGGCAGGGCTGGGTGGTGACCTAGCACCAGGAGAGCATTCTGACTCATTAGATGGCAGTGGCAGGCCTTTTTGCAAGGGCAGAGCTGGGGCTCAGACAGCTTTAACAGCTAAGGCCGTCACCTTCAGCTGGCACATCATGGTGGAGCCAATAGCTCCTGTGGATGATGACTGCAGCACCCTGGATAGCAGGTGCAACCATGCACGGCAGCACCTGAGCTTTAGTGGGTGCCAGACCCTTTAGTGGCAGAGCCAATGGGAAAGCCACAGGAGCACCAGCCTCAAAACTCCCCGGGGCAGATACCACCAAACAGAGCCCCAAAGAAGATCCCATCAGCTGACAAATGATACTCAAGAGTAGTGCCTTTATGGATAGCAGCACTCAGAAATACTCCAGAAGGCCCACAGGAATATAAGGAGGGTATCTTAGAGAGAGCTGAAGACCCCGTAACTGTGCAGGGAGCAAGAGCCAGAGGAACACTGGTTTTGTTAATAGAGCCCTGGTACAGAGGAGAACACTGGGATTAAACGTTGTGCTTGGATGAAACATTGTCTGTGGTCCATAACCACCTTCGTATGCTCTCAGCAAAGCAGAAAAATTCCATTAGGTTCTGTTGACAAGAAGCACTCACCAAGGCTAGGAGCGGGGAGGAGAGTGGATGCCATTTCTTTGCTGGTCCTGTTAGTGGTTAACCAGCGGGAAGGCAAGGACCACGGGCCCCTTCTGGGGCAGCAGCAGATTTCTGCACTGTCTGGACTTTAGGAAACATCATCTCTCACTGCTTTCTGCTCCCACAGCCCTCCCAAGCATTTTGTGACCTAATTCCTATGTCAAATTTCTCTCCACCTAAAGACCTAGAGGGGTTTTTGTCTTCTGACTGATAACCCTGACTGATAAAAATATGTATCATCCATTCGTTTAATGGTTTATGTTTTTTTTAAATCTTTTAATTATCTTATTTAAATTCTATAACAATTCTGTAAGGTTGCAAGGACAGGGATCATAGTGACCATTTTTATGTGGTGGATAGAAAAACAGAGAGACTAGCAGGAACCTCATTGCAGGTCCTGTCTTTTCTTCTGAACAGCTGAGTGATTATGGCCCACTTACTTAATCTTTCTATGCCTCAGTTTCCTTTCCACGTGAAGCAATTGGGCTAAAATCATTAGCTTTCAAATAGTTTTTATTGCAACTCACAAAAAGAAAAATATTTTATATCACTACCCAATACTTACATCTGCATGTATATAAAAAACTAAAATTATAGTTTCATGAAATAAGGCGCTTAAGAATCACAATGTACTCTGATTTTTTTCTATTTATTTTTTAAATGCTCCTGGTAATTATTATGTACTGAATGTGTATGTTCCCCTACAAATTCATATGTTGAAATCTTAACTCCCAATGTGATGGTATTTGGAGGTGGGCCCTTTGGAGGTAACTAGGTCATGTAGATGGAGCCCTCATGAATGGGGTTAGTGCCCTTATAAAAGAGACCCCAGAGAGCTCTCTTACTCACTGTCTCTCTACCATGTGAGGACACAGAGAGAAGTCGGTGGTCTGCAACCCAGAAGAAGGTTCTCACCAGAATCCAAACATGCTGGCACCCTGAGCTCGGATTTCCAGCCTCCAGAACTGTGAGAAATAAATTTCTGTTGTTTAAGCCCCCCAGTCTATCTTAATTTGTTTTAGCAGCCTGAACGGACTAAGACAGCAATCTACTACATAGATTTCAAAACCCAAGTGCTTGGGAAAAGTAACATCCATTTCCTGAGTCTCAGTTTCATCATCTGTAAAATGGGAGAAATAACACCTCCTTTATAGGGTTATTGATAGAATTAAGTAACGACTAATTCTGGCTCAGGGTTTAGCCCAGGGTTGATGCTAGATTTATCCCTGAAACCCAACTGACAGGATTAGATCATACCTAGTAGTATGATTACATTAAAATGAAGAAGAGGGTATGAAAACAGCCCAGGGAAAAAAAAAGAAACCTGAATTGTTTACAATATAAGAACACCAGCTCTGCCAAGTAGTTCAAAACCTCCCCTTCAGTTGCCAGGAATTCAATGTAGAAACACTCCCGAGGCATTATACATGCTTGGGGGTGTGAAGTTGAAAGGAAAACAGCTCATATTGGGAATGGATATCATACCATCAAGCAGTGTGCCAGTATACGTGTAAGTGAGAAGTAGCCTTATTTGACATGCTTATGCAGCGTCCCACTGGGGTATTTTACAGTCCAAATGTCTTTACAGGTTTCTAGTTGCCAAATACCTGCCTTCTGCTTAACGGTAATGTTATTTCAATAGTTTTGCTCTCCAAGAGGTTGTGAGAAAATTGGATTTTTATAAATCAGCTATCATCCCCCCACTGGCTTAAATTATAACTTGCAGAGGTTTTGTTTCTAATTCCTCATTCGTTTTCAACCCTAACACTTCACTGAAAGTGTCTCTGCCTCCTTTAACCTACCTGCATCAGTCAGAGCTCTCAGCTGAGAAAAATAGAAGACATTCTAGCAGTTTACACAGAGAAAGGAATGTATTAAATGATACAAGGTCACTTAAGGAAATTCCTGGAGGGCTAGCCTCACATCTTGTTTTATTTCTTTAAGAGTACATACTGTTATGGGCAGTTACTTCATTTATTTGTTTCCAATTAATTGTTGGTCTTCTCCTTTTGGAACATAAGAGCCATGAGCAGGAATCTTGTCTGACCAGCTCCCTGCACCCAGGACAATTGATGGCATACATTAGGTGCTTAATAAGTATGGACTGAATGAATGATTTAAACCTTAAAGGATAAGTAAAAGTTTGTAAAGAAGGAAAATAGGGACAGGCATTCTAATCTGAGAGAACAGAAGAGTGTATGTAATTAGCACTAATGAATAAAACAGCTTGACACTTCGAGGAAGAGGCCAAATGTAGGCAGGCAGAGGTCAGGAGAGTCCTGTGTGCTGTGCTGAAGAGTGGGAACTCATTCCTGCGGGGAGTGAGGAGCGATTGGTAGGTTCTAACCAGAGGTGAAAGGAAATACACTGAAATGGGACCAAGCTGCAGAGATAAAGACAATGGAAGGAGAAGGTACTTAACATCAGGCTGAAGACCTTGGATTGGATCTGTTACAGGCATTCTTAAAAAGCCAGGTCATTATATGGGTTTGGCAAACACTGTGTAAGATACATTGGGGTAGAGAGAAGCTAGAATCAAGGAGACTAATTAGGAGTTGTACATATTCCCAAAAAACATGTCACTAGGGTCTAAACAAAGATGGTGTAATTTACAATGAGAAATAAGGAGCCACGAGACACTTTAAAGAACCAAGAGGATCTGGTAACAGATTGGCTATTGGAGTCAAAGAAAATGACTGGGCTCTGGTGAGACCCCTTTTCCAGATTGCAGACTGCTGACTTCTGTTTGTAACATTCCCTGGCAGAAAGGGGGCTGGAGAGCTCTCTGGGGTCTCTTTTACAAGGGAGCTCATCCAATTCATGAGGGCTCCATCCTCATGAACTAATTACACCCCAAAGACCCCACCTCCAAATACCATCACATTGGGATTAGGGTTTCAACATATGAATTTGGGGGGACACAAAATTTCAGTCCATGGCATTGGCCCTGACCCTCCCTTTTCTCCTCTGGCTCCTGCCTGTCCTTGGAGCCTGGCTCTCCAGCCATCTCTCCATTTCTGTGGTCTATCTCACATCCTTCAGATACATTCACTTTCCACTCAAGTTAACCAGACTTATTTCTATTATTTGCAGCCAGGAACCCTGACTATCCCAGCACCTAATAAAGAGACTTATAAAATAAGACAAAAAACAAAAACAAACAAAACCCAAGATATTTGATTGTTACCTGAAGAACTTGAAGTTGTGAAAATAAAGAGAGAAACTTTCTTCCAAGCATATAGTAGTTGCACCTATACTGTAAAAGTCTCCCTAGCAGAAATCCCTGTATTCAGAAGGAATGTTCACGAAAAGCAGCAGCTGGAATAATAGTAAGATGCCAGTCCATCCTGCTCCAATACTCCTTATATTCCTGTGGTTTAAACCAGAGCAATAATATCCAAGTCATTTTATGGAATGGATACTGATACATGCCTAGGAAATAGCTGAGTTGTAATTCAAAAGTAATAGAAGGCCCCCGGAGATAAAAGCTGGGCTGTTATATTGCAGCCAGGAGAGATAAATTGCTACAGAACATAGAAGTTAAATTCTTAAAAAAAAAAAAAAAAGGTGGGGGAGGGAAGGAACTTAATTGGTGCAGTATATGATGGGACATGTCTTCCAGGATTTAATAAAGTTTAGATTATGTGAATCGAATTGTGAGGCCATTTGCAACATCAAGTTACTAGACAGCATTTTTCAAAATGACTCATGTTACCAGGATGGGCTGTAGCACAAATGATTCCCTGTATTATCCCTGAAGGGGGTTCTGCTGGTCAGGAAGCAAAGCTCCTGGAAAACCTATCACATGTTATATATAAAATATGGGTTTGACGGTCCCCTCTAGCAGTGGGGAAAAGAAGAAACTTAGTGAATATAACAAAAAAGCAGGTGAAGGTGACCACTTATCATCTCCTGGTCCATCTCACACCTGGGTTTCTGCAATGGTTTTCTAATGTCTCCTTGTTTGGGCTCTTATCCTTTATGTCTATTCTCATCACCGCAGCCAGAGTGATCCTTTTAAAACCTTTATGATTCTAATCAAACTCTCCAATGATTTCCCACCTCACTCAGAAAAAAAGCAAAGTCCTTACAATGGCTTACAAGACCCTAATGATCTGTCAATATCTCCCTACACATACACACACACACACACACACACACACACACACATACCCCTCTGACCTCACCTTGTGCTTCTCCCCCCCTTACTCACCTCCAGCTATATTGATCTGCTTATTGCTTCTTGAATAACACAAAGCTTGAGCTATTCCCTCTGCCTGGAACCCTCTTCCCCAAGATACCCACTTAACTTCTTCCATCAATATTCCTTAAGTCTGTGCTCAAATGTTATCTTCCTCACCAGCCCTACCCCATCCTCTCTATTTAAAATTGCAACTTGTGGACTTCCCTCGTGGTTCAGTGGTTAGGACTCTATGCTTCCAATACAGGGGGCATAGGTTTGATCCCTGGTTGGGGAACTAAGATCCCACATGCTGCGTGGCATGGCCAAAAAATAAAAATAAGTAAAATCGCAACTTTCTGCTCCCCTGCACACTCCTGACCCCTTTCTCATGTTCTATTTTTCCCTCATATGTGTCCTCTCCTAATACACTGTATAGTTTACTTATTGTTACATTGATTTATTATTGTCTGTCTTCTCTTCTTGAACCCAATAAGTGCCACGTTCACAAGGATTTTGTGTATTTTTTCCTCTACTATATCCCCATAGCTTAGAACAGTATTTAGCATCTAGAGGATGTTCAAAAAATGAATGAATGTCTCAGGAGAGATATACAACCAGTCAGAGAATAGAGAAAGTCTTCCTCAGTTTTTAAAACTCTAAGCCACTGAGCAATAGGAAGGGTAGGGTGTAGACAAAACATTTGGAAGAAACTTGAAAGGGAGAAGGATTCCTCCCTGCCCACGTATTAGAAAACTATTTGAGGGGATTGAAAAAGAATGATGAAAGCAGAGAGTTTGGTGGGTTCTGGAGAGTGAAATCTATGCCTTGCCTTATGGACTCAGGCCTCAAGACCCCCGAGGGGGATGCCTGGGTGCTGCATCCATGTAGAAAGGACCAAAACAGTGTCTCAGAGAAGCGCACACCCACGAGCGAGCAGAGCAGCAGAGAGAGGTAAGGACCAAAGATTGCCACGTGGACAGAAAGGAGGGAGGTCTCAGTGACAACCTGTGTCCCCAGATGTCCCCTCCCCAAACCTGACAGTATGTAACCAATCCCTCTGCAAAGCCTTCATATAACCCTAAGAAAGTGAAGCGATCCCAAAAGACATTAAATTTTCCCACCATCCCATTGGGATAAAAATAGAAACCGTAACTAAGTTGAGTTGTGTAAAAATAAAACTCTATTTCTGCATGCCAAATCTCTAACATGCCTCATTTTATTTTATGTCAAAACAAGCACTAATATTTTAAGGCATGGAATGAATTTTAAAGACATTTTGATCATGTGCCAGGCAGAGACCAATTTTGTCCCCAGGAGTCTGGGACAGGCACTCGGCTTCATCCTCTGCTGACCTTGTGTGCACTTCTGTAGGGAAATCAGAGAAGCATTAAACACTGCATACAGCTGAGTAATTGCCATGGCAACCAGAGGCCCGTCACCTGAGCTTTATTCCAAACTGCTTTATCAGGAGTGAACTGCAGACAATCTCAGAAAATGAAAGATGGATATTCATATTCTCACTCTCTCTTTGTTTCCTCCTTTCCTGTGTTTTGATACTGGAGTTCTAAAAGTGGCCCATCCCTTCTCCTCCTAAATTATTCTCAGTGCCTTTTATTTCTGTCTTTGATGTGCCGTCTGATTCATGAATGCTTGTGCTTGATGAGGTGAGGGATTGGGATAGAATTAGCACACAGCAGTTCCTTGGGTGTGACCCCCCGTGTCACATGTTGGCAAGGCTGGCAGAATGACGGTGTGTCTCTGAAGAGGTCACACTGGGGCGAGCACATCTCGGTCCGTTGAAGGGGATCCATGACCCTGTCACTCTGTTGTCTGGAGGGGACCATAACCAAGATAGAAAAGTTGTCATGTCAGGCAGTTTCTGGACTTGGAGTTGTGTTAATGAATAAATGATGACTTGTCGACCAGATCTTTGTGGGTTTTTTTTCTCTCTGATCTATCATTTAAAGTAGAAGGCAGTAAACATGAAATCATGTGAAATATGGTTCAGGTGATGGGTTCTTTCGTTGTTATGGTGATAACTCAGCTATGAGTCAATGTCCCTTCTAAAAACAGTTCTACCACCTTCATAAGCCTAAGAATCGACTACAGAGCATGTCTAAAATGTTTATTCCTAGGACCCTTTATTCCCCAGGATCTGATTCAGGAGAGATGGATATAGGGCCCAGGAATTTGTATTTTTAAAAAACACCTTCTCCCCAAGCGGATTTTCTTTCGTATGGTCTTCAGAACACACTATGAGAAACAATACTTCCAAAAGCTGCCCCTGTGAGTAAGGTTAGGCTCCACCAGTACAGGTGTGGTGACATGCCAGCGGGTACCAGCTGATTTGGAGGCAGAAAAGCATGGCTGCAGTAGGGTCTGCTACTCAGGCTAGTTGATTCTTTTTTTTCTTGTATGTGCCCTTGGGCTAGTTATGACCTCAGTTTTCTCATCTATATTTCCTTTATGCAGGGATACTTGGACTACTTATGAGTGAATAGCTAATACAAAATCACTAACCCCTGAATATCAAATGTATGCATGGGCAGGCAAAAAAAAGTTAATTCTAGTCTGGTTTGTATGAAAATAGACATTATTTTTTCAGAAACGTTGCAATAAGGATTTTTCTCATGTGAAAGGAAAGTTCAGTCTCCTAACTTGATGTTGAGGTTGCGTAAGAAATGTGTTTTTATATCTCTGAGTCTCCAGGGCAGGTGTAATAAGAAGTAATATAGATTTTATGAAAACTTTTATTACTTTGCCTTAAGGGGATATACATATACATTTTGGTGTGGAAGATGTAAAATCATTACATATATGGTTATATTGAGCTGCAGAGAAATGGATGGAATTGAATTAATTGTCGGAACTGAGCTAAATCTGTCGCTAATTATCCCTTGAAAAAGAACAACCTTATAGGTCAGTTATAACTTATAGACAAAATTATGGGTTTCAAACAGAAAAAAAAAAAGAATCATGGAATTTTAGGTTGAAAAAGACCTAAGAGATCCTCTATTCCATTATTTACATTCACGGATACTCAGAACTACCCAAATTATATTGTACTAGAGTTTTATCTTTCTGATTATAATGAAATAGGTTTCTCTAGTATTCAAATATCTTTGCCATTCAGGTTTTATTTATTTGTTTGTAATTTCTTTGCTTTTTAGTATTTGGATTTGACTTCTATTTTTCAAACTCCATTTTGGGTTTTTTGTTTTGTTTTGCTTTAGAGAATGGAGTCAGATGAAGAAAGTTGTTTGAAATAATAGAAAAAGAAGCTGATACCAGGACTTTGGAAAAAAGAAAGAAAAACAATTTTTAAGGGATAATAAGGCTGTCTCAGTCACCTTGGGCTGCTATAATAAAACACCATAGACTGGGTGGCTTAAAGAACAGACATTTATTTCTCATAGTGCTTGAGGTTGAGAAGACCGAGATCAACGTGCCAGAAGATTCCATTACTGGTGAGGGCTGTCTTCATGGCTCGCATAGGCTGCCTTCTCCCTGTGTCCTCACATGGCAGAGAGAGAGAGAGAGACCTCTGGTCTCTCTCTCTTTCTCTTCTTACCAGTCCCATAATGGGGGCTCCATCCTCATGATCTCATCTAAATTTAATTACCTCCCAAAGGCCCTATGTACAAATACCATCATATTGGAAGTTAGGGCATCAATGTATGTATTTAGGGGGAGCATAAACATTCCGTCCATAACAATGGTCTTGTAGAAAGAGCATTTGATGTGGCTCAGAAGACCTGAGCTTACTGTTTCTTTTCTCTTGACCTTTCCACAACATCTAATGTGACCTGGCTTAGGAATCATCTTCAGCTGGCAGATCTGGGTATCATCTTCCCAGGCCATTGATGATCTCAAGCCAGGCTTTTCAACATTCTGGACAATTACCTTATCTGAGACATAAAAGGGAAGGATTGAATACTCTGTATAAGTTCTCTGGCTTCCAAATGCTATGACTCCATGATCAGCTAGTGTCTAGCTCCTGGTAAGCCCTCCAAAATGTGACCAAATGAACGAATACATGGATTGGGTGCCTATGGAGAAAAAGAAATCCTCTGGCCTCTAGGAGCTTCCCGGATTCTTTATCAAAAGTCACAATTTTGAGATAAAAGAAGTCATCCAGTTGAGAAGCACAACTGTTGAGGTAGATGTACAAAATTGTTTTAGTGGAAGAAGTTTCCACTTCTTTCCTTTTAGCAATTGCTTTTTTACATAAATCCAAAAAGCAACACATTTTCCTGAATATTTGATAAAGCTTACTGTTTCTTTTCTCTTGACCTTCCCACACATCTAATGTGACATCGTTTAGGAATCATCTTCGGCTGGCAGATCTGAGCATCATCTTCCCTGTATTTCATGTTGGTCTTGTCTGAATCTCTGAGCCTCTTACAAACCCTGACATTTACCTAGATATTTACCATCAACACTCCATGCTTTAGCTAACTCAGTTCTTGAAACAACACTATATCATCTTCAGATGAGCTTTCCCACATTTTTTGGGTAAATAACTGTAAGAAAATATGCCTATAATTGGTATATGAGTTATGCTGAAGAAGAGATACACAGTATAATACAGTGCCTGGCATAGAGTGAGCCTTCAAGAAAGGTTTGTTGAACGAATAAGTAACTGGCCTCTAAATATTCTTACCAATATATCTCTTTCCCCACTGCCTGCAAACATCCCTTCACTTGCTGGCCATTCCTGCCCCAGAACTTTGAGCCCATGTGTTCACCACAGACAAAGATGTGGACCCTAATTTTACACTGATTCTGCCATACCTCTAATAGCCCTTATTCCTCCCAGCAGGCTTGTATTTCTCCCATGTGGACTTCACCATGAACATGGCCCTTGGCTGGCAGTGTATTCTTCCTTTCAGTCAGAGCTTTTCATCAAGAATATAAAAAAGAGAGTAAGGAAGAGGTTCATTTTCCCAGACCCTGTAGGGTGTGCAGCCAGTGCTTTTCCAATTTGCAGAAGGGAACATCAGTCTCTCTTTTATTAGAATACCTTTCCTGTCATGGCGCAATGTGCCCAAAGCACCATTCTGTCTTATACAATCTACCAAGACTTTTGTTCTTAAAAGTACCTTAAAATTCTCTTTCAGAGAGAACTGGCCCCAGTAAGGTGATGGGAAGTAACATACTTCATTCAGAGACTTAGACCCTTCATTATACCCATACACATCATCCCCTATGGTGGGTTAAATGGTGTCCTCCAAAAATTCATGTCTACCTGGAAACCTCAGAAATTTGGAAATAGGGTCTTTGCAGAGGTAATTAGTTAAAATGAGGTCATACTGTAGTAGAGTGCCCCCTCAATCCAATAATTGGTGTCCTTATAAGAAGAGGAGAGGACACATAGGGGAGGAGGCCATGTGGCAATAAAGGCAGTGACTAGAATGATGCAGGTACAAGCCAAGGAATGCTGAGGATTGATGGCCACATAGGAAGAGACCTTCAGAGGGAGCATAGCCCTGCTGAGAACTTGATTTTGGACTTCTAGCTTCCAGCACTGTAGGATTCCCCAAATAAAATTATATTAAGGTAAGACAATATTGTTCTGCATTTTGTACCATGACACCACTGGCCATAAAAAGCTGGGACCATTGTGAAAGGAGGAGAAAGAGAAGGAAGGAGATGGAGCACACACTGGCTCAATAGAAAAGCACTGAGCTAGATATTTAGGACGTAAACATACATAATCTTATTTACTACCCGAATCCAAACCCTGTGAGATAGTTTATCAATTACTATGCTTTCAAGAATCAGACAAATTTAATAGATAAAAAAGGCAGTAAGGACATATGTATATTGAATAATAAAATAAATTAAATAGAAAAAATTATTTGTACATTAGAGAAAGAGAAAAAATCTGATATCTCTTATGTAGAGAATAGACATTTTTATGGCCATGAACACATATCAAATGTAAGGTAAGTCTCCCTGAGAATTTATAACCAGATTCCACAAGTCACAAGAAGAACTGTGAACAAAGAAACTGGTCATCACATAGGTATATCTAAGCAAGCATTAGCAACAGTAGTAACAAATGACTTTTTTGAGAGATATAGACACTAGGTGAGATTAAAGTAGTCTTAACATGTTACCACGTAAAACTGGAGGATTTTGAAGTATGCAGAGAAAGGGTGGAAATATTAAATTTAAAATAGGCTTAAATTGAGTATGGCTCTTAATATTAAGAATAACTGCTAAAGACACAGAAAGTGATTCTGAAACTTCCAGATCAGTAGAGAGAAGTTAAATGGAATATTCTCTGACTCTTCTTAAGGGCAACTTTAACTCATCTCTGCCTTTCAGTTCACACCACAGTGAGAATGAGCCAGCCAATGGATTTGCTACTCCCTGTCCCTGCAGCTGAGGCAGGAGAGGTGGGGGTAGTGTCATGCCCTTTAAACAGTGTCTGTGGTTATGGAGCGGATTCCTCCCAGAGAGATCATGGACCTTAACAATATGCCTATTCCATGTGGTTGAGTGATGCTGCTAATGTGAGCCCCATGACTATAAAGATTGTCTCTGTATTAAAAGCAAATAGAAGATTTTGATTTCCCAAGAGGCACCTACACCACAACTCTCAGGATGAGATTAACTTGCAATAAAAAAAAAAAAGAATATGATGTCCTCCACTATACATACACCTACACACACACACACACACACACACACACACACACACACATACGAATGCACAAAGAAACCACCCCACAGAACCCCGAAGGTGTAATCTGTGTGGCACCACGTGGGCAGAAATGGATGTGTGAGCGAAGCCAGCACAGAACGTGTCTCCAAACACTTATTCATCCTCCCACTGCCTTCCAAAAACATTGTGTTGCATTTACAGCTTTGAAACTGTAATTAACACTTTTACTCATGGGAGAGTAGGTCCTGAGAATTTTAACAGGACATACTAGAAACAGATTCAAATCTCAATGAGCAATGGTTGACCAGAAGGATAAACCAAGTGCAGCCACCATTTCCTGGTCTCCTGGGAATCTGGAGACCAGCATGGGCGTGGGCCAACCTTTCTTTAAATCCCGCTGTCATTGTTGTCATATCCCTCCATCAGATTGGAAAATTAAACCCCGCTGAGTACAGCTCTAAGCAATACCATGGTGAAAGCCCCAAAAGTCTATTTAAATGACTAGGACCTAAAGGCTTCAGGCTTTCTGCTCTAACGTCACCAGGCACTCTCATGGCTTTGGGATTTGCAAGAGCGGTGTCTCTCCCGAGATGGTTAGGCTTGGTTGTCCAGGCTCGTGCTGCTCACCGCATGACAGGCCAATAAGCAGTCAAGTTGCTGGGACAGGGAATAGCGAGCAGACACAGGAGACGGTAGACGAGTGTCCCAAAGAACCGTCTTGCCCAGATTTGGATGCTGGTTTCTTTTTAGGGCAAAGAGGGGGGAGTAAGGCTGTAAAGTGAAAAGGCAATAAGCTGTGCAAATATTTCCTCGTTCCGGCCAGAGTCCAGAGGGGATGTGTTCATTTCTTCTTTCCTGCAGCCATTCACAGCCATTCAAACACCCTAGTCAGGAGGTTTTCTGTGAGCTAAACAAAGGTATTTTAGCTTAAGGCTCAGGCATGGGCGGCAGAGTTCCCAGAGTTGGGCCATTATGTGTACCTTAAGCTATAGGCAACGTTCCTTTAGTGAGAATTTGTAACAAAAGCAACAGAATACAAAGGTAAAAGTAAAAGAAACAGATCCATTATGGAGTCAGGTTTGTTCTTTAACTGTTACAGCAGCTTTCAGGGTGTGAGCTCAGGGATGCCATGGAGCAGGGGTCCCCAAACCCCCAACTTTGCTTTGCACAGCAAGCAAAGCTTTATCTACCGCTCCCCATCGCTTGCATCACCTGAACCATCCCGCCCCGCTGCCCCCGTCCGTGGAAAAATTGTCTTCCATGAAACCGGTCCCTGATACCAAAAGTGTTGGGGACCACTGCTGTGGAGCTCTCCTGGGCCCCAAGTAAGTCTCATGTAAGTCTGCCATGATGTCTGAAATCCCACGTGAAACGACAGGTATTTTACTTAGGAGGGAGGAACACACGAAGTTGTACACATTTGACAGCATATGGCATACTCTTGGAAGAAGATGCAGAACTGGCAGATCTGGGTAAAAGGACATAACGGTCCAGAACAGGAGACGCTGCCGAAGAGGACAGGATAGAATCCTGAGCCCTGAGCATGGGGGAAAGGAGTCTGTGTGAGCCAGAGGGGGAGGTGGGGACAGGAAGGTGCTAAAAAAGGCAAACCTCACCCACTTAATTCTTCTACATAGAACTAGAAATAGAAGGAGAGAGTGTGGGTACTGCTGGGGAAACCACGGGCTAAATTATAGACCTTTGCCCTGGAACAGCTGCTTTATGTGAAGATTTGAGAAATATATTACTTTGTATTAAAACAAATATAGATTTGCTTTGGGGATAATTGCAAAATCCAGGTGACTTTTTTTATTGAAGTATAGTTGATTTACAATGTTTCAGGTATACAGCAAAGTGATTCAGTTATCTATCTATCTATGTACACAAGTGTGTGTGTGTGTGTGTGTGTGTGTATATGTTTTTTTTCAGGTTCTTTTCCATTATAGGTTATGATAAGATATTGAATATTTTCCCCTGTGCTATACAGGAGGTCCCTGTTGTTTATTTATCTTACAGCAATTTGAGAGAAAGGTAGTACAGAGATTTCCCATATCCCTCCTGCCCCCAGATGTACACAGCCTCCCTCATTTTCAGCATCTTTTTCCTTTTATATATAGCACAACAATCCAAACTATTACCCAAAGGTGGAAAGATTTGAGGACGTGACGCTCTTTGATGGTAGGTTGGGGAACGTCTTTCAACGCACATCATTCAAACTCCAGTCCCCACTCTTGAAAACTGGTTCCTATTGCACAGACTTGCTAATTTGCACTATGTAATACATGCTGAGCCACGTTCCTTGGAATCCCCTTCTGAATTCCACAGACAACCTTGCTGCTGGCCACTCAGCCTGTTTATCTGTTTTGTATGTGGTAGTGTGTATTTGTTAATCCCAAACTCCTAATTTATCCCTTCCCCTCCGCTTTCCCTTTTGGTAACCATGAGTTTGTTTTCTATGTCTGTGAGTCTATTTCTGTAAATAAGTTCATTTGCATCTCTTTTTAGATTCCACATGTATGTAATATCATATGATATTTCTCTTTCTCTGTCTGATTTACTCCACTTAGTATGATAATCTCTATGTCCACTATTTTAGAGAGAAAAACCCAGGAGGCTCCAACTTCAAATGTCCTGCTTATGGTGGACCTCTTGGGTGGTGACCTGGACTCAGATTTTCTCAGCTCAGTCACCTCCCTCCTCTTGCTACTGAGTGTCACTGTAACACCTGGAAAAGCTACTTGCTGATGAGCTTCGTGAATGTGAAACTAAGAAGCCTTGTGCTGGGAAGCCGTATCAGAGCATAGCTCAGTACTAAGAACACAGGTTCTTTTCAATCAAAGTTCTTGAGACATTTTTTTCTAACTGAAATCCTATCAGGGACTATAAAACCAAAGTAAGCCCGCTGTAAGCTTGCACAGGTCAGAATGCAGGATTTGAAACACAGCTCGTTTCTATCAGAGCCATTTGGGGTCTTCTGTTTCTTCCTTTGGAATCAATGAACAACCTCCATGCTTACTCAGTGTGATGTATCTAAAGATGTACTCAGACCCATTTGAGGTAACCGTGTTTCTAAACACAGGTCTCCTTTGCCTGGAAAGTTTAATGCGTGCAGCTTTGCCTTTCAGTTCATCTCTGTGTTATTAACAGTCTGCGTGGTTGGGAAAGTGGAAATGAATGGTGTAGAAGGGAATAGAAGACCTGTTGTTAAGTCCCTAATCTGTCTCTTACCAGCTATGTGACTTTAGGTGGATCATTGTATCTCTCTGAATTTTGTTTTCCCGTCTGGAGGATGGGGATATGAATTGCTGGGCTGCTAGGCCCGGAGGGTTGCTAGCCCCGCAGGGTTGCTGAGAGGATCAGAGAAGATCATGAAAGCACTTTGTGACCCGTAGAATTTTTGGAACCCATTCTGATGGGAGACATCTCATTGTGGACCATCTGTTCCCTGTCACACCTCATTTCTCAAATTTGTGGGGAGCTACCAATTCGTTTTCTACTTTTGCTAGTTTATCTGTTCTTAACTGGTTGAAAAAAGATAGCATGCCAGGATGCTGAGATTTCCAGCTATGCCTTTTACTATCTAAGTATCCTTGGGCAAGTTATGTAACTTTTCTGAGGTTTTCACCAGGAAAATGGGAATCATAATAATTAATGTGTAGAACTGTAAAGATTACAAGCAGCAGACACTTGATACATAATAATTACTTATTATTTTGATGTCCTTTCTCCCCACCTCTGTTCAAAAATATTTCATGAGGGTCTCAAAAGATGGCCTAGATCCTTCAGTTTAAAACCCTCTCTCAAAGAGTCTGGGACACCTCTCATTGACACTGTACTGGATATCTCTCATTTGAGTTGTATTAATAGGTAGACTCTTTAATAGATATAGGGCTATTTAGATTATCTATTTCATCTTGAGGGATCTTTTGTAGTTTGTGCCTTTTGAGGAATTTAGAGGTGAAAGTGCTCTTAGAAACCATGTAGCAAAGTGGTTCTCAAAATTTAGGGTACATCAGAATCCCCACAGCCTACCCCCAGACACTAATTGTAACAAATATTATAATGGAGAAAACTGTAGTAAGTATTAATGTTTTTCTTTCCCCCAAATTCCTGTTTCATTAAATGTTAAAATATCACCTAACTCATAGACTCACTTTTGTGAAAAGACAGAAATCTTAAGAAAACTATTTGTTGCAAACCGTAATTAATGAAGCCCCATCTGTGATATTCAGTGTTCTTTGCATGAGCTGTGACTAGGTTATTTTTTATGCTTTTTAGCCCTCATGGGAAAGAGAAAAGGGTGTAACCAAGCAGAAGTGTGGCATGAACTATCTGATTGGCTGCATATGCAATGCAGCTGAGAGATTTTTGTCTATTACCTAGTATAAATATATTCATTTTCACACTCTTCTGAGAAAACTTGATTTAAAATCTATATCCAACTCTATATTCTCCAACTAATCCTAAACATTGTCCCCATAGTCCTAAACACAATCCTAAACATTGTCCCCAGGTCAATTCTTAGAAAATACCTGCTTCCTTTTCAACCCTCAGGTAAAAACTCCTTAACTTGGGATTCAAAACCTTCTATGTGCCAGTCCTTCCTGAGCCTCCAAATCGAGCTCTCCTGACCAGCCTACTCCTGCTGCTACTGCCCAGCTCCCATCCAGCCAAATTCATGTTCTAATGACCCCCAAAGCCCTGCCTGGAATGCCTCTCTACAGTCTATCTCTGCTCTCTGGTTGTCAAAATCCTACTGATCCTTCATCCAGTGATTTCTCCCATATGCTCTCAATCCTTGTTATTTAAAAAACATTTATAGAGCTCCTAAACTTTTATAGCCTTAAAGTATTTGGGGGAAAAAAAGTATGGCACTTCAATTAACTGTGATATATTTATTTTTTAAATCAGGTCTATTAAAGTATAATCTATATACAGTAAAATTGATTTTTTTGTAACAGTGTAGAATTCTATGAGTTTTTTTGTTGTTTTTTTAAAAAATTTTTTTATTGAGGTATAACTGACATACAACAAACTGTAAATGTTGAAAGTGTAAAATGTGATAAGGCTGACATACATATACATTGATGAAACTCTTACTACAATTAAGATAATGAGGGACTTCCCTGATGGCACAGGGAAGAGTTAAGACTCTGCACTCCCAATGCAGGGGCCTGGGTTCGATCCCCGGTCAGGGAACTAGATCCCACACACATGCCACAACTAAGAGTCTGCATGCCACAACTAAGGAGCCGGTAAGCTGCAACTAAGGAGCCTGCCGGCCGCACCTAAGGAGCACATGTGCCGCAACTAAGGAGTCCATGAGCCATAACTAAGAGCTGGTGCAACCGAATAAATAAATTAAATATTTTTTAAAAAAACACATCATTAAAAAAAAGATAATGAACATATCTATCACCCCCAAGTTTCCTCATGCTCCTTCGTAATCCTCATAATCCCTCCTACTCCTCCCTGTATCACCCCACTCTTATCCCCAGGCAACCACTGATCTGCTTTCTGTCAATATAGATTAGTTTGCATTTTCTACAGTTTTATATAAATGGAATGATATAGCATGTGCTTCTTTTTGTTTGGCTCTTTTATTCAGCATAGTTATTTTGATATTCATCCATGTTGCACATATATCAATAGTTCATTCCTTTTCGTTGCTGTATAGTATTCCATGTGTGGATATGCCACAGTTTATCCATTCATCAGCTGTTGATGGACATTTGGATTGTTTCCAGTTTGGGACTATTACAAATAAAGTTGTTATAAACAGTCATGTCCAACTCTTTCTTTGAACGTATGCTTTCATTTCTCTTTGGTAAATACCAAGGAATAGGGATGCCTAGATCATATGGGAGGTGTAAGTTTAACTTTGTAAGAAACTGCCAAACTGTTTTCCAATGTGGCTGTACCAATTTACACTCCCACTGCCAGAATATGATAGTTCCAGTTGCTCTACATGCTAACCAACACTTGGTATGGTCTCTCTTTTTTAATTTTAGCCATTCTAATTTAATTTTAATTTGCATTTCTTTAATGAATAAACATATTGAACATCTTTTCATGTGCTTATTTGCCATCCATATAGCTTCTTTGGTGAAGTGTCCATTCAAATTATTTGCCCATTTTTAAATTGTGTTGTTTTTTATTGTTCAGTTTTGAGAGCTCTTTTTCTGGGTGCAAATTCTTTATCAGATATAAGGTTTGCCAATATTTTCTTCTAGCCTGTGGCTTGTCTTTCCATTCTCTTAACAATGTCTTTCAAAACACAAAAGTTTATAATTTTCATGATGTCCAATTTGTCAATTTTTCCTTTTTTTGGAGTGTGCTTTTGGTGCTATAGCTAAGAAACCTTTGTGTAACCCATACTCACAAAAATTTTCTCTTATGTTTTCTTCTAAAAATTTTATACTTATAGGTTATGCATTTAGGTCTATCATCCATTTTAAGTTAAATTTTGTATACAGTGCAAGGTATGAATCAAAGTTGGGTTTTTTCTGTTGTTTTATTTTGTTTTGTTGCATTTGATATTTAAGTGTTTCAGCATGCTGAAAAAATTATCCTTTCTTCATGGAATTGCTTTTGCACCTTTGTTGAAAATCATTTTCCATATACCTGTGGTTCTATTTCTAACTTGCTTTTCTGTTCCATTGATCTATTTGTCTGTAATGATACTAATACCACCTTGTACCAATTATGGTAGCTTTAAAATAAGCCTTAAAATCAGGTATGTTAGTCTCAAATTTGTTCTTTGTCAACATGTTTTGACTATTCTTAGTTCTTTGCATTTCTATATTAATATTAGAACCAGCCTATCAATTCCCACCCAAAAAAACTGAGATTTGGCCTGGGATTGTATTGAATCTATAGATGAATTGGGAAGGACATAACATATTAAGAATATTGAGTCTTCCAACTAATGAACATAGTATATGTCTCCATTTATTTAGGTCTTCTTTAATTTTGGCAATATTTTTAGAAGTCTTGTATATATTTTGTTAAATTTATCCCTAAACATATATTTTTGATGCTGTTATAAATGCTATTGACTTGTAATTTCAATTTCCAACTGTTAATTGCAAAGATATGGAAATACAAATGATTTCTGTGTATTGAGATTCTACCCTGCAACCTTGCTAAATTCACTTTTAAGTCCTGGTAGCTTTTTGTAGATTCTATAGAGTTTTCAACATAGACAATTATGTCATCTGTAACTAAACATTGTTTTATTTCTTTTTCTTGCCTTATTGCACTAGTTAGAACATCTAATACAATGTGACTAGAGGTAGTGAGAGCCAGCAACCTTGCCTTATTCATGATCATAGGGGAAAGCACAACTGTATCAATTTCTCACCATTGACTATATTAGCTACAGGCTTTTTGTAAGTGCTTTTATCAAATTGAGGAAGTTCCTTTCTATTTGTAATTTGATGAGTGGTTTTTTAAATAAAAAATGGATGTCAAATGCTTTTTCTCAGTTTATTAAGATGATTTTTTCTTTTTTGTTTGTTAATATGGTGACTTATATTGATTGACTTTTGAATCTTTTAACAACCTTGCATTCCTGATACAGGAGCTTAATGCTATAAATTTTCTTCCAAGTACTACTTTAACAGATTACCACAATTATTTTTATGCTTTGTTTTCATTTTCATGCAGTGCAAAATAATTTCTAATTTCCATTTCAATTTCTTCTTTGACCCTATATTGTTTAAAAGTGTGTTATTCAGTTTCCAAATATTTAAGGGGAGGGGTATTGAGATATCTTCCTGTTATTGATTTCTAATTTAATTCTATTATAGTCATAGAGCACACTTTGTATGACTTAAATCTTTCTAAATTTGTTGAGATTGACTTGATGACCCAGAATATGGTCTACTTGGCCTTTCAAATTCTTGATGCTGTTATACTGGTATTGATTTATAATTTCAATAGAAATATGTTTAATATGCATTTGAAAATTTTTGTTGGGTGGAGTGTTCTATAAATGTCAGGTTGATACTTGTTGTTCAAGCTTGCTATACTCTTACTGATATTCTGTCTTCTTGATATACCAATTACTGAGAGAGGTCTATTCAAATTTCCAATTATATTTTTGGATTTGTCTATTTCTCCTTGCATTTATTTTTGTTTATGTCCTTTTGATGAACTGACCCCCTTATCATTATCAAACAGCTTTTCTTATCCCTGGTAATATTCTTGGCTCTAAAATCTACTTTATCTGATATTAATGCAGAATTTCAGCTTTCCTTTCATTTGCATTAGCATGATATATCTTTTCGTGTACTTTTACTTTTAACCTATTTATATTTTTATATTTAATGTGTGTTTTTTGTAGGTAGTATGAATCTGGGTCTTTTTTATCCAGTATTAAAATCTCTGCCTTGTATTGGGGATAGTTACATTTAATTTAGACCATGCTATGGACTGAATTGTGTGCCCCCAACCCCCAACCCCCACCAAATTTATATGTGAAACCCTAACTCCCAATGTGGCTATCTTTGAAGACAGACCTATAAGGAAGTGATTAAGGTTAAATGAGTTCATAAGAGTGGGGCCTTAATTCAATACAGCTTGTGTCCTTAGATGAGGAAGACAGGCCAGAACTTTCAGCCATATGAGGACATGGCAAGAAGGCAGCCACCTACAAGCCAGGAAGAGAGATCTCATTAGGAACCTTGATCTTGATCTTTCCAGGCTCCAGAACTGTGAGAAAATAAAATTCTGTTGTTTAAGTCCATATAATACAATTATTGATGTGGCTAGGTTTAAATGTACTGTACTGCTTTTTTTCAACTTGTGCCATCTCTTCTTTGTCTACTTTTCCCTATTTTCTGCCTTCCTTTTCTTATTTTGATTTTTTGTTTGTCGTTGGTTTTCATTTTGAGGATACAGGGAGGTGCAGATACATTGTTGTGGGACTTCAGAGATAGGTGACACCTAATTAGGAAGCACTTCCTGAGGGAGACGGATCTGAAGGGTTCCTAAGCTTTGGACATACAGAGGTTGAGGTTAGAAGCATCCAAGCCTGACAGAAAATCACACCCCAAACCTCAAAGGTGCACTGAATATTCTGAGAACTAACACTTATGTTTGGCTGGCACAAAGGTGACATAAAGGAAATAAGCGTAAAGGGTGGAACTAAAAGTAGGTTTGAACTGAATGCTGGCAGGATGAAAATACCTGAGACATCAGTTCAATTTATAACAAACTCCATTTGCTTTAAGTACTATATATGTCTTTTGAAATTTTCCAAAATTAATAACTTGCCTAGAGTCTCCTCAGCCAACACATAATTTTGAAAGTCTTTTCATGGGAAGAAAATTCACTTCTCTAACTTTTCCTTTGTTTACTTTGCCACAATCACCCTAAATTATTACTTGCACCTGAGTTTTACCTACATATGTTTTCCCCAAGATAAGAAAAAAAAATAATGTCAGTCAAAATATAATATAGTAGGTAGCTCTGAAATATAAAATTAGTGAGAATAACCAAGCAATTTCTACAAGAAAAGTAGGAGTCTGCAAGTCTCTGACCTGGTAGGATAGCCTTTTAAAAAGCAAAAAATCTTCATTGCATAAAATCTTCATTACATAATATGAAACACTAAAACATCCGTTAAATTTTTTTAAATTTTTTAAATTGAGATATAACTGAAATATAACATTATGTTAGTTTTAGGTGTACAATGTAACAATTCAATATATGTATATATTTCAAAATAAGCAATATAATAAAGCTAGTTAACATCCATCATCACACATAGTTATATTTTTTCTTGTGTTGAGAACTTTTAAGATCTATTCTCTTAGCAACTTTCAAATATACAATATAGTATTATTAACGATAGTCACCATGCTGTACATTATATTCCGATGATTTATTTATTTTATAACTGGAAGTTTGTGCCTTTTGACACCCTCCACTTATTTCACCCCACCCCTCACCTTCCTTTGGTAACCATAAATCTGTTCTCTGTATCTCTGTATCTATTGTTGTTTGTTTGTTTTTAAGATTCTACACATAAATGGAATAATATGTTATTTGTCTTTCCCTGTCTACTTACTTCACTTAGCATAATGCCCTCAAGGTCCATCCATGTTGTTACAAATGGTGGGATTTCCTTCTTTATGGCTGACTAATCTCTATATCTGTATATATCACATTTTCTTTATCCATTTATTCATTGATGGACACTTAATGTTTCTAATTCTTGGATATTGTGCATAATGCTTTGGTGAACATGGTGGTGCAGGTATTTTTTGAGTTAATGTTTTCATTCCCTTTGGATAAATATTCAGAGGTGGAATTACTGGACATATCATAGTTCTATATTAAGTTTTGAGGAACCTCCATACTATTTTCCATAGGGGATGCCTCAGTTTGCATTCCCACCAATAGTGCACAAGGGTTTGCCTTTCTCCATAACCTCACCGACACTTGTTATTTCCTGTTTTTTTGATAATAGCCATTATAACAGGTGTTAGGTGATAGATCATTGTGGTTTTTGGTTTGCATTTCCCTGATGACTAGTGATGTTGAGCACCTTTTCATGTACCATTGGCTATCTGTATGTCTTTTTAAGAAAAATGTCTGTTCAGATCCTCTGCTCATTTTTTAATCAGATTGTTGTTGTTTGGTTGGGGTTTTTTATATGAGTTGTTTATATATTTTGGATATATGGTTTGCAATTACTTTTTCTCATTCAGTCAGTTGTCTTTTCATTTTATCAATGGTTTCCTTTGCTGAGCAGAGTGTTTTAGTTTGATGTGGTCCCACTTGTTTATTTTTACTTTTATTGCTTTTGCTTTTGGTGTCAGATTCAAAAAATCGTTGCCAAGACCTATGTGAAGGAGCTTACCGCCTGTTTTCTTCCAGGTGTTTTATGGTTTTCAGGTCTTATATTCAAATTTTTAACCCGTTTTGAGTTAATTTTTGTGTATGGTTTAAGATAGTCGTCCAGGTTCATTCCTTTGCATGTGGCTGTTCAGTTTGCCCAGCACTATTTATTGAAGAAACTGTCCATTCCCACTGTATACACTTGCCTCCTTTGTCATAAATTAATTGACCATCTTTGTGTGGGCTTATTTCTGGGCTCTCTATTCTGCTTCATTGATCTGTGTGTCTGTTTTTATGCCAATACAATTTTGACCACTATAACTTTGTAATATAGTTTGAAATCAGGAAGTGCGATGCCTGCAGCTTTGTTCTTCTTCATCAAGATTGCTTTGGCTTTTCAGGGTCTTTTGCAGTTCCACACAAATTTTAGGATTGTCCTATTTCTGTGAAAAATGTCATTGGAATTTTGATAGGAATTGCATTGACTCTGTAGACTGCTTTAGATAGTATGGACATTTTAACAATATTAATTCTTCCAATCCATGAGTGTGGAATATCTTTCCATTTATTTGTGCCTTCAATTTCTTATATCAATGTCTTATAGTTTTCAGTACACAGGTCTTCCACTTCCTTGGTTAAATTTATTCCTAGGTATTTTATTCTTTTTATGAAATTGTCAATGGGATTGTTTTCTTAATTTTTCTGACAGCTTGTTGTTAGTGTATAGAAACAAAACTGGTTTTTGTATATTGACTTTGTATCTTGTAACTTTACTGAATTCACTTTTTAGTTCAAACAGTTTTTTTGGTGGAGTCTTTAGGGTTTTCTTTATATAATATTATGTTATCTGCAAATAGAAACAATTTTATTTGTTCCTTTCTGATTTGGATGCCTTTTATTACTTTTTCATACCTAACTGCTCTGGCTAGGACTTCCAATACTATATAGAATAAAAGTGGCAAGAGTGGGCATCTTTGTCTTGTTCATCATCTTAGAGTATAATTTTTCAGCTTTTCACTGTTGAGTATGATGTGAACTGTGAGCTTGTCATATATGCTCTTCACTATTTTGCAGTACATTCCCTCTATACTTACTTTGTTGAGAGGTTTTTTTTTTATCACGAACAGATGTTGAATTTTGCCAAATGCTTTTTCTGCATCTATTGAGATGATCATATGATTTTTATTCTTCATTTTGTTAATGTCGTGTATCACATTGATTCATTTGCCGATGTTAAACCATTCTTGCCTCCTTGGAATAAGTCCACTTGATCATGGTGTATTATCCTTTTAAAATACTGTTGAATTTGGTTTGCTAACATTTTGTTGAGGATTTTTGCATCAGGGTGATGGTGGCTTAATATTGTTAAGATGGCAATAGTCCTCAAGTCAATCTACAAGCTCAACAAATTCTGCTGAGGGAGGAGCTTCAACATAGTGGAAGAGTAAGATATGGAGATCACCTTCCTCCCCACAAATACATCAGAAATACATCTACATGTGGAACAACTTCTACAGAACACCTGCTGAACACTGGCAGAAGACCTCAGACCTCCCAAAAGGCAAGAAACTCCCCATGTACCTGGCCGTGTGGATGACAGGCTCATGGTGCTCCAGCCAGGAGTCAGGGCTGTGCCACTGAGGTGGGAGAGCCAAGTTCAGGACATTGGTCCACAAGAGAACTCCCAGCTCCACGTAATAACAAATGGTGAGAATCTCCCAGAGATCTCCATCTCAAAGCCAAGCCTTAGCTCCACTCAACGACCAGCAAGATCCAGTGCTGGACACCCTATGCCAAAAACTGGCAAGACAGGAACACAACCCCATCCATTAGCAGAGAGGCTGCCTAAAATCATAATTAGGCCACAGACACCCCAAAACACACCACCAGATGTGGACCTTCCCACCAGAAAGACAAGATCCAGCCTCATCCACCAGAATGCAGGCACCAGTCCCCTCCACCAGGAAGCCTACACAACCCACTGAACCAACTTTAGCCACTGGGTACAGACACCAAAAACATGGGAAATACGAACCTGCAGCCTGTGAAAAGAAGACCCCAAACACAGTAAGTTAAGCAAAATGAGAAGACAGAGAAACACAGCAGATGAAGGAGCAAGGTAAAAACCCACCAGACCTAACAAATGAAGAGGAAATAGTCAGTCTACCTGAAAAAGATTTCAGAATAATGATAGTAAAGATGACCCAAAATCTTAGAAATAGAATGGAGAAAATATAAGAAACGTGTAGCAAGGACCTAGAAGAACTAAAGAGCAAACAAACAGTGATGAAAAACACAATAAATGAAATTAAAAATTCTCTAGAAGGGATCAATACCAGAAAAACTGAGGCAGAAGAACGGATAAGTGACCTGGAAGATAAAATAGTGGAAACAACTCCTGCAGAGCAGAATAAAGAAACAAGAATGAAAAGAAATGAGGACAGTCCCAGAGACCTCTGGGACAACATTAAATGCACCAACATTCAAATTACAGGAGTCCCAGAAGAAGAAGAGAAAAAGAAAGGGACTGAGAAAATATTTGTAGATATTATAGTCGAAAACTTCCCTAATATGGGAAAGGAAATAGTTAATCAAGTCCAGGAAGCACAGAGTCCCATACAGGATAAATCCAAGGAGAAACACACCAAGACACATATTAATCAAACTATCAAAAATTAAATACAAAGAAAAAATACTAAAAACAGCAAGGGAAATACAACAAATAACACACAAGGGAATCCCTATAAGGTTAACAGCAGATCTTTCAGCAGAAACTCTGAAAACCAGAAAGGAGTGGCAGGACATATTTAAAGTGATGAAGGGGAAAAACCCACAACCAAGATTACTCTACCCAGCAAGACCTCATTCAGATTTGATGGAGAAATTAAAAGCTTTACATACAAGCAAAAGCTAAGAAACTCAGCACCACCAAACCAGCTTTACAACAAATGCTAAAGGAACTTCTCTAGGCAGGAAACACAAGAGAAGGAAAAGACCGACAATAACAAACCCAAAACAGTTAAGAAAATGGTAATAGGAACATACATATCGATAATTACCTTAAATGTAAATGGATTAAATGCTCCCACCAAAAGACATAGACTGGCTGAATGGATACAAAAACAAGACCCGTATATATGCTGTCTGCATAGACCCACTTCAGACCTAGGGACACATACAGACTGAAAATGAGGGGATGGAAAAAAATATTCCATGCAAATGGAAATCAAAAGAAAGCTGAAGGGCTTCCCTGGTGGCACAGTGGTTGGGGGTCCGCCTGCTGATTCAGGGGGCACGGGTTCGTGCCCCGGTCTGGGAGGATCCCGCATGCTGTGGAGTGGCTGGGCCCGTGAGCCTTGGCTGCTGAGCTTGCGCCTCTGGAGCGGGTGCTCCACGATGGGAGAGGCCACAGCAGTGAGAGGCCTGTGTACCGCAAAAAGAAAAAAAAAAAAAAAAGAAAGCTGGAGTAGCAATTCTCATATCAGACAAAATAGATTTTAAAACAAAGACTACTACAAGAGACAAAGAAGGACAGTACATAATGATCAAGGGATCAATCCAAGAAGAAGATATAACAATTGTAAATATTTATGCACCCAACATAGGAGCACCTCAATACATAAGACAAATACTAACAACCATAAAAGGGGAGACTAACAGTACCAGAATCACAGTAGGGGACTTTAACATCCCACTTCACCAATGGACAGGTCATCCAAAATGAAAATAAATAAGGAAACACAAGCTTTAAATGATACATTAAACAAGATGGACTTAATTTATATTTATAGGACATTCCACCCCAAAACAAGAGAATACACCTTCTTCTCCAGTACTCATGGAACATTCTCCAGGATAGATCATATCTTGAGTCACAAATCAAGCCCTGGTAAATTTAAGAAAATTGAAATCATATCAAGTATCTTTTCCGACCACAACGCTATGAGACTAGTTATCAATTAAAGGAAAGATCTGTAAAAAATACAAACACATGGAGGCTAAACAATACACTACTTAATAACCAAGAGATCATTGAAGAAATCAAAGAGAAAATCAAAAAATACCTAGAAACAAATGACAATGAAAACACAACAACCCAAAACCTATGGGATGCAGCAAAAGCAGTTCTAAGAGGGAAGTTTATACCAATACAATCCTACCTTAACAAACAAGAAACAGGGCTTCCCTGGTGGTGCAGTGGTTGAGAGTCCACCTGCCGATGCAGGGGACATGTGCCCCAGTCTGGGAAGATCCCACATGCCGTGGAGTGGCTGGGCCCATGAGCCATGGCCACTGAGCCTGCGCATCTGGAGCCTGTGCTCCACAGCGGGAGAGGCCACAACAGTGAGAGGCCCGTGTACTGCAAAAAAAAAAAAAGAAAAAAAGAAACAAGAAACATCTCAACTAAACAACCTAACCTTACACCTAAAGCAATTAGAGAAAGAAGAACAAAAAAACCCCAAATTTAGCAGAAGGAAAGACATCATAAAGATCAGATCAGAAATAAATGAAAAAGAAATGAAGGAAACAATAGCAAAGATCAATAAAACTAAAAGCTGGTTCTTTGAGAAGATAAACAAAATTGATAAACCATTAGCCAGACCCATCAAGAAAAAAAGGGAGGGCTTTCCTGATGGCGCAGTGGTTGAGAATCTGCCTGCCAATGCAGGGGCACGGGTTCGAGCCCTGGTCTGGGAAGATTCCACATGCCATGGAGCAACTGGGCCAGTGAGCCACAACTACTGAGCCAGCGCATCTGGAGACTGTACTCCGCAGCAGGAGAGGCCGCGATAGTGAGAGGCCTGCACACCACGATGAAGAGTGGCCCCTGCTCGCCGCAACTAGAGAAAGCCCTCAACACAGAAACGAAGACCCAATACAGCCAAAAATAAATAAATAAATTTATTTTAAAAAAAAGAAAAAAAGGGAGAAGACTCAAATCAATAGAATTAGAAATGAAAAAAGAGAAGTAACAACCGACACTGCAAAAATACAAAGGATCATGAGAGATTACTACAAGCAACTTTATGCCAATAAAATGGACAACCTGGAAGAAATGGACAAATTCTTAGAAATGCACAACCTTCCGAGACTCAACTAGGAAGAAATAGAAAATATGCACAGACCAATCACAAGCACTGAAATTGAAACTGTGATTAAAAATCTTCTAACAAACAAAAGCCCAGGACCAGATGGCTTCACAGGTGAATTCAATCAAACATTTAGAGAAGAGCTAACACCTATACTCCTCAACTCTTCCAAAATATAGCAGAGGGAGGAACACTCCCAAATTCATTCTACGAGGCCACCATCACCTTGATATCAAAACCAGACAAGGATGTCACAAAGAAAGAAAACTACAGGCCAATATCACTGATGAACATAGATGCAAAACTCTTCAACAAAATACTAGCAAACAGAATCCAACAGCACATTAAAAGGATCATACACCATGATCAAGTGGGGTTTATTCCAGGAATGCAAGGATTCTTCAATATATGCAAATCAATCAATGTGATACACCATATTAACAAATTGAAGGAGAAAAACCATATGATCATCTCAATAGATGCAGAGAAAGCTATCAACAAAATTCAACACCAATTTATGATAGAAACCCTCCAGAAAGTAGGCATAGAGGGAACTTACCTCAACATAATAAAGGCCATATATGACAAACCCACAGCCAACATCGTCCTCAATGGTGAAATACTGAAACCTTTTCCACTAAGATCAGGAACAAGACAAGGGTGCCCACTCTCACCACTATTATTCAACATAGTTTTGGAAGTTTTAGCCACAGCAATCAGAGAAGAAAAAGAAATAAAAGGAATCCAAATCAGAAAAGAAGAAGTAAAGCTGTCACTGTTTGCAGATGACATGATACTATACATAGAGAATCCTAAATATGCTACCAGAAAAATATTAGAACTAATCAATGAATTTGGTAAAGTAGCAGGATACCAGATTAATGCACAGAGATCTCTTGCATTCCTGTACACTAATGATGAAAAATCTGAAAGTGAAATTAAGAAAACACTCCCATTTACCACTGCAACAAAAAGAATAAAATATCTAGGAATAAACCTACCTAAGGAGACAGAAGACCTGTATGCAGAAAATTATAAGACACTGTTGAAAGAAATTAAAGATGATACAAGTAGATGGAGAGATATACCATGTTCTTTGCTTGGAAGAATCAACATTGTGAAAATGACTCTACTACCCAAAGCAATCTACAGATTCAATGCAATCCCTATCAAACTACCACTGGCAATTTTTACAGAACTAGAACAAAAAATTTCACAATTTGTATGGAAACACAAAAGACCCCGAATAGCCAAAGCAATCTTGAGAATGAAAAACGGAGCTGGAAGAATCAGGCTCCCTGACTTCAGACTATACTACAAAGCGACAGTAATCAAGACAGTATGGTACTGGCACAAAAACAGAAAGACAGATCAATGGAACAGGATAGAAAGCTCAGAGATAAACCCATGCACATATGGTCACCTTATCTTTGATAAAGGAGGCATGAATATACAGTGGAGAGAAGACAGCCTCTTCAATAAGTGGTGCTGGGAGAACTGGACAGCTACATGTAAAAGAATGAAATTAGAACACTCCCTAACACCATACACAAAAATAAACTCAAAATGGATTAAAGACCTAAATGTAAGGCCAGACACTATCAAACTCTTAGAGGAAAACATAGGCAGAACACTTATGACATAAATCACAGCATGATCCTTTTTGACCCACCTCCTAGAGAAATAGAAATAAAAACAATAATAAACACATGGGACCTAATGAAACTTCAAAGCTTTTGCACAGCAAAGGAAACCATAAACAAGACGAAAAGACAACCCTCAGAATGGGAGAAAATATTTGCAAATGAAGCAACTGACAAAGGATTAATCTCCAAAATTTATAAGCAGCTCATGCAGCTCAATATCAAAAAATCAAAGAACCCAATCCAAAAATGGGCAGAAGGCCGAAATAGGCATTTCTCCAAAGAAGATATACAGATTGCCAACAAACACATGAAAGAATGCTCAACATCATTAATCATTAGAGAAATGCAAATCAAAACTACAATGAGATATCATCTCACACCGGTCAGAATGCTTATCATCAACAAATGTACAAACAATAAATGCTGGCGAGGGTGTGTAGAAAACAGAACCCTTTTGCACTGTTTGTGGGAATGTAAATTGATACAGCCACTATAGAGAACAGTATGCAGGTTCCTTAAAAAGCTAAAAGTAGAACTACCATACGACCCAGCAATCCCACTACTGGGCATATACCCTGAGAAAGCCATAATTCAAAAAGAGACATGTACCAAAATGTTCATTGCAGCTCTATTTACAATAGCCAGGACATGGAAGCAAACTAAGTGTTCCTCAACAGATGAATGGATAAAGAAGATGTGGCACATATATACAATGGAATATTACTCAGCCATAAAAAGAAACAAAATTGAGTTATTTGTAGTGAGGTGGATGGACGTAGAGTCTGTCATACAGAGTGAAGTAAGTCAGAAAGAGAAAAACAAATACCGTAGGCTAACACATATATATGGAATCTAAAAAACAAACAAAAAAAATGGTCATGAAGAACCTAGGGGCAGGGCTTCCCTGGTGGCGCAGTGGTTGAGAGTCTGCCTGCCGATGCAGGGGACGCAGGTTCGTGCCCCGGTCCAGGAAGATCCCACATGCCGCGGAGCGGCTGGGCCCATGAGCCATGGCCGCTGAGCCTGCACATCCGGATCCTGTGCTCCACAACGGGAGAGGCCACAACAGTGAGAGGACCGTGTACCGCAAAAAGAACCTAGGGGCAAGACGGGAATAAAGACGCAGACCTACTAGAGAATGGACTTGAGGATACGGAGAGGGGGAAGAGTAAGCTGGGACAAAGTGAGAGAGTGGCATGGACATATATACACTACCAAATGTAAAATAGATAGCTAGTGGGAAGTAGCCGCATAGGGAGATCAGCTGGGTGCTTTGTGACCACCTAGAGGGGTGGGATAGGGAGGGTTGGAGGGAGGGAGATGCAAGAGGGAGGAGATATGGGGACGTATGTATATGTATAACTGATTCACTTTGTTATAAAGCAGAAACTAACACACCATTGTAAAGCAATTATATTCCAATAAAGATGTTAAAAAATAATAATAATGAACAAATTCTGCTAATGGGTATGAAGTTTCTATCGGGCATAGCAAAAGTGTTTTTAAATTGATTATAGTGATGCTTGCCTAAACGTGCATATGTTAAAAGCCATAAATGGTACACTTTAAAAGCAAGAATTGTGTGGTACATGAATATTATCTTTAAAAAGCTGTTACGTTAAAAAACTACAACAACAACCACTCTGGATTTGCTAATGACAGTCATTAATGACCTCAGCGAGAGCAGCTGGGTAGTGGTAGGAGTTGAAGCCAGACTGAAGAGGGTCAAGAAACAATTGGAAGATGAGGAAGTAGGCAACAAACATCACCTGCCCTTTCAAGATGTCCTGACAAAGGAGATAATGGAGTTCTAGAAAGGGGAAGGTTTACAGGGACTGTGATTTTTTAAAAAAGAGAAAGAGAGAAAATCCAGTAGAGAGAAAATGTTGGAGCCCATAGAAACTTGAGTTTCAAACACTGGAAGAAGATCTATCTTCTCTGATTTAAAACAGGAAAAATATTTCTTCCTAATATCTGTCTAAATATGACCTTTTCTTCCCTAAGATAACGTGGTTGCTTTCTCCAAGAGTTCCCATCATTCACATTTTACCAATTACTCCTTATTAGTCAGGATTCAGGTAAGGGAAAGTATTACATTGCAAGAAATATAGCCCCCAAGGATTATAATTTAATCTTTATGTAATCCTTATTCTTTTATCTCCAGAATTGGGCTTTAATACTGAGGATGTAAAATGACAGCTTCTCTCAAAAATGTTAAATTTTTAGTCAGCCAAAAATAGGACTAAAGCCATCAGTATGGAAGGATGTAAAACTGTGGTTATTTTCAAATTGATAGATAAACTTTTCCCCCTAATATCTGAGCCTAGATAACCATTTTAGAACTCTGGAACATATCCATGGATCATTCCAATTTACCTATTCCCTAGAATTTGAAACTATCCAGTAATGGCCTTTTACCAAAACTTAATTTCTGGGTTCATTATTTTCCAAGGCTGAGTTCTCCTGTGGTAGTTCTAAAATCTTTGTTGTTTTTCTGAATGCTTAAATTCAATTCCAGCTGAAAGCTCTTGATAAAAATCCCTTATATTGGTCTTCCCTGGTGGTGCAGTGGTTAAGAATCTGCCTGCCAATGCAGGGGACACGGGTTTGAGCCCCGGTCCGGGAAGATCCCACATGCTGCGGAGCAACTAAGCCCGTGCGCCACAACTACTGAAGCCCGCACACCTAGAGCCCGTGCTCCACAACAAGAGAAGCCACCACAATGAGAAACCTGTGCACCGTAACGAAGAGTAGTCCCCACTTGGCGCAACAAGAGAAAGCCTGCACGCAGCAATGAAGACCCAATGCAGCCAAAAATAAATAAATAAAAGTTTTTTAAAAATCCCTCATATTAATAAAGAGTTGGTGGTGGAAACTATAGTAATGTGTTATCTTTATTAATTTTCCTATTTCTAGGCCATAAATTATATCCTGATGGGTGCTCTGATGCAGGGAAATACCATTCAGAAATGTAAGAGAACAGTAGTACCATAGGGAACTGGTTCAGATGTGACCCTTTTGGAAAGGCAGAACTTCTAACCTCAGCAATTATTCATCGTAGGCAGCCTTCTTGCCATATCTTGTTTTCATCAGCTGGAAGCTCAGTAATGTTAGTTTCGGCTGAACAATTTATATACGGATAGAACAGTTTTTTAATCATGGTAGAAGACAATTGTTAACCTTCCTGATATAGAAATGTTGGCACGGAAGCCAGAAGTTATGCGGTCCAGAAATAATTTTGCTACAAAATATATGTAGCTTCTGATGCAGTGTTATGTCATCATTCTGCCCTTAGCCATCCTGACTCATTCTTTGCATTGGTGTTCACAGCGAATTAACATAAATTCAAGACAAAAATCTCTCCATATCACCTTAGGAATGCAGGTTCATTAATTTTTTTGCTGTTGTTAATAGTCCCTTATTATTCAACTTTACTAATCCATGTAACATTCATTTTAAACAATAGTAGCTTTATTTACAGGAGAAACACTAAGAGGAGATTTGACATAGTAGTTAAGAACACATACTCCAGGGCCACACAGAAATCTGCTGTTACCCTTATACCCATTCATTTATAAATAATGTGCATTTAGCTCCCGAGTATGTGCTCTTAACCACTATATTAAATGTGCACTTGAATCCCAGCTCTGCCATTTAATAGCTTTAGAATTGGGGCACGTAATTTGACTGCTCTGTGCCTCATTTTTTTCATGAGTAACATGGGAGTAACAGCATTTCATAGGACTGTAATGGGAATTAAATGAATTACTCCATATCAAGTGCTCCAGAACAGTGCTGGGTACATACAACATCCTCAGTAAATGCTAGCCACTGTTATTAGTTCTTGTTTTAAATTAACTAAGAAAATAATTCACAATATAAAACTTGAACCTAAATATTGCATACAGTGTTAGGAAATCTGATAGTGCTTGAGGAAATTCTCGCAAGCTGAACAAGCACTGGCGTATCATGGAGAACCAGGGGAGGTTCAAGCCTGAAGTGCCGGAGCAGGTCGTTTCCAGCCTTACCAACCAGCAGTGTGACTCTGGGCCTGGCCTCCTCCTGTCCCATGGAGAGATTCATTTACATAGTCTCTGAAATTACTTCCAGCCTCAAACAAGCTATTCCTTGAATTCACATTTTTTGTGTTCTGTCAGCTAAGTAGTACTATTTGTATAATCTGAACAGCAACAAATAAATACCTGTAAAATAGTTTTCATAAAGTTAAAAAACATAAAGTAACATAGATGGAGCCCAAAGCCCAAAATATGAATGTGAGTGGCCTTGGCCCTTTAACACATTTCATTGTATGAACACTGCAATGAGAATTCCACTAAATACTGGAGAGGAGAGCCTGTCTAGGATTTTACAACACACAGTATTGGGTCCAGCCTAACCTTCTCAGGGCTGACCACAGTGTGACTTCTGGCCTATGACTCCATTTCTAATCCTGATATCCTTATATTGACAACATGATAGCCCATAAATAGCTTCTCAGGAAAAAGCAAAATTGATCGTACATCATTTCAAATAAAATTAGAATAACGACTTGATTTCTAAGACTCGTGGACTTCTGGAAAACTTTTTTAACAGAGATGACTGAAATAAAAACTCCTGAAAAATAGCAGAATGATGGTATTTTATACACATTTATTTGAAAGCATAATATATAAGAAAAAGTAGAGTGTCTCACAAAGCATTTGATAAAAAATAGCTTTAAGTACAATTTTAAATTTCTAAAGTCTCTACCAAGGATAAGTATATACACTTTTAGTCAAAAAAGTGCAATTTTAAAGGCAGCTTTCAGACCTTTTAAGCTACATGATAGTTAATGGCCAGGACATTAAAAATGTGCATTTATAAAAATTTGAGGAAATTCATGAAAATGTTTTGTAAACATTATAAACAAACATCTACCATATAATGTGGGAGGTTTCATAATCTGCTTACAAAATCCTGTCTTTTATAACATTATCTTATAAAGTTATTATTATAAAGTTTTAAACATTCTGGTTTAAATTTCCTTGTCACCTTCACTAATATCAAGCACAGTTTGTACTACACATATATATACACTACTTTTTCCCTTGCATAATGTTCCTCCCTAAGAATATCTTTAGTCTGAGGAAAAATCAGAGCATAGCAAAATGCTGCTTTAACTGCTTAATTAAATGTTGAGTGTCCACGTGATCTGGAAATGCTACTTCAGACTTTTGAGCAGCAATGTAGCTCCTCTGTAGATCTCCCATCTGTAAGAAAGACCAGACCAGAATAAGACCACAGAATGAGAACCAGAAAAAAAAAAAGACATAGTATCTGCACAATGTAGAAACCCAAGGTGAATTGCTTGATCGTGCTACTTTGATTTAAAATTTGTTTCACCTAGATTACAATTCAATCTTGAAAAAATATGAGAAAAGTAAAATAACAAATTACATAAATAATTTCTGCTCTATTACAGTTGTCTAGTTATGAATTCATAAACCTGTGTTTTCTTTTCCTGTCACTGATAGTTATCATAAAAATAAATTGGTGTCTGCATCCTAAAACAGCCAGCTCTGTAAGAAAACTATTTGTAATGTACCACAGACAATGACATATTTTGTATTATCTTTTAGACAGAAAATTCAAGTAAAAACTATTGTATTTAAGATACAATAACATGCTCTAGGAGCTTTTAAATGGTTGCTAACACAGTAATGTTGGGCAGATAACCTGGTTTTAAAAGTTTATAAAGGACATATCTGACTTTCAATAAACTTTGTGTTAAAGTCCAGTCCCCAAGAAAAACACACACAGTAACCGGATCCATCTGAATGTATCTTGATTCATGTATACATTTCTAAAAAGAGAAAGCTTTTTAGTGTGTACACACCAAAAAAACCAAAAAAAATCTAGATCATTCACTTCTGGTAGTTTTTTGGTAACATGCATATGAATTAAAAACGTAAGTTTCCTTTTTTAAATCATAGCATTTCTTTTCAACATGCAATTTTCTCTTATGGAAATGTAGCCTTTGGCTTAAAGAAATATTTCACTTGCATTATATATTATTAAAATGTAACAATAGTCCTGAAAGAAAGTAATCAAGGCTTCTTTGTGGTTTAACTAAGTGGCAGCACAGTGCAGTGGAAAATATGTGGGAATCCTTGGGAGCTGGACATGAATTCTGCCATGGGACTCCAGGGAAGTCTTTTAAGTTCCAGAAGCCCTGGGTTCCATTAGAATATAAGCTGCATGAGGTAGAGGTTTCTGTTTTACTCATTGCTAACATCCTCTGTGCCGACAACAGTGCCTGGTACGTAGCAGAGGCTCAACAAATGAAACATCAGTTGTATGAAAAAATGAGTAGGGGAGGTAAGTGTTACCTACATCGCAGGGCTGTTGAGAGAATTAGCAGTTCGGAGAGCACCTGGAACAGTGGCCAGCACTTAACAAGCACTCAAAAATGACAACTTATGAATAACAGCTTATTTTATTTTCAAAACAGAAATGAAAGTGCAAATGACTTCACATTCATGTTATGAAAAATGATTTTTATAATGTCTTTTGGTCTATAAAGAAAGAGTCTTCACATCAGCAAATATTTCTAACCATTTCCTTATCCTCAGAACTCATCTTCCATGTTAAAGTAAGGTTTCCAGTAAAAGTTATTAGATGACTTTTATTTGTTTCCTCTTATTGTTAAAATGGCACATGATTCCTTTTAGCTCTTGGATGTTAACTGACTTGTAACACAGTATCAACCGTTGCATTTTCCCCATATTGTTCATAGCTAAAACAGCTTTCACCAATATCCCTAATTTTATAGCATCATGCCAGACTTGATGGCAATATGACCTACAAATAATATACAGGATTTCCTTGCTGCAAATGCTAATTACTAAATCCCTCCCAAACCAGGAGTTAATGAATAGTTTTTCAATGATTAAATGTCATATTTGAAAACATAAAATAATTCTTCTGCAATCTATAATGATGTTAAGTTTAGCTAATATTCAGTGATAAATATACTTAAAGTGTATTAAACTGTCCCTCGAAGTGAAGACATATGTGTACATAATAATTAAGTGTTGAAAAAAATAATTTCTCTCAGGAAGTTATGGGTAGAATGTCCTTATTTAACTGTACATTTTTTAAAAGCAAGAAAGAAAAACAAACAGATGATAAATTGTCAGATGATAAATTGACAAAGAAAGAGAATACCTTATCAGAAACTGTTGCAAAGTTAAAATGCGGCTCATACATGTGCGGTGCTAAAGATGAAGCAGTTTGTAACAGTGCTCTTGCCTGTGTTAAAAAAAAAAAAAGAAAGAATGAAAGAAAAGAGAAACCAAAGCTATATGAGCATACATTAGCACTGTATTTGTGATTTTTTGTTTTGTAAAAGAATACTTTACCCAGGATAGGACTTTAATAAACATAACCCTGTAATAAATAAGATGAATTCCTCATGAAATACAACTTACTGATTTGATAACCAGGAACTACCTATATTTTGCCAAAATTATATTAATAATAAAATGCTTCAAAATATGGAGAAAATGATGGAATCCAAAAGTTATGTGAGAAACACTGATCTTACAAAGTTTATATTTCAGTATGATGTACAACTGAAAAATAATGCTCTCAATGCTAAAAAGTCTTATTAATCTAGTTTTTGTTGATGTTGATTGATTTAGTAGGCTTCTAATTACCTGTTCCCTAATGCAACAACAAAAACCACCAAAAAACCATTGTAAATTCAAATCTCCAATTTCTGTGCTGGATGACACTGAGCAAGCATTTATTGTACTGCTGACCTGAAAATGACAACTGAAGGCGACTGAAAATGACAAGCTTTCTGTTCTCTAAAGTACTCAAAAGACAAAATTCACATCATTTTTTTGTCCCCTCTAGACTCAAAGGATCACACATTGCAGAGACCACTGAGAGACATGAGATGCCTATACACTCATTGTTAAGATCACAAACTCAGCATTCCAAGCTGCCAAACAGCCTTTCAACTTGTAGCCAAACTTCTATGTATGATCCTGAGGACAAATTCTTTTATCTTTTTTTAATAGAAAATAAATAATAGTTTAAATAGGATGGTGGATATTAATTTTTTTGTTTTATGATTTGCTATTTTTTTTAACTGAGCTATAATTTTTAATAATAATGAAAGCTTTCACCAAAACATTTCAAATCAATTGTATGCTGGAGAAACTACAGTACGTAGGAGGGAAAGAAAATCACCAACGTGGAAACAGAGAAAATCATAAAGGACACTTGGTTCAAATGGACACAGGGAAAGTTCTATGACAGAACAAGTTCCCATTTTAGAGTAGTTAGTTTTTGTTTAAAAAATACAAATCCATCTTATTTACTTTGGGAAAATTCTGTGAAACAAAGGCAGCATCCAGAGACATTTCTTTGCTTGTTTTATTAAGTTTCTCAACGTGCTTAGGAGACCAGGCTGGAGGTTAACATCCTGGCGCGCTGCTCACTGCGTCTGTGACCTTGGGTAGTTACTTACCCTCCTCTAGTCTGTTTCTTCATCTGTAAAACAGACAACGTAATATCTATCGATGTTGATTGCCATTAATATTGTATGAGTGTATTCAGCATTTAAAACTTCTTGTTATGTAAATAATAACAGTAATAATAATACAATTTATTAAGCATCTATCATGTGTTTTTACTATGCCAAGGGCTTTACATGCACAATCTGCTCATCTTCACAGGGACACCTTCGGGTCAGTACTGTTATTACCCTATTTTATCATCCACTCATTCCACCAATACTAAGCACCTACCAAGTGTCAGGCAATGTTTTTGATACTGAAAATATAGCAGTTAGAAGACAGAGAAAGTCCCTGTTTTCATGCAGCTAGCATTCTACATTCTACACATAAAGATGAAAATATCTGATAAAATGCTAAGTATTGTGAAGAAAAGAATAGTAGGAGTTGTGATAGCACCTGAGGGCTCCTTTAGACTGATGTTCAAGCAGGTCTTTTAAGCTAAGACCTGAATGATAAAAAGAAAAGAGTCATTTCAGGATATGAAAGTATTTTCCAAAGGCACTACAGTAAGAACAGGCACTGCCCAGCAGCAAGCAGCTAATGTTTCTGGAAGTCAGTTGTGAAGGAGTAGTGGCAAAAGATACAGTCTGGCGGGACCCAGAGGCTAGATTAGGTGGGGCCCCGTAGGCTAAAGTCTGAAGTTCAGATTTTATTCCAAGTGCAAGGAGAAGCCTTTGGAGGATGCTAAGCAACGTAGTAATAAAATAATCTTGTTTTTAAAAAATATCCTCTAGGCCAGCGGTCCCCAACCGTTTTGGCACCAGGGACCGGTTTTGTGCAAGACAGGTTTTCCACGGGCGGGGGTGAGGGATGGGGGGACGATTCAGACGGCGATGCGAGCGGTGGGGAGCGATGCGGAGTGGCAGATGAAGCTTCGCTCGCTCGCCCAGCCGCCTGGGTCCTAACAGGCTTTAGCCCAGGGACTGGGGACCCCTGCTCTGAGGGAGATGTATTATAGGGTGCGCCTACTTGCTGATGGAAGTGGAAACAAAAGCAATAGCTAGGAGACCCTTGTAGTCACCCAGGCAGGAGATGAGAGCAGCTTGGAGAAGGGGGCCGGGAGGGGAGGACTGAAGAGGTGGGGATAGAACTGGCAGGGCTCACTGGACAGCACGGAGGCAAAGGGTGGCAGGGAAGGCACTCAGAAAAGACAGGTTTCGAGGGTGGGTCCTAGGGTTTTGGCTTGAGCAGCTGGATGGCGGATGGGGGGGCGGTGTGAGTGGTGGAAGAGTTCACAAAGGTAGGGAAGCCTGGGGAGGTGCAGATTTGTCCTAATAAAATCAAGTGTTCTATTTTGGATACTGAAAGGTTAAGTAACTTGTCCAAGGTCACACTGCTAATACGTGACAGAGCTGGGATCAAACCCAGGCCAGTCAGACTCCAGAGCTCATTTTAAAATTTTAACGTAAAGAGAGCTGCACGTGACAGCTTTTCTTTGAAGAAAGAAGACTGTCCACAGTAACCCAGTAGTTCACTGACCTGTTCGACGTGGCCCTTCCGCATCTCCAGCACGGCCAGGTTGTTGTAGGCCTCTGCGTGGTTATTGTTGTTGACCAGAGCCAGCCTGAAGCACTGATGGGCCAGATTTGTATCTCCTATCCCCTGCAAAAGAAAAGCACAAACTCGTACACACAAATCCATTCACTTCCTCCTGCCACCTCCGCCCCCCTTTCCTCATACAAATCTTTCGGCCACCACAGAATAAACAACAAGTACCAACACAGGAGTCAAGTGTGAATTGTACATAAGAGGATTTAACCTAAGAAGATAAAATGAGCTGCAGTGACCCCTAGCAATCTCCAAATTGCCACAAAGACTGTCACCAAACCTGGATTTCCAATATCTGAAAACTTCTTCAAACTAACATGCGGCTACCTTCTCTATTACAGAAATTATATTACAGAAACAACATACCACAGCTACATGTCCCAAGTTGTACCAGACGTCAGCTACCTCTTCTTCATTTTCAGCCAGAGAAAGGGCACGTTCAAATGAGGTCAGAGTCATATCATACTGTTGGGCATAGAAGCAACAGAGCCCCAGGTTGTTAAAAAGCTGGCAGTTATAGACACCCATCTGCAGGAGTCGCCTTTTGGAAAAAGAGCACACATATTTTGGTGTCAGACCAACTTTATAAATATGAAGACATATTGTTTACAAAGTTAGAAATGAATTCACTTTATAATTTTTACTACCCTCCAAAGAACATAAAGTATTATAGTAAATGAAAAATATTTTAGAGCAAATACAAAAGCATGTCTTTTGTAATGGTACTAGTCATAGGAAATGCATCCAGAGGCAAGGTCAGAATAACTTACATAACTTTTTTTTTCCCCAAAAGCTTTGTTAGAGAATCAAAATAATCAATCAATAGTCACATAAAGTAAAACCCACACATTTTTGCCTCATACAGCTTTGGCGCTTGTAGGTAAATTTCTAAGAGCTTCTAGTCAAATTTGAGGCCTGTGTTTAGCATTTACCGCCAAGTTTTCAGCTGAGTTGGATGCTGTTTTTGGTTATTTGTATTGTGTGGTTTAGCTGCATCTAATGACCTCCGATTAGCTTCTACTCAGGAAGACAAGATTGTCAGAGGATCCCCACGTTATCCACTTAGCTTTCACACTGCAGCTCAAGAACCTCATTTTGCTTCTATGTGTCATTAATCCCAAAGGATGAGAGTTCAAATAAGCATATGAAAATCACCCCAGCTGCCCCAAGGAACCCATGAGCCACTGTGGGGGTAGGCGAGTGGAGTCAGCTGTATGTGCACAGGCTACATTCATATTATTGTTTTATGCTTCAACATATATTTGGAAAGAACTCTTGTCAGCTGCCAGTTATCTCCTTGTATACTACCCAGGGGCTAAAGAGGAAATCCTAATTTAAAAATTAATTTCAGGAACCATCTATAGGATAAAATAAGTACGTGTTCAAAGAACCAGTGAGAATAATTTGTTTAGATTTTGAAAAAATATTTGGACAAGAGTTGACAATACTTCACAAAACCGGAATCCTGTTTAAGGTCCTCATCAGGATTAGGGCCTGGGGCCCACTGCTCTTTGCAAATCACATTACTATTTTACCTTCAGGGTCTTGATATTATGTACAGTGGTATTAATGAGGCAGTGATGTGGAAGTGCTTCTAGGAACTGTTAACCTATTATTGGTGGATAACAAAACGGCCAATTTATACAATGACAAGGTGTTAAAAACTCAGGCAATTATCCAGGTGTGTTTCTGCAAGACGCCAAATACTTGTGCATTTCCAAATTATTAGATATAGCTTTAATATTCATAAAACATCTGGGTGCTTGAATTTTTAGTCTCAGATAGACGTGGCCTAAACATTATTTCTCTACATTTTCATCCCATCTTTATTACTGTTGCATCACTATTTCATAGGAAAGCAGTTCTACAGATTGAATGTAAAGTGCACCTGTAAAACCGGAGAGCTACTTCTGGTTGATCAGAGTAAAAATGGTTGCTTCCAATGCATGCAATGGCTTCCACATGAGTATTGTCCTGTATCAAAACCTCTTTGTAGTATTCAGTGGCTGATGAAATATTGTTCATTTCCTATTCTCCATCAAGACAGAAGAGCAATACTGTATTAATATTGGACAAGAAATTATTTTTATTCTGACTGGTTTACATTATTTTATTCAATTAAATATTTATTAAGAGCCTACCATATGCCAGACTCTGTTCTAGGCCCTGGGGACACAATGTGAACAATAAGATAAAATTACAGTCAGCCCTCTGTATCTGCAGGTTCCATAACCATGATTTCAACAAGCCACAGATCAAAAATATTCAGAAAAAAATTCCAGAAAGTTCCAAAAAGCAAAACTTGAATTTGCTGCACTAGCAAGTATTTATATAGCATTTACATTGTATTTATAGCTATTTATATAGCATTTACATTGTATTAGGTATTATAAGCAATCTAGAGATGATTTAAAGTATACAGACGGATGTGGGTAGGTTATATGCAAATCCTACGCCATTTTATATAAGGGCCTTGAGCGTCCATGGATTTTGGCAACCAAGGGGTGCTGGAACCAATCCCCCCGGATACGGAAAGATGGCTGTACTGTCCTCAAGGAGGTTACATCTGGTAGGAAGACAAACAAATGAACAACTATCTAAGAGGAAGTTCTTTCAGTTTTTCACCACTGAGTATGATGTTAGCTGTGGGTCTGTCATATATGGACTTTATTATGTTGAGGTATATTCCTCTATGCCCATTTTCTTGAGAGTTTTTATCATAAATCGATGCTGAATTTTCTCAAAAGTTTTTTCTGCATCTATTGAGATGATCATATGGTTTTTAGTATTCAATCTGTTAATGTGGTTTATCACATTGATTGATTTGCGAATATTGAAAAATCCTTGCATCCCTGGGATAAATCCCACTTGATGACGGTGTGATCCTTTTAATGTATTGTTGGATTTGGTTTGTTAACATTTTGTTGAAGATTTCTGCATTTCCTCTAAGATCAGGAACAAGACAAGGATGCCCACTCTCACCACTTTTATTCAACATAGAGTTGGAGGTCCTAGCCACAGCAACCAGACAAGAAAAAGAAATAAAAGGAATCCAAATTGGAAAGGAAGAAGTAAAACTGTCACTGTTTGCAGATGACATGAGACTATACATAGAAATTCCTAAAGACACCACCAGAAAACTACTAGAGCTCATCAATGAATTCAGTAAAATTACAGAATACAAAATTAATACATAGAAATCTGTTGTATTTTGATACACTAACAACAAACTATCAGAAAGAGAAATTAAAGAAACATCCCATTTACCATTGCAACAAAAAGAATAAAATACTAGGAATAAACCTACTAAAGGAGGTAAAAGATCTATACTTGGAAAACTATAAGACACTAATGAAAGAAATTGAAGACGACACAAACAGATGGAAAGATATACTATGTTCTTGGATTGGAAAAATCAATACTGTTAAAATGACTATACTACCAAGGCAATCTACAGGTTTGATGCAATCCCTATCAAAATAGCAATGGCATTTTTCACAGAACTAGAAAAAATAATTTTAAAATTTGTATGGAGACACAGAAGACCCTGAATAGCCAAAACAATCTTAAGAAAGAAGAACAGAGCTGGAGGAATCATACTTCAGACTATACTACAAAGCTACAGTAATCAAAACAGTATGGTGGACTTCCCTGGTGGCCTAGTGATTGGGATTCTGGGCTTTCACTGTGGTGGCCTGGGTTCAATCCCTGGATCCCTGGTCAGGGAAATCCTGCAAGCTGCATGGTGCAGCCAAAAACAACAACAACAAACAAACAAAACCAGTATGGTGCTGGCACAAAACCAGACAGACATATAGATCAATGGAACAGAATAGAGAGCCCAGAAATAAAACCAGGTACTTATGGTCAATTAATCTACCACAAAGGAGGCAAGAATATACAATGAAGAAAAGACAGTCTCTTCAATAAGTGGTGCTGAGAAAACTGGACAGTTACATGTAAAAGAATGAAATTAGAACATTTTCTCACACCATATTCAAAAATAAACTCAAAATGGATTAAAGACCTAAATGTAACACCAGAAACCATGAAACTCCTAGAAGAAAACATAGGCAGAACACTTTTTCATATATATCGTAGCAATATTTTTTTGGATCTGTCTCCTAAAGCAGGGGTCCCAAATTCTCAGGCCATGGACCAGTATCAGTCCGTGGCCTGTTAGGAACCGGTCCACATAGTAGGACGTGAGCAGTGGGCGAGCGAGCAAAGCTTCATCTGCAGCTCCCCATTGCTCCCCATCACTCGCATTACCACCTGAACCACTCCCCCTCCCCCATCTGTGGAAAAATTATCTTCCACGAAACTGGTCCCTGATGCCAAAAAGGTTGGGGGCCGCTGTCCTAAAGCAAAGGAAATAAAAGGAAAAATAAGCAAATGGGACCTAAATAGACTTAAAAGCTTTTGCACAGCAAAGGAAACCACTGACAGAATGAAAAGGCAACCTAATGAATGGGAGGAAATATATGCAACTCATATGACTGATAAGTGGTTAGTATCCAAAATATATAAACAGCTCATACAATTCAACATCAAAAAATAAACCACCCAATTAAAAAATGGGCAGAAGACCTGAATTGATATTTTTCCAAAGAGGACATTCAGATGGCCAACAGACACATGAAAAGATGCTCAATATCATTAATCATCAAAGAAATGCAAATTAAAGCCACAATCAGATATCACCCTACACCTGTCAGAATGGCTGTCATCAAAAAGACCATAACTAACAAATGCTGGCAAGGAGGTGGAGAAAAGGGAACCCTCGTACACTGTTGGTCAGAATGCAAATTGGTGCAGCCACAGTGCAAGACAGTATGGTGGTTTCTCAAAAAACTAAAAATACAACTACCATATGACCCAGCAATTCCACTCCCGAGTATATATCTGAAAAAACAAAAACACTAATTCGAAAAGATTCATGCACCCCAAAGTTCATACAATTGCTAAAATATGGAAATAACCTAAATGTCCATCAACTGATGCATGGATAAAGAAGATGTGATTATATATATATATATATATATATATATATATATGTATATACACACGCACACACATAATAGAATACTACTCAGCTATAAAAGAGTGATAGTTTGCCATTTGCAACAACATGAATGGACTTGGAGTGTATTATGCATAATGAAATAAGTCAGAGAAAGACAAATACTATATCATGTCACTTATATATGTAATCTAAAAAATACAATAAACTAGTGAATATAACAAAAAAGAAACAGACACAGATATAGATAACAAACTCGTGGTTACCAGTGGGGAGAGGGAAGGAAGGATGGGCAAGACAGGAACAGGGGATTAAGAGACACAAATTATTACGTATAAAATAAGCTACAAGAATATATTGTACAACACAGGAAATATAGCCAATATTTTATAACCATAAATGGAGTATAACATTTAAAAATTGTGAATCATTATGTTGTACACCTGTAACTTATACAGTATTGTATATCAACTATATCTCAATTAAAAATTACATCTATTAAATTTATCACCAATTTCATCAATACTGTTAGTATTATGAAAATGGTTTTGACCCTATAGACTCTTAGAAAGGACTTCTCCAGGAAACTCTGAACCACACTTTGAGAAATGTTGATAATTAGAATGATTTGGGGGCCTTTCTTCCCACTCCTATTCCCTCATTCCCATGAGGCAAATGAGTATGGCTGTCTCAGCCCCTTCTGGGTCTCTTTAGAAGTCAAATTTCCTATAAGATGCCCACATTCTCTGCCCTGCTGTGTGGAGCAGGCTCTCCTGGGTAGGGTACACTCATGTCTGTGACAGGATGGATTAGTCTGTGTAACTCAGAGGTAGAATAATATTAAGTCCTTTTGGTGATAATCTAGAGCCACATGCTCCAATTCTGCTTTTATCAATAATAAAATTAATGGTTTATCCTCCATTTGTGTGAATCTTGTATCTATTTTTCAGTTGGTTCTCAAATTGGAGAAACAGGAGTGTTATTTATTAGTCCCATAAAACCCTGATATAACATCCACAGATTGATCCAAACTCATGCTCTATATATATTTTTTCACATGCTTTATATTTGAAATTCTTATTCAAAGGGCTTCCAGGATTTGGTTCCTAAAGAGAAGAGGCTTTTTCATTCATTGCTTATAGCTGAAAAATAACTAAACTTGTTTCAAAAAACAGGGATGTTGATACATTTGTTAGTTAACTCTGAGTTAATTTTCTCCTGAATTCTACACTGCTTTTATATGTAACTATTCCACATTCTTAATATTTTAAGAACATAAGAACCCATTAAAAAGTATAAAAAATAATTTCAATAGAAGTATATTTTCTATTTTTTGGTAAAACAAAAGCCTCGTAAAACTAAAAGGAAACAACAAATGAGCATCTTAACTCACCACTCTGTAATCCCCACCCCTATACGTACAATAAGTCCTTCCCTGACATGGGCTGTTTGTGTCCTCCCAAAATTCATATTGAAGCCCTAATCCCCAATGTGATAGTATTTAGAGGTGGAACCTTTGGGAAGTAATTAAGACATGAGTGTGGAGCCCTCATAATTGGGATTAGTGCCCTTAAAGTAGAGACACCTGAGAGATGATCTCTCTCTCCAACATGTAAGGATAGAGCAAGAAGGTATCCAGACCAGGAGGATCCCTCACTAGGAACTGAAATGGCCAGCACCTTGATCTTGGACTTCCTAGCCTCCAGAGCTGTGAGAAATAAATTTCTGTTGTTTAAGTTGCCCAGGTTATGGTATTTTGTTATAGTAGCCTGAGCAGACTAAGACTTTTTCCTTCCAAAGAATAATCTTCACACTCAGGATGTGACTGACCAGTGAGCCTTAATGGCCCCATGAACCAGGGGGCCCCCTGAACATGACTTATCTGGTTTCCAGGGCAACAGCACCCCACAGTACAAGGCTTCATTCAGTGTTACAGCTGCCAAACTTGGTGTATTAGTCTGCTCGGGCTGCCATAACAAAATACCGTAGACTGAGAGGCTTAAACAATAGAAGTTTATTTTCTCACAGTTTTAGAGGCTAGAAGTCCAAGATCATGGCGTCAGCATGGTCGAGTCTAGTGAGGACTCTCTTCCTGGCTTGCACCTTCTCACAGTGTCCTCGCATGAGAGAGAGAGAAACAGAGACAGAGAGAGAGGGCTCAAGTGCTTTCTGGTGTCTCATCTTATAAGGGCACTAATCCCATCACAAGGGCCCTATCCTCGTGAGCTCATCTAATCCTAATTATCTCCCAAAGGCCCTATCTCTAAATACCCTCACATTGGGGGTTAGGGCTTCAACATATGAATTGGGAGGTGGGGGGAGGGGACACAACTCTGTCTGCAACAGGTAGTAATGTCCAATACAAAGAAGACTCCAGCCTCAATGGTCAATTGTTTCAAGGCTTTCAGTTGAATAAAATTACTTTAGTAGTCTGTATCTGTTAATCCCATACTCCTAATTTGTCCCTCCCCCACTCTCTCTCCCCTTTCGTAACCCTAAGTCTGTCTTCTGTGTCTGTGAGTCTGCTTCTGTTTTGTACACCTGAAATTAAGACAATATTGTAAATCAACTATACTTCAATAAAAAAGAAAAAAAGAACATCTTAGAATGTTTGTATACTTGATTGATGGGAATGGACTTAATTTATGTAATCTCTAGGAATTTTAGACTGAAACTAACATGTTTTTGACAACCTTACATGCAGTTTTTCAAACTTGTTATTATAAAATACATGCTGATGTTAAATAAATATAAATGCATGTTTAAAAATCTCATAAGTAATTACAAATAGCCTCCAAATGGCTTGTACCAATGTACACTCCCAGCAAAAATGTTCATACGTGACCTCTGTTCCTCCACACCCTTGACAACCTTAAATGTCACGGAACTTATTCATCTTTGTTAACCTGATTAAGTAAAAAATGACATTATTGTTTGAATTTTTCTTTCATTAATCATTACTGAGGTTAGACATTCAACACACCAGGTATTTACATTTCTTTTTCTGTGAATTGTGGATTCGTGTCTTTTGCCAGTTTTCTTATCCTGTCTCTTGTCCTTTTATTATTGGCTTATGTGTATGAGGGGCTTGGGTGGGAAACCACCCTCCTGGGCTCAGGAGAGCTGGAGACACAGCTGTGGCTCAGGGATCCCTGGACACCGACTGTTTTCTCCTTCCGGATGCAATGAGCCTCTGCTGATGCTGAATTCAGTTCAAAACCCAGTGAGGGCCTGTGTTTATAAACATTCCCTTCAGAGGAGAAGCACAGATGGTTTGGTTGAGTTCTTCCAGATGTGTGTTAACCGGCGCCAGTATGAAAGGGCAGCGGGGTAGCTGAAATGCAGCTGGGGTTTGGCTGTTGTCTCATCCCTGGGGGGACTTTACTGGCGTGGAGACGGTCAGCAGCCACTGTGTGGGCTGGAAGGACAACAACGGTCACACTGTGATCTCACCTCCACAACTGCTCTGAGGAAATATCGAGTTTCCGTGTTTACATGCTTGACCAAAATGAGAATTTATAAGTGTGTGTATGCACAGGTATGTGTCTATGTGTAATTCTCCATCAATTGGAAACCACCTGAAACCCAGCAATTGTTAAGCAATGTATAAACTGAGGAAATGAAAAGTAGCCTTTTTTTCTGTCCCAGGTATGGCAAATATGTGCCCTGTTTGATATTTTTACCTTTTTTTGTTTGGGTTTGCTTTTATTGGTATTTTTGTTTTTACAATACAGAAAAATTAACTTTTACGTTCTCAAATTTATCAATTTTTTTCTGTTATGGCTTTCTGACTTAGTATCATGCTCAGGAGGGTCTTCCCCATTCCAAGTTTATACAGATAATTCATCTGTATTTTCTTCTGGAACATTCATGGTTTTAAATCTTTGAGGCACCTGGTAGCAATGGGTTCTTTTAGTATAAGAAATCATTACTCATCCAGCTCTGTTTCTAAACTATTAAATAATCCAATAATCCAATTGGTTTAATAGACAATCTTTAGCACATAAATTTTCATATGTATGAATAAACACAGATTCTATTTTTGTCCTTTAAATAATATCTTCAAGCATATAAATGTCACTTCAAGTGTATAAACAACCGTGGTATCATTTAAGTTATTTTATAGTAGCTATTAGTGGTTATTTTTGAACCAGTTCACAGAATATTAACTCTAATTAGATTTTTAGTTATTTAAAACAAAACTGCAAATAAGGAAGTGAATTTTGCAATGATTCTCAAACTCTGTTATACTTCAGAATCACCTAGTGAGCTTGCTAAGCAGACAAAAACCTACATCCCACCTTCCAGGACATCTGATTCAGAAGGCAGAAAATGGGCCTCACTCTCAAAACACTCCCAAAGTCACTTCTATTCACAGTAAAGTTCAAGGACCACAAGAATAATATTTCCTAGGGTAATGTTTCTCATTCCAAATACCTTTTAACATAGAACAATTCAAATAAAGTTTACCATACAAAGATTTCCAGTGTATTCCTTTTCTCCTTATGTGACAATGGATTGAGGGTTAATTACTAAAGTCTGTTCCTTAGCGTTGCAGCCTACACAACATATGCCTTAAGGGATTTCTGCATGTCTATCATACTTTTCTCTGGAGGGATTCTTTTCCTTTATGTTCTTTTTTTTTTATTTATCACTTTCATTTTGGTCTTGTTTCTTCTAAATGAACATGTTGTGCTGCCTATTGTTCATTACTTGTTCTGTACAGAAACTTGTTTAAAATGATTTATCCTTGCTAATTTTATTTGGTTGTGGTTTTAATTTTTCTTGGGGCCTTTTGTTTACTCATTTGAAAGGCAGGCCTTTATTTGAACTGTTCTATGTTAAAAGGTATTTGAAATTAGAAACATTTAGATCCCTATCTCATACCTTTCTCTATACTCTTCTATATGTTTGAAATACTTCATAATGAAAACTTAGTTTGACTAATGCATACACTAAAATCTCTTATTCTGTTGGTAAATCACAGGCCAACAATCATAGTTTTATAAACTGTTATCCTTTATAAGACCCCCAAGGGACTATGACCTTACTTAAGTAGCATATAACCTCAATTTTACATCAACTTTTTGAATGATATGAACCTTACCTCATAGATCCTGGCAATTCCACAAAGTAGGGCTACGTCTCCTGGAAACTTATCTAAGCCTTGTTTGAAAAGATTTAAAGCAGTCACAGGTTGATCCAATGAGATGTAAACCTAAAACCAAGATACATTTCGATAAAAGTACTGGTTCTTAAAATAATAGCATTTGTTATGACAAGTTTATAATTATTGCTTAGTAATAAATTATCTCCTAGATATTACAGTAAAAAAATTTCAGAAATCTGTTGGATTAATTTCCAATAATGATACTATACTTTTATCTCCACATGTTGTATATGAAGCATTCATTCACTTATTCATTCAGCAAACACTTACTGTGGACTTGCCATTGTCACAGAGACTGGCCAGGACTAGAAAAGAAAGGATCAAGGGAAAATCTTTCTAGGATGGAACAGACATAAGTATATCTATAGGCTGGCACTAAAGACCAATTATGAGGCTGATTTTGAAGATGCTGGAGAAAGAGGGGATGACCCATGGAAGAAGGTCTGAGAAGGAGCAGCCGGGGAGAGCCTCTGGAGATGGTGGTTTGGGAGAAGGACCCTCGGAAATAGAGGAGAAACAGATTTGTAGGGTACAGAGTCAGGGAGTTGAGAGGGTTGGCACTTGATAGTTTCTGCTTAATTAGCAACTGGAACATTAGAATGGATAAACCATATACTTATTAGGAATTTCTAAAATAAGAGAATTATAGTTTTATATATAGAAACATAAGATTATGACATTTTTTTCATGATCTTGGATCCTCTGTTTCTTCCTAAACATTCAGACTGTGCTTTGAAGAGGCCCAAATGGATACACAGAAAACTGCTTGCAGTGTTTACTGCTAAAGTATGAGATTAGAGGGAAGGGTATGGATGAAAACTTTTCAATTATTACCTTATATGCTTCTGAACTGCTTTTTAAAATACAGTAAGTATATAATTCCATATACTAAGTAATATAAAATAGTTAATAATTTTTAAATTAACAATCTAAAATTTTAAGAAATAATGTGGTTCCTAAAATCTGCTTGGTCTCTATTACTGAGAAATAATTCCTTCACATATTAAAGAAAATATGTAAATTGTACCTCTATATAGTCACGTAGGCAACAATGGATTTAAACAAATCAATTTATGAAAAAATAGTCAAATTAGAACTATTAAATATGACTCTAGTCGTATTTAACAATAGTTAAAAAGTACTTTTTTTAACCACGTGGCAAGTGATTATCAATTAAGATGATAGTCAAATACTGTGACCTGAGTTATAATTTCAAGTTGTCAGAAAAGTTTACTGTGATGTTTAGAAAACTCTTTAAGAATTTTAACATATAATGTATAGAAGATACTTAGAACCAGATAGTTTCAAATATTTCTGAAAAACCACTCTAAACATACTAAGATTATCACAGTTAAGTTTATACGGCAGAACTTCCATTTTGTTTTTTTAGTATGCAAATGTTAATACCATATTTTTTTTGAATTTTATTTTATTTATTTTTTTATACAGCAGGTTCTTATTAGTTATCCATTTTATACATATTAGTGCAATACCATATTTAGAAAGTAGTAGCACTTCCTTTTATATCTCATCTTCTTTTCAACCTCCTTTACCACACTTTTTTTTTTTACCACACTTCTTAAATTTAAAAAATTCTTAAAGATATAGCAAGATGATATCCTAACCACCACTTCAACAAATGTTTCTTTAAAGTAGCCTTGGTGAGGGTAAAGAAGTAACTTTATTCCAGTACTGAAAATTCTAGGTGGCCCTTCACTTCTGTTGTGGTTTGTGGATGGCACTACAGGGCAGTGAGTCAGCTCTGGAATCAGAAATTCCTGAGTTTGAATGCTGGCAAATAGCCAAGTGAGCTTGACAGTCTGAGTTACCCTCTTTAAGTCTCCCTTTCCTTAAGAGCACAAAGGAAATGTTAAAATCTGCCTTGTGGTGTTGCTATGAGGGTTAAATTGCATATGGAACAGACCCGATAGAATACCTTACCACTGAGTAGGTGCTCAGCAAATGGGAAATATTGTTTTTGTAATGATGGCAGAGCCAAAAAGTGAAGGACCTACATAAAAACAATCCCTGCTCTCTGTAGTCTGCTTAGGTGGGAGACAAGTGTGCTGCAGAAAAGTGCCTCTCTGGGGCTTGTTACCCATGGGGGTAGTAAGCCTGTGGCATTTTCTTCTGTTCTAATGGGCAATATTTCAAAGGTGTTGTCTTATTTTTCACAGCAATCAATTTTTCCTGAGATGGGTATTCTCCGTATGTTCTCACCTTTTCCCTTATTATTAAAAAAGAAAAAAACAAACAAACTTAAGTCTGAACACACTAACTTGTCAAATATTCCTAAAGAAACTGGTAACTCTCCCCATGCACTTGTCAGAATTTAAACATTTACCCTGAGAAGACAAATTCCACTCAAATTAAGAATACTTACTTTTGCCAAGTAGAGAAACGTATCTACCATTTCCTGCTGCTTCAGGGCTGATTTAAATTGTTTTTCTGCTTCACGATACATTCCTAACCTAAGAACAGCCATTTAAAAAATTAGACATTCAATTTAAAATAAATACTACAGCATTTATTCATACCTTGAGGATATGATTTAGAGACAAATTACATCTGTAAGAGTAAGCATGTAGCAAAGAAGGTGATGTTATACACACATACATATTAACATGTATGTTTATATAGTTTAGGAAAAAGATTCCTGTTTTCCCATATTCACTGCCTAATGCTTAAATGGTATGTAAAGAGTCTGTCTGAAGCCTAGTCACAGCAGGACTAATAGCTGCCAGGGAGCAAGGTCACACCAGTTCACCACCCAGAGAGCTTATGATCAGCTGACATATGTCACATGACCTCAATAAATGCTTAGAGCCTCCATCTTATTGGAAGAACTGAAGATGACATTTCTTTGAAAACATCTGCTTTGAGATAAAAGCCCATTTTTTTAAAGTGAGGTATAACTGACATACGTTATATTAATTTCAGGTGTACAACATAATAATTTGATATTTGCATATATTGCAAAATGATCATCACAGTAAGTCTAATTAACATCAGTCACCATACATAGTTACAGAAATTTTTCTTGTGATGTGAACTTTTAAGGTTTACTTTCTTAGCAACTTTCAAACATGCAATACAGGATTAACTATTGCTGCAATGCTGTATGTGACATTCCCATGACTTATTTTACAACTGGATGTTTGTACCTTTTGACTCCCTACACCCACTTGCCCACCCCCTACCCTCCAGCTCTGTCAACCACCAATCTGTTCTCTGTATCTATGAGCTTTGTTCTTTATTTTATTTTTTTAGATTCCTCACATAAGTGAGGTCATACAGTATTTGTCTTTCTCTATGAGACTTATTTCACTTAGCATAATGCCCTCAAGGTCCATCCATACCATCGCAAATGGCAAGATTTCATTCTTTTTCATGGCTGAGTAATATTCCATTGCATATATACATAAATACACACACACACACACACACACACATATATAATATAGATATTTCTTTATCCATTCATCTGTTGATGGGCACTTAGATGGTTTCCATATCTTGGTTACTGTAAATAATGCTGCAATGAACATGGTGATGTAGACATCTTTTCTTTGAGTGTTTTCACTTTCTTCAGATAAAATACCCAGAACTAGAATCGCTGAAGCATATGGTAGTTCCATTTTTAACTTTTTGAGGAAGCTCCATACTGTTTCCCATATGGCTGCACCAACTTACATTCCCACCAACAGTGCATGAGGGTTCCCTTTTCTTCACATACTACCAACACTTGCTATTCCTCATCTTTTCAATAATAGCCATTCTAACAAATGTAAGGTGATATCTCATTGCAGTTTTGGTTTGAGTTTCCCTGATGATTAGTGATGTTGAGCACCCTTTCGTGTACCTGTTGGCCATCTGTAATGTCTTCTTCAGAAAAATATCTATTCAGAGCCTCTGCCCATTTTTTAATCGGATTTTTTTTTTTTTACTATTGACTTTCATGAGTTTTTTTATATATGTTAGATGTTAACCCTTTTGGGATATATGATTTGCAAATATTTTTTCCCATTTGGTAGGTTGCCTTTTCATTTTGTTCATGGTTTCCTTTGCTGTGCAGTAGCTTTTTAGTTTGAAAAAGTCTCACTTGTTTATTTTTGTTTTGTTGCCTTTGCTTTTGGTGTCAAATCCAAAAACTCATCACCAAGACCACTGTTAAGGAGCTTACTGCATATGTTTTCTTCTAGGAGTTTTATGATTTCAGGTCTTATATTCAATCTTTAATCCATTTTGAGTTAGTTTTGTATATGGTGTAAGATGGTGGTCCATCATTCTTTTGCATGTGGCTGTCCTATTTCCCAACACAATTTATTGAAGAGACTGTCCTTTCCCCATTGTACATTCTTGACTTTTTATAAATTTTTAATTAATTAATTAATTAATTTGTTTTTGGCTGCATTGGGTCTTCATTGCTGTGTGAGGGCTTTCTCTAGTTGCAGTGAGGGGGGCTACTCTTCGTTGCAGTGCCTGGGCTTCTTGTTGCAGTGGCTTCTCTTGTTGCAGAGCACAGGCTCTAGGCACGCGGACTTCAGTAGTTGTGGCATTCAGGCTCAGTAGTTGCGGCTCATGGGCTCTAGAGAGCAGTCTCAGTAGTCGTGGCACAAGGGCTGTTGCTCCTCGGCATGTGGGATCTTCCCAGACCAGGGCTCGAACCCGTGTCCCCTGCATTGGCAGGCGGATTCTTAACCACTGCGCAACCAGGGAAGTCTCTCTTTTGTAAATTAATTGACCACATGTGCATGGGTTTGTTTCTGGGCTCTGTATTCTGTTCCATTGATCTATGTGTCTGTTTTTTTTTTTTTTTTTTTTTGCCGTACGCGGGCCTCTCACTGCTGTGGCCTCTCCCGTTGCAGAGCATAGGCTCCGGACGTGCAGGCTCAGCGGCCACGGCTCATGGGCTCAGCCGCTCCGCGGCATGTGGGATCCTCCCAGACCGGGGCACGAACCCGTGTCCCCTGCATTGGCAGGCAGACTCTCAACCACTGCGCCACCAGGGAAGCCCTATGTGTCTGTTTTTATGCCAACAGCATACTGTTTTGATCCCTATAGCTTTTTTTTTTTTTTATGCAGCAGGTTCTTATTAGTTATCTACTTTACACAATCCCTATAGCTTTGTAATTTGGTTTGAAGTCAGGGAATGTGATGCCTCCAGCTTTGTTTTTCTTAAGGATGTTTTAGTTCTTCAGGGTCTGTTGTGGTTCCATACAAATTTTAGGATTGTTTGTTCTATTTCTTTGAAAAATGCCATTGTAATTTTGATAGGGATTGCACTGAATCTGTAGATTGCTTCAGGTAGTATGGACATTTCAACAATAATAATTCTTCTAATCCATGAATGTGAAATATCTTTCAATTTACTTATGCCTTCATCAATTTTTTTCATCAGTACCTTATAGTTTTTGGTAGAGAGGTGTTTCAACTCCTTGGTTAAATTTATTCCAAGTTATTTTATTTTTGATGCTATTGTAATTGGGATTGCTTTCTTAATTTCTCTGATAGTTTGCTATTAGTGTACAGAAAGCAACAAATTTCTGTATATTCATTTTGTATCCTACAAATTTACTGAATTCACTTATTAACGCCAATAGTTTTTTGGTGGAGTCTTTATGATATTCTATATATAGTATCATGTCATCTGTAAAAGACAGTTTTACTTCTTCCTTTCTGATTTGGATGGCTTTTATTTCTTTTTCTTGCCTAAAATTCTCTGGATAGGACTTCTAATACTATGTTGAATAAAAATGGTGAGTGGGCATCCTTATCTTATTCCTCATCTTAGAGCAAAATCTTTCAGATTTCCACCAACGAGTATGACTTTAGCTGCAGGCTTGTCATGTACAGCCTTTACTATATTGAGGTACATTCGCTCTACACCCGCTTTGTTAGGAGTTTTTATCATAAATGGATGTTGAATTTTGTCAAATGCTTTTTCTGCATCTACTGAGATGATCATGTGATCTTTATCCTTCATTTTGTTAATGTGGTGTATCACATTGGTTGATTTGCATGTATTGAACCATCCCTGCATCCCTGGAATAAATCTCACTTAATCATGGTTATGATCCTTTTAGTGTAATGTTGAATTTGATGTGCTAATATTTTGTTGAGGATTTTTGCATCTATGTTCATCAGTGATATTGGCCTGTAATTTTCTTTTCTTGTGGTATCCTTGTTTGGTTTAGGTATCAGGGTAATGCTGGCCCCATAAAATAAGTTCAAAAGTGTTCCCTCCTCTTCTGTTTTGTGAAACAGCTTGAGAAAGATTGGTATTAATTCTTCTTGAATGGCAGAATTTACCTGTGAAGCTCTCTTGTCCTGAACTGTTGTTTGTAGGGAGTTTTTAAATTACTGATTCAATCTCCTTACTAGTACTTGGTCTGTTCAGATTTTCTATTTCTATGACTCAGTCCTGGAAGATTTTATGTTTCTAGTAATGCATCCATTTCTTCTAGGCTGTCCACTTTGGTGGCCTATAATTGTTCATAGTAGTCTCTTATGATCCTCTGTATTTCTGTGGTATCAGTTGTAACACCTCCTCTTTCATTTCTGATTGTATTTATTTGAGTACCCTCTCTTTTTTTCTTGGTGAGTCTAGCTAAAGGTCTGTTAATTTTGTTTATCTTTTCAAAGAACTAGTTCTTGGTTTCATCGATCTTTTCTACTGTGTTTTTAATCTCTATTTCATTTATTTCTGCTCTGATCTTTGTTATTTCCTTCCTTCTACTAACTCTGGGCTTCATTTATCCTTCTTTTTCTAGTTCCTTGAGGAGTAAAGTTAGGTTGTTTATCTGAGAATTTCCTTGTTTCTTGAGTAGGCATTTATTGCTAGGAACTTCCCTCTTAGGACCGCTTTTGCTGCATCCCATAAGTTTTGGTGTGTTGTATTTCCATTTTCACTTATTTCAAGGTATTTTTTGACTTTGCATAAACCCATTTTTAAACTCTAAACAATTTTGAGGTAAAAAGTAATTGCCACTTGAGTAAAACAGCTGTACCATTTTATTATTCTACAAACATTTTCTTTTCCGTTTTTTGTATCTAGTCTATGAACTTCAGACTTGTTCCTTGCCTAAATATACCTGTCCTGATGTCAACACCCACTTCTTCTGCCCAGGGAAATGAAATCAATCATTAAAGCACACTTCAGCCTGTCCTTAATAGATCTGTTGGGCTTTCTCATAACTACTCATCCCCAGACATCTAAGAGCTACTTAGGCACTTTATGATAATGCTTTTATTTTGTAAAATAAAGTCAAAACAACATAAAATATGGTCCATTATGTTACTTTCATTCTTGAAAGAATAGCTTTGTTTTTTCCTAACCTAAGCCTCAAGTACTGGCATGGCTATACCCAGCTATTTGGGTATAGCCATACCAATGGACAATGTGGGACAATGAGGTTAAAAGTGACCCCAAAATCTGGCCTAAAGTTAGAGGATGTGTGATGTAGTAGAAGCTACTACCGCTTCAAAGGTTCCACAACTTTTTTTTTTTTTTTTTTCTTTTTTTTTTTTGCGGTATGCGGGCCTCTCACTGTTGTGGCCTCTCCCGTTGCGGAGCACAGGCTCCGGATGCGCAGGCCCAGCGGCCATGGCTCACGGGCCCAGCCGCTCCGCGGCATATGGGATCCTCCCAGACCGGGGCACGAACCCGTATCCCCTGCATCGGCAGGCGGACTCTCAACCACTGCGCCACCAGGGAGGCCCAAGGTTCCACAACTTTTACAAGGAGTATTCATAAAATGTTATCAGAGAACTCTGAAGTTCTGAAGAACAGCTTTATATTTATATCCAAAGCTTCAACTGAACATTCAAGTCTTAAACACGTGGCTGAAGTTCAGTCACTGAATTCCATGAACACCTAATTATCCATGAGTCTGTATATTTGTAACTAAGTTGTCTCTTTCGAAAAACGATTTAAAAGGGATTACAATAAAAAGATACATGTAAAATAAGAATATGAAAACAGAAATAGATGTATAAAAAAAAATGGAGAATAAACAAATTAAAAAGTAAACAAGCAATCAGAGCTATTGAACCACCTGGAAACCAAAGAAAGGAAAGAAGAATGAGTCATATGTGTTTTATTACTGTACCCTTAAGAGATCATTTCTTGTAGTCCTATCAAAAAGGAATTTATCACATGGTTCCTGGGCAAAGGAAATGGAGTGGCCACCATGTGTAAAGAAAGTCTAGGAATAATGAAAACATCAGTCAAGTTCACAAACACAGGACAATATCAAAGAATCAGAGTCCAGAGATGATCTCCACCAACTGCCAACTTTTTCTCTCCAATTTAATTCAATAAACATTGTCAAGGATCAACTGCATGCACATTTAATGCTGGTAAGGAGTTGCAAAAATGAAGATAACAACCATGTTCTGAAGGCACCAGTAAAGATTGAAACAAAACATATTTTAAAATAAATTTAATTGCATTATGGCCAATGAGAAAAAAAGTGTTTTGAGAGCACAGAGGAGGAGCAAACTAAGACAGTTTCAGCGAGGAAGTAACAGGCAAGATTTTGACAGCTAGATAGGATGGGGTGGGGGTGAGGGAATATCTCTGATGGAAGCGAACTATCAGCATAAGCACACAAGCAGGAAAGTACACAGCATGTTAGGGGAGTGCTGAGTTGTTGAGTTTAATTGAAAAGGAAAACACAACAAGGAATGAGAGAAGTAACAGAAAAGTGCAAAGCTGTAGACTGGGACAAAATCATGGGTGCCACACTTAAAATCTAGACTTCATTTCAGAGATAATGGAGATTAACCAAAGAATCCAACAAGAGCTGTTTCTGTTGCAACAGTTACTCTTGACAGTGGAGTACACAGGAAGGATTGATGGGACAAGAAAATGGAGGCAGAAAACCCAGATAAGAACCTAATGTAGCAATCCAAACAAATGACACTAAAAGCCAGGATTAAAGCACTGGAGTGGGAATGGGTAGTAGTGGAGCAACTGTAAGAGCTACTGCAGAGGAAGAACCAGTAGAACTTAATGATCAGGAGCAAAGAGAGAGAAGTCAATATGGGGCTACATCCTCTGGCAATCCACCCTTGACCTCTTTCTCTGGGCTCCACTGCACCCTGCACTTGCTTCTATCATAATGGGAACCACATTTATAATTGTTTCCTGTTCTGTCTCCTCCATTCAGCTGTGAGCCATTTGAGCAAATGAATAAATGAATGAATGCTGAATACATAATAAGACAAGAAGCTATTAAGGAACAGAGGAGAACAATAATTAATATGACAAAATATACTCATTGAAATGCCATCTTATATGGATGGCAGAAGGAATCCAAGTTGTGCTTTTCTCTCATTATTATAGATTTCTGAGAGTTTTGCTTAGAAGCTCAAGATTTCAAGCTTGTCTTCAGAAATTATATTCATAAGAGTTTAATGTTATAATGGTCCAAAATTACCTTTTAGCAGAAAATACTTCCTCAATCTAACAGTAGGAAAAAATACTTCAGAGTTCTATGTGAAATATCTAAATGGAAAATAGTCTTAATTTCAATAGTAGAAGAATAAGCATCCTTTTTATTCTATTTATATATTTCCTTTTCCTCACAGTGTTTAACTAATAACTAAAGTTAATAACCATCGAAGGATGCTCACAGTACCTAGTCTACCTTGTTTTTGAATAATAAAAGACATATTTATCTTTATAAAATATAATTGTTCATTTGTCTCTATTTTTCAAATGCTCCAAGTGCATTTCAATATCAAGCAATCATTTCAGATCCTATTTACCAGTTGCTATATAATATTCATAAATTATTATAACTTTTTTTATCTCTCAATTAATTTGCTTAAAAATGTGTTTAAACATTAAGTGAATTAGTGTAAGACTATTTAGATCCTAGAGAAACACCATGGGATTGTGCAAATAGTAAAAGAACTGGCATCAGAAAGCTGAGCTCACATTCTCGTTCTGCCACATACTAGCTACATGAATTTGGGAAAGCCACTTTATCTTTCTGAGGCTCAATTTCTCTCATCTGGACAAAGGGCTAATAATAGCAACTATATCCAAAGTGCCGTAAGATTTAAGTGAGATAATGTAATGTGTGGACAAGCTATCTCAACTATAAAGCACTTTACAGATGTGAGGTATCAGTAGAAATAAAAACTTGATGGGGAAAGAATCTAAAAAAAAAAAGTGGATATATGTGTATGTATAACTGATTCACTTTGCTGCACACTTGAAACTAACACAACATTGTAAATCAACTATACTCCAATAAAAATTAAGAAGGAAGGAAGGAGGGAGGGAGGGAGGGAGGGAGGGAGGAAAGACTTGAGAGCCAAGAGGAGTGGAGTGAGAACCAACAGACTAGATTCTAGTCCCAGGTCTGTTACTGACTAGTTCCTGATGCAAATCACAACCTCTCTCTGGCCTCAGATTCCTCATCTGAAAAGGAGTGTGGGATGTGACGGTCTCAAAGTTTCCCCTTACCAGCTCTAAAATTTTACTGTTCTAAAGGTGTCAGTTCTTAGTGCCATCATGTGATTGCTAAGTAAATGCTTCCTCACGTAAGCCAAAGACACAGTTCTCATTTCTTCATGAGGAAATCTATCCCCCAGAAAAGGTTACCAGATTTGAGACTCTAAAATATGTTGCTGCTTCTAAGCCTTTTCCAAATAATCAAAATTTTACCTGTAGTAACATTTTCCAATCTGCACTTTCCACCACCAGTCCTTGTACTGAGAATGCTCTGTGGAAAGGGCAGCCAAATCCAAAGCCTTTGAAAAACAATTCATTTTAGATTAGGATTTTCTTTTCTAACAATAAACAGAAACAAAAAATAATGAAATAAACCATATAATTAGCATCAATCAAAACATGCATTAGAAATCAGACAGAAACTCAAGTTGCTCACGTCTCCAGATGGCCCCACCAATCTTCCCTAAATAATCAGTTCCAGACCAGAGGACTGACAGCAGATGAGAAGTAAACAGTGATCAAAAGGAAGCAGATGTACAGTCTATTTGAATACAATTTTAATATACAAGGTACGAAAATGGTATTTAAAAATCCGTAAGTTTTTACCCTCTCCCAACCAAAATGCCTCCAAACCCAGTGGGAGTCAAGCCGTTACCATGTAAGGCAGGCCCAACTACAGGCCCCACTTTAAAGACAGGTGTAGAGAAATAGAGAAAGATCAAGTATGCAGATAGAAAAAGGTTTGAAAACAGGGTCATGAAGAAGAGTGAAAGGAGCTGGGGTACTTGGGTAACTGCCGTCTTTTAACAACCATCATTCCATTATTCTGACATTAGCTTACATGCCAGTAATTCTAAAGGTCAGACTTTCCTTCACTGCAGACTAAAAAAGATCTTCTTAGTTGCTTTTGTATTTTACATGTGTTTATCCCTTTCTCTCTAACGTCTTCTAGTTTGTTCCTTCTAGTGATTATTTAAGCTCAGACAAGAGACATCTCATTAGGAATTAGGATCCTATACCAAAAAAGTAGAAACCATTTGGACAAAGAGGAAAGCAAATCAATCTTTATACAAATTTAAAGCTCACAGAAATCTGAAGCTCATATAAAGATTTGGTGAATAAAAATTCAGGTTATTAGTTTTAAAAGAATCCTGATTTTTTAATAATACTTGTTATTCTTTCTCTTAGGGTTGAAAACCTTTTATTCTTTAGTCAGTGTTAACATCATGATGATATCCAACAGCTCAGTTAAAGTAACTCTTAGATTTTCAGTTCTATAATCTCAGAATGCATCCCATATTATTGCCCATTTCTTAATATTAACTCTTTTCTGAAATGAATGCCAGAAGAGCTCCTTGAATCTCCTACTGCAAAATAAATACATTTCCTTGTGTTCCCCATCTTCCCTCGCTCCAGGGGAGACTTCTAAATATGCAAACTATTTATAAAGGAATGGTGTCACCCTGCTGAGGTTCTAATGGACTTGAAAAATCAACACCTCTACTTGAAAGCTATGGAAATTAAAAACACGCTACACACTATGTTCATATGCTTATTTTTCTTTTTTTCCCCAAGCAAGAGGTAAAAATGGAAGTGAAAAATGAAGAAAAAAAGTATAATTTCAATTATCATTATCTCTGGAAATACCAGAAAACCATATTTCAATCAGCTCAGTTCAGGAGTAAATTGTAAATATCTGAATATATTCATTTTAACTTAATCCTTTAAAAGACCTGTTCCAGCAAATAGATCAGATTCATTTTCATGTTTAATATAACAGACCTCTATTTTTCAGAAAAATGTCATTCTAAATTTTTTTTACACACTCCAATTTTTCCAAGATTAGACTTAGTGCTGATTACAGGCTGCTGATTTTGCTTTCAGATATGGTTCCTATGTAGGACCCACATGTTTGTCTAAACTAATTAAGGAAATTAATATGATTACTTATGTAGAATAAAAATGGCTTAAAAAATTACATATTAATGATCACTCTTCATTTGAAGACTGGGGCTGCACTAGACAAAACCACTTGTGACTATTTCAAATGGACTCTAAATTCCCTGAGGACAGGCATCCACTTTTTAACACATCTCTGTTGTTCTGCAATGTCACTGTGCGGTTAAGAGGCCCTCAAGAATTATTTGTTGACTGAATTAATTCTATTCTTTACTTCTGACTTAGGTTGAAAATAACTTAAGAACCAAACAAAACTGTCATAGTAATAAGATTCATAATTAAAAGCTATTAACATTTTAAAATTTTAAAGAGGTTACAGAGAGCTATATTTCTTTAAAGTCTTCCCCGGTTTTTTAAAATAAATTACTATATACTTATATTTAAGGATCTTTGAATAAGTCAATCAATCCGATATCTAGATATTAATAAAGACCTAGAAGGTCATAAATAAAAGGCGTAAGTTTATAAAAGTCCATAAGAACAGGGAACCTTGGCAGATCTCGACAACATGTTTGTGAATACATCCAACTGGGCGTCCCAGTGACCTTCCTAAGTAATAGTGCTCCAACCTCTAAAGTTTAAAAAAGTCATCCATTCACTATTGTTAGAGTTGCGACAACTTCAGCATGACGAAATTAAAGAGCATATGGAAATAAAGATTCCAGAATCACCAACCCACATGCCCCTTCAGTTTGTCAATATTGCCAATACTGCCCCAAGGAGGGAGAGGAAGGGAGGAAGCTATTAAGAACTCAAAGGCAGAAATACAGTTTTCCATAGAACAAATTCTATTTTTTTCAATGTGGCTGAAAAAACAACATTCCTCAACAAAATTATGTAAATGCCAAGATGCAGAACAACATCTTCAAGAGGAATAAAGACATCATCACCATGACCTATAAACCGCATATGATCTGTCAACTTTCTAAACCCATTGCCTACAACTCTTCCCCTTCAAAGACCTCACTCCAGCCACAGTGGCCTCCTCACTGTTCCTTAAACAATCCAAGAATGCTAATATTCAGGGCCCTTGCAGTTAAATTTCTCTCTGATTTACGTGCTCTTCCTCCACCTAACCATATGGTTTGTATCCCTTCATACAGGTCTCTGTTTAAGTGTCTTTTCAGAGTGGACTTCACTGACCACCTCCCAGCCCATATAAAAGGACATCTTCCCCCATGTCATCTATTCTCTTACCTGGTTTCCTTGCTTTATTTTTATACTGCTTATCCCATGACATGTTATATATTTTTATGTTTGCTAACTGTCTCTATTCCTTGCCCAACTGGAACGTAATCTCCAAAAGAGCAGAGATTTTGTCTGCTTGCTTCACTCTGTAATCTCAGGGCCTAGAACAGTGCCTGGCACATTGTAGTGGCTCAAAATATGTTGGATGAAAGAATAAACGTCTCTGCAATAAATGAATTAATCTTCAAAAAGTCAGGATATAGCTTTATGATACTCCAGTAATTACAAATATTTACTCATTTATAAAATGGGATGCTATTTGAATGTTTCTTTTTAATGACAGTGTAACTACATGATTTTATACATCACCCTGAAACCCTCTGACCAGCTTTGTATTGAGTGAAAATGGCATGTACTGACTTTTATTTACAGAAATGTGCATGGTTTCTCAGTTGCCCCAACCTTAGTTTTCTCTTTTCTCGATGTGACCGCATCCATTATCACTTCATTATCGATAACTCCCATACTCTGTGTATCTGGCCCAGGCCCCCCTACATTTTAGTGGCACAGCTTCCAATACATGCAGTGACATCTCCACTTGGATAGCCTTTCACAATTTCAAACTAAAAATGCCTTCAAGTGAATTATTCAGCTTCTTTACAAACTGACGTCCTTCCCTAATAATCCCATTTCTGTTAGTAAAACAGTCATTCTTACAGCATCTTTAAGAGGCAAGTTTGAGCTGTGTCTTTCCTTTGTCTCTCATACCAAATCTAGCATCACGTTCTGTCATTTCTTTCTCTAAAACGTCTCTTTGACACCACCACTTTTGAGAATATGGTTTATTTATTTCTCTCTCCATACCTTGCTCATGTTTTTACCCTTCTTTTACATTTTTTCCCTCTCTTTCCAAAAAATCCTGCTGATTTTATGGATTTTTACTAATATTATCCCCTGATTTTTCCCCTTGGTCTTCAGTAACAATTTCACATTCCGGCAATTACCTTTTTAACTGTTTCATTATGTCAATTTTATCTCCTCAGCTAGATTACATGGCTTGTAGAGGCAGGAACAAATATCATATTTTTATTAGTTTTCCTAGTACATAGCATAATGGTTGACACATAGAAAACACAATTGAGAAAAATGCTTTTGTCTTCCTTAATATATAAGGTTTTTTCCTTGAATAAGAAAATGACAGGGCCTCCCTGGTGGCGCAGTGGTTGAGAGTCCGCCTGCCGATGCAGGGGATACGGGTTCGTGCCCCGGTCTGGGAGGATCCCATATGCCGCGGAGCGGCTGGGCCCATGAGCCATGGCCGCTGGGCCTGCGCATCCGGAGCCTGTGCTCCGCAACGGGAGAGGCCACAACAGTGAGAGGCCCGCATACCGCAAAAAGAGAAAAAAAAAAAAAAAAAAAAGAAAATGACAGAAAATATTATCATTAGACACTGTAGAATTAACTACATTTGACTGGACAAGATTTGTGAAGTTACTGCTCATTTGCATATTAGCATGTTGAAAAATGACACAAATGGAGAAGTCCTGAGCATGTAACCTTAAAATTCTCTGTTGAAAGGCTACTAAGATGACTGATTATTGATTATTGTTGAAGCTGGGTGATGGTTGATACCGGCTCATTATACTCTCCACTTGCACATGTTTGAAATTTTCTATCATAAAATGTTAAAGGGGAGGAGATGGGGAACACTACAAAGAGACCAGAAATACCTGTATTATTAAACCTATAATCACTATATGGACCAAAGAAGAAAATGGATCAACAATGCTAACTATTAGTATAAAAAATAAACTTTAACACAAACATACTACGCAGCATTCTCAATTATCTATATCTTGCCCTTTAATGGAGATCTACTACTCTATGGATCAGGCACCAGTCTTACAACCTCTACAGTTATACAAAGTTTCCTATTGAAACTGACAGTGGATTTGAAAGTATCAGTAATTCTCCAATCTTCATAATTCCATCTGTTTATAAGGTAAGAAATAGAACATTTCAGAATCTAAATCCCCAAAGTCAAAAAAATCACATTAAAAAATAGTGCAAATTCAAAACTTACAGTCTTAACATCATTTTCATGATGAAAGATATATTCAAACAAAGCCTGTGAAGAAAAAATGCAAAAAATACATTAGATTTTATTTTAACAAAGGTACTTTATTGTTATATCAAAACTCAAAGGCCATTTTGACAGCAGCTAGATTGAACCAAAATAACAAAGTACTCTAAAGTGCCTGGGATTTATAAGTAACGGGTCTATCCATCATTTGTTACAACCATTCATTTTAAAATAAGGCTACTTATAACTGATTCCTGTTTTCACAGAATAAGAACTGGAACTCTCAAATAATTCAACAATTTTTTTCATATTACACATACTATTTTATCAGAAAGAGACAAATGAAAAGACCAACTTTAGGACTGTCATAAAACTGCATGTATTGTACAGTGATTATGATATTAATAATGACACTTTAGACATGGGAAAATCTGGAAGTTCTTTCTGAAACAAAGTAGAGTTTAACTGTAAAGTAGGGTGTTTTTCCTTAATATGCAGATGCCTCTATGTGCAGCCAGGGCTGAGAATCATTATTCTAATACTGCTCCCAACCTATCTGGATAAATAAGCATTTACCGGACTACCTCTTGGTGGTACTACATTTGTCCATAATACCATTATTTTATACTTGCAAAGAGGCTAGCACCCCTGAAAGATATCAAGATTATTAACAGAGATGACTTGAAGGCAACCAAAAAAAAGAAAAAAGAAATCAGGATGAGGCCCTCTTTAGAAAACTATTCCTAATCCTCCATTTGTTCTCTTATTTAAAAAAAAAAAAGTGGGCTTCCCTGGTGGCGCAGTGGTTGAGAATCTGCCTGCCAATGCAGGGGACACGGGTTCGAGCCCTGTTCTGGGAAGATCCCACATGCCGCAGAGCAACTAGGCCCGTGAGCCACAACTACTGAGCCTGCGCGTCTGGAGCTTGTGCTCCACAACAAGACAGGCCACAACAGTGAGAGGCCCGCGCACCACGATGAAGAGTGGCACCCGCTCGCCACAACTAGAGAAAGCCCTCGCACAGAAACAAAGACCCAACACAGCAAAAATAAATAAATTAAAAAAAAAAAGTTATGAGAGCAGTTGGTGTTACCACTGTCATGAAAAGGATATTATAACACCTAAGACAGTGTCAAGGAGTCACCAGCCACCCCAAGCAATATGCCAATATTAGAAATGAGTCCTGATAAGTCAAGGCAAGTTGGGGACCAAAGACAAAGAAACCTGGCATTATTTCTACAACACACTAAATAAGTGAAAAATCTAGTTTGTCTAAATCTGGTAACATAGACCAGGTCTGTCCTGGAAGCATCCTAATTTGAGGGAAATGCCTCTACTGACTATACTCCCTGGTTAGAAAACAACAATGGTATTAAGTAGCCATTCAGTCACCTCAAATAAATGGCCCCAAAAGATAAGGAATCAGATATTCCTCATAAAGGAAAGGGAAATAAGTAAAACTTTATGATTTTGCTAAATGAAGTTGACTGGGTTGCTATCAAATAAGAAATTAAGAAAAACATCACTGGCATTATTATAGTCTGATTCCTTGTTTGCCAACTGGCATTCCTTTTCCTGATTTAAATTTCAAGTCTGTATGGCTAGTGTCCTTTTTCATTTTCCCTAGAATGTTTAATATTTACTAAATATGTTAAACGCCAGTAGAACTGATAATAGGAATGAGCTCAGCACTCATGCACAGAATTCATAGAGATTACAGCTAAAAACCTGAGCTAGGCTTACACCAGTTTCCAGAAGCTAACTGCTCCTGGCTCTGAATTATTCCATGCTCACCTCCAAACTTTTCTATACTGGAAAGGTCACGAACATCCTCCTTTCTCTCCCTCTCCCTTCTCACTCTCTTATCACTTTTTCTCTCACTCTCAGTTTCTCTTTAATTTAGAGGAGTATTTAATAGTTAGAAGTACTAATGTAGTTGGCTTGCTGCTGTCTGGCTCAAGTAATCCTTATTGAGATGCCTGATTAATTACTAATTAGAAAGAGAACATTTTTTTATCTTCTTTTTGACAGTTCTAAAATCCTACAAGGATAGAAAATTATTTTTCTGAGAATAGTCCAAGCTGAAAAAGAAAAATACACACACATACAGATGATCTCCTAAACTTCATTACCCAAAGATGGTGCTCCACATCTGCTTTCTTTGTTATAAATTGCTGTTCTTTATTAGGAGAAAAAGAATTTCCTATTATAATGGTATATATGCTTTATTTCTGGTTGACTTTCCTTAACTCAATACTAAGAGAAATTTTAGATATTAGAATAATTAAACATTTCCATTTCAATCAAGACAAGGTCTTTTCTTCACAAATTTTTATCCATTTCCTGCAATGTTATGATAACAGTTTGAACATTACTTCATAACATAAAATAATTTTAAGTACATACCTTTGCCAATTTAGGTTTCTGGGCATATTTTGTTAAATTCAGTCTAGATAAATTTATAAAAGGTCCATCAGGACTTGTAAGCATGGAAGCCTATAGGGAAAAATGATAGAACAAGAAATCTGAAACTTTCTCTTGAAACACAAATTGAGTTTAATGTGCATAAAATTATAAAGCCAACACAAGTAAAAAGAATCACCTTCAAAAATTTTCCCTATAATTCTCTACTATAAAAATAGTGAAAAATGATTAACATAACATAAATTACTTTGGTCATACAAGGCTATGGTAAAGCTGACAGAATTTACCGTTCCCAGCCTGACAAATCTTCCAGATGAGCTGGTGATAGGGCGAGCTGTGTAGGCAGTTCTGGGTGTTCTGATGGCCTGTTCCATAGTGCCTGGCCTTCCACTTTGTGTGCTGGGTCTAAGGAAACCTGTAATGGGTCTTCCAGCTTGAGTGATCGGCCTGTGAAGATTGTAAATTGTTAAAATACAAAGAAGATCAATAAAGGAAGATTCTCATGAAGCCTGGTCAATATTTAGTGGCAAAGGGAATGAAATAGGAGTATACTGAACATACCTGACAGCTGGGCTAGGCCCTCCTGTCTGATTAGTTCCAGGGAGTTTCAGAGATGTTCCAGGACCTATAAGATGAGATGGCGAATTCAATTTGTATATTATTTATTGATCTGTTAAAAACTGTCCACTAACGCAATTTTCACAAATGTGCTAGCCTGGTGAAAAAGACATTAGTAACAGGAAATGTATCTAGAAAAATGTGTTTGAGATTAATATTTATTGAGTACCTATCATGTTACTTTTGTTATTACATTTAATCTCCACACTAATTCTGTAAGGTAGGTAGTACTAACCCATTTAGCAAAGGCTTAGAGATTTAAGTAAACAGGTCAACCTGTTAGTAGAGCCAGCATTCAAACTCAAGACAGGCAGGCTCCAAAGCTCCAACACATCAAAATGACAGTTCTATACTCATAGTTTATTTATTTATTTATTTTCATACAAACTTTTTCTCCCAATAAAAGATCATTTACCCCCAATATCTAGAATTTAGATATTTTAACTCCAAAAGAGCAAAATGATAGGGAAAAAAGACATCTTAACATGACACATATGTGCTTTTTTTCTCAATTTCCACTGAAGCATTAAACAGCTATTACCTTCCATACATATATAAATGACTGATAACTGTCACAACTAACAAATTACCAGCAAGATACCATACGTCATGGTAATCATCCAATACCATTCACAGCAGCACACCTGCAAGCTGGGACTAGGCCATTGTGACAATCCTGATGGACATTCACTGCCTAGCAAATCACTCCATCACCTCACATCATGCATTAGAGCAAATCATCTTCAATTATTACAATGAAGTGATGTTTTCAAATTATCATTTTTTTAGAACATTTCTGTTGTTTGGATGCTTCCTGTGTTTAGACTCTCAGATAAACAATCTTTGATATATTAGATAAGCAGTTCAGATAGAATGCGTTTTTATAAAATATTTTAAAATGCATAATATAGCTTCTACTGAAGAACAGTTATACATCAATCTCACACCTTAAGTTTAAGATAATATAATTAAATTGTGTCTTTGTACTATAAGGCAGAATAGAGGTAATATTTTTTCATGCATACATGTGTTTCATGTATATGTCTTATTTTTATTATTAAAAAAGTACACATAGAGAGTATTCCTCCTCCTAATGGCTTTTCATTTACTTCACTGAAAAACCAGTACTTACGTGGAACCTGAGCAATAGCATTTTCATCCAGTATCATTTCTGCAATTCCTTCCTGATCTACGTCAACTTCATCTATGTACACCATTTCAGTTAGTGCTCGTGCTTTTAAAATCCAGGCTGCCTAAACAGCATAGATAAGATAAAGCATATCTTAAATTGCATTAGAAGTAGTGCATAGCCTATAGAAGTCAGCCATCCTTTATTATTAGCTAATTTTTTATCAAACATGTTTACCACACTTAATGCATGATACTAATTTAAAGGGCTATGTCCAGGAACTAATACAAGAAGGCAAGGTCATTATTAATCAAGAAACAACCAACGTATCAATTACCTAGTAAACAAAAGTGTGGTAATTACCTAGTAGTCTTCTAACATGCCTTTTTATAAGTGAAAGAAGATCTTTTTTTTTTTTTTTTTGCGGTACGCAGGCCTCTCACTGTTGTGGCCTCTCCCGTTGCGGAGCACAGGCTCCGGAAGCGCAGGCTCAGCTGCCTTGGCTTTTTTTTTTTTTTTAAAGAAGATCTTTATAGAAAATTTTACTAGAATAATAATTTGAAAACAAATGAGTAAAGTTGCAACTATGTGTTCTTTCTGTCTTCCTCCTTCAGGGCCAAGTCCTTTGTGAAGACTTCCTTGATAGTTTAACTCTGAACCTACTTCCCTCTTGTCTTTCTTATAAAGCACTTTCTTTTATACTTCTATTATTATGTACTTACCATATTCAACCAACACTATAATTATTTGGGCATATGTTTGCCCTCCCTTCCCCCAGAACACAAGCTTTTTTACCTTGTTCACTTTTGAATTTTCCATAACACCTATGGTTTGTGAACACAATAGGTATTCCAAAAATGTTGACTTGAACTAGGATCAATTTTTCCCACTTCCCAATAACTAATCAACACAAGCTTGGTTGCTCTGTGATCTAGCCAGTAGATCCGCTAGTAAACCTGCTAGAAAGTGGGGGAAAAAATGGAAAGGTAATTAAGGAACCTAGAAAATATCTTATCAGCTTTGCTTTACCCTGAGAAATTAGACGTAAAGGTGTGCACAATTAAATACCTTGTTAACTATTTAAAACTGCTTTACCAGAAAAGTTTACCTTTCTGCTTCAATAGAAGCAGAGAGCAAATAAAGCTTGGTGTCCTGTGGCAGATTTGGGGAGAAGGCAACCCTTGAGGCAGAAGCATAGGACCGACTCTATCCTACAGGGGAAGCAGCAGCAAGGGAAATCTGGAAAGGGGTCAGGCCTCATCATACTAGGAATCTGACTGTGAAGCATGCTGCATGAAGGCAAGGGACCGAGGGAGGAGCAGATGGAGGCTACAAGAGGACCAGAGAGTCCTCACATAAGGATATCGAGATGCACTGAATCATCAGCGTGTATTGATTGAGCACCTCCTACTACGTAGCACTGGGCTAGGTTCTGAGAAGGAAATGCGAGAAGATAAAAACATGGATCCCTATTTTCCTGAACATATCACCTACTGGATTAAATAACAAGGCAAAGCAATGCATGATATGTGACAAATGTGCTACATGGAAAATGGTTTTACAAGAATTAGAAGGCAGAGATCCTTTTGTGGGCTAAAGTAATTGGAATGTATATTTTTAAAAATTTTTAAAGAAAAAGAATTTTTAAAAGTCTTCATGCTTTCCTTTTAATGGGAACAAAAGGAAATTACATTGTTGCCTTTGGTCCTCACCATGAGGCATTATCTCCCCTGTGTGAGTCCAGGTCCTCCCAGAAGCAGATGCCAAGAGGGGATTGAATGTGCAGGGCAGAAATAGAGACACAGATGTAGAGAACAAACGTATGGACACCAAGGGGGGAAAGTGGCGGGGGGAGGGGTGGTGGTGGGATGAATTGGGAGATTGGGATTGACATATATACAACTAATGTGTATAGAATGGATAACTAATAAGAACCTGCTGTATAAAAAAATAAATTAAAAAAATAAAGTTGAAATGAAAAAAATATATATGTATATAATATCAGCTGTTCACAGAGCTTGTCATCACAGAGACAGTCTACCAAGGGGGGGTGGGGAAGAAGGCTGTCTTCATATATTTAGGTTCCTCAAGTGAAATTACATTTGATTAGATTATTGGGGTTTTGTCTTATACTTTTCTGGTTGAGGTTTACTGAATTCTTAACAGATAACTTAGAATAAAATATTTCAAACGTTATGTGTAAATTTAACCCAATTGAATGAGAAGAATATGGACCCAAAGAACTAATTTGTTTGTTAAAAAAGTCAGTTCCAATTGGAACTGCATCTAACTGTGGGAGCCACCAAAGATTAGGAAACTTGCCAGATTGATACAGCTCTTCTCAGGGGTCAAGGAAGTCGTCACTGGTCACCGGCTTGGACTAACGGTTTAATTTAACTTTAAAGATGGAAATAAGTAATCCTGATTTTTTTTCTTTTCTTTTTTTTTTTTTTTTTGCGGTACGCGGGCCTCTCACTGTTGTGGCCTCTCCCATTGCGGAGCACAGGCTCTGGATGCGCAGGCTCAGCGGCCATGGCTCACGGGCCCAGCCAGTCCGCGGCACGCGGGATCCTCCCAGACCGGGGCACGAACCCGTGTCCCCTGCATTGGCAGGCGGACTCTCAACCACTGCGCCACCAGGGAAGCCCAGTAATCCTGATTTAAGTCCTCACAATTCCTATTGCCCTGCAAGTATCTGATGGCTTTAATTTTTCAAAAGGCCATATTCTTTGCTGAGCACCTCTGGTGGACAGGAGGAAGGACGGCAGCATTTTCTGTTCACACAGTAAAGCAGGATGTGGGTTTCACTAGTTCATTCCCATATTCCCAGGGAGCACCTACTGCATGCCGGGTCCTGGGAACAGAGATGAGCAAGTCACAGCCCAAGTTCTAGCTCATAAGAATTTCAGTGTTATGGGGAAAGTGTAAAAACGAAAACCTGGAACATGCTATAGAAGGACAAAGAAAGGCACGCAGCTGCCTTGGGGTGGAAGAAAAGGTAAAGGAGGAGAGTTTGCCCCACGGCCAAGACAGGAGAGTGCGTGCCAGGTAGAGCGCATAGGGCACAGGAAGGCCAGCTTGAGGGCTCATATGGAGAAACAAGAGTGTGGTAGAAGTATCAGGTTCAGCTGAGGAGAAGCTGCTTGAGAAGAAGCTGGAGAAAAAGGCAGGGGCCAGTGAGGGATCCTGTATGCCACCTGTATGCCATGATGAGGAGCTAATAAAGCTTCAGGAGTATGATTTGGAGTCCTAGTTAAATTGACTCTCTAAAAGTCAAGTTTTTATTATTACAGTATCATTTATACAGTTGGATATTAATTACCCATGCACATATTTTTTAAACTATTTTCATACCCATTCTGTTATCTCATAGTCCAATCCATCATGCTTCCTGACTTCTATCCTTCTACTAACCCCTCTATTATTAAGAAGGTGCAAATTATTTTACATCAGGCTAAGCAAAACGTAGGAATGTAAATCCACTATTCCCTCCCAACCAAATGAATATATGCTTCAGAAGCCAAATAGGAAGATCTTTTTTTTTTAATTTTATTCCATAAGAACTCACTTTTTCAAAAAGGTAAATCTATATTTGTTTCAGTTTCTAAAACCTCATTATTAAGAAGTAGAAATAGGGGCCTCCCTGGTGGCGCAGTGGTTGAGAGTCCGCCTGCCGATGCAGGGGACGCGGGTTCGTGCCCCGGTCTGGGAGGATCCCATATGCTGCGGAGCGGCTGGGCCCGTGAGCCATGGCCACTGGGCCTGCGCATCCGGAGCCTGTGCTCCGCAACGGGAGAGGCCACAACAGTGAGAGGCCCGCATACCGCCAAAAAGAAAAAAAAAAAAAAAAAAAAAAAAAGAAGTAGAAATAATGATGTGAATTTCTGATATTTAAAGATCTGCAATAAGATCTACTTGCACCATTACTTAATTTTAAATTTCATCAGTATTTGAGAATATTAATTTTCCTGACTTTCCTCCTTCTATCCTAACAAAAAATGACCTTGAAAATCATGTATCACTGCTTGATTAAACATCAGATTGTATTCAAAGAACTGCTCTGGGCAACAGGAACACTTCTTGGAATTTTAATGAAAACATTTTATTTTGGAGGCAAGCCAAGCATGTTTTACAGCCCTAAATTCCTCTGCCTGTTTAAATTTTTTTTAAGTTCGAAACTAATCAGTGATTAAAATAAAATGCATATAATATTGTAAATCAACTATACTCCAATAAAAATTTTAAAAAATAAAATAAAATGCATAACAAAGCAAATTGGTAACCCTACACTGCCACTTGAATCTGAATAAAACTATAAATTGTTTTTTATCAGAAATACTTAAGTTGTTAATAAATGACAGGGTCATGCAGTTTATGTAGATAAATTTGAATACCTACGTATTGGAAGTCCTATAAAATCGATAAAAATAATAGATGCTTAGGAATTTTTTTAAGGGAAAAGCATAGATTCTCCCAACCTAAATGAGTAATCATCACATCAATTATTTCCTTTTTTATCTGAGAAACATAATCCCATCTCATTTACCTGCTGAGTTAGTCTATATATAGGACATTACTCTTGAGGCAACTATCTGTCAGCTAACATCAGGAAAATACTGACTTACCTGTACTACCTTCTGTGAGGTTAATCCAATTTTAGTGATAAAAATAGACAAATTAAAAGGTTAAAACTCTACTGACTGAGTAAAACAGGTTTACACTGTTTTGTTCCTCTTAATACAGAATGCAAGGCGATGTAAGGCCTTTTAAGACACGTAAGAAACAATTTTACTAAGTTATTCTTAGAATAAAGCTACCAAAAGAACAGTCTGTCTAACCTGATTTAGACATCATGAGAATCAGTAACATTTGACACTCTGCCTACTCTATGAAAATGAAAATTTAGGCACAAAATGTTGAATTGTTATTGTAAAGCCTCATTTATTTTGAAGTGATAAAAACCTGCAAAAGAGGAAAGGCAAAAGGTGTGAATAGTGAGCTCAAAAGAATCCAGTCAGCCTTGTTCCCTTCTGATTCTTTTAGATCACTATCCAATTAAGTCTATAGTAACAGAGCAGGAAATATCAAATACAGGTCCTTCATGAAGTCCCTGTGCTGGTTTGAAACTTTCAAATACCGTTGAAAGTTTTCAAACCATACCAACAATGCAAATTATTGATGTTTTAATTTAATTTTAACTTCAATCAAAATCTTCCAAAATTACTGAAAACAAAAGGCACATTACTTACTCTATTTATACCTTAGGTGATTCTTATGACTTGTACATGTATTATACAAAAAATAGTTATGCACCCTCTATTAATTTGGAAATCATGATTATGAACATTCCAATGACGAATGTCATCCTTTTAAAGAACAGAGTACTACATTTTAACCTATTTACCATGTTTGTTTGAAACTACACAGGCCTCCATCAGAGTATTTTGTATACTACTTTCTTCTAAAAGGTTTGATAATTACACATGTAAACCCCATGAGGTTCAAATTGTTTATTTATCTAAAAAACACTTAAAATTCACGCTTGCTTGGCAGGGCAAACCCCTGGCAATATTTAAGTTCTCTGATTTACAGCTCTCTCGTCCCTTCTCCTTATTCCCAGACTCACTGGAAACACTCTTGGGCTAAAAGCTTCACTGGCCAGGAGGCCCCCTAACCAGACCTCCTCTTCCTGGGTTCCTTTTCCACTCATCTACTGTCTCATCCAGTTAGCAGGTCTCTCTGGCCACCTCCCATTTCTAACAAAGTTCATTTGGTAGATGTGGCTGTCTGGCCAAGTCTTTTCTTCCTCACAGTGGCAGGCACCTCTCTCTAAAAACAAGACCTTCCCAAGCAGAGTCGGCCTACTCTTTACTCAAGACGTATGATCCAATCCATCACAGTCTTTTCAGACACTCCTGACATCTTGGCTCCCTTTCTAAGCCTCTGACTCCCCTTGCCTCCGCCTTTATTTTTCTCATCCTCTAGGTCAATATCGGTCATTTCTATTTAAGCTACAAGTCTTAATGAGTAGAGTGCCCTAGTTTTACATCCATAGACACAAAGTATTAGAAATGTAATAGTTTATATCTACAGAATGACTGGTAGATATAGCTAATTTTATAACAGCAAAAGTAGATAGGCAGCAAATTTTCTAATCTATAGCAACAACTAAGCAATAGTAATTAAACTATTCTCTAAACTAAAGGTTGCAGCTAAACCTTTACCTGAGAAACTGGCAAGTCTGGATCTGGTTCCTGGAAAGCATTAAGAAGGTAGTAAACATTTTTAGGATAATACAGTTTCTAAAATTAAAAGTCTTAATGACCAACCAAGTATTTGTAGGTGGACTCAAACTCATTCAATAAAAACCCAAACATGAACTTTAATCTTTCCCCAAAAGTGCCCTCACAAGTTCTATACAAGTAACACCCTATCCACTGAAGAGCGCTAAATTTTCTATGACCAGAAAATTCTAATTACTGTTACCTCATTTAGAGCACAGAGAAGAGATCTTTACATATTTAATGAATTCACAGTATCTCAGGAATTAAAAATAATTTTACAACTATACCAAGGAAGCTATTTTTATATTCAAAAACAAGTTCATGGTGGGTAAAGCATTCAGACTTTAATCACTTGAGGAGGAGGAGGAAGAAAATCCACATACTATAAACCCTTCTATTCCCCATAAACATAATGGGATCAGTGGCTAAGGATAAGAAATTAATTCTGACTGCAATGTCTTCCAAGAAATTTTTGTAAATAGACTATGTAATATATATCAGGGCCAGGTGCTGATAAACTCAGGGCTTTTTTTCTGTCCAAAATTAAATAGAAATGCATTGGTTAAAAAAACAGATTTATAAAAAATTTATTTATAAAAGATCTACACTTTCACACCTACAGTCAGCAGCCTCTGAACACTCAATCTGCAGCATGTTTTACTGGGAAAGCTACTAAGAAACAGAAAAAGGAAAGAAAAAAAAACTCCTTGCTTTCCTTGCTTTCTACAGCTCTAAAATCCAAAAAGAATACCCGAAATATTTTTAAAAGAATATATTATGTGTGCAAGCAATGTGTAAACCATCTGGTCACCAAGCAAGGATAAGCAATTTCACATGACACACAGTAGCAACGAGAGGAAAAGGCTAAACTAAGCTAGAAAGTGAGAGCCCTAGGGGGTGGGAGTTAGAGAATACTTGGCAATCAGCTGAACAGAACACAAAACACAACTAAGAAGACACAGCAATTGGAGGTTTCAATGCCAGCGTGCAGAAGAAAGAGCTGGAAAAAGAATAGATTTCCTAGATCCCACAATCCATATTTAGAGAAATACACTGATACAGGCAATGAGATGACAGAAGAAATAACCCCTTCTATTCTTTCTTCTATTTATTTGTATATGTGTCTAAATGACCCCCCATTATCTCATTTGAGTCCCACAACAACCATTTCAGGGAGGCAGGTAAGTGTTATTATCCATTTTACAGATCAGGAAACAAATTCAGAGATGTCATGTAATTTGCTCGAGGTCACACAAAGAAGCCAGAGCTCTTTCTTGCCAGTCTACCTTGGAGATTTAAAAAAAATGAGTTGGATACATAATAAGGCAGGATTGAAGGGTAAAGTGTAGGAGAGATACAAGATAAGTTCCATACAGAAACAGGTAAAATAGTTTACCAGAGGTGATTGTAGACAGCGTTTGAAAAGGAAAACAGTTAAAGCAGACAGAGCCATAGAGAGTAAGTAAATGCTGGATGCTTGTTAGTCTGCCAACAGCAGGGAGATTCCTCCAGGGGCCCAAACTGACCCCGGCAGCTCAGCCTCAGAGCGCTCTGTTCACCAACGAACGCCTTCATGCTCTCTGTGTTTCGTCCTGCCCCGCAGGATCGCACTTACAACTTACCAGGCAGGTAAAGAACATTAGGGACCTGATGTGAAATGAGAAGGAAATGAGAAGCGAGAGGATGGAAAGGTGTAGAGACCGGTGAGGTGGTGTGGATGGAAGATGGAGGCAAGGCTTAACCACGAGTAGGCAGAGAATACGTTAATTCCACAACATTCTCCTGGCATCCCTGGAACCCTGAGAGGCACTGAAAACATTCTATGGGGGAAGACACATAATTAAGTAAATTACAGTACAATGTGTTAAATGCCATACTCAAGCATGGACCAATCACAGATGACTTAGATGGAGGACAGAAAAGCAGAACATGAGAGAGAAGGAAGTCAGGGTAAAAGGAAAGAGATTATTCTGGAAATGATTGTGTACCAATGATCTATGAACTATATTCAACATCATTTTATCATCAGTTTCACTGGACACTTTCCTCACAGATGCTCTCCAGATTACCAACAATCCTTTCAGAAAAATGTGACAGAATCCCACCTGCAAATATCTCTAGCTAACTAGAGATAACAGCAGCTCGCTTTTTTGATCACTTAGCGTGTGTTAATGACCTTAACCCTCACCACAACCCTTTGAGGTAGGTATGTTATTTATCATGGCCATTTTACGGATAACTCTGAGGTCGAAGTGTGCAGACAGTATTTGAACCTAGACACTCTCAGTCAAGAGCATGCACTTTGCTTTATATATGAGACCATAGCAAGGCCGGAACGCAGACTACTGTAGGGTGTGGGAAGCCCAAGGCCAGGTATGGCTGGTCTGGAGATCCACCAGGAGCAGCAGAACAATGGAGGAAAGAGTCAAGATATTTTAATTTAGAGACAGGGCAAATTTAGTGATTTTTTTTTTTTTTTTTTTTTTTTTTTTTGCGGTACGCGGGCCTCTCACTGCTGTGGCCTCTCCTGTTGCAGAGCACAGGCTCCGGACGCGCAGGCTCAGCGGCCATGGCTCACGGGCCCAGCCGCTCCGCGGCATGTGGGATCTTCCCGGACCGGGGCACGAACCCGTGTCCCCTGCATCGGCAGGCAGATTCTCAACCACTGCGCCACCAGGGAAGCCCAAATTTAGTGATTTAATTTTTAAACCACTAAGACCTTCATCTGGGTCTCTCTCAATTATAGTTTTTATGATTTAAATTAATCCACATACATAGGAAACCACAAGTTAGGTTCACTTGGTCTAGCAAATTATTTCCATGGGTATTATCAGCATAGTTTAAGTAGAAAGCATCAGGCCCAGGCCTAGAGTCAGAAAACCTGGGCTTGATCCTCAGGGAGCCACTTAGCTGCATGACCTTGAACAACCTCCATTACCCAGTCCTCCTCTCAAATTAGAGCAATAGTGCCTACTTTACAGGATAGCTTTAAAAATAAAACCTTGCATTTTGAAGATTATTTCATAATTTTCAGAGTCCTTACACTACAGTAGTTCATGAAGTATAAAGTGGTAGTACTTTCAACAAGAAGTATTAACCACACAGAATTTCTTTATAAATACATGTACATAATGAACAGAAAGGCACCCAACTCTCTATTACTTCCTTTTTCAGAACTCAGAACTGACTCCCAGTTACGGCACATCAAATTAAAACTTCCCTTTGAATCTCCGTGAAAGTGAGTGGGTAAGAAGACTGGGAAAGTAGAGTGGCACTGCCTAGAACCAGCAAAAACTCACCAGCATAAACTTCAATTCACAGCAGCTTGCTTCCTTCCTTCCTCCCTAGGGTATAGCTTTCTCTTAGGTTGTTGCTATTACTTTAGGGAATTAAATCTCCAGATGATTCTGAATGCAACTTCCAAATTGCCACCAATACTTACTCTGGCTAATGAGTCTGCCCAACTCTGCTCTTAAACTACAGAGTCATTATTCAGAATTTAGCAAAAACAGGAAGGAAAGGAATGTGAGAGAACAGAGAAATGAATGGATTTCAGAAGGTTTAGGGAAATCCAGTGACCAAGAAGCCAAGTGGGAATGTAATCTGTAAAATTCAGCAACATGAACTGCTCTGCAGAGTACAGAATCAAAAGAATGCCTGGTTATAAGTCTCCATGGCCCCAATGAGGAAATAAATTAGATAATCATACAGAAAGATGTTTATTTGGCTTGGATCACCAGATCATTGTCTCAACCAACTACTAACATCCAGCTCACTGGGGACCCCTGCTTCTCGACCTTTCATCTAAGCTAGAGGCTTTCAGCCTTTTCTCCACCTTCAAACCATTGACAGTAATAACCCCCTCCTCTCTGCAACATCTCTCATTATAAGCAGAGATTGGGGGTGGGAAGAAAAATGTGAATTACCTCCATTCTGATAAACAGCTAACCCTCCCACTCCCAGAATCACAGATTTTAACAATTTAAAAATCTATCAGAAATCTACCTCATTAAGAAAAGTATATTAACTTAAAAAAAACACAACTACCTCTATGTTTTATGAACTGTTGAATTATACTGGAGCTAAAATCGGGGCTGCTTTTAAAGCCATGAATCTGGCATATGGAACACAAAGAACAGTAATCAGATTAAGCAACTAATCAGGATGACCGACATGAGCTGTAAAAGCAAGCATTCCCTCTAGGTCAGGTTGCTGCATGGAAGGCCATTTTGCATTTCTCTCTTTTATGTCTTATAACTTTTAACCACTTTTCTAGTCACGATTTAGAGAAAACTTTGAAAAAAGACAGTGCTTCTCTATGAATTGATTGTTCCTACTGTCTTTTGTCAAATGGGGAAACTACGATGAATTAACCAGTTATCCTTCTTTATTCTTAACTGATCAGAACTTTAATGTCCTTCATGCTTACAGACCCTGCTCTCTGTTGCACACCATTCTGCATCTGGGAAAAGCAGTTCAGAATCCATCTTTTTCAGGAACCCTTCCCAAACATCATGTTATTACCTTCAACCTACCCTTCAGTCCTCCCGTATCCAAATAAAATTGTTTAACTCTAAGGAATCAAGCTGGTCCATAGTATATCATACCTCTTCAGCCAACCTGACTACTATGACTTTGGCAAGAATCAAAACTAAATAAAATCCACATGTCCTAATAGAAAATACAAGGCACTAATTAAATATTTTTGATGATACTATACCAAAATGGTATCTCTTAAAGGAGAACTAAATGTAGAAGAAATAGTCTTAGAGGTGGGCTTCATTCCAAAAGGTTAATGTATCACCACCAAAACGTCTTTTTGAAGCTCCCTGGACCAGCTTATAAAATAGCAAATCACTTTAGAGAGGTTCTCCTCATCTGGGAGAAAAATAAGCAAAACCCAAAGTGAATATTAACATAAAAAACAAAAGCTATTTTTGTTCTAGAAAGAAAAAAAAAGCAAGAGCAAAAATGAATCCATTTGGCACTCAGGCAAAATATTTTAATTTCCTTTCTCTTCCATGTGTCCAGGCACTGCTTCAAAGTCACTCGTTTGTAATAAAATCAGTTGTGTGGCACAGGAATGGTAATTCAAGAAGCTGCAGAGGAAAAATATTCTACTTTAAAATGTAGAAGCCTCAGAAAAAAGCCCATGAGGCTAAAGGGGTACCTAAAGATAAACCAGGGAAACCGCAGGGGCTGAGGATCATCTGCCTCTGCTCTGATCATATTACCGTTAGCTTTTCATAGATTGCTAGTCTCTCCATTTAACTTCCTCCACTGAAACAAGAGCGTTGTGAAGAAATACCAATGATGATAATGACTATCAGAGATACTCTCCTGGAGGGATCCAGGAATAATTTTCTCAACTGATTTAAAAAAGAAAAACTGACCCTCGAGATAAGAAATGAATTAAGAATGTCCATAATGCAATTACATTTGTATGAAAAGGTGAACACATATAAGAACCTATGGTGCTGAGAATTAGGATGGGGGGCAGGGAGAAGCAAAGACCACCAGGCAATTAGGGTGATCTCCATAAACAGAGTGGAAGCTGGCACACATAAATAACACCATCCAGATGCATATATGAATATGATCAAGGCACTCATTCAGCAAAATACATAATGATGGCACCTGTGGGCCAGATTCTGTGCCATTCCATACAGATCTGCCATCCTGGTCTCATATTCTAAGAGAAAAAGTGAGAATTTTCAAGCTTTTAATCAAAGGAACCTCCTAAAGCTTCCTAAAGCTCCTCATTAAATGCATCAGCACTCTAACATAAATATTTAAATTCTTTTTAATTAATTAAGAAAAAAGCAGGATTGCTTTAAGCTTGGGGAAATCATACTGGAAAACATTTCCAAAATGAAATAACAATTGGATACAAAATGCACAAATCGGTGCTAAGAGAAGCATACAGAGAAAAAGCGCAGTGTTTAAAGGCTGGATCAAGGAATAACTAATAGGAGTGAGCCATGTAAACTTTTCAGAGGCCCTAACCAGGAATCCAAAGTGCCGTTTGGTAAGGTAACATCAAGTTAAAACTTCTGTTCCGGGCTTCCCTGGTGGTGCAGTGGTTGAGAGTCCGCCTGCCAATACAGGGGACATGGGTTTGTGCCCCAGTCCGGGAAGATCCCACATGCCGCAGAGCGGCTGGGCCCGTGAGCCATGGCCACTGAGGCTGGGCGTCTGGAGCCTGTGCTCCGCAACGGGAGAGGCCACAACAGTGAGAGGCCCGCGTACCGCAAAAAACAAAACAAAACAAAAAAACTTCTGTTCCTGGTGAAGTGCTATTCGTCATTCTGACAATATATATAGTTCCTCCTTAAATAAACTATCTCAGCATAACAAATAAAAAGGATTAGAAAGGGAAAAATATCATAAATTTCTTCTAGATCTGGTACAGATTCTCCTCGGCAGCCTCTGATACTTGTAGGAGCTAAACATATCAACCCCTGCTTATAACAATAAAACAGTAACAAAGAATTACATTTTAAAAAACATTTCTAGGATATTAAAATTAATTATGTATCACATTATGAAGTATTATTTCAAATCCACAATAAATAAGACAGTGGAAGAGGCCAGGACTTAACAAGATCTGTTGCCATAATGATCTTAACCATGTCAGATGGTTAACCAATGACAACAGCAGTATTCCCCAGTATGATCCTGTATCTTTTATTCTTCACTACCATTATCAAAATCAGATCCACTAACCATTCCTTGTAACAAGTCTTAATTTTCCAAGAGGGCCAGCAAGTCCTAAAGGGAACTATATAAGAGGTCAAATAAAAAGATCCAAGTTACTACCTTGTTTAGCTGTTAATTTTGGAGACTTTAAATGAAGTTCTTAATTTGTTCACCCAGTTCTCCCTAGGTACAAGGAAAGGGGTCAAGATCTCCGCTACAGCTCCTTCTTAACCATTAATAGAAACGCTGATGCTTTGCCTATGCAGTTCCCAAAGTGACAACATCTCCCCAGGATAAATTTGTACCTCTCCCCCAAAAAAGGAATCAGTCAGCAGTCAATTAAGTTTCAGAATACTGCCTTAATCAAAATTAGGCAGGTTACCTTCCTTCAGGACTTCTCAGAGTCTTTAATCCAAGTACACAGATATGTCAAATTCCCATTTAGCTAAAAATCTTGAAAAAGGAACAGCAAACGGGAAAATGTACTGGAAAAAGTTCAGAAACACAGAGTTTTGAAAAATTAGGCTACATAAGCACCAAAGAAGCAGCACAGGATAGACAAAGGGAAGGGGCTTACCAGCTTTGTACCTTTGGACAAATCACTTCACCATGTGCCTCAGTGTGCTCTATCTGTAAAATGGGGGAAATAGTACCAACTTCCTAAAATAGCTGAGGATTAAATGAGATAACATATAAAACCCTCTGAATCAAGCTTGACACAGAGTAAATACTCAATAAATGTTACCTATTATCTTTGTTACATACTTTGCAAGGTTATTCTAAGCAAAGAAATACACATAATTTATAGAATTTATCCCTGGCAAATAGTAAGCACTCAATAAAAGGTCATTGAACACTGTAAAGTCCTGATCACAGTGTCTAGCACAAACTAAACCTGAATTGCAGTACTGAATGTCACTATGATTACATCATTAACATTAGAGACACGGAAAACAAACTATGGTTACCAAAGGGGATAGCAGGGTGCGGGCCGGGGATGGTGGTGGTGGGTAGATTAGCAGTTTGGGATTAACATATACACACTACTATATATAAAATAGATAACCAACAAGGACCTACTGTATAGCACAGGGAACTATATTCAATATCTTGTAATAACCTATAATAGAAAACCTGAAAAAGAATACATGTATGTATAACTGAATTGCTTCGCTGTATACCTGAAACTACTAATACAACATTATAAATTAACTATACTTCAGTGGTTAAAAATGGTTTAAAAAAGATTATAAGGTCTTAACCATTAATAAAAACACTGCTGCTTTGCCTATAATGCATTTCCTAATGTGACCACATCTCCCTAGGATGATAACAACAAAGATATCTGAGCCTCGCCCACTGCCAAAAAAGGAATCGGTGATCAAATAAGTTTCAGAACTATTGTATTCATCAAAATTAGGCAAAGTTTCTTTCTGCAGAACTCCTCAGAACCTTTAGTACGAATCTCTAAGTAGGGAATATACATTTCGCAAATGCATTTAATGAGGAAACTTTCTTGCACTGAGCACTCTTGGGACTGTTGTTCTTTGGAACACAGAATGGAAACTATCCTAACTCAATGGAAAAATAGAACAATGTCTGGTACATCACTGGTTTGTAACAAACTTTGGTTGTACAAATGTAAAGGGGTCCATATTTTGTCGTGGTTTCCAAACATATTTGAGGGTGGAATCCTTTTTTTTAAAGCAGCATTTGTGGGACTACAATGCCAGGAAACATACTTGGAAGCGTGCTTGTCTATGGAAATGCAGTCCTATTAACCAATGTGACCTAACACAAGCACAACCTAGTTTAGCATTCCTACTAACACACATTGCTCTGTGGGAGATGTGCTATCTATCTGAAGGCCAAAAGATTCACTTTAATAGGTTATCCTCAATCCATTTGCTGGGCGCTAAGGCAGAGCCTAGTGACAGTTTTCACACCTCAGTTTACGGAACTCCCCCTCAATTTTCCTTTTTTTTCTAACATCTACAAGGCAACACCACTAGAGGAAAAGCTGGGAAACTATAACTACATGGGTACGTTCTGCATTTAATAGACGTACTGACAAACTACCAGAGCTCCGCTCTCCCTTTTTCTCCTTTTTTGTCTCTTCCAGGAACTACCTGACCACCAGAGTTGTACCTCTCTTATACCTAGCATACAAGCCTTTTCACTCACTTTATTTAATACTATAACTTTATTTAAGAAACCCTAAATAAACTACTATAATCAATGCCATCTTTCCTTCTTTTACAGGAACTTTTCCCCCATCCCTCCGTCCTAATAATGAATGTATCTTTTCCTCTCCAAGATTCTCATTCCTCTAATTTGCATTATTTGCCTCAAGTTGCACTCAAGCCACAGCATCAAAGGCTCCCCACTCTTGGACAACAGTCTTAAGATGAACCAGAAGGATTACACGTTTGATCCAAAAGAAAAAAAGGCAGCTATTTCAACAGGGAGTGGGAAGTTACAGATCCTTATGTTTATACATAATGGTTTTAGAAATCAATACCGTACGTGCAGCGAGCTTAAGAGCCCATCCACATGCAAGTATAAAGGAACTAACAAAGTTCGTCACCAAATTGTTGCTTTAAACGACGTTTGAAGGAAAGGGGCTGCTGAAGTTTGAGGAGGGGGCGGTCGTGGCACAGCACTTGTGGGTCCCGCGGGCAAGGACCCACTGGCCAAGGCTCCAGGGGGTCTCGCTCCAGGTGCCTGTGCTGACCACAAGGTCAACCGCGCCCTGCGCCTTCTTCCCTGGAGACCCCTCCCGGGGACCTGGGAATCCCCCAGAGCCCTCAGCCTTATTGCCTGGATCTACAGGGCTGACGGGGTCCGGCCTGTACCTGGTCATAAGGGGACTTCTCCAGCATCTGCGTGCACAGATCGGCGCAGAGCTGGAACTTCCTGCGCCTAAAATAGCTCCAGGCCAGGAGCAGCGGATCCATCTCCGAGCCCATGGCGGCCGAGAGCCGGCCGCGAAAGACCAGGGCCCGGCTCAGGGAGGGCGCGGGGCGAGGAGCAGGCGGCGTCCAGCCCTGCCCGGCAACGCGCGGGGGCAGGGGCCTTGCCAGAGAGGCGCCCCGCATCGCGCCTGAGAATAGGAAAAAGAAAACCCACCTTGAGTGGAACTCAGCTATAGGACTGCCAAACCCTTGGCTTTAAAAATTGTATACTTTTAAAGGCTACATATTTCATTAATTTTCTAGAAGAAGGAACCGTGGCTAAAGTAAGAGGCAGTGACTTAGACACCTCCAACTGGGGTCCTCCACCCACTCAGAGGAGGACCGGTTGCCTGGCAACCGAACTCTCCGCATACTCTGACAGTCCCAGAAAAATCCCGAGAGTTGACCGTGCGGCCGGTCGCTGTCATACTCTTACCCTTCAGGCATTCTTACCCCTATCACTTATCCCTCCGACTTTAGAAACACAAACATGAGAACAGTTTCTCCAATACCATCTCGCCCATCAGAACCCAAAGACCTAAATCCTAAAACTCCCAGTCTGTTTCTGTAAATCCCTCTCACCCAATCTTGGTGTCCGAATGAAAAGGTACATTGAGGACTGCTTAGTCCAAACCGTTCGTTTTACAGATAAGAAACTGAGATGAGCTCAGAGAAATTATTAACCTAGTGTGGCGTGGAGTTAGGGAGCTGGATTGTAATCCAGATGACTACAAATTTTTAATACCATTTGTTAATTCCACGATGCCTAGGGGTTCTGGATTATAAATCGGTGACATTTTTGCCAAACAAAATAATGTACGAAAAAAAATTTTTCAAGGAGGTTTTGAAACAGCATCTCCACGCACTCCACGCACGTTGTTTGTCAAATGTTTACTTGTGCAGAGTGATTTCTTCAGGTACAATTCTGACTTTCCTCTAGAGATTTACACAGCTGACAAATATCTTTTATGGTTAGGAAAAGAGAAGTGTGACCAAGCTAAGTCCAGGTTGACTTCATTATGGAGGACTAGGGGATATTTTTTCCTTGCCTTCTTCCTACCACAGTGAAAGAGGCAGGAGAGGAAAAGTTAACTCAATATTGAAGAACTTTCTGATCAGGTCTAAATCTCCTTTACCGATAGGAAGCGAACTAACAGCTCTTAGTAAAGATAAATCACTCGTAATTTTCTCAAACCACTAGGGTACCATAATGAAGACATTATATTGAATCTAGATATATATACGTCTCATATATGTCAAAAATGAAAGCTCTCTAAAATAAAAAATGGGTTGTGAGTAGTTTTTTCTCCTTTACTAAGCAGTCATTCTTGAATTTTTGTACCTTGGAAGCAACTAATTATCAGGATTGTGATTATTCCAGTTACGTTTATTGCAATTAGTCCATATGTGTTTCCCTGGAGGTGCCTCTAGAAATGTAACCGTTCTAATACAGCAGCCCACTGTTTCTAGGCGTCAGGATTTTAGAACCGTACATGCTGGAATTGGCACTTGGGCTCAATATTTCACAGGGTCCTTTTGTTTTCTGGTAAAATGTAAGTGGAATCTATGTAAGTGATTCTCAACCCTGGCTCCATATTAGATAGATTTTTTTAAGTAAACTATTTTAGAATATATTTAGATTTATGGAAAAGTTACAAAGATAGTACAGAGAGTTCCCATCTACTCCTCACCCAGTTTCCCATTGTTAACAACATTACTACAGTACATATGTCACAACGAAGGAACCTACATTGGTATATTACTATTAACTCCACAATTTATTCAGATTTCCATACTTTTCTCCTAATACCCTTTTCCTATTCCAGGATCCCACTTTGGATACCATATTACATTTAGTCATCATGTCTCCTTTGCCTCCTCTGGTCTGTGACAGGTTCTCAGGCTTTTCTTGTTTATGATGACTTGACAGTTTTGAAGAGAGCTGGTCAAGTATTTAGTAGAATGTCTGGGGAGCTTTTAAAAATACAGCTGCTCACATTCCATTCCTAGAGATTCTGACTTAAATGGTTTGATATAGGGCTGGAGCATCGATTTTTTTGTTTTGTTTTGCTTTGTTTTTGTTTCCCATGTAATTCTAATGGGCAGCCAGGGTTAAACAACCTCTGTGCTGGGTTCTAAATGGTTTTGTATACATTGTGATTATCGCCAACTTCCTAGAGAAAAAATTGTGTGTGTGTGTGTGTGTGTATATATATATACATATATATATAATTTTAAGAACATGTAATTCATCTTAGCTTCTTCCAGAAGGCTGTTAATTTTTTTTCTTTCAGAAAAGTCAAGTGGACGAGAAAAACTGTAGAATACTTAGCAAATTGTAGATTGTTAAGCATGTCCAATGTGGCATAAAATGTTACTTTAAAGGGTTATAAACATTTGCTTTTTTAAATCTTGTTAATATGTGTATAGTTAATTTTATGAATATATAGATAGATTTTGTTACATATTTTATAATTACTAATCCATAATGCAGAAACCTTTTTGGTTTTTTTGGCCATGCCACGCGGCTTGTGGTATCTTAGTTCCCTGACCAGGGACTGAACCTGAGACCTCAGCAGTGAGAGCATGGAGTCCTAACCACTGGACCTCCAGGGAATTCCCAACCATTATTTTTTTTAATGACATGCTAGTGATAGGAAAAATAGTAGAGATAACAGTTCCTGGTGAAGGGGATGGATAAGAATTACTAGGGCTATTTTCCTACTGGAGAAAATGAAGCATAGAGAAACAACTTAGTCTCTTTGAACGGGTCAATTTCACAATCAGAGCTAGATCTCAGTTCATGGGTCCTTATCTTTTGCTTTCTAGCAACTGGATCTCTTTAGTTTAATTCAGTTTAAAATCAGATACGGAAGACAGTGTAACTTTAAATGCAAAAGTTTAAATTTTCTTAAATGTTAAATCGGAATCACTCAAGCCATTTAAACTTAACCTAAAACAAAAATAGAAATGTAACATGAGGTATTCTCTTGATCAACAGGTCCTATGCTTGTTGATAAGAATGCAGAGAAGAAAAAGACAGATCTGCCCCCAAGGGTACTTATACATGAAGAGTAGTTACAGGAAAGAGCATTGGGCTTGCAGTTAGACTTGCTAGCTGTGTTTTCTCAGGCAAATTAGGAATCAAGGTAGGATGGTGATTAAAAAGTGGGCTCTAGAGCTAGATTTCCTATATTTGAAACCCTGTCTCTGCCATGCACTAAATGTGAGGATCTTAGGCAAGTGGTTTAATGGCCCTGTACCTCAGAAATGTGCTTCATCCATAACAAAATATGTGTTTTCTGCATGCTTTAAGAATTTTAGATTCTGCTTTAAGAAACAAGAAAAACAATGGGATGGATGAAATTCACAAGAAATGTTAAGAATACATAGTAAGTACCTCTTTAACCTATAGGACACGTTAAACATAGAATAAATAGACACTTATGTGTTAAATGTAGATTAAACTGATGAAACAAATGAGAGTGTTAATTTGTAGATAGAAAGCGATGGAAAGCAAAACCTTAAATGCTCATAAAGCATGGTTCAGCTTTACCTACCTCAAATTGGCCACCCACTGGTATCAACCCATTCTAGCCCACTTATCCTGTGGTTAAAGCATGCACTGCTGCTCACCAAGTCATCACCGAGCTATAGCTGTGGCCATGCATACTTGCCTTTTCATCTCTCCAGTAGAACAAGCATTTTGGGACCATGAACCTTCCATCTCTGAACTTGCTTGTTTGCCCTCAACTTTGGTTCTTATAACCACACAATCTGTGGTGTAGGCAGTTGAGGCAAAGAGTCAGGATATAGGAGCCTTAAGTGACCCACAAGTAGTGTGGTCATTCTACCTGCTTCCACTAAATGTCTTAACCTACCTAATCTCTTTCCTCTTGCTTCTCACTGTATGTTTTAAGTACATTGAACAAACTAAATGACCTGAGCATCTTAATTTGGTTTATGAGCACTTCAGTTCCAGGACCTCTGGGATAGCCTGCTAGGTTGTATATTTAGAGGCCACCATAGCATTTCCCCACTACATATAATATGGGGGTGATGATGCTGATGAGGAGGAAGATTATGATGACAATGATGATGATAATAGTAAATATTTTATGGGATGGTTGTAGAGATCAAGTCAATTTAATTCAAGTAAGGCATAATTATATTGTCTTTTCAAAGAACATACAGACTCATTGGAGTGGAAACCAGCAATATGTGCAACCAGGGATCACATCAATTTTGAGTCAGAAAAGATTTATTACATGCTAGAGATAGAGCACTTTGAGACAATGTCAAAGACATTGAAGGTAGTTCTCATTTTCCCATTTGAGGAAGTGCTTGATAAATATCTGTTGATATTGATGTTGATGCCAAAAAAAATGGTTTTAAATACAAGCTATGAGATGCCAGAGGTACAGAATGAATAATGCATGTAAACAAATAAGATCAATAAAACCTATCAGGGTAATGGATACAAGTGAAGACACAGGACTGGGCAATTTTACTTCTGCACACATGGTTGGTGAAGGGCTCTGCAGTCAGCAGCTCAGGAAAAGGTTCACAACAGCATGGAGCCATGTGACCAGGAAAAAAAGTGTGGAAAGAAAGAAGAGGCAAAGGTGGGCTGAATGTGACACATGATACAGTGGAGTTTGCATGAAAAGCCCCCAGAGAATTTTATAAGGGAATAAAAGCAACTTGACTGATTAAGAGTGAAGGACAGGAGGGCTTCCCTGGTGGCGCAGTGGTTGAGAGTCCGCCTGCCGATGCAAGGGACACGGGTTCGTGCCCCGGTCAGGGAAGATCCCACATGCCGCGGAGCGGCTGGGCCCGTGAGCCATGGCCTCTGAGCCTGCGCGTCCGGAACCTGTGCTCTGCAACGGGAGAGACCACAGCAGTGAGAGGCCTGCGTGCTGCAAAAAAAAAAAAAAAAAAAAAAAAAAAGCGAAGGACAGGAGATTGCTTAGGATACTATGGCAGGAGTCAAGGTGTGAGAAGCTGGGAGTAAGGAGAACGGACAGAAGAGCTGAAAAATGTTAAGGTAGAATCCATAGGACTTGGACACTTGATTGGATATGTGCAGGGCATTTGGCTAAGGTAAAAGAGAAATCTAAGCTAGCTCCCAGGTTTGCAGGTTTTGAGGGGGCGCCAGTCACCAAGATCAGAATGAAGGAGAAAGAATAAGTTGAGAAAAAAAGGGATTAAATTCATATGGGACATAATGATTTTAAGTGTCTCTGGGACAGCCAGATGGAGATGTTCTGTTGATAACTGGAGACAGATACATGTCAGAAGCCATAGAAAGAGGTCAGGGAGAGAGAGAAAATTTGATACTCATCTAATCATACGTCTGCTCACTGAAGGCAATGGAGAGGTTGAGATACACCATGGAGAGTTTGTGGAATGAGAAGAGAGCCAAAGAAAGTACCCTGCAGACCCCCAGCATTCAGGGACAGCTAATGAAAAGAGGAAAGAGGAACCATACCAAGAAGAAACAGTCAGAGATGTAAGAAAGCAGATGTAAGAAAACCAGGTGAGTGTGGCTTCATGAAGCCAAAGCACAGAGAGAATTTCAAAAAAGCAGAGGCATTTCAACCATGTTAAATTCTGAAAAGAGATGATGGAAACTAAAAGCTAAAAAAACATCACTGAATATGGTCATTAGTCATCTATTTACAATATTTGTCAGAGAAGTCAAAAGAGAATAGGTACAGAAATCTGAGTGCAATAGGCTGAGGCAAGAAGTAGACCTAAAGAAATAGACATATAAGTACAGCTTACTCTTCCAAGGGACAGACACTAGTGCAAATGATTTTAAAATACTTGCAAAGTCACATGCATTTGTGTGAATTAATAGAAGTGTTATGCTTTTTAGCTATTTACCACGAAGTAGATGTTCTTTCAGAATTTTTTTTTTTATTTTATTTTTTTTATAGTGTTTATTTATTTTTACTTGTTGACAGTTTTGCTTTATTTATTTATTTATGGCTGTGTTGGGTCTTCGTTTCTGTGCGAGGGCTTTCTCTAGTTGTGGCAAGTGGGGGCCACTCTTCATCGCGGTGCGCGGGCCTCTCACTATCGCAGCCTCTCTTGTTGCGGAGCACAGGCTCCAGACGCGCAGGCTCAGTAATTGTGGCTCACGGGCCCAGTTGCTCTGCGGCATGTGGGATCTTCCCAGACCAGGGCTCGAACCTGTGTCCCCTGCATTGGCAGGCAGATTCTCAACCACTGCGCCACCAGGGAAGCCCTCTTTCAGAATTTTAAAGCTATAGAGTTCTATTACTGGCAGTTGCATAAACCACTGATTCTGGGGTGGAACTTTTTCTCTAAAGTGGATATGATCCGAGGTAACATGTTTACAGTCTTTTTGCTCAGGAAGAAGTGATACTTCCTCTTGGGTTCTTTACAGAAAAGTGAGCTCATTATTAGCACTAACATAGGAATTATTCTGCTTTTAAAGTTAAAAAAAACCATGAGGTAAATAATTCTCAGCACTACATAAGCAAATCACTACTTGATACTACTTAAAGGAATCACTAACAGATTTATCTATATACCAATATAAAGATGACTAACATTTATTGAGTCTTACTCTAGTTAGTAGTCTTCCTACTAGTCCTTGATACTATTATTATCTCCATCTTACAGAGGAAAGAGCTGAGACTTCGTTATCTGCTCAAAGTCATCCAGCTAGTGAGTGGCAGAATCAGAATTTGCACTCATGTGGACTCAAGATCCTACACGCTCAACCAAATGTGCAACTTGAACTTTTGAAAGTACAAATACTCTAGTCACACTGCATTTCTCCCTATTCTCTGTACACTTCATGTACTTTCAGGATTTTGTGCCTTTGCATATGTTGTCCCATACCTGCAGTGTCCTTTTCTCCTTCCCCCATGCCTTCTGTCTGGTTGGTATAAATCCAAGCCAAATTTCAACTCTACTTTGAGCTCCAATTCTCCAAAGACCTGTCTGCAAGATACTCTCAATACTACAAACAATAAATGCTGGAGAGGGAGTGGAGAAAAGGGAACCCTCTTACACCGTTGGTGGGAATGTAAAATGATACAGTCACTATGGAGAACAGTATGGTGGTTCCTTAAACAACTAAAAATAGAACTACCATGTGACCCAGCTATCCCACTACTGGACATATACCCAGAGAAAACCATAATTCAAAAGGACACCTGCACCCCAATATTCACTGCAGCACTGTTTACAATAGCCAGGACATGGAAACAACCTAAATGTCCATCAACAGAGGAATGGATAAAGATGTGGTACATATATACAATGGAATATTACTCAGCCATAAAAAGGAATGAAACTGGATCATTTGTAGAGACATGGATGGACCTAGAGACTGTCATACAGACTGAAGTAAGTCAGAAAGAGAAAAGCAAATATTGTATATTAATGTATATATGTGGAATCTGAAAAGATTGGTATAGACGATCTTATTTACAAAGCAGAAATAGAGCCACAGACATAGAGAACAAACATATGTATACCAATGGGGAAAGGGGGGTTGGGATGAATTGGGAGATTGGGATTGACACATATACACTATTGATACTATGTATAAAATAGATAACTAAATGAGAACCCATTGTATAGCTCAGGAAACTCTACTCAGTGCTCTGTGGTGACCTAAATGGGAAGGAAATCCAAAAAAGAGGGGATATATGTATATGTATAGCTGATTTGCTTTGCTGTACTAACAACTAACACAACATTGTAAAGCAACTATACTCCAATAAAAAATTTTTTTAAAAAATGATACTCTCAGTACTCCTCTTATAAAACTTATTGTGCTACATTGTAATGTCTGTCTCCCTAGCAAACTTTAATGTTATTTAGCCCTTTTCCAAAAGCCCAGCACATGGTACATAGTAGTAGGCATTTCATAGATGTTTGTTGAATGACTAGCTAAATAAAGTTCAATAAATACTATATTTTTCTACTAAATGCAAAACTAACAGTTATATTTTTAAATAATATATTATTATATTATTATATATTATAATATATTTTAAATAAATAATTTAATGTTTGAATATACACTTTGGCATCTATTTAAATGTTTAGGGAACTAATTTCAACCATTTTAAAACTTAGTGCTATATAACTTTTTTCTTTAAAATGCCAAAGCCTCTGAAGATTAGTCCATGTAAGTAGAGTTTACCTAAAGCAATTTGAAAATTATTTTTCACTTGAAGGAGGTAAAAGTCAGTCAAACTGGATTTTGTTCTTTATTTTTTTTAATGACCAGTTTAAAGATCTTTATGCATTTTAAGGTACTTTAATTATTGTACAAACTATCAAAAATTTCACTTATTTTAAGATAATGGATATATTTTTCTAATACAACTTTTCTCTTTTTTTTAGTTTTTTAAAATTTTTATTGGAGTATAGTTGATTTACAATGTTGTGTTAGTTTCTTCTGTACAGCAAAGTGAATCAGTTATACATATATATATATCCACTCTTTTTTAGATTCTTTTTCCATATAGGTCATTACAGAGTATTGAGAAGAGTTCCCTGTGCTATACAGTAGGTTCTTATTAGTTATCTATTTTATATATAGTAGTGTGTCTATGTCAATCCCAGCAATACAACTTTTCTGTATGTATAATTCCAATATTGTTAGATAAATTATTAAGATTCCCAATTTTTTCAGATAATTTTATTGACACTTCATATGTTTTCTTGATACAATCCTCTTAATTTCTCATTCATTTGCCAAGCATTTATTGAGTGCTCACCTGTGTCAGGCACTTTCTAAACTATGCGGATACAGTACAGACTAGAGCAAAATCTCTCTCCTCTTATGGATGGGAGAGAAAATTATAGCTATTGGTAAACTAGGAATATAAGGACATTTCCTTAGCATGTTAAAGTATAGCTATCTTAAACCACATTCAACAGTACAACCTTAGAACCATCCCCAGTAAAATCTGGGATAAGACATGCTAGCGCTACTATTATTTAATATTGTTCAGAAAATTATAGTCAATGCAATGAACATAATAAGGCATTTGGCTATTGGAAGGCAAAGCCAAAGTAACTATTATTTGCCAATTGCAGATAATTGTCTTTCTAGGAAATTTTGTTATACAGGAAAGCTCTTGAGCTTTTAAAAATATTTATTTAGTATTCCATAATTTATTAGACACTTTGATTCAGTGATTTTGAATGCTACCTTAATTATGTGCTAAATTATAGTATAGAATGAATGCTGTTTCTGGATTGTCTATTCAAGGCCATTGATATGAAGGTCAATATTTATGAAAGTATAACAAAACTTTATTTACTAAAGCTCTCTTTACAAATCTTCACATTTTCTCAAGTCTTCAACCTTATGTAAAACTTTATTCATAGAAAAACTACTTTATGCAACGAAGTTAGTCACAATCTAATATTCCTGGCGTTTCAAATACTTGAACAATAATTTTTCCTAGTCTGGTGGGAAATATTCTCTGAATACTCTGCTACTACCATTGTAATTTCCAAATTGAAAAACACTGTAAAACTAGTGACTTCCCTAAAAATAAATAAAATACTTCTCAATTTCTGTACATGAGCTGCGTTTCATTAACCTCAAATTGCTGACCATCTGCCAAGATCCATTTTCTTCTTGTGGCTCTCCAATGAAGTCATCACCTGTTATTTTGGCAAAAGTCTTAGAAACGTGAAAGTACAAATATTAAACATTCCGTGTTATTCTAAATTTGCTTGTTTCAGTCTGAATTTCACAGGCAATTACACATCCACTAAGGTGAGCATCTAGGTGTTCTAACGAATATTTATCAAGTCTCTCTGATTCATATCACATACGACAGCCTAAACAGTTTTAAACCAAACACATAAGGAGAGGCTGATTGCATTCAGTTGCTTTTTCCATCAAGCTTCTTGTACTCTGAAAATCAGATTCTGAAGTCTGAAAATGAATTAATTTTCAACAATTGAAGTAAGCTTAGAACTCTGCTGGTATAAATTCTATTTATGTGACAATCACTTCTGGCTCCATGTCGTACTCTTTCGATTGAACATGATATGAAAGAGTGCCTTATTTCTACTCATTGGTAAGGGGTCGTGCAGATCCTTTTCAAATTATTTTTAAAAAGAAAAATAGACCTAGATTATTTTTAGCTTAAATAATGACATTTTGATCAAACCAAAATCTACTTATCATATGGCATTTTTATACGGGGAATCCTGGTATAAATATTTAAAATGCAAACTAAAAGTACTGGTTTTTAAAATGCAATATACATTATATTCTTACATCCCTGCCTGCTATACTACTTTGATCTACCACAAGGACACTTATATACACCTATGACAGGAGGGCAATGAGTAATTAAATGTCTTTGACTTGGCGAGAGTACTGCTCTTTAAAAAATATTAAGTTCTGTAATGCTCTAACACCACCATCCAAACTCCCTACCAAGGTCTAAAGGTCCTACAGGTCCTAGCTCCTGCCTACTTCTCTGGCCATATCTCACCCCCTCTGATTTGCTCACTCCACTGAAGTGACAATGGCCTCCTTATTGGTCCTTGACTGGGCTTAGCAGAATAGTGTTTGCTGACAGCCACACTCTTCCCCCAGGTAACCACCTGCTTCCCTCTGTCACTTCATAAAGCTCCCCACTGAAATGTCACCTTATTAAAGAGGTTCTCCCTACAAATCATTCCCAACTCATTTCCCTGCCACATATTTCTCCACAGCACCTACGACCACCTGATAGATCTCATTTGTATGCATATATATATTTACTGCCTCTCTCTCCCCTTACCCACTCTTCCCCAGGACGCAAGCACCGAGAGTAGAAAGTCTGCTGCATCCTCAGTGCCTAGAATAGTGTTTGGCACATAATATGTACTCAAAAAATACTTGCTGAAAATGACTTTCTTTCCAATAATATTACACTTAATAATACAAGTTCTGGATCACTATTTGAGTTTGAAGACCCAACGATTAATTCGTATCTTGATAAATATTAAGACTTGGTAGTGTAGATGATTTAATTGAACATAAAACCTACACCTCTTCATCAAACCAAACAGAAAACTGTCATCGCAAGAACCTCTGCACCTTTATTCTATTCTCTTCACAGTGCCTGGCCTTGGCCCTCCCTCTGTTAGAGGCAATAACAGAGTGCTACCCTACAGTATTCTTACTAGATGGGTTTAGGAGAGAAACACAATGAAGAGGGAATCCAGAAGAGTCATCTGCCCAGCAGACCTACCTCATTCACACCCTGACCACCCATCCCTGAACCCCCGCTGGCACCTGAGAAGAGGAGGAATGGCTAGAGTTAACATCTCACTGCAAGGTGGAACATATTTTTGTCTTCTTGTGAAAGTCTCATATTTGTACTTACTGGCATTCCCCTTTCCTTCCCTCATATTCTGAGAAATTTTCCATTTTACTCTGGAAGTTCCAAATTTTTAAGCATTTATAGGGCTTTGAATTCCATGACATTGTTCGTTTTCCTTAGGATACTATGGCCAACTGTATTATGGTCCCCAGTTATTCATTCATCCCTTCTTTACAGGAAGATTAAACATCCACCCCCTACTGCCATGTGACTTCCCTGCCCCTACTGACATTGGAGTCGGCCATGTGACTTGCTGTGGTCAATGGGTTATGAGCAGAAAAAATACACTCCATGTTTTACCAGAATCTTTAAGAGCCTTTGTGTGGTTGGCTTTTGCTCTTTTCCCTCTGCTTTTCAGCCTGAGTTCTAGAATGAGATGACGGGGGGAGCAAAGGACAGCCATGCGACAGCACTGCAGCTGACCGTCAACTGCCAACATGCAATGTGAACAGGAAAGAAATGTGATTGTTGTAAGTTCCTGAGATGTTTGGGTCATTTGTTATTGCAGCAAAACGGACAAATGTTAATACGTTCACACTCATTTTTTTTCTCCCACGATTAGATTTCGGACACCTATGGATGGAAAGTTAGCAAGACACAGCTAACTTCCACAGGAAGACCACTGCTACATTTTCCTGAAGAGCACATGAAAATAAATATAAATATATACCATGTTCTTAGATAGGAAGATCAGATAGTGATAAGTTTCAGTTCTCTTCAAATTACCCTATAAATTCCGTGTGTTTTTAATAACTAGAATTATTGAGTCTGACAATCATCAGGAAGAACAGCCCCCTCCAAAATTGAAAAAGAATAATAATAAGGGGGGATTTGCCTTACAAGATATCAAAAATTTACATTAAAGCTATAGTAATCAAAACAAGGAAGTACTAGAACAGGTTCCCAAAGAGACCAATGGACTAGAATAGAGAAGCCAGAAATGGCTGCAGATATATGACAACTTAACATACGACAAACATGGTATTTCAAAATGGTAAGGAAAAGATAGCCTTTCCAACAGATTGTGTAGGGGATAGTTAGCTTTCCGTCTGGGGAAAAAAAAATGAGTCAACTCACCAGTGTACAAAAATAAAGATCTCCTGGTTAAAACAAATTCCAAAAGTAAAAGAAGAAAGGTTAGAAAGCTTTTTTTTTTTTTTAAATCTTCAGCAGGAGGAATTTTTACCAAACAGACACAAAAACCCAAAAGTTGTCATCGAAAGATTGGCTTATTTGACTACGTAACACATTTTACTCCTATAAAGCAAAAGAAACCAAGAATAAAGTTTTAAAAAATTGTAAAACACATGACAGATAAAGTATAAACATATGAGGAGTTGATCCACCTCCCTGTTAATCAGAGAAATAAAAATTAGAGTAGCACATATTTTTCACTCAGCAGGTTAGGAAAAGTTAGAAAGATAAAAATTGTGTTGGCAAGAATACAAAGAAAGAAACCCTTTCATCCAGTGTGGGATTACTGGGAATTTTGACAACCTTTTTAGAAAATAACCTAAAGTTTAAAACACAAAAAACCTTTGATCTCACTTCTGGAAATTTAGCTTTCAGGGAAAAAAAAGCATGCTTTTAATATATCTTCAATTTTTATAATGAAAATCAATGTATTCATTTTATAATATAAATTTTAAAATTTAATATCACACTTCCAACCTCCACCCCATGTGCACCCCTATTCTTTTCAATAGCTTTACACATTCCAGGAATGTCCTTCTTCTCCTTTACAAGTTACCTACCTACCAAATTTTAGGCCCAGCTTAAATTGCTTCTATTCTCTAAATTTTTACTTATTCCTGCAGAGTATACTTGTGATCCTACCTTACACAGCAGTTTTTATGTCCCCAATTGAACACTGTTTTATAATTAAACTTTTTTAAAAAATATAGTAGCATTTTCCCCCTAACTATTAGTAGTCACTGCTGAATACACCTAGACGTGAGATTCTCAACCCTGGCTACCCACTAGAATCATCTGGGTAGTTTCACAAGATACAGTTGCTCAAATCTCACTCAAATCCAATTAAGTCTGAGTCTCTAAAACTGAGTCCTTGGTATGAGTAAATTTTGAATGTTCCCTAAGTGATTCTAAGGTGTAGTCAGGGTTGACCACCATGACACTAGATGCTCCATAAAAAATTACTTGTTACTTGACTGCACTCTTCCACTGTGCCAAATCCAGTGGCCAATCATAATTGATCTTTCAGCAGAATTTGACCCTGTTGACCATGCCCTCAGTCCTTAAGCTCTCTCCTTCTGGGACTCTGCTTCTTCACTGGCTCTTTCTGTGTCCTTCATCAGTTTACCTTTATCGCTCAGGCCTAAAAGTTAAGAGTACCCCAGCATTCAGTTCTTGGGTCTTGTCTCTCTATCAATATTTATCCGCTAGGTGGTATGATCCAGCCTCATGGCTCTAAATATCATCTACCTGTTGCTTATATTTTCCCCCCAGACATTTCTCCTGTACTCCAGACTCATAAGAATCAATGGACATCTACACTTGAGACAAACAGGCATCTCAAGTTGATACATCTAAAATGAACCCTTGATGTCCTCTGTGTACTGCTAAACCAGTTCCTTCTGAAGTCCTTCCAATCTCAGAAAATGGCTCATCCATCCTTCTAGTCGCCCAGGCCAAAAGCCTTACATATATATTTGTCTCCTCTTTCTCTAACACAGCCATCCAAATTCATCAACAAATCCTGTTGGTTCTACTTCCAAAATAGATCTAGAATCCACCTCTACCTAAACCAGGTTGCCCCAGGCAATGTTGGCTATCTCACTCAGATTATAAGCCAGAGTTCTTACACTAACTCATAAGACCCTATATGATCTACCCACTCACTGTACTCGGCTCTCTGACCTTATCTAATGTCATTTTGCACTGGCTTATTGTACCCAAGTCACACAGGCTTCTATGATATTCCTTGAATGGATCAAACATGGTCCCATCTCAAGTCACGTGCACTTACTCTTTCTTCTACCAGGAATGCTCTTTCCCCAGAGGTCCATGTGAATATCTTCCTCCCATCCCTCATGTCCCATATCAAATGTTACCTTATTAGAGTGGTCATCCCTGACCACCAGGACTAGCTACCTAACTTACAGGGCTCAGTGCAAAATGAAAATTCAGGACCCCTTGTTATCAAGACTTTCAAGACAGCAACCCGACATCAAACCAAGCATGGGACCCTGCTAAGCACGGGGCCCTGTGCCACCACACAAGTCACACACCTATGAAGCCAGCCTCACTGACAATGTCACATAAGAAAGCAACTTCACTCCCACATTCCTTATTTCCTTATTCTCCTTTATTTTTCTTTGTAGAGACATGTATTTATGTGCTTATTATCTGTTTTTCCCCACTAGGATATTAGCTCTGTGAAGTCAGGGACTTTGTGTTTTATACACTGTTATGTCCGCAGGATTTAGAACAGAGCCTGATACATGATAAACACTCAATACGTATTTGTTGAATGAATGAATATCCAATCACAATACATGTTTATAGGTTTTGAAAGAAAAGCATATGACTATATTTAGAAAGAAAAATAAAATTACAGGTGTGAGTTCCTATCGTTAAGAATGCAAGTAAGTGACTAGTCAGTAAATTGCTTGCTTTCTAGGAAAAAGTTCAAAGCTAATACATATCTTTCTGTCACTTTATTAATTGCACATTAAGCCACTGACACGAAAGGAAGACAACAAATTTTACTAGGGTTTATATCATTTTATGTTTCTGTTACATACATTAAGACAATCTCAATGATAATGTTGTTTCAACCTCTTTTATGATTTAGCTAAATGATATTTCACAGGAAGCAGTAACTCTTAGAAAAATTAATCACTGTTCAAAAATTGCGTCAGGGCTTCCCTGGTGACACAGTGGTTAAGAATCCGCCTGACAGTGCAGGGGACACACTTCCGAGCCTTGGTCCGGGAAGATCCCACATGCCGCGGAGCAACTAAGCCCGTGCGCCACAACTACTGACCCTGCGCTCTAGAGCTCGCGAGCCACAACTACTGAGGCCCACGCGCCTACAGCCTGTGCTCCGCAACAAGAGAAGCCACCTCAATGAGAAGCCCAAGCACCGCAATGAAGAGCAGCCCCTGCTCACCGCAACTAAAAGAAAGCCCATGCACAGCAACAAGGACCCAACGCAGCCCAAAATAAATAAATAAATAAATAAATTTATTTTTTAAAAATTGCATCAGATAAGGTCAGTAATTCAACAGTATACTTCCTAAGCTTTTCTTACAGGTGCCTTGTGTTCAAAGGCTACAAACCCCTCAATATATGATTATGTAATGGAAAGCTATCCCATGTTCTCTTCCTACTAAGGTAGACTATTTTTTTAAGATCTCTGACACTTTTCCTGAAATCCAAATTTAATACATCACATTTTTATGTTTGTTATTTTTATTCCAGCAGGTGCATCCCATGCTTATATGTAACCAATCCAGACTTTCATTCTATGGCACAGATTTTCATCTAGGTGTATTCCCAGTCCCTGTGTGTAATATTGCTTGAAAAAAATCTTTACTCTTCATCTCTGATAAAAACAACAACATAATTACAATAAGTATTATATAATTCCTTATGTGATTCTGGTCTCCTCTGTGATCTGCCAGTTCACTGGAACCTGAGTCAAGTTCACTTAATGTCTAACAAAGTAGGAGCAATCAATGCTATTGAATTACTTTACTTCAATACTTTGTTCTGTTTAATTCCTGTTTTGATAAGGCTTATCCTTAAATTTTTTTATTGAGGTATAATTGACATATAACATTATATTGGTTTCAGACATACAACATAATGATTTGATATTTGTATATGATGTGAAATGATCACCACAATAAATCTAGTTACCATCTGTCACCATACAAAGTCAACCTTTAGGATTTACTCTCTTGGCGACTTTCAAGTATGCTCTAGAATATTATTGTCTGCAGTCACCATGCTGTACATTACATCACCATGATTTATTTATTTTATAACAGGAAATTTGTGCCTCTTGTTCCCCTTCACCTGTTTCGCCTGCTCCCCACTCCCCCGTCAACTGGCAATCACCGTTCTTTTCTCTGTATCAATTATTTTTGTTTTGTTTTGTTTTGTTTGTTTGTTTGTTTTGTTTTTGAGATTCTACATATAAGTGAAATCATACAGTATTTGTCTTTCTCTGGCTTATTTCACTTAGCATAATTCCCTCAAGGTTCATCCATGTTGCCGCAAATGGCAAGATTTCATTCTTTTTTATGCCTGAGAAGTAGTCCATGTTATTTATATATCACATCTTCTTTATCCATTCATCCATCGGTGGACATTTAGGTTGTTTCCATATCTTGGCTATTGTGAACAATGCTGCAGTGATCATAGGGGTGAATATATCTTTTCAAATTAATTTTTTGCTTGGTTTTGTTTTCTTCAGATAAATACCCAAAAGTGGAATTGCTGGATATAGGGTAGTTTTATTTTTTAATTTTTTGAGGAAACTCCTTAATGTTTTCCGGTTTTCATTCCCACCAGCAGTGCTTGAGGGTCCCCTTTTCTCTCCATGCCCACCAACACTTGTTATTTCATTCTTTTTGATAATAGCTATTCTAACAGATGTAAGGTGTGGTATTGATTTACATTTCTCTGATGGTTAGAGATGTTGAGCATCTTTCCATTTGCCTGTTAGCTATCTGTATATCTTCTTGGGGAAAATACTTATTCAAATCCTCTGCGCATTTTTTAATCTGACTGTTTTATTTTTGCTATTGAGTTTTATGAGTTCTTGATAAATTTGAATATTAACCCCCCATCAGATACACAATTTGCAAACATTTTCTCCTATTCAGTAGATTGTCTTTTCATTTTGTTAATGGCCTCCTCTGCTGTGAAGAAGCTTTTTAGTTTAATGTAGTCCCACTTGTTTATTTTTGCTTTTGTTGCCTTTGCTTTTCAAGTCAGATCCAAAAATTCATCGTCTGATGTCATACATTTTCTTCTAGAAGTTTTATGGGTTCAGGTCTTACATTCAAGTCATTTATCCATTTTGAGTTAATTTTTGTGTATGGTGTGAGACAGTGGTCTAGTTTCATTCTTTTGCATGTGGCTGTCCAGTTTTTTCCAATACCACTTATTGAAGAGACTATCCTTTCACCACTGTATATTCTTGCTCCCTTTGTCATAAATTAATGGACCATATATGCAAGGGTTTATTTCTGCGTTCTCTATTTTGTTCCCTTTATCTATGTGTCTGTTTTTATGCCAATAGTGTATAGTTTTGATCACTATAGTTTTGTATTATAGTTTGAAATCAGGGAAGATAGGATTACTAGTTAAGCAAATCATTGCTTCCTTTTGGAATATTCCGCAGTTCCTTTTTGAAATGATTATATTGCATAAGTGCCTTCTTTAATTTACTACCTAATTTCTGTAGCAATGTTATAATTTTAAAACTACTTTTCTTGTATATATATTTTATAATCTAATTTCAACATTGAGTTTTCACCCTTCGCTCTAGTCATCGACTCCAACCTCTGCCCATTTCTCTGCTTTTGGCTAATGCTCTGAATAACTGTTTAAAATTGTTCGAGTTATAATTAAAAATTTTTTCACAGTCTTGCTCAGGAAAGAAGCAGAGAAAAAGTCAAATAACTCATTGAATAATGAGTTAAATGGACCTATTTATCCTGTTGTCTTCCAAGAATCCTGTGGCTCTACTACTGTCACTGTGTGAGCCCTGTTGGAATATTGGTCAACAGAAATGATCAGATATTCATAGTGGTTACCTTCTATAAGCAAATTTTTATTTACAGTCCTGTGTATTATCTGATCTTTAAAAATTAATAGAAAAGGATTAAAAAAACCTCAGCAACGAAAATTAATTTTCAGGAAAGAATGTGTTTTAAGATGTGCCAATATTCAAAATGCTTCATTGTGACCTTTTTAAAAAAATTTCAACCTGTAATAGACTAACTGATTGTCCTTTGAACAAATTTAATTACTATAAGAGTGAGATTTTTATTCTGAGCATTCATAGAAAATGCTCTACAGAATTTAACAAACATCATTTAACAAACAGACTAAAGATGTTGTCACATGCAATTGTCAATCAGAGATTAAAATAATGATATTCTAAATCAGTAGTTTATAATCTTTTTATTACCCCTCAAACACCTCTCATGAATAGCATGGCTTGAAAGATTATGTGTACCAAACTGTAGTTATTGTCAATTTATTTGCCAGTGCTTATGAATCAAAATTTCATATTAAAAATTTTTAATTAATTCCCCACAAGATACTAATTAATTAACTGGAACTTTATAGAGCAGAAACCCGTCAGGCACCACCTTAACCAAGTGGTCAAAGTTAGTATAACCAGTAAGAGAACAAATAAATATCATTTGCCTCTGGATATGATGTACTGAGATGGATAGAATATTGTTTTTTGTATTACTGCCAAATATGTATAACCTGAATCTAGTAAGAAGGAAACATCAGATAAAACCAATTGAGAAACATCCTGCAGAATAACTTACCTGTGTTTCTCAAAATGTCAAGATAACGGAAAAGACTTAGAAACTTTTTCCAGATTAAAAGAGACATGAAAATTAAATGCAACACCTGAATAGAATCTTGGATCAGATTTTTAAAATTCTCCTGTAAAGGCCATTAATTGGACAATAGGCAAAATTTAAATGACTTGTAGATTAAACAATAGTAGTGTATCAGTGTTTATTTGATGATTTTGATAATTATCCTATAATTAAGAGAATGTCATTTTTAAAACAAAATACACACTAAAAAAGGGGAATTCTGTCAACAAATTACTCTGAAAGGATTTACACACACATATACATATATATGTGCATATATATACACATATGTATGTACATACCTATATATGTATATACATATTTCCATACACACATATGGAGAGAGAGAGACAGAATGGTAATGAGAATATGATAAGTGCTAATTAATATTCAGGGTATCAGGAATATGGATAAATATTAAAATATATAGGAATTCTTTTATCATTTCTATCTGTCTGAAATTATTTCAAAGTTAAAATTAAAAATTTGAACACAAAAACTTCTTATTGAAATTAAGTAACCATTGTATCCAAGGTGAGATACAGTCCAAAACAAGTTGATATTTTAGCTTGTGCTGGGAAGTATACAATTACCTTTCTATCGTTGAAAGATTATTACTTTCACAGACTTCTCATGATCTGAAGGCCCCAGAATGAGAAATACTGCTTTAAATCATTTGTTATTGTTATCCAAATTACAGTACCTAAAATTTTTGTAGAGCCTTAGAGGAATTATGCCTCTGCAAAGCTGACTATTTGCTTGCACACTGCTTTTAATGAATGTTTCATCAAAGACCTTCATCAAAAAAGTTAACAAACTGTTTTTGAATTACAGTAACCCTTAGTAAAAAAATTTTTTTTAAATATACTGACCTTGTTTATGTGACCCTTCTAAACTCACTTATTAGTTCTGGTAGCTTTTTTGGGTAACCTCTTAAGGATCTTTGTTCTTCTGAATGTAATCTTTTTTCTTCAGAAATTTTCTCTTTAGCTTTGATTTTCAGTGGTTTGACTGTGATGTGTCCAGGAGTACATGTGTGTATGTTTTAATATCCTTCTTGAGATGCTCTGAGCTTCTTGGATCTGTGGTTTGTAATTTTTCATTAATTTGGAAATTATTTCTTCAAATGTGTCTTCATCTCTGTTTTCTCTCCTTGTGAGACTCCAATTACCTGTGTTCGACGATTTGATATTGTCTCACAGCTCTTACATGCTCCGTTTTCCTTTTGCCACTCTTTTTTTCTCTTTATGCTTCATTTTAGACACTTTCTAATGCTTTAACTTCAAGGTCACTAATCCCTGAAATGGAGGTGGAGAGATAGGACCCTGCTGGGGTCCTTGGCCTTGCTAAGGATTTTGGTATTTATTTTAAGCAGTGGGAAACCTTTAGAGAATTTCAAGTTAGGGCTGGTGATGGTAGGGGGAGTAATTGTAGTTAATGCAACATACAGTTCAGTTCCTACAATGTTTGTATTTTACATGTTAAAGCCTCCAAGTTCTTGAAGGTAAACCAGGATGTGTTAGAAGACATCACAAATAAGAGAGTAAACAACATTTGAACTACTCAGTGATATGCCAGTATTTTGTACTTGGTTATAGAATGGGCATAGGCAGCTGACCTCTCCACACCATACTGCATGGATACAAGTTGTTTAAAAAGAGTTACAAAATATGTAAATCAAGTATTTATTGAATACTCACAGGGTGCAGGGATTAAAATAAAAACAAATATTACAAAACGTAAAGATATTACTTAGAGACGGTATTTCATTTGTTGACCAAAATATTTTCCCAGTGTAGTAAAGGCTGTAACTTTGAAATATATATGGCATTTTATTACTGTCCTGTTCTTTATACGTCCCAGCTTTATCTACTTTTAGCTCCAATTATCATATCTTTTTTATCTAGAACAGTCCTATCTACAACTAAACTGTATTTGCCTCTCTAGGAAAGGTCCTCCTACATCAAAATTAGCTTAAGACTTTTATTTTTTCATAGAAACTTTGCGCCTAAGTTTACTTTTTGGCACAAACTATGATACATTTACTTTTCTTTCTTATTGTCCCTACATCCATCTTTTAAATGTAGTAGGTGTTAATGATGAGTACAATTCAATAAAGTCTCTTTTGATAAGAGCATGTTTATTCTATAATCCTTTTGTAATTTTTTAGATATGACATTTAATTGTATTAAAAATTTGTATATATAATTCACTTGTTTATATATTTTTCACTTGTCTTTAAAGGTCTGTATGGCTTCACCTTGTTTTCTTCTCTCAAACATAAATTCTTCAAAGCACAGACTGTGAGTTCATTCTCCTTGATTACTCCTTCATAGCACCAAGCCCAGTGATTCACACATTGGTGCTCAATTTATGTTTAGGAAAGATTATGGTGGTGGTTCTTAACCTTTTTCTTTCTGTGACATGCTTTCAAATAATAGAATTTTTGGTGATGTATTTGAGGGCATTAGAAACATGAAGCAACTTGAAACAAGTCAACAATTATTACAGAATAATTGCTACTACAGTATATAAAAATGTCTTCAGTATCTGTGCGAGCATTTACAGTTACTTCACTGTTTGAATAGAGTTATTTATGGTCCTGAAAGTGTTCTGTTATAAGTTCATTGAACAGAAAATTCTCATGTTTTCTGTTATTACATTGATGTCAAGATATTCTTCTTACTTCTTACTGGTAGCTAGTTATACAACTGCTATACTGAAAACTGCAGAACTCTTGGCATATAGTGATTCCTTCCAAACCTATGCATTAAGAGACTTGACAGACTCTAGGGGGATTTCCCTGGTGGTCCAGTGGTTGAGACTCTGCACTTCCACTGCAGGGGGCACGCTGGGGAATGAAGATCCTGCATGCCATGCAGTGCGGCCAAAAAAAAGAGAGAGAGACAACAAACTCTAGCTTGGCTCTAGCAGCTTGAGGCCATGTCCCTAGAAAGACCCCAGACCCCTGAGAAAGCTCAATGCTCCCAGGAGAATTTACTGTTTTTTCGAGCCAAAACCTAGAGATAGAGCCCTGAACTCTCTCTTAGAGCAGTTACTTGAGAATGCTTGCAGTTATAAATCCTTTCTTTGCCCTCTAAGATGTAAATCTACCACCCAAAACTGTTTCTTCAAAGACTTGAGAGCTGTCTCTTTGAAATGCAAACATCCAGGGAGATAACTCTCTCTCTCACCCTCAGTCCCTGCATCTGCATAAATAAACAATTTCCTAAAATTCAATATGATAAGTGCTATCACATTGGGGATAACCACCTAACTTCAGTGGCTGCCTGGCTTCAACTTGCAGCAACGCCTCCTGCCATAAAGGTAGATGTTTATTTCTCCTCTGGATAAACTCCAGTGAACAACTCCAGGTGTCCTAGTCACATAAACTAACCCCTGTTACTACCCCTGCAGTGTCTTTCCCTGAACACACCCAGCCTTTTAAGTCTCCAGCCCTTTGTTTCAGGGAAGATGAGTTCAATTCACATTGGACTCTCTTTCCTATTGCAATAATATTACTGAATAAAACCTGTCCTCACAGCTTTGATTACTGTCCAGTTTTGTTTTTGATGATATTATATTGCATTATCTGCAGTTGCTGCAGAAATGTATTTTATATGTTGATCACAATTTGGCAGCATTTCCTCTCAGGAAATAAGCACTGGGCAGCCGCATATTGGATCTGTGTTAGGGGATGATGCTCTATGGGTCTCCTGTGTTTCTGCACCTCTTGTTTACAGAGGCACTGACTGCCTTTGTTCCAGACAATCTTCTCAAGGATGTTTGTGTAGTGAACAACCTTGGGAAAAAAAGTTAGTATCTCCCTTTGGAGCAAAAGGTAAGTCTGTTTATTGTCCAGTATAATAAAGATGATACCTCTCTTCAGGGCAAAAGTCAAACAGGCTTACTGCCTATTATGAAAGATTTAGGTTCCCTGACCTTGGCTGAGATTCCTCTCCTGTGATACAACTCACCGTGTGTGTAGTTACTGTGCAGCCCTCTTTCTATTACCCTGTGGGAAATGGGGCTCAGGGAGCCAGTGGCCCAGAGATCACAGAATAAACTGGATGATGCCACATGGAAGAGTGGGCATTAACTCCAACTCCCCATGGGGTGAATTTTAACCAGCGGGAAAGACGAGACAAGAGGGAGCTGGACAAATAAATCCCCCCTCCTTCCCCTTCCTCCTTCCCATAGACTACTCCAGGCCACACTTTGCCCTTGCAGCCCATTAAGGGAAATCCTGTGTGCCTGGTGGATGTACCTGCATAGTGGTCTACTCTGTCTCTTGAAGGCGTCTTCTAAGGTGGTAGCCAGGCAGTAATGTACGACACATTGTTTCAAGCTTTTCTTACCTCATTTTCTTTTCCGCAACCCCACTGCCCTGGGTTTGCTCTTCCCAACTGAAAGAGTCATGCCTTAATCATTGTCTCAGTTTTCTTAAGAATCCAGGCTGAGGTAGTGGCTAAGGAGGACTATAGATTGTAAAAGGATAAACAGGTAAAAATATGCTCCCAGGAACACACATTTTAGAAGCATAAGTAAACAATTTCCGAAAGTTCAGTATGATAAGTGCTACTATAGAAGTATGTATGATTGGCTTCAAGGAGGCAGCCCTGAGAGAGCACTATGGTGTTGAGAACATCTGGACTAAGTACACGTGACTCAAGGCAGAAATGACTTAAAGCAGAATGGACTGATTAAGAAGCAGTTAGGAGACCTTCAAGATGGCGGAGGAGTAAGACATGGAGATCACCTTCCTCCCCACAAATACATCAGAAATACATCTACATGTAGAATAACTCCTACAGAACACCTACTGAACGCTGGCAGAAGACCTCAGACTTCCCAAAAGGCAAGAAAATCCCCACGTACTTGGGTAGGGAAAAGAAAAAAGAAAAAACAGAGACAAAAGAATAGGGACGGGACCTGCACCTCTGGGAGGGAGCCGTGAAGGAGGAAAAGACTCCACACGCTAGGAAGCCCCTTCACTGGTAGACATGAGGGGTGGACGGCAGGGAAGCTTCAGAGCCACGGAGGAGAGCGCAGCAACAGGGGTGCGGAGGGCAAAATGGAGAGATTCCCGCACAGAGGATCGGTGCCAACCAGCACTCACCAGCCCAAGAGGTTTGTCTGCTCACCCGCCGGGGCAGGTAGGGCTAGGAGCTGAGGCTCGGGATTCAGAGGTCAGATCCCAGGGAGAGGACTGGGGTTGGCGGCGTGAACACAGCCTGAAGGGGGCTAGTGCGCCACGGCTAGCCGGGAGGGAGTCCGGGAAAAAGTCTGGACCTGCCTAAGAGGCAAGAGATTATCGTTTCGGAGTGCGTGAGGAGAGGGGATTCAGAGCACCGCCGAAATGAGCTCCAGAGACAGGCGCAAGCGGTGGCTATCATTGTGGACACCAGAGGCAGGCATGAGATGCTAAGGCTGCTGCTACAGCCACCAAGAAGCCTGTGTGCAAGCACAGGTCGCTATCCACATGCCCCCCCCCATCCCCTCCCCCACTGGGAGCTTTGCAGCCTGCCACCACCAGGGTCCCATGATCCAGGGACAACTTCCCCAGGAGAACACACGGAGCACCTCACGCTCTTGCAAAGTCACACCAGCCTCTGCTGCCGCAGGCTCGCCCCTCATCCGTACCTCTCCCTCCCCTCAGCCTGAGTGAGCCAGAGCCCCCTAATCAGCCGCTGCTTTAACCCCGTCCTGTCTGGGCAAGAACAGAAGCCTGAGGGCAACCTAAACACAGAGGCGGGGCCAAATCCAAAGCTGAACCCCAGGAGCTGTGCAAACAAAGAAGAGAAAGGGAAATTTCTCCGTGCAGCCCCAGGAGCAGCAGATTAAAGCCCCACAAGCAACTTGAGGTACGCTGCATCTGTGGAATACCTGAATAGACAACGAATCAACCCAAAATTGAGGCAGTGGACTTTGAGAGCAACTGTAGACTTGAGGTTTGCTGTCTACGACTGACTTGTTTCTGATTTTTACGTTTATCTTAGTATAGTTTTTAGCACTTGTTATCACTGGTGGATTTGTTTATTGATTTGGTTGCTCTCTTCTTTTCTTTTTTATTACTTTTTTATTTTAATAATTTTTTAAATTTTTAATTTTTAATTATTTTAATCAATTAATTAATTAATTATTTCTTTTTTTCTCCCTTTTCTTCTAAGCCATGTGGCTGACAGAATCTTGGTGCTCCAGCCTGATGTTAGGCCTGAGCCTCTGAGGTGGGAGAGCCAAGTTCAGGACATTGGACCACCAGAGACCTCCTGGCCCCATGTAATATCAATCAGCAAGAGCTCTCCCAGAGATCTCCATCTCAATGCTAAGACTCAGCTCAACCCATCGGCCAGCAAGCTCCAGTGCTGGATGCCCCTGGCCAAACAACTAGCAAGACAGGAACGCAACCCCACCCATTAGAACAAAGGCTGCCTAAAGTCATACTAAGTTCACAGACACCCAAAAACACACCACCAGGCACAGCCCCACCCACCAGAAAGACAAGATCCAGCCCCACCCACCAGAACACAGGCACCAGTCCCCTCCACCAGGAAGCCTACACAAGCCACTGAACCAAGCATACCCACTGGGAGCAGACACCAAAAATAACGGGAACTACAAACCTGAGGCCTGCAAAAAGGAGACACCAAACACAGTAGGTTAAGCAAAATAGGAAGACAGAGAAATATGCAACAGATGAGGGAGCAAGGTAAAAACCTACCAGACCAAACAAATGAGGAGGAAATAGGCAGTCTACCTGAAAAAGAATTCAGAGTAATGATAGTAAACATGAGCCAAAATCTAGGAAATAGAATGGGCAAAATACAAGAAGTGTTGAGCAAGGACCTAGAGGAACTAAAGAGCAAACAAACAATGAGAAACAAACAATAAATGAAATTTAAAATTCTCTGGAAGGAATCAATAACAGAATAACTGATGAAGAAGAGTAGATAAGTGACCTGGAAGATAAAATAGTGGAAACAGCTACCACAGAGCAGAATAAAGAAAAAAGAATGAAAAGAATTGAAGACAGTCACAGAGACATCTGGGACAACATTAAACGCACTGCCATTCGAATTATAGGGGTCCCAGAGGAGGAAGAGAGAAAAAAGGAACTGAGAAAATATTTGAAGAGATTATAGTTGAAAACTTCTGTAACATGGGAAAGGAAATAGTAAATCAAGTCCAGGAAGCACACAGAGTCCCATGCAGGAGAAACACACGAAGACACATATTAATCAAACTATCAAAAAAAAATTAAATACAAAGAAGAAATATTAAAAGCAGCAAGGGAAAAGCAAAAAATAACATACAACAGAATCCCCATAAGGTTAACAGCTAATCTTTCAGCAGAAACTCTGCAAGCCAGAAAGGAGTGGCAGGACATATTTAAAGTGATGAAAGGGAAAAACCTACAACCAAGATTACTCTACCCAGCAAGGATCTCATTCAGGTTTGACGGAGAAATTAAAACCTTTACAGACAAGCAAAAGCTAAGAGAATTTATCACCACAAAACCAGCTCTACAGCAAATGCTAAAGGAATTTCTCTAGGCAGGAAACACAATAGAAGGAAAAGACTTACAATAAGAAACTGAAAACAATTAAGAAAATGGTAATAGGAACATACATATTGATAATTACCTTAAATATGAATGGATTAAATGCTCTAATCAAAAGACATGGAGGGCTTCCCTGGTGGCGCAGTGGTTGAGAGTCCGCCTGCCGATGTAGGGGACACAGGTTCGTGCCCCGGTCCGGGAGGATCCCACATGCCGTGGAGCTGCTGGGCCCTTGAGCCATGGCTGCTGAGCCTGCGTGTCCGGAGCCTGTGCTCCGCAACGGGAGAGGCAACAACAGTGAGAGGCCCGCATACCGCAAAAAAAAAAAAAAAAAAAAAAGACATGGAATGGCTGAATGGATACAAAAACCAGACCCGTATATATGCTGTCTACAAGAGACCCACTTCAGACCTAGGGACACATACGGACTGAAAGTGAGGGGATGGAAAAAGATATTCCATGCAAATGGAAATCAAAAGAAAGCTGGAGTAGCAATTCTCATATCAGACAAAATAGACTTTAAAATAAAGACTATTACAAGAGACAAAGAAGGAGAGTACATAATGATCAAGGGATCAATCCAAGAAGAAGATATAACAATTGTAAATATTTATGCACCCAACGTAGGAGCACATCAATACATAAGGCAAATGCTAACAGTCATAAAAGGGGAAATCGACAGTAACACAATCATTGTAGGGGACTTTAGTACCCCACTTTCACCAATGGACAGATCATCCAAAATGAAAATAAATAAGGAAACACAAGCTTTAAATGATACATTAAACAAGACGGACTTCATTTATATTTATAGGACATTCCATTCAAACACAACAGAATACACTTTCTTCTCAAGTGCTCATGGAACATTCTCCTGGATAGATCATATCTTGGGTCACAAATCAAGCCTTGGTAAATTTAAGAAAATTGAAATCATATCAAGTATCTTCTCCAATCACAATGCTATGAATCTAGATGTCAATTACAGGGAAAAAATCTGTAAAAAAATACAAACACATGGACGCTAAACAATACACTACTAAATACCCAAGAGATCACTGGAGAAATCAAAGAGGAAATCAAAAAATATGTAGAAACAAATGACAGTGAAAACATGATGACCTAAAACCTATGGGATTCAGCAAAAGCAGTTCTAAGAGGGAAGTTTATAGCAATACAATCTTACCTCAAGAAACAAGAAACAACTCAAATAAACAACCTAAATTTACACCTAAAGCAATTAGAGAAAAAAGAACAAAAAACCCCCAAAATTAGCAGAAGGAAAGAAATCATAAAGATCAGAGAAGAAATAAATGAAATAGAAACAAACAAAACAATAGCAAAGATCAATAAAACTAAAAGCTGGTTCTTTGAGAAGATAAACAAAATTGATAAACCATTATCCAGACTCATCAGGAAAAAAGGGAGAAGACTCAAATCAACAGAATTAGAAATGAAAAAGGAGAAGTAACAACTGACACTGCAGAAATACAAAGGATCATGAGAGATTACTACAAGCAACTATAGGCCAATAAAATGGACAACCTGGAAGAAATGGACAAATTCTTAGAAATGCACAACGTTCCAAGACTGAACCAGAAAGAAATAGAAACTATAAACAGACCAATCACAAGCAATGAAATGGAGACCATGATTAAAAATCTTCCAACAACAAAAGCCCAGGACCAGATGGCTTCACAGGTGAATTCTATCAAACATTTAGAGAAGAGCTAACACTATCCTTCTCAAACTCTTCCAAAAAAAAAAAAACAGAGGGAGGAACCCTCCCAAACTCATTCTACGAGGCCACCATCACCCTGATACCAAAACCAGACAATGATTTCACAAAAGAAGAAAACTACAGACCAATATCACTGATGAACATAGATGCAAAAATCCTCAACAAAATACTAGCAAACAGAATACAGCAGCACATTAAAAGGATCATACAGTATGATCAAGTGGGGTTTATGCCAGGAATGCAAGGATTCTTCAGTATATGCAAATCAATCAATGTGATACACCATATTCACAAATCGAAGGAGAAACACCATATGATCATCTCAATAGGTGCAGAAAAAGCTTTCGACAAAATTCAACACCCATTTATGATAAAAACCCTCTAGAAAGTATGCATAGAGGGAACTTACCTCAACATAATAAAGGCCATATATGACAAACCCAAAGCCAACATCATTCTTAATGGTGAAAAACTGAAACCATTTCCACTAAGATCAGGAACAATATAAGGTTGTCCACTCTCACCACTATTTTTCAGCATAGCTTTGGAAGTTTTAGCCACAGCAATCAGAGAAGAAAAAGAAATAAAAGGAATCCAAATCAGAAAAGAAGTAAAGCTGTCACTGTTTGAAGATGACATGGTACTATATATAGAGAATCCTAAAGATGCTACCAGAAAACTACTAGAGCTAATCAATGAATCTGGTAAAGTAGCAGGATACAAAATTAATGCACAGAAATCTCTTGCATTCTTATACACTAATGATGAAAAATCTGAAAGAGAAATTATGGAAACACTTCCATTTACCATTGCAACAAAAAGAATAAAATACTTAGGAATAAACCTACCTAAGGAGACAAAGACCTGTATGCAGAAAAGTATAAGACAGGGATGAAAGAAATTAAAGGTGATACAAACAGATGGAGAAATGTACCATGTTCTCGGATTGCAGGAATCAACATTGTGAAAATGACTATTACTATCCAAAGCAATCTACAGATTCCATGCAATCCCTATCAAACTACCAATGTCATTTTTCACAGAACTAGAACAAAAAATTTTACAATTTGTGTGGAAACACAGAAGACCCCAAATAGCCAAAGCGATCTTGAGATAGAAAGACAGAGCAGGAGGAATCAGGCTCCCTGACTTCAGACTATACTACAAAGCTACAGTAATCAAGATGGTATGGTAGTGGCACAAAAACATAAATATAGATCAATGGAAGAGGAGAGAAAGCCCAGTGATAAACCCACGCACATATGGTCACCTTATTTTTGATAAAAGAGGCAAGCATTTAAAATGGAGAAAAGACAGCCTCTTCAATAAGTGGTGCTGGGACAACTGGACAGCTACATGTGAAAGAATGAATGAAATTAGAACACTCCCTAACACCATACACAAAAATAAACTCAAAATGGATTAAAGACCTAAATGTAAGGCCAGACACTATAAAACTCTTAGAGGAAAACATTGGCAGAACACTATATGACATAAATCACAACAAGATCCTTTTTGATCCACTTCCTTGAGAAATGGAATGAAACTTAAAAGCTTTTGCACAACAAAGGAAACCATAAACAAGACAAAAGGACAACCCTCAGAATGGGGGAAAATATTTGCAAATGAAGCAACTAACAAAGGATTAATCTCCAAATTTTACAAGCAGCTCATGCAGCTCAATATCAAAAAAACAAACAGCCCAGTCGAAAAATGGGCAGAAGACCTAAATAGCATTTCTCCAAAGAAGATACACAGATTGCCAACAAACATAAAAGGATGATCAACATCATTAATCATTAGAGAAATGTAAATCAAAACTAAAATGAGATATCACCTCACACCAGTAAGAATGGCCATCATCAAAAAATCTACAAACAATAAATGCTGGAGAGGGTGTGCAGAAAAGGGAACTCTCCTGCACTGTTGGTAGGAATCTAAATTGCTACAGCCACTATGGACAACAGTATGGAGGTTCCTCAAAAAACTAAAATAGAACTACCATATGACCCAGTAATCCCACTACTGGGCATATACCCTGAGAAAACCATAATTCAAAAAGAGGCATGTACCACAATTTTCACTGAGGCACTATTTACAGTAGCCAGGACATGGAAGCAACCCATGTGTCCATCAACAGATGAATGGATAAAGAAGATGTAGCACTTATATACAATGAGATATTACTCAGCCACAAAAAGAAAGAAAAATTGAGTTATTTGTAAAGAGGTGGATGGACTTAGAGTCTGTCATACAGAGTGCAGTAAGTCAGAAAGGGAAAAACAAATACTGTATGCTAACACATATATATGGAATGTAAAAAAAAAAAGGTTCTGATGAACCTAGGGGCAGGACAGGAATAAAGACACAGTCGTAGAGAATGGACTTGAGGACATGGGGCGGGGAAAGGGTAAGCTGGGACGAAGTGAGAGAGTAGCATTGACATATATATACTACTAAGTATAAAATAGATAGCTTGGGAAGCAAGTGCATCGCATGGGGAGATCAGCTCAGTGCTTTGTGACTATCTAGAGGGGTGGGATACGGAAGGTGGTCGGGAGATGCAAGAGGGAGGGGATATGGGCATATATGTATACATATAATTGATTCACTTTGTTATATAGCTGAAAGTAACACAACCTTGTAAAGCAATTATACTCCAATAAAGATGTTAAAAATATGTATGATTTTATATAATGTACTAGGGACTTAAATGAAAGCTGATTAATTCTGAAGAGTTGATGGGGATGTCACAGCAAACCACAGAGAAGAGGTGTGTATTAGTTTGTTTGGTTTGCTGTAACAAACTACCACAAACTGAGTGGCACAAAAAATAGAATCTTACTGTTTCACAATTCTGGAGGTAAGAAGTTTGAGATCAAAGTGTTGGGTCACATTGGTTTCTTCTGAGGGCTCTGAGGGATATATCTGTTCTATACCTTTCTCCTAGCTTCTGGTGGTTGTGGCATTTCTTGGCATGTAGATCTCTGCCTTCATCTTTACGTGACATTTTCCCTGTGTGGGTGCCTGTGTCCAAATTCCTCCACTAACCCTTTTTAAAAATTTTTTATTGGAGTAGAGTTGACTTACAATGTTCCGGTAGTTTCAGGTGCACAACAAAGTGAATCCCCTTTGGTAACCATAAGTCTGGTTTTGAGATCTGGGCGTTGGTTTCTGTTTTGTAAATAAGTTCATTTGTATCATTTTTTATGAGATTCCGCATATAAGTGATATCATATAATATTTGTCTTTCTCTAAATTTCCCCTTTTTATAAAGACATCAGTCATTTTGGACTAGGGGTCCACCCTGTTCCAATATGACCTCACCTTGCTAATTATATCTGCAATGGCTCTATTTCCAAATAGGGTCACATTCTAAGGTACTGGGGATTAGGACTTCAACATATAATTTTGGGAAGACACAGTTCAACCCATAAGAAGATGGTACATTTGAGCTGGACCTCAATCTTCAGTAGGAATTTGTCAGGCTGACAGTGGAGAGATGAGATTATACACATCATGAATGACACATGGGTGCATGGAGCTTTGGAAATGTCTGGTTAATTTTAGGGAAGACCAGAATATAGTATGGCTGGATAGTAGGGCTAGTTCAAGGCAGGGAGGAACTGACTGGAGATGATTGTGGCAAACAGGTTGGAGGCTTCATGTGTCTCAATGAGGAGACGGTCCTTTATTCCGTAGTCCGTTGGAAGCTACCCAGTGTTTGTTAAAGATTACTTCTGTTACTTCTTCTTAATTATAGAAGCAACTGGTGTGTATAACTGACATGTCAGCTGATACTTCCCTGCCACTTGGAGAGTTTTAACATGGCTTGACCCCCAAGTTTACCACCTGTTAGAATCCTGGGCTTCCCCTACTGCCTCCCCAGCAACTTTATAATTCTCTTCACGGGGTGTTGCTTCCTACTACATCAATCTAGACGAGAAGCCCTGTTTCTCTAGTTTCCAATAAAAAAAACAACAACTAACATTTCAGTGTTTAGAAACTTTGAGAGGCTTTGGAGAGGGTTGCATGGCAAAACTTGCAGCTTTGCCATATCTCCGACTTCATTCCTTCCTCATCTTCCTGGAGCAACAAATCATTTCTCATTCCTCACGAGGAACAGTTCTGCCTACATTCAACTCCTTTGGGATCTCAGTTTCTGTGCCAAGCACGCATTCAAGTGTTTTTTCCCAAACAAATATAATTCTCTTCCCATCTCAGAAATAAAATTCTCTCATCTCATTATATGTATGTTTTAAAGAGCTTAGAAAACACACCAATAAAAGTGTAAAAATTACCCATTATATTATAAAACTGTTAATATTTGGTATCTTTTGGTTTAGCTATTAATATATTCTATAACTGGGCTCATTCTGTATATATTAATACATTTTTGTAACTGGATTAAAAAAATTTTTTATATTACATTATGGGAAATTTCCAGTGTTGCCAAAATGTATTTGAAAACCTAATTTTCAATGGTTTTATAGTATTTTTCATATGGGCTGAATCAATTTACTTAGAGTTTTCCCTATGGTTGGACAGTTAGGTTTCCTGATTTTTTAAAAAATTTATTTATGTATTTATTTATTTTTGTCTGCTTTGGGTCTTTGTTGCTGTGCTCGGGCTTTCTCTAGTTGTGGCGAGTGGGGGCTACTCTTCATTGTGGTGCGCAAGCTTCTCACTGCAGTGGCTTCTCTTGCTGCGGAGCATGGGCTCTAGGCACGCGGGCTTCAGTAGTTGTGGCTTGCGGGCTCTAGAGTGCAGGCTGGGTAGTTGTGGTGCATGTGGGATCTTCCCGGACCAGGGCTCAAACACATGTCCCCTGCATTGGCAGGCGGGGTCTTAACCACTGCGCCACCAGGGAAGTCCCAGGTTTCCTGATTTTTATTGTTGTAAATTATGCCATGGTAAATGTTTTGATACATGAATCTTGATCTGCATTTTTAATTATTACGTTATGACAGATAACTAGATGAGATATTTTTGAGTCAAAGGATAAGAATATTTCAAGGCTCAAGATGCCTTCATTGCTTCTAGAAAAGTTTCTTGAAACAGGGGAGTGGCATGATCAGATACATGATCTTTATAGATAACTCGGGTTGCAGAATCTTGGGAAAAGATAATTAGAAGTTAAAAGGCAAATGGAGATTGGGAAGGTGTAGACATAGAGATGGGGATGCAGTTTAGGGATATTTGTAAAATAGAGTCAAAAGGGCTTGCTGATTATGGAGGTGAGAAACCAAAGAAAACTGCTTTGCTTTCCAACCTGCCTAACTGGGGGAATACTGAAGTTGCTAATACAGAGAGAGAAGATGGCAAGGTGTGTAGATGTGTAGAAGAGGATAATTTGGTTTGAGACTTTTTTTTACTTGAATTATACACCTATTTTGAATGGCTTTAAGTGGAATCAAATAGACATTTGGAAATATGTTTACTGGTGGGGAACATCTGTAATTTTTGCCTCCCCTAAATATGGGACTAACTTTAGAATTTTTTTAAGAGGAGGGCATTGGGGTGACAAGCTGGTTATAAGAAGTCTTGTCTTAAAGCTGCATTTTTTTTTTTTAAGCAAACTCCTGTTTTTGTTTTAATTTAGATAGCAAGTGTATTTAGTTATGTAAACGGAGATTGGAGAACACTAAAGATTCTAAGTCAGCCCTGGATAGCCACTGCTGGCATCCATTCCTTCTCATTCTGGTAATACCATTTCAATTTTCCTTGGGAGAATCACCCCTCTCCGACCCCCGCTCCCTGTGGTTTTAGCGCACCTGGCACTACTCTATGGATCCAAGGATGGGCATGTATCTCAAGTCAGCCAATCAGAGTTCATGGGGTTGAAGTCAAGGAGTTTCCAGGGGAACTGCTGAAATACTCTTTCCACAGGGATTGCTGAGAGAATAAGATGGTATAACTGGAGTTGTTAGCAACTATTTTGCTGGTCTGACAATGGAGTCAACCCAAAGGAAAACAGAGCTGAGTTAATTCTGATGACCTGGTTCTGATGTTATCTCTTGAGCCCTAGGATCCAAGTGCATAGATACCAGTTCTAGTTGCAGTCCTTTTTGGCATTAAAATTCCATTTTTATCTTAAGCCATTTTGAGTGGATTTCTGTAACATACAACTAAAAAAGTCCTGACTAAGACAGTATTGGAGATCAGAAAAATGTTCAAGTTTTCAAAAGTTTCAACTATTCAAAATAAAACTAAGAGGAAACCTATTATGACTACACATGTATTCTCTTTTATATTTAATGGTTGACAAATATGTATGGAACATCTACTGTAGGGTCAGGCACTATGCTATGCTCTGTACCTAAAACAAGTTAATTAAAGGTATGGTTACAGAAACATTTTTATGGACGGCATATTAAAAAATCATTATAATTCATAAGTTGGCTGAATTAGCTAGCTAGAATTAATAGCATGAATTTTGGCTTTTATGCTTTATATACTTTGCTTTTCGTTTCTTTTGTAAAGACCTGAGGGTAGCTAAAACTAGTAGCCAGCAAAAAATTTATTTGCTTGAATTTTAATATTTCAAATGTTTGGAATATAAAACTCCATACTAGGAACTCAAGTTTCAAGATATAGATTACTAATGGATATTGTAGCTTATTTTTAAAATGCCTAAGGGAATTCCCTAGCGGTCCAGTGGTTAGGACTCCGTGCTTCCACTTCCGGGACCAGGGGTTCGATCCCTGGTGGGGGAACTAAGATCCCACAAGCCATGTCGTGTGGCAATAAAATAAAATAAAATAAAATAAAATAAAATGACTAAAAAGTGCCAACCTGTTGAAATGTAGAATTTGGGGGTCTTTCTCCTGCATCCTTATTTGCATTACTTTCAAAAGGTACAGATGGTGAAATCACATCTAGCAATAAAAGCTTGATTAAGCTTTCTGATGTGACATTAGTAATAACAGACTATATATAAAGTTGTAGGGGTAAGAACTAATCAGGGTTTTTTTTTTTTCTCTCTAATATTCATGAATGTTTTACGTTTTAGCCACCCTTGTGCCTCAGCTGTCTCTTTTGGTCTCGAGTTGTCTGTTGAGGATGGTTTAATTAAGAATGTTTTTCCTTCACACTCCACCCTTGGGTCATTAAAAATTGCAATGGAAAATATGATAATGGAAAAATAAATTATTTCAATCTGTTATTAATATGAGTACTACTTAAATATATATCGTGGGATCCATAAGACATTGTACTGAAAAAGCCTGAAACATAGAGAAAAGTATTTCTTATTCCTCACTATCCTACATCTCATAAAATTTACATGTAACCAGCAATTAATGTACCACAGTTGTACAGCAACAAAATATTTCATCTTTTCTAAGTTCACTGCTTAAATTTAAATAAGCCACAACTTTTTCTTTTTCTCACCAGGGGTTTTCAAGGAACTCAGTAGTGAGTTAGAAAACATATTCTCATTAAAAAACAAATACATGTGACAAAGAGAAATTGTATGTACCTTTGTCCAGGGAACCCCACACAGGCCTTTTAATGGCTTCAGAGCCACTTCTCAAGCCTGAGTTCTTCCTTTCTTCCCAGCAAGTGCCAGAAGCCTAATCTGCATTCCTCTTCTCTTTCTGCTAAGATTCTTGTTATCCGAAGCCAAAGACAAGCTGTTGAGTGTGGCACATTTCCCCCAGTCTTGCTCTCCACCCCCTTCTAATTTTTGGCTGCCCTCATTACAAGAGTTTTGATAGAAGAAATTTTCACATACTGAGGTATGTGGAAGTCATTCTGGCTCATGCATGATTTAACTTAAACCTTATGCTAACTAGAACAGTCTGTTTTGTGGCCTATTAAACAAGCATTGTACATCTGCTTCAACCATTAAAGAAAAGAATGCATTTAAAAATCAAAATGGAAAAACTGTGGTTCAGGCATCCAAAATGGAGCTGGGTGGCCATTGTGGATGTGGTTTCAGATATGTTGTGCATCACTTAGAACTTCTTAGAACTTGAATTTTCTGAACAGTATCAGTCTCAAGGACACCACCAGCCGTTCTCAAAACAATTATCTGCTAGCGGCTGCCAGCCACAGTCTAATGGTCCCAAGGTCTCCCCTTGTAACTCTGCAATCATTTCGGACCCCAACAAATTCTTGCTTAACAAGCACCCTTACTTCTTGCCAGCTCCAATCCTAATTCTTGACAAACAACTTATGTAATTTTACGGTTTTTGCCTTTATAAGCCACCCCCTTTTTGTAGTCCAGTGGAACACAATTCAGGAGCTTCTTGAATCTGTGTATCCCAGGCTATTGCCCTCAAATAAAACTCTTTTCTACTTCTATCATAGATTGGTTTATTGATTATTTCTATTGACACTTTTATAGCTAGTCACTCTGGGAATAGCAAAAATAATAAACTTTAAAAAATGTCTGAAAGCTTGGAAATTGTATAAATCTCTTACAGTCAGTTTTTCCTGCATCATAGTTCCTCACTACACTGTTAGATGATTATTCTGAGCTACACTGGATTGGATTTCTACTTTCAGCCTTCCTGGTGGAGCTCACCAAATCTACTCACTCCTTCAGAGTTTACTTTTCATGACATTTATGCAAATTCCTTCCTCTGAAATGGCCCTGCTTTCCTGCATGTAGACTAGAAGTCATAACCAAAACTGAAAAGGTATCCTCTTGTCTCAAATTGGTAATTTGCATCTTTGAGGAAGCAGAGATTGGGTAACATCCATTGCAAGGTATGGGTACCATCTAGGAATCATCACCTCAGTGCAGTCACATTTCTTAAAAGAATGTTAGCTTATTCTAGCTTTTCTCAGATTTCCAAGTTTTGGTATTTCCCAGGGAAATCAAAACGGATTTTTTTTAGACATGAAAGGTTCATATTTGTATTTTGTTATTATTTCTCGTTGTAAACCTTATGGCTATCATTCTGCATTTAAAACCTTTTAAAATATGGATTTCAAATTATTTTTACAGGTATTGGTAAATCCTGTGAGAGAGGGGGCACTTAGAAAACTGAGGAGGAGGGGAACTGACAGAGGAAGTCATCCCTCCCAGTACTTGTGTTTACAGGCTCATTCTCCAGAATTATGACTCAAGACATTTTCAACATCACTGCAATGCAAGAAGTATCGAGTTCATTGGTGTTCAAAACAGTAATTTAAAAAATTCAGGTACCACTGCTATTTCTTAAGAAATTGGATCTGGCGTGTCATTTTACGATTTAGATTCTACTTTAAGCTTTGAGGTCACGTATACAAATAAGAAAATGTGCGCTTAGGAAGTCAGGTTTTATTCCCACTCAATGTCTGGTATAGTGAGCACTATGAAGCAGCTAGAAAACACACGCACACAAGGTATCAGGAAAAAAAAAATGAGGTTAACATCCTAGTGTTGATTCTTCCACGCGTAAGCGTAGCCCTGGCCGGGTTCAGGGGCGTTGTGAGACAGGCGCTTCCCGGGCGAGACCTCCCAGCAGCAGGGGACGAGGGTGGCCCAGAGTCCCCCCGGGGCCTAAGCGGGACGCGGTCAGGGCGGCTGGGGTCGCTGGTCCTGACCCAGGATAGCGGGACTAGACATTACGTGAGAGCGAGAGGACGGCAACCCGCGACCCAGCAAGGAGCTCTCAGCGCCTTCATGCTCCCCAGCTCGGAGGGGCGGGGCGGGGTTGGGCAGGGCGAGCGCGGGCGTTGGCTGCGACGGCAGCGAAGGGGCGGAGCCGCGCGAGGCTGCGCGCTCGTCGCTTTCCTGCGCTCGGGGGCGCGCGGCGCGGGTCCGCCGGGCTGTGGGACGAGGCCGCGGCAGGACGTGAACGCCGCTGGTGACCCGGGCGAGGAGCTGGGTTCCCGGGCGGCGGCGGAGGCGTGGAGGTGGGAGGCGGGCCCTCGCTCGGCTCGGCTCGGCTTGGCTCAAGGCTTGGGCGCTGCGGGCTGAGGAGACAAGGCGACCGAGGTGGGCGAAGAGAGGGTGCGCGGCATCCTCTTGACGGCCGGCGGCGCCCGCGGCCCTCAGCATGTTCCGCGAGGCGAGGGTTTTCCTCCCGCCCGTGGGCTGAGGCGGCGCCGGCGGCGGCCAGGAGAAACGACATGCACCTGCCAGGCGCGGCTTAGAGGACGCGGCAGGCGGCGAGTCCCGGCCGCCCGCGGGAGGGCTTGTTTCGCCCGGACGCCGCCGCCTCCCGTCTCCCGCCGCCGCCGCGGGCCCGAGCGGAACGGCGGGGTGGGCGCCCCGACATGGCGGCCCGGAGCGCCCCGAGCTGCCACCTGCGGCTCGAGTGGGTGTACGGCTACCGGGGCCACCAGTGCCGCAACAACCTCTACTACACGGCGGCCAAGGAGATCGTGTACTTCGTGGCGGGCGTCGGCGTGGTGTACAGCCCGCGGGAGCACCGGCAGAAGTTCTACCGGGGCCACAGCGACGACATCATCAGGTACGGAGGGGCGGGGGCGGCCGCCGTCCCCTTGAGACCAGCGCGCCGAGTTTGCACTTGCCGGTCCTTCTGGGTGCCCGTGACCCGCTCCTTCAGGGCGCATCGCCCGGGAGAGAAACCCGCAGCCATCTGGTCCCGAATCCGCCCTGTTAACACCGGAGAAATGCTTTTCCCCATCTTCGCGTTCTAGAGTCTCTCCCTCTCGGTCGGTGCGGTGACACCAAGTCCGCTTATCCACTAGGCGCTCGGTTTTCTGGCTGTGTACCCTTCTTCTTCCATCAAATTTGTGAAATGTACAAAAGGTTATTTTGGTAGCATTTTACTCCTTTAAATCCCTTCGTTGATTTCTTATTCAACGAATTCTTAAAGCGCCCGAGGGAAGTCCTTTACCTAGTAGAGGACTGATAAAAGTCCCCTAAGCTCTAGGCTGCTCCTGGGGAGCGCGCCCAGGATGGCATCCTGGAGGGCTCTCATCTCTTGGCCATAATGATTAGTTGAGGTTTCACTGCCTGCTGTTATCAGCAGATAGAAAAGAAACCCTGGCAACCTTCAGGCAATTCATTGGACTTTAAAATGTGCACACCTACAGGCAGTTTGGGGATAGGTTTGATCCGAAGAAGGTGCTAAAAATAATTCTGATTTCCAATTCTGTTTCCTTTTCAATAAAGCAATGCTAAATAAATATACTTTTGTATTTTTAACTTAAATCACAGTTTTGTCTTCATTTTAATTCTTTTGTGGGCGGCATCTTAAAGTTGGTCCCAGTGCCTGTTTACATGTCTTTAGTGAGCAGTGTATTTGAAATGTAATTTTCAGTCAGTGTCTCAGCAGAACTTTTGTGGCAAATAAAGTCAAAAGCTGCAGAAATTATTCTTGTCCATTGATTATTGTCTCAAGCACAGTGTATTTGTCGTTGATGATGGAGAATGTGTTGTAAAACATTTTGAAACTGTGTGTGTGGTGGGGGGGCGCGCACTCGCGCTTGCTTCTTCTGGGTTTTTTTAAAGAGATTCTGTGATTGGATTTGGTTACTCAGTTTTATCCCCATGTCTATTTTCCACAGGATTTAAATTGTGCATTTCAAATCCAGTATCATGGTTTGATGTCTTGTAGGCAAAAAACTCTGGCACTTAAATTCTGTAAATAAAGAAGATCTTCTATTTTGCATGTCTGTACATTTATGCTCTGTAAGAGGGAAAAGGAGGCCTAGGACAAACAATAGGTAGGGCAAGATGGAGTAAAGATAAGGAGACCAGAAGCTGAGATTGTGGAGTAGGAAATGAGATAGTTTTGGGTTCAGTTGTTTGTTGTTATTCACCCCAAGAGTAGAATTTACTCCAGTTCTTTGTCTTTTTCCCTGATCCTTTCCAGTTTCTCTCCTTTTCCATGTGTTAGTTCCCCGACAGTTCGGGGATAGTAGCCTCACATAGTTGAAGCAGCCTTGACTGAAGCCCTCCTCCAGATATTCAGTCTCTTAGGTTCGATTCAGTAGGTGGGGTAGGTAGGTGTGAAGGATTTTGAAGTGCACTTCTATTGTTTTTACTACTTGGTAGTTGAGAGCAATATAGTATGAAGATCTTCTGAAACTAGATATGATTTATTTGATGGGGTAAATGATGTTTTGTTTATTCTTCCAGAAGTAATTTGAAGCTATATTATGTCACACTGCTTGAATTTTTATAATTGTGTTTCAGTAAACTGTAAGGAGGTGATGATTTTGCCTTCCTTTGGTATATATACATAGTTGCACAACCATATATGTAGCATCTCAACGTGTTTCAAAATTGAGATTACTCAAATTTTTGTCATAATTGGATACTTGCTTATGATTTTATGCAAAGGAATCACCCTTAAAATAATTTATAACAATAAAAAGTTTTCTTGAAAATTTCAACGGGGTAGTAAAATCTGAATATATCGCATCCTGAAATTGTGGCACAAATTTAGTACCGTACTAAGACTGTAACTTAGAAATAGCTCAAACTGTTTTGGAAATTTTGTTTCAGACAATAAGGGTAGAGATCATTCTTGTTTGTGAAATAGATCAGGAAAATGTTCAAAGCTTTCAAATTTATTTCAATTCAATGTTTGAAATACAAATACAGTTACTACTCCAGTAATTTTTCAATTCTGTCACAGCAGAAAATGTAATATTCATAAATGTGATGGCATGGTGGAAAACTGTTGCTGTAATGTTAGCCTTATTAGTAAAAAGTATAGTTTTTATCATCTGTTTTGTTTTCATACTTGCTTGAAACTTAGGTAAAACATATTAATTGAATATAACTTAGTCTGAAGCTAAGACTATACCAGAATGAGCAAGTCGTTGTCTTTAGGTTTTGAAAGCGTAGGTGCCATATTGGTTGTAGACTAAATAATGATCAGTTGATTACCAGTTCTGTCATCTTACTACATCTAGCATTGCCAATGGTGGTGCCACATGACTTTATCATTTTGCCTGTGTTGCATGTAGTTGTCTTACTTCTTTTTATTAGGTATGTATATATATAGTAATGTGTCCTTTAGTTATATTTATTTCAGTATTACTGACTTATGTAGAAATTAGTTTCACTGTCAGAAATAACACAGGAATTTTAGAGTCACTTTTTCTTTCTTAATGGTTTTTTTTCCTGTGTCCCAAGTTATATTGATAAAATTCTCTAGTTATTAAGTGTTTATTACAGGCTTAAGACTAAGTTATAAAATAGACTACTAGTAGTTTTAATATACGATGAACATCTGTAGCTTGGTCTATATTTTGAAACTTTTGCCAGCTGTCTTCCCAAAGGATACAGTGGCTTTTAAAATTAATTTTTCTAGATACTACCCATCAACACATTTTTGACAAGTTTGTGCTTGAAGTAGTGAATGTTATTGATAGTTTTCAAGTCATATATCACCAGTGAAGACCACTGATGGAATGTAGTTACCTTGGTGCATTTTGTTACTACTTTTTTTTCCTTTAGACAAAATGAAAGGTGTAGTAGCTCTTCAATTGTGGTAGGTGGTGTTTTTAAGAAAGAAAACTGATCAAGCTTCATCATAATCTAGTAAAAGTGGTTTTTAACAGCTCTGTATTTATAGTATGGAAATTTCATTTATTCAACATAAGTCAAAATTGTCTTGAAAAAGCGTTTCAGAATGTATGATGTCTCCATGGTGGATCAGTACTTTTTGTGTTTATGGGTTGAGGGTGGCAACTTTTTAAGGTCTGGCAGGAATTTCTGCAAACCTACTTGTTGTCTACTTAATGTTTCCAGATATATGGTCAATATTTCCCAAACTTGACTGATCAACAGAATCGTTTAAGGAGCTTTATGCCAGTTTCTAGCCTTTTCATCAAATGCGCTAAGCTAGAATCCTCTAGAGCTGGGTCCCAGAAATTTGTTTTTCAAACAGTGCCCCAGATGATTCTGTTTAGGAAACATGTTGCCAATCTGTATCCCAAAACATGCATGCATAGAATTCTTAAATAAGCAGTTTGAGAAATGGGTAGAAACCCTCCCCTCAAACCTGATACCAGAATTTTCTTAAGCATTGTGTAATATCTAGAAGCAATACTTCATAAAGTATTAGATAACATACAGATTTAGTAGAACGTCCCTGTGTTTAAGTAACTAGAATTGGTGACCTGAACTTTCACAGACTATTTAATAATTCTGTTCTGTAAGATTTCACTTTATGTACTTGGATATCAAAATATTTATGGTTGTTTTTCAAATACTGCATAATTTAAGAGATAAACTTAACATGTTTTCAGGTAAAGGTTGCAATTATCCAGAATAATCGTTCAAATTGTTATAAATGTACATTAAATGTATCTTTATTATTTACTTGGGGAAAAGACAAATTTTACATTTGTGTTATAATAACTTTTCCTTTATTATTTTATAGTGTCTAATATATAGATGACTAGTAAAATATATTTGGATATAAATTAAGGAAAACATGGTAAATAAATAAATTCTTTGAAGCTATTAAGAAATAATAGTTTCTTAGAAACTATTAAGAAATAAGAATAGTTTCTTAGAAACTATTAACTTACTATTCTTTCAAGGTCTTTTCACTCATCAAAGAAATATTTATTGAACATCTTTGTGTAAGGATCCCAGCTTTAAGGTATTAGGAGTTTAAGACACTATCAGTCAAGTAAAGAATTACTTAGAATACTATATGTACTAGGGATAGCGGTATGTACATGGGCACATAACAGTTAAAGTGATGTTACCTAGTGAATAGAATACCTAAGCTGTCTGGATCTTTAAGGAAAACAGAGAAGTAGTCATCAGAAGAAATGAGTGAAGGCATAGCACTTTGAGAAGAGGTAACATCATATGCAATCGTCTTATGTTAAGAGAAAATATCTGAAAAAGTTGTTTGTACTCACTATCTTCAGTTCTTTTTCTCCCATTCAGTCTTAGCTCTGTTCTATTTCAGCCTAGCAACTCTTGTCAAGGTCACCAGTGACCTCCACAGTGCTATATCCAGTGGTCAACTCTCTGTTCTAATCTTATTTATCATCATCATTTGCCACAATTGGTTATACCCACCTTCTTAAGACACTTTTTTTTAAAGATTTTTTTTAATGTGGACCATTTTAAAAATCTTTATTGAATTTGTTACAATATTGCTTCTGTTTTATGTTTTGGTTTTTTGGCACCGAGGCATGTGGGATCTTAGCTCCCTGACCAGGCATCGAACCTGCACCCCCTGCATTGGAAAGCAAAGACTTAACCACTGGATTGCCAGGGAAGTCCCTTAAGACACTTTCTTAATTGGTGTCTGGGACACATCTTAGTGTAAAAATAGGTATTTCTTGCTTTACTTATTCTTTCAGCAAATATTTATTGAGCACCTATTAGTATTTACCAGGGACTATTTTTAGCACTAGAGTTATAGTGGTGAACCAAGCAGGTGAAATTCCCAACCCTCATGGAACCTATATCTACTGGGGGGAGATAATAAACAAGGTAAATTTCATATTTATATACATAATAAATATGTATATAGTGTGTACATATACATGTTATCTATTATTTTTGTATATATAGTGTGTATATCTATCTATATCTATATAGTATGTAAAGGCTAAGAAAAAAACAGGAAAGTGAGATAGAGACTACTGGGAAGAGTTTAGATAGGTGTTTGGATAGGGTAGCCAGGAACGCCTCACCGTAAAGTATACATTTAACGCTTGAGTAGAGACTTGGAGGTGAGGGAATGTGCTGTGTGGCTATGAGGGAAGGACATTTCAGTCAAAGGGACTATCAAGTTCAAAAGCCCTGAAATGGAATGCCTCATGTGCTTGAGGAACAATATGAAAGCGTGGCTGGAGTGCAGTGAATTCACGTGAAAGTAGTAAAGAAATGAGGTCTGATGAAGTAATGGTGGTGGGAGCAGATTGTGTACGACCTTACAGGCTTTTGAGAGGATTTTAGCCTTCCCATGTGAGGGAGATTAGAAGCCATTGGAGTAATTTAATCAAATTAGTGACATAATTTGAGTTAATGGTTTAACAAGGTCACTCTGGCTCCTATTTTGATGACAGACTGAGGGAGAGGGATAGGATGGAAGCAGAGAGACCAGTTAGGGGACTGTTCTAAGACATATTGGTGGCTTGGACCAGAATGGTTACAGTGGAAGCAGTGAGAAAGGATTAGATATATTTTGAAGATAGAGGCAACCTGATTTACTGATGGACCAGGTATAAATTGTGACAGAAAAGAAAGGTCAATAGTGATTGCAGTTTTTGGCCAGAACACCTGAAAGAATAGAGTTGCCAATTACTGAATTAGCAAAGACTGTGGCAGGAGCAAATTTTCTGTTTTGGGAGAAAGGGAAGATCATGAGCTGTTTTAGAAGTGTTTTGTTTTAGATGCTAATAGACAACCAAGTGGGGTTGTACATTAGGCAGTTGAACATACATGTCTATAATCCAGGGAAGCATTCTGGGCTTTGAGTGTTATCAGCATCTAGATAGTATTTAAAGCCATGAGCCTGGATGAGACTACTGAAGGAGTGAGTATGAATAAAGAATCTGAAAAATGGATTTCCGCGGCCCTCTAACATAGGGGAGGTGAAAAAGAACTGACAAAAAAGTGGCTAGAGAGGCAGGAAGAAGACCAAGAGAGTGTGGGGTCATGGAAGTCAAGTAAAAAGAGTTTTTCAGGGAGAAGGAAGTGATCAACTGTATCAGGTAAGGTGAGTAGAGCTTCACATCAGTGGAGATGTTGGCTGTTTTGCAATAATTACATTGTAGTCACGGGACTGTCCAGGAGACTGTGTATGTTCAGGTGATCAGGGAACAAAGAAAGAAGTCATCAAAATGAGTCATGTCATTATTAGTGTGCAAAACTGGCCTCCTTGAAGATTTGCTCCAGCAGCTTCTAGTTTGCTTGGTTATTTAAAAAGTGGCACATGGGTGGCAGCTCTAGATCCCTGCTGTTCAAAGATGTGGTCCTTAGACCAGCAACTTCAGCATCACTTGGTAGCTTGTTCGAAATGCAGGTCTCAAACCCTACGCCAGGCCTACTGGATTAGACTCTGAATTTTAACAACGTTCTCAGGTAATGTTTTGGGTTTAAAATATTAAAGTTGTGGGTATTAATATCAAAGTTTGAAAAGCACACTCTTGATCAGTGGTTTTCAAAGTGTGGTCCTTTAACCAGCAGCATTAGCATCACCTGCTAATGCTAGCATGAGCACCTAACTAGGTGTTAGAAATGCAAATTCTTGAGCTTCACCCCAGACCAAATCAGAAAATCTAGATGGGGGCCCAGCAGTCTACTTTAATCACCTACATGTGATATTGATATATTCTAAAGTTTGAAAACCATTACTCTAGATTCTTGATTTTCAAACCTGTCTGCATATTAGAATCACTTGGAGAGTTAAAGCAAACATAATAAAACATAATAAAACCACCAGCGGCTGAGTCTCATCCCTAGAAATTTCAATTTAATTTATTTAGGGTGGGTCTCAGGTATAGTTTCTTTGTTGCTGTTTGCTTCTGTTTTTAAGCTTCCTAGATGATTCCAATAAGCAGCCAGGGTGGAAAACCACTGCTCTAGATATAGAAGTAATCCATGGTAGTGGGCTGGGAAGTCAAACTCAAAAAACTCAGGGCCTACCCAAATTTATTCATTTATTATTATGCATTATATCACAATATTGATCATTTGCCAAGTATTGAGACCCCTTTAAAAATTTGGTCCTATTACCTAAGGTCCATTTGGAGATTTTTTATCAAAAAAAGCAACCCTTTGTATTGTTTTCCATTAATGGATCTGCCCAGTGTCATCAGTGGCTGAAAACATGAAAAGACAGATACCTTGCATCATCAGTCCAGAAAAATGCTTACTCACTGGGGACCTGGAAGGTTCACTTAATAGGCAAAATTATGTGCATCCTGGATGGTACCAACTGAAGTGTAACTCCATGCCCCAGGTGTTGATTTCAGCAGACTCATAGATCAGTTGTAGTGGGTTTGGGTCAATGATTTGGACCATGGAAAGCCCAAGATTGTCCATTAATAAATTTCCATTTTGGAGCCAGGATCTGCAGTCAGAAATAGACCAAATATCCAATATGTTAATATTTGAAGAAGCATCTAAATGCCCCTCAGAAGGACAGATCATCCCCCCTCTATGAAATTCTAAAGTGGACATGTTCACAAGGACGGTTGAAATAGCACCCTAGATTCATGTCCAATGAGGGCGAGGTAGCTGAGACTGCATGTTGCCACTGACAGCTGACTGGCTTCTCTTTAGGCCAGCAAGTGTCCTCCATTGTGTCTTCAGTATGAATCAGTATTCTGGAACAGTATAAGGACTGGCAAGGGGTTACACCTAGCCAGTGTAAACAAGCTGCCTTGGCTGCAGTGGTATCTATTCTAATTATAAGGTGGCACATGGTACCACCATATTGGCCAAAGACAGCAAGAAGTTGTATGAAAGGCTTAATAGCTCCTGGATTTCCTGTCTACAATATCACCCTCTGTGTATTGGATTATTAAAAGATCAAGGGAAATATAGTGCCCACCTTACAACACTGGCATGCATATCCATCTGAATTAGTAAGCATGGTGGAAAAATACTAAAAAATTCTTGGAATGAGGGGATAGGCAATGGAACTGAAGATGGACATTGGATCCTGGATCTAGCTGTTTTTGAGGCCACAGGCAGGCTCAATTCATCATAACACCACTAAATTCTAAAAAAATTTTTGTTTTGGGATGGGTGGCTCATAATGCTGGATTGGCTAATAAGAGGTTGTGATTGTAGGAGGTGTTAACTCATTTCGCTCTAAAAGTTCCCTTGTTCTTCACAATCAGGGAGAGATACCTGATTTTACTTTAATACAGAGGCTGGGGATATAGAAACAAAGCAAAGAGGTTGGATGTGAGGTAAGAATTCTGGATTGTATCATTGCCAAGGTATAGATGGGTGTTCAACCTCTTAATGGAGCCCAAGAAAGGGAGAGGTCATAGTCATGGGTGCTGGAAACATGGAATGTGTGGCAGAACAGGAGCACCAAATTGAACTTAAAGGCCCAGAAATAAATTTTTGTTAAGAGAAGTGTATATAACCTGTTCCTCAGATCAGTTAGAAGAACTGAGATGCACGGTTGCCATAGGTCTCCTCGTTGAGGAAATCCTGCTGCTCTTTCTGTTCCTGGGAATCACGTACCTATTTCACCTCCCAACCAAAGAGGACATTCATTCTTTATCTTTTTTTCATTACTATGAGAGGACTTTCTTTCCTGGTCAGGAATACAGTACTAGACACTACTGCCTCTGGTGTGGAAGCTCACATTACATATTCATTTCAATCTGTGGAGAGTAATGACAATTGCCACAGGCAGTTACTCCTAAGAATTTTGCAATTTTTACTCAGTATGATGTTGCTTGTGATAATATTAAATTAGCCACAAGATGATGGTGTAACCAGGTCTAACCACCTCAGTGTCCATTGTTTTACAGATATTAAGGTTGATCAGGAAGCAGGCTATAATTCCCAATTAGGAGTGGAAAGTGGAAGGCTATTTTAAGTCTTAGAACATAGGTGATAACTAATTACAGAGTCCACAGACTGGTCATCATTACCTGGTTGCAGTATGACTTTTCTAATTATTAGCTAACCCGTGGACAATGTATATAACACACAAAGCACCATAGAGGGTGGCACTACTAACACGGTAAGAAGTTTTACCTGGAGTCTGGATATTAGATTTAGATTGCAAGTTGACATGCACCTGCAAAAGACAATTTTTGCAGCATACAAAGAGACCATGTAGGAGTCTGAAATTGACATAATAGGGAATATGAGAGGTTTGGTAGGCCCCCTCTTAGAGGGTGGTTATTATATTTTAAAAATTATTGATACATATTTATAATAGAAAATAGAAAAATATAGAAAAAGGAGAAAAAAATTTACCCACAGTCTTGTAATCTAGAGATATTACTATTGTGTTTTAGATTATTTCTTTTGAAGTCTTTATGATACATGTATCATAAGACTTTATTTTTTTAGAGCAGTTTTAGGTTTACAGCAAAACTGAGAGGAAAGTACAGATTTCCTGTATTCTGCTGCCCCCACACATGCATTACCCCACACATGCATTGCCTCCCCATTGTCAACATCATTCACTAGAATGGTACATTTTATCCAAAGATGAACCTATATTGACATATCATAATCACTCAAAGTTTATAGTTTACCTTAGGGTTCACTCTTGGTGTTGTACATTCTGTGGGATTGAACAAATGTTTAATGACATATATCCATCATTATCGTATCGTACGGAGTATTTTCACTGCTCTAAAAATCCTCTGCTCAGCCTGTTCACATACTGACCCTCCCTGCAACAACTGATGGTTTTTTCCTTTTTTTAAATTGGAGTGTAATTGCTTTACAATGTTGTATTAGTTTCTGCTCTACAGTGAAGTGAAGCAGCTATATGTATGCATATATCCCCTGCCTCTTGGACCTCCCTCCCACCCCCGCATTCCACCTATCTAGGTCATCACAGAGCACCGAGCAGAGCTTCCTGTGCTTTATAGCAGGTTCCCACTAGCTATCTATTTTACGCATGGTAGTGTATATAATTACTGACTCTGTAGTTTTGCCTCTTCCAGAATGTCATATGGTTGGAGTCATATAGTATGTAGCCTTTTCAGATGGCCTTCTCTCACTTAGTAATATGTATTTATAGTTCCTCCATGCCTTTTCTTCGCTTGATAGTTTATTTCTTTAGTGCTGAATAATATTGTATTGTCTGGATTGACAATTGTCTTTGACATTGTCTTTCACAGAGTAGAAGTTTTTTATTTTAATGAAGTCCAGCTTATCAGTTATTTCTTTCATGGATCCTGTGTTTGATGTTATAACTAAAAAGGCATCACCAAAACCAAGGTCATCTAGGTTTTCTCCTATGTTTTCCAGGAATTTTACAGTTTTACAGTTAGGTCTCTGATTCATTTTGAGTTAATTTTTGTGAAAGGTATAAGGTCTCTGTCTAGATTCACTTTTTACATGTAGATGTCCAGTTGTTCCAGCACTATTTGTTGAAGGAGACTATCTTTGCTCCATTGTATTGCCTTTGCTCCTTTGTCAAAGATCAGTTGATTATATTTATAGGGGTCTATTTCTGGGTTCTGTATTCTGTTCCATTGATAAATTTTGTCTACTCTTTTGCAAATACCATATTGTCTTTTTTTCCTTCTAATTTTATTAAGTTTTATTTATCTTATAAGTGGAAGTTTGTGTCTTTTGATCACCTTCATCCAATTCCCCCACCCACCCCCCCGCCTCTGGTAACCAGAAATTTGATCTCTTTTTCTGTGAGTTTGTTGGTTTTTGAAGTATAATTGACCTGCAATACTATGTTAGTTTCTATTACACAACATAGTGATTTGATATTTCTGTACATTTCAAAATGATCACCATGATAAGTCTAGTTAATTTGTGTCACCATACAAAGATACTACATGGTTATTGACTATATTCCCCACACTGTACATAGCATTCTATGCATGTGTGTGTGTGCGTGCGTGTATGTATGATTACTTGAAGTTACTGATCTCTTAAGTTCAAACTCATTTTAACAACCCTGCATTTTTACCCTCCCCCCACATGTTTACTGTTTTTGACATCGTATTTTACATCTTTTGTTTTATATCTTTTGTGTATCCCTTAACTGCTTATTGCAGATATAGATGAGTTTATGACTTTTGTCTTTTAATCTTCTTACTATGGCTGATTTACTACCTTTACCGTATATTTGTCTTTACCAGTGAGATTTTTTCCTTTCACAATTTTCATCTTTCTAGTTGTAGCCTTTTCTTTTTCACTTAGAGTTATCCCTTTAACATTTCTTGTAAAGCTGGTTTAGTGGTGCTGAACTCTTTTAGCTTTTGCTTGTCCATAAAACTTTTGGTCTCTCCATAAAATCTGAATGCAAGCTTTACCAGGTCGAGTATACTTGGTTGTAGATTTATCCCTTTCATCACTTTAAATATATCATGCCACTCCCTCCTGGCCTACAGAGTTTCTGCTGAAAGGTCAGCTGATAGCCTTATGGGAGTTCCCTTGTACATAAATTGCTACTTTTCCCATGCTTGTTTTAGCATTCTCTATCTTTAATTTTTATGTCTTGGTGTGGTCCTCTTTGGATTGATTCTGTGTGGGGCTTTCTGTGCTTCCTGGACCTGGATGTCTGTTTCCTTCTCCAGGTTAGGGAAGTTTTGAGCGATTATATCTTCAAATACGTTCCCTGCCACTTTCTCTCTTTCTTCTTCTGGGACCCCTATAATTCAAATGTTAGTATGCTTGATGTCTCAGAGGTCTCTTAAGCTGACCTCATTTCTTTTTATTCTTTCTTCTGTTCAGCTTAAGTGATTTTCACTACTTTGTCTGCCAGCTCACAGATCCATTCCACTGTTTCATTTAACCTACTGTTGATTCCTTCTAGTGTATTTTTCCATTTCAGTTATTGTATTCTTCAGCTCTGCTTGGTTTTTCTTTATATTTTTAAACTCTGTGTTAGAAACTTTTAACTTCTCACTCTGTTCACCCAGTCACTACTTTGAACTCTCTATAAAGTAAATTGCCTATTTCCCATCACTTAGTTCTTCTGCGCCCCAACAGTACAATTCCCCCTGGTCACCAGAGCTGTATGCTCTAGCGGTGCCCGCTGTGTGGGCTGTGTGGGTCCTTGTCTTGTGGCATGCTGACTACTATGGGAGTCTGGTAGGTGTGGCTGGCCCACACTCCAGTTAGTTGCCAGGCACTGCCTTGTGTAGAGGATGCTGGCCACTGGTGGGCAGGTCTGGGTCATGAGGCTGCTGACTGTGGCCCGGTGGTCCTGGGGCTAGTGCTAGCCCACTGGTGGTTGGAGCTGGGTTCTGGAGTGGGTACGGTGCTGGGGTCTTCCAGATATAGTGTCGGCCTGCAGGTGGGTGGGGCCGGTTCCAGACATAGCTGGCTGCAGGGTCTGGGGTGTCCCAAAGCTTGTGTTGGTCCACTGGTGAGAGGAGCTAGATCCTGGGACAGCTGGCTGAGGGGTCCAGAGTGTCTTGGAGCTGGTATCAGTCAGCTGGTGGCAGGGCTAGGTCCTTGGGTCTCTGGCTGCAAGGCCTAGGGGTTGCAGAGCTGGTGTCGGCCTGCTGCTGGGTGGGGCAGAGGCCCAGGGGATTCCAGGGCTAGTGCCTGTTCACTGGTGGGCAGAGCTGGGGGTCCCAGAGTTTGTGTTTCTGCCCACTGGTGGCTGGGGCCGGGGCCCAGGGTATCCTGGGACTGTTGCCTATCCTCCGGTGGGTGAGGCTCGTTCTGGGGCTAGTGCTGCCTACTGGTGTGCATGGCTGGGTCCCGGGCCCTCTGGTGAACAGCGTTGGGTCCCAGGGTGACTGTGGCTCAGGGGACCTTAAGGCAGCAAGCCTGCTGGTGGATGGGGCTGTGTCTCCGCGCAGCTAGTTACTTGGCCTGAGGCAAGTATTGGTGCCGAAAGGCTAGTGGGTAGGGTTGGGTCCTGGCACTAATAAGCTAGAAGGAGGGTTCAAAAATGGTGTTTGCCAGCACCAGCGTCCATGTAGTAGAACAGGCTCCCCCAAATGACTACTACCTTTGTCTTGTCCCCAGGATAAGCTCTAGTTGCCTTCTGCCTCTCTGGGAGGCTCTCCAAGATCAGTAGGTCAATCTGACCCAGGCTTCTTTCAAATTATTGCTTGTGCCCTGGGTCCTCCTGAAGTGTGTGCGATTTTGTGTGTGCCCTTTAAGAGTGGAGTCTCTTCCCACAACCCTCTGGCTCTCCCAAAAGTAAGCCCCACTAGCCTTCAAAGCCAACGTTCTGGGGGCTCATCTTCCCAGTGCAGAAGCCCCTAGGCTGGGGAGCCTGATATGGTGCTCAGACCACTGGCTCCTTGGGCTGAACCTCTGCAGTTGTAATTTTCCTCCTGTTTGTGGGTCATCCACCTGGGAGTGTGGATCTTGACTATGCCACATCTCTACCTTTCCTACTCATCTCACTGTGGTTCCTTCATTGTATATTTAGTTGTAGTAGATCTTTTCTGCTAGCATTCCCTTTTTTCTCATCAATAGTTTCTGTGTAAATAGTTGTAATTTTGGTGTGCCATGGGAGGAGGTGAGCTCAGGGTCTTCTGACTCTGCCATCTTGGCCACTCCCCCAGTACCATACTGTCTTGATTACTATAGCTTCATAGTAAGTCTTGAAGTTGGGTAGTGTCAGTCTTCCAACTTTGTTTTTCCTCTTCAATATTGTGTTGGCTTTTCTGGGTCTTTTGCCTCTCCATGTCAACTTTAGAATCAGTTTGTTGATATCCATAAAATAACCTGCTGGGATTTTGATTGAGATTGCATTGTTGGTTCACAACCTCAGGAGTTCCCTGGGTGAAATTCTAAACTGGCCCACATACATAGAGGACAAGGAGGGACTGAAGAAAGGCAGACCACTCCAGTTTGGAAGGTGGCAGTTTTAATAAACAAGGGAACTTACATACAAGGCATGTCTTGGGCAGCTGCATGACAAGTAGATCTCTGTAACCACCTGCCAGAATCTTAAGCATTTATCTAGAGACCTTAATGGGGTTCAGTCATGTATATAGTCCAGATGGTCTCAATAGCACATTACTTTCTCAAGGTTGTGTCCTTGAAGTGGCTCCTTGTATGAGAACAGTGTGGGCAGAATGAACATCCCACGGAGAGGGTAAGGAGCCTCTGATTGCCTGGTTCCATTTCTCAGGTCAACCAGTGGTCATGTCCTCTCAATGACCTCCTCCAGCATGCAGATAAGTTGGGAAGAACTGAGATCTTGGCGGTACTGAGTCTTCCTATCCTTGAACATAGAATATCTCTTCATTTATTTGGTTCTTCTTTGACTTCATTCATCAGAGTTTTGTGGTTTTCCTCATATAGGTTTTGTATCTATTTTTTTAGATTTATACCTAAGTATTTCAATTTTTGGTGCTAATGTAATGGTACTGCATTTAAAATTTTTTTTTTTTTTTTTTTTGCAGTATGCGGGCCTCTCACTGTTGTGGCCTCTCCCATCGCGGAGCACAGGCTCCGGACACGCAGGCTCAGCGGCCATGGCTCACGGGCCCAGCTGCTCTGCGGCATGTGGGATCTTTCCGAACTGGGGCACGAACCTGTGTCCCCTGCATGGGCAGGCGGACTCTTAACTACTGTGCCACCAGGGAAGCCCGTTTATTTTTTATATAGCAGGATCTTATTAGTTATCTACTTTATACATATTAGTGTATATATATCAATCCCAGTGTCACAATTCATCCCACCACCATGACCACCACCACCCCCACTTCCCCCACTTGGTGTTCATATGTTTGTTCTCTACATCTGTGTCTCTATTTCTGCCTTGCCAACTGGTTCATCTGTACCATTTTTCTAGATTACACACATGCGTTAATATACGATATTTGTTTTTCTCTTTCTGACTTCCTTCACTCTGTATGAAAGTCTCTAGGTCCATCCACGTATCTACAAATGACCCAATTTTGTTCCTTTTTATGGCTGAGTAATACTCCATTGTATATATGTACCACATCTTCTTTATCCATTTGTCTGTTGATGGGCATTTAGGTTGCTTCTATGACCTGGCTATTGTAAATAGTGCTGCCATGAACATTGGGGTGCATGTGTCTTTTTGAATTATGGTTTTCTCTGGGTATATGCCCAGTAGTGGGATTGCTGGGTCATATGGTAATTCTATTTTTAGTTTTTTAAGGAACCTCCATACTGTTCTCCATAGTGGCTGTATCAATTTACATTCCCACAAACACTGCAAGTGGGTTCCCTTTCCTCCACACCCTCTCCAGCATTTGCTGCTTGTAGATTTTCTGATGATGCCCATTCTAACTGGTGTGAGTTGATACCTCATTGTAGTTTTGATTTGCATTTCTCTAATAATTAGTGATGTTGAGCAGCTTTTCATGTGCCTCTTGGCCATGTCTTCTTTGGAGAGATGTCTATTTAGGTCTTCCGCCCATTTTTTGATTGGGTTGTTTGTTTTTTTTAAGATTAAGCTGCATGAGCTTTTGCTATATTTTGGAGATTAATCCTTTGTCCATTGATTCATTTGCAAATATTTTCTCCCATTCTGAGGGTTGTCTTTCGTCTTGTTTATGGTTTCCTTTGCTGTGCAAAAGCTTTTAAGTTTCATTAAGTCCCATTTGTTTGTTTGTTTTTATTTCCATTACTCTAGGAGGTGGGTCAAAAAAGATCTTGCTGTGATTTATGTCAAAGAGTGTTCTTCCTATGTTTTCTTCGAAGAGTTTTATAGTGTCTGGTCTTACATTCAGGTCTTTAATCCATTTTGAGTTTATTTTTGTGTAGGGTGTTTGGGAGTGTTCTAATTTCATTCTTTTACATGTAGCTGTACAGTTTTCCCAGCACCGCTTATTGAAGAGACTGTGTTTTCTCCATTGTATATCCTTGCCTCCTTTGTCATAGATTAGTTGACTATATGTGCGTGGGTTTATCTCTGGGCTTTCTATCCTGTTTCATTGATCTATGTTTCAATTTTTGTGCCAGTACCATACTGTCTTGATTACTGTAGCTTTGTAGTATAGCCTGAAATCAGGGAGTCTGATTCCTCAAGCTCTGTTTTTTTCCCTCAAGATTGCTTTTGCTATTCGGGGTCTTTTGTGTCTCCATACAAATTTTAAGATTTTTTGTTCTAGTTCTGTAAAAAATGCCATTGGTAATTTGATAGGGATTGCATTGAATCTGTAGATTGCTTTGGGTAGTATAGTCATTTTAACAATATTGATTCTTCCAATCCAAGAACATGGTATATCTCTCCATCTGTTTGTGTCATCTTTGATTTCTTTCACCAGTGTCTTATAGTTTTCTTAGTACAGGCCTTTTACCTCCTTAGGTAGGTTTATTCCTAGGTATTTTATTCTTTTTGTTACAGTGGTGAATGGGATTGTTTCCTTAATTTCTCTTTCTAATCTTTCATTATTAGTGTATTGGTATGCAAGAGATTTCTGTGCATTAATTTTGTATCCTGCAACTTTACCAGATTCATTGATTAGCTCTAGTATTTTTCTGGTGGCATTTTTAGGATTCTCTATGTACAGCATCATGTCATCTGCAAACAGTGACAGTTTTACTTCTTCCTTTCCAGTTTGGATTCCTTTTATTTCTTTTTCTTCTGTGATTGCCACGGCTAGGACTTCCAAAACTATGTTGAATAGTAGTGGTGGGAGTGGACATCCTTGTCTTGTTCCTGATCTTAGAGGAAATGCTTTCAGTTTTTCACTATTGAGAATGATGTTTGCCGTGGGTTTGTCATATATGACCTTTATTATGTTGAGGTATGTTCCCTCTGCCCACTTTCTGGAGAGTTTTTATCATAACTTGGTGTTGAATTTTGTCAGAAGCTTTTTCTGCATCTATTGAGATGATCATATGGTTTTTATTCTTCAATTTGCTAATGTGGTGTATCACATTGATTGATTTGCATATATTGAAGAATCCTTGCATCCCTGGGATAAATCCCCCTTGATCATGGTGTATGATCCTTTTAATGTGTTGTTGAATTCTGTTTGCTAGTATTTTGTTGAGGATTTTTGCGTCCATATTCATCAGTGATACTGGTCTGTAATTTTCTTTTTTTGTAGTATCTCTGTCTGGTATTGGTATCAGGGTGATGGTGGCTTCGTAAAATAAGTTTGGGAGTGTTCCTGCCTCTTCAATTTTTTGGAAGAGTTTGAGAAAGATGGGTGTTAGCTCTTCTCTAAATGTTTGATAGAATTCACCTGTGAAGCCATCTGGTCCTGGACTTTTGTTTGTTGGAAGATTTTAAATCACAGTTTCAATTTCATTACTTGTGATTGGTCTTTTCGTATTTTCTGCTTCTTCCTGGTTCACCCTTGGTAAGTTTTACCTTTCTAAGAATTTGTCCGTTTTTTCCAGGTTGTCCATTTTATTGGCATAGAGTTGCTTGTAGGAGTCTCTTTGGATGCTTTGTATTTCTGCAGTGTCTGTTGTAACTTCTCCTGTTTCATTTCTAATTTTATTGATTTGAGTCCTCTCCGTCTTTTTCTTGATGAGTCTGGTTAAAGTTTTATCAATTTTATGTTCTCAAAGAACCACCTTTTAGTTTTTATTGATCTTTGCTCTTGTTTTCATTGTTTCTATTTCATTTATTTCTGATCTGATCTTTATGATTTCTTTCCTTCTACTAACTTTGGGTTTTGTTTGTTCTTCTTTCTCTAGTTCCTTTAGGTGTAAGGTTAGATTGTTTAGTTGAGATTTTTCTTGTTTCTTGAGGTAGGGTTGTATTGCTATAAACCTCCCTCTTAGAACTGCTTTTGCTGCATCCCATAGGTTTTGGATCATCATGTTTTCATTGTCATTTGTCTCTAGGTATTTTTTGATTTCCTCTTTGATTTCTTCAGTGATCTCTTGGTTATTTAGTAACGTATTGTTTAGCCTTCATGTGTTTGTGTTTTTTATGTTTTTTTCCAAGTAATTAATTGCTAATCTCATAGCATTATAGTCAAAAAGATGCTTTATATGATTTCAGTTTTCTTAAATTTAGTGAGGCTTGATTTGTGACCCAAGATGTGATCTATCCTGGAATGTGCCGTGTGCACTTGAGAGGAAAGTGTAATCTGTTTTTGGATGGACTGTCCTATAATTATCAGTTAAATCTATCTAGTCTATTGTGTCCTTTAAAGCTTGTGTTTCCTTATTAAGTTTCTGTCTGGATGATCTGTCCATTGGTGTAAGTGAGGTGTTAAAGTCCCCTACTATTATTGTTTTACTGTTGATTTCCTCTTCTATAGCTCTTAGCATTTGCCTTATGTATTGAGGTGCTCCTGTGTTGGGTGCATATATATTTATAATTGTTATATCTTCTTCTTGTCTTGATCCCTTGATCATTATGTAGTGTCCTTCCTTGTCTCTTGTAACATTCTTTATTTTAAAGTCTATTTTATCTGATATGAGTATTACTACTCCAGCTTTCTTTTGATTTCCATTTGCATGGAATATCTTTTTCCATCCACTCACTTTCATTCTGTATGTGTCCCTAGGTCTGAAGTGGGTCTCCTGTAGACAACATATATATGCGTCTTGTTTTTGTATCCATTCAGCAAGCCTGTGTCTTTTGGTTGGAGCATTTAATCCATTTACGTTTAAGGTAATTATCGATATGTATGTTCCTATTACCATTTCCTTAATTGTTTTGGGTTTGTTTTTGTAGGTCCTTTTCTTCTCTTGTGTTTCCCCCTTAGAGAAGAGATTCCTTTAGCATTTTTTGTAGAGCTGGTTTTGTGGTGCTGAATTCTCTTAGCTTTTGCTTGTCTGTAAAGCCTTTGATTTCTCCATCAACTCTGAATGAGATCCTTGCCAGGTAGAGTAATCTTGCTTGTAGATTATTCCCTTTCATCACTTTAGATAAATCGTGCCACTCCCTTCTGGCTTGTAGAGTTTCCACTGAGAAATCAGCTGTTGTATGTTATTTGTCGTTTTTATACGACAAATGTATGTTTGTATGTTATTTGTCATATGTTGTATGTTATTGTATGTTATTTGTCATTTTCCCCTTGTTGCTTTTAATAATTTTTCCTTGTCTTTAATTTTTGTCAGTTTTATTACTATGTGTCTCTGCATGTTTCTCTTTGGGTTTATCCTGCCTGGGACTCTCTGCCCTTCCTGGACTTGGGTAGCTATTTCCTTTCCCATGTTAGTGAAGTTTTCAACTGTAATCTCTTCACATATTTTCTCGGGTCCTTTCTCTCTCTTTTCTCCTTCTGGGACCCCTATAATGCGAATGTTTGTGTGTTTAATGTTGTTCCAGAGGTCTCTTAAGCTGTCTTCGTTTCTTTTCATTCTTTTTTCTTTCTCCTTTTCCAGGGCAGTGAATTCCACCATTCTATCTTCCAGGTCACGTATCTATTCTGCCTCAGTTATTTTGCTATTGATTCCTTCTAGTGTATTTTTCATTTCAGTTACTGTTCATCTCTGTTTGTTTGTTCTTTAATTCTTCTAGGTGTTTGTTCTTTAATTCTTCTAGGTCTTTGTTAAACATTTCTTGCATCTTCTCGGTCTTTTCCTCCATTCTTTTTCCAAGGTCCTGGATCATCTTCACTGTCATTATTCTGAGTTCTTTTTCTGGAAGGTTGCCTATCTCCACTTCATTTAGTTGTTTTTCTGGGGTTTTATCTTGTTCCTTCATCTGGGACATAGTCCTCTACCTTTTCATTTTGTCTGTCTTTCTGTGATTGTGGTTTTTGTTCCACAGGCTGCAGAATTGTAGTTCTTCTTGCTTCTGTTGTCTGCCTTCTGGTGGATGAGCCTCTCTAAAAGGCTTGTGCAAGCTTCCTGATGGGAGGGGTGTTGGTGCGTAGAGCTGGGTGTTGCTCTGTTGGGCAGAGCTCAGTAAAACTTTAATCCACTTGTCTGCTGATGGGTGTGGCTGGGTTCCCTCCCTGCTGGTTGTTTGGCCTGAGGTGACCCAGCCCTGGAGCCTACCCCCTCTTTGGTGGGGCTAATGGCAGACTCTGGGCAGGCTCACGCCAAGGAGTACTTTCCAGAAGTTATGCTGCCAGTGTCCTTGTCCCTGCAGTGCACCACAGCCGCCCCCCACCTCTGCAGGAGACCCTCCAACACTAGAAAGTAGGTTCGGTTCAGTCTCCCATGGGTTCACTGCTCCCTTCCCTGGGTCCTGATGCACACACTACTTTGTGTGTGTCCTCCAAGAGTGGAGTCCCTGCTTCCCCCAGTCCTGTCGAAGTCCTGCAATCAAATCCCACCAACCTTCAAAGTCTGATTCTCTAGGAATTCCCTCTCCTGTTGCCGGACCTCCAGGTTGGGAAGCCTGACATGGGGCTCAGAACCTTCACTGCAGTGGGTGGACCTCTGTGGTATAAATGTTCTCCAGTTTGTGAGTCACCCACCTAGCAGCCATGGGATTTGATTTTATTGTGGTTGCGCCCCTCTTACCATCTCATTGCAGCTTCTCCCCTGTCCTTGGATGTGGGGCATGTTTTTCATTAATTCCAGTGTCCTCCTGTTGATGATTGTTCAGCAGTTAGTTGTGATTCCAGTGCTCTCGCAAGAGGGAGGCTGGTATTGCATTTTAAATTTCAAATTCCATTTGTTCACTCTCAGTGTATAGGATAGCAGTTAACTTTGTATATTAACTTTGTATCCTGCAACCGTGCTGTAGTTGCTGTTTAGTTCCAGAAATTCTTTTGGCCGATCCTTTTGCATTTTTTTTACATAGATATCATGTCATCTGCGAACAAAGACTGTTTTATTCTTCCTTCCCAGTTGGTATACGTTTTATTTCATTTTCTTGTATTATTGCATTAACAAGGCCTTCCAGCACAGTATTGAAAAGGAGTGGTAAAAGGGGGCATTCATGACTTGCACCTGATCTTTGTGGGAAAGAGTTTCTCACCATGAAATATGATGTTAGCTGGGGGGTTTTTGTAGATACTCTTCATAAGGTTGATGCGGAGTTCTCCTGTATTCCTGGTTTCCCTTGAGTTTTTATCATGAATGGGTATTGGCATTTGTCAGATGCCTTTTCTGCATCTGTTGATATGATTGTGTGATTTTTATTTTAGTTCATCAATATGATGGACCACATCAATTGATTTTTTAATCATACCTGGGATAAATTCCACATAGTTGTGGTGTATAATTCTTTTTATACTTTTTAAAATTCGATTTGCTAATATTTTTTTGAAGATTTTTGCATCTATGTTTATGAGAGATACTAACGTGTAGTTTTCTTTTCTTGTGATGTCTTTATCTGGTTTTAGTATTAGGGTAATGCCACATAAAATGAGTTAGGAAGCATTCCCTCTGCTTTTGTTCTCTGAAAGAGATTGTAGAGAATTGGTATAATTTCTTCCTTAAATGTTTGGTAGGATTTACCAGTGAACCCATCTGAGCCTGATGCTTTCTGTTTTAAAGGTTATTAATTATTGATTCAACTTATTTAATAGATACAGGCCTATTGAGATCATCGATTTCTTCTTGTGGGAGTTTGGCAGATTGTGTCTGATACATGTATTCTAAAGTAATTAAGGTTACATTATATGTAAAATCTTGGATTCTGTGCTTTTTATTTAACGTTATAGCATAACGTTTCTCCAGTACTGTGAAAAATCACATTTTTAATGACTGCATGAGAGTCCATCCTGTGATTGTACTATAATTATTTAACCATTTCTAAATGTTGGACATGTAGGTGGTTTTCAGGTTTTTACTGTTAAAAATAAGGATTCAGGAAGAAAAAAGCTTATACATAAGGATTTTTCTGTATTGAGGATTATTTCATTTAGAAAAATTTCTTTTAACACTAGCAGCTTCTTTGGAAATTCAGTTAACAAATACTGATTGAATACCTGCTGTGTGCTCATTATTGTTCGAGGCGCTTAGGGTATAATATGAAGAAAAAGGGGAATCCTCTGTCCTAATGAAGTACACATTCTAGTGGAGGAGAGTAAGATAATAAGTGCACGATAGTAATTTTAGACAGTGATAACTACTACCTATAAAATAGGGTAATGGAGTAGAATATGTTAGGATGAGTAGGAAGGTTTCTCTAAGCAAGTTACATTGACCTGAAGCATGAATGATATGAATGAAGCAAGATTTGGGAGATCATTCTAGACAAAGACCTTGTGAGTATAATGAGTTTGGCCTTTTCAAAGGACAGAAAGGCTGGTGTGGCTGGAGTGTGGTGAACAAAAGGGAGAATAGTAGAAGTTGAGGTTCGAGAAGTAGGTGAGGGTATATCTTGTAGAGCCTTGTAAGTGCCAAGTTAGATAGTTTGGATTTTAGTCTAATTGTAATAGGAAGCTGTTGAGGGATTTTAACTAGGTGAAATTTATATTGTTTTAAAAGATCACTCTGGCTATGTTAAGAAGGCCCTAAAGGGGGCGCAATAGAGGAAGAAGGGCAGGTGGCTCAGATTAGGATTGTAGCACAGAAGATGAGGGTGATGATAGAGTCAGTAGGACAGGCTAATAGAATGTGTGTGATGAATAAGAAAGACAGAGGTGGGGAGGATTAAATTTAGATTCTTGGTCTGAGCAACTGAGCAGATAGTGATGCCATTTACTAAGATGAGAAGCAGATTGGGGTGTAATTAAGGAGGAAAAAAATGCTGGATGTGTTAAAAGTGAGTTGCCCGTGACACATCTATTGCTGTTGGCTGGAGATATAGATTTGGGTGTTATCACTATATATGTGCTTTTAAAGACATGGGATTGGATGAAATCAGCTGGCAAAGGAAGGGAAGACAGCCAAGACAAGGCCTTCAGACACTTTAGCATTGAGAGGTTGGGTGTGGAAGATAGGGCCTATCAAACGAGATGGAGAAGGGTGGGTTAATAGATTATGGAATCAGGAAAGCCTAGAGAGGAAAGTGTTTCTAAAAAGGAAAGAGTGGTCAGTTGTGTTAAATACTGTTGAAAAGTGTTGGAAAATAAGGACATACAATTGACCATTAGATTTGACAGGGTCACACATGACCTGGAAAACATCTATTTTAGTGAAGGAGAAGCGGTGGAAGCTTAGTTGGAATATGTGGAGAAAGTAAAGGGAGTGGAAAAATTGAGACAACTCTTTTGAGGAGTTTCACTGTGAAGGGTCAAGGGAGTGTTTTTCACTAAGTATATTTGAGTGTTAATAGGAATGACTCAGTAGTGAGGAAGCAATAATTCCAGAAAACATAGTTCTAGGAATAAAGTAAATAAGCTTCCTTTACTTGAAAGTAAAGGGAACGGGATCCAGAGCACAAGTGCAGAGTGTGTGGGTTAGAGACGCTTCTTCCATTTTACAAGAGGGAGGGCAGAGTCAGCTGTAACAGTTGCACTTAGGATAGAGAATTTGTTGAGGGCAAAGTAATCTTCTCTAATTCCATCTATACTTATTCATTGAGTACAAGGCAGCTTTATCAGCTGCAAAGGAGGAAGTTGATGGTGGAGGACTGTGCTTATGAGGAGCTTGGAGGTTGAGAGGAAGAACGCAAAATTTATCAGCTAAGGGTTTAAAAGGATTATGTTATAGTGTAAAAATGCACATTTAAGATTTGTGAGCATAAATTTAAAGAAACTGGTGCACAATTGTGTATAAGAAGGGAAATATATGAAGATAATTGCTTTGAAGGAGACAGCCCACTTTATGTTTGTTTATTGTGTTACTACTTTATAGTTATGATAAATTTAGAGATTAAATGCTTAAAATAACTTATGTGATTGTTGGATCTGATGACAGTGCTCTTACCTAATTTCTAATATTCAGGAATAGTAATAGGAAAAGGAACTTAAAAGAGAATCTGTTCTTTCCATGTATTTCAAATAATGATGTCACAATATGGATGGGTAGTCACCTATGTTTTAGGCTAGGAATACGCCTTGAAATGGTTACTTCTATCATCTTTCTCCCAAATCAATCTGTAGCATTGTTGAGTACCCCTGTATGTTCTGCAATTTAGTAGGCAATATGTGGGACAAAACTTAACTCTAAGATATTAAGTTAACTTCAAGATTATTGGAAAAACACTCCTGCTTTTTCTTTCTCATTAAGAAACTTGGAGCTATCAGAAGAGAACTTTCAGATTCCACCCCCCCCCATCAGCAATACATGCAGCTCCTTTCTCATGTTAATCCCTCCACTTGTGCACAAATCCCACCCTTTTTTTCCCTGTTCCAGAAATTCTCCCTGTCTCCTGTATCAATATTTTTGATGATTTTTCTACTGGATGATTTCTGTGAGCATATAAAGTATGCTCAAAAAATAGTCTTTTCAACAAGTAATGTTGAAAACAATTAAATATCCATATGTGGAACAAAGTGAACCTTAGCTATATTTCACCATATACAGAATTTAACTCAAATTGAGTCATATATCTTAAATGTAAAAGCTAACACTATAATATTTCTGGGAAGAAGTATAGGAAATAGGGCATAAAAAGTGTGACTTCCAAAAAGGAAAATTATGAATTGAGCCTCATTAAATTTAAAACTTTTCAAACTTCCAGGTAACTGAGAACAGAGGCAGGTATGTAGTAACCTCACAGAATCTCTTCCCTAAACAATGCAGAATTCACTTCACAACTATGATGTTTCTATGCAAAACCCTAGTCTCACCATTATTTAAACAGAGAATACCAAAACTGAAAAAATAACTATAAGTAAAAATAGAAAAACAAATTCCAACCACAGTTTCGCAAGCTTTCTCCTCTCCACTGCTGGGCTTTACAGGGAGAAGCTTAACCTAAAATTCTGAAAAAATATCTTGACTGGATACTATAAAAATGAAGACAAAGATAACTGTAGATAATGCTATAATCTGGTTAGTAAAATTGTTTCTCACAGGGCTAGCAATTCTGAAACAGCTTTATATATACTAAAATTAAATAAATAAATAGACTTTAGATTATGAGAGCCTAATAAGCCTTCCACTCTTGGAGGAAGAAATTATACAGGCATACCTCAGAGATATTGCAGGTTCAGTTCCAGACCACTGCTAAAGCGAAAACAGCAACAGAGTTAGTCATACGAGATTTTTAGTTCCCAGTGCATATAAAAGTTACGTTTATACTATACTGTAATCTAAGTCTGTGATAGCATATGTCTAAAGAGACAATGTACATACCTTAATTTAAAAATAATTTATTGCTAAAACCGTTAACCATTATCTGAGTCTTCAGTGAGTCATAGTAATATCAAAGATTGCTGATCACAGACCACCATAACAAATATAATAATAATGAAAAAGTTTGAAATATTATGAGAATTGCCAAAATGTGATACAGAGACACAAAGAGAGCAAATGCTGTTGGAAAAATGGCACTGATAGACTTAACAAGATGCAGGGTTGCCACAAACCTTCAATGTGTAAAAAATGCACTATCGATGAAGCACAGTACAACAAGGTATGCCTGTAAATAAGGAAAAGAGAAGTCTTGAACCCTGTGGTTTTGGATTAAAATCGGAGGTATTGAGATATCATCTCACAGTGGTCAGAATGGCCATCATCAAAAAATCTACAAACAATAGGGCTTCCCTGGTGGCGCAGTGGTTGAGAGTCCGCCTGCCGATGCAGGGGACACAGGTTCGTGCCCTGGTCCAGGAGGATCCCACATGCCGTGGAGCGGCTAGGCCCGTGAGCCATGGCCACTGAGCCTGCGCGTCCGGAGCCTGTGCTCCACAACGGGAGAGGCCACAACAGTGAGAGGCCCGTGTACCACAAAAAAAAAAAAAAAAAAAATCTACAAACAATAAATGCTGGAGAGGGTGTGGAGAAAACGGAACCCTCTTGCACTGTTGGTGCAAATGTAAATTGATACAACCACTATGGAGAACAGTATGGAGGTTCCTTAAAAAACTAAAAATAGGGCTTCCCTGGTGGTGCAGTGGTTGAGAGTCCGCCTGCTGATGCAGGGTACATGGGTTTGTGCCATGGTCCAGGAAGATCCCACATGCTGCAGAGCGGCTAGGCCCGTGAGCCATGGCCGCTGAGCCTGTGCGTCCAGAGCCTGTGCTCCGCAACGGGAGAGGCCACAACGGTGAGAGGCCCGCGTACCGCAAAAAAAAAAAAAAACTAAAAATAGAACTACTATACAACCCAGCAATCCCACTACTGGGCATATACCCTGAGAAAACCATAATTCAAAGAGTCATGTACCACAATGTTCACTGCAGCAGTATTTAAAATAGCCAGGACATGGAAGCAACCTAAGTGTCCATCAACAGATGAATGGATAAAGAAGATGTGCCACATATATACAATGGAATATTACTCAGCCATAAAAAGGAGCAAAACTGAGTTATTTGTAGTGAGGTGGATGGACCTAGAGACTGTCATACACAGTGAAGTAAGTCAGAAAGAGAAAAACGAATACCTTATGCTAACACATATATATGGAATCTAAAAGAAAAAAAAATGGTCAGAAGAATCTAGGGGCAAGACGGGAATAAAGATGCAGACCTGCTAGAGAATGGACTTGAGGATACGGGGAGGGTGAAGGGTAAGCTGGGACAAAGTGAGAGAGTGGCATGGACATATATACACTACCAAATGTAAAATAGATAGCTAGTGGGAAGCAGCCACATAGCACAGGGAGATTAGCTCCGTGCTTTGTGACCACCTAGAGGGGTGGGATACGGAGGGTGGGAGGGAGGGAGATGCAAGAGGGAAGAGACATGGGGACATATGTATATGTATAACTGATTCACTTTGTTATAAAGCAGAAACTAACGCATCATTGTAAAGCAATTATACTCTAAGATGTTAAAAAATAAATAAATAAAATAAAATCGGAGGTATCAATATGAACTCACGGGGTTTTGTTTTTAAAGGTTATATTCTGTAGTTATTATAAAACATTGGCTATATTCCCCATGTCTTGTAGCTTATTTTATACCTAATAGTTTGTACCTTTTAATCCCCAACCCTTATATTCCCCCTCCCCACCTCCCTCTCCCCTCTGGTAACCACTAGTTTGTTCTCTATATCTATGAGTCTGCTTTTTTGTTATACTCACTAGTTTGTTGTATTTTTTAGATTCCACATGTACGTGATATTATACAGTATTTGTCTTTCTTTGTCTGACTTACTTCACTTAGCAGAATGCCCTCCAAGTCCATCCATGTTGCTGCAGATGGCAAAATTTCACTCTGTTTTATGGCTGAGTAGTATTCCATTGTGTGTGTGTGTGTGTGTGTGTGTGTGTGTGTATGTGTGTATGTGTGTATGTGTGTATAAAACACCTTTTCTGTTGATGGACAGTTAGGTTGCTTCCATATCTTGGCAATAGTAAATAACACTGCTGTGTGAACATTGGGGTACATGTATCTTTTTGAATTAATGTTTTTGGTTTTTTTTGATCTATACCCAGGAGAATAATTGCTGAGTCATACAGTAGTTTATTTGTAGTGTTTTGAGAAACCACCAAACTGTTTTCCACAGTGGCTGCACCAATTTACATTCTGACCCACAGTGTACGAGGGTTCCCTTTTTTCCACATCCTTGCCGATATTTGTTGTGTTGTTTTTTGTTTTGTTTTGTTTTGTTTTGTGGTACGCAGGCGTCTCACTGCCACGGCCTCTCCCCTTGCGGAGCACAGGCTCCGGATGCGCAGGCTCAGTGGCCATGGCTCACAGGCCCAGCCAGTCCGCAGCATGTGGGATCTTCCCGGACCGGGGCACGAACCCGTGTCCCCTGCATCAGCAGGTGGACTCTCAACCACTGCGCCACCAGGGAAGCCCTGTTGTGTTGTTTTTGATGATAGCCATTCTGACCAGTATGAGGTGATACCTCACTGTGGTTTTAATTTGCATTTCTCTGATGATTAAAAGTGTTGAGCATCTTTTCATGTGTCTGTTGGCCATCTGAATGTCTTCTTTGGAAAAATGTCTGTTCAGGTCTTCTGCCCATTTTTTGATGAGGTTGTTTGGTTTTTTTTAATGTTTATATATTTTGGATATTATCCCCTTATCAATCATATAATTTGCAAATATTTTCACCCATTCACTAGGTTGTCTTTTTGTTTTGTCAGTGGTTTCCTGTGCTGTGCAAAAGCTTTTAAGTTTAATTAGGTTTCTTTTTTTCTTCAATTAAAAAATTTTTATTGGAATACAGTTGATTTACAGTGTGTTAGTTTCAGGTGTACAGTCCATTTATTTATTTTTGCTTTTATTTCCTTTGTTTTAGGAGACGGATCCCAAAATATACTGCTGCGATTTATGTCAGAGTGTTCTGCCTCTGTTTTTCTCTAGGGGTTTTATGGTATCTGGTCTTACATTTAGGTCTTTAATGCATTTCAGTTTATTTTATATATGGTGTGAGAGAATGTTCTAATTTCATTCTTTTACATGCAGCTGTCCAGTTTTTCCTAGCACCACTTATTGAAGAGACTGTCTTTTCTCCATTGTATATTCTTGCCTCCTTTGTCATAGATTAACTGACTATAAGTGCATGTGTTTATTTCTGGGCTCTCTATTCTGTTCCATTGATCTGTATGTCTGTTTTTGTGCCAGTACCATACTGATTTGATTACTTTAGCTTTGTACGATAGTTTTAAGTCAGGGAGCTTGACTCCCCCAGCTCTATTCTTTCTCAAGATTGTTTTGGTTATTTGGGGTATTTTGTGTCTCCGTACAAATTTTAAAATTATTTGTTCTAGTTCTGTGAAAAATGCCATTGGTATTTTGATAGGGATTGCATTAAATCTGTGGAATGCCTTGGATAGTATAATCATTTTAACAATATTGATTTTTCCAGTCCATGAACATGGTATCTCTATCTATTTGTGTTATCTTCAGTTTCTTTCATCACTGTTTTATAGTTCTGAGTACAGATCTTTTACCTACTTAGGTAGGTTTGTTCCTAGGTATTTTATTCTTTTTGATGCAATGATGAATGGGATTGTTTCCTTAATTTTTCTTTTTGATACTTTGTTGCTAGTGTATAGAAATGCAACAGATTTCTGTATGTTAATTTGTATCCTGCAACTTTATCAAATTCATTGACGAGCTCCAGTAGTTTTCTGGTGGCATCTTTAATATTTTCCATGTATAGTATCATGTCATCTGCAAACAGTGAAGTTTTACTTCTTCTTCTCCAGTTTGGATTCGTTTTATTTCTTTTTCTTGTCTGAGTGCTGTGGCTAGGACTTCCATTACTATGTTGAATAAAAGTGGTGAGAGTGGGTATCCTTGTCTTGTTCCTGATCTTAGGGGAAATGCTTTCAGCTTTTACCATTGAGTGTAATATTCTCTGTCAGTTTGTCATATCTGGCCTTTATTATGTTGAGGTATGTTCTCTCTATGCCCACTTTCTGGGAGTTTTTGTCATAAATGGATGTTCAGTTTTGTCAAAAGCTTTTTCTGCATCTATTTAGATGATCATATGGGTTTTGTTCTTCATTTTGTTAATGTGGTGTATCACACTGATTGATTTGCAGATAATGAAAAATCCTTGCATCGCTGGGATAAATCCCACTTGATCATGGTTTGCTAATATTTTGTTAAGGATTTTTTGTATCTATGCTTATCAGTGATATTGAGCTGTAATTTTCTTGTTTAGTCATATCTTTGTCTGGCTTTGCTATCAGGGTGATGCTGGCCTCATAGAATGAGTTCAGGAACTATTCCTTCCTCTTCAATTCTTTGGAATAGCTTGATAAGGATAGGTGTGAACTCTTGTCTAAATGTTTGGTAGAAGTCACCTGTGAAGCTATCTGGTGATGGACTTTTGCTTGTTGGGAGTTTCATTACTGGTAATTTCCTTGGGGGAAATGTTTATTCAAATCCTTTGTCCACATAAAAAATTGGGTTGTTTGTGGTTTTGTTGTTGAGTGGTTTTTTGTTTTTTTTTTTTTTGTATTCTGGATGCAGGTACTTTATCAGATATATGCTTTGCAAATATTTTTTCCCATTCTGTGGGTTGTGTTTTTATGTTCTTGCTGGTTGTCCTTTGAAGCACAGAAGTTTTTAATTTTAATGAAGTCCATGTTATCTGTTTTTTCTTTTATCACTTCTGCTTTTGGTGTCAGAACTAAGGACACCTTTGTTTCATCCAAGTTAAGTAAGATTTATGCCTATGTTTTGGCTTTTATATTTTGAGTGGATTTTTGTATATGGTTTGAGGTATGGGTCCAGATTCATTCTAGATATTCAGATGTCCAGTACCATCTATTGAAAAGACCTTTCTTATTAATGGAAAGGCAACTGACCATAAATATATCAGTTTACTTTTGTTTTGTTTTGTTTTTTTTTTAGCAGTATGCGAGACTCTCACTGCTGTGGCCTCTCCTGTTGCGGAGCACAGGCTCCGGACGCGCAGGCTCAGCGGCCATAGCTCACGGGCCCAGCCGCTCCGCGGCATGTGGGATCTTCCTGGACCGGGGCACGAACCCGCGTCCCCTGCATCGGCAGGCGGACTCTCAACCACTGTGCCACCAGGGAAGCCCCTATCAGTTTACTTTTGGACTCTCAATTCTGTTCCATCGATCAGCATGTCTGTTTTTATGCCAGTGCCATACTGTCTTGATTACTGTGGTTTTGCAGTCAGTTTTGAAATTGGTATGTGTGAGTCTTCCAATTTTGTTCTTTCGCAAGATTGTTTTTACTGTTCTGAGTTTTAGAATCAGCTTGTCAATTTCTTCAAGAAAGGCAACTAGTATTTTGGCAGGGATTGTGTTGATTCTGTAGATCAGTTTAGGAAATAATACCATCTTAACAGTATGGCTCTCCAAGAACACAAGATGTCTTTCCATTTATTTAGATTTCTTAACATTTCTTTAATGGTATTGTGTAGTTTTTAGTGTATAAGTCTTGTACCTTTTTGTTTAATTTATTCCTAAGTGTTTTGTTCTTTTTGATGCTGTTATAAGTGGAATTGTTTTCTTGATTTAATTTTCAGATTGTTGCTAGTGTATAGAAATACAATTTGTATATTTATATTGATCTATATCCTTCAGCCTTGCTGAACTCATTTATTAGCTCTACTTGGGATTTATTCTGTTGTTCGTGGATTCCTTAGGGTTTCCTACGTATGAGATTATGTCATTTGCAAGTAGAGATAGTTTTACTTCTCTCTTTTATTTCTTTTCCATGCCTAATTGTCCTGGCTAAAATATCCAGTATCATGTTGAAGGGAAGTGGCAAGAGCTGACATCCTTGTCTTGTTCCTTTACTTATAGCAGGAACTTTCAGGCTTTCACCATTAAATGTGATATTAGCTGTGCATTTTCATAGATGCCCTTTATCAGGTTGAGGAAATTCTCTTCAGTTCCTATTTTGTTGTGTTTTTTACCATGAAAGAGGTTAGATTTTTGTCAAATGCTTTTTATGCATCTATTGAGATGAACATGTGAGGGGGTTTGGGTATTATTAATATGATATACTTATTACATTGGTTGATTTTTAATATGTTGAACCAACCTTCCATTCCCGCTTACCATTTCTCTCTGTAATTTCTCACTTAGTATTCCCTGACTTGATGATACCACTACAGGTCATCCAGATGCCCAAGCCAAAAATGCAAGAGTCATCTTAGCCTGTTCCCTTTCTGTTACTCTGTACATCAAATCTGTTAATTCTGTTTTAATGCGTTCCTAACTTTTCCCTCTTTCAATTCACCTTCCACCCTGATGCTCGGAGTGATTTTTTTTTCTCCCAAAGGAGAATTTGATAATCTAAATATACTTGTGGAATAATTTATCAAGGAGAAATTTATATTCATTCCTTGCCTTCTACTGATGTACATAAACCATTACCAACTGTTTGGTCTTTGTCTTGTTTTTAAAGACTTACAGACTACTTTCTGTGAATTATGGGTGACCTTTCTGTTTTTTTAAATGGGATTTGTAATTTAATATTAATGTTATAATAGGAGGGCTACTCAGTGCTATTTTTGGACACTAACATTTGGTCTAACTTTATACAATAAAGGAGTAAATGGGAGAGAGGGCTTAAAACAGATGAGATGAATACCAAATGAGAAGATGGCATGTGGTAGGGTTGCTACTGATTCATTGCTGTGGTTCAGTTGACTACTTGTGAGAATTCTTCTTTTGAGAAGTTTACACACACTACATCATATTACAAGATTATGAAGTCTATCATAATTGTTTATTACATATACCATTGAAGTAGTAACTCTTAATATGGATTTTTATGGAAGTTATTTTAAGGCCACATTATTTTAAGTAAATAAGTAACTAAAGTCTAATTTTCACATTGATATAACAGCTCTGTAAGCAGTTTTAAATCTGTTTATTTATTTATTTTGCAGTCTTGCATTGCATCCTGAACGAGTATTGGTGGCAACAGGACAAGTTGGGAAAGAGCCTTATATCTGTGTTTGGGATTCATACACTGTGCAGACCATATCGGTTCTAAAGGATGTTCATACACATGGTATAGCTTGCTTAGCATTTGACTTAGATGGACAGGTATGTGATTTTTTTTTTCTTTTTGTAAAGTGTGTACTATAAGAAATTATTATAAATCTGTAAATATTAAATTGGAAAGCATTTGACAAAAAGCATTTATTCAAGGTGGAGGTGGATAGAGGGGGTAGATATATATAAGAAAAATAAGAATAATAATGAGTTTTTATTTCATTGTATCAAGAACTTTTCAGTTGAATTAATTACTACTATTAGAGCCAAAGTGATTCTGACTTGGTGGAACATTACCTGGTTGTTCTTGAAAATTTTACATGTAACTCTTTTCCAGGTATTGTATGTTAATAGGAAAGATGGAAGATATCTTAGGAAAATTTGCTTTCTCTAAGTAGAGCTGTAAACATTTTAAGTTTTAGTTATTTTAAAGGTTTCTATTAAAATTATATTTTTAATTGAAAATAATGATGCAGTTTTTATAACATGAGCTATTTTATGTAAAATCAATGTTCATAACAAAAGATGTAATCTTTGTTCCACTTACTAATCAATTCCCAAATTATTATTTACTTCTAGTCATCGATTTAAAAAAAATTAAGCCAACAGCTCTTCTGTGGTGCTTTCATGGAACTTGTACCTAAAACATATTTAAGAAGTGATAAGAAGTTGGGTTTTGCAGGTTTTGCAGATTTAGTTAATTTATAGTCTTTAAAAGTTTTGTAGTGAAATTAGACTTTAAAAATTATTTTAACTTTTAGAAGAATTTTAGTTGTTTGCTTTTTAATTCTTAAAATTATTTTGTAGATCTGTATTTTACAGAAACAGATTACATTTTGTTCTAGTCACTTGAAAATGACAGCCAGTAGATGTTTTATTTTCAACTCTGAGAAATAGCTTCTTTTAGATTAATATACTTTCTGATTAGAGTCCAGTAAGAGATCTATAAAGATGTAACTCGAACCTCACATTTGGGGAAAAAATGTGTTTCTAGGTTTAGAACCACTGTGTAGCAGTGATTGGCAATTCCAGAACCTTAATTCCCATTTTTTCTGTTATTTTTCAAGTCCGTTAATGTCCTCATATCAAAATTTCATTTTCCTTTTTAAAATGAAGAGAATAATACTCTTTATTTACTTCACAGGAAATTATATTTTATGAAACAAACCAACAAAGTTGTTTTTTAGAATTATTTACCAAAGGTATTATGATATCCACAATGGTTTAACTATAAATGTCTGTATACTTTAAATATAGATGTTTTCTTCTTAATTTTAAAATTGCCCTTTCTAAATGCAGTGTATTGCATGGCTGAGGAAATTCTCTTGCATACAAGGAGAAATCATGCCCATAGCTTTTACTAGTTGAAGCTTTTAATTTTGCTTACTTTAAGCAACATATAAGAAAAGTCTTGGGTACATGCATTTTATTGTCACAGATCTTCATAAGAATGTGCTGCTTTAAAATGTAAGTTTATAAAAAACATAATAGCTAAAAGTTATTGAGCACATGCTAAGTGCCAGACATTGTGCTAAGCCTACATTATCTCATTTAATCCTCACAACAACCCTATGAAATAGATATTATTATTATCTCTATTTTACAGATAAAGAAACTGAGACTTAGAGAGGTTAAATAACTTGCCCCAGGTTACACAGCTAGTAAATGGAGCCAGAGCGGGAACCCAGGTCAGTCACACTCCAAAGCTCATGTTTTTAACCGCAATGCTCTACTGCTTCCCAAACATGGAACTTAGGAGGTGGTTACTTATATTTCAGAAGGAATTTATCCATCTTAAGTACAGTTAAAACTTGTAAGGAACTGCTGCCAATTGAAGATTAAGTTGAGTATTTCTGAAATTATGTTAATGAGAAGATGCTTTAGTTAAGAAATATATTTGGGAACATATCTATTTATTCACTAATATCTATAAACTGTTTATGAAATACCAATTAGGAAATACTGTATAATTTTTGCATTTTCTACTAGATTTGAAACTGTAAATGATCAGTTAAGGTTTATCCAATGAATGAGTCTCCCTGTTGGTAGTATGCTGAATTTCTTTCCCCAGAGGGTTTCTTCTAAATGGATTGATTATCCATGCTAATACTGGAAGTCTACCTCATTGAGAATAATTAGGGCATGAAAAGGCTATATAAATCCACATCAAACAGATATTAAAATTTCATAGTAAATGGTAGAGAGAGAGTAGGAGGAGGAGAATTTGATATTTTATCTTGAAAACACAACGATAATTTATAAAAACACATTCCCATATTTAACAAAATCTAAGTTATAGTTAAAACTCTGCTAATTTATAGAATGAACTAAGAATAAAATGTTAAGTTTTTAGCCTAACTTTGTCAATTATATGCTGGTACATGATTATGAAGAGTCGTATTTGCAAAAATTTTAAAGGAGTTCACTGATTTTTCCAAGGACCTTTTAGTAATCTCTTGATATCTAGACATATCTCAAGTGCCTATTGTATTATTTTGGGGTTTTCATCTCTTCCATTGCTCTGCCAGATCCTAATTTCTGATGGCTTTCTGTATGAATTGACCAATATTTACTACATTAAGTCCTGGATATTTTGCAAAATTTGTGATTTTTACTTTGTAACATTTGTAACAACTAGTACTCACTTAATAAATACTGAGATCACAAGCACCCCCCACCCCCATATTAGAATCTTGTACGTTTGTCTATTATTTGAATATGTTTCATACTTGCAGGAACTCATGGAATGCGTCTAGTTATGCCTATTAAGATACTTTTCTCATTTGAGTATTTAGTGTGCTAGAACTTTTAAATAAATACAGTTGACCTTTGAACAACGCAGGGGTTAATCTGCATATAACTTATAGTCGGCCCTCCGTATTCACGGTTCCTCTACGTCTGTGGATTCAACCAACCGTAAACCTGTAGTACTGTAGTATTTACTGTTGCAAAATATCCTTGTGTAAGGGGACCCAGGAAGTTCAAATCTATGTTGTTCAAGGTCAGCTATACTGCCGGTTTAATTAATGGACACAACCAAGATTTTGTTTGGGAATAGGATCAGGGAGGAATTTGGGAAGCTGGATAGAGCCTTCTTTATCTGGTTTTCTTTCTCCCTATCTGACTGTTAGTTCTTAGTTATCTTGAAAGGAGCTGTTCCTTCTGTCTACTTCTTAAATGTCAGTGTTCCTAGGAGTCTGTAGCCTTCTTTCCCCCAGCCCCCCTCACTTCACTTATTCTCTTTAGGTGATTACTAGGTCCATGACTTTAACTCCTGTGTCAGTTAACAGTGACCTCGGCTTCTCTCCTTAACTCCATATACTCTCCTTGAATGTCGTATAGATATACCATTTATTACATGTTTAAAACTGAATTCTCTCTTTATTCTAACTCATTAAAAAACAAAGCTCACTCTTTCTCCTGTTTCTGGCCTACCTCTCCAGTCTTGTCTCTGCCACTTCCCCGTTGGCAACTCCTCTCCTCAGCCACACCAGAGTACTAGCTCTTTCCTGAAAGCACCATGAGCTGTCTGATCTTGGTATCCTTTGGCCTTAAATGCATTTTCTCTTATTTTTCTACCTGACTGTCTCTATCTTCTAAGATATGGTTCCAGCATTCTTTCACTGGAAAACTTTCTTTATGCTCTTCCTCACCTGTGAGAAAGGATGATGAAGTAAAAAATGATAGAAAGCTAAGAGAGGGGGTAGTATTTGCTTGGTTATTTTTATCTTTTCCTCTCTGCTGTTACTTAACCTGTCATTAGGGAGGTTGATTTTGGCCATGATATGTTTATCAGGGCTACAGAGGAAGTGCTCCCAGGTCTATTTTGTTACTGCCTGTGCAGAGCCAGATGCTCTGGGGCTCTGTTGAGGTACATGGAGTTTTAAAGCTTTTGGCCAGTTGTGGTTCACTTTGTGTGTGATGAACTTAGCCAGAGAGAAGAGGCATTGATGGAAAGGGCAGTGCCTCTCTGACTATTCCTCACTTTATACTTGTCTTGTGAAATTTTAATCTCTACATAGTATTCTATAGCAAGAGGTAGATATCTTTGTTTTAGCTAGATATTTGCTGATTACTCTCTAGATCCCAAATATTAAAGACTCTTAGGAGGAGCAAATCATCTCCTCTAGTTCATTTGGACTTTCTGCAAGTGTGACTTGATGGAGAGCCAGATACAAAATATATTCTGTATCTTTTTTTGTAAGCCATTCATTCTACCCATTTGGGGACTTAGATAGTAATTTTACTGTGTAGAGACTTTCTAGCTAGGTACTAAATGACATTTCTCATTCAGACGGGTGGAGGGCATGGATTCTTAAAGTTAATTATGGTTATGGGAACATAATAATGATGATGATAAACATTTATATGACATTAAGGTTATGCCAAGCACTCTTCTAATTCCTTTATATACGTTAACCCTATGAAGTTGTTTTTCATGATCCCTATTTAGGAGGTGAGGAACCTACGGTACAGAGAGGCTAAATAATTGCCCAAAGTCATCCAGTTAGTGAGAGATGGAGCTGGTGTTTAAACCTAGGCAGTCTGGTATCAGAATCTGTGCTGTAAACCAGAGATTGGCAAAACTTTCTACAACATGTCAGAGTAAATATTTTAAGCTTTGAGCTATGCAGTCTCTGTCTCAGCTACTCCAGCTCTGCATTGTAGTGTGAAAGCAGTCATAGACACCTTATAAAGGAATAGGTGTGGCTGTGTTCCAGTAGAACTTTATTTACAAAAAGCAGGGTACAGGGCTGAGGGTTGTAATTTGCCTACCCCTGCTTCTAAACCAGTGCTTTTCAAAGTATGTGTTGTGGGTGGGTCCTTGTGATTTCCTCTTTAACTCTGCCGTTACTTAGAATTGTACTGATAGTTGCCAGATATTTGGAGGATTTTCTGCATAACTTTCTGTTATTCTGATTTAATTCTGTCTTTGTCAGAGAACATACACTGTATTTTAATTTTTTAAAATTTGTTTAGGCTTATTTTGTAATTCACAATTTTGTGATCTTCATGAGGTTTCCTGTGCACTTTGAAAAAATACGGGAAAATATGTATTCTGCTATTTCTTTTTTCTCCTTCTGTTTATTGTGCTATTGTTGTCATTCATTTTACTTCTTTCATTTTCATTCATTTTACATGCTTTGTAAACTCCATTATAACTGTTGTGATTTTTCCTTAAACAGTTAGTTTTCAAAGAAAAGTAAAAGTAAGAAAAGTCTTATTTACATATTTACCATTTGGGTACTCTTCATTGATTTGTGTAAATTAACTCTCTTTTTGGTATCATTTTCCTTCTGCCTGAAGAAACTTCTGGTATCATATCTTATAGTGCTGATTTGTTGATGAATTTTCTCATCTTGTTTATTTGAAAAAGACTTAATTTTGACCCAGTTTTCAAAAGATATTTTTTGGTAAGTATATAATTCGGTGTTGACTTTTTTCCCCCTCAGCACTTTAGAGAGGTTATTCATTGTCATCTGATATGCACAGCTTCAGATGAGAAGCCCAGGATTATTTTTAAATCTTTGTCCTTACACACCAAAATTCTCTCTCTTATTTGGCCACTTTTAAGGCTTTTAAGGTTTTTCTCTTTAGCACTGGTTTCAGCAGTTTGATGCCCATGTGTGTAGATGTGTTTTTTCTGTGTGTGTGATTTATCCTGCTTGAAGTTTATTGAGCATCTTAGATTTGTGGGTTTATGTTTTTTATCAAATTGAGAAATTTTTGGCCATTATTTCTTCAGTTTTGTTTTTCTTTTCTTCCATCTTTCTTCTCCTTTTGGAATCACAATTACCTGTACGTTAGACCACTTGAAATTTTTCTAAAGGTAACTGAGGCTCTGTTACTTGTTCCCTTTTTCCTTCTGTGCTTTATTTTTGATAGTTTTTGTTGCTGTGTCTTCAAGTTCATTTATTTTTTCTTCATTGTCTAAGCTGCTGGTAATCCTTTGGAGTGAATTTTCATTTCAGATAATTTAACATTTATATTTAAAGTTCAACATGTTTTTCTTTTATATCTTCCATTTCTCTTTTTATTCTTCATGTGTTTGTTTTAAAATAATTCTGGAGCATCTTGAACATTTCCGTCTTAACAGCCAATGTCTTCTAATTTTAATCATTTCTGTGATTCCTGGGTCTGTTTCTATTAACTGATTTTTCTCCTGGTTATTGGTCACATTTTCCTCTTTTTAAACATGTTCAGTAATTTTTTTATTGGATGCTGGACATTGTTTATATTACATTCTGAATGCTGGATTTTGTTGTATCCCTTTAAAGCATGTTGGACATTGTTTTTGTAGGTAGCTAAGTTCCTTGTGGATCAGTTTGGTCCTTTTGAAAAGCTTGCTTTCAAGCTTTTTTTGGTCAAGGCTAGAGTAGCTTGTTCCTCTAGGACTACTGGTTTAACTTCACTACTATGGTGTGACCCTCCTGGAATCTCTACTGAATACACAGTGAATTCGAGGATATACCTCCATTCTTGCTATTGGGAATTTGAGTGATCCTGACCCTTTATGATCTCTGGGAATTGTTTGGCTTTAGCTCCCCAGTAGTTGTTCTTTTTTCAGAATTTGTTCTTTGCATGGCCTCATGGATTTCACCCTATACATGCAAACACTGGTGTTCTCAAGGGGACCCATAAACAGATTTTCTAGAGTTCTTTTTCTGCTCTGCAAATTCTAGCCATCTTGGCCTCTCTGAACTCCAAGCTCTATCTTCTCAAATCAGCAAGTCTTCTGGGCTCTGTTTGGATTCTACCTTTCTGTGCTATAGTCTAGAAAATGCCACCTAAATGAAGGCTGGGGCAATTGCAGAACTTACCTTGTTTGCTTCCCCCTCATTCAGGGTTTACAGTGCTTCACTTCCTGTTAAGAATGTCCAGACTTACAGGTAAGATGGCGGAACAGTAAGACGCGGAGATCACCTTCCTCCCCACGGATACACCAGAAATACAGCTACATGTGGAACAACTCCTACAGAACACCTACTGAACGCTGGCAGAAGACCCCAGACCTCCCAAAAGGCAAGAAACTCCCCACATACCTGGGTAGGGCAAAGCGTAGAGATCCCCACACAGAGGATCGGTGCCGAGCGGCACTCACCAGCCCGAGAGGCTTCTCTGCTCGCCCGCCGGGGTGCGCAGCGCTGGAAGCTGAGGCTCGGGCTTCGGTCAGAGCGCAGAGAGAGGACTGGGGCTGGCGGCGAGAACTCAGCGTGAAGGGGGCTAATGTGCCACAGCTAGCCGGCAGGGAGTCCGGGAAAACTCTGGAGCTGCCGAAGAGGCAAGAGACTTTTTCTTCCCTCTTGGTTTCCTGGTGCGCGAGGAGAGGGGATTAAGAGTGCTGCTTAAAGGGGCTTCACAGACGGGCGCGAGTCGCGACTGAAAGCGCGGAGCCCAGTGACGGGCGTGGGACGCTGGGGCTGCTGCTGCCGCCGCCAAGAAGCCTGTGTGCGAGCACAGGTCACTGCCCACACCGCCCTTCCGGGAGCCTGTGCAGCCCGCCACTGCCGGGGTCCCGGGATCCAGGGGCGGCTTCCCTGGGAGAACGCACGGCGCGCCTCAGGCTGGTGCAACGTCACGCCGACCTCTGCCGCTGCAGGCTCGCCCCGCACTCCGTGCCCCTCCCTCCCGCCCGGCCTGAGTGAGCCAGAGTCCCCGAAGCGGCTGCTCCTTTAACCCTGTCCTGTCTGAGCGAAGAACAGACACCCTCCGGCGACCTACACGCAGAGGCAGGGCCAAATCCAAAGCTGAGACCCAGGAGCTGTGAGAACAAAGAAGAGAAAGGGAAACCTCTCCCAGCAGCCTCAGAAGCAGCGGATTAAAGCTCCACAATCAACTTGATGTACCCTGCATCTGTGGAATACATGAATAGACAACACATCATCCCAAATTGAGGAGCCCGGAGTCAGTACTGTGCCTCTGAGGTGGGAGAGCCAACTTCAGTACACTGGTCCACAAGAGACCTCCCAGCTCCACATAATATCAAACGGCAAAAATCTTCCAGAGATCTCCATCTCAATACCAGCACCCAGCTTCACTCAACGACCAGCAAGCTACAGTGCTGGACACCCTATGCCAAACAACTAGCAAGACAGGGACACAACACCACCCATTAGCAGAGAGGTGGCCTAAAATCATAAAAAGTCCACAGACACCCCAAAACACACCACCAGACGTGGACCTGCCCACCAGAAAGACAAGATCCAGCCTCATCCACCAGAACACAGGCACTAGTCCCCTCCACCAGGAAGCCTACACAACCCACTAAACCAACCTTAGCCACTGGGGACAGACACCAAAAACAATGGGAACTACGAACCGGCAGCCTGCAAAAAGGAGACCCCAAACACAGTAACATAAGCAAAATGAGAAGACAGAAAAACACACAGCAGGAGAAGGAGCAAGATAAAAACCCACCAGATCTAACAAATGAAGAGGTAATAGGCAGTCTACCTGAAAAAGAATTCAGAATAATGATGGTAAAGATGATCCAAGATTCTATTTCCCAGATCCAAAATCTTGGAAATAGAATAGACAAAATGCAAGAAACAGTTAACAAGGACCTAGAAGAACTAAAGATGAATCAAGCATCGATTAAAAACACAATACATGAAATAAAAAATACTCTAGATGGGATCAATAGCAGAATAACTGAGGCAGAAGAACGGATAAGTGAGGTGGAAGATAAAATAGTGGAAATAACTGCTGCAGAGCAAAATAAAGAAAAAAGAATGAAAAGAACAGAGGACAGTCTCAGAGACCTCTGGGACAACATTAAACGCACCAACATTCGAATTATAGGGGTTCCAGAAGAAGAAGAGAAAAAGAAAGGGACTGAGAAAATATTTGAAGAGATTATAGTTGAAAACTTCCCTAATATGGGAAAGGAAATAGTTAATCAAGTCCAGGAGGCACAGAGAGTCCCATACAGAATAAATCCAAGGAGAAATACGCCAAGACACATATTAATCAAACTGTCAAAAATTAAACACAAAGAAATCATATTAAAAGCCGCAAGGCAAAAACAACAAATAGCACACAAGGGAATCCCCATCAGGATAACAGCTGATCTCTCAGCAGAAACTCTACAAGCCAGAAGGGAGTGGCAGGACATAATTAAAGTGATGAAGGAGAAAAACCTGCAACCAAGATTACTCTACCCAGCAAGGATCTCATTCAGATTTGATGGAGAAATTAAAACGTTTACAGACAAGCAAAAGCTGAGAGAGTTCAGCACCACCAAACCAGCTTTACAACAAATGCTAAAGGAACTTCTCTAGGCAAGAAACACAACAGAAGGAAAAGACCTACAATAACGAACCCAAAACAATTAAGAAAATGGGAATAGGAACATACATATCGATAATTACCTTAAATGTAAATGGACTAAATGCTCCCACCAAAAGATACAGATTGGCTGAATGGATACAAAAATAAGACCCATATATATGCTGTCTACAAGAGACCCACTTCAGACCTAAAGACACATACAGACTGAAAGTAAGGGGATGGAAAAAGATATTCTATGCAAATGGAAATCAAAAGAAAGCTGGAGTAGCAATTCTCATATCAGACAAAATAGACTTTAAAATAAAGACTACTAGAAGAGACAAAGAAGGACACTACCTAATGATCAAGGGATCGATCCAAGAAGAAGATATAACAATTGTAAATATTTATGCACCAAACATAGGAGCACCTCAATACATAAGGCAAATACTAACAGCCATAAAAGGAGAAATTGACAGTAACACAGTCATAGTAGGGGACTTTAACACCCCACTTTCACCAATGGACAGATCATCCAAAATGAAAATAAATAAGGAAACACAAGCTTTAAATGATACATTAAACAAGATGGACTTAATTGATATTTATAGGACATTCCATCCAAAAACAACAGAATACACATTTTTCTCAAGTGCTCATGGAACATTCTCCAGGATAGATCATATCTTGGGCCACAAATCAAGCCTTGGTAAATTTAAGAAAATTGTAATTGTATCAAGTATCTTTTCCGACCACAATGCTATGAGACTAGATATCAATTACAGGAAAAGAGCTGTAAAAAATACAAACACATGGAGGCTAAACAATACACTACTTAATAACAAAGTGATCACTGAAGAAATCAAAGAGGAAATTAAAAAATACCTAGAAACAAATGACAATGGAGACACGACGGCCCAAAACCTATGGGATGCAGCAAAAGCAGTTCTAAGAGGGAAGTTTATAGCAATACAATCCCACCTTAAGAAACAGGAAACATCTCGAATAAACAACCTAACCTTGCACCTAAAGCAATTAGAGAAAGAAGAACAAAAACATCCCAAAGTTAGCAGAAGGAAAGAAATCATAAAGATCAGATCAGAAATAAATGAAAAAGAAATGAAGGAAACGATAGCAAAGATCAGTAAAACTAAGAGCTGGTTCTATGAGAAGATAAACAAAATTGATATACCATTAGCCAGACTCATCAAGAAAAAAAGGGAGAAGACTCAAATCAATAGAATTAGAAATGAAAAAGGAGAAGTAACAACTGACACTGCAGAAATACAAAAGATCATGAGAGATTACTATAAGCAACTCTATGCCAATAAAATGGACAACCTGGAAGAAATGGACAAATTCTTAGAATTACACAACCTGCCGAGACTGAACCAGGAAGAAATAGAAAATATGAACAGACCAATCACAAGCACTGAAATTGAAACTGTGATAAAAAATCTTCCAACAAACAAAAGCCCAGGACCAGATGGCTTCACAGGCGAATTCTATCAAGCATTTAGAGAAGAGCTAACACCTATCCTTCTGAAACTCTTCCAAAATATAGCAGAGGGAGGAACACTCCCAAACTCATTCTACGAGGCCACCATCACCTTGATACCAAAACCAGACAAGGATGTCACAAAGAAAGAAAACTACAGGCCAATATCACTGATGAACATAGATGCAAAAATCATCTACAAAATACTAGCAAACAGAATCCAACAGCACATTAAAAGGATCATACACCATGATCAAGTGGGGTTTATTCCAGGAATGCAAGGATTCTTCAATATACGCAAATCAATCAATGTGATACACCATATTAACAAATCGAAGGGGAAAAACCATATGATCATCTCAATAGATGCAGAGAAAGCTTTCGACAAAATTCAACACCCATTTATGATAAAAACCCTGCAGAAAGTAGGCATAGAGGGAACTTTCCTCAACATAATAAAGGCCATATATGACAAACCCACAGCCAGCATCGTCCTCAATGGTGAAAAACTGAAACCATTTCCACTAAGATCAGGAACAAGACAAGGTTGCCCACTCTCACCACTGTTATTCAACCTAGTTTTGGAAGTTTTAGCCACAGCAATCAGAGAAGAAAAGGAAATAAAAGGAATCCAAATTGGAAAAGAAGAAGTAAAGCTGTCACTGTTTGCAGATGACATGATACTATACATAGAGAATCCTAAAGATGCTACCAGAAAACTACTAGAGCTAATCAATGAATTTGGTAAAGTTGCAGGATACAAAATTAATGCACAGAAATCTCTGGCATTCCTATATACTAATGATGAAAAATCTGAAAGTGAAATCAAGGAAACACTCCCATTTACCATTGCAACAAAAAGAATAAAATATCTAGGAATAAACCTACCTAAGGAGACAAAAGACCTGTATGCAGAAAATTATAAGACAGTGATGAAAGAAATTAAAGATGATACAAATAGATGGAGAGATGTACCATGTTCTTGGATTGGAAGAATCAACATTGTGAAAATGACTCTACTACCCAAAGCAATCTACAGATTCAATGCAATCCCTATCAAACTACCACTGGCATTTTTCACAGAACTAGAACAAAAAATTTCACAATTTGTATGGAAACACAAAAGACCCCGAATAGCCAAAGCAATCTTGAGAACGAAAAATGGAGCTGGAGGAATCAGGCTCCCTGACTTCAGACTATACTACAAAGCTACAGTAATCAAGACAGTATGGTACTGGCACAAAAACAGAAAGATAGATCAATGGAACAGGATAGAAAGCCCAGAGTTAAACACACGGACATATGGTCACCTTATCTTTGATAAAGGAGGCAGGAATGTACAGTGGAGAAAGGACAGTCTCTTCAATAAGTGGTGCTGGGAAAACTGGATAGGGACATGTAAAAGTATGAGATTAGATCACTCCCTAACACCATACACAAAAATAAGCTCAAAATGGATTAAAGACCTAAATGTAAGGCCAGACACTATCAAACTCTTAGAGGAAAACATAGGCAGAACACTCTATGACATAAATCACAGCAAGATCCTTTTTGACCCACCTCCTAGAGAAATGGAAATAAAGACAAAAATAAACACATGGGACCTAATGAAACTTCAAAGCTTTTGCACAGCCAAGGAAACCATAAACAAGACCAAAAGACAACCCTCAGAATGGGAGAAAATATTTGCAAATGAAGCAACTGACAAGGATTAATCTCCAAAATTTATAAGCAGCTCATGCAGCTCAATAACAAAAAAACAAACAACCCAATCCAAAAATGGTCAGAAGACCTAAATAGACATTTCTCCACAGAAGATATACAGACTGCGAACAAACACATGAAAGGATGCTCAACATCTTTACTCATTAGAGAAATGCAAATCAAAACTACAATGAGATATCATCTCACACCAGTCAGAATGGCCATCATCAAAAAATCTAGAAACAATAAATGCTGGAGAGGGTGTGGAAAAAAGGGAACACTCTTGCACTGCTGGTGGGAATGTGAATTGGTACAGCCGCTATGGAGAACGGTATGGAGGTTCCTTAAAAAACTACAAATAGAACTACCATATGACCCAGCAATCCCACTACTAGGCATATACCCTGAGAAAACCATAATTCAAAAAGAGACATGTACCAGGATGTTCATAGCAGCCCTATTTACAATAGCCCGGAGATGGAAACAACCTAAGTGTCCATCATCGGATGAATGGATAAAGAAGATGTGGCACATATATACAATGGAATATTACTCAGCCATAAAAAGAAATGAAATTGAGCTATTTGTAATGAGGTGGATGGACCTAGAGTCTGTCATACAGAGTGAAGTAAGTCAGAAAGAGAAAGACAAATACTGTATGCTAACACATATATATGGCATTTAAGAAAAAAAAATGTCATGAAGAACATAGGGGTAAGACAGGAATAAAGACACAGACCTACTAGAGAATGGACTTGAGGATATGGGGAGGGGGAAGGGCAAGCTGTGACAAAGTGAAAGAGCAGCATGGACATACATGCACTACCAAACGTAAGGTAGATAGCTAGTGGGAAGCAGCCACATAGCACAGGGAGATCAGCTCGGTGCTTTGTGACCGCCTGAAGGGGTGGGATTGGGAGGGTGGGAGGGAGACGCAAAAGGGAGGGGATATGGAAACATATGTATATGTATAACTGATTAAATTTGTTAAAAAAATAAAATAAAATAAACTCAAAAAAAATGTCCAAAAATATTTGTTTTATATATTTTATACAGTTTTCTAGTTGTTTATGGCAGGGGGGCAAGTTCAGACCCTGATACTCCTTCATGACCAAAGGCCATTTTTCATGTTTCCTAACCTCTCTCATACTTCCCATCTCACTGTCCCCTCTTTTCAGCTCAGTCTCTTCATCTCCCTCTAATCTCCTGTATAACTCTTCCACTGAGGTATTTTTTTTCTTTTTTCCAGTGAATTTTTAATTTCATTTATTTTTCATTTCTAGAAATTGTTTGCTTCCTTAAATTTGCTGGGATACTTTTTATCGTCTCCCATTCTTGTCTCATATGAAGATATTTTGAAGCCTTAATTTTATTTCTCTACTCACATTAAGCTTATTTTATATTATCTGATAATTCCAATGTCTGATACTTTTCAAGACTGATTTTGTTGTTTCTGGTGACTTGCTGATTCTCACTCATGGTCCCTTATTTCCTCTGGTTATTGGGTGTGGGTGTTGTTTTAAGTTTATTTTTTATTGACTTGCTACTTGTAGGAATTCTTCGAGGGATGGATTGATGTATCAGTCTTCCATATAGGATTTATATTTGCCTGTGCCACATAGTTGAAAATGCTTGGAAACTCTGCAACCCTTAGGACCACTCTGAATGAAATTTTTTATTTGAAGGATTCATGATTCATGTGGATATAGGCCCTACAACCATGTGAAGGTTGTTTGTGGCTACATATTTTCAGGAGGGTTTTTCCCCCCTTCATGCATCACTGCCCCTTTCTTTGAAAAGGGATGGTTTCTTGTTCTCCCTTACTCTGAGGAGTTACTGCTCTAGTCAAATGTCTGCAATTCAAATCCCTACCTTGGGCAGGCCCTAAACGTTATCTCCTATTCCTCTTCAGCCTGAAGAACAACATCAGGCTTACCAGGAGTTAGCTGATACTTTTAGAGTAAAGTGGGTATAGGAGCTCTCTTACTTCCAGGATTCCCATAGGAAATCACTTTGTTTTTGTTCTCAGATTTCTTAATTCCTTGACAGCTCAACAGTGCATTTAAAAAGATGTTTTTTCATTTTATCTAGCATTTTTAGTTTTTGGCGGGAGAGATGTTTAGGGTGTTCTGTCAATCCTACTGTTAGAAATGGAAGTCTTTCTTCTGTTTCTCATATAAAGAACTACACATATATGCAAATATTAACAAGATGAAATCATCCAGCCTTTCTCTATGAGGTCTATAAAATATAAGTGTGTAAGTTTTGATGTTTATAATACCCATGAGTAGAATTTGTTTGCCATTTATAATTTGGTTCCTTTTTTATTTGTTTACTTTTTTTATTCCCCCTGCTCCCTGGTCTTCTTGGACATAATTCAGCGCTTGGTTTCAGTTGGACTTGATTCAAAGAATGCAGTTTGCGTTTGGGATTGGAAAAGGGGAAAAATGTTATCTATGGCTCCAGGTCACACAGATAGAGTAAGTATTCTCCTTTGGAGTTTCTAATGGGTACTGCGTGGGAAAAAGCCAGAGAAGAGTCAGGGGATTTTATGTTTCTGTGTTTTGTTATTGCCAATTGCTCATGTGTAATTTAAAAATTTAAATGCAGTTATAAATACTCATAAAATTTTAGAATGCGTATATGTATTGTGGTACTCAAAAACATGACTTGATATGTATAGTTTTAGCATAAAACCTTTAACCCAGTGTTTGCTTTGGCAAAAATGATGAGTTTTAAGTTATTCAAACCTAAATTTAAAAATTGAATGGTTCATGCCTAGGCTCTATTTATTATTCAGTTTGATTTATCACTGATTTATTACATATGCATCATAGTTAAGGTGAATACTGTTGCACGTATGAATTTGAAATTATGTTAGAGACCTAACATTTTTCACTTTGGAAACTTGTTAAAAATACATTCCTTATTCCAAGTTGTATGAAATTAATATAATGAATACTTTGTCTTAAACTCTTTAAAATGTCTGATTTTTTTGGTGTATCTGCTGTATTCTGCTATCTGGTAGTCTTTACCATGTTTCTTTGACACCTGTCTGCATAATCACCTAACCTGAACCAGCACAGGAGCTATAGTCGTTGATTCTATTTGGGGAAAATCTACGAATCTGTAAAAGTTGTATAAAAATTTTTAATGTATTTGCATTTTGGAAAATAAACTTGGGTTTCAGCAGATTCTCAGAGGGGCCTGTTATACACAAACACAATTTCGATAATTATTAAAGTGTTAGGTACATTTTATTAGACAGTTGTGTATTCTGACTTACTTAGATCAAAGCATTTCACACATTAGTACTTTGGACTTAATAAGCAGACTGATTACTATGAAAAATGGTACTGTCATTGGAATTTTTGAAAAGTATTTTTGTGGTTAGTATTTTAAAGGTGCATCAGTATGTTTTTCATTTAATCTGTATTATGGTGAGTTGTTAAACGTTAATTTATAAGATGTATTCTTTCTTCATTATCACTAAAGACTATCACTTGGTAAATTTTTAGAGGTAGTAAGCATATTAGGTGATTATGCAGGCAGATATCAAAGAAACATGGTAAAGACTGCCAGATAGCAGAATTGTTTTTTATCTGTTATGAGATTATTTTTCAAATATTAATTTTTCTTTCATTTATTATTAAGTATATATTTCTAATGCATATTTTATTTCAGCTGGGTTTTTTCTTGTTTGATTTTGTAACAAAAATTGTTGATGTGTATTTATGATTTATGGAATCTTAGAAAAAAATGAAGCCTGGGTATCTCCAAAATGTAAGTTAGTTTTGTTTGACCCATAAACAATTTTAAAAAACTGAAAACTAGAAACAGAATTTTTACTGTGAAATAAATGTTTGGATCTTTTATGTAAGTAGTTCTGTAAGCTTTCTGTGATAGAAAGCTACAAAAATGTTCTCTATTTCTGGCTGTATGAGTGTTGTGTATGTTCTATTAATTATCTTTCCTCTTTAGAAATTATGCACTTACCTGCCTCATTCCCTGCTTCTGTTGAATCATTCTTGTTATTTATAGACCAAATTTTTTTAAGAGATTAGAAAGAGGTGTTAATTTTCACTCCACTAGTAGTTTCATATGGTTCATAGAAACTAAGAAATAGTTTTTATTCCTTATCATTTACATACTTTATTTCTCATAGGATCTTGAAGTGTAGGATTCTGATTATTATTTATTGAGGAATATTGTTTTATGATATGTAGGGTTTGGGGCTATTTGGGCTTTAGGACAGGATTCTTAAATAATTCTGAAAATAAGTATTTTAACCATGAATCTGATTTGTTTACAGATATTTGATATTTCTTGGGATTTGTACCAGCCAAATAAACTGGTCAGCTGTGGTGTAAAACATATCAAGGTACTAGAAGGGTCTTGCTTTATAATAGACATGATTACTTATTCTCTGCCACTAAGCACATATCACACTACAATTTAGGATATATATATATATATATGTGTATATATATATACACACACACACACACACATATTGTGTGTATATATACGTGTGTGGGTATATATATATATATATATAGAGAGAGAGAGAGAGAGAGACAGAGAGAGAGAGACAGAGAGAGAGACAGAGAGAAACAGAGAGAGAGGTAGATGAAAAAGATATTAGTATGTTGCTCTCTGATATTTTCAAAGCTGAGCAATTCCTTTACTTGTAAAGCTTAAAAATAAGAGAGATACACGTTTGGAATGATTTGTTCATTTTTGGAAGAAGATAGGGAAGTCAAACATGAATCTTCATGATGAGGGTTTTTGTTCTTTTATGTGGATTCAGGTAAATTTAATGTTTGCAGAAAGAAAGAAATGAATATGGGGCAGGGCAGGAATATACACATTAAGTAGTTCTGCATAAAGAGATTAGGCCCAGAGAATAAGTTCAACTTTATAATAAGTAAATTACCACTTAAAATAATATGATTTATTAATATTATGTACTTAAAAGATCTTACCTGATCTTCAGGATCTTATTCTAAGACCTAAAGATCTAAGTTTAAAGTCTGAAGCCTCAAAGAACTAAAAATGATCAGTTATCCATTCAAACAGCTAACGAATGCTTTAATCAATGTATGATTTTTAAATTTAAAAATCTCCGTGATTTCTGTGCATAAGTATAGCTGGTTCTCTTCCTTTCAGTAAGTCCCAATTTCAGTCTATTTTTTTCTTCTAAATAAGTGATTCTCAATTTTGGCTGCATATTAAAATCACCTGGGGGAAATTAATGACACAATATACCTGAACCCCCACTGAAATAAATTGAGACAGAATCTTTGGAGAGTGAAGCCCAGGTATCCAAATGATTTTGATGCTCAGCAGGAGTTAAGAACCATTGTTCTAGAATCCACATCAGTGCTGTCCCATAGAGTAACCGCTAGATAGATGTGGCTCTTGAGCATTTGAAATGTGACTGCCAGTGTGACTGAAGAAATGATTATTAGCTTCATTTTCATTGCTAACCCTTCCCAACTTTTTAAGCTGTCTAAAAGATTATGTAGTTTTTTCTTTCAGAAACCTAAAGGAAACACAGCATATTTTTTAAATAGTTTAGTTCAACCCCCCCCCTTATTCTTACAGTAAGGATTGAAACAGTGATTTATCTGCTATAACATAGCTAATGACAACACTAAGATGAGGATGTGAACATTGAACGCTGTTGTATCATAAGGGAGTTTCTTAGGTAATTTCTAGTCTGCTGCTCTAATATAGCATCAAAGTATTGGAAATGTTTTTGGTTATATTATGAGCATTCTTTGGTAATTCGATCATACTATGTACTTTTTAGTTCTGGAGTTTATGTGGAAATGCTCTGACCCCAAAACGAGGGGTCTTTGGTAAGACTGGTGACCTTCAGACAATATTGTGCCTGGCCTGTGCAAGGGATGAATTAACATATTCTGGTGCACTCAATGGGGATATATATGTTTGGAAAGGAATTAATCTTATACGAACAATACAAGGAGCTCATACTGTAAGTATATTTAAATATTTTAAACACTTTTAGGTATTAATTACTTACCTTCTTGTCTTAGAACAAAAGGTTCCATAATATAGCAGACTTTCTGTTCAATTCAGTAACTTGAAAACTACTATTACAATTGAATTAATTTGTCTATTTGTTTTCAAGATTTCAATGAAGAAACATTATGCAATTAAATTAGTATAATTATTATTTCGTTCAAACCATTGCTTTAGTATGGTGTCTTTTTCATTGTTGAAAAAAAGCTTGTTAAATTTAACCTAAAAGTATCCTAGATTAACCACATTAGAATAAAACTAGTGCTTTTGTAGCCAATTTACCAGTGGGAAATTTGGGGATAGCTCTTGGATAAAATTAACTTTTTAATTTTAATATCATTGATTCATTAAGTGAGTGACAAAGGAATTTAACTTCTGTACTTCATGAGATTTTCATATAAATAAGGAAAAAAAAGAAAAAGCTGTTGTTAAAGCCTTTTAGTGTTCTTAGGGACTTCCCTGGCTGTCCCGGGTTCAATCCCTGGTCGGGGAACTAAGATCCCACATGCCATGTGGTATGGCCAAAAAAAGTTTAAAAAGCAAACAAACAAAAACCTTTTAGTGTTTTTTGATTTGGGCTTTTTTAGCAGTTGAGTCCTTCACATAGTGAGGGGAGCTAGAGAGCACAGAGCTGCCATATTGGTAGCAGGACAATCTCAAGTAGAAAAGTGATTACATATATTAATATGAATCACTATTCAATATATATTACATTTTAAGTATATTAAAGAACCACTTAGAACAGGACTTGCTTTAAGCAAAATGCCTAAAGACCAGAAATAGCAGATGCTAGCAAAGGTTGTGGTAATTCACATTTTCACCATTAATATATAAAAATACCAGTTTCTTCCTCCTACTCATCATCACAGATTGTGTCCACTCTTGTAAATTTTTGCTTGTCTTCTGGGTGAAAAATAATAACTATTTGTTTTAGTTTTCTTTCCTGTCCATTTGTGAAATTTCATGTATTTATTGACTACAGATGACCCTTGAACACATGGGTTTGAACTACAAGGGTCCACTTGTATGCAAATTATTTTCAATAGCAAATACTGTAGTACTACACAATTTGTGGTTGATTGAATCCATGGATACTGCAGAACTTGCAGATATGGAGAACCTTGGATGTGGAGGTCCAATTCTAAGTTTTACTAGAATTTTCGACTACACAAAGGTCAGCACCCCTAACACCTGCATTGTTCAAGGGTCAACTGTACTTGAATTTCCTTTTCTATTAATTGGCTTTTCTTACCCTGTACTCTTTTTTTGTTACTGTTGTTGTTGGATTTTCTTTCCTTTATTCAGTTGTATATTGGGGATATTAACCTTTTGACAGTCATACACATTGCAAATATTTCCCCAGTCTGTTTTTTTATGATATCTTTTCTCATATGAAAAATTGAAAAATTTTCCTTTATGCCTTGGTGGGTAACCTGCCATGCTTAAAAAGTTCTCTCACAGCCCAAAGTTATGTAAGTGTTCTGACTCTTCTAATATATTTGTTTCATTTTTTACATTTAGAATTTGGTCTGTATGTTTTTGTTTTTGTGTAATTCATTTCTATATATGGTATAAGGTTTAACTGAATTTTCTTTTATGTTATGCCCATATCATTAAATACCACCTTGGTGACATATTGAGCTCCTATATATGCATAGATTTGTTTCTAGATTATCATTTGTGTTTTCTGATGTATTTGATTATTCCTATGCCATATCAAAAACATTTTAAGTGGATTTCTACCATCATATATAGTGTATTTTCTTAAAAAGTATATATTGTTAAATTATTTTATTCCCTCTTCTAGGCGGGAATTTTTAGCATGAATGCTTGTGAAGAAGGCTTTGCTACTGGTGGCAGAGATGGCTGTATTCGTCTTTGGGATTTAACTTTTAAACCAATAACTGTGATTGATCTCAGGGAGACAGACCAGGGGTATAAAGGTAATAACAGAACAAATATCTCATTACTAGGCAAATTCTGAATATACCAAGGGTTGTCAGTTTCTTTCAGTAAACTTAAAAGTATGTTTTTTAAAATAAATGAGAGTTATATTTGCTCCTTCATACTGTATACATTTTAATTAAAATCCTTCTGCTGAAGAGGAGAAATTTTGCCTGAAGACCATCTAGGTTTACTGTTATGACAGAGATTCTTTTTGTGTCTAATGCCTGTTATAATGGGACCTACAGAGATGTGATAGGTACTTACTTTGGTAACCTTAAATTTTGAAAATATTTTACTATTAGAATGCTAAATGTAACTGTTTAGCAAATAAACTGTTGAAAATAGTGTGTTGAGAGCTAGGGGAACTTTTGTTTTGGATTATTTAAATTCATGTATATGTGTTTTTCCTTCATCCAAATTTGTCAGCAATCAGGAGATAATTTTTTCTTTGGGGGGGGGTTTAAAAATTGATGTAAATAAAACAGAATCTTTTACTATAAAAGTAAACGTATTATCCACTAGTGTGGTGTTATAAGAGTAGGATTGGAAGTTACACAAGTCTATGTTTAAGCCATATTTCAGTCACTTATTAGATGTGTGACCTTGAGCTGCATACCTCATCTGTAAAATGAGAATAAGAGTAACTATTTCAGAGAATTAAATGAGCTAATATATGTAAAATATTTAGAAGAGTGTCTGCACATAATGATTAAGTGTTAACTGTTATACCGTTTTCATTAGTTTTGCTGAGCATTATTGTACTTTAAAGTTTACAAAATAATTTGACACTTTTTCTTATTTGATTCTTACATTGTAAGTTACACAGCAGCTTAATGTTGACCATACTATATAGATGAGAAAACTGAGGAAAACACTAGCTTTCCTGAGGTTACAAAAGGGATTGTATTTAGAAAAAGTAGAAGTCTCTCTTCTTAATGATTTTATGAGCACATTGAAGAAATGAAATATAAACACGAGAAAAGTCAGATTATTATAAGAGAAAAATAATACAGTTCTTGAATTCTGAATAATTACTCTGTGGATGATGCACACTATTGTTATAAGCCTTTGGCTGAGGACGTGATCAGACTATGACTGATGTTGTCCAGTAAGGAAGAAGAGTGTATGCCCTGAAGGATGGGTAGAAATTAGGTATATGAAAATAGAAATAGTCCACATAGAAAATAGAAAACAGTACAGATAAATGAAGAAAATGTGTGTGGATCCAAGACTTTCAGATTCCTTTTATCTTATATCTAAGGTATAAAAAATAACAGTGGTTTAGGCAGATTGGCATTTTGTTATTACAGTACTGATCTTAAATACAATTCAATTTGACTAGGTTTGTCTGTAAGGAGTGTTTGTTGGCGAGGTGACCACATTCTAGTTGGAACACAGGACAGCGAAATTTTTGAAATTGTGGTGCATGAAAGAAACAAACCTTTCCTAATTATGCAAGGGCATTGTGAAGGTGAACTTTGGGCACTTGCCGTCCATCCTACTAAACCTTTGGCCGTGACTGGAAGTGATGATCGTTCAGTCAGGTAAGCAATTCATAAAGTAATTGCATAGGCTAGAATTTGAATTTGTCCTTAGAGAAACATAAGAAAAACTTTAAAAAAAACCCCTTAGTTTAAAATTTTATCTGCTTATGGTGTAACAAATGAACATAATAGGTGCCTAAAATTAATAGAATTAACAACTATTTATAAGATTTGGGGTTTTCTCTTAAAAACCTAAGTTGGAATTTGTTCCATATCAAAATGTACAGGATTACCTTTTTAACAGCTATATAAAATTCCACAGTGTATTGTAATTTATTCAATTAATCTATCATTGATGGGAGTTTAGGTTCTTCCAGTTTTGTGCTTCTAAATACACTGCTTGCAGCAAATGTCTTTATACCTTTGCCATTTTGTACATTTGTAAATATGAATATTTCTATGGTAAATTCTTAGCAGTGTTCAAAAGACATACGCATTTAAAATTTCGGTAGATAATGCCTTACACAGAGGCAATAACAATTTACATACCTTACAGCAATGTGTGACAGTGCCTGTTTTCCCACACCCTTGCCAGCACTAATTGCCCCAAAACGTGAAAAATGATATCTTGTTATGTTTTGAAAATATGCTTTTCTCTCATACTGAGGGGTCTTGAGTATGTTTTCATATGTTTGGAGGATATTTTTATTTCCTTTTCTTGGACCTGTCTGTTCAAGCTCTTTGTGTATTTTCCATTAGTACATTGGCCTTTTTCTAATTATTTTAATATAGGATCTAATACCTGTCTACATATGAAAGCAGCAATTAGCCTTTTGTCTATGAGTGGTTTTTAAAGTGTGATTCCTGGACTAGCAGCATCAGCATTACAGGGGAACTTGTAAGAAATTCAAATTATCGTGCATTATACAGGACCTTGTATCAGAAATCCACCAATTTGGGGTTTTCCAGGTAGCTGTGGTGTACACTAAAGTTTGGGAACTACTGGTCAGTGATGTGAGTTGAGATATTTTTTCCACTTTGATGTCTTTGTTACTTGCTTTTTTACTATGTTTAGGTTTTTTGCTATGAAGAAGTTTTTGTTGTTATTTTGTTTTATGCAGCTGAATTTATCAGCATTTTCTTTTATGACTTCTGAGTTTTCTAGCATAGAAGAACCCTCCCTAAAGTTAAAAAGTTTTCCAGTATATTCTTCTAGTACATTAGTGGGTTTATTTTTTATGTTTAACTCCTAATCTGTGTAAAGTTTACTTTAGTATAAGAAGTGAGGTGGGGATGCAACCTAATTCTTTCCAGATAACTACTGATATTTTAAATGGTATGTTAATCAGTCTTGCCATTTACTATCTCTGTGTTACTTAGTTTTATGTTGGTGGGAGATGCCATAGCTCTGGGTTCACATAGAAACTCACTGTGGGGCTACACTTCACCCACATGGTTTGCTAGGAACTATTGTTTAGTTTCTTGCATCTTAGGAGGACTGCTGTCATTAGCTGCTGCATAACTGTGAAAAAAGGACAACTGGTCCTTTAAAAAGTAACTGTGTTACCTGTAAACTGGGTTCACCTCTTGGTGGGTGTCGAACCAAAAGACACAATCAAGCCGAAGATTGGGAGGATTTATATTACTTGAAGCAAGTAAGGAGAACACCAGGGACCTTTCCTAAACCAATGTCTCCCTGAGTAGCAAAATTGGGAAAGTTTTAAGCTAAGGGCATATATTCATGAAGGGGCTTGGGCAGAAGAGAATTCAGCATAGAATTAGGGCAGAAGTCAACAGAGTCCAAGCTTTAGTTGATTGAAATCACAAGGGTCAGAAAGATCAAAATCATCATCCATTAGGTTCCAGTTGATCTGGTAGTTGAGCACTTCTGGCTAATCTTTACCACTGAAACAGAACTGGGAGATTTTACAATTGATTTATAATCTTTGCTATTGATAACAGTCATTTGATTCTGCATTCTTTTGTTTCCTTAAGGTCATTAATTACTGAGACCTGTACAAGGACAAGCAGTGTGGCCAGGCTTAGATCACAAAATGACCTAGGCCAAAAATGACCTGTCAAGAAGGCCATGCCTGGTTCTCTTTCTCTGGGGACTCCCTAGTCTCTCTGCTTACAGTTGCTCAGACTTCTGTTTCTATTACTGGTGGGCAAGTTATTTAGAAAGAACTCTTCCTTTGAAAACAACTAAAAATGCTGGTTAAAATATAAATCACCTTTAAACTGTTCTTTGAACAGTTTAAAGGGACTATCAGACAAATTGCGAAGAAAAAAAAGGGAATTTAGGAGCAGTTGTGGGCCAAAGCCACTTTTGCACTGAGGGCATTTTTCTTCCCTTAATTAAACTTGGGCTCTTTATGGCTTTCTACTGGGGCATAGGGGCAGAAGTCAAGACCAGGGCTTGCCCAAGGGGAGTAGTCCAAAACACCATGCTAGAACTATAGATTAGGCTATGAAAAAATAACCCCTGCAAATTTATGTGGGGATGGAGATCTTCTTGTTTCAGGTTTTGATAGCACAGGAAGTATATAAAGCAGCTTGATGTTATTATTCAAACAACATTAATAGTTCCAATAACTTTACGACAGTGTTGTTTAAAAAACAAAATTCAGCTGAGTAAATTTGAAGACCTAAATGGCTTTATTAAATGATTCATGAATTGGGCAGCATCCCATCTACAAAGTAGAAAAGTGCTCTGAGGAGCTGTACAAAATGGAAGGTTTTCAAAGGCAGAAAAAGAGTGGGACAAGAAAGTCAAAAACAAAGGAAAGGATTATTTCAGGCAAGGTCACCTTCCTTTGAGGGAAGGGTTGGGGGGTGATCAATCTATCATGCAGCTTACCTCATTACTGTTGATCAGGAAATTCCAGACTGATTGGTTTAAAATTCCACTGCTGGGAGAAGCTGAAACTGCAGTTAAGTTAGTTATTAAGTTTTGGTTTGTTGATGTGAGGCTTAGCACAAGTGACTCCATTTTGGGCCTGTTGTTTCTTTTCTTTTCTCCCTCCCTCCCTTCCTCCCTTCCTTCCTTCCAACAGTTTCAAATAAGTTCTGCTTTTGCCTTATAATTTTAGGTTGAATTTATTAAGAAACAGTATCAAATGTGCAGCAAAAGCTAATTTCTAAAGCCATTCAGTGTTTAATAATGGTAGTTGAGGGAGTTCCCTGGCAATCCAGTGGTTAAGACTCTGTGCTCTTGATGCAGGGGGCACAGGTTTGATCCCTGGTCAGGGAACTAAGATCCCACATGCCACACAGCACAGCCAAAATAATAATAATAATAATAATGGTAGTTGAGGGCAATTTTGATTTAGAAAAATTTCAGTCTTGGCTCTGAGATGAAAATATCATAATAAAACTTTACCATTGCTAAGCCATTAACTTGCTGTGTAGTAGGGCAAGTCAGGATTTTTAGCTACTGTTCCTGATAAAATCTCAGAACCAGTAATGGTTAAATCCACTGGAGAAAATGAAGTTCACCATTAACACTATTGGTTCTAAAACACATGATTCAAGTGTGTGTGTGTGTGTGTGCGCGCGCGTGCACGCAAAATACTTGCAAAAGAATAATACAGTGAATACTCATAGGCTTTAAACAACTTACATTTTTAAGTAAATTTGTAAATTTGTCCAAGCCATTTTTCCCCATACATATTTTTATACCCCAATGTGATTCTACTTTACATTGTATTGGATTATTGCTTTCTCACTAATGTCTTTGAAAATATTCTAGTCTGTAGTTGTTTCATGCAAACTATTCATAGAAGCTAATTCTTTATCACTTCAAACTTGCCATTGACTCCTTAAATAAACAACTGAGTAGTATTAGTAACATCTGTTGACTTATCAAGACTCAAGGAAAACCACTCAAAAATATTTGCCTTGTTTTTAATTAACTGTTGGTGTTACTCCCAACACAGTCAACTCTTTAAGCAACTGTTCTTGCCAAAAGGCTAATTGTCTTAAACAAATGTTTTTTTCTGGACACATTTCTTCAGCTACTGCAATCTAAAATGATTTAGTTAATCCATTACCAATAGGCAGCTTTCTTTGCTTGTCTAACAAATGAGCCACTCGGAAACTTACTTTTTGTAAGTAAAACCTTATTCTGCTATAATTTTAAATTTCTGATTTTTCTGACCATTGCTTTCCTGTGAGTTGAAAATATTGTGATGAGTGCTTAGTCTGGTAATGTTAATGTAGCTTTGTATTCTGTCATTGCATAATAAACATAATGCATTACCATCTAATTCAATAGCGGTGTAATCCAGACTACACTGTGCCTTAAAAACGCAACGTTCGAAGTTCACTTTTCTCTTTTTTTTCTCTTGTTTTGACATGATGGGTTTCTGTTGGAAATAAAAAATAGTAAAATGCCATGATGTGACAATACACATAGGACTCAGAATTCTATCAGGTTATAATTGTGTCACTGCAGTTTGTAGTGCACCAAAGTAGTGCAAGGTGATCTGTGTCACATACCATCTACTGTCTGTTTGGCAAGCACTCAGGTCCACCTCTGTAGTATGAAAGCAGCCATAGACAATATGAAAACAAACCATTGTGGCTGTGTTCCCATAAAAATTGATCTGTGGACACTGAAATTTGAATTTCATCTAATTTTCTCATGTCTCAAAATGTCATTCTTTGAAAAATTTTTTCAACCGTTTAAAAATGTAAAAGCAAGGAGGGGGATCAAGATGGCAAAGTAGGAAGACATGGAGCTCACCTCCCCCCACAAACACGTCAAAAATACATCTACATGTGGAGTAATTCTCATGGAAAACTAACTGGAAACTGACAGAAGAACTCCTATACAGCCAAAGCTGCAAGAAATATTTTCATATAACTGGGTAGGATGGAAAAAAAAGATATCAGGTCAGGACCTGCATCCCTGGGAAGGATCTGAAAGGAGAAGGTCTGCATGGAAGGACCCTTGCCCTGGAGAGCAAGCAGGTTGAGCTACAATCTGGGCATCCCAGTCCTAGGATCCTACGCAGAGGAGACAAGCCCCCTTACCTTCTGGGAGAACCACTGGGACAGACAGAAGAGCTAGAACAGCCTAGACTCTACTTGCAAGGAGCGTGCACATGCTGACTTGCCAATAGTCAGGGTGGAGAGAGCCCTGCACTGGTGGCTGCCACCTCACCATACTCCCCAATCTGAATGGGGCAAACACCCTGGCCCCGCTTGCTCCATACCACAGCCTGGCATGAGGTCTGGGCCAACCAGGCCCTGGGAAAAGACGCAGAGACAGACCGTGGGCCTGGGGTGGCAGTGACCCTTGTCAGCACACACAGGAGCATGCAGCAGTTGGTCTCCCAGTGAGAGTGCCCTGTTCCCACTCACTGCACACTGCAGATTAGCGTTAGATCTGGGGCAGACAAGTCCTGGGAGAAGACTGCCACAGAGGCAGCCCAGATCTCTGTTAGCAGTGCAGCCTCAATTTCTGCAGCCACAGTACCCTGACCCCCAGCCCCAGCCTACTCCACACTACAGCCTTGTGCTAGAGCTGGGACGAACACAACAGAGGAAGGGATGCAACCTCGGCCTGCTTCTAAGTGGAGCCACAGATGCCTACACAGGTGGCATGTAGGTCCTCTGTGAGTGCACAGGCCTCATTTGCTTCAGCACTCACTTCCTTTGGGGCAGGGCACACACTCAAGGGCAACAGAGCCTGGTCAAGCCCGAACCTCAGGGCTTCTACTCCAACAACTGAGGAGCAGACCCTGTCCCTGGCAGGGTGGCAACAGCCATGGAGCAGAGAGGGGATCCTGCCTTACGCCCTGAACAGGCTTTAGATCCTCCAGCACCAACTGCCACCCCCCTTCCCCCCACCCCACCCCCTCCCGATCAAGAGGATAATGGCCAGCATACCCTGAGGAAAGATGTGGCTGGCATTCATACCAAAACCAGCCCTTGCCCCAAGGACATTGGACACACATAGTCTGCACAGGGACACTCCCACATAAAAACATCCCTATAAGACTGTAGTCAATAACTATCTCTCCTAAATTCATAGACAGAGAAAGTTAAGTAAAATGAAAAGGCAGATGAACTACTCCCAATTTAAAGAATAAGAGCCATTCCCTGAAAGAACAAATAATGAAAGAGAGCTCACCAGTCTACCAGGCCCCAAGTTCAAAAAGGTGATAATAAAAATGCTAACTGAATTAAAAAGGATTATTGATAGGAAAGCAGATCACTGTAACAAGGAACTAGAAGCCGTAAAGATAAACCAGTCAAAAATAGACAATTCAAAAAAAAATGGACAACTCAATTGCTGAGGTAAAAACCAACCTAGAAGCAACGAATAGCCAACTAAATGACACAGAAGAATGAATAAGTGATCTGGAAGATAGAATAATGGACATCACCCAATCAGAACAGCAGAGAGGAAAACAAATGAAAAAAAGCAATATATGAGACCTATGGGATAATATAAAATGTGCCAACCTATGCATAATAGGAGTTCCAGAAGAAGAAATGGGAGAGAAGGGGATCGAAAATGTATGTAAAGAAATTATAGCTGAAAACTTCCCAAACCTAAAGAAGGAAACAGATATACAGGTACAGGAAGCACAGAGGGTCCCAAACAAGATGAACCCAAACAGACCCACATGTAGACATATCATAATTAAAATGGTAAAAGTTAAAGAGAGGGTTCTAAATACAGCAAGAGAAAAACAAAGAGTCCATTACAAGGGAACTTCCATAAAGATAACAGCTGATTTCTCTGCAGAAACTTTGCAGGCCAGAATGGAATAACATGATATATTCAAAGTCCTGAAAGGGAAAAACCTTCAACCTAGGATACTCTACCCAGCAATATTATCATTTAGAATAGAAGGAGGGATAAAGAATTTCTCAGACAAGCAAAAATAAGAAGATTTCAGCAATACTACACCTATCCTGAAAGAAGTATTGAAGGAGCTTCTCTAAATAGAAAAGAAGCAAGAATCTATAGGAAAGGGAAATATCACAATAGGAAAGGCAATATATAGTAAGGATTGAAGGTCACTTAAATAAGCCAGATGTAGATTAAAAAACAGTAAAAAAAATTGTATAAGTGATTATGATTACAATAAACAGTAAAAGAATAAGCATGAAGATAAAATAGAACATCAAAATTACAAAATGTGGGGGAGGGGAATATAAAATGTAGATCTTGTAGAATGTGTTTGAACTTGAATGACTGTTAGTTTAAAGCAAGTAGATATAGTTATGAGTCAACTTACTAGAACTCTGTGGTAACCACAAATCAAAAACACATAATAGGAGGACTTCCCTGGCAGTCCAGTGGTTAAGACTTCACCTTCCAATGCAGGGAGCCTGGTTTCGATCCCTGGTCAGGGAACTAGATCCCACATGCATGCCGCAACTAAGAGTTCACATGCCACAACTAAGGAGGCTGCATGCCACAACTAAGGAGCTGTCGAGCCACAACTAAGGAGCCCATGTGCCGCAACTAAGGAGCCCACCTGCTGCAACTAAGTAGCCCACATGCTGCAACTAAGGACCAGGCAGGCTGCAACTAAGGAGCCTGCCTGCTGCAACTAAGACCCGGTGCAACCAAATAAATAAATAAATAAATAAATAAATAGAAAGATAAAGAAGGACATTGTATACTGATAAAGGAATCAGTACAGGAGGAGAATATTATACTCGTTAACATACATGCTCCCAATATAGGAGCATCTACATATATAAAACAAATACAGACATAAAGGGAGAAATTGACAATAACACAATAATAGTAGGAGACTTTAACACTCCACTGACATCAATGGACAGATCATCCAGACAGAAAATTAATAAGGCAACAGAGGTCCTAAATGACATATTAGATTAGTTGGACTTAATTAATATCTACAGGACACTACATCCAAAAAAGAGTACACTTTCTTTCCAGTTGTACATGGAATGTTCTCTAGGATGGACCACATATTAGGTCAGAAAACAAGCCTCAGTAAATTTAAGAGAATAGAAATTATTTCAAGCATCTTTTCTGACCACAACAGTATGAAACTAGAAATCAACCACAGAATGAAAAACAGGAAAAGAACAACCACTTGGAGACTAAACAACATGCTACTAAAAAACCAATGTGTCAATGATGAAATCAAAGAAGAAATCATAAAATACCTAGAGACAAACAAAAATGAAAACACAGCTTTACAAAATCTATGGATGCAGCAAAAACAGTTCTAGGAGGGAAGTTCATAGTGATACAGGCCTTATTCAAGAAACAAGAAAAATCTCAAACAACCTAACCTACCAACTAAAAGAATTGGAAAAAGAACAAACAAAACCCAAAGTCAGCAGAAGGAAGGAAATAATAAAAATCAGAGAGGAAATAAATAGAGATCAAAAAAACAATAGATCAATAAAACCAAGAGCTGGTATTTTGAAAATATGAACAAAATTGACAAACCTCTAGGCAGACTCACCAAGAAGAAAAGAGGATCCAACTAAACAAAATAAGAAATGAAAGAGGAGAAATAACAACTGATACCACAGAAATACTAAAAAATCAAAAGAGCATACTATGAACAGTTACATGCCAACAAATTGGACAACCTAGAAGAAATGGACAAGTTTCTAGAAGCATAACTGCCATAACTGAATCAAGAAGAAACACATAATTTGAACATACTAATCACTAGAAGTGAGATAGAATCTGTAGTAAAAACAAAAACAAAAAAACAACCTCCCTGCAAACCAAAGTCTAGGACCAGATGGCTTCACTGGGGAATTCTACCAAACATACAAAGAATTTATACCTGTCCTTCTCAAACTATTCCAAAAAATTGAAGAGGAGGGAACATTCCCAAATTAATTCTATGGGGCAACCATCACCCAGATACTGAAACCAGACAGAGACACTACAGGAAAAAAATTACCAGTCGATAATCTTTGATGAATACAGATGCAAAAATCCTCAACAAAATATTAGCAAACCGAATCCAGCAATACATTAAGAGGATCAAACACCATGATCAAATTGGATTCATTCCAGGGTCACAAGGATAGTTCAGCATACTCAAATTAATCATTGTGATGCACTGTGTTAACAAAAGAAAAGACAAAAACCACATGATCAACTCAACAAATGCAGAAAAAGCATTTTTTAAAAAGTTCAGGGGCTTCCCTGGTGGCGCAGTGGTTGAGAGTCCGCCTGCCGATGCAAGGGACAAGGGTTCGTGCCCCGATCTGGGAAGATCCCACATGCCGTGGAGTGGCTGGGCCCGTGAGCCATGGCCGCTGGGCCTGCGCATCTGGAGCCTGTGCTCCACAACGGGAGAGGCCACAACAGTGAGAGGCCCATGTACCACACAAAAAAAAAAAAAAAAAAAAAAAAAAATTCAGTATCCATTCATGATAAAAACTCTTACCAAAGTGGGTATAGAGGGAACATATCTCAACATAATAAAAGATGCTTATGACAAGCCTACAGCCGATGTAATACTCAACAGTGAAAAGCTAAATGCTTTCCCGCTAAATCCAAAAACAAGACAAGGATGCCCAATCTCATCACTTCTATTCAACATAGTATTGGAAGTCCTAGCCACAGAAGTCAGACAAGAAAAAGAAATAAGAGGTATCCAAATTATAAAGGAAGAGATAAAACTGTAACTATTTGCAAATGACATGATACTCTACATAGAGAAACCTGAAGTCTTCACACAAAAACTATTAGAACTAATAAATGAATTTATCATGGTAGCAGGATACAAGATTAATATACAGAAATCTGTTGTATTTCTTTATACTAATAATGAAATATCAGAGAAAATTTTTTTTTAATTTCATTTAAAATCACATCAAAGAAAAAATAACTAGGAATAAGCTTAACAGAGGAGGTGAAAGACCTATGCACTGAAAACTACAAAACATTGAAAAAGGAAATTGAAGATGATTCAAAGAAATGGAAAAATATACCGTGCTCTTGGATTGGAAAAATTAATATTGTTAAAAACATCCATACTACCCAAAGCAATCTACAGATTAAATGCAATCCCTATCAAAATACCTATGACATTTTTCACATAACTAGAACAAATAATCCTAAAATGTATATGGAACCACAAAAGACCCAGAATTGCCAAAGAAATCCTGAGAAAAAAAGAACAAAGCTGGAGGTATAATCCTTTCAGACTTCAGACTATACTACAAAGCTGCAGTAATCAAAACAGCATGCGATTGACAGAAAAACAGACATATAGATCAATGGAATTGAATAGAGAACCCAGGAATAAACTCATGCACCTGCAGTCAATTAATCTACAACAAAGGAGGCAAGAATATACAATGGAGGAAAGATATCTCTTCAACAGGTGATGTTAGGAAAGCTGGACAGCTACATGTAAATTAATAAAATTAGAACATTCCCTGACAACATATACAAAAATAAATTCAAAATGGTTTAAAGACCTAAGTGTAAGACACAATACCATAAAACTCCTAGAAGAGAACATAGGCATAACATTCTCTGACATAAATCAGAGAATTTTCTCTGTTTTCTACTGAGCCCGCATGCCACAACTACTGAAGCCTGAGCACCTAGAGCCTGTGCTCCACAACAAGAGAAGCCACTGTGATGAGAAGCCCTTGCACCACAACGAAGAGCAGCCCCTGCTCACTGCAACTAGAGGAAGCCCGTGTGCAGCAACAAAGACCAAATGCAGCCAAAAATAAATAAATAAATAAATAAATTTATTTATTTAAAAATAAAAAGAAAGAAAAGAAGTTTACAGTCACCAAAGCGGGTGGGGGACAAATTAGGAGTATGGTATTAACACATACAAACCACTCTACATAAAATAAACAATAAGAATTTACTGTATAGCACAGGGAATTATATTCAATATCTTATAATAACCTATAATGGAATATAATCTGCAAAAAAAAATAACTGAATCACTATGCTGTATATCTGAAACTAACACAATATTGTAAATCAACTATACTTCAATTTAAAAAATGCAAAACCCATTCTTAGCTTGTAGACTATACAAAGACAAGCAATGGGCCCAGTGTGGCCCACAATATGTGGGCATAGAGAGTCATCAGGAAGTATCATGTTTAATGTTGAAACATTGAAAGTTTTCCTTTAAAATGAGGAAGAAGAAAATGGTACCCACTTTCACCATTATATTTTTCATTATTATATTTTCACCATTATATTCAGCTACAGACTAGAAGTGTTTGTTAGCACAGTGAGCCTAAATATATATATATGTATATGTATATGTGTGTATATATATGCATATATTTTCAATATATGTATATATATATAGAGAGATTTTTGAATAGAAAGGAAGAAACAACTGTCATTTGCAGGTGTTATAATTGTATATTTTGAGAATTAAAAAGAAAATACAGAGAAATTATTGGAATTAAAAAGAGAATTTAACAAATTTCCTGGATATAGAAACAATATACAAAATCATAGAAAACAGCAAAAACAAACAGAATTTTAAAAAATAAGATACTGCTATAAAATGTTTAAAACTATACTTAGTTTTGCTGATCTTTTCCTAACCTTTTAGAGTAGATGCTGGTTCATTAAGTTGTAGCCTTTATTTTGATAATACCTGCATTTAAATTTCTCCCTAAGTACTATTTCAGCTATATCCCACAAGTTTTGATATGAAATACTTCTGTTATAATTTACTTCTAAAATGTTACTAGTTTTCATTAGAATTTTGGTCTTTGTCCTTTAGGTTATTTGGAAGTATAATACTTAACTTTCAAACAATGGGCATTTTTTACTTCTTGTTACAGTTTTCTAACATTAGGGTCTGGAAAAGACTGAATTTGCATAATCTGAAGTGTTATTCTTAAAAGACTAAATATGGTGTATACCATACACCACTATACTATATATGTATCTCCCCTTTAATCAGGGTAGAAATCATCCACCTAAAATGAATGATTGGAAAAAATTAATGTTATTACATCATCTTAAAAATAAAAGATTCTGGTATTCTGCCCACCACTCCCACAGTAGGAGCTGGTTCCGAGGACTCACCTTTAGAGAGTAATGTGATGTGGAGACCACCTGGACCGGAGACTCTGCTTCATTATCTTCAAGGCAAGAAGAGGCAGCATGACAGTGGCCCTGTTGGTAGAAGACTTGATTTGGCACCTGAGTCTACTTCTTACTACCTATGTACCTGGGGCAAGTTTTCTGGTCGCTCTCAACTTCAGTTTCCTAATCTGGCTAATTGGGAGTACAGGGCCCTGGCTCATCCTCCCACAGCCCCCAGTGAGGAAGGCAGAAGAACATTCCTAGAGCTGGGGAGAGAGCAGCGTTCTGCAGAGCTAGGCAGCTCAGAAACAGTCAAACTTTTCTCTAGGCCAAAAGGTCAGAATCAGAAAAGTCTGAATGAAAAATTCTGGAGCAGAAATTCTGAGGTGCAGCCCAGCAACCTGTGTTTTCACAAGCCCTTGAAGTGGTTCCAATGCCCTAAAAATTGAGAGTCACTGATCCACTCCATTCTGTTGCTTTGCTCCAATATTCGGCTGAGTCCAAAATAGCCGTATGGCTGACAAGGTCTTGGTGCTCTGGCTGGCTGTCAGACCTGAGCCTCGGAGGTGGGAGAGCCGAGTTCAGGACATTGGACCACCAGAGACCTCCCGGCCCCATGTAATATCATTTGGCAAGAGCTCTCCCAGAGATCTCTGTCTCAACCCAATGACCAGCAAGCTACAGTGCTGGACACCCCATTCCAAACAACTAGCAAACAGGAACACAACCCCACCCATTAGCAGAGAGGCTGCCTAAAATCATAAGTTCACAGACACCCCAAAACACACCACGGGACACAGCCCTGCCCACCAGAAAAACAAGATCCAGCCTCATCCACCAGAACACAGAACACCAGTCCACTTCACCAGAAAGCCTACACAAGCCACTGAACCATCCTCATCCACTGGGGGCAGACACCAAAAACAACAGGAACTATGAACCTGCAGCCTGCAAAAACGAGGCCCCAAACACAGTAAGTTAAGCAAAATGAGAAGACAGAGAAATATACAGCAGATGAAGGAGCAAGGTAAAAACTCACCAGACCGTACAGCTGAAGAGGAAATAGGCAGTCTACCTGAAAAAGAAATCAGAGTAATGATAGTAAAGATGATCCAGAATATTGGAAATAGAATGGAGAAAATACAAGAAACATTTAACAAGGACCTAAAAGAACTAAAGAGCAAACAAACAATGATGAACAACACAATAAAATTAAAAATTCTCTAGAAGAAATCAATAGCAGAATAACTGATGCAGAAGAACAGGTGAGTGACCTAAAAGATAAAATAGTGGAAATAACTACTGCAGAGCAGAATAAAGAAAAAAGAATGAAAAGAAATAAGGACAGTCTCAGAGACCTCTGGGACAACATTAAATGCAACAACATTCGAATTATAGGGGGTCCCAGGAGAAGAGAAAAAGAAAGGGACTGAGAAAATATTTGAAGAGATTATAGTTGGAAACTTCCCTAATATGGGAAAGGAAATGGTCAATCAAGTCCAAGAGGTGCAGTGAGTCCCATACAGGATAAATCCAGAGAGAAACATGCCAAGAAACATATTAATCAAATTATCAAAAATTAAATACATGGGCTTCCCTGGTGGTGCAGTGGTTGAGAGTCTGCCGGCTGATGCAGGGGACACGGGTTCGTGCCCCGGTCCAGGAAGATCCCATATGCCGCAGAGCGACTAGGCCAATGAGCCATGGCCACTGAGCCTGCACATCTGGAGTCTGTGCTCCGCAATGGGAGAAGCCACAACAGTGAGAGGTCTGTGTACTGCAAAAAAAAAAAAAAAAAATTAAATACAAAGAAAAATTAAAAACAGCAAGGGAAAAACAACAATTAACATACAAGGGAATCCCCATGAGGTTAACAACTGATCTTTCAGCAGAAACTCTGCAAGCCAGAAAGGAGTGGCAGGACATATTTAAAGTGACGAAAGGGAAAAACCTACAACCAAGATTACTCTACCCAGCAAGGATCTCATTCAGGTTCGACAGAGAAATTAAAACCTTTACAGACAAGCAAAAGCTAAGAGAATTCAGCACCACAAAACCAGCTCTACAACAAATGCTAAAGGAACTTCTCTAGGCAGGAAACACAAGAGAAGGAAAAGACTTACAATAACAAACCCAAAACAATTAAGAAAATGGTAATAGGAACATACATATCAATAATTACCTTACATGTAAATGGATTAAGTGCTCCAACTAAAAGACACAGACTGGCTGAATGGATACAAAAACAAGACCCATATGCTGTCTACAAGAGACCCACTTCAGATCTAGGGACACATACAGACTGAAATTGAGGGGATGGAAAAAGATATTCCATGCAAATGGAAATCAAAGAAAGCTGTAGTAGCAATTCTCATATCAGACAAAATAGACTTTAAATAAAGACTATTACAAGAGGCAAAGAAGGACACTACATAATGATCAAGGGATCAATCCAAGAAGAAGATATAACAATTGTAAATATTTACATACCCAACATAGGAGCACCTCAATACATAAGGCAAATACTAACAGCCATAAAAGGGGAAATCGACAATAACACATTAATAGTAGGGGACTTTTAACACCCCACTTTCACCAAAGGACAGATCATCCAAAATGAAAATAAATAAGGAAACACAAGCTTTAAATGATACATTAACCAAGATGGATTTAATTGATATTTATAGGACATTCCATCCAAAAACAGCAGATTACACTCTCCTCTCAAGTGATCATGGAACATTCTCCAGGATAGATCATATCTTGGGTCACAAGTCAAGCCTTGGTAAATTTAAGAAAATTGCATTCATATCAAATATCTTTTCCGACCACAGTGCTATGAGACTCGATATCAATTACAGGAAAAAAATCTTTAAAAAAACAAACACATGGAGACTAAACAATGCACTACTGAATAACCAAGAGATCACTGAAGAAATCAGAGGAAATCAAAAAATACCTAGAAACAAATGACAACGACAACCCAAAACCTATGGGATGCACCGAAAGCAGTTCTAAGAGGGAAGTTGATAGCAATATAATCCTACCTCACGGAACAAGAAAAATCTCAAATAAACAACCTAACCTTACACCTAAAGCAATTAGAGAAAGAAGAACAAAAAAACCCAAAGTCAGCAGAAGGAAAGAAATCATAAAGATCAGATCAGAAATAAATGAAAAAGAAATGAAGGAAATGACAGCAAAGATTGATAAAACTAAAAGATGGTTCTTTGAAAAGATAAACAAAATTAGTAAACCATTAGCTAGACTCATCAAGAAAAAAAAGGAGAAGACTCAAATCAGCAGAATTAGAAATGAAAAAGAAGTAACCACTGACACTGCAGAAAGAGAAAGGATCATGAGAGATTACTACAAGCAACTATATGCCAATAAAATGGGCAACCTGGAGGAAATGGGCAAATTCTTAGAAAAGCACAATCTTCTGAGGCTGAATGAGGAAGAAATAGAAAATATAAACAGACCAATCACAAGCACTGAAATTGAAATGGTGATTAAAAATCTTCCAACAAACCAAAGCCCAGGACAAGATGGCTTCACAGGAGAATTCTATCAAACATTTAGAGAAGAGCTAACACCTATCTTTCTCAAACTCTTCCAAAATATAGCAGAGGGAGGAACACTCCCAAACTCATTCTACAAGGCCACAATCACCCTGCTACCAAAACCACACAAAGATGGCATAAAAAAAGAAAACTATAGGCACGTATCACTGATGAACATAGATGCAAAGTCCTTAACAAAATACTAGCCAACAGAATCCAGCAGCACATTAAAAGGATCATGCACCATGATCAAGTGGGGTTTATCCCGGGAATGCAAGGATTCTTCAGTATAGTAAATCAATCAATGTGATACACCATATTCACAAATTGAAGGAGAAAAACATATCATCATCTCAGTAGGTGCAGAAAAAGCTTTCGACAAAATTCAACACCCATTTATGATAAAAACTCTCCAGAAAGTATGCATAGAGGGAACTTACCTGAACATAATTAAGGCCATATATGACAGACCCACAGCCAACATCATTCTCAGTGGTGAAAAACTGAAACCATTTCCACTAAGATCAGGAATAAGACAAGGTTGCCCACTCTCACCACTAATATTCAACATAGTTTTGGAAGTTTTAGCCACAGCAGTCAGAGAAGATAAAGAAATAAAAGGCATCCAAATCAGAAAAGAAGAAGTAAAACTGTCACTGTTTGCAGATGACATGGTACTGTACATAGAGAATCCTAAAGATGCTACCAGAAAACTACTAGAGCTAATCAATGAATTTGGTAAAGTAGCAGGATACAAAATTAATGCACAGAAATTTCTTGCATTCCTATACACTAATGATGAAAAATCTGGAAGAGAAATTAAGGAAACACTCCCATTTACCCTTGCAACAGAAAGAATAAAATACCTAGGAATAAACCTACCTAAGGAGACAAAAGACCTGTATGCCGAAAACTATAAGGTACTGATGAAAGAAATTAAAGGCGATACAAACAGATGGAGATATAGCATGTTCTTGTATTGGAAGAATCAATATTGTGAAAATGACTACTACCCAAATCAATCTACAGATTCAATGCAATCCCTATCAAACTACCAATTGCATTTTTCACAGAATAAGAACAAAAATTTCAGAGTTTCTATGGAAACACAGAAGACCCCGAATAGCCAAAGCAATCTTGAGGTAGAAAAACAGAGCAGGAGGAATCAGGCTCCCTGACTTCAGACTATACTACAAGTCCACAGTAATCAAGACAGTATGGTACTGGCACAAAAACAGAAATATAGATCAGTGGAACAGGATAGAAAGCCAAGAGATAAAGCCACACACGTATGGTCACCTTACCTTTGATAAAGGAGGCAAGAATACACAATGGCAAATGACAGCCTCTTCAATAAGTGGTGCTGGGACAACTGTACAGCTACATGTAAAAGAATGAAATTAGAACACTCCCTAGCACCATACACAAAAATGAACTCAAAATGGATTAAAGACCTAAATGTAAGGCCAAGCACTATAAAACTCTTAGAGGAAAACATAGGCAGAACACTCTATGACATAAATCAGAGCAAGATCCTTTTTGACCCACTTCCTGGAGAAATGGAAGTAAAAACAAACGTAAACAAATGGGACCTAATGAAACTTAAAAGCTTTTGCACAGCAAAGGTAACCATAAATAAGACGAAAACACCACCCTCGGAATGGGATAAAATATTTGCAAACAAAGCAACTTACAAACCATTAATCTCCAAAATATACAAGCAGCTCACGTAGCTCAATCTCAAAAAAACAAAAAACCCAATTGAAAACTGGGCAGAAGACCTAAATAGACATTTCTCCAAAGAAGATATACAGATTGCCAACAAACACATGCAAGAATGCTCAACATCAGTGATCATTAGAGAAATGCAAATCAACACTACAATGAGGTATCACCTCACCCCGGTCAGAATGGCCATCATCAAAAAATCTACAAACCATAAATGCATGAGAGGGTGTGGAGGAAAGGGAACCCTCTTGCACTGTTGGTGGGAATGTAAATTGATACAGCCACTATGGAGAACAGTATGGAGGTTCCTCAAAAAACTAAAAATAGAACTACCATACGACCCAGCAATCCCACTACTGGGCATATACCCTGAGAAAGCCATAATTCAAAAAGAGTCATGTACCACAATGTTCATTGCAGCTCTATTTACAATAGCCAGGACATGGAAGCAACCTAAGTGACCATCGACAGATGAATGGATAAAGAAGATGCAGCACATATATACAATGGAATATTACTCAGCCATAAAAAGTAATGAAATTGAGTTATTTGTAGTGAGGTAGGTGGATCTAGAGTCTGTCATACAGAGTGAAGTAAGTCAGAAAGAGAAAAACAAATACCATATGCTAACACATATATATGGAATCTAAAAAAAGAAAATGGTTCTGAAGAACCTAGGAGCAGGACAGGAATAAAGATGCAGATGTAGAAAATGGACTTGAGGACATGGGGAGAGAGAAGGGTAAGCTGGGATGAAGTGAGAGAGTGGCACTGACATATATACACTACCAAATGTAAAATAGGTAGTGAGAAGCAGCTGCATAGCACAGGGAGAACAGCTCAGTGCATTGTGACCACCTAGAAGGGTGAGATAGGGAGGGTGGGAGGGAGAAGCAAGAGGGAGGGGATATGGGGATATATGTATATGTGTAGCTGATTCACTTTGTTATACAGCAGAAACTAACAGAACAATGTAAAGCAATTATGCTCCAATAAAAATGTTAAAATAAATAAATAAAAAATAAAAGATTCTATTAACCCTAGTCATTTTAAGCATTAAGAATAATTCTGTTTTGTAGATAAGAATTCCCGGCCACAAGCATACAGTTAAAAATCTAGGTTTATCTTGCCTCCTTAAAATGAAATTATTATCTTAACAGTTTTTTCATAGAGTCTATCATTTTTAAGCATATGTTAGTTAACTGTTCTTTTATTTTAATTAAATGTTACAGGATATGGAGCCTAGTTGATCATGCACTAATAGCAAGGTGTAATATGGAAGAACCAATTCGTTGTGCAGCTGTAAATGTAGATGGGATCCATCTTGCCCTTGGAATGAAGGATGGCTCATTCACTGTACTTAGAGTAAGGTATGTAATAGGGTAGAAGTAGAAAGAGAGAGTAAATTTCTCTTAAGTGAGATAGAGTGCATAGTACTTACTTTTACCCATTTCCTTTAACCCCCTCCCTTCTTATTAACATATATTTTCTCAAATATTAGTTTCATTAAGTATAAAAAATGTTTATAAAAATGGCTTTGTCAGAAAATTAAGTTAACTCAAAACCCTTGGTTTGGGGTATTAAGAATGCTTAGTAGATTAATGACTAAAATTTTGAGTTAAATTTGGGTCTTGATTTCCATTTCTTGGTAGTATTGATTTTCAGTAATGATCTTCTGACATAGAAGAGGGAGAATGAAACCTTGAAACTGTTAAAAATGAGTGAATGGTTTTGTTGTTATTTGCAGATTTATGCTTTGAAAAAAATGCCTGCATCTCTCCCTTTGGGTAATTAGGAAAGTTTAAAGAATTTGTTAAAGCAGTTAACATCTTTTGTTGGATTATAGATATGTTGTGTTATTGCATTCAGTTGAATTCTATACAGCCATTTAAAAATTTGCTGTAGATCCACACGTGTTCACGATGACAAGTATCTATGAAATTTTTCACATCTAGTTTAATGAATCGTAGGACCATCCACCCAGTTGCCCAATCCAGAAACCATTGATTCATTTCTCTCCTTTGTCTCTCATGTCTAGTTAATCACTAAATTCTGGAGAACCTAATTCCTAAATAGCTCTCTAATTAATCTACTTCCTTCCACTCTCACCACTGTACTCTTTTATAAACTTTTGCCATGTCTTACCTGGATTGGTGGAATAGCATCTCAGCTGGTCTCCTTACCTCCTATTTTGCTTCCTCAAGTCCTTTTTACACTCTACAGTTACAGTGATGCCTTTTAAAACACACTTGTTTGCATCCCTCCTCTTTCTAAAGTATGATAAAAGCATCGCACTGTCCTTAGGATGAAGTTCATAATTCTTAACATAGCATATCCTGCCCATCTCTCTAGCCTATTTCTTTCTATTGCAATCTCTTTCTTTTAGCATGTATAAAACATCTTTCATTTTTTCAGATACATCATGTTCTCTTGTACTTCTGAGCTGCTATAGATATGACTCTTCTTTCTGGGACAGGTTTCTATAATGAGATATGCTGAGATTTTTCTCTTAATCTAATTTTTTATTGTGATAAAACATACATAATACAAAATTTACCATTTTAAACATTTTTAAGTGTAAAACTCAGTGTCATTAAGTACATTTGGGTGGTTTTACAACCAAGAGTTTAAGATGCATGTAAAACACCTGAGAATTTCTATCAGATAGTTGGTATGCATTAAAAATAGTGATTGTTATTTTTTCATTTGTACATTTACTTGTCCTTTCAATTATTGTATGCAAGAAACTGGGTGAATAAGTTATCTCTAATAAGTCAGTATTTTAGCAACTCAAAAATATTCTTTTTTGGGGGTAGGGGAGGCATGCATCGCACAGCTTGCACCATCTCAGTTCCCTGACCAGGGATTGAACTCTGGGCCATGGCAGTGAAAGCCTGGAATCCTAACCAATAGGCCACCAGGGAACTCCCTCAAAAATATTCCTAATCCTTCTTAATTTACCTGGTCATTGTTTCTTCTTGGTTTGCTGTGTATATTCTCCGTATCATAGAGCAGAATTTATAAGTATAGCAGTAGTAAAGTGCCCTCACAGGAGTGGTTATGTTATGATTAGAGGAACATAGCATAGATTAGAAACTAACACACTGGTTCTTAAGTTGGGGTACAAGGTGATGTGCCAGGGCAAAATCATATAACTTCTTAGAACGTCTCTTTTCCTTGTGATAAAAATGTTAATTTTATATTAAAAGAAACACTAATATCATGGAGTCAAATGAAAAATTGCAAATATTTTTCAAATTAGAAGATATATATGAATACATATAAAACTGACTCGTGGTGGGCTGCATGGTATTATCAACATCAAACTCTTCAGAGGCGCTAATTCATTCTCATAAGTAATTAGGGAGACTTCAGTGGAAGAGCTTGGTGAGCATGGTTAATAAATTATGCTGAAGATGGAGTAAGTTTTCCTGCAGTGTATGGGGTAGACTTTAGTTGTAAAAACATTAACGTTGCCATTTTAGATTCTACCAGTCGCTAGCCAGTTGTCCTTTCTGACAGTGTCACTGCTGAGTTATATCAACTTTAAAAGGATTAGGACAGTTTTTCCCCTAACTAATCACACATTCATTTAATTTTTTTTCAACATATTTATATTTTGTCTGCCTCATTTCATGGGAGCAATAAGTTCTGAAAGTTGTTTCCTGGCTTTCAAAAAGTAACTCTTTGTATTTGTCCATTATTTTTTCACATCAAAGGTGTTTTTGTCTCTCTGCCCCCACCAAGAGCACTATTAAAACATGCTCAAATATGTCTTATCTTAAAATTCCTACCTCGAGCCTGAGGCCCTCTTTGGTTATATCACATCTCTACTCTCTTCTCTTTCACAGTAAAAATCTCAAAAAACTGCCTATTTTACTATCTCTCTTTCCTTCCAATTAACTTATCAACTTTCTACCCCCATTCCAATTTAGCTTTTGCCTTCATCTTTAAATTGGAAAACCCTCACTAATAGTGCCCTGTAACTAAAACCAGGAGATAGTTTTCAGTTCTCATCTAAATTGATTCTCAGCAGTAAATTTGACCCCTTGAACAACTTGCTCCTTCTCAAAACATTCTCTTCCCTGGCTTTAGATATTAATTCTCTTTGTCTTTGCAGCCTCTGGCTCCATTTTCTTTATATGCTAATTATCTTCTGCCTACCCAGTAAAATTGAAGTGCCTCAAAGCTCAGATTCTAGGCTTTCTGCTCTTTTTTACTCTGTATTTTCTCACTAGGTGATCTCATCCTGCCTCTAGCTTCAGTTACTACCCATAGCCTGATGATCCCGGATGCATAGTTCTAGCCCTGTTATCGCCTCTAAACTCCAGTCATGCATATCCAGTTGCTTATTTAACATCACTTGGGTATCTCAAAGACATCTGCAATTCAGCATGTCCAAAGCTGAACCCAGCATCCCCCCTCCCAAACTGATCTTCTGTCTCTGGGCCCTATTCTGTCCATTTTCTTGTATAAGCCAAAAACCTAGGCATTATCATTGATACCTCTCTCTCTAACCACCATTTTTTTTAACATCTTTATTGGAGTATAATTGCTTTACAATGTTGTGTTAGTTTCTGCTGTATAACAAAGTGAATCAGCTATATGTATACATATATCACCATATCCCCTCCTTCTTGAGCCTCCCTCCCACCCTCCCTATCCCACCCCTCTAGGTGGTCACAAAGCACCGAGCTGATCTCCCTGCGCTATGCATCTGCTTCCCACTAGCTATCTATTTTACAGTTGGTAGTGTATATATGTCAGTGCTACTGACTCACTTCATCCCAGCTTCCCCTTCCTTGCTCCCCTGTGTCCTCAAGTCCATTCTCTACATCTGTGTCTTTATTCCTGTCCTGCCCCTAGGTTCATCAGAACATTTTTTTTTACATTCCATATACATGTGTTAGCATATTTTTTCTCTTTCTGACTTACTTCACTCTGTATGACAGACTCTAGGTCCATCCACCTCACTACAAGTAACTCAATTTCGTTTCTTTTTGTGGCTGAGTAATATTCCATTGTATATACGTGCTGCATCTTCTTTATCCATTCATCTGTCTGTGGACACTTAGGTTGCTTCCGTGTCCTTGCTACTGTAAATAGTGCTGTAGTGAACACTGTGGTACATGACTCTTTTTGAATTATGGTTTTCTCAGGGTATATGCCCAGTAGTGGGATTGCTGGGTCATATGGTAGTTCTATTTTTAGTTTTTTGAGGAACCTCCATACTGTTCTCCAAGGTGGCTGTATCAGTTTACATTCCTACCAGCAGTGCAGGAGGGTTCCCTTTTCTCCACACCCTCTCCAGCATTTATTGTTTGTAGATTTTTTGGTGATGGCTATTCTGACCGATGTGAGGTGATACCTCATTGTAGTTTTGATTTGCATTTCTCTAATGATCAGTGATGTTGAGCATTCTTTCATGTGTTTGTTGGCAGTCTGTATATCTTCTTTGGAGAAATGTCTATTTAGGTCTTCCGCCCATTTTTGGATTAGGTTGTTTGTTTTTTGATATTGAGCTGCATGAGCTGCTTGTTTATTTTGAAGATTAATCCTTTGTCTGTTGCTTCATTTGCAAATATTTTCTCCCATTCTGAGGGTTGTCTTTTTGTCTTGTTTATGGTTTCCTTAGCTGTGCAAAAGATTTTAAGTTTCATTAGGTCCCATTTGTTTATTTTTGTTTTTATTTCCATTACTCTAGAAGGTAACCACCATTTATAATCCATCACTACATCCTGTTGATTTTACTCACCTGATGAATTGTCTAGCAGCATTTTAGTTAAGGTTTGTGAATAAGATTAGAATGATAATATCTTTAACATATACTAAATATAATAGTATGGATTGTGCATATAATACTGTATATTTCAGATCATTTCACTTCTTTCTGAAGTCTGAGCAACCATCATCTGTAGTAGTCTTCTAATTGGTCTTAATCCTGCTGTTATACTCCTTCAATTTGTTTTTTACTCTCGAACCAGATTAGTGATCTGATTGATTCATCCCACCCTAGCTTATATTTACAAGTTAAGGCCAAAAATCTTTAGATGTATGAGGACTTTTATAATTTTCCCTTAGCCTTCCTTACCAGACTCTGCTCACGTCAAAGCCCCCTTTGCTTGTTTCAGTACCACTACACTGGGCTTCTCAAGCTGAGCTTGAATACTTTCTCTTGCCATCAGCAATTTCACACAGTTTTAGCTCTGCTGCAATGTAGGCTTTTTCCTCCCAGTTCCTGTCTTCTGCTGAGCTAAGTCTCATTAATTCCTCAGAATGAAGTTTAAACTCCACTGCTTTTGGTCTGTTTCCTCTAACTCCTTCACCTAGGAACGGTTCTTCTGTTATATGCTCTATCAATATATATGCTCTATTAATATTGTGTACTTTTACTTTTGTGATGTGTTACAGACTGCTAATGTATGAGTATTCCCAGGCTTTCGCCTCCCTCTGCTTCTTAAAGAAATCACAGAATTTGCATACCAGTTTCCCAGAAGACTTAATTCAGAATTTTTAGAAGTCAGTACATTTTCATCTAATAATAGTCTTCTTACCTGTAAATTTGTCAAAGAAACATCTTTGTCAGAGAAGATAGTTATAATTCATAGTGTTGATGTAATAACGTAATACATACTATAAACTAGTCAATCAGAATCTCTTTCCATCACTGTTGGTTTCTTCTCTGTGTGCGTGTGTTGGTTGGTGGACAGGGCCACAGTGGTAGAAAGCAAGAGACAACCTCAGATATCCACACTTATTTCTCTCGTTAACTGGGAGCAGTTAAGTCCCTAGAACAAAAAAGCTGTGAAAAAAAATACCAAAATAATTTTGAAGAATTTTCCAGGAGCATTTTAACTAATGTTCATGATTGATACTGGAATGATTATATTTTAATAAAGAAGGCATAAAAAGGAAAAGCTATCAAATAGTGTCTTAGATGTTTTCTTAAAAATCTTGCTCCATATAGATATAGATGAATGGCTGGATGTACTAATGGATGGCTGAGTGGATGGATGGATGAATGGGTATGAAGAAAGGGAGGTAAGATGCATGGATTTACTTAAAACTGAAAGGAAGGAGTCACTGGGAAAGGTAGAAGTAGATACATTATTCTGTGCTTAGGAAGAGGGCCTTGAAAGTTGCAGGGTCTAAGGCAGAAGTGACGTTGAGCAGGAAAGCTCTTTTAAAAAGTGCTTTTTTTTCCTTCATTTATTTTGTTTTGTTTTGTTCTGATTCCCTTTTGTAGTTAAGGGGATGATTTTCATCTCCTTCTTTATATGATTAACACCAGGGTAAAGCCCAAGTTCCTTGGCAATGTATCAGATCTGTTACACACTGTCCTCAATTTATCTCTTTAACCCCATCAAGTCACTGCTTTTCCCACTTACCTTGTATCCACGTTGTATTATCTACTGTTCTTCAAATGTGCCATGTACTTGCATTGCTCATGCTGTGTCTTCTTTCTGGAAAACCTTCAATCTTTTATACTTAGTCAGCCCCTCAGGTTTTATGCTCAAATAGGTATCACTCTTCCTTGGTCCCTTCCTGCCTTTAGTCTTTTAGTTATTGATTGATTGATTGCCAGGCTGGGTCTTCGTAGCTGTGCGTGGGCTTTCACTAGTTGCAGCAAGCCAGGCTACTCTTCGTTGTGGTGTGCGGGCTTCTCATTGCGGTGGCTAGTTGCAGCACGTGGGCTCAGTAGTTGTGGCACGTGTGCCCTAGAGCACGCAGGCTTCAGTAGTTGTGACGCATGGGCTCGGTAGTTGTGATGCACGGACTCTAAAGCACGTGGGCTTCAGTAGTTGGGGCTCGCAGGCTCTAGATCATGGGCTCAGTAGTTGTGGTGCGCGGGCTTAGTTGCTCCTTGGCATGTGAGATCTTCCCAGACCAGGGATCGAACCCGTGTCCCCTGCATTGGCAGGCAGATTCTTAACCACTGCACCACCAGGGAAGTCCCTGCCTTTAGTCTTAATCATTTTTCAGTATTTCTTATAGAACTTCACACATAACCTTTTGAGCACTCACTACATTTTCTCAATTATAAAGTATAATTACTTTATCTCTGTCTCTCACAGAAGATGAGTTCATCTTTGTATCCCATGTGCCTAAAACAGTTAAATACTTAGTGTTACTGAAACAAATATGAGTTTGATTGCTTTAAATTGTCCATTTAGAAGCTGTAAAAATTGGGAAATAACCATTTAAGCTTTTATTCTTGAATTATCTGTTGATAACCTTTCAGATGGGTAATGCAAAATTTATTTGGAAAAAGCCCCTGGCACTAGTTAGAAATAGAATTCTCACTTCCTCCTGCCCCTTCTCCCTTGCTGCCTCTCTCTTCTCCGCCTCTCCACCAACTCCACATGTTTGGAAACTCAGTAGTGTTTAACTAAGTGTTTACCCATTTTTATGGCTATTACCAGTACCTGTTATTATTCTGGAAAGTCAGTTATAAGGCATCATTAAAAATATATATATATTTAACTTTGCTGGCTGACATGGTCGCTAATTGGGAAGAATTTGTATTCTATTAAAAAAGGTCAAAGAGGTTGAAATAAAAGTAACTAGTGGTGGGCTTCCCTGGTGGCACAGTGGTTGAGAGTCCGCCTGCCGATGCAGGGGACGCAGGTTCGTGCCCCAGTCCGGGAAGATCCCACATGCCACAGAGGGGCTGGGCCCGTGAGCCATGGCCACTGAGCCTGCGTGTCCGGAGCCTGTGCTCTGCAACGGGAGAGGCCACAATGGTGAGAGGCCCACGTACTGCAAAAAAAAAAAAAAGTAACTAGTGGTATCTATATAAAGATATACATTCAAATGTATTACTGAAATAATGCAAATCAATTTCTCCTTTATTTCCTGGATGCAATTTTGTACATTTGCTTCATTACAAAAATTTAATTTGAAAATCATGGCTTTTAGAATTAAGCATTTTTCATAAACTCAGTACTTACAAGGAACTTCATCATAAAAATCCATGAGTTTATTTCCTTTATTGTATGACTCCAGAAATTTAGTATGAATCTCTGAACTACTTAAAATTAAGTAATTTAGGAACTGAAATTTAACATTTTTCTCTACTTCCAGCATATATTGTCCTATATATTTCTGTTCAGCAAAACTATTCCTGAGTTAATACTGCTTGTCTCATTTACATTTGTTTTATGGTTTATAAATACTTGATACAGCCTCACAGTCATTTTAGACACATTTGAAAACTGAACTAATTCTGTAGTGACGTCTTTGTGTATGGTCTCATTTTTTTTCTCTTTACAGAGATATGACGGAAGTTGTACATATTAAAGATCGGAAGGAGGCAATTCATGAGTTAAAATATTCACCAGATGGAACTTACCTTGCTGTTGGATGCAATGACAGCTCAGTTGATATTTATGGAGTTGCTCAGCGTTATAAAAAATTTGGGGAATGTGTTGGATCACTTAGTTTCATCACTCACTTGGACTGGTCCTCAGACAGTAGATATTTACAAACAAATGATGGGAATGGTAAAAGACTTTTTTATAGGATGCCAGGTAAAAATTTCCTATAAATTATTTATAATTTGTAGATTTTTAGTTCCTTTAAAATATCTTAGAATTTCATTAGAGGCAGAGTGTAAGTTACATTTGATTATAGGAAATCAAAGAAGATACAAGCTAATATTTCAGGCACTGTGATCTTTTCTCTATGGCTGCCTTATCATTTGAAATCCTTTTGGTTCTTAATTAAAACTTAATTGCTTGGAGGATCTAAGACCTATTTTATGTTGAAGTCCATGCCATATGAGTGGTATATGGTAAAGTCCTAGTGTATATTAGAAAGTCAAAATGCCATTTTTAATGGGTACAACTAATTAACTAAATACAACTGATACAAATGTCTGACTATAAATTGTTTGGGTTTTTGTTGTTATCTCAGACTTTGCAAATATTAATAATATAGCTAACAAACTAATTTTGAAAAACTGAATTTTTATCAAAGATTTAAAAAGAGAAGAATAAAAACAGAACCATCAAAATATTATCTCTCAGCCCTTTATTTAGTATGATGCTTAGTGAATTAGTCACTATATTAAAATAAGTTATTTAACAAGAGTAGCTGCATATTTAAATTAATGCATCTCTCCAAAAGTTTTCATTAACAATCTGTATGTAATGAAGATTGACTGAATCCTGAAGTCCTATTACCTAACATAAATGTATTACTTGTCACTTATCCTTCCTTTATGATCCTTTCAGTTATCTTTCTCAACCGTGTATCTTCTTAGGTTTCTTTTCAATACCTGATTTGCCACTTTCGTATAGCTTTTACTTTTCCTTCTAACTTACCCCATTGTGACTGATCTGTAGCATGAGTTTAATAGGGTTCAGTTTTACTGTCCACATGGGTGAACCTGCTAAGCTACATCATCATCAAATCTATATGTCTCTGAATCAACATAATTTTGGTAGTGGCTTTTTAACAACTCCTTGCACTTAATTTTCTCCTTTCCTTACTATATTCACCTACCTATTCACATATTCTCCTTTAACAGGATGGAGAAGATATAAAAATTTTGGAGTTTACCATGTTATCAGTACAGGTTATGCTTGAGTAAAAATCAAAGGAAATAACTTCTTAAATTAATACTATGATTTATTTTTAGGAGGAAAAGAAGTGACAAATAAAGAAGAAATAAAAGGTGTTCATTGGGCTTCATGGACATGTGTTTCAGGCCTTGAAGTAAATGGAATTTGGCCCAAGTATTCAGATATCAATGATATAAACTCAGTAGATGGAAACTATATTGGCCAAGTTTTAGTTACAGCTGATGACTATGGAATTGTAAAATTATTTCGATATCCTTGTTTAAGAAAAGGTATCTTTTCTTTCAAAATATTATTAATTAACCTCTGTCTTATAAAAGACTTAAGTTCTGGGCTTCCCTGGTGGTGCAGTGGTTGAGAGTCGGCCTGCCGATGCAGGGGACACGGGTTCGTGCCCTGGTCTGGGAAGATCCCACTATGCTGTGGAGCGGCTGGGCCCGTGAGCCATGACCCCTGAGCCTGCGCGTCCAGAGCCTGTGCTCCGCAACGGGAGAGGCCACAACAGTGAGAGGCCCGCGTACCGCAAAAAAAAAAAAAAAAAAAAAAAGACTTAAGTTCTTACAGAAAATTAGTCTTAAATAAGAGGTACTTTTTAAAATATGTGTGCTGTTGGTTTGGTGAAGGATTTCATGAAAATGAACAGAATTAGTTACAGTATTTTGATAATTCAGAAATTATTGTCATGTTACATTTGGATATGAAGTTTTTATTAGAAAATTATTTTTGAATTCGTATATTATGAATGGACTAATACTTTACATCTTTCTTTTTAAAGGATCATTTTTCTCCCCACTTCCAGAATTGCTTCATATAGTTGGGATATACAATGATAGTTATACTTTTCTTATGGCTTATTATCTTTAATCATTTAACTTGTTGAACATATATCTTTTAGGAGGCATTTTTCTTATGTCATTTTCTCAAGAATTCTGATTAAGTAGTCAGCTGTGCAAGTACAGGTCACAGTTTGGAATCTATTGGTTTGTTTGTTGGTTTTTATCTGAGAGTGTGTTTTTGCTTAAAATCCTTAACATGTATTGTTTTGACATTTATTTTTCATAACTCAGGGTGGGAGAAAAATAAGGGGTCTTATCACTGGTTATTTTCTATATATAATATGTATCACCTCTTTTTCCTGGATCTCTTTTAAAGTGATGATTTTAATCATTTTGTTAATAGACCTGAGAATAATTAAATGAAATGCTCTATTAATCATTTATTTGTTCCATGCCTTGTTCCAGAAAGTATTTGAGTCAGCTTATAACAAGTCCATAAGTACTAAAATAATTATATGAGTAAATAATTCATACCAGGGGAAGTATAAATAGAAATACTATATTAAAATCAGATAAAATGTTTGACGTTTTCTTCTTCAGTAGTCAAACATCAAAATTGACTCTGAGCTTCCTGGAAACCAAAAATAAAATAAAGCAGGGCACAAAATAATTTTCACTTTAGCTATTTAAAAAAAAAAGCATACTTACTACTCAGAGAAAGCCAAGTTTCTTCTGAGATTTAATTTTCAAAGAAGTCTCTCATAATATAGGGCCTTAAATTAGGTGCACTGAGTGTATTCATAGAGTATCAACATCTGTAGCAGATGCAGTCATGATTTTCACCCAGTTGTTAATAAAAGCTGTTGGATAAATGTTAAAATGCAATTTAGTAAAAAGGTAATTTTGGAAACAGCAGAAATAGTTTTATTCAAATAGTTTAGGTAGTCCCCTTGATGTTAAACTTAAGGGCCCAAGTTTCCCAGAAGTCTAGACTGGTAATTGCTATACCTCTACAGTAAAGTGGTGAGTTCCAGATCCTGCCAGCTATGCCATGTTGTCAGTTCCTGCCTGCAACATGTCAGCTTCCTAGGTGCATGTGAAAGTACCTCCATAAGTAATGCTAAGGGTGTTAATAAAGGCTAACTAAATCTCTAGCAATTGAAGTACCGTATTTCTGTATCCCACCACATAGCCAGGACATGAGAGTCACCAGGCACAACAAATTTTATTGTGACTCAAAATGATACTTGCCTAGTTAGAAGGTGTGAGATTTAGTAAGATTAATCATGGTAATATTAATCTTAGACATTGCTTCTACTCACTGTTTCATATACTGACCTCTGCAGAAAAAGAGTAATTTTCTGAGTTTTCTTAGTCAAATGAATGGGATTTACTCACAAGCTTTATCTTCTGCAACAGGGAAGACAATATTTTTGTTGCTCAATAATTTTGTTTCATTCATAAAATATGTAGTAGTCTTCTGAATTGCTGTAGGAATATTTTACCAAAGTCTTTAAGAAAAGTTAGTCTTGTTCAGTTACTGCTTCAAGAATATAAATTGTTTTTCTTATTTTCTGTTTTTTTTTAGATTTTTGCTAGACATTTATTTTATGGTAAGGGTTTTTATTTCTAGGCACTTGTGAGTCAGCTTGAGACTATGCGTAGGTAATTGGGAGAGAAGAAGACAAAGATTAGTAGGAGTATTTTAAGATTCTGTATTTATTGAATTTACATACTTGCATAAAGCTAGTAGTATTACTAGAAAAACACTCTTTCTTTTAGATTAGTTATGAAGTTGTACATTATTTCATTACAACAAGTTGTACTATTGATCCAACTTAAGTTTGAGAAAAGATTGTGTCTGATGTATTAATGTATTTTAGATATCCACTTAAGTAATATCCATTACATTCTAAGAAGTGAAGCTTTTACAAAATGTGGAAAGAAGTTAAATAATAGAAGTAGCTTACATTATAGAATCATTGTAATTGCAGCACAAAATGTGGGAGGTTAGCCCAGAATGTTCCTCTTCCACATTTAGCCCCCTCAAATCCCAGGCCAAAGGAGCATTACTCTTCTTTTTTCTTTTTTTTTTTTTTGTTCATTGTTATCCTCTTTCTCTCTAGATTCTCCTGCTCTTGACCATAATCTCTCTCAAATAATCAGACTGTTCCCAGGCAGCAGCACAGAGGCTGTGGTGGTGGGTGAGAAGGCGGGGTGGGGGAGGATGGAGAGGTGAGGGCATGGTTGCTTTAATCCGACGCCTTCATCACTGTTAATAATTGCCAAGACTCTTTCAGTACTTATTGACAAATGAACATTTCTATTTGGTAAAAATATTTTTTAGATTCCAGAAGGAAATTCATTGGAAAAACAAATATCAAACAATAAAACAGATTTGTGATAGGGAATTATTCAACACCGCTTTTCTAAGATTCTGAGATTTCTAAGATACTGTTGGATGTAGCTCTAGAGTATTTGTTTTTCATTGCTGTAAAATACTTGTGAAAATGTGGTACAGTTCATGTGTTTATTCTCCTGTCAGTGGACATTTGGGTTCTTTTCAGTCTTTTGCTATGATATACAAGTTTCCAAAGATGTATACTTAGGAGTGAAATTGCTGGGTCATAGAGAATTTATAAGAAAATGCCAAATTGTTTTCCACAATGGTTATACCATTTTACAAACCCTGTTGATCTACATCCTCTTAAGCACTTGGCATTGCCACACTTTTTATTTTTGTAAATCTAGTTGGTGTAAATGGTGTCACATTGTCTTAATTTACATTTGTCTAATGACTAATAAGATTGACCATCTTTTCCAATATTCTTTGATTCGGCATTTCCTCTTCTATCAAACACAAGTTCATATCTTTCACCTATTTTTTAGAGTTATTTCTTTTATTGTTTTATGGAAATAATTTTATATACTCTAGATACAAATGATTTGTAATTTTTATGGATTACAGATGCCTTTTTTTGAGTTTGTGAGTTATTAATGATGTCTTTTGTTGACTAGTTTTTATTTCAGTGTAGTCAAATCAGTTTCTCTTTTTTTTTTCTGAACAATGCTGTTTCATGTATTAAGGAATTCTACTTTTTACTAGGGTCAAAAAAGATATTCTCATATATTTTATATCTAGAAGTTTTAAGGTCATCAAAACATTGTTAAATGGGAAAAAAATCTTTTGTCATATTGCTACAATTTATTGAAGAGATTTAGCTCATATTAACTTTGTATTAAAATATACCCTAAAATAAATTAGAAAAGACATGGGATCATTGAAACATAAATATTTCAGTCTATTGCTTTATCCTCACCAAGAATTATCATTCTGTTCTCATTTAAATTAGGAAAGCTTCTATGACCATTTTAGCTTGCTTTGATAAATCTTTTCTCTGAGATATTAGTCCTAATTGATTACATACTGTTTAGGCCTTAACTGTTCTTTTATCATTTCCTATCATATGTCAGTTTTTAATAATGACTTTGAGAGCTTATAATCCAATTTATACTAAAATGGAAATGGAGTCTAAGAGAGATTAACTGATGTGCTCAAGCTCCTGTGCTGTTAAGTAGTCAAAATGACACTCAAACTCTAGTCTTTTGATTTCAACTCTAATATTCTTTACATCAGACTTTTTGTCCCCTTTAATGAATCGTACGCATTGGAGTTCATGCCCTCTCAGTCTCCTTCACTACTCTTCTTCCCTCCTCTACAATCTAGTATTTCAACTCAAGTGTATAGGCAGAGTAAGGGAAAATATGATCTTTCTTTTTTTTTTCCTTTCTTTACCTTTCTTCAAATACCTAATGAATGTTTGCTATGTATCAGGCATTAGGGATGTATGATAAACAAGATACAATCCTGTCCTCAAGGAGCTTATAGTTTATTAGAGGCATTAATAAGTAAATAGACTGTTACATTTGAGTGTTATATTCACATGGGGTAATAACAGGGAATTCTGGAAGCATGATAAGAGGATATGGTTGGTCTTGGTGAGTCATGGTCACTTCTTAAAAGATGTGATATCTAGGTTTACTTTTAAGATAAACTGTTTATCATAGTTAGATAAACAGTGCTGGTTATTGAATAATTATTAATAAAGTCACTTTGATTAGAAATAACTGGCTTCCCTTAGACTTATTCCATAGCTTTCTTGTTGAATTGCCTTGGTTCTTCCAGAGGAATTGATCTTTGAAAAGTCACAGAGAAAATCATTTGGAAGGGCTTACAGGATTATCTACACCTCTCTTGGAACTATTACCCAATATAGTCAATTAGAATAGGTGCTCAGATAACTCTTCTTCATTTGCTCTAAACATAACAAAATTAGTACACCTTAAAAACTTGGAATTTTATTTGCTGAAATTTCTGGTTTTACCTTGTAAGTCTCTCTGTTGCCTAAGAGTATGTACAGGGCCCCATCAAAGGAAGTAATAGCCAGAGTCCTCTTGACAGGCAAATAATGCATTCTCTTATAAGAGGGATGGGATTAAATCTTACCTTATTGGACTTGTGGAGTGAATTGTGACAAGTTACCCATCTAGAGAGTTACTGACTTCTGTTAAGCTATATAAAAAATTGATTCTTAAAAAAATAACATTACTGTCAGGTAGCAGTAAATTGTAATTTATATAGTTTGGGTCACATCTTTTATGCTTTGATTAGATGGCTATCCCTAAATTCATGGCCAAGGTGAAGGTTTTTCTCCAGTTTGTAATTGATGGATCGTTGCCATCCTGAAATACAAGCCTTCTGTAACTTCAAATAAAACTTCTAAAACATTATCAAAATGAAGCCAAACATTATTGTGTTTAGTGTACTCAAACAGGAACATATACGTGTTGCCAAATATCAAGTTTATCTAAGCAGGATATAGAAAATGTATTCTGAACTTAGAACCACAAAAATGGCTCCTGTCATTGCACAGATTTTTTAAAAATTAGCCAGAAAGTTAAACAAATCCTTTACAGTTGGAGAAGTCTGGTATATAACACCTTAACCAAATGCTGCTACTTAACATCACTAGTGATAGAACTGTGGTGCCCCTTAAAATGATGTATCCAAAAGGACACAACATTGCCTGTGCAAAAAACACATCTGAATCTAATCATGAAGAAACATCAGACAAACCCACATTGAAGGACATTATACCAAATATATAGGTTTAAAAAAATGACTATAAAAGATAGTTGTTGGGACAACTGGATGTATTTTATTTTGGTTAGTATGGTATATTACATTGATTGGTTTTTGTATATTGAACCAACCTTGCATTCCTGGCATAAATCCCATTTGGTTATGGTGTGTATTCCTTTTTATATGTTGCTAATATTTTGTTGATGGCTTAAGCTTTAAAAGGATCTTTGCAGCTAAGGCTGAGAATAGTGGGGGAGGAGATTGGTCAATATCACTTAAGATCAAAGGTGTCAGGCCAAAACATTCAAATATCTGAATATAAAAACAATTGATCCCCTTGTAGCTGCAGGCTTTTCTCAAAGCAGTAAGAATGCTTCACAGCTCTTGTGGTTCTTACCAAATTATATTGTGAATCAGTAGAGCAAAGATTTACGTCCCTTGATGTACACTCATTCATTTGTTCACTCAGTGAATTTTTGAATTAACATTTTTCCCCTTTGATCATAATTAAGGTACTAGAAGTAGGTTGCATTGGTTCAGGTATAGAAATTGTTGTTTATAGTGTTTTTTTTGTGTATGTATTGGCATTTGTTTATCAATTTAAAGGTATATTTTTGTTATAGGGGCCAAGTTTAAAAAATACATTGGCCATTCAGCTCATGTAACTAATGTCAGATGGTCACATGATTATCAGTGGGTTATTTCTATTGGTGGAGCAGATCACTCTGTCTTTCAGTGGAAATTTATTCCTGAAAGAAAACTAAAAGATGCTCTTCACATAGCACCCCAAGGTGAGTAGTACACACTGCCTAAACAATTTCTCTGTCAAATAACTCTTCAATAACCCCCAAATAACAATTTTACTATTGAAACATACACAAGCCTCGTATGTTAACAATATAGATTATTATTATTAGTGGAGATTTTAAATAAAATATTAGGTCTATATGTTTAAACTCAGATGTCATGGAGCATGGACTACAAAGTACTTTTGGTTACACTTTCATCTATCAAATGATGAGTAAAAAACATGCATTAGTAAAACAAACATTTAATGTATTCTCTGGGAGATGGGTATCTAGGTTTCAGTATGGTTTTTTTGACAAAGAAAAATTATCTAATGTCAGTTCATCTGTTGCATATAGTATTTTCTAGCTATTTTTCATGTTAATTATAGGTTATATTCACTTATATTTGCACAGACATTTAAATTTGATGTAGCGGTCATTGGGGAGCCAGTGAAGGGATTTAAAGGAACTATTGAGTTTGCAGTGAGTGGAGAGGAAGATAATCTGTAGTACAGTTTACTGACATCTGTGTCACTTGAATAGGTAATTTTATTTGCTTGTTTTATGGCTTGTCTCCATGTCAGTTGGCACAGTCAGCTCTTAATCATTAATTTTATTGTGCTGTTTTGAAAATGAATCTTTTTTAAACAGGTAATGTTTCATTTTTTTAAATTACAGAAAATCTGGCTGACTCTAATAGTGATGAATCAGATTCAGATCTGTCTGATGTTCCAGAACTGGACTCTGAAATTGAACAAGAGACACAGCTCACCTACCGTCGGCAGGTAATTTTTATTACCACATGATTTTTTCCTGAAAAATTCTAGTTTCTTCTTTATCTTGCTCCCTGTTGTTTACTCATCTGTTATCTTTTGCAGTTTTTAATTTTCCAAGAAATGTATGGCTGTTTCCCCCTTTAAGAGTTAAAGTATACTTGTGTAAAATGTTATTTATATTAAGTGCTTGATATACTAACTGTGCCTGTATTGTATTTTATTATATATTATATGTGCTTTTTGTTGCAGTACACTTCCATTTATTTCCTTTAAAATACTCTCTTACGAAGTATAAAAATTTCATGGAAACTAAATATGTATTTGTCAGTGTGATACTTAGAAAATGTAAATATGTTTGTCTTTCCAAGGAAGTAAATTTCATAAAGAATCTTCCTATTGAAGACAGTTGTTAGAACTTTAGCGATCATAGTAACCACAATGTCTGAAGTTACATTAGCAATCTATAACACCTTTATAAATTTGTGTTCTAAGAATATTTCTACTTATGTACATTATTTAAAGGTTTACACGGAAGATCTACCTCAGCTTAAAGAACAATACAAAGAGAAACAAAAAAGTGGTACTTCTAAAAGAAGAGAGCGGGCTCCAGGAAATAGTATTCGATTACATTTTGTTCACGGGTACAAAACGACTACTTTTCATTTATGTGTTTGAATTTTGGTTCACATTTACTAGCTGTGTGACTCTGAGCAACACACGTAACCTCTCTGTGTTTCTGTTTTACCATCTGTAAAATGGAGATGACAGTACTTCATAGGGTTCTGGCGAGGAGTAAATAAGTCAATACTTGTGGTGACTTAGAATGTTTTCTGGCACTATATAAGTATTTATTAAATACAAAATTAATTTGTCTTATGAAAATTTAGTGTTATATTTATAGAAATGGATCTCTTTAAACAAAAAAACTAAGTGAAATGTAAGAGATTATCATCTCCCCTAAATATGTCTAATTTGTAATGATATTGTGGCTTGTTTTGGCCTAAGCATTTTGGCCTATATATTATAATTTCAATAAAATACAGTTTCTGGATCCTCTTAGAATATCTGGCAATACAGGTCTCACATTTTATGCTGGGACAACAGAGTCTCCAGTCCAACTCTTTCCTTCCCCTCACCTAGTAATCATTGTCTTACCTGGCTTATAATGTTTTCAAGAATTTGAAAAAAAACAGATTTATTTAGTAAAAACATTTTTCCTCCAGTGTTAAAATAGACAGTATTTCTTTTTGTTTGTTTGGAAGCATTTTGTGTGTGTGTGTGTGTGTTTTTAATTGGAGTATAGTTGATTTACAATGTTGTGTTAGTTTCAGGTGTATAGCAAAGTGAATCAGTTGTACATATACATATATCCACTCATTTTTAGATTCTTTTCCCATATAGGCCATTACAGAGTATTAAGTAGTGTTCCCTGTGCTGCTATTCAGTAGGTCCTTATTAGTTATCTATTTTATCTATATTGATCAGTTTTGAGAGGATTTGACTACTTGTTTTCTGGATGTGTATAATATTTTTAAATTGTTGTTAAAACTTATTTTTGTAATATATATTGATATATTTTATTCTCATGGTTGAACAGTGTGTATAAAAGGATACACTCTGAAAATCTTCTTCCCACCTCTGCCCTCCCAGCCATCATTTCCCCCCCACCCAAAGGGAATCACTGTTACCTAGTTTCAGAAATATTTATGTATAATATAGTACAAACAAATACAAATATATATTCTTTTCTATACCCTTTCACTTGTAAAAAAGCAACTTTTTGCTTTATAGTATACAAATTTAGTATTATGCAAATAGTAGTGTACAATATACACTTCTCTGCACCTTTTTTCATTGAGTGTTGTAGCTTGGATTTAGCTATTTGTAATCCGAGCAGTTCACAAAAGTTTATGGGAGCTGAGATATTTGTATTTTTTAAAATTGTTCAGTATCTTGTAAAGCTGGAAATTGAATGTCCTCTGTATAGTCCATATTTATCAGTAAAAGGCCAAAGTTAATGTTATATGATTTTTCTATATTTAGTTACAGAGGTTATGACTGTCGAAGTAATCTGTTCTATACTCAAATTGGTGAAATTGTGTACCATGTGGCAGCAGTGGGTGTCATTTATAATCGACAACAGAACACACAGCGCTTTTACCTGGGTCACGATGATGATATTCTCTGCCTGGCTATTCATCCTGTGAAAGACTATGTGGCAACAGGCCAGGTAGGTCCTTTGAAAGACTATGCGACAACAGCCTGGATAGGTTAGACCTTCGTTTGGGTTTAAAGTTAAGTTAGTCCATTTTTTTCCTTATCTTTTGTATTCTAGGAAATGAAGAATTCTTTAGAATGGGATTTTATTTTCATATTACAAATAAAACTTTTTTCTTATAGTTTTCCTTAGAGTTTTATTGTTTTACTTATTGTAATTTGAATTTGGAACTATGAGCTCTGGCTTGACACCTTTCTGTCAGGATAATATTAATTTTTTAAATTTATGAGTAAAAATTACAAAAACCATAAAGATTAGAAATCTGGTTTTTTAATTATTTTAAATAATATAAGTTATCTAAGAAATGTTCTGTGACAAACAGGATGACTATGTTTTTATTTTACAATCATGTTAGTAACATATTCGGGTTTACCAAAGTAGAAAACACAGAGAAAAGACATAACTGATACCTCTCTATATGGATATTCTTGAGAAGGAAGGGAAAGGGTGATATTTATAAATTCTCACTGTGTGTAAGCACTTTACTAATTTCTTAATGTATATTTATTTTATTCGCACCTCACCTCTATGAGAGTAAAACCATTTCCCCCAGTTTATAAATGAGGAAGTTTAGGTTTAAAGAAATTAGATAATTTTCTCAAAGATCTGTCAGCTAATAAGTGGTAAAGCCTAAAGCCCTTAGTCTGTTTGGCTTTAATTACTGGGTAAGTATACCTTCTGGGATATATTGAGGGTGGGGGTAGGAAACTTGCATCATCCTATGTAGCTTCCCTGAAAGGAGAGAAAGCTCTTCCCTTTTTCTTTCTCCCATCTTCCCTCCCTCTGTTTATACCTCCCCTGACTCTTTCCTTTTCTCCTTCCTTTCCTTCCCTCCTTTTCTCCCTCCTTTCTTCTATTCATTCAAAAACATTCATAGAGCCTGTGCTGTGTACCAGGAAAGACTCTGGGAATATAAATAAAACACCTTGCCATGGTAAAACATTCATACTCTGTGGGGGAAGACAAACACACAAGAAAATTGTGATACAGTGTCATAAGTGTAGATCAGGGCTTCTTACCTTGGCACTGTTGACATTTTGGGCCAGATAATTCTTTATTGTAAAGATAATTGCATTTTTGTGTATAATGCCATCCTGTGCATTGTTGGATGTTTAGCAGCATCTCTGGCCTCTATGGACTAGAGGCCAGTTAACACCACCCACCCCAGCTGTGACAACCAAAAATGTCTCCAGACAGCGTTTGAGAGGCAAGTCACCCCCTGCTGAGAACCACTAGGCTAGAGATATGTATAAAGGGCTCTTGAAATATTATAAATGACTGATATATCATGCCTAATGGAATCAGGGAAACCCTCATAGAGATGATGACATTTGAGCTGAGTAGTTTACCTGACAGAGGGGAGGTTGGGGAATGTATTTTAAGTGTGTCATATCACGTGTAACAGTGGGAAAAACATTAAAAAATAAAAATACAACTTCTTTAAATAACTGTGAGCAGCGCAAAGTATTCAAATCTTAGAGCGCATGATGGACAATAGCAGAAGAACTAATTAAATGGGCTGGCAGGGGTCTCAGGGGCACCATTTACTTTCACCTTTAGTTTATATAAATGGTTCCTCTTAAAACACGATTATGTACCCGTTGTGCTGTGGCAAGGAGTTTGGACATTATTCTGCTACTACTGGAATGAAGACTAAAAACTGGTCATTTACTACCATAATTCTGGAATTTTAGGGAGTTTGGGCCAAATTAAACTAAAAGTCAGTATGCCCACAGGACATCCCTGGATACCCAATGACCTCTTCCTCTGCTAGGCTTTTAGCCAGAACTCTAACAGAAAGACAGATTAGGGGAATTCGCTGGTGGTCCAGTGGTTGGGACACTGCGCTTCCACTGCAGGGGACCCGGGTTTGATCCCTGGTCGGGGAACTAAGATCCCACAATCCATGAGGCACAGCCCAAGAAAAAAAACAGATTAACAAGAGAAAAACAAAAAGTTTATTAACAGGTGCAATTCATATCACCTGGGAGAAACCTAAACCAAAAGTAACTCAAAATGGTTTAGAACTCCAGCTTATACAGAAAACAGTAGATCTGTAGAGAAATGACAGGACAGAGGAAAGCAGTTAATAACTTAGTGAAATATTGACTGATTGCAGTATTGTTTTTTGTTACGTCTTTATATAAAACCGATCTCAAAATTAACAGTAATTGGCAGCTATATTAGTTATTTCAGGAGTTGCCTTCATAGGCAAAGTTATTATATCTCTTAATCTGTATAAAGAAAGTGATTACTTGAGTCTAAAGGAATAATTAAGAATTAAGTTGTGTTAACCTGCTTGGTGCTTTAACCCATCTGTATCTTGTTTACATCATTATCCTAGCCTAGAATATACTTACTTGCTTCTCTTTTTATCTAAGACCAACACTTTTTGAAGGCCCGCAGCAAGTAGCATCTCTTCCATGAAGATTTGCTCTACAACCTTTTCATCCCCATTAAGCATGTATTACCAGATGTTCTTATTTTAACGGAAAATATCTCGTTTTCCCAATGAGTTTGCAAAATTTGCATAATTGTCTTAGTGCTCATTGTACCTAACATAGTAATGCTGCCAATAATAGATGCTTGGTAAGCATTATCTTTATTGATGAAGTATAGGATAAGGTTTGGGAGCTACGTAGTTGTAGAACATTCCTAGAAACACTGAGCCTAGTCTCATTAGCTTTTCAACAAATGTAAGGGAAAAATGTTGATCACATATACAGTCTGCTTTATACTTTTTATTTGATAAATATTTATAGCAAATATGACAAAGGCTGTTAAATCTCCTGTTTTATTTCCTTTTATAGATATGAAAATAAACAATTTAATTGCATAAAATGACTTTTATAATTCTTTCTATTTTAGGTAGGTAGGGATCCCTCAGTTCACATATGGGACACAGAGACCATTAAACCATTGTCGATATTAAAGGGCTACCACCAATATGGTGTCTGTGCTGTTGATTTCTCAGGTAAGGCAGTTTTCTGTCTCAGTAAGAATGATCAAAATGCAGAGGCAATACTTGGCATTTTAGTCTAAATTAGTGTTGCCTAAACTTGTCATTTAATAGTGACCTTCACAATTTTTTATCAAATGTGCATACTGTTGTCCTAACCAATCAAGGCTCTGAAAGTGTGGGTTTGCTAGCTGTTGTATAATAATAATTTAATGAGTGTAATTTTAGTACCCATTATTATAAAGATGTTTCTATTAAAATAAAAAATGTTTGTCTACATAACCTCTGAAACCATCTCAGTTACCACTAGTGGTATGTATTTCCCACGTTGGGCAAACCCTGATCTCATTTAATGTTTTGCAGCCACAGAGTAAACTTTGAAAATGTTTAGGGTGAAAGCTAAGAAAGAGGTGAGAACTGAAATGTTTGTTTTATAACATTTCTATGAATTGACAATTCCAATCTGTCTTATCAAAATAATTTCAGATCATGTTAACTCTTTGCTACATATATAAAATTTTAACAACTACAGATAGATCTACAGTGAAAGCTGGGGTATGGATTGGGAAGAGTGGGGAAATACCATTAATAGAGAATTTTATATTAAGAAACAGTAAATTTGTGCTTTCTGCTGCTCTGACTCAAGTGATAGTGAATTGCTATCGTTTGTGGGGGGAAATGTATATACACATATTAATATCTGCCAAAGGTGAAGAAACAGAATGGTAAAGGAGTCAACAAGAAAAATACCACTGGTAGCCATAACATACTAGTTGAGGTTTGCAAAAAGTATGGCAGAGTGGCAAATGTTTTATTATAGATTGCCTTTACAACCTATAAACATACGCACACCTGCCAGCATGACTGACTTAGCGCAATCTCTTGTCTAATAGTCATTACTTGTTGCTTGATGGTAGTAACAACTAAAATAATTGACCTTCACTACAAACAGTCATATTAAAGAGCAATATGTATTTGTAACCTGTGTCTTTTGCATTTGATTCACTTTTTGTAATCCCTATGACTTCTTATATCACAGTAGAGTTCCTATGGTGAAATCCATTGGCGTATATCACTTCTTCCTTCCTTCTTTCTTAGTTTTCCCTTTCCTTCTCATCTTTTAAATATCTTTTTTTTACTTTTCTTATCTTCCTCCTTTCCCCTATCTTAAGCTGGTAGAAGATGAGGTAAGTGAAGTCAGAGGAAGAAGTCAGCAGATAGGTTTAGATGCATTGAGAAACTGTTCTTCCCCCTCCTTCTAAATTCTGCGTTTTGTTTCATAGCTGTATGCATGCCTAACATTTAACAGTATTTTATAAAATTTTAAATATAGTGCTGTGGTATCAGAATATGTACTGAGTGTTTTTTATCTTCTGAACGTTAATGATCAATCTATCTCTGTGATTAATTTTCATAGCGGATGGGAAACGTTTGGCTTCAGTTGGAATAGATGATAGCCACACTATTGTGCTGTGGGACTGGAAAAAAGGAGAGAAACTTTCGATAGCAAGGTAGGGAAAAAGCTTGATATCACATTGGCAAAATACTGAAATTACCTTGGACTTAACTTTTTTTTTTTTTACTTATAACGGTTTTGAAATCAAGCAAACCTAACTTTTTAAATTGTTGCCGTCTTTGTTACCATTGAATAAATAGTATAATCGTGGTAAAAAGACAAATAATTTCATGATTCATTTGTAGGTTTATGCCTTGTGCACATACTTTTTAATGTAACTGTAATATGATATTCGAAGTAGTGATTATCAAAAATTTCCATTTATAGGTAGAGTGAATTCCACTGTAAGATAAGCTATTCTGTAGTCATTGAAAACATGATAAAATACTCATTTTATATATTTGAGTGAAAGGAGATACACACACACATGTATCACAAAGAAGTTATAGATTCTTTTTATTTTCTCTGTTATAGTTTTCATTTTCTAAATTTTCTACAGTGAGCATTATTATTTCTATAATAATAAAAAATATTAGCAATTGCTTTAAAGGAGGAAATAGTCAACAGTTTCAGAGACTATTTTTTTAACTTCCTGTTCCCTAAAGTGATACATAAAAGCACTTTTAAAATATAGATAAATGCTTTCTTCAGAGTATATAGACGGGACCCAAATAAAAGATAGTTTAAGAGGATTTTGTATTTGGAAAGACTATATTAAGCTGTAACAGAGTACTATAAATTTTTTTTTCTTTAACTCATTCATGCCACAAATGGCATTCTCTATGTACAGTACTGTAGTAGGTGCTACCCAAAAGAATTTCAGCTCTCACTGTTCCTATCTTTTAAGATTCTGTTGACAGGAGTTAATAAATTAAAATAATAACAAAATAACAAATGTACAGACGCGTGATTACGTAGCCTAAACCTAAGAGACAAGTGGGCCAAGCATTTAGTAATGGAGTAATCAAGATAGAGTATGAATTAGGCAAAAGGTTATTACAGGAGAGATATATCTTCAGAGTTAAAACATTTTGGTATTTATTTCAGAGGAAGTAAAGATAAGATTTTTGTTGTAAAGATGAACCCGTACGTGCCTGATAAATTAATTACAGCTGGAATTAAACACATGAAATTTTGGCGTAGAGCAGGTAAGGAAGTGCTTCTTTTTGCTCCTTTGAAATTTAAGAAACTATTACTTTTTTTTTAACATCTTTATTGGAGTGTAATTGCTTTACAATGGTGTGTTAATTTCTGCTATATAACAAAATGAATCAGCTATACATATACATATATCCCCATATCTCCTCCCTCTTGCGTCTCCCTCCCACCCTCCCTATCCCACCCCTCTAGGGGGTCACAAAGCACCAAGCTGATCTCCCTGTGCTATGCGGCTGCTTCCCACTAGCTATGTATTTTACATTTGGTAGAAACTATTACTTTTAAAAGCGATTTGGTGTTAAGTACAATGTGGTATCCTAAATTGGATCCTGGAACAGAAGTTTCATTAGTTGAAAAATAGGTGAAATCTGAATGAAGTCTGGAGTTCAGTTAATAGTAATATATCAAATATGTCGGTTTTCTAGTTTTGACAAGTAGTCTGTAGTATTGTAAGATGTTAATGTTATGGGAAACTGGGCGGGCGAGCAGTATATGAGAACACTCTGTGTTATCTTTGCATCTTTTATGAAAATCTGAAATTCTCAAAAGTGAAAAGTTTATTTTTTTAAAAGAATGATTCACAGTTGTCTTGATACATTTTAAACTAAGTTAAGATTTATTTTATCATTATTTATTGGCTGCATTGATATAGTATTCATATTTGCAAAAGAATTTAACTTATGAGATTAATCAAATGATGTCCAAACTTCATTCTTCTGTTGAAGACATGTTTTTTAGTCTAAACTAAAAATGAGAAATTGTGTCAAAATTCTTTATGTTCTATAAAATGATATAGAAATGGAATGTTATATTACTTTAGTCATTTAGTAAATTAGTGACTGTAGAAGTTCATACTGTAAAATTAAAAAGTCTCTTTTCCAAATCGAATAGCATACTTATAAATTCCAGCAATTTGACAAAGCCTTAGTACACTTAAACCTTTCAGATAAAATACATAGCTATAGAGAGAAGTGAGACATAGGTTAGAAAAGAATAGGCTTAGTGAAGATATTTCCCAAGTTGAATTAGCTTTAAATTGTAAACTACATAGGACATGAGTCGATTTTCAGACTTGTTTTAGTACTTTATCACAGACTTATCAGATCATAGTGTATATACATTTACAAAGTAAAAAGAAGTATCTTCACGTTTGTAATTTTCATTCCCATTCATTTAAACGAAACTTTTGAGTATCTTAGTCACTTGGACTTGCAAATACCCAGCAAGTAATGCTATTATTGCCGTTTTGAAAAAGAAAAAAAAACTATAAGTTTGTCTGAAATTAGAGACTTAAAGAAAGTAAATAGCCTTAAAATGAAAAGATTTGCAATTGAATAACTTTTTTCTTTAACTTTGATTTGACATAAAGTAGACCTGAAACTGAACCATAAAAGGATAAATGTTAAGACTTTAGTGCATTTCAGCATTCCTCACTTTGAGGTTCTGATCCAGAGTTCAGTAGTCAACTGGGAAATAAGTGACCACTTTATTAATCTGAATAAATGCCATCTGTCTACCCTCTAAATGCATAGCTTTATGTAAACTAAGTTAAGGATGACTTAGGACTAAGGCTAAAAGGGAGCTTCTTACCTCCTATCCCAGATATAGGCTTTGAGAATTGCAAGTTATGAATTATTAATCTCTAAGGAATTTGAACTCTATTCCATGGCTGGTATGACCTTGTACAATACAAACATGTTATGCTGTGTGTATCAGAAAACTCAATAATGATTATCTAAACCAGAGGTGAAAAACTCTGTAAATGGCCAAATAGTAAATATTTTAGACTTTCCAGACACAGAGACAAAATCAAGAATATTATATAGGTACTTAGAGAACAAGAGAGAAAACTCCTGCCTTGCCGTACCCAGTTTTCACTCAGTTGCCGTTAACTGGAGACATTCCCTCCAAGATCAGCCTGCTGCAGTGAACAGGACTTGCATGTTGGGCTCGGGGGAGACCATAGTCAGCCTCACTCTGCCCTAGCGACACACTGATTCTAGTGTGTCTTCTCCTCCTGGAGAGCCCTACCTTCTCAACTTCGGCAGATGGCCAGAGGCAAGGCAACTCCTGGACTGTGATTTCACTGCTGGGTGCCCAGCAGTTGCCATAGCAAAGTCCTCAACTTGTGGATGGTGACCAGCTCGGGCCCTAGGCAGCTGCTAGTTGGCAGCCAAAAGTCAGGGAGGCAGGCTCTGGGAGCAGAGAAGAAAACCGACGTAGCCACTGCAGCTGAACAAAAACAGGTGATGGCAGGATTTGACCTACAGCCCATAGTTTGCTGACCCCGCTCTGGATGGATAATCTATTCTCTAGTGAAACCCAGTCCCCTCCACTTGTGCACTAGATCCCATCTCTCAGCTATTCAAGGATATCATTCCAACTCTTCTTCCCTTTCTCTCTTGCATTATCAGTTTTCCCTCTCTACCAACTGGTGTTATTTCTCCATCTTAAGTAAGTAAAACCAAACAAAAACACTCTTTGAGCTCTACCCTCCAGTTGCTAATCAATTTCTCTTCTTACCTATGTACTAAAACACATCCACACAGTTGTTTACACTTTAAATTTGTGAGTTATCTTCCCCTTCTTTTGAGAGAAGTCTAACCTGTTTTTTCCCCTTCACCACTTGACTTAACTGCCCTTCCAAGTGCACTAACAACTCTGGCTGCTATGTTAAGAAAAGACAATCTTCTGAATACATTTGGAATATGACTACTTTTCATCATCTTCTATGTTATCACCAGACCCATGCCACCCTTATCATTTGCCCAGATGATTGAAATAGCCTTCTAACTCTTTTCATCCTTGCCGCTATTCAAATTACCCTCAACCCAGAAATCAGAATGAACCCGGTAATAAGTGATATGCCAAGTCTTGTCATTCCACCACCCAAATGTTTTTCATCTCATAAAGAGTAAAAGTTAAATCCTTACAATGGCCTGTAATGCTGCCTTTGACCTCTCTGACCCCATCTCCCACTACTGCCTCCCTTACTTTCTTTGCTACTCCATACTGGCCTCCCTAGTTGTTCCTTGAAGATTCTTGTCACGTTCCTGCCTTGGGGCCTTTGCATTTGCTGATTCCTCTGTCTTGAACGCTCTTTTTGCATGGCTTGCTCTTGCTACCTCCTTCAGGTCTTCATGCAGATACCACCTTCTCAACGAGGCCTGCCTTAACCACCCTTCTTAAAATGGACCCCTCTCATTTCTTATCTCCCTTTTATGCTTACATTTTCTCCATAGCACCCGTCATCATCTAACATCCTGCACATTTTACTTATTTGTCATATTCATTGACTGTCTCTCACCAGGAAGCTCCATGAAAGCAGGGAATTTTGTTGTCTTGTCTGTTTTGTTCATAGCTCTGCCCCCATTGCCTTAAATAGTGTCTGGTATCTATATATATTTCTTGAATAAATGAATGAGTTCATTTGGAAAAATGGGCAAAAGATATCAATAGATAATGAATGACCCATAAAAATAGGAAAAGATGATAAAGCTCATGAATAATTGGAGAAATGCAAATTAAAACCACAATAAAATTCAGTTGATATTTCACATCCCCCAGTCTGATAATACCAAGTGTTCTGAAAGGTGGGAAACAACAGGAACTCCTTTCACTATTAATGGGAGTATATGTTGGTGTATCGACTTTGGAGGACAATTTGGTCATAGAGATGATACCTCTCATCTATGTGCTGTTCCTTTTGCAAATATACTATGACCATTCCTAGAGAATCTCTTGCACTTTTATAGAAGAGGCCCTTGCAGGAGTGTTTAAAACAGCATTGTTTTCAATAGCAAAATCTTGGAAGCAATTTTATTGTCCCTGTTAATAGGAAAATGTTGTATTTATATAATGGAATGCTATATAGTCAGGAAAATGAGTTTTCTAGGGGTACAAATCAACATGTATAAAACTCCACAACAAATTGTTGGTGAAAAAAGCAGGTTGCAAAAGAATACATGCAGGATATGTATTTATAGAAAATTATAAACATGAAAAATAATGACGTTACCTAAGAATTCACAAATAAGTAGTAAAATATGTATAAGGGAATATGTGAGAATAATCAAGATCACATTCAGAATAGTAGCGGTTGAAGAAGGGAGATGGGGTTGGCATACATTTTGATTGTTTAGTAATTTTATGTAAATTGATAATGGATATAGAAGAGCTTATTGTATTTTCTTTACTTTTTGTATTAAATATGTCATAATATAATTTAAAAAAATTAATCAAAAGACTGATTTAAACTGACTTAGTACATATCTTTGTTTATCCAAAAAGCTATGACCTGAAAGCAGCCGTGGGTATGCCTGCCACAGCCAAGCAAGGTGTCGCCCAAGTCACTGATTGAGAGACCTTTATTTTTCTTTTTAACTCCCCTTACTGTTACATGTCTTTCTCTTTAAACAAGAAAAACAGCAGAAAAGAAATTTTATTGCTTTGAATTTTATATGTTTTGAGAGTGGTACTTTCATAATATTTTTTATGAACCAGGGGGAGGATTGATTGGAAGAAAAGGCTACGTAGGCACACTGGGGAAAAATGACACAATGATGTGTGCAGTATATGGATGGACTGAAGAGATGGCTTTTTCTGGAACATCCACAGGAGACGTGTGTATCTGGAGAGACATCTTTCTTGTAAAGACAGTTAAAGCACATGATGGACCAGTGTTCAGTATGCATGCATTGGAAAAAGTAAGTAACCTAAATAAATTTTAAGTTAAACATAGTTTGATCATGGAGTGCAGAACATTTTCACAAGTACAGGGACACTACCTTTCTACTTAGCTGAGCTACCCAATAATAATATGTGAGCTGGAGTCTTCCTGACCATATTTTATTCCTCTTTTCAAACTCCTGAACCCAGAGTGAAATAGGTCTGCTGTTATTAAAAAAAAAAAAAAAGTTTAACTTAGTATTTATTAATCTTTTACTCTGAGTCAAAAATTAAGTACTTTATATGTTATCACCATATCCTGTGAGGTAGCTATCATTATTTTTTTTAATAAATTTATTTGTTTTATTTGTTTATTTTTGGCTGTGTTGGGTGTTCGTTGCTTTGTGCAGGCTTTCTCTAGTTGTGGCAAGTGGGGGCTACTCTTCGTTGCAGTGCACAGGCTTCTTATTGCAGTGGCTTCTCTTGTTGCAGAGCACGGGCTCTAGGCACGTGGGCTTCAGTAGTTGCAGCATGCAGGCTCAGTAGTTGTGTCTCACGGGCTCTGGAGCACAGGCTCAGTAGTTGTGGCACACGGGCTTAGTTGCTCTGCGGCATGTGGGATCTTCCCAGACCAGGGCTCAAACCCGTGTCGCCTGCATTGGCAGGCAGATTCTTAACCACTGAACCACCAGGGAAGTCCCGTAGCTATTATTATTATACCCTCCTTTTAAAGGATGGGATTATGAAGCCTCCAGGAGAAGGTGCTGAAAGTGGTAGAGCTACTTTATGGTTCCAAATTGCAAACTGTGTTTTTAAAGTCCTATTCTAAAAGTAGAATGTTTTGTGTCACAGTAAATATTTTTGCAAATTCCATGTTGATGTTTAAAAAAACATAATGGATTCTATGCTAATTTCTGTTTTTTATAAGCTGTAACTTTTGGCCGTAAATATTCTTTCCTCCAGAGTTTTTCAATATAAAAAAAGGTTATTATTTTTTAAATATTTAGATCTTCATTAACTTAAAACTTTTACTTTTGTAGGGATTCGTAACTGGAGGGAAAGATGGGGTAGTAGCTCTTTGGGATGACTCCTTTGAAAGATGTCTCAAGACCTATGCTATAAAAAGAGCTGCTTTGGCCCCAGGATCTAAAGGTGATTTAAGATTTTGAGATTTGGAGGAAAAAAGATTAATTGCTTATTAACATGGTGGGCACTGGGGTGGAGCACATGGGGTATATTTTTCCTTCTTTACTAGACAGGCATCAGAGTTCAGTAAGAGAAGCCACTTAACTGGTTGCCAGAATCATTGCTGTCCTTTCAAAATCTATTTTCAGTGATACGCATAGTAATATATAAACAAATACAAGATTATCCATGTTAATTTTTAACATTTTTAATTTTTCAAAGAAAATCGCCATGTGAGTGTCACATTTGCCACCAGTCAGGGTATTGTTTTCAAACTTGGCCTTTTGTTTCATCTTAGTGTTTTGTTGACTCCCCCTCTCTAGCCTTGCAGGCCCTTCTTCCGTTACTCTTTCTCGTAGTGCGTTAAGGCACTGCAGCACTCTGTCTCTGACCTGCAGGCCTTCCTGTATGCTGTCACTTTGGCCTAGAATTTCCCCTTTCTCCTCCCTCCTGCTTCCTCCAGTTACCTGACCATATGCTTATTTTTCAGATCTCAAGCACTGTTTCTTCTAGAATGATTCCTTACACTCCCATCCCCTCTCCCCCTCACAAAAGGTTAAATTCCCTTTTGTTCCATTTTCAATATGCTCCTCACACAAGGTCTGTTTTCCTCTTTGTATGCTCTGTGAGGGCAGAAGCTTGACTCTATCACGTTTACCAGTATATCTCTGAAGTCTGCCTAGGGTACAGTAAACATAAATGAATTAATCTTAAATCAAATTGAATTAAAATTACTAACCAGAATATTGTACATGCTCTGAGAGGGTCAGGAGGTGGATGAGGGGCAAATGTAAAAGGAAAATAAACAGCTGTCAGACTGGTAGTAGGGGATCTGGAATAATATAGAATCATGGAATTGTCGCATATAAATGGTGCTTACTTTTGAGATTAGTAAATTGAATGATTGGGGAAAATGTGGTACATTTATTAGAATACTTAAAATATAGGAGAAAGCAACCGTGTAACATGATTTGCATTGTCAAAATAGCATCATTGGCAATATATACACCCGTGTATTATAGTAACTTCATACCTAGAAGAACATCTCCGTTTAACATTTTAGGTCTTCTCTTGGAAGATAACCCATCTATACGTGCCATATCATTAGGACATGGTCATCTTTTAGTTGGCACAAAGAATGGTGAAATACTAGAAGTGGATAAAAGTGGCCCAATAACACTTCTGGTCCAGGTAATTTTAAATGTTAATATGCTTTCTTTTCCCTTTGTATACAGTTGATTCAATACATAAGAGCCAGAAGTTGGCAGTGGTGAAAAATAATGTTAACTTATTTAGGGAAATATTTGTTAATGTTAATATTTACAAAACATAAATTTAATCATAGTTAAATGAGTAGCATCTGTAAATAATATGCACATTATCATGTAGAATAATTGCCAATATTTTCAGTAATTTCTTATTGCAAAGCAAGAAACCAATAGAAAGAAAAGCCAGTTGTAATTAATTTAACCCAGTCCATTTATTTCATATTTAATTTTATTTCTTTGAAGTACATTTGTTGACCCTAAGGCAGTTGTTTTTCTATGAAACTCTTCAGTTTAGTTCATTCTTTCTCAAGTTTCTAACTTAGAAAAGTAAAAAATGAATGTATGCTAAAATTTTACTGCTAAAAACATTTATTCATGAAAATATGTCAGTGATTTTGAAAATCCAGAAGTACAGACTTTGTGTGGCAGAAATATAACATAAAACAGCAGGATTAGCTAATCCTTAACATTTCCATCAAGAATGCTGTATTAATTTTTCAGGTTTACATTTCCTATGTATATTATGGTTTTTGATACTATAAAACACAGCAGGTGAGGTAGTATTTACTCTAATGAAAAATTGTCCTCATGCAACTCTGTATAGTAACACGTTTTGGGTTTGCCTTTTACCCTGAAAAAGAATTATGTTCTTTCTTAATATAGACTGATTTCTTCTCCAACCCCCACTTCACTCCTGTTAAGACACCAAAGAGCACATGTAGATGAGAACATTGCACATGCTTTAAGGTTAACATAATATCCTGATGTAACAAGGAGAATAACAAAACATTTTATATTAAATTAACTGTCAGACTTTCATGTCTTACTCTTTAATTTCAGTCACATGATATTCCTTTAAAGTAAAAAGATGTTACAGTCACAGTATTTAACGTATTTATGATCTCTTGGAAAATATAAACACAAATACACTTTTACAGATGAATCCATAGATGGACCTTTTCAAAAATACAATTTCATGATTGTAAGAAAAGATTTTTAGAAGTCATAAATGACATTATTTTTTAAATATTTATTATAAAGTTTAAGATTTCACATATCTACTGTCTCCTAAATGTCAGGAACAAGACAGGATACCAGGTCTCACCATTACTGTCCAACACTGTATGTGAGGTCTTAGCCAGTCCAGTAAAACAAAACAAAACAAAAAACAATTAAAGGTGTACATGTTGGAAGCAAATGGATGACACTGGATGGATATCAGTATTTGTGTATATTATAACCCTATGCCTTGAATATTCAAGAGAATAAACTGAAAAATTATTAGAACTAATTAAGGAGTCCTACAAATTGCATATATGCAAAGTCAACATGTAAAAGTCAGTAGTATTTCTACATATCAGCAATGACCATATGACACATATGACACAAAATGGTACTCACAAATAAAACTATATAGTAACCAGAAATAAAGATGGCTAAAAATATGCAAGACGTGTATTAAGAAAACTATAAAATTTTACTAAAGGCATAAAAGATGTAAATAAATTCTGTATGATCATAATCCATATCCTAATGAGATTTTTCACAAATTCTGGAAAGATTTTGTTTAATCATCTAAAAGAGAAACTATTCAAAAATAGTCAAGAAATTTTTGAGAAACTCTCTGTGCTAGAAATAAAGATAATATAAAACTATAGTAATTAAAAGTGCAGGAATGTGTGTACACAGTAGAAGTGCATTCATGTATATACCAAAAACAACCACGTACAACAATGTTTGTAGCAGCAGTATTCTGTGGATCAGTCTGGGGGCTAGCGCCTCTTAACAATATTAAATCTTCTGATCCATGAACGTGGATCTCTCCATTTATTTAGATCTTCTTTAACTTTTTTCAACAATGTTCTATAGTTTTCAGTGTACATGTCTTGTAGTTATTTTGTTAAAATAACTAACCTCATATATTACTTCTAATAGTTTTTTGGTGATTTTTTTAGGATTTTCTGTATACTGTAAGAGATTATGTCATCTGCAAATAGAGATAGTTTTACTTCTCCCTTTCCAATCTGGATGCCTGTTATTTCCTTTTCTTACCTAATTATGCTGCCTGGAACTGCCAGTACTGTGTTGAACAGAAGTAATGAAAGTAAACATCCTTGTCTTGTTTCTAATTTTAGGGAGGAAGCATCCAGTCTTTTACCATTAAGTATAATGTTAACTGGATTTTTCATCTTTGCCCTTTATCAGGTTGAGGAATTACTCTTTTATTCCTAGTTTGTTGCTTATTTTTATCATAAAAGATTGTGTCACATATATATGGAATCTAAAAAAAAATGGTTCTGAAGAACCTAGGGACAGGACAGGAATAAAGAGGCAGACATAGAGAATGGACTTGAGGACACAGGGACGGGGAAGGGAAGCTGGTACGAAGTGAGAGAGTGGCATGGATGTGTATACACTACCAAATATAAAATCGATAGCTAGTGGGAAGCAGCCGCATAGCACAGGGAGATCAGCTCGGTGCATTGTGTCCACCTAGAGGGGTGGGATAAGGAGGGTAGGAGGGAGACGCAAGAGGGAGGAGATATGGGGATACATGTATATGTTTAGCTGATTCACTTTGTTATACAGCAGCAACTAACACAACAACGTAAAGCAATTATACTCCAGTAGAGATGTTAAAAAAAAAAAAGATTGTGTCATTTATCAAAAGCAATCAGTATATTGAATTAATTGATTTTTGGATTTTAAACCAACCTTTCATTCCTGGGATTAATCCCACTAGGTCACGGTATATAATTCTTTTTATATGTTGTTGGAATAAGTTTGCTAGTATTTTGCTGAGGATTTTAGCATCCATATTTATAAGGGATATCGGTCTGTAGTTTTTTGTGATGTCTGTCTGGTTTTGGTATCAGGATAATATTGGCTCCATAAAATGATTTAGGAAGTATTCTGTCCTCCTTGATGGCCTCTTTCCCTAAGCACATCCAGCTGCTAAACTCCATTAATTGCTCACTGATTACTCTATTGTTTCCAACATTTTCCTGGAGAATAAATTCCTTCACAGGCTAAACCAATCAAATTCAGGCTTCTTAAAAGGGACAGTTCCCTAGGTTACTGTTTGAGATTTGTTCTGAAGTTAAGCAGTCTCTTCCCGTTGTCTATGAGATTTTCCTGTTTTTCCTAGGCAGACTAGCTGGCCTTCATTTCAGCCATGTCCAGTGAGTCTGTCAGTTGCCTCCCAATTAACTTTCATCACAACCTCCATTGTTTTCAAGAGCACCTTTAGGCTTCAACTTTTCCACATTGTAGTAGATGAAGTCAGTTGCTTTGGGAAGAGGCGAGAAGCTGTTTTATGGCCTGCTTCTCTCTCTCCCAGAAAAATTTCTGATCCAGGGCTCTGTAGTTGAGGGTGAAAACAGTGGAATGCTTCCTTTTTCTGAGTGTCCCTTGCTTTAGATCTCAGTGCTCAGTTGGTGGAGAGGGAGCAAGTAGCCTCAGGTCTTCTTGAATTGACACTGAGGCCCCAGTATTCTTACTGGCCACTGCACCTAAGATAGAGCCTCCATCTCAGAATAGGGGGTGAATAGAAGGAGGGAGCTCCCACCTCTCAGCAGCAATCACCAAGAATTTAGCCTCAATAGCAGGTAGCTGGGGGCCAGATGAGAAATGCTGACCCCGGCCCCTTCTGGGAAGAAAGCTCCCCTAGTGGCTGGGGAGAGAGACAGCCCTTGTTCTTGGTTACATCAATCTGGTATGGAGTTTTCATGTCATTGAGTGGGGAAGAGGGAGAACAGGGGTGTCTCGGTTCAAATACAGTGAACTCACTGTTCTTACTGAATTTTAGCAGATTTTCTTGAGTAAATGTTTCTTCATTTGTTCTATTTCCTCGAAACCATTTCCAGAGACTTAATTTTTAAAAAATAATTTCTACCAGTTTCACTGGTGCACAGGTCTGCAGTACTCCCTTGCTCTGTCATGCAGGAAGTCCCTTCTGTATGGCAATTATTAGCATTCCAGGGCAGCCAATTCCTATTTTCTCCACATTAAACGCTGTAGGATTTTGAAGCTAATTTCAGTAGCAACTTGATTATATTGTAACTGTGGAGATAAAATTGTTACGAAGGTATTTTAAGGTGTATTCCAAAGATAAAGAGAAAAGTTTTCTTAGATTTATCTATTATTCATTATCCTATCATTATTATATATTATTGAATGTTGTCTTTAGTTTTCTTCTAAATACAAGTATCTTTAGGTTAAATTGACCTTAACTATGTTTTATTTACAGGGACACATGGAAGGAGAGGTGTGGGGTTTGGCTACACATCCTTATCTGCCCATCTGTGCTACTGTAAGTGATGATAAGACCTTAAGAATATGGGATCTGTCTCCTAGTCATTGTATGTTGGCTGTCCGGAAACTTAAAAAAGGTAAGTGCCTCTCAGACTTGAGCATAGATCAAATTGTCACAATTTTTTTTAGGTGAAATATAATTGACATAGAACATTATATTAGTTTCAGGTGCACAACATATTGATCCAATATTTGTAAATACTGTGAAATGATCACCATAATAACATCACTACGCATACTTACAAATTTTTTTTTATTGTGAGAAGAACTTTTTTTTTTTTTGCGGTACGTGGGCCCCTCACTGCCGTGGCCTCTCCCGCCGCGGAGCACAGGCTCCGGACGCGCAGGCCCAGCGGCCATGGCTCACGGGCCCAGCCGCTCCGTGGCATGTGGGATCCTCCTGGACCGGGGCACGAACCCGTGTCCCCTGCATCGGCAGGCAGACCCTCAACCACTGCGCCACCAGGGAAGCCTGAGAAGAACTTTTAAGATCTACTCTCTCAGCAGCTTCCAGCTATGCAATACTGTATTACTGTATTACTAACTGTAGTCACCATGCTGTACATTACATGTCTATGACTTCTTTACTTTATAGCTGGAAGTTTGTACCTCTTGACCCCCTTCACCCATGTTGCCACCACTGGCAACCACCAGTCTGTTCTCTGTATCTTTGAGCTTTTTTTTTTAGATTCCATATATAAGTGGGATATAGTATTTGTCTTTCTCTGTTTGATTTATTTCACTTAGCATAATGCCATCAGTGCCCATCCATGTTGTTGCAAATGGCAAGAGTTTATTCTTTTTTTATGGCTGAGTAATCTTACAGTGTGTATGTATGCATATATATGTATATACATACAGACATATTTATACCACATTTTCTTTACCCATTCATCCATTCGTGGACACGTGGGTTGTTTCCATATCTTGGCTATTGTAAATAATGCTGCAGTGAACATGGAGGTTGATACACCTTTTGCCTTAGTGTTTTTGTTTTCTTCGGATAAATACCCAGGAGTGTAATTTTTTGAGGATCTCTGTTTTTTTTTTAACCTTGCTTCAATTGGACATTATTATTGTTTCATGCAGTCAGTGTTTACTTAGATTTATCTATGCTTATGCATTTCTTTGTTCACCTTTTCTTCTTGTATCTCAAACTTTTTCTTTTGTCATTTTCTTCTAAAATACAGTTTTAGAATATCCATAATAAGGACTTGTTAGAAATTCTGTCATCTTCCTCTGGATGAACCAGTGGCATATAAGACTAGGACAGTGGGAGTGGTCTATTTTGGCAGGAGAAATATTTTATCACTGACATTGCAATTCTTTAAAAGCAAAAAAATTTTTATTCAGTTTTATTATTGTTGTTTAAAATTTTTTTTTTAATTTATTTATTCATTTATTTATTTTTGGCTGTGTTGGGTCTTCGTTTCTGTGCGAGGGCCTTCTCCAGTTTTGGCAAGTGAGGGCCACTCCTCATTGCGGTGCGCGGGTCTCTCACTGTCGTGGCCTCTCTTGTTGCGGACCACGGGCTCCAGACGCGCAGGCTCAGTAGCTGTGGCTCACGGGCCCAGTTGCTCCGTGGCATGTGGGATCCTCCCAGACCAGGGCTCGAACCCGTGTCCCCTGCATTGTCAGGCAGACTCTCAACCACTGCCCCACCAGGGAAGCCCCCTGTTTTAAAATTTTTGATTGGCAATATATTGCCCCTCAGGGGGAACTGTTTCCACTGCCCTGCCCTTGGTATACTACTAGTCTGAACATGTTTTCATTTTTTACTCTCATTCTTGAATGCTAATTTAACTGCTTCTGGAGTTCTTGATTCAGAATTATTATTCCTGTGGTTTCCATTGTTCTCTTTTACACCATTCTACAGTTCTGAGGTTTAATAACATTGTGCATGTATGTGGTTTATTATTTATTTATTCTATTTAGGATTTGTTGTGTTTCCTGAATCTTTGGACTTATGTCTTAATATCAGATCAGAAAAATTGTCTACCAGTATTACTGGCTCCTTCTAGGAGTAGATCTTTATATTAGGTTGTAGAGAAAAGTCATGATTCTGTATTTTTGTTTTTAAATATTCTTCTATACTCACTTCATTTTTACTTCATCATCATTAATTCAAGAGGAAGACAAGTGGATTTTCATAGCCTTAAAGGGACACGTATGGTTCATAACCTTAAAGGGACATGCTGGTTGACATAATTATAACAAAATACTGAAGTCATAGTGGTTTAAATATTATACAACACAGTTATCTCTTTCAAATATTCAGTAAGTAAATACTCTTTTCTTCAGAAAATGAACATGCAAGTATTATGGTCCTGAGGCTTAACATTTTATAACTAAGTCATTATAGTTTTGTTTTGTTTTTTGTGTTTTTTTTTGGCTGCGTTGGATCTTTGTTGGTACACGCGGGCTTTCTCTAGTTGTGGCGAGTGGGGGCTACTCTTCATTGTGGTGTTCAGGCTTCTCATTGTGGTAGCTTCTCTTGTTGCAGAGCACGGGCTCCAGGTGTGCGGGCTTCACTAGTTGCGGCACGCGGGCTCTAGAGCGCAGGTTCAGTAGTTGTGGCGCACGGGCTTAGTTGCTCCGCGGCATGTGGGATCTTCCCAGACCAGGGCTCGAACCCGTGTCCCCTGCATTGGCAGGTGGATTCTTAACCATTGCACCACCAGGGAAGCCCTAAGTCGTTATAGTTAATATAAACTATCCTATGAAAATTTTGCCGAATAATCCAACTAGTTATAGAATAACCAAAGTATAAATATGCAACATGAATTAATGTCTGTATTCTTAATGTGTGTAAAGTCAGTATTTTCCAAATATTTGCCAGCCTTTGCATTTTTCTGTATAATGACATATTGGAAAATTCCTGTTAAAAACTCATATTTGTGGCTTAAGCTTTTAACTATAATCAAACCTGAATTTTTTCCTCCACCCCCACCCTCCACTACCCTCTTGCAACCACTAATCTGTTCTCTGTATCAGTTCATGTACCTTTTGGCCATTTGTATGTCTTCTTTGAAAAAATGTCAATTCACATCTTTTGCTCATTTTTAAATCAATGTGGGTTTTTTTACTGTTGAGTTTTATGAGTTCTTTATTTATTTTGGATATTAGTCCCTTACCTGATATATAATTTGCAATTATTTTTCCAATTCAGTAGGTTGCCTTTTCATTTTGTTGATGGTTTTCTTTCCTGTGCAGAAGCTTTATAGTTTGATGTAGTCCCACTTGTTTATTTTTGTTTTTGTTGTTCTTGCTTTTGCTGTCAGTCAAAAAATCATTGCCAAGATCTATGTCAAGGAGCTTAACACCTAAGTTTTCCTCTAGGAGTTCTGTGGTTTCATATCTTATATTCAAGTCTTCAGTCCATGTTGAGTTAATTTTTGTGTGTGGTGTAAGAGATAGTGGTCCAATTTCATTCTTTTGCATGTGGCTGTTCTAGTTTCCCAACACAATTTATTGAAGAAGCTCTCCTTTCCCCATTGTACATTCTTGACTTCTTTTGTAAGTTAATTGACCATATGCATGTGGGTTTATTTCTGGGCTCTCTATTCTGTTCCATTGATCTGTGCATCTGTTTTTATGCCAGTATCATGCTGTTTTGATTACTATGGCTTTGTAATATAGTTTGAAATCAGGGAGTGTGATGCCTCCAATTTTGTTCTTCTTTCTCAAGATTGCTTTGTCTACTCGGGGTATTTTGTAGTGCCATACAAATTGTAAGGTTATTAGTTCTGTATCTGAAAAATGCCAGTGGAATTTTGATAGGGATTACATCGAATCTCTAGATTGCTTAGGGTAGTGTATATATTTTACTAATCCATGAGCATGGATTGTCACACACCTGTTGATAGACATTATAAAGTTCCATAGGAATTGTGGGTTCAACTCTGTGCCTTTTAGGCCCTCAGCCTCTTTCTCCTCCAATGTAGTGTGTTTCACAATAAGAAATCATCATCATACATATTTTTTATTGTATATGTCAAACCAAACTGTCAACCAGTTATTTTATCTTCTACAGTAAAATTGCCTGACAGTCAATTAGTTATGTACCAAAAATGTTTGCGGCAAAATGTCTATGGCAAAGAAGCTTACAGCAAAAATACTTGATATGATTAGATATAATAGTGAGAAGAACCACTCCCACCTCCACCTCTTGATTTCCAGACTCATGTATTCTGCCTGTGAGGTAGACAGCACCATATAATGGTCTATGCTGTGAAGCATATACCACATCCTATAAGACAAAACTCTGGTCTTTCAGGATACTGTTTCCCAAAAGGTGCTATAAATTAGTTTTCAGTAAGCCATTCCATCATTCTGTTAGTAGCCCTCTGTGGGTGATGAGGGTATGTGATAAAGTTAGTTAATTCCATGGGTATGAGCTGAATGCTGCACATCCTTCGCTCTGAAATGAGTTCCTTTATCAGAAACATGGAATTCGGTGATGGTGGATAAGGCATCCTGTGTGTCTACAGGTGGTGGTGCTAGCAGAAGCACTGTGAATAGGGAAGGTGAATCCAAAGTTCATGTGTATTCCAGTGAGGATGACTCTTTGTCCTCTCCATAATGGAAGAGGTCCAATGTAATCAGCATGCCACCAGGTGTCTGGCTAGTTTCCCTGGGGAATGGTGCCATATCAGAGGTTCAGTTGATCTCTACTGTTAGCAGGTTGAACACTCAGCAGTAGTGGTAGCAAGATCAGCCTCTGTAAAGAAAAGTCCATGTTTTTTTAACCCAAGCATAGACTCTGTCCTTGCCACCTTTGGCTCACTAAGCAAGTGCTAGCTGGCTAGGAAAAGAGACTGCCTGATGTCCATAGAGCATATTATTTTGTCCATCTGATTATTGAGAGCCTCCTCTGCAGTGGATGCCCTTATTGGGCTTTCCCTAGGCCACAAAAATCTTCACAGCCTATGCCCTTTCTGAGAGTTTTATGCACAAATCTATTTTCTAGATTTCCTTGTCTCTGATCTTCCAATCCTGTTTCTTCCATCCCTAACTGTTCATTCAAGTAGTTAACAGTGGCTAATGAATCAGCGTAAATCTGTCTATCTAGTTGTCTCTCACTACAAAAGTGGTAAACCAGATGCACTGCTTGAGAGGCTGCCCACTGGGAAGTTTTACTTTTACTGCTGTCCTTCAGGGTCACCCCTGAGTGGGGCTATGATGCTTTCAGGCAGGTACCAACATATTGTGTAGGAACATCTGTAAGTCTGGCTCCGATTTTTTCTTTCTCAGTCAGCTGATCATAATGAACACCTATGAGGCCATAGGTGTAGACTGAGAGAGGGAAGAGGCCTTGCACTATAGGATTTATTGCTGAAGGATTCTGAGCCACCTGTTGTTGATATAAATTACTTGTAACTTCCAGATCTCTCTAAGCCTGGTCTTTTCTATTCTGTGTTCAGTTGATGATAGATTGCTGTTGTGTACACCCAGTCAGTGGCTAGGTTGGTCATGTAACTTTCAGTTCATGAAAGGAAGCTCAGGACATAGAGTCACCTGATGTCCCATAGTTAGGCATTTACTTACTGTCTAATAAGACCTAGTAGCAATCCAGAAACTACTTCTCAAAAGCAAAATAGTTATCTGTAAAGGAGGGCATGGAATTTCTCCCAGTCCAAAGTATGCTTCTTTGGTAGCTTTCCAGAGGTTCCATACAGCATCCCTATTTATCATAGGCACTTTGGAGTATCATTGAATCTGCTTGATCATAAGACCAAAGTGGAAGATCAGCTTGCCTTCTCTTGTTCTGGTCCCCACTGGAAGCTTATGAGTGGCTTGATAGATGGAGAGAGCAGCTCACTCAAATGTGGTATGTGTTGCTTCCCAAAAGGCCTACCAAGCATTCTGCTCCTTTTGTTCGTGGTAGGTGATGGGAGGTGTAGCAACTTGTATTTCAGTTGGAGGGAATGTCTTGACATATTCCAGATCACTGGATCCCCAGAAACTTCACTGAGGTGGCAGGGTTCCTGAATTTTTGTGGGAATTATCTGCCACTCTCTTGATTCACTTCTGTCTTACTAAGGCGTCTAAAGTATTATGCTTGTTGCTTCCTGCTCCCCAGATCCATTCAGCATAATGTCATCAATGTAGTGGACCATTGAGATGTTTTATGGAATTTCAAGATGATCAGGATCTCTGTGGACTGTATTATGGCAAAGAACAGGAGAGTTGAAATAGCCCTGAGGCAAGGATTTGAAGGTGTCCACAGATACAAGCCAGGTAAAAGCAAACTGCTTCTGGTGGTCTTTACACATTGGTATGGAGATAAAAGCATTAACCAGGGCAATAGCTGCAGCGAAATGCTAGGGACTGTGTTAATTTATTCTAGTAAAGATCTGGAAGAGTAGCTTCAATTGGAATCATGACCTGATTAAATTTATTATCCAGAGTTATTAGCTAAAATCCATCTTATTTCAGCACAGACCAAACAAGCAAAGATGATGTGATAGGTATTCTTACCCCTGCATATTTCACGTCCTTGGTAATGTCACTGATTTTTGCAGTTCTCAGGTTTATGGTTTTGTTTCTGGTTGTCTTAGTAGAGAGAGGAATTTCCAGAGTTGTTTTTTTTTTTTTGTGGTACGCAGGCCTCTCACCGTTGTGGTCTCTCCCGTTGCGGAGCACAGGCTCCAGACGTGCAGGCCCAGTGGCCACAGCCCACGGACCCAGCTGCTTCGCGGCATGTGGGATCCTCCTGGACTGGGGCACGAACCCGCGTCCCCTGCATCTGCAGGCGGACTCAACCACTGCGCCACCAGGGAAGCCCTTCCAGAGGTTTTTACTTAGTTCTTCCTGTTGTAATGACCCTTATCCCGTGGATCACAGAGCCAGCCGTGGAGCATTCTACAAGTTGCCAAGTATATCTGTTCAAATTCAGGAATTGGGTGGGGTCCACAGACCACCTGGGTCCACTATGATTCAAAATTGGACTTAGATTCCATCTATCACATGATCACCATAAGGCCCCACTTTTACTGCTTGTACAATAGCATCTTTTAGTGTTCTTAAGAACTAGTGTCAGGGCTTCCCTGGTGGCGCAGTGGTTGAGAGTCCGCCTGCCGATGCAGGGAACACGGGTTCGTGCCCCGGTTTGGGAAGATCCCACGTGCCGCGGAGCGGCTGGGCCCGTGAGCCATGGCCGCTGAGCCTGCGTGCCCAGAGCCTGTGCTCTGCAGCGGGAGAGGCCACAACAGTGAGAGGCCCGCGTACCGGAAAAAAAAAAAAAAAAAAAAAAAAAAAAAAGAACTAGTGTCAGTTCAGAGCCCATGTCTAGTAATTCCTGAAAGTTTGGATCTTTCCTTTCCTTCAGTTCACAGTCATTCTACTAAGTGGCCACTGATCCTTGGAGAAAGATTTATGTTATACACTTGTGACAGTGCTACAGGGTTCTTCCTCATTGGAACTTGGCCTTCCTTCAATCAGGGGGCTCTGAGTATATGAATTGGCTTAGGTCTGAAAACTGGTTGAGAAACTGTGACTCTCCATTGTGGTGATTTAAGTCAGGTGTTTTAGCCACCAGGTCTGGAGTTTTTCCTACTTATAGATCAAACACTAATCTAGTAAGTTACTTATTTCGTTCCTGGAGACACCATGATTAATTAGCCACCAACAGAAATCTCCACAGGCCAACATATTCTGATTATTAGTACATCCCTGCTGCCCTTTTTGATAAAAGAATCTACCTTGTTTTTGTTGGTTAAGTGCTGCTGCTTGACCTGTTTCTCCAGGATTATCTTTTGAATCAGGGAGCCCATATTAATGGTGACATTTCCCATTCCTGACCTTTATGGGAGGACAGTCACAGAGCTTTTCAGTCATGCAGGTGCTGCCCTTAATTAATGTATTTCTCAATGCTTTCATGAAGGAACTATTTTCTAGACTTTTTCAAGGGATGCAATTGATGGGAGGGTATGCAGTTTGCATGTAAAAAATCGACTCCAACATTCTTACCTCCCTAGGGTTTTGGATTTCTTCCTGTATATCAGAGGTCAGCCCATACATCAACTCCAGCCCACCTCCTGATTTTATAAATCAGGTTTTATCAGACACAGCCATGCTCATTCTTTCATGTGTTGTCTAGGTCTGCTATTTGCACCATAGTAGCAGAGTTGAGTAGTCTGCAAAGCTGAAAATATTTACTCTCTGGTTCTTTAAGAAGTTTGCCAACCTCTGCCTTAGGGCATGCTGAGATTTGATCCAAGTTAGGGGTCTAGTGACAGCAAAGGAATGATTGTGATGGTTCTTCAGAAGGTTAAGCATCCTTGCAAGGCATCTGTTTCAGAAGGTGAGTCTTCTCAGACACTGGAGAGGAAGCTATTTGCATTGGCCAGTGAAACTCCAAATAACTCAGAAGTTCAAGATTCTTAGTTTTGTCTGAGTCCAGCCAGATGCTCCCACTCCACGGTTAAGGGTTCTCTTCCCAATCAGCAGCCTAACTTTCACACAAGAAAACTTGGTGAGTGTGTGAATTCAGTTGACATTGTAAATTTTCAGCAATATCAGCCCTGTCCGAAATTCTTTTAGGTTTGTCATTGGAAGTTCTCTAGTCAGACCATGACTCGTGCTGAGTGTTTAAAGAACCTGTGCTTGTTACTTCTTTCTGTAAATGCTCTGTGTATTCAGTGTAATCTTTTGTACAAACACAGAACTTGTGGTCACCATTATTGTTGTAATGGTCAAGGGCAGCAGCCTCTTGGACTCCCAGGGCACTCAACTTCAGTGGATACTTCACAATCAACCACAGTAGATAGCTTAGTTAATTGTTAGGCCAGTGCATACCTTGGATTGCTAGCATCCATTTCCCCTTGGCAAGGGCTCAACACTATGCTCAAGCCCAAAGAAAGGCATGACTAAACCAGTTCTGCAAATCCCATCTTTAATGGTCTGTCTCCTATGACCACTTCAGTACCAGTTCTGTATCAATCAGAGACAGAAACCACCCCAGTCATTTGAACAGGGAAAATTTAATATGGAGTGTTAGCTAATGAAAGGTGATTTAACTACTAAAAGGTGTGAAAGAGGATTCTAAGGGGTATAGAAGTAGCAGATGCAGAAAGCAGCTACCACCCATAGGGCTAGTGGACAGTGATCAAGGAATGAACTTACAGGGTGGACCCTCCGCTCTTCCCCCAGGCTGAGATTCAGATCTCTTTGGAGAAGGTGTAGGTGCCTCAGGAACATACAGCCTGCCAGTGGAAAAGAAACTTGCCAGAGGGCTGATCTAGGAGATCTGCTATGATGGCAGAGAAACCCCCCTATTCCCCCAGTTCCTGTCCCCTAATTGATCCACTGGTTACAGCACAACAGAAGGAAGAAAAGTCCCTTCCTTCTTCTTTGGCCTTGCAGGAACCCTCCAGCCCCCTCTACTGGCCAAAACCAAGTCAACTGGCAATGGAAAAATGTCCATAGGGTCCTGCTCCAGTAATCATGTAGCAGGAAAAAGGAGGGTGGATTTGGAGCTGAGAGGCAATAACTTCATATCAGGCCTCCTCCAGTTTCATGGCTATGACTTCTGTCTGTGTGCTACTACCTCCCTTATGTGTATCTCTAGCCTGTATATATCTTTTCCCTTGAACTCCAGAGAAGTAGTAATGTATCAAACTGGCTCCTTGATGTCTTCATTTGAATTTCTCACAGGCATTCATAACAGGTACAAAACCAAACACTTGTACCTCCCCTAGTTTTTCCCATCTAAGCAAATGACATCATCAATCAAACGAAAAAATAGCCTCTACTTTTCTCTTTTTCCTACTTTACTCCCAGTCGGTCAAGGTCCTGCCATCTCTTTCTTCAAAATATATACAAATCCTACCATTTCTCACTACCTCCACTGCTGCTACCCTGCTTCAGGTCACCATCATCTCTTGACTCTTAAATGTCAGAAATCACATCCTAGATTTCTAATGTATGCTTGATAATTACATGACTGCTTATTCTCAATGCATTCTGTAACTTTCCATTCTATAACAGGTGTACCCTATCCCTCCCACTCCAAACTTTATGCAAGACTCCAAAAGCCTTAGGGCTTTGAATATGCCTGCTACATCCCTTGCTGTCAAGTTAAGCCCATTTTTTGTGTTTGCCAATACAGCATTCACCCTTATTTTTTTTAAATTAATAATATTAACATCACTATTTCTTCATGTATAGTTTTGAAACATGTATAGATCTTCCAAGCTTAAACTGATAATTGCCTATTGTCAGATTTTTTTTAAATTTGAAAGCATTTTTATAAAGATGACCTTATTTCTTAAACTTCTGTTTTGTTGGATAGAAACTACTAAGGTAGCAAACTCCTGAATAACAACAGCATTTCCACATATATCACTGACTTTTTATGTTAGCCATCTCTCATTCTTTTCATCAGCTTAATTCCTTTTAAGGTAAATATCAGTACTCACTTTTGTTACATTCAGAAAAGGAAATGGTTTGTATTAACTAATGCTTGGAATGCCATACCATTGATCTCAATAGAAAACTTTATTATCTGCATCTTTATTTCTTTCTAATATTGATTAGAAGCCATAATAAATATAGGAATCCTCTTTGAAATTAAAGTTTCCTTAAGCATATACTTTTTTTTAATAAAAGAAAATTACCTGATACATGCTCTCTTTCTCTTTTAGGTGGGAGATGTTGCTGTTTTTCTCCTGATGGTAAAGCTTTAGCTGTAGGTCTCAATGATGGAAGTTTCTTAATGGCAAATGCAGATACTCTGGAGGATCTTGTATCTTTTCACCACAGAAAAGACATTATTTCAGATATTCGATTTTCACCAGGTAAGATTTCATTGAAATCATACTTGATTATTAACTTGAGTATGGCAATGAATGTATCAATGTGTGACTTTTATTAACTGTTATTTTATCTCAGAATTTTAGTTTTTTACTAGAAGAGGCAGTATAGTGAGAGGTAAAAGCCCTATATTAGATCAGTGGCAAAATATCTGGCTTACTGCCAATTCTATCCCTAAATTTTCTGTGTGACTTGGGCCAAGGCATTTCTTTGAGCTTCATTTTCCTCATTTATAATATAAGACGGATTGGATAACTGTTTTCATTATATTCTTAATGCTTTTGAAATTACATTAATTTTGCTTCTTCAATTTCCATATATTCATTGCCAATGACAAAACCTACTATAATACAGGATTATTAATGTTAAGGCAAAATTTACTTATGTTGGCTTACTTATATTTTTTCTAAATTTAGAGATTTTCTTTTTTTTTCTGGTTACATGCAAAGGATATGAAAATTACTTTGTGTATAATTTTTGATATTTTCTTTCCACTGAACTACCTCACTACATTAAAATTTTATTTCATTGTGTTAATTATAATATACATGAAAATGTTACCATTTGTCGTTTGACTCATATGTCTTGTTATAACTTAGGAAACACCTAAGAGTTCCTCCAAAAGAAAATTAAGAAAATTGACTCTAGTTGTAGAGTGTAAAAAATATTTCTAAGGGTAGAAAATTTCAAGCAAATGTGTGTCTATTACAGGTTCTGGGAAATATCTTGCTGTAGCATCACATGATAGCTTTATAGATATATACAACGTAATGAGTAGTAAACGAGTAGGAACGTGCAAAGGCGCTACCAGTTACATAACCCATATTGATTGGGATGTGAGAGGTAAGACTCTAAATAACTTACTATTTGATAAAAGTTTCATTTGACTTAGTATAGCTATTTTAGAGAAACAAGTAATTCAACAGATGAGTTCAGAAGCATTGTGAAAAACAAATGTTATTCTCAAAATGATTTCCACTACTTTATTTCACACCTAAAGATGAATGCTGTGAGTTTAGACTTTTCAATACTTCTAATGTAATTCAGATGATAGTACAGTAAGTGATAAATTCTTTAATTTGTAAAGTAATTTAAATATTATACAAACTTTTTTTAGTCATTTGTCCTGGTTTTGTCAGATAAGCTTGATATAAATAGTAACTGAAATTTTGGAAAATAGTTATGTTAACGAGGCTTTTTCTTTTAACAACAATATTTGCCCCCGCTTTTTTTTGGCCTCGTCCCACGACTTGCGGGATCTCAATTCCCCAACCAGGGATTGAACCCAGGCCACAACAGTGAAAACCTGGAATCCTAACCACTAGACCACCAGGGAACTCCCAGTTTTAATGTAATTTCCGCAGCATTCAATAAAATACATTCCCTAAAATTGTCATAGTTGTATAACATACAGAATTTAATGAGTATCTTTTTTAGCAGAATGCGTGGCATATGGCAATGTTTAATAATTTAGATAAATGCTAAATATTTTAAATGCTCCATTTTCGGAATTTTTGTTTCAGATAGTCACGTATATAAATCTAGTATTGTAAATTAAAGTTTTTCCAAATGCAGTTTAACAAAATACTCTTTAAAAAAAGGTTTCAAATTTTATTTCTTGGATTTTTACGAGTAGAAATATGCAAAGGCACTACCAATTACATAACCCATATTGATTGGGATGCATAACAACAGAAATAGATCACATATACACACACACAAATTAAGCCATTTATGAATTTAATTACGTTATTATATATATGGTTGACTGCAGAGGAAAATGGTTTTTATGTTTAAGCTTAATTTTTCCCATAAAAGTTAAACATCATACTAACTGTATATGTATTTATATTCTATATATGTGTGTATTTTTAAATTTTTTTTTAAGGAAAGCTTTTACAGGTCAACACTGGTGCTAAAGAACAGTTATTCTTTGAAGCTCCCAGAGGGAAAAAACAAACCATCCCCAGTGGAGAGGTAGGAAGATAGTAGTGCTTGTAATGTTGATATGACTAAAAGTGGTTAGAAAGCTGATGCCTATCTGGGTAAAGGAAGAGATTCTATATTAAGAAAAGGAATAAATTGCTTGCTTGTATGTCTAGCTCTTCTCTAATTACTTTCCTCAAAGGATAAGAAGTATGCAATAGCATGTAAAAGACATGCCATCTAAGATTGGAGTACTGCATGTCTATCAAATCTTTTGGAACCCATGTGCCTAAGATGCTTATTGGCAAATTCCTGTTTAAGGGGGAAAAAAAAGAAAAAAATGTGTTTGGTTTTGTGGCTGACAATATTAGTAAAATTTTTTGACATGGCCAAGGAAGAGAAGCTAAACAAATACAACGTGAAAGTAGCTTAATAAGGAGAGGGACTGTAAGTAAAATTCTTAATTTCCAGTAATGATTAATTGGAAAATATGCTTGTAACCTATTAGTAGAAGTTTAGACATGAAGTGTAAGAATAAATTTCTTGATTATTCTAAAAGCAGAAAAAGTCTTATATATTATCACTGTATGTTCTGCATCTAGAACACACAGTGGATATATAATAAATACATCTTGAATAATGTTATGTTAAAATTTTTCTGTAGGAACTAGTGGACTTGGGAAGCTACAAAACCAAGACAGCTAATAATTAAACTGTTTTTATTAAAATTTTAATTTTATTTGTGACATATATAATTACAAAGAAAAATATTCAGATTTTTTGTTGTTAATTTTTTAGGGTTAGATGTTATAACCTTAGAGCATTTTTTTTTCTTTTTTAGGTAGAAAAAATTGGTTGGGCATCATGGACAAGTGTGCTTGGTTTATGTTGTGAGGGAATTTGGCCAGTAATTGGAGAAGTCACAGATGTAACTGCCTCTTGCCTCACCAGTGACAAAACAGTCCTAGCTACTGGGGATGATTTGGGATTTGTGAAGTTATTTAGATATCCTGCTAAAGTATGTGTTTTTCTTTAATTCTCCTAATGATCATAATTATAAAAATGGTTAAGGTAATGCCCTTTCATAGCATTTCTTTTTGTAATATGAATATTACACATGGAATATGTAATGTTGTAATATGAAAGGTTCAGAATTACATTTCCTATTCTTGACATCGTATTTATAGCTTTTATCTAGAAGTAGTATTATAATTATGATCCTGTGCCTTAAGTTATATATTATATTGTACAGTTTCTCAGTATTGAGCAGTGTCCATAGCCCTTTTAGAAGAAACATTCTTTTAGCCCTAATATTAAATAATTTTAGTATTCTTTTGATTAAATATATACTATTAACAGGAAATATAAACTTTTGATATTTACAACCTTAACATTTAAAATGTTCTAACAAATTAAATACAAAATACTATAAATGACACTACCTATAAAGTCAAAATAACTTTGGTTTAATGTGATGAATGATGTTATTTTCCTAAAACCAAACTGTAGAGATTCTTTGGAATGTGCATGCCCATGCTACTGTGTGCTGACTAAATTTTTTATTGCTTTCCTTTATTCAAACCACTGGGAAACATTAGGCTTTCACTTAGCACAAAAATAAAATTCATATATCAAGTATAGATGCATTTATTTCTTAATTGTCACAAATTCAGATATATGTTGTAATCTAGCACCAATATGAACATAAATATAAATTTGAAATATGGCACTGAAATCATGATATTCAGTGCATGGAGGTCTTAATTAACTGCTCATATGAATATTTTTAGATCAGCATCGAAATGAAAACACAAGTTTAAAAATTCCCGTAGAGAACTCAGGCACCCAAGAAAATATTTCACAAATCCTTGTTTTAGATACACTTAAGTATCTGTATAAGAATGTGTTCCAATAGAACACTTATTAGTCAAAAACGTCATTCTCAATATTCTAGATGGTATAGGAACCTTAAAAATATGTTCTAGGATATTGGTCTGCAGATTGCTTCTTCACCTTACTGTAGCAAGAACCACAAAATCTTAGGGAAGCTACCCTATTACAGTGTTCTGATGACAGATTCCCCTTCTATTTCAGCTAATTTTTATTAAGAGTCTTCATTTCCAAAGAATTCACTGATTTAGCTATTACTGTGTTTTGTATATTTAAGACATTTCTTATTTTAACGCCCTTGAAAAGATGTCCATCTAAAACCTGCTTATGATATGTTGATCTGAAATTTACTTACGAAATTTGGCAATGCTAGTGTTTAGATTTAAAAGTTGCCAGTATCTATAACTTGGATTTTTCTTTATATTTACAAGAAAAATACATTCCTATGTGTAACATCTGCTTATAAACAAAAACACTAAAGAACTACGATGAAAGATATTTACTTGGGTATATACAGAAATGTTTGCTAATTACTTTTTGTTAATATGGCTGTGCTGTATGTACATAGGCATTTATATACTGATTTTCCCAGTTATTTTGTCTATTTCCAACAATATGTCTGCATAGCCATTGTTTTAACAGATATGTACTATTCCAAAGAAATCCACCATAATTAACTATTGCTCTATTGAATATTTAAGGTATATAAAATGTTTCACTGCTATAAGTAAATACTGTGGCAGCTATTTTTTACACAGAAAATGTCTTAGCATAGATCTCTTAAAGAGGGATTGGTGAGACAAAGGTCAGCATTTTCGTGCCTTCAATGTAGAATGCCAAGTTGATTTCCAAAAAAGTTATGCCCATAGTACTAGTAATGTGCAAAACTACTAGTTTTATCCTGTCCTCATCAGGTTTGGGAATTGTTATTTTTTATTTTAGTGAGTTTCAATATTTTCTCTTTTTTTTTACAAGGTGCCTTTGTAATGATTAATTTCCAATCACAGATTAAGAAAGAAATTCAAAATTATAACAATGTTTTCAAGTAATAAAATTTCTCAGAAAGATTTTTTGAATTTTTTTTTTACCTTTAGGGAAAATTTGGAAAGTTTAAGAGGTATGTGGCCCATAGTACACATGTCACAAATGTGCGCTGGACTTTTGATGACAGCATGTTGGTTACCTTAGGAGGTACAGATATGTCCTTAATGGTTTGGACAAATGAACTGGAGGGATATCGAGAAAAAAGGCCTTGTGATAGTGAAGAATCTGATATAGATTCTGAAGAAGATGGGGGTATGTCATTTTAAAATATTTTAGTTTAACAAAAACATAGAAAAAATTTAGCACAACTGATTTAAACTGTGGAAGTTAAATAAGTAATAATAATGCTTGAATAATAGTGGTTTTAGTCCTTTCGGTCTGTTTAACAACAGAATTGGTTTTGTGAATCAAAAACAACAGGCTGTCATATACTAATAACTTAGATATTCTTCATTTACCAATGAATGATAATCATACTTTAAATGAGTACTGTTAAAATAAATTTATAGCATTGAGCCTCATATTTTAAAATAATTTTGTTTTTTTCCTAATATACCAGTAATACCAGCTCATTACAGAAAAATTAGAAAGTATGTTTTGCAATAAAAAACAAACACAGCATCCATAATTTGACCACTTGGAGATAACCTCTGTTTAACATTTGGGGTATACCCATAGGGGTATGTGTATTTATATACATTATATTTTTTTAACAAAAATGACAGCATATTGAGTTTATTTTTTGTAGCTTGCTATTATCACTTAGCAATACTTTGAGAACTTTATCATTAAATATTCTTCTACATTTTACTGGCTGTGTGTTATTGCATAATTTGATTATAACACAGTGTATTAAACTTATTTCGTATTGTTGAACATCCTTGTATCCAATTTTTAGGATCATAAGTGAGCTCCTCAGTTATAACATAGAGAATAATTCTTATATTTTGATGTTAGGCTATGACAGTGATGTCACAAGGGAGAATGAAATCAGTTATACCATCAGAGCCTTATCAACAAATATTCGCCCAGTGTTTGGAATCAAGCCTCATTTGCAACAAAAAGAACCCTCAATTGATGAGAGGTAACAGTCAAGTTTAAAACTAGATGAAGAAAAAGATATTGGTATTAAAACTTGAATTGATTGTTTAACTGAATGAGTTTTTGCAAAAACTCAGTAACAGTGGTACTCTTGCATTTTACAGTCCCCAGCACCTCTTAGAAAGCATGTTTGTCCTTAAATACTTTTTGGTAATGACACTGTCTTTTGCAAGTAGCTTAGGGAATGATGCTACATATAAAGTCTATATGATTAAAGGAATCTTATTTGCTAACTTTTATAAATATATGTGATAGGGTTTCAAGAAGTAATACAAATTGAATCCAATACTTATTATGTTTTAGGAAGCACATGAGCAGAGAGATGATTAAATTTTTAAAAGGCCTTTTTATCCATGTGCCTTTGATCAAGGATAGAAAGTCATTATTTAAAATTTTTCCAAAAAGGCAAGTTGAAGTATAGCTTGTTTCTAATGGGAATTATTGGTCTTTGTCTAGAATCAGCAAATCAAAAATAAGGCTATGTGCACTGCAGTTTTATGAGGAAAGAGAGAAACTGTGAGCCTGATGCTTTTAAAATCATTAGAGAAGATAGAAAGCAATAAAGAGGCATATGGATCAGTGAATGGCATGGATTTCAGAAATGAAGAGGTTTTAAGAAATGATAAAGGAAAAATTATTCAGAAACTACATTGAAGAACAAAGAAGCAGTGGGAGGTAGGAACAGCAGTGACCTCTTCTGTAGAAAGCTGTGATGAGGAAAACGTTATTATAAAAAGTTAGTATTTGAGGGAAAAGCTAAAAATGAAAGGGAATTCATTCACAGTGAACAGAATTTGTGGAAAATTCAAGTGAATGTATAGTTAGTGAGGATAGTGCTAAAGACCATTGGAGCTCAGCTAGGTAGAAATGATATTAAAAGAAAGCATTGGCAGAGGAACTTGAGTTTACATCTATGGATTTAATATCCAGGGAAAAGAATGAAGTTGGAAGGGTGAGATTCATGTTATTGATGGAGAAGGGGAGAACTAGAGATGCTGTTGAACTGAAATTCTAGGTAGAATGTTGAGGTCATGATGCCTCCACAGCTCCTCTTCCAGGTGCCCCATTTGCTGATGGTGGTATACCTCAGATAATAGAAATGGGGGGGTCACCTTACAGAAAGAGGGTAGACAGTGATTATCCGTTTAGTCATCACTTATAAAGAGGCAAGTTATTAAACTAGAGGTATGTTTTTTAAAAGCTGAGGAAGGTTGAAATGACTTGGTAGAAGGCTACGTCATATAGTGCAAAGGACATGGTTTTTGGAATCAGATAAATGGGTTAAAATATTCATTTTTATCATTTGCCAATTGTGTGACCTTGAGAAACCATTCTCTCTGAGCCTCAGTTTCCACAAAGGTAAAATAAGCATCATAATCCCCGATTTATGGAGTATTTCATGAAATGAAATAATGTATATAAGAATTTAAGTAGTAAGTCTTCACCCGCCCCTTCCTTGGAATAAAATACAAGGTAACCTAAGGAGATACCTGGTTAATACTGACACACTTCCCCTTTTTTGAATTTCATTTCATTTCAGGCCGCGCCGCACGGCTTGGGATTGAACCCAGGGCCACGGCAGTGAAAGCGGCAAGTCCTAACCACTGGACCACCAGGGAACTCTCTAACAATTTTTCTTTTTGGTACTGAAATTAAATATCCACAAAGTAATGAACACTACCTATATATTTATTAATCAGAAGAGTACATATCAGTATGCAAATATAGATGTTCATAATTAGAATATTTGCAGTATAGTACTTAATATTACCTAAAAGAAATTATACCTCACAGGTAATGAAAAATGTAATATAGGGAAGAAGAAACTCTAGACATTCCCATTAATCTTTTTCATTTATTATATTGATTTTTTGAAGAAAATATTATCACTTATCAGATAAATTTGGTATGTCAGAAAATGTGACCTAATTTTAACCTGTAGGCCATCTCTCATGGTAAAACACTTAAATTTCCTCCTTCATTGCTGAAGAGACCCGAGTTCTGATAGATGGAAACATTTTACTGCTCACAAAGAATGGTTAACACTGTCATAATTGTAATCTTTGCTGTTAGCTTGCATTTTTATAGCTAACTTTCTCAAAATTATTTTTTATTTATTTTGCATTTTGTCCTCAAATTATTTTACAATTCACCTCTACTAAATTCTTCTGAAAATGCCAACACAGAAGAAGTCATTATTGTGATTCATAGTTAGGAGCCTTCATTTTCATAAAATGCAGGAATCAAAGGAGATAAAAATGAAGAGATATTTCTTTTCATCAGCTTTGAATTTTTGTGAGATGAAGTGGTCTGTATACATAATTGTTTTCATGTTTTAAATAGAGTATATTGTCATATACAAAACAAAGCACTTTTTAAACAATTAAAACAAATGCTTGTCAAATATCCACTTAAAAGGAAAATATTTCTGATGACAGTTTGACAACTTTATTTAGTTGACACTTTCGTGGAGTCTTTTTCCTAAATGACATTAATAATTTTATGTTTTTCTTTTTCTATAAATATTTTTATAGCTAATCTTATGTATTTTAAGTAGTTACTTGTCAATCAAATTTCCAGTATTTTTGAATAAAAATATTCAAAACAATATGATATAAAATTTAGGCCTTTTTGTATTTCATTAGAATTGTTGACATATTATCTTTATTCTGTTTAGTAAACTGCTACATTTTATTCATCATCAGTTTTCATGTATATCTCCTTACTTTTTTCCTCTTGCTCCTTTTGAAGGCAGGGAGTAGTAAGGTAAGTATTTTATGAAAGAAAATACTTTTCTCAAAAATTTATTCTTCTATTTTGGTCTTTGTGGTATTTTAAGGTTTTTTTTTTTTTTCCCCTATAAAACATTGAACTACATTTGTTGAGAAAGAACCAGAAAGTGAAATAGGACAAATCCTACAGAAGAGTTGCATTTATAGACACAATATGTGGGTGTTGTTATGAGGGTCTTCATTATAATCAGTGTTTTTACAAATGACTTTTCACAAACTCCTATACTCTAATAGTTTTAGTTTTTCCTTAAATTTCAGACTCATAAAAACAGTCACACATATTTATCAGTGAAAACTTTTCCAGTTGACAACAAACTTGTTAGCTTCATTTAATGCTTGTTTAATGTATTCATTAATTTCTAGACACTCACATAGGGGCAGTAATGATATTTGTATGTTTAATAAAATGATATGTGCAAGAAGGGACTCTTTAGGGTGCTTTTGTAGCTACCTTTAGTGAGATAAAAATATCTTCAGACAGTTTCTGAAACAGGACAGTATGGAAAAGCCTAGTCTGTTTCAGAAGTAAAAAAGGTACCAGTAGGAAAATGCTGGCAGATAGGATGAAAAAGTAGATTTGAGATCAGATTGTACAGAACATCAAATATTAGGTCCTCTTTAATTAATTTGGCAGATAGCAGGAATTCATTATCTGTTTTAAGCAGGAGGTGATGTGTGCAAAGATATGAGTCCAGACTGTGATGTGACTTCTAAAAAAGCCCTCATAATCTTGTACTATTTTAAAAGAAATAAAACATTCAGACCTAACATCAGATCTAGAGTAGCTTATTCAGGACTGATCTCTGCATTTTAAAGGGACATTGGCAGTTTACAGTGATCTAGAAGGAAACGGGGGTAAAGGAATGTTGGGAGGCCACTTTACACAAAGAATAATTCATCACTTTGGGAATCACTAGTTTCAAAAAAAACCAAAGTGGAGATATAATTGCTGTCTTAGGTATGAATGACTTCTGTAGGAGTGACCTCCTTGTGACGAGCAGTGTTCATGCAGAGTTTAGTAAATCACCACTTGTCTTCAGTGCTATGAAGGGATGTTCTAGACATGTAAAGACGATTCCTGGTTTCACTGGGAGGATGGGTAAGATTAACTTCTGTGATTCCCTTCCAGTTCTGTTCAGTCATTATGTTGTTAAGGGGAAATTTTTTTCTTTTAAGTTACTTCCTTTGTTAGAAAAGTCCCAAATCCAGCATGGTCTTGAGACTCACTCTGCCTCCTTGGTTAGAGTGGCTGACTGGGAATCCCTCTTGGGTCAGAGGAGGGGGAACTTAGTTAGGTTCCTTAGGCAGTCCTTAATAGCAGGGCCAGTGCTACCAGCCGTTTAAGTTAATAGACATTAAGTAAGCTTAAATATTTTGTTTGAAATTCGGATTGCACTGTGGAAAAATAAGAATGGCAAGCTTTAATGTTTACAACATAGAACATGTTGAATTCTTTTCTTTTTCATCTTCTTTCTTCTGATTTCCCTGCCATGAATGGAGTAGCCCTAAGCCTAAGCCTTTTCTTATATATAGCAATAAATAAAAACAATAGCCCTTTACTATATACAATATAGTTTATCTGCATTAAACTTGTAAACATATTTTATTACAGGAAATATTGTACTACTGTTTTAAATGCAAATCTGTGTTGTAATCTTTTCCCTTTTTTATCTGCTGCTGGAAAGAGGTTCCAGGTAATCCTCTCTCTTTACTATGCTCTATGCGACCCAATTTTGTATCTTTGTTATCTTTCATATTTACCATTAATAAGCTATGTTACTTGGTGTTCTTTACCTAGATTCACAGTTTTCCATGTTTTTCTCCTTTGAAATCAGTATCCCTGAAATGACTACATCTTAATTATTGAATTCATACTATATAAGTAACTGCTTTACTAAAACTTTATTCATTCAACTTGTATAATTTTCCAAGTTGTAGAATTTCAAGCAATAATATATCTATATAAATTATCTTTACAAAAATTAAAATATGCTTAACCGTTATACAGGATTTATAGATAAAAATTATACATTTATTAAAGCTGTCAGACAATAACGTTGAATAAAGTTCAACAAAATTGACTTGGAAGAAAAGCCAAAGCTTCTGTCATTCTTTAAAATGATTTTAGCAGAAATATTTTAAAATGTTAAATATTATAAAGTCAGTTATATTTATTACTTACAGATATTCAAAAATATATGAAAAAGGTTTGAAACCAAAAAATTTTGTGATAATTTGAAAAGTTCTTTATAGAGTGTTGCAAGTGCATTTAACTTTTATGTCACCAGTCATTCTTCTATACTTCTACATACTGCTTCACATTATATATGAAAATACACATTTCTCTTATATTACATGTTCAAGATATAACACTTCATTTACTTTTTATAGATGTATAACTTGAAAATCATTTTGAAAATGCAAATATATTGTTATGCCTTTAATTTTATGGATTTATTCAGAAATGTTGGAATTTTTTCCACTGGAAAGTTAATTTACATCATTTTCTAATTTAGTTGTTACAAAATTAATATTAAAATTTGAAAGAGGGAGTTGATATATGATTGATTTAGATTCAATCTTTAGGTTACTAAACATTTGAATAACGACTCTCTGAGTTAAAACTAAACTAAATGATGTGTGTGGATTTTAAAAAAATTAAACAAAGGGGGTTTCCCTGGTGGCGCAGTGGTTGAGAGTCCGCCTGCCGATGCAGGGGACACGGGTTTGTGCCCCGGTCCGGGAAAGATCCCACGTGCCGCAGAGCGGCTGGGCCCGTGAGCCATGGCCGCTGAGCCTGTGCATCCGGAGCCTGTGCTCCGCAACAGGAGAGGCCACAGCAGTGAGAGGCCCGCGTACCGCAAAAAAACCCCAAAAAAACAAAAAATTAAACAAAGGGTTTTTTTTTTTAGGGAAGAGTCTCCATGTTTAAATAATAGAAAATGGGAACTCTGTACACCTAATGACACATTCATTATAAATAGATCCTGAACTAGTGATGGAAACAGAGAAGGAGAGGGATAGATTTGAGAGCTACTATGTAGGTAAAGTTGAAAAATATGTAGTTAATAGTGAGAATAAGGGAAGAGAAGGAGTTGGAGACAATAGTAATAACCTTTTACAGAGTGTTGTATGGTTTACAGTGCTTTGTAACTGTAAAATGTCTTGCTTGACTAACTGAAGGTGATGCCATAACCATACTAGGGACCTCAGAAGAAGAGAAGATAAAGGGCACAGAGGAGCAGGTAAAGAGTACAGATTTGAACTCACACATGACTTATGTTGCCAACAGTATGGAAAGTTTATACAAATATTTTCAAAATTCAAGAAGAATATATTGAGTACCTGCCATGTGCAAGGTACTGAGGTAGCTACTTTAGAGCAGTAATCTAGGCTTTGTTGATAATGTACCCCATCTAGAAGTTTTTGAGTGTGTAAAACTAACATTTGTATATTTTTATCATCTATCTGTTCTTGTGCTATTACATTAGTTACATTTATGAAACATACACCAAAGAAGTTAAAAGAAAAATGAATAGAAGTTCTAATATTTTCTTTCCACCTTTCTGCTTTAGAAGATATCAAGATACAGAGGGTGGAGTCTAGTGAGAAACACAGATTGGGTTCATTTTTGTGAAGGTGTGTCAGAGACATTTGCCTCTGGAGGGCAGGTGAGAGAAGCTCAGTGAAGGCACCCAGTGATGGGTTCCTTTCCTCTTTCCCACTTCCCTGTTTCAGGCCTCCTGTGAGCAGGGCCCCGCCACAGCCAGTGAAACTCCAGACCAACAATGTCGGCAAGAAAAAGAGACCCATAGAGGTGAGGAAAATCCCACTCCCCGGTGTTAATTGGTACCTTAAAATATATACAGGTTTAGTTTGTTTCCTTTTTGGAAAACATCTAAATCTTTTCATTATTCTTTATGAAAATAAATGTACTGTTGAATATTTTTTTGTTTGGTTATAAAAATTGATTGCTTAACTGTCAAATCTGAGTCTTGGATTGATATCCTCTGTTCCTTTTTTTATTAGTCTTTCTTTTAGTTTTCTATGAATGATACCCTAAATTGAACTGTATCTCAGAAAACTTCTAAGTGTAAATGTATGGAATGATCTGTGGTTTATGGAAGCATAGGCACTTTGGCAGTGTCTTATACTTAGCAGTTTGAATTTATAACTTAAAGGTTTAATGCTTACACCAAATCAGGAACTTTTACTCCATGTGGTGTATTCACTGTAGGGTTTAATGAAGGTTCTGCTTCGAAGCAAAGAAACCTTTGCACAATAATTGAGCAAAAAAGGAAGACACTTCATAATCTCAGTATCAGCAGCAACAAGCAAACTGTGCTAAGTGAGGTCTAAAACAAGGTGTAAAGCTGTGGGAGGGTGATTGTTGTACTTCCTACCCCACTCAGCCTCGCAGGGTGAAAATGGACACTTGGAGTAGCAGAATTATCTGCTAGAACTTTAGCATGGGTTATCAGAGACAGCCTGCTTAGTGCACAAAGCTGATATACTGTCTGGATCCTTGAAAGTACATCACTTGGACGTAAGTTATCCTGAGTTACGTATGCAGATCAAATATTTTGACTAGTTTAACACAAACCGAAATATTCTTCTTTTGGACACAAGAAGTATCTCAATGTTTAACATGAAATCTTAAGAACTAAAATTCTTGGAATCAGATGACCTTGTGGTTCTCCTTTCATTTTTATGACTTTATGTAGAAAAGTATGGAATGTGTGTTTCAGCTGCCCAAAACGGGTTACATAGAGAGGTATATCTAGGTTAATTTTGTGTTTGAAATTTATAAAACATCAAAAATGCATCCTCCATTTTGACTGAAGACACCAGTACTCTATGTAACAAAATAGTGGTGAACATTTAGACATGAGGAATTGTATAATGGTTTTATCATTGTTATAGGACCTTGTGTTGGAGCTTGTTTTTGGCTATCGAGGCAGAGACTGTAGGAATAATGTTCATTATTTAAATGATGGTGATGATATAATTTATCACACTGCATCCGTGGGAATTCTGCACAACATTGCTACAGGTAGGAAACCCTGATTCTCCATTCCCCACTTTTTAAAATTTAGAATTTTTAATTTAGCATCTTAAAACTCTTTGTTAAAAATATAAATAATTAAAATATGTGAATCTAGAATATAAATATTTCATACTGTAGAACTTTCTAGTAATATTTTAAGTAACAAATTTACAGTCTTGAAGATATTTAACACAGCAAAAAAGGATTTCATAATGCAAAGTGCTCAAAGATCTCGATGAGAAGTAAAGGATTACTGTATATTGAAAGCACGTTTTATAGTGAAACCGTTTGTGACTTTATTCTATTTCCCCATAACCTAAACGCGAAAGTGGATGGTTTGGATGGTTGTCTCTGACGGTTAGTGACTGAAAGTAGCACGTTGGGTGAGTGATTGCTAGGGAGAGGGGTGGAGTGGCAGTGTTCACACTGAGCCCTCGGAAAGCCAAGGAGGTTAACTAAGAAAGCTGCCTGCCGGTGACTTGACTGATGATACCTTGTTAGATTCAAGAAAATGAGAAAATATTTCCTGATTTCTATTTAACTGATTGGATTGTTGAAAAGCAAAGAAAGTTCTCTGAACATCATTTGATGACCAATGATGTGATAATTTTACTAGTAATACTCAGTATTAATTTTGAATTCTATTTTATTACATATAGTTGTAAACTTCATAAAAGTCTAAAAGAAGTAAAGATATAGATTATCTAGTCCAAACATGTCTGGCTTTTTCCTCTGGTAGCTTCATTCTAATTAGGTAGAGTGGATTATGTGAGTCATAATCCCCCAACCCCTGGTCAGTATTAATAATTAATATGATATTTCTGTTTTAGTTGCCCTAAGAAAAAGATTTATCAGTATTACACAAATCAATGGCAATTTTCCATTTAATAATTTGGGTCATTTAAAAAAAATACCTCTTAGAAAGAAAATCCTCTTTGAGGCTTCACTTATCCTTCAAAGAGAATAGGGACGATAACAAAAGACAAATTACATAGGGATAAAAGTATAAATACACTTTCATATTTATCCTTGTAATTTTCTTTATTTTTAATTTCCTGATTTTTAATTAATCATCTTTCTAATGATGGGATGTAGCGAGAGATGGCAGAGGGAAGACTAAGCACCTGCTCCAGTTCTGGTTATTTGGCCTCTCACCATTATGGAGATACACTGCTATGTTTACAGTCTAAGGAGTCTTGACCTATTAGCTGATCTACTAATTTAGCCAACAGCACATATAATTACTTGTTTGTTCCTTTAACTGAACTCTCAGCCCTGGGAAATATGAAGCGCATTTCACTTCGAGAAGTTGTTTTAATGTTAGATATGTTAAATGACATTTTTTAAATGTTTTCTTTGGTTTTGTTTTGCTTTTCGGAGGACCTAGTACTGATGTTACTCTATCATCTGGACCCAGTCTACCGTCCTGACCTCATTTCCCACCTCTCCGTTTTACTTGCACAAGCCCACCTTTACTGCCTCCTGCACAGTCACAGTCTGCTAAGGTCTCTTCGCTATCACTGCTGCTAGAGTAATCACATTACTTCTTTGATCAGGATTCTTCAGTACCTCCCCACTGACTACAGAATAAATATGAAATTTAATAATAGGCTTGTTTTCAAAATCCTCTGTAATTCTAGTTCCAATTTGCCTGCCCAACCTGTTTCTTACTTTTCTTTTTTGTTACCCTACACTTCAGCCAAATGAGCCATCTATATGCATACCCAGTACTTTCCTGCCTTTGTACCTTTGCTTCAAGTATCCCTCTCCCTGGAAGGCCCTTCCCCACTCACATTCACATTTACAGAATCTGTTGTGTCAGTCCAGAAGTGCCATCTGCTCATAAGAAGAAGAATCTGCTACAAATTTCCGTAGCATTTTGATCTTTAACTCTTGTGGCACTTGATGTCTTCAACCTTGTATTACATGGTTTATGCCTTTCAGGGTTCGCTACTTTAAGGATTTCTTGGTCATGTTTCCATCCTTAGGATGAAGTGTATATGTTGTGCTCAAAAAATATGTGTTGGGACTTCCCTGGCAGTCCAGTGGTTAAGACTTGGCGCTTCCACTGCAGGGGGCACAGGTTCGATCCCTGGTCAGGGAGCTAAGATCCTGCAAGCCGCACGGCACGGCCACAAAAAATATATACATGTATGTGTGTTAAATAAGCAAGTAAGTTAAACACAGCAGTTTATTACTCTGTGTAAGTGCATTTGACTATTTCACCTTAAAGTTTTCAGATTTAATTCTCAAATTCTTTTTTTTCTAGGGACTCAGAGTTTTTATCAGGAACATAATGATGATATTCTGTGCCTCACTGTAAATCAGCACCCCAAATTTATCAACATAGTGGCAACTGGCCAAGTAGGTATGTTTCTATATTTTAAAAAGAAACAATTTTAAGTAATTGTCTTGTTCAAATTAATTTAATCTCTTAGGAAAAATACTAAAATATATTTGTGTATTGTTCAAAATGCATTTATACATAAAGCAGATACTCACTTTTACCATATTATTTGCTTCCAGGCACCTTTCTCTCACTTGGGTTATCTGAGTTGGCTTAGATGGTTCAGAATTAAGAAGAAGCTATTCTGTGGTAGTTGAAATAGTTGGATTTAGTCCTGTAGCAGAAATTTCTGATGAGCAAAAAGTTTTAATTCAACATATAAAGCATATAAAGCAGAAAGGAAGAATTTGAGGAGGGAATGGTAAATAAGAGGAGCCGAGAAGTAACTGGACTGAGAGGGGGAGCACATCTGCCTCAGCAGGGCATAATCTAGAAAGAAGAGAGAAGCCGAGTCTGTTCCATGTTAGTAGAGCCCTTCTGCCCTTTTCTTTGGCAGTGATCTAATTTGCCAACTGTTTTTGAAATCCCCTATCTTGCTGTTTTCTTTCAACTCTATAGAAAACTTAAACGAAGGCCGTAACTCCACAAGCAAAATGTTGAGAGGATAGTAGGTCTCTTTAGGACATATCTACCAGTCCTTGATCACTATGACTACTACATAATAGACTTGGTCAGTCACATCTTCACAACCCTGGTATAATTTGTAAAAATGATCAAAATCATTGGGTTTATTGGATCTCAGTGGGCCTCAATTGCTAAGCCAGCTTTCCAGATGTCTTTTTCTTCTTGAATAAGATAATTTATGCTTTTAATATCTCCATTTTTCATAAATTACTAAACTGATCAGTTAGAAACTTGTTCTGGATCAATTAGTTCTACAGTTATGCCACAAAGACCCTTGTAATCTTCCTTTCTGTAAAATTTTCTACTTTTAAAAAGAAAGACCAATACTTCACCTGTTATATACAAAATATTCTAATCTTTGAATATATTAGTTATTTATTTTTTTATCGACATATAGTTGATTTACAAAGTTGTGTTAGATTCTGGTGTACAGCAAAGTGATTCAGTTATATATAAATGTATGTATTCTTTTTCACGTTCTTTTGCATTATGGTTTATCACAGGATATTGAATATAGTTCCCTGTGGTATACAGTAGGACCTTGTTGTTTACCTGTTTTATATATAGTAGTTTGTATCTGCTAATCCCAAACTCCTAATTTATCCTTCCCCCACCCCCTTTCTCCTTTGGTAACCGTAAGTTTGTTCTCTATGTCTGTGAGTCTGTTTCTGTTTTGTAAATAAGTTCATTTGTGTCATATTTTAGATTCCACATGTGATATCATATGGTATTTGTCTTTCTCTTTCTGACTTACTTCACTTAGTGTGATAATCTCTAGATCCATCCATATTGCTGCAAATGGCATTATTTCATTCTTTTTTATGGCTGAGTAGTATTCCATTGTGTATATATACCACATCTTCTTTATTCATTCATCTGTTGATGGACATTTAAGTTGCTTCCATGTCTTGGCTATTGTAAATAGTGCTACTATGAACATTGGGGTGCATGTATCTTTCCGAATTAGAGTTTTCTCTGGATATATGCCCAGGAGTGGGATTGCTGCATTATATGGCAACTCTGTTTTTAGTTTCTTGAGGAACCTCCATACTGTTTTCCATAGTGGCTGCACCAATTTACATTCCCACCAGTAGTGTAGAAGGGTTCCCTTTTCTCCACATCCTCTCCAGCATTTATTATTGGTAGACTTTTTGATGATAGCCATTCTGACCAGTATCAGTTGATACCTCATTATAGTCTTGATTTGCATTTCTCTGATAATTAGTGATGTTGAGCATCTTTTCATGTGCCTGTTGGCCATCTGTATGTCTTCTTTGGAGAAATGTCTGTTTAGGTCTTCTGCCCAAGTTTTGATTGGGTTGTTCATTTTTTTGTTATTTAGTTTTATGAGCTGTTTATATATTTTGGAAGTTAAGCCCTGTTGGTCGAATCATTTGCAAATGTTTTCTCACAGTCCATAGGTTGTCTTTTCATTTTATTTATGGTTTCCTTTGCTATGCAAAAGCTTTTAATTTTGCATAGGTCCCATTTGTTTATTTTTGCTTTTATTTCTATTGCCTTGGGAAACTGACCTAAGAAAACATTGGTACAATTTATGTCAGAGAATGTTTTGCCTGTGTTCTCTTCTAAGAGTTTTACAGTGTCATGTCTTATACTTAAGTTTTTAAGCTATTTTGAATTTATTTTTGTGTATGGTGTGAGGATGTGCTCTGACTTCGTTGATTTACATGCAGCTGCCCAGCTTTCCCAACACCACTTGCTGAAGAAACTATCTTTTCTCCATTGTATAAGATTAATTGACTGTAGGTGTGTGGGTTTATTTCTACACTCCCTGTTCTGTTCCATTGATCCACATGTCTGTTTTTTGTCCCAGTACCATGCTATTTTGATTACTGTAGCTTTGTAGCATTGTCTGAAGTCTGAGAGAGTTATATCTCCTGCTTTGTTCTTTTTCCTCAGGATTGCTTTGGCAATTCTGGGTCTTTTATGGTCACACATAAATGTTAGGATTATTTGTTCTAGTTCTGTGAAAAATGTTATGGGTAATTTGATAGAGATCACATTAAATCTGTAGATTGCTTTGGGTAGTATGGCTATTTTAATGATATTAATTCTTCCAATCCAAGGGCATGGTATATCTTTCAATTCTTTAAGTCATCTTCAATTTCCTTTATCAGTGTGTTATAGTTCTCAGCATATTAAGTCTTTCACCTCCTTGGTCAGGTTTATTCCTAAGTATTTTATTTTTTTTTGATGTGATTTTAAAAGAGAATGTGTGAGCTTCCCTGGTGGCGCAGTGGTTAAGAATCCACCTGCCAATGCCCGGGACATGGGTTCAAGCCCTGGTCCGGGAAGACCCCACATGCCGCAGAGCTACTAAGCCCATGCGTACAACTACTGAGCCTTTGCTCTAGAGCCTGTGAGCCACAACTACTGAGCCTGCATGCCTAGAGCCCATGCTCCGCAACAAGAGAAGCCACCACAGTGAGAAGCCCACGCACCACAATGAAGAGTAGCCCCCACTTGCTGCAACTAGAGAAAGCCCATGCGCAGCGATGAAGACCCAATGCAGCTATAAATAAATAAATAAATTTATATATTTTTTAATGTGTTTTTACTTTCCCTTTCTGATATTTCGTTGTTAATGTAAGAAATGCAACAGATTTCTGTATGTTAATCTTGTATCCTGCTACCTTGCTGAATTCATTTATCAGTTCTAGTAGTTTTGTGTAGAGTCTTTAGGGTTTTCTATATATATCATGTCATCTGCATATGACAGTTTTACCTCTTCTCTTCCAATTTGGATACCTTTTATTTCTTTTTCTTGTCTGATTGCTGTGGCTAGGACTTCCAATACTGTGTTGAATAGAAGTGGTGAGAGTGGGCATCCTTGTCTTCTTCCAGATTTTAGCAGGAAGGCTTTCAGCTTTTCACCATGGAGAATTATGTTGGCTGTGGGTTTATCATAAATAGCTTTTATTATGTTGAGATATGTTCCCTCTATACCCACTTTGGTGAGAGTTTTTATCATGAATGGATGTTGAAGCATCCAAAAGCATTTTATCAACTGCTTTTTCTGCATCTATTGAGGTGATCATGTAGTTCTGTTCTGTTCTTTTCTTTTCCTTCCCTTCTCTTTTTTCTTTTTTCTTTTCTTTTCTTGTTATGGTGTATCATGTTGATTGATTTGTGTATGTTGAACCATCCTTGTGACCCTGGGATGAATCCACTTGATCAAGGCCTATGATCTTTTTTATGTGTTGTTGGATTCAGTTTACTAATATTTTGTTGAGAATTTTTGTGTCTATATTCATCAAAGATATTGGCCTGTAATTTTCTTTTTTGGTATTGTCTCTTTTTTAAAATTTATTTTTTAATTTATTTTTTGGCTGCATTGGGTCTTGGTTGCTGCACGCGGGCTTTCTGTAGTTGCAATGAGCAGGGCCTACTCTTCGTTGCGGTGTGCAGGCTTCTCATTGCAGTGGCTTCTCTTGTTGCAGAGCACGGGCTCTAGGCATGCAGGCTTCAGTAGTTGCAAAACGCGGGCTCAGTAGTTGCAGTACACAGGCCTTAGATCACGCTGGCTCCAGTAGTTGTGGCACGTGGGCTCAGTAGTTGTGGCACGTGTGTTCTAGGGCATGTGGGCTTCAGTAGTTGCGGCTTGCGGGCTCTAGAGAGCAGGCTCAGTCGTTGCGGCTTGCAGGCTCTAGAGCACAGGCTCAGTAGTTGTGGTGCATGGGCTTAGTTGCTTCACGGCATGTGGGATCTTCCTGGACCAGTGATCGATCCTGTGTCCCCTGCATTGGCAGGTGGATTCTTAACCACTGCACCACCAGGGAAGTCTCTTTGGTATTGTCTTTGTCTTGTTTTGGTATTAGGGCAATGACAGCTTCATAGAATGGCTTTGGGAGTGTTCTCTCCTCTTCAGTCTTTTGGAAGGGATTGAGAAGGATCAGTATAAGTTCTTTGCATGTTTGGTAAAAGTCCCCAGTAAAGGCATCTGGTCCTAGACTTCAGTTTGCCGAAACTTATTCTTCTAGGTTTTCCAATTTGTTGGCATATAATTGTTCATAGTATTCTCTTACAGTTCTTTGTATTTCTGCAGTATTGGTTGTTATTTTTCCTCTTTCATTTCTTATTTTGTTTATTTGGGTCCTCTCTCTTCTCGGTGAGCCTGGCCAGAGGCTTGTCGATTTTGCTTACCCTTTCAAAGAAGCAGCTCTTGGTTTTATTGATTTTTTTCAATTGTTTTTTAAAATCTCTATCATACTTATTTCCTCCATGACCTTTATTATTTTCTTTCTTATGCTGGCTTTAGGTTTTGTTTGTTCTTTTTCTAATTCTTTTAGGTGGTGGGTTAGGTTGTTTATTTGAGATTTTTCTTGTTTTTTGAGGAAGACCTGTATCGCTATGAACTTCCCTCTAAGAACTGCTTTTGCTGCATCCCATAGATTGTGTATGATTGTGTTTTCATTGTCATTTGTCTCAAGGTATTTTTTAATTTCCTCTTTCATTTCATCATTGATACATTGGTTTTTTAGTAGCATGTTGTTTAGTCTCCATGTAATCATTTTTACTCATTTCTCTTTCTGTGGTTGATTTCTAGTTTCATGCTGTTGTGGTCAGAAAAGATGCTTGAAGTAATTTCTATCCTTTTAGTTTGTTGAGGTTTGTTTTGTGTCCTAGTATGTGGTCAATCCTAGAGAATGTTCCATGTGCACTTGAAAAGAATGTGTATTCTGTTTGGATGTAATGTCCTAAAAATATCAATTAAATCCAATTGGTCTATTGTGTCATTTAGGATCTCCATTGCCTTATTGATTTTCTGTCTGGAAGATCTGTCCATTGATATGAGTGGGGTCTCCTACTATTATTGTACTCCTGTCAATTTCTCCCTTTATGTCTGTTAGTATTTGTTTTACTTACTTATGTGCTCCTATATTGGGTGCATATATGTTAACGAGTGTAATATCCTCCTCTTGTATTGATCCTTTTATCATTATATAGTGGCCTTCTTTATCTTTTTTTATGGCCTTTGTTTTAAAGCCTATTTTGTCTGACATGAATATTGCTCTCCTCACTTTCTTGTCATTTCTGTTTGCATGAAATATCTTTTTCCATCCCCTCACTTTCACTCTGTGTGTACAGTAAGTCCCCTACATACGAACCTTCAAGTTGTGAACTTTCAAAGATGTGAACATGCCTTCCATCAGCGTCAGGTGTGAGTGAAATGGCAGCTTGCCCTCCATCTCCTATTGCTGACGACCCTTCAGCTCTACTGTCTCCCACCTTCTCTCTCTCCTCCAGTCAGTAACTCTTCTTGCCTGTTTACTCGATGCCAGACCCTGTGTGCCAGCTGTTGTACTACTGTACTTTTCAAGGTGCTGTACTGTAAGATTAAAAATGTGTTCTTTATTTTTTCTGTTTGTTTTTTATGTATTATTTGAGTGAAAAGTATTATAAACCTATTACAGTACAGTACTGTATAGCCAGTTGTGTTAGTTGGATACCGAGGCTAACTTTGTTGGACTTACGAACACACTCTCAGAACAGAACTTGTTCGTATATAGGGGACTTATTGTATTCTTCGCCTGAAAGTGGGTCTCTTGTAGGCAGCATATTGTAGGCTCTTGTTTTTTGTATGCAATCTGCCATTCTGTGTCCTTTTTTTTTTTTTCCTTAGTATCATGGAGACTTTTCTTATGTTTTTCACACTGTTTTAAGGCTTTGGGTGAGATTTTTCAGGCTTAGGAGCATAATTACTATTTACAGCTGTACTTGAGAGTACATATGATTTTCTTTTTTTAAATTGAACTATTGATATAATTGATTTACAATGTTTTGTTAGTTTCAGGTGTACAGCAGAGTGATTCAGTTACACATACACATATATCTATTTTTTTCAGATTCTTTTCCCTTATAGGTTATTATAAAATACTGAGTATAGTTCCCTGTGCTATACAATAGGTCCTTGTTGGCTATTTCATATATAGTAGTGTATATATGTTAATCCCAAACTCCTAATTTATCCCCTCCCCACTCTGTGTGTTTTGTTTGGAGCATTTAGTTCATTACATTTAAGGTAATTGTTGATAGATATGTACTTATTACCATTTTAAACCTTGTTTTGCAGTTGTTTTTGTATTTCTTCTTTGTTCCTTTTTGTTTTCTTTTTGTGGTTTGATGATTTTCTTTTGTACTATGCTTATGTTCTCTTCTTTTTGGTTTTTGTGAATCTGTTGTATGTTTTTGATTTGTGGTTACTCTGTTTTTCACTCTGTTTTTCAAGTATGTTAACTCATTACTATATCTTTTTGCTTTAGACTGGTAGTCCTATAGACTCAAACACATTCTAAAAAAATAATCGGGAGTTCCATTGTGGCCCAGTGGTTAGGACTCAGTGCTTTCACTGCCAGGGGCCTGGATTCTATCTGTGGTCAGGGAACTAAGGTCCTGAAAGCTGTGCAGTGTGGCCACAAAGAAAAAAAAAAAACCACTTGACATGTCTCAAGCATTTCAAAATAAAGAACGAGCAAAGGAATAAAGAGACTTTGAGACAAACAATCTACAAAAAATCTACATTTCTTACTCTCCTCCCCCACATTATATGATTTTGATGTCATCTTTTACATCTTTGTGTTTATCCTTTTGATGTTCATTGTAGTTATTGCTTTCACACTTTTTTTTGATTTTTTAAAAATCTGTCTATTGGCTTATTTGATTTACTTTCCAATTGTGATTTTCTCTTTCCTGTAGATTCTTGCTTCTTTTCTATTTAGAGAAGACCTTTCAATATTTCTTTTAGGATAGGTTTAGTATTGCTGTATTCTTTTAGTTTTTGCTTGTCTGAGAAATTCTTTATCTTTCTTTCTATTCTAAGTGATAATATTTCTGGGTAGAGTATCCTGTTTTGCAGGTTTTTCCCTTTCAGGACTTTGAATACATCTTGCCACTCCCTTCTGGCCTGCAGTGTTTCTGTGGAGAAATCAGCTGAGAGCCTTATGGGTGTCCCCTTGTTATTTACTCTTTATTTTCTCTTGCTGCCTTTAGAATCCTCCCTATGTCTTAAACTTTTGCCATTTTAGTCATAATATGTCTTGGTATAGGTCTGTTTGGGTTCATCTTGTTTGGGACCCTCTGTGCTTTCTGTACCTGGATATCTGTTTCCTTCTTTAGGTTTGGAAAATTTTCTGCCATAATTTCTTCAAATATATTTTCAATCCCCTTTCCTTTTTCTTCTCCTTCTTGGGATCCCTCTTATGCATAGATTGGGATGCTTTATATTATCCCATAGGTCTTGTATATTGCTTTCATTTTTTTTTCATTTGTCTTTCTGTCTGCTGATCTGATTGGATGATTTCCATTATTCTGTCTTCCAGATCACTTATTCATTCTTCTGCATTATCCAGTTTGCTATTTATTGCCTTTAGCTCAGCTTTTGTCTTGGCAAATGAGTTTTCTAATTTTAATCGGCTCCTCTTTATAGTTTCTAATTGCTTTTTATAGTAATCTGCATTTCTATCAATAGCCCTTCTTCATTCCTTCAGTATTTTCATTACTTCCTTCTTGAACTCGGGGTCTAGTAAACTGGAGAGGTCTGCTTCATTCTTTGTTCTTTCAGGGGAATTCTCTTGATCTTTAAATCGGGAGTGGTTCCTCTGCATCTTCATTTTACTCATATTTCTCTGACTTTATGAATTTAAGAGAGACAGTTATCTACTGTGGTCCTGAAGGGCTCTTTTTATGTGGAAGTGTCCCTGTGTATGCTTCATGAGTCTAATATTTTTAGCGCGAGGGCTGTTTTTAGTATGGATACCTGCCACATCTTTCCTCAGTGTGTGTTGGCCATTATCCCCTTGATAGGGGGTGTAGTTGTTGTTGTGGTGACCAGAGGATGTTGAATGGGCCCTCCTCTTTTGTCTGTGCTTGTCACAGCCCTGTTGGGGGCAAGGTCTGCTCCCCACTTGTTGGAGTAGACACCCCCAAATCCGTTTCTGAACTGCGGTGTGAGGTAGGTGGGGCTGGAGCAGGGAGAGGAGCCCTGAGTATTCCTTTGTAGGAGCTGTCCACCAGGAAGTGTGCTCTGTGATGTTGCCTGTCACCCGTTGTGTGGATTCACAAAGTACACTGTTTTGGCACTGCCCTTGGCCCCACCTCAACCGTGGGAATTCAGGCAGTTGTCCTGGGTGTCCCTCAGGTGCTGTGCTCACAAAGCCACTAGCGCAGATCCCTTGGTGCAGAACTGCTGAGATCAGGTACCGGGACTGCCAAAGTCTTGCACCTGGACCCGTCGTAGAGCTACTGAGTCAACCCAGACTGTGGAAAAGCCCACAGCCACTATTGCTGGACCCACCGCATCCACGAGATCACCAGTAATCTGCTCGGATGTCCCACGGGTGCTGAGTTTACAAAGTGCCTAAATTCACAGATCCCACAACCTCTGGGACACTCAGATTTCAGCCCTGTTTCCAAAGTCACACGGTCCCTGGGGATCGGTTTGGATTTCAGCCCTGCCTCCAAGTATGGACAATCCTCTGGTGCTTACACTCTCCCAGAGCTCATAGAGGCAGAGCTTCGCAGCCATGAGCACTCCAAGAATGGGAGGCTCCTATGGCAGGGGCCCTGCCCCTCCCCTCGAGCATTAACAACGGGACTTCAGTGGCAGACCCAAGCTCCTTCCTGCGCACACCCTGATTGAGGCTTGGACCACACTTCAGCCCCTTGAGGCTGTCTCCACACAACCAACCCCAGTCCTCTGCCCAGATCTGTCCTCTGAAACCCAAGTTTCAGCGCCCAGCACCCCCGCACACACCAGCAGATGCGCATCTCAGGCTGGGGAGGGCAGGGAGGTGGCCAGGACCCTCTGTATTGGTCTCTATCTGCTCTGCCTGCTGTAAACTGGCTGCTGTACTCTTCTCTGAGCCTCTGCAGCTCCCTTTCTTTCCCAGCTGGTCTCACCACCAGTGAAGAGACTTCCCAGGGTGAGGGAATCTTTCCTCTTTCATAGCTCTCTGCCAGGGCACAGGTCCCGTCCTGATTCTTCTTTTTTTTTTTTTTTTTTCTTTCATCCTACCTGGTTATGTGGTGATCTTTCTTGCAACTTTGGTTTTATGAGGTCTGCCGGTGTTCAGCAGGTATTCTGTGAGAAGGGTTCCGCATGTAGATGTAGTTCTGATGTATTTGTAGGAGAAGGTGAGCTCCACATCCTTCTATTCTGGCTCTTGATCCAGTCTTTCTAATCTTTGAATATAAATACATAGATCTAGCCCATTTTCACACTAAGTTTTTGAAATTGAAGTCTTCTTTTCACTTTGCATAAGGAATAAGAGACCAAGTTACCATTTTGGTCATGAAAGCATCATGTTTAGTGCCTCTTGGCATATAGTTATTGATCAGTTAATTTTTATTAAGTTCATTTATTCAACAAATTTACTGAGTATCTGCCACGGTCAAGGTATTGTTCTTGGTGCTTGGGATATAAGCAGCTTACAAAAAAAGACAAAATCTCTATGTTAGTGGAATTTACATTCTATGAATGGAATCCTAGAAGGCATGGTTCTTCCATTTCCCAGCTTTGCTCCTTCTCCTTTTCTTTCCCCTTTTCTCCCTTTAAAAAAGCAACTTTGGGAGCTTCCCTGGTGGCGCAGTGGCTGAGAGTCCGCCTGCCGATGCAGGGGACATGGGTTCGTGCCCCAGTCCGGGAAGATCCCACATGCCACAGAGTGGCTGGGCCCGTGAGCCATGGCTGCTGAGCCTGCGTGTCTGGAACCTGTGCTCCGCAACGGGAGAGGCCACAACAGTGAGAAGCCTGCGTGCCGCAAAAAAAAAAAAAAAAAAAAAAGGCAGCTTTGTTTAACATATTAGGGCTATAGTTTTCTCTTTTGATTAAGAAATGTTGTGGTCACAAATTAATCTTTCATGAAATTTGACCTTCTCTACTTCTTTCCTTTTTTAAAATTGAGATATAATTGACATAAAATATTATGTTAGTTTTAAATGCATGATTTGATATTTGTATTCTTTCCCTTTTGTTGAAAGGCAACACTATAGAGAATGTGGAATGGCTAATTATCTCCCCCCCCTCTCTCCTTCCAAGTCAAAGTTCAGGCAGTACAGAGCTGGATTTTAGATCATGTATGTAGTTCTGTGCCTTGCCCTACTTGTACCATTCCACAAGACAGAAAATTCTTTACTGATGACTAATTAAGTGTAAGAAAGACTCAAGAGAAGATCAAAGAGTAAGAGACTTTTTCTCTTCTGAAGCTAAAGAAAATTGAATCAGTAGGTACTTTGCCTGCCAGGCTTGTTTAAAACCCACAAAGCACGAAAACACTTTCTAAAATGTATATGGTTCTCTTTGTTAAAAAGTCATATAAATCATAGAGGAACTGAAATATTTGCTTTTGTGGTATTTTAGCCAGTTACATTCAAACTTTTCTTTTTTCTTGGAATCTCAGACCCAAATATATCATTTTATCCATCATTAGCTGTCCATCATTAGATGTTTGAATTTCCTTTGTTACATATTTGATTAAGGATCCTCCTACACGTGCTTGAACCCCATTATCACTTGATGCCTAACAGAGTAACCTAACCTCTCCTTAGGAAGCTCTGTTTTTTTTTTTAAATAAACTTATTTATTTTATTTATTTATTTTTGGCTGCGTTGGGTCTTTGTTGCTGCACGCAGGCTTTCTCAAGTTGCGCCGCTTTCTCGAGTGGCGAGCAGGGGCTGCTCTTCGTTGCAGTGTGTGGGTTCTAAGCGTGCGGGCTTCAGTAGTTGTGGCACATGGACTCAGTAGTTGTGGGTTGTGGGCTCTAGAGTGCAGGCTTAGTAGTTGTGGCACACGGGCTTAGTTTTTCCATGGCATGTGGGATATTCCCAGACCAGGGTTCAAACCCGTGTCCTCTGCATTGGCAGGCGGATTCTTAACCACTGCGCCACGAGGGAAGCCCAGGAAGCTCTGTTATAAAGTTCTTCTTCATAGAGAACCGAAATTTGTTTCTCTTTCATTGCAATTCACTGGTCCTCATTTTGGGGCACCTAGAATATTTAGACCTGTGATGTTTAGGTCTTTATCTGTACTCTTAATTGTCCCAGGCCCTGCAGATATTCTGGGATAAGCCTGATCGCCAAAACCAAACACCCTCAGTCTTTAAACCATTCTTCATATGACATAGTTTCAAGTCCTCTCAACATTTGCTTGTTATCAGAGCATGTTCAGAACTAAAAGTGGTATATCCTGACTGGTCTGTTCAGCAGAGTCAAGTACTTCATTACCTTTTCTCTCGTATTCCAGGGCAGGATACGATAGGTCTACATATGTCATTGAAATAATTGTTTCATAGGGATATAAAGCTCTACCAAAGCACAGAACAATCATCTATCTTGAAAAGACTCCTGAATTTTTCTTTCTTTCTTGCAATAGACTATTGCTTCTAAAATTGTGGTTAATAAATATTTCCACTGCAAATATAACGAGTTTCATGTTTTCTTTTTTGGCAATCTTTTACTCATACAGAAAATGTTTAATTTAAAAAAAATAAGAAAGGGGTTAATTTGTGGCCTGAATTAAGAGCTTTTTTTTTTTTCTTGAGTTACATGCTAACTTTTGCCATCATGTCTCTCAGAAGGTTTAGATCTAATTCTTCCCTGCATGTAGAGATCCATTAAAGCCCAAAGGATCTGTTAACAGGTCATTTTTTAAACCAAAATAAAGTCATATCAATTTTAAACCATATCAATATTGTTTTAAGTTGTTATATTTAAAATTTAACTCACTATATATAAAGAAAATATTGATCCAAAGATTGAAAGGTCATATGCATAGAATGTTAATATGCATATAAAATTGAAATTAGTGGCTTTACTTACAGTGTACTCAATTTTGCATAATAAAATTAATTTTGTATATAACAATTATTTAAATTACTTAAAATTATCATTTTATGATAATTGAGTTTTTACAAACTTTGCTTATAGTATTTATGGATAATTATTATTCTGCTATATTTCCATTATAGGTGACTCAGCAGACATGTCAGGTAAGGAAATTAATCATTTTCCATTTTAGTCATATTGTTAAGTAATGATAGCCCCAATTTTTATAGAGTAATAAGATACTTGAACCTATTTTGGATTTTTTTTAAATTAAGAATACAGCATTTTAATGTCATGATGCTGAGCCCTATCTGCAATAATAAGTTTTTTTTTTTTAAAAAAAGCTAAGATATTTTGACCTTCATGGTGTGCCCAGCATTGTTGTAAGTCATCACAATAATTCTTCATAGTAGATATTAACTCGCCAATATCACATAGCTGGTAAGAATAAAGGTGAGGCTACAACTTGATCTTAAATATGAATCAATAAATTTTATTGCCTAGAAATAAAATTTTTTTAATTTATTATTTTTATGTAACCATCTTAATTATTGAACATACTAGATCAACAGAGCATTTAAAGATTTGAAAATAACTTTTGATTATTATTATTATTTATTTATTTATTTATTTTTGGTACGCGGGCCTCTCACTTTTGTAGCCTCTCCTGTTGCGGAGCACAGGCTTCGGACGCACAGGCTCAGCAGCCATGGCTCACGGGCCCAGCCGCTCCGCGGCATGTGGGATCTTCCCAGACCGGGGCACGAACCCACGTCCCCTGCATCAGCAGGCGGACTATCAACGACTGCGCCACCAGGGAAGCCCTATTATTGATTTTGACCATGGCTTTGTGAAGTTAAAAAGCTGTTAGATGAACAATGCATGTCTGTTGTTTTTAGATAGTATAATAACTAGGCTTTTTCAACTGTATTTCAATTTACATAATATAGTAAGACTTAGCAGTTTGATAAGAAAACATTGATTTGATTTCTACCAATTTATGTGATTTGTATCCATTTCCCTCCCCTCCTCCAGGGTAAAGCATGATTTTGTGATTTGACTATTTAACTACAAATTTATTCAACACAACAGGCAGGGTCCTTGCTCTCTTGGTCTACACTCAAGAGCAGGGGTTAGCAAACTACAGCCCTTGGGCCAAATCTGGTCCAGCACCTGTTTTTGTACAGCCCATGATTGAGTATAGTTTTTATCAATTTAAGTAGTTGGAAAATAACATGGGAAGAATAAAATTTCACAAAACATGAAAAGTATATGAAATTCAGATTTCAGTATCCATAGATAAAGTTTTATTGGACACAGCCATGCTCATTCAGTTACATATCGTCTATGGCAGCTTTTGTGCTTTGATGGCAGCATTGAATAGTTGCAACAGAGACTGTTTACAACACTATCATTGCTTTCCACTGCTGCTTCGCACACTACAAATTGCAGTGATTCTCTTTTAAAACCTGACAGGTTTTGAGTGCTACGTGTATTGCTATTCCACAACATTTTTTTGTTGTTGATGTACATTATATTAGTTTCAGGTGTACAGCATTGTGATTCATTTTTTTACAGCTTATACTCCACTAAAAGTTATTACAAGATAATGGCTATAATTACCCTGTGCTATACAATATATCCTTAACTATTTTATACAAAGCAGTTTCTACCTCTTAATCTCATACTCCTAATTTGCCCCTCCCCCTTTCCTCTCTTCTTAGGTAACCACTGGTTTGTTTTCTATGTCTGTGAGTCTGTTTCTGTTTTACATATACATTCGTTTGTATTGTTTTTTAGATTCTACATATAGGTCGTGTCATACCGTATTTGTCTTTCTCTATCTGACTTACTTCACTAAATATGCTACTCTCTAGGTCCATCCACATTGCTGCCAGTTTTTTGGTTTTTTTTTTTTTTTTGCAGTACGCGGGCCTCTCACCGTTGTGGCCTCTCCTGCTGCGGAGCACAGGCTCCGGATGCTCAGGCTCAGCGGCCATGGCTCACGGGCCCAGCCGCTCTGCGGCATGTGGGATCTTCCCAGACCGGGGCATGAACCCGTGTCCCCTGCATCGGCAGGCGGACTCTCAACCACTGCGCCACCAGGGAAGCCCAGTTTTTTGGTTTTTAACCAGTGTATATCTATCATGTCAAAACAAGGGAGAGGAAAGGAAAATACACTTTGAATGTCAAACTGAAAAGGCACAGTGAAGTGTGGATTATGTTGTTATGAAATTAGTTGGTAAAACATTGTGTTTATTACGCAATGATACTATAGCTGTGCTGAAAGAATACAATATATGTCAACATTTTTACACTAAACTTTATCACAGTATTCCCAGTTCACAGGAAAGCAAAAATCAGAAAAATTAGAAACTTTAAGACAATATCTCATCACAACAGAATTTCTTCAAAAAAAAAAATAAAATGTGGCTACAACCTAAGTAAGGTTCTGAATGACTCGTTTGTTAGCTAATCAAGAAAAGCTGTTTATTACTGTGAGTTACTTAAATCATGTTTGATTGCCACGAACAAGTGTCCAGAGAAAATAAACTTAAGACTATTAGCTTTTTGGCAAAAACCATTGCTAAAAGAACTGAGGACATTGGGAACAACATCAGTAGTCACTAAAAACAAGACCAAAAAAAGCAGATGATTTTTAATGGTTTCCCTTGGCTCTTGATGGGTTGACAAATGTTGCCAGTTGTTTATTTGAGGAATCAGTGCAGACTTTTTTTTTTTTTTTGCGGTACGCGGGCCTCTCACTGTTGTGGCCTCTCCCGTTGCGGAGCACAGGCTCCGATGCGCAGGCTCAGCGGCCATGGCTCATGGGCCCAGCCGCTCCGCGGCATGTGGGATCCTCCCGACTGGGGCACGAACCCGTGTCCCCTGCACTGGCAGGCGGACTCTCAACCACTGCGCCACCAGGGAAGCCCTGGAGGAGTGTTTTGGAAGAGACATAGAAAGCCTGTGCCTCTATCCTCTAGGCTCCACCTGATGTGTCTTTTTCCCTTGCTGATCATTGTAATAAGCTACAGCACCATAACTATCTCTGGGTCCTGTGATTCCTTCTAGTGAATCACTGAATGTGTGGGTGGTCGTAGGATTCCCAAACCAACACTCCTCCAGGGGTCACACAGAACCTGCTTCTTCTACCAGCAGCCAGATATATCAATGCAGGTGCAGTATTTCTGCCCAGGGAAACCCACTGAAGACTTGGAGACCAAGGTTTTTACTGGGGTCTGGTCACATAGACACAAAGCCACAACTACTAAAATACCGTAGTCCCAGAAGAAAGCAGGTATTCAGTGCCCCCCGTGGACAAAATAATCTTATCAACATAGGGAACATTTCAAAAGTGAAGTTCTTACACACTAGCAAGCAGGCCATTCTCAGTCCTGCTTCTGTTAACTCCCTCCTGGGGAGGCCCTAAAGCTGAATCAAGAAACAGGAAGGTCTGTGTGACTGCAGTAAGGCCTCTGAGATGAACCTAGAGAGGGGCAGGAGTCAGTCACGTAGGGCTTTGCCAATCACGGAGAGGAGTTTGGATTCGTGCTAAGTGCAGAGTCCATCATTGGAGAGATTAAATTTATAATCAAATTTATAATTTGAAGCAAATTCACTTCCATATTTTGATTATTTTACTAAAAGTACTTATGTTCTGAGACTGAATTAGCTGCTGAATTGACTTACCTATTCCTTTTTATAGGGTGCAATTCATGAAAAAAGGACAGTCCAAAGCTATGGTTTTTTAACCTAGAAAATACAGAGAACTGGGAAAACTTTTTAAGCAGTAGAAACGGGCTGGACAAGATAAATTTAAAAATCTAAAAAAGAAAAAAAACAACAAATATAATTTTTTAAAAGATTATCAGTTTACTTTCTTCCATGAAATCCTGTTTAAAAAAAAAAAACTACTGTCTTATAAAGTGATATGAACTTAGTTTTTTACCAGATATATGCCTATCCAGTTGAAGATTTCCTTTGTGATCTATGCAGGTGGTTTCCTACCTATTGCCTTTCTCAATTTGTATTCACTTTCTATCTCTCCTTCATATAACATAGGTAGTAAATATATCCTGGTATTTCATAAGTGTATAATGTTTGTATATTTCTCCACATAATTATATAAAGATTTAACGTGTATCTAAAACATGCATTATTTTTTGAAAGTTGTTTAAAGTTGTGATTACCTAATTTGCTTGTCTAAATGCTATTTTCTCAAAAGTGCAATTTGGACTATAGCCTGAGGAAGTAGTCTGTATTTTTCTCCCTTCCTTTCCTTTCTCTTCCCTTTTCTTTCTTTCTTTTTAATTCAGTCTTAGTTTTGAGCTATTTTTTATTAAGTACACTGTCTTTCTTTGGTACATATTTTTCCTGTGTTTCAGAGATGAGTATGCATCAGCCTTAGAAATGGAAACATTTGTAATAGGTGTATTACAACTTCGGGATTTTATCTTTGTTTAGCTGCAGCTCCTTCTATCCACATCTGGGATGCAGTGAACAAGCAGACTTTATCTATACTAAGATGCTACCATTCAAAGGGAGTGTGTTCAGTCAGTTTCAGTGCTACTGGTAAACTCTTGCTATCTGTGGGGCTAGACCCAGAACATACAATTACCATTTGGAGATGGCAGGAAGGTAGGACTTTTTTTCTTGGTAATTTTAAAAAATAAAAATGGGGTGATAGGAATTTTCTATTTCATATTTGTGTTAACTTGATGATTGAAACCATTATTCACTATTAAGCCCTACTCAATACCCATACACAGTTGTAGGTATGTTCCACTTTCAAAACCCAGTGAAATTGTAAACAAAGTGTAAACTAATGAAAGTTATTAATATTATAAATGATTCACTGTTCTTTCAGTAAGAAACTATGCATGTGAAGTGTCTTGCTAATTATTATTTGGTTGGTTATAGAGGATCTTACTCAAGAATGAGATGAATTACATTGTTAAGTGATAATGGAGGGGAATAGGGTAATATTACTTTAACACATTTCGGACAAAACTTTTCAGTTACATAGCCATTATAAAAAGTGAAATTCATAGAACTACACAGAAAAAAATAAGATATGGTTTTTTAAATGTCCCTTAAATTATAATAAAGCTTTCCATAAATCACACATCACTTGTAAAAATATGTAAAAAGGACCCTCTATACTATTAATTGTATGGCATGTGATTGCTAGGTAGCAGTGCAAGGGACATGCCCTCTCTCTTTTTTGGGGGGCCATGCCGGCGCAAGTTGTGGAATCTTAGTTCCCCGATCAGGGGGCCCTCAGCAGTGAAAGCGCTGAGTCTAACCACTGGACCGCCAGGGAATTCCCTGCTCTCTCTTTTTATAAGCATTTATTTTTTGAACTATATATTTTCAATAACTGTTTGATCCTGTAGAAATTAGCTTAGTTCTTATACTAACCTAGAAAATTTTGTTGTATCTTTTTTATCAGGTGCCAAAATTGCCAGCAGAGCTGGTCACAACCAACGTATTTTTGTGGCAGAATTCCGACCAGATTCAGATTCCCAGTTTGTCTCTGTGGGAGTAAAACATGTTAAGTTCTGGACATTGGCAGGAAGAGCTCTTCTTAGCAAAAAAGGGCTACTGAGCACTCTGCAAGATGCCCGGATGCAGACCATGCTTGCTGTTGCATTTGGTGCAGTATGTCTCTTAAAATGCGTGTGGTAGTGTAACTGTGAATTACCCAAATTGGACTAGTTTGAATTTTCTTGCCTTAGATAGATGAACCACATGAATGTTGTTTATATGGCACTGTAGTCCACTAATCCTTACATATGTCTTGATCATGCATATATTTCATCTTTCAAATTCTGATACTTTCAGAAATCAGGGACTGGGAAAGAAAGTTAACGAGGGAGAAGGATTATAAAACACCTGAGTCCTTGGGCCACTGCCATTCTCGAAAGCCTTCATTAATTTTATAACTGTCACCCTAAATCTCCTAGGTCCTAATAATTTGTCAGAATAGGAGAAAGATAAATCATGAAACGTGATTTTTCTAGTATTTAAGGTGGTCCTTGGTTTGGGATTTCCTTTGCTTCCTATCACCTTAACTCACTGCTTATTATGTAGTTGGAAGTGCTCTTGGCCAGTGTCTCTCATTAAAGGGAAGAAGGTGAGCACAGTTCCTGGTCTAGTTTACTAGAAAGAGTGTTCAAGAGCCATTTCCTCCCCTCCCCTCCCCGCTTCCACCTGGGCTTGTGGTTTACAAGACACATCTCTTTCCTTTAATACCTTGCCCTGGCCAGGCTTTTTAAATCCTTTGGTGCATCAAAAAACTAAGTCGGTTTTCTCACTGAAGTGTTTATATGGGTATGTAATACTCGAAGGAAGAAAATTATAATTCTAGATTCTTAAAGAACACTTATATTTTTGAGACCATTGAAAGTGCTGGTTGTGCCATGTCAAACTTCAGTTAAATATTGTGGGGATTCTTAATACAAGACCAGTAATTCCTTTCCAGAAGAAAAGCTTATGCATTCAAGTGTTTGACATTTAATATGCCCATGTATATTAACTTTCTTTGTGTATAAAATTCCTTATTTAGTCAATTGCCCATTCCCAATAGAAAATAAACTTGAAGATTAGGCTGTTAGTCATATGTGAGGAGCCTTTAGAAATTATAAGTAAAAGAGTGATACTATTGCATGTTCATTGTTCTTTTGCCTAAATAAAAACCTTCTCAATATTTTCATTAAAAAAAAGAATATTAGTCATAATTGACTTTTTATGTTTGAAGCAACAGTGCAATCAGTGCGAATGTTTTGTTATATAACAAAATGGGTTGATGTTCAGTTTAAGCCTTCTTGAGCATCCTCTATGCTAGGGGCTATGAAAAGAGCAGGCAAAGTAAAATATTAGTTTTTACATTCCAATTGCAGATAAGGCGTGAATTAAAGATGCTCCTATATGACAAGTATTGAGTTGGCCAAAAGGTTCATTCAGTTTTTTCTGTAAGATGGCTCTAGTAGCACTTAGCTGTCTTTAACTTCATTAGAAACAATTTTGTTAGATTGTAAGTGACAGCTAGCTGTCATATCAGCGTGCATTTAAAAAAAGACTTATCAAAATTGGTGAATTTTTGTGTAGCCATTTTAATATTGAAGATGGAAGAAAAAAAGCAACATTTTTGGCCTATTATGCTTTATTATTTCAAGAAAGGTAAAAATGCAACTGAAACGCAAAAAAAAGATTTGTGCAGTGTATGGAGAAGGTGCTATGACTGATCGAACTTGTCAAAAGTGGTTTGTGAAGTTTTGTGCTGGAGATTTCTCACTGGACAGTGCTCCACGGTTGGGTAGACCAGTTGAAGTTGATAGCGATCAAATCAAGACATTAATTGAGAACAATCAACGTTATACCACGAGGAAGATAGCCGACATACTCAAAATATCCAAATCAAGTGTTGAAAATCATTTGGACCAGCTTGAATCACTTTGATATTTGGGTTCCACATAAGTTAAGCGAAAAAAAACCTTGACCATACTTCTGCATGCGATTCTCTACTTAAACATAATGGCAGTGTTCCATTTTTTAAATAAATTGTGATGGGCTATGAAAAGTGGATATTGTACAATAATGTGGAATGGAAGAGATCGTGGGGCAAGCAAAATGAACCACCACCAACTACACCAAAGGCCGGTCTTCATCCAAAGAAGGTGATGTTGTGTATATGGTGGGATTGGTAGTCCTCTACTATGAGCTCCTTCTGGAAAACCGAACGATTAATTCCAACAAGTACTGCTCCCAATTAGACCAACTGAAAGCAGCACTCGACGAAAAGCATCCAGACTTAGTCAATAGAAAATACATAATCTTCCATCAGGATAACACAAGACCACGTTTCTTTGATGACCAGGCAAAAACTGTTACAGCTTGGCTGGGAAGTTCTGATTCATCTGCCATATTCACCAGACATTGCACCTTCGGACTTCCATTTATTTAGGTATTTGCAAAATTCTCTTAATGGAAAAATTTCAATTCCCTGGAAGACTGTAAAAGGCACCTGGAGCAGTTCTTTGCTCAAAAAGATAAAAAGTTTTGGGAAGATGGAATTATGAAGTTGCCTGAAAAATGGCAGAAGGTAGTGGAACAAAAAGGTGAATATGGGGCTTCCCCGGTGGCGCAGTGGTTGAGAGTCTGCCTGCCAATGCAGGGGACACGGGTTCGTGCCCCAGTCTGGGAAGATCCCACATACCGCGGAGCAGCTAGGCCCGTGAGCCATGGCCGCTGAGCCTGCGCGTCCGGAGCCTGTGCTCCACAGCGGGAGAGGCCATAGCAGTGAGAGGCCCACGTACCGCAAAAAAAAAAAAAAAAAAAAAAGTGAATATGTTGTTCAGTAAAGTTCTTGGTGAAAATGAAAAATGTGTCTTTTATTTTTACTTAAAAGCCGAAGGCACTTTTTGGCCAACCCAATATAATCATTGTTTTCCAAATAAAAGATATAGAGATTAAGTATAAATGCTGAGGAATTTGAAGTAATATTAAATTGTAGGGAAATTAAGCATACAAACTAGTATTCTCAGAAAGATTCAAGAAAATCTGTTTGTTTTTGATACAATCAAAATCTTATTTTCTTATTGGTTCTTTCCATATTGTTTTTGATGAAGGATCTTATACAAGTTGCTCTAAAAGTGAAGCTAAAATGAGACAAAAATAGCACATAATGCAGGATTTGATTTCTCCAGTTTTTGCATAAATGAACTGTATAACAGGATTGCAATTCTCAGAGTCACTTAAATCATTCTTAAACTTTTGGTACCTTAACAGATTTATCTTATTTTGGATTCATTTCAGAAATGCATTAACTTTTGCTGTTTTGATTTTAAGAAATCATGGCAAATATTAATTTTCATATACAATTTCTGAAAAACTACAACTTTGCTACAGATAATAGTTTTACTTTCCATGACAAAATACCTTATCAAACCTAATAAAAGTTATTTTCACTTCCTATTCCTATTCTTTTTTTTTAATCCCAGTTACTAATGACCTTTAAGTTATTTCTTGGGCAGCTAGAGGGAAGCAATCCAAAGAGATGATATAAACTAGAATTACAGCATTTTTGAATTGGAAGGGACCTTAGAGACCTTAGGGACTTAGAGATCCCTCATTTTACACTGAAAAAGTTGATACTCATAGAGGTTAAAAGTCTTGACCTTTAACCTTTAACCTTTAAAAGTCTTCCAGCTAATAAGCAAAAGACCTGGAAAAGGAAATGGCCCTAACAAAGCTAAGCCTTGAGTTCAGGTTTTCTGACTCTTGACTCTACTGTTTTCCCGCCATCCATGCTCTTTGTACCAAAAAGGTGACATAGTGCGACTCTCTCTCTGAGTCCACCCATGTGTCTCTCCACACGTACCCTTTTTCCTCCTAGTAAACACTTTACTTGTTTCACTACCAAAAAAAAAAAGTGACATAGGCTCACACTTACATAGAGAATTGCTGTTTGAACTCTATTTGAACTTTTCATGAGTTTATCTCCCCCTTCCCCACTCCTTTTCAGAATAACTTGACGTTTACAGGTACCATCAGTGGAGATGTCTGTGTGTGGAAAGACCACATATTGTGTAGAATCGTGGCCAAAGCTCACAACGGGCCTGTGTTTGCCATGTACACCACCCTTCGAGACGGACTTATTGTCACTGGTGGCAAGGAGAGGCCGTGAGTCCTCTTTCTTTTCACAGCCTTACTGAATATTCATGCGTTGTGATGCCTCTGGTTTGCAGTTAGTTATGTCTAGGCCCCATGGATTATCCTCTGACCTTCCTCCTCATATGCTTCTCCTTTGCTGCCTTTTATGCACCTTCTTGTTGATTTTTATTTCTGGTCTTAAATCCCTCCCAGTGTTTTTCACATTGTAGATAAGTCTAAACTCCAACTGGGTAATCGTTTTTCTGAGGTATGGATAGGTAGCTATCTTGCAGGTTAGGAATTGATTTTCTTAATGTCTCTCTGCCTGTATAAATATTGGCTGAGTAGTAGGTGGTGGTCTATGGGGGAATCTTTGCCATTGGACTCAGGATGCATCTCTACTGCCTGTTTTCTTTTTGGTTCAAAGTGGATACTAAGGGATAAAATTCATACTGCTGCATTAGAAAAGGATGAGAGGATACTAGAAATAAACTTTGCCTTGTTTGCTTTTGCTTGAGGCAAACTTGTTAGATAAAATTAAGACAAGACCTCCAAGTGTGTGAGGAGAGGCCTTTTTCTGAGTGGTTTTCAAATCTCCCGGTGGAAACCAGATACTTATCATTGATTTCCTACTAGCATATTCATATGCATGTTAAAATGGAATGTATATGTGACCAGGAAGTAAGTACATTCCTATACAGCATTGAAAGAACCCACAAATATGCAGCAGCTTTTGCTTTTCACATAAAGGAAGACTGTATAAGAGAAGAAACCATAAATGGGCTATATTTATCTTTTGCATATTACTCTGACACTCGTGTTTCCACACTTCATCTAGTCTTGCACACTCCTCACTAGTAACCTACTAAACTGTTCAGTGGCATATTTAATAATAATGGTTGGAAAGAAATGTGCTGCTCTTTTGGCCCTGAAAATATATCCTGTAGCACAGCATCTGTAATCCTATTATCTAGCCTTGCATTTTCATTATCCTCTTAACATTAAGAATCATTTTGGGGACTTCCCTGGCACTCCAGTGGTTAGGACTTGGCACTTTCACTTCTGTGGCCCAGGTTCAACCCCTGGTCGGAGAACTAAGATCCCATAAGCCGCATGCACAGCCAAAAAAAAAAAAAAATTCATTTTGCACATTTCCTCAGTCAAGAAGTATTATGAGAGAGGATATATGATGTATGGGCAGGGGGCGGTGCTAAATAAACTTATGCTAATGTCAGAAAAATAAGTGTTCATAAAATAAAATTTGCTTAAACTGAATGTTTGAGACACTGTATCTAAAAATTGCCATAGAAAGTTTAGAAGAATATAAAGATTGGAGCCTCTTTTTCTGTTCTGCTTATAATTTAGTATTTGTTTATCATAAAAATTATTTGTAATAGCCAATAATAAATGCTTCTTTTGGTTTGGGTTGTTATTTTCTTAGGTCAAAAGAAGGAGGAGCAGTCAAACTGTGGGATCAGGAACTGAGGCGATGCCGCGCCTTCAGGCTTGAGACAGGACAAGTCACAGATTGTGTCCGTTCTGTGTGCAGAGGCAAGGTAAGATGTTTGCTGAGGCATTGCAGTGCAGCAGACAGTAGAAAAGGGTTATTCCTGGGATTCTCTCACCTTCCACCACTGGATGAAGAATAACTCAGAGATGGACTCGCGTGCCGGTTCTCTCCTGCCTCTTCTCTGCTGCTTTCTTTGCAGAAAGACAGGCAGCTGTTCTCCTAAGCACTGTATCTAAACCTCCTTATTTTCTTGCATCTGCTAATTCAACTCTGGTAGACAGCTGAATTTATTTGCCAGTTGACTCATTTTGATTAAAGCAGCTGTCTCCATGTGTTTAAAAAACACACATTGCTCTAAGGGCTTCCCTGGTGGCGCAGTGGTTGAGAGTCCGCCTGCCGATGCAGGGGACGGGGGTTCGTGCCCCGGTCTGGGAGGATCCCACATGCCGCGGAGCGGCTGGGCCCGTGAGCCATGGCCGCTGAGCCTGCGTGTCCGGAGCCTGTGCTCTGCAGCGGGAGAGGCCACAGCGGTGAGAGGCCCGCGTACCGCAAAAAAAATTAAAAAATTAAAAACACACATTGCTCTAAACAATTTGACCGTGCATGCACTCACAATAAGTGTATTTATAAATTACATACATGTATTATCCTGTCTGTGTATTAAATATTAGTTAAGCTTACTTTTATTTATAGTTCTTTTTAACTAAAATCCAATACTTTCTTCCTATATCCCAATGCACTTACACCTCTTTGGAGATCTTCAGACTAATATATCATAGTCAAAGTCAAAACTTCGATGACTGGAGAAGCGAGGTGTATTCTCTTCAGCGTGGGCTCGCACATACAGCCTGGCTCAGTGCTCTTGCAGATGCGCCTCTGGTCATAGAAAGCTTTGCATGAGCTAATGGCTGGCTTGCTACTAAATTAGTCAAAGCAAAAAATTCTCTGAAAGTATGTTATTTTGGTTTTGGACCCAAATCCAATGTGTGTATGTTGAGTTTGGGGGTGCTTCCCACACACCACCAAACAATTCTCCAACGCCAGCAGTGTGTCCAAAAATTCAACTAAGTTCTGACAGTATCTATCAGAGAAGGCATTGGATTCCACAGGTTGAAGGTTCAATCCTACAAGACCGCTCCCCTCACCACCACTTCAGATGCCACGTTCTTACCTATGCTTCTGACCGGCTGTACTTTGGGGTTCCCAACAACTCCTCCTGGACTTCAGACACCAGTCAGTTACCTGTCCTTCTGACCCACTGCCTATAAATTAGAGAGGGTTGTACAACCCCTCCTCGGGTTCAGTTATTTTGCTAGAGTGACTTACAGAGCTCAGAGAAACATGTTACTTACTGGATCACCAGTTTATTGTAAAAGGATATAACTCATGAACTGCCAGTTGTAGAACTGCACAAGGCAAGGTATATGGGGAGGGGAGAGGAGCTTCCATGACCACTCAGCCTGCATCTTCACGTGTGCAGCAACTTGCAAGCTCTCCAAACCCTGACCTTTTGGGTTTTTATGGAGGCTTCTTATATAGCCATAATTGATTAAATCTTTCACTGTTGGTAACTGATTCAACTTCTAGCCCCTCTCCCATCCCCGAGGTGGGGAGAGGAGAGAGTGAAACTGCCAGTCCCTAACCCCTAATCACATAGTTGGGTCTCCTGGCAACCAGCCCCCATCCTTTGGTGAGGTCCATAACAGAAGATACCCCTCTTTTGTTCATCACTTAGGAAATTCCAAGGGTTTTAGGAGCTTCATGCCAGTAAGTGGGGACAGACCAAATATATAGGCCATCCCCAAGTTAAAGTTTTTCGATTTTAAGATGGTGCAAAAATGATACAAATTCAGTAGAAACCATATTTCGAATTTTGAATTTTGATCTTTCCCTGGCTAGTGATGTGTGGTACAGTCCTCTCTCGTGACGCTGGGCAGCACAGCCAGCCACAGCCCCCGGTCAGCCGCCAGGGCCAACGATCAATTCACTTACAGCCATGCTGTCTGTACTGAGACGACCACTATGTTTTTCACTTTCAGGATAGTATTCAATAAATGACATGAGGTATCCAACACTTTATTATAAAATAGGCTTTGTGTTAGATGATTTTGCCCAACTGGAGGCTCAAGTAAGTGTCCTGAGCATGTTTAAGGTAGGCCAGGCTATCATGTTTGATAGGTTAGTTGTGTCAAATGCACTTTTAACTTATGACATTTTTAACTTATGATGGGCTTATCAGATGCAACCCCATCATAAGTTGAGGAAGATCTGTATATTTCTTACTCTAAGTCACAGTATCACATAGGCCAGTAGGTCGTTCTTATAGTATTAAGAAGAGCAACTGTGGTATTGCATTAAATATATTGGCCCCACTTGTGTTTCAGGGCAAGATACTAGTAGGGACAAGGAATGCTGAAATAATTGAAGTTGGAGAGAAAAATGCAGCATGTAATATTTTAGTTAACGGTCATGTGGATGGACCTATATGGGGACTGGCGACACATCCTTCCAGGGATTTTTTCCTTTCTGCTGCAGAAGATGGTACAGTGAGACTCTGGGACATTGCTGATAAAGTAGGTATAATTTTTTTAGAAGATGTTACAATTTCTAACAAGCAAAGTCCTAAATTGCTAGCACTTAAAGAACTATCTCAGCATTGTGTTGAGAATTTGGGGGAGAAACTGGTTTACTTTGTAAGTACTCTGCTTAATGTAGTTCTCTGTGCTCTTTTGGTTCTTATGCAGAAGATGTTGAACAAAGTGAATTTGGGACATGCTGCTCGTACTGTGTGTTATAGCCCTGAAGGCGACATGGTGGCTATTGGAATGAAAAATGGAGAATTTATTATTTTACTTGTGAGCTCTCTAAAGATATGGGGAAAGAAGAGAGATAGACGATGTGCAATCCATGATATCAGGTTAGTCAACAAATGGAATGGTATGTCAAGGATACTCTTTAAATGACCCAGCTTGCATTTGGAAAAAAGGTCCTTAGTGCCTGTAGCATTTCAACACATCGTAAATTGTATGCTGAAATATGGCTGTTTGTATACTTATCTACTTCTCCTTACTAAATTATGAGTCCATTGGGCACCAGCCACAGTGCCTTATAATAGCAAGTATTCAGGGAATGTTTGATGAATAAGTATCACACTGGACATGTCCAGTAAGTTCATCCTGCCAAGACTTATCTTCCATCTGCCCTTAAAAGTCTGGAAAATTAGGGAGTTCCCTGGCAGTCCAGTGGTTAGGACTTGGTGCTTTCACTGCTGTGGCCCGGGTTCAATCCCTGGTCAGGGAACTAGGATACCGCAAGCCGCACGGCATGGCAAAAAAAAAAAAAAAAAAAAAAGCCTGGAAGGGCTTCCCTGGTGGCGCAGTGGTTAAGAATCCGCCTGCCAATGCAGGGGACACAGGTTTGAGCCCTGGTCGGGGAAGATCCCACATGCTGTAGAGCAACTAAGCCCGTGCGCCACAACTACTGAGCCTGTGCTCTAGAGCCCGTGAGCCACAACTACGGAGCCCGTGTGCCGAGAGCATGTACTCCGCAACAAGAGAAGCCACGGCGATAAGAAGCCCGCGCACCACAACAGAGAGTAGCCTCCGCTCACCACAACTAGAGAAAGCTCGCATGCAGCAACGAAGACCCAATGCAGCCAAAAATAAATAAATAAATAAAGCCTGGAAAATTAAAGTTATAACCCCAAACATCTCTTAGAAAGCCTGAAAAATTAAACTTATAACTCCAAACGTCTTTTACTTCTCTTCATCTCCACTGAATATATAGTTCATTCATTTAATCCATAGTCATTGAGCAGTCTATGCCCCAGATTATGAATTAAAACTTTTCTTGAGCCTTTTTCAGTGCTTAAGCTTATATTAACAGTGGTTACCATTTACTGAGCACTTCTCTGTGATCAAGATTGATTATTGAATCCAGGTCTGTCAAAAGCTTGCACTGTTTTCACCAGTAAAACCGTTTTTACAAATGAAACCTTCCTCAGATCTTCAGCATATAAAACAGTGATTTGGCTTCCCTCAGCTCTCCAGTTTCCCAAAGGTACATCAGCAAGACTTATGGAGCATTTTCAAAAAAACTGTCCCATACTGCTTTGCATCATCGATAGGCAAATAGTACTTTATTATTTTAAAATAACTTCTTCCAAGCTTCAAGTAGTATCACTTCATCTAATAACATGACATGAGTTAAGCTGGTCTGTGTCCCTTGCTATTAAGACATGATCTTTCCAGATGAAAGAATCCTATCGTACTGAATTACGTAATTTAGGAATATATGTAAATTGTTAGTGGCTTTTTAAAAACTGAGCTATTTTTAAAGAAATTAGGAGATGAAAATTCAGGAACCACTTAATGTTGAAGTAAAATATAAACCTTTTGTTTTATGTAACAGACAAATATCAGTATACACAGTCTGTTGTGCCTATCAGGTAAATTCGTTTGAGGCCATATCACACATTATTTATCTCAAATACTTATTTTTGAGAACTGAAAAGTCAGTGATCTTAAGTGTTTATACTATTTCATGTGGTCTAATGCATCTTTTACATGTAATCTTTTGTTACATGTTCAGATTTAGTCCAGATTCCCGGTTTCTGGCAGTGGGTTCCAGTGAGAATTCAGTGGATTTTTATGACCTAACATTGGGTCCCACCCTTAACAGAATCAGCTACTGCAAAGACATTCCAAGCTTTGTCATTCAAATGGACTTCTCTGCAGATAGCAGACATCTCCAGGTACAGTACCAAGACTATGCGAATAGTCTTTACATTTTGCTAGTGAATGTGTTTAAAACTCCTCAGTTCCAGAGCTCAACTCTTGCCTTTTATTCACTACTATTCACTGTTTCTGCATAAATTCTTTACTAATCTATTCTTACCAGTCCTTTTCTTCATTTTTTTTTTGCTCACAGAGTTTTGTAGTCATGTTTTAGTCTTAATAATGTTAGAAATGTAAATCAAGTAGCACTTTGCCAGTTTACTATAATCTACTTCTGGATTTTGCCTCTCACATGATGGAATTGTTCCATTTTAATATTATGAAAGGTCTCCACTGGTTGCTATAAACGGCATGTCTATGAAGTGCCTTCAGGAAAACACCTTATGGATCAGGCTGCCATTGACAGAATTACTTGGGCTACATGGACAAGGTAAATATTTCATATATCAGAAGGGAAGATAGGAAAACTGGAAAATCCTATTTCTGAACAGTTAGAGCCATTCCCACTAAGGAACAGTAATTGAGGTTTAAGTTTTTGTTACCATCTTGAATTCTTCCTAAGAAGAGAATGATATACTTACTCATGCTGGGACCCCTTTTGATCAAATATATTTCTATGCTTTATCAGTTCTTTTAATTAAAGGAAATCAAAGTTGTGACTTTAAAGATGCCTTGATACTTCCTTAACATAAGTAGGTTTAATAACAGACAATGAAAACATGTATTGGGTACTGTTAGGCAACTGTATTATTTCCCTGTCTAAAGGAATGCTATTGATAGCAGCTGTTAGAAATGAAACCTTATAAAATGGGTTCAAATTTGCTGGCTGTAGAACAGATAACCATGCATAACCATCAATGAAAATGAAAAATGCCATCAACACTTTTAATTTTAAAATAGTTCTATCAGTTATCATTAAGTATTAACTGACTTTTTAAAGGATTTATCTATAAACCCTTAAAATTATAGAACTTCATTGAGAAAAGGTGTGTGTACTGGGGGTGGGGAGTGCCATCCCGGCAGGTTCAGGCTTCCAGGTAACACCTTCTCATAACTTATTCCTCTGTGTTTAAATAACGTAACTAGGTACTCAGAGGTTAATTACCAAGAAACGTTTTCAGTTTGGTAAACCTGTGTGTGCTATGGTGGACTTTTTTATTCCTTCTCTCTAGCATTCTAGGAGATGAAGTTTTGGGAATCTGGTCCAGACATGCTGAGAAAGCCGATGTCACCTGTGCCTGCGTCTCTCATTCAGGAATCAGCCTTGTAACAGGAGATGACTTTGGCATGGTTAAGTTATTTGACTTCCCATGTCCTGAAAAATTTGTAAGTTTACGTTGGGTTTAGTATTTTATGTAACTTTACTCCTGATTTAGACTTCTGATCATTAGTACTTTTCCCCACATAATAGCTAAAATGTTATTGTCTCATGATTTGAAAATACTTGTAAATTTGTGATTCTAAAATTTTCTCCAAACTTCCTAAATCCATTACTCTGAAATAAAAGCTATTAGAAATGATCTCCCCTTGCCCCCAAACCACGCCATCTTTGCAAACTATCCTGTGATTAGTCTTTTATCAAACCCTTAATCAATCTGTTACCAAATTTCAAATGCTTTTCAATGCAGATCCATTACTAATTCTGAGAAAGCATTTCATCATTAGCTGTGCTCCAAACTGCTTTCTCTCTCCACAGCATTCGTGATGGAGATAATGGCTCCTGATTAAGAACCTTTGACTTCGGTGTTCATCACACACCCTGAGCTTTGTTCTTGTTTTCTAGGCGAAGCACAAAAGGTTCTTGGGTCATTCACCCCATGTGACAAATATTCGATTTACCAGTGGTGATCGACATGTTATTAGTGCTGGAGGTGATGACTGCAGGTTGGTAACTTTCTCAGCCCAAGAAGAGCAGGGACTGTCTTTTACTAGTTAAGAGATTATTACTATTTCTTCGACAGGTTCAGTTTATGGACTCAGCTAGTCATCATGATTAAGGTCGCCTAACCGGATGGCTCCTTGGGGTCACATACTATGTAAATACAGAATAAAAGGAGTTGAAAGAGTAAAGTTTTTACACATGTATGATTTGAAAGCTTAATTAAAAACATTATAAACTGTTCTGAAAATCTAGAAATATAATGAACTCACTGCAGTTCTTTCTCTGATTGCAGTTTATTTGTCTGGAAATGTGTACATATGCCTCATTGAAAGATATGGATGCTGAGAAGACTTCATAAAGTAACAGCCTTGAGAAACCAGACTACACAAGAGGAAAAAAACCAGAACCAAACGCTGCATGGTCATGTGGTGCTAACTTAAGACTGTAACAGGGATTTATCCAAATTTGTCAAAATAGTAGAAAGATTGATAAGTTCAAAATATTTGTTATATGCACCAGATAACTGTCCATAATCCATACACTGCCAGATAATTACATTTCAAGGAGGGACTGAATAAATATTTGCTGGTAAAAGCCACCCCCCATTTTAGGGAGGATGCAGATTTGGCAGACTTCCTGGGGAGGTTTGGGAGACAGTGCTCCTCAAAGAAACGAACCAAAACCTTAAAAACCCAACTTGGATAATTTTCTTCCTCTTTTTAGCAAACCTTTTTCTTTTTAGAATTTATATTTTATTTTCAAGTTTCAATTGTTTAATAAAATATTTTATCCTTATGTTCACATAAGGAAATACACCATCACCCTAAAGGATCACAGGTTTTAAAAGGCAAACATTATTTTCCCTAAGAAAACACACACAGGCTTTACTGGAGAATATGATGCTTCCTAAGCATTAATAAAGTCCTGTTTATAAAGGATATTTTTCTCCTGGAAATTTTAAATTCAGGAACAAATCCAAAGTTCGTAGTGTATGATCACTACATTTTCATTTTTGAGCTGTCAATCTTATGTTCAGAATTCATCTCTATAATTGAAAGAGTAAAATATGATCATGGCCTCATTAATGAAAAAGTAGTATGATGAACATTTCCAGGGGTGTACAGTTCAAGGTTTTATATAGCAATAGTATTTAACTGGCAGAGAATACTAAATATTTAAAGATGTAGTCTAATAGAAACATTAACATGTAAACTAAAGCGTTAAGTTCACATTTACAGTTATACAGTTTAGTAACTCTTGAAATAAAATTTTTATAGCCTTTTTTTTCTATTGGAAAAACTTGTTTAGTTAGATGTATGTCACCCCATCGGCTGACTTCCAAAAGGAATGAAGATAGGTCCACTTGTAAAACTCGTCTATAAAAATTCCTTTTTGGGCCTCCCTGGTGGCGCAGTGGTTGAGAGTCCGCCTGCCGATGCAGGGGATACGGGTTCGTGCCCCGGTCTGGGAGGATCCCATATGCCGCAGAGCGGCTGGGCCCGTGAGCCATGGCCGCTGGGCCTGCGCATCCGGAGCCTGTGCTCCGCAGCGGGAGAGGCCACAGCAGGGAGAGGCCCGCGTACCGCAAAAAGGAAAAAAAAAAAAAAAAAAAAAAAAAAAAAATTCCTTTTTGGTGGATTGGGGCTGAACTCTTAGATCTTTACTCCTATTCACTTTAAATGCTGCCAAAGATCAGTACTTGCCATTCAGGAACTTGCTGTTTCGCTTATCTGTAGTTTCCTGAAGACTGGAAGTTCTGCAGACCGCTATTTAAAAATATATTTTTCTAAGTATGAAGAAGATTAAGATGCTCTTTTGGTCCTATAATTTTTACTTTAATGTGTTAATTATCTTCGTAGCATAATAGACCCCTTCTTCAGGTTTCTGGAAATCTGTTTTCTATGTGCAACACCTTGTAAATATTAAAAACAGAAACGGCTGCATTTTATCATGGAAAGCCTAAGCAGTGATTGAACCTGGCCAGTTTTAAAGCTCTGAATAGCTGTGTCTGAAGGACTGATTGGGGTGTTTGTTAAGAAGCTTGAAACATTAAGATCATTTTCTTTCATTTTTCTTATCAATGGATTCTCTTAAACTAAGCCCAATTTGAGAAAACACTAATATTAAGTTTCTATTCATGTGTATTATAAAGGAGCAGCCAATAAATTAGAGCAAGAAATTCCCATGAACCACACTCACCTCTCCCTCTATTTTTGAGGCTGTTGCAGTTTCAAATTTTCCTTCTGAGTCAAGTTCACCTGCTTTTGGCTACAGAGAAATTCCGGTTCCTTTACAGTGCGGGTAGAAACTCTTAACTATAACCTTAAGCAAATAAACTATATAGGATAAAATTGCTTGCACTGCATTTTTGTTCTTCCCAGTGGCCAACCTGATAAGCCAGCCTGAATCACTGTTATCAGTTTCCCGATTAAAGGTCACGTTGATTTTAAGTAGTCATCCCACAGCCACCTTGCTTATAGCAGCCATCAACTAAGGGAAGGTGAATAACCACAGTAGGCCATGTAGATTATGCCCTATGTTTTTTTAACCCAGAGAATTATTTTTGTGTGCAGTATTTGACTAAACTCCCGAATTTGTAACCTGAGCCTTCTCCTAGCACCTTCAGTCCTGTTTCTGGCAGATGCATGCCAAAGCACCCTCTGAACCCTGGTTCCACTGTGAAATGCTAGCCACGTCTGTTCCCTTATTTTTGGTGATCTTTTTCGATGATGGTTCATTTTGGACCAAGTTACCCAAGAGATATTTTAGAGTCAACCTTAGCTTGCCCATAAACCATAGCAACTGAAGGAAAAAACTCTTAAATTTGTCTCCAGGCTGTGTCTATTAAATAGCAAAAAAACAATATGATTTCAGCATGTTTTTATTCCCCTGTAAAATGGCTGAACTAAAATCACTTTAAGCTCTTGTTTCCCAGTTATGTTCTTTACAGTGAAATTATGAGAATGCAACTATACTCCATTTATAAGTAATGATACTAAAAAGTCTGTTTAAATTTCTGGAAATACAATTTAAAACAAATTTCTTCTGCACAGATGTAAAGCATCTCAAGTAAGTTAACACTGGAATGAAAAAATACCTTCAATTCAATGAACAAAACTTTTTAGAATGAAGTGGAATTGTCATTCATTTCACCCAAGCCTAACTAACTACATGATAGCTTTATGCATGCTCTTGTGTGCACTGTCTTTTCCTAATGTTTCAAGTCTTATAAGCACAGCAAAGTGCAACTTAAAAGATGGTTTAATAACTGGATAATTCTTTCTTCTCTCAATGGAAAAGAGATGATGGCCACAAGGCTGCTGGTTTTAGGCTCTGAAACGTGGATTTTTACACACGTAGTTTTATTATCCCTTGGGTATATGACTAAGCAAGTCAATGAACTTTTTTTTTAATAGTTTAATTTGGTCCTGAGAATATTTTGAGTCTTTACTACCCCTTTTGCATTAACTCTTTTCTAACCAACTTTTAGTTTTACTTTTTAAAAAACTACATCGTCTTTAAAATCAGTGATCCGTTATTTAATTCTAAAGCATTGGACACTTCTTGCCTTAACAGTTTTAAAACCACATACACAAAAGCCTATTTTCATTCAGTATTCCAAAAGTTTAATCCTATTTTACAGTTTACCCATCTGATCTCTGTAATTATACAGTCTGTCATTTAAAAAAAAATCTAACTTTTACATTTAAAAAATTATCTTCAGTAATAACTATATTTTCTGTGGAGTTAGTTACTTCTGAGAATGTTATTTTTCAGAATGTAAGAATATATATGTATAGCTATAATCTTGTGAGTTTAAAGTTTGTTCTGATACCTTATGTATATACTTGTAAAAAAATTTTGTATAATTTTGTGATAATGTAGATCCCAAAATATTTATTTAAAAAACATGTGTTAACAGTAAATGAAGGCATTTTAAGGAACTGTTCCTATTTTTCGCCCTTGCCATTCCAACTGTTTCACCCTACACGCCCCACCTCACTCATCCTTTCTCAGAAAGCAAGGGACTGAGATATTTGGGAACCATTTACCAAAGCAGCACTCAACCCAAGAAGCTTGTATTATCATGTTTTTCATACTAAATTCACTTTAAAAGTTGGGCTGAATAACTGTCTTAAGCCACCTCAACACTTTGGGCCACTCCTGTTTTCAGAGTCGAAGAAGACAGCAATCCAACTTTTGGAATAAGGACACTGCCCTCATACAGCTCTCTACACACACAGCAACGCTGTGGCCTGAAACTGGATTATCAGGACTAACAGTGATACCACCAACACTGTAAATGCTGATACTTGAACACAGCAGTTTCACACATAAACATGCCTCAAATGTTTTAATAGAATTCAGCTTCTCCTGAAACTATCTATCTTTCCATAGTCAAAACAAAACAAAAAAAAAAACCCAATGTCAAAATCACTTAATAAACGTACAAACTTGAAAAATTAGACACTTCAGATAGATAGGCAATAAACTTCATTATTATGAAAGCAATATATTCCAAGTTTCAAAGATTTGACAAATTCTGTAGAATGTCTTTCATCAGTAATGGAAACTTTCAAATTCCATAGTCTTCTGCCAGGTAGGACTGGGTGTCATTCACTGAATAAAAAAAACCAAAAATTTTTTCAATTAACTGCTTTAATTAACATCAGTTAAGAGAAGTTGAGTATTTTCAGACAATGAATATTTGGTTCTAATACTAACATATGCCTTTAAATTTACAGGCCACAGTAAAAATACTTTGAAATTTACTTTCAATGTTTTACAATTACTAATGTCTAAGAAAACTGATGTGAGATTTGTAAGCAGTATAACTCTTGAAGGCCTTAAGTTTATGTTCACATAGTATGTTCAGAAGTTAAAGAAAAATCTGATGTGGAGATGATCTAGGTAAACAAGCAATTGCTGAATGAAACAAAATTTGGTTTATGTAGTAGATTATTTTTCCAAAGGACCCTTAATTGAACAGCAGAGAAAAACCAAAGTGATTAAGTTTCCCCCAAATTTGTATGCTTATAAATTTAAGAAACTAGATACTAGAAAAGCATTTGAAATGACATTAGAAAAACTGATGTTAACCTTTACCTGGTTTGAGGTCGAATCCATTTCAAGGCATGTCGTGGTGGTACAGTAATGGTGGGATGATAAAATGTACAGTCAGGTCTTGTACACTGAGTGTTAAATCTACAGTGCTAAAGAGAGAGAACAGCTTCCACATCTGCAAAGCTAATACAAAAAACCACAGCAATCCGAGATGACAGTAACCAGCCCACCATAAGGTAAATGGGGCAGCAGAGATGATCTGCAACTTCCGCTTTAATACACCCCTGAGGCCCTGAAAAATGGACCCCACCAAGGCACAACATCCTAATGAAAGAGTAACGGCAAGTTAAGTTTCAAAAGGGACTTTCGTAAGTAATACAAACTGCCTCTATCAATGTACTAACCACCCCGCACATACTGCCCCACATCCCTTATATTCCACCCTCATCTATGCCCAACTGCAGTTGGGGAAGTAAAGGCCTTTCGTACGGTTTCCAGGCTGCTCTTTCAAAGAGAAGATGATTCATGCTGAGCAACTAAACAGCTGGAGACACATCAACCAATCTTTAGTACCCAGACAATTAAAACCATGGTACAAGTATGGATGGTATCATTAAGTACTACTGGATTTCATCATCTCAGTTCTGGCATGAGGGCTGCGGGAGGGGGAACACACGCAGGGGCAAAGAAGAATGGAAAGTGACCGGCGAAAGTGAGCTTCATTCTCCTAAGAGATTAGGCTACTGACATTAAATCGGTTCAGACAGCTTGGCCTAATGGGCCAGACGCGGGCTCAGGGACAACTAAGGAATAACTTAGAGATCTTAAAAACCATAACATAAACTCTAACAAAAAAGTTAAACATGGGGGTGGGGGTGGGGGAAGGAAGACAGTATAGTTTGCTAGTGACCTTATAAGCTCGGAATTGAGAAGTTACCACTAAATTCATTTTTGGGAAAATGAAAGTTCTTACTTTTGGATGATAGAAGGGACATTCCATTTTCTTACAAGCAGGGAAGTAACGGCAGAGCTGACTACTAGAAGGTGGTGCTGGTGTTGTAACTGCTGACAAAAATAAGGACAGAGGTGAAATTTATTTGGCAAAATAATTTTTAATGCAGTCTGCTGATACTTTTATGGGACCCACTTTTAAGTTAAAACACGAGATTTATATATTCATTAGTCAAAATGCTTTAGAATACTATAGGATGGGTACAGAAAAACACAGCAATTGTTCTTTAAAGATTAGCTAGAATAACTGATTATGGCACAATGATTTCTGAAACTATTCCTTGTTTTTCTTTTTAATTCAGTTTATAGTCACAAAATGTCATTTTTTCATTTTTCACCCAAATGTAGTAGGGCACAAAGTCACCAACCTGGTTTTGGAGGCAGTACTGGAATTCTTCTACTCATATGAGTGAAGGGACACTCTGGTTTAGTACATTTTGCATCGTATTTACAATTTGGATGAACAAACAAACATTTTTCAGCGAATTTACAATTGGGGAAGGCTCTATAAAACAAAAAGACACATTACTCACATTTAATCTCCTCAATGCATTACTAGTTTTTTGTAGAGAGGGTCCATTATACTCCTAATTTCATCACTACTTGTTTTGAGAAACACAGAAGTAACAGAAAAAAAAAGGAAACTCCATTTCTAAATGATGCCAGATATCAAAACCCAAAGCCTGGGGTAATGACAGATTTTCAACTCAAGCCAAGCCACCATGAAAGGTAGAAGGGTTTTTTGTGATATTAAGAAACACCACTTACTCTTTAATTAAGGTCTATGTAACACTGTATGGAGTAAACTCAATTTATGTGAGCACAACATATATGCAAGGCACCATACTATGAGAAAAAAAAAAATGAGACTGATCCTATGGTCTCCTGCTATATGCACACCCATAAAATTCTCACATCAAAATTTCCTTAAAACATGATGAGGTTCCACCTACAGGACCAAAAAAAAAAAAAAAAAAAAATCATGTCTCAAAGCTCACTGCACAGAACCAGCCAGCTAGCAAGGAAAAATTATACTGAAGTCCAGAATATTTTCCCATTACCTATTAACTAATTTTTTCCCCAAAGTCTTAAAATCTATGTGTGAACACAATGCATACAAACTGGGGCGGTTACCATATACCCATCTCCTTAAATGTACAGAATCCTCAAGGAAACCCAGGAATTTCAGTATCTCAAGGTATGAGGCACGAAGAAGCCTCCTCCTACCTCCGCCACGAAATACACAGACACAAGCGAATGCCGTCCTGGGAGCGCCAGGGTAAGTATCACTGCCGCATTTAGTTGAAGAACTCAAACTTGTCCACAGAAAAGAACAAACAAAAGTCAGCTGTATCTGGAATTAACCTGAAAACCAGAATCAGCGCGCTGCTACTCACTTGCAAGGCGACACCGGATGATGGTAGGCACACTCGTCCCCGTTTTTACAGGCAGGCCAGTACTTGCAGCGCTCCAGGAGCTTTTCTGGTTTCTGTGCCACACTCAGTTCACTCACCTCAGCTACAAAGGGAAACAAATTAAAAGTATCTCATTAATTATGATCAATTCAGGGACATGCCACCTTTAATAAATTTCCCTCAAAACCCAGTCTTACAATCTTATGTTCTTCTATGTCTATAAGTTACACAAAATAAATGAGTCCAATTAATCTGATTAACCCTATAAAAGATTACTAGGAAGCAGACTACGGTTTTCACTGTGAAAAGTGGACAGTGATGCTGCAACTAGAGCCAAGTTCTCACTGAAAAATTCTCGCTCTCAAAATTATTTCAGCTGAATTAAATATAAGACAGAGGAAAGAATGTCAAGTAGGGAGCCAATAAGATGAAATGAGAACTGAGCACACCAGGTGATAAAACATGGGAACTAATTCTCATATTCAGGTTAAGATGATGAGTGTCTCAATACAAGTGTTCCCACTCGCTGAGGGATGTGCAGTTTTCTAAGTCCAGGTGATAACCTCACATCAATGTACAAAGGGAAGAAAAGATTTTTGCTTAAAATGAGTCACGAATGTCATAACCTACAGGGACCTGGCAGATCACCTAACAGAGTGAGGCTGGCTGGGTGTAAGGTGATCAAATGGCAGAAAGCCTCTTGGAGGAAACAAAGGTTCGGAAGAGCAGCCCAAAGAGCAAGCGTGTGACCACCCACGGCGCTCACTGCCGCTCCACTCAGGAGGCCACGTCCCAATTACAACGTCAGCTACTATGACGTGGGAAAATGGAACTAGTGTTGCCAGACTGCCTCCCAATTCAGGAAGCCAAAGACCTTTTTTATGACATCTAAATTTTATTTTATTTTTTGGCCAGGCTGTGCGGCATTCAGTATCTTAGTTCCCCAACCAGGGATGGAACCCATGCCCCCTGCAGTGGAAGTGCAGACTCCTAACCACCGGACCGCCAGGAAATTCCCCTATGAGATCTAAATTTTAAATGCTAGCAACTAATTGAGACTTAAAACACAGAATAAACCAAATAAAATTACACCTGAAGGCCATAATGAGCTGCCAGCTTCTGGCCCAAGACACCCTAGCCAAAAAAAAAAAAATCAAGGGTGTTACATATTATGGTTCATATTCATGTTTATCAGAGCAAACAGCACTTCAACCACATCACCTAGTCCTCCTGCAGTTGAAATCTGGCTCTGTCACTTACTGGCTGAGCTAGACACTTCGGGCATGTGTTAGCCAACATCTCTGAACTTGTTTCCTCATCTACACCAAGAGAAAAGAATGTCTTCCTTAAGAGTTTCACGATTTAATGGAAAGAAGAACGTAAAACAGGCAACCGATCAAAACCAAACAATGCAACAGCCAGTATCAGGAGCACTTATTGTCTAGTGACCCAACCTCAGTCTTCATGAAGGAGAACAAGGCACACAAATCCCGTCCTGAAGCCCAGCTAGGAGCATCATCAGACAGCTATTAGGACTGTGTCTGACAAATTTTCCATGCTACTTTAAAAACAGTAACATTTATTATTTAGCTCCAGGATATAAAAGCATCCAATATGATAGTCTGGAAGGAGGAGTTTTCTCCACTTTTAAATTTTTTTGTGTGTAACTCCTGCAGAGAAAATGTTTTACCCTCCCCTCCTAAAGAACATACTTTAAACCCAGGTATATACATGAGAACGCAGACCATGTGAAAGAAGTTAAGAGAATTCCAGCAGGTTGGCTGGAAAATGGAGTAAAGTAGCTAGATCTCATGAACAATATTAAAGAAGTTAAACACTTTACAAGGAAACTTTATCTTTCTGATGAAAAAACTACATCATATATACACAAAGGTCACAATGCTGGTTTTCCCTAACATTTACTTCATAAGCTATTAAAACTCTTCCTATTTAAGTTTTAAGAGGCAAATTCACTTTTTATTGCAAGCTATAAAATCTGTGCTGCCATATAAGGCCAGTGGGAGTGGCTTAAAACATATGCTGCTGTTGGTGGCATCCTTGAAACACTCAACAGAAAGCCACCAAAAGCAACTACCAAGTTTCAAACTCCCTACTTGGAGGGGGAGAGCAAGAGAGACCAGAGTCTCTTTGTGGAGTCTTTCCAGCCTCACTTATGTCCTAACTACCATGACAAAGCTTCATCTTTGAGCAGCCGTGAAAAATTGAGAGTCCCAGATCAAAGCTATGGTAAAGGAGGCTCACCACTCATCACAGCTGTCTCCATAATGGCCACAGCACTTGTGTAACCCAGCCAAGAATTTCTACTAACATGTTATTTAGAGTGTCACTGCTATGACACGTATATCAATAAAGCCTAACATGGACACCTACATTTAAACAAAAGTAGACCCTAACACACCAAAAATTAAACTACCAAACTGAAAACCGAAGTACTAAAAACACCAGAATCTTCTCTTATTTTAGACAAATATATACAGGATCAGGAAATCTGGACGCCTGATCACTACAGTTCTTACCACCTTGGTTAACATGTACTATTTTTCTTCCTTTCAAAGAAAGGTCACATTTTTCAACTCCCTCCACCAATCAAAACCATGACACTACATTCCTGACTCACAGCAGAAAAAGCCCTCAGCTAAAGATTACAGCACCGTCTCCTTCGCTCAGTCATGATCTCCCCCTGAAGGCTATTTTTAGCGACTGAAAAAGGTATTTGGTACATTTTCTATCTCTACCAAAAGAGGATTACTTCGGAAAAATTTCAAAACCCATTACTGTTTTTTCTTTGATACTCTTCACATTTAAGATTCAGTAACTGTCTCCCCTGCCAATGAAGGTGTCCCTAAAATTTTTACAAGCTATGAGGAGCATGATTATCATTCTCTAACATGAATGAAATGCTCAGGGGCACTGCACCTGCCCCAGGTATCCAGTGAGAGAAGCACTGGTAAGAAGTGTCTAGAAGCCTGCTGCTATCTGAACAGAGTTCATCTGATTTCCAGTAACTACTACGTCTCTATATTAATTAATTTAAACATAAGGTCTTTTCTAAACTTCCAAGAAGTATTTTGACAGATGAGGTGAGAAACTCCTTTCAAGGGAATTTCACTGAGGTAGAAATAGCATCGAAATCCAAATTGACCTTTCTGTCAAGTTAATTACGAGAGACTACTGCTGGTTCAAGTGGAAAGTAACAAGTATAGTTTCTAAATGGGAAAAAAAAGGTAAACGAGGCACCGAGCACGATGGTTCCTCCTTTAACAAGTGTAATGAAGACGTATTTTTTGGCTTCCATGGCTGAACTCCATTTTAGCACTGGAATAACACCCCACTTATGGAACACATAAGGGACAAACAGTCTCAAATTTAACTGGTCGTTTTGTCTGAGAGAAGGAAAAAGGCCACTACTGAATTATAAATGAAAGCAAGGCCTACAACCAATATTCATTCAAGGTTGAGAAACATGTCAAAGACACCCTTCACAATGACAGCACCCTGAGAAGGGAAAGTCTGAGCTCCCAACACACCGTTTGAAAAGCTACCATCTGGGTCCTCAAGCTGCCTGCTCAGCAAGTGCAACTGCTGTGGGTGGAGGAGACCCGCGAGTCCCTCGTGTGAGGCTGCGGTGTGGTGTACGGGTCTCATTCCTTCAAAGCTCATGTCCTCCTCTTGATCTGACATGTATCCTGGGGGGCTGGGGACACCATCCAGCGTCACTATAAACTTTGGACTTGCAGGTTTATCTGGTTGTACAAGATCTCTGCCAGACAGATAGAAAATACCATAGAATTAGGGAAACACGCACAAAAAGCCAAGCCTCCTAAAGTGCTCTTCAACAGAACTATCAGTCCCTTCCTTGGTTTGCTGTTTCCTCATTAACAAAAAAGACTTGGTAGGACTTACAGGTACAGCATCAGTGGCTTCCTGCTAACACACAATGACTACGGCCAATCACTGCAGCATCAACACCAGCGACCCTTCAGGCTGCTCTCAGGGCAATCTCCCCTCAACCCTGACCCCTGGCATCCGTTTGATCCTCATAGGGTCAAATGGAAATAAACGGAGAAACCAGCATCTATGCTCAGAACACAGGGCCAGCAGTTCTATATTTACACTGATTTTATTAACTCTATGTTTGTTTCTTTACAGAACATTGAGTCCATTATCTAAGGCAATAATTACCCCAACCCAATCTGCTGGTTAGACTTCTCTGGCTAGACTTCCTGATTTTGATCACCTGGCTTTTTAAATTTCATTTCCTGGATGTGCATAAAGAAAAGAATCTCTTAAGATTCTTTTTTTTTTTTTTTGCGCGGGCCTCTCACCGTCGCGGCATCTCCTGCTGCGGAGCACAGGCTCCAGACGCGCAGGCTCAACGGCCATGGCTCACGGGCCCAGCCGCTCCGCGGCATGTGGGATCTTCCCGGACCGGGGCACGAACCTGCATCCCCTGCATTGGCAGGCGGATTCCCAACCACTGCGCCACCAGGGAAGCCCCTCTTAAGATTCTTAAGAATCTCTTAAGAAAAGAGCTAAATCACATACTAACTTATTTGCAGGATAATGGATTTCTGAATAAGAAAGATGAACTGGAGTTTTTGAAAACTGGATGTGCCTTATGATACATGGCCTAACTACAGAATCAATAAAGCACTCTACACTGGGGGCTACGATGGGGAGGGGGGAAGCTGGGAACTAAAGGTTAATCTCCACTTCTAATCAACACAAATTAGCTACACAAGAAAAAGAAACCATCTACCGTGTCTGCATAAGGTGTCCTGAAAGTACCCGAAGGGTATCTGCAGTCTTCATCCCCGACTCCTGGTTTGGTGCCACTACTATTTCCTCAGACAGCTTTGGCTTCTTCAGAATAAATGATCTTGTGTCTGCATGGACCATGGATTCCATGTCATAGTAATCTGAGCCAAAAAAATTGGCCACAAATGTTTACTTTTGAATATACCTTGCATTCCCAACATCACACACGTGAGAAGAATGTCAATCTTTTAAATATTTGTAATTATTTTCAAAGGAAAATTACAATGGTTCTACTCAGGAATAAGGCTGCAATTCTATGCCAAACATCTTTTCAAAGAAGTCAAGTTTTCCTTTCCTCATACGGCATATTACCAAGGCATTCTAATGAACACTTCCTGCCTACAGTATAGAAAGGTTCTTCCATGAAGCATCTAATGGGATATTATTAACAATAAAACTTACTTTAAGTACAACAATATTTTCTAAAAACATAAAGAATAAAGAGTCTTAATGCACCCTAGAATGATACCAAGGCTGTTTTAAAAAAAACAATCTTCCTAAAATCTGTTTTGTTCATTTTGCACACTTACAGAGCAGAACATACCCGGATGAAAAGAATACAACTAGCATAATTTCTGCCTGGTTGTAGATAGACTACTTTGAAAGGGAATTCTAAGATGAACGGACATTGATAAAAATATAGCAAGGAAAACTGACCTTTAATGTAAGTAGCTACAGATCACATCATCTACAATATGATTTTTAGGCTAAACTACTTTATAAAATAAACCAAGACCTGGAGCCCAGGATGCAGTTGGTTGACCTATCAATAGGCAATCAACTGAATGAAGTCAGCAAGTCGCAATTCCCTTAAAATTACCAGGCAAATAACAGAAACCAAAATTCACAGGATATTTATTCATGTTCATTCACTGAACAAACTGAACATGTGAGAGCACTGTGCTAGGTACACAAAGAAAAAACAGAAAAATAGATGTATACATAATTTCAGAACAGCGTGCCCCAAAAGGTGATCCAAGAGAGGTATGAACAAAGTGTTGGGAAAATACAAAGTAACCTCCTCCAGCTAGGAAATCAAGGAAAACCTTACAGAGAGAGAAAAAAAAAAAGCTTACAGAGGATGAACATTTGAAGCAGGTATTAAAGGAATGAGCAGGAATAAACTAAGAGGGATTGAAAACTGGAGAACAGAGCATTTCAGGTAGAGTCACTGGAGAAAGGCAGGGGCTCTCCTAGGGCACAAGGAACTGAAGACACGGTGAGGAACGTGGTGTGACTGGAGGGGTCTGTGGAGGGCTCAGTAGGTAAGTGGCAAGAAGGCTGAGGCGTAAAGGATCTTGTATGTGCCGATGAGTTTGGATTCTGGTCTAGAAGAAGTAAGTAATCCAGAGAGTTTTCTAAGTAGGGAAGTGACATGAGCAAGATGGACTGGCGTCCCAGGTCTCAGCTATGAGGCTGCTTCCCAAGAGAGATGGAGAGACTCCAAAATACCAGATTCTCACCCCTTGTCCTCTCCTCACACACGTCAGAGGAAGAGGAGACACATTCCACACTCGAAGTGGCACTAGACGTCACAGCAGATGCATTTTCAACTACTGTCCCAGGAAGGAGGCAAACCTGCCTTCCCCTGCAAGGGCAGGAGGAACAGCAAGACAAGTGTAGGAGGAGAGGCTTGTCCTTGAGGCAGGACAGGAGAAAGAGCAGATTTCAAAGAAGGAAAAGATAAATTTCAATTTTAGATTTCTTTAGTTTGAGGTTTTTGTGGGACACTCAGGTGTTTAGAAAGAAGTTGAAAATTCAGATTCGACTATCAGGAGGCGGAGAGAAGTAAGAGAAGCGGCGTCGAAGCTGAAGGTGAAATGAGGACATTTAATAAACTGTACGTAGTCGGTGCTGCCGTCTTCTCACTGAATCCTCACAGGGAGCCTGGGAAGCAGGTTTTCCTCCATGTTACAGACGACCGCTTTGCAATTCCAAGGTCTTCGGCGGTTTACTGAGCTCTCAGAGCTGTAGCAACAGGAGGGCCGCAGTTCAGTCCACCGGCTGCTGCCCCTCCTCACCGCCCTGTTCTTTCTGAGGCACAGCAGCTCTACTAGTCTGCATCTTGGGAGAATACAGTAGAGATGGAAATAATGCTGAGGGCAGGGCAAAGGATAAAGTTCACATTTTAAGGGGCAGGAGCGGAGAAGGGGAGTTGAAGGAGAATGAAAAGGAATTAGTAGAAAAACAGAGAGAGAGTGAAGTCCTGGAAGCCAAAGGATCGAAGATGGAAGAAAACACTGGAACTCAAGTGCCACACACCACAGAGTTTAGAGAACTGTGCACAGAAAACAGAGCTATACGCTCCACATGAGCCACTGGTCACCTCTGCAAGGCTCACGAGAACAGCCTGGGTCAAGCAGGGCAGACGGATGGGAGAGTTAGTGACATCCTCTGGGTGAAGACCACAGGCTGAACCCACGCATTGTTTCCTCCCGAAACTCTAATAAAATGTCCACTAAAGGGTTAATTTTTTTAAAAACTCGCAAAGAAAGTAACTGTAAAAGAAGAGATAACCACACTTTGAAAGTAGAAAACTAACTTAGTAGATCTCGAAAAGCAGAATCTTAAGCCAATAATAAAGCAATCTAATGTGGATCCCAAGATTCTTCAAAGGCTAAGAAAGTGGCAGCACAGGGGACCCTGGGAAGGGGTTGGGGGAAAACAGGGTACAACAGAAGTGGGTTCAAGTGTCCATTTCTCTTTTATTTATCTGCTTTCTTCGTTTCTGATCCTCACCACACCTATTCCCCTGGCCTTTATATTAAAGGTCCTTTGGAATAACCGGAGATGTGCTTTCCCATCGATCACTGCTGGATAAGCTTATGGATGAAGCATCATGGTCTCTGAGGGAAAGGTGCCACAACAAAATTAGCTAAATGTATATACTATTAGCTTTAAAACGCAGTTAGATTTCCTGGTAACCTTTGACCACTTCTCTCTTAGAGAAAAGTGGAGCTTTAGACTCCTGAAAAGGCAAAAACAGAGAGGGTTTCTGGACCAATGAATGCCAGCCACGTTGAAAGAAGTACGATTCTGAAAACGTGTGTGTTAAGTAAACGTTACATAGTAGTTAATGTTGAGGTGCGTCCCTCAGCCCCCTGTCCCCACTTAGCTCCCAGAACCCTGGCAGCCATTCCATTTCTTGAAAGATCTTTCTTTGGAGCAGCTTACCAACCTGACAGAAAAGACCCAAAGACACAGACATCACGGTGCCCCCAAAGTAAACAGGCAAGACAAATCACTGTCCACTGCAGGGTCTACATTCAAAAGTCAAAACCCCCTACTTCATCCCCCAATTAATGAACCCAAAACACCAACCAGCTTTTTAAGTGCCCCACTCTTTAAATACAAGTCAACCAAGGATCCTCAGACATCTGAGAACCTGTCATGAAACACAGTGATCAAAGCAAACAACCTGAAGAAAACCAGACCAAGGAGGGAGGGGAGGAGAATGTCCAAAACTGCCTTTAATATCTTCAGAGAAATGAGAGAAAGTATTGCATACATGAAATAAAATCAGTAGGTTAAAAAATAAATTAAAGGAATATGCAGAAACAAAAGGGCTCTCAGAAATAAAAAACGTGATAGGAGGTAAGCAAAGGATACACTCATTCGTAAGCCTTGCAGAACTGCTTGATGCTTCAAACTGTACATGCATCATGGATAAAAATAAAGGAAACAAAAAAATGTTTAAGAGCTGATGACGCAAATACAACATACACAGACCTTAGCTGCCAAACATTCTGAAAATACTCTTATGTAGAAAGCAGGATGGAATGTGGGGAGATGAGAGGGCAACATCAAGGATGAAGAATATCTCAACACTTTTATAGACAGAAGGGAGAAGCCAGAAGAGAGGTAGAGCCTAAAGCTACAGAAGTGTGGCGACACCAGAATGTTCGTCAACTGAGTAGGATCTGGCATCTGGGTAAAAGGTAAGCCTTGGAGACAGTAAGCACGCCTTTCTAAGACAGAGGCCAGGAAGGGTCAGGGAATACAGTTGCTGACTGTGGAATCCTGAACACGGGTGAAGAAAATTCAGTTAGGAGCTGACAGGGAGGGGTCAAGGGACCACAGCTTCCAACACTGGGCAGGTTTAGAGGAAACGGATGCAGGAGAAAACAGGATCTGAATTAACGACTCCAGGGATCCAATGGCTCCTTTCATTTATTCAGCAGACAGTTATTAGGCACTTACACGCAACTGGCAGGGGCCAGGCACTGAGAACACAAAGATAAATAAGGCGCTCACCCCAGTCCTGAGGTAGCCCATGGTATTTCTGTCTGTGTGCTGGGGGTCAGGGAGACTGGTAAACAAGTTACAGTGGCTCTAAGAATGATAAGCTCTAGGTATAGCCCTGGCCACGAGATTCTAAAGTGAAGCACAAGTGAGGAGATAAGGTTGAACATGCCAGAGGACACTAAAGCAGCTCAGGGCAATGGCAAAATTTGGACAGAGAGTAGGGTAGGGACTCAAGTGGTCCCTAAAGCAGGGCCATGAGCAGCCAACAGTTTCCAGGGACCTGGGTGAAATGGCATCAAAGGAAGAAAGTTTCTGCATGAGGTGAAAAATACAAACACCACATAGCATGAAGAAAATGCAGATCTTATCATAGCATGAAGAAAATGCAGATCTTATCTCCTGGCCCTAAAATATTTTCACAGATCTTAATATAGCACCTTAGGGCAGGATCTAAGACATACAAGATACATTAAATGAGGTGTAAGGAATGGAAATAACAACTAAAAAATGCTAGATTACAATGAAAATTTAAGATTATTACCAACCTTGACTGATCTGCAGAGTTTCTGCCATTACTGGGTCAATTTGCAGTCGGGATAACAATTGCCTCTGTTGAGTTCCTAGAATATAAAATTAAAACTTCATTAAGCTTAAAAAACAAACAATACCAGCACGTGTGCTTCCCAGAAATTAAGACCAAAATAATCTTTCTGGGTTCTTAACTGAAAGTCTTTAAAATAGTTTAAAGCTTCAACAATACAATTTAATAATATTTATAGACCAAAGGTCTGTAAGACAAAAACCTGTACTCAGGTTAAATCAAAAATGGCAATGGTTCTCCCTGTCTGGAAGCTGGTTTCCTTGGATTGGAGATAAAGCCTGGTGATAAAGAAAAAGGGGGTGCAAAAGTCAGGGGGAGGTGCTGCAAGGACCCTCAGCTTGCGTCCTGGGAGACAGGCAACAGCCAACTGCAAGATCAACAGGAGAAGTGTTTCTCTCAATCACCTAGGCTCTCACCATTATAAGTCAATCCCCCACCCACAGAAGTGCAAAACAACACCCCAGAGTTATCTGATCAGAGTTCCCAAAAGACAAACTACAGGCTTGGATGGATACAAAAAGAATAATGAACAAGTAAGTAGACACTCAGAGCTCTACAGTCCGGGTCCTACACCAGCAAAGCATGTAAACAATCACTTGGATCTCCTGTAAGAAAAGATGCTCAGCTAGAGTATGTATTATTTCTTAAACATGTTCATAATTTCCTCATAGTTACACTGCAAAATGAAATAAAACAGAGAGAATTGATTTCTCTATATTCAGTTTGAGTGATGGGAGAATATCATACTTCTCCAAACCTCCCCAGCCCAGTGCTCAGCAGATACTAGGTACTCACTTGCTGATTTAAAACACAAGTGTTACAGTACGGTGTACGAGGGAATGTAATTAATAGGGTTCCAAATACTGAACTATCAGTGAGATGCATGCATGCTAATTCTTAGTAAATCTATTACTGTCAGTTTCACAAGGACAGTCTGCTTACTCAGTGCTGACACATAAGTTGGCAACTGTTTGCCAACTATCATGTTTCATTAAAATTCAACTTCAGTAAAGATTTTAAAACCTACCAAAGTTTTAACAGCTATTTTCTTTTAAAATATGTTAAATTACATTACTTTTTAGTGGTGTGCAAAAAAACCAAAAAAGTTAATTCCTTTCAAAATTATCATGGTTAAAAACACAGTAAATCCTGAGAAGCTGACCTGAAACACAGATATCATTTGGTCAACTTGTATTCCTGAAGGACAGCCTGGCTGACGTGTAATTAGGTTACAGGAATTCAAATACTAACAACAGGTCTCTTTAACATAAACGGTGAACAATGGAAGAATTATACATTTCCAAGTAATTTCACAAGACAGACACATGAAAGAGGACCATTCTCTGACATTTCAAGTTTTGCTTCATCTCTCTATACTCATCTACCTTTTCAAACCACCATTTTTGAGAGATCCACTAAAATGGATGGAATTCTAAAGTCTAGGCTTCTAAGTTAAATCATGTAGAAGAGTCTGATTTTGCCATTAAAGGTCCATGAAAAATTCAAGTTCTCTGTGCCTTGCTGCCTCCATATGAAAATTACTACATGATGAGATCACATACTAGGAATTTACCTTTCTCAATGTTTCTAAGGAAGCCAATTATTTTTACATCAGTAGTTCCTGACTGTGTTTCAAAATCTACTTCCTCTAGAAGATCTTCAAACTGTCTGCTGCATTCACATGTTAATGTTGAATATTCATTCATTTTAACCTCCAAAGATGAAATTTTTGCTTCGTTCTGTGACACTCTAACATTTAAATCAAAAAGATTTGCTTCCACTGTCGAAATAGCTGCTTTCATCCCTTTAATTTCACTGATATCAGTTGATATTTTCCTTAAAAGTTGGGAAATATTGTCTAGCTCACTCAGTGAACAAGAGGAACTTGTTACAGAACCTAAGTCAATTGGCCCAGAAAAGAAACCTGGTAAAGATGGTGATGGAAACCTTGAAGACATTTTCATAAAATTCTCTTTCCTTCTTAGTTATTTGGTAATTTTTCTTTCACAGCCCATTAAACTTTCATCAAAAATAAAAGCAATCACTAAGGCTGTTACTTTAAGAAGTATTAAAAGTAACATTTTAAAACCTATAAATTAAAAGATAGGGCTGTACATTTCTGGAGAGCTCCAAAGTAAATCTGAAAATGCTAAACAAACCAGACCAATGTTCTCTTTGCCACAACTAAGAAGCCCTAATATGCAGGCCCCTGCATCCTGTAAGTCTTACATACAGCTCCTCTCTAAACAATAAACCCTATTATTACACACAAAATAATTCTGGCTTCTGATTGGCTGGAGGCAGACATGTGACACACAAAGAATTTTCTATTATTTACCTCATATGACAAGGAGCACTGAAAATCTGAAGCATAAATTAAGCAATGAAACAGCATGACGTACTTCATACCTGAACATGATGTGAACTTAATGTACTTTTGCCCCTTCATCAATTACCCATAATTTTCAAGCTTCAGATTATTTTTAAATTGTTTTATCTAGTATCGAGTTTCATTTCCCCTTAAAAATAGTAATAGGACAGTACTTGACACTTCCTTTCTAGGGAGAGGGCAGGGAGGGTAACTGGACCCACAATCACAGACAAATCTCTTTAAAAATGTATGTGGTGGACTTTCCTGGTGGCGCAGTGGTTGAGAGTCCGCCTGCCGATGCAGGGGACATGGGTTCGTGCCCCGGTCCAGGAAGATCCCACATGCCGCGGAGCGGCTGGGCCCGTGAGCCATGGCCGCTGAGCCTGCGCGTCCGGAGCCTGTGCTCCGCAACGGGAGAGGCCACAACAGTGAGAGGCCCGCATACTGCAAAAAAAAAAAAAATGTGGTGATGGGACTTCCCTGGCTGTCCAGTGGTTAAGATTTCACCTTCCAAAGCAAGGGGTGTGGGTTCGATCCCTGGTCAGGGAGCTAAGATCCCACATGCCTCATGGCCAAAAAACCAAAATATAAAACAGAAGCAGTATTGTAACAAATTCAATAAAGACTTTAAAAATGATCCACATCAAAAAAATCTTTAAAAAATGTATATGTGTGTGTGTGTGGTAATAATGGAATTCAACTGTACTGATATAAGATATGGTGGAAATTTAAAGATAGGGAAAATGAGGACTTGGCCTTGGTTTGATACTAGATCATTAATAGATATGTGATTTTCTCCCATTCTGTGGGTTGTCTTCTCTTTTTCTTGACAGTATCTTTTGAAATACAAAAGTTTTTAACTTTGATGAAGTGCAATTTAACTATTTTTTTCTTTGGTTTCTTGTGATTCTGGTGCCATAAGAAACCACTGCCTAATCCAAGCTCATTTAGAGTTATACCTATTTTTTTCTCCTAAGAGTTTTATAATTTTACTTCTTACATTCTGAGTTAATTTTTATACATGGTGTAAGGTAAGGGTCCAACTTCTTTCTTTTGCAGGTGGATATCCAGTTGTCCAGCAACATTTTTTGAAAAGACTGCTCTTTCCCCAATGAATTGTCTTTGCATCCTTACTGAAATTCAAACTGATCATAAGTATACTGGTTCATTTCTGGATTCTCAATTTGATTCCATTGGTCTGTATGTATACCCTTATGCCAGTGCCAGTCTTGATTACTGTATCTCTGTAGTAAGTTTTGAACTTGGGAAATATAAGTCTGCCAATTTTATTATTTGTCAATAGTTATGGCTACTCCAAGTCCTTTTCATTTCTATGTGCATTTTAGAATCAGCTTGCCAACTTCTACAAAAAAGCCAGCAAAGATTTTAACAAAGATCGAGTTGAATTCAAGATCTATTTGGGGAATATCACCATCTTAACAATATTAAAGTCTTCCAATCCAAGATCACAGATGTCTCTCCACGGCTTTAGTTTGAGAAAGGTTGCTTTTACTTTGGTTTACTTACCAAGCCAACAAATAAGCTGTGCAAAATATAAGGATGCAAGACAGTGAACACAACTCCCCACAGCCTCTCTAAAAGAATTTGTATAAAGAACTGTAGCCTTTGACTTCCCAGTTAAATAGATGTCATTCACAGTCAGAGAACAGAGAAAAAGTGCTGAAATTTATACAAGAATCTTTATTCGTTTCTCTATTACATCTGTAAATTAACCTAACTCTTCAAAATCTTTATACAGAGAATAATTTTCAAAATTTACAAGGCTTTAGAGTCACATGGAATTTTTTAAGAGCACTAGCTAACAGAGGACATGTATAGTAAACATTAGGAAGAGTGGCAAATCCCCAGCCAAGCACCACCTGCAAATCAGCTGGGCAGCAAACACAACTTCAGTGAGCAAAGTAGAAAAGTGCTCTGACAGGGGATGGGTCACAAAGAAACAAAGTTCCTAAGAAGAGGCCATTTGAGGCTTCAAAGCCTGGGCCCTTCAAAGTTGGGCTCAGCCCAACTTTAGAATGCAAAATAAGCAAAGATCCTTCCACAGATTCCAACGTCAATATCCATCAACAGAGGAAGTTCACATATTCTTAGGAAACCAGAGCACAGAAAGGTGAAGGTCAGCTAGTGAGTGGCAGAGCCGGGTTTAACACGCGAGCAGTCTGTCTCCCTGAGACCGTATTCGTGATCACTAGGGTTATTATACTTCTATGATACATTAAATGGAATAAAACATGTTACAAAGAAAATCATGTGGTGTAATTCCTTTATATAGACATACATATGTACATATAAATATACAGATAACTCTAAACAGAAAGGATGGACATGTACATACATATAAAAAAAAATGCCAAGACTACAGACGTACACCAGTCTGTAAATGCAGTGCTTACCTCTGAGGAAGGCAGTGGGCTGAACGAAGGGGGAATTTTCCTTGTTCTCTCTGAATATAAAAACTCCTCTTTACTAAGAGTCTTTCACAGTGATTCCAGTCCAACATCATATATTAAGTATATGCATTTACAGCCTCTCCTTCTGGAGAGTCCGTAAAAATGAAGTAAAGAACTTAAAAATGGCACAAATCCTTAACATAGAGCAATGGATTCCAAATTGGGTCTCTAAGAGGATAATCCACTTCCTCCACTGAGGTGGAGGAAGGGAATATCAGAAATTCTATTATATTAGAAATATTTTTATCTCTATACTCCTTAGAATTCTATTTTTACATGTTCTAACATACATATCAATAAGAGCATTTGAGTGTGTATGTGTAAACTAAATACATACATTTAGCACACACACTGAAAAATAATTTTAGAATACAAAAAACTGTATGGTCAGAAATCTGGAGATCCCTGATTTAGAGATGGGGGTTAGGAAGGGGATCATAGCAGATGAGATTTCAACCACCTCTGGAAAACAGAAAATACACGCACAAATACTGACCAAGCAAAAAGGCCACAAACGAGACGCTGGGAGAACCACAAGTAAGATGCAAGCAGGAGTGACACATTCATTAAGGCAACAAATATTTACTAAGCTCCTACCACATGCCAGGCACTGTTCTGGGTGCTCCAGAACAGCAATGAACCACACACACACACACACACCCCCCACCACCCCCCCCACCCTGGTCAAAGAACTTATATTGTGGTGGTGAGGGGAAGGAGATGAGCCTCAAAAACAAACAAATAAAATACATTTTATGTTGATGATATTTAAAGCTCCAAGTCTGGATAAAAGTATCCAAACTATGAAAATATAAAATATATATATTAGATGGCAATAAGTGCTATGGAGAAAAATTAGGTTTTAGAAAAGGGGGCTGGGGGACTTCCCTGGTGCTCCAGTGGTTAGGGCTCCACGCTTCCACAGCAGTGGGCACAGGTTCTATCCCTGGTCGGGGAACTAAAATCTCACATGCCACGTACCGCGGCCAAAAAAAAAAAAAAAGGAAAAGAAAAAAGGAAAAGTGTGGTAGGGAGTGTGAGGCTCGGGGGGCTAGGGAAGGCCTCACAGAGATGAGCAAACTATGTGGACATCTGGAAGAAAACATTCCCAGGAGAGGGCAAAAGCACCTCACACATGCTCTTCTCTGAATGCTCTGAAAGAGAAACACACCAAGTATGTCTGGGGAAGAGCAAGGAGAACAAAGCGCGGCACAGGTCATGAGATGAAGGAGGGCTTGTTTTACTTGGAGTGTAACAGCGGGTCAACAGAGGGTTCTGAGCAGGGGAGGGCTGTGATCTAATTTACAGCTGGAAAAGATCACTCTGCTGCTGTGTGGAACAGACAGCGGAAGGGGAAGTTTGAAAGCAGACAGACCAGTAAGACACTATTGCAATAATCAAGGCACGTCATGGATGACGGCTTAGACTAGGATAACAGAGGCAGAGGTATAAGGGGTGAGTGAATTTTAATATATTCTGAAGGTAGATGATAGGATTTGCTGAAGGTGGAAGGAGGTAAGGAGGAAAAAGGAGGGGATGAAGAAGGACAGGAGAGAGAGAGAGAGAGGAAAGGAAAAATAGCAGTAAGTTTGAAAGAAAGAATAGCACAGGTTTCTGGCCTGAGCAACTGGAAAGGATGAGCTGCCACTAACTAAAATGAGGAGGACGGCAGGAAAAATGAATTGGAAGGGAAGACGTCAGCAGTTTGGTTTTAGACAAGTTCAAACGGATTTATTATACATCCAAGATGAAATGTGGAGTGTAGTTGGATAGGAAACAGGAATTCAGGTACAAGGGCCAGGCCGGAGATAACTAATTTGGGAGCTGACAGTGCTGAGATAGAGATATTTAACCTAGATGAAATGAACAAAGGGGCGCCCCATGGTGAGAGGTTGGAGCAATGAGCAAAGATTTCAAAGGATGTGAAACAGAAAACAAGCTCTTCCAAATGGTACAGGCACAGACATTTAAAAGATAAAATTTCTGGGCTTCCCTGGTGGCGCAGTGGTTGAGAATCTGCCTGCTAATGCAGGGGACACGGGTTCGAGCCCTGGTCTGGGAGGATCCCGCATGCCGCGGAGCAACTAGGCCCGTGAGCCACAACTACTGAGCCTGCGCGTCTGGAGCCTGTGCTCCGCAACGAGAGAGGCCGCGATAGTGAGAGGCCCGCGCACCGCGATGAGGAGTGGCCCCCGCTTGCCACAACTAGAGAAAGCCCTCGCACAGAAACGAAGACCCAACACAGCCAAAAGTAAATAAATAAATTTTAAAAAAAAGAGATAAAATTTCTTAATTTAAAAAAAAAATATTCTTTTCTAAAGAAACTCAGCAAATGATATGGGGAGAATCTAGGCAGCTAGTGGGAATGTTTAAGTGCCCCCCAGGGAAATTCCTCTGCAATTTCAAGCCCAATAAAGCAGCTCCTTATCTGCTTTATTTAAAACAAAACCTGCCCACGGTAAAGCTTACAGCCCATGCCACAACACTAGGTAAGTCTTCGTACTGCCTTTTCTTACACTAGTAACCACATGTCCAGACTTCTTAAAAAGAGTCTGCAAATGAAAGTGCAAAAACACCAAACAAACACTGATAGAAAACTATCCATTAGGGGACAAAAGAGAATTCTCTAAAAAAAACCCCCAAAAACCTCTTATTATGTTCTTCAGACAAATTTGAAATGATCCTGTATTCACAAGATACTATGAAAAACAGAACAAGAGAGAGCTTGTGGAAATTTAAAAATATGCCTGTATTAAAAAAGAAAAAATAGGGGGACTGAAGACAAAGTCAAGAAAATATTCCAGAGTAGAACAAGATCAAGTTAAAATTGGGGAGAGAAAAGGGAGAAAAATCAAGGCAGGAAATTTATCACCCAACTAACAGAATTTCCAGAAGAGAACAATGAAAAGAAAGAACAATTTTTTAATAGAAATAATGTAAGAGAATTTCCCAGACCGAAAGCATGGGTTTTCAAATTAAAAGCGTGCACAGGGTATCCAGCCCGTAAGTAACTAACTAGTACCTAGACTTATCACAGTAGATTTCAGACATCAAGAACACATAAGAGTAATAACCTATAATGGAAAAGAATCTGAAGAGTATGTATGTATGTGTGTGTGTGTGTGTATAAATCAATCACTTTGCTGTATACCTGAAACACTGTAAATCAACTATACTTCCATTAAAAAAAAAACAAAGACAAAAACACAAAACAACACAGAGAAAATCCTAAATATCCCCAGAGGAAAAGCCCTAGTGTAAATAATGGAATAAGAATCAGATGGGCTACCAACTTCTCAGCATAAACATTAGAAGCCTCAAGATAATGAAGTCACGCCTTCAAAGTCTTTTGAGGATCAGAATTCTGTACCTAGTCGAAGTATCAATCAAATACTTTCGATTTCTAAGGGCTCAAAAAATTTACCTCCCATAGTTTTTCTTAAGTTGCTTCATGATGTGGTGACAAAACAGAAGACTATACTGAGAAGACAAAGTGGGATCCAGGAAATGCAGAGCAAACTCGGGGGAGGAGTAAATCCTGGGATGACAGCCTTGAACCAGACCTAGAGAGCAACCAGTGGGATGAGCAGCAGAGGACAGAGGCTCTAGGAGGAAGGCAGCTAAGAAAAAAGGGAAACCCCAAGATTTAATAGGATAAAATGATAGACCTTCAGACTATAATACAGGTAGGCAATGCAAGAAGGGGGAAAAAAAGAATCAAAGAAAAACAAAACACTGTACATAAGGAGAAAAATGTAAACAACTCTAGGGAACCCCTAAAGGAAGAACTCTAGAAGATGATGTAAACTTGGCCCTGAGAAGTACTTTTAGTCTTAATGATTTAAACACTGCTTACTGGTTCTCTACTTTTACAGTCAACCTACAAAGCATGGTAACTGTAACTAGAAAAACAGAACAAAATGTAAATTAGATCTTCAGCAATACAAAAGTACGGGTGACAGAATTTAGAAAGTGGGGGGATGAGAAAAGATGTATAAGAATTAAAGGACATAAATATCCTTATTTTTCAGGAGTCAAAATATACTGATACAGTTAATCAGACAAGAAATAGGTGTATTACTTAAAATTATAAAAGTAATCCATAGGCAAACTAAAAATAGTGAATTTACTACATGGGCTTGGAGGCAAGGAAAAGTGAGAGTTAGATACTGATATACTGTAGCAAGAAATCAAAACATAACATCTGTAGTCGGTGAATTAAGAAACAGTGGTATACAAAAATAAGCTCAAAATGGATTAAAGACCTAAATGTAAGGCCAGACACTATCAAACTCTTAGAGGAAAACATAGGCAGATCACTCTATGACATAAATCACAGCAAGATCCTTTTTGACCCACCTCCTAGAGAAATGGAAATAAAGACAAAAATAAACACATGGGACCTAATGAAACTTCAAAGCTTTTGCACAGCAAAGGAAACCATAAACAAGACCAAAAGACAACCCTCAGAATGGGAGAAAATATTTGCAAATGAAGCAACTGACAAAGGATTAATCTCCAAAATTTACAAGCAGCTCATGCAGCTCAATAACAAAAAAACAAACAACCCAATCCAAAAATGGGCAGAAGACCTAAATAGACATTTCTCCACAGAAGATATACGGACTGCCAACAAACACATGAAAGGATGCTCAACATCCTTACTCATTAGAGAAATGCAAATCAAAACTACAATGAGATATCATCTCACACCAGTCAGAATGGCCATCATCAAAAAATCTAGAAACAATAAATGCTGGGGAGGGTGTGGAAAAAAAGGAACACTCTTGCACTGCTGGTGGGAATGTGAATTGGTACAGCCACTATGGAGAACGGTATGGAGGTTCCTTAAAAAACTACAAATAGAACTACCGTATGACCCAGCAATCCCACTACTGGGCATATACCCTGAGAAAACCATAATTCAAAAAGAGACATGTACCAAAATGTTCATAGCAGCCCTATTTACAATAGCCCGGAGATGGAAACAACCTAAGTGTCCATCATCGGATGAATGGGTAAAGAAGATAGATGTGGCACATATATACAATGGAATATTACTCAGCCATAAAAAGAAATGAAATTGAGCTATTTGTAATGAGGTGGATGGACCTAGAGTCTGTCATACAGAGTGAAGTAAGTCAGAAAGAGAAAGACAAATACTGTATGCTGACACATATATATGGCATTTAAGAAAAAAAAATGTCATGAAGAACATAGGGGTAAGACAGGAATACAGACACAGACCTACTAGAGAATGGACTTGAGGATATGGGGAGGGGGAAGGGTAAGCTGTGACAAAGTGAAAGAGCGGCATGGACATATATACACTACCAAACGTAAGGTAGATAGCTAGTGGGAAGCAGCCGCATAGCACAGGGAGATCAGCTCGGTGCTTTGTGACCGCCTGGAGGGGTGGGATAGGGAGGGTGGGAGGGAAACGCAAAAGGGAGGGGATATGGGAACATATGTATATGTATAACTGATTAAATCTGTTATAAAGCAAAAAATAAAAAAATAAAAAAAAATTAAAAAATAAAAAAAAAAAAGAAACAGTGGTATAAGCATATTATTACAGACATGGAGAAAATGAAAGAAAGTCATAAACAGAAGCATTTAAAAGTGGTGGCCTCCAGGAGAACCAGTGTGGAAAATAATGAAGCAAAGAATGTTACTTGTTATTTTAAATTGTTCTATATTATTTGATTATTTTCTAATCTATCAGCAGGTATTACAATGATTTGTTTTGTTTTTCCAAATTTTCTACAGTGAGCATATATTTCATAATGTACCATATTTTACTTTAAATATAAAATTTTATTCAACATATACCAAATAGGAAAAATAAAAGGAAATCCACGCCTAGACACATTGTAGTGAAACTGCAGAACATCAAAGACAAACAGAAGATCCTGAAAGCAGCCAGAAAAAGGACAGATCACCTACAAAGGAACAACAGACAATTAGAATAACAGAAGTCCACGCAACAATCATGGAGGCCAGAAGACAATGGAATAATATAAACAAGGTGCTAAGAGCAAATAACTCTTGTTAACCTAGATCTGTGTACGCAGTAAAGCTAGCTACTGCACAAGAACAAGGAGAAATGAACACTCTTGTAGGTGAACAGACTCTTGGGGAAATTTATCACCAACAGACCTGTTCTAAAGAAACTTCCAAAGAATACACTTCAAAATACTTTAAAATATTGGAAAATGACAATCCCCAAATAACATTCAAGTGATATGAGAAAAAAAAAACAATAAATATGTAGGTAAATGTGAACAAACACTGCCTGGGTAAAATAGTAATGGTGCCCAATTTATCCATTAAAAAAAGGACCAAAATGAAAACACTGGAAACATAATGTAAAGTCTGAGGGGGTAAAACTGGAGCTAAGGTATTCTAAAATCCATTTACTGTTTGGGGATGGGGTCAGAATACTAACTTCTGGAATATTAAATCTGTATGGTAAAATTTCAGTGGTAACCAATAAAAGAACAGAAACAGAGTTTAAAACAGTACAAAATAAAGGAGAGCTGGGCAATCAACCACAATTACAGTAGTGATCAATGAATCTTTAAAAAAGACAAAAAAAAGGTCAAAAAATGAAAGCAGGCAAATACAAACCAAAAAAAGGTGACAGAAACTAGTCCAGCTCCATCAATAATTCTCATATATGTGAATGGTTTAAACTCACACAAAAAGCAAGCTCAGACTGAATTTTAAAACAGTAATCTAGCTTTATGATAATTAAGAGATATGTATGCCTAACAAGGTCAGAGAAGACTGAAAAATGCATGAAGCACAGATATATGAAGCAAATACTAACTAAATAGCTACATTAATATCAGACAAAACTGAGTTGAAGATAAAAGCATCATTTAGTACGTAAAGGATGACAGATACAGATAAAAGGTTCAATTCATCAGGAAGAGGTACCTTCCTGATTCAATTCATCAGGATAATTTTAAGTATAGATGCACCTAGTTTAATAGCCACAAAGTAAATGAAACAAAATCTACCAGAAGTACAGAGAAATGAAGACAAATTTGTCATCCTGACAGGCAATTTCAAAACCCTCTCAATCACTGGTAAGTAGACCGAAAACTCAGCAAGGTCAAGATCTGAACAATATTAACTGTAGAGCTTTATCTACCAAATGCAAAATTCTCAATTCAACAATTAGAGTCCACTTTCTTCCAAAACGCACATGAAAGATGTACAAAACTGCCTGCCTTAAGTCTTAACTATTTTCATAAAAGTATGTATTATACAGATCACATTATCGGACCACAATGCAACTAAGTCTATAGTATATAATTAAAAAGATTAACAGACAAAACCCAAAACTTCCATATACTATGAATTAAAAACACTTTTAAATAACTTATAGTTCAAAGAAGAAGATCATAATGGGAATTAAAGATAATTAGAATGATAATGTAAAATGTATATATCAATATTTGTGAGGGCTTCCCTGGTGGCACAGTGGTTGAGAATCTGCCTGCCGATGCAGGGGACACGGGTTCGTGCACCGGTCTGGGAAGATCCCACATGCCGTGGAGCAGCTAGGCCCATGAGCCATGGCCACTGAGCCTGCACGTCCGGAGCCTGTGCTCCGCAATGGGAGAGGCCACAACAGTGAGAGGCCCGCCTACTGCAAAAAAAAAAAAAAAAAAAAAAATTTTGACATGCAGCAAAAATGGCATGTCAAGAGAATTTCATAGCTTAAATGTTTACATTTTCAAAATAAAAAGGACAGGCTAAGATAAATTAGTAAGATAAAATATAGATGGGTATATTAAAAATAAGAGCAGAAATCAATGAAATAGATAACACACCACAAAAGAGAATCAATAAAGCCAGAATTGTTGTCGTGATAAATCTTTGAAAAGACTGACAAAATACACTTCTAGTGACAGATTAACCCAAGACAAAAAGAGAGATAGCAAAATATTTTGAGGTGGCTAGCCCAGTAAAAATACAGAGGTCAGAAAGATGAGAGAACACTATCAACAACTCATGCCATCACACGTGCATAGATTTTTAAAAACCTGTCACAGGGCTTCCCTGGTGGCGCGGTGGTTAAGAATCCGCCTGCCAATGCAGGGGACACGGGTTCGAGCGCTGATCAGTGAAGATCCCACATGCCGCAACACAAGCCTGTGTGCCACAACTGCTAAGCCTGCGCTCTAGAGCCCGCAAGCCACAACTACTGAAGCCCACGTGCCTAGAGCCTGTGCTCTGCACCAAGAGAAGCCACCACAGTGAGAAGCCCACACACCGCAACGAAGAGTAGCCCCTGCTCGCCGCAACTCGAGAAAGCCCGCGTGCAGCAACGAAGACCCAACTCAGCCAAAATAAATACATTAAAAAAAAACAAAAAAACAAAAAACCTGTCACAGACAAAGCTACAAAACAGCGAGTAAGCACACTAATTAATGACTTCACAGTGTGTCACTTCACGCTTGCAAACAAATGGTACCGGTAAGAGTAGTAACAGTCCTCATCAGTAGAGATACCTGATACCTTTTCAGTTTTTTAACCTTTTATTTTAAAACAAAGCGATGATACAGAAAGCCACACAAAAGTAAGAGTTTAATGAGTTCTTATAAGGCGAAACACCCTTATAACCACCTTCAGATCAAGAAAATAGACTATGTAAGCTACCCCACAAGCCTGCCTTCATGTACTCCAATATAATCAGTCCTATTCAAAAGTAACCACCATACACCTTTTATAGTAATATCTACAGTTTGTGGTTTTATCACACAAGTGTACGTACCTAGACACTATAGATTAATCTTGCCCCTTTTATTTTGTCTTTTAAGTCTTTTAATCTAGAATTCTCAGGCTGTTTGACCTATACAGTGCCCCAGAGAGGGTACTTTGCCTGTTGCACACTCATGGTGCAGCAATTAACATATTCCTCTGGCCTCTGTACTTCCTGCTCGCTGACTGCTGCATCAGAGCCTTGATCACTCAGGTTCAAATCCTCTGGCAAGACTAAGGTAGTGTTTTATTCTTTCATTGGGAGGCACAAAATGGCTGATTTTCACTTTAAAAACCGTTTTAGTAGCCCTTAATTATCAGTGCCTAGATTCATTAATTCACCGTTAGTTGGGAAAAACCACTAGAATTCTACCATTTTGTTTTCACTTCTTAGCTAGAATAATTTTAAAAGATGCTTCCTTCATCTACTATATCACAAGGGGTAGCAAACATTTTCTATTTTAAATTCTGTGGGCTTTACGGTGTGTTGCAACTATTCAACTCTGTGGTTGTAGTATAAAAGCAGCTATAGACAATACATAAACAAATGGGCATAGTTTACTTCCAATAAAACTTCACTTACAAAAACAAGTACTACCTCCTATACTACTTTGATACCCAGTGGTACCATCCTTAAAGGAAAGACAGCATAAATGCTCAATTATTTTATTTCTCTGGTTTCCAAGACAATGAATTAGTATCTATTATCCTCCCAAAGGACCAACTGTTTACTTAAAAATGCCATCATGAAATCACAGATTCAAAACTGTTTGACAGACTTCAATTCACTGCAAATCCTTACTAAAGCTCAAATCCCAGTTTCCAACTACTCTTCACAAATTGGCCCAGTTAGTACCTACTGGCTACTTTAAGGGTTTTCCCATTTTCAGGTCCATGATTTATTGGAACTGCACATAATGCTGACACAGCAAATTACACACCACAGTCAAAGACTTCTTTAAAAAAAGAGAGAAGAGACAAATGGAATCGTTAAGATGGAATCGTTAAGGCTTCACAAAACAAGTAAATTTGAGATGAACCTGGAACAATTTAAAGGACACAGCTGACGAGGAATGAACAAATGTATTCCAGCATTGTAAAAGTATTAAGTCATGACGAGCATACAGTTTTGGTGGGGTTTTTTAATCAGATCTCAGTAGAAGAGGAAAAGAACTAGACTCTTTCCTGATGGGAACAGAAGAAACAGGTTGGAGAGCAGTGGAAAATGGCTGGGCAGGCCCAGGGACCAGAAGCTGCCTAAAGGCCAAGCTGATGACATCAGTCCTAGATAGTGCATAGCAGGGAGAGAAGCTATAAATGCTCTCACAGAAGAGTCACATGATCAGTCACACTTCAGACAGGAGAGTCTGTGCAAGAGTTGGGGGTGGGAGGTTGAGAGAAAGGAAGCAGAAAGATCAGCTGGAAGTATGTCAGGCACAAGGGGATAAAGTAGTATCACTGGGACAATAAGGCAGTTCTGGCAGGTCAGAGACAGGATGCTCAGAGAGGGGAGATTTAAAAATTTCAAGTTCAACAGAAGAGGGGTAGGATTAACAAAAAGAAGAAAAGGAAGAATGTAGGTATGTATGTATCTTTAAGTAGAAGCTTTCTAAAGACTGGCAATTATTAATGCTAGGTGACGGGGTTCATGGGAATTCATTGCACTATCTTCTCCACTTCTGAGAACACTAAAAATTTCCCTAATGATAAGATTTTTTTAATTCTAAAACGTGTAGGTATAGACTTTCCTCATGGTCCCTTATTCTATTTGGGGGCCTATTAAGCCCTTTTCTCACAGTATAACCAACATTTCATAAATACCCACTGGAAAATATTTAATGCCTCATGAAAAAAGTGTAATAGGCAATGAAATATCATTTAAATTATTACCTTGACTTTTGTCTATATTATCTCCTTTTGTTTCCTCTTCTTTAATGGGGGAACTTATTCTGGGGGCCCTGTTTTGCCCCTGGACCAGTTCTGCTAGCAATTCTTCTTGAGAAGTTCGAGTTCTGGGGGCAACTGGAAGTGTCTGTTTCTGTGAGACTTTCATATAAAAAGCAAAAAAGATGGAAATCCAAATGAAGTAATATTTCAAAACTCAACAGTGAATATCATACTAAATATAAATGCCTCCTTGGGTTTAGAATATGAGGAGTGAGAAAGAGTTCATAGACACCTCATTTTTCCTCATAATATTCTATGACTTAGCTACCCATACTTATGTAAACAACATTTATACATTTTAAACTACATGCCATAAATACACTGCAGCACACATGTATTCATTTTTAACCAAATGTAGTCTGGGTTCTGCCTCATGGTTCTATAACAATTTCAAACTGTAATCTAGATAACCTAGGTGAAGAAAGAATTTCAATGCTATCTCTCAAAAAACTTGGAAAACTCTCCAAATACAAAAGCAGGAAATTAAGGTCACAGTGATAAGTCTAAATTTCTCATCATTGTAAACACTCAATATTGCTGACAGACCAAAAAAGAAAATGTAAACAGATGAACTGTTATGTCAAGTGTTGGCCTTTGCCTGATAATCCTTACCCTATAAGCCAAAAGCTGTTTATGTTCAGGGTTAAATTAGGGATGAGGAGAAGTAAGGGGACAGGTGACTACCAGGCTCAAAAGTTGCTAGCTTACAGTTTATTCCACTTTAGAAAGGGGTCATATAAAAAGATGCAAAGGAGAATAGAAAAGCAGAACAATGCGAAATCCATAGCAAAAATAAAATTTAAAAATTTAGAGTGGGTAATCATCACAGCTTATTACCAGAAAATTTTACGTATTGGCTATAGCACATGGGGCACAGAGTAATGGGTTCTACTGAGAGGAAAGAAACCAACCTGTTCATATACTAGACAAATATTTCTAACTTCAGCCTCTTAATATTTTCAAATTTTGCTCCCTTTTAAATACCATAAACTCATATCTAATGTTGACTCTAATGCTATATATATGAAAAGTCTCATATTTATCAAAACTCCCTTTAAGATTTCCGTTATATATTTCACATACATTAGAAAGAGGGAGTAAAAGGCATTACAGTTGCTCAAAGGACTAAGTTCCACTGACAGTCGAGAAAGCGTCTCAAACTGGTCAAATCTCCTTTTAATCATTCTCTGAACCTCACCTTGGTCCTGACATCTGGCAGGCATCTTTATTTTATCACAACTTGAGGAGCAATCATCTACAGCTTACTCAAGACTTAGAGAAATCTCTCACTTAATGTCAACATAATACATTTAAATTACCTGCAGAGTAGTTAGTTGTTTTTGTTACGGATTCTTGAGCTTCAGATATAGCCTTCAAAATTAGATTCTTGTTAGCTTGTTTGGAAGGTGGAAGTGAAGGTCTAAAAAAGTTAAGCAAGGTATTCTGATTAAATTTTAGATTTGAGTTCTTTACACGCTAGCCATCCATCATACCTTTACTACTGCTTTCTCTTAGGTTTGGAACAGACGAGCTGTAGCTTTTAGGAAATGCCAACTGGATGAGAACCTTACAACGTTTTAAAATAATGAATTTGGATCAACCTTCCTCCCACCCATATGACAGTTTTTAATATTCTTTGCAATCTTCTCCAATTTTAGGCAACTTCTCTTTCATTAACAGAAGTGTTGCTCAAAAACCAATGGAAAAGTCTTACATGGCACTAAATTTGTATTTTCATGATACCCTCTTCAAGGAACCCAGAAGACTCCACCAGGCGATGAAAAATGAATGTAGACACGTTCAGGTACCTCCGTTCAGGTTTCGCGGGCACTGACACGCTGCTGGAGATGCTTCCTGTACGGGACCCACAATCATCATCTTCCTCCTCCTCTTCTCCATCATGACTGAATTTTTTTACTTTAACAACTGAACTTACCACAGGCAACTTTCTCTTCCGAAAGTTTTCTTCCTGCAATCAGATAAATTTCCACTTACCTAGTCTCAGAAAGTAAAATTCTACTACAGAATACTTTCTTCTTTTCAAGAAAAAGCCAAGCACATTAAGAATTCATGGGCTATTTTCCTGGTTTCTTATAAAAATACAAGTAATATCTCCAACAGCCAACCTTTAGCTAAAACAAAGACCAGTGCTTTATATTCATTTATAAAGAGCAGCATATAGCACTGTTGAGGAAACCAATAAAATGGAGTTACTCTATTGTTTACTAGCAGTTGCTGTGAAGGATCTAATACTGACCTAAAATCCTTGCAAAATGGTAAGGTAAGGTTAAAGCTATCTCAAAGGTTAGCATCCAGGAAAGTAAACAAGATGTAAAATACCTGTAGCCAGTTGTGGAGAGAAAATCTGACTGATGTATTATGTTGAGCAGCACAGAAACCAGTTTAAAACAAACTTGCAGTATGTGTTCAGTTATTCCATGTACAATTTAGTATTAAGAACTGACAATTTTCAGCCTAATGAGTCAGAATTTAAAAGTATATACAAACCTCAATGCTCATCTTTTCTGAGCTGTTTCTGAAGAAGGGACTATAAGTCTCTTCTAAGCTGTTAAGCACTTCTGGTTCACACAAACGTCCTGTTTCACATATCCGGCTAGTCTGAATATCGAGTTGCTTGGCAGCATGAATACTGTTTTGCTGCTGTTGAAACTGCAACCTGTTTAAATGAGCACCACTGTCTGCATTTCGACTTGCAGGTGGTCGATAAATTTCAATAGAAGGGCGAGAAGAACCATACGTAAGTGTCACTGTAGGTTTTTTCTGAGATAAGGGATTCTCCTGCACAAAATTGAGGTCTTCATCAATGAGATCATCTGGTTCTGGCTTAATATCAATCACATCTTCAGAGGGTGCTGGCTCCCTCAAAGGTTTCACTGTTGACATTAGTCGGGTTGCAGCTCCATCATCGTAAGTCTGTCTGTTAAAAAAGGAAAACAAAACCAAAAAGGGTGTGTTACCAATTTAGAACAGTATCTTCAACTCTTCAAAGGATATTTAGATACATCCTAATGAAAAAGTATGGATGCATTCTTTTTTTTAAACTTTGATTTACTACATTTTATATAAAAGGTAATCATACTTTGGTCTTATCCTTCATTATTTTATTCCAAAAAACTGCTCATGACCACCTCATTTCCAAAAATTTCTGAAAACAGCAATTTAAAGACATATTAACTAATGTAAATGTCACATACACACACCCACCTGCCCACAGGTCTACACAAGACTCTTACCTGACGTTAGTGGCTTTCTGCTCCTGTGAACTTGTAGAAACCCTAGATTCTCTTTCAGGTCTAGTGCTAGAAACTGCAAGAGGTGGCACTGCAGCTTCATGCCTTCTCTCATCTCCTCGACTGAAACTGCTCTTGTTTGAAGGTACATTACTATCAAAGATGTTGGTATCGGAAGACTTTAGACTAGAGGGGTCTAGAAAGAAAAACACATGGTCCCTTGAAGCTATTTTTATTACTTTGAACCTCCCCCTTCTTCACCACCAGTTTTAAAGCAATAAGTATGTGTTCTTCCACAACATTTTTAATGGGTGAATATTATTCCATACATAGTATTATAATAATACATCTAATTTATTATTACTGGACTTTCAATTTTCAATTATAAAACACTGAAATATCCTTGAAGCTAAATCATTGCACACATCCATAATTACTTCCTTAGAATAAATTGCATTCTTTCCCTTCCCTTGTTCAAATCATCTGTGAATTATATTAAGTTTATTGCTTTTAAATTCATAAAAATGTGGGCTTCCTTAAAAACTTCAAATGAACTACCATTTTCAAATGTATGGGTTTTTCCCCCAAAGCAGTATAAATGACTTCAGAAAAACGATCATATGCTACAGCAAATTCCACAACTCATCTTTATGAACCTTACCAGTTGTTACAGAACGAAGTTTATCTAATACACCATGAAGCCTAAAAGAAAAAACAAACCAAAAAAGTTAAAGCTTCCGTTAATCAAGAAACACTGGATTTCAACTGTCACTCTAAATTTGATGACATTTTAGATCTAGTCTTCAGATAAACACTGACAGATGGTACTGAATGGAATTTAATGGATAAATAGGATTAAAATTAAGTTTTACTTTTTTTAAAAAAAGGCTGTACATGAATATTGTGGAATAATCAAAAATCTTATTTTTTCATCACTATTTTCAACATCTAGCCTCTGCAAAAATAAGGGCAAGGATTATCATCTGACCACACAGCGCTGATCCACAAAGAATATCATTCCGTTTCAAAAGAACTAAAGATTCAAGGTCGATAAAAGGAGATAAAATACCATAAACGTAATGTAACATTATTAAAATTGTTTTAAGCACAGTTTAAATTTATTTTTTATCTACTTAGATGGTTTCTGGAAGAACTTAATCCTGAGAGGTGAAAAAACTTTAAAAATAATCTCAAAATATACTATATCACTTCACTATAACTACTGTTTTCAAAACTAACGCTGTAAACAAGCCACAACCTCAATTATAATATAACCTATTTTAGTAGTTATGTACAAGGCAAAACTGTCTTACAATCCTTCCAGGAGGCCAGGCATCCTAAAAACACCAGAAATATCTCATTATAATGTTTCACCCAGAACCCAGTCACATGCCACTATCCCCTAGGATACAGTTATCGCAGGGCTCCAAAGAATCAGAATAGCCTGTTTGTGGCGGGTGTAAATGAACACTTGAGAAAGCAAAGTGTCAAAACAGAGACACCATCACTCTTACCAGTACATGGTAAAGAATAAAATTTATGGCAAGATGAAAGAGTTGAATTAATGTGATTTTAAATTCAAATTCAGTTGGCAGTCTGCTTATGTAAGAAATTTGTCTAAAGCACTCCCTCAAGTTATCTGAGAAAGGATCTACTAGGTCAATGTCCCATATTACGTTACTGGGACTCAAAGTGATCCAAATGTTGAACCAAAAGTCTAGTCACAAAAAATGTACATGAAACAAAACAAGTACCTGGACCGCTGAAGGATTTAAAAAAAAAAAAAAAAAAAAAGGCAGTACTCTTGATAATGGTTAATTTCCCCAGTCAAAAGCACCATGATCTCTCTTTTTTTGGTAAACTCTGGGGACAAACCATAATAAGTGGGTTAGGTCACCCACACTGTAGGAGTGTATGTACCAAAACATTTAAGGAACAACCACTGCACTCAATGTTCTTCAAAAATGTGTAATATAAACCCAGAGAATTCTGTGCGGAATTTCAAGAAAGCTTCACCGGAGTTATAAAGGATACAGTTGCCCACTGGGGCCAAAATGCCTTTAAGACAAACTCTGGTTTAAAGGCAAGTTAACCAGTTTCATATCCCTCCTTATTGCCTATCTGGTCTCCCAGTCTCTTGCCATTCAAATTAAGCAGGCCACTCTGCTCATGCAACTTTTGCTCCATCTGTCAACTTGTGCTGCAACTGGTGGTTCCCAGTGAGGACCTTTATATGATCCTTCCTGCTCTCTTCTCAGCCGCATCATTACCCTCCCCCAGCTCTCTCACTCTACCTCAAACCTGGTACCAGAACCTGGCCTGCCTTCATAAATTAAATCTCATGCTTTTAGTCAGTATTCTCAACCAAAGGAATATGTGGTTTGAAAAAGGACATTGAAAATTAAAATACTGATTTATGTTTGAACACAAAGTTGCCTATTTCAAAATTCCAGACTTCAAAAAGCTCCAAACTAAAAAAATGATTTGATATTTTGTCAAAAAACTTTGCCTCCTAAGTTAGCTAACTGAAGAAAGCAATTCAGGAAGTCAACCCAGTCCAAAAAAACATCTATAACTGGTTTTGGTGGAGGGAAAGGAATGATAACATGCTGAAGTTTACAAAAGAAATGTATTAACTACAGTCAACACATACTAAGGACTTGTTATGGGCCAGGCACAGCTGTGAGCACATTACATGTATCAGCTTATTTAATTTTCACAACCACCCTATAAAGGTGATTTACAATACCCATTTTGCAGATGGAGAAACCAAGGAAAGAGGTAGATCCAGGATTCAACCTTGGCAGTCTGGCTCCAGAGGCTGTGCTCTCAACGCTCACAACCTGCCTCACAACACTGAATCTGACTCTCCTGTCAAGAACCTCTTTTCAGACAGAACACCTACTCTTGACTTGAGCCAAACTGTGGTCTGAGGGGTAAATATTCAGAAACATACCATACGGTGAATCGAATTGTGTTGTTCCCTAGAAACAGGGACAGGTCCTCTGTCATTTGGTCCTGACTTTTCTTGTTGGCCACCATCACCATAATGTAATCAGGAAGTTCTTCATCTATTTAAAAGGAAAAGTATATAAAAACTTTTTATGCTTTCCTTAATATTTTCTTCTACTTGAAGCTGATGTGCTTGAAAATATAGATGTAGTTCTAAGAATGTCAGCTCTAGTGGAATTATGCTGGACAAAAAGTATAGCTTTCTTTCTCTTTATTCCGTAAGTATTTCAATTACTAGAAGAACAAGAACTAGAAATAACTAATAAATATTTACAAAACTAGATATTCTGAATTACGGTATCAAACTTGAGAGTGCATTCATTTCCTTTAATCTTTTTTTAATAATGCTCATTAACTTCAGAAAAGCTTCCAGAAAGCATACTGGACATTTCTCAAGAATAATACTGAGTTTTGTTCAGTTTTGTGCGTGTTTGTTTCAAAATGACACTCATTTCTCAAGGAACACCTTTATCCTTGGTAAAGGCAGATTTTAATTAGGGTAACAAACTTGCAGCAACATCAAATAAACTAAAACCACCCCAAAATTATACATCATTTAAAATATTTAATCTTAAGATTAAATGATTTCTACTCAACTCATTGTTTCATTCTTATACCCTCCTAACAGTGAATTATAAGGGTGAGGTCTAGGACCAAAAACAAACCAAAAAAACCCAAAACCACCACAATAAAAAGATAAGAAAGCAGGGCTTCCCTGGTGGCGCAGTGGTTGGGAGTCCGCCTGCCGATGCAGGGGACACTGGCTCGTGCCCAGGTCCGGGAAGATCCCACATGCCGCGGAGCGGCTGGGCCCGTGAGCCATGGCCGCTGAGCCTGCGTGTCCGGAGCCTGTGCTCCGCAGCGGGAGAGGCCACAACAGTGAGAGGCCCGCATCCAGCCAAAAAAAAAAAAAAAAAAAGATAAGAAAGCAAAAGCTATTTATCAGGAACTTTGATCCCTACCAAAAAAAATTCCTTTAGATTCTTTGATACCTTAAATATTCACATTTCTATGCAGGCAGAAAGGTTCATTTCAGAACTACTATCAGACATTTGTTTCAAGAAGAAATATCAAAAATCCAGTTCAAGAAAAGCACAAATACACTAAAGCCCTATCTACAAATGGGAACAGAGAAATCAGAATACTTGCTAGAAGCATGCAATTCAGTGTGAGGAGATAAAAGAACAAGTAGCCAGTCATTTGCTATTTTGTTTGTAAAGAATCAAAAGGATCCACTGCTTTCTGGCAACATTAGTAAATAAGCCTCACAGCTTATTTACACAGTGTCCCTACCATGGGCTGTCACTGGTAACCCAGGAAAGGAAAACAAAGTTGGGGTGCTTTGGCAGTCTTGACAGTTTTTCTTCCTCATAATGTCAGTAATGAAAACAAATAGGCTGTGCTTTCTGACACTATATATTAGTTTGCATTTTATAAAATTTTATGTAAATGAGATCAGCAGTTGCTCTGGTACAGGGTGGGGACAAGGACAGACGGTAGGGAAGGATACAAAAGAGCCCCAGGAAAACCCAAAAGAAAACTTTTGGAAGTGATAGATATGTTCATTAGCTTGATTATGGTGTATACATATCAAGACACAGCAAACTGTAAACAGGTGGAGTTTATAACAATTATATTTCAACAAGGCTGTTAGAAATTCATAACATCGTTCTCTCAGTAGACACAAAATGAGAAATAAGAATCTAATGAAAACTTAACGTGTTCCTGGGACTTCCTTGGCAGTCCAGTGGTTAGGACTCGGTGCTTCAATCCCTGGTTGGGAACTAAGATCCCGCAAGCCTTGTGGCACAGCCAAAAAATAAATAAAATAAAGTGTTCATGATACGTTCCTACAGAATTCTAATAGCATTCTCAAGTTCATCTGAAATCTATGTACTGAAAACAGTAAAATGTTGACGGTTCCTGCAAGTTCATACTTCCTAAAATGTGAACTTAAGACTGCTCTGAATTATAACTGCCATCTCACTAAAGTACTCCATTTTAAACAAACACACAAATGAAACCGTATCAACTCTTAACAGTTGCTCATCTTTATATCCCACTCAATGTCTTGAAAATAGATATTCAAATATTTACTAAAGGATTGTTTCCATAAAACGGTTTCCGGTACTCCAGCACAAAGGGATTAGAAAGTCACCCTTTTCAGAAGGACAATGACGCATATACATTCAAATAATTAGGTAGCTAACTGTAAACAAATAATGTATATTTCAAATAGTCTAATGGTGATCCCTGTTTACCCACTTAAACAACATTTATGAAAAAATCTGGTGCTCTGCTAGGCCACTGAGACACAACCAATATGAAGTCTCTGCCCTCAAGAAACTTCCAGTCAAGAAGCAGAGGCAAACAAGTTGAGAAGCTGTGCTAATATGTTAACAGCTGGGACAGATGAGTTCAAGAGGAGCATACAGGAGTGACTCCTAACCTTCTGTTAGCTCACCAAGTTTCTATTATGAAGCAACCACAATAGAAACATCAAGGACCCAGATGTCTTAAACCTGCTTAAATCTGCTGCTGACCAGCTGTATTTAGCCTTCTCAGGACTCCATTTTTTTATTTGTAAAAAAGTGAATTACCTGCCATCCCCACTCCAGCATTTTGTTCAGGTACAAATAAAACTCTATGAAAATATTTTGAAAACTATAAAATACATGATATCTTTACTACAACTACACTTCACATTGGACTACGTCAAGCTTGTAACCAGGTTTTTAATATTAATAGGCTCAAAATTCTTGGTTTGAGGTTTCTGATAAATGATAGGAATCATCAGATTGAATTTAGACCCAATTAATATGTGTTTATGTTTTCATGTGCTAGAATTAAGAAAGTTCTCGGGCTTCCCTGGTGGCGCGGTGGTTGGGAGTCCGCCTGCCGATGCAGGGGATGGGGGTTCGTGCCCCGGTCCGGGAGGATCCCACATGCTGCGGAGCGGCTGGGCCCGTGAGCCATGGCTGCTGGGCCTGTGCGTCCGCAGCCTGTGCTCTGCAGCGGGAAAGGCCACGGCAGTGAGAGGCCCGCGTACCGCAAAAAAAAAAAAAAAAAAAAAAAGAAAGTTCTCACTGTAGGTTTTCTGTGGATTTCTTTTTGACCCAAAACAAGCTCTTGGCACAAAGCTGGCATCCATTAAATGTTGAATGAATAAAAGAAAAAAACAGTCCTGGTTCAGCTTCATCTTTAACCTGTGAGTCTCAATTTTCTTATCTGTTAAAGTCTTACAACAATCCTGACAACAAATAATTAGTATGTGGCAAACTACCATCTGGTCTCAGGCCCCCTTTACACTATTGAAAATTACTGATGATCCCAAACAGCTTTTATTCATGTGCACATATCTACTGATATTTACCATACTAGAAACTGCAACTCAGAATTTTTAGATTTCTTAATTCGTTTAAAATAATACACCTATCCCATAAACAATAAACCTGTTTTATGTTGTTCTAAAAAAAGAATGTGAAGAAAATCTGGTCTCACACAGGTATGCAACTGGAAAAGGGGTATTTTAATACCCTTTTCAGATAATGTGGATATTCTTCTGTGATACTACACCAAAACTCAACGAGTGGTAGTTTCTTGGAAGGTAAGCAGCAATACTGAAACTGAAAACTGTATCAATGACCTTTTTGTACTCTGTTACATGAAAATCCATTGATCCATTCTGCACTTTTAATGGATCTTTCTTATCCCTGTACAATTTTAAAACATTCATGCATTGGTCATTTGAAAAAATACTGGTTCACTGAGCTATACAAACCACTGGCATACGGATACATTTCATTATACAATATAGAAGAACCATTTGCTAATGTCACCACGCTGTCAAATTTATGGAGGAAGACAATTTTTCCAAAATTCTGACTTTCATTTGAAAGCTCAACTTTGTCACTGGCAACAAACTTTACTAGTTCTTTACCTTTGCTCACTTTCAGGAAAATGTCTGCCAAAAACCCAAATTATGTAACTAGCCCGTTAGTCTTCCTTAGAAGTTAAAAATGATGTTCCAAAGGGTAAAAGGGGGGAGGGGGGTGGATAAATTCGGAGTATGTGATTAACAGATACAAATTACCATAATAAAATAGATGTGCAACAAGGACTTAGTGTATAGCAAAAGGAACTGTATTCAACATTTTTTAATAGCTTATAACGGAAAATAATCTGAAAAAAGTACATATATATAAAAAACTGAATCACTTTGCTGTACACTTACAACTAACACAATATTGTAAATCAACTAAACTTTAAAAAATAGTTCCCAAAGAAACAAAAGAAAAACAAATTCCATGAAAAAGGTGGCCAGGTCAGTTCTCCACTCAATCCCACAAATTCTTTGCCTTAAGACAACCCATACGAGTACTTCCTATTTTCTAACGCCACATGTTAAAAAGATGTAGTCAGGGCCAGGGTTTAAAAAAATATTTTACTTCATCACTTACATTCATAAATGAAACTGGCCTCTTTTTTTTTTCTTTGTAATTGCAAGTGGAAGGGTGGTGAAGAATACGATAATTTCTTGTAAAGTTTGGTGTGAGATACTGATTCGGGCTAAGGTACCAGCAGTTTTACTCACCACTTTTGCACAGTCCAAATGTCAGCACGGTGAAAATGGCAAATACCCTGTCAGTATTAATATGAAAATAGTTTTGACTTCAGAGAGCCTTGGGGTCTCCCACACCTGGAGAACCACTATCATAAGTGGTAGCTATTATTTTTATAGGAGGCACCAGCTTTGGAGCCAAACAGACGCAGGTCTCAATCCATAAAACCTTGCTCAAGCCAAGCACCCAAAGCCTGTTTCCTTGCTTGTACAACTGGGGATATTACCACTTACCTTCCAGTGTTCTCCTGGGGATTATCATGACCTAATGCATATACGACAATAATTAAGCACAGTGCCTGGCCCAGAGTAAACACTCAAATTATAATTTATAAAAGAATAAAAAGAAAAAAGAGACATTACCGTTGGGAGGTAAGAAAAAAAGGGGCAGGAAAAATAAAGAGATCTGAAAATAAAACTCACTGAACCACGAGAGAGGCAAATGCCAGACAGCATCATTCATATGCAAAATAATAATTCTGAAAAATGAAGATCAAGAGGAAAGGAAAGAAAATAGGAATAACAATAAAAAGCAGACAAATATTAAGGAAAATATGAAAGAGCCTCAACAGAGGAAGCTAAACGATTTCAAAACACCCTATTAGAAGGGATCTGGAAAAAAAAACCAAGGTTGCATATAAAGCTTTCAATGGAAAGATAGTACGGAAAAGAAGTAACCAGGGAGTATCAGATTCGAAGGTAAAAGGGCGTCTCTCCAAAGTCAAAGGCATGATAGGAAAAATGCATTCCTAAAATTAAATTCGCTGCAAATTCTAAAGTCTATTAGGCTAACAACAGAAGACTTACCAACGTAAGCTCCTAGTTCTTGCAATTTTCCCTTAATGGCACTCTGAGGGAAGAAAAAGACCATAGTGCGCGTGAGAGAGGCGGCCCTGGGAAAACAGACCGACTGCAGCGCAGAGGCAACTTCGCGAGCGCGCACACCTCCTGCCCCCACCGGCGCCCGAGTGGGGGTGGGGAGACGCCTCGGGCCCCCCAGCCCCACCCCGGAACCCCTCCTCCGCGGCGCCCCCTCCGATTCCCGGCGGCTCCTTCTTCAGCCGCAAGCCCGCTCTCCGAGGCCCGAGGCGGCCTGGCCGAGGAGGCGCTGCTCGCCGACCCCGCGGCCAGTCAAGAGCGCCGGCGACGAGCAGGCCGCGGCGTCCGGGCCGGGCCCCACACCCCCCGTTACTCCTGACAACCGCGCGCCCGCCCGCCCGCCGAGGCCCGGCTTCCCGCCCCCGCCCGACGCGGGCCTCACCCGGATCTTGCGGCTGATCTCGGTGCCGATCTCCATGGCTCCGGGGCCGGCGGTGGGCTCAGCACCGCGAGGGGTTCTGCTAACTGGGAGCCGGAGTCCAGCTCCCAGCCCGCAGCCTCACCGCCTCCAACGCCGCCGCTCCCGGCCGCGCGCTCTGCGTGACCCGCCCCCACCGGCTTGAGCCAAGTCGAGCGCGCCTGCGCCTAAGCCTGCGCCTGCGCGCACTCGGGCACGGGGAGCCGGCACTCTGGCGACCTCTGCTGGCCGCGAGGAGAGCCGCGGTAAAACCATAGAATCAAAGTAAGCGTAGAGAGAGGACTCTCCTCTCCATACCTGCTAATTCCTGAAGTGGTCTCATTAGTTATTAATTGCTGCATAACAAATGACCGCACACATTTACCATCTTGTGGTTTCCATGGGTCTTGAATCTGAACACAGCTTAGCTGGATTCTCCGCTCAGGGTCTCATAAGGCTGCAGCTGAGGTGTCAGGAAGGCTGTGTTCTCGTCTGGAGGCTTCACTGAGGAAGAAGCCACCTTGAAGCTCATTTAGGTTGTAAGCGGAATTAATCTCCTTGCAGCTTTATGAGTGAGGGCCTCAGCTTTCTCCAGGCTGTTGTCTGGAGGCCACCCTCCCGTCAGAGATGTTGCCCACACTTCCTTGCCAAGGGCTTCACCAACATGGCTGCTCACTAAATCAAGCCCGGGAAGAGAGGATCTCAGCTCAGGGAAGGCCCAGTCCTTTTAAAGGCTTTCATTTGATTAAGCCAGGGCCTCCCAGGGCCTGACCCCCAAATCAACTGATTTAGGGTCTTAATTACAAAATTAGATTGCAAAATCCTTCATCCGTGCATATTCATTAGCTGCAAGCAAATCACAGGTGCTGCCTGCACTCAAGGGGAGGGGATTACAAAGGGTGTCAACAGCAGCGGCAGAAATCTTGAGGCCACCTAGGGTCTGTCGGCCACACGGTCCTTCATCTCATAGAATCCTTTTTTTCTTCTGAATTACTATAACGTCTATGTGGGAGCTACTAGTATGACACAATATCCTTTCTGTAATGTTCATCTCATTTGCGTGTCTGTGTGTGTGCACATGTGCGTTCTCTCTAACGAAATTATAAACTCCTTGTAGGTCTGTATTTCTCCAGAATTTCTTTTGGGACGCTAGACACATAGTAAGCGCCTATTAAATATTTGAAGGATAAAGTAAATTAATGACCTAAATTACAAAAGCATTCCTCACAGATAAATCCAATGATCATGCACTCATTCAACATTGATGAGGGGCAGCAGAGCAGAGTGACTGAGAACAGGGACCCTGGAGCCAGACTGTCTAGGTTTGAATCCCAGCTCTGCTACCCCCTCTGAGACCTTAGGCAAGTTGCTTATTCCCTCTGCCTTAGTTTCCTCATCTGTGGCATAAGTATGATACCAGTTTCTCCTTCATAGAGTTATTATGAGGATGAGGTAAGCTCACAGTTGGGAAGTATTTTGAACTGTGCTTGGCTCATTGCAGTACTATGGTTGTTGATTAAAAATTAAACGCCTACCCTGAGTCAGATGCTGTGCTATGAGCCAGAGCACAAAGATGAGTGAGACTGAGTCCCCGCATTCACAACATTCACAATCCAAAAGACAGGCACCTTATTTCTATCTCTTTACCCACCATTTCAGAACTAAGAATGCAAACACATGTTTTGCCATTACTGCATACAAAATCCTTAGTCAATATTTAGATAATAGTGAAAGAACATTTTATGAAAAATAGAGAATGTTTTCATTAAAATGTATTCAGAATAGGTAAAACTTTTTTTTAATGTATTCAAGAAAGAGTCAACTTTCAAGACAATCCATTTAAAACTGCAGAAGGAGACTCGCAGGCTGCTTAAGAACTTGCATATTTAGATCTCAGGAGTGTGTCTGGATCACAGAGGGGATAACCCCACTAAACCGATGGTGTTCAGTGGTCTGACATTGTTACAGGTGCTTCCCTGTAAGATGCATCTTCATAAACCACACTGCATCCAGAGGAAGATGATCATAATGATGCCTGAAAGAAACCATTAAAGGGACTATTGGTATTCAACTTGAAAAAGGCTAAGCAGGACAATGAGAATTATTTTCCAGCATGGAAGTTCTCTCCAGTTCAGGAGGAATGACATATTTTGCTCTAGGAGACAATGAGGACTAGATTTCAATCAATCCCAGTTGAGGGCTCTGGGCTGTTTTTCAAAGAGAGAAGATTACTAAAAAGAGCATTGGTTTTTGAAGTCGAAGAGGTCGTGTACTAACCCCAATTGCATGGAGTCCGTTGTCTTCTAACACTGGCCCCCTAGCATCTCCAGCCTCCTCTCAGGGCAGCATTCCAACTGGGTGCTGCACATCATTTGCAAGTGTCGGGGGACAGGAGGGCAGAAGAGAGGTGTTTGGGGGTGTCCTTCAGCCTAGAATGCTTTTCTCTTTTTTTCTTTGAATGCCTAATGAACTTTTTATTTGTCCTTCCAGACTCAGCCAGAAGCTGATCATAGTGATAAACTGAATATCACCACTCCACTTAGAATATCTACCCATTAAGTATATTTGCCTACTAGAATTATATATTCACCTGTTCCTCACATGATGAGTCTTTGAGAACAGGGCCATACATCTTATTTATCTTTCTCTTTGCAGCATTTGGCTTCCAAGAGATGCGGTTTGAATAGACAAGTTTTTTCATTAGTGAATATCTCATGGCATGTCTACCCTTGGATCAAAAGCCCTTAAGTGTTGGGAATTCCAGTCACAGCAATTGCTTTTGCTACTGAAGCTGACATACTTTTCTTCATTTTCTTGTCCATTGAACAAATATATTGCCAGCATCATCATGGTAATTTATATAGTGAGAGATAGTGGGTACTCACCAAGCTATCAAAGCAGATTAATTTCTTAACCCCTAAGGAAGTATCAGTCAGTGTACCACCAAAACCACAATTTCTTTCCCTTTATTGAACATCTTTTTACTGTAGAAATTTTTAAATTTTTACTTTGTTTTAAAAAGAATTACCTTCACAGGAAGAAGAATGTATATCACTTCTGGGTAGCAAGAGGAGGTAAAGACACAGATACGTGATTGCTTATTCATCTACACAGTCTCTCTAGACGGGTACATAGTATTATGGTAACACCAGTGACCCCCAGGAGGAGTGCAGGCAAGGTAAGAAGGAGACTTTTCACTTGCACCGTTTTGTATCTTTTGGGGTTGAACGATATAAATTATTTCACTTCCTTCTATACAAACAGAAGCCAATAATAATTTCATGCCGAACACTTTGAAGGCTTTGTTCAAGTGGCTTGTCATGGGGCTGTTACTGTCAAATTAACATGGTTGCAGGAAAATAGAGCTTAAGGACTTGGTGAGCAAGTGGCACTTGTGGACTGTGAGGGAGGAAGTTCAGCTCAGTGTATAACATCGCTTGGGTTTTACAATCATTTTCTATTTTTAAAATTCTTTTATTTTCTTCCCGATTCAATTAACAAGTTTTTATTTAGTGCCTACCCTCTGCCCAGTAGTGTCCTAGGAATTCTAGGAGATATAAAAGAAGCCTACATGAAACAGTTTTTAACGATCTTGCCAAGTGTGGGGATCACTGTGGAATGGGGTGGCTAGCAAGTTGTGTTGGAAGCAGAGCCTTGAATTGAGGCTTGGAGAGCAACGGAAGGCTTAGACAAAGGGAAGGAGGGCAGGAGGTGCTCTGGGCCAGGAGAAACGGTTTGATGGGGGCAGTAGGGGAGAAGAGAGGAATAAGGACGGTCATAAGAGGCTGAGGCCGATTTAGAAAGGCCCTAAAGGTCAGGCAGGACAGCTTAGCCTTAGGGGTCCATTGGGAGTGATAAACCCCAAGGAGAGGTAAGCCTGGTATTCACATGGAAAGAAATGAGAGAGCAGAAACCAGAGGCATGCAGACCGCCCTTGTTGCAATAAGCCAGATGTAAAATGATGAGGGATGAAGGTTTGGATTAGAATGGTGGGGGAGGGGGGCATTCAGGAACAAAGAGGAAAGAAAGCATTCATGAGACGTTTCACAGGAGGAAGTGGCAAGTCTTGATGATAGGCTGGAGATGGCGAAGACTCACACATAATTTCAGTTTTTCTATTTTGGGAGACCAGAGAGCCACTCATTTTCTCTTTTCTTTCTTCGCACACGAATTGACCCCCTCATGGTGTCCAGTTGAAATTCAATTATAAGCAGAATTGATTGATTTTCTTCCGTATAGAAACACATGTAATCCTATTTGCTTTGAGCTCCATTACCCAGCTGAGTCCTGCCTGGGGTTTGTTCTCCCATAGCACTCCTACTTCCAGGATGGCGCTTTCCACTTAGGCCTTGTTTGTCTTGTGTTATGTGCGGTGTGTAGGTTTATTACCCACTAGACTAGAAGTCCTTTGTGAGCAGGGATCTTGAGTAAGTACTCAATAAGTGTCTGTGAACTGTTGAAGAAAATGAGATCTAAATGAAATGTAACATAAGAAAGCTTTCCAGAAACAAACATATTTTTATTTATTTATTTATTTATTTATTTTGCGGTACGCGGGCCTCTCACTGTTGTGGCCTCTCCCGTTGCGGAGCACAGGCTCCGGACGTGCAGGCTCAGCGGCCATGGCTCACGGGCCTAGCTGCTCCGCGGCATGTGGGATCTTCCCAGACCGGGGCACGAACCCATGTCCCCTGCATCGGCAGGCGGATTCTCAACCACTGCGCCACCAGGGAAGCCCCAAACATATTTTTAAAAAATATTTAAATAAAATTTACATAATAAAAATTTCTCTGCTCCTATCACTCAAACCATATGCCAAGGAAAGGTGAAACACCCTATTGTGATGGTGTTAGGGCCACACAGTTTTATTCCTTGGCTTAAGTGTTGCCATGCAGTAATAAAAATAATAATGCAGTGTAATAATACCATGTAATAATAAAAATTGCTAATAGGGCTTAGAATGAAACATTTCACACAAGTTACTGGATAGTGATTATTATTATTATTATCGTTTTACAGGAGTTGAGCAGGCACAGAAATGTTAAGAAATTCGCACACGGCGACCCAGCTAAGCAAGCCTTGGCGCTGAGATTTGAACCCAGACAATTTGACCCTGGAGTTCCCCATCCTTAAGAGCTTTACTTTGTACTGCATTAAGCATACAGCTCTTTTGAAGGCCTACAGGTTATTTGAGGCATAACAACTTTTTCAGGGGAAGGGGACGTTGCCACCCTGTACTACCAATCAGTGTTTTTCCTTTTTTTATGGGCTATATCCTTAGACGTAAGCATGGGAGGAAAAAATAGAATGTTTGAACTCTTTTCAGACATGTGTAAGAGTAAACGAACAACTTCAGCAATAATAGAATTTTACACAACACCTAAGAACAACACAGGAATAAAACCCTTTACCTGGCACCGAAATAATATCCCCCTCCTCTCATTTTTATTAAAAGCCTTGCTTTATTTGGAAACTCTTAAAATAAGTGGTCATAGGATTAAAAAAAGCCGCGGCGCGCCCCCTCCCCGGCGGCCGGGCGCAGCTGTCCGCGCCTCCCCCGCCCGCATTCCAACTCTCTGAGGTCACGGGCAGCCACCGCCTCCCCGGATCCGCCCGCCCGGCCCAGGGGGAGGGACGCCCGGCCCCGGCCTCTCCGCTGCTACGGCCGCGCGTTCTGTCTCCGTCCGCCCGTCTTCCTGCTGCCCCGGCCCCCGGCCGGTTTCTTTGTGCGGCGCTGCCGGCCGGCCTGTCCCACCTCCGGGCCTCTCCCCTCGCCGCGGCCACCGCGGGACCCTGCGCAGGGGAATGCTCTGCGGGCCGAGTTCGGGGAGACAGGAAGTGAGGCGTGCGAGCCCCATGAGCGCGCCGCGGCGCGGGCTGGCGTGCGGGCGCGGCTGCGGCGGCCGCGCGGCGGGGCCCCGGGAGGCGGGCCGCTGAACGGGGCGCGCGGCCCCGAGGATGCGGGAGCGGGAGCAGGTGAGGGCGCGGGGTCCGGGCCGGCGGGCGGCGGGCTGGCGGGCGCGGGGCCGAGCGCTGGCGTGTGTCCGCGAGCCGGGACCCCGGAGCGCGTCGGTCGGCCCCGGAGTCCTGGAGGATGGCTCCCGGCTCCCAGACCTAAGGCAGGAGCGTAACAAAGAAAAAAGTCTTCCTTTTCCAGGTTCTCTCTAATCTACTTGAGTAATTTTTCAAGGGGTCTTGAACTTGTATTCTGAACTCCTCGGCTGATTGTAGTGGCTTAATTCTGGATAAGAGTTTTAAACGTTTTAGGCATATTTGTGCCTCTCAGAATATTAAGTGCGAGATTTGCTAGGTAACTTTGGCGAGAAGGCGAGTAGGGAAGGACTGTTTCGTGGTGATGACTTGTTTTGGTTTTGGAGTAAAGATTGTTTACTCTGGAAAAAAGAATTCTTGGGTCTGCAAATTCCGACTTGTGATTTCTGCAAATCCTGATTAGATTGGCCGCTCTTGGCATGCCCGTCTTAATTTTCTTTTTTGCTGAGAAAGCCTTATAATAATAGCGTAGGCTCGCAAACACGTTCAAAACACTCCGTGTGCTCCAGGTGACAAGCGCTGTATGCCTAATGGTTGCTGACAGATTTTTTTTTTTTAAGTTTGGGATATGATAGAAATTTTACTCTGAAAGTAGTTGTCTGGTGTTCCTAGCACATTTTATTCTCGAGTTCTACGCATAAATGTTTTGTTCAGGAGAAACATGCGTTTGGTTTAATGCTATAGATCTATATATTCTAAAAATGTCATATACTCATTTAGTGATTGTTTTATTTGAAAGCATCATTAGCAGAATTACGTGTAGTGAGGACTTTAGCAACAAGGCGGGAAACTACAGGATTCAGAATTAAACTGTATTTGAGGAACTTCTGAAAGGTGATGTAAAAACATTAAAATGAATTCACAAGTATCTCGGACTGCCTTCTGAAAACTTGAACAGAATTTAATATATACCTGTTTTTATTTCATAACAAAGTGATTTGGTAGAGAAACAAAATATCTCCTAGTATTTTCCTTCAAAAGCTAATTATGAATTTTCTGTTTACTTTAGTAGTTAGATACGTTAGAATTCCAGATCCAACTACCTTTCAAATTGTTTCATATTATTTTACACCCAAAACAGACATCCCCCAAACCATCTTAAATTTCTACTCCTCTATGCAAACATTCATAACTGTATGACATCATTTGGTAGCAAATACTGCACATAACTGAAAATTAAATGTGTCAATTGTTAATATTGTAAGTTATTAAGCAGAAAATTATTTTTACATGTCTTAATAAACAAAAAGCAAGCTATTCTTATGGATAGATCTTGGGGGAAAAAATGCATCTGATACACACACACACCCCTCAGCTTACATTAAGCTTACATTAAGCTTACACCCCTCAATTACATTATAACGTCTACCAAAATAAAAAAGAGAAAACATTGGCTTTTATCCCTGATGCAGTAAAATATTTCACACTCAGGAACAACTAAAAGTTTTACTCTGTTTGCTTCATCAGAGCTTAAGTTAATGATTAAGTTATATAGTGTAGTACCTACTGCCTACAAGGCATTGTTTTTTTTTTTTTTTTTTTGCTGTACGCGGGCCTCTCACTGCTGTGGCCTCTCCCGTTGCGGAGCACAGGCTCCGGACACACAGGCTCCGCGGCCATGGCTCGCGGGCCCAGCCGCTCCGCGGCATGTGGGATCCTCCGGGATAGGGGCACGAACCCGTGTCCCCTGCATCGGCAGGCGGACTCTCAACCACTGCGCCACCAGGGAAGCCCGGCATTGTTTTATATAGTGTAGTATCTACTGCCTTCAAGGCATAGTGAAGAGAATACCATATTTGAACACCCACCAATGCAAATTTTCATCTTTCCTCTGTACGACTTAATCTGTCCTCTTTCCAGTTACCATAATTTCTATGTAAAACTTAAATTCACCATCTAATCACTTGAAAGGGTATTTAGTATATATATGTATATATAATCTTTTAAAATTTATACAAACACTCATAACTTATCAGGCAATTTTCTAGTTGAAAGCTTATTATTTAAAGTTCTCATTTCTTGATTTTTTTTCTTTCATTTTGCCTCAGCTATCTATTTGGTTTATACCCTGGCATAGAAAAGAGCATTGAAAACTGCAGGTGGAGCCCATGTCTTTTCGTAATATCTATTTTCTATTCCCCCCTTTAGCATGGTGCTTTTACCTTCCCAAGGTACACAACAAATGTTAATTAACACAGTTCTTTATGTAGTTCTAGTTTTCTTTTTTTCCTCTGGCCTTCTTCCTCTATTCCTGGTTTTTAACTTTTATTTTTCTTACTATCTGGAGATAACCAGAGCTCAAAACCAAAACAAAATCCAAACAACAGAAAATCGTGGTTGGGTCCTTATTAGAGATACAGCCATGTATGTAATTATAGCATGCTTGTAATCTCCTTAAGAGCAAGGACGGCTTATTAGAACTCGTCTTAGATTTCTCTGAAGGGCCACTACACTGCCTTGTACTCAGAGACGCAATACACTTTTGTGGATTGGAATTATAAAATGTTAAGTTTGGCAAAGCCTAGTGTAATAGCTAAACTATATACTCTAGCTCTGCCACCCCCCCAGCCCTGAGTGCCCATCGCCTCTGGGGCTGAGACGCAGTAGAAAAAGCGGAAAAGAGCAGAAGACTGGGAATGAGGAATCTGGGATCGGTTCCCAACTCAGCCCGTCCTAGTGAGAGGCTGAGAAAGCCGCTTCTCCCGAGGCCTGGGTTCTGTGTCCGCCAGATGAAGAGGGTTGGGGGCTGCCCTTGCCCCTCCGCGCGGTTCCCGGCCCAAGTTCAGGGTAACCAGCCGCGGCCGAGCCTTGCCAAACGATCCATCCTCGGGGGAAGCCTCTGTTCAGAAGATAACGGAGGGTGGGAACCGACCCGGCATTCTGGAACTATCCGGGATTTTGTCGACTCGTTTAGGGGAACAAAAATCCAGCCAATGTAAAAGTTCCAAGCTGCCGCTCAAGGCCAGTTTGCTTCCGCCCAGGAGGTACCACCAACGGGTGTTGTTTATAAAAGTTTTAAGTCGCGTATTTTGGCGGGGGTCCTGAACCTCCAAATTGGGATTCAAATGGACCCCGCCCAAACCTCTCCCTCGCCTCTGGGGCTCTAGCTGGGTCCTTTAAGTGTTCCCTCTGGCATCAGCGGGAGCCTGTACTCTCCTAGAGCATCCGTCCGGAAACGCGGCCGCAGGCGGAGGGTTCCGGAGCCTCTGAGGCTGTGAGTTGCTCGGGCAACGCCGCCTGCTTTTCCCGTGGTGGGGAGGACGAGGGAGGAGCCGGAGCTATCCCTTGTCTTCTTGGCCTCACGGGCTTGTTGAGCAGCATCCTCCCCGCATTAACTCGGGAGGGCGTTTAAGGGCCTCGCCCCCCTCCTTTTCTGGGCTGCGGCCCCGCTTAGGTAAAGGCTCACCGCCTCTTTAGGCGTCCCCATCCGGAAAGGGGCTGGGGCCAGGGCCACGCTTTTCAGAACTTCCACGCGTCTGGTGGTAATCCGATAACAAGCATTTGTAGGGTCTTTTATAATTTGTTTATAAATAAATCGATTTGGTGACGTAAATATTTATAAACCAGAGAGTTCTACAAATGCTTGTTAAGTGTTCGCCTCGTTTGAACCTCACAGCTGCCATGTGTTACAGGGGATTATTCCATTCGGGTTCAGGGTTAATTTGCCTAATTGGGACTGAGACTTGAACGAAGCTCTTTTGGAGGTTTTTTGCAATTATCTCATTTAAGGACTAAAGAACCCTAACATTTGGAGTATCGGGGAGCCAAAAAGAGTTAACTATGAAAATACAACACTTTATCTAAAATAGAAAGAGGACCATTCATGCTAGCTACTAAATTTGGGGTTATAGTAGTGTCAGCCATTATCTCATTTAATCCTGAAGTTAGCCACACGTTGTCACCACTGTCTGTGGGATTGAGTGAGGGGTGGAATCTGACCCAGGGCGTAACACAGCTCTGATGATAAACTTCCCCACTGCCTCCCAGATCCTGCTAATGCCTTATTTTTCCAGAAGAGAGGGAAAGCTTAGATACAGCTTCATTAATTTATATTTTTGAAAACAAAGCCCAGAGTTGCTATTGCCTATGTAACCGGTGTTCCTCTTTCCCCAGCACTGGCGTGGGTGCTCCCATCACCTGGTCTTTGGAGACTCAGTTGCTTTTTAATGGCGGCAGCAGCTGCTGGGTGAGCAGCCGGAGACTCTACAGTACTCCTCCCTTCAGGACAGGATCGCTTTCTCTCGCCATTACCACCACTGGATTGGTGGAGGTGCTTTTCCCTTTTCACCCCTCCAACTCTTGAAGGGAGAAGAAGATGCCACTGCCATTTGGATTGAAACTAAAACGCACCCGGCGCTACACGGTATCCAGCAAGAGCTGCCTGGTTGCCCGGATCCAGCTGCTCAACAATGAGTTTGTAGAGTTCACGCTGTCCGTGGAGAGCACTGGCCAGGAGAGCCTGGAGGCTGTGGCCCAGAGACTGGAGCTGCGGGAGGTAAGCCCCAGAAAAGGCTGCAGGCTCCTCCGGGCGGGCTTTGTTCCTTACTTCCCAGCTACTTTCGTGCATGCTGACTGTCTTCTCAGAGTATGAGCCTGTAAGCCCTTCTCCCCACCAGGAAGGAATAATACAGTGCAAAGAGGTCTTTCCTTGGATGTGCCCCGTAAGATAATTACCAATGCCTGAGTTTTGAAAATGTTTATATGTTCCCCCAAAATGTTACCCAGAATGAGATAGGAATGCATTTTGGAATCTGAGTGAAGAAGCCATCTTGGAAATGGATCCTTTCAGCCCCCAGCCATCCAGCTGATACTCAGCCAAGTCATTCCCAAATTCCTGACCCACAGAATTGTGAGCAAAATAAAATGGTTGTTTTAAGCCACGTTAAAAAAAAGGGGGGATGGCTTCCCTGGTGGCGCAGTGGTTGAGAGTCCGCCTGCCGATGCAGGGGACACGGGTTCGTGCCCCGGTCTGGGAAGATCCCACATGCCGCGGAGCGTCTGGGCCCGTGAGCCATGGCCGCTGAGCCTGCGCGTCCGGAGCTTGTGCTCCGCAACGGGAGAGGCCATAACAGTGAGAGGCCCGCATACCGCAAAAAAAAAAAAAAAAGGAATGCATTTTGGATTATCCAAGTAGTTCTGGTCTTCTGGTGTAATCCCACATGGGTCGTCCTGATCTAGTACAGTTTACTGACTTCATTCATTCATTCAACATTCATTGATTGTTTTGCACAGGCCAAGCCAGAATTCGAGAGACATTGCCTCGGTTTGAATTCTGGTTTCTTCATCAATTAGTTGTTTAACATTACGTGAGTTATGTGACCTGTCTGAGCTCTGGTTCCTTCATCTGAACCATGGGATAACAGTGGTGCCTGTGGTGTGATTTAATGTGCATGTAAAGCCATAGCTCTAATAACTATAGTCTGTTACAGTAATCAGAGGGAAGTTTTCCCTGGAAAACCCCTAATCCAGTCTGTAGGAAGTTGTGAAGTCCTCAAGTATCCATACAGTGTCTTAAATTCAAAATGCTGTGTAAGGCCTGTGAAGAAAAGGGCTCTAATTAAACCCAGGTCCCTTCCAGTCTTTGGCTACCTGGTTCTGGGGTAAGAGAAAGATGGAAAAACGGGTTATTTCACTTAAATGCCTATGTTGTAGTCTTGACTGGAAATCCTGCTAATGGTGTAGTTCATAAAAAGTCAGGAATAGATAAGCTGTGCCCCTGGTGAACATCCAATCATTTGATCAGTCTTTATTAAAGACTTATTAAGTGCCAAGCTCATACGTACTAGGAGCTCACCCTACTGTTGATACCAGTAAGAAAGTAGGCGTGATGCATGCTATGATGGGGGAAGTAGAGGGTGCTATAGACAGCAGGGAGAGGCAGCAAAGGGAAGGCTTCCCAGGGCGAGTGATGTCTGAGCTGGGACCTGAAGGTGGGGCAGGTGGTCCTCTCAAGGGCTGGAAAAGACTATGCCAACAAAGGCACTGCACAAGGCCCAAGACAGGCAGAGGAAAGGTTGTAGGGCAGGGGCCACCCAATGCAGGGTTCTTGTTAAAGGGTTTGGGCTTGTCCTGAAAGTAGTGGGGAAGTTAGTGAAGAGTTTTTAAATAGGCGTGTGGTGTAACTGTTTTTATGAAGCGTGAACCCTCTGGAGAATGACTGGAAAGGAGTGGAGTTGTGGTGCAGATGGTAGTCACTTGGGTTTGGATGGGGCTGGAGAGAAATGAGTGGCATCTGGAGATATTCAGGACCTACCTATCAAGTAATGGGGAGGGACTAGCCGGGGTCCAGGTGGATCCTAAGGTTTCCAGTAAATGGTGGGGACTATATAACTGAGGGAAGACACACAAAAGGAAGAACAGGTTTGAGGGGAGCTGGGAGAGGTGTGTGTGGTGAGTTCAGTTTCAGACGTACTGTGTTTGAGGTGCCAACTGGGGACGTTGAGCGGGCAGAGTATGTGCAGGTCTGGAGTGCAGGTGAGAGATCCAGGCTGGAGGAAAGAGATTTGGGAATCCTCAGCCTAGGCCAGTTAACCTGGGAGAGGGTATGAGAGAAGAAGACGATGTAGCATACCCCTTGGGGTTGAACAGAGGGAGAACCTTAGAAGGAAACTGAAATGGAGCGGCCCAAGGAGAAAGTAAACCAGGAGCGCCGACCTCAGTGTTGTGTAACCCTGTTACAGGGTTGTGCCTACAACCCCTAGAGTCAACTGCTTGAGGAACTGTGGTTAATTTATTTTTGTACCCGAAGTACTAGACGTGGAATGGGCTTAATAAATACAGGTTGAACTGAACCCACAGGCATTGCTTTGCTTCTCTGTTAGTCAAGAAGCCCAGAGAAGTTGCCATCCCTTGTTTGAGGTTATCAGACTCAGGAACAAGCAACTTCATACAGCTATGGGTATATAATGAGACTGATTTTTTTTTTTTTTTTTGCAGTACGCGGGCCTCTCACTGCTGTGGCCTCTCCCGTTGCGGAGCACAGGCTCCGGACGCGCAGGCTCAGCGGCCATGGCTTACGGGCCCAGCCGCTCCGCGGCATGTGGGATCTTCCCGGACCGGGGCACGAACCCATGTCCCCTGCATTGGCAGGCGGACTCCCAACCACTGTGCCACCAGGGAAGCCAAGACTGATTTTTAAAGGAAGAATGCTCTAAATGGGAACAGGTGTGGTCCCTAGAAAATCTCTTGCCCCTGGACAGGCCGTCCCACTATTTCCAACATTTAAGGACAGTCATGGTTAGAAAGTTTGTATAGCAAACTTTTCAAAGCTCCAGAAGCTCTGCTCTGTAGCATGTAAACAGATGGCTTAGGCCCAGGCCTAATCTTGCCCAATGACTGTTTAGAAATCATCTGAGTCAGGGCAACACCTGTTCTTAGTTTGTGTCCATACATCACTTAGGAGATTCATACCAAGAGAGAGTGGTATGTTATCTTGCAATGTTCTCCCATCAAGAAAACTCAGAATTATCATAGCATGTAGATTTGGCTGATAAGCTTTGCTACTGCCCAAATTTAAGCTGGGGGAAAAATCTTTCCTTGCTTCGTTGAATAACATTTCACTTCTATTATGACAATTATAAGGGCTATACGATAATACCATTGTAATGCTGTACCTGGCAGCTTCAGCTATATGGGTAATATTTTATTGCTTAAGCTGAATGTGTGGTTAAATGATGCTTGTCAGTCTTCATTGTTTTTTGACTGTGTGAGGTATTTGATAATACATTAAGGAACTAAAAACAAAAAGGTTAATATATTTGTATCCAGTATAGTTAACTTAGATTGTCAACTTTTTTCTGAACCCACCATATTTGAACTGTGGAAAGTGGCTTTTAAAAATGGGGGGAGGGCTTCCCTGGTGGCGCAGTGGTTGAGAGTCCGCCTGCCGATGCAGGGGACACGGGTTCGTGCCCCGGTCCGGGAAGATCCCACATGCTGCGGAGCGGCTGGGCCCGTGAGCCATGGCCACTGAGCCTGCGCGTCCGGAGCCTGTGCTCCGCAATGGGAGAGGCCACAACAGTGAGAGGCGCGAGTACCACAAAAAAAATAAAATAAAATAAAATAAAAATGGGGGGAAAAAATGATTGCTGCAGGAAAATATTGCTGGTCATTACAGCACCGTCCTCTCAGAGCTGTTGAAATTCCTTGCATATCATTCATTGAGTTTCATAACACTTTTTCAAGAGAAGCTATTGGGGGTCTTTACAGAATTTAAGGGGAATTAGAAAACTTTCTAATTTTGAAAGTATATGTTAGAGAGGTTTGATGGAGGTGGTGAGAGAGGAGTGTATCAGCTGGGCACAGCTACTCCCATGGGGCAGTGTGTCCTTGAAAGAATATCACAGTCTAGAATGAGGTGGTCAGCCTTAAGAACCTGTTTCAGGGAGTAAGACCTGCGTTAACCCAGCTCATTGGGAATTTGTAAAACCAGGTTGCAAGTTTAGTAATTTACGATGAGATTTGGAACTGCCAGGGGCCCCAAGAATGTGTGCCCTCTGGCCGGGCCATGATCTCCCTTCAGGCAGGCCATGTGGAAGCTGGAGCAAACCAGAAATTGCCTGGTGAGCCTGGAATCAGAGAAGTGAAATTGCCCAGAAAACCTTCCGTATCTTCATAAGGGGAGTAGTACTGCCTCACGGACCAGACAAGTCCTCTGTGTATCCTTTCTGGGCTGTGCTAGGGTGGGCACTGCCTCTACTGGCCTCGTGAGAAGGCTGTTTAATAGAGTGGTTAAGACATTTGCCAGTTGGATTAGAAACACCTGGGTTTGGATCCCAGCTGCCACTTACCAGTTGTGTGCCGCTGGGCACCTTACTTAATTCCCCAAGTCCAATGGTTTTTCATCTGTAAATTGGGGATGATAATAATGTCTATTTGACGGTGGTTGTGAGGATACAATCTTAAATGTAAAACAGTTAATAGAGGACCTAGTATTTAGGAAACTCAGGAAGTGTTATTCTTCAGCACTGTTATTGTTATTTGTGACTCCCATTTCCACACTGTGGTGACTGACCTCTTCAAATTAACTCTTTTCTTGCTTTTGTAAATCTCTTTGTTTCTTCCTTTTACTAAGAGATGAATACATGCTTGTTTTATAAAACGTTCTTAGAGTACAAATAAGTATAGCAGCCGCTGGTAATTGCACTTCTTACATTGCTAAACTTAAAATTTTAGTATACCATTGTCATTTAGCAGTCATATTTGAACCTCTATTTTCATGCCAGCTGAAATTAATTTGTACAATGTCACTGCCTCATTGCCCTCAAATAGAGCTTCAGTAGGTTTTTACTTCTCTGATAGGTTTTACTTCTCTGTTTCATCCCTCTTGCCCTCAACCTAACCCCTAGGATTTAAACAAAAAAATTTTTAATGAGATTTTGGATTAAGGTTTATATTTTTTCTTTAGGGTATGTCTTTTTCAAGAATTCTTTTTAAATCTTGTATTACATTTGATAATCACATTTTAATCATGCTCTCATGGGTTTTAAATAGATTCATTGGAAAATATTATTTCTTATATATCTTAATCTTTATCTTAATGTGCTTATTCAGCTTAAATTTACGTTTGGTTGGAGTTTTTATTTTAAGTTTTAAAATCTCCAGTTAGGAAACAGGGCCGTTTTAAAAATCCTGGAAACCTTTTGGGGAATTCCCCGACCATCCAGTGGTTAGGACTGGGCACTTTCACTGCGGTGGCCTGGGTTCGATCCCTGGTTGGGGAACTAAGATCCTGTAAGCCACGTGGCGTGGCCAAAAAAAAAAAAAAAAAATCCTGGAAACCTTTTGAAGGTAACTTTTTCGTGCTTCTGCTATGATATGATAACACACACATTATGTGTTAGTTTTATAACTTAAATTTTAGATGGCAGTTTTTTTTCAGCTATTTCTGAATGTTTTGTGTAGAGGGGAAGGAGGGTCCTCATTGTTGTCTGCATGTATGGCCTACATATATAATTTTGTCAAATAACAGGTGTGAAATTGAGATTGATCCTAAGCCACCCCTAAGGTGACCTCCAAAGCATTTTTTTTTTTTTTTTTTTTTTTGCGGTATGCGGGCCTCTCACTGTTGTGGCCTCTCCCATTGCGGAGCACAGGCTCCGGACTCGCAGGCTCAGTGGCCATGGCTCACGGGCCCATGGGATCTTCCCGGACCGGGGCATGAACCCGTGTCCCCTGCATCGGCAGGCAGACTCTCAATCACTGCGCCACCACGGAAGCTCCCTCCAAAGCATTTTGATGAATAAGTTGAAAAGTCTAACAAAACTTAGAAGTTCTTACTTTGGCCTCTCATTTTAAAATTATAATTATAGGCTTTGATATTTGGTTATTCTGTTGTGGTTTATCACAGATATTCAGAAAATGCTTTTAAAATTATATTTGAAGTGCATCACACATATGTCAAGTTTTTATCCTTTGGAATGTAAACTCCATCAGAGCAGGACTGTGGTATCACCAGTGTCTGGAATAGTGCCTTGTACCTCATAGTACATGGTTGCTGAATCAGTGCCTACTTAGTTTAAAAATTAAGGTTCTTGTTTTGAATTTAGACTGATAAGCACAGACTCAGTTCAGTTAAGTCAGCCTTTATTTCCTGTATGATTTTATTTCCTGGAGAGAGTTGAACATTTACCAACTTTGAACAGAGGTAGAAAAGAACCTTTCTTTGTTAGATTTTATTTCTTTTTCATTTTGGGCCTTCTTTTGAAATACTTAGAAAAAGGGTTTTAGAGACTGTCTGAGGTTAGATGCTCTATCAGGGGAGTGTCAACTTCTCTGCTGAGCTTTGAACAGGTTCTTATAATGTTTTCTGATGAATGGAGAAATTTTTTGGCTAAGGGATTTGTTGGAATAGAGAGGAATCAAGCACTAATACAAACCATTACTCTCAAGCACAACTTTAGAAAGTGTTCTTGGTCCTCAGAGTGTTTTATTTTAAATCAGTGTCTTAGGTATTCCAAATATCCACTGACCTATCTTGACTGTTATCTGAGCAGACCTCAAGAATTTCATGCACATTTCCTTCTGTACTAGCTGTTTTCATTTGGACTCTAAAAATAGCTGAAATATGTGTAAGGTAAGAGTGTAATACCTGCAAACTTTTTAACCTTTGGGCTGAGTAGTTATTAATTCAGGTATGTATGTTATAAAACAGGTAAGATTGAGGTATAGACAAGGATCAGTAAATAGTTTAGTTAGATCTATTGGACCATCTGAAGCAAATGTAAATCTTAGACTGGCCTCTCTACCTAGATAAAGAAGGCTTTCCAAAGTCCAAACCTGATTATAAATGAGCAAGGATTTTTCTTGATTTTAGTTTTTCTGTTATTTGTCTTACTTGGTCTAGATAATTAATAACTAGTCATATAAATAAGTAGAGGGACTACACATATAAACATGGAGATATTATGCATTTTATTATTTTTTTTAATTTTTATTTTCTTTTGCATTACGAGGGCCTCTTGCTCTTGTGGCCTCTCCCGTTGCGGAGCACAGGCTCTGGACGCGCAGGCTCAGCGGCCATGGCTCACGGGCCCAGCCGCTCCGCGGCATGTGGGATCTTCCCGGACCAGGGCACGAACCCGTGTCCCCTGCATCGGCAGGCGGACTCTCAACCACTGCGCCACCAGGGAAGCCCCTTTCTAATGTATTATCACACAAGTTATTACAGAATTTGGACACCTGTTCACTTAAAGAAATGGAATATTCAACCTTCACTTAATTTCTAATAAATTTAAGGGATAATAGTCTGAGATGTTTTTCTCCCAGTGCTGGATTTTTCACCTAAGAGACATTGGAGATGTCCTTGAATCTCTGTCACCAATGGTCTATCATAATATCATAATAGTGTGGTCTCGAGAAGCCGGTAGGAGCCTGTGACGTTGTGCCGTTGTCTGAAGATTCTTCAGTCACTATGTCAAGTGACACAGATGTTTCTCTTTCTTCATATGATGAAGATCAGGGATCTAAACTTATCCGAAAAGCTAGAGAGGCACCATTTGTCCCCATTGGAATGGCAGGTTTTGCAGCAATTGTTGCATATGGATTATATAAATTGAAGAATGGGCAATACTAAAATGTCTGTTCACCTGATCCACATGCGTGTGGCAGCCCAAGGCTTTGTTGTGGGAGCAATGACTCTTGGTATGGGCTATTCCATGTATCAAGAATTCTGGGCAAAACCTAAACCTTAGAAGAGGAGATGCTGTCTTGGTCTTGGTGGTGCTTGCTTTAGTTAGACATCTCATGTTGAGGTTATATGTTTATGTTGAAAATAAATTCTGTGGGTCGGACAATAACATGGTAATTTGAATATTGGCTTCCTTTCTTGCAGGCTCGATTTGCCTAGTGACTAGTTCACTAGCTAGGTCATTCAGGGGAGTCAGATTAGCACAAAAACATGTCACTTTCAAATGCACTTGATAGTGGTACAATGTCCACCTTCTTGAACTCTTCTGATAAAATTAGTTGTAAAGAGGACAACATGCTCCCAGTTGCTGCAGAATGTCATATGCTTTTGAGGTAATGTAGGAATCCTATTTACCCCAGTTAATTTAACTCCTTCTGACGCCTTGTGGACTGAGTGCTGTTTTTAAGGTCTGGTTGGCTCTTGAAGGACCCTTTCAGAACAGTGCACGGACTACAACATTATAAACCTCCCAGCAACTATGTGTGTGTTTTTAAACCAAACCTAAAGAGCTGGTGACAGCTGCTTTGAAGTAGTATCTGTTTCAGAATCATAGTTGTAAACATGAGAATAACTTAACTGTAGATCCCTGTTTAGCTGTTTTGTAATTGCAGAATTATAGTTTGCTGCTGTTATATTAGAATAATTTTCAAATGGCATTTTGAAATAGAAGTGTGTATTTTAAGTGCTAATGCAAAGGTAAATGAAAAATACTTTTTAAATGTGTGCAGTCTGTTTATTTTCTCTGAAAGAATCATAAATGTTAAACTAAATAAATTGCCTGTAATGGAAGTGATTTTTGAGCAAGCTGGTTTGGTCAGACATTATACAAACTTTGGTATACTACAGAATGCTTTGTTGTACTTGTGAAATTCTCTTGTCTAACCTGAATTTACATTCCATGGTGATAACATGGTAAATGTAGTGTTATTAAAGTAAGTGAACACAGGGCTTCCCTGGTGGTGCAGTGGTTGAGAGTCCGCCTGCTGATGCAGGGGACGCGGGTTCGTGCCCCGGTCCGGGAAGATCCCACATGCCGGGGAGCGGCTGGGCCCGTGAGCCATGGCCGCTGAGGCTGTGCGTCCGGAGCCTGTGCTCCACAACGGGAGAGGCCACAACAGTGAGAGGCCTGCGTACCGCAAAAAAAAAAAAAAAAAAAAAAAAAAAAAGTGTGGTCTCATGACCATATGGAATTGAGATGAATTTGCTCATATGGGGAGGTTTGTGAGTTGTTACAAAATGGCAGACATGGGGAACCGACGGTGTTTTAGGGGCTCTAAGTTCTGTCATTGTTTTTGGAGTATATGGTTTCAGATCTAATTCCTTATAATGCTAGATGCTCTAACAGCTTTCTGCTGTCCTCCTCGCGGGTGGATGAACATGTCATGCTGGAAGCTTGACATGCCTTATCTCATTTAATCCTCACAATGAGTTGGGCATTATCTTTTCCATTTTAAAAGAAGGAAACTGAAGTTCTGAAAAATTGGGTGATTTGCTGTGCAAATCTGGGCAATCATACAGCTACTATGCAGAAGAGCCAGAACTTGAGTTTGTATCTGTCACACTTCTGCTTGAACTTTAACTTTTAAAATTATAAATGACATGGACCCCTTTGAGACTGTGATCAAAATGCAGAATTTTGCATACAACTTCAGGTGGGTCTTGGATACACCCCTCTTTCAGTCATCTATGAGCTCAGGCTGTGGGCCTAGAAGCCTCTTGCATGAGGCAATCTTTCCCCTTCTCTCGGCTTAACAGGATCTTTCTTCCCTAATCTTTCTTTTCTCCAGAGTGAAGGTGGTGGTAGGATGAAAAATCTGTGAAAAATTCAAGACCTTCATATTTTTAAGAAAATAATTTGCCTCTGAAGTATCACTCCTCCCCCACTTCCCCTTCAAATGCCTGTTTTGAATGGCCTTTATCTTTAGATCTCAAGAAAGGCCATATGGGGTATTCATTTCCTCACTTGGACAATTAATGTTAAGGAAAAAAAATCTCCCTTCAAGGAGGAAAGGGAGGAGGTTGTGAATGGTAGTTCCTTTATTGTACCTCTGATGGTAGATCCAAGTCTGTCTTCCCTACCAAACAGCACCTTTGTGCCCACCTAGGCAGTAGGTATGTGACAGTTCTCCAGTGAATGAATGGATGACTCATATTTCCTTCATGCATTAACCAAATCCCCCGGCCAATTGTTGAGCGCTGTACTTCATTCGTCTTGTCAGATACACACCCTACCTGAACATGGCATTTTCTTTTCTGTTAACAAAGCCTTTGCTCATATCACTGTCTTAACAATATGTTGGTTTAGCAAATATTTTCCTATTTGGTTCTCCAAGCAGTTTGTTCATAAATAAATGTCACTTGGATTTATCTTTTAATGAACTGACAGGATACCCAGAGGCCATTTAAATTCTTAAGAATCCGCTTAAGATGTTAATTTAAAAAAAAAAGAAAGAAAAAAGATGTTAATTTCACTAGAAGAAACACGCATGTCACAAATCCTATATGAGAAGTAGCAGCATGTTATAGAAATAACTTCTATCAGGGGTTTGTGCCACCTTATATAGATCATCCAAATGAAATCACTAACAGGTGTGCAGAGTTTTTATTTATAAATAGGACAGAGTGTGTTATTTTGAACAAGCTCTAACTGAGCAGGCTAAGAAAATACACAAGTAATTTCATGCTGGGTGGAAACAGCTCATTTCCTTGTGAATATAAAAACAACTTGTCTTTGCTCAGTCATGTTACAATTATTTAGATGGCTCAGACTTTGGCTTGACAAATTAATTTCGATATCAAGTGGATTTTTAGCAGATTGAACTTTGTACCATCAAATTCAACTGCAGTTGGCAAAGTGCGGGGTTTTGTCGGCAACAAGGTGGAGTTTTGGTGCTAGTTGAATATTGGTTCAAATCCCTGTACATTACCTGTGTGGCCCAAGGAAACCAACTTAACTTCTCTGGATTTTGTTTCTTTCATATATGATACGGGATAGTAACAACAGCTTTCTTTCGGGTACTGACAAGGTGCCTAGCACTGTACTAGATGCTTTACGTATATTTAATTTAATCCTGAGTTAATTGACTTCCTTCCTCCTCCCACCATCTCAGAGATGGAGTGGACCAAAGATGGGCATTGTCCAGACCAAGGGGAGGTCCTGATGCAGGACACTTGTTGTAGTATAGAGTTATTTTTCTTTAGTCATTTCCGTTTTCTTTTTCATCATGTAAATTTGTTCACTGGTTGGAATAATTTACTGAGAAAGACGGATTGGAGAAAAATGACTCAAGGTGTTGTCATTAAGTCAGCCAATTAAGTTCACAACTATACCACTGAGAATAAAGATATTCCCTATAGTACCCTTTCTCTTCCTCCCAGAGTTTGGAATGAATCATCTAGAAAATAACCTTAATTCTCACCCATATTTTGCAAATGCATATTTGTTTGTACTTTTATTTCTGGCATGTATTTTGAAGTCAGATTTATGTTTGAATGGTGACTTAAGGAAAAGAACACTTCTAAATTCTATATTGCAGTAGGATAACAGAAAGAAAAATGAAGCATGTTTAATAATGAAGACTATATCTAAAACTACATATTATTATTTGTTCAATATCTGTGACCCATTGCTAGAGTGCAGACTTCACTGTCCATTACAGTACCCCCTGGGCCTGGCTGGGGCAACTAGTAAGTGACAGCCCCCAGCTAGAGTTCAGGTCTTTCATCTGCAGGTTTAACACTTTTCCCTCAACGCCGCTCTACTTTTCCTTTGAGCCATTGCCATTTTCCTAAAGAAAAGCAATCCAATTGTTGTATTTTCTTTAATAATTTATTTTGAAAGGAAAGAAAGGAAGAAAAATTGCCAAAGAGAAAGCCCCATTAGTGAAGGAAGCATTTAAGTGTAGAATTTTCTATACTACAGAAGATGTAATATGAAATTTTATACTGTTTAAGGGGACTTAAACTCTGATAATAAGAGTTAATATTACTTGAGCACTTATTGCATATGAAACAGTGTTTTAAGTGCTTTTAATGTTTTCGCTTATTTTGATCCCCAAAAATCCTATGAGTGAGGTACTCGTATCCATCTTAATTTTACAGATGGTGAACAGAGACAAAAAGTTGTTAAGGAGCTTGCTCATGGTTATGTGGCAGAGACCACAATGGGAGTAGTTCTTCTGCCTTCTTGATCAGCATCTTTCCTCCCAGTATGTGACCTTGGGCCAGTGACAGGTGGCCTGCCATGGAGCGCGTGCCCTTAAGGACAGCCTGGCACAGTGCAGCCTCACAAATCTGATGGAGATTGTTTAAAGTACTTTTGAGATTTGTTATCTTTTATTTTAATTACTACTACAATTTATTTTGTTTAAAATATGTTTCTGAAGTCACATCAGGCAAAGAAAGATAAGTCTGAGAAGGAACATGAATCATGATTAGGCTGCAAGACACGGCTGGGAATGTCTGAAGTGCTGAGGGCAGAGCCGTTGGATAGGAAGCCTTTTGCAAGCTTGTTCCCTGGCAGAGTTGGAAGTAGCAGTCTCATGAAATACACCCCAAGAGAGTTCCCTGCTGAGAGATTTTCCAAAGCAAGATCTGGTTGTACTGCTGTTGGATGAACTTTGGGGCTTCTAGAGTCAGAATCTGCATCCAGACAAGAAAAAGTGGTAGAACCAGTGAGCCTGTTGAAGGGCTTGCTGCCTTTATTGATAGAACTGGATCACTGTGATTTAGCTGCTGTGCACACAGATATTATTTCCACCTGTTACGGCAGTTCACACTACCCAAGTGTTTCCATTCTACCATCTGTGAATTATGAACATGGGGACAGGGCCACTATAAATTATTATTCCACTTTTAATTCTTCTTCTGCAAGTCATGATTCTATCATTTAACCTTTGCATCTGTTTTTTTTTAAATTGAGACTTTTATCATTATAGCCCTTGAATATAGGGTATTTGGACATAGGATAACAGAGAATAATTCCTATTACCCTTGATAGCACATACATATTAATGGTAGTTCATCCTCTTCTACTTTAAGTGTAATGAAAATATCTTATGTATTTTTAAGTAGAACTTCTAATAAAATGTAACTGGTGTTATGGTACTTAAACAATTAAAAAATGTTGAGTGTATGTTTCTGAGTTATGTACCTCCAACCCCCACCCCATTCCTTGATCCTCAGTGAGGAGCATATAAAAGGGAATCCATTAAAGCCTTAAGTGTGGCCTTTATCAAATGGAACTTTATATTATTGATAGAAAAGGGAAGTAGCTTTTGTATATTAAAAAGGGAAACAGTTTTACTCTTTTCTTGGAGTATTTGTGTATATGGAAGAAGTATTTGCTATAAGTAGAAAACCACCTTGTAAATATGTGGGATAGAAAGTTATTTCTTGTATGATGAAACCATGATTTGCAAACTTTGGTTAATGAAGAAAAAACAAATACAGCTTTTAGTAACAGAATTCTATGAGTTTCTTCATGTGTATCTGTTTAGGATTTTAACCACGAAAGTAATTTCCCTGATTTTATCATCCTCAGCTTTTTCATGGTAAGACTATTGAGAACAGTGGAGCTGCTATACATATATTTTTTTAAGGCAATGGAAAATATGTTGGGTAATATTCTTTTAGGCAATAAATATTAAATGTGACTAGATTCTTTCTTGAAATGTATAAGGCCCATATTCATTTATTGTTTTGGGGGGGGTTATAAATTTTTTTTTTTTTTTTTTTGGCCACACTGTGCAGCATATGCGGTCTGGGCTCTTAGTTCCCCGACCAGGGATTGAACCTCTGCCCCCTGCAGTGGAAGTACGGAGTCCTAACCACTGGAGCACCAGGGAATTCCCCATAACCATTTCTGTATAACATAAAACAGCTATAATTTTAACCTGAGAAAAGTGAATGTCAGAAAAATAAGCAGCTATTCCTAAATATACCCATTTCAGCCCTTCTTTTCATTTTTACTTTGTGTGGTTACAACTTCTAAAAATATTGCTCACACTACTAACTGTCTATGGTGAGACAAGATAGAAGGAATAACTATGACTTGAGTTCAAGAAAACATGAAAAATATTTTTTTCTGTGACTTAATTGAAATAAAAACTGGAATATGGGCCAAATTAGACTGAGGTTATCTGTTTTTTTCACTATCCTCTCAATCAAAAGAGAACAGCTACTATTTATTCATTGCCCTAAAACACAGGCATTTGTGAATTAAGCTAATAAGCAAGCCCCAAAAGGCCCACATTTAGGAGATTTGAACAAAAAGAAATCTAACTAATTCATTTCTTGGAATGGCATATAAGAAATGATCCTGCAATACAACTAACTAGTTAACTAAAATGATTGAAGAATGGGAGGCTCTGTTTTACCCTCAGTTTCGTGGGTCCTAAACTAAGTGACCTCGTATGTGGTAGTACAAATAGAGAACATCAGCCTTTGATGTTGAAAGTGTGTGCAGTAACATCTGTTATTTCTGTCATTTTTGTGTAGTAAAATGTTATAAGTACTAAACTTTCCTGCTTAATTCTAGCTTACTCTTTAAAAATGTGTTTGACATTTTAATTTTATAATTGAATATCTTTCTTCATAGCACTTATCAGTATCTAACTTCTCAGATAATTTTGCTTGTCTTTCTCCTCCTACTGGAATGGAAGTTACTTGAGGGCAGGAATTGTGTTCTTTTGTTCAGTGCTGTATCCCTACCACCCAGAACAGTGTTTGACTCACAGTACATATTCAATCAATATTCATTGAATGAAAAGATGAATCTTTCTAAGACTTTAGTCCATTTTTCTTAGAACGTATATTTTTTGAAGAATGATCTTATTGTGTTTTTGTGATCTTATTGTGATCTTACTGTGATCTTACTGTCCAGGGTGGTACGTAGAAAAGCTGTGAGCCATCCTCAGTGTAAATAGTGATCCCAATTCATGTCCTGGACTTTCAAGAAATTGACTTACCGTTTTACTTTTTTTTTCCTGAAAGTTAAATGCTCCAACAACAACAACAAAATCTGGTCATTTGAGGACTTCAGTTACTTGGGCTTCAGTTTAATAAGTTTCAGTATAATTTCAAGACTAAGATGTACTTTTGATTGTCATCTTCTTGAATCCTCATATGTGTAGAGTACAGTGATATTGTATGTTGTAACCTTGACTGTCAAATAGGTAATGTATTATTTAACCAATGATAGAAGAAAATGGGACTGAAATTAAACAGAAAAGAAAAACAAATACTGTGTGCTCTGAGGCATTGTGACCATCACAGTATCTGTCAAAAGGAAGAAGTGCAGTGCTTCATTATTTATGGCACACACCGTGCAGAGGTAAGCTCTAGACTTGAATTAGGTTAATACTTGTTAACTGCCCTTGTTAGATGATCTCTGCCAGGGATAGGCTTTATCTAGTGCTGTCTCCTCTCATCTCCCTCCTGATGAAAAGTCTTCTGACTTCTGCCTAGTCTAAGAAAAGCATCAGGATAAAATTATAGTTGCACTTTTATATGGGATTAACTTTTATCAAACTCAGTACATCAGTGGCTTAAAAAACCCTTTGGCTAATCTGTACGTCCCTCTACTTTAAAAATAGTACAACTAAAAAGACTCTTAAAATAATTAGACAAGAAATGACTTGGATTTGGAAAGGGTTTACATTCTGACAGGATTTGGACCTGCTTATTATAATAGCTAGTGTCTCTTTAAATGACTGTGATGTGGGGTACCGTACCTTTTATCCAAGCTCTAAAATTTGTAAACTGTCTTTTCACCTGAACAGAAAGCTGAATCATCAAAATCACCTTGTTCTCAGAGTAAATGTTAGTTCTTTTAAAGTAAGTCAACTGTGTTGTGTCTGGAAAGAAGCCAAGTTTTGTAACTGTGCAACTTTTGTTTTTATTGTAGTTTACATAGCAGGCACAGTTATCTGTACAACTTTAGGGAAGTAGCTATGAAACATTTAAACAGCTATGGAAAAATTGAATAACTTTATGAAAACTCCTGATATGTTTGTTCAGAACAAAATAGGAAAGAGTGAATATAAACATGACAGTGAGGAAGTTTCACAAAAATTATTCAATGATAATTGAGGATTGATCTAGAGGATGCTAGAAGACTCAGATATTTAGAGGCTTCAATTGGAATGACTTTCCCACAGGTCAAGTCAGCTTGCTTTGGTCACAGTAGGAGCAGAGAGAGCTGTGAGAAAGAGAAGCCAAGTGGAGATAAAGTTTCTTATTGGGAAAGGTACTGTGTACTTAGGAGTGGTGGGAGGCATGAACCAAAAACCATTAAAAATTATTTAAATATGTATTTATTTTAACATTTAATATTTATATTAAATATAAATATTATTAATGTTATCTTAATATCTATTAATATTATTAATGTTTATCTTAAAAATTTTAAAAAAATATTTATTTATTTTTGCTGGGTCTTAGTTGCGGCACGTGGGATCTTCATTGCGGCATGTGAACTCTTAGTTGTGGCATGCATGTGGGATCTAGTTCTCCGACCAGGGGTCGAACCTGGGCCCCCTGCATTGGGAGCGTGGAGTCTTACCCACTGGACCACCAGGGAAGTCCCCCAAAAGCCAATTATTAAAGGCTGGTTTATGGGGAAATTTTTATTACAATTAAACCAAGCCCATAAACAATACAGGATGTGCGTAACCCCAAAAATTTGGACTCAAGGAAGAGAAAACATGATTCTGAGGAAACATCTAGATCAAGTAATGACTGGTAATAGTTGAAATTTAAGGCACACAGGGAGCCTGTCTGTACCAAAGTTTTTGTATTTAAAAAATAAATAAGTAAAAGGTCCCAGTAACTTTAAGTAAAAGGAAGACATTAGTTTGACTATTATTTGGACATTTTTATTTTCATGGAAGAAGCATAACTGACTCAAGTTTTGTTCTGCTTTCTCAGAAACACCTAAAGAGATCCTATCTGCTAAATTTAATGTACTCATAACAAATGTTCTGAGCGCTTTTTAGTTTTATCAGCACAATTAAAACTTGCAAAGTACTTTACCACAACTTTTTGAGGAAGGCAGGATCCGTGTTATTTTCCCTATGGATAAGCTGAGACTCAGTGAGGAAGTGACTTGCTCAAGAGCTGGTATGAGTGGTGGAGCCAGGATTCAGAAGCCAAGCCTTTGGACCGTCAGTCTGTGCTCTTGGCACTACACCGTGCTAGTGGCAGCTATGGGAATTGCAATAGCCCCCTGGAGGAAACATCAATAGAAATAACAGCAGTTCCCCAAACAGCAAAAAATTGATAAATCTTTCATGGCTTTGGAAAATATGGTTGAACTTACAAGTGAAGTAATGAAACCACAGTTGGCTCAAGTACTGTAAAGCTGTATATAAAATAAGTTATTTTTCTAACTATATTTGGGAAATGAAATAACTAACTTTGCCTTATAACTAAGGAGAACTCTTTGGTCCAGACTTTTTTTTCCCCTTAATTTATTTATTTTATTTTTCGCTGCGATGGGTCTTCATTGCCGTGCGCTGGCTTTCTCCAGTTGCGGTGCGCAGGGGCTACTCTTTGTTGCGGTGCGTGGGCTTCTCACTGCGGTGGCTTCTCTTGTTGCCGAGCACGGGCTCCAGGTGCACAGGCTTCAGTAGTTGTGGCTAGCTGCTTCTAGAGCGCAGGCTCAGTAGTTGTGGCACACGGGCTTAGTTGCTCCGCGGCATGTGGGAACCTTCCGGAACAGGGCTCGAACCCGTGTCACCTGCGTTGGGGACAGTTAACCACTGCGCCACCATGGAAGCCCCCTTTTTTAATAAATTTATTTATTTTATTTTTCAAACTATTTTTAATGCCAATTTTTAGAAAGCTTTATAAACTTCTCTACCCCTCAGTGTCTACAAAAGGACACTGACTAATTTTTAGCAGCAATGGTTGTTATTAAATACATGACTAATTAATGTTTAGAGTTATTTGTTCCTTTGAAAAATAACTAGGCTACTTTGCCTTTGTAATTCTTTATAAATTCCTTTGAAAGGGTTTTTGTTTGTATGTGTTCTCTCTTGGTGAAACAGTGTTACCCATCACTTCCTGCTGCTGCCAACATGCTATTTAACGTCTTTCCCCTTTATTTGTCTTTTTTTTTTGGCTGCACTGTGGGCTGGTGGGATCTTAGTTTCTCAACCAGGGATTGAACCCAGGCCCAGGGCAGTGAAAGTACACAGAATCCTAAACACTGGACTGCCAGGGAATTTCCATAATTTGTCATCTTTTAATCTGCTTTTAATTGGATAACCAGATCACTAAACTCATTACAAGTATGTGTAAAATAAAAAAAAAAGTTCTGTAAAAGAGGAAGGAGAAATTTCTTCTTTGTCAAGGGCATATACTTTATTGCTTTGATTTTGACAAATTTTTCATTACTCAGACACATTTTTGCTTATTCAGTGTTTTTCACTTACGTTCAGATAGTTGAGTTTGCCAGGTATTTGTCAAACTGTACAAAATCTTGACCTAAGTATAGATATTAGAAAATAGAAAATATAATTAACCCGTAGCTAGGTTCATCTATTTCTGGTTCATTTTTTTCCCTTAGACTTTTTCAAATACACTGAATATGATGTATTTAAACATTTAAAAATAAAGTTTTAAAATTCTGTATTTGATTTTGATTTTGAGTGGTTCTGATCTTCAAAAATATATTTTTTGAGATGAAATTCACACAACAGAAAGTTAACCATTTCAAAGTAAACAATTCAATGGCATTTAGTACATTCACAATACTACCTCTATCTAGTTCCAAAACAATTTTATTACCCTAAATGAAAATCCTCTACCTATTAAGCAGTTACTCCCCATTCCTCCCTACTTCCACACCTCACAACCACCAGTCTACTTTCTGTCTCTATGGATGTATCTATGCTGGATATTTCCTTTAAATGGAGTTATACAACATGTGACCTTTTGTGACTGTCTTCTTTCACTTAGCATAATGTTTCTGAAGTCCATCCATGTTGTAACATGTGTCTACTTTTTAAAAAAGGATTGAATAATGTTCCCTTGTATGTATATTCCATAATTATCTTTTCATCTACTGATGGACATTTGGCTTGTTTCCACCTTTTGGCTGCTGCAAATAGTCCTGCTTTAAACATGTGTTTACATGTATTTGTTTGAGTACCTGTTTTTAGTTCTTTCAGGAAAATATATAGGAGTGGAATTGCTGTGTCACATGGTAATTATATGTTTAATTTTTTGAGGAACTGCTAAATTGTTTTCCATAGCAGCTGAACCACTTTACATTCTTACCAGCAGTTTACAAGGGTTCCAATTTCTCCACTTCCTTAGCAGCACTTATTTTCTTTTTCTTTCTTTTTTTTTTTTTCTGGTATGCGGGCCTCTCACTGTTGTGGCCTCTCCCATTGCGGAGCACAGGCTCCGGATGCACAGGCTCAGCGGCCATGGCTCACGGGCCCAGCCGCTCCGCGGCATGTGGGATCCTCCCGGACCGGGGCACGAACCCGTGTCCCCTGCATCGGCAGGTGGACTCTCAACCACTGCGCCACCAGGGAAGCCCTGCAACACTTGTTTTCTGTTTTAAGTTATAGCCATCCTAACGGGTGTGGAGTGGTATCTCATTGTGGTTCTGGGTTGGTTTTCACTACTGGTGATTGAGCATTTTTTCATGTGTTTCTTGGCCATTTGTATGTGTTCTTTGGAGAAATATCTATTGAAGTCCTTTGCCTGTTTTTAAAAATGAGTTGTTTGTCTTTTTGTTGTTGTGTGAGTTCTTTATATATTCTAGATTCTAGACCCTTATCAAATATATGATTTGGAAATATTTTCTCCCATTCTGTAGGTTGTCATTTTGCTTTCTTGATTTGGTTCTTTGATGCACACAGTTTTAAATTTTGAAGTCAAATATATCTGTTTTTCCCTTTGTTGCTCATACTTCTGGCATCATATCTAAGAATCTGTTTCCAAATTCAGGGTCATGAAGGTTTACTCCTATGTTTTCTTCTCAAGAGTTTTATGGTTTAGTCCTTACATTTAGGTCATTGATCCAGCTTGAGTTAATTTTTGTATATGGTGTGAGGTCTGGGTCTAGCTTCATTCTTTTGATTGCGAATCTTTAATTGTCCCAGAACCATTTGTTGAAGAGACTGTTTTTTTCTCCGCTGAATAGTCTTGGTACTCTTGTTGAAAATCAGTTGACCATAGATATATGGATTTATTTGTGGACTCAGTTCTATATCACTGATCTAAACGTCTCTCCTTATACTGGTATCTCACTGTTTTGATTATGGTAGCTTAGTAGTAAGTTTTAAAATTAGAAAGTGTGAGTCTCCCAACTTTGTTCTTTTTTGATATTGTTTTGCCTATTTGGGTCCCCTTCAGTTCACATGAATCTGAGGATTGGCTTTTCCATTTCTGTGAAAAAGGCTCTTGGAAGTTTGATACAGATTGCATTTGAATCTGTAGGTCACCTTGGGTAGTGTTGCCATCTTAACAATATTAAGTGTTCCAATCCGTGAACACAGAATATCTTTCCATTTAATTTCTTTCAGCAATGTTTTGTATTGTTCAGTATACACATCTTTTCACCTCCTTGGTTAAATTTATTTCTAGGTGTTTTATTCTCTTGGATGCTATTATAAATGGAATTGTTTTCTTAATTTCCTTTTTGAATTTTCCGTTGCTGGTATATGGAATCCATACTGATTTCTGCATGTTGATCTTGAACCTTGCAACTTTGCTGAGTTTATTGGCTCTAGTAGTTTTGTTGTTGTTGTTTGTTTTTTTGGTAGGGGCTCTTTTGGGATTTTAAAAAATATATAGGATCATGTCACCTGTGCATGGAGATGGTTTTACTTCTTCCTTTCCAGTTTGGATGCTTTTATTTCATTTTCTTACCTAATTGCTTTGGCTAGAATTTCCAGTACAATATTGACTAGTGGTGTTGAATATGGGCATACTTGTCTTGTTCCTGATCTTAGGGGAACAGCTTTCAATCTTTTACCATTCAGTGTGATGTTAGCTGGGGATTTTCATAAATTCTTTCAAGAAGTTCTCTTGTATTCCTAGTTTGAGTATTTTGATCATGAAAGAGTGTTGGGTTTTGTCAAATGCTTTTTCTGTGTCAGTTGAGATGGTTGTTTTTTCCCCTTCATATCAATAATATGTCACATTGATTGTTTGTTTTATTTTGCACTCCTGGGTTGAGTCCCACTTGGTCATGATGTATAATCTTTTCAGTATGCTGTTGGATTCAGTTTGCTAGTATTTTGTTGAGGATTTTTGCACCTATAGTTATAAGGGATATTGGTCTATAGATTTCTTTTCTGGTGGTGTCTTTTGTCTGGCTTTGGTATCAGGATAATGCTGGCCTATGGAATGAGGAAGGAAGTGTTCTCTACTTGTCTTTGATTCCCTCTCCCCCTTTGTTTTCTTTATGGATAGGTTTAAATTTTTTTGTTGGGGGAGAGAATTAATTATCCGGCTTCTCAAGGTTGTCATCCAAGACAAATACCCCAAAGTGGACTTATACAGAAATTCTATGCCTGAAGAAATTTAATCACAACATTTTATTGCTCAAACTCTATGTACTCATCTTAGAAACAAACCATATTATAAAATCTCTGGAATCAGACGTTGTTATTTCAGTATGTATGTTTAGAAATTCTAAGAAAGCATTGAGTCCAAGGGTTATAATATTATGATTTTAGTTACTCATATGTATATAAACATCTCTTGGAGCAATTTTAGAAATATGATACCTCCTTGGAAGTATTTACAAGATATAAACTTTATTTTGGCTAGCCTGAACTACCACTTAAGAGAGAACTTGAACACAGGGACAGGTACCAAAGCAAATACTTTACTACAACATAAAGTGGGTTAATGTTCAAATGTCTAAAATCTTAGACTTTCCTACGACTAAAATAGCTAATCAATAAATAATTTGCTAAATCTATATTCAGCTGTTTGCACAAAGTTCTTGCTACTCCTTTATAAGGTATATAATTTGTAAATAAAGCTAATTATGATGCAATTTTACAAATGTACTTCTTGATTTTCTATCCATATGTGGCATAATAAATGAATTGCTAAAATAAATAAATTAGCAGATTTTTAAGAGTTTATTTCTTCTAGAATGTGCTTATTTTTAGAATGCCCGCAGATTATTCAGATATTTTTATATATCATGATCAGTTCACAAAAGGTGCAGCCACAAATTATGTAATAAACCTATAGTTTTATAATTCTATTTAAATTTTTGTGTTTGGAGGATTCAGGTCCAACTAGATTTAAAGGGAAAAGTAATGTTTACAAAGAGTATTTTGTATTTTTAAGACCTTTTAATTTTGATTAAAAGTGACATACTGTTATGACCAAAACAGTTTTAGATTCTAAAGAATGCCCAGTCTTCTGTGTTATGGCAAAAAATAAATATTTATTGAATTAAGTGCATAGCAGTGGTATGTTTTATAGACCAAACATGGTACATGCAGTCTAGTTCTAAAATAGAACACAAAACATAAATACAATGAACAGAAATGTATTATGTTGTAATCAATCCAAATAAATGTAATTAGAAAAAATTTTTTTGTCAGTCTTTAATCGATTTTGTTGGCGTTTAGCAGAGTGGGTGAAACTAAATAATCTTTTATAAATATAGTGGTTTTCTAGTGGCAAAATGCATTCATATGTGTTTCATATTTAGGTCTCATGATGGAGTTATGAGGGAGGTATTACCTTATTTTACACTTGAGAAAACCGAATTGTGCTGATTGACTTTTCCACTTCACAGTGAGCAAGTATTGGAAATTAAACCCAGGACTTTGGACTTTTAGCAACATCTTCTTTCTGTTACCAGATTTTTCTTTTCTGCAAGTTGCAGTTCAGAAGAAAGAAGGAATAGGAATAGTACTTGTTTTCCAAAAATGTGATACTATTCTTTTCCTACAGCTAACATATAATTTATTTTATAAACATAATCATAACTTCAGAAAATAACAACAGTAGGACTCAGACTTTGTGCTGTATTACAGTGTGTTTGGATTTTCAAAAATAATGATTTCGACACAGCTTTTCAAGGATAAGTTGTTCATATGACTATCTCCTACATAACATTGGAGGGGGGTGGTGTGCTGTAGTGCAATGATTTTCAAACTTTAACGGGTACAAGAATTACTTGAGAGTTTAATAGCTCTGTAGGGCTCACTGCTCTCCAGGTAATTCTGGTAGAGGTGGTCCAAGGACAGCACCTGGAGAAACACTGGTTTTAGAGTTTAACACACACAACAAGTATCTATTTGATAAGTTAATGGGGGTGATTTAATCTATGATATTGTTCTAGTTCTTGGAACAGCACCTGGTCCCACATAGTAGATGTTCAGAATATTCCGTTCGTATGTGATGACTTGGGTGGCAACTGAGAAGCAGGAGAATATTCATTCTTTCATTCAAAATTTACTGAATTCCTGCACTATTCTAGCCGTTTGGGTATAAAGGGAAAATGGATACGTTCCTCACTCTTGTTGAGTTTCTTTGATTAATAGACTCATTTTAAAGGTATGGTTCTTCCTTTGTAAAAAATTGTAAGATGAAACTATTAATATTGAGGTCACTTTTTCTCTGTAAATTAAAAACTCATTTTTTGAGGATTACAGGTTAAAGAAATGGCCTGAGTGTTAGTTCTTGTTTTATTGTTGCTCTAAAGCTATATTATCCAGTATAATGGCCACTAGATGTTTGCGGTTATTTAAGTCAATTAAAATTAAGTAACAATGGGAATTTGGTGCCTCAGCTGCACTAGCCACATTTCAAGTCCCCAGTAGCCACATGTGTGTTATACTGGAGAGTGCAGATACAGAGCAGTCCCATCATCCTAGGAAGTTCTATTTGACAGTGTTACTCTAAGAATCTAGAACAAAGCAGTGATTTTTCCATTGCCTTGATCTGTAAATGGATTTTTGAGGTAAATATTAGCAGTGGCCTGAGGCTGTCATTTCAACCCTTAAGTGCATTAGCACTTTTTCAGGTGGATGAGGCCCAGGGTTAGGATTGATTTACTAGAACAGTTTATTACACAGCAACTAAGATTTGAATGCTCATATCTGGGATTTTTCTTAAACCTCCGAGTAAGACACTTAAGTTACTTTACTGCTTTAGGTATATAGCTTTTCTCATGATGTGTGTGTGTGTGTATGTGTATTTACCTCCACAGCATTACAGTTGCTTAAATTTGTATCTAGTGAACTTTGAGGGGGGCAAAGAAAAGTTGCAATTACATTTTTATTACTAGAATTTTTGGTATTTACATGAAATAATTTATTCATAGGTGCCAAATTTGAGCATAGTGACAAGTTGGATTAACACTAGTCAGAATTCAACTAGGTCAAACTCCAGTTATGCTTATTATAAAATATTAATTACTGTAATGTAGTATTTTGGTAATTTAAAAACTAAACATTTTACCTTTTTTTGTTGAACTTATGTAAAATCCTGTAGCACCTGCTGCATTCTGATGTCTAGACATTTTTCTATGCAGGGTTCTAGAAATAGTCTGCAAGCGTAACTGACTTTTCGCCTCTATTTCCTGAATGAGTATCTAGATAGAGATAGGTCTTGCCTCCTTTTTTTTTTCCCCCTTCAGGTTTTGCTGTGGTCCCTTTCTGAGAAGAGAAGCAATAGGAGACTGTCACTTGGTCCCAGGTCATGGATTAGAGCAATTAAACCCTTTTGTACATTTCTGCTTCCTTCAGTGATTCTCCCTCTTTCCAGATCACTTACTTCAGCCTCTGGTACTACAACAAGCAAAACCAGCGCCGGTGGGTAGATTTGGAAAAACCTCTAAAGAAGCAGCTGGATAAATATGCATTGGAACCTACCGTCTATTTTGGAGTGGTGTTTTATGTGCCTTCAGTTTCACAGCTGCAGCAGGAGATTACCAGGTAAGAAATAATGTGCTGTTTGTTTCTAGGAAATCCGGTGAAATTAAGGTTGGAGTCAGGAGATAAGGCTAAACTTTGCCCTCTTGCCCCTGCATTTTTAGCCTCAGTATTACGTGGAGGTGCTGGTATGTGGTGTGTCACAGTGCTTTACTGCATGTTGCATGAGTTATGGGTTCACTGGGCATGAAGGAATGATTAAAAGGAAAAATGATGTTTTTACCCTGGCTGTGAACTCTTCTTGGAGTGATGTCACCTTTAATGTTTTCGTTGAGTTGTTTCTGACCTTTGTAACAATGAAATGAGAGAGGAGATTTTTAAAAATTGTCACAAAATCTGTGTTTACTCCTCAAGGAAATGTGTAGAAGGGTCCTTCTAATTCTGACACCAGTAGCCATAGTATTCTGTACATAGGTGTGGAGCGAAGGGGAAGTGGAGGAGGTGTTTGAGATCAGTAAAGTTTGGCCAGTAAGTGCACTTAAAAGGGACAAAGGCAGCAAGGGTAGAATGTATTAAGGAGTGGGATAGAGGAACTAAATGTTCTTTTTTTTCTTGACAATAACAAAAGAAAAAAACAAGGGATCAAATTTGGATTCTTTTTTTTTTTAATTGAAGTACAGTTGATTTACAATGTTGTGTTAATTACTGCTGTACAGCAAAGTGATTCAGTTATACATATATATATATTTTTTGTTTTTTAATATTCTTTTCCATTATGGTTTATCATAGGATATTGAATATAGTTTTCTGTGCTATACAGTAGGACCTTTTTGTTTATACCAAATTTGGATTCTTGAGCCTGCCTTTCACATTCTTCAAAATCCACCACTACCTTATCTTTTTAACCCTGTTTAACATTACTTTCGAGCCAAGCTGGACCACTTCTAGTGTGCTGAACATGCTGCATGCCTTTTCACCTCTGTGTCCTAGACCTTTCTTTCATAAATATGTACTGGAATCCTGTTCATCTGATTTTACTTCAAAAGGCATCTCCTCCATAAAGCTTCTGTGGTCCCTCAGGCTGGAATGAGTTTTGCCTTCTCCAGACTATTCTAGAATTTGTTTGTACTTACGATGGCAGTTGTCACAGCCTTTCACTACAGTTATTTGTGTACGTATATTTTCCTTAGATTTTAAACCCATGTTTTCTTTAACTTTGCCTTTCGCATATCTAACACAATGCCTTGCAGATAGTAAGAACCTGGTACTGCCCTGTGTTTGTGGAATATTCTTTTTAAGTACTGAGTTCAGAGTTAATTTTTGGAAGAAGGTGGATAACCAAAGAAGCTACAATCAGGTTGTAGGGATAAGCATGAACTGGCTATAAAACAGATCTGAGACATAAATATTGAAGAGAGAAGTAGAAGCCACGAGGAATAAACAGCGACTGACCACTTTGACTCATTTATTTAAACATTTATTGAAGATATAATATGGTATGTGAGAATTATATTGGTTACTGTGGGAGACGAATATACAAATGGATATGCTTAACTCTTACTCTGGAGGATTTGCTCACAATCTGGTAGAACTGACAGTCTATGTAAATGAACAATTACAGTATATTATGATAATACATGCTTTAATTAAAGCACTGGATTCCTAGGGGTGGGATGTGGGGAACATGAACAGGGTGTAAAGAAGTTGACTTTTCACTTGACTTTACAAGGAATTTTCTAGTTAGAGGGAGTAGCTTGTGCAAAGTAGGGGGATAGCAAAAGCCAGTGATGTTTTCAGGGAATTTCAGACATTACTTCGAGGGGAGAACAGAGACTTGAAAAAAGGAATGTCCTGGTCATAAAGTCATAGATCAATAGGGGCAGACATTTTTGAATTTTAACGGATGGGAATGATGAAATGTGCATTTTACAAAGATCACCCATCATGGAAGGTAGATTACAGGTGACAAGACTATAGGCAGGAGACCAGTTAGGAATGTATATGCCATAATCTAGGCATTAGTCTAGAGTGTGGACCTGCTTTCCAGTGATTTGATTTAAGGAAAGAACCAAGAATATTTAGAGTGGAATATGTGGACAGCATATTCAATAGATAGACTTCTTTAGGTGTTTGAAAGGAGCTGCCTGGGAGAATGTTTCAAGGTTTCTTCTTTGACAAGATCTCAGAGCTACCAGCATTCTATTTGCTGATTGAGGGAAGTCTGTGGGTTCTACTAGCAGGTGGAAGGGGATAAGTGGAATCTAAATCCTTGTTTAAAAGAATGGTGTTCTGGTCAAGTTTTTTGGTAACAAAGAATGGAAACCTCAAAGGTAGCTAAAATAGGATGATGTAAGGACATATGAAATGATTAAAAGGGTGGGCTCTTAGGGGAATTCAAATGTGAACTGTAACTGGGTTGAACTTCACAGACGTCAAACCTGGAAGAGATTCTGGATTCAAGATGGTTCTATAGACCGTATTGGCAGAGAGTTGCTGGATCTTCATTCAACACCGTATCCCCAGCATCTAGAACAATACTTAATGCATAGTAGGCCCTAGTAATTACCTAAGTGAAAATATAAGAGGAAGGCAGAATAAATCTTCACCATAGAGCTTATCGAAATGGAGAAGTGATACAGATGAAATACTGCTGACTGGCTGAAAGTAGATGATTGCTGATAATAATAACAGTTGTTTATTAAGTACCAGCTATGTTCTAGTATTATGCTGAGAGCTTTACATATATTCCTTGATATGTTCAGCCTTGTGAAGGGGTGATAGTGCCCTCATTTTACTAGAGATAACTTAAACCCACAGATTATGACTTGCCCAAGTTCATGCAAAATGCTAAATCAGAGATCAGGAATTTAACTTAGGTCTGCTTGACTAAAGCTTGTGCTGGTAACTAATACCCTATATATTGAAAGCATAAACAGAAGTAAACCCACATCACAAGAATATTAAGAAGGCATTTTAGAAACTATTCTTTTTGGTATTTCATCAAAGAATATTTTAATATAAGGCTGGTCTGAAATGTCAGGAACCATTTTCTTCTGGCTTTACTCTCCAGGGCTAGGAAAGTCTTACATCACCAAGTTACTAGTCAGAGTTTCTAAAGTAAAGATTGGCCATTGATTCTCTATGTCTCCAACGAAAAAGGACAAAACTTAGAGACTTTTACAGGGTATAAGACAGATGACCAGCTGTCTTCTAGATGGTTGTAGCTTGTAGCTTTCAAATAACTACAATTAAGGATAAGTGACTCAATAAACTGATTATATTGTGTGTGTGTGTGTGTTGGTATAGATATGGTCAAGGATGTTCCTGTCGTTCTTCGAAACCATCTGAGCTTAAGGTTTCGGCTAGTTTATGCTCCTCTACCAAATTATGATAAAATGCATTGTGTCTCAAGTGGAGGTAATACTGATATTGACTTTTAAAAATTGACCTTTTTTTATAGGTATCAGTATTATCTGCAGCTGAAGAAAGATATCTTGGAAGGAAACATTCCTTGTACATTGGAACAAGCAATTCAGCTAGCAGGCTTAGCTGTTCAAGGTAAATAATGGCAATTGATAATATAATAGATCTATCAGATTAAAATGTATGTTAAACAGAAACAGCAAGGAATTCTTTTCGTTTGTTTTGTTTTGTTTTGTTTTTGTTTTTTTTTGCGGTACACGGGCCTCTCACTGTTGTGGCCTCTCCCGTTGTGGAGCACAGGCTCCGGACGCGCAGGCTCAGCGGCAATGGCTCACGGGCCCAGCCGCTCTGCGGCATGTGGGGTCTTCCTGGACCGGGGCACAAACCCGTATACCCTGCATCGGCAGGCGGACTCTCAGCCACTGCGCCACCAGGGAAGCCCCTAGCAAGGGATTCTTAAAGTAACTGACTTTATAGAAAATAACTACTATGAAGTAGTTTTTTATATTAGTGAAATATTCTGTTATCTAAGGGGCTTCCTTGTGGGGAAAAAAATGAGTTTGGATTACTTCAGTGAAATAGAAGACTTCTGGAAGGTTAAGCGTGTTATGTCAACAGAGCACACAGACCAAAAATAGAGAGGAAATACACACATAGGCACACACATGTATAGCATTTAATATGCTGTGTATTCCTCTAGTTCAGGAACTTGATCTGCTGCTAGCTAATATTTTCAGAAGAAAGATCAGCCAAACAGTGTGGTTGATGAGGTTACATTCACTTATACTTTAAGCGTACGTCATTTGTTTGGTTTCTCAGTTGTCCTAGGTTATAGAACATCGTCAATCACAATGGATAGTTTTGTATTTCACAAGTATTTTTGAATTAACTGTCATTTTTCACATGTCTAATCTATATGTATTTACATGTATGTAATATACTTTGGAAAGACTTCTGATGGGGCACTATTTCAAATGATAACTGGCATTTAATCTTGGGAATTGAAATTTAATCAGAAGAATCATTAATAAAGTTCCATCAGATATTAGCAGGCATGGAGACATATATCATTTCTAGACAAATAAATGCCTGATACACATGGAGCCACATTCCTTTTCAAGGTACTTTGAAGCTTCCTAAGTGTCATCTTTGGCTTTAAGAGTTAGTTTTTCCTAAGCTTTTTGCTGAACTATCAATTTTTTTGAACAATTAAAAATTTCTAAACAAATACATCTTGCTGTAACATATTCAGATGATCTAATCCCTTTCCCTAGAGATAATCACTACTATGAATGGTTTGGTTTCTTCCTGACATTTTTCTGTGAATAAGTAAGCATACATGATTACAAAGTAGGTTTTGTTGTTTAATGACAAAAAAAGAGATGGTTTATATATAGTTTGTAACTTGGTTTTTTTAACTTTATTAAAAGGCATTTTTTCCAAGTCAAGACACATGAATCTACCTAATTAATGTTTTTAAAAAGGTATTTTAAAAGTATACTTTTAAAGTATACTTTATTTTAAAGTATACTTTTAAAGTATACTTTATTTTAAAGTATACTTTTAAAGTATACTTTATTTTAAAGTATACTTTAGGGCTTCCCTGGTGGCGCAGTGGTTGAGAGTCCGCCTACCGATGCAGGGGACATGGGTTTGTGCCCCGGTCCGGGAAGATCCCACATGCCATGGAGCGGCCGGGCCCGTGAGCCATGGCCGCTGAGCCTGTGGGTCCGGAGCCTGTGCCCCGCAACGGGAGAGGCCACAACAGTTAGAGGCCCGCGAACCGCCAAAAAAAAAAAGTATACACTCTATAAGGCAAATTTGACTTCTAAATCATAAGCACACCATCTGTATACTGCATATTGAATTTAGTTCTGCATGCTTTGCTTCCATTTAAGCATAATTGACATGTGAATATTTGTCATTTTATATAGCTGATTTTGGTGACTTTGATCAGTATGAATCCCAGGACTTTCTTCAGAAATTTGCCTTGCTTCCTGTGGTAAGAATTCTTTTGACATTGGGCCTTTTTAAAAACAATTTATTTCTATACCCTTAATATTCCCTGAAATGAAGTCCATATAGTAGACTTACTAGGCAGGAATAGAGTTTAAAAAATCAATTTCCTCTTATAAACAGCTCAATTGTAAATGCTTTGCCTGTTACAGTTTTCTGGTCCTTGTAAACCCACAGAGACAGAAGGGTCTGTGGTCATTGGACTGCAGCCAGAGAAATTCATTTTGTGTTTGGATGTGAGTCTAAAGAGAGGGACAGATTTCCAGCTTCTGTGGAACCACATAGAGGTTTTGCTTTTAACTGAAGCCTCAAAACCTGATAGAGTTATGTTGAAATGGATTTGGTTTCTCATCAGCAAATTAAGGAGTGGATGACAAAATATACTGCCTTCTACATTTTAAAGTCACTGCTGATGGAATTGACAGGGAAACTGTGTGTTGGAACAACCACAGGAGGTGGTACGCTCTTCTGAGTGTCTACACAACCAGCCAGGGAATGCACAGGGTGTTATGTGCTGGGCTTGGAACTGGCTGATGATGTTACCAAACTGAAATAAGTCATCTGAAACTTTCTCTGGGATGAATTGAATTGAGAAGGCAGGGCAAGTGTTCTGGCTCCTGAGCAGAAGCCACGTAATTCCTTAGAAAGATCATGATTATGTCCTTAAGCAAAGCTCGCACACATTAACACTAGCCCTAGTTTTGCCTGCTGGTGGCAAGAGTCAGTCACAGTCAGTAGCACGGATTCCTCCTAAGAAATTTGGGTGATTTGTTTACATACTTACTGCAGTATGTTTTTTCCAGGAGTGGTTACAAGATGAAAAAGTATTGGAGGAAGCAACCCAAAAAGTGGCCTTACTGCATCAGAAATACAGGTAACGCTGAGAAGTGGAGATAGGTTAGAACTAACGCCTGTTTGAATTTGAACCATGCATGACACCATGAAATTTGGAACTTTACTACTGCTGCTGCTACTACGGCTTGTTACCCGGAGCCAGCCTTTGCAGAGCTCTCACGGCGTGCCAAGTGCTCTTATGAGCACTTACCCGTATTAGCTCATTTATTATTCATTTTTTATCATTGATGAAACTGAGAAAGTTGAAAGCTGCAGTCACTGAAGGATGATAGCTCTTCATCCCATGTCTTAAAGGTTTTGGTGGTGACTCGGTCCTGTGTAGGTTAATGCAAGATTAGGGAGACATGTTTTCTTTTGTGATGTGGCAGATGTGATGTTTTCTTTTGTGTCCGCCCCCCTAGTCCCCCCCTTACACGTCTGGAAGCTGTGTTTCTGTCCTCTGGGGGAGCTGTGCTGAGAGCTGTGGTGCTTATTGCCCTGACCCCTTCTTCTGGGCAGATAGTGATTTTCTTTGAGAGTGAATCTGTATGTGTTGTCCAAAAACCCTGTCCTAGAGAATGCTAGGTTTTATTCTAAACCAAATACCACACAGTTCCAAGTACTTTATATATCATTAAATTCTTGTAACCATTCTTTAAGGTAAATGTTACTATCTCCTTACAGATTGGGAAAATCAAGCTCACAAAGACTAAATAACTTGCCCAAAGTTACATGTGGTAGAGGTGGGATTTGAAGCCAGGTCTGTCTAATTATAACCTATTATTCACCCCCTCCCATTAAAAATAACCTTTTGCCTTTAATCTGTCCCCACTCAAATCCATACAGTCACTCACAAAAGATTAATCTTCCTAAAATATCACTTTTGACTTGTCTCCCCTCTTCTCCTCAAATGTTCATGAATCTCTTCTTGCTTTCCACCAGCCTAAGTTCATTACCCCTGGGATTAAAGGCTTCCCACAAGTTGGTTAAATCCTGCCATTCCAGCTTTACCTTCTGCTGTCCAAATGAACCTTTTTTTTTTCAGCATAATTAAACCCTCAGGCACACATCCCTCTATCTTTTGTTATTTTCACTCATTCATTTGTGCGTCTCCTTAAAAGATGGTTTAGTGCTGTTATTCTGTATGAGGCAGTGCTCAATGCTGTGGCACAAAGATAAATAGAACAGTGATCTGCCATCAAAGAATGTATTCCCTGCTTTGGCATCTTAAGGGATAGGCAGGACAGCCCATTGTAATAATAATAGTAATACTGGTAATGGGTACGGGGGAGAGGTGTGCACAGAATGGGGTGGTTCTACACAGAGCAAGGGCATCTGACTTAGACTCAGGGCGGCCACAGAAGGTGACAAAGAAGGAGTGACATGTAGGCTGAGTCTTGAAGGGTATTAGGGATTGACCAGGTGCACAAGTGGGTGATAGGTATACCAGGAAGCAGGATTAGCATGTACAAAGGCCCGGAGGCATGAGGGAATGTGGTATATTCAAAGAAATGCTGCGTTTGGGATGGTCGCAGTGTGGGGTGCCTTGTGGGTGTGGGAGAGCAGCAGCAGATGAGGCTGGAAAGGCACGTGTCCGTGTAGTTGAGTGCCTTCCTACCTACACACCCATTCTTGTAATTCGGTCAGTGGAGCTAAAAGGAATTTCCACCTTCTAACCCTTACTTGCAGCACTTACCCTTTGCAATTTTAGCACACAGTGCTTAGTATTGCCTGATACTTTGGTGGTTTAGAAAGAATTCTAGCTTTCACTGAAGATTTTTTTAGGTGGTGGTTTTATTTCCTGCCTTTCCCCTTACCTGCCTAAAGTACAAGGGGTAGGATCTTACATAACTAACCCTCAGCATTCAGCACAGTGCTTTTGCATGCACTTGGTTTTCAGTAAATACTGATGCATTGATATAACTAATCACAGATGCTTAGAAACTTGAAATGTTTCTAATGTTTTATGACAAATTGATGTGTAGTTTTTTTAGAAAAGCTTTTCGTAAAAAAATTTTTTAGTTTTGTGAACAGTCTAACTTCTTTTGGGTTGCAGAGGGCTGACAGCTCCTGATGCTGAAATGCTGTACATGCAGGAGATAGAGAGAATGGACGGCTATGGAGAAGAGAGCTACCCTGCCAAGGTAAGTGTGGCACGAAGACTGGGCTCGCCAAAGGCATCTTAGTAATTCTGCCAGAAGAGTGGGGAAGCCCAGGGATGCCCTGCTGTGCAAAGGCCAAATAAACATAAAAGCTGAGGTCCTTGAGACCAAAATTTTGTAGTAAAACACATTCCTGTTTTGTGCTTTGTTCTTGGAAGTGCTCTTGAAATAGAGTTCCTTAAGGAGCCCAACTCTGTTTTCATGTGTTTACAAGATGATACATTTATACCTTGCAGACTTTTTGCCTTCAGCATAGGTCTTCTGAACATTTCCTATCTGGGACACAAGAGTAGGGAAGTAGGTGTGGTCATTGTGGTTCTCATGCATCTGCTGCCCGAGTTTCCTTTTCCGCTTTCTCCTCTTAGGATAGCCAAGGCAGTGACATATCCATCGGAGCGTGTCTCGAAGGTATCTTTGTGAAACATAAGAATGGAAGGCCTCCTGTGATATTTAGGTATTTTTCTTACATCTTTCTGTGCACTTTCCGTGGCTCCTGTTGGTGATATTTTTTAGTACCTGTGCTAGTTATATCACTCACAAGTAAATCTCGCCCAAGGCCTCACTAGAAAATGGAAATATGCCCTTCCTAGAATAAAATACCACCTGACTGCCATGGTTCTTTTTATAAGATACTTTCTTTAAACCAAATTGTAGGAAATGGTGCTTGTAACGATGGCCTGCTTATGAAATGCTTAAAAATGTGTGACCCTTTTCTTACCATATGAAGGTCATTCTTTATCTTGGTGTGAATTTTTCATTTGAGCTCTGGTTTCCAGGGCTATTTCTTGTGGAAACTCTAGGCCTTTCTCTGATTCTAGTTTGTACCAAAATTCCTAAAATACCAACATATAAAAAAATTTCAATTACTCCTTATAATGTTGATTTTTCTTTTCTTGATTATAAAAAAGTGATACTATCCATTTGTGGAAATCTTGGAATGTATCTAGTAAGAAGGACAGAAAGGATATATAGCAATGTGCTAACAGTGGCTGGCTCTGAACAGTGAGATTTCAGGTGATTTAAATTTCCTTTTCAGTATTCTTTGTCCCTTCATTTCCTTTGCTTTACTATCTTTTGGGCCCTGAATTCTCCACGGTGATTAGGACGACAGCGTGTACCCGGCTTGGGGAGTAGATTCCCACTCCTAGGCTGCACTGCACTGGGTCAGTGGCTCCCAGTTGGCAATTGCTCTCATGTCCCCAAGCTGCTCATCGTCTTCCGGACATGCTGAGCTGCAGGGTAGGGGGTGGAAATGGATCTGGCCTGCACCGGAAGGGCAGGGCCCTGACATTGGGAGACATCCCACCGGCTTCCTTTATCTCCCTGGATAGGAAATTCTAAAATTGCCTTCTTTAATATGATGCTAATAAGCTTTAGGTTTAACAATTAAGCACCAAATTACTACAAATGAATTTTATTTAATTAAATAAATCTAATATAACGGAGAAGGATAAAGAGGGATAGATTTTGTTCTTCCAGACCTATTTTTCCCTTTTATAAAATTATACAGTTATATAATAAAATGAAATATTATATAAAATCTGAACGTGGTAAAATAGAGTCAGAAAGTTCCAAATCGGAGTTTGAATCCTGGTGAACACACCCAGAATAGTTCACTCTTTGGATTGGAACTTTATCTTCACCCTGCTCTACCAGCTTTTCAGAGCAGCTCTCCTCTAGTTTTGTGCCTTATTTTGCCCTGTATACCTGCAGAACTTAACAGTATTTGTCTGCTTCTGTGTTCTCTATCATCCCTGCCCTCCATCTGTGCCCCTTTGAGGGAAGCACTGTCCCTTACTGATCTTAGTATCCTAGGACCTAACACAATTTCTGGTATTATCATAGTGGGTATCCTTTAAAATGTTTGTTGAATGAATGAAGGAGGCATTGGCAACCAGCTGAGAGTGGGATATTTGATCAAATTAGTGCAGCAAATGAGGATAAATAGATTTTACATTTTTAAATACTCTGCCTTCATGTTTAGCATACATGCTTTTACTTCTTGCCACTAGCTGTTGGCACTTCAATTAGAAAATGCACGCGAGCTGATTAAAACCACTGTTTTCTTTCTAAAATGATAAACAGATAGTAGCTTATATATTAAGCTCAAAAAGGGAAAACTCATATATTCTATATCTTAGTAAAAAACCTGAGCACTCACATTGCCATTTGCTGTTTGTTGTTCTTTAGGTGGCATGATATTGCTAACATGTCCCACAATAAGTCCTTTTTTGCATTAGAGCTGTCAAATAAAGAGGAGACCATCCAGTTTCAGACTGTGAGTAAACATTAGGAATCTGTATGTAATGTTTTTCCTGAAAATTAACACTTCTGTGTGTATGTGTGTTTGGGGGGGGTAGGATTAAAATTATATAGTATTTCATAGTTTTATAAAACATAAAACTTTATAATACTTTATCACATTTTGTATAGTAGTACTTAGCAAAAATTAGTTGCTCAGTAAATACTGTTGAATAAATGAATGAGTCTTTGGATAAATACTATCTGATTATGATCTCTAAGTTAAATTTAAGGGACTATTAAGTATGGGAGAGAGTAAACACTGGTATCTTAACTTCCACTGATAAGTGAACAGCTCTTTAGAAATACCATTTCACAGTTACTTTTACTCTCTTGACAAAAGCAATGTCACTGAGTCATTTTGTTTAAAAATGTCTTTGAGTATCTAGTCATCAATAATAAAAATGATTTATTTAAAAATGTCTTTGAGTATCTACTTGTCAGTAGTAAAAGTGGACATTTTCATAATTTTAAAATTTCTAAGTCATTTTGAAACTGTTTAATATAAGAATCACACTGTGGAACAGCTTTTTGTTTGTCTTCATAATCTGAGTCCTAATCACAACATTCACGTGAGGGGTGCAATTTTAGAAAATGAGAGAATCCCAATGTGTGGAAAGTGACTTTGAAATAATATGTCACCCAGTTCTGTCTTGTTCTCAGATAAGCTCTGTGTCAAGTTGTAGATGTGCTTTTGTTTATTTTGTGCATATTTTGTTTGCTAGGAAGACATGGAAACAGCAAAATACGTGTGGAGACTCTGTGTTGCGCGACACAAGTTTTACAGATTGAATCAGTGCAGCCTGTAAGTATACCCTGCTCACAGAAACTGTGGGAGGTGATGAGCTTAGAAGTTTTCATCTCGAACTATAGTATATCGTCTAGAAAGGCAAATTTAAAAAAGAAAAGATAACATTTTTATAATAATCTCTTTACTTTTGGATGTCAAACTTTTATTTCTCAGTTTTAGCTTTGGACCAACCTCTAATAACTACAGATATGCCTCTAAGATGTCTTTCAGCTAGTAACTAGAATTATTCTAATTCACGAAAGCTAAAATGGAATTTTTTTTTTTAATCAACATTTTGAGTAAAAAAAGGTTATTCAGCTTTTCAAGCCTTTTGAAGAATTTATACCCCTTCTTCCTAAATGTACCTTTTCCTTAGCCCACATGGGTTTCCCCCTTTCTGCTGGATCATTCCTGTCAGGATACAAACATGCTGTAATATTTGACCTCTTAAAACTTTTCCTTCGTTCCACATGCCTTCTAACCACGGTGCCGTATCTCTCTTCTCTTCTACAGCTGATTTCTTCAAAAGAGTTGTGTAATCTTGCTCTCCCGCCTTCCTTCCACCCCATTTCCCCCAAGCTGCCACGCCACTGTCAGAGTGACAGTGACCTGCACCCAGTGGTCATTTCAGGGGTTCTTTCACTTGACTCCTGGGCAGCACCAAACCTCTGCTCATCCCTTCCCCCCTGCACCCTGCTCTTCCTTGGCTGCCAGGACCCCACCCTCTCCTGCTTTTTCTCTTTCTAAGCCTATTTCTTCTCAGTCGGCTTTGCTGGTTTAATCCTCGGACCTCTTCTCATCTACACTCGTTCTCTAGGGGATTTGGCTTGACCCAGGCTTCAAAGCAGCATCTGTATACTAAAGTGCACCCGACTTCATTTCTAGTCCTGTCTTCCCCCTGAGCACTTGACTTGCACACCCTACTGACATCTCTACTTGGGTGCCTAACAGGCTTCTCCAGTTTGATGTGCCTAAACCCAAACTCTTGATGTGCTCCTCTTCCCGCCCCAGAGTCTGCTTCTTCCTGCTGTCCCCCATTTCGACAGATGGCGGCACACCATAGTCACTCAGGCCCCAAACCTAGAAGTCCTACTTAACTCCTGTTTCTCTTTCATCCCACATCCATTTCGTCACTATGCAAATTCTGCCTTCAAAACATATCTAAATCTGACCATTTATACAACTCTTCCAGCTGACGACTTAGTGCTGGCTGCCATAATTCTCATCTGGAATACTGCTGAAGCCGCCTTTTTTTTTTGGTCTGCGTTGGGTCTTCGTTGCTGTGCACGGGCTTTCTCTAGTTGCGGAGAGCGGGGGCTACTCTTCGTTGCGGTGCATGGCTTCTTATTGTGGTGGCTTCTGTTGTTGCAGAGCACGGGCTCTAGGCACGCAGGCTTCAGTAGTTATGGCACACAGGCTCAGCAGTTGTGGCTCACGAGCTTAGTTGCTCCACAGCATGTGGGATCTTCCCGGACAAGGGCTTGAACCCGTGTCCCATGCATTGGCAGGCAGATTCTTAGCCATTGCACCACCAGGGAAGTCCAATAACTTTAATTTTTATGGTCATTTCTTTTAAGGCTCTCAATCCAGACTGTGCTTAGTCACATTTAAAGTGATAATGATTCTGAAGTATTGATAGACTCGTTCTCATGGTCCAGATGGGCATTTAATGAAACTGCAGCAGGCCTGGAACTGGGCAGTGAATTCTGGACATCAGATTCAGGCTGGGGCGACCAGTGGCTCAGGAGACGGACTCTGCTTGCGTAGAAAGGAGGCCTTTGCTCCTAAGTGTCCCCTTCCCCGCTCCTCAGTCCCGATACATTGTCTAATGGTGTTTGGGGTGGCCTCATGTGAGTCCTCTAACCTTGACCTAGATGACTCTATTTTAGAATTTATAGAATGGCGTGATCCATCTTCAGTCTTGCTCTCTCTCTCCACCTTCAAATACATTAGGTAACAGAATCATCTTTTTTATGTCACCCAAGCCTTAAAAATGTTAGATAACAACAAGCTCTTTGCTTTTTAATTTATATAATGGGCTTTTACTTAACATTTCTTTAGGGTTGGAATAGGAATTAAATGAGGTAATGTCAATCTCTTAGGTGAAATGACTTCTCTCGCCCTCTTCCCCACCCGAAGCCCCAGAACTGGTCACGCTATAGTCGACCTCCTGAATTTATATGAGAAGAGCCTGGAAGGGAAGAGGACTCTTGAGAGGGGTCTTGGTATGGGAGGCTTTTCTCCCTCCTCTCTGGGGAGGTTGGTATCCCCCAACCTGCAAAGCCAAGTGGTAGAAGTTTCCACAGACTTTCTCTAGAGGGGGGAAGTTGGATTTCTGTCACCAGTGGGCTGCTTGCTGAGCCTTGTCAGAGGGTTGGTCTGTGTTCCCTGCAGTTTAGGTGTAAACTAAATATGGGTGAATACGGCAGCTGGTCTCTGTTCTGGAGACTTCTGTGATCAGGAGATTGACTGGAGTAGGCCCTGCCTGAAAGGGGATGGGGTTGCCCCACTTCTTCGAGGCCTACTGCAGGGTTTGAAGAGACTGTGAGAGGCTTGGCAGAAGAGAGTAACCCCTATCCCGTTAAAGGAAGGTCATTAAAATAAACACTTCTTAGGTATTTCCACCATCCAACATATTTTTTGTTCATCCAAAGTCACTCCTTTGCACTAGCTAGAAATACATAAGAAAGGAAGCTCACAAAGCGAAAGTCGGACGACTCTTAGCAATTCACAGCCTTTACAGCTCAACTGTAAATGCTTAGCCATGAGCATCAACTTCAGTCCTCACTCACTATTTCATTCATTTATTCAGCAAACATTTGGCACCTTCCTTGTGTGCCAGGCACCAGTGGTACCAGGGTGTGTCGTTTGCCTCCATGGAGCCTACGAATCTGTTGAGGTTGGGAGGGGGTGAGACAGATAGTCAGCTGTTAGGGGCATGTGCTCAGGAGTCTGACAGACCTGTCTGGTTCAAGTGCCAGTTCTGCTTATTTGCCACATGGCCAGGAGCAATTTACTTAATCTAAGGATCAGTTTCCTCATCTGTAAAATCAGGATAATAACTGGCCTTGTTTATGGGGTTGGTGTTAGGATCCCATGAGGTAATCAGGTATAGCCTTCAGCACTGTTTTCAGTAAGTAATATCATTTGTTTTACTTGGGCTAGCAGCCTTTTCTTATTTTGTCATCTCCAGTACACACATTCCAGTGGTTTTCTTTTTTTTTTTCTAAGTTCTTCAGCTGCCTCAGTTTTAGCAGCACCATCAGCATAGTAACTGCCCCAAAACACAACCAACAGTTACCCCATTTTCTCTTGTGTACTAAGTTTAGGATAGCTGATCTCAGAGCAAACTGCCTTTATAAGAATATTGGCAGGAAGAAAGAGGAGGTTAGAATATTAGAACTGATGGTGTGGCTGCCTCCGTCACAGTTTGGCAGGCGGAAGACGTACTAGTTTGTGTTCAGCAGAAGTGGCCTCTCCAGGGGCAATGTCGCCTCCATCCTGGTTGCCGCCAGCAAGGTGCCAAAATAGATCCCGAGTGTGGGAGTTGCCGCCTGTGCTGCTAAGCTCTGCACCCTTGGATTTTGGGTTTAACACGCTTAAGTTTATTCTTGTTTCCGCTGGGCAATCCTGGACATGGTGTTGGAGGTTTCTATCAGCAACCTTTCTCCCCATCTCTGAATTTTGAATTTATAGTACTTTAAAAGTTTGGTCAGTTTACTGAGTCTCTGGACTAAATATAAACTTCAAAGGACCCAGTTGGCCTAAACCTAGTCCTAACAATGGAGAATAAAGGGAAAGAAAATTTCAAGGCTACAAAATGCAGTGTCTTCAAATTCTGGACACGAATTTTAAGAATATATTAATGTGCAGTTAAGGAGGGCTTAAAAAAAAAAAAAAAAGGCCCAGACACACCCTCCTGACTTGTTCCACTAAGGAGGCCTCCTCCTTTACTAATATATAATGCTTTACCAATTGATGCAGGTATTTTTGTAGTCTAATGGAATTAACATCCATTTTATTATTGTTAAGTAATAATTACTGGCAGAATGGGGAACATCCTTTGGGAAAGAAACATCTATTCTTTTTTTTTTTTTTTTTTTTTTTGAGACATCTATTCTTCATCAACAATCTTAATACCTTCCAGTGATAATAAAAGGATATTATTAAAGAAAGCATTTTATCAAAAACAGTCAACTCTTAAAAGCAACTGTAGCTACTTGATAAGCTCCTAATAATCAGTAAAATTTTTTTAATCTCAAAAATCTTGTAAAAGTTAGCTAATATTTAGGGTTTGAATATAGGAAATTAGTTGCTAGAGTGCTAAGAATAATGTTAATTTATGAGACATGAGGCTTGATATTATGGTAAATTTACTGATTAAATGGAGCTAGTGTTTACTTTGTGGATTTTCTAGTAATTAGTCCTTAGAACACTATAACCAAGGGTCACAAAATATTTTTGTAATTAGTAATTATGTGTCACATAAGCTTATGAGCTAGGAACAAATGGTCAAAGGTTTTTCAAAAAGTGCTTTGACAAAATTACATCAACAAAGCCAAGACTCCTATGTGTTTAGGTTCCTAGATCTTATTTGCAATATAACTGACCACACATAAGAACAACAATAAAAAAATGTCTACCTCTGTTTTAAAAAGATTGAATTACCAAAGGACTTTTCTGTTTCTTGTTTGTGAGCTACGTTTATTCAAAGATGGAGCTTGCTGTGAATATCTTAAAATCTCAGATTATCTGATAAATATTAGTCGGCACTCCTGAATATTCTCATTCCTTTTTAAAAAGTACACTTAAAACCAGAGAGAAGTTTCTTGCTAAGGAAGGTGAATGGATTTATCACAGGCCCACCAAACCAATTTTCCTACTGTTTTGCTTTCCCTATCTTAGTTCCTTAGAGGAAATATAGATTCTTAAGTTTCCAAAGTTATAACCTTATCTCTTCATGGAGGTGGTCAGTGCTGAGCCAGGCCTACAGAGGAGATGCATTTGCACTGAATCTTGCTTCCCTTGGGATGAGTTTGCGGCCCTCTGGCGTGGCCTGTTTTCCCCTCTGCTTCTGATCACTCCAGAGGTTCCACCCAAATGGACCAGGGAAAGTTACTGCTGCCCATCCCTCTGGTAGTCCAGGTGACTGATGCCCCATGAGGCTCAAACCCTGGAGTGTGGTCAGAGGGATCTGGGCATCAGGAAAGGACCAAGGCCCCAGGTAAGGACAGAAAATCTCCTTTTTTTTCTCTAATTTATGATTGGATTATTTTGTCTTTTGCTTTAGAAGATTTATCATTTTACCTTCTTATTAACTTATTTTGGTAGAATTAGGAAGGTTATGTGTATATGAGTGTGTGTATATATATATATATATATATATATATATATATATATGCTCTTCTCAAAGACATGTCTTATTTTACAGGCAAACTCAGACGGTCATAGTGAACCCAATTAGGAGGAGGTCTTCTTCGAGGATGTCTCTGGTAAGAAAGGAAAAATACAATTGGTCTTTTTCTTTTAGTGATGTCATCTTCCTTAGTAAAATATGCTTTTAGCACTGTTAATTTTTAGTTTGAACCACAAAAGTGTGCTGATATTTGACCAAAGAAATGGTGATTTTCCATAGCTTAAGCCTAATATTTATATAATATATATAATATTTATTATATTATACATATTTAAATATTAGGTCCAACCTCATATTAAAAATTTTGTGAAAATGACTTTACTACCCAAAGCAATCTACATATTCAATGCAATCCCTATCAAACTACCACTGGCATTTTTCACAGAACTAGAACAAAAATTTTCACAATTTGTATGGAAACACAAAAGACCCGGAATAGCCAAAGCAATCTTGAGAATGAAAAATGGAGCTGGAGGAATCAGGCTCCCTGACTTCAGACTATACTACAAAGCTACAGTAATCAAGACAGTATGGTACTGGCACAAAAACAGAAATATAGATCAGTGGAACAGGATAGAAAGCCCAGAGGTAAACCCATGCACATATATGGTCACTTTATCTTTGATAAAGGAGGCAAGAATATACAGTGGAGAAAAGATAGCCTCTTCAATAAGTGGTGCTGGGAAAACTGGACAGCTACATGTAAAAGTATGAGATTAGAACACTCCCTAACACCATACAAAAATAAGCCCAAAATGGATTAAAGATCTAAATGTAAGGCCAGACACCATCAAACTCTAAGAGGAAAACATAGGCAGAACACTCTATGACATAAATCACAGCAAGATCCTTTTTGACCCACCTCCTAGAGAAATGGAAATAAAAAACAAAAATAAACAAATGGGACCTAATGAAACTTAAAAGCTTTTGCACAGCAAAGGAAACCATGAACAAGACCAAAAGACAACCCTCAGAATGGGAGAAAATATTTGCAAATGAAGCACCTGACAAAGGATTAATCTCCAAAATTTACAAGCAGCTCATGCAGCTCAATAACAAAAAAACAAACAACCCAATCCAAAAATGGGCAGAAGGGCCTCCCTGGTGGCGCAGTGGTTGAGAGTCCACCTGCCGATGCAGGGGACACGGGTTCGTGCCCCGGTCTGGGAGGATCCCACATGCCACGGAGCGGCTGGGCCTGTGAGCCATGGCCGCTGAGCCTGCGCGTCTGGAGCCTGTGCTCCGCAATGTGAGAGGCCACAACAGTGAGAGGCCCACGTACCGCAAAAAAAAAAAAAAAAATGGGCAGAAGGCGTAAATAGACATTTCTTCCAAGAAGATATACAGATTGCCAACAAACACATGAAAGAATGTTCAACATCATTAATCATTAGAGAAATGCAAATCAAAACTACAGTGAGATATCATCTCACACCGGTCAGAATGGCCATCGTCAAAAAATCTACAAACAATAAATGCTGGAGAGGGTGTGGAGAAAAGGGAACACTCTTGCATTGCTGGTGGGAATGTAAATTGATACAGCTACTATGGAAAACAGTATGGAGGTTCCTTAAAAAACTACAAATAGAACTACCATACGACCCAGCAATCCCACTACTGGGCATATACCCTGAGAAAACCATAATTCAAAAAAAGTCATGTACCAAAATGTTCATTGCATCTCTATTTACAAAAGCCAGGAGATGGAAGCAACCTAAGTGTCCGTCATCGGATGAATGGATAAAGATGTGGAACGTGTATACAATGGAATATTACTCAGCCATAAAAAGAAATGAAATTGAGTTATTTGTAGTGAGGTGGATGGACCTAGAGTCTGTCATACGGAGTGAAGTAAGTCAGAAAGAGAAAAACAAATACTGTATGCTAACACATATATATGGAATCTAAGGCTTAAAAAAAAGGGGGGTAAGAAGGGAATAAAGACACAGACCTACTAGAGAATGGACTTGAGGATACGGGGAGGGGGAAGGGTAAGCTGTGACAAAGTGAGAGAGTGGCATGGACATATATACACTACCAAACGTAAAATAGATAGCTAGTGGGAAGCAGCCTCATGGCACAGGGAGATCAGCTCGATGCTTTATGACCACCTAGAGGGGTGGGATAGGGAGGGTGGGAGGGAGGGAGACGCAAGAGGGAAGAGATATGGGAACATACGTATATGTATAACTGATTCACTTTGTTATAAAGCAGAAACTAACACCATTGTAAAGCAATTATACTCCAATAAAGATGTTAAAAAAATTTTTTTGACTATTAGCCAAGAGTAATCAGTAGATATTTAAAATACTAGATGATTTTGCCTAATAAGATTAAATATACTACATATAAGCTTCTTATGTTCAATTGTTTACATAAGAATTCAGGAAATTTTTGTCTATTCCTTCTTGCTCTTAACTTTTTGGATACAGCTTGTTTTCTTGTGCTGTCTAATGTCTGATATCAGCGCATAGGGCTTAGCATTGCCATTCTGGCACTGAAAATGAAACACTGAAATGATACGCTGAAAATGAAACACTGAAAATGATAGATATGGTAAGAGCTATAGGGTCTTCATATTTATTTTTCATATATAATATGTTTGGCTGCTTTAGAAGTTTTTAATGGAGAGAAAGAAACCAGCAGAAAATTACTTTACACATATTACATAGGCAATGTGTTTTAATGCTGTTTACAATTTTCCATTTCTTAGCCTAAACCCCAGCCCTATGTGATGCCTCCCCCGCCTCAGCTGCATTATAATGGACATTATACGGAACCATACACTTCTTCCCAAGGTAAAGTACACTATTTCTGAAATGCCTTACAAAATTATTATGAATAAATTAATGAGGACTTGGAGATCTTGAAGCTAGGATAGTTTTTGGCTGAAGTTCCTTCCAAAATTGTTGTCATGATTATAGCCAACCTGGATTCATAGAAGAAGCTGCCATTATAGTCAGTTTTTTGGAAATGGGTGGAAAATATTCAATATCAAATTTTGATGCTCAAATTTGGCCCACGGGCACTCCTTCACGGTGGTTCCCATGTCCTGTTAACACACCCCCAGTAGCCTTTGAGTGCTTCCTTGCTTTCCAGCCTGGGGTGTCCCAAGCTCATTTTGTTTTTTCCTGCCTGAGACCTTCCCACTGTAAAGTATTAAACATTTTATTTTTATCTATTTATGTTCATCTTTCACATGATGAGTATAGGGACCTGTATTTAAACAGCGCCTCCGAAGCTAAAGCTCCAGCATTCAGTTTACAGATTCTGCCTACAGGGCTCTACTATAAAGGCTGAGGAGATTTATGCAGAGAAGTAATTCCATATCTTAAGCTTGGAATCTAATAGTGGAGGATAAGACAGGTACACAAATAACTTAAATGCAAAGAGAACATGATTGTTGTGATGAGAGAGAGCGAGCAATTGCTCATCATGTTGGAGAGACTGAGAAAGGCTTTTTGGGCCTCGAGAGATGAGTAGATATCCATATGTAGAGAGAGGCGGGTTCCTGTTGGGATTGCTGCTCCTGGTTTTGTGAAGGGGGGGTGGATAGTGAATGCATTGGCACAAACAAGGAAGAGGGTAGCTGGACTCAGTCCCACAGGGAACTGGTAGAACATGGTGTGTGAAGGGACCGGAAGGTGGGTGGTGACGCATTGCTGGGGCCGGGCCTTGTGTGTAAGATGAGACTTTCTGTGCAGTGCGACGGGTGGGTGGGAGGGGATGGATTGGGCTCTGGGTTCCCAGAGTGTCCCCCTCAGGATGTTTTCGCCTTCTTCACGGTCTTCTCCTCCTTGCACGCTGCCCTCCTTTGGTTTTGTGACCCCAGCTCCCACCCACTTCTGGGAAAAGGCTCTTCTCTCTGCACTGTTAGTGTTTCCTTGCTGTTCATCCCTTTTCCTCCATCTGCAAGCATCCTACTGTTTTTCCTCTCTTCTCTCTCCAAAGTGCAGTTTGAATTATTTTTTTCTTTCATTTTTCACCCCACTTCTGAGAGTAACACGTGTGTGTTCCTTCTGCCTCCTGGTTACCCCTTTACTTCTCCTACCTTTGCTACTCCGTTCCAGCTGCCCTCTCGCAGGTCCCCAGAGCCCCGCGCATTCTCCTTCCCATCCGATTCCAGCAGTCTAGCCTCTTGACGGACCTCTCTTCCCCGCGCTGGGTTCTCCCTCCTCCTGTACCATCGGTGCTCCCGGCTCCCGAAGTCTGCCCAGGGCCTCCTCTCCCCCCGCGGGCTTCCGCAGCGGCCTCGTTTCATCCATGGTTCGGGTTTCAGCGAGGATGACTGTCTGTGTTTCCCACCCCGTCGTCACTGCTGTGCTCCAGCCCCACATTTCATCTGTCTGACAGCTGCTGGGGCAGTGAAGGGAGCTACTGCATGTGAGCCCTCAGCGGGCTACCCGGCTGAGTGGGAAGCGCTCAGTGAATATTATCCACCATCACAGCTCGCTGAAGACTGACATCCTGCATTTGAGCCCATCCCTCTAGCCCACGAGTCCCTTTGCCCAAGTTCCTTACTTCTTTACGACGAAGTCACACTCCTGGTTCCTTGGATTCCAAACTGAGTGTAATTTTTCTTTTCTCTTTTTGCCTTCGATACCCCGACAGTTGCAAACCCTATCGCCTCTGATGAGCTCCATGTGACATCTCTTCCATGTCCCCTTCGCCCTGTCCCTCTGCTCCTGCCAATCCAGTTCTTTTTTTTTTTTTAAACGTCTCATTAGTTCTTGCATCATAGCAGCTGATATCTTCAGTCTTCAATCCCCACTCTCCCTGGTTCACCTGACACTCAGCAGCCAGGCTCATCTTATCCCATCTCCCTGACGATCGTTCCTTTGTCTAGTGTTCAGCGTTCTCTGTGATGTTTCTTCATGCTACTCTTCCTGTCTTATTCCCCACTGTTCTGGACCCTCTCCGGCTACCTGGTACTCCAGCCAGACCGAGCACGCCCTCTGTGCCTCGTCTCCCAGCTTTGCCCGCACTGCTCAGTCACCCACAAGGGTCTTTATCCCACGCACCCTCCTGCCCACATGCTTCTGCCCAGTCAGGATGGGCTAGGCTGCGGTGTGGGAACAAATTCTAAACTCTTAGTGGCTTACACGGGAAAGCTTGCTTCTTTCTCAGGTTACCCGTCCTTCGTGCACTGGCAGGAGGGCTCTGCGCCACGTCGGCCTCCCCAGGGACTCGGGCCGGGGTCCCTTTCCATCTGGAATGTTGGGCACGGTGGCAAGGAGAAGGGAGCATGGAAATGGCTTCTGTGCCCTCTGCTCACTGCCCCTTGACTATTACTCGTCACGTGGCTGTGCCTGCCCTCCCGAGGTGAGGAGGGGGGATCCGAGCGATCCGCGCACATTCAGAGGTAGAGAGCCCGGCTCCTGATGAAACCCCACCCACACACCCCAAGGCCCCTTGAGGGCTGTATCCCCTGGGGGGCTGTTCTTGGTCTTCTCCCTGTCCCATCAGCCTGGCCCAAGCTGGAAGCGATCCTTCCCTCCTCCGGACTCCTGTAACGCTTATCTCCTTTAATTGTCACGCTTCTTCCTTGGATTCTGGTGATTTTGGTACACACCTTTCCCTTTATATTTATCTGGATTCCAGTCATCTTCCCCCCGTTAGTTCTTAGCATAGTCTTTTACACATACAGACTCATAAATGAATGGTTCATGGAGTACCCAGAGGAGCCTGGAGATGGGGGGGCCAGGCCGGCGGCTATCGTGCTTGTCTGGACGGGTTTGAATGAGGCTGGGCTATGACAGCAGTGAGTAGCGGGGACTCCATAGACGCAGATTGCAGAGTGTTCCAGATACGGGAAATGGACAGGAACAAGGAAGCATTGTGTGTCCACAGGAGGAAACAGTGGTGCGTTTGAGGCCCATTCCTTTGTGGCTGTATGTGCCACACACGAGGCTGTGGCATGTTCACTTTGATAATCACTTGGCACTTGAACCGCCAAGAGGCTTTTGAATCGAAAAAAGAATGCTTTTCGATGCCAGCTGTTCTCTGATGGTTAGAAATCACCCTCATTAGTTTTCCAGGTGAACTACAGATTGGACTGAAGAAGCATGCCTCCTACCAGCCCCGAACAGGTGCACACACAGCCAAGCTAGATTCTGCTAGCTTGGACCCCAATCTTACTGAAGCATGGGGGCTGGAGCAGGGGGCAGGTGTGGCTGTCTTAGCAAGGGTTTTCTTGGCTTCTGGCCCCTAGTGAGGTATACAGCTACTGGTGACACTGTTGGACCTGAAGAGGCTCAGATCCTGCCCAACTATTGCCCTTTTGTGTCTTCACTGTGGAAGAATCTATACAGCCCACCTAGAGTTTCATTTAAGGAACTGTTTACAGACAGTTGGTGCTTGAACTAGCTCAGCATCATCAAGGCCACATCTCCAGTGAGGGGAGAAAGCAGGGTCAGAGACCCAAAGCCTTGAACAGTATCTCCTCCTGCAGTCACCCAGAGTTCCAGAAAGTCTGCTTTGTGTCTCTAGTAAAACACTTTTTTTTTTTTTTTTTTTTTTTTGTGGTATGCGGGCCTCTCACTGTTGTGGCCTCTCAGGCTCCGGACACGCAGGCTCAGCGGCCATGGCTCACGGGCCCAGCCGCTCTGTGGCATGTGGGATCTTCCCGGACCGGGACACGAACCCGTGTCCCCTGCATCGGCAGGCGGACTCTCAACCACTGCGCCACCAGGGAAGCCCGTAAAACACGTTTTTGACTTTCAGAAAGAGACAGTGTTTTGTGGTACAGTTGTCCTCTTAATATTGGACTTAGATTTGGCTGCTCTTTATTGGGTGTCAAATCCTGAATACCACCCTTAGAGTAGGCAGGGCCATCCCCATTCTCTAGATGAGGAGGCGAGGCTCCCAGAAACCCGCTGTGCAGGGTCACTCAGAGCTGTGGCTGGAGCCAGGTCACTTCAGGGTGGAGTTTCATGAGGTACACTGAGAATGTCATCAGCGTTGGGGGCCTGTCTCAGTATTTGTCTAGAGCAATTGATCCACTTTTGTACATTTAGAAAATCTCATTTTAAAATGTACATTTTAAATGTTTTGTTTTTCCCCCCAGATAACCTGTTTGTGACCAACCAGAACGGATACTTCTGTCACTCTCAGACGAGTTTGGATCGAGCCCAGATCGACCTGAGTGGTCGCCTCCGCAACGGCAGTGTCTACAGTGCACACAGCACCAGCTCCTTAAATAACCCGCAGCCCTACTTGCAGCCCTCACCCATGTCCTCGAACCCGAGCATCACCGGGAGTGACATCATGAGGCCTGACTATGTCCCGTCGCACCGGCACAGCGCCCTGATCCCCCCGTCCTACCGCCCGACCCCCGACTATGAGACGGTGATGAAGCAGCTCCACAGAGGCCTGGCGCCTGCCGAGAGGCAGAGCCACTCGCTGAGAAACCTCAACATCGGCAGCTCGTACGCGTACAGCAGGCCCGATGCGCTGGTCTACAGCCAGCCCGAGATCCGGGAGCACGCGCACTTCAGCTCCCCCCCGTCGGCCCACTACCCGTTCAACCTGAATTACAGTTTCCACAGCCAGGCCCCTTACCCGTACCCCGCAGAGAGGCGGCCGGTGGTGGGTGCCGTCAGCGTGCCCGAGCTGACCAACGTGCAGCTCCAGGCCCGGGACTACCCAGCCCCCAACATCATGAGGACGCAGGTGTACCGCCCGCCGCCCCCCTACCCGTACCCCAGGCCCGCCAACAGCACCCCTGACCTGTCCCGCCACCTCTACATCAGCAGCAGCAACCCCGACCTCATCACCCGGCGGGTCCATCACTCGGTCCAGACGTTCCAGGAGGACAGCTTGCCGGTGGCGCATTCCCTGCAGGAGGTCAGCGAGCCCCTGACCTCGGCCCGGCACGCCCAGCTCCAGAAGCGGAACAGCATTGAGATCGCGGGGCTGACCCACGGCTTTGAGGGCCTGCGGCTCAAGGAGAGGACCATGTCGGCGTCGGCGGCGGACGTGGCTCCGCGGGCCGTCTCCGCGGGCTCCCAGCCGAACGTCGTCACGGAAAGGACAAAGCGAGACGATGACGATGAGCAGGAGAGCCTGAGATACGGTCACAAAAAGTCTCTTTCAGACGCCACCATGCTGATACACAGCAGCGAGGAGGAGGAGGAGGACTTGGAGGAGGAGCGTGGGGCGCGGGCGCAGCCCTCTGCCCGGGCGCCCCGGGGCAGCTACTCCCAGCAAGCCCCGCTGAGCGGCCCCCACGCGCCCGGCCCCCCGGCCGCCGGCCCCGTGCACAGCCTTGAGCCCAAGGCCCACGTCACTGAGGCCGAGAGGAAGGGGAGGGCCGGCAGCCCAGTTCCCACGCCCGGGGAAGGCCCGCTGCCCAGGAGGGACGGGCTGCTGACGCCCTCCATGTCCGAGTCGGACCTCACCACGTCGGGGAGGTACCGCGCCAGGAGGGACTCTCTGAAGAAGAGGCCAGTGTCAGATCTCCTCTCCGGAAAGAAGAACGTCGTGGAAGGGCTTCCGCCGTTAGGGGTGAGCCGTTCAGGGTGCACGGGGGGCGCCTCACCCAACCCAGCACGGTGCCCTGTACACCTGACTTTTCTCAACACCTTCTGCCCTCTGTCCATCTTTTCTTTCACTCATTACTTCTGATGTTTTTCAGCTTTTTTCCTTTTAAGTTGTTTCACCTCCCCACCCCCCAGCCAACACATATTTTGCCCAGTTTTTGTCTTATTTTGTAATACTTTGAGTTTGGTGATCTATGGAAATAATGGGGAGGGATTAGAATTTTTGTGGTTTTGCTGGAGGTAATAACTTAGGTGAAGTGAAAGGTAAATGTAGGAGGCTCTGTGGAATGGAAGAGAAAGAATGAATGGGAAGTTTTAGTAATGCAGTGTGACGGAAAAGGAAGTAAAGGTTTCACGACTTTGGCCAGGATTGCTTTGTCAGCCACCTGTAAAAATACCCCACTGTGATGCAGGGTCCAGGGCTGCTCTTGTTCAGTTTGCTTGTTTGGGGTCTGAGGGAAGCGTTCCCCGAAGTGTCCCTCATGTATTCCTAATGTCGCAGTCCGTGTGGGTACAGCTTGAACTGCTGGGCTGTGATCTCTGAGGGCTGGAGGGTGATTCTGGAGCTGGGAAGGTGGCACTTTGTCAAGACAAAAAACCCAAGAGCTCCAGGTCTCTTTTTTTTTTTTTTTTTCTTTTTGCGGTATGCGGGCCTCTCACTGTTGTGGCCTCTCCCGTTGCGGAGCACAGGCTCCGGATGCGCAGGCCCAGCGGCCATGGCTCACGGGCCCAGCCGCTCCGCGGCATATGGGATCCTCCCAGACCGGGGCACGAACCCGTATCCCCTGCATCGGCAGGCGGACTCTCAACCACTGCGCCACCAGGGAGGCCCCAGGTCTCTTTATTTATTCTTCATATCTTTACTGGAGTATAATTGCTAAACAACGTTGTGTTAGTTTCTGCTGTACAACAAAGTGAATCAGCTGTAAGTATACATATTCCCCATATTCCCTCCCTCTTGAACCTCCCTCCCACCCTCCCTATCCCACCCCTCTAGGTGGTCACAAAACACCGAGCTGATCTCCCTGTGCTATGCGGCTGCTTCTCACTACCTATTTTACATTTGGTAGTGTATGTATGTCAATTCTACTCTCTCACTTCGTCCCAGCTTCCCCTTCCCGCTCCCCCGCCCCATGTCCTCAAGTCTGTTCTCTACGTCTGCGTCTTTACAGTACCATTTTTTTAGTTTCCATATATGTGCGTTAGCATATGGCATTTGTTTTTCTCTTTCTGATTTACTTCACTCTGTATGACAGACTCTAGGTCCATCCATCTCATTACAAATAATTCAATTTCGTTTCTTTCTATGGCTGAGTAATATTCCATTGTATATATGTGCCACATCTTTATCCATTCATCTGTCGATGGACATTTAGGTTGCTTCCATGTCCTGGCAGTTGTAAATAGTGCTGCAGTGAACATTGTGGTACATGACTCTTTTTGAATTATGGTTTTTCTCAGGGTATATGCCCAGTAGTGGGATTGCTGGGTCGTATGGTAGTTCTAGATTTAGGTTTTTTTTTTTTTTTTTTGCTGTACACGGGCCTCTCACTGCTGTGGCCTCTCCCGTTGCGGAGCACAGGCTCCGGACACACAGGCTCCGCGGCCATGGCTCGCGGGCCCAGCCGCTCCGCGGCATGTGGGATCCTCCGGGACAGGGGCACGAACCCGCGTCCCCTGCATCGGCAGGCGGACTCTCAACCACTGCGCCACCAGGGAAGCCCCTAGATTTAGTTTTTTAAGGACCCTCCATACTGTTCTCCATAGTGGCTGCACCAATTTACATTCCTACCTCCAGGCCTCTTTAAAAGAGAGACTGAGTGAACTGAGAACCCAAGGAAGGTCCCTTGTAGAAAATGCAGCTCCTTAATATTCAGTATGATAAATAACGGTGGTTTAAGCACTTTTTATCTACTTGAGGCAAAATATAAAAGAGCATAACATCATCCCTAGCTGCCATTCCCAGAGCATTTCCTATGTGCTGAGCAGGCCATCTGCTTTACCATGTCCAGTTTACAACAGGCCTATTGTTTCTACAGATGAGAAAATAGACTCTGAGATATTAAGTAACTTTCCCAAGGTCACACAGCTAGTGAGTGACCGAACTGAAATTTTAAACCCATATTTATCTCCGCAACCGGTTCTCCTATCTTCTACATTGTTCTGCATCAAACTATACTGTATATTTTATTAAGTAGTAATTGCTTGTCTAAGCTTTGCTGTTCTCTTTCCATTGAAACGTTTTAACTCTGAGTTCCTCAGCTTTGCCCAGGCATCTGTGGCATTGTCATATCAGCGTGTCCACTCTGAGTCATCTGGCTTCCTTGCTCAGGCTCCTCCTTGCCCAGGGCTCCATTCCCTGTGCCCTGCGCTCCTGCCAAGTGAAAGTGATTAATTAGCCTATGCATTCTGTCTCCCAGGTGCTCCCAGTGTCCTGGCAGCTGGGGACTCCTCCCCCCCATTTTTGCTGGTGGGCATATTCAAGACCTGAGCGTGCGTCACAAATATGGTTCTCTAGTGTATTATTAGATCCTCTAAGATGCTATAGACAACTTCATAAGCAGGAGGAAAGTTCACACACTATTATAGTGGTTGTGAAATAGATCAGTGTACACAGACTCAAGCTACTGACAGTAGTGCCGTGAATTTAAACGTGTTTTCTTTTAATGGGTTTGAATTGTACATTTATTTTTAGTTTTTCTTGGGAGTACATTCTTACTCATCTGTCTGACAGTAAAGGCCAGTGTCTCAGGTTGGCTGAAGCGGAGGGCACAGGCTCACAATCAGTGACTCAGGGCAGGACAGGGTGTGGACGTGTCTCCCGAAGTAACTCTGCCTGAGTCCTGAGCCAGCTGCACGGGGCCCTCTCATAGTTGACACTCTTCACTGGTTACATCATGGATGTAGTTTTTATGTGTGACCTGAGTCTTTCCCCGAATGATACTTGTTTTGAGTAGAGTCCAGTATTCAAGCCTATTGTCCCTGGAGTTCTGAATGGCCCAGCAAATTCTGCTAAGTCTGAGGACTTTTATCGGTTTGGTTCTCTAAAAATACAAAATCTCCCCCTCATTGACTTTTAGACCTAATGAAATTATGTGATTGGATTATCCTTTTTCACCCCTTCTTTTCTCATAAGGGATCTCCCTACTTAAGGAATGTGAATGGCAGCTGTGGCCCAGGAGAAGGTACAGGACCTAAGAGTGGAAAACTTGGGTCTGAGTCTAGAACCTGCCATTCATTATTTCTCTGCCCAGTGGGCCGGGCCCTTTACACACCAGAGCCTCAGCTTCTCCATCCTTAACACAGGACGGTCACCCCTCCTCTGTCTGCTGTGGCGTTGTGTTAGGTCCCACATAGGGTTAGGCATGAAAAGTGCTTTCTAATTTCTATGATGCAGCATAACTGATTTTAATGCATGGTTTTTATTGTGTTGACCCTATTTGCCATGTATAAAGAGGCAGCTGTGTAACACTGGGCAAACAGCTTAATCTTTCTGACTCCCATTTTCTCATTTGTAACTGAGATGACCCCAGAGAGTTGTTGGGGGGAAATGCTCAGTCAAGTTTAACTCATTACTGTGAGGTGGCGTCATACATTTAACTTCCTGGCTTCCCAAGAGCTGAAGAGTCCAACTCTCTGCTAATCCTCTGACCCCCTTTCATAGTAACTCAGGGTGGCCATTATTTTAATTGTTACAGCAAGCAAATATACTAACGTGAATTATGGTTCTAGAGGTTTAGTATTAAAAACAGTGAAATAAATTGCAGATAAGCAGAAACATTTTAGAATTCTCCACCCATCTCCACCTGTGGTGACTTGATTGCTATCTGGAAAAGGTAGACTGGTTTGAGTGCTTGTGCATCTACATAAAGAGTTTTTGTTTCACCGTTAGTCTTATGTGGTGGTTCTGATATGAGAAATCATTGTACGGGTTGTACATTTAAAACCATGCTCTTGTACTCTGAGGGCTAAGTAAGGGGTATTTGAAGTGAGTTTTGACTATAAGCCCCTTTCTTCAAATACTGGCTTTAGGGCTTCCCTGGTGGTGCAGTGGTTAGGAATCCGCCTGCCAATGCAGGGGACACGAGTTCAAGCCCTGGTCCGGGAAGATCCCACATGCTGCGGAGCAACTAAGCCCATGCGCCACAACTACTGCACTCTAGAGCCCGCGAGCCACAGCTACTGAAGCCTGCACACCTAGAGCCCGTGCTCTGCAACAAAAGAAGCCACCACAATGAGAAGCCGGTGCACCGCAACGAAGAGTAGCCCCTGCTTGCCGCAACTAGAAAAAGCCCACGCGCAGCAATGAAGACCCAGCACAGCCAAAAATAAATAAAATAAAATTAATTTTTAAAAAAATTAAAAAAAAATACTGGCTTTAGAGCTGACCTTACCAATCACCCAACACATGTGTGCTGAGGCCTTTTGAGTCATTTTCAGGCCAAGCAGTGCTGGAGCCACCTCTGCTGGCTGGTGGGAGCTGAGTGTTAAATTTTCAGGCTCTTGTGAGGCCGCTGATGTTACTCTGGCAGATTGAAGTTAGCTGTGATGGGAGTATTTGTACCGTGGAACCTGGCAGACTTCATACATCAGAGCTGTTCCCACTCCCCCGCCACAAAGTCCATTGTTACACATTTACCTGCTTTCTGCACACCACTGTTTTCTGCACACATGAGAATCATGACGTTTTAGCCTAAGCAGGAACCTTTTAGTCTGTGTAGCCTCCCTCTCTCTCTCCAAGGCTGACAGAGCTGCAGTAAAGTTGATTTAATTTATGAGACAGAAGAGAGCTGCTGATTTCATTTATGAGATAGAACTGAGAAAACCATTTCTGTCACATTAGGGCTACAGTCGTGATAATTACTACGGCTTCCAAGGAGGTGTAGACTATTGAAGAAGACTTGGCATTCTCGGGCTCGTTTGCCTCAGAGAGCAAAATCATTGGCTTTAATAATAACTTTAGGAAACACCAGTTTTCAGGAGACAGAATCCCATCTGTGCCCTCTCCTGTACCCTCTCTTGGTATAATGATGGAGATTTCAGCCCTGATGTTCTCCTCATTTAAAAATATGGTGGTTCTAACGGCATTTACCAGGGGTGTGGTGAGCTAACCCACGTCACACAAGTCTGCAACAGAATGTAGAATACGATAGAGCCACCAGAGAAGACATTGAAAAAGAATGAATTTGTTTTTTTTTTTTTAATGTATAAAAAGCTTATTGCAGGGCTTCCCTGGTGGCGCCATGGTTGAGAGTCCGCCTGCCGATGCAGGGGACACGGGTTCGTGCCCCGGTCCGGGAGGATCCCACATGCCGCGGAGCGGCTGGGCCCGTGAGCCACGGCCGCTGAGCCTGCGCGTCCGGAGCCTGTGCTCCGCAACGGGAGAGGCCACAACAGTGAGAGGGCCGCCTACCGCAAAAAAAAAAAAGCTTATTGCAATGAGGTGACTACATTTAAAACCCTCTTTGTGGATTGCAGCTGATTTTTGTGTGTGTCACGGTTTGATATTCAGGAGTCCTGTGAAGGAATGCTGTCTGCTTGGAGCCTCATCTTTCATGAAACCAGTTGCATTTCAAAACCTTGTATCTGGATGACTTATCAGGGCTTTGGCCTTCAAAGGAGTGTCTTCCTCCTAATCTTTGTGAAACAAATTGTGTGTGTGTGTGTGTGTGTGTGTGTGTGGAGTGTAAGCTCTCCTGTGGTTGTTGGTTTAGGAGAACCCTCCCTCTGTTAACTGCCTTCAGTCCACTGAAATCTCTTTTCAGAGGGATTGTATTTGTGTATATTTGATATATACATACAAATATTTTTGTAGGGAATGAAAAAGAGCCGAGTAGATGCAAAAAAAATTGGTCCTCTCAAACTGGCTGCCCTAAACGGACTCTCCCTGTCTCGACTGCCTCTGCCTGATGAAGGAAAGGAGGTGCCTGCCAGAGCCACGAATGATGAGAGGGTATGTACCAGACCACGGGTCTGCACGCCTGCCCTGGAACAGCTGATACAGTGCTGCAGAGCTGCCTTCTTGAGATTTTACTGAATTTTCTAACACATTTGATAATTATAAATGAGTGTTAGGAATTTTGTCATCTGGCCTTCAAAACTGGGGCAAATTTATAGCTAATGTCTTAATAGATAGTTTCAGGCTAAATGTTGATTTTTGTCTGTTGGTTTCTGAATACTGTTCTTTACCTTCTTCTGGCTATGAAGTTAGAGGAAATGTGCAAATGCATATGAGTACACATAGGAAGGAAAGCAGATATCGACTGCTTTCATTACATCGAAAACTTAACAGTGAACGGTTACTGAATTTTTCAAAACTTCGTGACTGAGATGTATTTGCTATGAGGTTCTATTATATCAAAATTAGACAGGCATGAATTATGCTAAGGAAAAATTAATTTGCTTACAACTGGATCCTGGAGATAGTTTCCAATAATGTTTTCTGTTTTTTATATAATAAAATTGAAGCATTTGTTTGTAGAGGTTGGAATTGATTATCCTACTTTAGGATTTACTGTTCTCCAGGAGAATTTTCCATTCTTAGAGGGTCACATAATTGACTATAGATTTAGAGAAGATGAATTCAACGAATTGTTTTAGGCCAAGTTTACACAGAACTTTGCATCACGTTTCTCACCAATAAGATTATTTCATTTGTTCTTTTGTTGTTATGACTTGTTAAATTTAACTTTGGTTTCATCTAGAATTTTCAACATTAGATAATACTGGACTTGAAGCAGAAAACGAGATTTCAAGTGTACGGTCAAAACGCAGCTGTGGCATGGGACTGTATTCATATTATTCCTCACTTTCTATTTTTCAGTGTAAAATTCTGGAACAGCGGTTAGAACAAGGAATGGTATTCACAGAATATGAAAGAATTCTTAAAAAACGGCTCGTTGATGGGGAGTGCTCAACAGCACGACTCCCTGAAAATGCAGAAAGAAATCGGTTCCAAGATGTTCTTCCCTATGACGATGCCAGAGTGGAACTGGTCCCAACCAAAGAAAACAATACCGGTTACATCAACGCGTCACATATTAAGGTGAGGGGAATGTTTAGAGTGATACACAGGATGTGAAGTTTCCAGTTAAATTAGGAGAATGCTAAGAATTGTATTCATGTCTATTTTCTAAAAACATCCTAGTTTTGAACCGTTGGGACACACTGTACTGTAAGTTGGGAAATCCATACACCAAGGCTGGACACACAGTGTTTGCTCCCTCCATGTGTTGGATCCCTCTGCACCCAGCGTTGTTACCAGGACTCCGGGACCACTCATTTGTCTGACTGGAGAACTTTGTGCTTCTAAATCTGAAGACCTCTTTATAGCTCATAAATTCTCTCAAGAGCAGCTGAATTGCTAGTTTGTCCTTATCACATACCTACATGCATTTTTATGTAAAAGAAGTGTCTGGTGTTTACCAGAGCTTTTCCTTATGGTGATGCCATCTGTACTCTTTGCATACTCTTAGTCATTTTTTTTTTTAAGATTGTTAAAAGTTTAAGTACTTCCGTGCCTCCAGCCTTTCTAGCATTCTCCTAGTTTTAAATTTATTAATTAATTTATTTTTATTTTTTAGGCCACGTCGGGTCTTAGTTGCGGCACGAGGGATCTTCGTTGAGGCATACAGGATCTTTTGTTGTGGTGCGCCGGCTCTTCAATGCGGCGCATGGGCTTCCCTCTAGTTGTGGCGTGCGAGTTTTCTCTTCTCTGGTTGTGGCGCGCAAGCTCCAGGGTGTGTGGGCTCTGTAGTCGTGGCACGTGGGCTTAGTTGTCCTGCAGCAGGTGGGATGGATCTTAGTTCCCCGACCAGGGATCAAGCCCACGTCCCCTGCATTGGAAGGCAGATTCTTTACCACTGGACAACGAGGGAAGTCCCTCTTAATCATTTATTTTCTTTTGTAGCCATTAAATATTTTATAAAAACAATTTTTTTAATTAATTAGTTTATTTTTGGCTGTGTTGGGTCCTCGTTGCTGCGCACAGGCTTTTCTCTAGTTGCGGCGAGCGGGGGCTACTCTTCGTTGTGGTGCGCGGGCTTCTCATTGCGGTGGCTTCTCGTTGCAGAGCAAAGGCTCTAGGCGTGCGGGCTACAGTAGTTGTGACACGTGGGCTCTAGAGCACAGGCTCAGTAGTTGTGGCACATGGGCTTAGTTGCTCCACAGCATATGGGATCTTCCTGGACCAGGGATCAAACCCATGTCCCCTGCATTGGCAGGCGGATTCTTAACCACTGCGCCACCAGGGAGGTCCCCCTTTTAATCATTTTTAAATATCATTTTGTTCTTAAGCAGTGCTGCTTTTTCCCTGGAAACAATGTAATGCCGTTTAACTGGGGTAACGTTACACCCATTAAAATGGAAAAAGTGATGATTCACAACGGGAAGGTGAGAAAAGCCAGATGCTCTGTCTTCTCCATGCTGGTTGGAGAGTCAGTTCGTTGTTTTGGGAAGAAGAAATGTCCTTATAGTGAGTGAATGAGTAAGTGTCTATGGGCAGGTGTTATTTTCCTTCTTTCCCACATTTTATTTAGTTTGCAAGTGATGTTTGATGAGAGCCGTTTCACACTTAAGACTTTGTAGAGGCCCAGCAGTCTGCCTGTGAAAGCCACTACCCTTGATGGTCTTTGGGAATTTGTGCACAAGCTTTTTAAACATGGACATAAGTTATTTAAAAACTGAGCATCTCTTTGGAATAGCTTAGCCAGTCTCCCGTGACTGGGTGGATGAGGGTTGAATAACACTGTGGTTCTGTGGTGGTATTTCAGAATCTTCAGAGACAGCCCGAAGAACAGTGGAAAGAGTCTGACTTCAGAATTCGTGGGTCGACCACTTAGCAGTGTGGGACCTCGTTGTACTTATCTCTGAATAAGGAAGTGCTGACCTCCCCCCATTACGCACCCCATCAGATCCTTCCTCCCTGGTTTTTGTTCGCTGTGGTGCCTGGTGCCACCCACCACGGGCCCAGTGGGAGGATGGGGGTGTGACTCAGGCTGCAGCCTTAAATGGGGGCATGATTGGAAGGGTGCGTGGCCCAGGGTTTACACTCGGGGCACTCAGAAAGCGGTTATGGTCGTCACTCAGCAGTGGGGGGAGCCGAGATTTAACCCAGATTTCCTGACTACAAATCCTGTAATTATTATATTAGACTGTTTTCAAGAAGGTTAAATCCTAAGTGGAAATTTAGTATGGAGGGTGATCCTGACTCAGAAGTTCAGAGGTGAACTCCTTAGGTAGGAAGACTTTTTTCCCCTAGAAATTTGAAGTTTAACTTAGGTTTTGACTTACATTGCTAGTACTTGATCCAGTGTGTGTAGTACTTCACGAGGGAAAATTGTGTTTGAAATTTGGGATATGATGACGTTGATATTATTTTTATGAGAAGAACCTAACAGCAGCAATAACAATCATTTATTAAGAACCTATCATGTGCAGGGCACCATACATATTGGCTCACTTAATCCTGACAGCATGAGGGTAGGGAATATTTTTATTGTACAGATGAAAATTGAAATTTGGAGAGCTTAAGGAAATTGCCCTAGGTCATATAGATATTATGTGAATTCATAGCGCATACATTTATAAAGTTATCAGTAATGGAAATGGCACTAATAAGGAAAAAGAATAAGATAAAAGTCTTTATTTTTATTTATTCTGCTGAATATTTCAGTTTGCTTTTTTCATATTACCGTGAACAAACGTATATACATGTATGATACACATACATATTAATTTTTTTTAAAACCTTTTCTGATTTCAGGTCTCTGTCAGTGGAATTGAATGGGATTATATTGCCACTCAGGGACCCTTACAAAATACCTGTCAGGACTTTTGGCAGATGGTGTGGGAACAGGGCATTGCAATTATAGCAATGGTGACAGCAGAAGAGGTAAGTACTCATTTCTCTTAATTGATTTTCTCAGCCTCAGAAAAACAGTTTATGTTGATCATGTGTAATCCTGACTTTTAGAGAAAAGGGCAGGGTAAGGTTGCAGTTCTGAGTTTCAGACATGCTCTCTGTGAGGGGCATCCTTTGCTGGCTCTTGTATTGTGTTTTAACTGCACTTGTCTCTAACAGGAGGGTGGAAGGGAGAAGAGCTTTAGGTATTGGCCACGCCTTGGTTCCAGGCACAACACTGTCACCTATGGAAGGTTTAAGATCACCACCCGGTTCCGCACAGACTCGGGCTGCTATGCCACCACGGGCTTGAAGATGAAGCACCTTCTCACGGGGCAGGAGAGGACGGTGTGGCATCTCCAGTACACAGACTGGCCTGAGCATGGCTGTCCAGAGGACCTCAAGGGATTTTTATGTAAGTATCTTCATTCCCAGCACGGCCTTTGCCAGAGCTGTTAAATCCACCACAGAGAGGAAGCCTTGAGTTCCTGAAAAATTTCCTTTATGTTGTCCCATGTAAGCTGTGGGCTTGTTTTAAAATAAAAATTTCAAGTGTTTAGGGGAGGCTTAACAGAAGGGGTTTTAAAGCATAATTTGGTAATGAGTAGAATGCCATTACTGACTCCTAGAGAGTTTCTCCTTTTCATTTTGTAGATGAGAAGCCGGAAGCCCAGGAGGAGTCAGGGACTTGCCCAAGATCACACTGTCAGTTAATAGTTGGGGTTGGTTAATTGGCATCTGGTGCTGTGTATCAGGAGTTTTCTCAGTCAGTGGAGATGATCTGAAAATTGTCAATCCGATAGGCCTTAATCCCTTTGTGTTTTTCTGTTTCATTGATATTTCACAGCATACCTTGAAGAGATCCAGTCTGTTCGACGCCATACAAATAGTACAAGTGAACCAAAAAACCCCAACCCTCCGTTACTGGTCCACTGCAGTGCTGGCGTGGGACGGACTGGCGTCGTTATTTTGTCAGAGATCATGATTGCCTGTCTGGAACACAACGAGGTGCTTATTTCCTCTGCTGATGAGGGGAGAGGTGGGCTAGGCACAAGGCCGGGGAAGAGAGGGACCTAGTGACCTGACAGCTCTTTCTGAACAGACGTCCTCGGGGATTCTCTACTGAAGATGCTAAGGGAGAAAAGAGACCGTCTGCTTGAAGCCACATTTCTGCTAGGACGCTCCCGCCCCCGCCCAGGGTGTGCACTACCCTTATCAGTGCTTCTCTCATTCTAGGTGCTGGACATCCCACGGGTGCTGGACATGCTGAGGCAACAGAGAATGATGATGGTGCAGACCCTCTGCCAGTACACGTTCGTATACCGAGTTCTCATTCAGTTCCTGAAAAGCTCAAGGCTCATATAAGCTCCCACAACTTCCTACGGGGACCCGATCATGTGAAGCGTTTACAGCGGAAAAAAAAGAGTGCTTGCCGAACTCATGCTGTCTCCCCCACTCGATGCACATGGAGCGCTACAGCAGGACGTAAGTGACGGGATGAATGATGGCACATGGAAGGAAGTATGCAGAGCACGAGGCTGAAGAGGGGGTTTAACCTGGGAAAGATGCCGAAGAGGAAGGACTTGGTTCTGAGGGCGTTGCCCTGCTCCAATCTGTCCTATTTGCAGTACTTGCACACATTTGGAGATTGTATTTTCTAGGTAGTTCTCTAGTTCGCTGAAGCTACGCTGGGCAATTCTGGCAATCACTAAGGCGTATAGGTGTCTATCTTAAACGAGTTTTTGATAATGGAATTTTATTTTATGACTCAAATATTTGGGGTTTTCTTCTTAAGAAACTGAACTTTCCATGGGGATGATCCACAGATGTGAGTAGTTCCTATATAACTTTGTATTTAAAACTATGTTATTATCTTTTGTTATTTTTAAAAAATCTTGGGTAGTTAACAATGTAGTTACCAAACCCCAAACTACAAGAAGAATCTAAAAGTGTTATTTTGAAACAAAGAAAACATTTTTATATTCAGAAAATTTTTTATCCTAAAAATTCTATATATTTGTACCTTCTGTATTTTCCAAACAAGACTTCAGCTCATTAAGGTACTGAGATGAGTCAGTTAATGTAAGTTAAAGTTGGGAATGAAGGCACATTATTTTAAATGTATGAAAATAATCAGATTCACTATTTTTTTTCAGTATTATTCATAAACCCAAATGAGTTTGATTTTATTGGTTGAAAATGAAGTGAAAAACAGTTGCATAAGATGGTTTTAAGCACTTTTTTTTGTTGAAAACAATAAATCTGAGTTTTTAATATATGTGTTGCTTTATAGGTGAAACAGTAACAACGGACATACTGAAAGTGTTTTGGAAGAGATCAGGAATGTGTATGTAGGGTGACTAGGACAAGAGTAAGTGCAGTGTAAACGCAAGATGGTGAATGCAAGCTGCCTTTGTCTTTACAGAAAATGCAGTGTTATCTATACTCAGACTGAGATGCTGGCATGGGGAGTGGGGGGCTTGGGAAGAGTCTGGGGGCTGACCCCCCAAGGAAGGTATCCCCAGGAAATTCAGGGCCCATCACTGGCAGTGACTCGCTCTGTTTCCTTGAAGTTCTTCCACCTGCACCTCTCTTCTTTTTTTTTAACAAATCAGGTTTATATGATGATTAAAAGAAGCCTTGGGGGGCTTCCCTGGTGGCGCAGTGGTTGAGAGTCCGCCTGCCGATGCAGGGGACGCGGGTTCGTGCCCCGGTCTGGGAAGATCCCACATGCCGCGGAGCGGCTGGGCCCGTGAGCCATGGCTGCTGAGCCTGCGCGTCCGGAGCCTGTGCTCTGCAAGGGGAGAGGCCACAACAGTGAGAGGCCCGCCTACCGCAAAAAAAAAAAAAAAAAAAAAAAAAAAAAAAAAAAAAAAAAAAAAAAAAAGAAGCCTTGGGGCTTCCCTGGTGGCGCAGTGGTTGAGAGTCCGCCTGCCGATGCAGGGGACATGGGTTCGTGCCCCTGTCCGGGGAGATCCCACATGCCGCAGAGTGGCTGGGCCCATGAGCCATGGCCGCTGAGCCTGCGCGTCCGGAGCCTGTGCTCTGCAACGGGAGAGGCCACAGCAGTGAGAGGCCCGCGTACCGCAAAAAAAAAAAGAAAAAAAAAAGCCTTGAAGAGGCTTTATTTTCTTTTGGTTGAAAGAAGGGAAGTGTTAGTAATAGTCTTACCTCATCTCCCAAAACCGCAGCCCAGACTTGCGGGGCCCCCGAGATGACTGTGGTGTTCAAGATGTACCGGAACTTTGGCTCCTTAATCCTCTAACTTCACACCTGAGGTCAACTTTAGCTCCGCTCCCGGCAATCCCATGTAGGCCCATCCCAGGGGGCAGGAGCAGGCCAGGCTGGCATGGCCTGGTCACGTGGGGGCTGAAGAGGTAAGGATGGACGAACTGGTCCGGTTAGCTGAGCAGCCGTCTCTTCCTTCCTTCTTGAGGCTGCGTCTCCACAACACAGAGCTTCTGAAATGTCAGACCCAGGATTATTTCCCCAAATTACAATATCCTAGGGATAGTTCTGATTCCCGTGTTAACTCCTAAAGCAGTTTAACTCATTGTTGTCACCGCTAAGTGTGTGTCGTTAGCTGTAAGGCAGGATTTCCTTTATACGGTGTGTGTATCTGCCGAACTCTGACCCAGAAACCAACCACCTGAGAAGAAAATTCCGACGGTATTGATGAAAATGAATATTGAAAGTGGGCATGTTTCTCACTTGGGAACAAAGAATTGATTGTAAATCTAAAATTGTTTAAAGAACAATAGACCCAAGTGCAAATATTCAGGAAGAGCTCCCCAGGAGAATGGAATAAGAGTTTTTTATTGTAATATTTCCCATCTCCACACCGCGTAGAGTGTTTCTGATGCTTTTTTTCTTCCATGGTACGTTTTTTTTAAAATGCTTTTCTGTCAGGTTTAAACATTTTGAAGTGTCCCATTGACAAGAACATACTGTAAAACAAAATCTAAAGAGTAATATATGGTATGTTTGTGTTCCTGTTGTAATAATTGGATTATAAGAAAATTACTTATGAGGGCTAAATTACACTGTATAAATGTCACTCTTAAAACTCGCATGTTTGACATAGCTTCTAAGACCCATGTAATTTTTTGTGTCCCTTTTGAATTTTTAAACTTTTAATTAAGTTAGTGAATATGGAAGTATTTCTGAATAAAAATAAATCTACATTACTAGACTTCGAAGTAATGTGATTTTCAAGAGCAAACTGTAGAACACTGAGGTTTCCATAGGCTCACCACGTCTGAGTTGAGGATGTTCTGTCCGCCAAACTTACACAGTGCTTCAGTATTTTAGTGTCTTTTAGTTCGTTGATATTCTTAATTTCATATCAAAATTACCAAAATATACGTTTTCACAAACAGTAGGTTATAAACCAGTGTTTTCCACTGATCATTGTTGGCATCTCTGGCATCAGTTTTCCTGATTAGTGGACTCTTTTGATAAAATACTCTAGTTGGTAGTTTTGAACACAGGAAGTATTCATTTTAGAGTATCATTTGAAATGTTAATTGCAATCATTATTACATATATTCTTCTGGAACATCTACTGTGAAATATTCAGAAAACCCTAGAATTTAGCCTTTGAAACATTTTGGCAGGATTAAAACAGAAGCTGTGCTTCCTTAGAAATTCCCAGAAAGACCAAGGTCTAGGCAGAAACCCAGAGGAGGAGTGTAGGACGGAGTGATGACAGCATGGCATGGCCAACTTTTTTGTGAAGCTTTCGTCATGAGAAGAGACATCATTTCAAATGGGTTGATAAGTTAATGTTCACAATATTAAGAAAATATAAATGTCCATATTATACATAATATGAAACTTTACATGTATTAAAATATAAAGAATTACTGTTTATTGTAAATCATTTAAAAAATCAGACATTTTAAAGGAATTCTTTTAGATGTAAATTTAGGGAATTTGCTTTCCATCAAGATTTCATGTGGAATAAGCCAAACCATCTCTTTCCAGTTTAAAGTTTATTAAAATAATCCAAATTGGAGGGGGCTCTTTTTTTGAATTGAGGGATAGACATTTCAAAAATAGAGGAATCGATACTTGAGGAATTTGCCTGGAAAAACGGTTCTCGAAAGAACATGAGTTTTTCAAATTCCTGAGATAAGGGCTCCATTTACCCTAAGTAGCTATAATTACTTATAAAAAATGAGGAAAAATCAGAAAGTCTGGTTGTTTAAGGTTTGCATGTGTTAGGGGTGGGTGGATAGAGGATTTCAGAACACATTTGAAGGGGTCCTTGGGTTGTTAAAGTGGCATAGTTTTCTATATAGTTCAGGTAGTTCCCAAATAAGAATTAATGCCGTAGAAGATCAGATATATGTTAAATTATTGAGAGTATTGTTTACAAGGGGAAATATTGCTATAAGTGGGTATCAACTTTCTTGGTTTGCCCTCCCAAAGCTTATTTAAACCACAGGGGCTCCGAAAGGTAGACAGTGGTGGTCAACTCCCCGTCATCCGTACTCTAAGAAAAATACACAGCAGCTTTCCTCCCTACTGCACCCTGCTGGTGAGAGCACAGAGCGTTCTCTCTGGGTCTGCCGGGCAGTGGGGACAGGGCCTCAGCAAGCAGCTGGAGTCACATTGATCCAGTGTTCCATGAAAGAATTCCACATAACATTAATGTCCCATCATTTGCCTCAGCAACTTGAGTGGCACCTGAAGAGTAAGGAACGGCATGGGATATATGATGAAGATGAGCAGGGACGCTGCCTCTGAGACTGCCTGTGAGGCGGGGCGGGGAGAAGGAGGATGAATTGGCAGTGCCTCCCCCGTACCTTTCCTGTTTCCGTTTACGTGTCTACCTTTGGATTGTCACTGGCCTGAAATGGGAAGTAGAAGATGGGCCTGGATCAAGAAGGAAGTATGAGGTCTGCAGCACCCAGCTGAGGAAGCAGCAGTTCCAAGGCAAATACTCCCACGTAAAGAGTACCTCTAGGTCACATGTATATGATTAGGGCCTGGCTGCACACCATATTTCCAAAAATGTTTAAATTAAAATACTTAGTTTTAAAAAACTAGAGTAAATCTGAACTTTGTCCAATATGTTGCTCGGTTAGGAAAGAGGTAGTAACCATATACTTATTTTAAATTATCCTTTAATATTATAAATAAGTATAAATGAGTGATAAGAAAGGAGTAATGGTTTGAACTACCTGTAGAACTAACAGTTTGGCGAGCGTAGTTACAAATTTTTGAAAATTACTTATTAGGTAGATATTTTGATCATTATTCCTTCCATTAAATATGACTGTGGTGTGTCACATAAAAGGACCATTTAAAATTTCGAGGATGCTTTCTTTGGCTTTGAATCTATAATGTAGTGTACCCATACTGGCTATAGCAGTACATGATTCCAGTGTAATAAATCTGCAATTTTAAACTGAACTGGTAGGGGGGTTTTAAACTGTGTATAAAGACCAGTACTTTATTTTGGTTGTCACGACCGACATTTTAAGTGCGCCTGTGTAGTTTAAATTCACGCTCTAAAAGCTTGGTGAAGAAAAGATGTACAGTATTCACTCTTAGGAACAGGTCTGTGCTACCAAAGAAATTCAGAAGGTTGGATTATCTGGGTTTTCCAGAACATGAACCTGTCGATCCTCATTTTGGGGGGTAGGTTGATGAGACTAGTACAGATTTAATGGTAACTGGCTTTTCACTTCCACCTGCTCATTTATCAGCTGAGGAAAACTGAACAAGTAAATGGGAAATAGAAGTTCAGTTACTCATTTTTCATAAGAGTGCAAGTATCGCAGGTCAGACTGCTATCATAAATGCTGAGACTGTCCAAACATTTTTTTCCAGAAATTTATTAGAAATCACATGAAAGTAATGGACCATTGAATGAGACAAATCTTTTGTTACTTACTTTATAGTAATATTTATTGAAATGTAATTTAATCTTAGAGTTAAGTGTCCTAAAAGGATCTAATGGTTTTGTAGTTTTACTGGAATAATACCGCACTGGTTCAGTCTAACAAATAACCTGATAAAAAGTAAATATTCTCCAGGGGTGACGAACTTATTTCCAGACAGATTTAATAAAAACAAGATTAAAAGTAATATAAAATCTTAAGCCCACAAAACAAAAAGGTGAAATAAAAAAACAGAAGGAAAAAATGCTATAATTTGTGACAACTTTTAGATTAGTAGTGCTCTAGTGGGTTGTTTTTGCATAGTTTGGTTTTGTGACCCAATAGAGGAGTTGAAGTAGTTATTGTACAGGGATGATTCTTAATGTTTTTGAAGATTTTCTGTTAGTTTAGACTCTCCATATTAGATTTTTTTTTCATTTCTATATTAAAAGTAAGCAGCTTAATTTCTTGTAGAATTGAGCTATTACACAATTATCAGTGTATTCAATTTCTAAACAACACATTGAAAATGAGGAGAAAGAAAAATATTTTTAGAAATATTAAGCCTTAAAAAAACTTGGTTGCACAGTAAACCTTACTCAAAAGATTGGCACTGGGCCATTAGAATATATTTTTGCTTTTTACTGTATTCTCAAGTAATTTTTTACATTAAAATATAAAACACTTAGTTTTTATCATGCAAATGTTAAATATTTTCCTATAAAAACACCCTAATGTTTCACTCTTGTGCTTAAAAGAGGGAGATATTTTGAATTCTAATGATGCTATTTAGTTCAGATGAAGAATTACACTGCAACAGAACATAAATTTGTTGTATATTTCTTTGTTAAAAACTGAAGCAATCCAAGCCCTACCCATAGTAAAGCTAGCAAAGCATAGTTTAAAAATGAATATCTAGATAACAAGTCTATTTAAATAAAAATTCCAACAGTAGTTAATATGACTTAATCATCCTAAGAAACTTAAAAATTTGGAGAAAATTTTTATGAAATACATTTCCTCAGAAAGTTGCCCTATAATTCAAACAATGCACTGGGAATTCTACCTTTTTGAAATCAGGTTGTATACATAGTTGTCTAGTATTTTCTAGTTTAAAAAGCCATTTTATGTGCTACTGTCTGATGATCAATAATGTAAAAATGTATAATCAGAAGAGCTTAAATCTTCTAAACTGTCTGTCATTGGTTTGGAAAAGTGTGTACATTTAATGGGCAAAAAAGTTTGAATGAATGTAATATATGTGAAATGAATATATTATAGTCTATTTTTGCCATAAAAATAAATATTGAAGCGAGATACGATTTGTGTGTGAATAGTTCAATTAAAGCTTTTGTTTGTTTGTTTGTTTTGTTTTATAATTTTAGATCTGATCGCAAAGAGGCATATAATTAGTCTCATTTCCCCAGTGGGTTATTTTAAATTATGTTCCAGACAATAGATGTTTCTTTTAGTAGTTGTCAGTCTGTCATCACACATCTCCACCATCATCAATCACTTACGAGTTAGAATGCATCTTATCAAAACAGCCAACTTCATTAATCAGGACATTTGTGGAACAATTAATATATTTGAAGAAAAAATATTTATGTACTTCCCAGCAGGTTGGCAGAGCTCCTCACACTATCATCCCTGTAGTGGAACTTACTGTTATTAGTTGAATGTCCACTTCATTTATTAGTGGGGCTGTTTCTGGACCAGCAACATTGGAAACGTGTTAAAATGCAGATTCTTGAAGTACATCCCAGGTCTGAAAATTCTGAATCAGAAGCTATGGGCATGGGGCCCAGAAATCTGCCTTAACCAAGGTCTCCAGATGATTCTGATGTACATTAAAGTGAGAGAACTACTGCTTTAGTTATTAAAAAGCCGTAGGTGTTCAATATAGACCACAACTTGGGATTCATTACATAGCCAGTCTACAATGAATAGGCACTAAGGTTTATTTAGGCAATTTTTATTAGGTTAATGATATTTACAATTGTGGTAGACTGATGGGCCCCCAAAGATGTCCATGTTCTATTCCCCTGAAGTTGTGAATGTTATCTTACATGGCAAAAGGGACTCTGCAGGTGTGATTAAATCAAGGTTCTTGAGATGAGGACATTGTCCTGGATTATCCATGTGGGCCCAAAGTAACCACAGGGTCTTTCTACAGGGGAGGCAGGAGGGTCACATTGAGCAGAGATCTGATGACGGAAGCAGAGGTGAGAGAGATTTAAGGATGCTAAATGGCTGGGCTTGAAGATGGAGGAAGGGGCCACAAGTGAAGAAATGCAGGCAGCCTCTAAAAACTGGAAAAGGTAAGAAACATTCTCCCCTAGAGCCTCCAAGAAGATGCTAGGTGTGTGCTTATCATATATGGCCTTTATTATGTTGCAGTATGTTCCTTCTATACCCGTTGGGTATGATGTCAGCTGTGGTCTTGTCATATATGGTCTTTATTAGGTTGAGGTATGTTGTTCCCTTTATACTCTGTTGAGTTTTTTTTTAATCATAAATAGATGTTGAATTTGACAAAAGCTTTTTCTGCATCTATCAAGATGATCATGATTTTTAAAAAATAAATTTATTTATTTATGGCTGCGTTGGGTCTTCATTGCTGCGTGCAGGTTTTCTCTAGTTGTGGTGAGCGGGGGCTACTCTTCATTATGGTGTGTGGGCTTCTCATTGTGGTGCTTGTTGCAGAGCATGGGCTCTAGGCACACAGGCTTCAGTATTTGTGGCACGCAGGCTCCGTAGTTGGGGCTCACCAGCTCTAGAGTGCAGGTTCAGTAGTTGTGGCGCCCAGGCTTAGTTGCTCTGTGGCATGTGGGATCTTCCCGGACCAGGGCTTGAACCCATGTCTCCTGCATTGGCAGGTGGATTCTTAACCACTATGCCACCAGGGAAGTCTGATGATCATATGATTTTTATTCTTCAGTATGTTAATGTGGTGTATCACATTGATAGATATGTGGATATTGAACCAGCATACATCCCTGAGATAAATCCCACTTGATTATGGTGTATTATCATTTTAACATGATGTTGCGTTCAGTTTGCCAGTATTTTGTTGAGGATTTTTGCATCTATGTTCATCAGTGATATCGGCCTGTAATTTTTTTGTGTGTGTCTGATATCATTGTCCTTTTTGGTATCAGGGTAATGCTGGCCTCATAGAATGAATTCAGAAGCATTCCTTCTGCAATTTTTTGGGACTAGTTTGAGAGAGATAGGTGTTAGCTTTTCTCTAAGTGTTTGGTAGAATTCACTTGTGAAGCCATCTGGTCCTGGACTTTTGTTTGTTGAGAGTTGTTTTCATTACTGATTCAATTTCATTACTGGTAATTGGTCTGTTCACATTTTCTGTTTGTTCCCGGTTCAGTCTTGGGAGATTGTATATTTCTAGGAATTTGTTCATTTCTTCTAGGTTGTCCATTTTATTGGCATATAGTTGTTTGTAGTAACCTCTTATGATCTTTGTATTTCTCTGGTGTCAGTTGTAACATTTTTCATTTCTAATTTTATTGATTGGGCTCTCTTTTTTTCTTGAGCTTTGTTAAAGGTTTATCAATTTTGTTTTTCTTTTCAAAGAACCATCTCTTCATTTCATTGATGTTCTCTATTGTTTTTTTAGTCTCTCTTTCATTTATTTCTGCTCTGATCTTTATGATTTCTTTCCTTCTACTAACTTTGCATTTTGTTTGCTTTTCTTTTTCTTTTACACTGAAGGATGTACTCCTTCAGTGTAAGGTTAGGTTGTTTATTTGATATTTTTGTTTCCTGAAGTAAGTTTGTATTGCTATAAACTTTCTTCTTCGAACTGCTTTTGCTGTGTCACATAGATTTTGGATCATTGTGTTTTCATTTGTCTTCAGGTATTTTTTGATTTCCTCAGTGATCTATTGGTTGTTTAGTAGCATATTGTTTAGCATATTGTCTACAAACCATGTGTTTGTATTTTTGCAGTTTTTTTCTTTTGGTTGATTTCCTGTCTCATAGCATTGTGGTTGGAAAAGATGCTTGATATGATTTCTATTTTCTTAAATTTACTGAGGCTTGCTTTGTGGCCTAGCATATGATCTAGCCTGGAGAACGTTTCATGTGCATTTGAAAAGAATGTGTATTCTGCTTTTTAAAAATATATTTATTTATTTAGGCTGTGTTGGGTCTTAGTTGTGGCACACGGGACCTTTCATTGTGGCACATGGTCTCTTCATTGCAGTGCGCGGGCTTCTCTCTAGTTTTGGTGCACAGGCTCTAGGGTGCATGGGCTCAGTAGCTGCAGTGTGTGGGCTTAGTTGTCCTGCAGCATGTGGGATCTTAGTTCCTCAACCAGGGATCGAACTTATGTCCCTTGCATTGGAAGGTGGCTTCTTAACCACTGGACCACCAGGGAAGTCCCCTGTATTCTGCTGCTTTTGGATGGGATGTTGTATATATATTATGTCCGTCTGGTTTAATGTGTTAAGGCCAGTGTTTTCCTATTGATTTTCAATGTAAGTGAAAATTGATGTAAGTGGATTGTTAAAGTTCCCTACTAGTATTGTGTTACTGTCCGTTTCTTCCTTTGTTTTTGTTAATACTTGCTTTATGTATGTAGGTGCTCCTATGTTGGGTGCATATATATTTACAATTGTTATATCTTCTTCTTGTATTGCTCCTTTGATTGTTATGTAATGTCTTTGTCTCTTCTAACTCTTTGTTTTAAAGTCTATTTTGTCTGATATAAGCATTGCTACCCTGGTTTTATTTTGATTTCCATTTGCATCGAATACCTTTTTCCATCCCCTTACTTTCAGTCTGTGTGTGTCTTTAGATTTGAAGTAGGTCTCTGTAGGCAGCATATGTATGGGTCTTGTTTTAGTATCCATCCAGGCACTCTATGTCTTTTTTTTTTTTATTAGTTTCTGCTTTATAACAAAGTGAATCAGTCATACATATACATCTGTTCCCACATCCCTTCCCTCATGCATCTCCCTCCCTCCCACCCTCCCCATCCCACCCCTCCAGGCGGTCACAAAGCACCGAGCTGATCTCCCTGTGCTCTGCGGCTGCTTCCCACTATCTATCTACCTTACGTTTGGTAGTGTATATATGTCCATGCCTCGCTTTTGCTTTGTCACAGCTTACCCTTCCCCCTCCCCATATCCTCAAGTCCATTCTCAAGTAGGTCTGTGTCTTTATTCCCGTTTTACCCCTAGGTTCTTCATGACATTTTTTTTTAAATTCCATATATATGTGTTAGCATACGGTATTTGTCTTTCTCTTTCTGACTTACTTCACTCTGTGTGACAGACTCTAGGTCTATCCACCTCATTACAAATAGCTCAGTTTCGTTTCTTTTTATGGCTGAGTAATATTCCATTGTATATATGTGCCACATCTTCTTTATCCATTCATCTGATGATGGACACTTAGGTTGTTTCCAGCTCCGGGCTATTGTGAATAGAGCTGCAATGAACATTTTGGTACATGTCTCTTTTTGAATTATGGTTTTCTCAGGGTATATGCCTAGTAGTGGGATTGCTGGGTCATATGGTAGTTCTATTTTTAGTTTTTTAAGGAACCTCCATACTGTTCTCCATAGTGGCTGTACCAATTCACATTCCCACCAGCAGTGCAAGAGTGTTCCCTTTTCTCCACACCCTCTCCAGCATTTATTGTTTCTAGATTTCTTGATGATGGCCATTCTGACTGGTGTGAGATGATATCTCATTGTAGTTTTGATTTGCATTTCTCTAATGATTAATGATGTTGAGCATTCTTTCATATGTTTGTTGGCAGTCTGTATATCTTCTTTGGAGAAATGCCTATTTAAGTCTTCTGCCCATTTTTGGATTGGGTTGTTTGTTTTTTTGCTATTGAGCTGCATGAGCTGTTTATAAATTTTGGAGATTAATCCTTTGTCAGTTGCTTCATTTGCAAATATTTTCTCCCATTCTGAGGGTTGTCTTTTGGTCTTGTTTATGGTTTCCTTTGCTGTGCAAAAGCTTTGAAGTTTCATTAGGTCCCATTTGTTTATCTTTGTTTTTATTTCCATTTCTCTAGGAGGTGGGTCCAAAAGGATCTTGCTGCGATTTATGTCATAGAGTGTTCTACCTATGTTTTCCTCTAAGAGTTTGATAGTTTCTGGCCTTACATTTAAGTCTTTAATCCATTTTGAGCTTATTTTTGTGTATGGTGTTAGGGAATGATCTAATCTCAAAGTTTTACATGTCCCTGTCCAGTTTTCCCAGCACCACTTATTGAAGAGGCTGTCCTTTCTCCACTGTACATTCCTGCCTCCTTTATCAAAGATAAGTTGGCCATATGTGCGTGGGTTTATCTCTGGGCTTTCTATCCTGATCCACTGATCTATCTTTTTGTTTTTATGCCAGTACCACACTCTCTTAATTACTGTAGCTTTGTAGTATAGTCTGAAGTCAGGGAGCCTGATTCCTCCAGCTCCGTTTTTCGTTCTCAAGATTGCTTTGGCTATTCGGGGTCTTTTGTTTTTCCAAACAAATTTTGAAATTTTTTGTTCTAGTTCTGTGAAAAATGCCAGTGGTAGTTTGATAGGGATTGCATTGAATCCGTAGATTGCTTTGGGTAGTAGAGTCATTTTCACAATATTGATTCTTCCAATCCAGGAGCATGGTATATCTCTCCATCTATTTGTATCATCTTTAATTTCTTTCATCAGTGTCTTATAATTTTCTGCATACAGGTCTTTTGTCTCCTTAGGTAGGTTTATTCCTAGATATTTTATTCTTTTTGTTGCAATGGTAAATGGGAGTGTTTTCTTGATTTCATTTTTAGATTTTTCATCATTAGTGTACAGGAATGCCAGAGATTTCTGTACATTAATTTTGTATCCTGCTACTTTACCAAATTTATTGATTAGCTCTAGTAGTTTTTCGGTAGCATCTTTAGGATTCTCTATGTATAGTATCATGTCATCTGCAAACAGTGACAGCTTTACTTCTTCTTTTCCAATTTGGATTCCTTTTATTTCCTTTTCTTCTCTGATTGCTGTGGCTAAAACTTCCAAAACTAGGTTGAATAAGAGTGGTGAGAGTGGGCAGCCTTGTCTTGTTCCTGATCTTAGTGGAAATGGTTTCAGTTTTTCACCATTGAGGACAATGTTGGCTGTGGGTTTGTCATATATGGCCTTTATTATGTTGAGGAAAGTTCCCTCTATGCCTACTTTCTGCAGGGTTTTTATCATAAATGGCTGTTGAATTTTGTCGAAAGCTTTCTCTGCATCTATTGAGATGATCATATGGTTTTTCTCCTTCAATTTGTTAATATGGTGTATCACGTTGATTGACTTGCGTATATTGAAGAATCCTTGCATTCCTGGAATAAACCCCACTTGATCATGGTGTATGATCCTTTTAATGTGCTGTCGGATTCTGTTTGCTAGTATTTTGTTGAGGATTTTTGCATCTATGTTCATCAGTGATATTGGCCTGTAGTTTTCTTTCTTTGTGACATCCTTGCCTGGTTTTGGTATCAAGGTGATGGTGGCCTCATAGAATGAGTTTGGGAGTGTTCCTTCCTCTGATATTGTTTGGAAGAGTTTGAGAAGGATGGGTGTTAGCTCTTCTCTAAATGTTTGATAGAATTCGCCTGTGAAGCCATCTGGTCCTGGGCTTTTGTTTGATGGAAGATTTTTAATCACAGTTTCAATTTCCGTGCTTGTGATTGGTATATTCATATTTTCTATTTCGTCCTGAGTCAGTCTTGGCAGGTTGTGCATTTCTAAGAATTTGTCCATTTCTTCCAAGTTGTCCATTTTATTGGCATAGAGTTGCTTATAGTAATCTCTCATGATCTTTTGTATTTCTGCAGTGTCAGTTGTTACTTCTCCTTTTTCATTTCTAATTCTATTGATTTGAGTCTTCTCCCTTCTTTTCTTGATGAGTCTGGCTAATGGTTTATCAATTTTGTTTATCTTCTCAAAGAACCAGCTTTTAGTTTGGTTGATCTTTGCTATCGTTTCCTTCATTTCTTTTTCATTTATTTCTGATCTGATCTTTATGATTTCTTTCCTTCTGCTAACTTTGGGGGTTTTTTGTTCTTCTTTCTCTAATTGCTTTAGGTGCAGGGTCAGGTTGTTTACTCGAAATGTTTCCTGTTTCTTAAGGTGGGATTGTATTGCTATAAACTTCCCCCTTAGAACTGCTTTTGCTGCGTCCCATAGGTTTTGGGCCGTCGTCTCTCCATTGTCATTTGTTTCTAGGTATTTTTTTATTTCCTCTTTGATTTCTTCAGTGATCACTTCGTTATTAAGTAGTGTATTGTTTAGCCTCCATGTGTTTGTATTTTTTACAGATCTTTTCCTGTAATTGATGTCTAGTCTCATAGCATTGTGGTCAGAAAAGATACTTGATACAATTTCAATTTTCTTAAATTTACCAAGGCTTGATTTGTGACCCAAGATATGATCTATCCTGGAGAATGTTCCATGAGCACTTGAGAAAAATGTGTATTCTGTTGTTTTTGGATGGAATGTCCTATAAATATCAACTAAGTCCATCTTGTTTAATGTATCATTTAAAGCTTGTGTTTCCTTATTTATTTTCATTTTGGATGATCTGTCCATTGGTGAAAGTGGGGTGTTAAAGTCCCCTACTATGATTGTGTTACTGTCGATTTCCCCTTTTATGGCTGTTAGTATTTGCCTTATGTATTGAGGTGCTCCTATGTTGGGTGCATAAATATTTACAATTGTTATATCTTCTTCTTGGATTGATCCCTTTATCGTTATGTAGTGTCCTTCTTTGTCTCTTCTAATAGTCTTTATTTTAAAGTCTATTTTGTCTGATATAAGAATTGCTACTCCAGCTTTCTTTTGATTTCCATTTGCATGGAATATCTTTTTCCATCCCCTTACTTTCAATCTGTATGTGTCTCTAGGTCTGAAGTGGGTCTCTTGTAGACAGCATATATATGGGTCTTGTTTTTGTATCCATTCAGCCACTCTGTGTCTTTTGGTGGGAGCATTTAGTCCATTTACATTTAAGGTAATTATTGATATGTATGTTCCTATTACCATTTTCTTAATTGCTTTGGGTTCGTTATTGTAGGTATATTCCTTCTGTTGTGTTTCTTGCCTAGAGAAGTTCCTTTAGCATTTGTTGTAAAGCTGGTTTGGTGGTGCTGAACTCTCTCAGCTTTTGCTTGTCTGTAAAGGTTTTAATTTCTCCATCAAATCTGAATGAGATCCTTGCTGGGTAGAGTAATCTTGGTTGCAGGTTTCTCTCCTTTATCACTTTAATTATGTCCTGCCACTCCCTTCTGGCTTTTAGAGTTTCTGCTGAGAGATCAGCTGTTAACCTGATGGGGATTCCCTTGTGTGTTATTTGTTGTTTTTCCCTTGCAGCTTTTAATATGATTTCTTTGCGTTTAATTTTTGACAGTTTGATTAATATGTGTCTTGGTGTATTTCTCCTTGGATTTATTCTGTATGGGACTCTCTGTGCCTCCTGGACTTGATTGACTATTTCCTTTCCCATATTAGGGAAGTTTTCAACTATAATCTCTTCAAATATTTTCTCAGTCCCTTTCTTTTTCTCTTCTTCTTCTGGAACCCCTATAATTCGAATGTTGGTGCGTTTAATGTTGTCCCAGAGGTCTCTGAGACTGTCCTCTGTTCTTTTCATTCTTTTTTCTTTATTTTGCTCTGCAGCAGTTATTTCCACTATTTTATCTTCCACCTCACTTATCCGTTCTTCTGCCTCAGTTATTCTGCTATTGATCCCATCTAGAGTATTTTTCATTTCATTTATTGTGTTTTTAATCGATGCTTGATTCATCTTTAGTTCTTCTAGGTCCTTGTTAACTGTTTCTTGCATTTTGTCTGTTCTAGTTCCAAGTTTATGGATCTTGGAAATAGAATCTTGGATCAGCTTTACTATCATTATTCTGAATTCTTTTTCAGGTAGACTGCCTATTACCTCTTCATTTGTTAGGTCTGGTAGGTTTTTATCTTGCTCCTTCACCTGCTGTGTGTTTTTCTGTCTTCTCATTTTGCTTATGTTACTGTGTTTGGGGTCTCCTTTTTGCAGGCTGCAGATTCGTAGTTCCCGTTGTTTTTGGTGTCTGTCCCCAGTGGCTAAGGTTGTTTCAGTAGGTTGTGTAGGCTTCCTGGTGGGGGGGACTAATGCCTGTGTTCTGGTGGTTGAGGCTCGATTTTGTCTTTCTGGTGGACAGGTCCACGTCTGGTGGTGTGTTTTGGGGTGCCTATGGCCTTATTATGTTTTTAGGTAGCCTCTCTGCTAATGGGTGGTGTTGTGTTCCTGCCTTGCTAGTTGCTTGGCATAGGGTGACCAGCACTGTAGCTTGCTGGTCGTTGAGTGAAGCTGGGTGCTGGTGTTGAGATGGAGATCTCTGGGAGATTTTCGCTGCTTGATATTGTGTGGAGCTGGGAGGTCTCTTGTGGACCCGTGTCCTGAAGTTGGCTCTCCCACTTCAGAGGCACAGCAGTGACTCCTGGCTGGAGCACCAAGAGCCTTTCATCCACCCGGCTCAGAATAACAGGGAGAAAAAGTAGAAAGAAAGAATTAGTAGAAGAAAGAAAGAGAGAGGGAAAGAAAGGAAGAAGGGAAGAAAGGAAGGAAGGACGGAAGAAAGAAAGAAAGGAGGGAGGGAGGGAGGAAGGATGGAAAGAAAGAAGGAAAGAAAGGAGGGATGGAGGGAGGACTGAAAGCAAAAGGAAGAGTGAATGGAAGAAGGGAGGGAGGGAGGGAGGAAAGAAAGAAAGAAAGAAAGACAGGAGGGAGGGAGGGAGGAAGGAAAGAAAAAGAAAGTGGAAAGAAGAAGGGTGGGAGGGAGGGAGGAAAGAAAAAGAAAGAAGGCAAGGAGGAGCGGAGGGAGGGAGGGAGGAAGGGAAGGTAGGAAAAAAAGAAAGAGCAGGTAAAGTAAAATAGAATAAAGTATGAAATATAGTAGCGTTATTAAAATTAAAAAATAATTATTGAAAAAAAAAAACGGACCGACAGAACCCTGGGACATATGGTGGAAGCAAAGCTATACAGAGAGAATCTTACACAGAAGATTACACATACACATTCACAATAAGAGAGCAGGGGGAAAAATCAAAAATCTTGCTCTCCAAGTCCACCTCCTCAATTTGGGATAATTCGTTGTAAAAAGAGGAAAAGGGCGAGAAGTCTGAAATCTTGCTCTCTGAGTCCACCTCCTTAATTTGGGATAATTCGTTGTAAAAAGAGGAAAAGGGGGGAAAGTCTTAAATCTTGCCCTCAAAGTCCACTTCCTCAATTTGGGATGATTCGCTGTCCATTCATGCACTCCACAGACGCAGGGCACATCAAATGGACCGTGGAGCTTTAATCCGCTGCCTCCGAGGCTGCACAGAGAGATTTCCCTGTCTCTGCTCTCACAGCTCCCGGGTCTCAGCCTTGGACCTGGCCCCGCCTCTGCGCGTAGGTCGCCGGAGGGCGTCCGTTCTTCGCTCAGACAGGACGGGTTTAAAGGAGCCGCTGATTCGGGGGCTCTGGCTCACTCAGGCAGAGGGGAGGGAGGGGCGCGCAGTGTGGGGCCGGCCTGCGGCGGCAGAGGCCAGCGTGACGTTGCAGCAGCCCGTGGCGCTCCGTGCGCTTTCCCGGGAAAGCCGTCCCCGGGTCCCGGGACCCCGGCAGTGGCGGGGTGCACAGGCCCCCCGGAAGGCGGGGCGGACAGTGACCCGCGCTCGCACACAGGCCCGGCGGCGGCGGCGGCGGCGGCGGCGGCAGCCCCAGCGTCCCACGCCCGTCTCCGAGGTCCGCGCCTTACCCGCGGCTCGCGCCTGTCTCCGGCGCTTCCCCAAGCAGCCCTCTTAATGCCCTCTCCTCGCGCACCAGGAAACAAAAGGGAAAAAAGTCTCTTGCCTCTTCGGCAGCTCCCGACCCTTTCCCCGGACTCCCTCCGGGCTAGCTGTGGTGCACTAACCCCTTCAGGCTCTCTTCCTGCCGCCAGCCCCAGTCCTCTCCCTGCGCTCCGACTGAAAGCCGATACCCGAGCCTCAGCTCCCAGCCCCGCCCGCCACGGCGGCCGAGCAGACAAGCCTCTCGGGCTGGTGTGTGCCTGAGGGTACCGGTCCTCTGTGCCAGAATCTCTCCGCTTTGCCCTCCGCACCCCTGTTGCTGTGCTCTCCTCCGCTACTCCGAAGCTTTCCTCCTCCGCCACCTGCAGTCTCCGCCCGCGAAGGGGCTTGTAGTGTGTAGAAACCTTCCCTCCTTCACGGCTCGCTCCCACTGGTGCAGGTCCCGTCCCTATCCTATTGTCTCTGTTTATTCTTTTTTTCTTTTGCCCTACCCAGGTATGTGGGGAGTTTCTTGCCTTTTGGGGGGTCTGAGGTCTTCTGTCAGCGTTCAGTAGGTGTTCTGTCGGAGTTGTTCCACGTGTAGATGAATTTCTGATGTATGTGTGGGGAGGAAGGTGATCTCCGCGTCTTACTCTTCCGCCATCTTCCTCCGGGTCCCACTCTATGTCTTTTGATTGGAGCATTTAGTCTATTGACAGTTAAAGGAATTATTGATACATATGTTTTTATTGTCATCTTGTTAATTGTTTTGGGGTTGTTTTTGTGTTTCTTTTTTGTTCCTTTCTTCTTTTGTTCTCTTCTCTTGTGATTTGAATATTTCTAGTGTTGTGTTTGGATTCTTTTCTCTTTTTTGGGTGTATATCTATTATAAATTTTTGGTTTGTGGTTACCATGAGGTTTATATGTATCAATCTATGTATACATATGATTGTTTTAAGTTGCTGATCTAAATTTTTTTTAACATATTTATTGGAGTATAATTGCTTTACAATGGTGTGTTAGTTTCTGCTTTATAACAAAGTGAATCAGCTATACATATACATATATCCCCGTATCTCCTCCCTCTTGCATCTCCCTCCCACCCTCCCTATCCCACCCCTCTAGGTGGTCACAAAGCACCGAGCTGATCTCCCTGTGCTATGCGGCTGCTTCCCACTAGCTATTGGTTTTACATTTGGTAGTGTATATATGTCCATGCCACTCTCTCACTTTGTCCCAGCTTACCCTTCCCCCTCCCCATGCTCAATTTCAAATGCATTTTAACAACACTGCATTTGTATGCTCCTTCCCACATGATTACCATTTTTGATATCATATTTTACATTTAATTGTTTTGTGTATCCCCAGTGGCTTATTGTGACTATAGATGATTTTACTACTTTTGTTGTTTAACCTTCCTACTAGCTTTGTGTGTAGATGATTTACTACCTTTACTGTATGTTTGCCTTTACCAATGAGTTTTTTGCTTCCATAATTTTCACGTTTCTTGTTGTGGCCTTTTCGTTTTTGCTTAGAGAAATCCCTTTAATATTTCTTGTAAAGCTGGTTTGATCATGCTGATTTCATTTAGCTTTTGCTTGTCTGTAAAACTTTTGATCTCTCCATCAAATCAGAACAAGAGCCTTGCCAGGTAGAATATTCTTGGTTGTAAGTTTTTCCCTTTCATCACTTTAAATATACACTGCCACTCCCTTCTGACCTGCATAGTTTCTGCTGAAAAGTCAACTGATAGCCTTATGGGAGTTCCCTTGTATGTACTGAATAACTTGCTGCTTTTCCCTTGATGCTTTTAATATTCTCTCTTTACCTTTAATTTTTGCTACTGTAATTACAATTTGCCTTGGTGTGTTCCTTTGTGGTTAATACTATTTGGGACTCTGTGGTTCCTGGAGTTGAATGTATGTTTCCTTTCCCAGGTTAGGGAAGTTTTCAGCTATTATGTCTTCAGATGTGTTCTATGCCCCTTTCTCTCTCGCTTCACCTTCTGGGACCCCTATAGTGAGAATTTTAGTGCATGTGATGTTGTCCCAGAGGCCTCTTAAACTGTTCTCATTTCATTTCATTTCATTCTTCTGTCAGCATCAGTTATTTCCATTACTCTGTCTTCCAATTCACTGATCCAGTCCTCCATACCATATTTGGTCTACTGTTGATTCCTTCAAGTGTATTTTTTATTTCAGTTACTGTATTTTTAATTTATGTTTGGTTGTTCTTTATATTTCGAATTCTTTTTTAAAAACTTCTAACTTCTCTGTGCATCCATTGTTCTTCCAAGTTCTTTGATCAACTTTATGATCATTACCCTGAATTCTTTCTCAGGTAGATTGCCTATCTCTACTTCACTTAATTCTTCTGGGGTTTTCTTTTCCTTCATTTGTTACATGTTGCATCATTTTGCCTAACTTGCTCTTTTTATATTTGTGTGTCTGGTAGGTTGGTTACGTTTCCCAACTTTGGAGAAGTGGCCTTTTGTTGTAGATGTCCTATGCCTCCTAGTAGTGCACTCCCCTCTCATCACCAGATCTGTATACTCTACAGGTGCCCCAATGCGGGTCATTCTGTTGTGGCAGACTGACTACTGTGGGCAGTCTGATAGGCTTGGTTGGACCCTTGTCTGGTTGGTTGCCAGGCCCTGCTTTGAGTAGAGGCTTCCACCTACTGGTTGGCAGGCTGAGTCATGAGGTAGCTGGGTGCAGAACCTCAGGGGACCCCAGGGCTAGTGTTGGCTCACTGGTGGGCAGAAGAGGGCTCCAGGAAACTCCGGGGTAGTTGCCCACCCACTGGTAGGTGAAGCCTGGTCCTGGGGCTAGTACCAGTCTATTGGCAAGCAGGGTCATGTTCTGAAGTTTGGCTGCAGGCCCAGGAGTCCCAGGGCTGGTGGTTGACCACTGGTGGGTGGGGCCGTTTCTTGACACAGCTGGCTACGGTGTCTTGAATGTCCCAAAGCTTGTTTTGGGCTACTAGTGGGCAGGGCCAGGTCTCAGCTGGTCCCAGGGCAGGTGCTGGCCTGCTGGTAGGTGGGCTGGGTCCAGAGGCTGTGGGGCTATAACTGTCCTGTGACTGGTGTTTGCCCTTTGGTGGGTGAGGCTGGTCCTGAGGCTACAGCAGGATCACTGGTGGGTGGGGCCAGGGATTCTGGTGCTGTTTCCTGCCCACTGGTGGATGGAGCTTGGTCCTGTCGTCTCTAGCTGTGGGTCCCTAGGGGTTCCAGGTCTACTGCCTTTACACTGGTGTGTGTGGCCAGGTCCTGGGCCCACTGGTGGGCAGGACTGGGTCCAGGGGCAGCTGTGGGCTCAGGGGATCTTAAGGCAGCCTATCTGCTGGTAGGTGGGGCTGTGTCCCTGCCCAGCTAGTTGTTTGGCCTGAAGTGCCTACAGGCTGGTGGGCAGGGGCAGGTTTGGGTCCTGAGGCTAATAAGCTAGAGGGAGGATGGCAAGATGGTGCTGGCTGGCACCAGTGTCCAGGTGGTAGAAAAACTCCCCACAATGGCTGCTTTCAGTGTCTGTGTCCCCAGGGTGAGCTGCTGTTGCCTCCTGCCTCTCCAGGAGACTCTCCCGAGCAGCAGGTGTGTCTGACCCAGAGTCCGTTCAAATTACTGCTTCTTCCCTGGGTCCTGGAGCATGTGAGATTTTGTGTGTGTCTCTATTTAGGACTCTAGGACTAAATTAGAGATTTTAGGACTCCTGAAACTAAGCCCTGCTGGCCTTCAAAGCCAAACGTTCTGGGGGTTCCTCTTCCTGGTGCAGGACCCTGGGCTGGGGAGCCTGATGTGGGGTCCAGACCCCTTGCTCCTTGGGGAGAACATCTGCAATTATAATTATTCTCCCATTTGTGGGTTGCCCACCTGGGGATATGGGACTTGACTCCACCCCTCCTACCCATCTCGTGATTCTTTCTATTCTTTAGTTGTAGTAGATCTTTTCTTGTAGGTTCTGGTATTTTTCATGGTTGTTCTGTAAATAGCTGTAATTTTGGTGTGCCCATGAGAGAAGGTGAGCTCAGGGTCTTTCTACTCTGCCATCTTGGCCCATCTCAACCCACCAGTTTTAAAATCTTGGAAGGTATGGAACACTCGCATCCAGCACTGCTAGGCATTTTTGCCTCAACACTTGAACATTGGTACAAGACAATTCTCAAGGCAACAAGGTTGGCTTTGGAGCAAAACTTTTCCTATTCCAATTCAACAGCATCTTCTTCCTGGCCTTGGAATTCAACATACAGATTTGTTTTTTGGGGCTATGCCATTACTGGCTGCATCTGCTGCTTTTAAAAGTTCTGGGAAAAGTATCATGCTAGGTGGCATATTCTATCACCAAAATGTGAATCAATTTAGCAGACTGCTTTCCAGAACTATACTAGCGCATGAAGGGTGAAGAGGAATTTCCACTTCTAGGTGTAATTTATTTCACTTATAATTTCTAAAGACCCTAAGAATTAAGCTAAGACTAACTATGGGATATTAAAACTAAGAGAAATCTTTGGAACATCTAATCCAAACTTTTTTAAACAAAGGCCCAGGATAAAGTAATTCATTGGCAACCACACAGCTAATTAATCCACTTGGCAAATTGTCATCTTGCCCCATAAAATCTATTCTGATCTCTTCTAATTGGCTTCACTGGGGAAAAATGTAACTTTTTAAGGCTTCTTAGGAAGAGGCTAATTTATATTTTAAACCATTTGAAAAGTGAGAAAATGAGGAAATTTTCCTGTAATTTAGCAATTTGCTACATTGCCCCTTCTTTATGGGAAACTGGCACTCTGAGTATAAAGACAGGAGAAAATATCTGTCCTGGTTTCCCTATAACCTTGTCTGGAGCTAAACATCCCCCCAAGGTCAAACTATCTCCCTCCATGAACAAATGCATTCATGCTTTGGGGATCCAAAGAGAAACAGGTCCTTTCTTTTGAGAAGCCCATAGTCTAGACAGGAGACCAGTTGCGTTCGTAAACAATATTATAATTCGCATGGTAGGTACGAAAGATCTCGCCCAGAGCAGGGGGGACATTTGTTGCAACAATCACTCAAGGTTTCAGTGTTACATTCAATCTGGGCTGTCAAAGGCTCCCAAGGGCAGCAGAGGGGAGATGATATTTGGAGCAGATAGCAAGTGCAAAGGCATAGAGAGAGAGGACAAACCTCTGTATGTTCAGGGAACAAATAATTAGATGTGACAGACACTTAGGATGCTTGGGAGAACATGGCAAGAGATGCATTGGGAGGAAAACGTGACTTTATGAAAAATTCAAAGGGGCCTGTACCTTTTCTTGTTAGCAAGAGGAAACTCTCAAAGATTTGTTCTGTTTCTTAAAGAAGGGAGTGACAGGGTCTGTTTTAAAATAATAACAGCCTGTGAGTCTTTAATTCTTACACAACCTATTTAACTCCTTACAGCCCTGCAATGAAGGCTCTATAATTACATCCTCCCATCCGACAAACGAAAAGCAGAAGGAAGCTCAGTAACCAGCTTAAAGTCGCAGCTCATAAGGATCAAACCTGAGCAATTTGGCTCAAAAGGCTCACTCATCATGACTCTACTAGTCAGAGCAGAGAATGGGCTGTGGGAGAAGTAGAGGGAAAGATATAAATTAACGTGCTGCTTCGAGTCTAAGCCAGTGTTTCCCAAACTTACCTTTCACTTCCTACCTTTACGCAACTTTTGCCATCTGAGAACCACTTTTAATGTTTTTTTTAAACCAACTCATCTCTTTAAACTTAAATTTTACAGAGAAGCCTGAGGATAACAGCAGAATACCCTAACAGGTATAAAAGTTAGGATGGTTCATGGCCCCAGAAACAAAAAGCTGTACCCAGAGTTGGATGGTAGAGAAGACGGAACATGTCAAAGCAGGGCACGCAACAGTAGTCTGAAGCAGGGCCCAAAGGGTGGACAAGCAGCAAGAAGGTAGTGACTGAGAAGGCCTTAAACAAGATGGCAGCTTCAGCAAAGGGAAGAAAATCTGAACCAGGGCAGTGAGTCTGAGGTACTTACATGGATAGCGGCGTGAGGGGTTTGTGGCAGAGTGAGGCTGAGACTAAAGAAAGGAGCCCTGGGGCCTGAAAGGAGGAGGAGTCCAAGAAGCAAGCAGAGGGGTGAAGTATGACTGATGGGGAGACCCAGGCTGGCAGCCAAGAATAGTGCTGGGATATTTTAGCCTGTGAAAGAGGACTGCAGGGTGGGGAAAGGAGGGGTTGTTTAGGGGGTAAGGTAAAAGTTCCAGAGGTGAGAGCAGAGGGTAGGTGGAGCTGAGGAAGGACTGCAGCAGAGCGACTTGGGGCACAAGATATTGGGGCAGAACTGGCTTGGGCACCCAGCCCCACCATGTTATATTAGCTTCGGCTGTTCACAGAACAGAGCATCATGATTTTCAGTGTTTGAGAGAAAATCGATGGAAAAAGTTGGCAGTACTTGACATGTACTTGCATATTATATTTTGCAGGTAGTCCCTGAGCCTGGATCCTGAACACAGCTTCCCACACATGAGACGAACCTGTCACCCATCTACTACCAGAAATCAGCTCTAAATCTCCAGTGGTAGGCACCACCTTCTGGGAAACACTTGGGTGGGCAAAGCATGATAAAAGCCTGAGGAACGCGATACTTGGAGGAAATTGCCAAGTTTCTAGAAGAACACTTGGGTTATCATCATTATTCTTTTCATCTTTTTACCCTCCATGGTGCCTAGGCATGAAACTTCGTATGTAACAGGCACTCAAATATTTAGTTACAATATTGTGAGTGGTTGAAAAGACATAAGTAAAGATAAGTCTTCTGAGGCACACTGGAATAGTAAGGATCCCATGCATGAACTACAAGGGCAAGGGGAGGGTATCAGACTAGGTCTGCTAGAATGTTTTCCCTCACAAGAAGGGATGATTTTTCAGATAGCTGATAGGCCATCCTAGCTCACTGATAACTAGAAAGGCCTTGACACTTTAGATAATGCAGGAGAGTGAGAAGAAAGAGAATTACAGATACTGTAGACAAGGCTTAATGTTTCAAGAGCCACTCCAGATCACAGGCCCTTTCCCACTGCCTACGAGATCACTTATGTCTGAGCAAAATATGTTCCCCTATAAAGGAACTTTAGAAATTGTGGCCAACAGATCCTAAGGAGACCCTAGTGATTCTCACTTTCTGGCATTCACACCCTTGTATCCTACCTCTTACGTGTGGGTAGGACCTGTGACTTGCTTTTAACCAAGAGAATATGGCAAAGGTGATAGAAGTCATTCCTGTGATCATGTATGATTATGTTTTATGAGACTCCATCTTGCTAGCAGAGTCTCTTTCTCCTGTTAGCCTTAGAGAAGCAAGCAGCCAGGCTCTGAGCTGTCTATGGAGAGGGCCAAGTAACAGGGAATGGCGGGCAGCCTCTAGTTGCTGAGAGTGGCCAATGGCTGCAGCCGGCAAGAATCTAAAGCCCTCAAACCTAAAGTTACAAGGAAAGAAATTATGCCAACAACCTGAAAAGAGTTTGGAAGCAGAATCTACCCCCAGTCCCTCCTCCAGATGAGACCACAGCCCAAGCCAACACCTGGATTATAGATTTGTGAGACCATGGGCACAGGACCCATCTACGCTGTGCTCAGACTATTGATCCACAGAAACTGTGGGATAAATAATACATGTGTGCTGTTTCAAGCTGCTAAATTTACAGTAATTTATTATACAACATAGAAAACAAACACATCTTAAAAAGTAAAAAAAAAGTGAAAGGAATATTGAGTTATTGGCCATTTGGGATATTTATTAATGAAGATCAAGCATCCAAAGATCAGTCCTCAATGCTCATTTCCATGATTTTAAGAGTTGGTCCTTCCATGTCCTGATTACCATCTTTGACACTACATAACTGAACAGATGGGGAGAGTGCTGTGCTAAAACAACACAATTCATTTGAAGTCTCAACTTTTTCGTTGTCACTGTCTCCGTCAATGACATTCAAAGAAGTTTCTTGGTCTAGTAAACCGTCTGACATACTTACATTTTTTTCATCCCAAAATGAAGTTCCAAGATTCGTTTCATCATTTACCTGTGGAATTATAACCCCTTCTGAAGACTTTGATTTATAGACAGGTAGGAAAATTTCATTTGGTGAAGAGACTATCTTGTTCTCATCCTTTGGAACAGACAATAACATAGGCAAAGCTTTTTGGTATTCTTGACGTTCCTGTTGAACGGCTAAATCTTGTTCATTTTTATATTCATTTTGTTCTGAATTCTCAGCCTTTTCAAAATCAAGTAAATGCAACATACCAACATCATCTAGCATTACTGAGTTTTCCTTGGACATGCAGCCTAAGTCCACCTTTAGGATATGTAGCAGGTGGCGCATTTTTTCCTGGAATTAGAAAAAAAACAAGAATAATAATATCAATTAAGCTAGTCAAATTGAATGACTTTTGTCTGCAGTGCTGCTAACCTCAGCAGGACTCATACTTCTTCTTCCACATTCTGCCCACACCCCTCACCCCCAGAGAACACAAACAAGCACAAGGGAAAAGAAGTGCTTGCTTTTAATGCATTGTTTGAGAGTATGGTAAAACTTTAAAATTCTTTCTATATTAGAAATTTTCTAATGAAGTTCTAAAGACAACAAACCTCCTCCAAATGATGTTTATTTTCCTTTATATGTCTCTCAAACAGTCGTTCTAGAAACCTACAAATGATAAATAAAAATGTTAATGTATCAAAATCAGAAAATCAACTAAATATAAAATAGCCATACAATAATAAACTACTAAAGGTTGGAAAATATGTTTTAGATTACCCTTTTTCTTTCCAAAGATAAACACTAATCCTTCTCTGTTCTGTCAAGTTCTCCAATTTGGAAGCTAGTATGGCTTCCACTATGTTTTAGTTATGTAACAGATGCCAATGTTTCTTCTAAAAAGACTGCATGCTACTTACATTTCTGTTAATAAAATATCTTCAGTGAGGTTCCCCCCACACACACTAAAAGCTCTTTATCTTTTTTCTCTCACACACATACACAAACATCAAAAGCCTTCCCCCCTCTTTCTCTTTCACATATACAACCCCCCAAAAGCAAACCCCTAAAGAAAATTCTTTACAAAGAATTTTGTAAAGAGTTACCTTACAATGCTTCCAAATTGTACTTGAAAAAAAATTCCACTCATAGTAAATTCACATAAAAACCTAAGGTTATCACTTATTAAGCACCACTAAGTGTTAGACAATTGTGCTGGACACATAATAATCATTATACCTCTAATCATGACCAATACTGGGAGACAAAGGTATTATAAAACCCATTTTAGGGCTTCCCTGGTGGCGCAGTGGTTGAGAGTCTGCCTGCCAATGCAGGGGACACGGGTTCGTGCCCTGGTCCGGGGGGATCCCACATGCCACGGAGCGGCTGGGCCCGTGAGCCATGGCCGCTGAGCCTGCGCGTCCGGAGCCTGTGCTCCGCAATGGGAGAGGCCACAACAGTGAGAGGCCCGCGTACCACATTAAAAAAAAAAAAAAAAAAAAAAAAACCCATTTTAAAAGATGAGAAAACAACTTCTGTAAGATGATGGTTTCCTCTCCCCTAAGGTCACAAGCAATTAAGAGAATTAAACCCAGATATGTCTGGCTCCAGACACATTCTTTCAACTACACCATGCTTGTCTAGCTATCACAGGAGTATATCAACCGGTTTCATTTTACCATTTGTTACTCTCAGTGAAGTTACGAGCCAATCTTAGATTTAGTTTTTCTGAATTATTTGAAATGTTTAAGAAGTCCAAGAAATCTGTGTTCTGTATTTTACAACTATCATTAATGTTTGGACCATTCATTCACTTCTGGGCACTGTTCTCTGCATATATATTTCTTTACCAAAATTGGGATTAAACAATACATACTGTTTTGATACCTATATTGTTTTTTCTAATCAACTATATATTTTGAACATCTTTATGCATCAATAAATTCACTTCTACAACATCATTTAAAATCTCTGAACAGAACTTACTATTATATTCTACAATTTATTCAGCTGAACCTTTACTATTCAACATGTAGGCTGATTCCATTTTTTGGTGCTACTATAAAAATTGCCATAATAAACAGCCTTATAATCTAAAAGAAAAATGTGAATTTTTTAAGCATAAATACACATTTTTCATGCCAACCATTTTTGGTTTTGTTTTGGCTTCTAACCTTTGCTTTACTGTTTTTATTTACAGTTGGTATCAATGTTTTTGCTGTGGTAGTGGTAAAAAGAACACATAAAATCTACCATCTTAACCAATTTTTTTTTTTTTTTTTTTTTTTTTTTGCGGTACCCGGGCCTCCCACCGTTGTGGCCTCTCCCGTTGGGGAGCACAGGCTCCGGACGCGCAGGCTCAGCGGCCACAGCTCATGGGCCCAGCTGCTCCGCGGCATGTGGGATCTTCCCGGACCGGGGCACGAACCCGTGTCCCCTGCATCGGCAGGCGGACTCTCAACCACTGCGCCACCAGGGAAGCCCCATCTTAACCAATTTTAAATCTACAGTTCAGTGGCATTACATATATTCACACTGTTGTGAAACCGATCAATAGAACTTTTTCATCCCGCAAATCTAAAACTCTACACCCATTATGCAAACATTCCTTTTTAACATAAAGAGGTAAATAGAATTATTGTAAACAAATTCAGGTCTTTTTGGTGTAGCTTTTTATACTAATAATGAAAATGTTCGCTTTAAGAAACTTCATATAGAAATAGAAATAACTCATTAAAAATGTCTGCACTTCACATATTATTATGACAGGGAAAGCATGTAGCATATACATAATGGGGTCCTATGATACATATCATAAAGTTTTATCTAAATGAATTTCAGCTAAATAAATGTATAAGCTGGCTCAGGACCACACAGTTTCCTTAAGATATACAATACTAATTTGGTTTTGCAAACTTCCCCTTTCACTCACAGTGTGCAAATGTAGCCTTTAATTTGTCCTCACGTTACTAGTAACAGTTGTAACAAAAAAAAGCTTGCTTTTGATTCTCATGACAGTTTCAGATAGTAAAAAGAGATGATGGATCTTTGCAAAGAAACAGCAAAATTTAGTTTACTAGTCTATTATAAACTAAGGGATATAATAGTATTTTTTTGGCTTTTTTGTAGACTGTATGGGATTTTTACATGGGTGATAATGTCATCTGTGAATAAAGACAGTTTTATGGTTTTCTTTAAAATATGGATACCAGGGGCTTCCCTGATGGCACAGTGGTTAAGAATCCTCCTGCCAATGCAGGAGACACAGGTTTGAGCCCTGGTCTGGGAAGATCCTACATGCTGCGGAGCAACTAAGCCCATGCGCCACAACTACTGAGCCTGTGCTCTAGAGCCTGTGAGCCACAACTACTGAGCCTGCAAACCACAACTATTGAGCCTGCGTGCCACAACTACTGAAGACCGTATGCCTAGAGCCCGTGCTCTGCAACAAGAGAAGCCACCGCTTGCTGCAACTAAAGAAAGCCTGCATGCAGCAATGAAGACCCAACGCAGCCAAAAATAAAAATAAATAAATTATTAAAAAAAAAAAAAAAAAAAAGAATCTGCCTGCCAATGCAGGGGACATGGGTTCAAGCCCTGGTCTGGGAGGATCCCACATGCCGTGGAGCAACTAAGCCTGTGCGCCACAACTACTGAGCCTGCGCTCTAGAGCCCGTGAGCCACAACTACTGACTCCGCATGCCGCAACTATTGAAGCCCGCACACCTAAAGTCAGTGCTCCGCAACAAGAGAAGCCATGACAATGAGAAGCCTGCGCACTGAAATGAAGAGTAGCCCCCGCTCGCCGCAACTAGAGAAAGCCCAAGCGCAGCAATGAAGACCCAATGCAGCCAAAAATAACTAAATTTATAAAACAAAATATGGACACCATTTCTTTTTCTTTGTGATAAATCTTTTGAAATTGAGGTATAATTGCCATACATTATACTAAGGCGTACAACATAATGATTTGATATTTGTATATATTGTGAAATAATCACCACAATAAATCTAGTTAACATCTGTTAACATATGTAGTTACAGAAAATTTTTTTCTTGTAATGAGAACTTTTAAGATCTATTCTGATAACTTTCAAATATACAATATGATATTATTAACTACAGTCATCATGCTGTACATTATATCCCCATGTCTTATTTATTTTATAAATGGAAGTTTGTACCTTTGGACTCCCTTCGACCATTTTACCCCTCCTGCCCCACCTCTGGCAATTTGTTCTCTGTATTTAAGAGATATAACAGTATTTAATGAATAAACTCTATTCGTTTCTCTAACTCCCCAAACTGTGAACTTGCCTTAGAATATGAATTAAACATCCTTTATAATTTACTATCAATTATAAGAACAATTACATCAATTATAAGAACATGATCCCCTAAGAAAGCAATATAATTTTCATTTCCTAATATGTGGAAATAACTTTAAAAAATTAACACCAAATGAACAGTATTTAATATATCATTCAACCACCATAATACAATTTAAAAAATCCAACCTGTTTGAAAATAAGCCAAGTTTCAAAATTTCATCTGTTACATCTTCAATGAAACTCAGATACAACAGTTCTTCTTTACTGTGAAGGCAAAGTGATATACAGCATAAAAAATCACTGCTTACTTACTCTGAAAATGATAGGAAACATATGAGTACCTAATTAGAAATATCTGTACTATTACAAATGTACTTCCATCTCACATTATTACGAGGAATATTATAAAACAAACGTTACATCTACCTTCTCAAATTATGCAAGGATTTTTATTGATATTAAAGATGAGACAATATTCCCTAACAGAGTAAAATTTCATAGATGTCTGAAACATTCATCAGGAAGTAAAAAATAAGCAAGGATTAAACAAAACAAAACAGAACAGAAAGCAACCAGGGGCAGCGCCAAGACGGCAACTAGGTGTGACCCACTGGGGGCCCGTGTTCTTGACAAGCATTTGACATTTCCTCTGGCTCCTGACCAGGTCCAGCAGCAGAGGTGTGAGTCCCTCCCTCTGCATGGCAGAAGGGAAGGAAGAAAGTCATCCAGAGAAACAGGAACTTCAATGATGAAATCCTCTCCTGCTCCTAGGAGAGCATATTGTTTTAAGGTTGAGAAATTTACTGAGCAGAAAAAATTATTTTTTTTCTCAAAAGGTCTGGAGATGAGGAAAAATATTCTAAAAGAAAAATCTGTGTATATAAATACAGTGATAATTTTTAATTACTTGGACACATTTCTCTGTTATATTATCTTCTAACTATATTTTACAAGTTATTACAAGAAAATTAGTGTACTATTATAAGTTTGATTTTAATTAGCTAAAAATCAGTGATGATAGCAAATGTAAATAGCAAGTAACTACTCAATTACTGAAAAAGTAAATACAAGGGAAAGAGTTAATTAGCAAATCAAATAGAAGATTAAAATACTGCATAAAAATTACGCTTTCAAACCAATTCACAGGCAGCAAGTTTGAGAATAAATGAAAGTCTGTAAAAGTAGATTGTTTTCCCTGAAAAAATTCAGCTTAACTAACACAACATTCAAACCCAGAAGTGGGTTTTTTATCTGCAAAAAACTGGTGAAGTTAGAAACCTCCAAGAATGGTATCCTAAGCTACCAAGACTACATTTCTCTAAAACTCATCTTTATTATTCTTTATTATTTTTATTTATAAAAATAAAAATTATGGGGACTAATTATAAAAAAATAGCAAGTATTATTAACTTAGGGACAAATTTCTACTGGACATAAAGATGAAGTGATTAATGATTATTTCAGAAAATTCTGGTCATTCTCTCAGATTTGGTGTGCATTATACGACTGAACCCCAAAGCTGGTTGTAAAGAAAGATTAGTGTTCAATCCTGACTAATTTAATAATAATTTGTGTGAGTCTTAATTCTTCATTTCCACTAGGCAAAATGAAGTCAAAAATATCTTACTCAGAACAGATTTTTCTCCCTGAAGGAGGCTGCAGGGAACACTGACATACTGCCCTGGAAAGAGAAAATTAGAGTATTTGAACAAAACAATGATTTGGCATACAGTAATATGTTAATCATATGTTTCAGAATTTTAAAGCACTTTTCACATTCATTATCTAATCTAATCTTCAGAAAAACCCTGTCAGGTATATTGGGTAGGTGTTATTTTTTCCACTTACTAAGCAATTCACCAAGGGGCAGAAAGGCTAAGTAACTTACCAAGGTCATGTGTTAGTAAGTAGCAAAGATAGATTTTTAAACTAGTCTTGTAATCACAAATTCATGATCCTTTAAAAAATTGTACTATGAAACTTACCTTGTATAAACTATTAGTTTGACTAAGATTAAAACATAAATGATGTTGGAAACATATTTGGAAACTTATCTCCCTATAGAAAAAAATTTTAAGCTGTTAACTATGATAAATTTTGTCATTATTCAGTTACGTCATCATTAGTTAATTCCAAGCTTCCTATTCAGGTATATTCAATTATAATATTTTACTTTACTTCTTTTAGATAGAAGCTACTAGGAAAGATAACTATCCCTTTCTTTAGGTTATTCTTTATATTCACTGCAGACTGGCTCAACTGGCTCAAGAGAATATCTTAAGTTTTGAGTACTAAAGCATCATGAATTTCCAGACAGAAAAGTTAGCAATGACCCCCCTTGCCACTCCCTCCGCCCATAAAGCCTTTCCAGGTGAGATCTCTCCAAGGAAAGGCCTGAGGGAAGACCTGGGCCCTGAAGGACTGCGTGTGCTTGCTTCCAGTCTGCTACAGGATGTCTCATCCTTGCTCTTTAGTCTTTTTTTCCTTCCACCTCCTTCATCTCATATCCAAACTCTGACACTGGAAATGCATTTGACAGCTGAAGCTATCAAAGGCAATTTTTAGGTTCTATACTACCTGCTAACCTATCATTTTTATTTAGGCGCAGTGTTCCATAATTCCAAAACATGAGGGGTCGTTTTAAAAAATAGTGCCTCCTCTACAAAGCACGGACAGATAAAGCACTAGCACATGAGGACTATTCAAAACCACAAAGGCTGAATCCTCAAATGGGAGGGTTCTTCAGTACTATCTGTGCCATGTAAACTGGTTAGCATCACTGCTGTAGGATCTGTCCTGGGGAAAATCCTTTCTCATATGAAGAGGGATAGTAAATAATACAAGCCTGTGTCCCTTTTCCCTTTATTAATGAATTAGCAAAATGAATTCATTTACACTTTTTTTAGTGACTACCTACCTTCATAATACTTCCTTAGTAAAACTAACAGGGCCACTGAATTGTGTAATACCAAAACAGATGGGAGAGCATTCAGTTAAAACAGTACTCATGTTTCCAAGTCTGAAGTGTCCGTCCCCCGCCACTGCCCCCCTACAGCACGCGGCACGTGGGATCTTAGTTCCCCTGACCAGGGTCAAACCTTCGCCCCCTAGAGTGGAAGCAGGGAGTCTTAACCACTGGACCGCCAGGGAAGTCCCCTCATGTTGCAAAGTCTGTACGTCTGTTACACAGGAAAGCAGTTAGATATAAACAGGTGAAATACCTTGATGAGGAACACCGAAGAGCACTGTCTTTAACCTCATCCCGTGGTAATTCATGCCCTTGTAAAGGTAAAGGGGTTATTTTTCCTTTGGTACCATACGACATACAGCTAGATGCCTGGGGATGCAATGAGAAGAATAAATCTTTATTTTCCTTCAAAAATACATTATGAAAGCAGAACTAAAGCAAAACAGCAAATTTCCAAAAATAGTTGATGAAAGAGCATAGAGGTACCCAGTAGATAAAAGCGACTGATATATTAGGACAAAGGATGTTTCAGAATTCACTTTTCATACAATCAAGGCCTTTTTCTTAAATTTATTTAAAGGTAAAACAATTTCTTATATTTTAATGATGAATATTTTAAATGACATTAAAGAATACCACAAATAAACATATAAAGAGAAACCAAGCAAATAAGTAAACTTGAGAGAAAATAGCCTATTATTCAGAAACTCAAATAGTCCATCTGTTTCAAATGCCAACCTATCAAATATGTATTGTAGAAGCAGTGGTAGCTCTGGCAGTATGAACAACAATATAAAGAAAAAAACAAACATAATGGCAGCCTACTTTTATAGAACGCTTACGAGGGGCCAGATACTGTGTCAAGCATTTACTTGCATTATCAGAGTTAACCTTTAGAATGCTAATTTATGTGTAATGCTTTACAGTTTTAAAAGTGCTGTTAGGATGGTCTATCTACTGTAGCTAATACTCTTACTAGCTTCCTCAAGTAGATTATGGAGTAAGGGGACATGCCGTTTTCTTACAGGGTTATTAGATAAACATTTGGAGCACTATGTCATAAAAATGGACTTCTGCTTTAGTTTATTTAGTTATCTACGGAGCTAAAAACCCTCTTCCTAAATCTCAAGCTAGTCATAGCCATCATTCACTGAGCCCGGGTCAGACTAGGTAGTTTACCTACAACATTTAATCCTTCTAATGATCCTGCACATTAAGTACAGTTTTTTCTAGAGGTGGAAACTCAGCTCTCAGAGGAAGTGATTTGTCCTTGGGCCTTAAATGGCAGAACCCTATGTCAAACAGCTATTAATGGCTGGGATGGAAAACTACAATCCTCTACCCATTTTTGGAAGGGAAGAGGGAAGCTGAGTATGCTTATATTATCCCTGAATCTGCTTGACATTTTAATAAACAAACCTTTTTCCCAAACAATAAATTTAAATTAGTGTATGATTAATACCCCTAAAATAAAAACAATCAGTTTATATATCTCAAAGTCAGACTTAAAGCTATAATATTTTAAAATAAATGATTGCTAAACATTCAAAATACAAACACTAAAAAAGATCTTTACAGTCTAGAAAAAAGTAAAAGCAAGCACAGGAGAATGATATCCATCTGTTTTTATAAAATGTAGAATTTCCAGTAATATAATCAGTGGCAATTCTTCAAAATACAGGCATAGAAACTAAAATAACTTCTGCACAACTTTTCTGGCTCCTTTAGTGATCCAAGTCTGCAACTTTGAAAAGAACATATAAGGTATTTTACTCATCCACCCGTCTGTCCAGCCAGCCAACCAACCACCTAGAAAAGATGCCAACAAAAAATGACTTCCCGGATTGGGCAGGATCCACCTGGCCACTCACAGAGAGCTATAACCATCTGTAAACAAGCAATACTTCTGTATACTGGTTGTGTCACATGCAAGAAGTGTCACCAAGAGATTATTCTTCACAGTCCAAATAGCTACACATGTTCTGTTAAAGCAGCTATAATTCTAATGTGGGACACAAAGAAATCTCATTTTTATTACCTGCTTTATGTTCATTTCTGAATCTGTGAAGTTCTTAATCTCAACTGTCTCAAAATCAGATTGAAAGCTGTAATATTTTAAAAGAAATTATTGTTAAATCTTCAAAATATAAACACTGTGATAATAAGCTTTACTGGCTAGAAAAATATAAACTTCAAACATGAGAGATAAAATGCATCTATTCTTGTAGAATGTGTACTTTCTAATTATATAATCGGGGAAATAGATATGGTTTGGATTACATATGCCTCTTTTTCCTTTTTTTGAATAGCAGCTAGATTTCAGTTGGACAGAATGGGACTAGGGAAATGGAAACCATTATTTTCAAAAGCTGTCAAAAATATAATCAGAAAAGTATTCGTTGTATTTGCTTCCCTCATTTCTTCTTCACTTAAAAATTCTATTAGATTTAATTCCTTAATTCTTTAAATGTATACAGACTGATCTTACCATACCTCTTATCTTTACCCAGAGAAAAGAATACTAGTCATAAATTGTTTTTTACTTTTAAAAATAATTAAAACCTAGCACCAGATAAGTACTCATTTATATAACACTAGGAAAAACAATCACAAATCCGCTAACACTCAATACTTTACAAAATTTGTTTCTTTCTTCAATCATATGGCAACCTTTAATGAATATTCATTACGTGCCAGGCACTACTGTATATGAAAATATTATTGAGGCAAATTATATACTTAATTTCCAGAAATTATCCCAATTGTCTACATTATACCTGAGGAGTTGTTGCTGAGTATTTGCAGGGAGGGAAGCATAGGGCTAGTTAGACAAACAGTTGCTTTTTCTCCCCCAGTATAGCCCATTGTTTTGCCATTTCTAACATAAATCAATAAACATATTTACACAAATGCTGTCTGATGACATATTTTGCGGATTCTCTGAAAGTATAATATTTAAAAACACACAAAAGTTCTAGTCCCATGTTTGAAACAATAAATTAAAATACGTAACATTCATGTTTATAAGGAGCTTGTTTAATAGCTATTTATTTTTTCAACAATTACTCTGATAGTTCTAGTGATTCATGCAGAAGGAAAAGTCACATTAATCTCATTCTAATCAAAAGGGCACTACCAGACCTTAAGTGTGGCACATAAGGTACATGATATAAAGTAAGGAATATTATTTAATTTCTACCACATCTTGACAGATCTACTATTGGCTGTTGTGCCATACCTGCTTAATTCAGTCTGCGTTTCAGCTTCTATCTGCTGATCTGTAAAATCCTTTTTTCTTTTGGCAGGTGTATAATATCGATACTGTGACAGGAAAGATTTTGCTTCTGTTTTTAAAGTGCGTGGGGTGAATGGCAAATGTCTGTTAGAAAAGAGTTCAGAATGTTTATCCAAAAGGTCCCCACTGGGTGCTTTTGAAAAAACTAACTGAAACCGCTGGGAATTTAGGGATGTGCCCCGGGGCCTTCTGCTGTAGGAGGTTCCAGAGGATGATTTCCTGGGCCCAGAGGCAGCATAATCCGTGCTGGACAGGAAGGAACTGGAGTTCTTCTCAGTACCATTTGTGAGGACTTTATGGGCTTTAGGTGGATTTAAGTGTAGTCGCTCTGAAGAAGTTACTGGTGACCTTTTAAAGGATGGAAATCCATTCACTTCTTCGATTAACATAGCATCTTCATCTTGTCGTTCTCCTGGAGGCTAAGAACATTTGGTTTAACAGTGATCAGTTACATTTACAAATTCAGATAATTGGGGATCTCCAGATTACACATTAAAAAATGTAGAGCCTCAGGGCTCTACAAATATAATGTTTATGTTCCTGAAAATTTGTATGTGAAGTTATATTCAAGTTTTTGAATTATTAATATATAAAAATATAATTCTAAATATAAGCAATAGCAATCATTTTTCTTTCTGAAACTAAAAAAATGATTAATAACATATAACCATATTTGTGGTCTTGAACCTGTGTACTGAGGTAGATGTCAGTTTTATTTGAGTTTCCAAACCAGTCGTGAGTACTAATCCCCTTCTCGACCACTGCTGGTGGCAGCACCCACCCATTCCTGCCCTGTCATGACCACCTTCAGTGCCAGCAGTTCCTCTGTGACTTAAAGCCTTTGAAGGAATGAAAAGGAACTTCTCTTCACAATGTATAGATGTATGGAGCCCTGATTTAAGTAACTGATATTTTAAACATAATTAAGAAAGATTTATGCCATAGGGAAGTTCATATATGTTTCTTTCTCAACTTCTCATGAGTGGGGAAAGCTTTGAAAGGAAGGCATTTTGGCCTGCTCTATTTCTTTTTGGTTTAACCATTAAAAAAAAATTTTTTTAATTGAAGTATAGTTGATTTACAATGTTGTGTTAATTTCTGTTGTACAGCAAAGTGACTCAGTTATGCACATATATACATTCTTTTTCATTATGGTTTATCCCAGGATATTGAATACAGTTCCCTGTGCTATACAGTAGGACCTTTTTGTTTATCCATTCTATATGTAATAGTTTGCACCTACTAACCCCAAACTCCCAATTCATCCCTCCCCCACCCACCCTCCCCCTTGGCAACCACAAGTCTGTTCTCTATGTCTGTGAGTCTGTTTCTGTTTCATAGATAGGTTCGTTTGTGCCATATTTTAGATTCTACATATGTGATATCACATGGTATTTGCCTTTCTCTTTCTGACTTAACTTCACGTAGTATGATAATCTCTTGTTGCATCCCTGTTGCTGTAAATGGCTTTATTTCATTCTTTTTTATGGCTGAGTGGTATTCCATTGTATATATGTTTGGTTTAACTTTGGAAGAACTATTTCTACAGGGTATTTGTAAGGTTTAAGAGTATAGGTAATATTTTATTCTTTTACAGACTAGATGCCCATAGACTAGATGCCTTGTCCATGATTCCAGACTTTATGGACACCTGTGTATCCTTTACAGAACTTTGAGGCACTTTATTAAATGGTAGAGAGGAAGTTACATGAAAGTTAATCTGGGGTGAAAAAGGCTGGGATTTAGCCAGCTATATCTGTCCTACAAGCTCATGGGGAGGAAAACAAGGGGAAGATAAGCAAGCTGAATAAGAAAGGATCTGAGTGCTTTCTGTGCACAAGGTACTGTTACTGCCTTTGAGTAGACATAAAAGAGGAATAGTAAGAACTGTTACTGTTATCACTGCTACCATTACATATGGAGTGCATACTATGTGCAAGGTACTGTTCTAATTAATTTACACGTACGACTCATTTAATCATCACATCAACTTCTGGGTGGTGGTACAATTAGTACCTCTACTATGCAGATGAAGAACCTGAGGGGCAGGGTCTCATAGATTTGAACCCAGGTGAACCTATGCTCTTCCCATTATATCATACTATCTATTTTACAGACTCATTTGAAATTTATACATTTTTAGATTTTTTTTACACCACCAGGAATCTTAAGCTGATTTTAACTCCTTTCATGGTAATGAACAAGTCAGCTAACTTACATATTGATGTACCTCAGCAAGGAAACTGCAGATAACTAGGTATTGTGACTACAGCCTAAAATAGGTCAAGTCACCTATTTCCTTTCCAAGTGCTTTCGAACTTTATCCCAAATGTAAGGCAGAATTACTCAAAGCAACTAAGTATTTTGGCATTAAACTGTGAGTCACTAGGGTAGTGTTTAGTTAACAATTTTAACATGTTAGTTGTAAAAAGTGTTCCCAAACTAGGTTCACACTGCAGCTTATGTACCAGGGGAATCTGGCTCCCCAGAAAGCAATTTCTAAGTATGATCTGAAAAATCTTTTAGGGCTATTAAATAATAATCACAGGAATTATTTACACTTGGGGAACAGAACAAATTGGGATCATAGCAGGCAGAAATGCATAAGGCATTAGATTACCTATGAGAAAATTCTTACCAGTAATGGTTATTTAATAAACAAAATGAAATACTAAAGAAAGTCTTTAAAGGCAGGAATATACTCTCATCTGTCTGAAATGGGCTGGGAAAATTGCTCTTGAATCAACTGAAGGCATGAAACTTTTCTGTATCTTTGCACCTTATAATTCCTACCCTGTATCCTACTTCTTCTTTCCTTGGAAACCAGTAGAACACAGTGCAAAACCAACTGTACCTATCTGCTTTTTTGAGATTATGTAATTTTTAACTATGAATATCAGAAAGCTTGGATATGCTTTTCACAGAAAATGTGTAACACACTGGTAAATTCACCAAAATTAAAATAGCAGATCACTGTAAAGTTCTAAAATCAGAAAAGTGTTATCAATTATTGTCAATGGAACAAAAATTCTGGTGGTAATCTGACCACTTTCACTTTCAGTTTAATGCAATTTGTTGTAAACTGTTTCTGTGATTTAAGAGTTTATGTAGGGCTTCCCTGGTGGCGCAGTGGTTGAGAGTCCGCCTGCCGATGCAGGGGACACGGGTTCGTGCCCCGGTCCGGGAAGATCCCACACGCCGCGGAGCGGCTGGGCCCGTGAGCCATGGCCGCTGAGCCTGCGCGTCCGGAGCCTGTGCTCCGCAACGGGAGAGGCCACAACAGTGAGAAGCCCGTGTAACGCAAAAAAAAAAAAAAGAGTTTATGTAAAGTGATAATCATTGACAGTTTACACATACATGTTTTTATGTCAAGAATACCTATCCAATTTTACAATCACAGAACAACTGAGTATTAAATCAATCTTCTTCAGGGGTAATGTCAGAAGAAATGGTATACAAAGATTTTCCAATTGTCAGGTTTTAAAACAGTTGAGGAATCAATTCAAGTGCAGAACAGGATGGATACAATTTATTTTGAAGTTTGATTAACACTTATTTTGCAAAAAGCTTCAAATTGTAGTTTACAGAAGAAACTGATAGCTTCTGACGTTCCTTGTTTTATAGTGCGTCTAACATAGATTTCTTTAAGAACATGAATCACATTCATAATCTTAATATCACATGGTATGGGCTGCACCAGTGCTGTGAGTGGTGAATAACTGTGTGTGGGGTACAAGGTGCGGACTTAAAAGTGTCTGAGGCGATAGCATGCAAGTCAAACTGCAAGAGAACATAAGTAGCCCATGTCACAGTGCGGGCAATTAAAGAGCAAGTGTGTTATTACATGATCTCATGTGTATCAACAGCTAATACGTCCAGAGGCCAAAGTTACCACCTTCGTTTGAACTGTAGCAAACTTTTCAGCAAATGCAGATTATAACTACAGGTATCTGTTAACCATAAACCCACCCAATTATCAAAATATTATGCCCCAAATAATAATTTGAATTGGAATGTATCTAAATATGCATCATCAAGTAGTATAAAAAATGTAAGCAAATTGCAAATTACCATTAAGTCTAAATGGAGTAAAAAATATACTTACATAAAAGCATAAATGAACTATATTTTCAGAAGCAAAAAGTTACAGGGTTACAGTGGCTTAGGGAAAAATGACTGGAAAACATCGTCCATTTACAGACTTAATTATATATTTTATTTTCAACAAATTCCATCCTTACCTCAAAATATAATTATTAATTTATGTTCAAAATGCTAGATAATAGAAACATATTTTTTAAAATATGTTTAAACAGTACCATCACTAAAAATGAAAATACATACATGAGTGAAATACTGATGAACAGATTCCCAGATGGTACAGTGTATATTTATTCTAAAGGAAGCAGCTCTATTCCTAGTCCTTTTATCTATATAACAGCCTTGGGGACTCTTAAACATATTTACAGCTTTCCTGATGACTCCCAAATCTATTTTCAGCCCAGACCTCTCTCCTGACACAGATACTTATATCCAGCTCTCTACTGAATATATTAGACGTTCCAAAGGCATCTCAAATTAAGCAGGTCTGAACAAGTAAACTCAGGCAAGCCAGAAACCTGGAAACCTCCCAGTTGCCCAAGCCAGGAACCTGGAAACCTCTTTAATTCCCGCCTCTTGCTCTTCATATCATCTGATCAGTCACCAAGGCCTGGAGATTCTACTTTCTAAATGTCTCCTAAATATATATTCCTTGTGCTCCTTCTGCTGTCTTACAGATCATATCTTAATCATTTCTTCCCCATACTACAACTGTCACACAATTAGTCTGTCCTTCCCTGCTGCCAGTGTAGTCTTTGTAAAGTGTCAATATGATGACATAACTTCCCAACTAAAAACTGGTCTATGGCTCTGCCACACTTCTCAGAGAAAAAGGACCCAGGTTCACTCTTAATTCACAAATGCCCTTAGTCTTTACACCTGCCTACTGATATGTCACATCTTCATGTACAATGGAAAGAGCTGGAGTCAAAAATGAAACGGCTTTTACCAACAGGCAATAGTTTTTCCATATCACAGTTGCTAGGGGACAGAAAACAAAGCTCAGGGCCTAATCTAGACAGTCTAGGAGAGCATGCTTATGAATCTGGGATCCTCTCAACAGCTACCCTCCAATTAGATGACTTACAAAGAAACTTGCCCATCTTGAACACTGGCACTGAGAGAACAGTGGCCTTTGAGAATGCGAAATCATATGCTGCTTCCACACAAGCTTGCAGCCTAAATTTGCATTACCCAGATGGTCCACAAAAACCTTAAGCCAAGACAAGTGACTCAAGTTTTTTCCAACACATAAATTGTAGGGGGATAAAAAGGTGGGGAAAAGAGAAATTATAGATTAAAAGAAATGTATCAATTAGTTGAAATTATTTAGATTCCAATTCCAACAAACTTAAGAAAAAAAAAAGAGAGAGATAATGGAGAAATGTGAACAGTGGATATTTGATGATATTAAGGAATTATTAATTTTTAAGGCATAATAATGGTATGGTGGTATTTTAGATATATACAGAAATATTCATAGATAAAATTATATATCTGGTATTTGCATCAAAATAATCTGGGATGGGGGTAGTGAGTGAGGATATACATGAAATAAGTCTGGCCCTGAATTGATCATCGTTGCACTTGGGGGACAAGAACACGTGGGTTCATTATACCACTCTATTTTTATAGATGCTAAAATTTCCAAAATTAAAAAGTTTAAAAAGAGACCATCACACACACAAAAAGACTTCCAGTTTCAGCTGACAGATGGAGAGAAATGGAAAGAGCATAGCTCTCACCATTATAATAAGAAAAAAAGCTGGACAAACTGCAAATTAATCATTTTTCTTGAACTATTGAGAGAACTAAGGTCACAACTAACCTAAAACCCACAGTGATATAGGTACCTGCAGGGAGAAACAGAACCTAAGCATTTGCTTATTTGGGACAGATGCTGCTGAATGACATATAAACTGGTAAGAAGATTATGCTAGAAGTTTTTAGCTAATTGCTAAGGACTGAGTGTGGACTAGTCTAAGAGTATGAAGCCTCTGAGACTTGGGGAGTTTGTACCCTCTTGCAGGCTTTTCCTCTAGGAAAGAGCTTTTCCACCAATAGCTCTCAGGGAAGAGCAGGAAGAATCCTGAGAAAATATCCCCCTTCCCTTGTTTCTTTGGCATGGCTAGGGGAGGGGAACAGCACCCACTGCAGAAATTACTCCCGGACCTATTTTTCCTTTCTCTCAATCTACAGGGGGAAATTCCCTTCACTTTGCCACATAACAACTACAGAAGTGATATTCCATCACCTTTGCCATATCCCATGGGTTAGAAGCAAGTTACAGGTACTGCCTACACTCAAGACGAGGGGATTGTTTAAGGGTGGGGATCACTGTGGGGCTTAGAATCCTGCCTACTACTGTGGGTCAAGTACAAAGTACACAAGAAGAAAGAAGAAATAAAAAACATACTAAATGCTCCACTTTAAAAGGCAAAGATTATCAGAGTGAATAATCTGACCCACCTAAAACCTATCTAAAATATTAGGATTAAAAAATGGAAAAAGTGGGGGCTTCCCTGGTGGCGCAGTGGTTGAGAGTCCACCTGCCGATGCAGGGGACACGGGTTTGTGCCCCGGTCCGGGAAGATCCCACATGCCGTGGAGTGCCTAGGCCAGTGAGCCATGGTCGCTGAGCCTGCACGTCCGGAGCCCGTGCTCCGCAACGGGAGAGGCCACAACAGTGAGAGGCCCATGTACCACAAAAAAAAAAAAAAAAAAAAAAAAAGGAAAAAGATATACCAAAGGAATACTAATGAAATGAAAGCTGGTTTAACTATATCACTATCAGAAAACACTTTAATATAAAAAGCATCAAGGCAAAGAAGTTCAAACCACAGTGACAATAGGTTAGATTCACCAAGAAAATATATCATCTCTAAGTCTGTATGTATATAATAATATAGACTCAAAACATATAAAGCAAAAATTGCTAGTACTAATTCTTGGAGAAATAGCTAAATACATAATCATGTGAAAGATTTCTCTTAATAAAAGATAGACTAATTAGACAAAAAGATCAATAAGATTTGAACATCTAAAAGATATAAAACTTAATCTAATACATACACTATATATTAAATACTGCATACAGCTACAGAATATATGTTCTTTTCAAACACATATGACATAGTGCATTAAAAAAAATTGTCCAAACAAATAAAAGAAAAAAAAACTGTCCACCTACTGGGCCATAAAACAAGTCTCAACAAATTTCAAGAAATGGATATCATACAGATGTTCCCTGATCAAAATACAATTAGGCTAGAAATCTGTAACAAAGAGAAAACCAGGTAAAAAAATAGAGATTAAGAAACACTTCTAAAAGACGCTTGAGTTAAAGAATAAATTATAATGGAAACTGTAAAATACTTTGAACTGAACCATAAAAAAAATACCACGTATCAAAACTTGTGGAATGCAGCTAAAGCAGCACTTGAAGGAAAATATATAGCCTTAAAAATGCTACTATGAAAGAAGTGAGGCTGAAAATAAGCTAAACAAAAGTAGAAGTACTGCAACATAAACTCAAAGAAAGCCAAAAGAGGAAAGTAAAGCATGAACATTACCAACTAGAAAACAAAGTACAACAGAGAGGATAAATGGAGTAAAAGATGTGCCCTTAAAAAGATTAATAAAACTGACAAATCTCTGTGAGAATAATAAAGAAAAGAAGAATGAAGGCACAAATAAACAACATTAGGATAAAAAGAGGAACTAATACATATTCAAGAGAGATTATGAAATGATTTAAGAGATATTATAAACAAGTCTATGCCAAGAATTTGAAAATTTAGATGAAATGGACAACTTTCTACATGTGTACAACTTATGAAAATAGCTCTATAATGATTTCAAAAATTGCAGTCAAAAATCTTCTCACAAATAAAACTCTAGGCCCAAAGAATTTTAATGCTGAGTTCCATCAAATTCAAGGAACAAATAATTCCAAACTTACATAAACTACTCTAGAGCATGGAAAAAGAGGAAATAGCACCCAGTTTATTTTATGAAGCTAGCAAAACCTGACACAGTAGAAAAAAGGGAAAATGACAGGTCAATATCAATAATAGACATAGATGCTAAAACCCTAAACAAAATAGTAGCAACTGTATCTGGTAATGTATAAAAAAAGGAATTACATCATGACAAACCTGTGTTTATACTAGGGATGCAAAGTTGATTTAACATTAGAAACTCGATTATAATTCACTACATTTGAATAGATTAAAAACAAAAATTGTACCATCATTTCAAAAAATGCAGAAAAAGAATTTGATAAAATTAACACACATTCATGAGAAAGGAAAAAAAAAATCCTCTTAGCAAAAAAGGAATCAAAAAGAATTCCCTTAATCAGATGATAAAGGGTATCACAAAAAACCTAAAGCAGGGGTCAGCAAACTATAGCCTACAGGTCAAATCTGGCCCACCACTTTATTTGTTAATAAAGTTTTACTAGAACAAAGCTACGTCCATTCATTTACGTACTGTCTATGGCTGCTTTCCAATGGCACAATAGTTGTGACAGAGACACAATAGTTGTGGCCTGGAAAGCCTAAAATATTTACTATTTGGCTATTTACAGGAAAGTTTACCAATTCTGACCTATAGTAAACATTATCAAAAAGTCAGGCTGCACCACCAAGGAAGTATCTTAGAAACATTTACTTTTAAAAGGTAAAAATACTATCTTACCTTTTGTAGAGTGTTAAGTAATGACTTGGAATTACTTTTAGAATTGGATCTCATTGCAGTTTTAGTTAATTTCAATTCCCCTTCACACCATGCTAATTCCTTTTTGAGTTTCTCTCTTCGTTGTTGGTCTGCATCTGAGGGGAAAAAAATCTTTTGAAATTCAGAATAAAATAGAAAAATTATTTTTTTGGTGTTAGACAACTAGTAAAGGGCACTTTTTTCTTGCTAAAAATGTTTAGACTACTGATATGTAAATAAAAATCCATATACTTTTCTGTATAAAGATAACAAATATTTAATTTATAGAAACTTCAAATGGATTGTTTCTGCTAAAGAGCAGAAACAAGATAAGACAAATTGATTAAGCCTAAGGGCTCAAGGGAGCAATTCCTAGCAGATACAGAGATATAAAGGTTAGAAATGCTTGACCGTGTTGTCTGTAACTGCAATCACCAAATGCAGAGTTAGAATTAATCCATATACTCCCCCGCAAATGAAATATTATTGTCAATACCATCATATGCTATAAAAATTTAAGCTTTATGAGTCAAAAAAAGACACTAAATTTTAAAACATTATTTTTAATTAGGATAACTGATTTCCATTTTTCTTAACTGCTAGTCATTTGAAAATACAAACGAAAAAGGGGGTTTCACATTTTAGTGTGCGTTAAGTCAGGTATTGAGTCATTATCAAAGACTGAAAATGGCAAAATGAAAGCTAGTCAAGTTTCAGAGTTAAAAAGAAGGCTAACCATAAGTAAACTGACTTGTATTTTCATGTAAAATTTAAAATTTAACATATACTTTTTAATTGGAATCTATATCAACTTAATGGACAAGATAATTTCAAGTTTCAAATCACCCTGATTTAGGGGGAAAAAAAGGGGGCAAAAGGTTTGAAAAGACACTTACTAAAGATATACAAATGGCCAATAAGCATATCAAAAAATGCTTTACATCCTTAATCATGAGGAAAATGCAAATTAAAATCATAATGAGACACCACTTCACACCCACTAGAATGGCTATAATCAAAAAAGGAGTCAATAACATGTTAGCAAGGATATGGAGTAACTGAAATCCTAATTATGTTGGAGGCGAGAATATAAAATGGTATGGCCACTTTAGAAAACAGTTTGGCAGTTTCTTAAAAAGTTAAATATAATTTTACCATATGACCTAGCAATTCCATTCTCAGGTGTATACCCAAGAGAAATGAAAATTCATATTCACATGAAAGACTTGTACATGAATGTTCATAGTGCACTATTCATAATGGTCAAAAAACAGAAACAGTGCAAATGTCAGTCAATTGATAAAGAGACAAAATGTGGCATTATCCATACAACAGAATACTATTTAACAATTAAAAGGAACGAAGTACTGATTTAGGTTACCACATAGGTTAATCTCAAAAACATTATTCTAAGTAAAAGTCTAATGCAAAAAAACACATATATGACTCCATTTATATAAAATGTCCAGAAAAGGCAAATGTATAGAGAAAGAAAGCAGATCAGTGGCTTCCAAGGCTAGGAGTGGGATGAGGAAGCAGCTGCAAAGCTATCATTTTGGGGATCTTCTTAAGGTGAGGAAAATATTTTGAAACTGGTTTGTAGTGATGATTGCACAATTCTGTAAGCTTAGTAAAAATCCATGAATTTTATGGTATGAAAATTATTTGTCAGTAAAACTGCTATAAAAAATAAAGCCTTTCTAATGCATTAGAATATGGCATTATTTAGACAGTTCAACAAAGTATATAGAGATATTCTAGTTTTGATAAAGACTGAAATTATCAAGTCAGTTGTCTGCTATGACAGAAGAGTATATCTTATAAAAACAGAGATGACTCAAAACCACAGATTTATTTCTTTTTTAAAATATGTCTACAAAGCCTGTTTCTAAGTTAGTTCATACTGATTATAATGAGCATCAGCTTTGTAACACACAAAGTAATGATTATTAATTACACTTTGGTTTGGTGATCACAATCTTTGCAATTCTTCTAGCCATCACAATTTTCTTCATTTACATGGCCAAAAAGAAAAACTCCTGTCTCAACTGACTGAAAGCAGAAAATATCATGGGATAAATAAACACTAGCTAAGTCTAAATTCTAAAAACAAAAAACAGGAGTAATTCTTTAAATACAACTTATATGTCATCAATTTCTGAATTTTTATCTCCATCCTGGAACTCTCTCCTGAACTCCAGACTTTGTATTCCAACGGCCTACTCAGCATCTCCACTTGCATTTCTAATAGGTATTTATTTTGAACTTACAATGACCAAGACTTAACTCTTGATTCACTTCCTCCCCTAAATATCTTCCTATCATATTCCTCGTTTCAGTAAATTGTAACTGTCATTTTAGTTGATGGACTCTTAAGTATTGGGAGTCATCTTTGACTCCCTCTTCTTTTTCTCTCATATTCTATCTACATCCAGTTCATCAGTAAATACTGTTGACACACATCTGAAATATTTCCAGAATCCAGTCATTTCACATTCCCTCTACTTACAGGCACTTTGGTCCAAGTCACCACTATTTCTCATCTGAATTGCTGTCTCCTAACTGGTCATTCTGCTTCTACCACTGCCCCTTATAGACTATTCTTAACTCACCAGCCAGAAAGATGCTTTTAAAGTTAAACTGGCTCTGTTCCTTCTCCTCTACTCAAGACCCTCCAATGGCTTCCAATTTCATTTAGAGTAAAAGCCAAAGTGCTTGCAAATAGTCATAGCCCTATGTGGTCTGCATCTCTTTGTCCCATCTCAGTGACCTCATCGCTTGTCACTCTTCAGCTGGCTTATTTCACACCAGCTATACAGCTCTTCTTGCTGTTCCCCTGGATACACCGATCACAATGCCATGTCAAGGCTTTTGTACGTGCTGTTTTCTCTATCTTGATTGCTCTTCCCTCCTTTAGCCACTTGCTTCTCCCTTATTTCTTTCAGGTCTCTGTTCACCTTATCAGTGAGGCCGCCTTCTCCAAAGTCCCAGTCTCCCTTATCCTGCTTCATTCTTTTTCATTGTACTTATCACCATCTGATATAGTCTATATTTACTTATTTCTTTGCATTTGCTTATTGTTTGTCTCCTTCAACTGGAATGTAAGGTCTATAAAAGCAAACAGTAGGTGTCCAATAAATATTTGCTGAATTAATCACTGAATAAACTCTAGTGTACTAAACAAAATATGCAAAATGCCTGATTATTTTAAATTGGTGAATTTGGATTTTAAATTGGTGAATTTGGTTCAGTAAGAGGATTAATACATACATTCAGGCTTGTTAATTACACAACCTGAATTAAAAAAGAGATAGTCTTATCTTATACATCTACTGTTCAGGAACTTGTTCAGTATGAAAATTTAGCAAAACTTTCCCATTTAGAGCCTAGTTAAAAAGGATTATTTGATCTAATGTCAACTGGGTAAAACCACCTTAATTCAAATGATTCAGATTTTGAAAGCCTATAAATATTGAACCAGTTTTCTGTGCTATAAAAAGTTACTAATATGATACAGAAGAAGAAATATAAAGCTTAGAAATTAAAAATCTGGAAGGATCCTTAGAGATTATCTAGCTTTCATTTTACAAAAGAGGAGGGAAAGACATAAAATGACTAGCCCATATAGCTTGTGTGCTATGGTGAAATTGGTCTTTAAAAACATATACTCAACACTGTACTCTTGACTAAAATGCCTTTACCTTTCTTATAAAATTATTCAAATCCTAAGACTCATTCAAAGATATGAGAACCTACACGAAGGCTTGTTGCAAACATAAAGGTCACAGAAGAGGGAGAATACAAAGCGCCAAGCACAGGGCCTGGTAAAGACAGTGTACTCACTGGTGGCAACTGGCTCAGCTTAAGTCCCATCTGTTCCTATCTGTTCCACTACGAAAATGTACAAGCAGAGATAGGTACAACCAATCCCGTTGTCTGTGATCTTTCCCAGATTGTACATAAGGGGCATTTTCCTATCTATGCTCTCATTCATTTATCATTTAGCATGCACTACTTGAAGCTATTATTTATTTTTTAATGCAGAAATTCTCAAACTATAAATAACAATTAAGTTCAAACAGCAGCTTAAGAAAATACTAAACTTAAAGTTTATAGTATTTGATATTTATATAATTATAATAAGACAAGCACAGGCTGTGATATCCATGCTCTTTGGCTATTTTAAAGTATGCATTCCTTGATTGGACTCAAAGCCCTCAAAAGGTCTTAAATGGTATCTTTCAGAACATTTTAAAATAGGAATTTCAAATTTTGTGGTCTGATTATTTTCTTAGTAAAGATTTCTAAAAATAGAAATATTTTTCTATGTACATACCATATGTATGTACATACAAAGGGGAGATATATCATGATTCTATAATAATATATGTCAATAGTTTTTCAGATACAAATAACTACCATGTTTATCAGTTAGCTATTAGGATACAAATAGTAGATAATATTTATCTGAAGAAAAGTGCCAGTTATGGTATTTTTAATGAATAATTCAGTAATTTTTAAAAAATTTATTTATTTTATTTATTCACTTTTGGCTGCGTTGGGTCTTTGTTGCTGCATGTATGCTTTCTCTAGTCGCGGTGAGCAGGGGCTACTCTTCATGGCGGTGTGCAGGTTTCTCACCTCAGTGACTTCTCTTGTTGTGGAGCATGGGCTCTAGGAATGCAGGCTTCAGTAGTTGTGGCCTGTGGGCTCTAGAGCACAGGCTCAGTAGTTGTGGTGCACAGGCTTAGTTGCTCGGTGGCATGTGGGATCTTCCTGGACCAAGGATTGAACCCGTGTCCCCTGCATTGGCAGGCAGATTCTTAACCGCTGTGCCACCAGGGAAGTCCCTAATTCAGTAATCTTAACAAGCTGAGGGCAGTGAGAATCACAGAATTCTAGAACTTAAACCTTGCCAAGCTTTTCAGCACTATCCAAATTTTTATATACAGGAAAAATGAAACCCAGAGTAGCTAAATAACTTATCCAAAGTTACACAGTGATTTTCTGGCAGAGCCTGGGCTCAACTGTAAGTTCTTATACTGAGAAATACAATAAAAGCTTCTTTTATGGATGATTTTTAAAAGTTAGAAAATGCTTCCTCAAAACGTAGCATGTCAATACCCATTAGGAGGGTTACTATCAAAAAAAAAACAGAGAACAAATGTTGGGGAGGACGTGGAGAAACTGGAACCCTCAAATTGGAAACTGGGAATATAAGATTGAAAGCAGAATTACCATATGGTCCAGAAATTCCATTTCTGGCTATATACACAGAAAAACTGAAAGCAGGGTCTCAAACGAATATTCGTACATACATATCTATAGAAGGATTATTCACAATTGCCAAAAGGTGGAAACAACCCAAGTGTTCATTGACTTATGAACATATGAACAAAATATGGTAGTACATACAACGGAATATTAGTCAGCCTTAAAAAGCAAGAAGATTTCTGACACATTACAACATGGATGAGCCTTAAGGACACTGTGTAAGTGAAATAAGTCAATCACAAAAAGAAAAACACTGGATAATTCCACTTAAATGAGTTACCTAGGGAAGTCCAATACATTGAGACAGAATATAGAATGATGGTTGCAGGGTGAATGGGGAGTTACTGTTTAATGGGTGTGAAGTTTCAGTTTTGCAAGATGAAAAGAATTCTGGAAATGGATAGTGGTTATAGTTGTACCACACTATGAATGTACTTAATGACACTGAATTGTAGACTTAAAAATGGTTAAGATGGGGTCTTCCCTGGTGGCACAGTGGTTGAGAATCCGCCTGTCAATGCAGGGAAAATGGATTCGAGCCCTGGTCTGGCAAGATCCCACATGCCGTGGAGCTACTAAGCCCGTGCGCCACAACTACTGAGCCTGTGCTCTAGAGCCTGTGAGCCACAAGTACTGAGCCCATGTGCCACAACTACTGAAGCCTGTGCACCTAGAGCCCGTGCTCCACAACAAGAGAAGCCACCTTAATGAGAGGCCTGTGTACCGCAACGAAGAGTAGCCCCCACTCACTGCAACTAAAAAGAAAGCCCGTGTGCAGCAACAAAGACCCAACGCAGCCAAAAATGAATAAATAAATTTATTAAAAAAATAGTTTAAAAAATGGTTAAGATGGTAAATTTTAGGTTATGTGTAGTTTACCATAATTTTTTTAAAAAAACACAATATGTTAAAAATTACTTACATTTGATGCTGGCACTCATGCTTAGTGGAACTGAGCAGTCTACTGCAGCTGAAAGAGAAAAATCAGTTGTTCAATATTATTCTTAATTTTATAAATGACAATAAATATCAAATGCGAAAATCCCCAAAAGTACCAGAACTTGCACTTCCTTGTTTTGATTTTTATGCTACTTATAGAGATGAAAAATATCTTTGATAAAAAATATACTGATTGGGATTAACGGCTCATTAGATACTGCAGAAGGAAATACTAGTGAACTTGAAAACACAGCAATATAAATATTCAAAATGAAACAGAGTAAAGACTGGAAAACAAATGTGCAGAGCATCACTGACTTAAGCTACCTGTATCACTCACTTAACATACTTGTAACTGGAGTCCCAAAACAAGCTTGAGAAAATAAAAGAGCAAAATTGGAGCACCTACATTATCTCATTTCAAGACTTACTGTAATGCTATAGTGATGACGGCAGTGTGGTATTCTAATAGACAAACAGATCAACAGAACTGAAGAGTAAGTCCAGAAACAGACCCTTGCATATGGTCAATTGTCTTTTAAAAAGTGCCAAGGAAGTTCCATAAGGAAAGGACAATCTCTACAACAGATAGTACTCCAATATTTAGATATCCATAGGCAAAAAAGTGATCCTTATATCATACCATATAAAAAAACTAACCCAAAATGGATTATAAACTAAATGTAGGAGCTAAAACTTATACTTCTAGAAGAAAACACACAAGAAAATCTTAATGACCTAAGATTAGGCAAAGATTTCTTAAACAGGATATGAAAAGGATAAACTATTAAAAATTTGAAAAGCTGGACTTGATTTCACATATAACAAAATATTTTTCTTTAGATTTTTTAATCATTTAAAATATAAACTTCAGAAAACATGAACCAAAATTTAAAAACTTTAGCTCTTCTAATGATAAAATTAAAAAAAAATTAAAAGACACTGGTGAAAAACTGGTAGAATTCAAACAAGGTCTGTATTTAATAGTATTGTGTCAATATTAATTTCCTGGTTTTAATAATTGTATTATAGCTTTGTAAGATTTTGACATCAGGGAAAGCTGGGTGAAAGGTTTCTGTGACATTCTGTACTATTTTTGCAACTTTTCTATAAGCCTAAAGTTATTTCATAATAAAAACTTAAGAAGGGCTTCCCTGGTGGCGCAGTGGTTGAGAGTCCGCCTGCCGATTCAGGGGACACGGGTTCATGCCCCAGTCCGGGAAGATCTCACATGCCGCGGAGCGGCTAGGCCCGTGCGCCAGGGACGCTGAGCCTGCGTGTCCGGAGCCTGTGCTCCGCAACGGGAGAGCCCACAACAGTGAGAGGCCCGAGTACCGCAAAAACAAAACAAAAAAACAAAACAAACAAACAAAAAAAAACTTAAGAAAATGAAAAGACAAGTCACAGACTGGGAGAAAATATTGGCAAAATATGTATCTGACATAGGACCCATATTCATATAAAGAGAACTCTCAAAACTTAATACAAAGAAGACAAACAATCCATTTTTAAAAAATGGGCAAAAGATTTAGATAGATATTTCACCAAAGAAGATACACGGATGGCAAATAAGCACAAGAAAAGTTGCTCAATGAAAAGGGAACCCCTGTGCACTGTTGGTGGGATTGTAAACTGGTACAATCACTATGGAAAACAGTATGAAGGTTCCTCAAAAAATTAAAAATAGAACTACTATATGATTCAGTAATTCCACTTCTGGGAATTTACCTGAAGGAAATAAAAACAGTAATTAAAAAGCTGGGCTTTCCTGGTGGCGCAGTGGTTGAGAGTCCGCCTGCCAATGTAGGGGATGCGGGTTCGTGCCCCGGTCCGGGAAGATCCCACATGCTGTGGAGCGGCTGGGCCCATGAGCCGTGGCCGCTGAGTCTGCGTGTCTGGAGCCTGTGCTCCACAACAGGATAGGCCACAACAGTGAGAGGCCCGCATACTGCAAAAAAAAAAAAAAAAAAAAGAGCTATATGCACTCCAATGTTCACCGCAGCATTATCCACAATAGCCAAGATATGGGAGCAAGCTAAGTGTCTATTGAGAGATGAATGAATAAAGAAGATGTGGTGTACATATACGATGGAATGTTAGCCATAAAAAATGAAATCTTGTCTTTTGCTATAACATGAATGGATCTAGAGGGTATTATGAGAAGTGAAATAAGTCAGACAAAAAAGACAAATACTGTATGATCTCACTTATGTGTGGAATCTGAAAAACAAAATGAACAAACAAAATGAAAAGACTCAGATACAAAGAGTAAATGAGTGGTTGCCAGAAAGGAGGGAGCTGGGAAGGGAGGGCAAAATAGGTGAAGGGGATTAAGAGGTACAAGCCTCCCTTTATAAAATAAATAAGCCACGGATAAGTACTACATAGCATAAGGAATAGGGTCAATAATATTGCAATTAATTCTTTTTTTTTTTTGCAGTACGCAGGCCTCTCACTGTTGTTGCCTCTCCCGTTGCGGACCACAGGCTCCGGACGCGCAGGCTCAGTGGCCATGGCTCACGGGCCCAGCCGCTCTGTGGCATGTGGGATCCTCCCAGACCGGGGCACGAACCTGTGTCCCCTGCATCAGCAGGCACACTCTCAACCACTGCGCCACCAGGGAAGCCCTGCAATTAACTTTTTATGGGGACAGGTGGTTAGTAGACTTGGTGATCATTTCATAATGTATGCAAATGTCAAATCACTATGTAGTACACCTGAAATATTGTATGTCAACTATATTTCAATTAAAAAAAAAGGAAAAAAAAAGTTGCTCAACATCATTGGACATTAGGGAAATAGAAACAAAAACCTTATGAGATACCATTACATATCCACTAGGACTGCCAATAGGAAGTGTTGGTGAGGATGTGGAAGTGATGGAAATGAAAAATGTCACTCTGGAAAACAGTCTGGCAGTTTCTTATAAAGTTAAACATACACTTACCACATTATGCCACCATTCCACTCCTAGTAAATAAATTTATCCAAGTGAAATGGAAACATAAAAAGATTCTATGTGAATGTTTACAGCAGCTTTATTCCTAATTGCCAAAAGTGAGTCAATACAATCCAGATGTCCACCAACTGGTGAAGTGATAAACTAATTGTGGTATATTCATTAAATGGAATACTACTCAGCAATAACAAGGAAGAAATACTGAACGTGGATTAGTTTCAAAAGTGTTAACTAATTGAAATAAGTCAGACCCAAAATGATACATATTGTATAATTCCATTTATATGAAATTCTAGAAGAGGCAAAACTATAGTGAGAGAAAGGAGATCAGTGGTTGCCAGGAACTGGAGGGAAGAGAGTGATTGCAAAGGACTAGGGAGAACCTTTTGGGACGAAGAAAATGTTCTATACCAGGAGTCAGTGAACATTCTCTGTAAAGGAACAGAGGGCTAATTCTACAGGCTTTGCAGGGTGATATAGCCTCTGTCACAACTAGTCAACTCTGCCTTTTAGTGTAAAAGCCACCATAGACAATGTGTAAAAGAATGAATGTGACTGTGTTTATTTATGGACGACAGAATTTCAATTTTATGTAATGTTCACATGTTACAAAATATTATTCTTCTGATTTTTTTCAACCATTTAAAAATATAAATAGCACTCTTAGTTCAGGAGCTGTACAAAATGGCAGGATGACTTGGCCTGCAAGCTGTAGTTAGCCCATCCTTCTTTTACAGCATGACTGTAGTGGTGATCATAAAAATTTATATATTTTTCAAAAATTTCAACTGTACACTTAAAATTAGTTCATTTTATTATATTTAAGTTACACCTCAATAAAGCTGACAAAAAGAAAAAACTTGTAGTTACCATCTTCTCTGTGTAGCTTCTTCAAATTTGAAAACAAAAGAGAAGATCATAAACTTTTGTTATATTAAGATCAGCATCTAATCGCAAAAAATATATTAGGAATAACAGGTAAAATGAAACAACACAGATATTACATTCAAATACAGTTAATAAAAATGGCATTCTGAATTTGCTAGGTATGTAGAGTCTGTGGTTGGTATCTTACTACACCAAACACAAACCCATGGGTATATAATGTATTCATTTTTGCTACAGATTTATACTAATTAGAAGTGAAGCTGAGAAGGGTTTAAATGGGTACAGAAAGTTAACATTTGCATGTTTTTACCTTTGGCTGAAAGGATTTTATTATAGTGAACAGCCATGTGATTCTTGACCAGTTGGAGGGTACTCAGTCTGAGAGAGGAGGAGTCAGTGCAAAAAGCTAAAAATTAAAACATACTTAATCATTATATATTTAAAATATAAAAGTCATCATGAGATAAACAAGTTACTGATTATTAAGCTCCTTTTTATAAAATGTTCTGAAGTTTAACCATGGAGATACTGACATTATATCTGTGATGCTGAATATGTCCTAGCTGTCACCTTGCACTGATAACGAGCTATTCACTACTTTGGTTCAAACCTTTCTAGGAATAAGTTTTACAAGCCTGAGAGTTTTGGGAAGCGATTGAGAAATATAATCTACCATTACATTTACAAAACTATTTCTTATCGACAGCTCTCAATCTCTTAACTAAAAATGTTTAGCTGCTTGCCTGATGATAAAATAATGTTACCATTGTTAACACTTGAATACATGGAGTCTGGGAAATCAAACAAATCCCAAACTCCGAAACTCTAGGCAAAGATTCTATTCTGAGATGCAAACTTCTAATTTTATATCTGAAAACAAAATCTACAAATCGGTTTACTGCATTCTTTTTGAAGTATTAGGACTATCTTAAGACAAGTATAATTACAAAGAAATTGGATGACATTAAACTTTTGTTGTTGTTTTGTTTTTTTTCTTTTAGATGTTGGGGGTAGGAGTTTATTAATTTATTTTTATTTATTTTTGCTGTGTTGGGTCTTCGTTTCTATGCGAGGGCTTTCCCCAATTGTGGCAAGTGGGGGCCACTCTTCATCGCGGTGCGCGGGCCTCTCACTATTGCGGCCTCTCTTGTTGCGGAGCACAGGCTCCAGACGCGCAGGCTCAGTAGTTGTGGCTCACGGGCCTAGTTGCTCCGCAGCATGTGGGATCCTCCCAGACCAGGGCTCGAACCCGTGTCCCCTGCATTAGCAGGCAGACTCTCAACTACTGCGCCACCAGGGAAGCCCGGGGACATTAAACTTCTTGAACTCCTCTAAACTGTTAAAAGAAATCTTAGAATTAAGCATGTATATATGAGTATAAATGTATAAAATGTAAATGTAGGCATAACTTTTTTAAATATTAAAAAGTTTTTGAGAAGTAATACATGCATGTGGTTAAAAATTATAGCTAAAACGGCATGGAGACATTGAAAAATAAGTGAATTTCCTGCCCTGACCCCTAGTTTCCTCTCCCAGAAGTATACTCTGCTACTTTTTTAATACATCCTTCCAAGGAAATTCTATGCATAATAAAAGTATATACAATAATGATAATCTTGACACTAAACTACAACTACTACTAAAAACATTTATTGAATAGGTACCATGCATATATTGCTCTAAGCTCTTTACCTGTAAAAACTCATTTAGTCATTATTATCACCATTTAATAGACGTGGAAACTGAGGCAGAGAGATGTGAGCAAGGTCTTCAAGGTCACACAGCTGATAAAGGATGCAGTTTAGATGTGAACCAAGGCAACCTCATACTTACAATAACTATTCCTATACCAGCTCTGCACATATATTCTTTAAAAAAAAGTTAGTATACGACGTATTGTTCTTCATCCTGCTTTTCTATATATGTATCTTTTAAAACTAGCTCAAAATTTTTATTTAAAAATTGATTTTCAAAGTTTATGATTCTGGCTCTATGTGTATATAAGCTTTATTACAAAGAAATAAATGAGGCAATGGAAAATGATTCTTCTTTCACATTTGGAGGATCAGTATAAAGGATTTTTCATGTAAATAAGGAAAGAAAGACTTTCAATTAGTATTTTGCCTAAAAACCCAGGCTTAAACATTTTAAGCTATAATTATAAAAATACTTTAAATGTACATTAAAATGTACTTTAAAGGCTTTAAAATGTGAAAACATCTACAGAATACAGATTCCGCTTTCATAGGATCTAGAAGTCCAATTGGATAAAGAGGCCCAGTTGGATAAGTGTTTGTTCCTGATACAAAATGCATTTTTCAAGGGCTCTTTTCCTCTGCACAGCTTTTCCTTTTCAGTGCTGTGTCTTTAACAATCTGCTAATCACCATTTTAACAAGGAAGGCATGCCTTCAGTCAGGGTAGTCGGCCAGCAAAGAGGACAGCTGGGCTGGAGCTGCAGTAGGGAGCACAAGGTAGCAAGGTCCACATCCAGGGCATGATGGGCTCCTAAACTCTCTAACCTCAAGAATTCCTATAACATGTAATTATAATTGATAATATGAAGTTCAAATATTGATTAAATGAAGTATTTTTCATCATTTTATATAATTTACAAATAAAGGAAACACACTTGGTCAATCTTTTAACAATCTTTTACCATTTTAAGTACCTCACTTACCATTACTTTTGGTGCTCAAGTGTCCTTTAAATAGGCAGGGTGGACCATATCTGGGAAGGACAGAGGTTGCTCTGACTTTTAACAAAAAAACATGAATTAGGATAAATGAAACACAACTTTCACAAAGACACTACTGAACACATAAAAAATAATAAATTTATTTTTACCAAAACTGTTTAAAATTTTATTCAATCATATTACTAACCAGCAATGATATATCACACAAAAATTCGGTGGCCATAAATAAAAGGCTTTCTCTTTTAAGAAAATATGTAATTTTCAAAACAGTTGTGCCTTGAGGCTTAAGTTTCACTGGATAAAATGATAAACACATCAATTATGTTATTTGATATATACTGGCTTCATTCAGTAAATCACTGACCTACTGGTTTTTAAATGATTTTGAGATAGAACACAACTAGATTTTCAGTTCATACATATGATTAACTATTTCAGTTAACCATAGGCTGGTCTGTCCTTAAAAATAACTTTAAGTAATCCTCTCACAAAGTAATTTGGTCAATTATAAATTATACGGTATAATATTATTATATATAAGTATATAAAAATGTCAGAATCAGAACTTAATGATTAAAGATGTCTTAAGGTTCATCTAGTCCAACCCACTTACCCTCTTGCTTGGATTCTATCTAAACATCTTATATTCATAAATTTATTTATTCATTCATTCATTTATTCATTCATTCATTTATTCATGGCTGTGTTGAGTCTTCGTTGCTGCCCGTGGGCTTTCTCTAGTTGTGGCGAGTGGGGGCTACTCTTTGTTGCAGTGCGTGGGCTTCTCACTGCTGTGGCTTCTCTTGTTGCAGAGCAGGGACTCTAGGCACCCGGGATTCAGAAGTTGTGGCACGGGGGCCCAGCACTTGTGGCTTGTGGGCTCTAGAGCGCAGGCTAAGTAGTTGTAGCCCATGGGGTTAGCTGCTCCGCAGCATGTGGGATCTTCCCCAACCAGGGCTCGAACCCGTGTACCCTGCACTGGCAGGTGGATTCTTAACCACTGAGCCACCAGGGAAGTCCCTAAACATCTTATATTTAAAAGCACCTCTAGTGATGGAAAACTCACTGTGTCCCCTAAAGTCAGTGTCTCATGTTTCAGACCAGATAGGCTGTCAGAAAACTAGATATATACTTTATCACAAAATAACTTCTCTCCCGAAAAAGTGACTGTGTTTTGAGGGGTAATCTCCAAGATAGGAAGGCTGAGTTACAGAGTTTCATGGAATTTAACATGCAAAATATAGTATCCCAAGACATGTTTTAAGTGGGTAAAATGGCCAGTCTGCTATCAGGTGGGCTTTTATAAGCTATAAAGGTATGGGGAAGACACAAAGTCTGGAAGAAATATGATGTTTGAAAATAGAAAAAGAGGTATCGAGATAGTAGAACTAAAATCCAGGATCAGAGAACAAAGCCTGCCAGAACAGACTAAAACAAAAAACAATCTGAGATCAGAATACCCAAGAAGCTCCTTCTACATCATAGGCCAGAGAGCCAGAAGGAAAAATATTAACTTATTTAGGATAAGAGAAGTCAAGGTGATACCACTTGAGCTGGTAATGAAGACAGTCATGAAATTAGCATAGTTTTTGCCTGGAGAGACTAAACATAAAAAGAGCAAACTAACCAACAAACTCTCAAGCAAACCTTATTTCTCCAGAGGGAAAAAAGTGTTGACTTTTTGCCTGCCCAGAATTCAATGCCCCTTTATCTGGAAATAGGACCTCAACCTGCTTGGGGAACCACTCCTCCCCTCTCTTAGCCCAGCTGGTTCAAGTGGAGCCCACTGCTCAGAGGTGGGCATATCACCCCAAACTGGCCAGTAATGTTGACTGAATCAGGAGTGATTATGTGACCCAAGTCCAGCCAATGAGACATAATCATGGGACTTTTACTGGAACTCTTAGGAAATTCCTAGAACATAAATAAGCCTGGCACTACTGGTGGCTATCTTGCACAACACAATGGGAACCTGTCTGAGAACGCAGCCTACACAGAGGAAAGTGTAACCAAGACCAAATGAGATCCCTGGCAACATCGCCTGAGTATCGGGATCTAACCATGTTTGAAGCTCTACCCTCCCTAGCCTATTCGTACATGAACTCAAAAAATCCTATTTTAGCTTAAGCCAGCTTGAGTTGGGCTTCTTCACTTGTAGTCCAATGCTAACTTACTGAATACTGCTAACTGTGCCTGGCACTGTTCTAAGCACTTTGTGGAAACAAATTCACTTAATCCTTACAACAATCCTATGAGAGGTACTATCATTATCCCCACTTTATAGATGAAGCACAAAGAGGTAAAGCATGTAATTTCCCCAAGATTACACAACTACTATGTGACAAGATTTCAGGTCTGAACCTAGGCAGTCTGGCTTCTGAGTCAACCATTACACCATCTTGATCAATATAAATTGCTTAGGACTCAAACCATGCTCCAAGCTACTGTATCAAATGAAACAGGCTAAGAAGTATGTAGTTTATTCCCTGTATGCAGTTTATTCCCTCCAAATTCCTTTCTAATGTATGTGTTTCCCTTCAGTTCACAGAAAAAGAGAAAGCAGGTACATCTAGAGAAGTTAGAGAGCACAATGTCAGAGAGAATAAATGACAAAAGATAAATAAATTATAACGTTGGATGTCTTAGTATTTTGTGCTCTTGAAAGCATCAAAAGTAACCTCTTAATGAAATCAAAGAAATTTAGAAAGTGCAATACTTTCAGTTAAAATTAAGTATTTTAGCTCTGGCTAAAATTATGTATGGTTTCCTATTAATAATTATGGTATAGGAGAACTGACTACCCTAGATCTCTGTTGAATAATACATTTTGCTTAAAAACTCAAAATAAAAAACGTTTGATACTATATATTATATAATGTCCTAAAAATGAAGCTAATTAAATTGGGTAAGTTATAAAAATAGAAACCTTTTTACATTCTGACATGAGCCTGACTTTAAAAATAATTTAATTAATAGATACTGACACTTACTAAGTCTTACTAAGTCTATTATATTCTAAATTTTACATATTTTCCCATGCTCCCACATCTACCACGGGGTAGTTAAGTAAAACAATGGCTCTAGGGTTTCACATTCATCACACCTGGATTCAAAGCCTGTTGTGCCACTTAACTGCGACCTTAGCAAGTTACTTATGATCTTTTAGTTTCTTCACTGTAAAATGAGAATACCTATGTACAAGATGTTCTGTGGATTAAAAAACGTTAACTTGGGAATAGTTTCTGGTACACAGCATGAGTAATGTTAGCCTGTGTGGTAAAACTTCTGAAAACCATTAACAGCACTTTCGTTTGCTTTTTCTGGAACTTAGGTGGCAAGGTGTCAGAGTATACCGGTTTGGTGATCAATTAATAGTTATCTCCTACATTTAGAACAGCACTTATTTTGATCAATGATTACATAATAGAGGTGCACTTGTATTCAAAGCAAGACTTGTTGCAAGGAACCATCCCGCAGCTTGGTTTAAAGGTACAGTTTAAAATAGATAAGAACACTGAATTGGGAGAAGAGGTCTGAAGATTGCCTTATCTGCCTCGCTCAGAAAGTGTGAAGATGAAGATTATTTGGACTGGGCTGACTCCTAGAGATTTAAAGCTATATGGCTCCAATTGTTCCACAGGGATGTCCATTTTAACCCAGAGTATTCAGTCAAGGGCAGGTATACATAGTGACTATGGATTAGTCCTTTGCTCCTAAAACTGTAGCCAACAACGCTGCACCATTTGGAAGCTTATTAGAAATGCAAAATCTCAGCCCCCCCCATCAGACTTATTGAATCATAACCAGCATTTTAGCAAGATTCCTAGGTGATTCCTATTCGCACTAAAGTTAGAGAATCCCTGGGTTACTCAATGGTGTGTTTTTTTGCGGGGCGGCAGGAACGGGGTTACAGTGTGAAGGATTTTGTATTTACTGAGTACTTACAATGTGCCAGGAGCTTTGTATGTATTATCCGCATTTAATCCTCAAGATTAAATGGGTGTTTTTTACCCATTTAATGTAAAAAAAAAATCCATGGGTGTTTTTACCATCACCCATGGTTCGAGATGAGGAAACTGAGGCTCACCCCTCGGGAGTGCAGCGGGGCTTAATTTGGGGCCCAGAGAGGTCTGACTCCAAAGACCACATTTGATTCCTCTGCCTCCGACCCCGAATTCAGGGGACAGGGCCTCCTGGAGTCAGGGTAACAAATTCTAAGCAAGAAATGGACCTGTGAACCCCGCAAGAAGGGCTTCATCCCGGGCGAGAGGCCTGGGCAGCTCGGGGCAACACTCGGGTCAACACCGGCGACTAAGCAGGGGTCAGGGAGCGCCCAGCGTGCGGCCTCGACCCGCGCGGCCCCTTACCCGGACCCCAGACCCGAGGGTCGGAGAGCGGGTCGACGCGATATGGCGGTCGCCAGCGACAACTGCCCTTTACCTCTCCGGCTGCCATCCATGCTTAGATCCTCTTGCAGCCGCCGTGGGGACACGCTGGGTCCCCTTTGGTCCTTCCCGGGTCCGGGCCAGCCCCCGCAGCAGACGTTTGGCGAGAAAGAGCCCGCGGGCGACCGCAGGAGCTGGAGACTGACGCAAGGCGGGTTGCTAAGTGCGGGTTCCAAGGCGCCGAGATTGTGACGTCACGGCGCAGGGACGTGCGCTCCCGCGGCCCCGCAGTCCCGCCCCCCGCCGCAGAGGATGCTAGGGTGGACGGACTGGGCGGGGAAAGAGCCCCAAGGGCCAGTCTGTTCCTCTGGATCTCTGCCAGTAGTCCACAGAACGGCTGCCTGTCAGGAGTCGAACCACCAGCACCTGGCAGGCCTCATCCCTGTGGGAAGAGCGGGAAGAGATGGTAGTCTCATCTGGCATCCATGTCCTTTGGGTCCCAGAAGGAAGTCAAACGCAATTGTTGGTTGAGGTCAGGGTAGCATTTAACCAGCTCTAAATAATTAAATTTCCAAGCAGTACGTGAACATTTGGATTAGTGAAAATCCTGGGGATGAAAAACATCTACATATTTATATCTTAATTCTTAACCCCAATAATCAGTTTGCATTTCCTTTCTGCTTACTGAGCTTCCTCCATCCTCTTCCACCACCACCCTCCGCCTTTTTTATCTTAAGGCACCAATGTGTTTTCCTTTATGATGGAAGAGAGTTGCAGCATGAACAAGGCATTGATTTATCCGTGACTTTGAACAATTTGTTTAATTTTGAAGCAGTTACTTTTGAATCCTTGGAAATATGAACAGAATGGGGCGTGGAGCATGGTAATGTGCTGCTTCTCAGCAGCAGCTCTACTGACATTTTGGGCTGGATTCATAATTCTTTGTTGGGGGGTGGCTGTCCTGTGCACTGTAAGATGTTTAGCAGCATCCTTGGCCTCTATGCACTGCATGCCAGTAGCAACCCACCCACTCCACCCCTAGTTGTGACAAAAAATGTCTCCAGCTGTTGCCAAAGTTCCCCTGAGAGGCAAAATCGCACACACACACACACACGCACACACACACACAAACACACGCCCCCAACCTCTGCTGTAATGGAAGAAGTACTGGCTTTGGAGTCAGATATGTGGAACTTAATTGTGAGTTTTTTGCCACAGTTAGTTCCTAAATTTCTTGAATTAGTTTCCAAACCTCTCCAAGCCTCAAGCCCCTCTTTTCTAAGATGTAAGAGATGCTACTAACTTTGTAGTTGTAAGGATTAACACATACAGTGCCTGGCAAAATGAGATGTTCAGAAAATAAAAGTTTTCTCTCTTCTAAGACTTTTGTCTCGGAAGAACTTGGGTATCAGGAAATTCAGGCATAAGGGAGTAAGTCAGGAACACTATGAAAAGGAAAGGGGAATAAGCCAGAAATTCATCTGAACTCCTGATTCTCTAAGGCTCTAGGGAAAGGAGAAAATTAGATTCAAAATCTGAGAAATATGGAAGTGTGTGTGATGGTTCTGTGGCCCCCAACAGCAGAAGTCATTTAGAAGGGTGCAGGGGTAGAGAGTCAGATGTTACCCAGAGAACAAAAACACTCTTGCCTACCTACTCATTAATGCTTGAAATCCCTGTCTAAAAACACGAAAACTTTTATTCCACTACTAGCATCTGGAAAATATCTTGCATATAATAGGCCTCCAGTAAGCATCTGTTAGATTGAATTAGAACCAAAACATAAAGGGCAAACGCCCCTGGGAGAAGCAACACAGTGACTTGACTCACACAAAGGTGATGCCAGCTTCTCTTGTGAAAGTAGATTTTGGGTATCAAAGTAAATTTTAGTTTCAGATAGGAAAGAGGCTCCACGATTAATCGAGGACAGCAAAGTGAGAGAGGTTCTGAAGACTATATTGCTTGCTATCCACCTTCAACTGAAGCCATCCTCATTTCATTATTTTTCTTTTAAGTATTTTATTCCAATTCTTTCAAGAAGTGGACAAATAGGGTCTTTTTCTCTCCAATTTTAGCAGAGAACATATTATCATAAGTGTAATTTAATTTGTCCTTGGCCTTCACTCTACGTGTATAAAGAAGAGAGAGAAGATCCTTTCTGGTTGCTGTTCCCAGGAGATAACCCATGATCATAGGCAGATACATGCAACTTATATGGGCTTATTGTAGATTTAGCTTCCAGGAACACGGTTCCACTGGGGAATCACCACCAGCTGCAATAGGCTTGGAGAATAGACATTCCTGAAGACCTTTTGTTGAGTATTTAAACATGAATTTCTCACTGTTAAGAAATCATTCCAATGGTACATTTTTGTTATTGATATCTGGAGGCTTGTATCTGTATTTTAGAAGGAAAACAATTTTCTCCCTTAGTGCACTGCTATGTTTACTTTTATTATTGAATTTCTTCATTTTGTCTTAGCTTGTCAGCTCAAAACTAAGTCTTGTGCTCAGTTGCAATAACTATTCATAGCCTATTTTTCTATTTATCTCTTTAATTCCCTTTATTAGGCAGGTGGCTTTTATTCTTCTACTCTTATTTAATGGTTTAATCAAGCCTATTTTTTAAAGCATTAAACATGAGGTTTATTTTAAGTACGAGTCCACTGTGTGTTATACTGACAGTAGATACAGGGCCACAATAAGTTTGTAAATATTCATACATGTGTAAAAAAGACTGAAACTTACACATACTTTCTTTACTTGATTGAAAGACTTCTTATGGTACATAAAATGCTTTCTGTAGTTGATCTCAGCTTTGTTCACACTGAAGTGAGTTGTATCCAGGTTTTCTAAGCTCAAGACTGCTCAATTGCTGCTGTCGCCACCGTTGGTTTGTTTTCTTTCAGGATCAAGGTGGATACTTTCATATAAAATCTTGTTTTTAATTCCTTGTCTGGCAAGTTTTTCCTGGATTCTTAGCTTTGCATAATTATACCTACAATGGAACCAGCATCCTAAAGTCACCAAGATAAATCCTCCTACTCCAACATCACGTGATCTTCTAATTCTACTGGTTAACAAAAAATGTCCAAAGCCAGCCTCAACAGATCCTAATGAACCGTATGATATCGAATCCCATGCATAGAGAATGTTTTCAACATCTAAAATTCGTAGGAGCTTAAACGGCTTCCCCTTCCCGGGCTCCCCAGGCTCTAGCACAGCCGCCATGGGGACGGTCGACGCCTTTGCCCCTAATCAAGCCTATTTTTAATTAGATGAGTTTGAAGCCCTTTGGAAATGGGGATATAAATAAAACAAACTATGTATTATTATTACATACCATAATATATAGCCTAATACATATACTATATAGTTCGTTTTTTCTATTTTATTATATATTATTTTAAAACGTATTATTTATTATTATTATATATTATATATATTATATATTATTATATATTATTTAAAAACGTATTATTACATTTACATTTAATCTATATCTTTATAGAGTACCATTACTTGCATAATTCAGAGGATTCCTGGAATTTATATTTGTCTGCTTGGCCATGCTCAGTATCATCAATGAAAATTATCCAGTAAATGCAGTGAAAGCACCAAGAGGTAAAGGCCAAGATAACCTTTTCCCATTCAGTGGCTAATTATGAACATATTTTCATCTTTAAAGTCCCTGAAGGACAAAAATGAAGGACTTTTTTTAGGGAATATTTTTTAAGGTGTACCTATCAGGGCAGAGAAAAGAAATGAAATTAAATGATGAATGTGCCCTATATGTTGGCACCAGTCTCAAAACAAAATCCCTTAGGTTTTGGTGGAAACCTTGGAAATTTGAACTATTGACTATTTCTCAGTCATTCTCCAATCGAAATACTGTAACTATTCATTCATCTAATAAGTAAATTGAGAAAATGGAACTTCAGAGCTTGGCGGTATTAGCATGTTATGAAGTAATGGATTAATTTGCTGTTTGTCACTAGAGGGGGCTTTAGGAAAGTTTTAAGCTGCATCTCTATGAGGAAGACAATCAAGCCATAGGAGGCAATATTAACTTACAAATCTTACTCAAGGAGGGTAAGGAGTGAAAAGCATTTTGAAACGTGACTTCGAGGTAGAGCTTCTCCAATAATAGTTAGTGACATATATACCGAGTTCTTTCTTGAGCACAGGAAGAAATTACTGTATTATCTGAAGGCCCTTCATGAATAAAAAAATCTTCATCATTGTCAACCTATAACTTGAGTTTTCTTAATTTTATTGTTAAAGCTGGAGAGAACAGTAATGACCATAATTCTCTATAAAGCAACATGTGCTTAACAGACAGAAAAAAAGGACAGATAGACAAAAAAAGAGTGATAATAGGATAAACTGATCCCAAATGACCATTTTGAGTTCTCATAAGAAAAAGAACTCTGATATCTGAACACAATATCATCTTGTCCATAGAAATTTATCAGAGCTGTAACACCACAGAGTTCATTGCACTTTTACGGTCCATTCCACACTTTATTTTCATTTTTCCTATATTTTAAAGGAGCACAAAATTATGACTCTGGAGGTAGCTTAGCTGGCTTCTTGTTTCTTGAAAAGAATCACTCATATCGTGACCCTTTGGAAAGGCTGCCGGAATTGCAGATATTAAGCCGGCTAGTAACTGTAATAGTCCTCCACAGCTCCAATTTCTCCCCAGCTGTGCTTCTTAAATCTTTTTGTCCAATTAAGAGAAGCCTCTGTGAACAGAACTTAAACATTCTATGGTTACTAAGTAACCTGTCCCTATAGCTTAAGAAGAGCATTGTATCTATTTTTCCACTGCCAATCAGTTGCCCACAATGTATCTGGGTGGAGGCTCAGACTGAAGTTTTGATAATCTCCACCTAATGCATTCTCTGTCTACAAGTGGCTTCACCGTTAAAAGAAAGCAAAGCAAAAAACATAACCGAGCTGTTAGTTTATCCTGATATTATTTCTTTCAGTTAAAAAAATAGAGTTTGGAGTTTTAACGATTAGTGGATTTCTGGGAAGTTACAATAAAGCTCTATAGGTGCATCTATGAATAGCAAATAGCCACATAAAATCAGTTTAAAAAAACCCTGAGTTTGTAAGCCACCAATGAAAACCATCCTTTTTTAATGCCCTACCTAGTTTTCCTAAGGGATTCAATCTTCACTCCAGACAAAATGAAGGACAGAAATGAAGGATATTCGGGAATGTTTAAATTTAGATTGCATTAATTATTTCTTTATAATTTTGAGCAAATAAGCTTAGACAATTGAGATGGGGATGGGTTACTGACCCTGTCAGACATGCTCAATCTCTGACTTGCTTGGCTGAAATGTAAGGTTTCTCTTACCTTCTTTGAGTCCTTCCATTTCCTGGTCTGCAAACAACAGTTCAATGTTCATTGTGTTTCGTGTTTTAAAACAAAAATCGAAATTCTCCAACATTATGAAAATATGTAATGAAAACAGCTTCTTGTTATATAACATTGTGTCCACTGAAGTTTATACCCATAGGCAACTTTACATTAAAGAAAAACATTATGAGTCAAGAAATGAATACAGGAGACCTTTCCCACAGTGAAGCCACAGTCTAGAAACTTTGGTCATGGGCTGGGCACAGAAAGATTTCCTCTGTTGTAAAGATTTCCTTTACAACATGCAGAGTGGATCCTTACGTAAGATACCTGGACATATAAAGTAGAATAAGTGATGCACTGAGCCTTATTAATTTACTTTCTAAACAAGGCTGGAAGTAAACAAATATTTTTCCTTGTATGTCAGAGAATGGGGGTGCTGGAAGGATGCCAGTAATCACCAAGCCAAAAGCTTCATCTTGCAGAAAAGCCTGCTAGAGCCCAGAGCACGTAATTAGCCCACGCAACTCAGCTTTCTGACTCCGGATTTAGTGCTCATTCCACTAAATCAAGAAACAGGCAGATAACCAGACAATTAGCTCAGTGACATTTCATTATGTATGTTTGCTCTTTTATGCATGTACTACCTAAAACAATGGAAAATTTCTTTTATTGTGCAATCACGAATGCATAAATGGAAAATGTAAATGAGAATTTGCTTAAGTCCTTTGTCTTAGGCAAACCTGTACTTAAGCTGTCTGAGAGAAATGCAAATATGTATATTTTAAAGTCATACATTTTTCTAAAAGACCAGCATATATGAGTCTTCCAAAGTGAACATGAGCCCAGCTGAGCCCAGTTTTCTCCTACCCTGGAGATGTTTACTTTACCATAACCCGGAGATAATCTGTCATTCACATGGAATTTGGGATCATTTTTCATTGGAGAATTCACCCCTCAGAAGGGGTAGCTTTTCTTTTACAAGGATGGCGGAAAAGAATAACATTCATGACTCTCCCTGTAAACTAAAAACTGCCATACATTATTTCAACTAATATTAATGAGCACCTACTATGTGCAAGACCCGTACTCTTTTTTTTTTTTTTTTTTTTTTTTGCGGTACGGGGGCCTCTCACTGTTGTGGCCTCTCCCGTTGTGGAGCACAGGCTCCGGACGCACAGGCTCAGCGGCCATGGCTCACGGGCCCAGCCGCTCCGCGGAATGTGGGATCCTTCCAGACCAGGGCACGAACCCGTGTCCCCTGCATCGGCAGGCGGACTCTCAACCACTGCGCCACCAGGGAAGCCCCAAGGCCTGTGCTCGTCAGCTCACATTTCCCCCCTTAGAGCCTACAGGACACAACCGTACCTTCTCCAGGTCATTTGCAACCCCTTCAGTGATCCTCTGGGTTTTACCTGCTTTGAACAGAATAACTGAAAGCTGGACATCTACAGGGCTATGATAAAGTGTCAGGTAACATAGAATAGCCATTAAATGTGTGTTGGAATCTACTTGCTTTTGAGTCCTGGGTCTGCTGTTTCTTGGTTCTGCAACCTTGACCAAGGGCTGCATGTCTTCATCTGCAAAATAACAATAGTGTCTACCTCATGTGATTGTTGTGAGAATGACACAAGATAATATAATAGCCTTCCACAGTGCCTGGGTGCCATAATTTAGGTTCCCCCAGAAGCAGACCCTGAGGCATATATTCAACTACAGGTAGTTTATTTAGGAGGTCATCCAGTAAACACCAGTAGGGGGGTACATAAGTGACACAAGAAGGGAAGGAAGCCATAAAGAGATGCTATCAAGCAAGTGGCGAGGAACTCTGTGAAACAGTACAGAACATCTCAGAGTTATCCTCCCCAAAGGTCGGGGAGCTGGGGTATTTATCCATCACCTATTGTCAGTCTTTGTCTAAGGGCTACTGGCAGTGTGTGGTTAATTCCCCATAGGCAGGTAAGGTGGGTTTCAGTATTCAGAGAAAGCTCTAGGCAATAAGGTGCAGGTGCTGACTGTTGAAGTTGGGATTGGCATGCAAGGAAGTGGCAAGAGCTGAGGACTGACAGTAGCCATTCAACACATTTACTCTTTTTGTTTTTATTCTTTTTATTTTTGTATTTTATTTTATTTTTTTTGCAATAGGCGGGCCTCTCACTGCTGTGGCCTCTCCTGTTGCGGAGCACAGGCTCCGGACACGCAGGCTCAGTGGTCATGGCTCACGGGCCCATGTGGGATCTTCCCGGACCGGGGCACGAACCCGCGTCCCCTGCATCGGCATGCGGACTCTCAACCACTGCGCCACCAGGAAAGCCCCTTTTTTTGTTTTTAAATGTTATTATTATTAAGTGACTTATTACTTTCTTTTCAAATTGAATATGCATGGCACAAAGAAGGCATTTGTTATGAACACCTGTTATGTGTGTCTGCCCAGCATCCTTTCCCTTTTCTTCTGATGGGAAATGCATCCCTTGTCCTTTGGGTAATACTGTCTTGATCTTCTCTCTTTCCCAGGCCCCTCTCTTCTCCTGCCCCTCTGTTATCACAGGAAGGGGGAATGTGACCCTGGTCTGGCTGGAATACATCCAGCCAGCTAGCTTCAGGGATTGATTCAAAGGTGGGTGTGGAACCCTAGTCAGCATCCCATCTGATCAGTGTCCTTGCTAGGACTTAGCTGCTAGAGCTGTTGGTACTGATTCTTTCTGCTGGATCTGCTCAGCTGGGTAGAGTTCTGGGCTGCTGACTGCTGTGTTGCTTCATTTGGAAAGCATATGTGTAACAGATAAAGAGATAGAGAAGGGTGGTATGGGGGAGAGAGAGAGAGAGAGAGACTCTGAAGACATCGTTTGAGCCCCCCAATACAGATCTGGTTGAAGTATTGAATATTTGAACTGGTCTTCAAGTTATATGAGCCAATAAATTCTTTGCTGTCACTTGCAATGAGTGAGTCCTAGCAGAGCGTTTAATACGTATTTGTAGCATTTCGTGCTCTAAAATGCTAAGACTTATCTTTTAATACGTCATGTTAAGTGTAAATTCCCAAGTAATTGTGAAAGCTGCTTAGCAAGATGTTGGAGACAAGTGTGTACTGACAGTATCTTTATATTCCAGAATATTCTTCCCCTCATTTGAGGTTTTAGCATTTCATGTCTCAGTCACATCATTAACTAACTTTTTAAAAAATAAATTTATTTATTATTATTATTTTTTATTTTTGGCTGTGTTGGGTCTTCGTTACTGCACGTGGGCTTTCTCTAGTTGCGGTGAGCGGGGGCTACTCTTCGTTGCAGTGCGCAGGCTTCTCATTGTCGTGGCTTCTCTTGCTGCAGAGCACAGGCTCTAGGCGTGCAGGCTTCAGTAGTTGTAGCACATGGGCTCAGTAGTTGTGGCTCGCGGGCTCTAGAGCACAGGCTCAGTGGTAGTAGCACAGGGGCTTAATTGCTCCATGGCATGTGGGATCTTCCCGGGCCAGGGCTCGAACCTGTGTCCCTTGCATTGGCAGGCAGATTCTTAACCACTACACCACCAGGGAGGCCCCATTAACCAACTTTGAATTACCCCAGGATAAAGTTATTTCACTCCTGAGCACATCAAGAAGAAAGTCTCAGTTTGAGACTAGTGTGGTTTTAGCTCCTCTCACCTTTGCTAATCTCTCTTTCTAACAAGTACTGAAGCTCTAGCTCAGGCCATAGCATTTGAGGGAATCGTTTTTTGCCTTTGTTGTGCTTATGGCAATTACTACCATCCTTCCAATTATAAATGAGGTATTAGTTTTCTTTAAAAATGTTTAACTTAAAAAGTGAGTAAATTCAAAGGAAAACTATAAAGTAAATAATGGTATGATGGTGTAACAATATGGCAAAAGTCGTGGGTGGCATTTAAAAGACTGAAGTTTGGGAAGTTGAGGGAAACATTAGCTTATTATAAGGTATCCCTGCTTCCATAGGGAAAAGAGAAAGGCTAGATAGACAAGGATCCACTCAGATTTGCATAGGCTAATTCTCTGATGTGATTTTGATTAAAGGACACAATTGGCTTATTGGGGAGTTTCAACTCATTTGGGGGTAAAAACATAGAAGAATTTTATTTTTTCCAGTCACTGTTTTCACCTGTGCTCTAATGAAGTCCCTTCCCCACTGGGTCACAGGGTCTCTTAAAGACACTTTGGCCTGATTCTTTAGCTTTTTGTCGTTTTTGGTAATTAAAAGCACGTTCAGTTTTTTTTTTTTTTTGCGGTACGCGGGCCTCTCACTGTTGTGGCCTCTCCCATTGTGGAGCACAGGCTCTGGACGTGCAGGCTCAGCGGCCATGGCTCACAGGCCCAGCTGCTCCGCGGCATGTGGGATCTTCCCGGATCGGGGCACGAACCCGTGTCCCCTGCATCGGCAGGCGGACTCCCAACCACGGCGCCACCAGGGAAGCCTAGTACGTTCAGTTTTTAAGACTCAGTTCTGCTTTTTAAATAAATTGTAACCTTTTGTCAGATCTAAGGCTCTTCTCTTCCCCTTTCCCAGAACTGGCTAGACTGGGGGCTCCAGGGGCTGGTACTGGAGGTGCACTTGCAATGAGTGAGTCCTAACAGAGCATTTAATACGTATTTGTAGCATTTTGTGCTCAAAATGCTATCAGTTTTTATACACCCCTTCTCCCTACCCCCTTGTCCTGGTTCCTTTGATACTGAGGTGGAGAGGCAAAAGGAATGTCTTTATCTTCTTGCATGGCTGTCTCTGTTTTTCTAGCTCTTCGTCTAAGAGCTCAATGTGAAGGAGTAGTGGCTCCAACATGCCTTTTAATTTTTTTGGCCACACCGTGCGGCTTATGGGATTTTAGTTCCCCAACCAGGGACTGAACCCGGGCCCTCGGTAGTAAAAGCACACGTCCTAACCACTGGACCTCCAGGGAATTCCAATATGCCCTTCTGAGGGCATTTTAGTCCCAAGCAACTTCCTCAGATGGTGGTAATATGCTGCAATACTTGACTCCAAATGAATCCCATCTGGCTGCATCCTTCCCCACTGATTCAGTGCACCCGCCTGTTTGGCCCCTGCTGTAGCAATCCCCAGACAGACAATAGACTCCAGTTGCATGGACTTGCAGGTGTGTGTGGGATTCTTTTCTGTATTTGGGGGGAACTAGAACTATGGGAGAAGTGCATGCCCCTGTCTGTCTGACTACCCTCCATCCTGCCTTGTCTCCTTAATTCATTCCCTTCTGCCTGGATCACAGGGGCAGGTGAGCAGATTCGCTGGCTAACAGACATTTAACCAGAGAGTGGAATCAGAATACCCCATTGGAGTATAATTGCTTCACAATGGTGTGTTAGTTTCTGCTTTATAACAAAGTGAATCAGTTATACATATACATATGTTCCCATATCTCCTCCCTCTTGCGTCTCCCTCCCTCCCACCCTCCCTATCCCTCCCACCCTCCCTATCCCTCCCCTCTAGTTGGTCACAAAGCACCAAGCGGATCTCCCTGTGCTATGCGGCTGCTTCCCACTAGCTATCCATTTTACATTTGGTAGTGTATATATGTCCATGCCACTCTCTCACTTTGTCACAGCTTACCCTTCCCCCTCCCCGTGTCCTCAAGTCCATTCTCTATGTCTGCGTCTTTACAGAATACCCTTTCTGTAGGCACCTATGAATTCACCAATGAATGATTCTCTTGGGATCTGCCTCCCTTGGTTTCCAGTAGTGGGAGCGGGGGAGTAGCTTTTCCTTTCCTGAGGACAAAGAAGAAAGACAGGGAATGGCTTCTCCTTATAAGAAATGCCCTCCACCAAAAGGTGACTTTTTTCTTCTCCCATCAGCCTCACATTTTCTTGTTGGTGGATGTAGTATGTTGAGTGATGGCCACTCAAAGATATCAGGTCCTAATCCCTGGATCCTATAAATGATATTTTATAAGGAAAAAGGGTCTTTGCAGAAACGAGATGAGGAGATTCACTTGGATTATCTGGGTCAGGGGTCCCCAACCCCTGGGCCTCGGACAGTTAATGTTAACGGGCCGCACGGCAGGAAGTGAGCAGGGGGCAAGTGAGCTAAGCTTCACCTGCCGCCCCCCATCACTCACATTACGGCCTAAACCATCGCCCGCACCCCCCACACCATTCGTGGAAAAATTGTCTTCCACAAAACCGGTCCCTGGTGCCAAAAACATTGGGGATTGCTGATCCAGGTGGTCCCTAAATACAATCACAAGTATCCTTATAGGAGGAAGGCAGAGGGAGATCACTCAGACAGTAAAAGAGAAGATGATGTAAAGATAGAAGCAGAGATTGGAGGGATGCAGTCACAAGCCAAGGAATGCCAGCAGCCACCAGAGGCCAGAAGAAGCAAGGAATGGATTCTCCCCTAGAACCTCCAGAGGTAGTGAGACTCTGCTTTCAGGCCCGTAATACTGATTTCAGACTTCCAGCCTCCAGAGCTGTGAGAGAATAAACTTTCGTTGTTTTAAACTACCCAGATTGTGGAAATTTGTTATAGCAGCCCTAAGAAATTAATATAGTGGGATAGGACACTTTTGGCTGAAATGATGCCTCTCACTGACTGTCATCAAGACAGGCATTTCTCAGAAATAACAATGTGGGGACCTGTAACTTTTTGTTCTGATTTTGGGTCTTTTGTTCTGGGTATAGGGAGCCCAGGAAAGAAATTCCACTAAGCACTTAACACCATCCTGTTCCAAAAAGGAACATCACCATTAACTCCCAGCATGGTCATTTAAATTTTTTTTTTTTTTTTTTTTTTTTTTTTTTGCTTTTCCAGGCAATTGAGAATGTTGGTTTTCATTTATATAGACAAACAGAAGATTCTCTCACAAATTATAACAGAAACAACTATCTGATCCCAAATAGTCGATTTTCCCTTATATAATAATAGGACTCCCAAGTTTTAGCTGGGTCATGTGGAATCGAACTACAATTCTCATCCTCCTTTGTAAGTAGGAGGATGACAAAAATTTGGTTAGTGTGTAAAGTAGAAGAGATGCATGCAACACTAGGGCTGTGTCCTTAAAGCAGAGAATGTGCCTTTCTTTTTCCCTTTGTTCTTCCCAGTGGCTGGAATGTGGATGTGATGGCAGGACCTGGAGCAGCCATCTCAGACTATGAAGTGGCCCTGGGAATGAAGGCATTGCTCAGCATAGAAACAAGCTAGAAGGAGCATGAGTCCCTGACACAGTGGCGTTTCATACCAATCCTGGAGTCAGACTTTCATAACAGAAAAAACTAAACTTTCGTGTTTTCTGTTACTCACTGTTATATGTAATCCTAGCCAAACATAATTAGAATTTTTGTAGACTTCAAACTACACTATGGAAATGGATTCTCCTAGAAAGTAACTTTTTTGACCCCTTGGAATAGTCAATCAATTTGAAATGTCTACCTGGATTAGACTGAAATTATAACAGTATTTTTACTGTTATATATATGGGTCTTTTCATTATTTCTAATATGAGCAATTTGAGGACTGACTTGAAATAAACAAAACCCACATTCAAATTTTATATAAAGGTTGCCTTTTCCACACTGTATTCTCTGTTCTTGGTGTCATCCAGAATAATTGTTTTAACATCTCTAAAGCTTTGGCTTATGATAGCATGGAAGCATTATAGAATGAAGACATGAGATGGGAATCCTTGAGTTACATGGTGTTAACTAGTTGTGTAAACTTGAACAAGACACCTCTCTGAGCCTCAGTTTCCTGACCTTTAAAATAAAAGAGTTAAAATACAATAAGTTTTGCTTCCAGTCCTTATTCCATGAAAAAAAGGGTATTTTTTAAGAGTATCATTTTCCTAGTGTTCTGACAAAGACCAAATCTCTAAAACTTTGGAGTTATTTTAGGACCCATGCTATCAAGCTGCTTATGGAAGATGGGAGATTTATTGTTAGTGATTTCACTGATATTTTGTTTTTAGAAAATTATTCATGGTCTTCAATCATGTTTAAACATCCAGATTGTTGACACTACCATTTTATAAAAATGGAAGAGTTTCAGAGTGAGGAAGTAAATTATTCTGCTGGGTATCTTCTTGACTGATTGGAATGAGGCATCTTATGTTAAGCTTATAAGAAACGGATTTCTTTTACCCTCTTTTGTTAGATATGTTTTTACATATTCCTTATACCATAGTTCAGTGTCCTCTAGTGGTTACAATCTAAATCAGAAATCACAAAAGCCTGCAGTGAGTGGGCAGTTGACATAAACGTGTGAGGACAATAGGTGCTTGCACACTGGTACTGCTGCCAGGTGTAACCACTGCCTGGGTACTTTGCATTTTCAACAACAGACATAATCAGACACATCCCCTGGCTGCACATCACACATAAGCACCAACTGGTAACCCATGATCTTCAGGCATTGGTGACCAAACCTGGCTGCTTATTAACAATCTCCTGGAGAGCTTTTGAAAAATACTAATGCCTGGGCCTCCCCCATAGCATTTCTGATTTAATTCAATTTGGGTTGGGCTCGGGCACTGATATATCTATATCTATATATAGATATAGATATATATATGTATGTATATGGCATCTCCTCTGCCGATACTCATGTGCTTAGGTTTGAGAAGCACTGGGGATATACTGCTATAAATTGGTTACACCACAAATAAAGTGGTATAATACATTTGCAGGGAGACTCTCATTAATTAAAGATGCATATTGTAAACCTAGGGTAACCACTAAACATTTTTGGGGGGCTGCATATGGCTTTTTTTCCTGCCAGTTTTATTGAGGTATAATTGACATACAGCGCTGTATAAGTTTGTGTACAGCATAATGATTTGACTTACATCATGGAATAATTATCACAATAAGTTAGTGAATGTCTATCATCTCATATAGACACAAAATTTAAGAAATAGAGAAAAAATACTTTTCTTGTGATGAGAACTCAGGGTTTACTTGTTTAACAACTTTCATATGCAACATACAGCAGTGTTAATTATATTAATCATGTTGTACATCACATCCCTGGTACTTATTTATCTTATTACTGGAAGTTTGTACCTTTGTCCAATTTTCTCTCTCCCCACCCCCTGCTTCTGGTAACCACAAATCTGATCTCTTTTTCTATGAACTTTTTTGTACATTTAAGAAATGGATATAAATAATGTCTATAGAGGTGAACAAATGGAATCCTAAAAAATACTCAATGAGGGCTTCCCTGGTGGCGCAGTGGTTGAGAGTCCGCCTGCCGATGCAGGGGACACAGGTTCGTGCCCCGGTCTGGGAGGATCCCACATGCCGCGGAGCGGCTGCGCCCGTGAGCCATGGCCGCTGAGCCTGCGCGTCCGGAGCCTGTGCTCCGCAACGGGAGAGGCCACAATAGAGAGAGGCCCGCGTACCGCCAAAAAAATAAAAAATACTCAATGAACCTGATAGTGGGCAGAAAAAAGAGGGGAAAAAAACCTAAGAAACCATGGACAAATAGAAAACAGCTAGTAAGAAGGTAAATTTTAATGTATTTTTCATGTGAATAGTCTAAACATTAATTAAAGGACAGAGATTGTCAGATTAGATAAAAAATAAGACCCAGCTTATTCTTCTTTGCTGCTCTCAAGAAGCTGATTCTGAAACTTATATGGAAAAGTAAAGGAGTTGAAATAGCCAAAATAATTCTGCCCCATAAAAGCAAGGTTGGAAAACACATACTACCTAATTTGACCACTTACTATAAAGCTACAGTAATCAAGATAGGATTATATTGGTGAAAGGATAGAACACAGATCAATGCAACAGAAGAGGGTCTAGAAATAGACTCACACAAATACAATCAATGCATTTTTTATAAAATTGCAAAGGCAATTCAATGTAGAATGGATTGTCTTTTCAGCAAATGGTGCTGGAATAATTGGGTGTCCATATTCAAAAAATTAACCTAGACACATATCTCATACCTTATACAAAAATTAATTCAAAAATGAATTATGAACCTAAATGTAAAACCTGAAATTATAAAACTTCTAGAGGAAAACATAGGAGAAAATTTGTCTCATTTTGGGTTTGACAGAGCATGATACCAAACTATAGCCAATGAAAAAAAGTAATTGATAAATTGGAATTTATCAAAATTAAAAACATTTGGTCTGCAAAAGACATTCTTAAGGGAATGAAAAGGTAAGCCACAGACTTGGAAACATATTTCAGATCACATGTATGATGCAGGTCTTATAATATAGAATACATAAAAAACTCTTAAAACTAAGTAGTAATTAAAAATGGGCAAAAGATCTGAATATACACCTTACCAAAGAATATATAAGGATGACTCACTTCTACTGAATGGGAAAAAGAGTAACTTTACTGTGGGGAAACATTGCAGACACCACCTTAACCAAATGATCAAGGTTAACATCACCAGTAACAAGTCTTGTTGATGTTATGTACCTCCTCACATGATGTGATGTGAAAGACAGTTTACCTCTGTGGTATTCTTTCCCCAAATCTATAAACTTAATCTAATCAGGAGAAAACACTAAAATTGAGAGACATTCTACAAAATACATGACTGGTACTCTTCGAAAGTGGTGAGGTCACAAGATACAAGGAAATCAAAAAAACTGTCATAGAGTAAAGGAGACTGAGGGACTTTATGACCAGATGGAAGGTGGTGTCTGGGGATTGGACACTGGAACAGAAAAAGAACATTTCTCCAGAAAAACTGGAGAAATCCCAATAAGGTGTGTTGTTTAGTTATTTGTACTGTACCAATGTTCATTTCCTAGTTTTGATAATTATGTGATAGCTATGTAAATTGTTGACATTAGGGGAAGCTGGGTGAAGGGTAGGTGGGAACTCTTTTGCAACTCTTCTGTAAGTTCAAAATTATTTTGAAATAAAAACTTAACCATGTTTATCAGGTATCATCCTAGTTTAAAGATGAGGATACTGAGGCACAGGCTGATTCATTTTCCATAAATGAAATAAGTGGCATATCTGGTATGTCAAATCAGTTCTGTTCAACTCTAAAGCATATCTTCTTTCATTAGCCAACTATCTTTGAAGTCATGTTTTCCCCCTAAATTTGTAAACTTGTAGAAAGATATGACCGTATCTTTTGTTTTTGTTTTCATTTCAAGGTGGAGATGAGGTTTTATGCCTTTGTATTCCTAGTACTTAGCAGAATGAATCCTTTATAGAATGTGTCCAACATGCATTTGTTGGTTAGCATTTCTCTCCTCAAGAATACGTGTTCTTCTCTGATCTTCATAGTGTCTTTTCCAAAGTCTGATTAACATGCTAGTATGGAACAACCCAACATGTTCCTCCCCATCATTCTCTAGCTCAGGGTCAGTTATTAGAGAGCAAGCAGAAGGGGAGGTCAAAGAAAAGGTGACCAGAAAGGAGGTCAGAACAGGCATATTCAGACTGAGCATCATTTACTTTCCCTGGGCTCTTGCATGATGCATTAGTCAGAGTAAGATAACTACTGTAAAAAACCTCCCTCACCTTCCCACCCACATTTCAGGGGCCCGATATTATAGACATTTATATTTTCTTTTTGTAAATTCCAGTTGGCATGGGTATTGATGTTAGCCAGCTGATCTTCAAACAATCATTCAAGGATCTGGCTTCCGGAGGCTTCACCATTCTTCCAAGGTGACTTCATGGTTACTTGGGCATGGATCTCCAGCTGGCAGATGAGAGAAGAGAGAGGAGGATTACCCATGGAAATTTTTATGGGCCCGGCCCGGAAGTGGCCCTCATTACTTCTGTTCACATTCCATTAGCTCTGTTCTCAAGGGAGGCTGGGAAGCAGAGTCTAGCTATGTGCACAGGAAGAAGAGGTTATGTGTTTGGTTGTACACTTGTATATTGATGTCCAAACAGGAAGTCGTCTGTAGGGACAGGTTGGAATTCCAGAAGTTATCACAGCAGCAACTACTAAAAATAGAACTAGTGGCAGCCAACCCTCCTCCTTGGCATTAGTCAGAGAAAATCTCTCACCTCTTAGCTGTTGCTCTGTTGTGTCATCTTCTGCTTTGCCCTCTCCATGAGCAGTGACTGACAACAAATGCATGGGCATAAACAGACATAAAAGAGAACAAAGCAACCCATGTTCCAACAAACTCCAGCTGTCAGGACACATCTCTAATACCGCAAGTACTGATCCCAAGTGTTTCTTAGAAGTGATCTCTTTAAAACAAATCAAGCCAGAATGCACTTAACATTTATCATCTCCTGCTTTTATGTAGCTCTGTAGTATGAGCTCTGCGGCATTTTGTCAGACCCTTTGTTGTTGAATAATAACACGTTTGTCTGGGGTAAAAAGATGGCAAATTGGAAAGGAGAGCATGAGTCTATTGTAGCAAATATAATAGGCCCACTTTTATTCCTGGGAATGGGCTGTCATTGCAGCCCGTGTCCTTACCCATGGTGCTCTCTTATACAGAGGTTAATCTTACAGTGGGGTAGACCACCGTCGAAGGCTTGTCATATTGAAGAGCCTGCAAAAACCATAGGCATTTATCAAAATCAACATTTCCTCAGCTTAACCAAGGCACATGGAACACTTAGTCATTGTTTGGAAATATGGCCCAGCTTTATACACTAAGTGAGGTTTATGTGATCTTTACAATGGAAATGTGTATGTCTTTCCAGCTATTTTTTTTTTTTTTTTTTTTTTTTTTTGTGGTATGCGGGCCTCTCACTGTTGTGGCCTCTCCCGTTGCGGAGCGCAGGCCCAGCGGCCACGGCTCACGAACCCAGCCGCTCCGCGGCATGTGGGATCTTCCCGGACCGGGGCACGAACCCGTGTCCCCTGCATCGGCAGGCGGACTCTCAACCACTGCGCCACCAGGGAAGCCCTTTCCAGCTATTTTTTGAGGATATTTAATCTGCAGAAACCATTGAATTGCAGCTTGTCATATATTTACACAAAACAAATTAAAAAGCTATTTTGTACTATGTGAAATATGAAACATGCATTATATGATTTCTTTGCAAGAATGGTTATGAAGAGTCTAGATCCTAGACCATTGTGAATGCACATCAGCCACTGACTTTTGGATCTGTTGACCCCAAGGGAATATAACCAATAAGAATTCAGTAATATTTTGGTTCTGACCTGTCTCTCATACTGTATGTTAGCTCTCAGAACTAGTAACTAAGTTAGAATAGTGGTAATTGAGATGTGCCATTTTAAACCAACACTGAACCATAGAAAATGTGAGTTACCCATGGCTAGTGATTGATAGCAATAATGATAATTATGATAATAATCTTGATAAAGTCTAAAGACACTCTAAAAATGTCAAAGGGCCAGGGAGAAAATGTCAAAAGTATAAGGCATAATAATATTTTAATCAGATTATATAGAAAGGTAAAGGCAGAACTTTGAGTACAATGTGCCTCCCTTGTGCCCTGGAGCTGAGTGTTCTATTGCTGGATCTCACTCTGTTTCTATGGGCTCATGGCTCCAAGCCTGGTCAGGCTGGGTAGGGAAAGAGGGCTACCAGTTAGGTGTTACAACCAATCCGAGACTAAGAGCTTGCTAGCTGTCAGTCAACTATCATATGGTAGGACCACCCTGTCCACAATGAGAAAATTTTAACCCTCCTGGACTAGTCAGACAGAGGGGGAGGAGCATGGACAATATTTATTGAGCATCTATGATACGTAAGGCACCACTTTGAATGCTAAGGGAATGACACCGCCTGGTGATAGGGGTAGGTGGAGGAAGACAAGGGCTTGACCTTAGTTATCAGAAGATGTGACTTAAAATTATTTTTATGTGAGTCTGGTCTCTCCTACAATTCCCACCCCTGCCTCAGAGTAGACTGTATATTCCTGAAGGACAGGAACCCCAGTGATATACAGCATGATATGGGAAAACACCCTCAGCTTTCTTGTCAGATAACTTGCTCTGATTCTACTTTTATTTAACTCATTCTGAACTCCCATATTTTTGCTCTATAAAATGAGCATTAAAACAATGATCTCAAAGGGTTGTTTTCATACACATTAGGTGCTCAAGGTTAGCTTCTCTTCCCCTGGGATCTTGCTTATAGTAGATGCTTGATAGAGAAATGAACTGAGGACACTCTGTAGAATTATACGGTGTTAAATTTGGAAGACCCTTTCAAAATCATCTGTTATAGTTAAATTATCTCATTGAATTGAATTATATTTCTCCTTTTCTTAGATTTATGAATTGATGGGAGAAGAGCTGCTACCATGCAAATATAATGACCTCTTGCCTATTAGATAGGAAAAGATAAAGAATGAGATATCCAATATTGGTGTGGGTGTAGAGAAACTTTACACTCATGCCTTGTTTATGTATACAATGGCTCAACTTCTCCAGGGTGCAGTCCTGATGATATGGACCAAACATTTAAATATATATATACCCTTTGACTTAGCAATCTCACATCTAGAACTTTATCCTGTGGAGACAATTGATCAATTGCACAAAGATGTATGTAAAAAATCTTCATTGTAGTGTTGTTCATAATACAAAAATGCTGGACACACTCTTAATATTCCTAACAAGGACATTATTTAAATTAATTTTGGTACATCTATGTGGTAGAATATATAACAAATCTATATTAACTGGTATGGAAAGATCTTTGCAATGAATTGAGTGGGAAAGCAGGTCACAAAACATCATGCAGAATACCACTTTATTTATATAGATTTATTAAGGCATGCATGTGTCTATGCACAGAGGAATGTTGGAGGAGGGTCACCACAATTTTAAACAGTTACCTCCAGATGATTTCGGCTGATTTTTACTGTCTTCCTTATACCTTTCTAAAATGAATGGATGGTCTACTTAAGCATGTATTGACTTTACAATTAGAAAAAAATCATAAAGTTATTTTCAATTTGAAACAAAAGTCAGAAAAGTAAATATTCGTTCATATTTCACAATTTAATTGTGCTACTTGGCAGTGTCACTGTGCAGAATCCAATTTTATTTTTATTATTTAGCTGACTGACAAACCAGTTGTTTACATGGTCATAACTGTAGAAAGCCCACACTCCAATCATTCTTCTCATTTTCTCCATCTCCCATTTTGGAAGTTCTGGGACTTACCATAGATCTTTTTTTGAAATAAGGCAGTGAATAAATAACTAACTAAATAAAAATGACTCTGTTTCTCTGTAATTTTAAAGCTTATCCTATCATAAATCCCTTTTTTCCTAAATAAGAGCAGATGGTTGACTATCTTATAGTGTAAATCTGTCCTTAAATGACAACCAAACAAAACAGATTTCCTGTCTTGTGATAAAATAATTTTAAGGACTACTGGGCAAGATGCAGGATGTGTACTGTGTATTGGTCGCCATAGTTTCAACTGAGGACAGACTATTTAAGCTTACCCTTAATTTGGATAGACATGAGTCTCAGCTTTGTAGGGTTAAAAACTGTGCAAGGGTATGGGTATATTTAGATTGAATGGGAGCTGACTATAGTAACAGCTAAAAAAGAGGTCCCTATTTTTAATTAACCCTTTGGCTACAAACTGGAAAAAAGAAATGAATTGAGTAGATTCTCTTAAGAAAATAAAGCTGGCATTCCAGAGAGAAAGCTGGTGTCTAATTATGTAGCATTTTTGAACAAAAACCTTGATATTAAAAAACGCTGAAATATATATATATATATACTTTAAGAGTCTGTTTTAAGCTTAAAAATCAGCTAGTCAGTTCCCATGGCAGTTTTACTCTTGAAGGATTCTAGATTGTAACCAATTAAACATTTTTAGCAGCTAATTTCTTTTTCTGTTTGCAAATAGCACTTTGGAGCAAGCAGGCAATGGACTCTTAATAGTTTACCCTTGGTTCTGTTATCCATATTATTTCACGTAGCATGCTATGCATAATTTTAAAAAATGCAGATGGTCTCTGTATCAAGGGCTTTAACACTGACATTAAAGGAATCCATAAAGGCTGGAAAAATAAGCATGAACTAATTTCAACTCAAGATTTCCAACCCTTCTTTTTGGAAACTGCAGAGGCTCTTTATGGGCACTGGTAGTTTGGAAAGTCCATCCAAGTCAGAATCAGAAAGCAAAAGTTCCAGCTACAGTCCTGCACCTGGTTGGCTCTGAGATTTGGGACAAATCACTTAATCTGCTTGAGCCCCAGTTTCCTTAACTGTAAACTCATCAACTTTGAGAATACTTGGACCAGATGAGTTGTCTCCATAAAATTTTTTTATTATTTCTTATTTTAAAATCGTTGAATGCTTTCTTTAAATAAAACCCAGGTGGAAGCCCATTGTGAAAACCAGAAAAGTGGAGTTCCACTTGTTAATGCTGGCCCAAGGTTGGGAGTGTCCTGAGTGTTTCTCTTTTGGTCCTTCTCCAACTAATCTCTGGCCACCATTGACATATTAAGTAGGAGCCCCTAGGGCTCCTTAGAGCACCATTTGAGGACAACTGGTCCTCATATCAAAGATATATAAAAGATAAATTTTAATATCTTATTCAATTTTAAAAGTCTAGGGTTCTGAGAAATCTCAAAAAATAATGTCATAAATTTTTAAAAGTTTGCACTCTCCATATTTCACCAATAAAAACAAAGCATAACAACTTCCAAAAGATAGGAATTATTATTTTTAACATTATGGGTTAGAAACACTGTTGTCTTGATTCTCCTGATATTTGACCTTCAGGGACACTGATGTGAGTCCTCTCCCCAGTGTTTATTTGGTTATAACTTACAATAAAACGATTAACTGCTTGATGCATTCCCTTTGCTGCTTTGTCTGTTTATTTTGCTGGGTAAACATCTACCCATTAACTCATCATTTCATAATTTAAAAGTTTTTACATTCTTTTGGATTTTTTATGGCTTCGCATAGCCCACGAACTCCATTATTCTGAACAATAGAATGCTGCTTATAGGGATAACTATTTTATTTTCAATGTTAATCCAGCCTCTCTCTGTATTTATGCAGAACTCTTGCTTTTACTTACAGAGGAAGTAGCAACACTGAGAAGAGCTCTGGTTGGATCAAAGACTTGTGGGTTCCTGTGGAGGAAGCTGGAGTTTGGGCTCCAAAATGATTTTTATAAAAACCTGACCATTGGTTATTCTTTATCTACTAGCTATAAACCACTACTGGGAAATAGTAATAGTATGAAAAAAGACAGCACATCTTCTCAGAATTTCTTCATTATTTCAAACAAGATTTCAGGATCAGCAATGAAGACTTCATCTGATTCTTGCCTTAATGTCTCTAGTAGCTGAGATCTGCATAGGAATCAATTGTGGTATAACCTGCAGCTGGCAATCATGGGTGCTTGCAGGTGCTGTGCTACACAGATAAAATAAAGCTGAATAAAAGTGACTTAATAATGTCATCTCTATGAGGAAAAAGTATTGTGCGCACCCCCAAATGCTTAAAACTAACATTTATACTGTACTTCCCAAACCACTCTACCAGCTATTTATAGAGAAAACACATCAACCACCCACCACTTGTTAAAACAGAGCAAGTATTTTCAAGTTGACTGAAAGTCAACTTATAAAACATCAAGGGGATTGGTAATGGAAGGAAATGATAGGCTGGAAATGACAGGCTGGAGACAATTGACTTTTCCCTTTTTTATTTTAACTTTTAAAGTATAATATGTATTCAGAGAAATGCACATAAATGTCAGCTATCTGAATTCTCACAAATGTAACACACTCGTGTAGCCAGTACTCATAAAGAAACAGAATATTACTGAAAACCCCCAAGTCTTCCAGTCACCATCCTCCCTCCAGTCACTGGTATCTTGTCTTCTAATTGCATAGGTTAGTTTAGTGTGGTCTTGGCTTGTCTATAAATGAAATGGTACAATATGTACTCTTTTGTGGCTGGTTTCTTTCATTTAACTTTATGTTTGTGCGACTCATCCATGTTATTTATTCATTATGCTGCAGAGTATTAAATTGCGCAGCTGTACAATTTACTGATCCATTCCACTGTTGGTGGTGGTGGGCATTTTGGTAGTTTTTGGGTTTTGACTACTACAAATTGTGCTTCTAATGGACATTCTTGATCATGTCTTTTGAGTACATGTTTAGGAGTGAAATTTCTATGTCATAGGACAAGCACATAATAGGTACTGCTAACTAGCTTTCCAAATGGTTGTACCAATTTACACTCTCAACAGCAGTTGATGAGAATCCTGGTTGCTGTATACACTTGCCAACATTTGTTATTTTCTGGCAGGTGGGTATTGGTATCACATTATGCTTTTAATTTGCATTTTCTTGATAACTAAAAAGTTGAGCACCCTTTCACACATGTATTTGTCATTTGGATAGCTTCTTTTGTGAAATGTCTGTTCAGGGTTTTTGCCCAATTTTCAGTTGGTAGTCTTTCTTTTCCTTATTGATTTGTAGGAGTTATTTATGGGTACTGGAAAATTTCTTGATTTTCTTAGGTACAATGTGATTTTTAGTGTTCATATTTATGCTAGGATTTTAAAAAATGTTTTCAGGTATTCTGTTTACTGTGAATCTTAGATCACTGCACATTCAGGTCTGGAAAGTTTCTAGTGACATTCGGGTAGAAAAAGTAACCTTATTCCAGAACTGAAAGTTCTATATGCAATCAGCTACCCCAAAATGCATCATTATTTAATGACATTTTACATTCACGATCTATATTATTTTTAGTTTTTCATATTGTTTGAATCATTGCTTAAAATTGAATATGAAGATAAGTAGGACCAAAAAACACCCAAAACATGAGGCAATAATAATCTTGCTTTGAACTTGTTAAAATAGACCATGAGGCCTCATTTTGGGAAACATCTATGGTGAAGTTCATAAACAGATTAAAAAATCCTGGTTTGGGTTTCAGTCTTGCAACTTACTAGTGTTTCTTTCATTAGTCAAAATAGCCTTGAGATCATTAAATATTGGGGAGGACATTTGCCTGGTTGGGCCATCCAGTACCCTCCTTTTGGTAACAGCACCCAGTATTTTTTTCAGAGCCACTCTGGTCACAGTAGGTCCATATGTGTTGACTTTACCATCAGCTCCAGTAGAGAGCAGATGCCACTGACTCAGACTTGGTCAAATAAGCACCACATTTCTCAGGGCAGTCATTGGTTCAAGGACAACCATGTGACCCATCAGAACCAATGACATGTAATGAGACTGGTGCTGGGACTGCAGAGGGAAGGGAATCCTCTTCCACGCTGGAAGTGACTTTACGAGGATGTGAAGTAGAACCTCCGTGACCACCTTGCAACCTTGAAAGGAGATCCTGTTGAAAACAGAGCCAGCACAGAAAAAGTGAAGCTGAGAGATATAGAGAAATGGAATTGGAATGACATGGGAGCCCATTATATCAAGCCAATAACATCTGGACTTTTCAGTAGTGTGAGCCAGTAAATTCCCTGTCTGCTTAAGATGGGTTGGATTGTTTTTCTGACACTTGAGACCTAAAGAGCCCTAGCTGATGTGAATATGGTGGCCCTGTTGGGGTTTTCAACATTACATGTGATATAAAAAGTAAGGTAATAATATGGTTTTAAGCAAAGCCTTCTCTCCGCAAGTACTGTTTTAAATAATCATTTTAAAATTTAGGTACCAGGGTTTAAAATTTCCTATAGGGCTTGTGCATGGAGTTAAAAGTTTATTATAGTGATAATATTTGGTTAGGATTTATTTGGTGGGGGGAGATGGGAAAAGAGAAATGTGTGCCCCTGTCCATGGTCATGAAAAATCGCTGTGCTTCATGAGAGTGCTTCCCAGACAACTGTCTTTAGACCTGTTCTATCAGAATTCCTTGGGGAGTTTGTTACAAACACACATTTTGGGACTCCACCCCTGGAGATCCGGATCCTAAATATGGGATGGTACCTAGAATCTGTATTTTTTTCTTTTTTTTTTTTTTTGCTGTACACGGGCCTCTCACTGTTGTGGCCTCTCCCGTTGCGGAGCACAGGCTCATGGGCCCAGCAGCTCCGCGGCATGTGGGATCCTCCCAGACCGGGGCACGAACCCGTGTCCCCTGCATTGGCAGGCGGACTCTCAACCACTGCGCCACCAGGGAGGCCCTAGAATCTGTATTTTTAAACAAACTCCAAGACTGGGGAACCATTGCTTTATTACAGTACTTCCCTGCAAATCCTGGGGCACTGATGCCTACTGTGTTTATTCTTCCAGGAATTCTGAAGCAGCAAGGGAAGAAACTAGGCAGAAGAGAAAACTTAGAGAAAGGATAGAGAGATGCAGACCAGCTGTTAGAGAAACATAATTGCTAAAAGATTGAAGATTGCTGGGGCAGAGTCATGGGAGAGAAGAGAAACTTTATATTAGTATTATTTTTAAAGAATCAGAGTTTTCTAGAAATAAAAATAAATTGATTTGGGAATGTGAAGGTGCATGTGTATTCCTTTTCCCTCCCTGGATGCTTCAATTACGAGGGAGAGAATGAAGAGAAGGTGGTTCCAGCTCTCTTTCCTGTGACGTTGTTGAGTCAAAATACGTCAATGTGTTTCACATACATTGGTCTTTGTATGGAGCCACAAAGAAGGCATCAACTCCATTTTCTATTTTGAAGTTGATACAATAGATAAAAAACAGCTATTATTAGTCTTCTCCAGGTTAAAATTTTCTAAATTCTTCAACCCTATTATCATATCCACCATATATACTAAAATATAAAGGGTTAATTCAAGGACACATGTTGATTTCAAATACAGTTTTGTATGTGAAAAGACTCCAGGCTCAATTCTTATATGATAGAACAAATGCCCAATTAATGATTACTGAAATCAATTAGTTTATAAGTTTAGCACTAGGAAGAAGAGCTAACCCATCTCGTACAACCCCAGGAGTATTACATTACACTTGACTGTCATCAGTTATATTTATATTTTAGTTATACTTTAATGAAGGAAACATAATTTGAACTACATTCTATCTGAATCCATGTAATAATGAGCTGTGAATTTGGGACTTCATATTTGCATATTATATTGTATTTAATATTACAGAATTATTTTTAAAAATTAAGATAAAATTAAAATAAAGCTGGATTGAACAAACTGTGGGAGCTGTCTTTCTAGTTATGCTACTTTGTGTTCTGCTTTAAAATGTAAGCAAAACAGATTATTGTCAGTGTCAAAATAGAAAAGTATTTTTCTCCTAACCAATCTCAAGTCCTTTAATTTAACAATTGGCTCGAATCTCTTTTTTGGTGCACAAATTGACATTTACTGACTTTCTTGACCAAACCACAATAAGAAGTCTTACATATAACCACAAGATATATAAATTTTACTTCCTCATCTGCCAGATGAATGTATTTACTATTGTGGTTACTCTGCATCTGGCAGCCCAATATTTAGCAATCTCAACAGTTTAACTCTCTTAGTTAAGTTACAGTGGAAAACAGCATGGACTTGGAATCTCACCTGGGCCCTGCTACTAACCAAGTGAATTACTTTGGCAAATGCCAGGCCACTCTGGCCCTCTGTTTCCTCCTCTATTATAAAGGGGGCTGAAACCAGTGATGCATCTATAGATATAAGAGTGAGTGGGTCTAGAATTCACTTATAGACACTGGCTCCCAGGGGACACAGGAAATAGTACACTTATGTCTTCTGGCTAGAATCCCATCCCCCCAAAGAAATAAACTAATAACTAAAACAAAATTCATGACTTTTAAAGACACAAGACAAAACAAAACGAACAAACCCCATTGGGTTCCCCACCCTTAGGAGGATGCTAAGGAGCCAATTCCTTATTCTGAAAACTGGTACATAAAGAATTGAGCATCTTTTGGGTCTTTCTTGTATGGACTATACCTCAAGGTAATCAAATAGTTTATGAGGAAAAGTTCTTCTTTATACAATAGTTCCAGCTAATAAATTAATGCAAAAAGAGCAATAGAATTAGAATATCATAATTTTGCAACCCCAAATGATGATTCTAGGCAATGATCATGAATGAATGTAAAACAATTAGGGGACAAACTATTGGGAAACTTCATAATGGTTAGATCAGGTTGACGACACCTGAAACCATTGATCAATTTCAGCGTCACACAAAAAGACACGGGGGCATTAATGTGATGCAATGCAAATCCAAAACCTCACTTATGAAGTATTCTTGCCAAAATTATTGAAGCTGACTCTGCTCAAGATCTAATTTCTAGTTTATAGGAAACATGAGAGATAGGAAACTATTGAAGACACTCAGCAATGGATTAAAATCCAAGGAATTCTACTGTACAAATGACCTGACCTGTTTTCCTCAACAAGTAAATTAGAAAGAAAAAGAAAAGGAGGAAAGAGAACTCATAGCTTAAGAGACAAGAGATACATGAACCACATACAGAATGCAGATCTTGCTTGGATCCTATTTCAAACAAGCCAACTGAAAAAAGAAACCATATATGAGACAGTTGGGGCAAATTTAAATACTGACTAGATATCTGATATTATTAGGAATATTTTGTTAATTTTTAGGTGATATATGGCATTTTGCTTATGATGAAAAGGCGTTATTATCTTTTAGAGGTATATTAGGAAGTATTTTTAGATGGAATAATACGATGACTAGGATTTGCTTCAAAACAATCCAGCTGCAGACTGGTGTGTGGAAGTGCAGGTGAGACTGGATTGGCTGTGTGTTGATGATTATTGAAACTGGGTTTGGGGAACATGAAGGTCCATTTTATTACTCTCTCTGTTTTTGGGTATGTTTGAAAGTTTCCATAATTAATTTTCTAAATGGGAAAGAGTAATGAACACTTTGTGTTAATTCATTAAACTGTATGCTTATGGTTTATATCTGTGTTTTTATTAGTTTCTTGTTGTTGTCCTAACAAATTACCACAAACTGGGTTGCAGCAACAGAAATGTATTCTCTCACAGTTCTGGAGTCTAGAAGTCTGAAATCCAGCAGTGCTGTGCTCCCTCCCGGGCCTCTAGTGAAGAATCCATCCTTTACCTCATCCAGCTTTCGGTGGCGGCTAGTATTGCTTAACTTGTAGCTGCATCACTCTGGTCTCTGCCTCCATGGTCATACTGTCTTTTCTTCTGTCTGTAGTCTCCCTCTGCTTCATCCTTATAAGGACATTTGTCATTGGATTTAGGGCCCACTCAGATAAACTTGGATAATCACATCTTAAGATCCTTAATTTAATTACAGCTGTAAATACCCTTTTTCCAAATAAGGTAACATTCACAAATTCCTAGGATTGAGATGTGTATATATCTTATCTTTTTAGGAGACACCATTCAACCCACTATAATGACACACTTCAATATAAAGACTTGAAAACTAATAACCAAGAAGAGAGATTTAGTCTTTCTAAATTTGATATTAAGGAATCACTGTCAGAGTCATCCCTAATTTCAAATGTGTGAGACACCCTTAACTTCTTCCTTTCTACCTTACCACATAGGTAAGTTTTGTCATTTCTACTTCCAAAATTTAAATCAAATCTTTCTATTTCTTTCCATCCTACACTCTTAATGCCTTAATCTCATCTATCATATTCTACAACGGTCTCCTTTCTGATCTTCCTGGCTTCTAATCTTGCCTCACTTCATTTCCTTCTCTACAGAGAAGCCAGAGTAACTAAAAGCAAAAGAAAATAAAAACTTCACAAATCTAATCATTACCCCTTCTTTGCTCTGTCTCTGAAATAGTGGTCCATTGCTTCCAGAGTAAAATCCAAAGTCTTTACCAAGGCTTCAAAGCTGGGAGTAATTCAGACCCTAACTCTTTGTCTACACTTCTCTGGGGCCATTCACTTTCTTGACCACAACTGTCCAGCCCCACTGGCCTCTCTTTACTATCTTAAACATGCCACAGCCAATTACACTAAATGTAGATCCCTAAGAAGGAGAAACTAGGCAGTCTTTACCACCTAGAATTCTATGGAAAATTGAATACATTGTTATTTTAAAAACAGATTCAGTAATTTATTTTGAATACAGATACATTGGAAAACATGGAAACAAAATGTAAATACTCTCTCCCTACCTTCCCAACTATCCTATCCTATAGGATAGTGACATGTTGGTTTGCGTCCTTTTAGAATGCATGTTTAAATACCATAAATACGTGCTTATATACCTTGGTAACCCGCTTTTCCTAATTAACAATGAATTGAGAATCTGTTTTCATGCTATTAACTATATAGCTTCGTCATTATTTTTTAGTCTTTTCATCCGTATTTTCAAATCACCCTACCAAAGACTTGTACCAATTTGCATTCCCACCAGCAGTGCATGAATGTGCTCATTTTCCCCACATCCCTGGAAATCTTTTTAATCTCTGCCAACCTGAGGGATGAAAAACAGCATCCCATTGTTGTTTCAATTTGCATTTCTTGGATGGTAGTGAAGTTGAACCTTTTTGCTTCTGATTCTGCTTACCTGTAGCTCTTCATAATTGTGTAATTGAAAGTGTTTGCTTACATTTTAAAGAGAAATGGCAAATTATCTAAGGAAGAGTTGTGTAAGCCACTCAACACTGCATTGCAGTGACTCTACCACCATGCCCTGGTGTACAGTTCTATCAATGCCTTGAAGCTGTTCACTCTCATGTACCTGAGGATAGAGCCTGGGCTTTATCGCTTTCATCAGGGAAATCTTTGTTTTCTTCTTGTAAGACGTGAGACATAGAAAATCACCCATGATCAGTTTTAAAAGCCTGTTCCTTGTATTTTCTCAAAATAAATATGGGGAAATAAAGAGGAAATTATAGATTTAGTATCTAACTTTCAGAATGTGGCCCAACAATTTGGACTTGTCACTGTCTAGGTTTTGATCATCTTTAGGTTTCAGCTTGGAGTTCAAATAACTTTATGCATCAGAATATTCAGTAATCATTTTTCCTGTTATATTAATTTAATTTAATTTTAATATTTATTTATTTATTTGGTTGTACCGGTTCTTAGTTATGGCAGGTGAGCTCCTCAGTTGTGGCATGAATGTGGGATATAGTTCCTCAACCAGGGACTGAATCCAGGCCCCCTGCATTGGGAGCTCAGAGTCTTATCCACTGTGCCACCAGGGAAGTCCCCCTGTTATATTAATTTTAAAGAGAAGGTCAGAGGAAAGCATAGGGAAACAGTACCTGACATTGGCACCCATTCTCTACATTTCTTTTGGACAGGCTCTTTTATGTTGCATCTCTGAAAAAAATATGAGCAAAAATTTCACGGTACCATATCTGATATGACCTTGTAAATTTTCAAATGTACGACAAGCTTGCTCATGTGGTGATATCAAGCATTACAGCAAGAGTACTTTTAACTGTCCAAGGTCCTGAAATCTCACATATTTTTATCCTACAATCCTGTGTATTATTTTGAACTCCAAGTGACTGTCCATCATTCCATACTTATGTCCTCTTTCATGTATGTTTAAAGTTATTACTTTTGAATGTGGATCAATAGACTGAATAGAGCAATTTTTTATGTGATAGAGTGCCATATGTTTTAAGAGCTACTCTTCTAAAAATAAATAAACAAATCATCAAATCAAATGTGCTTATGGTTGTGATTGTGAGACCAAATAACTTCTAAACAAAGCCAAAAACATAAACCAATATGACCCAAACCACAGGTAGAGTTGAGACTTAACTGTAAATGGAAATTCTAAAGAAAGAGGTGATCAGATCAGACCATCAGGAATATGAATAAATAGTATGGCAAAATACATTTAAAAAATCAGAAGTGCTAAACATAACATCTAAAAAAATCTGTAAGATACAAGGGACATGTGGAAATAATGTTTTGTTTTAATGGCAAACAGGGAGGGCCAAGGAACAGGATGTGCCATTTCACGGGAGGGAAGGGTGACAATGGAAAGACACACAGTTTGTACTATTTACAAAAAAAATCTAGTCTTTGACAAAAACAAAGGTCAGCTGTGGTCAGATAGGTGGCTCATGCACCACTCTGTGACAGGAGAAGAAAAGTCAAACTGGACCAAGGGAGGAAGTGTCAGTATTTATTGAGTGACTGAGCACTTTAGGTAGTCTTATGAAATAGGCTCAGTGTGGAGAGAAAAATAAATTGAGAAAAGATGGTTCCTTCCTTTCTTAAAGAGATGGAGCAGACATATAGAAAGAAAGGACTCAGAAGCTCAGAGTTTAACCCTTTCATCGAACAGCAGAGGCTCAGAAAGGCTAAGTGAATTGCTCAAGGTCATACAGCTTACTAGCGACAGAGGGGACTAGAAATGAGTGGCTCTGCTCTCCATCACGGTGGACTTTCCACTCTATGACAGTTGTCTCGTATATGAAACTTAGTACTTATATAAACAAGCATGCACTAGAGTTAGACACAGAAAACTAGAGAAGTTGGGCAGTAAAAATGAAAGGATGATAAAGTGAATGGTATGGGGAGGAACTGTGAGTCAAGGGACACATGCCTGGTTTGATAAAAGTTTTAAGGAGAAGAAGACTACTGACCAAGAGGCAAGAAGAAGAGAGAGGTGTTGATAGGTCCAAAGTTACCTATATGAAGGGAGGCCCGTAAACCGTATGCAAGCATATGGGACCAGTCAAAGAAAAGGTTGGAGAAATGTGTTCACCAAGTAAAGGACAAAGGTGCCATATGTGCTTAATTAACCAGAATGCTTCTGAAATGAGGAGTTTTGGATAACTGAAATTTCAGATATGTAACTTTTTTTTTCACAATCCCCAACCCCCTCCATGGTTGAAGTGTTAAGTCAAATACATTAGTCCATTTTATGAGGCCACTTGAGGTCACTCAGGAGATTTCTGTTCCTGTCCTGACTCTATCATGGACTAGCTCTTTGGCCTCGGAAAGTCACCTTACCTCTCAGGACCTCATCACCATATCTGTAAAACAAATGGTTCCAGGATGTCAAAGATTCCCAGATTTTGCATGAAAGAGTCACCAGGGGCTCTTATTAAAGAAATAAATCCCCAGTCCTTAGACCCACTGAAACAGGATCTCAAGAAGCAGCAGTTGGACCATGGAATCTGCTTCATGTCACCTGGCGAGTTGGAAAGCTCTCACCACATGATCTCTAAAATCCCTTCTATTGTTATTATTTTTTAACATCTTTATTGGAGTATAATTGCCTTACAATGGTGTGTTAGTTTCTGCTTTATAACAAAGTGAATCAGCTATACATATACATATATCCCCATATCCCCTCCCTTCTGCATCTCCCTCCCACCCTCCCTATCCCACCCCTCTAGGTGGACACAAAGCACCGAGCTGATCTCCCTGTGCTATGCAGCTGCTTCCCACTAGCTATCTATTTTACGTTTGGTAGTGTATATATGGCCTTGTCGCTCTCTCACTTCGTCCCAGCTTACCCTTCCCCCTCCCCGTGTCCTCAAGTCCATTCTCTATGTCTGCATCTTTATTCCTGTCCTGCCCCTAGGTTCTTCAGAACCATTTTTTTTTTTTAGATTCCATATATATGTGTTAGCATACGGTATTTTTCTGTTTTTGACTTACTTCACTCTGTATGACAGTATCTAGGTCCATCCACTTCACTACAAATAACTCAATTTCATTTCTTGTTATGGCTGAGCAATATTCCATTGTATATATGTGCCATATCTTCTTTATCCATTCATCTGTCAATGGACACTTTTGTCGCTTCCATGTCCTGGTTATTGTAAATAGAGCCACAATGAACATTGTGGTATGTGACTCTTTTTGAATTATGTTTTCTCAGGGTATATGCCCAGTAGTGGGATTGCTGGGTCATATGGTAGTTCTATTTTTAGTTTCTTTTTCTTTCTTTTTTTTTTTTTTTTGTGGTACGCGGGCCTCTCACTGTTGCGGCCTCTCCCGTTGCGGAGTACAGGTTCCGGATGCGCAGGCTCAGCGGCCATTGGCTCACGGGCCCAGCCACTCCACGGCATGTGGGATCTTCCCGGACCGGGGCACGAACCCGTGTCTCCTGCATTGGCAGGCTGACTCTCAACCAGTGCCCCACCAGGGAAGCCCTATTTTTAGTTTTTTAAGGAACCTCCATACTGTTCTCCATAGTGGCTATATCAATTTACATTCCCACCCACAGTGCAAGAGGGTTCCCTTTTCTCTACTCCCTCTCCAGCATTTATTGTTTGTAGATTTTTTGATGATGGCCATTCTGACTGGTGTGAGGTGATACCTCATTGTAGTTTTGATCCTCATTTCTCTAATGATTAATGATGTTGAGCATCCTTTCATGTGTTTGTTGGCAATCTGTATATCTTCTTTGGAGTATTGATTACATTCTATGATTCAGCTTTCTCACTGGAATAAGCTCAAAATTTCTAAAGCAACTGCATCTCTGTTTGATGGACTGGAATCACTGAGAATATCAGATACATTATAAGGATCTGTAGCTTTCCATGGGGAAAGAGCAGAAGAATGGATAAATGCACTAACTCCGGGTTACCCTCTTTTGAATATAAAATTTAATAGATGAGGGACTTCCCTGGTGGCGCAGTGATTAAGAATCTGCCTGCCAATGCAGGGGACACGGGTTGAAGCCCTGGTCCAGGAAGATCCCACATGCCGCGGAGCAAATAAGCCCATGCACCACAACTACTGAGCCTGTGCTCTAGAGCCTGTGAGCCACAACACTACTGAGCCCGCGTGCCACAGCTACTGAAGCCCGCACACCTAGAGTCCGAGCTCCACAACAAGAGAAGCCACCGCAATGAGAAGGAAGAGTAGCCCCCACTCGCCGCAACTAGAGAAAGCCTGCGCAGCAACAAAGACCGAACACAGCCAAAAGAAAAAAAAAATTAATAGATGAGCTCTCTGATGTCAGCTTCTAAAATTCTATCTGCCAGAAAAAATCTCTATAACCAATGTGTCTGTATTACAAATAAAAGTCTTGGTATCAAAGAAGAAAGTAATAGATGATGCTATCTTCTAGGGAGAGAGTAGAGGAAAGTGAAACATCACTGTAAGTGTAAGAACGTCACATCATCTCAGTAGCTTTCCCAATAAAATAACAAGTTACCCAGCTGGTCAGAGGTAGAGTGTGGATCTTCCTCCCTGATATTTTAGAATTAAATTTATTATTTCCATCATTCATGGCTCAAAAGCAACGGAGGCATCACTACAATATTAAGTTCAAACTTAATTTTATCTATTTAAAGAAAGAACATGGTTACGATGTTGCAGAGCTATGATATTTTGGTCTTCTACAAACTGAGACAAATAAGGCAAACAAGAGAGGCTGAAAATGTCTAATGATAAACATAATAATACATTTTCTCCTACCAAACTAATCAAAATTAATTTTAATTCATGTGTGACAAAGTACTTAAATTGTTTTTCTTAAAAATTCATCTTGAGTAATTGGAACCCATCATATACTCCTACTCATTGTATCCATCTATGTATCTTATATAGAGGGCAAGAGCATACAGTTGTGTGGTTTGTGCACTGCATATGGGCACGAGGCTGATGGGTGAGTGGGGGCTGAAATCCATTCCAAGTTCTGGATACACTACCGGGCTTCCTGGTATCAGTATGTCTTCCCCAAACCTCATTCTGTACTCCCAAGGAGTGTCTTCCGGCTTGAACAAAGGTACTGTCTGAAAATCAAGCCAATGCCATGGTACTTTTTCCACTGGAGGGAGTACCTTTCTCTAGCTGCCATATAAGCTAGTAGAGACCTTGTTTATATAGGCTAATTACCAGGTAGGATAGCGGTGTCCATCTAGACTTGAAGTGACCTTGTTTATATACCAGCAAATGTAATATTTGACTCTTCCAGGATGCTGCTGGGGGCAGATTTAACTTAGTAAGTTCAGATGAGCCAAGATTTTACAATGGTGTGACAGATAGTGGGGTAATAATTGATGGTTTTCTAAAAATGTTGCATTCTTTCTAACTAAACGTTATGGTCACTTACAACTTTTTGGAACCTGATGATACAGCTCTTTGGAACCTCTTCTTGAAAAATAATGCCCCATGGGCTTCCCTGGTGGCGCAGTGGTTAAGAGTCCGCCTGCAGATGCAGGGGACACAGGTTCGTGTCCCGGTCCGGGAAGATCCCACATGCCGCGGAGCGGCTGGGCCCGTGAGCCATGGCCGCTGAGCCTGTGCATAAAAAACAAAAAAAATAACACCCCATTTTTGCAAATAAAGGAAACAGAATGATCTTCCATAAGAGATACAATAAGACTCCTAGAAATTAGTTGTCAGCTTAACTTTGATTCCTGACGAAAAGAGTGGTGCATATCATTAATTATTTCGCAGGTCCAAGTGGGTCAATATTTCAGTTTGTGTCAGTAACATTAGAGAGCTATTTTAAATGACATATTATCAGAATCTAAATATAGCAGTCCTGCATAAACTGGACAGAGATCCTCTTTTCTATAATCAGCATTATTAATCGACCACTGAAAGAGCAGAGTAGCCCAGCCAACATCGTGTGGTTGTGGAGAACTGGGTAAGACCTAGCAAAGTCCAAGTAATACCAACAAGACTGCTTACCCGACTAAATACTTTAAGGTGGCCATGCATTTGGTGTGACTTCAGGGACATAACAAAGGCTTTTGCACCTCCCTCCCTGCTCACCTCTTCTCCAACACTTCATTTATTTGTTTGATGATGCTAATGATCTAAGATTCATATTCACTACTTTGGCTTAAAGGTTCACCTGCTGTTAAAACGCAAATAGTTCTGGGATGGGAGGAACATTCATTAGTTCTTTCTTTCTTTTTTTTTTTTTACATCTTTATTGGAGTATAATTGCTTTACAATGGTGTGTTAGTTTCTGCTTTATAACAAAGTGCCTCAGTTATACATATACATATGTTCCCATATCTCTTCCCTCTGGCGTCTCCCTCCCTCCCACCCTCCCTATCCCACCCCTCTAGGTGGTCACAAAGCACCGAGCTGATCTCCCTGTGCTATGCGGCTGCTTCCCACTAGCTATCTATTTTACGTTTGGTAGTGTATATATGTCCATGCTACTCTCTCACTTTGTCACAGCTTACCCTTCCCCGTCCCCGTATCCTCAAGTCCATTCTCTAGGAGGTCTGTGTCTTTATTCCTGTCTTACCCCTAGGTTCTTCATGACATTTTTTTTTCTTAAATTCCATATATATGTGTCAGCATACGGTATTTGTCTTTCTCTTTCTGACTTACTTCACTCTGTATGACAGACAAAGAGAGCACACTTTGATAGGGTGAAGAATGTAAGGGACCCAGAAGGCAGGGAGATGCCAAGGAGACGGGGAAAAGGTAGAGACAGTTTCAGCTGCAATTTCAAGTGGAACGGACTCTACTCCAGAGATCAAAATAACTTTATGTAACTAGCTCTGCGTAAGGAGTGGTACTTTGACTTAGAGATGGGTGGGGGCCTGCTTTGATTTCTACTTCCATCTTCAACTAGTCATGTTAATTGGATATGCCACTAGCCCCTCCAAGTTCCAATTTCCTCCTCAACAACTGTTTAAGTACCTAATACATGTCAGGCATTGTTTTAAATGAAATCATGATGACAAGAGTACCCATCTTCTAGGATTGTTATGAGAAATAAATGGGGTGATCTTAAAAAGTGCTTGCTATGGGCCTGGCATAGAGTAAGAAAAACCTTATGGAACCAGTAATCATAACAATGATCCCTTACAGCTGTGAATCCCTGTACATTTTACAAAGCACTTTCACATTTATTATCCCCTTAAGTGACTTCGTAGGTGGAACTAGCCAGATACTTAGTGTCCCATTTTATAGATGAAGAAACTGAATGAAACTTGGCACAATTCACTTGCTTAGTTGTACTTCCTACTGAAGAGGATTGGCGTCAGTTGGCCAAATACTTTGTACTCATTACTGATGCCTATTTTATAGTTGGAGAAACTCAGGAAGGCTTAGAGAGATTTTGATTTTCTTTTCTGACACTTGTAGTGAAAAAGATGCTTCTAAGAAAAGTATGAGTTGGCCAAAGGCTTGAATGTCTTGGTAAAGGGGTGAAAAAAATTACTTGACATGAAGAAGAGGCTGTTGCACAATTTAATCTCTAATAGATAAAAGTTATTGTAAGGGTCTTGCTGCTCTTCATCCTCACTTAAGTATTGAAAAACTTAAGGAAGGAAGAGATTTAGATTGGAAGTAAGAAAAGATTTGACCTCACCAAAGTTTCTTAAATTTGGGGGAAGCCTATCAATACAGAATTTGGAATCTCTTTCACTAGCTGTATGTAGAAATCTTGGATGGTCATATAAATTGGAATCCTATTCTGAGGTGGAAAGGTGAACTCGGAAGTATCTTGAAATGACCTTTTCCAAATCTGATTCTATGATTCAGCAAACATTTAGATGACATAGTGTTAGGAGAGGAAAGTTCTAACATTACACTTGTTCCAATCATTTTCAACCAAACAAATACTTGCTTTAAAAGCAGTAAAAGGGCTTCCCTGGTGGTGCAGTGGTTAAGAGTCTGCCTGCCGATGCAGGGGACACGGGTTCGTGCCCTGGTCCGGGAAGATCCCACATGTCGCGGAGCGGCTGGGCCCGTGAGCCATGGCCGCTGAGCCTGCGCGTCCAGAGCCTGTGCTCCACAATGGGAGAGGCCGCAACAGTGAGAGGCCTGCGCACCGCAAAAAAAAAAAAAAAAAAAAAAAGCAGCAAAAATGAAATGAATATATTTCATACATTCCCACTGGACCCTGAGAGTATGTCCCATTCCCTACTGAGCAAAACTTTTTCCATCAGTCAGACTATCCCAAGCCTTTCATTGGCTGCTTGGGAGAAGCGACTGTCAATATTTGGAGACAATAGGTCCCTCTAAAGGATTTTCAACTCTTTGCCAAGCTTAAAGGTTCTGGGAATAAGACTCGTCAATAAATAAACAGGTTATTTGAAAGCATGCGTGCCTTCCACATGCCTTGAATTTTGATTCACATTAAAACCTTCCTAGAATGATTTGAAAATTATTCACTATGGTGTGTAACCTTGCTGAGTTCTTGTTTTTGAATTCAGTAAAACACCATATGTGCCTGTCAACTTTGTGTGGATGTGTGAAAACACTCATTCATCCCTGAAACATGGCCTACTGGGGGATGAGAAACAAATATAACTTCTTTGACTAAGGCTAGGGCTGAGTCTGGGGGAGAAACTTGAGTGAGCGGGGATATAGCTGCCTTCTATTCCGTGGATATTGGCAGAGACACTGAATTCAACTAGAAGGTGTTGAGTTATTTTAACGACCTGCTGTGGTCAGGAAATTGTTTGCTTTTCCCTTTGACTCAACTTATCTTTAACTACATCATGACATTAAACATTACCAGAAAGCAAATGAATTTGGACTCTCAAAAAAAAAATCAATGTCATAAAAAAAAAGATGGATGGACTTTTCTAGAATAAAATGCACTAATTAGAAATAACATCCAAATGAAATCTTTGGTTGGATTCCCATTGGACCCCAAGACTATGGTTTTTATAAGACAACTATAACTTTTATGCGTGTTTGAACATTTTCAAAATAAAAATTTGAGGAGAAAACCAAAAAAAAGTCCAGCTCCATCTCTTTAAAGAAATTACCTGGGATTATGCTTTGGTGTTAATTCAGAGAGAGGGAATCACCTTAAAACTTGTTTTATAATAAGCAGGATTCTAGCTCTGCACAGTTTTGGTAAAATGTTTGGCACAATGCCTTATAGGAGCTTAAATAATATTTTCTTAAAATTTAAAATAGTCCTGGGTATGTAATATACATCATGGTGACTATAATTAACAATACTGTATTGTATATTTAAAAGTTGCTAAGACAGATGATCTTAAAAATTCTCATCACAAGAAAAACATTTTGTAACTATGTGTGGTGATGGATGTTAACTAGACTTCTTGTGGTAATCTTTTCACAATACATACCAATCAATATAGAATCATTATGTTGTGCACCTGACTAATATAATGTTATATATCAATTATATCTCAATAAAAAAGATTTCAAAGTAGAGAAACTTACAAGGGAAGCAGAGGTAGTCACCAGTTATGAAATGTGTTCATCAGCCTGGTGCTTTAATTACAACTTCTCTGGAGTTCATAGTATACTGTCTTCATTAATCCCCAATCAGAGGTTTGAGTCACATAAATAAATCTGCAGGATTTACCCATACAGAGTTTATTATTGAGCAGTATGATACATGACACCCCCTGGCCCTTTAGTTGCTGACGTGTCTCCAGCTTTTCCAAGGCAAAAGCGGAGCCTAAGATTAGAGCAACATATACTAAAGGGTGTGTTTTTGCAGATGCTGGTTGGGACGTGAAGACAAATGTAGGAATGATTAACTGCTGAGAACAAAGTGGAAACTTCGCTGAGGAAAGACAACATTTCTGGTAGGAGAAGTTTAACTTTAGTGCATAATCCTATCAGTTTTACCACTGAGTGGGTCTACACAGGGTGTGTGTGTCTGTGTGGGAATATCTTCACAAAAATGACCTGGACATTTCTCTGCAGTTCTTTTGAGAAGAGGACTTGCAGGTGTCTTGGGAATGAGAAAGATCATACAAGATTGGGTTTTCTTCCGGACCTCAAGGCGGAATGGTGAAACCAAAGGGAAACAATCCAAGGCAGATGAACGAATTCGAAGTAGATTCTAATCAGATCTGTCCTCCTCCCCCTTCTGGATTTCCCAAGCTGCTCCATCGCTCCCTGCGATTCGCTGTCCCGGACTTTCTCCTGCCTCACCCCGATCCCGTGTTCACCCCTCCTCTGGCAGAGCTGTTCTTTGCCAGTCATTCGGAGAGGCTGACTCCCCACGTGCCAGGCAGCATCCGTCCGCCCTCACATCCATCCCGGGCTGCGGCGTGGGGAGGGGGTAAAGGAGCCACGAACTCGCGGGAAACTTTCTCTCGCGGGAAATGACTGGGGGTTTCCGGCTTCCTCAGCCCTTCCACGCCGGGCCCCACGGTACTCAATAAAGTGGTGCCACAACTATTGCAGGTTCTGAGCTGCAGAGACCCGGGCGGCCCGCAGAAACGCATCCCCGGCAAGGAACGCGGCGCCCTTTACCACCGAATGCGCCCAGGACGCGGTGGCCGCCAGCCCGCGGCCGCTGGCGGGGCTCGGCGGGTGCAGGGAGACTTAGCGCCAGGATGCTTTGTTTTCCTGCCGCAGGAGCCGGAGGCGGTCTCTTTCCACCAGACTTAACCCTCCCGCAGCAACAGCCATGAAAGTTGCGGAGGCACAGAAGGAGAGGGAACCGCTCCGCGCGGCATCTGTTTTGGATGTTTTTTCTCTACACAGACCACTTCTTTCCTCCTTCTTGGGGTAAGTGTCATCAAGTCGGTAAGAACCAAGAGGTAGAACTGAAGGCGATGGAAGGGAATTGCGGAGCACAAAGGGTTAATGTGCTAAGATCTTTGTCTCGGGAGGGGGCTCCCCTCCCTGCCCCCTCCCTTCCCGAACACCCTCCCCCGAGTCACCCTCCCTTTCCCCCATCCTCCGGCCCGAAGTCCATTCCAAATACGCAATTTAGGAGTTGGGCTTGATTTCAGGCACGTTAGGGGAGGGGGTGCTGGGATTAAGTAATTAATTAATTTTGGTAGATTTTTTCCCCCCACAAACTCGTTTTTGTCCACATTCTGAGAAGGGAGAAAAAGTGGAGGTGAGGGAAGCCCCAGAGGTTGGGGACGGGAAAGCGGGGAGTGATTTAGCAGAGAGATGATCCCAAGAGCCGGTGACTAGTGCAAGTCATCAGGAACTCCAGACCCCTGATTCTGCTCCAAATCTCCTGGCCCCCCAAATAATCATCCTGCTGATGCATTTCTGGGCAAGGTTCTCTAGGGGCCAAATAACTTCTGACAGAAACCTGCAAACTGTCTTGCACACAAGGGGTGCTCAATAAACGTTTCTTGATTGGCTGAATGATGAACCCTGAGCTGCATTTCATGCCATGGGAATTTGCCTTGGACAGTGAACTAATTCCCCGATGTAGACCCCAGGGCACTAAGTTAGTCCAATTTATTCTGCAAAGGAGGAGGATCTGGAGTATTAGAAAATATTGTACTCAGATCTTCATTACCCGAAAGTACCCATGTGACTGCTTCAAGGTCAGATTCATGGGTCCAGGGACCAGATGAGCTCACTTGGGTTTGAATCTCTGTGTTGTGACCTTGGGCGTGTTCCTTTACCTCTCTGAGCCTTGCTCTCCTCATCTGCAAGATGAGGCCAGTTGGAGCTTCCTCTATGCCATATAGGGAAGATGAATGGAGAGAAGTATGAGAAGGTGAAAGGGCAGTTGATAGATGTCAGTCTTGCCTCCGCATCCTCAGAGGATTCAGGAGAGAGGGTATCTTTCTCTGTGGAGACCTCTCTCTGACTCTGATGCAGGTAATAACATTGCGTTGCAGTGACTGGGCTGGCACCTTTCTGCCTGTGAGCAGTGGAGGAGGAGTGAGGTTCTGAAGGCTTTCGTAGGAGCTTGGAAGCAGCTTCCTTTGGGTTTTGGAGCAGAATTTACATATATACTGGTGTCTCTGGGCGCATGGCTGGAGAAGCGGTCATTCTTTGTTTTATTTCCAAGTCTCATCCATCCTCTCAGACTTCTAGTAGAGAGAAGCAAAGTGTGGAAACAGAGTTCCAGAGAAGGTAGCACTGAAGCATCTAGGAAACCTGTACCTGCTTAAAGGTTTGAGTCAGAAGAGTGCCATCAGATTATTACCAGTTTTGCCTGACGGGATTTGCAGAGAACTCCCCAGCAGCCTGTAGGGTCAGTTACAAAGCACTTGCCAACCCTTCTCACAGATGACAGTGGACCTCAGTGGATCTTGCCGTGTAACTCTGAAGCCTGGATGTGACAGTGGGAGATGGATGATGAGAAAGTTGCTGCTGACACAGGGCTCCCCCGAAGCCTCAAGGTGCCATAGAGTGGCATGCATTCTGAGAGCAAATGCTCGTGTAGGCAGTTAGGGCCATAGAAGGCAGGCTTGGGAATAGGCTGAACAGTCACTTTCCCTTTCTTAAGTAAAGGCAACGATGATCTAACCCGACCTCATGGCACTAGACAGTAAGCCCTATGAAGGCAAGGTCCATGTCAGTCTTGCTCTTTGCCATATCGCCAGCATCTAGCACAGTGATGGCACACAGAAGGGGTTCAAGATATATGTAAAATGGACAGTGACTGGACAGTAACTTAAACTACTTCCTGTCCAGCACTGCTTCATGCAGTTCATGCGTTCATTTAGCAAGCATTTCTTGAGCATCTACTCTGTGCAAGTCTCTGTCGTTAGGTATCCGAAGTAATTTGTAAACATTATCTTTATTGGTACTTTGAGTAGCCCATTCAAGAGCATCTCACCACCACCAGGTTCTTCTGGACACTGAGGTCCCACCGCAAGCCCCTGTGCGGCTTCAGGAGCGGGCAGTGTGAGTGGGGGAGGAGGGAACGCGCCAGGTTTAGCTTCTTTTCCGGGTACATGTCTGGGGTTCCTTTGCACCTGCCCTGCCAGGCCCTCGGGCTCCCGGGGCCGCCGAGTCTTGGCAACTCCGCTGTCCTCAGGGGTGGCGGCGCCTCTCTCCAGCCCCCTCCCCAGCCTCCGAGCAGAGGCCCCAGCCGGGCTGCAGGTGGTTGGGGAAGGGACCGGGCTGCGCCTGGGGAGCCAGCTTCCCGGGGCGGGGAGAGCGCGGCCGACGCGGAGCGGTCCCAGAACAAAAGGCTCATGGCTGGCACCGGCCTCCTCGGAGCGCGCTGGGGACGTCGGTTCGGGTGCTGGCGGGAGGACCAGGCGCGGGAGGGGACTGGAGTGAAAACATGAAGTGAGAAAAGCAGATGGGGGTGCGCCCAGGGTGGAAGCGGTGACAGGAGGTCTCCCTCGAGGCACAGGTCTGCGGAGGGGCCGCCGCGGCCCTTCCTCCGCCTCCTGCAGCGCCTTCCAAGCAGCCAAGCGTGTCTCCGGCTGCAACTCCGCGGAGCGCGCCGCGGCCGCTCCCAAGCCCGCCCGTCCGCCGGCTGTCCTAGCCAGTAAGTAGCGGCGCGCTTGCCGCCGGCTCCCCGCCCCACCGCGGCTTCCGGGCCGCTGCGCCCGCCGCCTCCCGCCACCTCCAGCAGACGCGCCGGCAAGTCCACAGCCGGCCGCTGTCCCAGCCCGGGCGCTGGTGGCCGAGTGCGCCTCCCTGGCGGGGCCCCTCCACCCGCTACACGCCCTCCCGCGTGGCGCGGCTTTTGAGGCTGGCCGCCGGGAGGGTAGTGTTCGCCGCGCGCTCCCCGGGTGCCGCGCCACCTCTACGTCCAATGGCTTTCGCTGGGTGGGGAGTTGGGGGCGTCGCTCGGGGGCGAGGAGCCGCGGCCGGGGTGGGGCTTGTGTGCTCTGCGCGGCCGAGCGAGGCTGACGTCCCCTCTCGAGCGCGCGCCCGGGCGAGTGTGTGCGAGTGTGTGTGTGTGCGGGAGTGTGTGAGCACACGCCTTCAGGGGCTGGAGTGACACTGCGGTGGGCTTCTCCCTCGCGCCGGCCCTCCGGCTGCTCGGCCCCCAACCTGCCGGCCCCGCATTTGGGAAGCAGCTTGGCTCTTTCATCTTCCCGAGCCTCCCTTTCCATCCACCCCTCGCCGGTCTTACTTTTCCTTTTACCCGAGAGGCTGCTGCCGGCCACCCCTCAACCGGTGCAAACACCCAAGCAGTCTCCAGTTGTCTCCTAAGCCAAATCTTTTCCACTTGTCTTTCTCTGGGGTTCCTCCACGACCCAGTCCAAGGCTCCCCCATCCTTGGAAATTGTTTTGTTGGACTGCTGTACCGAGGCGTATAAAGCTTGAGGACTTTATTATTATTTCGATCCTTTTCATTTCCTCCCCTTCTGGGCAACGGAGCAATGAAATTTCCAATCGAGACTCCAAGAAAACAGGTGAACTGGGATCCTAAAGGTTGGTATTTCCTACTTTTGACCGCCCGGGCCCTGCCTCTGTCTCCGGCGTGTGCGCGCTTCCTTGACTGGAAGCACACTTGCTCCTGGCCGCCTGAGTCCTGAGGCTGGAAAATTCGCCTGGGAACTGCAGCGCGGGTGGGAGGAGGGCGGAGGCAGCGTGGGTGCCAAGCCCAGATAGCGCCTGTCATCACATAATCAGTGTCCCTCCTGGATTGTTTTAAAATCTGTTTAAAGATACACCAAGCTGGGTGTTTGGCTTGAAATCTCACCAAGTGTCGGTATTTCCTTCTGACTTTGTGTGTGTGTATGTGTGTGTGTGTGTCCTTTGTTTCTGGTGATCTTTGTCTCTGGCAGATGGGTGGGGTGCCTCCCCCTGGACCTGGAGCTGCACCGCCTGGCAGGGTGTCCTCAGTGGGAAAGGTTTCCTGGCAGCAAGTGGGGCTCGGAGCCCCAGCCACAGCCCCTGGAGGTGGCCCTTCTCTAGGGCATGTGGAATAATGAAGCCCACGGGGCCTTCCAAATCTTCGCTCAATCTTATTACCAAACCACGCAGCTAGGTTGGCTCAGATGGGAGTAGAAGGGGGAGGGGGAGTGGTTTTCAAAAAGGATGGGGCAGGTAAGGGCTCGGGGAGGGGAGCACGCCCGAGTAGTAGTGTCATTTACAAGCTTTTACGAATGTTGGACAGTGGTTCCTGGGTGCAAAAGGGAGTGATTTAGACAGATTTGGGTGTGCCTAGGGTCATCCAGGGTGTCTAATTAGCATATAGATGTTAAGGCTTCTCATGAGTGATCACTACGGGAGCAGAACAAGTTGAAACCTCCTGTCCAGTTTTGACAAGAATGCTCTTGCTTTTGTCATGCTTTTGACAAGCATTTCTCTTAGCTCATCTGAAGGCTGAGCTGGGCGAGGCAACGCCTCTGTGTGAATTGGGGTTGAAATTTGTTTATTTGATGTGTATGTATCTGTGTGTGTGTTTAGTGTTTTTTTTTTTTTTTTTTATGAGTGCACTTCTTCTTTTCTCCAGACTGGAAAAGAGGAAACCCAGTCATTGTTGAATAAATGTCTTAGGAATTGACTGGGTACTGAAGACAGAGTGAAGAGACATTGCCTATTCTAACACCAGTGCTGTTAATACAACCAGGGCTGTTAAGTACAGCCCAGACCTTCTATTTTGTCTCTAGATCTCTGGAAATAGGGAAGTGTGCCTGTTTTTTGTCTGTTTGTTTTCTTTTTTTGGGGGGGAGGAATCCTTGCAAAACATATTTATTGAGTGTCTACTACAAACCAAATGCTGTCCCAGGCACAGGGAATACAGTCAGAATACTACAGACAAAAGCTCTGTCTTCTTGGAGTTTATAGTGAGGGAGACAGACCTAAATCAGTCATTGCACAGAAGTGCATAATTACAAGTTTATACATGTTCCATGAAGAAGAGCATCAAGGCTTTAAGAAAGTGTCTGATGGAAGAGACTGACAAGAACCAGGGGAGGCGGATAGTCAGGGAAGATAGTCACATATCTGTACTGAGACCTGGAGGATATGTAGGGATTAATTTGCTAATGAAGATGGGAACTTGCAGAAGAAGGAACAGCAAGTGCAAAGGCCCTGAGGCAGAGGGAGCGTGTATATTTGAGGACCTGAAAGGAAGTTTCCATGGCTGGAGCAGAGAGCAAGAGATCATGTGTTTTGAGGTGTGGCTGGTGAATCCATAGGGTCTGATCCCAAAGCCTCGTGTTGTTGCAGGTAGGGGGGAATTGTGGATTGGGAGATTGGAGTGTTTCAAGCTGAGGGGCGACATGATCTCAACTAAGTTTCAAAGCAAGTGCCATGTGGCTCTTGTGGATGTGAGGGACCAGATACAATAGTAGTGTGGACCATGGTGGTGGCTGTGGAGATAGAGAAATGGATGGAGTAGGGAGTGAGGGAGGGTACAAAATCTACAGGCTTTGTGTGAATAAAGTGTGGAGGTGGAGTAGTTGGAATGATTGGGAAGGCAGCCAGGGCAGGACTAGTCTTGAGGGAAAACTCAGGAGTTCACCCCAGGACTTGTTGAATGGGAGACGTCTCTGAGTCATCCAAGAGATGGGTCAAGTGCGCTGTTGTCTAAAATATCAGATCAGTTATTTTCAAGGAGCTCTGATAGGGAGGGCTGTGGGGCTGATTTTGTGAAGCTTGCCTTGGCTTTTAAAATACATTTCTATATAATCATCATTCTATCTATTTATGTCACAGTGATAAACACAGATGAATCCCACATTTTACAGCCTAAAACAGTGAAGAAGCATGCAAGTAGTGTCTGTAGTCACAACAGATGATGCTAAAAATGAAAAGACCCCGATAAAAGTCACAACATTCAATGAGCAATCATTGCGTGCCAGGTGTTTGATGTACGTAATTTCATACAGTTATTCTCACAATACTTATCTGATGGCACAGTGTTATTGTCCCTGTTTGACCCTTGATTGCCATCAGGACACCACTGAGCTGCCTTTTAGTAGTGTGCTCTGACTTGAGGCACAATTGTTCCTGGAGGTGTGGGTGACAGTAGGCTTTCCTAGCCAGGGGGTGGAGGCAGGAAGAGAGTGGGGAATGAGGGTACCATATCTCACACCAGCATAGAACGAGGTGCACATATATTAATGAATTAATTAAATTATTTATTAAATTATGTATTATTAATTATTCTTTAACCAGAAGATTAATTTAATGTTCTTTATTTAATCATAGACAGAAGAGATGATCCTAATTTTAGAGGTAAGGGAATTGAGGAACAGAGAGGTTGAGTAACTTATCTGAGGCCACACAGCTAGTTGGTGGTGGGGTCAGACTAAAATATGGGCCCTTAAACACTCTTCCCATCTGTTCCTTATGTTATTGCACCTCTGGCTCCTGCCTGGTGAGGTTCCCAGAGCTCAGGGACTGGAGAAGCTTCTTTCAAGGAGGAAGAGCATTAGAGAGGAGGAGGAGGAGGAGGGGGAAGAGGACGAGAAGGGTGAGGCAGTGAATCAGCCTTTCTCACTCATTCCTTTCTCCATTAACCCGTCTAACCAAATATCATCTCTGCATCTACCTCTGGGGGGCGGGTAGTCACTGGCTACTGGATAGACATTGGGTCTGTTCTTTGGAAGTTTGGGTTTACATAGACCAAATGTGTTTAGCAAGGGAAAGATGAAGGAGACCCTAGCATTATAATAGAAAAGAGGAGGGACAGTTCCTTAGAATTCTGGAATGAACAGACAGACTTGCACCTTCAGGTGGCTGTGCTCACCGATTCTGGAAGGAAGTTGTAATTATGATGTTTTGCTTACAGCCCTATTACCTGACAATTTAATAGCACAAAATGAAGCTGGTTTGAGAACAGAGTGGTTTTGATTGCACTTGGGTGAATTAAGCAAAGCACTGTTAAGAGGTTTAGGTGCAAAAATAAGACCTAAGTGTAAAATGATTATTCTCTGGTGAGCTAAGGCCTTCCTCCATATTTGTAAAGCTAAGCCTTTAACACACGGTGACTGTTTGTGGAGGACCTACAGAACAGTAGATTGGCACTAAGTATTGGCTTTCACAGCAGAATTTATATGCATTTTAAATCACTGGGATCACTTGTTGATGATCTTCTGCTGAAAATTGGGATTGGCTATCTGCTTTGATGTATGTTAAAAGCTTTAAAAAACCAGTAAGATCAGCAAACAATATCCCTACAGCTTGAGGCAAGCAGATCATTATAGTGTAAAAAACTCAATTTGGGGGCAAAAGAATTAGTTTCAAGCTGTAGCAATAATTAGCTGTGTGACTTTGGGCTGCTCACTTAGCCTTTCTGGGCTTAACCTTCCTCCCATGTGCAAGGAGGCCATTGACATGGCCTCTTTGATCCTATCTCTTCAACATCCCCCTTGAGCTGACCTCTGGACCATTTGGCTTCCTTTTGTTCCTCAAATAGATCAGACGTGTTCCTGTCTCAGGGCCTTTGCACTTGCACTTTCAATTGCTTATAAATGTATGTTAGTGCGGCTGGCTCTTTTCCATCCTTTATATCTCAGTTCAAATATCACCTTGTTAGCAAGGGCTTCCCTGTCCCATCTGAAGGCCTCGCCTCTCATTCCCCAGCCCTATCGCTTTCTCTTACCTCTCCTGTTCAGTTGTCTTCCTGGTACTTGTCATGATCTGAAACCATCTTACTTGCTCATATGTCACCTTTGATGCCAGCCTCCCTTGCTAGCGCGTGAGTCCAACAAGCAAGAATGTTCCCTGTCCTGTTCACTGTCTTAATCCCAGGCCCTGGCAAGTGCCTGGCATGTAGTGGATGCTCAATAACCTTTTGCTGAATGCATGTAGGATGGATCAGAGAGGATCTCTAAGGCTTCGAGCATGATGGAAATTCCAGCACTCTTTTAAGCTACAAAGGGCAAAGGACAAATAAGAATAGGATAATAATATCCCTAATTAATGGTGTTGGAAAGGACACTGATATTCCCACTTCCTTGCAAACTCCCAGCTCTCCAGAGCCTCCAGCAGACTGTTTTCCTTCTGTTTGCCTTCTCACCAGGCATGGAGGTGAGCTGGGGGCAGGTGGGTGGGCAGATGTAGCCTGACAAAGATACGGTTGGTGTCCAATTAATAATTTGGTGCATGTTGGTCACTGGTGTGCAGCTCATTTTAGGTAGTTAAGCCCACTTAAGAAAGAAGCAAAGCCTTAGAGCTGGAGCTGGATTTTTCTTTAAAGTTGCATTTTTAGTGCATAGTTGAGTGCATAATTCCAGAGAGGCCTGTATCTTATGTGTGTATCACCTTTCAGTTTATAGAACGCTTTTTACAAATTATCTCATTTGTTCTTTAAACAACCCTATTTTTGTCAGTATTGGAGTCTTAGATTTACTGATGGGAATAGAACAAGTAAATGATTTATTTTGGGGGCCCAAGGCTGCCAAGAGGCAGTGCTGGGGCCAACCCAGGCCTTCTGATGCTTAACGTCCAGGGAAATTCCCTCAAGCTTTCCTCCCTCCCAGGATTTTTGTCCATTCCACACTCTCCCATTCTTTCCTATCCAAAAATGTATTCAGAGATTTCTCTGAGAGATTTAGAGGAAGAAGGCTTTCGGTTGATCAGTGAGCCCTTAGCTGATAGTGGTTTTCTTCAGGTTGTACTTGCACTGGCCGGCACTTTATCCTATGAGTTCATTGAAGACCCCTGGGTCCCGTTTCTGCTCTCTTGGTTAAAAAGAGATTTTGCTCTCTTGTGAATATGACTCATGCTCAACCTGTAAGGTCAGTTGAGTGCTATCCTTATTAATGTGTTTCTGGAAAATTAATTAGATTTTCTGGAAAGAAAATAATCTTTTGATTTAATATCCAACTTTCAGGAGATCAGCTTTCCAAATGGGATTAATAATGTGCCAGAATCGCCACAATTATCCTAGAAAGTAAAGAGGAAAGATGTTCCAAAGACTGTCTGGGCCAAGATTTGGCTCGGGTTCTTTTTCAGCAGTGTCCAAGGGAGTTTCATCACCCTTTTGCCAATCCCAGTGATCACTGGGTGGAATTGAAATTGGGTAGGTCGACTTTGCTATTCCACCCCGTTTCTGAAACATCTGTACTTTGGCTCTCTGTGAGTCTGCCCAGGCTGTCATAACAAAATATCACACACAGAGTGGCTGAAACAACAGAAATTTATTTTCGCACAGTTTTGAAGACTAGAAGTCCAAGACCATGGTATTAGCAAGGTTGGTGTCTGGTGAGAGCTCTCTTCTTGGCTTGCAAATGGTCACCTTCTTGCCTCACATGATGGAGAGAGTGTACTCTGGTGTTTCTTCCTCTTCTTAAAGGGCACCGGCCCTATTGAATGGGAACCCCACCATTATGACCTCATTTAATGTTAATTACCTCCTAAAGGCCCTATCTCCACTTATGTTTGGGGTTTAGGTTTCAACATATGAATTTTTTTGGATGGGTGTGTGGGACACAATTAAGTCCATAGCAGGCTCTATATGAACATCATCTTAAATCAGAGGCATTAAAAAAACACAATCCAGGGCTTCCCTGGTGGTGCAGTGGTTGAGAGTCCACCTGCCGATGCAGGGGACACGGGTTCGTGCCCCGGTCCGGGAAGATCCCACATGCCGTGGAGCGGCTGGGCCGGTGAGCCATGGCCGCTGAGCCTGCTCATCCGGAGCCTGTGCTCCGCAACGGGAGAGGCCACAACAGTGAGAGGCCTGCGTACTGCAAAAACAAACAAAAAACCAAAAATACAATCCACATCTTGCCCCAAATTGGGACATTTCACCACCACTGAGATATGGTGTTTAATGTAGGCACAGTACTAGGGGCCCACTGTTGATAAGAAAAAGTAAAATGTACCTTTTTTGATGTAGTGGATTCATTTTACTTTTAGTCCGTGGGGAATTAGAGAGTTTAGTGAAGAAATAGAAGGAAGCCATTTTACTGAAAGCCAATTAGGAAGTTTCAGTTTGGACAGCTCCCTTGGCTGAAGCAGCAAAGTGAATAAAAGTGGCCATCTTTTGCTGTACTCAGGTTCTGTTCTGAAGGGCACTTACTGGATGAGCCAGCAAGGGTTAGAGTTGGTTAGGGGCTCAGCTCTTCATGACTTGGTTATGTGATCTACCTCAATGTGGCACCAGCACCATGTTGGTTACACCCACCTGGCAGGTTTCTCACAGAAGTCAAGGGGCTTTTGACCACTTTTGGGCTCTGGTCCTAATGGTCCTCTCAGCAGAGACTTTACTGTATCAGGGCTCATTAATTACTGTTATCCAGGGTAATGAGAGAAAATGGAGAAACAAAAACCTCATATTTACTTCCTAGAACATTGATTTGTGGTTTGCAGACACAGTGTGAGAATTTTTTTTCTCCCTTGTAAGTGTCTGGGACTGAGTACTATGAATTGAAAATGAAAGCTGACATTCTCATCTTCCTTGTAGGGTTGGACTTGGGGTTGAGGGCCAGAACCATTGGCATGGGAGGGGGTGGTCACAGGGGAGCGGTGTTCTCTTTTTCCTCTATTCCCAGAGCCAGGGAGGCCGATAGGGGTGGGCAGAAGAGGTTGTGTGGAGGGGTAGGTAGCAGGATTTCAGGGGATTCTAGTTTCTGTACTACCAATAACTTTACTTTCTTTTTCCCTGGAGGGAACTTTGAAGCAAAGCGGAACGGTGGCAAAGTATAGGATTTGTAGAGTCAACCACTGCCATACATAAATCATGTGATCACAGGGAACTCCCTTATTCCTCCCTCCCTTCTGTTTTTCCTTCCTTCCTTTATTCTCTCCTTTCCACCCTCCCTCCGTCCCTGATTTCTACAGAGTTCTGATTTCAAATGCTATCTCTTAGGCAAAGGATTCTAATTTTTTTCATTCAACTACCCAATGTAGGGGCAAAGGTAGTGTTTACAGTTTAAAAAGAGATACTTGAAGAGTCAATGCAGGTTTGCTCAAGAGATAGAGAGTCTGAAAGTCATGGTGACCTTTGCAGAATGGGCTAAAATGCTGATATTTGTAATTCTGACGTACAAACTAGCAACAATTTTACTACCAAGAAATGAGTTTCTAATGTGTAAACAGCCCTGTGGGTCCCCCAGATAACACATTAAATATTTTAGGATAAAGATAAATAGTGTAACTTACCAAATTTAATGTGATATGAGCCTGACAGGTTAAATAGAGATGCTCAGTATCATGTGACACTGGGCAATTGAACATTCAGTCCACCAGTTAAGAATATTGCTTTAGGCCAAAGGCATTCATTTCTCAGGGTGGAATTTGAGGCTATATGGGAAGCAGTTTAGTAGAGTGGATTCAGCATATACCTCCTTAAAATAACTTGACAGGCATAAATGCATGTTATATTCATTGAACCTAGCCTCTGGGCTAGATGCCACCCTCTGTACATTACAGGAGCTTAGGGTGGGAGGGTCTAGGTGCTAGTTCCAGCTCTTCCACTCTTATGGAAAAGGAGGGAGTTGGGACATTGCTTGATAAGGCCCCTAAATGCCCCGATAGTCTTAGATCACCTGGGTCCCAATTTGAGGTCCATCACTGATTAGTGGCTGATTTGGGCAAGTTGCTTCATTTCTCTGTGACTTGGTTTCCTCATCTGTAAGGTGGAGATGATGACAGCCTGTACTTCCTTGATTTGTTATGTAGATTAAATGAAGTGATATATACAAAGCTCTCGGAAGAGTGCTAGATTGTCATAAGAGCCCCCTGAGTGGTACCTGCATTATGTTATTATCACGGTTGAAGGGGACCCTGTTCTGTAGAAGTCAGGGAAGGCTCTAGCTCCCAAATGCTTCAGAAGCATCTGGTTCACTCTCCAGATCATTTGGGAGGGTGGCCTATTCCACAGAGCACCCCCCTTCCTGGCACTCTTTTAGACTCCCCATATTCTTATTCCAGGTTTAAAAAACCTAGACTGTTTTAATCAAACCAGAGAAAAAAAGAGAGACAAAACATGGTTTAGAATCATAATACTCAACCTGAGTTACTGTTCTACCAATTCTATTAGCTGTGTGAACCCGGGCAAGTCACTTAAGCTTTTGGAGCCTTAGTTTTCTCCTGGGTAAAATAAAGAGCACAGTAACACCTGCTTCACATTTGCTAAGATGATCGAATGAGAGAATAAATGTGAACAAGCTTTATAAACTGTTAAGTTCTCGACCAACATTTCCCAAGGTGTGTTCCATGAGATACAGACTAGTCTTACCAGATGCTGTGTGAAAGAAAATGTTTTCATGGCCATGTCAGATTGCAGAATGATGCATGCTCATTCCCTCCTGGAGAGTTGATATTGCTGTGTAACAAATGACCCCAGTGTTTAGTGGCTTAAACCAATGATCACTGTTGATTATCTCACAGTTTCTATGGATCAGGAAATCAGGAGCGGCTTAGCTGTGCCATCTGGCTGGGAGTCACCCAGTGGTTATGGTCAGGTGTTGGCTGGGGCTGCTGTCATCTGAGAGCTTAACTGGGGCTGCGGGATCTGCTCCTGAGATGGCTTCCTCATGTGACTTGCAAATTGCAGCTGGTTGTTGGGGAGAGACCTCATTTCCTGCCAATGTGAATCTCTCCACTGGCTGCTTGAGTGTCCTCACAACATGGCTGGCTTCCTCCAGAGTAAGCGCTTCAAGAGAGAATGAGGTGGAATTGAATGCTTTTTATAACCTAACCTCAGAAATCATACATTGTTACTACCACCACATGCTTTGTATTTTCATCCAGCTTTACTGAGGTATAATCGACATAAAACATTGTATTAGTTTTCAGTGTACAGCATAATGATTTGATGTCTTTTAAAAAAATATTTATTTATTTATTTATTTATTTGGTTGTGCCAGATCTTTGTTGCGGCAGGCGGGCTCCTTAGTTGCAGCTCTCCAGCTCCTTAGCTGCAGCACGTGGGCTCCTTAGTTGCAGCTTGAGGGCTCCTTAGTTGTGGCTCACGGGCTCCTTAGTTGAGGCGTGCGAACTCTTAGTTGTGGCATGCATGTGGGATCCAGTTCCCCAACCAGGGAACGAACCCGGGTCCCCTGTGTTGGGAGCGCAGAGTCTTCACCACTGTACCACCAGGGAAGTCCCATGGTTTGATATCTTTATCCATTATGAAATGATTACCACAGTAAGTTTAGTCAACATCCATCACTTCACATAGTTACAATTTTTTTATGATGAGAACCTTTAAGGTCTACTCTTTTAGCAACCTTCAAATATACAACAGAGGATTGTTAACTATAGTCACCATGCTGTACATGACATTCCTGGGACTTATTTATCTTATAGCTGGAAGTTTGTACCTTTTGATCCCCTTCACTCCTTTTGCCCACTCCCCACCCCTTGCCTTTGGTAGTCACCAGTCTCTTCTCTTTTTTTATGAGTTGGGTTTTTTCAGTTTCCATATATAAGTGAGATCACCCCGTATTTGTCTTTCTCTGTTTGACTTATTTCTCTTACCATAATGTCCTCACGGTCCATCTGTGTTGTCACAAATGGATTTGCTATCTCATTCTTTTCATTAGATGCGAGTCACTAAATCTAGTCCGCATTTGGGGAGGAGGGGTGATTAAGCTCACTTTGGAAGGAGGGAGTGTCAAAGAGTTTGAGGAAATATTTAAAAATCACCGTAAGCATTTCCCCTTATTTCTTCTTGAATATGGACTAAGTGCCAGGCACTGTGCAAAGTACTTTAGAGTCATAATCTCATGTAGTCCTCTTTATAGTCCGAAGAAACAGATGAAATGATTATCCCTGCTTTCTGAATGAGGAGGCTGAGGCCTGCAGAGCTTAAGCAACTTGCCCAAAGTTACCTTGTAGCTCTATGACTTGATGCCAGAGGTGTGTTAACGCTGGAGCTCTCACCTGTACCTTCTACACCTCCCCTGAGAATCCTGCAGTGCAGAAACCAGGATGATTTTGTTTAACCCTGCATTTCCCACTTACCCACAGAACCATAAGTCACTGAATTCCATTTACCCCTTTTATCACCCATTGCTCCGAATGGTATTTTAGAAAGACAGTGAGTATGATGATGATTTATATAAAATATGAATATATGGTCTTATAGTAGATCACAGTATACCAACCAGTCCAAGCAGATTTTTCAAATACAAAAAGCATCTATTCAGCCCCTTTTGGGTGGGCACCATTCTATATGTGGATCTGTAAAATATTCACCAAAAAATGACTGCATGATATACTCAGTTTCTTTTCACTGTGATACCAGAGGTTGAGTGAGACAACTCAAGGGACCCACCTCGTTTGCAGATTGCCCTTCTTTGACAGCCCTCTTCCTTTACACGTTCAGGGACTGAAAACCCAACCTCCTTGGATAAAGCCAGATCGGGAAATCCCTCAGGCTGGGCAGTAGAAATGTCAGGGAATGGGCGTCTGGTGTGTTTCTGCAGCAGACCTTATGTCTGTATGTGTGAGGGAGCACAATAAAATATTCACCAAAAAATGGGCACATGATATGCCCAGTTTCTTTTCACTGTGAAACCAGAACGTAGCCAAGACGGCAGGGATGGTGTGCCTGGGGTGATGGGCCCAGCACACGGGGAGAAGCCACTTTCTGTTATATTTGGAGTAAACATACTTTTTTTTTTAAACCACCTTGTTGCTTTTTCTGCACATTCTTGAAGAGAAAATGATTTCGAGGAAGCCGAATGCATTTGATGTCTTTGAGGTTCCCACGTTTCCAAACATTGCACGCCTGGATTATTCTGGAGGCGACTTTATAGTCTAAGGAAAGTTCTGAAGCTTCTGTGTCTTGGGTGGAGGAGAGTGAACACAGTGTCTTTTGAGTGCCACCATGGGCTTTGTTGAATATGTTACTTCTCCCACAAAATGGCAAAGAGAGGCCCTAGGACAAGGTGAGGGTGGGTTGAATGAGGCTGCCTGAGAGTCCTGTCACATTCCGTAGCCAACTCTCATGGCGTCTGTAACCATAGCAACCACGGGCTGAAAAATTCTCAGGATGCAGATACGCCATTGTATCCACCTTCTGGTTCCCTTGCTTTCCCCTCTATTCCTTCATCCAGGCACTACCCTCACCCTCACCCCTGAACAGTGACTGATGTTCAGGGTGATTCTACACTGGTGATTTTAACTTCTGACTGATTCTTCATTTCCTGAGCCCCCATTTTCAGTTCCTGGACCTATAGCTGATTCATTGTGACCCAGACTAAGTCACATGCACATCATTTCCTCAGCGTTTCCATTTTTACTATGAAAAATTAGGCATAGTTATGTAGTGAATGTACTCTAGATTTAATTGTAGTCATGCATAATGATGGTGGCTCATGACACTCATTGTTTTGAATAAAACTCCTGCACTTACTACATGGTTTAGATCTTAGATTTTGGGGGATATGTTATAAAAGAACAGAGAAAGCCAGTGAGGCACAGTGAATAGACCACTGGTCTCTGGCCAGAAAACCTGGATTGTGGTCCTGGTTAGAAAGTGAGATGTGTCCTGGTGGCATGAGGCTGGGGAGGTGGGTGGCTGCCAGATTATGCAGGGGATAGTAGGTCATATGAGGAGCTTTTTTTTTTTTTTTTTTTTTCCCTGAGAATAATGGGAAGGTACTGAATAGTTTAAAGTAGTAGGGATGACACAATCAGATTTGTATTTTTAAAGATTATTTAAACCACTTATAAATGATTATAATTTGTAATCGAATGATTGATTCAGCAAATGTTTATGGAGCATACTTACTATGTGCCAGGCATGGTGCTGGGTGTGGGACTTACCTGGGGGATTCCTTGTCTTGTAGGAATCATAGGAATTTTTGAGAAACATTTGGGGAGGAAAAGAAGCTTTCCTTGGCCTCTTTGGTTTATGACAACCAATTCTAAACTTCTGGTTGCAAATGGGAAGTGTATCTTTTTTCTTTTTCTTTTTGCAGGGGGAGGTGTATCTTAAAGCAATGGCTGCCGCATTTTCAATCTCTGTTAATTAATATAATCTTTTCCTTGGCTTTGTTACATGGCTTTTGATTCTGTGATAATTTCTATATCTGGAGACAGTGAATCAGTAAACTAAAATCTATGGCGCATTCAATATTTTGTACTTCAAACACCTTTCGGAAGCATTCAGCTATCGGTTTAGCATAATGGACCTAATTAAAATTGCCAGCATCTCCTCCATACCCGCTGTCACTTTGTTCCTGGTGTGTCGGGAGGCATTGTGGCATTGGGGTATTTCTCCTTTGACTATAATGGGACCCCCTGCTTGTCAAGTCCTTGTGGCCTCAGCTTGGAAGGCCTACCCGAAGCCTGAATTAATGAGAAGCTATGAAGTGCTGGTCCCTTTCTCTGGCAGGGTGAGAACACAGCTTCTGTAGGAGCGTGAATGCTTGCTTATTAGGCAATAATCTTCATATTCAGACTCCGTTCTAAAGAGAAGTGGAGCCAGCGGCACAGGGGGTGGGATTAGAGGAGCCTTCTAAGTCCCTGTCTACAAGCTGACCCACAGCACTCCTTCCCGTGACCATTGGATTGCCTAAAACCTATCAGCTACTCTGTTCATCGGCAACCTTTCATTCATCCTTGGGGTTATTCCCTAAACATTTTGTGAGTCAGTGACAGCGGAAATGGGGCTAGACACAGAAAGATGAAAAAGATCTGAGGCTTTATACCTGGGAAAGTCACAGTCTAGCCACTGAGACAGGTGCAAGTCACTATGGATTAAAACATCATCTCCAGAACACATCTTTTTTTTTTTTAACTTTTTATTTTATATTGGAGTATAGCCGATTAACAACATTGTGATAGTTTCAGGTGCCCAGCAAAGTGACTCAGCCATACATGTACATGTAACCATTTACCCCCAGACTCCCCAGAACACATCTTTTTAAAAGGCAAATATATCTTCTCCAGATAATTTACAGACTCTCAATTACCCATTGGTACAGCCAAGTTAATCAAGTTTCTATGAGAGACGTGAGCTGAGAGGGAATGGAACACAGAGCAAAACGTATTGATGGGTTGGCGTAAAGTGGGGAAGGGAAAAGTCAGGAGCGTTGAACTCAGACTTTGGGAGGAGTCGTGCAGGGAGCAGACTGGACGTGGATAGAGTTGTGTGATGGGGGCAGGTGGGATGGAGGTGCCGCAGGTCCAAGCAGGGGACAGAATGTGCGGTGATGAGAGGGGAAGTCACTGAAGGCCAACCATGACTGTGTAAAAGCCCAGTTCACATTAAACTCACTTCAGAAATCGGGAAGGACTTTTGAGACATCTAAACTCTCTGCGGCTTCTCAAAGGAAAACGCTGAAGTCTAGAGAAGTCAAGTGACTTGCCCAGACAGCGAAGAGGGAACAGAGCACGTGTTTGCACCCTTATCTTACCTCCATGAGCAATGCTGCCTCTCACAGTAATGCCAGCAGGGGAGGGGCCTTTGTCTCTCTTCTCCCTTTGGAAAGAAGAATTGATGAAGGGCTATGGCTCTACTGATCCTGGAACATATTGGTTCTGAGATTCCAAACTAAATCTTCCGTAAGCCTATAACAAGTATGGACATGGGTGTATATTCAGCCTCTTGGAGAAGGTGTTCATTCATTTATTCAGTGAATATTTACAAAGTGCCTTCCTTGTGCCCACCACTATTCCAGGCCTGGAGGTAAGAAATGAACAACACAGAGTCCCTGCCCTCCTGAAACTTACCACCTGGCCAGCACTCTCAGCCTTTCTTTTTTTTTTTTTTAAATGTTGTGGGTAGGAGTTTATTAATTAATTAATTTATTTTTGCTGTGTTGGGTCTTCGTTTCTGTGCAAGGGCTTTCTCTAGTTGTGGCAAGCGGGGGCCACTCTTCATCGCAGTGCGCGGGCCTCTCACTATCGCGGCCTCTCTTGTTGCGGAGTGCAAGCTCAGTAGTTGTGGCTCACGGGCCTAATTGCTCCGCGGCATGTGGGATCTTCCCAGACCAGGGCTCGAACCCGTGTCCCCTGCATTAGCAGGCAGATTCTCAACCACTGCGCCACCAGGAAAGCCCTCAGCCTTTCTTACAGACACTCAGATCGATTTCCTGCGCATTTCAGAAATCTCTCTTAGGCACACATTTGACAAATAAAGGGGCTTAAAAAAATTTATAATAAGGGTGAAAACGAGGCCATTCTGATGTTACATTGCTCTTTGAAAAAATGTCTAGTTTGTTAATTTTGTGGAGAATGAGTGTTGATCTTGCAGAAGGCAGCAACATTCCGTTAGAAAATGCAGTGATTTCAAAGAAGGCCTAGTTTATATTGAAATTTTATTAAGAACCTTTGTTAATTAGGACCCTGTGGCTTGTGTGTCTATCACTGGGATGGGAGGTTGAGTCTCCCTCATGATGATGACATGTAAATTAGTCTCAGAGGAATTGCAAGAGGCTGAGACACTCGGTACTTAAATACTCTCACTCTGTCTGGCAGATGTGAACTTTCTGCTACACATGATTTCCAAAGTATCTAAATTTACACATCTTCTGAATAGGGGGAAATTGGGGCTCCAGTTGGTTTTTTATGAGTCTGGAAGTCTCTTTGCTACATCTGGGATGCAGGGGCAGACTCAGGCCAACAGAGTCAAGGATGCCAGCCTGGGTCACGAGGCCTTAAGGAGACAGCATCTGGTTGGACTGCCTGGGGTGTCCACTATAAATCCAGCAGGTTGTGGGAGCCTTACGTGGAGTTTTCAGGCAGGGTTGGGGTGAAGCGGCACCACCACTGCCAGGATTCTCAGCCAAGTGGCCGGGAGAGACCTGTAGGAGCCATCCTGCTGTCAGCTGTCTGCTCTATTTTAGACCAATTCTAGTGATCGAGAGAGCCCTGCCTGTGATGCCTGGTGATGGTAGTGATGGCCATGTGCTGCTGGAGGGGAGGGCTGTGTGATGAGAAAGTGTGCAAGAGCTCAGATTTGACCCCCAGCTCCAGCACTCCCACGCTGCTGGTCTTACCTCTCTCTGCCTGTTTTTCCACCGGAGAACCAGAAATGATCACAGCACCCATCCCTTCGATGTTGTGAAACTTAAATGAGACAATGGGCACAAAGGACAGAGCATAGTGCCAGGGCACAAGGAGGCACCTAATAAATGATGGTGATGATGTGACTGGTGGCACCCATTTCCTGAGGGTCTGCATCAGGCGCAGTGCTCAGGGCGTAACCCACGAGACATAACATTCTTCACAGCAACCTGAGTCACTTTGCTTGTTCTTCCAGTTAAAATCCTAATGTTCAGCCACATGACCTGGATGCTCAGGTCTTCCAAAGAACCTGCACAGAGTGAGGGCTCCAGATCTGTTTTTTTTTTTTTTTTTTTTTTTTTTTCCGGTACACGGACCTCTAACCGTTGTGGCCTCTCCCGTCGTGGAGCACAGGCTCCGGACGCGCAGGCTTAGCGGCCATGGCTCACGGGCCCAGCCACTCCACGGCATGTGGGATCTTCCTGGACCGCGGCACGAACCCGTGTCCCCTGCATCGGCAGGCGGACTCTCAACCACTGCGCCACCAGGGAAGCCCCAGATCTGTTTTGTTTTAAACAGCTTTATTAACATATAATTTACATAACATAAAAATTACCCATCTAAACCGTACAATTCAGTGGTTTTTACTCTATTCATGGAGTTGTGCAACTATTACCACTGTATGATGTTAGAAGATTTTCTAAATCACTCCAAAAAGAAACCTCATCCCCATTAGCTGTCAACCCCTAATTTCCCTCATTCTCTCCCAGTCCCAGGCAACTGCTAATCTCCTTTCTGTCTCCACATATATGTCTGTCCTGGACATTTCATATGAATGGAATTGTATAACATGTAGCTTTTTGTGACTAGCTTCTTTCACTTAGTGTAATTTTTTCATTCATGTCATAGCATCCATATCTATTTTTGAATGAATGTCAGTCATCTGAGACATGTAGTATTAGGTCCATTTTGAAGATGAAGAAACCAAAGTTGCTAATGGCCACCCAAGTTGAAAGTGCTTGAGCTGGGGTTTGCACCCAGGTCTGTGTTGGATCCAAGGCCATTCTCTTGTCATTCACTTTCTGGCCTCTGCATCATGCTGTGCACCATCTCCAGGGAGAAGAGTGTGGATGCCCCAGGCCTGGCCCCTCCTCATTGCTGTGGTTGTGGGAGTCCCTCCTCCCAGGACTCTGATTCTCCATCCACCTGATTGACGGAGGAGGATATGGTTTCATGGATGGATACCCACAGGGTGACTTCCAGGACTTGTGTTGGCCGGTCTAGTTCTTTTGTCCATTTTTCAAGGGTAATGACATGAACTGGAAAAGTTATAGACATGAAAATGAAGGGACAAATATATTTTCTGGATTCAAAGCCCAGCAATCCAGTCACCTGCTGTGATGGAGGAAATGTCCTCTTTCTTGCCTTGTCTTTAACAGTAGATTGTAATTAAACACTACGAAGTGTATGATGGCCCTCCTCTCCTGGCCCCAGGACTTCTCCTGAGACATGTGAGATGGAGTATACATTTCTCAGCTGCTGTGGCAACATCGGGGTGGTGGGCATAGGTGTTTGTGGAAGGAAAAGGCCTACCACCAGCTGGCTCTTGGGCAGGGATGTGTGTCTGTGTCGTATGTTCCATGGGGACCTCCCTAGTCTATGATGATGAGACAGCGTGTCCTGTGAGGTACTAGATTCCCACGTTTTCCCACAACTGCTTCTGAATATCCTATTCTAGGGAAGAAGCCTCCACTTGATCATTAAAAATGCAAGCGAGTTTTCCATCTTGCTTCTACCAAAGAAGAAGGAATGTAACCTTATGTATTACCTCTGGGTTCCTTTAGAAACACCATGAAACCTTATGTTGACTTAAAACTAGTGGCACTTGATCTTTGAATTAGCAAGTTGCTGAAAGTACATGAAGACCCCAGGACTTGGTTATGCGCTTGTTTGGTAGACTTCTCGTGGAAGTGGCCCCACTCCTGGTCTCAGTTCATGTGAGACGTTGAGCCTTGTGTGATGTGGCAGACGCGCCAGTGCCCATCCTTCCCCCTTCAGTGCAAACTGGCTAACTTTGATGGCCAGTTCTTGCGTTTTTGGCCTTTTTCCTTAACTGAGCCTACTTTGCTGCTCCCATGGAAGGCAGAAAGTGCAGGGGAATTAGAACACCCCAAGAGCAGCCCTCAACCAATGACTGATGGGAGATGGTAGGTAAATACCCCGTTCCCTCAGGCCTGGGTACAATAAGTCAGGAATATGTTCTGCAGTGGGAAAAATTCCATTCTTCCATAGTGACAGCTAGCTTGATGCTGCACTTTCTATTGGTTTTCTTGGCTGCCTTCTGACCCGTGTCTCTCTTTTCCATTTCCCTATTGGTGCTTTCTTCACCTCCCAAACAACTACTGTGCTCCAGTCCTTTATCTTAGGATCAGCTTCTGGGGGAACCCAAATTAAGACATATGGTAATGTTTTACCCTTCCTTTGCTTCTCTCAAAGCCAGCTGGCTTTGAGTGAGAGAATAGGGTAAGGGCCCCAAGATGCTTCTCAGGCAGGCTAATGGCTCTCAGGGGATATTATCTATAGCTAATCAGCAGCTTTCTCTTTAACACAAATCCTGGTGCTGGTGAGTAATCCAAAAAGCATGAAAAGAGAGCTAAGGCTTGATGAGTCTCATCTCAGCCTCATCAAACCATTTTGTTTCCATAATTCCCTTTCTCAGGAGATGGCAAAATGAAATACAGTTGATTCTTGTTTGCAGTAGTTACCTTCTCTAAAGTCTCCGCGAGTACTGAATTAGTGAACACTGAACCACTGCTTCTAGGGGAAATCTAGAGTTAGGTTCCTGCAAGCCTCTGGTCACCGCATTTCCATCAACTGATCTATACATAACCTTGTTTATGTGTGTTTCTGTTTAAAGATATCTTACTTAACATATATCGTTGACTCATTAACATTGAACTCTCGGCCAATGGCACTGTTACTCATGCCTGATGGAAGCTTACCTAACACACATGTTTTGTCTGTAAGGGCAATCCCTGCCTTGCACTTAGGAACACGAGACAGCACTTAGCACTATGCTTGAGTGCAATCTTAAGCAGTGAAATGACCAACAGAAAGCAGAAAAATGTGAAAAACGTGGCACTAAATAGACCACAGAAAGGACACTTGCTTACAGTATGAGAACTGACACGAAGAAGGCAGAGCATTTCCTTGTTTGACCTCAGTTGGGAACGTGTGTGTTGCAAGACTCAGTTTTTTTGCTGCTCTGCACCTACCCATGAATGGCTGTGAAAGTGCCATGAGTATTGATCTGGGGGTTATAAATAAATTTTAGCAAGTAGGAGAATTTGCATATGTGGAATCTGTCAATTTTCTTTTTCATCCCAATGCCTTAAGGCTCTACTTCAATTCAGTATATTTACTACACATGTGTGCCAGCCTCTGTGATAGATTCTGAGGTGTTAGGAGATGCTCCCCGCCCTCTGGGAGTCTCCATCCTGCTGGCACAGGGGATTAAAACTACGACACAAGACAGGGCACATACTCCAGAAGAGAGGCAAACAGTTTCATGGCAGTGTGAAGGGGGGGTGGATTTGAGAGTACAAGTCAGGATGGACTTCACAGTAGCGGGAGGGTCTTCGATAGGTCTGAGAGACATTTCGCATTTTGAGCATTTCCTACGTCACTGAAAAAAAAGGAAGCAACTGGTCAGAACATATCTTTTCCCGCACGCCCCCCAAGTCTGCCAGACTCCCTGCATCTGCACCTGCCATCTTGTCTTTATCCCTCTATGGATGCAGTGTGTCTTCTGTCCAAGGCCAGCCTCTCCACTTGTGCCGGGGGCCCCCCACCTATGCTCTCTTGCTTCTCCTCTCTGCCCTGAGCCACCCTCTCTCCATCTCTACTGCAACATCCCCACTCACGTGTACACGTGCTTCAGTATCTCCCCCCATCCCCTTGACCCCCCCATCCCCTCCAGCCGCCACCTAATTCCTGTACACACTTCACAGCAAAATTGCTGGAAAGAGTTGTCTGGAGTCACGGTCTCCACCCCCTCTTCTTTCTATCCATCACCACTTCACGGGGGCTGCTCTTACTGAGGTCACCAGTGGCTGCAGCATCCTCTTTCTCTTCTTTTATCTGAAGTGTCAGTGAGGATGCTTTCAGCTGAACGTGGCAGAATGTCCCATTTAAAGAGGCTCAAACAATATGGACATTTACTGTTAAGAGAGTTATCATCTCACTGAACAAGGGGGCTCCCAGGCTGGCTCAGCTGCTCTGTAATGCTACTAAGAACCCAGGCTTGTCCAGCTTCTTGCCCTGACTCCCTTTATCACTGGGCAAAAGCTCCCTAATGGTGGTAAGAGGGCTGCGGACGCTCCAGCAGGCATTATGTTGTCTAAACACAACATGGGAAGTGCAGTGGTCTTTTTCCTTATATTTCTCTTTTTATCATGGAGGATTTCTCCTCCTAGGAACTCCACAGCCTACTTCTCCTTACATCAACCCCTAAACCAATCACTGTCAGAGGGGAATGGTATTATCATTATTGGCTTGGACCAGTTGAGATTTATCCCCTGAGTCTGTGACTGGGGCCCACCTTTTTTGAATGTGTTGCCATTTAACCAACATTTAAGTAAAATTGGGTCTGTTAGTGAGGAAGGGGGAGGGGCTCATGTGAAAGCACATGTAGCACCTGCCACCTTCCTTGACACCTCAAGGCCATTTTGACAATCGACCACTCCCTCCTTCTGGAAGCACTTTACTTCTGTCACTTGCTGTGGGACATTGTCTCCTCTGAGTTTACTTTTACCCTTGTGGCCACTCCTCAGCTTCCTGTTGCCCCCTTCTCCGGTACTCTCCCTCTCAGTGACTGAATGCCCAGGCACTTGGACTTGAGGGCCTTCTCGTCTCTGTCTGGTTCTCCCCAGGTCATGTCAGCAGTCCTTAATGCCTCCCAAGTGTGCCTCTCCAGATTTGCACAGCCACCTGCATCCTTGGTGTTTCCACTCACATGTCCTCAAAGACTGAAACAGGACTGTGGACTTCCTATCCCAAACCTGTGCCTCTGTGATATGTCCTCATCCCAATAACTGGCACCACCATCTATACAGTTGCTGGAACAAAAATCTAGGCATGATGAGTGAGTCCTTTCTTTCCTGCCCTCTGGCATTTCACACCCCATTTATCAGCAAGCCATGTCAACTGTGACCTCTACAATATATCCAGAATCTGTTTGTTTCTGTCTAGGTCTCACCCCTCTACTTCTAGCATCCTCAGCTGGATGACTGACCTAGTCTTCTTATTGGTTTCCCTACTTCTACTCCTGTTCGCTGTACTCCATTCCCCACAGAGCAGCCAAAATGACCCTTAAAAATGTAAATCAGATCCTGTCATACCCAGAGCTTAAAATTCTTGAATAGTGCCTCTTTCCACATTAATTCTCAGCTTCTGATGCTGGCCTGCAAAGCCCCGTGTGATGATTGTTGCTTACTTCCTCTCCAAACCTCAGCTACAGCCTAGCCCTCTTTAGACTTACTTCCATTCCTTGAATACACCGTGCGCCTCCTTATCCGAGGGCTTTTGTAGGACCCTCCTGGAATTCTCTTCCACTGGATCTTCATGTGATGGGCTCCTCTTCACTTCTGAAATCTCAGCCCAAATGCCACCCCCTCAGAGATGCTTTTCTAAACAGTCACCTGTGCAGGTCATTCTCTGTCATAGCACACTGTTATAATTCTCTGCATGATGCCTCTCACTCACTAAATGTTTTTCTTTCTATTTATTAATTTAATAAGTAAAGACTAAAAAATTAATAAACTAAGATGACTGAAATGATATCTCCATGAAGACAAGAGAGAGGTTTTTTTTTTTTTTTTTTTTTTTTCCCGGTGCGCGGGCCTCTCACTGCTGTGGCCTCTCCTGTCGCGGAGCACAGGCTCCGGACGCGGAGGCTCAGCGGCCATGGCTCACGGGCCCAGCCGCTTCACAGCATGTGGGATCCTCCCGGACCGGGGCACGAACCCGCGTCCCCTGCATCGGCAGGCGAACTCTCAACCACTGCACCACCAGGGAAGCCCCAAGAGAGAGTTTTAAGAAGGGAAACATAATGAGCAGTGTTAAATGCTCTACAAAGACTGAAGATAATGATAATGATGATGATATGATAATGATAGTAACAGCTACCATTTATTGTTACTGTGAACCTGGCAGAGTGCTAAGCATTTTGCATACATTATCTTATTTAATCTTGACAATGTCTCTATTTCAGGGAATGCTATCATTCCCATTTTACAGAGGAGAACATCAAGGCTTATGGAGGTCAGGCACAGTGCCTGGCACATGGTAGCTTTCAATTAATATTTGCTATGTTAGTGAATGAATTTTCCCGAGGTCTTGGAGCTCCAAATGGTGAAGATGAGAGTCTAAGCTAGGTCTGAGTGAAACCAGAGTCCATGTTTATAACCACTGGACTATATATCCTCAGATGGCGATTGAAATACTGAAATACCCCTTAACAGATTGAGAAAGAAAAGTATAGTACAGGATAGATGATTACTTATTTATTTAAAAAACATTATAAATGAAATTAATTTTGGGACCAAAAACCTTCTGAATTTTGGACTCCATAAAAGTCTTTTGAAGGGATAATAGAGTTTTGAAAAAATGTTAGGGATGAACCCAGATTGAGTGATTTCCTTATTGTTTTTAATTGAAGTATAGTTGACGTACAATGTTTTATATGTCACAGGTCTACAATATAGTGATTCACAATTTTTAAAGGTTATACTCCATTTATAGTTATAAAATATTGGCTATATTACCTGTGTTGTACAATATATCCTTGTAGCTTATTTTATACATAATAGCTTGTACCTCTTAATCCCGTACCCCTATCTTGCCCCTCCCCCTCCCTCTTCCCACTGGTAACCACTGGTTTGTTGTCTATATCTGTGAGTCTGCTTCTTTTTTGTTATATTCACTAGTTTGCTGTATTTTAGATTCCACGTATAAGTGATATCATACAGTATTTGTCTTTCTCTCTCTGACATTTCATTTAGCATAATACCTTCCAAGTCCATCCATTTTGTTGCAAATGTCAAAATTTCATTCTTTTTTACGGCTGAGTATTATTTCATTGTATGTATGTACCACAGCTTCTTTATTCATTCAAAGTGTTGATGGACACTTTGGTTGCTTCCATATTTGGCAGTTGTAAATAATGCTGGTATGAACATTGGGGTGCATGTATCTTTTAGAATGAATGTTTTCTGGGGTTTTTGTTTTTGGATATATAACCAGGAGTGGAATTGCTGGGTCATGTGGTAGGTCTATTTTTAGTCTTTTGAGAAACCTCCATACTGTTTTCCATGGTGGCTGCATCAATTTAAATTCCCACTAACAATGTACAAAAGTTCACTTTTCCCCACAGGGTGATTTCCTTATTTTTTTATTATTATTTTTTTTAGCACTTATTTATTTATTTATTTATCTATCTATTTTTGGCTGTGTTGGGTCTTCGTTGCTGCACGCAGGCTTTTTCTAGTTGCGGCGAGCGGGGGCTACTCTTCCTTGTGCGTGTGGGCTTCTCATTGCGGTGGCTTCTCTTTGTTGAGGAGCGTGGGCTCTAGGCGCATGGGCTTCAGTAGTTGTGGCTCTAGAGTGCAGGCTCAGTAGTTGTGGTGCACGGGCTTAGCTGCTCCACGGCATGTGGGATCTTCCTGGACCAGGGCTCGAACCTGTGTCCCCTGCATTGACAGGTGGATTCTTAACCACTGCACCACCTGGGAAATCCTGATTTCCTTACTGAAACACCCCAAGGATGCATTCTAATGTTACACCCAGGTTCATTGTGCAGGGAATTGTTAAAACTCCGTCTTTGGGATGAGTGCCGTAAGAACCCCAATTGTAGACGCTGAGCACATTCTACACCAAGTTCATGTCTGACAAGCTAGTAGAGCACACAGTGCTATACGTTTTCTGGATGTGTCGGCTTTTGGTTTATTACAAGACATACACTTAGTGCCTGTGGTTTGTTCAGCACTCTTGTAGGTTGACTGAGACTTCACACAACATTAAGGACATAGTCTTGGCTCTGGCTGAGTTCACAGTCTAATCAGGGTGATGAAACAAAGTCACAAGTGGATGAATGCAAAGTCACAAGTGAAAACCTTGCTCTAACGGATGAAGAATGTGTGGTACGAGATGGATTGGAATAAGAGATGGAAGAAGCAGATGGCTCTGAACTTCCGTTACACAGGGGGAAGGGATGCACGTGGACTAGTGGAGAGGAAAGGGGGGGAGAACGTTCTAAGCACAAGCAAGATGGTATACATTTGCAAGATTTGCCCAAGGGGCAGGATGGGCGGGATCTCCCTGCAGAGGGATCAGAGGTGGGTTTGGAAGAAAGGATTAGAGAAATGAGAACTGTCAGTAGAGGAGGTGGGATGTGGCTGGTCGTGGGGAGCTACTTGGGGTTCCTGAGACCTGATGTGACATGAAGGAATATTTGTAAGGGATGAATCTTGCAGTGGGTGTGGGACATTTGGGAGCAAACAAGATTCAAACTGGAAATACTAGTTAGGGGGCGAGATTTCTTAATTTCAGTCTTTCCTGTGCCACTTCTGCTTTTTAATTTTTCTGCCATATTTAAATATCATCTGTACCACTATTTACTTAATATTTTTCTGTAAGTTGGTGTCACTTTTAAAAGCTTAAATAAATTTAGCTTTGCCTTAAGCCGTAATATCTACCACTGTTTAGTTAATATTTTTCTTTGAGACCCTCGTTTAAAAATTAAATAAATTTAGCCCTACCCCAAGCAATAGTACCTTTAAAATCAGAAGTGTTCTGTACTAGTTATATTTTTCCTAGTGCACATTATAGTAAACCCATGGCCATTAAAAAGTTTTCTTCTGTATGTCACTTGAAGTCATCTTGTTTACCACCAATGGTTCATGTGCTGCACTTTTGGGAACACTCGGGGCATTACAGCTCTCTACTGTGACATGATGGAATTGAATAAATGGAGTTTAGCTTACATTTATTAAATACTTACCTTGTACAAACTACTGGCTGAGGGAGATGAAAATATGAATTACATACAGTCTTTGCTCTTAATGGATTTGGAAGGAAGCAGGGAGAGGATGGTGTACCAATAAGAAGATGAGAGGTAGGCTTGATGAACCCAATCCCAGCCACATGGAACAGCTTTTTTTTGCGGTACGTGGGCCTTTCACTGTTGCGGCCTCTCCTGCTGCGGAGCACAGGCTCAGTGGCCATGGCTCACGGGACCAGCCGCTCCGCGGCATGTGGGATCCTCCCGGACTAGGGCACGAACCCACGTCCCCTGCATCGGCAGGCAGACTCTCAACCACTGCGCCACCAGGGAAGCCCCTGGAACAGCTTTTAATTATGCCATCTGGTATCAGCTCTGTCAACTGGGCAACACTATGGAACTAGACTGGGTGAGCGCTCCTCAAATCCATTTCACTCCAGCAAGTATTTTCCAGACACTTCCTGATGCTTTTGCAACTATGAAGGAGAGTATAATGTTTTAGGGAGGGATAAACCAGCAACCAAAAGATGAAGTGGGAGGCAGAGTGGGGTAAGGACCATAAGAGAGATGCAGTGAGTGTATGCTCAGGGCTTACAAGAGGAAGCGTTCCGAGCCAGCTCTGGGGACTAGGAAAGACTTTCTAGAAGATGTGCCATTTCAGATGGACTTTAAAGCAGCGGTCCCCAACCTTTTTGGCACCAGGGACCAGTTTCGTGGAAGACAGTTTTTCCACTGGGGTGGGTGGATGGTTTGGGGATGATTCAAGCGCATTGCATTTATTGTGCACTTTATTTCTAGTATTATTACATTGTAATACATAATGAAATAATTATACAACCCACCGTAATGCTGACAGGAGGCGGAGCTCAGGTGGTAACGCGAGCAGTGGAGAGTGGCTGTAAATACAGATGAAGCTTCCCTCACTTGCCCGAAGCTCACCTCCTGCTGTGTGGCCCCATTCCTAACAGGCCACAGATGGGTACCGGTCCGTGGCCCGGGGGTTGGGGACCCCTGCTTTAAAGGATGAGATGATGTAAAAGGCAGTGATGGAGGGGTTCTCACAGAAGGAATGGCATCAACAAGGCACCAAAGAGGAAAACTGAGGCATTTGTTTGGGAGAAGGGCAAGTCTCCGGTTGTCTTGTGGGAACTTGGGGAGATGAAGGTGGAAAAGCAGGCTGGGGTCTTGTGGGCCCCTTAGATGCTGGGCTGAGCATGGATTTATTTCTGTAGGTGATCAGGAGCCATTGAAGGCTATGACATGGGATAAGTTGCACCTTATGAAAAATCTAAATGGATCTCAACCGGAGGGTGGAATAACAGCAAGCTGGAGACTATTAGGAAGAAACTGAAGTAATCTGGGTGAGAAATGATGAATGGTCATGATGGTCATCATGGCAGAGGTCTGGGGTAGAGGGACCAATGGGGAAGTGAAGAAGAAAGGTCTAAATAGAGGGTCAGTACAGAGGTCTGGGGATCAACTGGCCATCGGCGTAGTGGAGTCAATCATTTCTCTTAAATTACAAGGAGAGCAGTTCATCCACTAGGTATGAGATTTTTTTTTTTTAATTTTCAGATGATGAGAGTAATATTTACTAAATACAAAACTGAGAGGACTAGACTAAAAAAGGTACTCTGTGGCCCACCTGGGCTCTGCTTCCCTGGTGACAGGTAAGATGACCTTTATTCCTTCCAACACAGGCTACCCATGGGCTACCCACGGGCAAAGGACTTGAATAAACATTTCTACAGAGAAGACATACAAAAGGCCAACAGGTATAGGAAAAGATGCTCAACATCACTAGTCATCAGAAAAATGTATGGGGAAAGAAGACAATGATTGCAATTCTAGTACGTGTGGAGGAGGGGAGGATGTGTCCTACAGAAAATACTTTGCTGTGAAAAGACAGAAGCAGTCCACGCTCTGTTAATTCCTTTTATTTTGTCTTTAAGTATACACAGGAGAAATAGCTGTGTAATTTAGGTGTGGATTCTAGAAGCATTTAGGTTCAACACTGGAAAAGGACTTTCTTTTTTTTTTTTTTTTTTTTTTGTGGTACGCAGGCCTCTCACTGTTGTGGCCTCTCCCGTTGCGGAGCACAGGCTCCGGACGTGCAGGCTCAGCGGCCATGGCTCACGGGCCCAGCCGCTCCGCGGCATGTGGGATCTTCTCAGACCGGGGCACGAACCCGTGTCCCCTGCATCTGCAGGCGGACTCTCAACCACTGCGCCACCAGGGAAGCCCTGGAAAAGGACATTATTGCTCTTGGCCTTTATGTGGGTAGCATATCCTGGGGAACTGGCGGATCATATTCTGTGACAGGTCATTTGAGTGGCTTGTTTTTATCCGTATAGTCATCATTTCCCCCTGCAATCTGTCTATATTTGGGGAGACTTAGGTGACAGGACTCTTCTCTTCCAACTTCTTGTTTTCCACCTGAAAAGGATCTGATGTCCAGTGGCTGTGGATGCAATTCTGCCTCTACACGAAGAGGAGTCTAATATGAATACGTTTAAGCAAACGGCAGATGAAGGCTTAACAAGAGCAGGGTTTGGAATTTGACATTCTGCTGCAGAGCAAGAGAAGAGTGACTCGCTGATGCTGGCGGCAACTGTCACTGGAAATTTTCCCAGAGAAACTTTTAAATTTATGAATCTCCAAAATCCATCTATTTTCATTTAGTCTTTGCTTCTATAGTTCCTGTTCTTTTATCTCTTTCGTGTAATGCCTATCTATCTCTGTAGTACCCAGAATAAAACGCACCAATTTTAATTGTAATGAATAGGGCATAGTGACTCTTGGGGGCTGCTCTGGACAGGCAGTGGAGGCTGAATCCTTCTAATGGGAACTGCATAGGGAACATGACTCACCTGTCCTCACCCCACCACCGCGCAGGGATTGGTCGAGCTCCAGGGACTCTATAGCCAATTTAGCCGTACAGACGAAAGGAAAAGTCACTGTTAAGTGGATCTGTATTCCCAGTTATCAAAGATGCCAATGCTATCTGCTGGCTAATAGGAACCCAAAGTGTGCCCTGAGGATGGTGCCAGATGTTTCTGAATAGGCCTTATGTTTTATGGTCCCGGATACTGCATAATTAAAAATAGTGTCTACCTTAAAATTAGCTATTAACTAGACACTAAACTTTTAGAATTTATTACTGTATCTAGGTCTCCATTTCGCTGAAGCGGCAACAAACTGTTTAGACTGAAGCTTGTTTATTTTTCCAATGAATTTAAGTGGAAGGTTTGGTGAAATGATGTATTTAATTTTTAGCATGAATTTCCTACTGCATCAAATTTTCTTTTTAAATGATGGAACCTCATTATAATGCAGCTATTAGGAAATGCGTTCATTTATTATAATGTGGCTGTTAGGAAATGCATTCATTCACGCATATATTTATTCATTCAACAAACATATATTTACTGTCTGCCAGGCTCTGTGCAGGACTCTTAAAAATATGGACAAGAACCATGTTTTGTACTTTTTAACATTTCTCCAAGAGAAATGCTCTGTTGTACAACATTAATCCCAGGATGCATTATTTTCATTATATGTCTGAAATCAGAATGTGTCTTACTACCAAAGGTATGTAATCATTTATTGACGATGTTAATTTTTTAGAGGTACATAAAATAATGATGCATTTGTAATTGAGGGTGTATTAGATTTGATAGGAGATATTTACACAATACTATTACTGATACCATGCTTTGACCACTATTATGGGGCCATGTGGAGCTCCGTACTAATGTTAAGCCTGTAGTTTTAGGCATTGAAGTTGGTTCAGGGATGCTAGAACTCAGATGCCCAGATGTCCACATCTAAGAGAGTAGAGTCAGAAGGTTTATGGAGAGCCAGGGGTTCAAGCTGCAGAGGCAGTAACAGCAGAATGGAGAGAAATTCTCCAATGCCTCGCATCTCTGAATCTTCTCCCCTTTTCTGGTCTGCTACGTAAATCCAGTGCAGCATGACTCTGCCAGACAGACAGCGCAGGAGGAATGAGAAATGGCACTTAGGGCTGTAGCGTGGGAGGTGGGAACTGGCACCCAGAGAGGCTAGGGTCAGTGTGTGTACCTGATGAGGGTAAAGTGAACAAGGAAGTTACAAGGACAGCAGCAACATTTATTGAGACACTCCATTTATCAAATGCCTTATTATTGCCCATTTAAAATATGCTGTTTTTTCGGTCTTACTGAGATATAGTTGACAAATCATAATATATTTAAAGTGTACAACGTGATGATTTGATATATGTATATATTGTGGAAGGAGTCCCACTATTGAGTTAATTAAGACATCCATCCTCTCACATATTTACCTTTTTTTGTGTGGGAACACTTAAGTACTACTTTCTTAGCAAATTTCAATTATACAATACAATATCTTCAAATATAGTCACCATGCTATACATTAGATCAAACCTTATTTATCTTATATGCTTGTGCCCTTTTGATAGCCTCTCAGTATTTCCCCCACCCGCTGGCAACCACCATTCTTCTCTGTTCTGAGTTTTATTTTTTAAAAATTTTATTTCATCTATAAGTGATACCATGAAGTATCTTTCTATGTCTGGCTTATTTCATTTAGCATAATGTCTTCTAGGTTCATACATCTTGTTGCAAATGGCAGGCTATCCTTCTTTTTAAAGGCTAAATGATATATCTCTATATCACATTTTCTTTATCCATTAAACCACTGGTGGACACTTAAGCTGTTTCCATACCTTGGCTATGGTGAACAAAGCGGCAATGAACATGGGAGTACAGATATCTCTTCAAGATAGTGATTTAATTTCCTTTGGGCATATACCAAAAGTGGAATTGCTGGATCATATGGTAGTTCTATTTTTAATTTTTTGAGGAACTTCCATGTTGGTTTCCATAGTGGCTGCACCAACTTACATTCCCAACAGTGCAGAAGTGTTCCCTTTTCTTCATATCCTCACCAGCATTTGTTATCTCTTGTCTTTTTGATGATAGACACAATGAAGTGATACTTCATTGTGATTTTGAATCAAATACACTATTTAAAATATAACAATCCTGCGAGATAGGCATTCACAGAGCCTCACTGTTATCCTTGTTTCATGTGTGAAACTGAGGCTCAGAGAGGGTAAGTGACTTGCCCGGCATCATATAGTTAGTTAATGGTAGAACTGAGATTTAGGCTTTGATCTATGGAGCATTAAAGTCTACTCCACTTCAACATGCTGCACGGCATCCAAAGTCTCAGAACATGAAGTGAATTTATGTTCAGTCAAGAGAAGTTCCAGAAGCCAACCAGGGTCAGAGCAGTACATCGACAATGACATGTAGTAGCATTGGAATCCAAAATTAGAGCCACTGAGCAGAATTCTAGTGATGTCTTGAGTAACTTCCCTGTGTACTGTAGCCCAGGTGCATGGACTAGCCCAGATTGGGAGGGAACAGATGCCCCGCAGGTCCAGGGAAGTACCTGGTAGCTTGATGAGTTAAGTGCTGAGGTTTGAGAATTTGTTACTTTACTCTAATCAAACCTCCGGAGAGCAAAAGTGCTATTGTAGCTAAGGTTCCAGAACTCTGTGATGGGTATTTTAATAAAGCCCATGATCCCAAGAGAAGTTTGCTGTAGGGATGAGCTCACAGTCCATAGCTGAGGGCTGATTAATAATTTTAATTATGTTTCTAGTATTTGTGGAGATATTCTGCCATCATTGGATTCCTTTTAGATTTTGATTCCATGTAGATCTCGAGGAAATTTAAAATGTTTTGGTTCATTATTTAAAATCACTGTTATTTTGCTGAGAGCTATTGAATAGCTAAAAGAAGTTTACATATGATCAGGAAGAGTCCAATCTTCCAAATGCCAAGGGTAGCTATTCAAATCTGGGCACTAGGAAGAATTTGAAGTTGTTCACCTAAGTGTATTTCTAATTTATTTTCGTAGGTGTGACAGAATAAAGTAGTTGTTTATTAATATAGAGGAAATAGCTCCACTGAATGGTCAGAACAGTTGTCTTTCTAATGTTGCATGCAACACAAACAATATCACTCTTGTCACCACTCTTTGTCATCATAAACATTTAAGTACATAACTACTCCTTGCCTTGTGCCAAGTGTCCCACAAAGAGGCTTGTTCCCTGTCCTTTAGACTTTCCAATATAAGAAGAGAACAATGAGGAAACACACATAAAAATACGTTGAAAAGATATAGAGTATTCTGAATGAGAATATTAATGAATACATAGTGAGAAATTTATAAACTCTACAGGGTCATAGGTGACGTATTTAAATGTTTTCTAAGGGTAGAGAGCAACATTATTAATACACGAAGAGGGGAAAGTTGGGACAGTATTCTTTAAGCTGCTTATTAAGTTTAGGTGGAGAAAGAAAAAGGCCAGTAATTTTTCAAGTCAGGATTTGATGCTAACCTGGCAATGGTGATGCTGGAATTGGTGCTCTGGAGACCAATCAGAACCTCTTGTGGGATTTGCCCATGTAGCGGGTATGAGGCCATTTAGATGTCAAGATTGACTGAGACCTGAGCTTCATGGGCATAAACACAGCTGCTGGATAAGCTGATGTATCTGTTAGGATAATTTCTATTGCAGATAACAGAGAACCTGGCCCCAATGGGATCCAGCTCAAAAGGGGATTATTGAGTCTCATAACTGAACAGTCCAGGTAGAGTTCAATCTAGGGCTCAGGATTAAATGCATCCAGCACTGAGTGTTTCTTCATTTCTTGTTTTGTCTTTTCTGCATTGCTGTGTTCTTGGGCAGGTTCCTTCTTGGTGGTTCTAAGATGGTTGCCACTGGCTCCTGGGCTTCATCCTTCCAGATTCATATCCTTCAGGAAAAAGAAAGCTAAATTCTCTAAGGCTCAAATGAAAAGCTTGCATCTGAATTTTCTTGGTCCTGACTGGCCTGTGTAGGGTCAGAGACTCATCTTTTCACCAATAGTGGGAGAGGGCGGGGATCATATGTGCTGATTGGCTTGGCCTGGGTCATGTGCTTCAGGCCTAGAGGCTCGGAGTGGAGCCCAGAAAAGCCCAGCACAAAGGCTGAGAGTTGGGCTGGAGTGCTTACCTTAAAAAACATCAGGGTGGGGAATTGCTTGGTGGTCCAGCGGTTAGGACTCTGTGCTTTCACTGCCAAGGGCCCAGTTTCGATCCCTGGTTGGGGAACTAAGATCCCGCAAAATGCTCTGTGCGGCCAAAAAGAAAAAAAAAAATCCGGGTGATTTTGCTACTACATGGCTGCTGAGAGAAGGGATGAGGTGGGGAGAGAGGGCAGATCAGAATAGAAGCTGGGATACTGGTGGGGAGGTTATTGAAGTCCAGGCAAGGAATCATGGTGGCTTGGATAAAGAGAGTGGCAGTTGACATGGAGAGGGGTGGACAGGTTTGATTTATACTCTGGAGATGGAATCCACAAGATTTGCTGATGGAAGCTGTGTCGAGGGGTTGTAAGAAAAAGTGACTCCCAGGTTTGTGGACAGAGCAGCTTGGAAGAACAGTGGTACCATTTTTTGAGATAGGAAGACTTGAGGGTTTTTGTTTTATTTTGTTATTATTAATTTTAATCAACTGTGTTATTTTGACTCTGTGGGATTTGAAAAGCCTGTCAGATATCTGAGTGGAAATTTTAATTAGACAGTTGGAGATAGGAGACTGGAATTTAGAGGATAGGGCTGGAAATATAAATTAATGGACATATGAATCTGTAAAAAGAAGGGGGTGGCTACAGCACTTTTAATTTTTTTTTAAAGCTGTGTAATCGGTTTATGAAATGGGTTGGACTTGTCGGAAGTACAAAGAGAAAATGGCTTTATTCATCTTCAACTGCTACCTTCACTCTGTTCTGTTAGGCCAACCCTGGATGATATCTCAGAAATATCCCACAGCTTTTCCAGGCACTTAAAATAAAATAAAATAAAATAAGTAAAGCAAAATAAAATAAAATAAAGTACAGTAAGTTATTTTCAGGCCTTCAAAAGTCCAGTTTAATATAAACTCAAACGTCAGTCTCTCCATCAATTCAAAGCTCTCCTTTTCCTGCAGGTCAGGCCTGCCTGAGATAACACAAACCAGCAGTGGACAAGAATGGCCTTGTTTGCTTTCTTCTTTTCCTTGTCCAAACTCCTTCCCCGCCTGCTTTGCTGCTCTGGCTCCTCCAGAGTCAGGTGGCAGGGAGAGGGATGATGAGAAAGCAAAATGTTTTATTGATACCTGGCTGATCTGTAGCCATGGGATACCTACCCTCTTTGCCCTCCAGATTGAGTGGGGTTATAATGCCCAAACCAACTGCTGGGCTGACCAGTGTGACCTCCTCCGGAACAGGTTAGACACTGTTCAGACAAGGAGAGGAAGGAGAAGGTTATGAGGATCTACCCAGAGTCTGCGCTGGGATGATGACATGAAACCAGAAAGTGCTCTCCCTCTGCCCCCCCACTCTGAGCTGTGATGCCACAACATGTGCAGGTCCCCGGATTTTTTCCTGCTAGTGGGAAGGCTGTGTGGGGTGGGGTGTGGAGTTTTACCCATCTTGTTTTCCTCCCAGGACAACTCTGTCTCCACCTGTTGGACTGCACCCTTGAGCTTAGGAGACATAACATCATTTTAGACATGTTCACAGATTGGCTAATAGAAAAAAAAAAAGCTTGTTAAATTATGGCAGATAATTTTTCACAGAACTAGAACAAAAATTTCACAATTTATATGAAAACACAGAAGATCCTGAATAGCCAAAGCAATCTTGAGAAAGAAAAACGGAGTTGGAGGAATCAGGCTCCCTGAATTCAGACTCTACTACAAAGCTACAGTAATCAAGACAGTATGGTACTGGCACAAAAACATAAATATAGATCAATGAAACAGTATAGAATGCCCAGAGATAAACCCACGCACCTATGGTCACCTTATCTTTGACAAAGGAGGCAAGAATATACAATGGAGAAAAGGCAGCCTCTTCAATAAGTGGAGCTGAGAAAACTGGACAGCTACATGTAAAAGAATGAGATTAGAACACTTCCTAACACCATACACAAAAATAAACTCAAGATGGATTAAAGACCTAAATGTAAGGGCAGACACTATAAAATTCTTAGAGGAAAACATAGGCAGAACACATTTTGACATACATCACAGCAAGATCTTTTTTGACCCACCTCCTAGAGAAATGGAAATAAAATAAAAAATAAACAAATGGGACCTAATGAAACTTAAAAGCTTTTGTACAGCAAAGGAAACCATTAACAAGATGAAAAGACAACCCTCAGAATAGGAGAAAATATTTGCAAATGAAGCAACTGACAAAGGATTAATCTCCAAAATATACAAGCAGCTCATGCAGCTCAATATCAAAAAAAACAAACAACCCAATCCAAAAATGGGCAGAAGATCTAAAAAGACATTTCTCCAAAGAAGACATACAGACTGCCAACAAACACATGAAAGGATGCGCAACATGACTAATCATTAGAGAAATGCAAATCAAAACCACAATGAGGTATCACCTCACGCCAGTCAGAATGGCCATCATCAAAAAATCTGCAAACAATAAATGCTGGAGAGGCCGTGGAGAAAAGGGAACCCCCTTGCACTGTTGGTGGGAATGTAAATTGATACAGCCACTGTGGAGAAAAGTATGGAGTTTCCTTAAATAAATAAAAGGAGAACTACCGTATGACCCAGCAATCGCACTACTGGGCGTATACCCTGAGAAAACCATAATTCAAAAAGAGACATGTACCACAATGTTCACTGCAACACTGTTTACAATAGCCAGGACATGGAAGCAAGCTAAATGACCATTGACAGACGAATGGATAAAGAAGATGTGGTACATATATACAATGGAGTATTAGCCATAAAAAGGAATGAAATTGAGTTATTTGTAATGAGGTGGATAGACCTAGAGTCTGTCATACAGAATGAAGTAATTCAGAAAGAGAAAAACAAATACCATATGCTAACGCACATATATGGAATCTATAAAAACGTACTGATGAACCTAGTGCAGGGCAGGAATAACGACGTGGACATAGAGAGCGGACTTGAGGACACGGCGGGGAAGGGGAAGCTGGGACAAAGTGAGACAGTAGAATTGACATATATACACTACCAAATGTAAAATGGATGGCTAGTGGGAAGCTGCTTCATAGCACAGGGAGATCAGCTCAATGCTTGTGACGACCTAGAAGGGTGGGATAGGGAGGATGGGAGGGAGGCTCAAGAGGGAGGGGATATGGGGATATATGTATGCTTATAGCTGATTCACTTCGTTGTACAACAGAAGCTAACACAACATTGTAAAGCAATTATACTCCAATAAATGTACTAAAAAATTATGTCAGATAGAGTTAGGGCGTCCATGCATTCTGACCTTTTAAGACTCTCCATTTTGAGTAGTTATTTTTCAGTAATGATGACTGATTAAATGCATACTGTATGGGACTTAAATTTTGGATATTTGTAAGGTTTTACATGTATAAAATCACAGATCAGAAAAATTCAGTGGCATATCGTGGCTGTCTTTCCTCCTTCCCTCCCTTCCTCTCTTCTACTCTCTCTCACTTTTCCTCCCTATCCCCTTCTCTCTTTCTTTCTTTCACTACCTACGTGGAAAAGACATTGGGTTCAAAATTTGGGATACAAGGATGAATAATTACTATTCCCTGACTGTCAAGGATTTATAGTCCAGTAAAGGGATTCATTCATTTTATCCAACAGATATTTATTGAACATCTGTGATGTAGCAGGCACTCATCTAGGTGCTGGGATGCAATGATGAACAAAACAGATCAGATCTAATACCCTAGATGGGGAGTTTATACTTCAGTGGGGGAGATACATGATAACCAAGCAAATAAGTACAGAATACAATTTCACCTGTGAAGAAAATAAGGCCAGGCAGTGGGCTAGAGAGTGAGTGGCCCTCAGAGTGGAGAGTAGACTTTCTGCATTGAGGTGGTAGCATTGAGCAGGGCCGGAGCGTTGAGAAGGAGCTGCCCTGCAAGGATCGGAGCAAGCATGTTCCATCCAGAGGACTCAGCAACGGGGAAATCCCAGAGGTGGGAGCTAACTTGGAAAAAACTGGAGGACGAGTGAGGCTGGAGGGTGTTGAGGAGGGAGGTGAGGTTAGAGAGGCAGGGAAGGAGGTGGATGCTCCTTGAAGGGTAACAGGAATCCTCAGGAGGGTTCTAAGCAAGGGAGTGGTGGGGTTGAATTTGCATTTTTATTTATTTATTTATTTATTTATTTATTTATTTAATTTAGAAATATGTACTTTTAAAACACATTCAGTAATATCAATAAATATGGGGATGCACAGGCCAGCTGCCCATGGATGTATTGTTTGGCCTGTACACTGTTTTACAAAATACAGAATTAGCTGCCAACATTAAAAATACATATAATAATTCACATTTTCACAGATTTCTCATCAATGTTCTAGTTTTCTCAACTGCTCCCTCATCATTTTTCTTCCTAGTGAAGACCAAACATACCAAGTACTTTTCTACAGTGTTGCTTGGTATTTTTTTTTTTCACACACACACACTGTATTTTATTTTTACAAGAGATAAATAAACTGACACCAAGCACTGTAAATGGATGACCACAACAAAAGCAACAATAATTGCAATTACCAAACACGAAACACACTCATACTGTGTCATAATATTGACATTCAGTCCAGGAATCCTCCACGGTAACAGCTCCTATACCTTGCAGTGAAAATGGATTTGTATATTTTTCTGCCTCTGAGTCCTTGCGGGATTTTTTTTTTATTCAAACAGAAAGTCACAAAAATTATAATCATCCTCATCAGTTCACTCAGTCCCATGTAATTTTTTTTCATCTTGATCTTTTGTTAGCACTTTTATGAATTCATCAGTTTTCCACTAGAGTTCTGAAAATGCTTCTTCATTCAGTTCAGCAGTAGAGTCAATTACCAGAAACCTGTACTTGTCAGAGTCTTTTCCATGAATTCCTTGAAGATGAAACCCTTTTATAGGAACATTTTTGCAAAAGCATCAGAGTACACCCAGAACTGTCTGTAAATGACAAAAGACTTAAAAATGACCACGGTTAAAGATTTGATGAAAGTTCATAATAATGCAATTGACAAGGAAATTTAGTTATTTCTGAGATATACATTTTAAAGTAATAACTAGAATTATGACTTATAACATTATACCAGAACATACAAGATTTTTAGAAATTTCATGTAATGTCTGAAACATTTATATTAACATATTTCCATACAAATAACCCAAAGAAAGTTTAGTATTAGTTTTTGTTTGTTTGTTTGTTTCTACTGCAGGTTCTTATGAGTCATCAATTTTATACACATCAGTGTATACATGTCAATCCCAATCGCCCGATTCAGCACACCACCATGAATTTGCATTTTAGAAGTCTCCTGGGCTGTGGGCTGTGGTGTGGTGAGTAGGCAGAAGCAGGGTCAGCAGAGGAAGAGGCTGGCTGGTTAGGATGCTGTTGTGCAGCTGGGACTGGGCGGTGGGGTTGGGCTGGGGAGAAGGGTGGAAATCAGGATATTCTTGGAAGGAAGAGTTGGCTGGATTGCATAGACAGTTAAATCCACCGGTTCTGGATAAAGGTCAGGGCTGGGGATGAAGATGTAGAAATCATCAGTCAGATGAACAAGGAGGGAAACAAAATGTGAGAGGTATCCATTTGACTTAAGAAGAGCATCGGGCTTCCCTGGTGGCGCAGTGGTTGAGAATCTGCCTGCTAATGCAGGGGACAAGGGTTCGAGCCCTGGTCTGGGAAGATCCCACATGCCACGGAGCAACTAGGCCTGTGAGCCACAACTACTGAGCCTGCGCGTCTGGAGCCTGTGCTCCGCAACAAGAGAGGCCGCGACAGTGAGAGGCCCGCGCACCGCGATGAAGAGTGGCCCCCGCTTGCCACAACTAGAGAAAGCCCTTGCACAGAAACGAAGACCCAACACAGCCAAAAATAAATAAATAAACAAATATGGGGTTAAAAAAAAAATTAAAAAAAAAAAGAAAAGCCTTACAGAATTTAAAAAAAAAAAAAAGAAGAGCATCATTTTTGCTTTAGAAAATGTGGCACCTAAATTATGTCAGTGGTGGGGAAGGAAGTAGTATTCATTGTGTTGACTACGTACCAAGCACTGTGCTAGTTGCTTCACATATAGTATTTTTCATGGCATAAGGCTTGAGAAGCGTCCCTAAGTGCACTGCAGTCTGGCACCCACTCTGGAATCAGATTGCTAGATTCAAATCCCAGTTTTGGGAATACCCTGGCAGTCCAGTGGTTAGGACTGAGAGCTTTTACTGTAGTAGGCCTGGGTTCTGTCCCTGGTCGGGGAACTAAGATCCTGCAAGCTGCGTGGCCAAAACAAAGCTAAACAAAACAAATCCCAGCCCTGCTTCTTACTAGTCCTTCTGTGCTTTGTTTGCTCATCTGTAAGATGGGGTAATACTAGTACTTACTTCATAGAGTAATTTTAAATGAGTTAATACATGTAAAGTATCTGGAATGGTCGTTGGTACATAATAAGCACTCAATAAATGGTAATGATTTGAATGTTGCTATTTGCTCTGTATATGGTATGTTCAACAGATGGAAGAGTAAATTGTGTTATATATAATAAGAGCATTATTTTAGAATCTTGTTTCAACTTGTTTATTGGTCAATGTGTAAGATGCTTGGGCTCTGTTCCTGATTTTTGCCGTGGTTCAATTTTATGAGCAATTCCTCTTCTATAGTATGAATTAAAACTGCTTTCTGTTGCTATGGCTATATAACAAACCACCCCAACTTACTGGCATGAAACTAGCATTTTATTTTGCTCATAGACTCTGTGGTTTGGAAAATCAGGCAGGACTTCATAGGGATGACTTGTCTCTACTCCATGATATCTGGGGCCTCACCTGGGGAGACTCGAAGGCTATGGGTGTTAATGGTGGTGGTGGTGGGGGCTGGAATCAACTGGAAGCATCTTTGCTCACATGACTGGTAGTTGATACTGCCCCTCAGCTGGGATCTTAGCTTGGCTGTGGGCTGGAACACCTACACAGGACCACTCCGAGTGGTCTCTCCACATGGCCTGGTTTGGGCTTCCTCACAGCAGGGCAGCTGGGTTCCAACAGTGAGTGTCCCATGAGAACTGGGAAGAAGTGCTGTGATCTTTTATGACAGCTTTGGAGGTCCCATAGTGTCCCTTCTGCCTTAGTCACAAGCCTGTCCAGATTCCAGGAAAGGGGGCATAGGTTCCACCTTCACAAGGGAGGAATATCAAAGTCACATAGTGAGAAGAGTTTGTGGGATGGGAGATATTGTGGCTGGTTCTGAAAAATGACAGTCTGCCTTGAGGCTTAACCGGGAGGCCAATTATGAGGGGCTGATTGGCTTAAAGGATCCAATACATTTCTACATTTGGGACATGCTCTGAAGTCAGGGTCTCCTTTATCTATTAACGGACTTTACCTCTCTTGACCCAAGTTGTGTTGGTATTCAAAGGTTAACTTGTTAGGACTGGTAAGCTCTCTGTCATTTAAGAAACCTTGATGGAATGCTGACTTTGTGCAGGGCCCTGTGTTAATTGCCATGGGGCGCAACTCGAGATACCGCAGGAAGCCAACAAGCTAAAAGGTGAAGACGGATACTGTTGGCTTTCTATTAAGTAGTCTCTGGAGAGGGAGAAATGTCAATCCCTAATGATAGTTACAGTAAAACTAGTCAAGGGCTTCCCTTGTGGCGCGGTGGTTAAGAATCCGCCTGCCAACGCAGGGGACAAGGGTTTGAGCCCTGGTCCGGGAAGATCCCACATGCCGCGGAGCAACGAAGCCCGTGCGCCACAACTACTGAGCCTGCACTCTAGAGCCTGTGAGCCACAACTACTGAAGCCATCCTGCCACAGCTACTGAAGCCTGCGCGCCTAGAGCCCGTGCTCCGCAACAAAGAGAAGCCACCGCAGTGAGAAGCCCACATGCTGCAACGAAGAGTAGCCCCTGTTTGTAGCAACTAGAGAAAGCCCATGCACAGCAACGAAGACCCAATGCAGCCAAAAAAAGAGAGAAAAAAAAAAAACTAGTCAAAACAAGACACAAAATGAGTTTAATGCAAACATATTCAGTTAGCATTACATTCAATGTTCAGGAACACATTTCTCATTCTGTAGACCTTATCTATTAATTAATTATTATTATAACCAGCAATTATTAAATACTTACTGCAGCCATTTGATATACTAAGCACCCTATGAGTATGATATCAATGATTTGCAGTGTAATCCAATGAGGCAGGTTACTTTACTGTACCCCTTTTATAGGTAAGGGAGAGAGTAGTAGAGAGGTTAAGTGACACAGGCTGGCATTTGCACCCAGGTCTTCTGCTCCCACAGTAGATGCTGAAGGTGGCAGGGCTAGTTGGTGCAAAGCTGGGACTAGAACCCAAGTTCTGGATATTCTCTTTGGTGCTCTTTCTCCAGATTCTTTCCTCCAGATTTGTGGTTTCCAATTGTGTTCCATGAATATTCTGGGTCACAAGGAGGTCTGGGGACCCAGTGCAGGGATTGAGAGGGAGGTAAAGCTGGTATGACTCTCATGCCCTAAATTCCAACTATTTGGTCTGCTTTAAGACACTATATTATGTTATATTATATTATTCACAATGCGATATATAATTTAATATATCTAATATTTAATATATTGTATTAGTAATATATAATACAATAGTAATATCCAAGACCAGTGTGGAATAGATCAGAGGCGTTGAGATTTTTAGAACAAAATTCTCCCTTCAAATGGAATTCTACATCTATACCTATGTAATTTCCACCTAAAATTTGAATTTTATTCAACTCCATTGAATTTCCACTCAAAATTCAAACTTTTAGAACAAAACCCTTCCACTTGAAGGAGGGTTCAGTTTGATTTGTATCTTATGTCTGTTAGGTTTCTCTGACTGATGCCTTCCTTCAAATGGAATTTTGTATCTATATCTATAATTTCCACTTAAAGTTTAAATTTCAGTGGACTTGAGGATATGGGGAGGGGGAAGGGTAAGCTGTGACAAAGTGAAAGAGCGGCATGGACATATATATACACTACCAAACGTAAGGTAGATAGCTAGTGGGAAGCAGCCGCATAGCACAGGGAGATCAGCTTGGTGCTTTGTGACCGCCTGGAGGGGTGGGATAGGGAGGGTGGGAGGGAGACGCAAAAGGGAGGGGATATGGGAACATATGTATATGTATAACTGATTAAATTTGTTAGAAAGCAAAAAATAAAAATAAATAAATAAATAAATAAATGCAAAAAAAAAAGTTTAAATTTCATTCCACTTAAAGTTTAAATTAAATTTCCACTCAAAATTCAAACTTTTAGAACAAAACCCTTTGATGGAAGAGTTTTGTTCTAAAAGTTTGAACACCTCTGATCTATTCCACACCGTTCTTAGTTTAAAGATTTGGTCTGTAAGCGGTATCACTGTCTTTATTTTAAGTCCAGGCTCAAGAGCCCAGTCGCTAGTTAAAACCTCTTCTGCCGGTAAAATCTGCATTATCATCTGCTGTAGAAAATAACCTTTAAAGTGCCCATGCAAGCACAGATCCATAAAACCAAAAGTCATAGAAAAGGGAGAAAGAGTTTATTCTATTTTTTAGAAGTTCAGCTAGATTTAGATCATCTGTCTGTTAGATTATCCTGACTGATGTAGTATGTAAACATGTCCCAGAAAGAGTGATCATATTGTGATCTTTGTTTTCAGTTTACTTTTTCACACTGGGTTTTCTTGATGGAAAGTGATTTTAAAAATAGCCTTAAAATGTGATGATCACCCTCTTCCTTTAACAGACTGCAGAGTTTGATAGATGTATCCAGCAATCGTTCACTTGTGATAAAAGGAAATGTGAACTTTCAGTCACAAGAACATTTCTAGCTCATGTCCAGATTGTAGGGAGTTCACAAACTTGACAGAGCTGAAGCTGCCTTGAGAGGCAGGGTTGCCATGCACAGCTGTGCAGGTTGTGTACTGCACTTAGTGGGCACTCATCAAATGCTGGTTTGAGAGAAACTGCATTATGTGCTGTGAGGAAATGTAGCTGACAATAACATTTGAATGGAAAGAACCTACCCCTGTACTTGTGATGCTACTTAGAGAACACCATGAATGGGCCTCACATGGAGGTTCTCAATAAATTAAGTGGTGTGGCACTCTTGGCTGTGCTTGAGGAACCAAGTACTTCATGACATAACCTACTTTAGCACACTGTGGCTGTGGAGCATATGGTTTTGCTGAGGTTGGCACCTCGCAATTAGAGCAGCTTAAATGCATCTGGCTTGTGAGGGGCCATTAAGAATCTTTAAATAGCAGGGAACTCTTGGAAATGCCCACAAATTCCAAGACAGCCGGGCTGAGCTATTCACTGTTTTAATTGGTCAGACCAATTTCTATGCCTTCCTTTCTCCTTCTGCAAGGTGGAGGAGACATAACCACAAGACTGTATTTCAAATGACCTCTTCAGAGGCAATTTCAAAGCAATTAAGTACCCAAAGTGTATGTTGAATTAAATATCAGCTAGGATTTTCTATGAAGATTCTGTTCCTTGGTTAAGACTGGAGATCCCAAAGGTTAGATTTAATTCTCTATGAAAATGTTTTTTTTCTCTTGTGGTTTCCCCCAAGCTTTGCCATTTACGAGGAACTTGCATCCACAGTAAATGTTCCTTTACGTGGCAAGCTGAATGCAGTACTTACATTCTAAACTAATTTATTGAGCCCTACTGTGTGCCAGTACTCAATATCTAATTTGTGTTTGGCTATAGGATTTTGAATAATGCCCCATGGTTCTTATAACTGGGCAGTTCCTTGAAAGGAAATGTTTTTATAGTGGCTGCTTAATTGCGACTGATTCATCCCATGGAGAGTTTGCCTGGGTAACAGATTTGGGTCTGAGGGTCTCTAAGAAGGTGGTAGTGTGGAAGAGGGCTTTAACCCTTGAAAAGGATGTCAGAGCAAACTCTGTACACACTTGCTTTATGACCTGCTTCCTGGGGAGCCGCTTATGGACCAGCATGGCAGCTTGGTAGATTGCCATGTGATCCATCCAAAGATCTGCTTGTTCTCTGTGATTTTGGACACCTTCTCTAGATCCTTGAGTGCTGGACCTTTTCTGAACGACATGGGAGTGGAAGAGAACCGCCCCACCCACCCCCATTCATCCATCCTTTTACCTTGGTTAGCTCCTAGGCAGCAGGGTTCTGCTCCATCACCTGTGCCCTCTGGTGCCTGAGCACAAAAGGTTTTGACAAACAGCTGTTAAATCCATTCTGTGAACATGAATTGAGCTCTTATTGTATACTGTGCACTGGGATTGGGACTGTGGACCATTCAGAGATGGAAGGGTTCATGTTCAAGGGGTCTCTGGAGGCATTTACTCTCTAGATATTTTGAGGGTGGAGTGAGGTGATGGTCTAGCAGGAAGGTCCAACCTACATTTAGCAGCTCTCTGGTGTGGAAAGTTCCCGTGGAAGCTGGTTTAGCCCTAGGATTTCCCTGGCAGCCCTGACTCTTGACTTCATCAGACCCCATTTGGTCCCCCCCACCCCCAACCTAGGTGTTGCTAGGTTTATTGAAGATTCCCTTCCCTACCTTTCAAAGATCTCCTCCCCCAATTTTTCAGTAAGTCTGCTGTTTCCTTGAAGACTTCACTAATGAGAGCTATTAAGAATATTTCAAAACACTTCTTCAGAGAACTGGATTGGTACTTTTTCTGCGTCTCTGTCTCCCCAGCCTTTTGAGGACTAATTCTTTTCCCTTTCAGGTTTCTCTCTTCCTCTCGCCCTCGCTTACTCCCAGCCTTTGAGAGCTGCATTTGCAGTAAATCACAGAAATGTTGCTGATGTCAGCAGCACTGATACTGCATTAGAGGAGCTGCTGTAGAGGAAATTATCCAGAGGGTGATGGTGAAATACAGAGCCATTTTGTAGGGTGTTTTGTAGAAACCGTTTTCTCCCTTTGACAGATCTCATTCATTTTTGCAACTTAGTAGGCACAGTGGAGGAAGAACCACCTAAAACAATTTTTTCTCCGTCTAAGTTTTTTGTCGGAGTTTTAGTGACAACGAATGAGCAGGGTACACTGAACAGCTAGCTACAATGGCGAGTGAAGACGGCTGAGGCTGCTTGCAAAGCAGAATGTACCTGGGGCGTTGAGACTCCATCTCAAAGACCCTGGGAAAAGGGCAAAGTGAGGGCACACCTCATTCTACATAAACTGTTCTTAAAAATAGATAAGCATAGGGCTTTCCTGGTGGCGCAGTGGTTGAGAGTCCGCCTGCCGATGCAGGGGACACAGGTTCGTGCCCCGGTCCAGGAGGATCCCACATGCACGGAGCGGCTGGGCCCGTGAGCCATGGCCGCTGAGCCTGTGCGTCTGGAGCCTGTACTCCGCAACGGGAGAGGCCACAGCAGTGGGAGGCCCGCGTACCGCAAAAAAAAAAAAAAAAAAAAAAAAAGATAAGCATAAACCAAAGCCCATTTTAGAGGCACACAGAACTTGCTTTTTAAATGCTTTTTGCAAGAAATCCTTTTGGAGAGTATCCATCTTGCAGAGGGATTTTCATACACGATTCCAGGTTTGTTTGTAGTGAGATACACTTGCATAGCTTCAAGACATGTAACCTGACCGCCACCTCTGAGCAGGGAAGCGGGGCAGCTTGCCGCGCGGCACTGAGGGCCAGCTAAGGAAGGACACTCTGGATTTAGAATGGCAGCAATCCCTGAGCCTGTTCTGTTTCCCTGGCAGCGTTCAGCAGCCTGGATGAGGACCCTATGCAGAGAAGAGGAATCATGTAGAAGGGGCTATTTCCAGGTAGTTCCACGAAAGGACAGGAGGGAAGGGAGTTGAGTCTGTGAGCTGAAGGGTGTAGTGTTGAAGCTGGAGTCTAAGCTGAGTCGGGTAGGAAGAAAGAGGACGTGGTGGTGGTGGGGGGGGCGTGAGAGAGGGCGGGAGAGTAGAGGCAGGATGCGGTGGGGGAGTAATTAAGGGAGAGAGCCGGAAGAATTGGACGTGCAAGTCAGCAGCACGTGTCCGTAACTGAGTACTTCTGAGGTGGGGACATGTCTCGCGACGACGATGGCGAGGTTCAGGATGTGGCCCAAGGCGAGGCAGTGGTGGCGGGTGCTGTTGGTGCCCCACGAGCTCTCCCGGTGCGCTTTCCCGGCCCTGCACACCCGTCCTCCAGAGTTTGTGTCCTTTCGCCTTGTAGCGCGTGCCCACAGCCTTTGTCAGAGGACTTCCCTGGGTTTACTGGTGCCTCTTTTCAGCAGTGTTTCAGGGTGTTTGTCTCCCCTAGGGGTTTTCCGTAGCCAGTGACAGGTCACAGGAGTGAAAGCCTAGCTCCCTTGCTTTAGGGCGAGACACACGCAGGGATGTAATTTATGCTGCAGAGCCCCCCGCCCCCGCCACCGCGGGCTCAGGCAGAGACCAGGGGCCTCACCTGGAATTGCACCCTTGCTTGGTTTCTTGCCCTTTGTTTTCCTGCTTCGTCACTTCCTTGTGGGCTCTTCTGGAAGCACTGCTTAAATAAATTGCTTACAAACCAATCTTCACCTCGGGATGGGACCTGCTTCTTGGGAGCCTGACCTGAGTCAGTGGTTGAAGTGGAATGGAGATGGTCATGGTGCTGAAATCATGGAAATGGGAGGCGTGGGTATTGGGTGGGTTCTCTGTGGGACATTAAAATTGGTCAGGAGGAAAGCAGGACCTGGATGGTGGAAGGTGCCGGGGAGAAGTCAGGTCTACCACTGACAGCCATAAAGCAGAGCAGGTAGTAGAGGAGCCAGAGGGCTTGGGTCTCAAAGGAACAGGGGCTTTGACAGACTGTGGAGTGTTGGTTTCCTGGGACAGCCTGGCCCTGATGTTGTGGGTGAGGGAGATTGAGCAACCTCTACCTGAATGCCACCCTTAGAGGGCAGTATCCTTAGGGGAAGCCCAAGTGTCAGGGAAGAATGTGGAGGAAGTAGGGGAGGTCTTCAGTTCTGCAACAGGGGGTCCTGTGGTATCTTTGGAAAGGTTTGGAACCGGAGAGGAAGGGCAGGTTGGATCAGAGCAGAGGAAGCAGAGAGTAGAAGACAGATCAAAGCTACATGGAGGCCTCACTGGCCTTGCACTTCTTCAAAGAGTTGATCCTTTTCAGCTTCCTGGTGGGTGGTGGCTTGGCAGCCCGAACTCTGAGTGTAGAGTGTGGTACTCTTCCTGGCACACATTTGGCATGTATTGGCTGAATAAGTGAATGAATGACACATCAAGTTTCTAAATACCCCTTCCTTTTTAATTATTGTTAAACATTAGCACACTCATCACTTCAATGTATTTTATGCTCTGATAGATACGGAATTTATCCAGGTACCTGTACCCACCTCTGTCACCATCCTAGGGTGGGATGCAATGAACAGATTTCCTGAGGTTAGAGAATTAGGCAGTAGCATGGGTTATGAATCTTTCTCCCTAATGGATTAATACTATTTTTTTGGTTTTCCTTTCTGCTGTGGATCTGTAAAAATAATTGGTTAAATGAATGCAGCTACTCAGGATCTATGTGTTTGTGACCACTGATACCGAAGGGACTTTACTGAGGCTGGAGGAATGCCTGTGGAGGGCGAGGTAGGGCTGGCAAAGTAACACGGACCCTGAGGCCATGTAAAGAGTTGCGGCATTGTAACTGCAGGGGTTTAAGAAGGAGCTAGATTAGAATTTTAGAAGGAGCACTTGGCTCCAGCCTGGTTGGGAGGGGTCCCCCGCAGAGAGCTGCAGGAGAGGTAACTAACTGCTTTTGATGTGACACCTGGGAAAGGCAAACCTAGCTCGAAGGAATGGGTCCTGACAATAGGATTTCAAACGCTTGGCCCCAGGGTAAAGGAGGTGTTTTGGGAACTGCAGCTGTTTATATTATTTTTAATCCCAAAGGGAAGGGAAAAAAACCTTTCCTTTTAAAAGTGCTCTAGCTGGGCTTCCCTGGTGGCGCAGTGGTTGAGAGTCTGCCTGCCGATGCAGGGGACACGGGTTCGTGCCCCGATCCCGGAAGATCCCACATGCCGTGGAGCGGCTGGGCCCGCGAGCCATGGCCGCGGAGCCTGTGTGTGTGTCCGGAGCCTGTGCTCCGCAACGGGAGAGGCCACAGCAGTGAGAGGCCCGCGTACAGCAAAAAAAAAAAAATAAATAAAAAAAAATAAAAGTGCTCTAGCTAATTTAAATTGTGGAGGAAAAACTTAGAGCAGGAGACAAGCTATATTATTCATGAAGCATTTTGGAACAAAGGAACCCCAGCCGTCGCTGTGCACCTTTCAGCCTTGACCTCTAAGAAGTAAAAATCAAAACATGTCGTTAGTAATATATTTTCCTTTCCTTAGAACCTTAGTATATTAGATTTAGGGAGAACCTTAGTGATCATACGATAAAGAAATTGAGTTCTGAATGAATATAGTCAGCTGATTCAGTGCTCTTGTTTTACAGATGAGAAAATTGACAGTTGTAGTTGAACTCTCTTTTTATAAGAGGAAAATATGGCCTCATTTTAAATAAAAGTAAGTTGAAACAAAACAAAACAAAACAAAACCGTAGAGTCAAGACAAATGAGTCCATCTCGCCAATATGGCAGAGTCTGGGGTCTGTTGGCAGAACCAGAAGGTAGGCAGCCCTGGGTCCCGAAAGACGAGCAGACCTGTGGGAAATGCCGGAGCTGTTCTGACCAGCTCAGCACATACAAGAAATACCTCTGGCTCTTGGCTTTTTGTGCTCATGTGCGTAAGTGAGAGTTCATTTCACTGCAGCAGTAAAGGCATCTCGCTTGCTACCAGGAGTGACCTATAATGCCCAGGAACTCTGGAACAGAGGTCTGTTGAAGAGAGTTTCCTGGAAGCCAGGGAGAGAAAATGGTCTATGAGAAGGCTGTTAATGAGCAGCAGGATAATCCTACGAGACAGTAATCAGTTCATCAAACACACCCTGAGACCTCTAGCAGACCAGGCCTTGGGAATGATGCTGGGAGCGGAGTGGAATAAGATTGACCACCTTTGGGACTTCCGTGGTGGCTCAGTGGTTAAGAATCCGCCTGCCAATGCAGAGGACAAGGGTTCGATCCCTGGTCTGGGAAGATTCCACATGCTGCAGAGCAACTAAGCCCATGCGCCACAACTACTGAGCCTGCGCTCTAGAGCCCGCGAGCCACAACTACTGAGCCCCCACGTGCCACAACTACTGAAGCCCGCACACCTAGAGCCCATGCTCCGCAACAAAGAAAAGCCACCGCAATGAGAAGCCCGCGCACTGCAACGAAGAGCAGCCCTCGCTCGCCGCAACTAGAGAAAGCCCGCATGCAGCAATGAAGACACAACACAGCCCAAAATTTAATTAATTAATTAATTAAAAACAAAAAGGAAAAAAAAAAGATTGACCACCTTTGATGTCTAGGAAGCCACACCCTGGTGCTCCCCCTTTGCTCTCTCATTCTTTCTAGTTCTTTCTCTGTTGTCTCTTACATGTTGCTCCCTTGAGCACCATCTTTTACTCTCTTCTCATTCTGCATCTCCTTCTGGACCATTTCATCCAGTCCTGTGGCTTCAATATCACCTATATTCTCATCACTCTCAAACCTAGGCTTCCAGCTAGATTTTGTCCCTGAGTTCCAGTCCCTTAAGTCTAATGTCTACTGGATATGGCCACCTGGATGTGCCACAGAAGCTGTAAACCCAGGCCTCCTGCCTTTTCTGTCCTGGAAAACACCACGCTCTTCCAACCAGGTGCTTGGGTGTCATCCTGGATCCTGCCCTCTCCACACTTCTCACTTTCTGTCAATCACTAGGACCTGTGGATTTTACTTCTTTAACACCCCTTGTCTCTGACCCCCTCCTCTCCATCCCTTGTGCTACTGCCTGAGTTGAGGCCTCAATGCCAAGAGCCTCATTCTCCAGGCCCTGTCTGCTGGTGAAGACCCCTGACTTTGTGCCATGCCATTGGCTTATAAATACAAGAGAGTTGGGGAAGATAGGAGAAACCATTTGCTTACTAGTCCTGAGAAAGAAGTCAGTGATCCTTTGAGCCCCAAATGAATCCAGCAACCTTTGTTTTCTTCTCAGGCTGGGGGTGCACTAATGGGCCAGGGCTTCAGCCTTTGGGTCCTCAAACCCAAATTTATGCTGTTTGGTCCTAGTCAGAGAAACCCCAGGAAGGCAGGCTGGAGGGAAATTCTGCCTGCTTGCTATGAGAGAGGTGACTCACCAAGGGTGATTCATCCCATTCAACAGATTTTTTTAACACCCCCCCCAAATATTTTGCACCCATGAGTAAAAGAGAACCTTCTAGCTCTTTGTGAAGAGAACAAGAAAGCTCAGAACTGAGGGTTTGGAGCACAATGAAGTGGATTACAAGCTCTCCTTGGACTATTTGCTTTCTGAGAATTTTAACACCTTGACTCAGGATGTCTGTCTGTGAGGAAACAACAGCAACCACTAGCACCAGATTCAGTGAACTCAGCAGTCAGACTTTCCTTTGGGCATGTGTGCAAACTTGATATCATAAATGCTGGCATAAGGCAGATTTGTGGATGGATGGATGAATGAATTCAGGAACGAGCCAATTGTACCTAGAAGCCTTCCAGCTGTAGGCACTGTGCTAAGCTCCACATTGAGACATAGAGAAAATCTCAAGGGGAAGGGCATCTGATCGTACTGAGAGGTGGGCAGTCAGGGAGGACTTCTTGGAGGTGGTAACACATGAAGAGAGTTCTGAAGTATGAGGAGCAGTTGGCCAGATAAAGAGTGAGAAGGAGAAAGGAATTGGGAAACAAGACCTGTTCCTCTGGGCTCGGCATGCAGGGGCCTGGGTGTTGCTTGCCTGGGGCAAAGGTTGTGTGTGGGGTGTGGCAGCCGGTGAGGCTGGGGAGACAGCCAGGCACGAGGTCCTGGAAGGGAGTCTTGCTGCAAGCCACGGAGCCTGCATGTTCTTCTGAAGCTGCGTGGTGCCTGGAGTGGAGCTTGAGGATGAGGTGGATGTGATCAGATCCAGGCTTTGGAGAGGCCCCCTGGAGGATGTGGAGGATGCATTTAAGAGGGGCAGGACTGGAGGCTGTCCCAGCAATTCAGGTGAGAGTAGGTGAGGACAGCGCCGAGTCAAGGTGGCAGCACGTTCTTACCTCCTTCTTCCTCCCCTTTCAGTCTTGCTTCCCACTGTCGTGGCTCTCCATTCCAGAAACTTCACGATACCTTGGTCTCTTCCATCTGTTTTTAAGGAGGGCTAGACGTTTTTAAGGAGGTCTAGAAGGAGAGGGCAATGATAAAACCTAAAGGGAGAGCCTCGTCTGTGGTGGCATTTTGGGGACATGGCTTGGTTATTTAGTATGTCTAGACTGAGTGTCATTGCTTTCTTTTTTTAAAAAAAAATCTTTATTGGAGTATAGTTGATTTACAATGTTGTGTTAGTTTCTGCTGTACATCAAAGGGCATCAGGTATACATATACATATATCAACTCCTTTTTTAGCTTCTTTCCCCATTCAGGTCATTACAGAGTATTGAGTAGAGTTCCCTGTGCTATACAGTAGGTACTTATTAGTTATCTATTTTATATATAGCAGTGTGTATGTGTCAATCCCAATCTCCCAATTTATCCCCCCTCTTTACCCCCTGGTAACCATAAGTTTGTTTTCTACATGTGTACCTCTCTTTCTGTTTTGTAGATTAGTTCATCTGTACCCTTTTTTTAGATTACACATATAAGCTATATCATATGATATATGTCTTCCTGTGTCTGACTTCACTCAGTATGACAATCTCTAGGTCCATCCATGTTGCTGCAAATGGCATTATTTCATTCTTTTTTATGGCTGAGTAATATTCCATTGTATATATGTACCACAACTTCTTTATCCATTCCTCTGTTGATGGACATTTAGGGTGCTTCCATGTCCTGGCTATCGTAAACAGTGCTGCTGTGAACACTGGAGTGCATGTATCTTTTCAAATTATGGTTTCCTCTGGATATATGCCCAGGAGTGGGATTGCTGGGTCATATGGTAACTCTATTTTTAGTTTTTTAAGGAACCTCCATACTTTTCTCCACAGTGGCTGTACCAATTTACATTCCCACCAGCAGTGTAGGAGGGTTCCCTTTTCTCCACACCCTCTCCAGCATTTATTGTTTGTAGAGTATTTGATGATGGCCATTGTGACCAGTGTGAGGTGATACCTCATTGTAGTTTTGGTTTGCATTTCTCTAATAATTGGATTTTAAAATAAAGGCTGTTACAGTGATGGTCATTGCATTCTTACCAGGACCAGCTTGATCATGTCTAAGGTGAACCTGTCACATGGAAACAGGAAAAACAAGGTTTGGCTGTAAGGTATATAGAATCAGACAGAGCACACACATTCTCTTGGCTGTTCTTAGAGGCAGATCATGGCTGAAACCAGCGGCTGTGACAACCGCGGGATGATGGGGCTGGAATGGTCTCCTCCTCGTCTCTCCTTCCCTCTTCCCAACACCCACCCTCTGGTCCAGCCAGGGAAGCCTTTTGGGGATTCCAGGCTCAGCTTTAACTTGGGGCTCTCTGGAAGCTCTGAGCTGCCTATGCAGGTGGCCCTGGAACAATTCCAGACCCGGAGGGGTTGGTGGTGTTTGGTGAGGGGAGGCGAGTGTTCCCTGCTTCTCACCAGCGTGTTGCAGTCACAGCTGTACTTTGCGTGGGTTGACAGGCAGGGTCATGTTGCTATGTGACAGTGGTACCTCCGAGGTGGCTGCATTTCACGTTCTCAGGATACCCCGAATCCCGTTCGATATCCAGCATCCCGAACACCATTTGTTCCAGGTGCTGTGGAGCAGGGCGGGTACTCGGGGTTAGGGGTCTGAAGCTGGATCCAAGGATGCCACTGCTTACTAGCTTGTGATAGGCTAGTCAGTGTCACCTCCCCTGGCCTCAGTTCCTCACCTGTCCAAGGGGGATAGATAATGACCACGGCCCGCCACAGAAGGCTTTGTGAAGATAAACTAGATCGTGCGTCAGATCTTTGTCAACTCTCCCACACTACCTCTGAAGGCAGGGATGTGTCTTACTCATATACACATCCCCAGGGCCAAGCATGGTGCCTGGTGAACTCATGTGTTTGTTGATTGAATGTAAAATGTATGGGGCTTGGGAAAGCCTGGGAAAGCCTGGGAAAGCCTGAATAGTATAAAATTGAACAAATTCAAACAAGAAGAAAAAGATTTCCACATGTGCCCCCATATCCACCCACATTTACGGAAAAGATGGAATGGACTACTGTTTGGGAGGAAACATTGTAAAATGAAAATCATTGTCTTCCAACATTTTCTTTCTCATCAAGTCTTGGCAGCACTTTTGCTGCCAAATCCTTTTCTGCTGGCGTTGTGAAGTCCGATAGGCCATTACTTTATATGCCTCATCCATTATTGACACATTTTAGATGAAAGGGCTCTTTCCACCTGGAGTTTTTTTTTTTTTTTTTTTTCCTAGTTTTCTGTTCCTATGGTCCAGAGAACTGACTTTGAGGTCAGGTTATTCTGATTTTAATCCTGGCTCCACCACTTTCTGGCCACCTGACCTGGGCTTAGTCCTTTAAGCTCTCTGGGTCTCAGTTTCTTTGTCTGTGAAGTGGGCATGTGTGGTGGCCGTGAGCAGGCATGCGCCACGCAGGCCTCCAACTGGAGGGAGTATAACTGAGCAAGAACCCGGCTGCTGCTCTGACTTCCACTGTGGGCATACTTCCTGTGGCCTGCTTCCAGCCCGTGGCTGAGGGCAGCAGGGACCCTAAAGCAGGCCTCTCCTGGGAGACACAGGACTCCTCAGATGGCTGACTCTGGCTCAAGAACTCCTTGATGGCCGTGCTGAGCCTTCTTGGGCTGCAGGTGGTCTAGGACTCCCACACCCTCCCTTCCTTCCCTCTCTCCATCAGTGGATTCAGACTCACAGTGTGTCTGCTGGCTGTCCTTGCCACCTGACTGCATTTCCCTTAATAAAATCCATACACATTTATTTTTATTTTTTTGAATTTTTGAATTTTATTTTATTTTTTTATACAGCAAGTTCTTATTAGTTATCCATTTTATACATATTAGTGTATACATGTCAATCCCAATCTCCCAATTCATCACCCCCCCCACACCACTTTCCCCCCTTGGTGTCCATACGTTAGTTCTCTACATCTGTGTCTCTATTTCTGCCCTGCACATTTAATCCCCTCTTGGCATCTGCTTCTGGGAGGACCTGGACTCACACAAGGGAGATAATACCTCATGGTGAGGACCAAATGCAACAATGTAAACAAGTGTTTTTCAGAGTCACAGGCACAAAGTGAGTGTGCAATAAGTGGCAGGAACTCCTATTATCTGCACCACCACTGTCACCACCATCGGGCCGATTTTGCTTCTATGGTGGCTCCAGGCACAGAGGGCTCCAGTGGCAGATCCCAGGTCACAAGGCAACTTAGTATTAGAGTGAGAGCAACTGTGGTTTCTGAGCAGAAGAAATGGATTAATTAAAACATCCTTTGTAAAACAGAAATATAGATCAGTGGAACAGGATGGAAAGCCCAGAGATAAACCCATGCACCTATGGTCACCTTATCTTTGATAAAGGAGGCAAGAATATACAATGGAGAAAAGACAGCCTCTTCAATAAGTGGTGCTGGGAAAACTGGACAGCTACATGTAAAAGAATAAAAGTAGAACACTCCCTAGCACCATACACAAAAATAAACTCAAAATGGATTAAAGACCTAAATATAAGGCCAGACACTGTAAAACTCTTAGAGGAAAACATAGGCAGAACACTCTATGACAAAAATCACAGCAAGATCCTTTTTGACCCACCTCCTAGAGAAATGGAAATAAAATAAAAAATAAACAAATGGGACCTAATGAAACTTAAAAGCTTTTGCACAGCAAAGGAAACCAGAAACAAGATGAAAAGACAACCCTCAGAATGGGAGAAAATATTTGCAAATGAAGCAACTGACAAAGGATTAAACTCCAACATATACAAGCAGCTCATGCAGCTCAATATGAAAAAAACAAACAACCCAATCCAAAAATGGGCAGAAGACCTAAATAGACATTTCTCCAAAGAAGATATACAGATTGCCAAAAAATACATGAAAGGATGCTCAACATCACTAATCATTAGAGACATGCAAATCAAAACTGCAATGAGGTATCACCTCACACCGGTCACAATGGCCATCATCAAAAAATCTACAAACAATAAATGCTGGAGAGGGTGTGGAGAAAAGGGAACTCTCTTGCACTGTGGGTGGGAATGTAAATTGTTACAGCCACTATGGAGAACAGTATGGAGGTTCCTTAGAAAACTAAAAATAGAACTACTATAGGACCCAGCAATCCCACTACTGGGCATATATCCTGAGAAAACCATAACTCAAAAAGAGACATGTACCACAATGTTCATTGCAGCTCTATTTACAATAGCCAGGACATGCAAGCGACCTAAATGTCCATCGACAGATGAATGCATAAAGAAGATGTGGCACATATATACAATGGAATATTACTCAGCCATAAAAAAGAAATGAAATTGAGCTATTTGTAATGAGGTGGATGGACCTAGAGTCTGTCATACAGAGTGAAGTAAGTCAGAAAGAGAAAAACAAATACTGTATGCTGACACATATATATGGAATCTACAAAAAAAAAAAAAGGTTCTGAAGTACCTAGGAGCAAGACAGGAATAAAGACGCAGACATAGAGAATGGACTTGAGGACGCAGGGAGCGGGAAGGGTAAGCTGGAACGAAGTGAGAGAGTGACATGGACATATATACACTACCAAATGTAAAATAGATAGCTAGTGGGAAGCAGCCACATAGCACAGGGAGATCAGCTCAGTGCTTTGTGTCCACCTAGAGGGGTGGGATAGGGATGGTGGGAGGGAGATGCAAGAGGGAGGAGATATGGGGATATATGTATATGTATAGCTGATTCACTTTGTTATAAAGCAGAAACTAACACACCATTGTAAAGCAATTATTCTCCAATAAAGATGTTTAAAAAATTTAAAAAAACCCATCCTTTGTAAACTTATCCAAGTTAAGGAAAAGACACAAACCAAATCCTTTTCTAGCCATTGAAATGTGCAGTCATCTTTGCTAAAGCAGCCTACTCCATTTTTCATCAAATGCACAAAAGGTTTTGTAACATTCTGAGGTCCCTGCCAATACTCGTGATATGTACAAATATACTCCAATCAGTAAGTCAGGGGGGCTTGCATTTCCCAAGAACCATGAGGGGGTAAAAAAAAAAAACCAAAAAAACCAAAGTGGTCATTGTTATTCACATGTGTCATATAAGGAAACAGAAACTAAGTGGCGGTTTCAAGGTCACCCAGACACTGGTGGGTTTGGGATCGAAACTCTCTGGTTTTTGTTTCTGGTGTTTTGGAACTCAGGAATTGGTGGATTCTGTTCCAACTCTGCTCCTAGGCTCAGTCTCTTAGCAAACTGGCACCAGGAACTGGCCCGCAAAGACCTTTCTCAAGCCCAATTCTGCCCAGCCTCAGGGGTGCTAGAGCCCTGGAATCATCCATGATGCAGGTCAGTGAAGGAAACTGATCTCCGTGCTCAGGGCCATCATTTGTCACCCAGAGAGGCTTCATCCTAATGTTTTTTACCTGACGCTGTGAAGCATGTTCACTAAGTAGACTGTCAACCCCGTGAAGCTGGGAGGGACCGTGCCTTATCCCCACCACAGCACAGCCCCATGTGGTGCTAAATAAATGCTTCCTCTTGAGGGTGGTGGTGATTCTGATGGGGCTTCTGTTTATAGTCCAAAGGAGTCATCATCATCATCATTATCATCAACAACAACAGAAAACAAATATTTGCTCTTGGCCAGGCACTGTGCCAAGAAATGGAGATCCAATGATGAAAAGTCAAGCCTTCTGACTCCAAGGAGTTCATAGTCTTGTGGGGAGACGGTCACGTCGAGTCTGCCTGGCGAGGCCAGGATGGCTTCACAGAGGAGGCAGCTTGGAGCTGAGACTGAGGAGGACGGGAGTTCCCAAGGCAGATGGGGGTGGGGAGGGGACTCCTGGCAGAGGGAACACACGTGAAGGTGTGGAGGTGTGAAGAGAGCACTGCTGTGTTGGAGGACCTGTCCAGTGTTGCTGGAATGTCAAGCTGTTTTCCGTATGACCCCGCCATCCACCACTGTAGGCGTGGTTTGGAGGTGCCAACATTTCTTCCTGCCTTTCCTTTTTCATTAGAAGCTTCTTTTCATCAGCCATCAATGTGTCAGGCACTGGGCAGGTTACTGGGGTACAAGAGATGAGGGGGTTGACACGATGCCTGCCCTCCTGGAGCTCTAAGTCGAATGATGAGCAAACAGGTTCTGTCAACATCATAGTGCAGAGAGTGGGGGCCAAGGGAGACCTAATTTAGTGGGGGGTGTATTAGTTTTCCTGTGTCTGTTGTAACAAATTGCCACAAACTTAGTGGCTTAAAACAACACAAATTTATTATCTTATGGTTCTGGAAGTCAGAAGTTAAAAATCTGTCTTCCTGGGCTGAAATTAAGGTCTAGGCAGGGCTGGATCCTTCTGGAAGCTCTAGGGGAGAATCTGTTCCTTGTCTTTTCCAGCTTCTAGGGACTGACTACATTCCTTGTCTTATGGCCACATCACTTGACCTCTACTTCTGTCCTTAAATCTGTTTCTTTCTCTGACCCTCCTGCATTCCTCTTATAAGGACATTTGTGATGACACAGGGTCCACCCAGATAATCCAGGATAATCTCCCCAACTCAAGGTCCTTAACTTAATCAGATCTGCAAAGTTCCTTTTGCCATGTAAGGTAACATATTCATAGGTCCCAGGGATGAGGATATGGGCATCTTTGGGGGCTGTTATTCTGCCGACCACAGAGGGAGCAGGGGGAAGGGGAGGAGATGCTTCTAGAAGTGGTATTTAACCCCCAGACTCATGAGTCAGAAGGTGGGTGAAAGTGGAAGCAAGGAGGTCACTTAGGAGGCTGTTGGATTAGACCAGGCAGGATGTGATGGTGGCCTGGATGAGGCTGGTGGCCATGGTGATGGTGAGAGGCACGAGGGATTAAGATGCAGTGAGGAGGGCGAGAGAATGGGAAATGAGGGCAAAGTTGAAACAAAGCAGGTCTGGGCAAGGCTAGACTTCTCTGTATCAACAGGGCAAGTTGGAACCTGAATGTAATGCCTTTAGGGAATATTAGCAAGAACATAATGCTCAGGGTGCTAATTCTAATTCTTAAGTCAGAGATTCCAGAGAGTTCTGTGTTCATGTAGGTCAGAAGGAAATGTAACATTTACTGACTTATTTGATAGAATAATATACAATAAAAAGCTGATATCCAACTTTGGTTTCCAAAGAGAAAATCTGATTTTGAGGTTCTACGAGGAAAGGCAGACTTTACAAACTAGATTCTTCCAGGTGTTGTCAGGGTCATTGGTGTTTGAGTGAGGAGGAGTGACATTTGTACACTTTTATTTACCCTGAGTTCCCCAAGGCAGAGATAGAGCAGTTTAACTCTCAGGAGTGGGACTGTTTGCCTCACTTGGATAATTAGGTTTGTCACCTCCTAATATACATTATTTACACAACAGCCAAGCTGCACCTTGACAGAGGCCATAATAAGCATTAGTATTATAAAAGGAGAACAAAAGCGAAGGAAAATGGCCATTCGTTGCGCACCAGGCCGATTTCTGAAATGTGTGATACCATTCTGTGTGTGACACTGCGCTGAACTTCCTGCCGTTCCTGAAGAGTCCCCAAATTAACCTATTTACATCCAAGGTAATGAAATTGTCCTTACAGAGAGCAGGGACCTTTGATAATTCGATGTGTTCAAACCAGGGGAAATTTCTTTTCCAATAACTTATTATTCGAGGAAAATAGAAGAAAAATTCTATCATTAATAGATCAGGAGTGATTACATGTAACTCATTGCATTTTCTATTGAGAAATACATTTAGGGTCTATTTTATTCTATTTTTTTTCAGGAAACAAAGTTAATCGGAATATAACATCAGTCTTTGATTCCTTCCCTCATTATCACCACCTTTCTTTTTCCTTACCTTTAGTAGTTGTCAGAAACCCAAACTTTCTTTACACTGATTGATTTTTCCAACTGAAGTATAGTACATTTACAATATTATATTATCTTGAGGTGTAAAACAGTGATTCAATATTTTTATAGGTTATACTACATTTAAAGTTATTACAAAAAATTGCTATATTTCCCTGGGCTGTACAATACATCCTTGTTGCTTATTTATTTATTTATTATGTTAAGACAATGAAAATTTTTTTATTAATGTTTAGTTGATTTACAGTATTGTATAAGTTTTAGGTGTACAACATAGTGATTCGCAATTTTTAAAGGTTATACTCCATGTATAGTTATTATAAAATACTATCTATATCACCTGTGCTATACAATATATCCTTGTAGCTTATTTATTTTACACATAGTAGTTTGTGCCTCTTAATTCTGTACCCCTATCTTGTCCCTTCTCTCTTCCCTTGCCCCACTGGTTACCACTAGTTTGCTTTCTTTAAAATTTATTTATTTTTGGTTGTGTTGGCTCTCTGTTGCTGCATGCGGGCTTTCTCTGGTTGTGGTGAGCTGGGGCTACTCTTTGTTGCGGTGTGCGGGCTCATTGTAGTGGCTGATCTTGTTGAGGAGCACGGGCTCTAGGTGCACGGGCTTCAGTAGTTGCAGCACGTGGGCTAGGTAGTTGTGGTTCGCGGGCTCCAGAGCGCAGGCTCAGTAGTTGTGGCGCATGGGCTTAGTTGCTCCGTGGCATGTGGGACCTTCCTGGACCAAGGCGGGAACCCATGTCCATTGCATTGGCAGGCGGATTCCTAACCACTGCGCCACCAGGGAAGTGCCCACTAGTTTGTTTTTTATATCTGTGAGTCTGTTTCTCTTTTGTTGTATTTACTAGTTTTTTTTTTTACATTCCACATATAAGTGATATAGAGTATGTGTCCTTCTCTGTCTGACTTATTTCACTAAGCAAAATATCCTCCAAATCCATCCGTGTTGTTGCAAATGGCAAAATTTCGTTCTTTTTTATGGCTGAGTAATATTCCATTGTGTGTATATACCACATCTTCTTTATCCATTCATCTGTTGATGGACACTTCCATATCCTGGCTGTTGTAAATAAAGGTGCTATGAACATTGGGGTGCATGTATCTTTTCGAAATAGTGTTTTCATTTTCTTCAGATATATACCCAACAGTGGAATTGCTGGATCATATGGTAATTCTATTTTTGGTTTTTTGAGGAACCTCTATACTGTTTTTCATCGTGGCTATACCAATTTACAATCCCAACAGTGTATTAATGTTCCCTTTTCTCCACATCCTTTCCAACATTTGTTATTTGTACACTTTTTGTTGATAGCCATTTTGACAGGTGTGGGATGATATCTCATTTTGGTTTTGATGTGTATTTCTCTGATGATTAGTGATGTTGAGGATTTTTTAATGTGCCTGTTGGCCATCTGTATATCTTCATTGGAAAAATGTCTGTTCAGGTCTTCTGCCCATCTTTAATTGAGTTTTTTGGTTTTTTGATATTGAGTTGTGTGAGCTGTTTATCTATTTTGGATATTAACCCCTTATCGATCATATCATTTGCAAATCTTTTTTCCCATTCAGTAGGTTGTCTTTTTGTTTTGTCAGTGGTTTCCTTTGCTGTGCAAAAGCTTTTATGTTTAATTAGGTCCCATTTGTTTATTTTTGCTTTTATTTCTTTTACGTTAGGAGGCAGATCCAAAAAAATATTGCTGTAGTTTAAGTCAAAGTGGGTTCTGCCTATGTTCTCTTCTAAGAGTTTTATGGTTTTTGTGCCAGTACCATGCTATTTTGATTATTGTAGCTTTGTAGTATAGTCTGAAGTCAGGGAGTATGACACTGCTAGCTTTGTTCTTTCTTTTCAAGACTGCTTTGGCAATTTGGGATCTTTTGTGGTTCCATATAAAATTTAGGATTATTCTAGTTCTGTGAAAAATGTCCCTGGTATTTTGATAGGGATTACATTAAATCTGTAGATTGCTTTGGGTAGTATGGACATTTTAACAATATTAATTCTTCCAATCCAAGAGCATGGGATATCTTTCCATTTCTTTGAATCATCTTCAATTTCCTTCATCAGCGTTTTAGAGTTTTCATAGTATAGGTCTTTCACCTCCTCAGTTAAGTTTATTCCTAGGTATTTTTATGTGATTTTTAAATGGGATTTAAAAAAAACTTTCTCTTTCTGATATTTCATTATTAGTGTATAGAAACACAACATATTTCTGTTTATTAATCTTGTATCTTGCAACCTTGCTGAATTCATTTATCAGTTTTAATAGTTTTTGCGTGGAGACTTTAGGTTCCTCTATATAGAGTATCATGTCATCTGCAAATAGTGATAGTTTTACCTCTTCCCTTCCAATCTGAATACATTTTTCTTCTTTATCTTGTCTGAATTCTGTGACTAGGACTTCCAATACTATGTTAAATATAAGTGGAGAGAGTGGGCATCTTTGTCTTCTTCCTGAATTTAGTGGGAAAGCTTTCAGCTTTTCACTGTTGAGTATTATGTTGGTTGTGAGTTTGTCATAAATGGCCTTTATTATGTTGAGATATGTTCCCTCTCTACACACTTTAATGAGAGTTTTTATCATGAATGGATGTTGAATTTTGTCAAATGCTTTTTCTGCTTCTATTGAGATTATCGTGTGATTTTTATCTTTCCTTTTGTTAATGTGATGTATCACATTGATTGATTTCCAAATGTTGAACCATCCTGTGACCCTGGAATAAAACCAACTTGATCATGGTGTATGATCCTTTTTATGTATTGTTGGAATTGATTTGCTAATATTTTGTTGAGGATTTTTGTGTCTATATTCATCAGAGATATTGGCCTGTAATTTTCTTTTTTTCATATCTTTATCTGGTATCAGGGTAATGGTGATCTCATAAAATGAATTTGGGAGTGTTCCATCCTCTACAATTTTAGAGGGGAATATTTTGAGAAGGAAAGGTGTTAGCTCTTATTTATATGTTTGGTAGAATTCCTCTGTGAAGCCACCCATCCTGGACTTTGGTTTGCTGAGAGATTTTTTTTTATTATAATTTCAATCTTACGTCTGTTAATGTTGCCTTTTTTTCCTGACTCAGTCTTGGCAGGCTGTACATTTCTAGAAGTTTGTCCATTTCCTCTAGGTTGTCCAATTTGTTGGCATATGACTGTTTATAGTATTCTTTTATGACTTATTGTATCACTGTGCTATCAGTTGTTATTTCTCCTCTTTCATTTCTTACTTTGTTTGTTTGGGTCTTCTCTCTTTTCTTCTTAATGAGCCTAGCTAAAGGTTTATTAATTTTGTTTATTTTTTCAAAAAACCAACTCTTGGTTTCATTGATTTTTCTATTACTTTTTGGTATCTATTTTATTTATTTCCTCTCTGATCTTTATTATTTCCTTCCTTGGGCTGACTTTGGGCTTTGTTTGTTCTTCTTTTTCTAATTTCTTTAGATGAAAGGTTAGGTTGTTTATTTGAGATTTTTCTTGTTTCTTGAGGCCTGTATTGCTATAAACTTCCCTCTTAGAACTGCTTTTGCTGCATCCCATAGATTTTGGAAAGTTGTGTTTTCATTTTCATTTGTTCAGGGTTTTTTCTGATTTCCTTTTTGATTTCTTTGTTGACTCATTAGTTTTTTAGTAGCATGTTGTTTAGTCTCTGTGAATTTGTGCTTTCCCCATTTTTCTTTCTGTAGTTGATTTCTAGTTTCATACTTCTTGGTTGGAAAAAATGCTTGATATAATTTCTATCCTCTTAAATTTGTTGAGACTTGTTTTGTGGCCTGGCATGTGACCTATCCTGGAGAACATTCTGTGTGCACTTGAAAAGAAAGTGTATTCTGCTGTTTTTGGGTGGAATGTCCTGTATATATATATCTATTAAGCCCAACTGGTATTGTGTCATTTAAGAGCACTGTTGCCTTGTTGATTTCCTATCTAGATGATCTGTATATAGATGTAAGTGGGGTGTTAAAGTCCCCTATATTATTGTATTGTTCTCAATTTCTCTCTTTATGTCTGTTAATATTTGCTTTATATATTTAAGTACTCTTGTATTGGGTGCATATATGTTAATGAATGTAATATCCTCTTCTTGTATTGATCCCTTTATCAATATATAATGCCCTTCTTTGTCTTTTGTTACAGACTTTTAAAGTCTATTTTGTCTGATGTGAGTATTGCTACCTCTGCTTTCTTGTCGTTGCCATTAGCATGAAATATCTTTTTCCACGCCCTCACTTTCAGTCTGTGTGTGTATTTAGTTCTGAAGTGAGTCTCTTGTAAGCAGCATATAGGTAAGTCTTGTTTTCTTATCCAATCAGCCACCCTATGTCTTGATTGGAACATTTAGTCCATTGACATTTAAAGTAATTATTGATAGGTATGTACTTATTGTCATTTTGTTATTTGTTTTCTGATTGTATTTATAGTTCTTCCTTGTTCTTTTCTTCTTCTTTTAGTTCCTTCACTTATTTGATGACTTTCTTTAGTGGTATGCTTGTTCCTTTCTCTCTTGTTTTTGTGTATCTGTTGTAGGTTTTGACTTGTGGTTACCATGGGGTTCATATGTGCTGACCTGTATCTATTTGTTTTAAACAGGTAGTTCTTCAAGTTCAAACACATTCTAAAAGATCTACATTTTTTTCTTCTCCCACATATTTTATTTTTGATGTAATATTTTTCATCTTCATGTTTATCCCTTTACTGATTATTGTAGTTATACTTGATTTTACAACTTTTTTGTCTTTTAATCTTTGTACTAGCTTATTTAAGCAGTTGATCCTCAGCCTTTACTGTATATTTTCCTTTACTAGTGGTATTTTTCCTTTCCTATAGATACTTCTTCTTGTAGCCTTTTCTTTTCCACTTAGAGAAGACCCTTTAACATTTCTTTTAGGGTTGGTTTAGTATTGATGAACTCTTTTAGTTTTTGCTTATCTGGGAAGTTCTTTATCTCTCTTCAATTCTAATTGATAATCTTGCTGGATAGAGTGTTCTAGGTTGCAGGTTTTTCCCCTTCAGCACTTAAAATATATCATGATACTCCCTTCTGGCTTGCAAAGTTTCTGCAGAAAAAATCAGCTGATAGCCTTCTGGGGGATACCTTGTATATGACTCTTTGTTTTTCTCTTGCTGCCTTTAGAATTCTCTCTTTATCTTTAAGTTTTGCCACTTTAATTATGATATATCTTGGTGTGGGTCTGTTTGGGTTCATCTTGTTTGAGACTCTCTGTTCTTCCTGGAGTTGGATATCTGTTTCCTTCTTCAGATTTGGGAAGATTTCAGTCATAATTTCATAAAATATATCTTCAACCCCCTTCTCTCTCTCTCCTTCTGGGCCCCCTATGATGTGAATGTTGGTACACTTGATGTTATCCTAGAGATCTCTTAAACTGTTCTAATTTTTAAATTTATTTTTCTTTTTGCTGTTCTGATTGGGTGATTTCTGTTATTCTGTCTTCCAGATCCCTTCTATGTTCTTCTGTGTCACCTCATCTGCTGTTAATTCCTTCTAGTGTTTCTCATTTCAGTTATTGTATTCTTTGGTTCTGACTGGTTCTTTATTATACATTTTTTAGTTCCTTGTTAAAATTCTCATCTATTCTTTTACCTAATTCAGTTAGTATTCTTATTACTAATGCTTTGAATTCTTCATTTGGTAACTTGTTTATTTTGATTTCATTAATTATTTTTTCAGGAGTTTTCTCTTGCTCTTTCAATTGAGAAAATTCCTCTGTCTTCTCATTTTCCCTGTCTTTCTCTGTCTCTATGAAATTAGGTAAAACTGTTACCCATTGCTCCTTATGTTGGAGCATTCCTTTACAGTCTGAGTCTGCCAGTGGCTTTGGTGGGAGAGCTGGATTTGATGTGAACACAAGCCATATCTTTCCTCAGGTTGTGCTGGCAGCTATTATCTTGGTAGGAGGTGGGGATGGAGATGGAAGGACTAGGGCTGGAGCAGGTGTGAGCTGAAGCTTCTGTGCTAAGTGTCCATCATCACCCTGTGGGGGAGCAGGGTGTCAGGTTCCAAGTTGCTAGAGAAGAAGCCGTGAAAGTTGGGCTTCCAAACTGGCTCAGTTCCCTTCAAGTATGTGCTCTCCCCCTCCCAGCACTGGCACCCTCACTCCAGAGTAGAACAGTACTGGAGCAAGAGGAGCTAGCGCAGGCACTCAGTGAGGGCTTGGGTACAGTCCGTGGCGGTCCAGCCACCATCAGAGATCTGGACTGCCTCTCATGTGCCACTTGTATAAGTGAAGCAATGGCTGCCTCTGCCCTTCTCAGATGTTGCTTCAGGTTTGAGCTACCTCAGTGTCTCATGACTAAGGTCTTTCCTTGGTCATGGCAGCTCTTATTCCAGTGTGGAGCTGTGATGGGAGGCAAGCAAGGCTGGAATGTTCACTTGGACCAGGCTGGTGTATACACTGGGGAAGTCATGGGAAACCAGTTGGCCACCTGCTTGATTTCAATTTGCCCTCTCGTCCCTTCTTCAGGAGCAAGCCAGCACAAGCACGCTCCTCCTGAGTGGAGTTCAGGCTTCCCACAATCCTCTTGTTAGTCCCACCAGCCCTCCAGGGGGTCGTCTTCTTTTTGTAGGACCCCAGGGTTGGGGCACCCAATATGTGGCTGGAACCACTCACTTCCCAGGGAGTGGCTCCACCCATGAAATCTCCCTTCTCCTCTGAGTCCCCTCCCAAGAGCACAGGTCTCAACCTGTAGATGTATTTTTGATGTGTTCGTAGGGGGAGGTGAGTTCCATGTCTTCCTGCTTCTCTATCTTGATCTGAGTGTCACTGTGTTTGGTTTTTGACTCTTCATTATAGCAAGCTCACCCTTCTTTTGTTTTGTGACCATAGACCTGGATAAAAGAACTTTTAAACTTGCTAGATGCTCATCTCTTCTATACTCTTGGTATTACCTAGCCCTCAGCACTTGGACAATTCTGCTGGGTATCCTTCTCCTACCTTTTCTTCTCCAAATTGAACAATATGTCTCTTTTTAAAATATCATGGTTTGTTGTGTATCTTACACATCACTTAACAAGGAAACTAAGAGAGAAAATAAATGAGAAATAACAGAGACATGGCTTTCAAATTTGGACCCTTGTAGAGAAATATAAACATTTCAGACTCAATGTTATTTTTTTTTTGTGAAAACTAGAACTCCTGGTGCTCACTGTTTTAGAATTCAACAGACACCTAGCAACTGATTGAATTCCCTCACTGCAGGCTTGGTGAACCAATTTTTAATCCTCACATTTGAAAGCTGGCTTGAGAAAGACATCTGTGCTTTGTTTCCGACAAGTTTTGGGCTTTGTGTTTATAAACAAACTCTCTTTTCCCCTCTCACCCACCCCGTTTCTCAGTGGCCGTTCCTGCAGCAGCGCCCCCGGTGTGCCAGCCCAAGGGCACCACTAACGGGCATTACGCGGCCCCACGCCTCTCCATCTCCTCCCGAGCCACGGTGGTAGCCAGAATGGAAGGTGCCTCCCAGGGGGGCCTGCAGACCGTCATGAAGTGTAAAACAGTGGTTGCCATCTTCGTGGTCGTGGTGGTCTACCTCGTCACGGGCGGTCTCGTCTTCCGGGCATTGGAACAGCCCTTTGAGAGCAGCCAAAAGAACACTATTGCCTTGGAGAAGGCAGAATTCCTGCGGGATCATATCTGTGTGAGCCCACAGGAGCTGGAGACATTGATTCAGGTGAGCAAGGAGTGAGTCAACAGTAGAATCACCTGTTGGGGGGAGAGTGTGATGTTGGTTTTGTCTTTCTGGCTCACTGAGCTTCGCCGTTGGTTGAGATGCTACTGATGGTCAGGGAGGTCCTCTCTGGGAGGTGACACTTGAGTGGAGACCTGTGACAATGTGGGGGAAGAGGGGTCACATGTACAACGTAGGAGCAGGCTGTGTTTTGTATCACGTGCTTTTGCGTGTGGTGGCCAGAGGCAGCAGCAGGCAAAGGGCTTGGGATTTTCAAATTCAAGGCCACTTATATATGCTGATTAACTTTTAAATCTGTGTGAGATGCTGGGGTAAGAGGGTGGCCTAGAAACCAAAGAAAGAAAGAATTTTAAACAAGCAGGGATGTATTAACCTGTCGAAGGTGAATGAGAATGGAACAGAGAAAAGGTCACCAGCTGTGGGATGGGTAGGGTGTTAGTGACTTGAAAGAGGCTTTGTTGGGTTTGTGAGGATGAAATAATAAGGATAACAGTAACAGGACCAATCAAGGTTGCTATTTTTGAACACTTACTGTGTGTCAGGCACTGTACTAAAGCCCTTCCATGCCTTGGATATTAAGGGAAAAATGTTCATAAAAAATGGAGGCAGAGAACTTTGGGCCCCCGCCTACAGAAACAAGGCAGAGGAAGGGGTGGGGCGACCTTGGCAGGGGTGATGTGAGGCTGGGAAGGGATGTGGGAGACAGGGAGTCATCTAAGGTGGCATAACAGGAGGAAGCGCAACAGGAGGCTTGAGAAGTGAGCAAAAGGTGGAGAGGACCGAGTCCTGGGAAGAGGGAAGGGAAGTGGTTTAGAGCCCAGCAGATGGGCTTCACCTTGGAGGTGAGGCAGGATGACAGCCTCCAATCTACACGCCCTCCTGAGCCACAAGGAGTAGTGGTGGGGGGCGGTGACATTTATGGAGGCAAGGGAGAGTCCCATCTTTCTGTGGGTTCTAAAGTTTGGAAGACAGAGGGATGGAAAAGACAGCTTTCACAATTCCTTCTGGCTCTGGGATTACCGGCATTAAATTCTTTTCTTTTAAAAATTAATTAATTTTATTTTTGGCTGCGTTGGGTCTCTGTTGCTACGTGCGGGCTTTCTCTAGTTGCAGCGAGGGAGGGCTACTCTTTGTTGTGGTGTGCGGGCTTCTCATTGCGGTGGCTTCTCTCGTGGCGGAGCATGGGCTCTAGGCGCAGGGGCTTCAGTAGTTGTGGCATGTGGGCTCCAGTAGTTGTAGCACCCGGGCTTAGTTGCCCCGTGGCATGTGGGGTCTTCCCAGACCAGGGATTGAACCTGTGTCCCCTGCATTGGCAGGCGGATTCTTAACCACTGCACCACCAGGGAAGTCCCACCAGCGTTAAATTCTAATGGCTAAAAAAAAATTCTAATGGCTACTACAAATTAGGATTCTGTAGGATTCACAAGTCTGGGCTGGCTTGTTTATTTATCTATTTCCAGCTACACTGATAGGGTAGGGGAATTCTGAGGCTGCTTATGATCTGGCCCCTTCATAGTAGTTGTAGTCTTTTAAATTAGTTTCTATAATCTGACTTGACTCTTAGATTAATAGAAATATACATTTTTTTCCTGGGAATACATATGGTTTCATACCTATATCCTACAGTTTTTATTAAAAAATAAAACCTTGCAATTCTAAAGGTCAAGGGGCAGTGTTTCATATCACTCTTTCTTAGGTGGCCTTGTCTTTTTTTTTTTTTTCTCCTTTCATGGTAAAATGCTACCAATCTGTCACTAATCTGTGCCAGATTTAAGGCTCATAACGGTGTAGAGAATGGAGGAAATAATTCTGGAGTAATTTTCAGTAAGGAACTTATTATACATGTTGTGGTGATATGTGGTGAGATCCTTTTTATTTAGTTGCAATACATGTAATAACCTAAAAGGTGGTCTGAATTGAATCTGGACTTGTGCCTGAATTTTTTTTCCTTAGACAATGAGATCTTGAGGAAAAGGATCATATCTTATTATCTTTGCATCCATGTGTAGCCTCTGCGTGGCTTTACATCTAATTACTACCCAACAGAGAAATGCTTTTGGGATGAGCTATCAAACTAAATCTATAACACTGGTAATGCCATGAGACACCTGAGCTTATTCATGCATTTATTTATTAATTCCGTATTTCTCTATTGTTCATTCTTTGGCCTTCTACTTTATGAAAGAATTCAGTGGCCAGAATAAAGGACAGAATGGAGGAGGTAGAGATTCTAGTTCTGGTGTTGCTGTTAAGACCCATCCTTTGACCTCGAAGATTTCTCTGTGAAATGAGGGTGTGTGTGTGTGTGTGTGTGTGTGTGTGCGTGCGCGCGCGCGCGTGCATGCCTTTAAGATCATTTTTATAACAATTAAAACATATACCCTTTAGTAGGCACCCGTTATGAGCTAGGCCTCTTCTACCCATCATCTCATTTAGTCTCTCCAACAACCTTCTAAGTTGGTATAATTATACCCATTTTACAGGTAAAGAACTGATGCTAAAAGAGGTTGTGTAACTTTCCAACCACCAACATGATAGAGCTGGGATTCAAAGTGAGGTCTGCCTGGCTCTACCCTGCCTCGCCCAATGAGTCTACAGCCCTTGAAGTAGCGTTTACTTTAGCATAAGCTTAACTCTCTCTTAAACATTCGCTTTATGTTCAACACTTTCCTGAATTTTAGCAGAGTCAAAAGGCATTGGAGTTCTTTGCTCTTTAACAGAAAGCATTTCCTCTTTTTTCCCTTTATACCCATTGACTATCAATCCTGAACATGGGATACTTTAAGATCTCCATCTACTCTGATATAAGGATTTATACTGGTGCTTACCTACAGTTTTTTGTAGGCTAAGCAGTTAAAAATGCTGAACCTGTGTCAGTCAAGAATCAAATTATTATGGTTTATAAATAAGATGAAAAGACAACCCTCAGAATGAGAGAAAATATTTGCAAACGAAGCAACTGATAAAGGATTAATCTCCAAAATATACAAGCAGCTCATGCAGCTCAATATCAAAAAAACAAACAAACCAACCCAAAAATGGGCAGAAGACCTAAATAGACATTTCTCCAAAGAAGATATACAGATTGCCCACAAACACATGAAAGGATGCTCAACATCACTAATCATTAGAGAAATGAAAATCAAAACTACAATGATGTATCACCTCACACCAGTCAGAATAGCCATCATCAAAAAATCTACAAAAAAAAAATCTACAAACAATAAATGCTGGAGAGGGTGTGGAGAAAAGGGAACCCTCTTGCACTGTTGGTGGGAATGTAAATTGCTACAGCCACTATGGAGAACAGTATGGAGGTTCCTTAAAAAACTAAAAAGAGAAATACCATACAACCCAGCAATCCCACTACTGGGCATATACCCTGAGAAAACCATAATTCAAAAAGAGTCATGTACCACACTGTTCATTGCAGCTCTATTTACAGTAGGCAGGACATGGAAGCGACCTAAGTGTCCATAGACAGATGAATGGATAAAGAAGATGTGGCACATATATACAATGGAATATCACTCAGCCATAAAAAGAAACAAAACTGAGTTATTTGTAGTGAGGTGGATGGACCTAGAGATTGTCATACAGAGTGAAGTAAGTCAGAAAGAGAAAAACATATACCGTATGCTAACACATATATATGGAATCTAAAAAAAAAAAAGGTTCTGAAGAACCTAGGGGCAGGACAGGAATAAAGACAGATGTAGAGAAGGGACTTGAGGACATGGGGAGGGGGAAGGGTAAGCTGGGACAAAGTGAGAGAGTGGCATGGACATATATACACTACCAAATGTAAAATAGATAACTAGTGGGAAGCAGCCACATAGCACAGGGAGATCAGCTCGGTGCTTTGTGTCCACCTAGAGGGGTGGGATAGGGAGGGTTGGCGGGAGACGCAGGAGGGAGGGGATATGGGGATATATGTATACATATAGCTGATTCACTTTGTATACGGCAGCAACTAACACACCATTGTAAAGCAATTATACTCCAATAAAGATGTTAAAAAAATTTAATATGGTTTACCCTTCACTGATTCCTTCATAGAATGAAAGTGTCCACACTTTTGGACCAGGGGGCATCCTCTCCACTCTACACCTCTGAGCAGCACTGTATGTAGTGCTCATAAGAAACACAGTGTTTGGGAGGGTTTTCAGTGTGGTGTGTTATAAGCTGGAAAAATAATATTATTGTATCTCACCGATATTTTTATTGTTGTATCTGGCTGGTCAATGGTATTTTTCTGGTAGTGTCAGGACTCTTGGCTGGATTGAGTGCACCCCTCATAAAGCTAATCTGGAAGGTGTAAATCATGTTATTAATAATAAAAACAGAATACCTGGAACAGATTAACCCCCGTGAAATGCCTTGATAGCTTAAAAGGGCCATAGCTGGGGAGGGATTTTCCAAAGACTTAAACCACTTTTATGAGGTATGATGGGACTCTGGAGGTGACAGATGGGTCACCATCCCTGACCCAGATGCTGCTATGGAGGAGACTGTTTCATTAATTAATTCATCTATGCATTCTTTAAGTTGCTACAGAGCTTGTTACATCAGGTAACATGCTAAGTGTTGGGGATAGAAAAGATGAAGATAAAATACACCTTGAGCAAGTTGTGAACTTCTCTGTGATTCCATTTCATTATCAATAAAATGTGCCTAAAATCCCTCACCCTTAGGATATTGAGAGGATTAAATTCTATAATTCATGAGAAGGGCTTTGAACTGCTCTTGGCACGTGGTGCGCACTCAAACAAAAAGATAGATATTGCTGCTGCTGTTTATAGTATTATTCAAGGAGCTCAGAATTTCAAGCAGTGGTTCTTAGTGGAGAGTGGGGGTTGCTTCCAGGGGGCATCTGACAATGTCTGGATACATTTTCAATTGTTGGAGAGATGCTACAGATGTCTAGTGGGTAGAGGCCAGGGATGCTGCTCAACATCCAACAATGCCCAGCATATCCACTCATAACAAAGAATTATCCAGTTTCACATGGCAGTAGATTGAGAAACCCTAGAGGAAGAGGCATATAAACCAATAACTAGAATTCATTGGAATGGAGCTATTTTTTCCCCAGTTTTATTGAGATATAATTGACATATATCACTGTATAAGTTTAAGGTGTACAGCATAATGGTTTGAACATTTATTGTGAAATGATTACTGCAGAAAGTTGAGTTAGCATCCATCACCTCATATAGATCCAATAAAGGGAAAAATTTGTTTTTCCTTGTGGTGAGAACTCTTAGATTTATTCTCTTAACAACTTTCATATATAGCATGCAGCAGTGTTAACTATACTCATAAAGTTGTACATTACCTCCCGAGGACTTACTTATAATTGGAAGTTTGTACCTTTCCACCACCTTCCTCCAACTCCCCTTTCCCCACCCCCCATCTCTCATCTTTTTTCCTATGAATTTTTTTAAAAAACATTTCACATATAAGTGAAATCATACAGCATTTGTCTTTCTCTCTCTGACTTATTTCACTGAGCATATCCTCAGGGTCCATCCATGTTTTTGCAAATGGCAGGATTCCTTCATTTTCTAATGGCTGAATAATATTACATCATATATATGTAAAACTCACAACTTCTTCATCCATTAATCTATGGCCACTCAGGTTGTTTCCACGTCTCATCTACTGTAAATGCTGCTATGAACGTGGGGATGCAGATACCTTTTCGAGTTAGTGTTTTTCTTTCCTTTGGATGTGTTCCCAGAAGTGGAATTGCTGGATCATCTGGTAGTTCTGCTTTTATTTTTTTGAGGAAACGTCATACTGCTTTCCATAGTGGCTACACCAGTTTCCAACCCCATCAATAGTGCGCAAGGGCTCCCTTTTCTCCACATTTTCCCCAGCGTCTGTGATCTCTTGTCTTTTCGATGATCACTGGAATGGCGCCCCAGTGAGGCAAACAGAGGTCAGGGAAGATTTCGTGGCTCTTTGTCTCCTTTAGTCCCTACAACGATTCTATGAGGATAGTCTTTTGTGCCACTCGCAGAGGAGGAAACTGAGGCAGCAGGAGGTGAAGTTACACGCTCAAGGACACCTGATTAGTGAGTGGAGGATCTCAGATTCACTCCTGGGCAGTCTGACCACTGTCCTGTTCTCTTAAACACCATGCATGGGAACAGAAACGTGCAATACGGAAGGAGTTCATCATTCAGGACCCATCGTGAAGGGCATCCCACCGGCATGTGGAGCCCGTTGAGGGAGATGCAGATGGTCCTTGTGCCTTGAGCTGAGAGGTGTGGGCAGGTTGTGGGAGGTGAGCTTGGGACGGGGGCAGGGGCTGGATTTGAGGTGCCCAGAGAGCCTTGCCGAGCGGTTTGGGCTTTGTGCTGCGGGAAGTGGGGGAGTCACTGAAAGATTTAAGAAGGTAGTGACACGATGGAAACTTTCTTTGGAAAGGTAACTCTTTGAGCGCTGAGGATTTAGGGTTGGAGGAAGGAGAAATTGGAGGAAGTAAGACCAGTTCGGAAGCATATTGGGACCTCATCGGTGGGCCATGCCGAGATACAGTGAAGGGGCCACATTTAAGAGAGTCTGACAAAGCAAACTTGAAGACGACTCATGTCCCGTTCAGCAAAGAAGTCTGGAGTGCCTGCCCTGTGCTCCGCCTCCCTTCCCGTTCAAGCAGAGGCCATGTGGGTCGGGGAAGCCCGGCGAGCGGCACCCACACTCTGGAGTTAATCTTCCTGTGTTAAATCTTTTTCCTGCCCGTGGGCTGTGTGACCCGGGTGAGAAAGGGAGTCACCCCAGGCCTCAGCTTCCCTTCTGTAAAATGATGATTATGGTAATAGTGTCCACTTGTTAGGGAGGTCTGAAGATTAAACAAAAAAGCTCAGCTACTTTGAGCTATTGTGATCGCTACTATGTATCTGTTAGGGAAGGCAGGAAAAAGAAATATAGGGAACCCCTAAATTATTATTATTATTATTATTTTTTAGTGAAACAAGTAAAGTGTTTATTAGGAGGAAAAAGAGTACATGTGGATAGACACATGGGCGGACTCAGAGAGAGAGTCGTGCCCTCATGGTAGTTTGCATCACCTATATGGGGCATTTCTTCCAGGTTTCCTTTGGCCAGTCATCTTGCTTTGCCTGGTTCTGAGTCCGTATTTGGTTTATCTCAGGGTCCTCCCAAGCATGTGCACACATCTCTTAGCCAAGATGGATTCTAGCGAAGAGGCCTATGGATAGGTTGACATCACTCCCGTTTTGACCTCCAAGGAGCCTTTCTGTGCATGTGCAGTCGGGAAGGTCTCCTCGACCACAAAGATGAGAAATACGTGGTCTCTATCTTTTTTCTGGGCAGGGCTCAGCCTCTGCTATTATTCTTCTGCTAAATATTATCTTCATCTTGGAGTATCTGTCCACAGGGGACAAAATCCAGCTGCTCAGCCTGGGGCCCATCTATCTCCTGCCTCAAATCCTCCCTGAGAGACGTAGACCCCGAGAACTCTTCATTGGGAAGATGAAGGGCAAATGTCTGTCTTCTGTAGCTTCTTCAGGCTGGCATGGGGCTCATAGACCCTACCTAGTTGGGGTCACGGAGCTCTCGCCCTGTCTCATTAAGGGCCCCAGCGTGACTTCCGTTGTTATTTCAGCAGGATATGCTGTGGGGAGTAGAAAGCCTCTAAATTATGCGCATCCTGGGGTTCTGCTAAGGGAAAAGAGAAGAAAACTCCTGAAATGCACTTTGGGGCTTCAAATCCTAAATTTGATTTGCTTCGATTGTTAAAGTGTAAAGTCCCTTTCACAGAAATGACTCCCCTGAGTGCTGAGTTGGGCTGCTAACACCATTTGCTGTGTTGATGTGGCTTGAGCCCAGGGAAGTAACCTAGCCGTTTTCTGTGTCATTGAGAGGGCTTACCGTGCCACCTAGATAATCATCCCAGCTTTGATGGGGACACTTGGCCTCAGATCTATTAAGTAGACACCGGGGCTGGCCCCATGCTCTCTGTTCACCCTGACTGTTCCTCTGTGTGGTTTGAAACACATATTGGAGAACCTCAGGGACCCAGAAGGCTCAGGCAGCCCCAAGGAGTGGGTCACCAAGACAATGGGATGACCAGTGACTCCAGAGTGTGACTGAGTGAAAGGGCCTGCATCCTCTGGGCCTGATTGCTATTTATCCCTCAGTGAGGCATGTCCATCTTCTAGTGTGGTGCCCTGGGGCAGGCTGACTAACCTGAGCCGGGCTTCAGCAGTTCAGTCCACAGAGGGCACAGAAGACCCATTCATCTCTGGAATCTTACCCTTGAGACTCCGTGAGAGGGTCTGCAGATGACAGTAAGAGGGAAATTTCCTGCAGAGCTGTTGTAATAATAAAAAATAGCTACCACTTATTGGTTGTTTACGTTCCTCTAGGCATGTTTTAAGTGCTTCAATCCTTTAATTCATTGAACCCCTGCAACAAACCTACAGGTAGGATCTATTGTCATCATTCAATTTCATGGATGAACCAATAAATTCGAAGAAATTAAGTAATTTGCCCAAGGCCACACAGCTGATAGGTGGTTAAACTGGGATTTGAGCCTTGGGATGCCAGACTCCAGAGCCCATACGTCTAAGCACTGTGCTAGACTGCTCACTTGTGTCAATGGTCAGTACCCCCTACACTACGTCTGAGCCTTTTCTTAAAGGTTTTACCCCAAGGAAAAGATTGGAGGGAGAAAGAGAAATTTTTAGGGAAATGTGGGCTGACATGGTACTATAGCACTCTAAATATGGACCGTTGTGTTTTCAAAGAAGGGGGTGTCAAGGAGGGGAAAGAGCATGGGCATTGGAGTCAGATAGACTTGGTCTTTAACACTATTATACCTAAGGCTGCTTTTCCTATGATGGGGATGGGGCAGTCCCTCTTCATTGGGAATAATGGGAGGAGGGAGCGAGTTAACCCACATAAAGTGCTCAGCAGAGTGCCTGGCATAGAGTTGGCATTTAGGAAACACTATTTCCCCCCGTCCAGCTTTCGTCTCCATACATCTTATGGAAAAACCCCAACAAACTTTTTTGGCCAAGCCAATACATTGAATAGGTTTTTGAAGTCACAGTTTCCATCAACTCAGTTAGACAGTCACTCCATCCCAAGAACGTCTTTATCCTCCATGCTCTCACAGGCCACAACTGCTTACTTCCCTACCCCCAGTGCAATTGTTGTAGGAACTTCCCACCTGACTCATCTTGGAGAAAGTAATAAAACATTCAACCTCTGTAACCGTCAAGGGACAAAATCATGAGGCTTCACTGACTGACAGGGGAGGGAAGAATGCTTCAGCTTGCGTGGATGAGGATCTGTAGTGGTCATTTTTCAGGTTGTGACTTTTTATGTTGATGGGTAGGATCTTTGCCACTGGTTTTCACTGTATGATCGCTTAGGGATTTTTATTTTTTTTGCGGTATGCGGGCCTCTCACTGTCGTGGCCTCTCCCGTTGCGGAGCACAGGCTCCGGATGCGCAGGCTCAACGGCCATGGCTCATGGGCCCAGCTGCTCCGTGGCATGTGGAATCTTCCCGGACTGGGACACGAACCCATGTCCCCTGCGTCGGCAGGTGGACTCTCAACCACGGCTCCACCAGGGAAGCCCAAGGGATTTTTATCCTGTGCTAATAAATGGTTAGAGTCTTGGATCCTTTGCTCAGTACTGGGGCCTCAAGATGTATTTGATGGATACTGTTTGACACCACTGATTAAGTCCTGACTGGGTGCAGGCTTGGGGCCAGGCAGTTTACATGTGTTCCTGAGCCTCATTTTCACTCCCCATTATTCCAAGTGGTAGCCGCTGTTACCGTCCCCGTTTACCAAGGCTAGGTGCCCCGGTTAAGTCCTCGCAACTAGCTAGTGGCAAAAGTGGGCCTGGAATCTGGATTTTCCCACTCCAAAGCCCATGGTCTCTTCATCAGGCTGTATCCCTGGCTCGACACAATGGGGCTGGAGAGCGTGTAATTGTATCAGGACAAATTCCTCCTAAGGGAAAATCCACTTAAACCACAGGATGGGAAAGCTCCTTCCTGAGAGTCAGTGCTTGCTTTCTGACACAGATCCCCGTTCTCCTTCTCCCCTGGATTTTTAACGCTCCCAGCCTACGGAGAGCATCCGTGCCAGGGCCAGGTGCTGAACTGTGGGCCTCTGGTATAGTGACTCACTTCACTGGTGGCGGAGGAGTTAATTTGAGATATGGGCGGATGCAGGAGAGGACTGTGTACAATGCTGTGGTCCTGGGCATGGACCTTTGATGTTGTCATGGTGACCAAAGCTGCTATTCTGCAGATAAAGGGAAGGCCAGAGATCTTGAGCTGTCAAGCTTTCTCCCCACAAGCAGGAGATGTTGGTTAATTTGCGTGACCCATGCACATTTCCCAAGGCTGTGACATTTCCATTCTCTTCTGCCAAACCTCAAATCACTCACTCACTCTCCTGCTTACTCACTCCCTCATTCGTTTATTAATTTGACAAATTTACTGATTTACTCAATGCTAAGTACTGGGGCCATGATGGTGAATAAAAGGCAGACATGGTCCCCGACCTCTTGGAGCATTATGGCTAGGATGGGCAAACATCCCAGCTTTTGTGGATCTGGAATATTTGTGAACAGTGGCCCTTTTCCTCTCAAACGTGGTTTGAAAGATAAATTGTACGGTCACCCTACTGATTGGTAGTGGGAGAGGCAAACCTTATGCATATAATCACAGACATAAGTGTAAATAAAACCAGATGAATGCTACAAAGGGGTGGGGGAACTGGAGCTGTGAGGCAAGTGAGCAGACTTGATTAGTAGGACAGGGGTTCTGGGCGGAGGGAGCTGTCAGGCCCCTGTGGGTGGAAGGAAGCCGGGATGTCTGGGAACTTGAGAGAAGGGGAGTGTAGGTGGCCGGAGGTCCATTAGCAAGGGGAGACTGGTAGGCATTTAGGTTGGAGACAGGCAGGGGCAACACCCTGCAGGGCCTGATGTTGGATTTTATCCTAAGAGCACTGGGAAGCTCTGGCTGTTTCAAGCAGCAGGGTGACGTGATCCAATCAGTCAGTCCATTGCCATTTTGGTCCCTCATAGAAACCCAGAGTAGAGCAGTGGTAGTTATGAGCTGGGTTTTAGTCATACGTTCATCCATTCATCAACTAAACATTTATGGAGTGCCAACTATGGCACTTTGCTAACTGTTATGCTCTGGATTTCTGAACTGATTTATCCTCAGAGGTGCCAAAACTCAAGGCCTGGAAGAAGCCTTCGTGGGCCCTCCATGCTACCTGCTTGGCCTGGTAGCATCAAACACTCACAGTTGCCTCTATGCTTATTAGACTCTATTAGCTAGTCATCATTTTCTCACCTGTCTCTTTCCCAGCATTGTGAGATTTTGAGGTTGAGTCTGTGTCTTTTATCCTTATATCCCTGATGCCTGGCACAGTGGGTGGCCCGTAGAAGTTGCTTACAGTTTGAGAAATGAATGAATGGTGCTTGTATATCTGTTTTGGAGACCAAGAGTCCTTCGTTTATTTATTTTATTTTATTTTGGCTGCACCTGAGGCTTGCAGGATTTTAGTTCCCTGACCAGGGATTGAACCCAGGCCATGGCAGTGAAAGTGCTGAGTCCTAACCACTGGACCGCCAGGGAACTCCCCTTTCATTTAGAACCTTCACAGAAGCAAAGCAGAAAGTGATTTTGTTTCTGTGCTCTAGAAGACCTTTCCTCTCGGTCTGGTTGTCAAGAGTACTTCTTCCATGTTCTTTATGCATGAGCAGATTCCCTTGGTGTCCATAGCCCCAAAGTTTTACATATTTGGGAACGTAATGATTTTAAGGAAAGGATGGTGCCTGAGACATCCATTCAGCAGCGAGTGGAAATCCTTGCTGTGAGTGAGTGCAAAGCCAGATGAGCCTTCTTCCCTGCCCTGAGCCCTCCCTTCCTCCAAGCAGCCTTTTGTGCAGGAAGTCTGGACCACAGCCGAGGCAGCAGGTGACCTCTGGTGAGCGCAGGATCGGCATCTTTGTGCCCAAAGATGCAGCTCTGGCAAGTTGAAGCAACTCCCCTGGCTATTGCCCTGAAGTCAGAGGCACTGCCCTTTCTTCAGCGAAGTGGTCATGCAGAAGATTGTTCAATGTGTGCAAGATCGGGCTTGCAGCCCCTGGCCTGTCTCTACAGGCTTACACTTCATTATTATTATTGTTTTTATCCCTGGGGTTGTTGATTCCATCACTGTTTAGGGAAGAAGATCTAAAGCTTTTAAGCCAGAAATTAAAGAACTAATGGCAATTGGCATGACACTAGAAAAATGATTTGCAAATGAGAAGTCAGTGTTCTTAAAAAACTCTCATAAAAATAAAACAAAATCCAGAAATGAATGCTACGGTGTCGGTGTCCACATTTATCTACAAATGTGAATGTGTTTGCTCCTCATTGAAGGTGAAGCAAAAATGTCATTTAACAAGATTTATTTTTTTATTTTTAAAAGTTTTATTGGCGTATAGTTGATTCACAATGTTGTGTTAGTTTCAGGTATACAGCAAAGTGAATCAGTTATACATATACATATATCCACTCTTTTTTAGATTCTTTTCCCATATAGGCCATTACAGAGTATTGAGTAGAGTTCCCTGTGCTATATAGTAGGTCCTTATTAGTTACTTATTTTATATATAATAGTGTGTATATGTCAATCCCAATCTCCCAATTTATCCCTTCCCCCACTTTTCCCCCCTTGGTAACCATACATTTGTTTTCTACATCTGTGACTCGTTATTTTAACAAGGTTTTTGTGGTGTGTGCCTCGTACAATTATTTTCATTACTCATAATCAGTTGTATTCATTTTATTTTTTATGTTTTTATTTTTTTTGTGTGGTACGCGGGCCTCTCACTGTCGTGGCCTCTCCCGTTGCGGAGCACAGGCTCCGGATGCGCAGGCTCAGCGGCCATGGCTCACGGGCCCAGCCGCTCCCCGGCATGTGGGATCTTCCCGGACTGGGACACGAACCTGCGTTCCCTGCATCGGCAGGCGGACTCTCAACCACTGCGCCACCAGGGAAGCCCCTGGAGCTGCTTTTGTAGCACAGTAAAAAAAAAAATTTTTTTTCCCCAGAAATTGGATAGACTCATCTTTGATAGGAATAATCTGAAGTACAGAGAGAGCAGTGCATACATCAAGCATTCTCCTCAGGACCAAGATGATTTTTCAACATCACTTGGCAGATTTGTTTTTCAACCTGTAGAGGCTGAGTCCAACCTGAGATGAAAGGACGACAGTTAGTTAGTCTGAAAGTTTATTGATCTTATCAGAGCACACACATATATCTCTGCTTCCTTAGTGGACTTGATGCGTTAAAATGTCTCTTATTTCATCCTTCCATGTAGTCAAAGAGACAGAGAAAACTAATTCTACATGGTAAGGCACAATTTGGAAGGTAGAAGGTCTCCTGCCAGTATGGCTTGGTCCCATATGACAATGTTTGGCTACATGAGTCATTAGTGTATACCCAGGTGCTAAGGAACAGAGTTTTAGAACATTTTCTCCCCAAAGAATTAACTAGTGGTAGCACGGAAAGCTAGCTTCCTCAGACCATAGGCTCTGGATGTGCCATCTAGCTCATCTTGGGTTTCTCTATCTTATTCTTCAAACAAATTCTCCACTCACGCTTTCCAATCTGCAGGTGACCTTCACTTTACATTTATAACCAGGTCGTAAAGCACCGATGAAAGCCTGCTGCCTGAATCCCCGGGACAGAGGAAAGGCTAATATTTGCACACAGTTAGATACTTAGGGCAGCAGGGAAATAAACACCATCACCATATCCCCCATGGCACTGAAGGTGCCTCTCTCTTTGCCTTTTTATGGCCTGGCCTGGTTTTTGTGAGCTTTTATTTGTGGGAGACTCTGCGGTAGTGAGTCTGTTAGACGGGCTGGTCCACTTGGGCCAGCACAGGCCTGACTGCCACACTGGCCATCTGCCTGGGTGGGAGGTGAGGACCTGTGCACATCAGTCCCCCTCTCCCTTGACCTCTTGTAGACATGTGGGGTGTCCCAGCCTAGTGGGGAGCCAGCCTGCTCTCCAGAGGCAGGGAGCTGGGCTAAGAGGGTCTGAGATGGGGATAAAGAAGAACACAGAGAGAAGCTGCCTTTCTAGCATTTAGGGCGATGATCTTCCTGTTGACAATGCAAAGAGTATCCACTTGCTAGCTTTGCCGGTCACTAGATGTGGCAAGGTACTCAATCCGTCTCATGTGTCCCATGGGGATGCCCATCTCACAGGTCACCGCGAGGGTTAACTGAGTTAATCTATGCACTGCTAAGTACTCAGGATTCCTGTTATTATTAACGTCGTCACATATGAAATGACAAGGCATGCTGCCTGGAGTCATGTATACATTAAAAAAGATTCTGACAGCAACCCTGCAAGGAAGGGTACCTCATTTTATAGGTAAGAAAACTGAGGCTCAGAGAAGCTGAGTACCTTGCACAGGCTAGACATTGGCACTTTATCCATGAACTTTCTCTGTTGCAAGAGGAACATATGAGGTGCTTATACTCTCTCTCTTTCTGTACTGAAGTGAAGACTTCTTGGAATCAAGAAGTGCCTTGCTGGGGGTGGCTCCAGGTTTCCTCTCTGATGCCCTCCCACTGTTGTCTGAAGTATGTATATGATGTGGCTTTGCACTTGGATGTGAAGGAGCCCCGCCCCATGCCCCCAGCCCCAGCATGGTCACTTCTGCTGCTGTGAAATATTTATATGTGAAATGCTTCTGAAGCAGGAGAAATAAAAAGCAACTGTGGCGAACAAATTAATATCATACTTCCACTTCTCACCTGAGGCCCTTCCGCAACAAATGTGTGAGGCTGTGGAAGGATGCTGCTACCCTGTTGTCAGGGTTTTGAGTCATTAGGGGCATTGGTGAGTTGTAATAAATGTGGTCTGCCAGTTGCCCTTCTCTGTCTCCCAGGGGTTGTGGCTTTCCTTCTGTCCATTAATGGCTGAAAGTATGCCCGCTTTGAATGCATTTATGAAGCCACTTTCCACCACGACCCCCTCCTCTTGCCTCGACCCCTGGCTAAATATCTCCTTCGTAAATCCTTTTGCTGACTGTGCCCTCTCGAGATTAAGAACGTTGTAGACCTAGAGCCACCTTTGTGCCCTCAGATGAGGTCATTTCCTTTTGTCCCCGTAGTATGAGCTGTTAGTAAAAGGATCATACGTCCTGTCTTATGCCTGTCCTGCAGTCCAAGCATAATCGTGCACAAGGCCCTTTTCCCTCTGCAAGTGTCCTGGTTTGGACAGTAAATCAAACCATCGCCATGGTTATTAGCGTCTGTGTATATGGTGCCAATCGGCTGCGTTCTTCAATCTCAGACAAGCTGAGTGATCACCTCTCCACCTTTGTTTGTCTTCCTTTTTGGTGCCATATGAGGAAGCAGAGAAACAGATTGTCTCACCAAGTACACAGATCATAGGAGAAAAGCCACAGACAGTTAGTGGTCCCCTGTGGGCCGTCATTCATCCCAGAGTAGCGATAACACTCATGATGGTATCTTGTGCTGCCCGGAACAGTGATTTATGCAACCCAGCATTGCCTCATGGGATGACAGCACCAGGGGAATTCGGTGGGCGGGGGGGGGGCGGGTTTCGAGGGCTCTTTATCCCCTTCTCATTTTGGGAGAGGCTGCAGTTTCTCTGTTATACCTTTCTGGTGGTCCTAATGCAGGGGAGGAAGGAGGATAGAGGAAGCAGGAAGAAAAGAGATTCTTTTATTTATTTATTTTCCAGTTTTATTGAGATATCATTGACATATAACATTGGGGAAGTTTAAGGTGTACAACGTATTGATTTGATATACTTATTTATTACAAAATGATGACCAGCATAGCATTAGCTAACATCTCCATCATGTCGTAGAATTACCATTTCTTTTTTGTGGGGAGAACATCTAAGATTTATTCTCTCAGTAACTTCAAGTATATAATACAGTATTATTAACTGAAATCACCATGCTATACGTTAGATCCCCAGAACGTATTCATCTTATAACTGGAAGTTTGTACTCTTTGACCAATATCTGCCCTCCCCACCCTCTAGCCCCTGGCAATCTCCATTCTACTCTCTGTGAGAAGCAGATGTTTAAATTTATTTTTATTGGAGTATAGTTGATTTACAATGTTGTGTTAGTTTCAGGGGTACAGCGAAGTGAATCAGATATATATACATATATATATATATCTCCATTTTTTTCAGATTCTTTTCCCATATCGTTTATTACAGAATGTCAAATATAGTTCTCTGTGCTATACAGTAGGTCCTTGTTAGTTTTCTATTTTATATATAGCAGTGTGTATACGTTAATCTCAATCTCCTCATTTATCTCTTCCCGCTACGTTTCCCCTTTGGTAACCATAAGTTTGATTTCGAGATCTGTGATTCTGTTTCTGTTTTGTAAGTAAGTTAGAAACAGATTCTTTTAGATCTTACCACTGTCACCAACTCTTCCTCCTCGTTCTTTATTTTTTAAAAAATAGGACAATCATTATATTTCTTTGTGTTGGACTACTTTCTTATGTTTGTCTGTATTACAAAGAAATAAATTGCTTTCCTCTCACACCTCTGGGAAGATCATGTGCCTACGTTTATTACTTTCATTTGTTCACTCATTTCTTATTTTTTTCAAGCAATCTTTTTTTTTTAATGTATTTATTTATTTATTTATTTATTTTGGCTGTGTTGGGTCTTCATTGCTGCGTGTGGGCTTTTCTCTAGCTGCGGTGAGCAGGGGCTACTTTTCTTTGTGGTGCGCGGGCTTCTCCTTGCGGTGGCTTCTCTTGTTGCGGAGCACGGGCTCTAGGTGCACAGGCTTCAGAAGTTGCAGAACTCAGGCTCAGTAGTTGTGGCTCGCGGGCTCTAGAGCGCAGGCTCAGTAGTTGTGGCTCATGGGCTTAGTTGCTCTGCGGCATGTGGGATCTTCCCGGACCAGGGCTCGAACCCGTGTCCCCTGCATGGGCAGGAGGATTCTTAACCACTGCACCGCCAGGGAAGCCCCACTCATTTCTTATTGATTGAAACATTCATTTATGAATCGTTTACTGGGTAGGAACTGGAAGTTCTAACTGACAGGCTAAAAAGGAAATTCAAAAAGGGGTGGAATTAAATTTTCACGTGGGACCCTCTTATCTATAGTATGTTTTTCCTGAAGCTTGAAACTCTCACATCACATGTAGTTTAATTGTCTTCTTTTTGATCCTCAGAAGACGTCTCTGAACTTGGTAGTGGTTGATCGTGTAACTGAACACGTGATGCTCATTAAGTCTGAGATTGTGGCTTAAAATGATGCTGATGTTGGTTGAACCTCTCTACCTTATAACTGATCCTTTAAGCCAGACTGTACGTGGCTCAGTTTCATCATTTCATTATCTACGTGCTTGGACACTTCTAATGGACTGGCTTATCTTCACTTTTGCAGCCTGAATGGAGAGAAAGAAAAACAAACAAACTTAAAAGCAAATGCATTTAATTTTAAAAGGCTTTACTTGGGTTCAAACAGTTAAGATTATTAGAAAATACTTTATAAAATTAATAATGTTACAATTCATTCAGAACTACTGAGTTAAAAATGATGCTATTGTTTCAAGTGATAACAGTCCGTTTATACTGGGTTTGCCCTGTAGCTACATAACCTGAGTTTGTTAATTCATTTTAATTCTGCTTGTTTGCTGGAGTCTTTCTGATGTATATGATCTAGATAGAATCAAACCTCATTCCTGGGGTTGGGGATCCTCTAAAGTCTTACCAAGAGGTTGGTGACTTGTGAGAGACCTTATTTTTCTCCTTCTTACTTCTGGTTTTAAATCACATTGTGGCCCACAATGCCCATAACAATCCTTATGTTTAAAACCACTTCCCCAGGGCCTTTGCTTGTATAGCCCACTTTACTGAAGATTTGGGGGAGCGAGAGAGGAATTTATATCACACATATGAAGCAAGTTAAAATTGGGTACTAGATGGACCTGCTTTTCAGAAGTCTTGGGCATTGCTGTAACTGAGCTCAACTGACACTTAGTCTCCTTTGCTTTCCTCTCTTCTTCCTTTTTTCGGGGCTTTCTCTCTGTTTTCTCTGTTCCCTCCCTTTCAGACTATAAAATCAACCTTTCTCCATTTTTATTTATTTATTTTTAATTTAAAATTTAATGCTGAGCTATTAAGCTCTCACCAGCTCCAGCAGCCAAATAAAGTTTGGTGCCCCCATTGACATGTTCAAGGAAGTAGTCTAATTAGAAATGATCGCTTGTGAGGTCCCTTCTGTCTAAATCCTTGGACGATGACAAGACTTCTCCCTCATCTCTGTCTGGAGGTGAGCACAGGGTGGGGGAGGATGAGTGTGTTCTGGGTACCATATGCAGAGGAAAGGGCAAAACAGTGGCTTTGGGCCAGTCAAGACTTGAATTCTGGCTTCTCCACTTCCTGGCTGTGTGACCTCGGGCAAGTTCCTTAACTTTCCTGAGCCTGTTTCCTTATCTCAAAAGAGCGATAATATTCCGTAAGTTCTTGCAAGTTGTAGAAAGGATAAAATTGAATAACACACAAGTTGTGGAAGGGATAAAATGGAAGAACACTTCTAAAACACCTGCCTCAATGTAGATACTCAACAAATGTTAATTTCCTTTCCTTTCAACCGATAGACACTTTCCTTCAGGGTTACATATGTAAACATTAAATATTTATAAATTGCATAATTCAAAGAAAAGAAACTTGAAAAGGAATCTTACGTTGGACTTTTTGATGAAGCAAGTAATTATCCCTGCCTGTCTTTACTGCAAATCTGTACTTTTATACGCAGCACTTGGTCTGCTTAGGATATTTATGTGTAATTCTCAGCACAGTGGGACCTGATTGAACTCAAACTCTTTTTGCAGCTTCATAGAAGTTGTAAATATTAGGTATTGATGGTGTGATCTGTGGCTACCTAAGCGACTGGGGCCTGGAGCTGTCCCTGAGGTATTATTTCCAGGTAGTCCCATCAGAGCTGAATAGACTATGAGGCTATAAACACTAGTTAAGGCCTGTGGCTTGGTCTGATGGCGCTCAAAGTGTAGTGACAATGGATATTTTACCAGCAGAAAGGACTTGGCATCTGTCTTTTCTCTAAAGCAGAGAATTGCATAGCCCCTGATGAATAAGTGATCCTTGTAGATGATTAGGCCGATTTAAACCACAGGCAAAGACACATCCCATGCTGCTGGATTTTAAATTCTGGGGTGCCAGGGTTTATGTTAGAAACAGTGGCCAGTATAATATTTCATGTTCTTAGAGGCAGGAAAGAATAAACTAAAGACTTAAACAAAAGAGACTTTTTCTTTTGTCCAGTAAGTTGTCTAGGGGGTTTGCAACAGAAACCATATGTGACCCACAATTACTGTCCGACCTTTTCTGGAAAAGGGTTGATCCCTGGTCTAAAGAGTTTGAAATATCTCAGATCAATGAAGGCAAAATGTTACTAACAATGATTGACTTTTTCATTTGTAATCTAATTTATGGCAACCACTGTCTGCTTGTTTTAACAGAGCTTTATGGGCATTATTTAGGATGAATATAATCCCATTGCAATATTTAATTGTGTCTGGCAAAATTCACATGGGGTTATTACAGTTGTGTCCAGGGAATGGAGACTCTAGAAGTAGCTCATATTTCTGTCACCTCCGTCTGAAGCCCCTACCTTCCCCACCACAGCTCACCTGATTGAAATCTCTTCCTACCCTCTTCCCTGGCCTGAAGGAGTTTGGCAGGGTGAGCTCAGGAAGGGCTGCTGAGGAATTTTCCACCTTATTCTGTGCATGCTGAGAGTAGGGAAGGATTTCCAGCAAGGGAGTGTGTGATCAAAAGCCTGTTAAATGTATGGGTGCAGAAGCGTAAGTCCTTGGACGGGGGCATTTTGTGGAGGCTACAAGGTACAAACTGAACCTCCTGGAAGAAATGGGGCCCAGATTAGACCCTGAAGCGTGGGCACCTTTGTGGGAGGGCAAAGCAAAATTCCAGAAGTATGAGGGGATGTCTCATAGAGTTTCCTGCCCAGGGCTGGAGGCTTTTTTTTTTTTTTTTTTTTGCGGTATGTGGGCCTCTCACTGTTGTGGCCTCTCCCATTGCGGAGCACAGGCTCCGGACGCACAGGCTCAGCAGCCATGGCTCACGGGCCCAGTTGCTCCGCGGCATGTGGGATCTTCCCAGACCGGGGCACGAACCCGTGTCCCCTGCATCGGCAGGCGGACTCTCAACCACTGCGCCACCAGGGAAGCCCTGGAGGCTTTTATAGTATAGCGTGAGATGATGTTGCAGCATCAATGTGGCCAAGTCACTGGGAATTTTAAGGTGTATGGAACTCCAAATCCGGTAGCCAGTGAGGAGTCATTGTTGTTTATTTTTAAAAGGAGCCGTGTGTGTATGTGTGTGTGTGTGTGTTTGCTGGGGGACAGTGAAATGACAGTCACAAAATTGTCAACTATTTGTTAAACCCTGACACAGTGCTGGGCATTGGGCTATGCATATTACATGAATCATCTCATTTAATCCTCACAACGACTCTGTTTGGGGAAGGCATTGTTATCCCCAGTTTGCAAATGAGGAAATTTGGGCTTAGAGAGGTTAAAATAACTTGCCCAAGGATCTGAGGTGATGAATGAGCAGAACCATGACAGTCTGACCCAGGAGCCAAGCTCTTAACTCCTGAAACAAGCTCAGTGTAAAACATTCCAACAAAACAGAAAAAGAGAGTGAAAAGGAGCTGAAACCCTGCCTCCCGGGAGTGACCACTTTGGGTGCCAGTCCTTTTAGACATCTTTCTATGTATATGCACAACAAGATGTATGCGTTTTGCATAACTTCTGCCAGGATTGGGTAAATCCTATGCCTGCAAATTTTACATAAATGGCAACATACTATATATGGATTTTTTCCCCCAATTTAAAACTAATTTTCTAATTTTAACAAGTGGATGTATAGTGTTAAAAAACAAAATTCAGGGACTTCCCTGGTGATCCAGTGGTTAAGACTTGGCGCTTCCACTGCAGGGGGCGTGGGTTCCATCCCTGGTCGGGGAACTAAGATCCCACGTGCCACACGGCGAAGCCAAAAAGTAAAACAAAAACCAAAATTCAACCGAGTAGATTTGAAGATCTAATGGGCTTTACTCAATGATTTATGAATCAGGCACCATCCCATCTAGCAGCTAGAGGGGTCCTCCCAGGGGTTGCACAAAATGGAAGGTTTTTATAGGAAGAGAGTGGGGCAAAGGAGCTATTATCCAAAGAAAAGAAAGGATTATTTTTTAGGTCAGGACATCTTCTTTGGGGGTAGAGGGGGAAGGAATAGCAGGGGTTTTATCATGCACATTGCCTCTTTTCCTCTGGGGGAGGAAGCAGGTCCATGAGACAGGCTGCCTCATTGGTGCTGACCAGAAAATTCCAGACTGGTTGATTAAGATTACATTTCTGGATAGACCTAGAAAATATAATATTTAGCGAGGTAACTCAGGCAGAGAAAGACAAATACTACATGATATCATTTATATGTGGAATCTAAAGATAATACAAATGAGTCTATATACAAGACAGAAATAGACTCACAGACACAGAACACAAACTTACGGTTACCAAAGGGGAGAGAGAGGGAGGGAGGGACAAATTAGGAGTATGGGATCAACAGATACAAACTACTATACATAAAATAGATAAGCACAAGGATTTAGGGAATATAGGGAACTATATTCAGTATCTTGTAATAACCTATAATGGAATATAATCTGAAAAACAATAACTAAATCACTTTGCTGTATACCTGAAACTAACACAATATTGTAAATCAACTATACTTCACTAAAAGAAATGAATAAATATTAAAAAAAGATTACATTTCTGAGGAAGGTCGTAACTGCAATAAAGTCAGGTATTAAGTGCAGGTTTGATACTATGGACTTTAGCACAAGTGGTGCCATTTGGGCCTGTGCTTTTCTCTGTAACAATAGTATTTCATTTTATGACTGTACCCTCATCCACATAACCAGTCCTTTATAGATCATTGTAGGTTCTTGAGCAAGGAAATCTTAGTAACCTTTTTTTTTTTATAAACTTACTTTAAATTGCTTTCTTCTCACATTTTTGGGAAGATCATGTGCCGACATTTATTACTTTAGTTGGTTCACTCATTTCTTATTAGTTTTTAAAGAAATCTTTTCTTAAAAACGTATTTATTTTATTTATTTGTTCTTTTTGGCTGCCTTGGGTCTTTGTTGCTGTACACGGGCTTTCTCTTGTTGTGGCGAGCGGGGGCTACTCTGCGTTGCAGTGTGTGGGCTTCTCATTGCGGTGGCTTCTCTTGTTGCAGAGCACGGGCTCTAGGCACGTGGGCTTCAGTAGTTGCAGCACGCGGGCTCAGTAGTTGTGGCGCATGGGCTTAGTTGCTCCGCAGCATGTGAGATCTTCCTGGATTTATTGGCAGGCAATCCTTAACCACTGAGCCACCAGGGAAGCCCCTTGGTAAGCTTTTTCACTGAACCTCATGCTTTCTCACTTTCCTTGCAGCATGCTCTTGACGCTGACAACGCAGGAGTAAGCCCCATAGGAAACTCTTCTAACAACAGCAGTCACTGGGACCTCGGAAGTGCCTTTTTCTTTGCTGGAACTGTCATCACCACCATAGGTATCAATGTATTTGCAAGTATCTTTTCCTCTGCAGGCCCTCCTGAGTAATGGCACTGAAATCAACATTTTGTCCTCATAGAATGCATGGCAGCCGGAGGTTCAAAGGAGGCTGATGAAACACTGTCAGATTAATGCAGTACTTGTGTGGTGGTTTTCAATAAAAGGCAGAGCAGAACGAAGAATTTCATTTTTCAAAATGAAAGACTAGGGAAACTTTCCTTTGAAAGGATCTCATGGAAAGGTTAGGGTAAGAAATGAACCTCTGAATGATCAGTTGAACTCTGATTGCTCAGATGAGCTCAAATTCTTTTTTTAAAAGTGTACTTTTTATTGAAGTTATACATTAAACAGCCAAACTGTGTTCTACAAAGTTTGTTATGTAAAACAGCAGTCTCTGCCCCTCTCCTATTTTTTCACCTCCCCTGGGGCAACCCCTTTCATTTCTTTTGCATGATTATTTTGATATTCATCTCCATGTCTTTCAATGTCACATTGGTATTACACTTCCTGAATTTTATTTTAGAGATGATTTCTTGACTTCCCGTTGTGGAAGATGAGGAATTAGTTCTCTTTTTCCTCCCCGCCCCACTGTAGAAGGGCTCTCTTCCCGTCCTCTTTCCTTTCCAGTATAGTTTAATTAGATCAGACGCAAAAGGGAGGGGATATGGGAACATATGTATATGTATAACTGATTAAATTTGTTATAAAGCAAAAAAAAAAAGTGAATGTGAATAGTTGCATTATTTTGCTAGGTAAATGCTCCTCTTCACAGCTGATCATAAGGCGAGCTATGATTACTTCCTTCCTGCACCAATTTTTGTCTTTTGTCAATTTTTGTGTGTGTCTTTTTTCTTATACTTGGGGAGTTTTGTATTTTTGCCATAGGGATTAAACGATTGTCATAGGGGTTAACTTTATGATTATAATCACATATAATAATCTTAGTGTTCTATTCATTAAGTAGCATCTATTAGTTCCTTATTATGGGTGATATCTCTTCTCTTTCTCCACCACACAATTTTAGTTGACACCATCCTTTTAATGTTTACTTTTACATTATTAAATATGCTTAGGCTTCTGTTAGAAGATTTGCCCACTTTAATAACTCTTGGCTCTCAGCTATTATATATAATGCAGTCAGGGGACTTACTCAGCATCTCAAGTTCTTTTCTTCTTCCACTATCAATTGTTACTCATTGTATCATTCTGTAACATCAGGGTGTATATTTCACATTCTGCTATTCTGTTCTGCTACCTGGGTACTCCCATTTGTTTTAGTCATAGTTCTACAGTTAAGTATTGCCGGTGTTCATCTCTAGCCCTGGTTTTCATCATGGTTTTGCTATAGTTTTTGTCACCATCACTTGCTTGACTGAAACTCTTCTTCAGGTAGTTGCCTTAAGAATGGCTCCAGGGAGCAATATTCCCTGGGTTCTTGTGTTGTTCAAAATGGTAGCCTTATACTTGAAGGGCAGTTTGGCTGGAAATGAAACCCTTGACTCACATGTTCTTTTTTAAGGATCTTGTTGGATCTCCACTTTCTCCCAATGCTTATGTTGCTGTGGAGAAATCTGATGCCAGACAATTTTTTCCCTTTTATAAGTGACTTGATCTTTTTGCTCAGCTACTCAAAAGATTATTTCTTTATCTTTCATCTGATAACACTACCAGGTTTTGTCCCTTTTATTTCAGAAAGTTTTCTTGATTGCTATTTTTAAACATTTTCTCTGCTGTATGATTTTGGTCCTGTTCTTTGGGGATTCCAGTTATACATCTATCATCACTTCTTTGCTTGTCTTCTATGTCTAGTGTTTTCCCTCTACTCCTTTTTATCTTTAAAATTTGGTTTTCAACTTGTTAGTATTATCTTCTTTTTTTGTTTGTTTTTTCACAGTGCCTACTCTGCCATGTGCTTCTTCCAATTTTGTTTTCATTTTTATGATCATTAGGGGACTTTTTTCTTTCCTACTTTTTCCCTGCATTCTATTAGCTCAGCTCACATTTCATCTGCACTTGTTATCTCACCATTTCCTCCCTGATTTCTTGCATCTTTGTGGTTTCTCTGTGATGATTCTTAGAGGTGATTACTTCATAGTTGTTTACAATTTTCGTCTGGTTGGGGCAACATTTTTCTGCTGAGTGTCTCACATTCACTGGTAAGTTTTGCTGCTCTTTCACATTTTTAAAAAATGGAAGCTTTATATTTATGCTGGGCCAGTTTATTTTTATTTATTTATTTATTTTTTTGCGGTATGCTGGCCTCTCACTGTTGTGGCCTCTTCCGTTGCGGAACACAGGCTCCGGATGCGCAGGCTCAGCGGCCATGGCTCACGGGCCCAGCCGCTCCGCGGCATATGGGATCCTCCCGGACCGGGGCACGAACCCGTATCCCCTGCATCGGCAGGCGGACTCTCAACCACTGCGCCACCAGGGAGGCCCCAGTTTATTTTTTATTTTTTATTATTTTTTCGGCTGTGTTGGGTCTTCATTGCTGTGTGTGGTCCTTCTCTAGTTATGGCGAGCAGGTGCTACTCTTCGTTGTGGTGCATGGGCTTCTCATTGCAGTGTCTTCTCTTGTTGCGGAGCACGGGCTCTAGGTGCATGAGCTTCAGTAGTTGTGGTGTTTAGGCTCAATGGTTGTGGTTTGTGGGCTCTAGAGTGCAGGCTCAGTAGTTGTGGCGCACAGGCTTTGTTGCTCCGTGGCATGTGAGATCTTCCCAGACCAGAGCTCAAACCCATGTCCCCTGCATTGGCAGGCAGATTCTTAACCACTGCGCCACCAGGGAAGTCCCTGGGCCAGTTTCTTTTTCACATACTTGATGCCAAAAGAACTGGATATTCCTGGACCAGCTCTCTGCTGAACATTTCCATGGGCTGGGGAGAGGAGAGCAGGGAGAAGCAGGTAACCTTTCTGGTAGCGCATGCCAAGACTCTCCTCTTTCCTGTTGTCAGAGAGACAGAGTGCTTCCTGCAAATATGGCCCATCTGTGTTATTCTCTGTATAGCTCTGCATTTTCTGTTTTTCTGGATCAGATCAAGTTTAGGGGAGCTTCTGCTGCTCTCCCTCTTCACCCAACATTCCATACTTGGTACATAGAGGGGTATCTTTTTTGAAGTTCAAGGTGAGACGCTCACTTTCATAACTGGATTTTTGCTGGCACTTTCTGAGATTTGCCACCTATGGACCCTCTCATCATTCTCTGTACTTCTTCTCTGTATTATTTTCCCCTATTGCTTCTGTGCAATCTCATCTTCTTTTGGTAATCCTTACATATATGGTGGAATCTGTAGATTGCATCCCTCTCCCAGCTCTGCTGAAAATGAGTTTGAGAGTTATCTGCCCTCATTTACTAGCGAAGTAGTGAAGTCACACTACAATAAAAATTCTCATTCAGAAGAATGGGAGACACACAACAATCACCCGGTTCACAGCAATGTCGGACAGACAGTGGGAGGCTCTTCTGCCCTTGAAGTGGGAGGATTCCTTCATTAACATTTGTTTATACTCTTTGGGAGGAAATCTCTTTCATAGCTCAAATCTCTCAAATCTCATAGCTCTCTGAGGCCCAGCTTTGCCTTCTGGGAAGTTTTTCCCTCTCCCTTATTTTATTTTATTTTTTTTTTGCGGTACGCAGACCTCTTACTGTTGTGGCCTCTCCCGTTGTGGAGCACAGGCTCTGGACCCGCAGGCTCAGCGGCCATGGCTCACGGGCCCAGCCACTCTGCGGCATGTGGGATCTTCCCGGACCGGGGCACGAACCCGTATCCCCTGCATCAGCAGGCGGACTGTCAATCACTGTGCTACCAGGGAAGCCCTCTCCCTTACTTTTTGGTGTTGGAGAGTATGCCTTTTTGGGGGATGCAGCTTTGATGATTGACTTCCTATTGGCACAAGTTTCAGAAGCTAAGCGTTGTTTAGAGGCACAGGTTTTTGTTTATGGTTATAGACCTCCTCTTTAGGACCTGTGTTATTTTTACATCGGTGCAATCAAGAAAGTTATGTGCAGTAAGAAAACTAGAGTGAGAGAGGATTGTCATTCCTTTTTAGAAAGCCTCTTAATCATGTGATGTACTAGGTTCACGCTTGCAAATCTGCAAATACATTAAGATCAACTGTTAGAAGTAGTAGAGGTGTGCATTACACTAGTGAGTCTAGGGCCTAGAAACCTTTCAAACACTCCAGACCAGATTGGTCATATTTGTCCTCAATCCCACAGCATCCAACAAAGGAAGCAGGATGATATGGCACCATTTGGTGTAATGGCAAAAAGTGCTATACACCTCAACATCCCCCGAGGGCATCACCATAGTAGATCAGAGAAGACCAATGTCAGCTTAGATTGTGTTCAACGGTCTGGTTATTAAGATGGGGAAATGTGTCATGTGTTTTAGGGGGATTTATAGTAAAATAATTGAAATTGAGAAAGTCTAGGCCACTTCAAGAAGTGGAAAGTGCACTCCAGTGCCCCGTATTGGACCCATGAGACATTAGTGTATATTAAACAAAATAGAAAATTCTAATATTCTTATTTTTATAAAATGGCTAAATCAGTGACCTATATGATGCACTGAAAAACACTATAGCTACATTGGGATGTGCACCCATTTATCGTGTTAACTCATTAAGATCCCAAAGGCTTGGTTTATTGAACAACTGTGTTCATTGACCCACATGACATTATGTAACTGAGGAATGGTGGTTCCATCTGCCTAATGAGGAACGTTTGATATGTAACATCTTCTGCCCTTTTTAATGTGCTTATACAGGAATCTTTGAGTTTGTGCAAATGACTCAGTTTCTGCTGCTTGGCACCCATTCACTTACTCACTCTTGTCTGGATAACCATTTCCCTAATGGTCCCCTTCCCCACACTTGGCCCCCAGGCCACAGGGGAAGAATCATCTTGTCTAGACTAAGAAATCCAGTGCCTTTTGTTTACAATAACCAAGACATGGAAGCAACCTAACTGTCCACTGCCAGATGAATGGATGGTACATATATACAACAGAATACTACTCAACAATAAAAAAGTATGAAATAATGCAGCAACATGGATGGACCTAGAGATTGTCATACTAAGTGAAGTAAGTCTGAAACAGAAGGACAAATACCATATGAAGTCACTTACATGTGGAATCTAATACATGACACATATGAACCTTTCTACAAAACAGAAACAGACTCACAGACATAGAGAACAGACTTGTTGCCAAGGGGGAAGGGGGTGGGGCAGGGATGGACTGGATATTTGGGGTTAGAAGATACAAGCTATTACATACAGAATGGTTAAGCAACAAGGTCCTTCTGTATAGCATAGGGAACTATATTCAATATCCTATGATAAACAATAATGGAAAAGAATATAACAAAAAGAATGTGTGTGTATGTGTATATATGTATATATATATATATATATATATATATATATATATATATATAACTGAATCACTTTGCTGTACAGCAGAAATTAGCACGATATTATAAATCAACTATACTTAAATTAGAAAATGTGAGTTAACATTAGATTAGAACCATAACAAAAAGAAATCCAGTGCCTTGCATGTGCGTGGCCACAGCCCTGAGTTCAGAGACAGACATGAGATCTGGATTAGGCCGATAAGCAAGTCAATTCCTGGGCTTTTGCTTGAGTTTTGGAGGAAGTGACTTCTCTTTCTTACTGGATGTAAATTGGGAAAAGGATAAGCCTGGGATCCTACCATTCATTTTCATCCCTTGAGGGTTTTTCTGCCTAGAATTCAGCTAACAGTAAAGAAGCAGAGTAACAAAAGAGGAGTGACAAGCAGGGTCCATCTTGCATCCTTTGAGCTTGGAATGAAGCTACCCATGAAGAATTAAGAAATAAATGTTAAATATCCTGCTATTTACTGGGGTCTGTACATTTCTCTTTTTTCTTAAGTGAGTGTGCATTGGGTTTTATCATGCCTAAGACTGAAAAATTCTAACCAATGCACACTTATGGCTCAGAGATCATAGAGGGCCAGTAAGTATCCTCTGACCTCATAGCCAGTGCCTGACCCTGCTGGCCACTGCAGCTGCCATCTCCCACCTTCTTTGGGCTACTTGCTCTTGATTTAAAGTCTTAGAGCCTCCTATTAGGTAAGCCCCTAAGTTCATATGCTGGTGTCCTGGCAACCTAGGATGCTGTTGCCTCTATAGTGAGAGGCAGGACACTGTGTCATATCTGGGCAAAGGACAGAGACCTTTCCCAAAATATGAAAGAAGGTGGAGGCTGAACAGGAAACTACTACAAAACAAGCGTAAAGCAAAAACAAACAAAAATAAAACCCAACCCAAACCACAAGTCCACTTCAGTATCATGGCTCAGTGTTAATGTTAGAGATTGGGTCCTTTACTATTCAATGGAGAAAATGCTATTTTGTCTTTTACTTTGTCTTAATTGAAAAATAATGTGTTGTGAGTTGAACACCATTTAGCTGGCTAAATTTTGGCTCCAGGGCGGAGGGTCTTTAGAGAGTCATGCCATAGAGAATTCTAAAGAAAACATAAGTACAATGTTAGTAAGAATAATGAAGTGAGGAAATAAGGTTTTTTCCCCAGTTATTTAGTGGTAAATTCATTCATCACAAGTGGTAGCAAGGCTTATAAGAAAACTCAGAGCCTGCTAATTCTTCCCGTTCTTGCTGAGAAATTTTCCATCATTTAGGACACAGGCAGTAGAGCAGCTGGAGCTGAGGAACGTTTTCATTATTTGTGAAATAAGCATACATTAGCATGCTTGCTTGGTTTCGCATAATGTGTGACATAATTCGGTAAACATTTTCCCATATTACTAAGGTTCTTTGAAAAACATAAGCTTTGATGGGTTCCATTGGCTCTACTATCAATGCTGTCATCACATGTTGTTGGAGTCTTACTCAGTTTTTACTTATGTGATAGTGGAACATCACAATGAAAATCTTTGTTCATGAATGGTGATCTTCATCTCTGGCTGCTTCCTTGGAAAGATCCCCCAGGGCTTGCTGTGTCAAAGGGCCTGGACCTTTTAAAGGATACCAAATTGCTCTCCAGAAAGACTCTCTTGAGTACTATGTACTATGTACTATTCAGACACAAAAAAATGTGCTCATTATTTATAATGTGTTAGAGAGATCTTAGGAATAATAGTCTTTTCCTGAAAAGCAGTGCTATTACTCAGTATCAGAGGTCCCTTTTATATGAAAATATCAAAGCTTCTTTTTTTTTTAAATAAGTTTTTCTTGTGCTCAGATATACAGAAAGATCTACAAGTGTATGGCAAAAGGGAGAACACTCAGGCTCTTCTCCCAACCAGGAGCCATGCCAGAAGACTAGACTGCTGTCTTTGTTGAGGTCATTGTGCACCCTGTTCCCTTTCTCAGTAACTAATTCTGACGTGAGAAGGTCCCACCTGCCTCAATGGTTGACTCTGCTGGTGGGTCTCCAGCACGTAGTTTTTCTAAGCTGGAGGAATGATACTCCTGTGTGCAGATTCTTTCCCACAAACCATCACTTGTGGAAGGGCAGAAAATGATTGAGTTCTCACCAACAGCTATGGAATGCAATTAGATTTCGTCTTGGAGGCACTTTTTTTTTTTTTTTTTTTTGTCTTGGCCACACTGCGTGGCATGTGGGATCTTATTTCTCCGATCAGGGATGGAACCCATGCCCCCTGCAGTGGAAGTGCAGAGTCATAACTGCTGGACTGCCAGGGAATTCTGCATTTGAGGCATTTTTGGATTAAGTCACTTGGCTCTACCCATATCCTAGAGAGCCCCTCATCAGGTCCCAGATGGTAGTCAGTAACTGTGTTCCTTGCCTGGTGGCCTCAGTTAAGAACTGTACTTGCCAAGGTACCGAGGCAGCTATTTCTACCTGCCTAGCACTTGGATTGGATGTTTAGCCCATGGCTTTGGGAATAGCTGTCACTGTGGCTAACACTTACTCGGTGCTTACTAGGTGCCAGGAACTGTGCTCCACATACGTTATCTCACTTAGTTTCACGTTAACTGCGTGAGGTAGGTACTCTTATTTGCCTTATTTTACTAACGAGAAGACTGAGACCCAGGGATGTCAAGTAGCTTGTTCAGTATCTCAAGGTCAGTAAGCCATGGAGCCTAGCTTTATTCACCAGGACCAGCTACATAAGGCCCAAGGCCCAAGACCCAGTGCAAAATGAAAATTCAGTCTTTTGCTAAAAAAAAAAGATTAAGAAGGACAAAATGGCAAGGGCAGAGCATTAAACCAAGCATGGGGCCCTTCTAAGTGTGGGGCTCCGTGTGACTGCACAGGCCGCACGCCCATAAATGCACAGACAGTAGGCTTTGAGAACATGTACTGTAAACCAAATACCAGAGCTGAATAGCACATGGTTTGCCCAAGATTTGACTTTGACATGTAAACAGCAAACGGAAGAGTTTCGTGTGCACTACTCAGGCCTGAGTCCTCTTGAAACACCAGCTTTCTCTTTGGAAAGGGCTTGGGCTGTTTTCTAGCCAGGGGTGACCAGAGCTAAGCACTGCCTTGGTCCTTCTTGTTCACCACAGAATGTTCTCTCTGGGCTGGTCATCTCCTGCCAAAAGTCACCAGAAGCCAGTTGGTGGAGGAGCTCCTGGGACTTCTTCTGCTTTATGAAATCCAGTTCTAATGCCCTGGGCTAGTTCTTCCTGACCAGCTGCCTCTCACTTCCCAGCCTTTGCTGCCCCATGCACACCTACACCCCAAAGCCAGCTGTGGGCCCACCCAAGCCATTGAGTCAGCCCAGCCTGGGGCACAGTCATTTTGTCCTTTGTCCTGGTGCTATAGGAGAACAGTGGAGTTTCCGGAGGGAAAACAGGAACCAACCCTGTTTTCTCCTGGGGCTTAATTTTCCTGGAGACACGTAGCTTAGAAACGATTCCTTCCCACAGAAAACCTGGGGCAAGATGATAATTGTGGATCCTTACTGAGGGCTTATTCTTTGCATCATGCTTCACATGTATTTAATCTCCACATGTTACTCATGCTTCACATGTAACTCTTTAAGCTATAAGGTAGGTGCTATTAATAGCTCCATCATTCAGTCACGGAAAGCAAGGCAGAAAGGTAAATTGCCCAAGATCTGAGAGTTAGTAAGTGGAAGAATCAGAACAGGTATCCCTGCAGTCTCGAGTTCTAGAGCCGCTGTTATACCTCACTTCAAAGTTCTATCAAGCCTTCTGGAAGGATGGGCAGGGAAGTCTAGCAGACCCAGTACAAATAGAGGCAAAAATCCAGGAATGTGGCCCTCTTGTTGCCTCCTGTTTAGAGCAAAGCTCTAAAATGTAACTTCTGGAATTTTCTTAGAGTAACAGGGTTGAGGGTCAAACTGGAGAACCATCTTTCCATATAGTTCATCAGAGGCAGGGGACACAGATACACACACACACACAAAAAAAAAATACAGCATTACTCAAGAACAGCAATTACTTTATGTCCGATGTGAAGTGATGGCCTGAAATATATTTAAAGACTGATTTTATTATCAAGTCCAAGCTCTCTCTGCTTGCCACACTACAGGCCAATAAATCAGAGATGAGGTGTTGAGGCAAGGAATAACGACTTTGACTTTGTTCTGAAAGGCAGACTGAGAAGATGGCAGACTAGTGTCTCCAATAAACCATCTTATCGGGGTTTGGATACCAGTTTCTTTTATAGAACAGAGAGGGGGAGGAGATGAGGAAGTAAAATAAAAATGCTATAAGACTTGCAAATGTTCCCTGAAATGGCCAGCCTCAGGGTGGGGATGTTTTAATTTCTTCTTTCTTGCAGCCATCCACAGGTGGACAGGGTCTGAATGTTTTCCTGAACAAAGGCACTTGGGTTTAACATTCAGGCAGAGGGGCAGGGTTCCCTGAGGCAGGCCACTGTGTACAGATGCTATCCTTTTAGTGAACAAAAGCAACAGGAAGCAAAGGTTAAAGTAAAAGAAACAGATCCATCATGGAGTCAGATTTGGCTCTTCCCTGTTACAATTTGAATATTACTTCACTAGTGCCCAAAACTTTGCTCTAATTTTATTTTAGTGTCTAGTCTGCGAAACACTGAACAGGTAAGGAGCTGATTGTCATACCACTACTAACCCTTTGCATTGGTATAGCACTTTACAGTTCACTGATTTTCCCCATATTGTCCTTGAACCCCTCTAATACTAGGATTGGAGAGGTGAAGCGAGCCTAAGGCCAACCAGGTAGAAGGAGGTGGTATCGCATTCGAGCCTCATCTTCCCTCTTTTCTCTCATGCTCCTTAGATGACACTGGAATGTCCCCTGAGCACAATCCTTCCCCAAGTGGTGGGGCAGATCCTCTCTAAAAGCTGGAGGAAGGGATGCAGCCCCTGTTAGGGCTAATAAGAGGCCTATTAAGCAGTTTCAAAGCCTCAGTTTGTCTGCCTGTGTCTGCAATGTGCTTCTTTCTGAGATATTCAGACCAAAAGAAAACCTGTATTCCTTGACAGTAATCAGGCAATTATGAGACAGTCAAGCAAGAGTGATAAATGTTTCCACAAATTACCAGAATATTTCCAAGAGTCACCATAACTCTGCATAAAGTGGAGCTGTATAGGCACATTTATTCCTTTTTTAATAGGGCTATCTTAATGTAAATTGGATTATTCTAGAGGGAAATGCTTACAAAATGATTTTGTCCAAGTTCCTAAAAACACCTGATAAAAGTTCTGAGAGCCTTTTTTTTTTTCACAATTAAATCAAAATTCATGGTGAGTAAAAGAAATGCAAGATTAGGAAGGCTTGCCCGAACAGTCATTTAAGAAATAGAAGCTATAATTTAGATGATTTGTGATAAGAGGTTTGAATGATTGTGACTGGAAAATTGAAAGGGAAAATAACCAGGTGACTCATCACCCAAAGGCAGAAAGCAGCAGTGAGTTCTCCAGGTCTATAGGAGGATGAATGATGGACCAACCATCAACATTATCTTTACTCTGTTGCATCCCCCAAATGCCAGTAAGCCATGAGCCCAATAACTCACTTCTTGCATGGATTTAGAAATAGGCTCCACATGAGTTGCCCTATATGGGAGAATAGTTAGGTGACTATCTAGACACTAGTTGGCATAATATTGCAAGGTTCATTGGCATGAAAGTGAGTAACAAGTAATTTAGAGTCTCATCTCTGTATAATTTGTGCTAATGCTATAAGCCTCTTTCTTCCAGCACCACTTTCTTCCCGTCATACAGAGTAAGCCGAATACTCACTAGACATGGGTTACTTACGTAATTGCAGAACTCTTGAGAATGCAGGTGTTGGTGTTTTCAAAGCACTATTTGACATAACATATGAATAGGCCTGGCTATAAAAGGATTCTTTTGTATTTAAACATCCATTCCACCAACAAACATTTATTTAGCACATGATAATCCTTGGTGCAAGAAGTGGGTGGGATATCATCTCACACTGGTCAGGATGGCCATCATCAAAAAATCTACAAACAATAAATGCTGGAGAGGGTGTAGAAAAAAGGGAACCCTCTTGCACTGTTGGTGGGAATGTAAATTGATACAGCCACTATGGAGAACAGTATGGAGGTTCCTTAAAAAACTAAAAATGGAACTACCATACGACCCAGCAATCCCACTCCTGGGCATATACCCTGAGAGAACCATAATTCAAAAAGAGTCATGTACCACAATGTTCATTGCAGCTCTATTTACAATAGCCAGGACATGGAAGTGACCTAACTGTCCATAGACAGATGAATGGATAAAGAAGGTGTGGCACATATATACAATGGAATATTACTCAGCCATAAAAAGAAACGAAATTGAGTTATTTGTAGTGAGGTGGATGGACCTAGAGTCTGTCATACAGAGTGAAGTAAGTCAGAAAGAGAAAAACAAATACCATATGCTAACACATATATATGGAATCTAAAAAATTAAAAAAAAAATGGTCATGAAGAACCTAGGGGCAGGACAGGAATAAAGACGCAGACCTACTAGAGAATGGACTTGAGGATATGGGGAGGGGGAAGGGTAAGCTGGGACAAAGTGAGAGAGTGTCATGGACATATATACACTACCAAACGTAAAATAGATAGCTAGTGGGAAGCAGCCACATAGCACTGGGAGATCAGCTCGGTGCTTTGTGACCACCTAGAGGGGTGGGATTGGGAGGTTGGGAGGGAGGGAGACGCAAGAGGGAAGAGATGTGGGGATATATGTATATGTATAACTGATACACTTTGTTATAAAGCAGAAACTAACACACCATTGTAAAGCAATTATACTCCAATAAAGATGTTAAAAAAAAAAAAAAAAAGGAAGTCGGTGGGAGGAGAGGCAGGGCTCAGTTGATACGGAGTTCCCAGGAAAGAGAAAAAGAGATCCGGGCAGAACTAACCATCACTGTCAGTGTGAGCAAGAGCACAAAGTCTTCCCTCCTCCACTCTTTACTGTTTTCCCAGGGTAGGGCTGTATGATCCATGGGTCCTTTCTGAAGTTGTACTAGACCACACATCCTCCTTAACGTGGAGCACCCATCACCCTAAGAAGGCAAATGCTGGGGACAACCACAGCCTGTCAGGTGGAGGGGATGGCCATGGGATGAGGCTGTAAGGGAGAAGCTCTTTTTAAATCTAAAAAAGGCAATGCTGAGCCCTTCTCAGGTGTTCAGCATCCCTAAACCAGGCACATCCTAGATATTTGATGTTTCTGAAATGGGTTGTATGTTGATGTTGTATGGGTTGATGTTTCTGAAATGGGTTTCCATCAGAAATGCATTTCTGGGTGATCATAGATTTCCTAAAATGTCATCTAATGAAACACAATAAGATCCTGGAAACCTGGATCCTTTTGAAAGTATTTACAGGGAGAGGAGGAAGAGAAGCAATGGAACAATGTTCTGAATTTTATAGAGCCTTGGAAATGAAGTTCTGCTCCTAAAACTCATGAAGTGGAGAGGGGCGGGGAATGGAGAAACCCTTTAAGAAGTCTGGATTCTTTCGTTCAGTGCTGTAATTTCTCTGGCGTCTCACCATTCTCCCTCTCTCTTTTTAATATTTCTCACCAGGGTATGGGAATATTGCTCCAAGCACTGAAGGAGGCAAAATCTTTTGCATTTTATATGCCATCTTTGGAATTCCACTCTTTGGTTTCTTATTGGCTGGAATTGGAGACCAACTTGGAACCATTTTTGGGAAGAGCATTGCAAGAGTGGAGAAGGTCTTTCGAGTGAGTACTGCCATCTATTTAAACCCTAACCTCTGTGATCCAGTTGGCTTTAGCCTGACAGGATCCAGAAGGAATTACCAGGGTGTTATTGTATCATTATCACTTTTAATGGAATAGTTCAATGCTATGGTTGTATTTTTAATTTTGGTCCACGGTGGTCACAGGTACTGTGCCTAAACTCTTGTCTCTTGTCGGTCTTCCTGGAATCACAACACAAGAGGGTTAAGTATAAATTTGCCAACACAGATTTTCTGAAGAGGTGAGGCATATGCAATTTCTTATGAAAGGTGGAAGATGGGTTCCTTAGTATGTTGGCAATAAAGTAGAGAATTATAAATCCATCCATTTTGTTATTGGAGCTCCTTCACTTTGTTTCCAAGCACAGCATCTTCAGGCTGATCCTGGCTTCTAAGACCTCTTCCAGAAGCCTGCATTTTCTAGACATTGCTTTGTGCTATGTATCTGTCTCCTCATGCCCCCCCACCCCACTGCTGAGTGCTCCATCAGCAGTAGTACACTAACATACTAATTTATACTAAGGTGTTGATGATTGCTATTGCCTTAATTAGGTTTTTCCTCTTGAGAATACTCACCTTTAAACAAGGGACAAAAATCTCAACTCAAGGAATTTATTTTCTACAGATGGCATTCCTGGCATCAGTGACAGGCATGTGGAGTAGAGGTGATTGGACTGGGGTTTCCAAAGCCCTTTAGCTCACACCTGTTCACATAGTTTAACAGAACACTAGTTTTACTTAGGTGTTAGGTCATTTCTGCTCTCTTTCTCAGTTTTGACATAATTCTCAAGTCTTTCAAACCTTCTTCAGGGAACTATTTCTTATGATGACTTCATATTTGAAAATGATAATTTGAGATCTTTTTCAGAATCTGGCAATGATGGGCAAAGATAGATCAGTGGTAAGTTCTAAGGCTGCGCTTGTTTTCCCCTCTGAGACAAGAACTCATGACATAAACTTCTCTTTAGAAGAATGCAAGGTAGCTCTCCCCTCGAGAGCTACCAGTTTCAGAAATTCTTGTAGAGTTGAGTGGAGGAATAAGGCACTAGAGCTGGCTTAGAACCACCTTCTATAAGGTCAGTGATCTTGGGTGAGCTGCTTCAGTTTACTCATCGGCAAAATGGGATGGAATTTGAATTTAAGGTCTGGGTGATGATTAAATGAAATAATGTATGGAAAAGGGCTTGGTACAGGGCCAGACACAGAGTTCGGTGCTGCTGTGTGTCTGTCTCCTGAAAGAAGCACTTGTTGGCAGGCTAGCCACCCATTCAAATTTCACGAGTCGCTCGGTGACATGGGGGTTCTCCTGGAATGTTCTACAGTCTTTGCACCAAAATGCTGGCTGGCCTCATTAGAACGTGCACCTGGACCCCGTGGTCACCATGGAAACCATCAGTGCTCAGCTTCTGTGCTTCTCAGATGCTCGTCTCCCTAAACCAGATGTGGCAACCTTGTCTCCAAGAGCAGTTTTGAACTTCTCAGAGGTACCTTTTTAGCCGTGGCCTCTTGGCTTCTGATTTAGAGAAAAATCTGGTGGATTAAACACTCAGAAGAACAGGAGTCAAATGGAGAAATGACTGATCTAGCATTTCTATTTTTAATATAGCTTCTCTAGATCTGAGTTTATTTGTAGAAAGAAGGGATCGGACTACAGGCTTTTGAAATCCCCCTTTAGCAAAAATAAAATTTGGTTACTGTATTCTAAATGAGGGAAGAGGTTGAAATCATTTAATGACATCTGCTACCGAAACTGGGGACTTAGTTCCCATACGAATTTCGGACTGCAAGTACAGAGGACTGTTCTTCCCCTTAAAGATGCCTCTCAAATGGATCATTCACAGGACTCTGGGACAGAGCCTTCAAAATCTCGTTTCTTTTTTTTTTTTTAAGATTATTTATTTATTTATTTATTTAATTTATTTTTGGCTGCGTCAGGTCTTCATTGAGGCACGTGGGATCTTCGTTGAGGCACGCGGGATCTTTTGTTGTGGTGTGCGGGCTCTTCCTTGTGGTGTACGGGCTTCTCTCTAGTTGTGCCATGGGTTCCAAGAGCACGTGCGCTCTGTAGTTTGCAGCACGAGGGCTCTCTGGTTGTGGCGCATGGGCTTAGTTACCCCGTGGCATGTGGGATCTTAGTTCCCCGACCAGGGATCGAAAGGGTGTCCCCTGCATTGCAAGGCGGATTCTTTACCACTGGACCACCAGGGAAGCCCCTCACGTTTCGTTTTTATGCTGATGGCCCACTCAGGTGCTTGCAGTGCCATCAAAGACTGGGAGTCTTTTAGGAAGGAGTGGCAGTATATTACCGAATTGGCAGCACACTATGTATGCGTTTGCAGAACATTTGGAGGGGGCTGTGGAAGGGGTGTCTGAGTTCCAGGAGGACATGGGTGCACTTCCTGAAACTACAAACAACTGATTCTGCAGCAGTTTGCTTGCTGCATGCAGTTTTGGTGGAAAATCTCAAAGCTTTTTGCTTTTCATTTAAACTACATCTAAAAGGCCCGTTACCCTTCGGTGATTATTTGAGAACTGAAAATTGTACAAACCAACAAAGCTTGGGGTTGTGAAGTTTTAGTTCCCACGAGGAAGGTTTATTTATTTATTTACCTGCTCACTGATTAAGCCTTTCCATTCATCTGCTGTGTTTTCTCTCAGCTCTAGGAAGGAGAGGATTTTTAGTGGAGTAAAGATAGAATATAAAATCTAGGTGCCTATATTCTGAGGTGATATGATTTGGTTTCTTCTATCCCATTCCAGGTCTGAGCCTCATTTTAAAAATTGTGGAGACTTACTGTATTATATAGAAATGCCAAAAGCATTCCTGAATACCCGACTGTTGGGGTTTTTATGGGGTGAATAAATGAAAACTCTTTTTTCCCCTCTGGAGTTCAGAATTAATTGAGAAATAGACACAGGAGTCAGATGGAGATTAAAAGGTCAGCTTTATTGCTGATAAGCTCATCAGAGAATGTAGCTTTAGCTTTGATGCCAAAAGGACTTACTAACCATTTTCACCCTGAATTAGAAGAATTTCCCTGCTGTATTACTTTTCTGTTGCTGTGTAACAAATTAGTACAAATGTAGATGCTTAAAGCAACACTCGTTTATTATGTCATAGTTGTGTAGGTGAGACGTCTGGGCAGGCTTGGCTGGGCTCTGGATCTGGGGAAGAATCTGCTTCCACACTCATTCAGGTCTTGGCAAAGAATAGTTCCCTGTGGTTGTAGGACTGAGAGTCCTGTTTCCTTGCTGGTTGTCAGGTGGGGGCCATTCTTACCTTTGAGGTTGCCTGCATTCCTTGGCCTCCATCTTCAAAACCAGCATGGAACCCTTCTTCTATCTCTATGACTTCCCCTCTGCGCTCTCCCATCAGCTGGAGAAAGCACTATGCTTTTAAGGGCTCATGTGATTAGATCAGACCCACTTGGACAATCTCCCTAACTTTACATGAACTGTGCCCTATAACATAACAGAGTCATGGGAGTAATCGCTCATCATATCACAGGTTCTAGGGATTAGGGTGGGACATCTTCTCTGGTCATTTTAGAAAATCTGCCTCCCACTCCATCTTGGTTGTTGGTAGCACAGGCCTCCTCAGTGAGGGCAGGGTCTGCTCCACTGACCTTACTACATCATAGAGAGCAAAACAGTGCAGCTCTCTGCAGCGGATGGTTTCAAACAAGAGATGAAAGAGGCTGAGCCAAGGGAGCTCAGTCCCTTATGCTGAGTCCACTGGGTGGTGAGCCACTGTCTGGCTGAGCAGCGGAGGTAGAGATATGGAGTGTTACTCTAGCTGGAGTCCTTCTACGTGGAACATGAAAATGGACATTGCCCCCAACGTCAATTTACAGTGGATTAAGAATTTGACACTTACTTATCTCACATAGTAAGAAGGCTAGAGGAAGATCGTTGCAGGTTTGGTGCATCAGTTTCCCAGTGACAAGTTAAGGATTCTGGTGCCTATTCCAATGTGTGGATTTTTCCGCACACCACCAAGTAATTCTCTGGCACCAACTGGGTGTCCTACAGTTCAATTCAATTCTGACATTATCTGTCTGGAATTAGCATCAGATCCCACAGGTTAAGGGCTCAGTCCTACAAGCCTGCCCTCCACTTTAGATACCAATTGCAAGTTCAGCTTGTTACCCATGCTTCTGATGAATGGCTAAAAATCAGAGGTTCCCACAGCATCTTCCTTCCTTGGGTTCAATTAATTTGTGAGAGTGGCTTACAGAACTCAGGAAAGCAGCTTATTCACTAGATTACTGGTTTATCACAAAGGATATTTAAAGATATGAATCAAAAGTGAGATGAAGAGATACACAGGGAGAGGTCCAAAAACCATGGAGCTTCTGTCCCCAGGGCATTTGGGGCCTGGCATGGTGGCATGTGGATTGTTATGGTTCACCAACCTGGAAGCTCTCTGAATCTCCTCCTTTTTGAGTTTTTATGGAGGTTTCATCACGTAGGCGTCATTGATTCAATCGTTGGCCATTGGTGATTAAGTCAACTTCCAGCCCCTCTCCTCTCCTGGGAAATTGGGGGTTGGAGGTGGGGTGGGGTGGGACTGAAAGTTCCAACCCTCTATTCCTGGTTGTTTTCCCTGGTAACCAACCCCCATCTTTAGGTGATCCCAAAGCTACCTCATTAACGTAACAAAAGAAACTTTATGGCTCTCATCACAGGAAATTCCAAGGGTTTTAGGAGCCCTGTGCCAGGAAAGACCAAGACCAAATACATATTTCTTGTTCTCAATCACAATATCACACGCGTATACCTAGGTTTGTTCTCTTTCTGCTCTACTGTCCTTGGCACGTTAGCTTTGCGTCCTCAGGATTGTGACCACCTTGTTTGCAAGATGGCTGCCTCAAGACCAAATAGCATGTTTTCACTCAACCACATTTAAAAAAATTATTTATTTATATTGAGGTATAGTTGATATACAATACTGTAGGTTACAATATAGTGTACAATACAGTGATTCACAATTTTTAAAGGTTATACTCCATTTATAGTTAAAATAAAATATTGGCTATATTCCCTGTATTGTACAATATATCCTTGTAGCTTATTTATTTTATACATGATAGTTTGTACCTCTTAATCCCCCCCTCCTCCTCCCTCTTCCCACTGGTAACCACTAATTTGTTGTCTATATCTGTGAGTCTGCTTCTTTTTTGTTATATTCACTAGTTTGTTGTAGTTTTTAGATTCCACATATAAGTGATATCATATAGTATTTGACTTTCTCTGATTACTCAACCACATTTAAGGTAAGACAAAAAGCACTCCTTTTATGGGAGAAAAATCTTGCCCCAAATTTTCCCTGCAGACTTCCTCTTCTGTCTCATTGACCAGATGTAGGTCGCATGACCATTCCTACCTGCAAGGGAGTTTAGGGAAGCGAGTAATTGACAAAGGAGAATGGGGTGGATTGATTTAGACCATTGGTTCTCCACGTGTGGTCCCTGGACCAGCAGCAGCAGCAGCATCCTCTGGGAACTTGTTAGACATGGGAATTCTTAGAGAAGTTGGGGCCCAGCAATCTGTGTCTGCCAAGCTTTCCAGGTGATTCTGATGCCTGCTAAAGTTTCAGAACCCCAAGGCACAGAGGAATCATGTTTCATCTCCGGCTGTGATGAACAAAGTTAGAATTCTGGGAGCAAAGGAGAAGTTGGGGTAAGCAAATGACAGCATCTGCCACGGGTGTCAGTCAACTGCTAGCCACACGGACCACTCACAGTGATGCCGCCCTCTCTCCCCCTTATGTATCGATAAATTCGGTGGCCTTCGGGATCCTTGACTGAGGAGAGGCTAACTTATACGATACCTAACAAACCACCAGCTTACTCACCCCCCTCCCCCAGGTCTGCTGCTGCCTGGGCAATTCTCCAGACTTTAGGGTTTTTTAGGGGAAGAGAGCCAGGCATGGCATGGCTCTTCAGAGCTTTGGCCTCCAGTCACAACCCACTGGCCTGAACAAGTCACACTGCTCTATCCCACTGCAAAGAGGGCCTGGAATGCATTGTTGGATCTCCAGGAAGGGGAGGGGATGGGAAAATAGGTGGGTACTAGTAATGTCATGTGCAGATTCCCTGGGACTACCTGTTGGCTCTGCTCTAGGGTGACAAGCATCCCTGGAATTTAGATACAGGTGGCCCATGGATCACTCTTTGGGGAACACGTTTCCAGTGAAACTCATACAGCATCCAACAAAAATGGAGCCCCTGATTTGTTGTGACTTGCCTAAAACCACACAGTGAGTGGAGTGAGTGAGCCTGGACTTGGGATAATTTATAAGTATTTTTATAAAGTAAAAATAAATTCTTCCTAGGTTTCCAGCAGGAAATCTGGGCAGTTAGCAAGGAAGGATAATTACTTGGGATTGAACAGGGACTACTTGGGTTCCAAAGCAGATTTTTTAAAAAAATTAATTTATTTAATTTATTTTTGGCTGTGTTGGGTCTTTGTTGCTATGCGTGGACTTTCTCTAGCTGCGGCGAGCGGGGGCTACTCTTCGTTGTGGTGCGCAGGCTTCTCACTGCAGTGGCTTCTCTTGTTGCAGAGCACGGGCTCTAGGCACACGGGCTTCAGTAGTTGTGGCAGACGGGTTCAGTAGTTGTGGCTCCCAGGCTCTAGAACACAGGCTCAGTAGTTGTGGCACACAGGTTTAGTTGCTCCACGGCATGTGGGATCTTCCCGGACCAGGGCTTGAACCCGTATCCCTGCATTGGCAGGCGGATTCTTAACCACTGTGCCACTAGGGAAGCCCCCAAAGCAGATTTTGGAAGTGGGCAGCCTCTTCTTCCCCTGCTGTGGGCTGGCTCTTTTGCTGGGCTGGGCCGACTGTCACTTGATAGGATATTGTAGGAAAACCTGGTCAGATTTTGGACTGGATCCCATTTTCTTGCTCTGAGCTGGACTTTGGCCTCTGGTAGGAAGCAGCTGTCTTTTTTTATCTGGCTGATCAGCAGGCTTTCTGATATTATCTCTAAAACCAAGGGACACTTTTTTCTTCTTTGGCCTCCCTCCCAAGGATACAGCAGAAATGTGTATTTGCCTTTGGAACGAAAGGAGCCTGGGTGTAGCTGACAAATAGTAACATGTTACCCTAGGTTTATCAGTGCTGTGATAACCTGGGGACTTTAGAACCCACCAAATGCTTACAACAGGGTGATGACAATCTCAGTCTGGTAATGATGTTCAATTAGTGGGCTAATTGATCACTTTGGATTGCAGGAAGGGGCTAGTGGAGAAAGCCTAGGGCTCCTGGAGTCCTCTGCCATGTGCCTGGCCTGAGTCAAAGAAAGATTTGAAGAACACCCTTGGCAGGAGACTTGTTTCTGCAGCGTGTCTTTGAGCTAGTCCCCAGCAGCAATGAGGATAACAAAATTATTATTATGTCAAGAAGATAAAAGCCCTTGTTTTGGAAACTGGGTATTATTCTTGGCACTGTGGGTTCAACTACAATTTCCAATTCCTAGTATTAGTGGAAAAGTTCGTTGCGGTACTAGTTATGCACACCAGCATCTTGCCTAAATAGCGGGGGACCGGGGGGGGGCAGATGGTGGGCTGAGAGCGCCCGAGGTTCTGCGTGTGTTTATGTGTGTGTACGTGTGTCTTTCTGCCTCTATGACATGCCCCCACTAGTGCGTACCGTATTAAACATGCCTGAGAAATAACCCAGTAGGACTAATGTTACATGAATATTGTGAGTTTATTTTGATCAGAGAGAAGACCCTGGTTTTTAATGTGAACAACTGCTTTCTTCCTTCCCCTAAGGGGCTAGAAGGGGGTGCGAGGTAGTTGTTTTTAAATGCACAGAAGGCAAATATTTTTAAAGCTTTCTCAACCAGGTTCAGAACAGCTGAATTCATTTAAGAATATTGTCCCAGATGTGCACTTGGGACAAACTATATAAGTGACATCCACAAAACAGACTACACAGCATCTCTTAATCACAGCCGTGACACATTTTGTCCATGATGGTCCTTCGTTTCTCCCTTCCTCTGATGCAGGCTTGCTCAGCCTCAGCTCTATGGACATTTTGGGCTGGATAATTGTCATGGGACCTGTCCTGTGCATTGTAGGAAGTTTAGCAGCTTCCCTGGCCTCTATTCACTAGATGCCAGTGTCATCAGTGCTTCTGGTATGACAGCCAAAAATATCTCCAGACGTGACTAAATATCCCCTTGAGGGCAAAATCATCCAGGTAAGAACCATGACTCTGCTGGGATTTAAGGGATCAATTGCCCCCACAGGTCCCAAGGGGCGGGCCCTGGTTCCCTGGCTGAATCTTCCACACAAGCTCTGGTGTCTCCATCCACGGTCCTGTCCAGTTCTTCAATGCCAGTGCCGTTCCCACTCGGAATTCTCTTCTCTCAGATGGTCCTTGAAGAGGGCTTTAGAAATTTTATACTCTGGGAATAAGATCATTTCTCACCAATAAGGGAACGTGCCTGGGGACTTAATTCTGATGATATACACAAAGATAATTTGTTCCGCTACTCTTCAGCAGGCATACCATCTCAGCACTCTCTCTAGCTGGCCCACTGGGGACTAATCTAATATATGATTCTTCCTCTTTCTTGTCTATCTTTGATAACTGGCCAGTGTCCCTTTGGTGTTTCCTGTTGCCATCTGGGATCACCATGGGAGGTTTCTGTTTGTTTGTTTTTTTATAAATTTATTTTATTTATTTATTTTTGGCTGACTTGGGTCTTCCTTGTCGCTCGCGGGCTTTCTCTAGTTGTCAGTGAGCGGGGGCTACTCTTTGTCATGGTGCGCAGGCTTCTCCTTGCGGTGGCTTCTCTTGTTGCAGAGCACAGGCTGTAGGCGTGCGGGCTCCAGTAGTTGTGGTGCGCGGGTTTCAGTAGTTGTGGCTCGCGGGCTCTGGAGCAAGGCTCAGTAGTTGTGGCACACGGGATTAGTTGCTCCGCGGCATGTGGGATCTTCCCGGACCAGGGCTTGAACCCGTGTCCCCTGCATCAGCAGGCAGATTCTTAACCACTGTGCCACCAGGGAAGCTCACCATGGGAGGTTTTAATGGCCTTTAAAATGCATCTTCACTGTTTCCTATAAACAGCAAGGCTATCACATCTGCCTAAAATATAACTACTTAAAATACTGCCGGGCTTCCCTGGTGGCGCAGTGGGTGAGAGTCCGCCTGCCGATGCAGGGGACACGGGTTCGTGCCCCTATCCCGGAAGATCCCACATGCCACGCAGCGGCTGGGCCCGCGAGCCATGGCCGCGGAGCCTGTGTGTCCGGAGCCTGTGCTCCGCAACGGGAGAGGCCACAGCAGTGAGAGGCCTGCCTACAGCAACCAAAAAAAAAAAAAAAAAAAAAAAAAATACTGCCTGGATAGCATTTACCATTTAAATAGTTTTAAGGTAGCTTGAACAGAGACTCTTTTTTTTTTTCTTTCTGACCAACTTTGATCACAGGTAACTTCTGGGAATCTGATTGTTACTTTAGGATGGACACTCACTTATAAACTTCTGTATATGGGATTTTTGTAGGGAGACTTGGAGTTGTCATTTGTCTAGTGGGTTTTGGTTGAGGCAGACTGAGTATTCTGGGACTCAGTATGGAAGTCTGGAGATAAGTTGCTCATCTGTTTGAGGATTTACTATATGCCAGACACTGGGTTGTGGGCTTTCCCTAGAGTAAGCTGTACAACAACCCTCTCAAAGGACCATTCTTGCCTTCCTAGTTTTATGAGATTGGAAAGCTTGGACTGGTTCTGTGAACTATCCAAGGTCACCCAGCCCATAAGTGACAGCAGAGATTCCAAACGAGATTGCCCCATCCCAATGTGCATGCACAGACTTAGTTTATCTACTATCCTTCCTTCCTTCTTTCTCCTGTAAGGTAGGGATAGCATCTGATGGTTCAGTAGAGTCTTTCATGAAAGGTTTAGTAAGACCTGAGGACAGACAAAGATGGCCAGTTGAGAAAAAAGCCAATATTGGCCCTGTCTTTATCTGCTCTCAAAGCCTTTTAGTTTCCCAGCTTTATCTCATCTATGGATACTTTGAATTGGACCATTGCCTCGGATTCTTCTCTCTGCACCTGCTCTAGCTCCTTAATCTGGCTCCTCATTGGCAAACATCTTTTTCTTAGTGTTCTCTTCTCCTGGAGATTAACCTAGGACTTAAATAAATGCCCGCTTGCTCGTGTCTGCTGTGTGATTAATGTGAAGGTAGGCTTATAATGTGAAAGTGGGCTTGTACTGTCTCGATGGCTGACTGGTTTGGGCCCACCTCTGCGAGGCGGGTTGCCAGGCAGACTGTGTTCTCCACTCTACTGTTCATTTCTCCACTGTGTACAGCCCATTCGGTGTTGACAATAAGAGGAACACACAGCTCTAAGCCAAGCTTCTTGGTGAGCCGAGGTGGCTGGTCTTGTCTTCCAAAAGCATTCTTCTTTTTCTGGATTCATCAGATTGCCTCAACAGTTTTGAGAACCTGGAGTTTGAGGGCCTCAACATCAAGATTTTAATTCCCACTGGGGATTTCACTCAGTCCTAACTTCAGGGAAAGTGGTGGAAGAAGCTCTTCCTAAACTGCCATCCAAATGAGGAAGGTCTCTGGAACGTTTATATGGGTATTCCTTACCTGCCAGGTCTTGCCCATGGAAGAGATGGTCACTTCCTAGAATCCCAGGGGATTGATTGATGAAAACATTTTATATCTTTGCATTTTGGAACTACTGAAAGTCCAGTGATGCCTTAGTATGTATGGTAAGCTGTTTTGAAAACTTCCAGGTACTTCTGAGTTATGAATTTAATCCAAGAATTTTATTAGTACTCACATTTTTATTAGTATCATAAAACCAGCTTAATAGGTGGATGATTTCCCATGTTCACCTTTCATCACCAGTTTTCACAGGATAGTTTGGGTCCTTTGGAGGACACTCATACAATAGAATAATAATCCTTTACCCTTTTATAGAACTCTCTACCTTTTTTATATTACATTTTTATTACATATTAAACATTACATAACATATTAAACATTAAACATTACATATTAAAAAAACCTTTTTTCTTTTACACTTAGCCTCATGCTACTTCTGTGAGCCAAGTGAGTAAAAAACACTCTAGTGTATCTTCCGACAAATTAGGTTCCTAAAAATTGAGAGATGCCATTGTTGAACCGTTGAGTCTGCCCGTCCTGGAGCAGGGTATGTGGTCTATGACTGGTATGTCAGTGGTCATTGATAAATTCCAAGTTGCTTTAGAACTTTTTGTTTTAGGAAAGGGGAAGTGTTTAGAATACATCATTAATGAGAGGTGTGCTGGTGTTCTGAACTTTCACCCCAAAGAGACCACTCCCTTGGGGGTGACAGCATGGTAGGCATGGTATGGTCACACTGCAGAGCACACTGATGACTTTGAGTAAGGAAGGGCTGCCCAAACTGATCGAGCCTAGGAAACGTGCATTCCTGTTAGAGGAATTACACTTTGTATTTTGGGGGAGAAAATGCTTTGTTTTTTATTTTCTGAGGAGTGCTGCATTTGTGCCTCATAGCATTTTTGACTTAATGGTTTTGCACTATATCTTGGAAGTTTACTGCAGAGTTTTAGTCTCTTGTTAGGATAGAGCTGTGGTTCTCACCCTGTGGGTGGTGGGTCCCCAGGGGCCTGAGCTGCGATTTTAAAGGAGAAGAGCATCATTTTGTGCATCAAGCCTCACTGGTAGATAGAAGAAATCACCTCTCCTTTATATACTTACTACCCTTTCCCAAATGTACGTAGAGGGGTAGTCATCAATAATTCACTTAAGTTCATTTAATAATATGATTCCTGGATTCATAGTAGTTTTTCTTTTCTTTACGGGTTTGCACAATCAGTGGGTACCAAACATCCTATTATTGTGTGGGGATTGAGGATTTTTTTTTTTCTTTTTTTTTTTTTTTGTGGTACGCGGGCCTCTCACTGCTGTGGCCTCTCCCGTTGCGGAGCACAGGCTCCGGACGTGCAGGCTCAGCGGCCATGGCTCATGGGCCCAGCCGCTCTGCGGCATGTGGAATCCTCCCGGACCAGGGCATGAACCCGTGTCCCCTGCATCGGCAGGAGGACTCTCAACCCCTGCACCACCAGGGAAACACGAGAATTTTTTTTTAAATGTTCAAAAGGGATTCCCATACTCAGAAAAGTTGAGTACAGAAGTACAGAGCAACCCTGGCTTTTCAAATCAGCACTGTTTCCAGGGAATGAACATTTTGGTTCTGGCCATAGTCACTGTTTCAGTAAGGGTCTCTTCATTTAAGGTGTCCCCAGGAATTTGCTGGATACTTTAGAGCCTGCTTCAGCTTTTTCTTTAGGTCTATTTTGTTCTATTGGGGTAAAATACACATAACATAACATTTACCATGTTAACCATTTTTAAGCATACAGCTCAGTGGCATTAAGCACCTTCACACTGCTGTGCAGCCATCACCACCATCCATCTCTACAACTTTTTCACCTTCCCAGACCAAAACCCTCTGCCCATTAAACAGTAACTTCTCATTCCCTCCAACCTCCCAGCCCACGGCAACCTCTATCCTACTTTGTGTCTCTCTGAATTTGGCTGCTCAAGATACTCATATAAATGGACTCATACAGTACTTCTCCTTTCCTGACTGGTCTCTTTCACTTAACGTAATGTCTTTAAGGATTCATGCATGTTGTGGCATGTGTCAGCGTTTCCTTCCTTTTAAGGCTGATGTGTTCCACTGTATATATATAGACCACATTTTGTTTATCTATTCATCTGTCTCTCGATGGACACTTGGGTTGCTTTACCTTTTGGCAAATGTGCATAATGCTGCATGAACATGGATGTACAAGTATCTGTTCAAGTCCCTGTATCAATTCCTTTGGGTATATACCCAGAAATGGGATTGCTGGATCATATGGGAATGCTGTGTTTTATTTTTTGAGAAACTGCACTATTTTACATTCCCACCAGCAATGCCCAAGGGTTCCAATTTCTCCACATCCTCACCGGCACTTGTTCTTTTCTTTTCTTTTTTTTCTTCAACTTTTATAGGCCACAAAGACAACATTTGGTAACTTGCTACCTGATCGTCCTCTGAAATCTGGGCTGCTCCAAGGCTGTCATTCTGTTCCATGGGGGGCAAAGTGGAGAGGCTGTGCTTTGGGCCCTGCCTCCCTCTTAAACCCTCTCCCCTCCTCTGCTCTCACCTCCAGCTGTGTCCCTGTGCTTATTCCCACTCTGCTTCCTCAACTCTGGCCATGCACCAGTGCTGCTAGGAGGGAGGGTGGCTCACCACCAGGCCAACCTGGGCCTCACATGCTGTTGACGCCTGGTTTTCACCTGGCCTTGCTGCTCCTTTGAAATCCTTTCTTCACCTCATAATGATTCACTCCCCAGCTCCCCATTCGGGTGGCTCCTTTATACCTCTCCCCAGGTCGACTTCATATGTAGTTATCAAATAACACCTTTTGTGTTCTCAACAGGGTGGGGGCGTGGCCATAATCAAAGACAGTCCCTTCCTCCAAGGAGAAAACAGACATGTATGAAGACCAGTGTCCATAGTGAGACCAGGGTTGGGGCAGGCAGCCTCAGAAGTCACATGGCCTCAGTGTGTAAGTCCTGATCACCAGCCACGTGACCCCGGGCTGTGCCTCAGTTTCCTTACTTGAAAAATGGGGATAAAGATAGTAGCTACCTCTTTGGGCACTTAGTTGATGCATGAGAGCAATGCCTGGCATCCAGTTAGCACTCAATAAATGTTATTCATTGTTATGACAAGCACATCGTTAGCTTAGGGAGCCCAGGGGAGGAACTTGTGAATTCTAGCTTGTGTATTTGACGTCACACACTTTTTCAATGATGGACCTGTTCTGGGTAGCTAATGGATTGTTCCCTTTAAGTAAAACATAAGGGCTTTGAAGCTAAGGGATACTCTGCCTTTCTTTTTCTGTACCCCTCTGGTACCTGCTCAGTGCTAAGTGCTTTAGAGGCATTCAGTAAATAAGTATCGATGGTGAATTTGTTGGAGAGGAAAGAGAAATGAACCAGATTCCTTTTCACACACCCAGGGAGTGTAGGCTATGCATCCCCCTCCAACAAACCCGACTGAAGAAGAGATGCTTACTGATGCAGGTTTCAGTGCTACCCTTCCTGGAATGGATGTGGAGGTGGGTGGGGCTGGAGAAATGGAGGCAAAAGGGCAGTAACAGACAGAGGGAATCCAATGGGCAGGAGGCCGTGGGCCTGGGATAGAGCTCCAGTCGTCAGTCATTGCCTCGGGAGGAAAAGATGCACTGGCCATGATTCAGCAAAGGAAGAATCCAGAAGGTCTGCTGTTCCATCTGAGCAAGCGGGGAGGTTGTGCATTTCATCCTTGACTGCATTTCACTGACTGCAACTGCTTACGCAGACATGTCCATGATATTCCACCACGTAGATAGATGCTGGTGAAAGGAAAATCGAAGAATGAAAAAGAATTTATTTTAGCTGCATGCTGGTTGCCTCTCAGCTTGCATGTGCTCTTACTAGGTCTTGAACACACAGACCTGTACATATTTTTTATAAAGCATCAAAGACTTCCAACGCTTTCCTCCCCAAAGATAAATGGCTCCTCAAATATCAATGAGGGACCCGCCCCTGGAAGACGGGTTTTGCTGTGCTGGTGTTTAGATACTGCGTTCCTGCCACCATGGCTCCACTTAGACTGAACAATGTTCCTTGGGTTAGTTTTTTTCCATTCCTTGGCAGAAATGAATTTTACTGTAGAAAACATCATCAATATTTCTACCTGAGCCTGGGGAATGGTTGAAGGGCTCATGTCAGATTATTATTATTAATATTTGGCTGTCTCCCCGTCCACATTCCCCCCCTCCCCCTGCTTCCGTCTCACTGCTGAATAGGCACCAATGAATGCGACGGGCATCTCGCATCAGTCACCAGGACATTCCCTTCTGATTGATCAATGCTTTGCACTTTAGTTTGAACAATTAGAAACAGGATTCTAGAGCATGCAGTTAAAAAAAAAAAAAGCAAAGGAATTTATGTATGATTTTAAGGATAGGGCACAGAAGCTTCCGTGTGATTTTTTTCAAAATGAATTTTATCAAGGACGGTAACAGAGTTGGCACCAAAACTAACAAGAAAGCAAATATCAACATTTCAGATGAAATGCATACCATCTAAGTGCCATATGGTGCTCTGGCGGTGTTATTACCACTTTCTTTTTGGCTTTCATCCTTTTCCTGACATCGCTGTTTGCTTCTTGTCTCTGCTGCTTTTGAAAGAAGTCTCAGTTGTCCTTAGCCCTTTGATTCTGTATTTCTGGTAGGTGCCTTTCTCTTCTACCTCCCCTTTGGAGGCTTGTCAACCTTTTCTCCAGGGAAGAGGAGGAAGAAGACCTGTCCAGATGGCCGGATAAACATGTGACATCTGCTTTTGGGAGCCTCTACTAGGGGTAGTTGGAGGGTGGATGAGACTGCTTCCTGCCTGAAAAATGGGCATGTTGCTTTCTGTCTCTTTTCTAGTTTTTTTTAAAAAATGATCACACGCCTTTAGTTTTAATAATCTTTTTAGAAATGTCTTGAATTCAGATTCTCTCCCATTATTAGGGAAACAATGACAAAAAAAATGAATTCACCAACCAGACTTTGTGAAAAATTCATATTGGTTGAATTTTTAAAAAATGAGTGAAATAGGTGTGGGAGATTCAGAGGTACAAAATTTTGGTTACAAAATAAATGAGTCATGGAGATGAAATGTACAGCATGGGGAACATAGTATAATATTGGAATATCTTTGTACGGTGACAGGTGGTAACTAGACTTATTGTGCTGACCATTTTGTAACATATAGAAATATCGAATCACCGTATTGTGCACCTGAAACTGATATAAGTGTTGTAGGTCAACTATGCTTCAAAAAAATTATTAAAAATTTTTTTAAAGCTTTTCACAGTTAACATTCTTTCTTAGAGTAAGATCCTTGATGACCGTGTTTGGGGAGAAATCTCTGCTTGCACAGGGGAAATTCCAAGGGTCTGTGTGTTTGCACCAAAGTACCACCCTCTTTCATCTCCAGATTTTTGCATGTGATATTTATGGTGCTTCAAACACTGTCCCGTCTTCCTCCTGCTCTCAGCATAAACGTCAGCTCTTCAGCGAGGGTTTTCTGAGTCCTAAATAAGGTCAGCACCTTGTACTCCCATAACACCTTACATGCCTAGGTAATGTTCATCTCCTTGAATCTGAGTTTCATGTTTGATTCTTGTCACCCCCATCAGCCCTATGAGGACAGGTTTGTCTGCCCGTTCAGCAGTTCCCAGCGCAGGGCCCAGCACCCACACCTGGGGAAGGAGTGAGTGAGCATGACTAGAATCATACATTTTGATATAGAAAGTGCCCTTGAAATCAAAAGTAGTATCGCATGCAAATAAATGTCAATGGAAAAAAACCCAAACGGCTTTAACCTTTGAGATGCAATTATTTTTTATTTATTTTTTTACATCTTTATTGGAGTATAATTGCTTTACAGTGGTGTGTTAGTTTCTGCTTTATAACAAAGTGAATCAGTTATACATTTACATATGTTCCCATATCTCTTCCCTCTTGCGTCCCCCTCCCTACCACCCTCCCTATCCCACCCCCCCATCCCACCCCTCTAGGTGGTCACAAAGCACCGAGCTGATCTCCCTGTGCTATGCGGCTGCTTCCCACTAGCTATCTATTTTACGTTTGATAGTGTATATATGTCCATGCCACTCTCTCGCTTTGTCACAGCTTACCCTTCCCGCTCCCCAATTATTTTGATGAAAGGGCAGTCCAGTAGGGGAGCTGTCCCCTGATAATGCTTTTTGCACATGGACTTTTATCTCATCGAGAGACACCTGTAAGTGTGATCTTACAGACTTCTCAAGTCAACCTCAAATACAATGTACAGTTAACTTTCTCAGTGGTTCTCATCCCTGTAATACCCAACACCCCCTTTTAGAGCAACTATTACTGCCCCTTTACTACATGGGAACGAATTTCATAGGTAGTACAACTTACCTACACACCATTTTCTAGCTACAAGATGAAGGAGGAATAAAAGGAAGGTAATTTATAATAAAATAATCATGTTTTTGTAATAGGTGCTTGGTCATGAATCCCCAGGAGAAGTATTGAAGTAGTGAGACCCTCGCATCTACATGTAGGATGCAGAGGCTGGTCCAGGTGTGTTGTATCAGTGACTAAGCTGCCACAAGGGACTTTCCTGCCAGTGATGGGGTTTTCCGAGATGGAGAACAGCTCTTGGCAAGGTTCCAACTCGTCAAAATTCAGCCTTCTTGCAATTTATGTTGGAGTCACAGTCTTATAAAATTCAGCCTATATTGAAACTGTGCAAAAAATTGTGTGTGTGTGTGTGTGTGTATACCTAAAAGGGAGTTACATTCTCAGCTCAGGTAATTATACACACACATAAATTTTTCTCAGTGCGTTGTTCAAAACTCGCAGTAAATTTGGGCTAATCCTCTGCTTTGTGACACCAACTCTTGTATTATAGGATGTCTAAACATTCTTGTCCTCACCTACTATGTGCCAGGAGAGCACAAACACCCTCACAGATTTACCAGTCACCTCCTCAGGTGTTATAAACCAAACGGGGTTATAAAAAAAACTTCCAGGAAGCTCCTGTGTAACTTTCAGGACTATACATGTATATACATGTATAATTTCTATTCTCGTGTAAATGGCCATGTTCAGATGTCAAGACTCTCGCCTTGAGGCAGTTCCTGTGCTGTCAATATTCAATTCAATTCAACAAAAACATCCTGTGTGCGTGCGTGTGTATGTCCATTGCCTGTGCCTGTCATATATACTCTTATGAGCAACTTACATTAGAAACTCCTGACACTTTATCTCTTACTGGATGAATAGTTTTAGTTCCTCCATAGAACAGTTTACCTTAAACAGTTGCTCTCGTATTTTCCCCAGGTGCCAAGAAAGAGGGAGCAAGTGTAGAAAAACACACGGTGCAGGGCACCTGGGATGCAAAGGTAGGGAGACATACATTCAGGAAGACGGCAGTTCGGGGTGAATTGCAAGGAATAAAGACGGCAGGGAAGAGGACATGGTAACTGACAAGGCAGAGGCCTCCTGCAGGAGGTAATGTCGGAATTGTGTTTTGAGGAATGAACAGGAGTTTTCCAAGTGTAAAAAAGGGAAGAATATCCTAGCAGATGGAACCACCTTGAAAAAGACACAGAAGCATGGGTTGGTGCAGTGTTTGGGCACCGGTAAAGGATCCAGTCCCTTTAGAGAGTAAACTGCAAAAATAACTGGAGTTATAGATGAGATGGGATGGCATATGCTTGCCAACAGTGGGACTCCTCCACAGCTTTGCTCAGGAAGGGGGTTGCCGCATTCTGGAGGGAGGGGAGGTGGCGTGGGCAGCAGGCAGGATGCAATTACTGAATTGGAACAAGGCCACGTCCTCACAGCTTCCACTGCCACCTCTGGCAACCGTCCCTGGGATTCTGAAGCCTCAGACAAGGCCCATCTCTCTTACTTTACCACAGGGAATAGCTACGTTTCCTTCTCTCTCTAGTTTTCCCTCAAAGGCATGGCTGTCAACCCCTTCCCGAAAGAAAGAAAGACAAACTGCACAGTTTTCCATGGCTTTGTGTTATTTCTCTGGGGAACTATTGCAGTGTTTGTGAGCACGGTCGACGCTTTCTGTCTTACCCTTTTCTCCTCCTCTCGCTCTCCCTCTCGTTCTCTCCAACTCTCCTCTCTTCTTTCATTGTAAAGGTTACAAAAAGAATAGATGGTCGTTGTAGAGACTTTGGAAACACAGAAGGGTACAAAGGAGAAAAGAAATCACATGAAAATCCATTGCCCAAAGAGATCCACCATTAAGACGCTGATAATTGTACTTCTGAGTCTTTTCTCTTTGCATCTATATGTAGCCTTAATGCCTGTTGCTCCACTGGCATCCCAGCAGGCCCCTCTCAGCTGTCTTTTCTTCTAGTGCTTGCAGGGAGGATCACTCATGTGTGCCCATATCTGTCCTGACCACAGCCCGTGTCCCCCCCCCCATCAACGCCTCCAGATTACCAATCTTGCCTCTAACCACGGACCCCTCTTGGCAATGCTCCTGGCCCCCTCCTGCAGGTGGCAGACCCCTCTGCCTTGGTTGGTACTTGCTCCTGCCCTGCTGGCCTGGAGGACGAGGCTGGCACCACTCTCCCTATAACCCTTCATCCCAGGAATGGATATAGCCTCTTCTATACCACAGCCGAAACTAGCTGCAATTTTTAGGAAGACTTTTCTGAAGATTTAGGAATGTCAGAGAGATATTACCCAAAGCAGTTAAATCGCATCTGGTTATAGTTCTGGATGATCTTGGAGTCCAGAATTCTGGCGGTGGCAGGGGACTCTGGGGGACTATGTCCCTGACCCGCCTCCAAGTGGCTGAAGCCAGTTTTACCCTCACCTCCAGGAGGGGCAGTTTAGCTGGATCAAGAGAAACCAACTATGTCTAAGTTAAGCAAAAAAGAAAACATTTAAATGCTGTTGTATACCTGTCACATCCCTGAGGTGGAGGGAGACCTATACCTGGAAGGTACCCAGCCAAGAACAATGACCCATAGAACTAGACCTGAAAGAAGTCACTGCTGTGTCTGCCTGGCACAGACAGCAGCCAGCCCTGCCGACCCCACTGATTCTGGGCCCTGGATGCTGCTACTGACCACCATTGGGGCTACCAGTTCCGGAATGGAGTCCACATGGTCCATGCTTCTTTCTACAACACCACTGGTGTGCTCACTGCTGCCTGCCTCCTCCCACTCCCCACCGGCACCATGGAAGCCCCCATCTGGTCCTATTCAATTCCACCTTGATCAGGGGCAAGTTTCTCCCCTCCGCGTCTCTATCCCGCTCAGTGTCCAAGTCCCTCAGTCTTTGTTGAAGAGACTTAGGAGGATCCAGGACTCATGAGAGGTGGGCTGTGCACAGGTGGTGAAGCTGGTGGTGCCCGCCCTAGGAGAGAGCTCTACAACGCATCCCTTCCTCTCTGCCTCTGGTCCTGCACACTGGGGGTTGTGCTTGGAAGACCCTAGGAAGACACAGTCTCTCCCTCCTTCCTCCCTTTCCAGGCTGAGTGGCATTCTGCTCCCTCTCTGTCTCCATCCTTAGCCAAGTCTTATCTAGTCTCTGGGAGATGAAGAAGTGGTTCTGTAAGATGCCTCTGAGAATCATCACCCCTCATTTAGGAATGGCCTTTGGGATGCCAGAGAGAGAAAAGAGAGGGAGGAAAACACAGAAAACCTTCAGATGAACACTTCATGATCCACTCTGCCACATCCGCTCAGTAGTGCCTGGTTCAACGTCTGACTTACGTCTCTCTGGTTGGGGGAACCTGGGTTGCATGCTTGTGTCCTTGTAGTAGGGAGGCTGGGAAAGTGAGTTGCTGGCATTCTTCAGCTTCTGTGCTGGGAAGAGGTCTCTGTCTTTCACCAAACAAAAGAAGGGAGTTCAGATGATGGGTGGACAAAAAGGAATGACTGGTGACCTCTAAAGCAGTCATGACCTGTGATCTAATTCCATCACAACATGATAATAGGGTGGCTAGTTGGCCTTCAACAGCATCACGATGGTTGTGAACAGCACACTGTAGGCTGTGTGTCACCAGGGTGGGTCCAAGTCCATTTTCTAGTCTTGTTTTCAACATGAGGAGAACATCAGGAGGCCTGGATGTCTTTAAAAAAAATTGTCTTTGGGGTCTCCACTTCTGGTCTTCTGTGGAGAACTGTTCAAATAAAGCATGCGTCTCTGCTAAACACTTTGCAGGATTGAAGTCATCTAAAACTAGATGAGAATACTTCTAGTTTAAAGAGAATACTTTTCTAAAGAAATTATTACCTGCAGAGACACAACTCCTACCTAAGAGTGGACCACTGTTTACTATTTTATCTTATAGAGCATGTGATGTCCATGCCTGCTATCATTTGCGTAGCTAAACAGCCCAGTCATTTCATGAAAGATGAAGGTATACTTTAGTCATTACATTAAGCTCCATTAAAGGGTTTGTATATAACTTAATTCTCTTAAAAGGAAAAAAAAATATGCCAATTAACTAACAACCGGGACATTTATTGTGTGTATTCATTTAGTAATACCAATAGGCTTTTGTCTGATCATGTCTAATCAAATCCACATTCTAATGAAATCCATTCTAATCAAATTAAAGAACAATGCTACTCTTTAATAATCGTGGAAGAATGACAGATGAATAGACATAGATGAATTATGGATTTATTTACCCACAGTGCATACACACTTGGAACTTGGAATGTCCTTGAGGGATGTGTATAAAATTTGAGTAAGATACAAAGAGGACAAGTCTATCAGGATGTTGAAATACCCACTTTGGATGACTCTGCCATGAGGCTATCAATGAAAATTCTGCCAGGAGCAGGAACCAACCAAAAAAGTACATTAAGTCTGTTCCTTCACCTCCTTGGCCTCCTTGCAGGGTTGTTTCTCTCCAGCACCAGTCTCCTGCCTTGAATCATTTGCAGTAACCCCGTTTACTACCATGGGTGAATCTTGAGGTATTACATATATATGGCCAATATATATGGGAGAACGGGACAGGCAAAGAGTGTCATCGGTTCTTCTTATTATACTCTCTCATTCAGTGAATTCTTTCCCCTTCATAGCACTTCTCTCAAGCTGTGATGATATACTTGCTTGTGTGATTATTTAATGATTGTCTTGCCCCGACTAGCTCTGTGAGGTTGGGGGCCATTCTGTTTCTTCTCACCCTTGGATTTAGCCCTGTAACTGATGGACAGTAGTGCCTGATAAATATTTATTGAATGAAAGAATAGAAAAGTTATAGGATTCAACTTCACTCACAGCTTGGGAAATATTCTGCTAAAGAAAATTTCTCTGTTCTGGATGCTTCTGTCAAGTTCCCTCAGTGCAGGGCTTCCCAGTATAAGATTTATTTCTGGGTGACTTTCTATGAAGCTGTGTTCCATTCTTATTTAAACTCCTCTGTTTCCAGTCTCACTCAAAAGTTCAAGCATATCTCTTTCTCTTCTGTTTTCTTTGTTTCTCAAACAGAGAGGTACAAGCCCAGCTGAAAGCATTCTAATACCTCCAAAAAATTTTAAAAAATAAATAGATTTATTTATTTATTCATTTTTGGCTGTGTTGGGTCTTCATTGCGGTGCGCGGGCTTTCCCTAGTTGCAGTGAGAGGGGGGCTACTCTTCGTTGTGGTGCACGGGCGTCTCATTGCGGTGGCTTCTCTTGCTGCAGGGCACAGGCTCTAGGCACGCGGGCTCAGTAGTTGTGGCTCGCAGGCTCTAGAGCACAGGCTCAGTAGTTGTGGTGCACGGGCTTAGTTTCTCCGCGGCATGTGGGATCTTCCCAGACCAGGGCTTGAACCTGTGTCCCCTGCATTGGCAGGTGGAGTCTTAACCACTGTGCCACCAGGGAAGGCCCCCCAAAATTCTTAAACCATTGTTCCATCTCTGCTTTCTATACCCCAAAGTCTTTTTCTCAATTATGCTCATCCTTCTCAAAGGCTTTCTTAATTTTTCTTGCTTCTCATTGCCTTTTTTTCTCTTGTGGTTCACACATCTTTTCCCTATATGAGTTCTTAATGCTTATTTCATTATTCTTTATAGTTTTATGTGGACGAGCATCCCTATGGGCTTTCATTAAAAATATCTGTCTAAAAAGAAAGAAGGAAGGAAAGAAAGGGTGTAACCATTGGGAAAGGGTTTGCTCTCCACTTCCTCAATAAAACTCAGGAATTTTTACAGAGATTGACTCAGTACTATCCAGGTGCTTTTTTATCTGCTGACCTAAATCTGGCTGATCTTGGGGGCTTTCTTCAAATCTTCCAACAGGCAAGATAAATAAGGCCACAGAAAATACATGCTTGTTTGTCACTTATCTTGATTCTTGGACATATAGACAGTCATTCCAGGAAGCCCACCAGAAGCTCACAGATGCCTTCTCTCTGGGCTACTCATACCCAAGGTGAGGGCATTTGAAGGCTTTCTTCTCTCCCATACTTCCTGGGTGCTCTTAGATGCTGGTTCCAGTCAACAGTGACATGGCTAAGAGATGCCAGGAAGGACGAGAAAGAGTAAAGAGGTCCTTGATAAGCCACAGTGGGGCAAGTGAGCATTTTACTTACCTTGTGTGTTAGGCAGCTGCATTATGATCATTGCTTCCCAACTCTACCCCCACCAAAGCCACCCCCACCAGACCCTGGGCAAGGTTCTTGTCTCTCCTAGACAGCTCCAGCCAGGACTTGTCTTTCCCAATTCCTTATCTTCTTTTAGGAGAGCATTCTTAGCAGGAGGCCCACTGTAATCTCACTCTTTCTTTTCCCCTTTTGTTACATGTGTTCCTTCTTGGTGAGGGGCCACAATCTAAAGAAGAGAATTCACCTTCCTTTGAAAAGAACTTGCACCACAGTACACGGTCTGACTTCCTTCCCCCCTTCATAGTGGAATAATTACTAAGCTATTGCCAAAATTTTAAAAACAAACATGGTAACAGAGTTGAGATGATTGGGGTCTTTGAAAGAACCAAATAAACAGCATCCCCTCTTTCCCACCCAAGGTATGTATCAATTGAGAAATAAGACAAAGGAGATGACAAATTCCAACCTAATGTTTCTATGTCCCCTCAACACTGGAGAATTTGACTTATATTTGTGGAAAAATGGGTTTCCTAGTACAACCTGAGGATTAGACAGGAGATCACAAGGGGGTACTTCTTGAGGGCAGCCTGTTCCCAAAAGGAAGAAGAGAGGAAGAGTCTGAGTTCTCAGTTCTTGCATCAGAGTCAGAGGCTGGAGAGAGGCCTGTGCGTTACAGTGTGTGGAGCCCCGTGAACAAGGGAAAAAGTGGCAGGGATGGGAAGGAACACTTTTTCTATTCGGGCGCTCTTGTGTCTTGACTACTGTGGACTGTTTGGCCAGTGAACTATGACCTTGAACCCTCATTAGCAAAGGGAGGGAGAAGAGTGAGTCTACCTTTCAGCTGTCTGTAGCCTAGTTACTGTAGTATTATTATATGCTTGTGTGTATGATGGTGGAGAGGGCATTTTTGGGTGGGAACATTGTGCATGTCGCTGCTGAAATCTGGGTAAAATACATTTAGGATTTGGAGAGGTGAGCAGCTGGGTGTGGCATCTATCAGGATTGCCAGGAGTTATTCTTTTGATGTGTCTCATCAGGAGGTGTCCCCATCCTCCTCTCCTTTCATACCTTCATTAAAGAGAAGGATCATTCTTCAGCCACGGTTACAGCTGGGTGTTTCCTCCATTGGTGTGATCACTTATGTGTTGTTCTGATTTCTGGGACATAGTTTCTGAGTGCTTAGCTAACAAAGATCCAAACATCTTCTATTACAGGTGGCACACTTTTGTATTCCACTTACAATAGCTACAAGAATATTCCTTTCTTCTCTACCAGGTGATATTTTTAATCACTGGGATGTCATTAGGTAATAACTTTGCCTTCAGTGGTCAGACCAGGGCTGGGCACCATGGACAGCGCCACAAAGACTGTTTTTGGCCAAAGACTCAGATGTTCCCACCCTGCCCCAGCCAACTAGACTTTGTGTGCATGAGGAAGGAACTTCCTCTCTCTCTTTTTAACTCCTGTGTCCCTTGCAACTAGAACAACCCCTGACATGTAAAAGGTTTTTAATAATTATGTGCTGAATGAATTACCTGGTTGAATTTTAAGTGCAAAAATATCTTGTGTTCCAATAGAGAATTATCTTCAAATGTTAAAAGCCACGGAATTTTTGAACAGAAAACTTTCAAAGATTTTAGTTGAACTGTTCCCAGAGTGGAACAGCTGAGAATTATGATTATTTCTGGATTTTAATTTTTCTTCATCCCAGGTGCACCTATGTTGGCATTTCAGTGATAAAAACAATTTAATTGTATACACCAAAAGCTTTTTCAAAAACTTTGCATGGCTGTACCAGCAAAGCACTGAACTGGCCAAAAATCTGTTGGATGCTGCAACGTGGCTCAGAGTCAGATGTTAGATATAACTTTTTTTTTTTTTTTGGTATAGATACTATCCATTTGTGTAATTTGTATCTTTTTTTTTTTTTTTTTTTGGTATAGATACTGTCCTGCTTTTGAGTAGGACATTTTCAGTAGGCTCCACGGAGATTTTACTGCACGATTCTTACTAATGTGTGTTTATAGTATCTCTGCCATGGAGATTATAGGCAAATGGTGTTTAACAGCTCTCCTCACAGTCCATAGAATTGCTGATACTACATGGCTATTCGTTGTGATGTTGAAACCACTCGTTAGAATTGGACTTTTAAAAAAGAAATCTTTGTGAAAAACATAATAGTACCAGAAAGTAAAGTCAACTCTTTTGTGAGGCAGCTCCTATTATCTTTCCATTTTGAGAAATCATTCTCAGTTCAGTTGTATTACCATGGTGATGTGTTTGCATTTCAACAAAACAAAACTGAACCATAAACTAGAGCTCTGCATGTCTAGCTCCTGTCCTAGGGTTTTTATGGCAGTGTCTTTATTATTGAATAAAATCCCCACATCCTGGCTAAAAATCACAGCAAATAAACAGCTTCTCAGCCATACACATCAATCTGGATTGCTAATCTCAGAATTCTAAGAAATCTCATAAAAGTGAAAAGAAGAATAGATATTAGAGAGGGGTAAAAAATCAAAAAAGAAATAGCCCACAAATGAATAAAAATATACTTGTTCTCTATAATAAGATTGTGGAAGTAAACAAACAGGGGAAGACCACTATGCTTGATGAGAATTGGATGTGCGGCTTAGCCCTCTGAGGTCTGAAACAAGTAAACACTACCTGAATTGTCAGCACATGCATCCTCTCTCAAAGGAGAGCTCTTAGAGCTGGCTCCCCTGCCTCCTACTTATGAAATGTATTTTTCTCTTTGGAAAAATTGCACATAATTTTGACAACGAAAAGAACCGTCCAGGAGGTGTGGTTTGAGTTCCTCAAAAATCCCTACAGGGCTTCCTCGGTGGCGCAGTGGTTTAGAGTCCGCCTGCCAATGCAGGGGACACAGGTTCGTGCCCCGGTCCGGGAAGATCCCATATGCCGCGGAGTGGCTGGGCCCGTGAGCCATGGCCGCTGAGCCTGCGCGTCCGGAGCCTGTGCTCCGCAACGGGAGAGGCCACAACAGTGAGAGGCCCGCGTACTGCAAAAAAAAAAAAAAAAAAAAAAAAAAAAAAAAAAAATTCCTGCAGTTAGTGCCAATAGGACGTGGGAAATAGTATTGCATGATACCATCTGCATAAGGAGAAGGAAAAACCACATCATCTATTCTAATCCAAAAAGTGTGAAAACAAGATTTGGACAGATATATACAACTATTCTATCACTTCTGCCCAAATATTGTATCAAACCATCTCTTCCCAGATAACAATTTTGTTAGCCTCAAAACACATTAGCTCAGTCAGATCTGGGCTCTCACAAAGCTTTTTGCTAGCTGCTCTGCTTACTGGTAAATAAACAATGGGATTTTGCCTAGCAACCCCACCATGGAAACACAACTTGACTCCCTAAGTGGTGGGGGAGTTAGGGGGCGGTTCAAGGAACCCAAGGGCTGTGCCTTTCAGGGACCCTCTGCAGCTGGTTCCTGACACCGCAACCATTAACGGCAATTCTTGTCAGTTTCAGAAGGATGATGAAAAACTTGAGGGAAATTAATTAAAAGGCAAATAAAAAAGCTTCCAAGATTGTGAGCTGAGCCTGTCTGAGAGCTCAGTCCAGAGTCAGCACAAAAGAACCAAAGGAGAATGAGGACTTTTTTCTTATTGGAAAGGAGGTAATTATAGGACATAATGTATCCAGGAAGGGAAAACCAGCAGTGACCACCTGAATCTAAACAAAGATTATCTTAAACCCGAGGTGAGGGGACATTCCTCAGTAGCAAAGGGCAACATTAAATCCGGGAATGTCCACATTTAAAGAAAGCCTTGAACTTTTACATCAAAAATGATTGCTAACAATCATCAAGCATTCAGCAGGCACTGTGCTGAGATTTTACACACTTATTTAATTTTCCAGACAATCCTATGAGGTGGATTTTCTTACCTCCATTTTTAGAGGAAGAAACTGATGCCAGAAAAATTGAGAAACTTGCCCAAGGTCACTCAGTCCTTTAGCATTGGGGATAGGATGTGTCTCAAGCAGGCTGCCCCTAGAGGCCAAGTTCTTAAACACCATTTTACCGTAGTAGTGAATGGGTGCAGAGCTAATGAGGAAAAGAAGCCCAGAGATCACTGGATGACGTGTTTGTGGCTCCAGCTTGAGAGCTACAGTTTAAAATGTTCAATTAAGGCAACCATTCTTTATTTTTTTTTAAGTGTCTAGAGGGCAGCAAAAACATGAGTATCCAGAATAACAGATATTGCCAAAATCTTACACCCATATCTCTTCCTTTTATAGTGAACTATGGGTATACGCAGTTTCATAGACCTACACACACACGTGCATGCAAGACACTTGATTTCGTAAGTCCCTAAAATACTCTGATGACCAAATTCTCCAAGGATTCTCTGAGCATCACCCTAGGATGTCTGGAGGAAGCAGCCCAGGGACATGTTGGTTCGCTTGGGCAGTGAGCAGTGGTGAAATGTTTACCTTGCAGATAAACTCTCCAACAGCTAATGCAATTAAGACTCCACCATCTAGCCTTTGTTACACACCTTCCTCTCCTCTACCAAACAAATGCTGTCCGGTGCCATCTTCCCTCTGCCCACCTCCTGGAGCCTGGGAAGGTCTCCAGCTTCCTCCGTACGTGCTGCTCTCTTTTGCCAATCTCAACCTCATTTGGATTGCAGTTGCATTCGCATCCTAATTTCTGACTTAACTAGTGTCTCACAAACGTTTAATTCACTTTAATTTCATTATGCATTTGAGGAGGATGATTTACTGAGGGGGAAAATGATGTTCCCATTGTCGGCAATTAGATTAACTTAATGATCTATGGTAAAAATCTCCTTTTGGGCTTTGGAGTTTTGTACATGTTTACAAACAAAACTAGGCTAATAATAACTAATTTCCTGGATTCTCAGAGGGGCCTTAACTGCCCCCTCAAAGTTCTATAATATCCTATTTGGAAATTCATGAAATGGGTAAAACATTACTTGTGGTTCTCAGATAATTTATCTTGTCACAGTACACTTGTGGAAAAATGGTATTTTCATATGCAGTTTCAAAAATATCAATAAATTATCTTTTTTTTCTGATGGCTTTTCTGAGGAGATGGGGAGGGAACTATATAAAAACATGGATCAATTTATTTTTTCCTGTTCCCACTTTATATACTGAGTACTCTCTTAGGAGTTAGAGAACTTGACTCCTTTTTATAAAGGATTGTATGTCTTTAGCTTTTCCTACGAATATTTAGGGGAATACACTGATCCAGGAACTGGAGTATAAATAGTGCTGATTGAGATTTGTGCAAATAAATATTCTCCACTATTCCTATCATTTACCTGCCCATTCCATTCTGCCGTATTCAACATACCTGGGACTCAGGACCCCAGGCAGGTGGGACAGATGGTTTTGAGGCATGATTACAGAGAAGAGCAGCCTCTCCACTCCTTTTCCAGCTCTTTTGTCCCTTGGCGTTTTCCAGTGAAGAGGTGGTACTGATGTTTGTCTCCATAAGTCAAGGAGGAAGAGGCAAATGAGAGGAAGGGAAACAGAATCATCATCAACCTTCCTATCTTGGAGACCTAGTCATTGCCTTGGCTAGCATTTCCTGGTCAAGCCGAGTGGATGATCGTAGAAGAATCTCTCTTGACCATTTCTGTCCTGGGAAACCTGGCTGACGTGACCCTGCTGTGATGAAAGTTTAGGAAGTCCTGGACACTGACAAGATCGCTCAGTGACCAGTTTTTATTCTCAGTCTTCCTTCCGAGAGGGGAAACAGGAAGGCCTATTCTTCACAGAGGTTAGTCTGGTTTCTCTCCTTGGGGGAGCACTCTGGCAACTTTGAACTGGTGAATCCTTGAGTAACTTGAAAGTTGGTCTCCATCACTGCGCACCAGACTGAGATCACACCAGAATTCACATCTTGGCTCTGCCCTTAATTAGCAACATGTTATGCAGGTTCCTTACCCTTGTTGGCCTCTTTTTGCATCTGTAAAATGAGGTGTATGAATGCAAAGTTCTCTCTGTACTCTGGAGGTTCTCTGCTCTCTAAGTTACCGGAAGGCAATGACTAGAAAATAGATCACATGGTGAGGATTTCCATGACGTAAATGTGTACTTTTGCAGAAACTCAATCTAGGCAGTGTACAAAGGTCCAGGCACTCTGGTGTTAAATATATATTTATGATAGTATGTGGCTTTGGTTGAGTAACGGTGCTAGGGTCCCCTGATGACAGTCTCTAATGGCAAATTGGGAGCTTTGAGAAGACCTTAAGGGATTATTCAGTTTAGTTGCCATGCCAGTGTTGTCTTGAGTGCCATTCAATAGGACACCAGTGTGCCTCCAGTCTATCTCTTGACTCCATGGGCATGATTCTTTTGCTAAACCCCAAGCTAAGTGGGGTTTCTTGCCCAAGGACCCCTAGACCCCCTGAAAACTTCTGAATGTGCATTTTTCTAGGAGAGGGTCCACAGCTTTCATCAGATTCTCACAAAGCTGCCCATGACCAAAGAGAGGTTCAAAGCCACTGATGTTTTTTTCTCTACCTCTGTCTTCTGAATCCAGGGTGATGGAGCTGACTTGCCTATCTTTCTTTCTCTTTTGCTGTTCTTTAGAAAAAGCAAGTGAGTCAGACCAAGATCCGGGTCATCTCAACCATCCTGTTCATCTTGGCCGGCTGTGTTGTGTTTGTGACAATCCCCGCTGTCATTTTCAAATACATTGAGGGATGGACGGCCCTGGAGTCCATTTACTTTGTGGTGGTCACTCTCACCACGGTTGGCTTTGGTGATTTTGTGGCAGGTAAGCAAGCACCCTGGGCATCCCAGTTACCAGGGCCCTGGTGGGGAAAATATTCTCTTGGCAGTGCTTTTCCAAACCATGAGAAAAGATGTGGGAGAAGCAAATGAAAAAGGCTCAGCATCACTGCTGCTGTGCACAGGCTTGTTTCAAACCCATGGTCCTCTGCGATGTAAACAACAGCAGGCTGCTGCCTTGAAAGGAAGCTAGCCTCTCCCCCCGCCAGGTTGCAGATTGCCCTTATCACCATATGAATTATGAGTGAAATGAATTTCTCATTGGATTTTGGACTTCTGAATTGTATTAAGCCTCCTTGAATCAATTGGTAAAGGCTATATTAGCAAGTGGCAAATATGAAAGTCTGTAGGAATTAGCATAGAGTTTAGTCTGCAGTGATCTGCAGATGAAGCTGCCTGATGCTGAGGTGAGAGCCACTGTCCCTGCAGAAGTTGTCCTGGGCATGTCCGGATGCAAGAATTAAGACTCAGGTGACCTACCAGGAGCTGAAAACTGCCCCGAGGGAATATAATATTATAATGGCTTCTGCATGAATGTATATAGGAGAAATAGCCTTCATTGTAAAAATAAATGCCAATGAACTGTGCTTAAGGAAGCAAATGGAAACCACCATCAAATTCATCTAGGGACGGGGAGCTTGAAAATTGAGATGAGATCTGACATCTTACTTGTACCACTTTCTGAGCGTGGTAGGAAGGCAGGAATAGAAGGAGGAGGCCATCCTTCTCTTTCCTAATGGAATAGTTCTAGGTGGTCAGAGAGTCGATCATTTTCTCCTTCAAGAAGGGAACACTCTGACCAAGGAACTCTATCGTAAGTTATACATTTATAGAAGACAGGGATCTCCTCTCCTGGAATCTGGAAAACAGCAAATTCTGGAGAGGGTGTGAAGGCTGGTCAGCAGGTGCATGGGTATCTCCAGGTTAATTCTGGAGTGATTTTGTAGCTATTCCAACTGGGAAGTTGAAGACTGAAGTCCACTTTGTAGAAATAGCAGTTTTATTTTTTTCTTCCTTTTTATTGGCTAAGGGCTAAGAACTGCAAAGTCAAAGTGATTAAAGATTGTTTACAAAGAGCCCGAGGCCTGGGACCCCACCAATCTTTCCTTATGCACAGTGCTCAACCATTGTGCAGATCCTCAGCTTGGGCAAGAGGTCACTTGATGCCATTTGATGAGAGGCCTGAAGCTCTGGAAAGACACCACACAGAGAAATGAGGAAAGTAAGAGGAACAACTCTCTGGTTAATTCCTTAGCATCATCCATAGCTGCACTGTGGGAAAACTCAGCTGAGGTTCCAGTCCCAGGTAAACACATGTAACGGCAGCTGCAGTTTAGAGCTATTTCACCAGGATCTTTAAGTTCCCCAAAGCATCATTTGCACTCTGTTGTGCTTCAGAGCCCCCTGTGCTAACACTGGCCTGTCTGGAGGACTGTCTTCTGGAGGGCACTTATGGTAAACCCTGCTTTCTAACCAAGCGCTCAGTTCCATCTGTCAACCTGTTAATCTGGGATACAAATAGCACAGCCTTGGGAATATGAGATTTAAAAAATTACTTGTGATTTAAATTTATCATTTATCCTTATGAGCCACCATGGGCTGTGACTACGTAGCACACACCAGCACTTGACCTGATGTTTACTTACCTGGTAAGGGTGTGACTGCCACTAGCACTGTTTTTTTTTTTTTTTTAATGATCTTTAACAATGGAAGATTTTAATGGAGCAAATGGGCAAATCTACAGATAAACACGTAGAATTGTTAGAATGTTTTAAAGTCTGTTTTTGTTGTAACTGGGTGAGAGAAAATGAACATGTTTTCCCCATGGGTTTTTGATAACGGTGGTTGTACATGTAAATATGTCTCTTTTTTTTACCTTTTTTACCTTTCTTTTTTTTTCTTTTAGTTTTTATTTTATATTGGAGCAGAGTTGATTAACAATGTTGTGTTAGTTTCAGGTGTACAGCAAAGTGATTCAGTTATACATATACATGTGTCTATTCTTTTTCAAATTCTTTTCCCACTTAGGTTATTGCAGAATATTGAGCAGGGTTCCCTGCATAGCACTGTTTTAATTCCCTTACTCACCGCAGATTACAGAGCCATATTTCCTTTGTCCTGAAGTCTCCGCAGACTCGGGTCTTCTATAATTCACGGTGCTGACTGCAATTGGACCAGGCCCTTCTAAACTGCAGTTTCCAGGGCTAACATAGACCAGTCTGAAGAATGCATGCCTTAGAACACTGGAAGTGCGTCACAACCTTTTGGCAATACTTTTAAGAGCAAAAGGGAAGGATGCCCGTCATTTAAAAAGATACATTAACAAGAGTTGATGGTTGCTGTGATTTGACAGGGCATCAATTCAGAAATATCGATCAGAACATCGATCACCATGCAGGATCAAGTGCTGGTTTATTTTGTAGCTGACTCACTTTAGGACAGTCTAACAACATTACAAGCATTTTGGACCCCAACTGGGAGCACACACTGAGTTCTGCATTCCAGGCTAGCAGCTGATAAAGGAACAGGCAGCCTTGTTCGCTAGCGCGCCCTAGTGACAGTCTTTTTGGGGTGATGGTGACTTGTGAAGGTAAATATTTATTTTTAGATAGCTCCAAGGAGAAAGCTGCAGAGTTCTCTAGCCTAGCGCAGAGATGAAATGAACCTCGAAACCCACTTAACGTTGCAGAAACTCCAACTGTATCCTAGAGAAAGCTGAGCGGGGAGAGTTACCTGAAAGGGAAAAACAAGGCAGCTACACCAAACCGAGGGGGGGTTGCCACAGAGCCCTTTAGCAAAATTTGGAATTCTAATTTTAAGAAGTGGCTGTAGCTATGGAGACCTCGCAGGCGGCGTTGCAAAGTGGGTTTGGTCACCCCGAAAAGAGCCACAAGACACAGTGCCTGCCCAGCTGCTTTTGGGAGGTATTCTTGATACCATAAGAGCTCAGTATGGATTCAAGGATGCTAGATGAGGTTACAAACATGCCCCAGTGGGAAAGTCCAGTGATCACTTACCATGTGGTACCATAATTACCAATCCATGGCTCAAGTTGGTTGTCTTAGAAATGGCCACCTGCCCGCTTTAGTGGGCAATGACATCTCACAGGGTGAGAGCAAGGCTGGTAGTTATTTCATGGAGCTTCCTTACTTCTTTAGGAGAGGGCACTGGGCTTGGAATCTCTTTTGCATGGCTACCTTAGGCAGTGCCTGTAGGAGGCCTAGAATAAATAGGCTAATTACTTGGAATAATGACTGGTCCTTTCAATGGGACAGCCAGTCAATGCAGTCAGGCAACTAGTCAATTTGGTCTGATGGATTTTTACTGTAATCCCTATTTGTAAAGGGATTGAACTAGCTGGGCTTGAAGGTCCCTTTTCGTTCTAGCATGGTGATTCTAATTGCTCAGTCTAACTGACCCTATGGATTAGCATCATGTAAACACCATCCCTTGGTTAGCACTATTGCTTGGGTCCGAGTCTCAGGAATACCATTAAGTCTAATATTACTTCCATACATCTACTTATCTCTTGGTAAATGCATGTGTGCTTAAGAAGGAAATGGTTCCAAGAGTTCCCAACCATTTGGGATTATTTAATGATATTTTATTTTTATTAAATTTAAGGCAGTTTAAGAAAAACTTGACAACTGGGACTGCTCTGTTGTCCTCTTATTCAAGTCATTCATCGTCAAGCTCAGGTTTAGACTAGGTGGATCAAGTTGGCCACTGACTATTTTTTGTTACAAGTATTATGGTTAGTGGTCAAGATTCAGAGGAAGTTAAGCCACAGGTCAGGCTACTTTAGGGAAGAGACATGTCTTTTCCTTGCCATCCCAACGATGTCACATTGTGTATTACAGCAAGCCTAGTAGCTGTTAGATGGTGATGGACAACATTTCTGCTACACAGACTGGGATATGTTTGCTCTGCGAAGGCTGTATGCTAGATCCTGGTTAAAGTAACATTTGGTTGTTTTCAGGGGGAAACGCTGGCATCAATTACCGGGAGTGGTATAAGCCCCTAGTGTGGTTTTGGATCCTTGTTGGCCTTGCCTACTTTGCAGCTGTTCTCAGTATGATCGGAGATTGGCTACGGGTTCTGTCCAAAAAGACAAAAGAAGAGGTAGGACCCCTTTCCAGATTCTATGAATGTTCCTGAGATCAGATAGGCTCGTGTTAAGAATTACCTATCTCTATTCTATGGGCTAGACTGTGTCCTACTAAATGGAGGGCTTCTAGGCTTCCTTGTTTTGAATCCTTGAATTGTTTTAAATGACAAGCTAAATGGAATAGCAGTTATTTCTGGATCCTTTTTTGGGAGGTGTGAAAATCTGATGACCCACCAGCCCACAGCTCCTGGAAAGACTAGTAAACAACAACTTATTTTTAAAAAAAGAAATGAAAAGAAAAACAAACAAACATAGCAGAAGTAGATTACAGTTGAGGGAGGTGTGCAGTTGTCCCCAGTCAGCAAATACGTGAATTTTTCTCAATTCCGTATGAGACTGAAGTTATTGAACTGTGGCTGGCCATGGGGAAGTGAACTCAAGGGGTTCCTTTCACTTATGCCCCCTCTTGGTTGTCAGATCTGTAGAAACAAGTATATGTCTGTGGCCAGGGGCACACAGCCTTTCCTTCCTCAAATAAATGTGCATGGAAACCTACACAGAGGCAAGAAAAGGTAGCCATAGGGAGGAAAGGTAGATTTTGTTTCTTTTATAAAATGTCCACGTAGTTCATCTGGAAAGAGAGGAAAAGAAATAAGAAAGAGGGAGGGCAAAGTAAAGAGAAGGAAAGTGCTAAAGAAAGGAGAGGAGATAAAACCCAAAGAAACACAAAGAGGGGCAGCCTCTTTAAGGGTGACTGTTCCCTTCCCAGAACGCGATCATTTGATGTGGAAGGCCCCAGGAGAGCGTTGTTGAACGGAGATGTCTCCCAGATCACTCCTGGGGGCAATGCTTTAATTTTCCTGGCTTGCATAAGCCATGTCAATGCACTCTCCAGTCTGATTCCCCAGATAGCTAACTGACCTGCTGAAAATCAGCTATAACAAAAGAGAAAGCCACACCATAAATACTGACGTTCCTCAATGCAAACGTCCGAGTTACTCATCTGTATAGGAAAGCATGAGACTTTAACTAATAGCCCTGCTGAAAAAGAGCCCAGAGATTTGGGATTGACCCTCATGCAAAACTTCGCTCTGAGGAAGTGTGTTCTGTGGGCTTTGGCAGAACACGCCCTCTTCCCGCACCTTGACCCTGGAAGTTTGGTTACCATGTGCCCTGGAGGGTCTTCTTAAACCAGGGTTAGCACAAGGCCATAGCACGGCCCAGATATAGGGTGACCACCTTGACCAGTGTGCCCAGGACTGAGGCCTTTCCCTTTTAAAAGCGGGACATTCACAGGCTAACTGGGACAGGTGGGTCACCTTTCCCAGATAGAGATCGATCCTGGAGGGACGGGGAAGGGCAAAGGACCTGCTGAACACCTGCTTTGTGTCTGCTGAACATGCTAGATGCATGCCTGCCTCACGTAGCAGGAAAAACCCCGTGAGCTAGGCACGACCTCCCCGGAGTTATGCTGGAGGAACGGGGGCGGCAACAACGGGAACTCAGGCCTGTCCGACTCCAAACATTGCTCTCTGCCCCAGAATGCCAACGTCACGGTCTCCAGATCTCAAGCTGCCGTTGGGTTCCCCAGCAGGTGTGCCTTCCCGAGGCTCGTTAGACCCGAGCCATGCGGAGGTGGGTGTCTAGGCGGCAGGGAGGGCGAGGGCAGAGGTAGCATCCCGGCCCTCCCGCTGGGCGATGCGGCCCCGTCCCGGCCTCCTTCCCGCGGGGACACCCGAGGGCTGTGCGCCCGGGGCGGAGGAGCATGCCTCAGCGCGCGGCTGTTTTCCCGTCTCTCCGCCAGGTGGGTGAAATCAAGGCGCACGCGGCCGAGTGGAAGGCCAACGTGACGGCGGAGTTCCGGGAGACGCGGCGGCGGCTGAGCGTGGAGATCCACGACAAGCTGCAGCGGGCGGCCACCCTCCGCAGCATGGAGCGCCGGCGCCTGGGCCTGGACCAGAGGGCGCACTCGCTCGACATGCTCTCCCCCGAGAAGCGCTCCGTCTTCGCCGCGCTGGACGCGGGCCGCTTCAAGGCCTCGTCCCAGGATAGCATCAACAACCGGCCCAACAACCTGCGCCTGCAGGGGTCCGAGCAGCTCAACAAACACGGGCAGGGAGCCTCTGAGGACAACATCGTCAACAAGTTCGGGTCCGCCTCCAGGCTCACCAAGAGGAAGAACAAAGACATCAGAAAGACCTTGCCCGAGGATGTTCAGAAGATCTACAGGACCTTCCGGAATTACTCCCTGGATGAGGAGAAGAGAGAGGAGGAGGCGGAGAAGGTGTGTAACCCGGACCACTCCAGCACGGCCGTGTTGACTGACTGCATCCAGCCGCAGGCCGAGGTGGGGAATGGCGTGGTCCCCACGGACACCAAAGACCGGGAGCGCGAGAACAACGCGTTACTTGAAGGCAGAAACTAGACTGTAAGGACATTGGACTTGACCGAGCGTTGTGGGTTTTGTTTGTTTGTTTTTTAATTCACCCTGAGACACGTGCCTTAAACAAGACTTCTCGTTAGTCCGAAATTACATAGCATCGAAGAATATATTTCACTGTGCCATAAACGACTGAGAAAGCCTGCTCTGCCAAAAGGAATCAAAGAACAAGGACTTCACTTTCCGTCACGACCGCAGGACACCCAGGGAGCCTTCGCAGGCATAGGAGGTCACGGCCGCAGAGGTCAAGGGCACGTCCAGGCGATGCTGTGCCCCAGTGAAGCGCCTCCCCGCTATGGCGGGGAGAAAAGGGCAGCTATTCCTTAGACCAGCCGTCTGAAAGGAACAGGTGTGTCTTTTAAATGGAGTCATTTCCTGAACCTACCATTAGTGGTATGTGCCCACACAGAAGGGGACTGGATGGGGGGGGTGAAGTGGTACTTGTAACTTGGGTTAGAGTGGACATTTTGGAATGTTGCTCTGAGCTCCAGTTTTGATACAAACCGTTCAGTGCATACCTAGCCTTTCTAAGCTCCAAATGAATGTCCTTGGGACCCGAGAGCACCTGGAATTTGTTGGAAGCAGATCAGAGCACACATATTAAAAGGTGCAATTGCTTTCCTCATTACAAAAGAAAAAAAATCACAAACATATCACACTGTGGATATTACCTTAACCAATGACAGAAGCCTACTGAATTTTGTCTTTCTCACAGGGGCAGGTAGTCCCAAAGAACTCGCAAGCATTGGTGAAAACTCAGCCTCAGCCGCTGCATGGTTACAGGCAAGAATCATGCATTTTCCTCAGTGGGTGCAACGGTGAAAATAAACTGGCTTTTGAAATGTTCACGTTCACTTTTCCAGTGGAACTTCTGTTACAATTTGTTTTGATAAGAGGGGGAAAATACCAAAACTATTGCCTCGCATGATGCCGGTGGCTTGCTGTTCTGTCTAGCTGATCCTAAATTTTTATAGACATCCTGCATGTCTGAGACACACCAAGGAGGACCATGGCATCATTCCATCTCAGGGCTTCTTGTCCCTTTGGGTGTCTTAGGGTAGACATAGTGACCCGAGGCTCAATCTTGCTATCTGCAAACAAAAGGAAAATGAATCCCTCAACCGACCCTTGTACAAGGAGATTTAATTGTTTTCATTGCTTGCAGCTTAAGTGCCATTATCGCCATTTAAAAAAAATAATACTTAAAAGAAGTATTTGAAAGATTTCACTTTCACGTGTGGGTGTTCCTTTATTCCGAAAGCATCACTTATTTTCCTTTGCTCCTTTCTCTCCTCATACCTGCTAGTCTCTAAAATTGGAACACCACTGGGATTGATTGTTTCTAGGCAAACAGTAACCAACAAGTGGTGATCATTATGATTGTTCCATGAAGTTAGAACATCCAGTGAAGGAAAGGGGAGAGTGGCTAGTCATAGGTTTGGAGAGGAGGATTCTAAGTGAATTTTTATCAGAAAGGGAAAAACATGTACTAGGCCAACCATCCTGTGTGTGCCTCAGCCTTTTTCAGAGTTGGCTGGCCATCATGCTGGTTCAAACTTAGTTATTTGTGCCACACACTTAAGCATTTGGACCTGGCAACACTGGGAAGTTGCTGGTCTGGGGCTCCCAGGCTCGGTGCCACTGTTTGCAGATGTCACATAACTAATACACAGAGTAGATCTATCACAAGATCACAGGACTAGCAGAGACTTCCACAAACCATCTAATGCTTTCTGGACTTTCAGGGAAAATTATACCCTCCACATCCTTGACTACTGGAACCATGGCAGACCTCTTCCTGCCCATTTCCCCAAAATGCACAGCTCTCCCTTGTCTAGAGCACATGTAGCCCTCCAGTCCCCGCCCCCTGCCCCCTAATTTTAGGCTCTATTTAAAGTTTTGGCATTGCTTTTGGGAAGGAGCCAAATAAGAATCCAGTTGGATGAGACCCCTCCTGTCCGAGGTCGGTTTCGGTTAATGCCTCCACGGGGCTGTGGCTCACTGGTGCCATCCTGTGTCCACATAGTAATAAATAGACACTTGGAAAACAATGTATATGCGGGTGTGGGTGTTGGTTCTTACTATTGGAATCATTCCAGCCTGACATAAAATGTGTTTTAAGAAATTGGTAGATAACTGGGACTTTTCTTATCCTGTCAAGTTAAAAGCTTCCTGATTAAACTGTCCAAGGATCTCATTCATTTGGGTTTCCACTCTCTGTATCTTGGTACCTTCTTTATAATAGTGGGTTAAAATTCTAGACCCTATAAGCAAATCTGGCCAAGCGGCTTCCCTGTCTTGTATCCAGTGGCTTCCATGGACCAGGCTCTAGATGAGGCACTTTATGGGCGTGGGCTCACTGAAACCTCCCAGCAATACTCTCCAGGAAGTGTTTGGAAACCCATTATACAGTTAAAGACACAGAGGCTCAGGGAAGCTAAGTGAGTAACTTACCTAAGAGCACACAGCAAGAAGGTGGTGGAGCTGGTATTCAAAGTCTATCTGACCAAAGTCTGCTTTTGACTTTGCTACAGCATCCGTGTCATGCACCCTCGTGAATGTGAGTGTGCGTGTGTTTGTGTGTGTGTGCATGTGTGTCTTTCTAGTTTCAAGGACACAGCATACAGAGGTGGGGAGAAGATCTTTACTACCAAGACGGTATGAGGTCTTTGTGTAAACATGGCCTAACGAGTTGCCCTTGCAGACGCTTATTGGACATTATTTTGGTTTTAGTTTTGGGAATGCTCTAGGTGGCATCCTTTCTGTATTGTTAAAAATGCCCTTTGAAAGCACGCTTTTGCACTTTACTTGCTTATCCTGCAGGAACTCGGCATACAGCTGGAATAAAACAATTCAAACCTCTAAGCTGCACACTTTACCAAACAGAACAGGCGTTGGTGTGTGTGTAAATGCTCGCTCAGACGAGTCAAATCACAATAATATGGAGGATCGAAAATAGCCCTTGCCTGGGAGTTCCCCAGGTACAGACGGGGCTGAGGCCCTGATGAATAAAGTCGAAGAAGCGCCCACCCTTTGTGGAGATTGATCCATTAGCTCTGTGGGCAGAGTGTTGGACAAGCTATAACGTACTCTCCAGAGGAGAAGCTGAGACTTCACTTCGTGTGTACAAGCTAAGAGCTGGGGGGAGGCCAGTTGTTTTGGAGTTGCATGAAAGTTACCTTTTTAAGATGGGGCCAAGTAACACGTAGAATTTGTGTGGATAAAGCAAAACTGCTACAAATTCTACATACGCATCGGCACAGCCCCGTCCTTCCAACCTGCATTCCCCACCCCACCATCAACCTGGAGAAAACGTTTTGATTTTGCACATGGATAGAGAGAGCACAGGGGCAGTAACTTCAGTGCGCAGTGTCTGTTGTTTCTCCTGGTAATTGGGTATTGAATTTTTCCTCCACAATGGATCTGGTGAGAACCAAGGGACAATTTGGAGAGACTTCGGCTCAAGGCCCAGTCCTAATCCAATAGTGACTCTAGGACTTTATCACTTTTGGGGAAGGGCCTTACGTGTGTGTAGGTAGGGGTGTCCCCGACTTACAGCTAAGGTGACTGGGACTGTTTTTCTGTGCTCCCCAGTCCCAGACTGGGATGTTGGGCCCCTCAGGCCCCTTGCCTATATCTCTGTTACCTCATCAGCACATCAAGGGAGTGGAACACAGCTAATCGTTAAGGTCCCTTTTAGTTCTGCAGTTCTCTGACCAAACACTCCCTGGTCCATGAGTTAATTAAATTTATTAAGAACATTACTACCTGGGTTTGTAAACACTGACTAACGGGCCCCACTCATTTTAGGCGAAGATGAGAGCTTAGTCTCTTGCCCTTTGGGATATGTTTTCTTGGTGATTGATGGAGACCAGATGTATTTGGGAGCCTGGTATCCACCTTACATCCATGTCCTGTGTAGACTCACTCTGTCACCTTACAGCACACTGTCACCTAGGGGACTCATGCCATGTGGGCATTTTTTGCATGGTGTTAAGACTAAAGAATTTTAAGCTGTTATTATTTGCAGTCAATTGTAGTAAAGTTTACCTTTGATTACTTTATGAATTTATATACTATAGACAGACATTTCTTACTCAGACGCCTACACACACACACACACACACACACACACACAGGAAATGGCTGCTTTGGGTTCTGTGAGGACTGTTCCATGTTGAAAGTCCTAGTTGTATTAGACGTTAGCAAACCACCCTTGCTTCCCTCTGAGATGATACTTCTTGGCTGAGTCGATTGTCGATGCTGCTTATATATCTGTATGCTTAGTTTTGGGGGTTAGTGAGAATGTGGCCAGAATTTGGGTATGGCAGATTTTTACTCACTGTATTAGGTAAGAATGTAGACCATTCCAATGTGTACTATGGTTTCTGAACCATAGGAAAGGCATAGGAAAACAAACAAACATGCAGAGACTCTCTAAAAAAAAAAAAAGATAAAAAAAAAGCCAGTACTGCATTTCATGTCTCTGCTTCCTGCATCCCACGAATGTTTTAAGGGGGGAGGGTGATATTCTTTCTCACAGTTATGATGCAACTGTGTGCAGACAGTGGCTGCGTGAGCAGAGGGAGCTCTTGGTGGTAGAGTGTAAGAGCTAGTAACGGCCTTAGAAAATACAGATGGCAACTCTGTGAAACACAGGTGACTTCAATTTGGCTTTCTGGGTGCTGTGAATTCTGCGTATGGAAACACTGGAAGAGCATGCTGATTCCAGGGCTGTAAATAAAGTCCCAGCCTCTGTCCTTGCATGAGGAACCAGCTGCTTTGTACTTACTTCACCACCCCACCCACAGGCCATGGAAACCTCAGTCCTCCCAGGGCGGTCCCCAAGTCGTGTGACCTCGGTGCAGTGGCGATGAGGAGAAATAAGAGGTGTCTCTGATTTTACCGAATGTGATCGTTTTCACAGGTGCCTAAGAGATTTGGAATCTTTCTGTTCTCAGTTTTTAAGTGAAAAATCTCAAATAGTTCCCTGTGCATTTCGAAAAACCAAAAAACTCCTTGAGAGCATTCCCACTCCATCTCTACAGCGGTCCTGCACTGTCCAGGACAACTGGGAAGCCTCCACTCCGCCATCAGGGCTTGAAGTGAGAACGTGCAGGGGTGCCTAGAACCGATATGCAAACCCACCCACATGCCAGCCTCTGGTCTCTTACCCATCCCAGAGTCATAGGCAGGGGACCCCGTGACAGCGATGAACCCACGTGTGGAGGTGTTTTACCTATTTTTCTCTCTGTAGGATTTCATGGTGCTTTAGAAAAAAAAAAGGCATTTTACAGAAAATAATGCAGGGTGGGGGGAGGAGGGAATTTCATAATGTTCTTAGGAAAAGTACAAAAGCAACTTTGCTTGTAACATTTTAATAAGCTGTGCTGCTATTGTCTTTATTTGATGATGTAATTTTTTTTCAATGATGGAGAAAACTACAACAAAGACCTTCTGGAAGATCCAATCCGATGTCTCTCCTGTTTTCCTTTCTTCTGTGGGCCAAACGTGCTTCATAGTGGCTGGGTTGGGAGCTATACTCAGGACCGCAGGTCGTCTGGGGTCAGGCTGCTTGCCTGGCTGGCATTCATCGGGGCAGAGCTGATGGAAACTCGCTGTCTTGTGGGCAGGGGAACCCACAGCAACCCAAGAAGAGGAATCTTAACCCAGTATGGTTACTGCGCATTTACTTTCACCTCCCTATTTTTATCTGATCCTGATTGCACGTTGCTGGTGGTTGGAAAGCATGTCACATTTTCTAGGTGAAACACTGAATTTGGACATTGTGACAAGTCTGCCAGTATAAAATGGACAACTCTTTGGGTGACAACACTTCAAGCTGTATTTGATTTTGCCCTTGCTATGCGTCCACCAAGCATGGGCTTGTCATGGTGGGTAGAGATAAAATGCTCACCATTTTTGAGCACCTATTACCTACCAGGTACTCTGCTAGGCAGTTTACAAATGTGCCATTTGGTCTTCCAAACGAAACAAGTTGGGTTTCTTCATTTTGTAGATGCAGACTTTGAGGCTCAGAGAGAATAAGACACTTCGAACCCAAGTGAGTCAGCTCCAAACCTGAGTTTCTTTCACCAGATCACGCAGCTGTGAGGGACATGTGCTTTGAGCACTCCTCCAGTAAAGGTGATGTGGCTCTTTCTGACTTGTCTGCAATGTCTCTCCCCTCCTGTTTGTGAGAGAGGCGTGCCATGAGGTCAAAGGTGAGTTCCCAGCTGCAGGACCTAAGCAAGGCCAAGTGGCTGCCACAGTAGCCAAAGCCAAGAACTGCGCCCAGGCTAACCCAATGTGACAACTGGTCATGGGTGGGCAGGGACGGATCCGTTTCATATTTTTATTGTTTTCATTTTTATGGGCCTGGGGCATGGTGCATGGTGCGTAGTAGGAATTCAACATGATCTTTCCAAAATACAAATTGGTCTGTGGCTCTCCTTGGCCCTCAGGATAAAATCCCAAAGCTCTGGTCTATCCCAGGCCCCACGTGTATTTCTGCCTCTTCGCACACCGCTCTCTGCCACCACAGTTTTGGATTACTTGAAAGCTCCCCAATGGTCCATGCTTTCTTCTTCTGTTGCCAGGTCTTCGCACGTGTTGTCCCTTTTGAAAGTCCTCCTCATTTATGTGCCACCTTCCCCATCCCACCACCACCTGACTCCTGCAAGTCTTTCAGTACTGAGCTGAAGAGGTACCTGTGGGGAATCTTCCCTCACTTGTCCCCTTCCCCTCAGAGTGAGTTAGCTGCCTTCAACACAGTGGGCTCCCCTCAACTCGAGCATCTGCTATACTGGATTTAACAGCTGGTTTCCTTGTCTGTCTAATGCAGATGATAAGCTCCTCTGGACAGGAACTCAGCCTCTCATTTTCATTCCCAGCACTGAGCACTACCTGATACAATACAGACACTCGAATTATTGGTGGAATAATTTTAGTACCCTTCATGATAGCACATTTGCATCCTTCAAGGCAGATTTAATTTTTTCGTGAATTGGAAGTCATTTGGAGCCAAGACTGGTGGAATAAGTGATTTATCCAGTTCTTGAGTATCATCTTGGTCAAAATCAAGTTTGCCTACAAAGTAATGAACTTGATTTGTATTTGGGGTTTACAAAGAACTCCAAAATTTTAATCACAGTGATATTAAAATAACTAGACTCTAAAGGTGACTGCTTTGATGGATAACTCTCATATAGATGTACAGATGATGGAATATTTATTTTAAAACCAATCTTATTACTAGAGATACAGTTTGAATGTCTATGACCTTAGGAAATATGAAATTATGTTTTGTGTGGATGTCAAATATATGACAAATGTGCCACCACCCCTTACACCTATGCCCAAGGCAGATATTTTCATCAGTTGTAGAATACCTTCCCTATTAATCCACGTGCATTCTCAGAATCCATTTTAAGACCGTACTCAAGGTTAGCAGTTCTCAAAGTATTGTCCAGTGACCTTCTTACATCCCTGAGATTCTCTCATGGTATCCATGAGGCCAGAACTATTTTCAGAATAATACTAAGGCATCATTCACCCACACTGTCTCATGAGGGTACAGCATCTAGAATTGAGTAGCATTAGTCAGTCTGAGAACAGGGGCAGGATAACTAGACACCTTTGTTGAAGATTAAGAATTTTCCAAAATGATAGTAAATGGACTTGCATTTCTTAGAGAAGCCCAAAGTACCTAGATAGGATACTTTTATTAGAAAGGGCTTTCTGCTTGGCCTCATAGGAATGGATCATAGCAACAGCCATAAAACAGTATTCCTCTGGCCCTGCCCTGCTGCCTGGTGGGGCTCCAGCCCCTCAAATTCCTCTTCAGTTAGCCCTGAGAATCCCAGAGAGGTCTCATGGTTGCTCTATTTCTTGGCCACTGTGCTGTGGGGATCAGTTTTCTGGAAAACTCCTTGCGCCTCCAGGACTGGACTACATGGCCTTCCAGTGATCCCCTGGTATCAACCGTCACCCCATTTGTGTCATTGTCTCTCTTCCCCACATCGAGAGCCCCTAAAGGGAGACCTCTTCCCCTCTTTGTTTTCATGGGCCCGTCACAGTGCCAGGAACGTGGTAGGAGATCAAAAGATATTTGTTGGATAAACAGCAAATCCAAAACCATGGTGTTGCATAAGGGCCTCTGAGGAGAATAGAAGCAGAGGAGGGGAGCCCAAATCTGGGGTGAGCTTGAGGGGAGGTTGGAAGGATGCAGTGTGTGAGGGGAGCCCAGGGCAGAGGGCAGTGGTCCAGGTAAATGGAAAGTATCTGGGAAGACATCTAGAGACAGAATACTGACCCCCAATGGTAACTTTTACCTCGCCACTTCTGTGAATTTACATCAACCGCAGGAACAAGAGTGGTGCACACACACCCTGAACACAAAACTATTCAGTCTTAAAATGCCAGTGCATACATGGCTCTGTGAATTTGAGATGGCACCCAAGCCAACACTCATTTGCCTTTATGTATTGCCTTTAGATATGACTTGTTCTAGGAAATAAATTTAAAAATACATTACAAGAATCTAAAACTAAAAAAATTTTTTTTGAAATGTCTCGCATAACCCATTTGAAAGAGTTAACGTTTAGTAAATGAATTTTAAAGGTCATTTAAGGATTCATCACTTGGAATCATTCAGGATAAATATAGATTTTTTTCCTCACTTGGAATATGATAACTTTAAAATGTTTTCCAGTATCTGTTATCTACAAACTGCCTATATGAATGACTCAAAATTGAATCATTTACAGACACCTGAGACAAAGAACAAGTGCAAGGCCTCAGTAAGACAGAAATTTGTTTTGAAATGAAGAACCTTGGAGAACTCCAACATTCTGGAATCAACAGCATAAGTTGCAAATGTATGAAATAGAAATACACATAATGCTAGCATAATCTATGGTTCTAAGTTTCAACATTTTATGTAGAACAGTAATCTGTGCCTTAAACAACATTCTGTAGTTGTCTGATTCCATAGAAGAAAAGTAATGGGACATTCCTTTCTTTCCATGAGTGAATGTGAATTTGAAACAATTTCTCCACTGAATTATTGCTGAGAGGGAACAAAAAAGAATATCTAATGGTGATGGTAATTGGTTACGACTGTACAAGACATCCATCCATCCAATCCATCCAATCCATCCATCCATTCATCCATTCATTTAACAAATACTTATGGAACCCCACTCTGTGTGAGGGCCTGGGAGAGTGACAGGCCATGGCAAAGCCTTGATCCCTGCTCTCAAGGATCTCATGTTGTAGTTAGGTAGTGCTGTGCAATGTGCACTGGAGCAGTAAAATCCTGCAATCTGGTTGGAGGAAGAACTGTAATAGGACTGTATGTGATTCTGTTAAAAAATACAAGGAATTATCACAAAAGTGCTAGGAATTCAGAGAGTGTGAGGATTGGTATGCACCGTGACAGTCAAAGCAGGCTTCTTGTAAGAGGTGGCATCTTAAAGAAGGCATACATAGTAGGACTGGTTAGGGAACGTGGGAACGTGAATGGCTCCCAATCAGAATTCTGCATAATAATATTTGAGATTGATCCGTTTGTCCTGAGGATATCACAAATGAATCTTCACTTGGGATTACTTTGCTGTAAGACATTTTCTAAAATAAATCACAAGCTCTAAACCAAACTTAAAAGATGAACAGAGGATAAGCTCTACCCTTCACTGATCACAACAGGAATTGTAACTCCTTCTGAAAGCAAGTGTGACTGAGGAAGACACAGAATAGCAGCTTCTCTCTCTCCTCCCCGTGTTTCCCCCTCTCTCTTGTCTCACATCAAGCAGCTCCCAGGTTCTGGCTTCATTTCCTCAAGGGAGGAATACAATGGCAACAGGATTCCTTGCTTCTTTGTTTCAAAAGCCAGGCACACAGGAGGATTTCATTTAACAGGAAGCACAGTGACTCGGAACGCAGGGCTGGGAAAGAGGCTTCCCCACGTCGGAAGACATTTCCTTACGATGGGGACAGTGCAGAGAGAAGTCTGGGGTCCCACACAGAGGGCATGGGACATGGCATGATGGGCTTCAGCAGAGGAGCCCCGGGGCAGCCCTGGGGGAAGGGCCGGGGGCGCTCTGGGCAAGTGCAGGGTCCCAGGATCCCAGCCCAAACCATCAACCCAAGTAGAAATTTCCTATATTCCTGGTAGGATGGATCTTGAAACTGAAATGATAATGATTTACAGAAAATAAAGGGCTTCACTATTTCTTGCACACCTAAACAATTTTTTCTGTCCTAAGTGAATCTTCTTGTTTTGAACCTGTATCATCTCGTTTCTAAGGCAGGAACAGAAGAGTTGTGGAAGATTCCGATGCTGGAAACACTTTGTATCTGGGCAGTGCCTCAGACTGGATAATCCCTTTTTTGAGAATAGGATGGGGAAGGCTGTTTCCTGTAACTAGAGGCAAAGAACACCCTCAGCTGAGCTCCTGCTTTCTATCCCCTTCCGGCCTTGGTGGGTGGGAGGGTGGTGCTGAGCAGAGTTTGTCTCCCCATTCAGGGAAAAAGGAGGGGCGATGGGGACAGAAATGGGGGTCCCCTGTGGGGAGAGAGGGATCCAGACAACCCTATGGCCAAACCACGTCACAGAACTGAACTCCAGACATACTCAGGCGCACGTATTCTACCCACCCACCCAGCATGTTCTATACCCGCCCCTGGGCTGTCTCTCTTTACCAGCTCAGCATGGTAGCTCCAGGTCCCACTTTCTCCTGGGTTCCTCCCTGCAGGGAAGCTTCTAATCCAAACTTGAAAACCACAGCCTGGTAGACGCAACCGCCCCCTGGAGATGCCACCTCTTTGTCATCAAAGGCACCGGATGGGCCAGGGCACCTCATCTCTTCCCACGGTCACTTGGATGAATTTCGTAAGGTGAGGATACCAAGCCCTGGGAGTTAGGGGACCGGTCCTCTCCCTGGGCTGGAAGATGAGCAGCAAATCACAGTGGTGCTGTCTGCCGTTGAGACCTCTTCCTCAGACCCCCGCCCCCCAGTTCCCTGTGTTTCAGCTAAAGCACTGAATTAGTAAGGCTCCAAGAGTGATACACGAAACTGCCCTCCCCGCCCCTTCCGGTCCCCTCCATCTCTGGGGAGGGAGAAGAGTGAGAGCTCAGGTGGGGGGCTGGCTGTGACACCACCAGGGAAAGTCAGAAAATTCCCTACTTGTCAGAAAACGTGTTAGACCATCCAGCAGAGGTACAGGTACAGAATGGAAGACACCAGGTAGTGTCTTCACCTTCCTCTTTTTCTGTCTCTGTCTCTTGTTCCATCCCTTCAGAAGCCGCTGAGCACAGAGCCGCTGAGCGCAGTTCCATCAGGTGGGTAAATCGTCACAGGGACATTTGGGACATCACCCAAAGGCCACAGCTGCCCTCCCATCCTGGACGATTGGCTCTTGAGAGAGAAAATGCAAGTGAGCAGCTGCCTCTCCCCCGCCCCCTCCTGCCTGGTTCTCCTTCCTTGGGTATTCTGCTGGCGCTGTGTGATTAGTCTCCTGCCGGCTGGCTAACTTCAGCAAGAAGTTCCTCTTGCAGTTCGGGAGGGTTTGGCTGTGGTCGATAACCGTTGTGTCTATCTATCCACTTCCTCTGTTCTCTCTGGATTCGGATGTCAAGTCCTAGATGATCCTATTCAAAAATACCTCTTGGCATTTAGAGATCATTTCACAGTGGAAAAGCGCTCTTCCCTTTGGCCTTCGGAGGCCAGGAAAGCTGGTGTGAGGAAGGTTAGGTAGTTGGGGGTGTTAATCGTGTTTGCGTGCTTTGGAGTTCAGTCTCTGCTCTGTGGACGGTTCCAGTTTTGTTTTGTTTTTTTATGAAAAGGTCTGTCCCATGAGCGGGGTTAGTCTGGGAGGGTGGGTGGTGGCGCTAGTGCAGAAATGGGCGCCATGTGGGATGCGGCTCCAGCAGGGCCCGTGCCCTGTTTAGGCAGGGCTGTAACACGCAGCGGCATTGCATCGCATTGCCCTAGCTTGCACACAGCCTGCCTCCCACCCGCTGGGACCCCCAGGCCTGGCAGAGTACTCAGAAGCTCCGTATTCTGGGCCCACATGGGCCAGCAAATCTTCCCTGCCAGTCACTGGATAATTATGAGAAAAGGCGGTTTTGCCTTCTCTTGCCCCCGTGGCTGTCCTCCCTCCCTTCCCGTCCACTCTCCCGGTCCCCCAGGCAGGCTTCTGCTCCACGCCACCATCCAGGATGCCTTCTGGGTCTGGAGTCGGAGTCATCATTTCTCTTTACTCCCAAACTTGCCCTCAGGAGTCATCTCAGTCCAGTGGTTCCGAATGCAATGAAACTCTGGGAAACCAACCATTTCGCTGAGGGCTAGACCAGCAGGAACAGCCACACAGCAGCATTCCTCGGGCCCCGTCCTTCCCCCGCAGCTGCCCTGTGGGGCTCCAACCCCTCAAGTGTCTCTTAAATCGTCCCCAGAGTCCCTGAGAGTGACTCTCTCACGCAGTACTCATCCTTTTCCTCTTTGGCCGAGGGATCTGGGCTTGTGCCAATATTCAAACTGGCAGGTAAGCCGTGGAAGACGCCAGAAGGTCCTGGGGCTAGCGCTTAACCTCATACATCACGTGAAGGCCCCGGGGCACTTGTGCCAAAGGTGCCGAAAGCGTCGCTGTTGTTGCCATCGAGCCTGTTGCTGCCAGCACCGTCCCGAGTAAGCAGGGAGCAGTTACTGTGGCGTTTTGGTAACTGCCTTTCTCTGTAACCCTGATATTCACTTTCCTTTTCATAGGCTGGACCTTGAAAGAACCCAGGGGAGGAGAAGACCCCGCCTTCCCTCGGACGGGGTCAGGCCAAGGAGCCCTCCTCTCCCCACCCTGCAGTCTCCCTCCTGGGGTAGGAAGGGAAAGGGGGATGGGACAGTGGGTCAGAACCACAGCCCCAGTCAGAAATGCACTGCAGTCTCCCCAAACTGCCCTCAGATATTGACACCTGCCAATACAGGGAATGTTGAGCTCACGTATTCCAGCTGTCCTGCAGAGCCCGTGTCCCCTCTGTAGTAATCCTGACAGAGGACCCTCCAGCTGCTATTTGCCCACTTCCAGCATGAGTGTGGAGGGGTCCAGACTGGAATACAGCATTCCTGATGTGGCTCCCATACTTACATGCCAAGGCTTTCCTTGGTTCACTCAAAATAGAAAACGCCGTCTTCCAGCACACACTTTGAGTCCCTAGGAATAGATTTCAGGAAGGTCTCTGTCTCCTGATGCCCCCAGCTGACCCAGGCCATCGCTGGGAGTTGATGCTTTCTGCTTGTGTCACTACTGCCAGACTTCCAGCCTTGTAAACTGCTTGGCATCTGGGAGCTGGCATGCCATTAAAGTGACAAAGGGGAATAAGGGAGAAATGAGAGAGGGTACGAGGAGAAAAAGGCACAAAATATGCACCTACTGAGAAGACGGAGGGAGGGAGTGACAAATAGCTTGATTTCAAGCTTACCTTTCAGTCTTCTCAAGGGCATCTGGGTTTCAAGCACAGGGAGAAGATGATCGTTCATTCATTCATCCCTTCACCCAACAAACATTGATCGAATGCTTACTGTGTGCCGGGCCTGGGGCTCTAAGGCGAAGATCCAGTGATAGAAGTGAGATGGTGTTTCTGCCCAAAGGACCTCACCGTCTAGTGCGGGTGAAACCCACAAAGCCGATAAATGTCACAGAATGTGGCCACTGCGATGAAAGAGTCACTCCCAGAAGAAGGCGTCCCACCTGCCACCTGGCAGCGGGGTCATGGCAGGTTCCAGGAAGAGGCCTGAGTCAGTGGTGGTTGGCCTGGGGGTGGGGGTAGGTGAGTGTTCCGGGCAGAGCAGAACCATGAGCAAAAGCCCAGAGATGGGCAGGTCAGGGCGGGTTCAAGGATGGATGAGTGCTATTAGAATGGAAGGACCCAATGGGGGTGTGGGGGGAGCACTGAAGGTTTGTGAGGAAGAGCCCAGCCTAAGAAAAGGGTCCAGTTAAATTGTCTAGGAACACAAACCCAGAACCACATGAGCGAACGGTACGGCGGATTTATAAAGGACTTCCGGTCCTTTAAGGTTAGGAAAAGCAAGAGTTCACTCATCAGACAATCTGGTTAAAGGGACTTCTTCACCCAGCTAGAAAAGGACAGCACTGAGACCTGAAACTAGTTATTTAGAAATTTGATTCTGTGTCTTCCTTCTCAGAAACGAATTCAACAAAAGTTCTCGGTTTTTTGGCTCTGGACTTGAGACAGGGGCTGCTCTAAATTCCAGTTTTTGTTTCATCTGTATCTGTAGTTTGCCCTCCCTTCCTTCCCTCCTTCCTTCCTTTCTCCCTCCCTCCCTTCCTCCATCCCCCCCTCCCTTCATTCTTCCCATCTTTCCTCCCTCCTTTCTCCCTTGCTCTCTCTCTCCAACCCCTCCTTCCTTCTTTCCTTCTATACTGATTGATTGCCATTCATAAATGCGGCCAAAACTCACATTAGTAATTCTTCCCACCATGGCCTGTGTGTTAAGGCACAGAGCAGTTTCCCTAAATCATTCATCCTTAGGAAAGGCCAACCAGGCTAAGCTCCTTCATTAGTAAGAACAGAAGGGAGTGGAATGAAGAGTGGGAATATGCCTGAAGTCAGGAGCTACCCCTCCTCTTAGGATATGGAAGGCTCCAGTGTGGGGAAAATGTGGAATGGAGTTCTGCAGTATACCCATCAATCAAATGGGTCACCAGGACCACGGTTTCTGTACTGTGGCTCTTCTCCCAACACAGTATCTGCTGCCATCAATGGGCAGAATGGTCTTTCTTGGAGAAAACATTCGTTTGGTCAGCAATCCAGGGAGTCCCCCAGGCTGGAACAGGGAGATTACTTCCCAAGGTCAAGCTTTGGCTTCTACCTCTTTCTATCCTTCAAAATGCAATTTCATCCTTCTCTGTTTTGCCGGGCGTGTCAGAGGGATTTGCCTGAAATAAGAGATCCTGAAAGGCAGAGTCCCACAATGTCAGAGCTGGAAAGGGCTTTAGAAATGAGCTTCATGTTCATTCAACATGGTTTTTAGGAACTCCTGTCTGCCTGTTTGCCAGGCTCTGTGGTCACTTCTGGCCCTGGCCCTCAGGGGAACAATGAATAGGGGACACTGTCTCTGTCCCCATCCTCAGGCTTTCTTGTCTTGACCACTAGAGAAAATTTGGACCTCTTCTCCATTGAGCTGAGCCCGCTGAAGTTTTCAGAAATTCCAGAAGATTTTCTGGGTCTTTCAGCTGTCTACTTGAGACTGGTCTTGCTGCTCATTTTAAGTTCTTGTCTCACTTGTGTCTGTATGTAGGCTTTCCAGTTGTCTTACCTTCTCTCCTTCCTCCCCCCTTCCTCCCTTCCTTCCATTCTTCCATATTCATTGGCTTCCTACCATGTGCCAGGCTTGGGCTGGGGCTCTGAGATAAGTTAAGTGGCTTATAATCAAGTGGGAGAGGAACAAGAAAATGAATAGTGACTATGGAAGAAGAGTCACATGTTCACTTGGAATGTGAGAGCAGTCAAAGTCTGAAGCTCCTCCCACCTCCCCCAACCCTCATCCCACCAAAGGCCCTCCCCCCGATACTGGAGGGTTGCTGTGGCATCTTGCCTTCGCCAAGGTTCCATTCAGTTAAACTGTCCTGTGGTCTGCTCCTCTCCACACTTGCAGCCCTTCAGAGACACAGCACAGTCTTCTCTCTGTGTGTGTCTGACGACACCTTGAATCTCAAGGTTAAGATCTAATTTATTCAACTCTCATCATTTTTTCTCCTTCTACATGTGGTTTTTATGGGGTTTGGTCCATTCTTCAGTATGATTTTCGTGATGACTTGGGACCAAAGATTTTCCAGGGGAACAGGTAGACTGTTCTCTAATACAAGCTCAAGGGGAAAGCTCCTCTGAGGAGTTGGCACAAATGTAGATGGATTTTTCTAGGCAACTTGTGGCTGAACAAAGCCTGGAGGGGTACAAGGACCATTGTTCTTGCACTGTATATCACCAAAATTTTGAGTCTAATTGGATGCGTTCATTAGACAAAGAGAAAAACATTAGGACATCAACATAGTGTCCTTTCGTTAAATAATTTTTGAATGACTCTTACACTGCAAAGGTGTTTATTGAACACCTAACTGAAGCTAAATTTAGAAGTCAAACTTAAATAATTGGACTAATGTTGGGATTTTGATACCATTGGTCAAGATCATTTTCCCTTTCTCACTATAATATTTAGAGAGAGTGCCTGACTTCTTAGTTTTTAATTCCCCAGGGGTGGCGGGTAGGTAACCTTGCAAGAGAAGTGGGTTTCAATGGTCATGACCTCAGAGACAATGCCATCAGCCCACCCTCAATACATAAATGTGCTCACATGCACATCACATACACCCACCAACCATCCAATGTAGTTCTTGCTGATCTTCACAGTATTTCCAAAGCTAAGCAAAAGAGGGAGGGCTCACTCTCTTGGCTGATAGAAAATCATAGTAAGTTTAGAGAAAAAGCCAAGGAAATAATGCAGATTTCTTACTCCATCTTCCCCCTCCACCCTCCCACAAGAGCCCAATCAAATTATACAAATGGTTAAAATTTTTCATTTTAAAAAAGTCAGTGATGAGGGTGAAAGGCAGTGACAAAGATTAAGCCTCAGGAGAATATAGATACTCCCAGGGAGTATCTACTGTGAATGTTGAATGTCCAGGGTGCCAAGACCTAAAGCAAATTGGAGTGTACAAAATTTCTTCATTCCCATAGGTGATGGAGGAGGAAAGATGAGATTGGAGGAGGAAAGACAAAAGTCAGCAGATAAACTCATGCAGCTCAATATCAGAAAAACAAACAACCCAACCCAAAAATGGGCAGAAGACCTAAATAGACATTTCTCCAAAGAATATATACAGATTGCCAACAAACACATGAAAGAATGCTCAACATCATTAATATTAGAGAAATGTAAATCAAAACTACAATGAGATATCATCTCACACCAGTCAGAATGGCCATCATCAAAAAAATCTAGAAACAGTAAATGCTGGAGAGGGTGTGGAGAACAGGGAACCCTCTTGCACTGTTGGTGGGAATGTAAACTGATACAGCCACTATGGAGAACGGTATGGAGGTTCCTTAAAAAACTAAAAATAGAATTACCATATGACCCAGCAATCCTGCTACTGGGCATATACCCTGAGAAAACCATAATTCAAAAAGAGTCATGTACCAAAATGTTCATTGCAGCTCTATTTCCAGTAGCTAGGACATGGAAGCAACCTAAGTGTCCATCAACAGATGAATGGGTAAAGAAGATGTGGCACATTTATACGATGGAATATTACTCAGCCATAAAAAGGAACAAAACTGAGTTATCTGTAGTGAGGTGGATGGACCTAGAGATTGTCATACAGAGTGAAGTAAGTCAGAAAGAGAAAAACAAATACTGTATGCTAACACACACATATATGGAATCTAAAAAAAAAAGAAAAAGATGGTCAGAAGAACCTAGGGGCAAGATGGGAATAAAGATGCAGACCTCTAGAGAATGCACTTGAGGATACAGGGAGGGGTAAGGGTAAGCTGGGACAAAGTGAGAGAGTGGCATGGACATATATACACTACCAAACGTAAAATACATAGGTAGTGGGAAGCAGCCGCATAGCACAGGGAGATCAGCTCGGTGCTTTGTGACCACCTAGAGGGGTAGGATAAGGAGGGTGGGAGGGAGGGAGACACAAGAGGGAAGAGATATGGGGACATATGTATATGTATAACTGATTCACTTTGTTATAAAGCAGCAACTAACACACCATTGTAAAGCAATTATACTCCAATAAAGATGTTTAAAAAAAAGTCAGCAGATGAAGCCACAAAGCATCTCTGTTCCCTCTCTTTTCCACTCAAAATTCAATATAAGAAGACCACAAATGAGATTTAACACATTTAAAAAAACATCACTTGGAAGGGAAATATTATTGAGCTTGATGACTATTGGGTTTTTTTGAGAAAAGGAGATTGGGCAAAGGGAAGATATAGGGAAATATTCTCCCAGGCTTTTGAGTTTATTAAATTTTGTGACATCCTTTTTTTCTTTCTATTTCTATTCATATTCAGAAGGTTGTCAGACTTCTCATATTTCTTTCTCTCCCAGATCCTTGTTTTATCTCTCTCATGCCTTAGGAACAATGACTTTGCAGAGACCTGGTTTCAGTTTGAGTCTTAACTTTGGCACTTAACTAGCTCTGTGACCTTGGGAAAATTAATGAACCTTGTTTGGCATGGATTTCCTCTTCTATAAAACAGGAATGCTATTCCCTATCTCATAAGATTATTATGAGTAGGAAACTGAGCCAAATGCTTAGTCCTTGTTGGCACCTACGGTTGGCACTCAATAAATACTAAGTTCTCTTCCTCAGAGGAACAGCTGTTATCTCCAAAGTTAAGCCCTCTACTGTGCCCTCAGTAATCCCCTTCTTTCCTGATTTTGTGGAGACCTTCCTCCTCTCTCTTGCATCTCCAACCTTTCTCACTTTGTGAGACCCTTTCCTCTATGAAGGCACCCGGATTTAGTGGGTTTCTCTTTGTGCTTGGAAATTGTGGGAAAGGGAGAATCAGTCAGGAAATGAGGTACCTGTGGGCTCTTTAGAAAACTCGGACTAGGAGATGGTTAGCAAAGGACTTGGTTATTCTGGGTCCACTCGTCCATCCAGGAGATAAGGTCATGAGAGTGGGGAAGAGCCCTCTACTAAGCACATGGAGGGAAAAGCCTAGAATCATGACACATGCCAAGGGTAGAAGCGAAACCAACAGAAGTTAGTAAAGCAGGAGTTGGGGGAGAGAAACAGAAGAGGAGGATCCCAGGGAGCCAGAGCCTGGGCTAGGGCGGGGCAAGGGAGAAGGGAGTAGTAGGGCGTTCACATACGATGAGGTCTGTAAGAAGTCCACTGAGCCTCGTTTTGTTATTTAGGAGGTGCCTACAAGTTTTGCCAGAACATTTTCAGTGGTGCAGCAGTGGGAATCACGGTTGCAGTGAGCTAAAAGAGGTAGTGAAGGGAGCAAGCGTAGCACATTTATTTGACGAGCTTGGCAATGAAGATAGAGCAGTTGCAAGAGAAGAGGAAAGATCAGTGGAGACCTTTGCTTCTTCCACAAGTATGGCATGCACTGGGGCACCTTTAAAGCTGTACAAAAGGAACCTGATGACAGAGGTTGAGAATACAAGGGGGATTGGGGAAGCACCAGGGAGGGTCTTGGGCCCAGAAGAGAGGAGAGAGGGGATGCATGCAGGGCATTGGTGGTGGGACTGCCTTGGACATAAAAATAGATAATGTTCTCTGAAGGTGATGGAGTGAGGAGGGATGGATGCAGATTTGGATACATTCATAGGCAGAAAGGAGCTTTCCTGACTCTTCTGAGGGTTTATTTTCCTACGGGAGGTAGGAGGCAAGCTGATCTGCTGAGGGCAGGAAGTTGGGGATGCAATGGGGACTTGGTAAGAGTGGTGAAGCTTTGGAATAGCTGTGGTGGGATATGGGAGAGGGTTGTTATGGGACACTGAGATCCCAGGAGAGGCTGCAGACCCTGTGAGGTGACTTTGTCAAGCAGTGCTCAGCAGCACAGAGGTAGAAGCACAGTCAGGGGAGAATGTTTGGACCGATCCAAGGTTGGCAATAGGGCAGATGGGGCTGGAAGAGAAGGGGCTAGGACATTGAGGATGTCCGAAGGGGTCGGGAAAGGATTCACTATGAGTCTCACTGTGAGTTCTTCCAGAACAGGAAGAGAAGCCATGAAGAGGAGATTGGCTGGGAGGGAAGGAGGGAAGCACAGGATCAATGAGGCTCAAGAGCTGGTATCAGGCCACTTCCCCAAGAAACCTTTGGATGGTGGAGGTAAAGGCATCTCAAACACTTTTTATTTCCCTAGCATGTAGGGGTTCTGAGTATGAGCCCCTTTGTCTTTCTTCTCTTCCTTTTATGACACTGAGTAGCTTTTTAAAAAGGTCACCCTGACAATTACAGGCAGTTATAGACCTTACATATCTGACAATACACCCCTCTACCTTAAATCTTAGCTTCTTGCCCAGCTTGTCAGGTACAAGTTTTTGTTTTTGGTGATGGTAATCTGGGACAATGAAAATAATTTCCTTCAAGTGGAAGCACAGTCTTTCATGTAGGGGCCAGGGGTCCACCCCTTGCCTGCCATGGGGACCTGTTGTTCGGTCCTTGGTTTGGTCCCCCTGTCTGGTCCCCAGGACTGTGATTCAGAGCTGGATTCTCTTTCAGGAATCTACTATTTTCTATAAGCAGTCACAGCAGGGGCAGTATACATTTTTGTGAAAATTTCCCTCTTTGGCCTTTTGCTCTTTCCTTAAAACTTGCAAATTGGAAATGCAAAGGAATTATGAGCTCTGAATTTGGGCCATGCGGAATCCATACATCCAGACTGTATGGGGCTTCTGTGATTCTTCCATAAATGACTCCCCTTTCCTGATCTGGTAGAATATTCCTTCAACTGGAAGTTGGACTTGGACAAGTCATTGTGGGCCTCAGAATTGCCTGTGAATCTGAGAGTCTGGGTATACAATCCCTTCTACCTTTGATGCACAATGGTATGGAGGGGTTATCTGAGCGCACCTGTACACTCTTATCCATTTTATGTAAATGGAAATCACTGCAGAATGGGCATCTTTGATAGACTCAGAGAAAGAGCAGGTGCAAATGCTTCACTAGGAAGGAAGTAAATGTATCCTTCCCAGGCATACTTAATTCATGTACATCCCATAAGTCACAAAACATTGGAAATTGGGAATGAAGGAGTCTCATTGCCATAACCAATTCAGTTAATCTGCCCTGTAGTTCATTGTCCAGTTGTCCAGTTGCATTTCAAGTGTTGAATATAGAAAGAGTCTCATTATTGGTTTCCTAATGCCTTCAGCAGGCATACGTCACCTACGGAGGCACAGGCAATATGATCCCCTTTTCTTCTTTTCCTGAAAATCCTTCCATTTTGGATTCCAAGAGGAAGTAGTTAAGAAAATCAGCAGAACCAGATTTGTTCTGGGTCTATTTCTGGAGTTGGTTTGGTGCCTTTTTTTTGGTCTGATAAAGAACGTACTGTGCCACTTTTTAAAACCCTTTTAGCTTCTGGAGGCACCATAGATATGTCCTCCACTCTATGTCACTTCCTGTCTCTCTCATGCCATCCTCCCTTTTCCTCCCGCATTTTGCCAAATGTTCAGGGCACAAAGATACTGGACTTCCTTCATAATATTCCCTGGTCAGGGGTGAGCCCTTTACTCCAGATTAAATTTTGATTATATTGGGTCACTGTCACACAAAGTTGGTTTTAATGAGTTATCTCAACCAAAGGGATCCAGAAGTGCCAAGTTTGGAAAGGTCAAGGTCCTTGCTGCCCAAAGTATGGATTGTGGACCAGTCATATCATGAGCATCATCTGAGAACTTGTTAGAAATTCCAGATCCTAGGCCCCAACCCAGACCTAAGGATCTGCATTTTACCAAGATCTCCAGGTGATTTCAGACACACATTAAGTTTGAAAAGCACTGGTTGAGACGGCATATTAAGAGAAGTCAACTGGGGCTTGCCTGGTGGCGCAGTCGTTGAGAGTCTGCCTGCCGATGCAGGGGACACGGGTTTGTGCCCCAGTCCGGGAAGATCCCACATGCCGTGGAGTGGCTGGGCCCGTGAGCCATGGCCACTGAGCCTGCACGTCCGGAGGCTGTGCTCCGCAACGGGAGAGGCCACAACAGTGAGAGGCCCGTGCAAAAAAAAAAAAAAAAAAAAAAAAAAGAGAAGCCAATTGGCTCAAATACTGTTTTAACCTTCACCTTATCTGATTGAGGGTTAGGCTATCTCAGAGGCTGCTTGGTTTTTGTTTTTGTTTTTGTTTTTTTTAATTCAGAAAGGGAGAGAAATGGAAACCATTAGGAGTCTGGGATATTGAAGGTACCTGCCATTATGGAAATTTGTCCCCTCTGTTTGGCATCCCAGTCTGTCATGCTGCTGCCAGTCTCTTGTGAGCTTAGATGGCACTGCATTCCAAGAAAACAAAACCACACTGTAGATAGAGAACATGTATGATAGCTCTGGTTTCTGTTCTAAGACTTACAGAGGCAAAATGAAGCCCAATAATGGTAATTACCAATAGGTTTTCAGGATGAGTACTAAGGAAGAAGCAGAAACCTGTTTTGATAAGTCCTGTTACATATTAGCAGATTCATTTTGGACGGTAGTGTAAGGAAACCATTAAGAGAAATAATATTAGTGTGTTTTGTGGCATTTGGGCTGCAGGCAGGACATTATCTGTCTGTGGTCTCCTACTGAGTGCCTGGGTAAGTGATGTCCAGCATGGAAATAGAGCTGCCTTTCACGAAGAAGCCCTTCTCTTCTGCATTGCATAGCAGTGTGGTGAGATGCATTAAGTGCAACTGTTTATGATTTGGAAGGTGAGGAAACAGGTGATTCGTCATCTAAATGAAATGTACATCACTTTGGCAGCCATAAACTCAGATAGTCCTTGTAGGAGACTAAGTGTTTGGGGGCCTGTGAGGACACACAAAAACTCTGGATTAAATGCTTTGAAATATTTATCATTTGTCTTTTTACATGGGTATCTGTCATTCTCGCTCCCACTCTAGCTAGATGAGTTTAATCACTTGTGAAAATGCCTTGATTCTTTCTCTCTCAGACAGACACCCTAAAAAAATGCCTGCATTGGCAAGTAGTGGAGGAATGGTAACAGATTTAAATCAACCAGGGACTTCTTTTGACCCTTGCTATCATCAAATTGCTTAGAAAGAGAAAGGCAAAGAACTCAGGAATCTCCTCTAATCAAAACTATAATCCTTGGGCCTTATCTCATCCCAAATTCCTATGCAATTAAAAAAAAATAACACAGTTCCTTCTTAGTTTAAAAATACATGCGAAATATTAAACTTGAGTGATACTAGAGGGAAGAAAAGCAATAAAAATCATCTGCAAGTCACCTCCATGGAAACATAACTTAATATTTTGGTTTAGTTTTTCTCCCTCTTAGATTTATATATAAATATATATAAATGCATACAATATTTATATTGCTTTTACAAAAGTGTTACCACACTGTCCTTTTACATTTAGCAATGCATTACATTTTCTCACATTAATAAATACTCTTTTCTATATGGTTTTTTAATGGCTGCGCCCTATGTAGTTAAGCTCCTCTAAGAAATGGGCATAACTAGAGTTACGGGTCTAATTAAATAGGGAACAAGAACAAAAAAACCCCTTAGTTCCAGGAGCATTGAAGTTCACTAAATAAATTCCATTTCCAGTGGGAAATTATATGACTGAACGCAATTTGGTTTCTTGTTTTTGTATCTTGTTATGACTGCGCACACTTGACTCTGTCTCTCATTTTTGAAAATGATTTGAGGCTCCGGATGTTTTCTTGTTCCAAGATTCTGAGATGTCTCAACCCCCGGCTCTCCATCTGCCCCTAGAAGTACCTGATGAATGCATACACAAAGCCTAAATATGTAAGTTACTATGGAGTAGCCAGAGAAACTAGCCAAGGAAAAAAAAATTAGTTCTTCCTTCTCTCAGTTTGTAAAAAGGAGCAGCCCTCTCTTGTTGTCTGCATTCACTTTGTTTGTTTGTTTGGTTTTTTAACATCGTTATTGGAGTATAATTGCTTTACAATGGAGTGTTTCTGCTTTATAACAAAATGAATCAGCTATACATATATATATAACCCCATATCTCTTCCCTCTTGCGTCTCCCTCCCTCTGCATTCAGTTTGGAAAAGGGTCTATAGGTGATGCTGAAAGTTTGGGACTGTATGAATGTTAGGATATGGCAGAGAAGCGTCCAGGAGCACAGTTGCTCTCATGAATCTGCCCCCGATGAGTGACTGCTAGCTTCTCATTGGAGAAACTTCAAAGTCCTTGGCCCTGCATGTCGTGTCCCCACCCTACTTGTCTACTCTTATTTCATGGTGCGTATTTCATGGCGCTTGCCTACATTAATCTTGCATGCAAATGGGTCCATTCACATCCAGAGACTAGCTCCTCTGGCTCTGCAGAAATGCTTGGCAGGCTTCCTCCTCCCATAGGAGCCTCCTGGTTTTTTCCTCCCCTTGTAAATCCCACCCACTCTTACTCAGGACTCAGTTCCTCCATGCAGCCTTGCAGTCCTCCAGATTTCCTAGATCCTGGCGCTTACTGACACAGATGGGCGTCTCTCGGTATTTCTCATAAACTTTAGTCACCTGATTATGTGTTTATGTGCGCATACTTGGTTATATGCCAATGTGTACGGACACGTCCCTGCTTAAAGCAATAACCCTTTTCCATGTACAAGTCATGTTTCCCATAAGTTGACAAAGAAGATATGTTTCTTTTGCCTTCATTTTATAGAAGCCACCCTAATGTCCCACAAATCACTTTGATGTCATCGAGATGGGAATAGGTTTTAAACCTTTTGAATCAGCCATGACTGGCCACAGAATGAATTAGGATCTCTGTTTTCTTTGCTATGTCCTCAAAATGACTTATACCTTCCCCTGAACTATAATCTCCAATAACAATGAAGATGCAATAACAGGATGCACGTTAGGTTGATGGAGAGGGAATAATTCACAAAACCTAGAAGTAATGTGAGCTGATAAAGGAAGAATCCAGGCAATTCAGAAACATGGGGCTGAAAGCAAAAGCCCCCCCTTTCCCACCCCTTCCTCCTTCCTCTAGCTCCTTGGTTTGCATCTGTGCTCAAGACTACTTTGTGTCTACTTGAGAAAGGCATAATTTTACCATCTCTTAAATGGTAGCCAGTGCCTTTAGGAACCATTTGTGTAAGGGGAAATTTGCCCATGAGTATCTCATAACCTGGGGAACATCTGTAGAGCTAAACTGTGAGACCCTAATAAAGAGGGCCCCGATGTTTATTTCCTGTTGTCCCTGATAGCACCTGGGGCTAAGTCCTTATGCATAGAAGCTGCCCAATGCCATGGATTGAAGCATCTGGAACAATAGGATATGAGGGTCTCTGTTTCCAGTACACTGCCAGTGGTATAGATATACCTATAAGTCCTGCCAGACACAAAATTACATAAGATCACACATTTCCATAAGGAGTTTCTACCTTCTTTGGGGAAGGTGGGCATAGGGGAAACTCAGTGGGAGATCCTTGCCAACAAAGGCTCCATTATAGCAGCAAGAACATAGATAGGGCCAAGCCCCCTTGGCAACCTTGCTGAGCTGAGTCTTGTGGTAGTGCTGGCTGTAGTGGGGTGGGGGAATAGCCCTGACAAGATGGATGGATGAGTCAAATGTGGATGGATTAGAGGGCCTCCTTAATTCTGAAAAGGGGGTGGGGAGGAATTAATGGTGAGAGGACAGAAAATTCACTATAGATATAGTAGAGGAAGAGAGAAACCACAGGCCCATCCAAGAAAGCCAGGGACCCTCTGGGTTTAGAGAGAGGGAAATTCTTTCCTGTCTTCCAGGTGTTAACAACCTCACATTCTCCGCCTCTTGCCTGCATCAATATTCCCTTTTTTTTTTTTGCGGTACGTGGGCCTCTCACTGTTGTGGCCTCTCCCGTTGCGGAGCACAGGCTCCGGACGCGCAGGCTCAGCGGCCATGGCTCATGGGCCCAGCCGCGGAGCGGCATGTGGGATCTTCCCGGACCGGGGCACGATCCCGTGTCCCCTGCATCGGCAGGTGGACTCTCAACCACTGCGCCAGCAGGTAAGCCCATCAATATTCCACTTTTAAGTGAACTCGGGGGGCAAAGAAATTGACATCTGCATTTGGGATGCTCCCTACCTCCTATACCCAGGCCCCCCAGGCAGCCTGCCCCTCCAGCAGAAGACTTGGATTTCTCTCTCTTTCCAGCATCCCCCCGGCAATGCCATTTCTTAGCAGAAAGCACTTTCCAATAAGAACTATTTCTGTGAATTTGAAATCACTCTCTAGCTCCACTTTTCCCCACACAAATGCAGATAGATAATAAACTTTGGAAAGAAAAGAGAGCTTCCTATTTCTCTGGTCCACTCTCCTGATCTTAGCTATGTTCAGTGACTCCTTTGGGTCACACACGCCAGAGGCCAGGTCAGGCCTCTCTGCCCACTGCCTGCACACACTGAGTCAAGAGTCTTCTCAGTGGATTTCTTTGGACTCATACTGAACCGAAGTACAGGTAGATGGGTAGCATGTTACCTTGACAGTATGGGCATCACCTGAATTATTCAGATGTTAGTTTCACCATGTTATTTGGAACACTCTCCAGTCAAAGCTTTAGAAGGAGGACATATCATACACTCACCCTCCCATCCTCTCTAGCAACTCTTCCAGGTTAAGAAGGGTCAACAAGATAGCCCCCACCCGTGCTTTCTGAAGATCACAGTATCCGTGTCACAGAGCAGAGACTCTCTGGGCATTTATTTGTTCACCAGCTTTCCTTTTCTGAAGTGTGAACCTTACAGATGGGACAGTGGTACTCACTTGTCCCTCAGCTCACTTCTCGCACTGCTGCTAAAGCGGTAAGCAGTGGTGCTAACCCCTTCCTCCGTCTCTGGTTTCCCATCACCTACGGGATCAAGGCTCTGCTCCTGCCCGGTGGCCCCAGACTCCTGTGCTCCTGCTGCTTCCCTTGGCTCCTGGGCTTCAGCTCTACCAATGTCCTTACATTTTTCAAATGGGTCCTGCTCTTTCACCTGCTGGGAATTTGCACTTGCTTTCCTTTTGCCTAAAATGACCTGCCCAAGTTTCTGTCCACTAGAAAACTCCTTTTCCTTTTTTACGGGTGAACGTTTCTTCTTCTGGGAAACCTTTCTGAACTTTGTTTTCTGCTACTTGATACATTCAGTTCTGTTGCTATCATTATTTGCTTATGTGTTTGTTTCCCCGAAGAGCCTAGGAACTCCATGAGGATAGGGATCTTGTTTGATTCATGTTTATGTCCCTCCTCTCCTCACCAGGATCCAGGAAAAAGAGGTGCTCAATAAACACTTTTCGAATTGACCCATATAAGTTCCCTGCATGGAGCATTTCCTTTAAGCTGGGTTGATGTTAACTTGTGACATGTTTGCCTAAGAAAACCTAGTCCAGGATTCCTCATTATGTGATTGGTTGATTCCATGAACAACTTCACTCTCCCAATTTTAATGACTTCTCAAGGGCTTCACAGAGGTCTAAACCTGTAGTTGTACTCTGCCTACCTGAAGGTCTGCTGTCAAATGATTAAAGAAAGGACTTGTTTTGGTTAACCTGGTCTCCTTCCAGGAGGAGGTAGTGATCCAGCTCAGCTGACACAGACAAAGCATCATGGTGGCCTGAAGCCCAGGAGCTCTGATGACATTAGAAGCTCATTGGAAACCCAGGCACTCCAGGAAGTGTTGCTAGTAGGGGATAAGCTTCCATCTTATTTGAAGATAAGCTCATGTGTCCACTGTCAGGCATCTGAATGTTTAAAGACACCTCCTTACCTTCGTATCCAAGGATGGAGTTGAAAGTGACATTTTGGAGATGAAGAGAAAAAGGCAAAGCTGATTCCCAACCACTGTGTCCCCCAGATTAGGAAATGATCCTCAAGTCAAAGGAGAAAGGGGTGGGTGCAGCTTGGACAGCTGAGAAGAGGGGGGAAGGTGGAGGGAAGGACAGTCACCTTCACTAAGGATCCACTCTTTGCTTGACACTCAGCTCGGTACTTGACATACATGCTATAATGTAATTCTTCTAAGAACTTCGTCAGGTAGAATAAGTATTTCCACTTTACAGGTGCAGAAACTGACCCTCAGAGAAAATAGACGGACTTGCCTGAGGTAAACACGGCTCATGAGTGGCAGAGTCCCAGTCTAGCTGGAACCAGAAAGTAGGGGTAGTTTTACACACTCTTGTGTTGCTTCTGTGTCCTGACTAGGAGGTAAAAATAGCATGCCAGGTTGTGGGACTGAGGGAAGCAAAAGGGCATTTTGCAGATTCAGATTTTAGGCAGAGATTTATGGGGTTTTGCAGTTTTTCCTGACATTTGTTATCATGTTTTCTGCCTACTCCTGTGAGGTCTGTCCTGCCTAGATGGATCAGAATATTTAGAAATGACAGACTTAGGGAACTAATTCTGGACATAACTGTGGTAGGCTGGTAAAAAATATGTAACAAGACTTTGGAAATAAAAGTAGTATATACTTCCTGCTAAAAAGTAATAAAAGTTGCCTTGAATTGCAGCCAGTCTGCAGCCATTGGCGGCCCGACTGTCCAATATTCAGGGGACAGAGCTTTAGAATGACAAAGATGGATGACTGTTTTGGGAACGCCCCCTTACAAACTCTAAAAGAAAGTCAGCATTAGACATTTTGTGACTGATCTTCTTCTGTGTTTTCACCACTTAATAAATCTGGGGGAAGATATGATGTCCATGACAATGAAAGTCTTTATAATTGAATTGCATTGAACAGGACAGCTGTAAAAGGGCATGAGGAGGGGGGCTGTTTCTCTGCTCTGGTTCTGATAAGTTATTAAGAGAGTGGAATGAGGGAAGGAAGGCAAAAAGAGGGAATATTCTCCACATGAACCCGAGAGTCAAGCACAGAATCTTGATGTGGGTGCTCCATAGAAGTGAGAACGCCTGGACAAAATAAGATACAAGGGCAAGTGCTAGTGATGGCGAGAGAGACCACCTGAGTTAGAAAAATGGAATAAACAGAGCAGGCTTCTGGCTGAGCTTGAGGGTAACTGACTCCAGTGAGGCCGACGAGGAGACAGGAGGATGGCTGAGAAGATCTGGGGTAAGACGGGCAGCGAGAAAGCTATGAGTCAACTCCCCTCCTTCTGCAATGCGGGCCCCCTGTCTTCCTGTCTCCCCAGAATAGGGCTCTCTCCTTTGGTAACCAAATTGCCAGGGTGGAGTCCTGAGAGATTCTGAGAGATCTAGTGTTCTCCCAAATACATCCAAGGATTTTCTATGAGCCTTGGATTTCTATGGTTCTTTCCTTTTTCTATTTTCCTGATCCTACTGAATTCCTTCTTTTACTCTTCCTGGCCTCTTATAACTTCTTTTTATTTTTTGTCCTTGTCACCCTAGGATGAATGAAATATAGCTACTTCTCTTTGCATATCTGAAGGTTTGGGGTTAGTGGAAGAGATTTTAGCACTGCTTAGAATAAGAAACAAAATTCACTAGCTATCCCAGGCTTTGGGGGCTTTTCCGCCGGCCTCTTCTCTACCTAATCCCCACCCCCGCCATTGCTGCTAACTACACTACATCCCCATTTCTCCCAAGATCCCAGCCCCCTCCCTGGTGGTGTCTGCAGTTGGCTCCAAAACTCTGGTTGCTTTATTTATTTTTATTTTTATTTATTTATTTACTTTTGTGGTATGTGGGCCTCTCACTGCTGTGGCTTCTCCCGTTGCGGAGCACAGGCTCCAGACGTGCAGGCTCAGTGGCCATGGCTCACGGGCCCAGCCACTCCACGGCATGTGGGATCTTCCTGGACCAGGGCACAAACCCGTGTCCCCTGCATCAGCAGGTGAACTCTCAACCACTGAGCCACCAGGGAAGCCCTGGTTGCTTTATTAAGCAAAGCGATTTAGCTTTCCTTGGCTCACTCTGCACACATGTAGACTAGCTCAGTGGCCTCACTCCTCATATCCCAAGAGGCCCATCAACCTGACAGCTCAACAGAAAAATCGTCTACAAGGAGGTGGATCATGCCACTTCCTTAGAAGGCAGAAGTTGCAACCCCTGATTGTTTTAAATAGAAATCTTTTCCTTCCTCCAATGTTGAGAGTAGTTATGACAGAGTCGAAGGATATGGGGGCTGGAGGAGTGAGCACAGCCTGCTCCCAGCTCTGCCAATAAGGGAGGAGCCTGTGAGTTGCTTGTGTTGGGTTTTCTACTGGATTTGCTTCCTACCTTTGTCCTGGGAGAGGCAAGTGGCTTGGTGGTGGTGTGCTACTTATTGCAGGGAAAACTTGGGTAATTTCATGGAAGTGTGATTCAAGACTTCGGTCCAACATGACCTTGGGCAAGTCCTTGACAAATAGGAAAAGGGACTTGGAAACACAGTGGCCTCCCCTTCATAATTACTACTCTGTTTGCAGGAGGCTCCCCTCGTTCTTGGCCTGCACAACCCTGACCCCGCCGCCTCTCTGCTTTCTCTGTCACTTGCTGTACTACGTCGTTAGGGACCCAAATGTCTTCTCACATAGAGTGTGTGCCCTGTGCAGACAGGGCCTCAGTGACAATCTCCTCTTAAGAGAATAAAGGAAAGAATGAGGGGCTGCTTCTGAGTTTTGGATTTGCTTTGCTTCTTTGTGGCCTTGTCCACCTCTGCATCCCTGGCTGGCCTTCCTCTGGAATAGCCTTGCTTTTTTCACTATTCATGACTCAAAGCCAGGTCCTCCACTCCTGCCTACCCTCCCTGGGAGAACAGACTGCTTAACCAATCACCCAAACAGAATTCAGTTTACTAAGATGTCCAGTTCGTAGAGCCAACAATAACCGCTGCTGGAAATGACCAGGAAGGGCCCAAATCATGAGTGGCCATGATTGTCCTTTCATGATGCATAATTAACAGAGCCTTTGAGAGAGGACAGAATTTTGGTTGACCCAATTCCATCTGCAGTACAAATGGATAAAAAAATAAAATCTAGGGCTAAGTTAGAGATTTCCCTCCACTCTTGTGGCAAATATCACACATGCTATTTGTTTAATATCAGTTCATAGAACTCTATACATTTTCCTTTCCTGAGAAACAAATGCATGGATTGAGTTGCTGCCTGCTCACAGATTAGACTGCTCGTTTTTTGTTTTTTGTTTTTGTTTTTTGCGGTACGCGGGCCCCTCACTGTTGTGGCCTCTCCTGTTGCGGAGCACAGGCTCCAGATGCGCAGGCTCAGCGGCCATGGCTCACGGGCCCAGCCGCTCCGCGGCATGTGGTATCCTCCCGGACCGGGGCACGAACCCGTGTTCCCTGCATCGGCAGGTGGACTCTCAACCACTGCGCCACCAGGGAAGCCCTAGACTGCTTGTTTTAAGGATATCAGCATACTGCCTCTTTATTCTTTTCAGGCTTTTGAAAACCTCCAATTCCTATCAAAACCCCTATTTCATTCACACTGCACACACTGTCCCACAGTGTTCTTACTCAGGGGGAGTTTAGTAGTTGTTTGCTGATTTTTACGGGGACAAACACAGATACTCAGGTTTAGAAAGAGTAAAGGAAATCATCGCATATCAGGGACTGGCAAAAGGCTGCTGGGGTTTCTAATGGTCTCTGGGTGAAGAAGGGCTCTGTCATCTTTGAGAAGGCTCTTGGATTTTGGTGCCCCAGATTTCCCACCCGTAAAATGCTGAAACACTAAGGCACTGGTTCAAATCTCCAAGTTGGGATTCAGATGAAGTTTTCAGAATTCATGCTTCAACACACTTGGGTGCCCACTGGGGCTGTGAAAGGTCCAGAGGGTACTGGGCTTGTGGCTGTCCTCATTTTGCACAAGTTGAAACTGAGCCCCTGAGGTTCAGTGACTCGGATTCGCACAGCCAGATCCCAGCCTCGGGTCCTGGGATTCTAGATGCTTGCCCCTCGCTCCCTTTCTGCCTTCCTGACAAAACGACAAAGCAGATTGTGCACGACTCTCCTGCTGAGTGAAAGGTGAGCCATGTCAGCCTCATGGTCTACAGGCCAAGACATAATCAGCTCTGCAGGCTCTATTTACATAGATCTTTGCCACCTTCCTTCTATAAAACCCCAGAGTGCCAGTGTTTACTGCGGCGGAGTAAAGAGTCAGGATGTGTATGTTCTTATTCTCTCCCTTCTTTACCCAGCACATCTCCCTTTTCCTTCCCAAACTTACCTGCCTCTGCCCTTGGATTTTGACTGAAGGGGAGGGGGAAGGCAAGTGGCAGGGTGCTGTCCAGAGAGGAGCAGCAGAGCTCGAGGTGCTGGAAGGAACCTCACGAGACCATGCTGCCCCCCTCTTCTCAGATATCTGCCTCCCTGGGGAAACAGGGCAACTGGGGCCCAAACTCATCACGCCATGGGGTGGGTGAACCCTACAACAGAGGGTCAAAGGGCACCCAGCCAAAAAGATCATTTTCCTGTCCAAATACCAACAATATTCTCTAGTTTAGCGGGGAACTCGCATCCAGATGGGTCTGGTTTTGGATGGTTCACGAGAAGGGAAGGAAGACTGTGAGGTGCCTCCAGGGAATATGCAGATCAGGACCAGGGACGGTGCCCCGGGGGCTGCAGCATCCTCCTTGCTCTCCAGAAGTCCCATGGGGTAACACTGCAGGGCCAGAAAAGATCTCACAATAAGCATCCTTCCAGCCATCCTGAGCCACAAAGGCCATCTGGGGAAGAAGTAACTTTTACGATGAGGTCCGGCCAGCTGGGCAGTCTGGAGAATGCAGGGAGAAGGAAGGCCTTCTCTCACTATGGCTTCACTTGAGATAGCAAGGAAGCATCTGAACATCTGCCCCTGAGGGCCAGGGTTCCACCTTCTATCAGGGAAGAGGAAAAAATAATGCTTCAACACAGTACTCAGTTTCTTTGCTTTCAGAAATTTCAAATAGCAAAATGTGGGCACATTTACTGCCTGGAGCCATGGTTGAAATGTCCTTCTTTCCTACAAACATCTGAAAAACTAATAAATGTGAGAACTCTTCCAGGAACCTTCATAGGCAGATCTGAGGAGGTGAGAAGTGGGAAGTGAGGGAGTGTAGCCGGACTGTAAAAGGGAAGCTCTGTATGGCCAAAGGGTTAGCGTATTCTTTCTCAGCAAGGGCCAGAACTGACACAACATGTAAAGCAAGAGCTGAATAAGTTGTTGAGCCAAAGAAGGTGATTGAACTGGGTCCCTGCTGAAATCAAGAGCCACAGGAAGCAGTGGGAAATGCATAGTCAGGTAGTTCCTGGCAGGACCAAGCAGGAGAGAGGTCCTGGGAGAACCACTAGTGGGGTACTCTTGCTTGTAATGACCTTCTACTTTACAGAGTCTACAGAGGGATGCGTAGGTGTGCTTAGTTGCATTTAAATGTTCAAGGACAAGGCAGAACCCCCATACCAAACCTTTGGGTGCCCTTCTACTGGTAGATCATGACAGACAGTTCCTGGATGCCCTGATGGAAAGGTGTGCTGGAGATGGGGAAGGAAGACACCCAGAAACTGCTCTTCTGGTCTATGCTCTTCCTGGTGGAAGTAGGTTCCAAAGTTGGCCATGATGTCCATGAAGACAGATGCTTCCCCAGTGATGAACTCTGGGACCCCAAGCTGTGTCACCACAACATGTGGGCAGTGAACGGAGACTAGGTGAGTCAGGCATGGCCATATCCATGGAGAGATGGGGTACATTCTTGGGGAAAGAGGTTGACAGAACTGGAAGTCTATCTATGGGATTATGGCTTTGGTTACCTCAAAAGGCTCTTGCCAGTGGTTTTCCAGTCTTGGTACAGGAAAATGGCGTATTTTCCATTTTGAACCAGAGAGTGACTCCTGCTTGACTGGAATATACCTTACAGCAGTGGAGTTTAACATCACTTGGGTCATGGATTCCTGTGAGAGTTGATGAAAGTCATATATGCAGAAGGAAAAAAGAAGAACATTACACACCATTTCAGTGTGTTTATGGATCCCTTGAGGACAACCCCCCGGATCCTGATTTGAAAGCCACTGCCTTTGTCTATTTTTCTTTTTGCACACCAGAGGGTGTGTAGGAATCTTGTAAGGTATTGGCCAGGCGCCAAAGTGAAGATGGGAATATTGGGATGTGACTGAGCTTACGTCAAAAGGGATGTTCTGGGTGGAGGAATGCAGTGAGCTGTGTGAGCTTCCCATTCATGGGAAGACTGCGTTTTTTTGTCCGTAGGACATGTAGCAAGATTCTATTTTTTCCCCAGAATACGTCCATCTGTCCACTGTGCTGTGGCTGGAAGACAATGGATGGATAGGGATGGTTAGACGCCTTTAATAGCTACTCAGAAACTGATACCTATTGGATGTTAGGGTTGGAGATGTGCTAGCTGTGTGGCGAATGCAGATTGGAGAATTTCTAGGTGGTAGTGCCTGGTGCAGACTTACCAGCAGGGTGAGCCCCTGACAAAATGGACAGAAGGTGGATCACCTCTTACTTACCCCGGAGCAGCTGCACAAATTAAGGAAGATGACAAAGCTGACTGGAGCACCTCCAAAAATAAAGTGTTACACTCAGATGATAGAAGTATCAAATTCATAACTAGGAAAGATGGGCTGTGATAACACAGATAATGCCAAGATCAAGGACTTTGATAAGCATTCCATAAAGGAAGAGCCAAGGGAGTCTCACCCTTCTAAAGTGCTCTTAGATTCCTGGGGTGCCCAGGGGACCCAGTTCCGAAACTCTGTGGATACATTCTATTGGAGAGTCTAGTACTTCACACTTGCAATGACTTGATCCCAACTGATCAAAAAGAGGCTTTTAGTGCCTCTAGAAGGAGGCCCCAAGCCCCATAGGAGTTGTCAGTGACTACAGTTTTTCAACACCCAGAGTCTCCGCCAGTTTCCTTCCTCATTGGATAAGACTTGTCCGATGATATAACCCTCTGCCTGCCTTCTGCAGGTGTGGGTGCTTTCTAGAATCTTCTGCTTTCATACCCTCCCCACTCCTGCCAGAGTGTGGGTGTTGTCTACAGATGCTCTGAGGAGTCTCAGAAAAGCTTGAGAAGCTCCTTTCTGATCTATCTAGTGAAAGGGCTACACACAGTATCCAGGACATGTGGTTTGGATGAGGAAGTGTTGAAATACTGTTTGTTCAACTGGACTGAATATTTGAAATCAGGACTGTTCTGGAAAGTTCAGAATGGTGTGTGTGTGTGTGTGTCCCATACCCTGGTCCTGGTGCCCTTCCAAATCTCCCCCCAATGGAATGGGCTCTCCTGATCTAAGTCCCCTGATTATTTATCTGTTTACACTCATGAGGTGCTGGGACACACTACACACGAGACTCCAAAGCCTGCCCACTGTCATGGTTAAATGCAGGTTCTCTATGTGTTGATGTTCAGTGAATTTTGAAAGGTTTTGGCACCTGCTATTTGGATAAATTATGAAGTGCCTCTCCTTGCTCTTCCTCTCTTCTTCCATAGGCTGTGAACTTTGTGGTTTCTGAAACGAGTCAGTTTTTCTTGGAATATTATTTAAGGAGACAGGCATCAATGCCATTGTAAAAATGGTAACAGTTTAAACCATCACTTAAAAGGGTGGTGAGTTGCAGACCAGAATTTTAGTGTGGCCAGACAACTGGCTTTCTGTGAGATCTGGTCAAAGTAAGGAGTGGTCAGGACGGCTGGGTGGCTCTAGCCACCCTACCACCGACATCACCATAGGTTGGGGTAGACTCTGGGGCACTGAGCCCAGCAACAGATCCCCACCATTGAGGTTCAGCTAGGTGGGCAGAGCTGCTCAGCTTTCTGGCAGGTCCAGTGAGCTCTCATCACAAAGCTGGACCCAGGTCATGAAAATTCGGGGGATGCAGAGAAGTCCAGGTGGGCTGGCTATTATTGATAAGAAAACTCATTTTCTCATTCATCCACCCAAAATTCTTTCAATTGGCCTGTATTTTGTTTTTTCTCTGTGCTAGGCACCATATTTGCCCTAAGGTTATATAGAAATGGTCAGAACTTCATCTCTGCCTTCAAGGTCACAGCTACTAGACAAGGCAGTCAAGTTGAAGTGCAATTACAACGGAATGCAAAAGCACTATCCTAGAGATAAGCTACAGGGGGGCTCTGAAACCTAAGGATGAGGCCCTTCACCTTGCTGGGGGGAGTCAGGAAAGACATCCAAAGAAGGGGGTTTCTGCTCTAGATCTGGATCCTGCCCAAGGAGGGCTGGAGAATGGAGTGGAGATCAACTTTGAGCACGACGTTGGAGAATCAAGAACAAGACCTTGGAACACGGGGTACAAGGCAGAAACCCAGTCCTCTGACCTTGGGCACATGGAGATTATCTGGGTTTGGGAACTCCAGGATGCAGGAGCCCTGATTGCCCTACGACTAGAATGGAGATAGTGAACTGCTCTCAGGGATGTATGCAAGCTCGGGCATCAGTCCTAGGGCTCAGAGGTCAGGATGAGAGCCAGGGAGGATCCAGGCGCAGAGCTGTAACCTAGCTACTTAGCCATCATGGGTGGGCACCACTTCCTTCTCAGTCTACAGGCAGGAGACCTAAAGCTAAGCCCTGCCAGATGGGCAGTGGGGTAGGAAGGGATGGGCCGGGGGGTGGTGGGGAGAAGTGAAGTGACTCCACCATTTCCTTCCTCGTGCCTGGCTTGGTTTGGGTCTAGACTGGGGTGAGGTACCAGCCTTGGATAGGGCCGGCTGTGGCAGGGAAATGGAGAGCTGGGGGTGGGGATGTGGACGCGCTGAGAGAGTCAGTACACTAATGTTCTGCAGAGCTGGGAGGCTTTCTGGCTGAGCGTTGGGTTGCATGAAAACTGTCACATGCAAGTGGATGCTTAATGTTGTGGAGATAGATGATAGAGTTGACTTGTCAGGGGTTAGCCAATCAAACTTGGACCAGTGGCAAACCCTCGGTCCTTTTGACACCAGGATGTCCCTGACACTCGTTGCACGCCTCTGTGCAGGACGCCTCCTAGCAAGGGTATGTATGCTAATTTCAACCTCCTGGGAGGTTATGGAAGCTAATAGGCTGTCTTTGGATCCACAGTTGTCTGCCCCTCTATCTTGGTTCCCTCCAACCCGCCCCATTCAGGGAATACATTTCTACCTGTACCTTGTGCATCTTGCATTCTGGCCTGGGACCTGATCTGGAGCCTTGACTTAAGAGAACTAAGCCTTTGAATCCTAGTTTTTGACCCTGACTGCTCTTTGATCCACCTCTATATTCCTGCCCCTACAAGTCACTTGGTCCTGGACCCCAGCTTGGTCAAATCTGTCTCTGATCCAAATTGTGCTCTTGGTTATAGCTTCATCAATGGCATATTTCAAAGCCAAAGTTAAATCTCTGCCAGAGGAACATGTGAATATTCAGAGCACAATCTTGTATACCTGGCCTACTTGACTAACTTAGGAGTAACAGAAAGTTTTAAGAGTAATAACTGCCTTTTGGGTGAGATTTAAAACTTAGGGCCAGAGCATTTTCTTATAAAACCATGGATATGTTTCCTATGTGTAGAAGCACAGACAGCTAGTTAAGAGCTGTATCAGGTTCTTGAAATCTGCATAAAATTTGGCCCATTATTGGGTCAAACAAAACTTGTATGAATTGGCATTTCTCTTCATATTCTGAGACTCCAGTGGCAGTTGGCTTCTTATTTATTGCCCTGAGTGGCCATTTCCCTGCTAGCCTCAGATTATGTACTTAGGTGTTTTCTAAAAAAATTTGAAACTGTGCCCAATACTCTTGTCATGTGATTGTTCATTCACTCTTATTCTTTGATACAACAGCTTTCCTCTTCTTATACCCCAGAGAAGTCCACAAAATGCTAAATTAAATGAGAAAGGCCCTCAGTCTCTGATATATAGCCCTAGTAATAAATTTCTCTCCTTTGGCAGTCATTGGCATTTTGGATTATTTGACTACTTTCACTAAATATATATGTGTGTATATATATACATATTTCAGTCCAATGCTTCAAAAGTGGTAAAACCTTATGGCAAAAACAGAGGTTTATAACTGCAGTTTTGCAACTACTTTCAATGTCCTGATTTAAATCCATTTTGCTATACCAATTCAATGGTAAAAAATAATTCAAGAAATTCATGAATTTTTTTTTTTTGGAGGGAGGAGAAATTAGTGATTTTTTTTTTTTTTTTTTTTTGTGATACATGGGCCTCTCACTGCTGTGGCCTCTTCCGTTGCAGAGCACAGGCTCCGGATGTGCAGGCTCAGCGGCCATGGCTCATGGGCCCAGCCGCTCCGCGGCACGTGGGATCCTCCCGGACCAGGGCACGAACCCGCGCCCCCCGCATCGGCAGGTGGACTCTCAACCACTGCGCCACCAGGGAAGCCCAGTGATTTTAAACTATGCTAAATCCAGACCAGTTCAGCAGATGTGGGATGCTGATGAACTAATATAGCCAGTGCTTCTCCTCAATGAATACCTTGTGATGGCAAGGACTGTTGGGATGATCCTTGTCTTTCACTGGAAGCCCCAGGGAATGTGAGAAATAGATAGCACATCTATATTTAAATTATATTTGGGGTATATTTAGCCAGTAACAGAGACACTGTAGACACTGAGTAGAAGAAGAGCATTCCCTGGCAATGAATTGCCAGCTGGTGTTCATGATACTTTAGGCTCCCAGACACCTCTGGGTGCGCATTTATTTCCAGGACATGGCTGGTGTCTTAATCATGACTTCTTACTTTGCCTGCTAAAATAGAATGTATATTTGGGCATCTTCATGTGATGTGGTTTCTCCCTCAGATGCCAATCAGTCTTCTTTATTTGGAGAGGAAGAAGACAGCTGGTGCAATCCTGTTGGGGCAGTAATGGAGGAGAGTTCGTGACAGCTAGTTTATTTCTTCCTGTCCCCTGAAGGTAGAAGAAGCCCTACTTCAGAGTGACGGGTTTCCTTGGAATTTTCTAGTAGTTCAGTGTATGATGACAACATGGAAAGTGCTTGTCCTTTGGAAGGGAAGTTATTTCAGAAAAATACACTTGTTGAAATTTCCATGTGTGGAGATGTTTATTTATAGGGGGATATTACCTAAGTAAAAACCTCAACGACCCCCCAAGCCCTCCAAAAAACCTCCCAGTATAGGCATGACACCTTTTGTTCCCTCATAGCCAGGCTTTCCCCTCTGTGAATGGTGCAATCAGTCAAGCTGGCTCTAATTGTAGACAGTCCTGAGGTTCTTGAAGAACACAAAGGCTAACAATGGAAGAAAAGCCATGGGTCTTAAACACAGGCCTAAGTTTCTGTATTTTTTTTTTTGTGGTACGCGGGCCTCTCACTGTTGTGGCCTCTCCCGTTGCGGAGCACAGGCTCCGGACGTGCAGGCTCAGCGTCCATGGCTCATGGGCCCAGCCGCTCTGCGGCATATGGGATCTTCGTGGACCGGGGCATGAACCCCTGTTCCCTGCATCGGCAGGTGGACTCTCAACCACTGCGCCACCAGGGAAGCCCTGGCCTAAGTTTCTTCATCCTCACTTTGGGATCCTTATTCAGGAGGTGCCTACCAGCCCTTCTGTGCTGATTGTTTACTGTTGGAATCCGCTCTGATTGGTTGGTGGCTGCACCATATACCGGTTGTTAAATATTTTGAACATCAGGTCCACCTAGCTTAGAACAGAGCTGGGAAGGGGATAGTAGTTTCAAGGATGTGAATGGGTCAGAGGTGACACTCTCAGATGGGAATAGTCCTAGTTGTCACAGCAGTCATTAGGGGCAGGATAGGATGGTGAGGGGGGAATAGACTGGACCACCCAAAGTAGGCATCAGTAAATTTGAGTCTTTCAAAGCCTTTCTTAAAAAGTCCAAAGATGGAAGACAACATTTACCCGTGAAACCCAGGGAACAGGAGTGGGCTGGAAAGGGAGGTGAGGCCAGGAGGGTACCCGAGAGAGCACGAGGAGCAGAGCTGCAGTGTGAATGGCTTGCCTCTATTTGTCCCTAGTCTGATGACTGGTGAAGCTGGCTGCCCCTGAGGTACTGGGTGAGGGCAGACATAGCCTGAGTGCCCAGCCCTCTAAGCTGCTCTCCCCCCCACCGCCCTTTCTAGCACCAATACTGGGGAGCTGGCCCAGACTGGATGGAACATGTCCTAGGGGTGTGCCCTGGCTGAGGCCCAGCCCCTTCCCTCTTGCTCAGCACATCCTTTTCATGGCCCCCATTACTCTTCTGAGTGTTCAGAATGGACCCCAGTTGGCAATTCATTCCTGCACTTGTTTTGTCAGTGCTGGGAACTCTGAAGGAGGAAAGGTCGAACCTGCCTTATACTGTGGTCATGATATATCCCTGTCACTCTAACTTTCAATAGCTTTGATGTGTAAAAAATTCAAACCTGTGCATGCTTTTGTTTTTCCTTTCAGATTCACTATGTTACTTGCAGGCAGTTTAATGTTAACAGAATTTCTGTAAACAATTTGCATTTGACTTTAGGATGTACTATATCACTTTTTCCCTGAGCAAAATCAACTGTCTACTTGTGTTTTGGGGAGTGATATTAAGTTAGATTTTATTCTGCAATGTCACAGCAACACAAATGGTAGGTGAGCCATGCATAAACTGAGCCTGGATAAGATGAACATTTTCCTCTCAATAAATCACAAAGGGGTAACTGAAAGTGGATGCTAGTCATAAAGTTCCACGTTATCGCTTATCTTTGGGTGTGCCTTAGGCTGACTACTTCTGATGATGTCCTTTGGGGTTAGAAGAAACACTTCGTGTTCAATGAGCCAACGTATGCTGCTGGTTAAATGATTTCAATTTTTCATGTGTAAGTAGCCAGGTTTCACAATACGATGCTTCAGTGCCTTATGGAAGTAAAGGCTGAGGACGCACCCAGGTGTCTGACGCCCCCTTGAAAATTGGTTATTGTGCCTTTGGGAGAAGGATACCTAACCTCCTGAACAGGGATCAAAGTTCATAGCACTGGGGCTAGACATGTGACTTTGAGTGGAGGGCCAGTACTGAGGACTCCTTGGCATAGCCAAAGAGAAACCCAGGAGAGATGGGGAGATGACTGTTTGAAGTGGACACCTCACTGTGTCACCTCATCTTGTGATTCTTTTCTTATGCTGGTAGAGGTAGACCTCATTCACAAAGAGGCAGAATCCATGAAATGGCCTATGAAAAGAGACTTTTCTCTCTGCACTGGAATCTCAGCTAAAGCCTTAATGTTGAGGGCAATGGGCTAAATAAATAAATAGCTCCACATTCATTCAGAATTTACCAAAGAGGAACCAGAGTTGTTCTTTGAACACCTGCACCCATAAACCAGGTCCATCTTATTGGAAGATTGCCATTTATTGGGTGAATTATTTTGAAGGGCATTTGAAGGGGTAAAGCCAGCTATGGGTCTTCTCCTTAGGGAAGGGAAAAGAGGAGAGGAGAGGGTGTTGCTACTTTTTGCTCTCATTCATTAGCCAAATGAAGAAGACCTAATAAAACCACCAGAACGTCTCAGACTTTGGTGTTTTCTGTTAGAAGGGGTGACCATGTCACATTCCCTGGCTGAATGCCAGTTGGGGTTCAGAAATTCATTAGCTTGCCTGTTTGAGCACAGAGTTCTCTAGAAAGATTGACAGGTGTCCCCTGGAGAAGTCTAAAGGTGGGAGGTTGGCTGGGGCAGCTCACAGGAGCAAGTTCAGTGGCTAAGCAAGCTGCACTTCACTGCTTTGTGGGGCAAGAATGTATCCCCAAAGCATCAGGCAGACATGTAAACGGATCTGGGCACACATTGTCTTGAAAAGATCCTGTCTAAGAAGCCTGTTTTCTCGAGTAAGCAGACCCCAGAGATACACTGCCAGGGCAGGAACTGATGGAGCTGGGGTCATAGAGACTCAGCCAGGGGAAGAATTGCTTGCCACAAGGAGGAGCCCTAAATGGTCTTCAACACACCCTTAACTGCTGCCCACAAAATAAAGCCAGTACTTATATGACAGAGGCACATCAAGGCACTGAAACAGCACCAATTAAGTAAAAATTCCTTTGATCTCTTCCTTCTCATCCCTTTGGTACCTGGAGAACCAAAAAGCAGACACTGGGTAGATTGAACTGTGGTAGGAGGTATTGCTGAGAGAGAAGGCCAACGACCCCTCCAAAGATGCTGATTCCCAAAACGTGAAATCAAGCCTGAGTTGCGTGGAGAAAGAAGATTTAATTGAACACAAGTTTACAGTTTTGATTTAGAAAGTTTTGATTCTGGACTGGATTTTTGAATTCCTGAATATGAGACTGTTTTTTAACAGCTGAAATTGACTTGAACGTGATGGAATCTGACCCAGGTATTGGTGGGAGAAAAAAGAATTTCCCACTTATATCATACCCAGTTAAACCCTATATAAACCTGATAAAAAATCTGCATTCCAGGTGTACTAATGCAGCTTGCTACATTAGCTTGCTGTTAGCTACACTGGCTTTATTTCATACACCTACCAAGATAGTGGTAGTTTCAGGCACAAAATGGGTATCTCCACTCTGGGTATTTAAGGGTTGGCAAGGATTCGCCCAAGGGGAAGAGAGCACAGTGCTTTCCAAGGCAAGAGTGTAAGAGGGAAGACCCACGCCAGACCATCCTATCTTCCCTAGAGCCAGGAGAAGACTCTCTGGGCTCTGGCTGGATTTTTTCCAAGGTAGTTTTCAGCCCTTCTCCATGGGATCACATGGCTTCCCCCTTCACCAGCTAGGATGAAAAGTCCAATGTTTGCCGAAGCTGTTTTCTCCACAGGAAGGACTCACTTTGAAGGGTCAAAAGGATCAAATTGAGCTCCTGTGGACAGCCAAAAGCCAGTGATGCCTTTGGGAACTTTTCTGACCCCTTCCACTGAAAACCCCCAAGAAGAATCCAGAAACTCTCTTTTATTATCTGTATTCATACTAAGAATCAAAAGCAGGCAAGGTGTTGTCTCCTCTGTTCCAAGAGCATTTTCTTTCTTCTCAGAGCTCACTTTAGGAGCCTCACAATAAAGCACACACAAACAAGAAATACGGAAGCCTCAACAGTATGGAAGCTTCCTTTGTGAATGGCAGATTAATAATCATTTATGCTAATGGTCCTAGCTGGGTCGCTTTCTTTTCCATATATTGCTCTTCTTGACCATACCTCAACCTGAAGACCATTTTCTTTGCTGTGTGCTGGCAGCACCATGTTAAAGACTCAAGAGGATATTTTCCAAAGAATAGTAAGGACTGATTGGAGCTGTTCTTCTATAGTCCTTTCTTCTGTTGATGCCAAAGCATTGTTTGAGTCATACTTCCTCTTTGCAGAGGCAGAGGCAGAGACAGGAGAAAGAGATGAGTACGGTTTCAGAAGTGAGGGATCCTGGGTTCTCTTTCCAATACTGCCATGGACTTCCAACAAAACCTGAGGCTCAAAGTCAAATAAATTGTTAAGCAATTTAAAGCCAGAGGGAGCTGTTACACAGAGGGTATTAGAGCCTTTCTGGAAGCTATGTTTATGTTGCCTTTTGTTTTGGGAGAAGACAGGTCCTAACACCCAAATTCTAGTTCATAAGGTCTTTTCCTTAATTTCAAACTCAACCACTAAAAATCTGGCTTTTGTTCGTTTTATTTGTTTTCTCTGGAGCTAGACAGATTTGTCATTACGAACACAATATTTTAAATTGCTTTTAGATTGAGTTGAACTTTTTTTCTGATGGTATGAGAAAAGCATGGGAGACATGCTCCAGGCTCCCAAGAGTGGAAAAAGTTAGCAGTTGGAAGAACCACAGCAATGTGTACCCAGTAAAGACAGTGGATGATGCTCAGTGGGTGTCTTGGATGGAAGTCCCTGGTTTTGTAGGAACTGTAGGACAAAAATTGTAAAATCTTTTTATTTTTGGTAGCTTGAATTTCTTACTGAGGATTCAGTTCTGCCTTTCTCTCAGCCTGGAGAAAACTCAGACACGGTTCTAAGAGGCTAGGTTGGCCAGCTTATACCTAGTTTTGACTTCAGTTGGTACCAAAAAATTCTATAGCAATTGGCTCCTGTGTGTCCCAAATTAATAAATCTCCTTTACTTTTTTTAATAACAATTTTATTATTTATTTATTTATGGCTGGGATGGGTCTTCGTTGCTGCACGCAGGCTTTCTCTAGTTGCGGTAGAGAAAGAATAGTGGGGGCTATTTTTCATTGAGGTACATGCACTTCTCATTGCGGTGGCTTCTCTTGTTTTGGAGCACGGGCTCTAGGCATGTGGGCTCAGTAGTTGCAGCACACGGGCCCTAGAGCGCAGGCTAAGCAGTTGCGGCACAGGGTCTTAGTTGCTCCGCGGCATGTGGGATCTTTCTGGACCAGGGCTCGAACCTGTGTCCCCTGCATTAGCAGGCGGATTCTTAACCACTGCACCACCAGGGCAGTCCCTCCTTTACTTTTAAAGGCAGGGAGTCTGGACTGTTATTTTTGTTTTAAGCAACTGACAATGAGGGGGAAGTCAAAACACGTGGCCTTGATGTGGTCTTTTGAACAGAGATTCTCAAAGGGCCAAGAAACCAGGGCAAAGGTCATTGAAGACTGACGTCGACCTGGATTCAAGATGAGCTCCCCTGATCTCCTTGCTGGGATCAGTATGCCCCGACCCCATAGTTGCTTGGCCAGATGATGAATTTATTAGATATTTTTACTCTTCCAGAAGGATAGACCCTGATTGGTTTATCCTCAAATGCTCACTGGAGTAGTCTACTTCAAACAATAGACTACCTGGATTCACTGCTCTGCTGGCTTTCTGAATTTCAATTGTCATGCTCTCTGGGAACTTCTTCCCAACAGGTCTGACAGCTTTCAGTGTTTAATGCTGGTTGAAATCTGCTGGATTCGTCACCTCCCTCTAGGGGCTGTGTCTTGGCTGCTGGCTGCGGCTTCTCTTCACTTGTTAGGGGTCTCTTGACGAAACCAGTTCCTCCCATTCTCACAGTGATGGCTTCTTCTCTGCCCTCACTGACCCATGGTTGACGTATACAGTATGCCTCAATGTCACTTCCATCAGAGTAGTGATACATAAGGGACATGTCCAGATGGAAATATTTTGTGATCAGTAATTTTTGAGAGCTCAGAAATTTTTCTTTCAGTTGGTCCTTACCACCAGGAATCATAAGAAGTCTGAGCAGAGGCAGAATTTCAGCTCTTTTGGTTATGTACTTTTGAGACTGTCTTACACAATTCTGAAACAACCGGTCAGTACAATTAATGACTCTTTTGGCAGGAAGCACACAAACATAATCATGCCTTAAATAGTCCAGTTATAGTGTCACTTGTTTTCTGTCAGTGAAGAGGAGGGATTCAGTGACATCTGATTCTCAAAGACACACAAACATAGGAAGCTAGAAGATACTAGAGCAATGGCTACAAAATTCTGGGGGAAACCAAATTTCCAATCAAGAATTTTATACCCAAACATGGTATTAATGCACGTGTGGCTAGAATAAAGAAATTTTCAGACATGGGAAGTGCCCAAAATTTTACCTCTCTATAATGCTTCTCAGGAAGTTACTGGAGGATGTGCTCCGTTTAAAAAAAAAAAAAAAAAAAGCACCAAGTAATCAGAAGACATGGTGTGTCAGTCAGTGCTCTGTGTTCCCCAGACCATTTCTTCTTCCTAGCACACAGGAAGACTACATATCCCAAGATCCCTTGCAGTTATATTGAAGCCATGTGAACGAATCCTGGACAATGGAATGTGGGAAGAAGTGATATAACCCCTCTATCAGGTCTGGATAGAAAAATATCCAGAATGATCTTCTGGTCTCCTTCCTTTCCATGGTCACTTTGAGGCCTTGAGTTCCAGATGGCTTTCTATGAGATGGAGAGCCACCTGATCTGCCCTGGACTGTGACATGAGTGAGAAAAAATATTATTAAGTTGAACCATTGAGATTTGGGTTTTGTCTATTGTAGCAACTAGTGTTGCTTTCTCACACTCAGAGAAAGTGGATGCTGCTGTAACAGAAACCTAAACTATGATATGTGGGAGCCAGCAGCCCAAGGAGAACTGGTTACAAAGAATTAGTATTGATGTGTGTTGGCCATTCTGGGATTCAGCTGGCAAGTTGTTACAAGAAAGAGATGGCCTTAGGAAATAATTGGGAAGTTGAATTATTGATAAGAACACAGAAACTAAGGGGTGGAAGGAAGATAATAATTACCTCGAGGAAAAAGCAAGATGCGTTTCAGAAAAGAAAAAAAAGACAACATGTTATAGTTTGCCACATGTCATTCCTAAATAGCATATAGACTCATAATTTTAGAAGCACTGATGTAACATGTTGAGCAGGAGGAGATGAGGATGGAGGATGTGCAAGTGTTGGTGGGGGAAGGGGAAGAGAGGAGGAGACTAACATCAGGAGACTGATATTATCATATCAGGAAGCCAATACATTGCCTAAAACCAAAAGAAAAAAAGAAAAGAGCAATAATAGCACGTTCTTCAGAGATATGCACATTTTCATACTGAAAGACTCAAGTCAAAACAATACTTTCTGATGTATCGTCATGTCAGAGAAGGAGAAAGAATTTTAAGCCAAACCGTTTTCAGTGGTGAATTTCCTGTGATAGTCACCTTGATGGTAGCCATTCTTCAGCCAAGTAATAAGAGAAATGAGCCTAGTTGTGGTAGAGGCATTAAAAAGTTCTGACAATCGAATGGCTCATTACCCTATTTATCTACCTTGTCTTGTTTTCCTTCTGCAACCTCTAACCTTCACAGTTGGCTCAGAACATGATGTTCCTATCAACCATTTCTTCTCAGATAAACTGCAAATCACAACTGTTAGTCTTTCCTTTCTCTTTGGACAATGATGCAAAACTAGTACTTGTGTATCAGCACACACAACTTAATCGTTGCTATGGAAAATTTGTTCCCTGGTTTTCTTTCTTTTTCTACTTTTATTAAGTAACGGGTCAACAATTTATGGTCCATGGGTTAAATCTGGCCCATGACCTCTTTTTGTGTGGGCTGTGGGGTAAGAATTGTTTCATATTTACTTCTCCTCAATTCATATGTACATAAAGCAAAAAAAGTGATAGTGAGACCGGAATCAGAGAGATTTTTTTTAACATCTTTATTGGAGTATAATTGCTTTACAATGGTGTGTTAGTTTCTGTTTTATAACAAAGTGAATCAGCTATACATATACATATGTTCCCATGTCTCTTCCCTCTTGAGTCTCCCTCCCACCCTCCCTATCCCACCCCTCTAGGTGGTCACAAAGCACCCAGCTGATCTCCCTGTGCTATGCGGCTGCTTCCCACTAGCTATCGGTTTTATGTTTGGTATGTATTTATGTCCATGCCACTCTCTCACTTTGTCACAAAAAGAGATTTTTAAATAAAGGGGACCCAGGAATTTAGTCTATAAATATACAGAGGAGGTGCTAATCAATTAATTTCTCAAAGGTACAGTTTGGTTCATTATTTCTCTCCGGTGTCTAGTACAGTGCCTGCCACAGAGTAAGTTAGAGTAAATGTTCATTGGCTTACTTGTTGTACTAGCATCTGATACACAATAGGTCCTTGGCAAATGCATGCATGGATGAATGAATGAATAATTGGGTGAACTACAAATAGTTATTCCTGGGCCCCTATTATCTGTGCAGCATCGTGGGGGATGGATTATAAGAAATGGTCCTTGAATTTAAGATTTTTAAAATGTCTTAAGAGTAAAGCATTTTACGATGATAGTGTCAGTAAACAATTAGCAGTTGAATTGAGAGATACAGACCAGTGCCTTCCAATTGGGCTGTCAGACCCCTGGGGTACTCTTACCTGACATTAAAGAGTTGTCCTTTCCCATTTTCCCCTTTTCATAGCCCAACTCCCACTTCGTCTAAGAAAGGTAAACACTTTACCTTTTCCAGTTCTTACTGTGGTCCATTGCTCTGAGTTATAAACCACACCTCCTCTCTCCAGGGCAGTCAATTTGAAGTACTGACTCGAAGGCAGAGTCTTTTAATTGATGAAATCAAGGAATAACACCGCCCCACCCCCATCTTTCTTTCCTTTTCTATCTTGTACATATTTCTGTTAAAGATGAAGCATGGCACTGGAAATAAGGATATTTTGGCCCCTGCTGGTGTATCCTGAAATATATTATCTGTAGACCATGGGTCTGATTTTCATTTCATGACCTGCCCTTTTATCCCTCACTATTATGGTGAAATGCATAGCTCTTGAGAATTCGATGAACTTAAGCAAAGTATTTATAAGAAATAATGGGGGCTTCCCTGGTGGCGCAGTGGTTGAGAGTCTGCCTGCTGATGTAGGGGACGCGGGTTCGTGCCCCGGTCCAGGAAGACCCCACATGCCGCAGAGCAGCTGGGCCTGTGAGCCATGGCCGCTGAGCCTGCGCGTCCGGAGCCTGTGCTCCGCAACGGGAGAGGCCACAGCAGTGAGAGGCCCGCGTACCTCAAAAAAAAAAAAAGAAATAATGAAAACTAAAAATGGGTCTCCCTCTTGGTGCCCTCCCCACCAAAATATTTCACGTAAGTGTTCCTTTCTAGCTGTTCTCAATGCTTATCCCCACAATGTCATTACCTAGACAGAAAAGCACCTGTGAGCAGCTCAAGTAGAATAGGTTAATGATGGTTAATATGAAAAATATAACTGGATTATTTTCAGGAGCTATCACATTTTCAAGTTACCTTGGGTAAACCTGTGGATAAAATTTTTCTGTGATTCCTAAGTCTAAATCTGTGTTGTAATCATAACAATAACTACATGTTTAAACTGCAGAAAATGCTCATTGTTTCACCTTATAAAATGATTATTTTGTCTACTTCTCAATGTAAAATAGAAACAAGATGATGATGAAAACATGATGAAAAGTTGATAAACCACAGTCTTCAAAAGATTTTTAAAAATTCAAGTATAGTTGATTTACAATGTTGTGATTAGTTTCAGGTGTACAGCAAAGTGATTCACTTATATATAAATATATATATATTCTTTTACATATTATTTTCCATTATAGGTTATTACAAGTTATTGAATATAGCTCTCTGTGCTATACAGTAGGTCATTGTTGTTCATCTATTTTATGTATAGTAGTGTGAATCTATTAATCCCAACCCCCTAATTTATCCCTCCCTCCTTCCCCTTTGGTAACCATAAATTTGTTTTCTATGTCTGTAAGTCTGTTTCTGTTTTGTAAATAAGTTCATTTTTATCTTTTTTTTTACATTCCACATATAAGTGGTATCATATGATATTTGTCTTTCTCTGACTTACTTCACTTAGTATGATAATCTCTAGGTCCATCCATGTTGCTGCCAATGGCGTTATTTCATTCTTTCTTATGGCTGAGTAGTATTGCACTGTATATTTGTACCACATCTTCTTTATCCATTCATCTGTTGATGGACATTTAGAACTACATAGTCTTTTGTGGTTTGTAACTTTATCTGCATAAAACATATTTGATCACAAAGTCCAATGAAATTAATGGTGCTATTTCTTAACCTCCTACGTTATTCTTATTTAACTTTTCCTGTAATGTGTTTTCTGTATTATTTGAGAATATTTAGCTCTTTTATAAAAGGCAAGACAACAAATGGGATAGACAAGACTCATAAGAAGTGTTAAGCATAGTTAAGAAAGCTAGTAACTTATGAGATATAGGCAAAATTGATAGGACATACCTGGTATAAATAATGGGCAAACAAATAGCTTGCAGAATACATATGGGCAAACAAATATGCAGGCAGAATACATAAGTGCTATAGATAGTAAGTAACCTGTGAGACAGGTTGAAGATAGAATAAATGGAATGTGTGGTGGAACAAAAAAGGTGTTAGTTATAAGTTATAGGTACAAAGACTTAGAAAAACCAAGTCATAAAGTGAGATGATGCCACTTCTGGGCTTCCTTAAATTCACCATCCATTGGAGGCTCCTGCTATGGTCTTATTCTGGCCCCACTTGTGTGCTGCCTAAGAAGGTCAGTGAAGACCCAGAGCTATTGAGCAGACTAATTGCTAAGCTGTCACCATGCCCAGGCATCCTTGTCCTGAGTCTCTTGGATGAAGCTAGTGTTTGTGTTGCCTCCAGGCACTTTCTGTCTGCAAAGCCCTGTGTTCAAATCTCAGTCATCAGTGGGGAATATTGATGAAGGAAAGACAAGATGCAAACACTGTGTGACCCAAGATTTGGGTAGTGTAGTCTTTCCATCCTGGACTGCAAGATGTCTGTCCCTCACCCTGAGCACTTGAATCTTCCTTCCTGGGTCCCTTCTTCCAAAAAGAAATATTAAAAATTGTATTTACTACTGTCTTGGTATAAAGATGAGTATAATCCAGGCTGGATGATGTTTTTTTCTTCAATTGTAAAAGAAATTAAAACTGCTTTGTGGGCTCCTAAAAGTGCCATGGGCCCTAGGCACTGAGTCTGAAATTCTTGATGGAGAAGTTGTGCTGGTTCCATCTGCTTGTATCCTAAGTGTGTTAGCCTACTTCACCTCTTTCCCTGTCTTCTTACTGTGCTTTAAATTGATTAAATAACCTGTGTGATTCAGGTATTTTGATTTGGTTGGTGAACCTTTGTGACCTTTGAGAAATCTTGCCTGAGAGCATAGTTGGAAGCTACCATTGCATCAAGGTAATTTTCATCACAACATCACCCAAACATCTGCATTAGTACACACACACGCACACACACACACACACAGCTGACAGAATAGTACCCTGTCATTCACCCTAGGCCCCCCTTCACAAAAAATGCACAATTTTAACCATACACTAAATTTTATACCATAATGAGTTAAATAATGAAAAACAGCAAATAGCTTTATGGTTGATTTCAAAACTTACAAAAATCCATAAGTTTATGACATTAGATCTGTGTCATTTTAGTCTTGACAACTTTTTGTAATTTATTTTACAGTATTGGAAACTTATCACTCTGATTTGTGTCTGTTTTAGTGGATTTTATAATTAATGCATTACTTTGGATAAAGTCAGAGGTTTTTTTTTTTCTGACAGTAAATCAGGTTTGATTGATTGACTTGATTAAAGAGGACTAGCTTGTCTAACTAGGTTATGAGCTACATATTTTTCATAAATTGAATGAACTAAATATGAAGCTCCAAGGTTTTGACTATATAAATACATATATCTATGTATTCTAAATGTATATTTATATGTAATAAGAAAAAGTATATTGAAATCAACAAATTTATTTTCATAGTATTTTCCAGTACATTGGATTAAACAAGATAATTACAACAATAATAAATCCCACATGAAAGTGGCATCAGTCTTGGTCTGAAATGCCTCCTTCTCTGCACTTGGCCATGACCAAGGTTCAATGTCTTCTGTGGTAGGCAGAATGGCCCTCCAAGATGTCCATGCCCTAATCCCTGGAACCTGTGAATATGTTACATTACATGGTAAGAGGGATTTTGCAGATGTAATTAAGGTAATAGGCCTTAAAATAATGAGGGTATCCTGGATTATTCAGGTGGGCCGGATCTAATCACACAAGCCTTTAAAAGCAGCGAACTTTTTTCAGCTGGAGACAGAGGAATGTGGCAGAAGGAGAAGATAGAGAGTTTTGAAGCACAGGGAGCATTTTACTACCTGTCGGTGGCTTTAAAAATGGAGAGAACCATGATTAAGGCTCTAGAAGCTGAGACAACCTCTGGCTGACAGCCCCCAAGGATACAGGGCCCTCAGTTCTCCAGTGCAAAGGAACTGAATTCTGCCGACAACCTGAATGGGCCTGGAAGCACATTCTTTCCAGAGCCTCTGCAGAAGAGCTGAGGCTGGTCAACACTTTTATTTTGGCCTTGAGACCCAGGAGGAGAGAAATCAGGTGAGCCCATCCTACCTACAGAAATGTGACACAATAACTTTTTGTTGCTTTAAGTCAGTAAATTGGTGGTCATTTTTCATGGCAACAATAAAAAATGAATATATACCTTCCTAGCTTTCAGCACAGTGCCACACCTGCAGCTGACTTTTTTTGCTTGTTAATTTTTGATTTTCTTCCCTCTGGAAGAGTAGTTCTTACAGCAAAAAATGTGACTACTGTGTGTGTCAGTCACACTGTCTAATACGTGCGTACTTTTGGGATATTGCAGGTTTAGTTCCAGATCACTGCAATAAAGTGAATATTGCAATAAGGTGAGTCACATGAATTTTTTGGTTTCCCAGTGCATATAAAAGTTATGATTACACTATGCTGTAGTTTATTAAGAGTGCAATAGCACTACATCTAAAAAATATGCATACCTTAATTTAAGAATATTTTATTGCTAAAAAATGCTAGCTATTATCCGAGACTTCAGCAAGTCCTAATCTTTTTTTTTTTTTGCGGTACGCGGGCCTCTCCCATTGTGGAGCACAGGCTCCGGACGCGCAGGCTCAGCGGCCATGGCTCACGGGTCCAGCTGCTCCACAGCATGTGGGATCCTCCCGGACCGGGGCATGAACCCGTGTCCCCCGCATCAGCAGGCGGACTCTCAACCACTGCACCACCAGGGAAGCCCCTAGTCCTAATCTTTTTGCTGGTGGAGGATTTTGCCTCCTTGTTGACTGCTGACTGATCAGAGTTGGCATGGCTGTGACAACTTCCTAAAATACGATAATGCAGTGTGCCGCGTTGACTGACTCTTCTTTTCGCAAATGATTTCTCAGTAGGGTGCAATGCTGTTTGATAGTATTTTACCCGCAGTAGAACTTCTTTCAAAATTGGAGTCAATCCTTTCAACCTTTCCTGCTCCTTTATCAACTAAGTTGATGTAATATTCTAAATCCTCTGTTGTCATTTCAACAATCTTCACAGCATCTTCACCAGGATTAGAGTCCATCTCAAGAAACCACTTTCTTTGCTCATCCATAATAAGCAACTCCTCACCCATTAAAGTTTTATCATGAGATGGCAGCAATTCAGTCACATCTTCAGGCTCCACTTCTATTCTTGCTATTTCTAACACATCTGCAGTTACTTCCTCTCAAAGTCATCCATGAGGGTTGGAATCAACTTCTTCCGAACTCCTATTAATGTTCATATTTTGACTTCTTCCCATGAATCACAAATATTTTTAATGTTATATAGAATGGTGAATCCTTTCCAGAAGGTTTTCAATTTGTTTTGCCCAGATCCATCAGAGGAATCACTATCTATGGCAGCTATAGGTGTACGAAATGTATTTCTTAATAAGACTTGAAACTTGCAGATCCATAGGTTGCAGAATGGATGTTGTGTTAATGGGCATGAAAACATTAATCTCATGCATCTCCATTATAGCTCTTGGGTGACGAGATGCATTGTCAATGAGCAGTAATATTTTGAAAATAATCTTTTTTCCCTGAGCATTAGGTCTCAATAGTGGGCTTGAACTATTCAGTAAACCATGTTGTAAACAGATGTGCTGTCATCCAGGTTTTGTTGTTCCATTTACAGAACACAGGCAGAGTAGACTTAGCATAACTCTTAAGGGCCCTAGGATTCTCAGAATGGTAAATAAACATCGGCTTCAACTTAAAATCACCAGCTGCATTACCCCATATCAAGAGAGTCAGCCTGTCCTTTGAAGCTTTGACGTCAGGCATTGACTTATCCTCTCCAGCTATGAAAGTCCTAGGTGGTGTCTTCTTCCAGTATAAGGCTGTTTCATCTACATAGAAAATCTGTTGTTTAGTGTAGCTACCTTCATTAATTATCTTAGCTAGATCTTCTGGTTAGTTTGCTGCAGCTTCTATATCAGAACTTACTGCTTCAATCTTGCACTTTTTTTTTTTTTTTTTTTTTTGCGGTATGTGGGCCTCTCACTGTTGTGGCCTCTCCCGTTGTGGAGCACAGGCTCCGGACGCACAGGCCCAGCGGCCATGGCTCACGGGCCCAGCCGCTCCGCGGCATGTGGGATCTTCCCGGACCGGGGCACGAACCCGTGTCCCCTGCATCGGCAGGCGGACTCTCAACCACTGCGCCACCAGGGAAGCCCCAATCTTGCACTTTTATGTTATGGAGACAGCTTCTTTCCTTAAACCTCATGAACCAACCTCTGCTAGCTTCAAACTTTCCTTCTGCAGCTTCCTCATTTCTTTCAGCCCTCATAGAATCAAAGAGAGTTAGGGCCTTGCTCTGGATTAGGCTTTGGCTTAAGGGAATGTTATGCTGCTTTGATCTTCTATCAAGACCACTGAAACTTTCTCCATATCAGCAATAAGGCTGTTTTGCTTTCTTATCATTCTCATGTTCACTGGAGCAGCACTTTTAATTTCCTTCAAGAGCTCTTCCTTTGCATTCACAACTTCGCTAACTACTTGGCATAAGAGGCCTAGCTTTCAGCCTATCTTGGCTTTTGACATGCCTTCCTCGCTAAGCTTAATCATTTCTAGGTTTTGATTTAAAGTAAGAGATGTGCGACTCCTCATTTCACTTGAACTCTTAGAGGCCATTGTAGGCTTGTTAATTGGCCTAATTTAAATATTGCTGTGTCTCAGGAAATAGGCTGGAGGAGAGGGAGAGTGATGAGGGAATGGCCAGTTGGTAGAACAGTCAGAACACATACAACATTGGTTGATTAAGTTCTCTGTCTTACATGGGTGCAGTTCATGGTGCCCCTCAAACAATTAGAGTAGTAACATCGAAGATCACTGATCACAGATCTCTGTAACAAATATAATAATAATGAAAAAGTTTGAAATATTGCTAGAATTACCAAAATGTGACACAGAAATATGAAGTGAACAAATGCTGTTGGAAAAACGGTGCCAATAGACTTGCTTGATGCTGGGCTGCCACAAACCTTCTATTTGTAAAAAAATGCAGTATCTGTGAAGCACAATAAAGCAACACACAATAAACCGAGGTGTGTCTGTGTTGACTATAGTAGCGTTCATTTGAAATAAAACCTAATTCGAAGAGATTAGTTTTAAAAAATCCTTTATCTATCTATCTATCTATCTATCTATCTATCTATCTATCTATCCACCTATCTGTCATCTATTTAAGTGACCCAGGTGATTCATGGGGGAATCATGGAGAAGCTGCCTTTTTAGGAGATCAGTGGCTACAGTGGTGGGAAATGACTCCATTGACCTTAACTACCTTGAATCTAGAGGCTATATCTACAGATACTTCAGTGAGAACTCTGGCCTCATTTATTACTGTGGCACTCAAGTCCCCTGAAAACAGAATGTGTTGTGTGTGTGAGTGTGCCCACGCACATGTGTGAACATGCACTTAATGTTGGGTAGTCAAGGTGTGGAGTGTACGAGACACTTTTTGGGTTTACTGTCTTATTCGTGAATATTTGTTTTATTCTGGGAACAGCCCTTGATACATTCATTGCAGTTGGTTTCTCAATAGCTGCACTTGTACTAAATAATGCTGTCCCTTTAGCTACAACTGAGTGATTCAGGAATGGGTGCCTGACCTATGTCAAGCCAATTTGAATCCTTCCCTAGTATCTTTCTGACTGGATTAAAAAAAAAAAAGCTTTCTTTTATGGGAGAAGGAGCCATGATGAAATGAGATAGCAACTGTTGGACGTCCTCTTTTATGCCATGTGGGAGAAGTCATCTACTTTGGAAGGAAACAAAGGCCACCCACAAGAAGCAGAGGCAAGACCCAGAGTCCAGGAAATGCTCAATTTCAATTGCTCTTGAATTCCAGCTGAATCTCTGTCTTTGCCATTGGATTGTTCAATCCCTTAATAATGTAAGTTACCTCAATATTCTTTCAATAAATTGTTTTTGGTCAAAGCTTGCTCGGGTTGGATTTCTAACAGAATCCTGACCAATACAGTTGACACAGCTGATAGTCCAAATTAATTGTTCCATACATAGTACAAATTGCAGTAAGAATTAAATGATGGGAAGTCAGAAGCTAGAGAGATCCTTAGGGACAGGGCAGTAAGATGAAACGCTTAACTAAAGCTTTGACTTAGGTGGATGGGGAGGAGTCTTTGATTGCAGAATTTTCCAGGCCAGGAGAACAGCATGTGCAAAAGGGTGATGGTCCCAATTCCAAAGACAAATTTGTGAGACAAAGAGTAGTTGGAGACAAGAGTGTGTGTAGGAAGAGACAAGGTTGAAGAGGAACTTCACTGCTGAGGACTTTGGATGCCAAGCTAAGAAGTTTGTGCTTTATTGTAGTAGAGAGCCATTCAAGTTTTTCAACATGAAAGTGGTATTATAAAAGTTGTGTTTTAGAAATTTTGACCTGGTAATATGCAATGTGAGCTGAAGGAAATAGGAAGTAGTGTTAGATGTATGATTTGGAAGACAACTGCAGTCATCCTGACATGAGTGACAAGAACCTGGACCAGAGTGTTGGAAATGGAAATGGAAGGAGAAGAAGGAGTGTCTTATTCACCTCTGTATCCTTCACATTACTTAGCAGAGTGACTAGCATCTTGTAGGCACTCAACAAATTCTTGTTAATAAGTAAGGAATTCAAGTCAAGTAATGTTTTATTCACATCATCAACATGTTATAATATTTTAGATTACAATTTGAAAATAAACTATTGTGTTGAATTATTGAAGACACTTAGTCTGAATATTTTAGTTGTCATTGAATTCCAATATAACCTCATGGAAATCAGAGAAATACATACATTTTTTGTTGTGACTAATGGTTCCCTTTAAATCACAGAAAGAAATCAGTTGCTGGAGAAAGGTTTGTTCATGTGTTTATTAGAAACGTAATTCCTTACATCTTTATAATCTATTTAGACTATTTAATATTTATCATTTCATAAGAAAATGCAATATCATCAGCCACTTCAAGTGTTAATTGGTATTCTACAGATGAAGAATACTGTTTATTAGCCTGATGAAAATACATGAAATTTTCTTTTTTCTTATAACTTGTCTTTAGAGAAAATGGCCAGCAAAGACCATTAGTAATCATGCAGGAAAATAGAACATTAAGACGCCTTATACAGTCAGTGGATCTCATATCTTGAGTACTATGTTTTTGATACTTTATTATTCTATCTCCTTTTATTAGTAGAACACCATGCCACCTCCTACTATGCATCTCTTCATAACTTTGCATTCAGTGGTGTCATATTGGTAGCTTGAAATCCTGGTGGGAGTGGTGGAAGTATTTACATACCAGAAATTGGTAAACACTATAAATAAAGTCTTTTGTTTATTTTGTTGATTGTCTAGACCAGAGGTATGGCCTGTGGGCCTGTGATCTGTTTTTGTAAATTAGATCTTACTAGAATACATCCACTTATTTGCATATTGTTTATGGCTGCTTTCATGCTACAATGGGAGGGCTGAGTACTTGCAAAAAAACTGTATGACCCACAAGCCTAAAATATGTGTTATGTGTCCCTTTAAGAAAAAGTTTGCTGATCCCTGGTCTAGACTTAAAAAGTGATGGAGAAAATGTTAATAATCAAGATTAAACTTAAAATTGTGCTGTGTTTATGACTGTTACATTGTCAATGGCATAAAATGTTGAGAAAATACTCTTTCAGTATTTATGCTATTCAGCAAAGAAGTTGCTCATATCCTTGATGAATGAAGTTCTGATGTATGTCTCCATTGTTTCACACTTTACTCATGAATATAAATGAAAATATCATTACCACATTGGAACTACATTCAATCATCATTCGCAACTGATGGCTGCCTATGGAGACAAGAGGTCAGCAAAACTCAAGGAAAGCATTCTATGAGAATCAATTGCTCATTTGGAATTCATGATAAAAACTATAGTCAGTCACATCAACCATATATTGTTAGTTTCCATTTATGTGAAATGTTAAGAATAGGCAAATTCATAGAGACAGAAAGTAGATTATCTGTATAAATCTTTTCAGTTTGGTGGTCTTTTAGTATATTTACCTAGTTGTGCAGCCATCACCACAATCTAATTTTAGAACATTTTCAATGCCTCCAAAAGAAACCCTGTACATATTAGCAGTTATTCCCCATTCCCACTCCCCACTCCCTCCACCCAAGACCCAGGCAGCTAGTGGTGTTTTTAGTATATTCACAGAGCTGTGTGAAGCTCTAAAAATATTATACACTTTATTATTACTTGTAAAATGTAGTATACTTATCTTTTATAATTTATAATAAAGGTACAATGTATAAGATACATATTTCTTCTCTCTTTTTTTAAAAAAAAGCTCATTGTTGATACTACAAAGCTACAGCAATCAAAACAGCATGGTATTGGCACAAAAGCAGACATATGGATCCATAGAACAGAATAGAGAGCCAGAAATAAACCCACACACCTATGGTCAATTAATCTTTGACACAGGAGGCAAGAATATACAATGGGGAAAAAACAGTCTCTTCAGCAAGTGGTGTTGGGAAAGTTGGAAAGCTGCATGTAAACCAATGAAGTTAGAACACACTCTCTCACCATACACAAAAATAAACTCAAAATGGCTTAAACACTTAAACATAAGACATGACATCATAAAACTCCTAGAAGAGAACATAAGCAAAATATTCTCTGACATAAATTGTACCAATGTCTTCTTAGTCAGTCTCCCAAGGCAATACAAATAAAAGCAAAAATTAACAAATGGGACTTAATCGCACTTACAAGCTTTTGCACAGCAAAGGAAACAATAAATAAAACAAAAAGAAAACCTGCGGACTGGGCGAAAATATTTGCAAATGATGTGACTGACAAAGGCTTAATTTCCAAAATATACAGACAGCTCATACAACTCAATAACAAAAAGACAACTCATTTGAAAAATGGACAGGGGACCTAAACAGACATTTCTCTAAATAAGACACACAGATGGCCAACAGGCACATGAAAAGATGCTCAACATCGCTAATTATTAGAGAAATGCAAACCAAAACTACAATGAGATATCACCTCATACCAGTCAGAACGGCCATCAGTGGGACTTCCCTGGTGGTGCAGTGGTTAAGAATCTGCCTGCCAGCGCAGGGGACACGGTTTCGAGCCCTGGTCCGGGAAGATCCCACGTGCCGCGGAGCAACTAAGCCCGTGCGCCACAACTACTGAAGCCCGTGCACCTAGAGCCTGTGCCCTGCAACGAGAAGCCACCGCAATGAAAAGCCGGCACACCGCAAAGAAGAGTAGCCCCCACTCGCTGCAACTAGAGAAAGCCCGTGCGCAGCAACAAAGACCCAATGCAGCCAAAAAAAAAAGTCCACAAATAGCAAATGCTGGAGAGAGCGTGAAGAAAAAGGAACCCTCCTACACTGTTGGTGGGAATGTAAATTGGTGCAGCCACTATGGAAAACAGTATGGAGGGTCCTCAAAGAACTAAAAATAGAGTTGCCATAGAATCCAGCAATCCCATTCCTGGGCAGGTATCTGGACAAAACCATAATTCAAAAAGATACATGCACCCCAATGTTCATAGCTGCACTATTCACAATAGCCAAGACATGGAAACAACCTGTGCTGATTGCAGTTATCCTGGGGTTTCTCCACTGGTGAAGGGGGAGCTGGGGATAAGTAGTGCCCGGCTCTGTCAGTGTGGGCTTGATCCGGTGTCTTGAGAATGATGGTCTATGTGGCTCTGAGATCACCTCTCCCTATCTTCCTCGTTAGGATTGCTGCACTTTCAGGCTGGTGAAAACCCCATGCTTAATCTTTATGGCACTAATTGTTCACTGTGCCATGGTGCTACTGGCTGGGGGCCCTGGAGGGATGGTAATAACTTATGATGAGAAGCACCGTGTGGAAATAGAAAAAAGAGAAACTACATGTTTTAGTCCAGAAGTGAATGAGAGTGAAGCAAATGCCTACGTACTCCGTTTCACTTCTTTTATATCACTCGCTAAATGGACACCTGTTGGTAATATGCAATAAATACCACTGAAATGTAGAACCTGAATGGAGGCTACTTTGGATGCTTTAATATGCCTGGCCTATGAACGTGTCAAAGGCCTATGTCCTTTTAAATTGTTCTCTTGGCGTCAAAACACAGACTATCTCCTCCAATTTATGACTAATAGCAGATTTCATTATTCATGGACTAACAAAGTCCCTAATCCTGAAAAAGATTACAGAACAAGGTACACATCAATTCTGCTGCATTTGGAGCCTGAGAAAATGATTGACAGGCAGGCAGGCAGGCAGGCTGGCTGCTCTAGGCTGTCACTCCTGAAGCCTAATCTTTCCACATGAATACTGAACAGGCCTTGTGCAATCCGAGTGAGGCTCCCGGTGAATGTTTTTTTATTAAGAATAATCAAATTTTGAGAATGTGCTACAGGAAAGAGCTGTCACGTTGCATTAAGTTAGTACTGTGAGTTTCATGGAAATTGTCAGGTAATTCGATTGCCACTGCCCAATCATTCGCAGGCATAATTTAGTTCACTTTGAGTTAAGAGAATGAATAAGTAATAAAATGTCCTATTTGGGATTGTTGAAGGTAAGCAAAAAACTGTGGGGCTCATGTGGTTCACAGGAGTTGGGGCCTGGCTGCTAGGATTAGAATGGGCATCCAAAGCCTGTAATGCCAGACGAATGTCTGTGATTAATTTAAGTTACACGATGCCCTATAGTCCGCAAAGCACTCTCACTTATAGTCGTTTAATTCTTAGGGAGGTTTTAGAAGACAGTTATTATTATCTCCATTTATAAATGGAGATACTAATGAACAGAGGAAATACCTCATTCAAGGTCACTTGCGATAGAGTGTGACAAGAAGCTGAAATTAAACTCCCATTATGGGTTGAATTGTGTCCCTTCATCCTGCCCACCCCCCTCCCCCCAGAAGAAAAGATATGTTCAAGTCTTAACTCCTAGTACCTCAGAATGTGACCTTATTTGGAAATAGGTTTGTTACAGAAGTAATTCAGATGAGGTCATGTTGGAGTAGGGTGGGTCCTTAATCCAGTATGACTGGTGTCCTTATAAGAAGAGGAGAGTGGGCTTCCCTGGTGGCGCAGTGGTTGAGAGTCCACCTGCTGATGCAGGGAACATGGGTTCGTGCCCTGGTCCGGGAGAATCCCACGTGCCACAGAGCGGCTGGGCCCGTGAGCCATGGCCGCTGAGCCTGCACGTCCAGAGCCTGTGCTCCACAGCGGGAGAGGCCACAACAGTGAGAGGCTCACGTACCGCAAAAAAAAAAAAAAAAAAGAAGAAGAAGAAGAGAGAGACACAGGGAGAAGACCATGTGATGATGCAGGCAGAGATTGGAGGGATGCATCTACAAGCCAAGAGATGCCAAGGATTGCTGGCCGCCACCGGAAGCCAGGGGAGGCATGGAACACGTTCTCTCTCACAGCCCGCAGAGGGAACCAATCCCTCCAACGACTTGATTTTGGACTTCCAAGCCTCCAGAATGGTGAGAAATACATTTCTGTCATTTTAAGCCACCTCATTTGTGAAGCTTTGTTACAGCAGCCCTAGGAAACCAATATAGCTCCTAAGAATAATAAAAGTTTCCATTTACAGTGCTCTGACTGTGGGCTGGGTACTTTACACATGCTCTCATGAAATCTTTAGGAACCCTTCAAGGTACATTATTATCAACGACCTTTTCATGACTTACCTAGGTCAAATAACAAATAGATGGTGGAGCTGGGATTCCAGCCCTGGGCCTGAATTTTGCCTTGTATATTATGCCTCTGAGCCATGATGGTATCCAAAATATTTATGGCAGTGTTAAGAGAGGAAACCCTCAACCCTTTTAAATTGTTCCTTTAGTCTAGTTCTTTCAGGCAACTACTAACTCAATTTGAACTCCACCATGCTAACTTGTATGCATTTATTATGAATAACCAGAAAATGGTGCCTGACATACAGGAAAAAGCTCAGTATTTGTTCAATGAACAGTAATAAGAACTCCTTAACCTGTTATGATGCTTCAAAATTTACAAAGCATTTTCACACATTCTTTTTTTATTAATTTTTATTGGAGTACAGTTGACTTACAATGTTGTGTTAGTTTCTGTTGTACAACAAAGTGAATCAGTTATACATATACTTATATCCATTCTTTTTTAGATTCTTTTCCCATGTAGGTCATTACAGAGTTTGAGTAGAGTCCCCTAGTCTATACACTAGGTCCTTATTGGTTATCTATTTTGTATATAGTAGTGTGTATATGTCAATCCCGATCTCCCAATTTATCTCTCCATCCACCCACCCACCTTGCCGCTTTCCTCCTTGGTAACCATACGTTTGTTTTCTATCTCTGTGACTCTATTCCTGTTTTGTAAATACATTTGTACCATTTTTTTTAGATTCCACATATAAGCGATATCATATGATATTTGTCTTTCTCCATCTGACTTACTTCACTCAGTATGACAATCTCTATGTCCATCCATGTCACTGCAAATGACATTATTTTGTTCTTTTTTATGGCTGAGTAATATTCCATTGTATATATGTATCATATCTTCTTTATCTGCTCATCTGTCAATGGACATTTAGGTTGCTTCCATGCCTGGCTACTGTAAATAGTGCTGCAGTGAACACTGGGGTGCATGTGTCTTTTTGAATTATGGTTTTCTCCAGATGTATGCCTAGGAATGGGATTGTTGGATCATATGGTAACTCTATTCTCTAACACCATACACAAAAATGAACTCAAAATGGGTTGAAGACCTAAATGTAAGACCAGATACTATAAAACTCTTAGAGGAAAACATAGGCAGAACACTCTCTGTCACAAATCTCAGCAATATCTTTTTTGATCCACCTTCTACAGTAATGAAAATAAAAACAAAAATAAACAAATGGGACCTAATTAAACTTAAAAGCTTTTGTGCAGCAAAAGAAACCATAAGCAAAACAAAAGGACAACCCACAGAATGGGAGAAAATATTGGCAAATAAAGAGACTGACAAGGGATAATCTCCAAAATATACAAACAGCTCATGAAGCTCAATATCAAAAAAAAAAAAAAACCCAAACAAAAAATGGGCAGAAAACCTAAATAGACATTTCTCCAAAGAAGGCATACAGATGGCAAAGAGGTACATGAAAAGGTGCTCAGCATCACTAATTATTAGAGAAATGAAAATCAAAACTGAAATGAGGTAGTACCTCACACCAGTTAGAGTGGCTATCATCAGAAAATCTACAAACAACAAATGCTAAAGAGGGTGTGGAGAAAAGGGAACCGTCTTGCACTGTTGGTGGGAATGTAAGTTGGTGCAGCCACTATGGAGAACAGCGTGGAGGTTCCTTAACCTTTCTTATTAGGCTATTTAAAAAATAATTTGAAGGCTGCTTTAAACATATTCCTGTCTTTTTTCTTTCTAATTTTAAAAAAGATTTTGTTATGTTTTCTTCAACCAGATAGTAAGATTCTAGAAGGTGATGAATGTTTTCTTTTTTTTCTCCTTGAGTGATCCCAGTTCTTCAATGGATTTCACTGGAGATAGACATACAGTCTTGCAATGGTCACACACATCATTCTGAAAATGGTTATAAAGAATGAATTGGATAATCTTTAGACAAAAAGCAAGAACAGAACTCTTGATTTTTATCTTGCAAATCATAGAGTTCATTGCTAATGTCCCTGAGTGTTGCTGTGAATCATTCTTTCCCTCTTTTCATAGACTGTGAGGTGAGCACTAACACCATCATCCCCCTTGCTTTATCAGATCCAGGGGTAGGGAGGGATCAGCCACCTTCAGCTCTTCATAGGTCTTGGGGTCCAGGAAGATGAGGAAGTCCTCCCCAGAACATTCACATAGGCTAGGACTGCCTTTCCACTCTCCACAATGTGCCATAGCCATGTTCTCATCTATTGTGGTGCTTGGTTTTCTTGGGTGATCATGAAATTTCTTATCAGTTTTAATAGGTTATGATTCATTTTTGTTTTTTCCAGTATAGTTTTCAAGATGTTTTCATCTTATGTAGATTCCTTTGGCAGCTTATTCAAAGCTGAGATAGGCAAACCTAAATCGACATGCTCAGAGTTTTAGTGATATGGGGAGTGTCCAGGATAAAACCACTAAGTAAAAATGAGCAAATAGAAATATGTGCAGTGTGATTCCACTTCTCTACCTATTTTTTTCCTGTTACTTTTAGAGGTGTGTCCTTGGATGAGTTACTTGTCCTCTGTGAGCCTGTTTCCTTAAATGTGCACAATAATGTGTACGTTGCAAGGATAATGTGAGGATTAAGGGTAATGCATTTGACGGTCTTCTACAAATTTTGACGAGTCACACCTTGTATTAGTTTGCTAGCACAGCCATCACAAAGTACCACAGACTGAGTCGCTTAAATAACAGAAATTTATCTCCTCACAATTCTGGAGGCTGGAAGTTTGAGATCAAGCTGTTGGCAGGGTTGGTTTCTTCTGAGGCCTCTCCAGGGCTTGTAGATGGTCATCTTCTCCCTGTGTCTTCACATGATCTTCTTTCTGTGCGTGTCTGTGTCCAAATTTTCTCTTATAAGGACACCTGTCATATATTGCATTAGAGCCCTCCCTAATGACCTCATTTTAGCTTAATTGCCTCTTTAAAGACCCTGTCTCCAAATACAGTCATATTCTGAGGTACTGGGAGTTAGGACTTCAACATATGAATTTTGGGAGACACAATTCAGCCCATAAACATACCTGCTGTACAGCCTACAGCCCATTCCCACTGGGCTCTGTAGTGTTCATCCAACATCCATGGAAATTCGTCCCCTCTCCTGGAATGTCAAATATGCCTCCTTGGCAGGTCCAGCCCTTCCTCCTTTCTGAAGTTCAGCTCAAATGTAGGAATATTTAGGAAGAGTTTGGATTCTAACCGTAAGGAATTCATCTTTTCCTCTAGGTCCCTGGGCTTTTTGCTTGCATCTGTAACAGAGCAATAATTTTAGTTTTATTTAATTCTGCATCCCCATAGGCCTAGGACAGGATCTGGCACATAGCAGGTATTCAAGAAATAACCTGGAGAACTGCACTGAAAGCCAGTTAATTAAACCAACGCTTTCCCTTTTTCTGACTTAGTTGAGAAATACTTTCATTTGACGGTTGACAGAGCATTCTGAGGACAACAGAGATAGGAGGAATGAACATGATCTCAACAATCCATTAAGACAATAAATAAATTTGTTTATCTTCCTTCCTGTATATTTTATGTTTAAGAAACCTATTTTAGGATATATTTGAGGGAGCCTAACATTTATGGATGTTAACACGAATGTGAAATGACTTTCCTGATTTATAGATATCCTTTGAATTTTTAATCAACATGAGAAAACCTATTCTACCCAGGAAGTCCAGAATATCACGTGGGGTGATTATTTAAACTGCTTGTGTAAGAGGATAAACAGTACAAAAAGAAAGTCTGCTGCAAAATGTGCAGAGATTATTTAAACAGGGCTATGTTTCAAAATGTGTGGAATGTACATACACATATTTTATTTTGTTCCAACAATTTAGTTTAAAATGGACTTCCTAAGGATATTTGAGATTACGGCACAACTAAATGAGTGGCTATGTGGAATCATCCTCACTTTAGGGACTTTCTCTTTCTCACAGCACCTCAATTCCAAACAAGTGGGCTTTGATGAAACCTTCCAGCTCAAAGCGTGCCTCACACACTTCCCCTTTTTCAGGCTCGCTACCTGTGCAAACCTGGAGTAACACCACGCTAGGTGAGAGATGCCCTTCTGCTGATAGCTCAAACCATGGAGGGTCCAACACATCTGTGCTTAGTCTAGAGAGTTCTGTACTTTACTGATGTTACAGTTGAGATACCCATCTTTTTTTTTTTAACTGACTCTGTTGATAATGTATAACTTAAAAAAAATAATTTGTTACTTAGCGCAAGTTCAGTACAGGGTTTTTAAATGGATGAACAAATGAACTGAAAACCAAGATCTTTTCCAGCAAGCTTCCAAGTCCTTTAAGATATTTGGAAGTAATTTAATTTCTCCTGTCTTCTTAAATGATGTCACCATCCACCTAGTCTTCAAGCAAAGGCACCTGGGGAGAGCAATTGACACTTCTTTCTCTCATGTCTCCTTCATCCTTTGAGGAAGTCCAACAGCTTCTCTCAAATCTGTTATCTCTGTTCCATTTCCTCTGCCCCCACTTAGACCATCTTCTTTCAACTTGGCAGCAGCATCTCATGGAATTTTTACAATATAGGTTTGACTGCATGTGATGGAGACCTAAAGTAACAGTGCCTTAAAACATAAGATAGAAGTGATTTTCTCTGTCACATAACAATCCAGGCTGGTCTCTAGCCTCTTCCTCTGCAGGAGCTCAGGTCCCTTCTATTTTGGTACTTCACCTTCTTCAGGTGCTGCTCTCATCTGCATGGTCCAAGGTGGCTCACCACCATCCCTGAATTCCAGGAAGAAAGAAGGGAGATATGAGAAATGAGAGGATTTTTTTTTAACCTTTCCTTTAACTAGGAACCCAGAGTTTCACATGTAATATAAACTCACATCCCATTGGACAGGATTAGTCACATGGCCTCACCTCACTGCAAGGAGATAACTGGGAAATATAATCTTCATTCTGGACAGCCTTATGTCCAGGTAAAAATTTTATCCCTGTGTAGGAAGGGAGAATGAATATTGGATGGATATTGGTGGACAGATTGCAGTCTTGACGTCCTCTCCTAACTGGCTTTCCTGCTTCCTGCCTTGTCAAATTTCTCCTTTTCCTCAACTCATACCAAAAGCAATCTGGCCACACCTCTCTCTGCTCAAAAGTGTTCAACGAACTCTTCACTGCCTGCATGTAAACTCTTGGTTCTCAGCATGGACTGAGCAGTCTTCATGTTCTGGTTCCTGTCACCTCACCTCCTATTTCTGTCTTCTTTGCACCTTATTCTCTAACATTGAACTCTGTTATTTTTCCATGAATAACATGGTGTTTCATGCCTCAGTGCCTTTGCACATGCTATTTCTTTGAAAACCAAGCTCAGGAGTCACTTCCCTCAGGAAATATTTTCTATTAATCTCTCCTCTCTCAGCCTTAATCAAGAGAATTCATTGGTCACTCTTTACACCTCATACCTGAACTTACCTGTTCCATTTTGCCCTTAATATATTATGTAGTCTTTTATATCCTCTTCTCACTATGAGCAGGATTAGATTCGCCTTTATACCTCCAGACTTCAGTGCAATGCTTGCCACAGAGCAGATAATAACTGTGTATTTACTCTTTTTTTAAAAAAAAATTATTTATTTTTGGCTACATTGGGTCTTTGTTGCTATGGGCGGGCTTTCTCTAGTTGTGGTGAGCGAGGGCTACTCTTCATTGTGGTGTGCAGGCTTCTCATTGTGGTGGCTTCTCTTGTTGCAGAGCGTGGGCCCTAGGCATGTGGGTTTCAGTAGTTGTGGAACGTGGGCTCAGTAGTTGCAGTGCGCAGGCTCAGTAGTTGTGGCACATGGGCTTTGTTGCTCCGTGGCATGTGGGATCTTCCTGGACCATGGTTTGAACCCGTGTCCCCTGCACTGGCAGGCAGATTCTTAATCACTGCCCCACCAGAGAAGTCCCCTGTGTATTTACTCTTGATTGAATGAATCAATGAATGAATGAGCAAGTGACAGAGTGATTATATGACATTGGTCCTTGCTTAGAAATTTTAACCTTTTACATGGTGTCCTCATTATTTATTTATTTATTTTTTTGCGGTACGTGGGCCTCTCACTGTTGTGGCCTCTCCCGTTGTGGAGCACAGGCTCCGGACGCACAGGCCCAGCGGCCATGGCTCACGGGCCCAGCCACTCCGCGGCATGTGGGATCTTCCCGGACCGGGGCACGAACCTGTGTCCCCTGTGTCGGCAGGCGGACTCTCAACCACTGCGCCACCAGGGAAGCCCAGTGTCCTCTTTTAATAAAAACTCCTTGTGAGCCCTTATTCTGTTTGAGGTACATTTACTTTGTTGGTGTTAGAGTATTGGCATAGTTATCTAACTTAATCTTTTTGGATAGCCCTGTGATTCAGGCATTATGAATCTCCTTATACAGATAGGAAATTGAGGCATGGAGAAGTTAATTTAAGTAACCCACCTCTTTTCTTTCTTAATTGTATTGACTGTAGGGAAAGTGCAGGGTGGAAGAGAGTGGAGGGGAGTTTTGCCTGGTATGGTATTCTGGAAAACATATTAAACTGGTAGTTATTGGGCTCTTGTCCAATTCTCTAATTTATTAGCTCGAGTGGCCAGCTTTGTTTTCCTTCTCTGGGCTTCAGTTTTCTCATCTGTAATAGGTAGGGTTGGCTCAAAGCTCTCTAAGTTTCCTTCCAGATCTAAAAGTCAGTGATTTTCTTACTTCTCTAACACAGCAAATTGAAATGTAACCCTCCTCCACACCAATATGCTACATTCACACGATGTGCTTTTGCTAAAAATGGCCACTTTCTAAATGTTAAAACAGTACATGGTAGAGAATAGTCAGTCTAGATCCAAAAAACCCCACTCTGCTAAAGAATTAACACGAAAGTTCTGGATCCCACTCAACAGAAAATCTTCCCAGGATGGAGGAAGTATAATGGTATTGCTTTCACTGGAGCTTTTTAAAAGATTACATCCAGACATATTTAGCCACCAAACACATTTTGGATCTAGGAGTAGTGCAATTAAAATGTAGCCAGAAATGCACCCTGGCTTCTCTCCATGCCATGGGTCCACAACATATGGAATTCTATGTGACTCCCATGTGTGTTGACACATTCTGTGCAGGTCTTTTCCTCATTAAGTTATATTGGAAATCTGAAGGGTCTATAAAACTATCACCCTTCTTCCCCACCAAGGCTCTGAAACAATTGAAAATAAGGTAAAGTTGTTCAGCAGGTGAAGATAAATATATCACCCCTGTGGTGGTAACAATGATATTGGAGAATATGGCTTCTATTGGTGGCCAAGGCAACTTTCTAATCCTGAACCCTAGAATCAGGCAGACATCCACCCAGCCGTGCTAGATGAGGAGGAGTCTTTTCCCCAACAAGTGTATGAATTGAGCCTTCTGTTTCTCCTTACAAACTCACTAAGGCAGAGTCTGCTAGTTATCCCCTAAATCTACTCTCCCTTTCCCCTACAGTAATACAACCCCCATTTTTCAGTGGGGCCTGGTGGCTCCTCAGAAAAAAGACTACATTCCCCAATCTCCCTTGCAACTAGGTGTGGCCATGTGACTTTGTTCAAGGGGATGGGAGTAAAAGGAAGGTTGTGCTCAGTTTCTAGGATGAATGAGGATCTGCATTTCTCCCCCTAGTTTTCCTCTTCCCTTCTGGCAAGAATAAGGAGCTTGTGTCCCTTTGGACCATGAAATGGAAACTGAATTTTGAGGATGGCAAACCAACTAACCTGGGACCCTGGAGACATCATACTAAGCCTGGACTGCTTACTTCAGACTTTATGGGAGAGAGATGACCTTTATCTTGTTTAAGCCATTATTATTTTGAGTTTCCTGTCACTTAAGGCTGAGCCCAGTTCTAGCTGATGTACTCTCCAATCAGATAAGTCATTCCATCCCCTCAGACCCTGAGTGAGGAAAGGAGTGGTCAAGAGGTGGGGAGCAGCCTGGAGTGTTACACTAATCGGTGTCCCTCCACATGGAAGGGAGTGTTAGGGAGTAGAGAAGAAGAGTTCCCCTTCTGACAAGTTATTCATTCAACAAGTGATTATATACCACTTGCTATGTGCCAAGTGCTGCTCTAAGAACTTTACAATTATTAATTTATTTAAGCCCCATAACAAGCCTACAAGATAAGTAATAATAATATACCCATAGTAAAATCCCCCACAGGTGAGGGAACAGAGGCACAGAGAGGTCAGGTAACTTGCTCCAGGTCACATTGCTTGGGAGTGCTGGAGTTTGGATGCAAACCCAGGCAGTCTAGCTCTAGTGCTCCTGCTTTCCATCACTACAGTAGGTGGTTTCTTATGTGGGACAAGAACAGAGACACTCTTATGTTATCTCAAGTAATGGGTGTTTGTCTTTGGGATAGATGGAGAGGCCAGAAAAATAACAGATATCTCAGTGGTCACCTGAGATGTCCTGGTGTCTGGTTATCCCTTCAGCAGTATTGAATCCATTGCCCCTAGACTATTGTTCCATCATTGTGGGCACTCAGTTACTGTGTGTCACTGCTTCTCATGCTTCTGCCCTCCTATTGCACTCAGCCACTAGCTATTTCTACTCAGTTTCTTTCTACCACATGACATCTTCTTATACATGTCCTCTACTGCCTGTGGCTTCCACATTTTGCTCTCTTTATATATACACATTTCTGCCTATGCTATTGTCCACCAACAATATTGTCTTCTCTATACCAAGGATTGATGGGATCAGCCACTTATCCTCCAGGACTGAATGTCCAGTTGGGTAAGGCTTTTGCACCAGTCACCATCTCTGGATGGCCAGAGCTCCCTGGCCCAACTCCCCATTCCCCCTCCCCAGCTCAGGTCACCAAGAGTGCTACAGACTATGACACATCCTTCAAGAACTCTCTGCCATACAGTTCCATGTTCAGTTTCTTCAAGCAGGAGACACGCCCAGCAAGGGAGTTTGGGCATGCTGTCCTTGTTATTTTCTCTTTGTTATTCTTTCTCTTTATATCCTGTGACTGAAGCCAAAGACATAAACAGAATATTCAACTTTTTCTATTTCTTTTCCTATATCTTTCAAAATAGCATGGAATGAGCTTTGGACATGCACCAAACATATCATCCAACTCACACTACGCCTACTAGCCCAACTGCCTACTCCATGTAGTCCAACTGCTGCATCTGGCTTCTATATAGATTATTGGCCAGACTATCAATGGTGGTCTTTGAATCAGTGACCACCCTGGTTCAATCTGCTGTGATCAGAGTAGTTCGTTATAAAAAATTATGGAGACTTTAGTCCTGGCTGTCTCTCCAGGCATCATAGACTCTTTACTAAGAATAGTAGCAGAAATAAGCATGACTGATATACCCTCATCCACCAGAGGGCAGACAGCAGAAGCAAGAAGAACTACAATCCAGCAGCCTGTGGAACAAAACCCACATTCACAGAAAGATAGACAAGTTAAAAAGGCAGAGGGCTATGTATCAGATGAAGGAACAAGTTAAAACCCCAGAAAAACAACTAAATGAAGTGGAGATAAGCAATCTTCCAGAAAAAGAATTCAGAATAATGATAGTGAAGATGATCCAGGACTTTGGAAAAAGAATGGAGTCAAAGATCGAGAAGAAGCAAGAAATGTTTAACAAAGACCCAGAAGAATTAAAGAACAAATAAACAGAGATGAACAATACAATACCTGAAATGAAAACTACACTAGAAGGAATCAATAGCAGAATAACTGAGGCAGAACGGATAAGTGACCTGGAAAACAGAATGGTGGAATTCACTGCTGCAGAATAGAATAAAGAAAAAAGAATGAAAAGAAATGAAGACAGCTTAAGAGACCTCTGGGACAACATTAAACGCAACAACATTCGCATTATAGGGGTCCCAGAAGGAGAAGAGAGAGAGAAAGGACCCAAGAAAATACTTGAAGAGATTATAGCCAAAAACTTCCCTAACATGGGAAAGGAAATAGCCACCCAAGTCCAGGAAATGCACAGAGTCCCATACAGGATAAACCCAAGGAGAAACACACCTAGACACATAGTTATCAAACTGGCAAAAATTAAAGACAAAAAAAAATTTTTGAAAGCAGCAAGGGAAAAATGACAAATGACATACAACGGAACTCCCATAAGGTTAACAGCTGATTTCTCAGCAGAAACTCTACAAGCCAGAAGGGAGTGGAATGATATACTTAAAGTGCTGAAAGGGAAGAACCTACAACCAAGGTTACTCTACCTGGCAAGGATCTCATTCAGGTTCGATGGAGAAATCAAAAGCTTTACAGACAAGCTAAAGCTAAGAGAATTCAGCACCACCAAACCAGCTCCACAACAAATGCTAAAGGAACTTCTCTAAGTGGGAAACACAAGAGAAGAAAAGGACCTACAAAAACAAACCCGAAACAATTAAGAAAATGGCCATAGGGACATACACATAGATAATTACCTTAAACGTGAATGGATTAAATGTTCTAACCAAAAGACACAGGCTTGCTGAATGGATACAAGAACAAGACCCATCTATATGCTGTCTACAAGAGACCTACTTCAGACCTAGGAACACATACAGACTGAAAGTGAGGGGATGGAAAAAGATATTCCATGCGAATGGAAATCATGGACTAGCAATACTCATATCAGATAAAATAGACTTTAAAATAAAGAATGATACAGGAGGCAAGGAAGGACACTACATAATGATGAAGGGATCAATCTAAGAAGAAAATATAACAGTTATAAATATATATGCACCCAACATAGTAGCACCTCAATACATAAGACAACTACTAACAGCTATAAAAGAGGAAATCAGGGGCCTCCCTGGTGGCGCAGTGGTTGAGAGTCCGCCTGCCGATGCAGGGGATACGGGTTCGTGCCCCGGTCTGGGAGGATCCCATATGCCGCGGAGCGGCTGGGCCCGTGAGCCATGGCCGCTGGGCCTGCGCATCCGGAGCCTGTGCTCCGCAACGGGAGAGGCCACAACAGTGAGAGGCCCGCATACCGCAAAAAGAAAAAAAAAAAAAAAAAAAAAAAAAAAAAAAAAAAAGAGGAAATCAGCAGTAACAAAATAATAGTGGGGGACTTTAACACCTCACTTACACCAACGGACAGATCATCCAAAATGAAAATAAATAAGGAAACAGAAGCTTTAAATGACACAACAGACCAGATAGATTTCATTGATATTTATAGGACATTCCATTCAAAAACAGCAGATTACACTCTCTTCTCAAGTGTGCATGGAACATTCTCCAGGATAGATCACATCTTGGGTCACAAATCAAGCCACAGTAAATTTAAGAAAATTGAAATCATATCAAGCATCTTTTCTGACCACAACACTGTGAGATTAGAAATGAATTACAGGGAAAAAAATGTAAAAAACACAAACACATGGAGGCTAAACAATATGTTACTAAATAACCAAGAGATCATCAAATAAATCAACAAGGAAATCAAAAAATACCTAGAGATAAATGACAACTAAAACACGATGACCCAAAACCTATGGGATGCAGCAAAAGCAGTTCTAAGAGGGAAGTTTATAGCTACTTCAAGAAACAAGACAAAATCTCAAATAAACAATCTAATCTTACACCTAAAGGAACTAGAGAAAGAAGAACAAACAAAACCCAAAGTTAGCAGAAGGAAAAAAATCATAAAGATCAGAGCAGAAATAAATGAAATAGAAACAAAGAAAACAATAACAAAGATCAATAAAACTAAAAGCTGGTTCTTTGAGAAGATAAACAAAATTGATAAACCATTAGCCAGACTCATCAAGAAAAAGAGGGAGAGGACTCAAATCAATAAAATTAGAAATGAAAAAGGAGAAGTTACAACAGACACTGCAGAAATACAAAGCATTCTAAGAGACTACTACAAGCAACTCTATGCCAATAAAATGGACAACCTGGGAGAAATGGACACATTCTTAGAAAGGTATAACCTTCCAAGACTGAACCAGTAAGAAATAGAAAATATGAACAGACTAGTCACAAGTAATGAAATTGAAACTGTGATTAAAAATCTTCCAACAAACAAAAGCCCAGGACCAGATGCCTTCACAGGTGAATTCTATCAAACATTTAGAGAAGAGCTAACACCCATCCTACTCAAACTCTTCCAAAAAATTGCAGAGGAAGGAACACTCCTAAACTCATTCTATGAGGCCACCATCACCCTGATACCAAAACCAGAGAAAGATACTACAAAAAATGAAAATTACAGACCAATATCACTGATGAATATAGATGCAAAAATCCTCAACAAAATACTAGCAAACATAATCCAACAGCACATTAAAAGGATCATACACCATGATCAAGTGGGATTTATCCCAGGGATGCAAGGATTCTTCAGTATACGTAAATCAATCAATGTGATACACCATATTAACAAACTGAAGAATAAAAACCATATGATCATCTCAATAGATGCAGAGAAAGCTTTTGACAAAATTCAGCACCCATTTATGATAAAAACTCTCCAGAAAGTGGGTATAGAGGGAACCTACCTTAACATGATAAAGGCCATATACGACAAACCCACAGCCAACATCATTCTCAATGGTGAAAAACTGAAAGCATTTCCTCTAAGATCAGGAACAAGACAAGGATGTCCACACTCACCACTATTATTCAAGATAGTTTTGGAAGTCCTAGCCTTGGCAATCAGAGAAGAAAAAGAAATAAAAGGAATACAAATTGGAAAAGAAGAAGTAAAACTGCCACTGTTTGCAGATGACATGATACTATACATAGAGAATCCTAAAGATGCCACCAGAAAACTACTGGAGCTAATCAATGAATCTGGTAAAGTTGCAGGATACAAAATTAATGCACAGAAATCTCTTGCATTCCTATACACTAATGATGAAAAATCTGAAAGAGAAATTAAGGAAACACTCCCATTTTCCATTGCAACAAGAAGAATAAAATACATAGGAATAAACTTACCTAGGTAGACAAAAGACCTGTATGCAGAAAAGTATAAGACACTGATGAAAGAAATTAAAGATGATACCAACAGATGGAGAGATATACCATATTCTTGGATTGGAAGAATCAATATTGTGAAAATGATTCTATTACCCAAAGCAATCTACAGATTCAGTGCAATCCCTATCAAATTACCAATGGCGTTTTTTACAGAACTAGAATAAAAAATCTTAAAGTTTGTATGGAGACACAAAAGACCCTGAATAACCAAAGCAGTCTTGAGGGACAAAAACGGAGTGGAGGAATCAGACTCCCTGACTTCAGACTATACTACAAAACTACAGTAATCAAGACAGTATGGTACTGGCACAAAAACAGAAACATATATCAATGGAACAAGATAGAAAGCCCAGAGATAAACCCACACACTTATGGTCAACTAATCTATGACAAAGGAGGCAAGGATGTACAATGGAGAAAAGACAGTCACTTCAATAAGTGGTGCTGGGAAAACTAGACAGCTACATGTAAAAGAATGAAATTAGAACACTCCCTAACACCATACACAAAAATAAATTCCAAATGGATTAGAGACCTAAATGTAAGACTGGACACTATAAAACTCTTAGATGAAAATATAGGAAGAACAGTCTTTGACATAAATCACAGGAAGATCTTTTTTGATCCACCTCCTAGAGTAATGGAAATAAAAACAAAAATAAAGAAATGGGACCTAATGAAACTTCAAAGCTTTTGCCCAGCAAAGGAAACCTTAAAGAAGACGAAAAGACAACACACAGAATGGGAGAAAATATTTGCAAATGAATCAACAGACAAAGGATTAATCTCCAAAATATATAAACAGCTCATGCAGCTCAATATTAAAAAAACAAACAACCCAATCCAAAAATGGGCAGAAGACCTAAATAGACATTTCTCCGAAGAAGACATACAGATGGCCAAGAAGCACATGAAAAGCTGCTCAACATCACTAATTATTAGAGAAATGCCAATCAAAACTACAATGAGGTATCACCTCACACCAGTTAGAATGGGCATCATCAGAAAATCTACAAACGACAAATGCTGGAGAAGGTGTGGAGAAAAGGGAACCCTCTTGCACCATTGGTGGGAATGTAAATTGATACAGCCACTGTGGAGAACAGTATGGAGGTTCCTTAAAAAACTAAAAACAGAATTACCATATGATCCAGCAATCCCACTATTGGGCATATACCCAGAGAAAACCATAATTGAAAAACACACATGTGGGCTTCCCTGGTGGCACAGTGGTTGAGAGTCTGCCTGCCAATGCAGGGGACATGGGTTTGAGCCCTGGCCTGGGAAGATCCCACATGCCGCAGAGCAACTAGGCCTGTGAGCCACAACTACTGAGCCTGCGCAACTGGAGCCTGTGCTCCCCAACAAGAGAGGCCACGATAGTGAGAGGCCCGCGCACCGCAATGAAGAGTGGCCCCCACTTGCCACAACTAGAGAAAGCCCTCACACAGAAACGAAGACCCAACACAGCCAAATAAATAAATAAATAAATAAAAAATAAAAAATTTAGAAACAAAAACAACAACAACAAAAAAAAGCCAAAAACACACATGCACCCCAATGTTCATTGCAGCACTATTTACAATAGCCAGGTCATGGAAGCAACCTAAATGCCCATCGACAGATGAATGGATAAAGAAGATGTGGTACATATATACAATGGAATATTACTCAGCCATAAAAAGGAATGAAATTGGGTCATTTGTAGAGATGTGAATAGATCTAGAGACTGTCATACAGAGTGAAGTAAGTCAGAAAGAGAAAAACAAATATTGTATATTAACGCATATATGTCGAACCTAGAAAAATAGTACAGATGAACTGGTTTGCAGGGCAGAAATTGAGACACAGATGTAGAGAACAAACATATGGACACCAAGGGGGGAAAGCGGTATGGGGGTGGGGTGGTGGTGTGATGAAGTGGGCGATTGGGATTGACATATATACACTGATGTGTATAAAATTGATGACTAATAAGTACCTGCTGTATAAAAAATAAAGAAAATTCAAAAATTAAAAAAAAAGAAGATAAACTTGACTTAGGAAGGTTTGGAATGAGGAAAGATGGGTAGATCCATTCAAGGTTTCATAGAATTTAATATAACCACTGTCTTCTGAACTTTTCTTAGGGACTCTAGGTGTTCAGGATTTGAATTGGGAATAGAAACAAGCACTGGACTGGAAAGTCTAATCTGAGCTTCTTGCCCAAGGAAGAGAGCAGGTCCCAGGCTTCCTGTCCTTTTCTTCTTTTCCTCCTCCTGCTTCATTTTTATTGCAGATGTACATAAATTGGTTAATTATAATCCTTGGTTCATGACATATTCTTATCATTAATTGCAAAAATTCTATAGGTCAGGAATCTGGGCATAACTTAGCTGTGTCCTCTGCTCTGGGTCCTACAAGGCTTAAATTACAGAGTTGGACAGGCTGTGATCTCATCTGGAAGGCTGACTAGGGAAGCTCCTTTGGGTTGTTGGCTGAATCAATTTCCTCGAGGCTATAGCATTCATGGAGGCTTGCTTCTTCCAAGTCAGCAATGGAGAGAAAATCGCTGCTGCTTTGTGTCTCTGACCTCTAAATATTCTTTGAATGGCTTACCTGATTAGGACAGGTCCACCCAGGATATTAGTTTAAAGTAATATTACTTTAAAGACATCTGTTACAGGCTTTAATTACATCTTCAAAATCGTTCACCTTTGCAATGTAACATAACTTGATCACAGTTGTGATATACCATCACTTTTGCCATGCTGTATTGAATAGAAGCAAGTTACAGATCCCACTCATACTTAAAGGGAGGGGATCATACAAGGGGGGGTCATTGGAGGTCATTTTAGAATTCTGGCTACTATACTACCTATGTGGAAACCTTTCCTATATCCCATGTACCTGGCTCTCTCCCTCTCAAATCTATTTGTCCTTCCCTTGTGTTTTTGTTTGTTTGTTTGTTTGTTTCTGTAGGTTTATATACATTTTGAGACTTGCTTCTCCTGTCACTTTGTATTATATTCCTAAGATTTATACACATTGGTGTGTATTTTTATAATCCAATCATTTTAACTGCTATATAATATTCCATTAAGTGAAATGTTTTTACATAATATAGTTATTCACTGTCATGTGAATAAATGGCATTTGGGTTATTTTTAGATTTTTTGCTATTGTGAACAATGCTGATATAAACATTTTTATACATGTCTCCAGTTATAGATGTACAAGAATGTCTCTTGAGAATATACATAAGAGTGGAATTTCTGGGTCTCAGGACATATGAACCTTCAACTTTAGTAGATAATGTCAAACTTCTAAATTCACATTTCCATCAGCAGTGTATAAGAGATCCTATGGTTCTATTTGTCTCCAATACTTGTCATAGGTAGATTTTTACATTTTTACCCATCAAAGGCATGGACATTGGTACCCCACTCTGGCCTAACCAGTTTTCTATCAAATTGTTTACATTACTTTAATATTTATTTGTATGCATTCTGTATATATGCATACTAAATGTACACTAAAAATTAGATAATCACTTGTATTGGGTAAAATAAGCCTGATAATGGTAAATAAGGAAGCATTCAACTTTGAATTGAAGGGCAGTATAGTGTGGTAATGAAGCACAGACTTTTGCATCAGATTTCCTGGGTCCCAAAGTGGTAGTTAATAACAGTGTGGCCATAGGTGATTTATTTAACTTCTGTGCCTCAGTTCTCTTATGTATCAGATGAAGATAGTAATAGTGTCTACCTCATAGGGATTTTTTAAAGGAGTAAATGAACTAAGTATAGACAACACTGAGAACAGTGTCCAGCACATAATAAACACTATGTTAATATTTGCTTAGACTGTTATTTGACCGGGATTTCCAGGACCTGCTGGACGCTAAAGCAGTGTTCTGCTAATTAACTTTGAAAGTTTCACTTCTACCCATCCTCATATGTGTATATCCTTTTATCTTGGCTCATTTCTGACCAGTCAAAATGGATTATTTTTTTCCTTCATAGATAACTTTTTCTTGAGTGGTGAATTAGTGGCTGATCGAAAAATATTAACTCAGTTAATATACATTGAAATATACATATAATAATATAATACAAATAATACATATAATACATCATATTATAATAATATATCATGCAATGCATAATTCTATCTCTAAGCTCTCCCCCAGCTTTAATAGCCTGCGATTCTATAAGGGATGCTGAATTACTTATTACAGGCTGCCTGAAGATGGGCAGGTAAGGGATGGATCCATTGAGAGGACAAAACTCTTCTTTCCTGCCTTCTAAGTAAGAACACCTGTATACATGTTATTCTCAGGAGGCCCTGTCAGCTGATACAAACCTAGTTCTCTCAGGTTAAGCCCCCAAATGAGTCTTAACATGGCCATTGGAAGGTATTCTGGTTATCTTCTGCTGTGTAACCAACCACTCCAAAACTTACTGGCTTAAAACAACAATTTATTATTATCTGTCATGGTTCTGTGAGTTGACAAAGCTTAGCTTGACAACCCTGGCTTGGGGTCTCTCATGCACGTGCAGTTAGGTAGCTACCAGGGCAGGAGTCATCAGAAGGCTCATGTGGGCTGGACACCCAGGATGGTACCCTCACTCACAGGTCTGGGGCCCCGGTGCCCTTCCACTTGGCCTCTCTCTCCAGCTGAGCAGCCTGGACACGGCAGCTCAGGGCTCCAAGAAAGAGGAAGGTGCCCTAGAATAGCATCACTTCTGCCACATTCTATTGGTAAAAGCCATTAAAGGCTAACTCAAACTCAAGAGGATGGAATGGCGTGTGGGTACAAAGAAGGGAGGAACTGATGGTGTCATCTTTGGAGATACGCTACTATGTACAGCAAGTCTCATCTCTTGGGATGTCTCCCAGAAAACCTACTTATTGGAGAGGCAGAGACCTTCAGTGCTAGGCCTGCAAAGATCCCTTCCTACTTTTCATCCTTTGGCTCTCAGCTGAAACATCACTCTCCCAGGATGCCTTTCTAAGGCCCCATCATTAAACTAGGTTCTCCTCTGCTTTTCCTACACAGCATTATCATAGTGTGTTAACTGCATTATTTCTGTGATTACTGATTTAATGTATGTCTCCAACATGGGACTGAAAACTTCATCAGGCAGGCAGGCCTGTCTGGATTATCTCTCTCGACTCCCTGGGCCTGTCATAGTGCTGACTCTCAGTAGCAGCTCAGGAAACAGTTAGAGGATGAAGGAATGGATGAGAGGTGAACACATCTGATCTTTCCATTTTGTTCCAGTGGTTCACATGTAGGTTTTCATAAAGGGGAGTCGGGGTACACTTTCTTTAGTTTATGATGTTTTAAAACCAGTATTTACTGAGCACCAAGCAGATGCTAGACACCACACTAGACCACAGTATAGAACCAAGGACAAGAAGACAGAAGTGAGCTCTGCCTTCACAGAGTCTACAGTCTGTGGGGGAAGGCAGACAAGTAAACACACTACTACAGTCCAAGCAGAAAGTGCTAGAATGGGTAGTGCAGGTTGCCAGGGTGCATTGTGTGCAACTCATTCCCTCTGTCTCCTACTCTCTCTCTCTCTCACACACACACACATGGAATTTCATATATAGTTTCAGGGCTCCATGGATTCTACACTGATTATTCCTGGTTTAGATGCTGTAGCATAAAACATACTTTACTCATATTTGCAGTTGTATTATTTTGGGCTTATTAAGAATGACTGAGGAATGTCCTTCTTTAATGAGAAAATTAAAAATAAACTTGCAACATATTAGATGTTCATAATAATGGAAAGCCAGAGTTTGTGGCTTTTTCAACAAGGAGTTGAAAAGTTCATAAAATATTTTCAAGGTCAGAACCAGAGGTTAAGGTTTTTCAATTTTGGACCAGCTTGCATTTCAGATCATGCAAACCAGACTTACTTTGAGCCTGCTCTGTATATATTTCACACAAGTATTTATCTAAATGTGAATAAAATACAGAGCAGTTGCAAAATCCCCCAGCAATGCTGAAGTTTTATTGTTTCAGGTCAGCTGTCCATCACATTCTGAGAACAAAAGAGAGATCTTCTAATACAGCAGTGAAAGAAGTATGAATTTTGTTCTAAACAGGAATTGATTGGAAGGTTTGGGGTGGGAGAGAGGCATGATCATTTCTACATTTTAAAGAAACATTCCAGCTTCAGAGTGGAATTTGTTTGGGCTACAGGAGTTTAGAAATGAAGCAGGAAGACCAGTCAAGAAGTTTCTGTAATTGACCAGGCTCAGAGCAAAGGGTAACAACGGAGGCTGGAGCTGACTAGAGGCTCTAGATGACTAGAGTTATGAAGGGATTTAAAAATCATGTCATATTTGTATTTTAAAAAAGCTAGGAGAGGCTTGGATGCTTCAGTTGTGAATATAAGAGATGCCTTCAAATACGAGATGGGCTGTCAGGTAAAAGATGCATTCAAATTATTCTGTGTCTCAAAAGGAAGATCTATGGATGGAGAACATAGGGCATGAGATTTGTGCTCAGAATGAAAAAGCGTCTTCTCTCAGAGCTGTGCCAAGATGGAAGGGGCTGCCTGGGGAGTGAGTCCTCATCCTTGACTCTGGATGAGTAGGGGTTGGAAGACCCATGGAAGGAGATGCGGAGAATCTCGGAAGGAATTTGGGGACCAGAAGATGTAGAATCCTCACCCTGAGATTCCCTGATTTTGGAAACTCATAAATGTAGCAGGACTGAGAGTTGTAGATATTTTCATTTTGGTGTAACACCACTGGGATGAAGAAAATTCATAATTATATTATCCATCTTGGGGATATTTAGAAAACTCCCCATTATCTGGCACACAATACATCCAACGTGGGTGGAGCTGCTGCTGACCTATTTAGTAGAAGTTTGTGAGCTTTCCTTCCCACTTCTTGGCTACGTTTCTCAGAATATTTCTTTTTAAATCTTCTTTAGAGAGATGGTGTAGGAGAAGAGTGTAGGCTCTGGGTTAGGCAAACCTAGCTTGAACTTCTCTGCCACACTTGCTAATTGCGTGAGTGTAGGCAACTTACTTAATATCTGTGAGCCTCATTTATTCACCTATTAAATGGGAATCACATTACCTATTTTCTATGGTGGTTTTAAGAGATAACCTGTGCAAAGTTCCAAGCACCTAGAAGGATTTTAATACGTGGGAACGATGCCCAGGAAGAAATGAAAACAAAATATTTTTTCTTGTGCAAACAAATGGAGCCTAGTTATTATGTATGGGAATCGTGTAGTCATGGTGATTGAAGAGTCAACCAACAAAAGGAAATGCTCACTGATTGAATTGATGGAGTCCTAACTCCAGGATATTATTCATTTTACCCCCTCTAATTTGATACATCTTTAAAGATAACCATTTACACGAGTTCTTAAAAGACTGAGAAATTAGCGACAGTTCAGAGGCAATGATGTATGATGTTTGGTGCTTTCTTGAGACTGGTGCTGGGAAGCTAGAGGGACTAATTGAGCCTCTTCGATGAGTGCACTTCTTCCTGTGAATACTGGGCGGGGTGGGGGGAGGGTAATTGGTCTTCAAATAAATATAATTCATGGTTTCATGGAAAAACTGCAGACTTCCCCATGAACATTGAATAGCAAGGCAGTTCATTATACTGTAGTTATTGATATTGCAATCTGCTTCCAATGAATGCAATTAGAGATCCATTTAGGAAGGAGCATGATCGGGGATTTTGTTGGCTTTCTTTTACCTTTAGGTACCTGAATGGTTTTGCAAATGAGACCTGGCCCCCCCTTTCACTACCCTTGGGTTCCGATCACTTCTACACCTGCAGCACCTGTCACAGTGCCCGCCACACTGATGGTTCTTGCTAGTATTTACCGGCTGATTGGAAAATGCCCTTATTATTTGTCCCTAGTGTGCTTTTCTCACTCAACACAGGAATGGTCGGAATCTGGTTTTAAACTTACCGTTACGTGTGCATTCACCATGCATGCCCCACGACCCTGGCAGCTAACGCCAACCTTGACACACAGCTTCCACTTCTCTTTCTATGTACGGTGAATGATCCAGGGGTGATCAATAGGGGTGCACAACCTGCTTATGCATGAGACTTTCTCTGTTTCCTCAGAGTATCTTATAAAGCCCCAAAGCTGGGGACAAGCTCCTGCATGTTTTCAAGAGAGTGACAGGGAGCTGGCAGACCTGCCCTTTACGGCTTTGGGAGATAATCTGTTTGCTGCTATCACCACCTGCTCCCCAACTCCATACTCCAACCATCCTGCATAAAGTGAAAATGCGACTTTAGAAGGGGGCTGACCCAGTGGTTCACTGAGGTGGGGGATTTAGGCTGCATGGGGAATGCTGCAGCATTCTCATCTCCAGATTCAAGTAACAAGGTTCCCAGGAAAAATGTCAAAGGGTTTTGGGGTGGATGCTTCTAGAAAGGGAGGCTGACATCTCTCCCTAGCTAGATTTTGGCTGAGCTCAGAAGCATGGCAGCTATCCCAGCCTGCCACCAGGGAGAAGGGGAGAGAGTTCTTGGAGGGGTTGACTCCTTGATGCTGGAGATTAGGCAGCTTTCTGAATATGAAAAATGGGCTTAATTACAACCTGGAGCATTCTGGAGGTATGAGAGTGTATGGTACAGCCTGCAATGGCTGGGAGGAGAAAAAGGAAGAGAGGGTCAAACACATTTGGCCTGCGTTAGCCTCACCCACAGAAGGTGGTCAGGCTTAAGCCATTGTCTTAGTCAGCTTGGGCTGATTATAACAGAATACCATAGATGGGGTGGCTTACCCAGCACAAATTTACTTCCTACAGTTCTGGAGGCCAAACAGTCCAAGATCAGGGTGCCACCATGGTCAGGTTCTGGTGAGATCTCTCTTTTAGGCTTGCAAATGGCTGTTTTCTCACTATGTCCTCACATGGCAGACACTAGAGAGAGGAAGCAATCTCTCTCCTGTCTCTTTTTAGAAGGGCACTAATCCTATCATGAAGGCTCCACCCTCATGACTTCATCACCTCCCAAAGGCCCCATCTCCAAATACCATCACATTGAGTATTAGGGCTCCAATATATGAATTTGGGGGGAACACAAATATACGGTCTGTGACAGTCATCTAGAAAGAATCTTTTCAAGAGGGCAGCATGCATGGCCAGGGGGACTCAGTTGTGGGAGGTCCTGTGGGGGGCAGGAGCTCAGAAGTTGTCCAAAAAGAGCAACTAGAGAGCACGTTACCCCCTCAGAAACAGAGCAGTACAGTGGTTCCCACTGTGACTCTGAAGAACCCACGTGTGTGTCCCCCATAAAGTCAGCACTTAAAAGGGGGCGACACAGAGGTGGTCACCTGATATCAGCCAAGGGAGAACATACGAGTGACCAGAGAGGGAGAAAAGACTTTTGACTCTTCCTCTAATCTATATTTTCCATGCACTGACCTTAAAAGTGCAGAAGAGATGGAAGAAGAGGGAGGCAAAGGTCATGTTCCGTGTCCACTGCAAGTCCCCCAGCTAAGGTCAGGCCTGATTGGGAAGGAGTGGGGGGCAGTGGAGGCAGGTAGTGGGGAAATAGGAGAGGGACAGAGCTTGGAATTAGACAGGAGGGTCAAGTTTTGTTTTAGGTTGGACAGGACTTTATAGTGTCTGAAAATGAATCTTTATAACTAGAGGGAGATTGTTTATGAAACCAAAGAAGGTCATGGGACCTGCCAGGATGCCCTTAAAAGGTAGAGAAAGGAGATCCATCAGAACATGCTGGAAGCAGTGGAAGGAGAAAAATAAACCTGTTCCTGTTTGTATCCACACTGAGTCCAGACTATTCATTAAATTGCTTCCATGTGCAATGTAGACATTACTGAAGGATTCACAGGTGAGATGGAGGAGAGTACTTACACTGCACATAGCAGACTGCCCCAAACATCCTCATGAGATGTGATTTTCCTTTCTGAATCTCCTCCAACTGTGCAGCCCTAATGGTCCTGCTCTCTTGCATGGAGCTCATTCTCTTTTCCCTGGATGGAAACTTGCATTTCCTTCCCCGAAGGCACTTTAGCGATCCCCCACGGGAAGGGCATGACGTCAAGGTCGGTGTGCATGGGAAGGAGCAGACACTTGCAGACTTACCCTAGATTTTACAAGAATGAAGTCTGAAGGCAGGTTTGTAGGTTGATCTCAATCTAGTACAATGAGCTTTCATTTAGGTTAAATAAAGCAGGTATTGTGCCCAGAAAGGAAATCAAAGATAATTTTTTAAGGTTATCTTGGATTCTCATTGAAAAATTCAGGGGGGTGTCTTGATTGTTAGGCGTGAAAGGCTCGCAATGACATTTCATATGTGCTTTTATAACTTCTTTCCAACCTTCAGGCAAATTTCCTATTTTGGGACATTGTCTCCACTTAGTTGAAAATTGCTGAGCTCTAACATTTTTATCCAGATGGCGTTATAAAATGATTTTGAGTTCTCATTTGCTCTTAATAGATGAGTTCATTTGTAAAAGAAAATTAAAAAAAGAACATTAACCATCAAAAATGACAGTGATGGGCCTTTCTGTGGAAATCAAAACAGGATGGTACGTGATTGGATGGAGTTAAAAGCATCTTTTGAGAGGGTCTCTCCATAGGAGGATTGTCGTAGAAGCTGGAGAGTGATAGCGTGTAATATTTTTAAATTGCGATGGCCTTTTCACAGTCTCTACTTCTGTAATCAGTCCAACTCTGCAATAGTTGAAGGCAGGGACATTTAATCTATCAGTGATCTTTTGATTATCGCCAAACTATATTTTTCAATAAATTCTCTTCTCTCCACCTCCAGTGTGATCACATTAGTCTGGGCACTAAGAGGTCGCTTCGCTTCTAATTTGCCTTTCTTGAAGTGTTCCCCACACAGTAGCTGATGTGATTGTAAAAAACAAATGGGTTAAGATGGTGAATGGAATTCACAGAATTTCTCTTCTCCAATACCCGGTAAATGAGAGCAGGGGTGTATAAACCAGCCAAGAATATATCGACAATCTAGTTGAATAAACTTAAAAAAAATCATTTTGCTTGAATCTCTCCAGATTTGGGAGTACTGGTGAGAAAGTCCAGCCTTTGGCTGGCTCTCTAGAATGGCTTCTGGGACATGGGTAGTGGCTGAGGAGCAGGCTGGGCTATAGTCCTTCCCTTTTCTGGTGGATAGAAAGATTCCTGTCTGTGGTTCCATGAGAATGTGCCCCTCAGATTCCCAACCATAGGAACTGAGGCCTCCAGGTGCTTGGGTCTGAAATCCGTTACTGTGTTTGCACCAAAGCCGTGTTTGCCAAGGGCTGCTCCCAGGCACTGGCTGTGCATGGCAGAGATATTAAACAGGCCCATTCCTGAGAGAGGTAGGACTCCTCTGATGGGCAACTTTGGCTCGAAGACTCCCCGTGGCCTTGCCCAACTTTCCTTAAACTGCATGGCTATCTAGGATGTGTCCACCCAAACTTGTTTCCTTCCTGCCGTCTTTCCGTCACTCAGAGTTAGACCTGCATCATGGTCTGAGGGCATTCTCAGCTTTTCCTGGCACCCTCCCAATTTTCTTTCATAAATGTTTCCCCTTATAAATTTCTTGCACATTTAATCCTTTCTTGGTGCCTGCTTCTTGGAGGACCCAGAATAACACATTGGCACATAGGAGATGCTTGATACATTTATTCAGGAAGTGAATGAAAACACAAAAAGAGTTTTCCTTTAACTTTTCAGAAAATAATCTCCAGTATCCTTGGGGGAACTATGGGAAGAAAAATCAGATTTTCCCCCTCCCTGTTCTGTTTCTGACTCTTTATTCTCTGTGCCTGATTCTTTGTTATAAAATAGTTTTATCCAAGGAGAAGCTGTGAGTCATCTTGCTCTTTTTCTTGATGACTTTGGCACCTGGAATGGTTTATAAGATGGTGGGATCATAAAATCGTATGTGAATTCACTAAAAATATTTTTCATGGTGTTCTTGTGAGGACTAAATGAGATAACCTAAGTAAAGAGTTTAGCATAGATCCTGACACATTATAAATAGATAAAACGTGGTGGACACACAGCACAGGGTTCTGTGCATCCATCTGAAACAACACAGTGAATGTACACAGATCAACAAAGATGAATCATCAATTACATGTGTTGAATGAATGGAGGGCCTCTGGTCAGATTTAATGTTTATATTTGCTTGGAGAATTTTGAGTGCTTATGGTAGGCCCAGAAGCCTCTTGGTCTAAGAGCTCTTATTCCTCATAATGTTTGACTGTGAGAAGAATTTTGCAATTCAGAATCATAGTAACAGCTGATACTTTTAGAGCACTTCTTTGTTCTAGAATGTTCAGTAACTTGCCTCAGATCACACAGCTAGTATAGGAAAAGGTGGGCTTGTCCAGGGTGATGGGGCTGGCATGGATGTGAAGATGAAAAATGAGGTAGAGAGGAAGCTAGAGAGAACTGGAGCCCTCAGAGTACCATGTTACCTTGAACACCAGTGAAGATGCAGGGCTGCCATGGCAAGACTGGAGATTCTTTCTCTTCAGCACCTGGAGGCAGCATCCAGTGAGACAAGCATGGGCTGAGTCCAGAAACTGAGCTGCAATGTGGCTTTGACCCTGAGTTGTGTGGAATCTCAGGGAAATTACTTTATTTAATATGCTATGATTTCCTTTTCTGTAAAATGGAAGCATGCTACCTACTTCAGAGGGTTGTGTGCAAATCACGTGAGACAGTATATGTGTTCCAGTTTGTGTGGTAACAAAGCTTACCAATTGTAGTGGCTTAAAACAACTCATAACCCCTGAGTCAGGAATTTGGGCCAGGCTGTGTTTGGTGATTATTCTGCTCCATCTGGCATTGATGGGGGTCACGCTGGTATTCAGCTCGTGGCTGGCTTTCTCTGGAGGGTTCAAGAAGGCTTCACTGACACATCTGGGGCCTTGGTGGGGATGGCTGAAAGGCTGGACTCAGGTGAGTCATTCTTCCCCTCTATGTAGTCTTGAAATTCTGCACATGGTCTGTCCATCAGGGTAGTCTGATTTCTTACAGGCAGACTCAGTTCTCAGAATGAGTAATTACAGCAAGAGGAAACGGAAGCTACCAGTCTCTTAAGATCTGGGCCAGGAAACTGGTACAACCTCACTAACTCCATATCTATTAGATAAACACAGGGCCAATCCAGATTTAAGAGGAGGGGGCATAGAATCCACCTCTTGTTGGAAGGAGTGAGTATCAAGGCATTTGTAGCCATCTTAACCTGCCATGGTAAATAGTGCAGATTACACATCAGGAGCTTAAGCTCTCAAGACAGAGTATGTTGGTTTCACCATTTACTACCAGCATAACAGACACATTACTTATGCTAATCCTGCAGCTCAGCTTTCTTATCTGAAAAATGGGATAAAAATAGACTGTACATTCTAATGCTAAAAGAAACTCTCACTGCTTTTCATTTTCAAATTAATTACAAAACCTTGAAGACATCAGATTCCAGAAATGGGAGAACAGAAAAAACCCAACTTGCCATATAGTACAACGTACTGAGAGTCCATTGTGTTCATACCAGGACAATTGTTATATGCATGTTTCCTCATTAATCTTCACAGTAACTCTAAAAGGCACTGATTGTCTCCATTTTTAAAAATAAGAACACCTCTGAGGCTCTGAGACATTAAAGCTAGTCTAGTATTGCACAGGTAGCAAGAGGTAGAGTCGGAATTGTGCCAACCAGAAATGTTTTCCTGACTTTGGGTTCTGTTTATGCAACAGCTACAGCTTATCCCCAAGACTTATTTTCTCTGCTGTACATAATGAAGGATTTCAAAGGCTATCACCTCTAGCAGCCGATAGACAATTGTCTGAGCTGAAAAAAGCAGGTATTGCAATGAAAAGGAAAACTTTTTTTCCCATATTTCAACATATCACAAATTTTTAAAGGCTGCACATATATCTTGATGATAACTTTTATCTTAGGTCCATGATTCCTGATCTTTTAAGAATTTTGATATTTTTTTTATTTCATAGGAAATGCAGCCTTGGAAATGCACAAAATTGGGAAAGTAAATGTCTACTGACACTCAGACACAAAAGAATTATTTTTACCACCCATTTATGGCAAGTGATACTGGTTTCCTATTTGCATTAGTGATATAAAGGTTGCTTTTAAATAAATTTAAATGAAAATGTGAGTTGATTTAAAGAAAACAAACAAAATAATAGTAAGTTGGCAGGTGCATATGGCACAGATTGGGAACTGTGAACTACTGAAATTTGGGAAATACTGGGGCAGTGGATAGAGATACCTACTAGATATTGGGTATTAGTGTAAATATTAAGATCTAGCTCTAGATAGTTATAGATGTAGAGACATCATATGTAGAGAGTCAAGTGTAGCCCTGACGGCACTGATTAGCTGTCTGATTTTGACTAACTTACATAACATCCATATGGACCTCAGTCTTCTCATTTGCAAAATTAAGAATTGATTTAATTTATTCTGAGAATTCTTTTTTTTTACTCTAAGAATTTGTGACATCGCACCTCTTTTTCCAATAAGCCACTCAGTTATTCAGAAATAAAAAAAAAACAAATTTGGTTTATATTTCATATGTATCTGAAGCAAGTGAAGATGATAAGGATTTTAATTCAGCCCCTTCTCCTAGAAAAACTATTTTAATACTATCTAGAGTAGGGCTGGCATCTGTGGACTTCATTTTTCTTCACTGACTTTCGAATATATTTGTCAGCATCATTAATTCCTCATTACAATTACATCTGCAAGCCAAGATCATAAAGCATGAACACTATTATTATCCATTGAAATACACCATCAAAGACTGTCCCAATCCTCCATAATTACACTACTAGTAATACTGGTAGTATTACTGGTACTGTAAATTTTATGAAAATTCAAAAAAGATACATATTCTATATATCAACTTCAGAAAAATTCATGCAAATTGATCTGAAGGAAACATCCTAAATGCAAAGACAATTCCTGTTGCAGCCAGGCAGTCACTGAGGTGCCCAGTCAATGCTAAAGTAGCATCTCTCATCAGTCAATGACTTTGAAGTTGATGTTTTCCAAAGTGAACAGGCTCCAAGTTGTCAGAGGCTTTCACTCAACCTGGAGGAGGAGACAAAAGACCCGAGGAAAGGAATGCACCACCCTCAAACATAGGATGGTCTCCTGGCCATAGTACTAGTCTTGGAGACTGCAGCTATGTTTCAGTCTTGACACTTAGAGGCAGTTCAATTGTGGGCTTTTAGCTCAAGGTCACAGGGTGACGTAGCAGCAAAGTTAGGACCAGAGCCCAAGTTATGCCACTCCTGTTAGACCAATGCTTTCCAAAACTTACTCCAAGCTTTAAGGAGGGTTAGGGTCCTAGGAAGATACATGTCATCCCAGGTTCCTTTGTCTTCCAGCCTGACTGGAACACAACCAGCGTTGCACGGCCAGCAGTCAGTCCCAGAAATTCCCTGATACTTGTAGTCTATCCAGCTGATCACTGATGTTACCACTGCTTTACTTTCTTGAGTTTTTAGAGGAGCAATTGTATTCATGCTCAGAATGACTGATGGATAGAAATATGGGGTCAATCTGGGCTCCAGCCATCATGTCTGCTGAAACTACAGAGATGGTTCAGACAGTACACCTGGCTGGTGTCCCCCAGGCTTAGCAGCCCAGACTTCCCTCCTTGACCTGCACAATGCACTCGCCATTCTAGCAACTATGACAGAAAAGGGGTTCTTGGGGAAAGCTGGGGAGATGTTTTCCCAGACTTTTTCTAAGAGTCTTCTACAACTGCCATTTATTTTACAAAGAATAGCTGAGTACTCACTCACTTATTGACCTATTACCCATTCACGCATTTATCCATACATTCAAGAAATGTTTATTGAACACCTAATAGATGCCAGCATTATGCTCACCACTAGGTATACTTCAGTGAATCAGACATAGTCATTGCCTTCAAGGGGCTCACACTTAATATTCATGTAATGAAGGGCCATGCATGCTACAATAGAGGAAGAATTTTGACTGGCCTAACTTAAGCTCATTTCTGGACGAATGACTGTAATCAAAGAAATGTTCTATTATGACTGGCCAGGCCTGGATCACATGTCCATCCATTTGGCTAGGAGACTGACAGCTCTCATCAGAACCACATGTTTGTTGTAGAAAAGAAAAAAACTCTCCAAAGATATGAGGGATGGATGGGTGTGGAGGGATGAATATTGCTATCAGAAGAAGGGGGACAATTGGTCATGAGCAGGCCAAAAGAAAGAATATACCCTAATCCCTTTCCATAAACATTTCCCACCCTACTTCGATAAAAGCAGATATGCTTTTATTAGGGGAAGATACTTGCAAATTTAGAATACATACTTTCAAATGGCAGTATAGTGAGAATTTAAAAATGCCTACAAACTTAAGAAAAGATGGATGTTTTGATAGCCATGGTAACAAGTAGCTACCAGGGTCAGTTTTAAACCTGTTCCCATAGATCAAGCAGCTCCCCTCAGTGGACATGCAGTCAGTGCTGAGTAAACTAACAAGTCAGTGTTAGTCTCTTGCTTGTAAAGTCAGTCCATCAGCGATGGACTCTTGTAAATACACCAGGAATACTAACCAGTCAACAAGAGTCTCACGCAAGTCTCAACCATGCTTCTACAGATGAAGTCAACCCCTTATGCCTCTGAACGTCTCTCAAGTCCTTGAACTCTGTGCTTTCCCAAAGCTGGTAAAACATCAATACTCTGTTCTACTCAGAGAGTCTGTGTCAAACCAGCTTACCTCTCCCTTACTGTAGTGAGCAATACATTCAATTTTTTTTTTTCTGGCTTCATGTGGGTTACTTGAACATTTTTGGAATTCTGTTTTTATTGATAGCTTCTTTGAGTGTATATCTTTGTACGGTTTCTTTGTGGTTAGTCTAGGTATTAGATACATAACTTATCAAAGTCTACTCATATCATTTTACCAGTTCGAGTGAAGTGTAAACATCTTACTTCCCTTTACATCTCTTCACCCTCCCTCATTAATAATTTAAGTGTCTTAAATATTTCCTCTACCTACATTGAGAATCACATTAGACAGCTTTTTTTTTTTCCTTTTCTTCTGGGACTTGTTATAGTCCCAATATCTCTGAGGTTTCTTCATTTTTTTCAATCTGTTTTCTCTCTGTTGTTCAAATTAGGTTCCTTCCAGTTCACTGATTCTTTCTTCTGTCCCTTCCATTCTTCTGTTGAGCCCATTCACTGACTTTTTAAGTTTAATTTGGGCTTTTGTAACTTTTAGTTCCAAAATCTGCACCTTGCTCTTCTTTGTATTGCTTATTTCTTTTCTAAGAATTTCTATTTTTTCATTTGTCTCAAGTGTTTTCATAATTGCTTATTAAAGCATTTTTGTGATGACTGATTTATAATCCTTGTCAGTTAATTCTACTGTCTATGTCATCATGGTGTTGACATCCGTTGATTGTCTTCTCTCACTCAGTTTGAGATGTTCCTAGTTCTTGGTGTAAGTGATTTTTTTTTTTTTGTGGTACGTGGGTCTCTCACTGCTGTGGCCTCTCCCGTTGTGGAGCACAGGCTCCGGATGCGCAGGCTCAGCGGCCATGGCTCACGGGCCCAGCCACTCCGTGACATGTGGGATCTTCCCAGACTGGGGCATGAACCCATATCCCCTGCATCAGCAGGCGGACTCTCAACCACTGCGTCACCAGGGAAGCCCGGTGTAAGTGATTTTTGATTGAAATCTGGACACTTGGGGTTTTATATTATAAGAATGTGAATCTTGTTTATTTATTTATTTATATGAACATAATTATGGCTGGTTTTCTTTATTTGCTTACCAATTCTTTTTTTTCTAATTGGAGTATACTTGCTTTACAATGTTGTGTTAGTTTCTGCTGTACACTGAAGTGAATCAGGTATATGCATACATATATCCCCATATCCCCTCCTTTTTGAGACTCCTTCCCACCCACTACTCCATCCCAACCATCTAGTTCATCACAGAGCACTGAGCTGAGCTCCCTGTGCTATACTGCAGGTTCCCACTAACTACCTATTTTACACGTGGTGGTATATTTATGTCAAATCTAATCTCCCAATTCATCCCCCACACCCCTTCCCCCACTGTGTCCTCACGTCCATTCTCTATGTCTGCATCTTTATTCCTGCCCTGGAACTAAGTTCATCTGTACCATGTTTCTAGATTCCACATACATGTGTTAATGTATGATATTTGTTTTTCTCTTTCTGACTTACTTCACTCTGTATGACCGACTCTAGGTCCATCCACATCTCTGCAAATGAACCAATTTTGTCCCTTTTTATGGCTGAATAATATTCCATTGTATATATACCACATCTTCTTTATCCATTCATCTGTCTATGGACACTTAGGTTATTTCCACATCCTAGTTATGGTAAATAGTGCTGCAAAGCTTTTGCACAGCAAAGGAAACCACAAATAAGAAGAAAAGACAACACTCAGAATGGGAGAAAATGTTTGCAAACGAAGCAGCTGACAGGATTAATCTCCAAAATATACAAACAGCTCATGCTGCTCAATATCAAAAAAACAAACAACCCAATCCAAAAATGGTCAGAAGACTTAAATAGACATTTCTCCAAAGAATATATACAGATTGCCAACAAACACATGAAAGGATGCTCAATGTCACTAATCATTAGAGAAATGCAAATCAAAACTACCATGAGGTATCGCCTGACACCAGTCAGAATGGCCATCATCAAAAAATCTACAAACAAGAAATGCTGGAGAGGGTGTGGAGAAAAGGGAACCCTCTTATTTAAATCTTGTGTTTTAGCTGGCTTCCTCACTGATCTGCTTCATCACTGCCAGATGGAGGTGGGAGTTCAGGTTCTTCCCTTCTCTTTTGACAGCCAGGGGCAGGGGATTTTTGTTACTTTGTTACTGCAGGAGTGACAGAGAGGGACTTCCAAGTTTGGGTTAGAAAGGCCACCCAGCTTCTATGAATCTCTGAAGGCTGTCCTGTGGAGAAACTATATGGTATAACGAGAGAGAGAGAAAGAAACAGACAGACAGACAGAAAGACAGAGAGACCTGAGGAGCCCCAGCTATTCCAGTCCTCAGCTGTTTGAGGCTTCCCAGCCCAGGCACCAGACATGTGAGTGAAGAAGCCCTCAAGATAACCGCAGTCCCATCACCACCTAATTACAACTGTATGAGAGACCTCAAATGAGAACTGCCTAACTCGGGGTTTCTCAACCTCAGACTGGATAGTTCCTTTCTGTGGGGGCTGTCCTGTGTATTATAGCATATCTGGCACCATCTCTGGCCTCTACTCACTAGATGTCAGTAGCATCTTCCCAGTTGTGACAACTAAAAATGTCTCCAGACATTTATAAATGTCCCTTGGGGAAAAATCACCCCTAGCTGGTTAGCTGATCTCAGTCAACCCCAGATTCATGAGCAAAATAAATGATTGTTATTGTTTTTAAAACATTGTTTGGGGGTGATTTGTTACAGAGCAATAGATAATCAGAGAGGTGTCAGGGAGGCTAGGATGCAGAGCATCTTTACCTCCTCCCCAACTCACCTGATGCTAGCTGAAGAGCTGGACTCTGTCAGAGGCATGATGCTTCTACCAGACAGTCTGCTTCTACCGCCCTGGAATTTTTATGGTGGGCTATCTATGGCATCTAGATATGTATTAATTTATCATGTATAGGTAAAGGATCCTCCTATAGATAGGATTTGTAGTGACATAATGAAAAACATACCCATACGCTATAGAAACTTATGCTTTTTATATAAATATACACGAGGCAGGTAAATAAAAATAAAAGGAAAAATTGGAATCATTCAGGAAAATGGGAAGATAATTGTTTTAGGAAGAAGAAAATGGTTGATGATTCCATTTTCTTTTTGTCTTTCTAAAAAACTGAGAGAAACACATTGGAGTTTTATTATAAACTAATTTGTGAGTGTTATAAGTTTTTGAGTCTCTAAATCCTTTTGAGTCCCTAAATCCTAAGAGGAATTTACAGCATGGATTCTTATTTGAAGGACACTGAAAAAGTCATCAACACAGTTTTACTTTTATAAAAGTTGCAGAAAAAATTCTCCCTATGGCCAAGGACCTCACACTAAACCATAACTCAAAGGAGGTATTTCTGTCAGAATGAAGCTGATGTTGCCCAGATGTTTTTGATGATTTAGCAAGACACCAGGATACCATTTAGAGAAAGCAATAAACCAAGGAATATAGCTTGAATAGTGGCCAGCTGATCAGCAACCCAATTTCTGGCAAATACTATCTCATGGGATCATCTGTTACTTTACAGCCTACCTATTTAAGACCCATAGTTCTTAAAACACATATTATACATATAGGAAGGAATGCTTGTTTTCCTTTTTTTTGTTTTTTGGGATGTGGCAAATCCATGAATAGGATCAAGTTATTAATCAGTAATTTAAAAAGGAAAAAGGGATGGGGGTGTGCAAAACACTCTCTGGATTTCCATGACTATCTTCTTACATGCTTGAGGGTTCCATCCACAGATTTTTTTTTTTAAGTTTTCATCTGTTTATTCAAACAAGATATGTCTAGGAGTTTAAAATACACTGGATACCATTATCCTTTGTAATGCAGAGAGCCATTTAAAATGAGTTCAACTTCACCATATTTTGTAACACTGATCTATTAAGAGTGAATCCCTACCTGTATTCCTAGACTGAAAACAATGGGAACTGAAGTCTCAAAGGGAACACAATAGGGATCATACATAATAGACAAGACCCTTAAATTGTCTTACTCGCTTTATATAATCAATTCATACTTAAGCAAAACTGAATTCCTTATTAAGCAAACATTTTTGTATAAGCTGCCTTCTCTTTATCTTTCTGTGCCTTTATCTTTTGCTTGACTTTCAGCAATTCTGCCTGGATAGCTTTATCCTCTGGTGCTATCTCCTGAGCTTTCTTAAGATCAGCCAATGCTTGGTCGTATTCTTTTAGTCCTTGCCATCCTTGGGCTCTACGGTACAGTGCTTTGGTATTTGCCGGATCTATTTCAAGGACCTCCAAACAGCTGTCGACTGCTCCCTGCCAGTCGGACAGCTTCAGTTTGCAGGCGCCGATATTCAGCAGGCAGCTCAAAGCGACAGGCTGCAGCTTTGCTCTGTCTGAGTTCTCAGTAGCAGCCTTCGAGCCTTCCACATACCTTAAAACTTTTGTGTATTTTTTAATGGCCATCTCCCAGTTCTGGGATTTGAAAAAAGTATTTCCAATGCTTTTTAAGTCTTCCGTTATTAATAAAATTTTATCTACATCTTTTACATCTATGTCTGCATCCTCGGGGAAGTCTGGATGACTGTCACCAGATCCATCCTTGGGGAATATTCCCCAATCATCCCCTTCCTTCAGTTCTCCGCAATCTGCAGTAACGCACAATTTGGCAGGTTTTTCACCTTTCACCTCCTCATTCTCCAGAATCCTTGCCACACCCATTCCTTTAAGCACTTGGCCAAACACCACGTGTTTGCCATCCAGGTGAGGAGTGGGAACCATGGTGATGAAGAACTGGGAGCCATTTGTGTTGCGGCCTGCATTTGCCATGCTCAGCAACCCCTCCTTATCGTGCTTGCTCCCCTCAGACGTCCACGTCCAAGAAGACTCGGGGGTTACTGGGGTTGGACGGCTTAGCCTCGGGGGACGGGTGCGACACTGTGGCCCGCAGGTGCGTTCGCGAGCGCCTTGGAACACCCCGTGGCCACCGCGCAGCCCAAACCCCAAAGCCGGCTGCGTCTGCGAAGAACCGCGGCGCTGGCGACCCGCTTCTGACAGAGACCCGGAGGCCGCGGCCCATCCAAAGATTTTGACTCTTGCAATTGGGATTACGGTGCAAGATCTTTATTAGCATTCCTAATGGCTAAGGATAGGTCAGTGGAGACCCTAAAAATCTTATATTGTTCAAGGTGGTTTTCCCCTCAAGGTAAGGAATGTAACTCTAGATTGTGGTAGAAGAGTCTGTGCTAAACTTGTTTGCTCTAGAGAAAGAGTTGTTTAGAATGCCCTTTGGACAATTTCTTCTTAAATACAGGCCTATTGTGCTTTTAGCGGTACTATGAAGTGGACGGATTCTGGGGTGTTGTTAGAAGACAATCCATTCACTTAAGATCCTGGGCCCCCATGCAGCCCCAGACAAGATTTACCTCACTTCTGCCTGAGAAACACCAGAGTAGGATCTGTGGGAACACATGGTATTATTTTGGGCTCATGCTTGAATAATTTAGAGTATTAGCATCGAATCAGTCATGCATGAATCCTAGTTTGTCGATTAGTGGAACAGATCCAATGTTAGAAAGCCTTTGCTGGATTCTAACTTCTGCCTTGTGAAGTAAACCACAATGAGTAACTTGAGAATCTCTTTGTTTCTCTAGTTGCTCAATGGGAAGCAAATCAGATCACCCCATGAATATAAAATCATGGTTATTAAGGATGAAGAACTTTGTTACCTTTCACTGGGTTGAGAGGCAGATGAGTTTGCTCTCCAGGCAGGCAGACTACACCATCTTGCAACTCACTGTGGGTGGCAATACACTGCTTTCTTGAGAACAAACATCCCTCAAAACCCATACAGGTCTTGAGGCGGCTTTTGCTGTTCTTTTAAAGTAAACAGACACCTCTGATTTTAATGGGTCATTGTTTTTTATGGGACCTGTCCTCTGCAGCAAGTGGCTTCCATGGCATGGGCAAGCTTTGTTTGGGGGTCATCTGCCATACGACTCAAAAAAATCATCAGAGGTCCTTGAGTGGAAGAATGCAGGGCTACTGTTGTACTAAGAATGGCAGGCAGGCCCAGGAAGGGTAAATTACCAGGTAGGAAGCATAGAGTCACTACCACAAGATCAAGCTGAATTGAGGATCTTTATTATGAAGACCCAGCCATGATGTACCTTGTGCCTCCACTTCTTCAGAGTTTTATTTCAGTTTTCAACAATCAAACTGGAAACAGCTCTTGGTATTCGTATGTCAGATAGACTAAGATGGACTTAGGAGACCATGGTGCCTGATAAAGTCCGCTTCTTGGTTCGTACCAACTGCAGAGTCACATTGGATCCCCAGCTCAGCCCAGGGTCACAGGGTAGTGCAGATTACTTGCAAGTCCATACTGTGAGAGTGAACCCTGACTTTGTTTTTGGAAAGGCATACATTTTGAGTCTGTTGTTTTGACTCCATGTGATGGCTTTCACAGTCTGACAGGGAGGCAACTTATCTGTAAATCACAGTGATTAAGAATGAGGTCTCCGTGTGCCCCCTAGAGAGGTTGATTCTTAGAACAGTTTATTTAGATGTCACTTTTAGAAGGGACGTTCATCTTCATGTCCAGAACTCAGTAATACACTGAGTTGCTTTTGTCCAGCCTGATTTCAGCCACTTTGGAACTTAAAGGCTTGAGTCCACATGGAAAGGGAACTACTTGGGTGAATCATTCTTTCAAATTACAATACATTAATCATGGATTTAAATCTCAATTTCCCACATAGTAACTGAGTGATATGGTGCAAGATTTTAATCTCTTTAAATCCATAGCTCCCTTTTTTTGTAAGGTGAGGATAATAATCGTAATTTCCTCTTTGGGTTGTCACCTGAATTAAATGAAATAATGTAAAGTTCAAAGCTCAGTTCCTGGAAAACAAGCTGCCCTTAGAAAATATTAACTAATATAATGATTGTGAAAAATAATGGGGGACGGAGGATCTATCAAAGTCAGTTTCTTATAGTTCAAAGAGCTGGTAAAACAATTCCGTTTTCTTACTGTAATTGTAGATAGTAAGAATGTTTTGGGATAATGCATGACTTTAACTTGGAAGATTCAGTGGACTATTTTGTAATATAAAAACATAGAAAATAAGAAAAGGTCAAAGTTTAATTTTCTGAGAATGAGTCCAATGTTGGCATAAATTATTGATGAAGTACAATTTTCTAAGGGTAGAATATAAAAAGAATTTATTATATAGACACATACACCTCTTTTAGGCATTCGTTAGAAAATAGTAAATTTTAATATGTCTAGGATGTCCATTTTTCTCTAGACATCGTAACTTTCAGCAGAACTTCTCCCTCTCACACCCTATGGTTGAAACTGAGTCGCTGCATCTGTTTTGATGTAAGCAGAATCCCACAATTTATTCTTGCTATGAAGTGAGAGAGTGACTCAGGTCTTCTTCTTCCTTAAAATTACTGTCTCAGGGTTAGATTTCCTGTAAACTTTGCTTGTTTGGGCCGAGTGGTAGTCTTCTTTGCAGTTCCTGTGAAGGATGATGTTTTATTACGCGGAGAAGTATTAATTTCCCGGATATACAGTCCCGCCTAGAGCCATCTCAGTGATTAAGAGAAGCCTGTAGTCTAGTGAAAAGAGCAAGCTCTCTAGAGTCAGCCAGGTCTGAGTTCTTTTTTTTTTTTTCTTATTGAACTACAGCTGATTTACAATTGTATATTATTTTCAGGTGTACAGCATAGTGATTCAGTATTTTTACAGATCATACTCCACTAAAAGTTATTATAAGATATGACTATAATTCCCTGTGCTATATAATACATGCTTGTTGCTATTTTATACATAGTAGTTTGTATCTCTTAATCCCTTATCCCTATCTTGCCCCTTTCCCCTTTCCTCCCCTCACTGGTAACCACTTGTTTGTTTTCTAGACCTGTGAGTCTGTTTCTGTTTTGCTATATACATTCATTTGATTTATTTTTTTTAGATTCCACATATAAGTGATGTCATACAGTAGTTGTCTTTCTCTTTCTGGCTTCTTTCACTGAGCATAATATTCTCTAGGTCCATCCATGTTGCTGCCAATGGCAGAATTTCATTCTCTTTTATAAGTTGAGTAATATTCCATTGTGTATCCATTTACCACATCTTCTTTATCCATTCGTTTGCTGATGGACACTTGGGTTCAGGCTGGGGTTCTGATCCAGATTCCACATTGTCCAGACTGTGTGCTCACGAGAAAATCTCCGCTCTTTCCGAACCTATCTCTTCACCCCTGACGTGGGAAGATACTATATCACTACATACATGTAAAGCCCCCAAAGCCTCCCCATTTTATAGTAAAATCTCAGCATATGTTGTCTCTTATTATTAGGATAATTATGCCTCTGGTTATTGTGATCCAGTAAGTCCATTGAGACAACATCGTGCTGCAATAATGTGTACAAAGCAACTAGCACAGTACATAGCTGCAGAGCAGGCACTTGCTAAATGACAACTCTTAATATTATCAATAATCTACTCCTTGCTCATAGACATTTTAAGCATTGTACTAAGTGTGTGAGGAAAGAGAAGGAAGGAGTAATCCTAATATGTCGATGTCACCTGTCTTAAGACTTTGAAAAAAGTCAAACTCAGTTTCCCTGCAAGAGACTGATGGTGGTGATGATCATGACGATGACGATGCTGCTGATGCTAGCTGGCATTTACCGAGCACGTCCTCTGGGACAGAGGGGAAGCTCAGCACATTCTCTCACTTGTCCCTCCTGACGAACCTGTGAGGTGAGTACTAACATTACCCCCACACTTCACCTTGGGTCTCCCCAGTTCACACCTTGAGACAAGGAATTTGCGTGGGAGGTAGTCTCAGGAGCATGGTGGGGAACTGGCAAATGACACAGGGAAGGTAGGAGGCCAGGAAAAGGTGAAATAGGGAGATAAGGAGTGAGTCTGCTGTGGGTAACTGGGGTCTAGAAGCACAGATTTCCCATTGGTCACTGGATATTACAGTAAACAAGGCCTCTTGAAAGTCTATTCCTTGGTGCCCAGACTCACGTGTTCTAACTACTGGGGACCAAGTGCCATATAATGGTCGTTGATTTGGGGAGCATATTAAATTCTGGAGGATGGCACTCACCCTTGCAGGGTACCATCTCCAATCTGCTGCCTCAGCCGTGCGTTCAAAAGGCTGTTCCATTGCCCTGATGGTGTGGGATGAGTGAGCCCAGCTCAAGTGCTCACTGCGAATAGCCTTTGCTGTAAAATGGTTTCACTGATCTGAAGTGAGAAAATTTTCCTAACAAAGCCCCTCTGCCCTTTTTGAGTCCAGGTTAGGGACAAGCATCACGTTGCGTATCCTTATTATCTATTGTCAGAACTCCCAAAGGACAGTTTTCCTTTGCAAGACCGAAGCAGCAGGCAGGTATTAGGAAACAATTGCACATGTGCCTCTGGTGGGAAAGGATATGAAAGCAAATGAGAGTGAGCTGGGCCGAGGGATGGACACAGGGTCCTTGGCCAAGAGGGAGGATGCTTGATGCTGTTGGTAGAGGCTCCCAACATAGGGAGTCCAGAGGAGGAACATTAATTGGAAAAGAACAAATCCTGATACCCAGGAATTCAATTAAAAGAATTATTATAACCAGCACTATTCTTGAGCCAAAGCTAAAGCAAAAAAGAAAAAGAAAAGTAAAATTCCGGAATTTATTCTAGAATTTTGTGCAGAAAGGAATTCCGTTGTTCCACTTTATTGTATAAATGAGAAACACGGGGTTGGGATGATGGAGCCACAGTCAAAGCAGAGACTGTTTCAGGTACTTGGGAGAAGGCTGGGGTAGGAGGAATTTGTGTGGACATGAAATCATCAGCTCGAGAGGTTTCCTGAGTCAGGGGACGAGGTTCACAGAACACAGGACAGGGACTGAGCAAAGCCCAGCACTGGGGGAGGCCATGGCAACCCAGAATAAAGATTGCTTGGGACACTGAACCGCAAATAGAGATTATCGTCACCACACCCTTCTCCCTGCTTTGTGTACTTGCAAAACTTTCAATAATACATAGAAAAACATGCAGATTTGGCGGGTGAGGTTGAGGTCAGCCCTGGAAGGTCTGTGTACCTGTGAAGTTGAGAGCCTTGTGACCCGGTTTTCTCAGTGAATGTGACCATTGCAGGCTTGTGTTTGAAAGCACTGCTTGGTAACTGGCTTCTCTCAGAACCATATAATTTAAAAGTGAGTGTTGGCCTGGAAGCAGAGGGATCCTCAATTTGGCCCTGACGTGTACAACTGAAGTGACTTAGGGAAGACCCCCAGAAAACACGTGTCTGGTCCTTGAGCCTGGCGCTCCACCATTGCAACTTCAGCCTTTTCAATAAAGAACAGATCCCTTATTAAAAAGGTTAATATGCCTGGGAAGGACAACAGATAGTAACTATTATCAGTCCTCAGTTCCTTGGGGCTCATTAATGCAGTCACTGATTAGTTATTAAGCAGTTACTATGGGCTAAACGCTAGGTGCTAAAAGGAATAACTACAAAAGAATAATGGTAACACTTTATATTCAACAGGGCCTGTACTAAAGGACTCAGTATGCTTATCTAATCATTGTTAAAGTATTAGATATTTGGGAATACAAAGATATATAAGAACCAATTCATAGATATCATGGCCAAGTAGGAGAAACATATGTCTAACTAAAAATGAGGATGCAGTGTAGTTTGGCGACCACACAGATCTGCCCAGGGCATTAGGGGAGCCCAGCAGAAGGACATCTAACCCAGCCTGTGGGCAGAGGGGTGGAGGTCAGCCTTTCCAGAGGTGGTCAGGATAGGGGTGAGTCTTGAAAGACAACAATGAAGGAGCAAAAAGAGCCTGGCTGTGGAGTCAGCCAGACCCAGCTTCAAACCTCTGCCCCAACAGTAACCTGGTATGAGGTATGTACTTTTGAGCCTCATTTCTAAAAAGATTTCTAAACACCCTCCTTATATCGTTCAGATGAGGGAGGTGGTGCAAAGACGCCAATTGTGGCTGATAGTGTGAGGGGCTCCCTCAGCACCCATTCCAACCCCTCTGTAGTGTGCCCCCCTGGAAAACCAGGAACTACATTTCCCAAGCTCCCTTGCAGCCTGGTTTAACCTGTGACCCAGGTTCAGTCAAGCATTTGCACCTTCTTAAGAGTAGGAGGCAGAAGTGAGCAGTATGGCCTGCCATTGGGAGAGGGGAAGTAGCCTCTTGTGGCCATCAAAGGGGGAGGCATCCGGCTCTTCTGGGGTAAAGCTGTTGGTGTCTCACAGGAGCCAAGCAAAAAGCAGCAGTGGTTCTGTTCCCACAGTGCCATGGAATGGCTGGGCTTTACTCTGGGCTACTTTGTTCCTGGCCGAGAGGCTTCCCACTGGGGTTTTCTGGCCCTCCCAAAGATTGTGTTGCCTCCTTATATCTTGTTAACAAACCGCCTTCGGCTTAACCAGAAAAGAGGATTCGGTTTCTACTGCTAAGAACCCAGATAGTTCCCCTGCACCTCCAAATCCAGTCTATCACCAAGTCCTGTTGATGTGATCTTTTCCAGCTGTCCACTTCTCTTCTTTCCCTCTACTTCTTCCCTGGTTCAGAAACCACCATCTCTTGTCCAGATCCCATCCACAGCCTCCTGCTGGCTCTCTCTGACCCCTGTATCACCCCACTCGAATTCATCCTCCTCACTGACACCAGCGTCATCTCCCTAAGATGCCAATGTGCTCATGACACTTGCCAGTGCAAATTACCTGCCCCCCCCCCACAACCTAGGCTTCCACCATATGGGGTCACTTTCTATTACTAGTGTGTACAGGTGATCCTCTTATCACCAGACTTGTGTGAATTTACCCTTTCTACCTAGAACGCTCGTCTCTCCAATTACCAGGTGTAATTTTATTCATCTTCCAGGTCTTAGGTAAAGTGTTCTCTGCTTCAGGAAGCATTTCCTGACGTTTCAAGTTCAAGTTAGGGGCTTTTGTACTTCTACAGCATCCCCAAACCTATTTGACTTGCTGTTTATTTATCAGGATTCCCTACTACACAAAAAGAGCTGGGAATCTTTTGTTTAGTTGATAAGCATGCCTCCAAAATCTGGCACACAGCCTGAAATATGTGAACACTCAATAAAAACGAATTAAATGAAGAATGGTGTCAAATGTCTTGGAAAGGACTAAAGTGTAAGTATTGACCATCATCCATGAGTTCTGACAACTTAGAGGCTCCTGATGACCTCAATAGGGGCAGTTTCCGTAGAGAAGTGGCAGCTGAAGCCAGGTCCCATGGGAGTGAGGGGGAAGTGGATACAGGAAGTCCACTGGTTTATCACATCGTTCCCCACTCCATAACTTGCCAAGATGTTCTGATGAGATCAGGGGGCAGGACAGGCCATGGAAGCAGGAAGGTACTAGATGCTCAGGATATTTGTGTGGAAAAAACAACAAAGGAACTAAAGCACCAACTTAGGCTGAATTCTCTACTAGGCACAGGAAGCAGTGTCTAGGACACCCAATATTTTTAGGGGTCCACAGAATTGTTTTAATTTCATTTTTAATAAGAAGAACAAAGCCTGCTTTTAATCATCATGAATCTGTAATAGTGAACCCAGTTTGGTTTATATTCCTCTTTATACCAATACAATCATAAAATATAATTTTTTATATTATTTAACGGGGGAAGGGGACCCCATAGATAAAAGTGCCTGCAGCCCACTGTAGTCATGATGCAGCCCTGAGCAGCTTTGTAGGCCTCACAGTATAGTCTTGTCTCTGAGATTCATTTGTCATGAATTGGGTCACCCACTTTCTTCTTTCTCTCAGCCTCTGGCTCTCACCCTGGTTTTGGCTCTCCTACACTGGCTTCCTGCACTGACCTGATGGGAGCAACCATATCCTCTGATATTTCAGGGGCTGTGTTTTGGAAAGGTCTTGTCAAAGGCCAAAGGGCGATACTGTTTTTCATGGTTTTCAAGCAGATATAGGGTTCAGCATTTGGGCATGTCTGTTTGTGTATTTCTGTTTCCACTCAGTGTAAGCAAAGTCTGCAAGTAAGATACCATCTTCCCAGAACTGAAGAGAGAGAGAGAAGACCAGTCAAACTGCCAGCACAGCACAGGATCTGGAGAGAAGTGCTGACTTTGTTGGATGAAACAATTAGCAACTAGTGTACATGACCAGATGGATGAAGAAACCCTGGGAAAGTAACAGGGGACCCTGGTCAATGATTATTTCCCTCAACAAGGACAAAGAAAGCTTATCAGAAAACATTTTAGCTTGCAGATGCCTTTCCCAACAAGGTAGCCTTTCTTCTAAAGAGAGGTTTAATTTGCTGTAGATAAATTGGGTAAGTTCTCAACTTTACAAGAATCTCCACCTCTTAGAGGAGGTGAAGTCTCGCTGTAGCCCTTGGTAAATGGGGCTGGGAGAGAGTTGCAAGCAGAGGCCATAAAAAGGACTTTGTCTCTTAAGGCTTTCCTTTGGGAACCACCTGCAGCCAATGCACAAGGCCTCAGTTTGTGGGAGATGGAACTAAGGCATGCATGCCCCAGCCACCCCATTTCATGGCTGTAGAGCAAATGCTCTGTCTGATCAGAGGTTCTGAAGGTAGAGTTTATCAAATTAAGTCATTAATCCATTCATCCTCTTAAGCTACTTCGAAGCTCCAAATGCTGGTGACGTAAATGTGCATAAAACTCCATCCCTGCCTGCTTTGCTGGCACTTTTCTTTGTAACCTGATGTTTTATACATTTACCTGTTTACTCTCTCTCCCTCCACCCTCTATCCCACAAGACTGTAATCTCCATGAGACTGGGGACTTGGCTCTTTTGTTCACTACTCTAAATTTAGTGCCTAGAACAGTGACTAGCATTGCTAGATAAATATTTGTGGCATGATTTTTGATGAATGAATGAATGAAATTATTTTATGATAATTCTTAATCCTGAACAAAGAAAAAGAAAAGTCTATGAGCTGCATTCAAAGTAGTTTTGATTACCATTTTCCAAAAATTTGATTTTGAAAACATTTATAAAGACATGGTAAAATTAACATGGAAGTACCAACACTTTTCTTTAATACAAACTTGATATAAGTATGTAACAGGGCACTATCAAGCTCTACCTAAACTTATTAGAAATTATTCACTTTGAGGAATTTGAACTTCACTTGAACTAGCAATTGTCTTTAGTAACTTCTAAATACAGCATTCACCAGCTCAGTAATGCAATTCACCTTTTAGTTGTTTGAAATTGTTCTTTCACACAAGACTAGATCCCTTACTAGGAAAGATTAATCTGTTTGCAATGATTTCTGTACGTGTGCAAAGCCTGGTTGGCCTGTTTTGACATTTAAAAAGAAAACAGACTTGTGCTGTGAACCAAATCAAACAACTCTCCAAGACTGAGCCATACGGCTTTGTAAAATAATCTGGTAGACAGAATTTGGCCTTAAGAGCATCAGGTATAGAAAGTCGTCTGCAATGATTGTCTCTTGAGTTCCACTCTTAAAGGGTCAATCTTTTGGGTCTCAAAAAGCTTCTTAATCTTTGCGTTTTCCCCTATAAATTTGGGAGAACTAAATACTTTAAGCCAGCATGTCTTGAGCAACCAGGCAAAATGAATTTATGAAGTAGGGGGATACATGACAACAGGGAGCTGGTGGGGGGTGGGGTGGGGAAAATGAACTATAGATGCTTATGCCTCCCGATTTCTGGCCAGCAGCGACTTTAGTTAGACTTTACATTTAGAAGGATGACCATCTAACTGGGGCTGGGGATGGGATGGAGTCAAGGTGCTGGTGCTCGAAGCTAAGTTTGCATGGGAGTTTACATAAAATAAACACAGCATCCTTTGCCCATGTCAAAGCCGGGGGTGGGGGGGGACAAAGTACAGATGGAAATTATATGGGAAGAAGCACTGAAGTTCTCCAAAGACCCACCTTGAAGCTATTCCTGTCTCAAGTCCATTGCTGCCCTGTGAAAATTGGGCCCAGTATTGTCAGAGCAGTTGCATTTTCTAAAGAAGCTGAAAACCCCAACTTTTCTGGGAAATGTGCTGGTGTTTGTGGTAAAGGTTTAGATCAGGTAGTCAGAAAAAGCCTGGTTGATAAGGTGACATCTGAGTAAAGTCTTGAGGAAACTGAGAAAGAGTGAACCGCGAGATAACAAGGGATGAGGAAAAGAGTGCACCGCCCTTCGACAGCAGTGTGCTTGTGAGTCAGCGAGTGGCCATTGTGTCTGGAATTAAACAAGTGGGGAGAAGAGTGGCTGGAGATGAGGGCAGAGGAGGAGCAAGGGGCGGCAGAACATAGAAGTGCAGACAGGTCTAGTGAGGGCTTTGATGAGACCATGATGGGTGTCACATGGGCAGCCCCTGGAATGCTTTGATCACAAGAGTAGCATGAGCCAACCTGGTATTATTCTGGCTGATGCTGTAGGAGAATAGTTTATAAAGGAGCAGAAGCAGGGAAAAAAATCAGAAGGCATATTGTCTTGAATGAAGTTCAGCAGGGACAGTGTTCTCCAAATAAGAGAGGCTTTAAGTAGAAGTTGGTTTCTCTCTCATTCATAAGTTCAGAGGTCTGAATCTAGAGGTAGATGGCAGCTTCATTTACCAAGTCCTCAGGGATTCAAGAACCTTCCATAACATTTTTTGCAGCTTGGGTGTAGCCAAGGGGATGTAAGCAGAAATGGCAGGTACCTAGTTAAAAATTCTATCAGGATAGAAGGAGGGAATAGAGATATTGGGAGGAAATAAGCAGTTTTGACCACAGGATACTATCTTAGTAATCTAGTGAGAGATGATGGTGATGGAGGTGGTGAGATGGTGTCAGATTCTGGATATAGTTTGAGGTAGAGGCAAGAGATTATGCTGATGCACTGGTTGTAGAGTGTCAGGGAAAGAGAATAGTCGAGGAAGATGAAGGTTTTGCAACTCAAATATGGAGCTACTTTTATTGAGCAGGCTTAAGGGTAATCATGAGTTTGATTTTCGGGAAAGTTAATTTTGATACCCAAGTGAAGATGTCAGGAAGGCAGTTGGATACACAAGCCTGGGGTTAAAGGGAAACATCTAGCTTAGAAACAGAAATTTGGGATCTGCCTGCATAGATATGGTCTCAAAAGCTGTGAAACTTGACAAGATCCTCTAGAGAATGTGTGTACATAGGAAAGAGTAAACATAAGATACTGAGCCTGAGGCATTCCAACATTAGAGGCTGGGGAGATGGAAAAGTGACCAGTCAGGAGGGCAAAGAACCAAGAGAGAAGGGTCCCTGGAAGCCAAGAGAATCAAGTATTTTAAAAAGGAATGATAGACTGTATTAAATGCTGCTAACAGGTTGAGTAACATATAGATTAATAATTGACCATTTGGGTTTGGCAACATGAAGGTCATCAAAGATCAGGATATCAGTTGCTGCTTCAGTGAAACGGTGAGAAAGAAACCCTGTTTGGAGTGGGTTCAAGACGGAATGAAATTAGAGAAAGAGTGAATATAGACGGTTTTTTTCAAAGACATATAAAAACTAGCAAAGAAATGAGATAATAGTTGAAAGAGGGTGTGGAGTCAAGTTTTTTGTTTTTTAAAATGAGATATATTGCAGCATGTTTTGTGTGTTGATGGGAAAGATCCAGTTTAGAGGGAAAATTTGATGAGCAGGAGAGAAAGGAGAGAGTCATTTGGAGTAAAACCCTTGAGTAGATAAGAGGAAATGGTGCCCAGTGCACATATGAAGGTTTTGGCTTTAGAAAGGAGCACAGACAGTTCACCCAGGAGGGAAGACAAATTACATGAGAACAGATGAAGGTAGGCAGTAGAGGCCTGGTGGGAGCTAGTGGAAATTCTCCCCTGATTCCTTCTGCTTTCTTACTGAAAAAGAATTCAAACTCCTCAGCCGAGAGTGAGGAGGAGGCTCAAGGAACTGGAGATTTGTGAAGGGAGAAGGAAATATGAACTAGTTCTGTAGGAGACTGGATGAGCGAATGAACTATGGAAATGTAATGAGGTTGCTGGGCACCACTACGGACCTATTTTACTTCAGCGGTTATGAATTTAAAGTTTGTGAGTATGGGAGTAGGTAGAGAGTTGGGTGTAAGCAGAGCAGGGTATAAGGAGAGAGAGGGAGAGAGAGAGAGAGAGAGAGAGAGCAGTGGTGGGAGAGGGAGAGAAGAGATTCAGAGTGGGTTATTCAAGGGAATCATAAGAAATAAAAAGAGACCATGCAATCTAATCTCATCCTGAAGGGATGGATGGTGATGAGGGACAGTGTAAAGGTCTTGGATTCAATGGATCAACTATAGCCTTTCTTGGAAAAATTGACAAATTGTGCAAAAATAGACATTACTACTTTTTAGCATGACGTGTTAGAGACTGTTAGGTTGCAGTTAAAATAAAATCCAAATAGCGGTAGCTTAAAAATCAAAAAGCCACTATGATAGCATTTGAGTGGACGGCACCTCTCTTCCACACAGCTATTTAAGAACCCAGGTTGACAGTGGCCCTGCCAACTTCAACATGTGATCTCTGGGAGTCATCCAAAACCTTGCCATGTCAGTCAACCAGTAGGGAGAAAGGGCATAGAGGGACAAGTGTGAGAGGCTTTTATGGGCCATGCTTGGAAGTGGCATGTGTCACTTTAATAATATTCCATTGAAGAGAACTTAGTCACTTCCCTTCTGGGGTTGTTGAGAAGTGAAGTCTAGCTGTGTGCCTGGAAAGAAAGGGAGAATGGATTTTGGTAGACCTCTAGTAATCACTGTCACAATTAGCCCTTTTGGTCATCATCATCCCTTACATAAAACATGCATACTCTTTAGGGGAGAAAACCCAACATTTCATCCAGTTATTATATCTGTCTCAAAGTCCAGGATCTCCAGGTGATGCTCAGACCACTCCTTCAGATCCAGATATGGTTCCTCAAGGTCAGGCACCCTCTGTACCAAAAGATAAGTTACCTGTGCTCTATCTCCTCACTTAACATACAAAAGTGGACAGGATAACCATAATAAAAACCCTCAAAGCAGTCCACAACAATGATGGTCCACAGCTGGTCCACAGCAATGATGGAATCCTGTTTGAGGGGGAGGTATTGTAAAGAACCCCAACCCTTAGAAGGAAATGTCTTTTAGACTCTGTGTCTGTCCTTTGCAAGGAGCTTTCTTGTCCTTGTTCTTGGTGGCCCTAGTTTTTGCCCGCCTGGAGAATATTCTTGTCCACTATGCTCATGGTCAGTTATGGGGTGGATATCGGGGAGTATGTTATAAGCTGTACATCTTTCAAAGCCCACTTTCTGCTGCTGTATGAGGGTAATTTTACAGACCCAAGCTTGTAGTTTCTGGGTAATACAGTTTGCTCAAAAATATGACAGCTGCTTCAGTGAAATGGTGAGGAAGAAACCCTGTTTGGAGTGGGTTCAAGAGAGAATGAAATTAGAGAAAGAGTGAATATAGACAGCTTTTTTCAAAGATATATAAAAACTAGCAAAGAAATGAGATAATAGTTGAAAGAGGGTGTGGGTCTGACCTACTTGCTTCCAGTCAGTTTCATGTAGAAGTAAATAAGCTCCAAATTCTTTTCTAGGTCTGTTCTAAAGTCTGTTTTTTTTTGTTTTTGTTTTTGTTTTTTTTGGCTCAGCCCATCCACTTTGCCCTCATGGAATCTACATTGACCTCTGAAACAATCGTCTTAGGTGGTAAGGCAACATCCTTGATATTATCTTTGCCACTGGGCTGGGTCTCCCCCCTTTTTTTATGACATACAAATCTTATCTTCTAGTATTTGAGGTACAGAAACCATCAGTTTTCCAAGGCCTAGGAAACCCTGACATTTAAAAGTCTTGTTATTTAGTTCCACTTCAGCTGTCAAACTAGACAATTTTTGCCTGAGTTCATCTCTTTCTTGTAATACTTTGCTAAAACTGATAAATAGGAACCAACTTACAACAATATTCTTGCTTTTTCCAATTGCTTTCCCTTGAGCTACAGGCTTAACAGGCTCTTGGTCTGCCTTCCAAGTTATCATAGATGATAAATTTATTAAGATTTTCCCCCCATGGATAACACGGGGCTCTAGCTTTCCAGTCTTTGATACCCATTTTCTTCCTTCCTTCGTTCTGAACACTCAGCTAATTCCATACATTTTAGGTGTTTACTATGGCACTTACTTTCAGGTAATGATTTCAGGAAATTGATTAGGGAGTATGGTAAACAAATAAACCCTTAAAGTTCAGTGGGTTAAATAGAAATGTGTTCCTCTCTCACTGAGGGGGTTTAAGTCAGTGGCAGCAGTGGCATAGTTTCTCAGGGATCCAGGTGTGATGGTGAGTCTGCCGTTCTCCACACATGGCCACCAAGGCTTCCTATGGTCACCTTCCCAGTCACCCAGAAAGAGGAAAGCATGCGGAGCAGCACGAGTGGGGGGTTTTCATGAGCCCTGGAGGGTGCATATTATTGCTGTTCACATTCCAACAGTGAGAACCGAGTCACATAAAACAACTGCGAAGGAAATCGGGAAATCTACTCCAGCCATGGGTCCAGGAAGGAGAACAGAATGGATTTAGGTGGCCAGCTTGTGGTATCTGTTACACACAATAATAAGAGTGAGAACAAATAAATGGGACTAATTCTTCCTATAGATCGTCTTAATATCTTTGAAGTGTCATTACTTCATGGGAAGAGTTAGAAGAGGTTATAAGATTTCTAGAAGGAACCAAGGGTTAAATGAAGGGATTTTTAAAAAAACAATGACAGGAATTCATTAAAACAAGTGTCTAATAAAGATAAAACTTTTTGATTTGATCTGGTTTGCAGCAACAGAGTAAATGGGAAAACTATCTTTTGAAAGTGGTTGGTTTTTCCATGTCTAGAAGTTGAGATTTCCTTTGTTTTGAAAAAACCCTAAGAGAAGATTTGAGAATAAAAACCACAACAAGGTAGCTCATTTTAAAGGAGAAAACAGTGCACCATACACCTCAATTATATTTCAGAATAAAATGACAATGCTTTGCTTAGGACATGAATTAAGGTCAGCCTTAAACAGAGTATGCTTTAAACAGCTAAAGAAATGATTTTCTGAGACTTCCCTGGTGGTCCAATGGTTAAGACTTTGCTTTCCAATGCAGGGGGTGCAGGTTCGATCCCCAGTTGGAGAGCTAAGATCTCACATGCGTTGAGGCCAAAAAACTGAAACATAAAACAGAAGCAACATTGTGACAAATTAAACAAAGACTTTAAAAGTGGTCCACGTCAAAAAAATCTTAAAAAAAAAAGATTTTTCTGTAATTGTATAACTGGACTCTAACGGTGGCATCCCTCATGTGGTGTTATTTTATTGAATAACCCAGACTTTGAGAAATATACTAACAGTCATTATAATTCCTTTGCTGCCCTGAGGTCAGGTTACACCCTGTGAGTGGAGGTGAGAGAGTTTATGAAAGGAAACTCATGTTTCCACTGCCAGTCATTCTGGGGATAAGGATGAATGAATAGACTGGGTAAGGGTCTTATTGATGTGAAAGGGTGGGGAGAAGGTTAAAGAGGCTTACTACGTATTTGGCCGCGTTGGATTTGAACTAGTTTGCTCCCCTGAAGCCCAGCAGGAGCTAGACAGGAAAGCAAAGGTTAGATTTTGGCTTGTGATCCCCCAAAGTAATGAGTTTTAAGAACACTTAGTCATATTTTGAAAACTTATCCCCTAAGCAACCAATAACGATAAAAAAATTTTTTTTCATTGTAAAATGAAAACTTAGATACAAAAAACTCCATGATACAAAATTATACTTTAATGAATTATTAAAAGGCAAATACTCTTGTAACCACTGCCAAGTCAAGAAATAGAACTTTGGGGCTTCCCTGGTGGCGCAGTGGTTGAGAGTCCACCTGCCGATGTGGGGGACGTGGGTTTGTGCCCCGGTCTGGGAGGATCCCACATGCCGCGGAGCGGCTGAGCCCGTGAGCCATGGCCGCTGAGCCTGCGCGTCCGGAGCCTGTGCTCCACGACGGGAGAGGCCACAGCAGTGAGAGGCCCGCTTACCGCAAAAAAAAAAAAAAAAAAAAAAAAGAAATAGAACTTTGTTAGCTACCTCAGAAGCCCTCCACATACTGGATCCCTCTTCCCTAAAAGTAACCACTGTATTGATTTTTATTGTAATCACTTTCCTTTTTTAAGAGATCATTTTTTTTTCACCCAATCTTGCAGCCATAAATGCTATAGTTTATTTTTTTCTAGTTTTAGATTTGTCTTTTAATCTAATGTTTCTCCCCAATTCCCACTTTATCCCTTGAAAAGCATTTGTTGAAGAGTCTAGGTTGTTTGGCCTGTAGAGGTTCCCATAAGATGATTATATCATCATGGTGTAGTTTAAGATGTTCTTCTGTCGTCTGTATTTCCTATAAATTGATAATTGCATCAGATTTGGGTTTGTTTGTTTGTTTGCTTGTTTTGGCAAGATTATAGGGGTATTGTGTTCTTTCATCAGGGGACACAGATTGTCTGGTTTCTTCTCTTTTTGTGAAATTAGCAGCTATTCCTGATCAATGCCTAGATCAGTGAATTAAGTAGGGGCTGCCAAAGGGGAATTTCACTTCTTCTTAATTTATTGACTGGAATCTTCCTTTGAAGAGTCACTTCTCCTGATCTAGTATTTAGGTACAGAGATACAATTCATATAGGAAAGACAGGATGAGTGCTTGATGCTTTCCCCTTGATTCGTTTTCAAGATAATAAGTTGGTTTCCCAAATCCTTCTCTAAGTATGACTAACCCTAAAAACTCATATATTTAAGCACATTTGATAGGTACTAATCTATTGTAGTTAATGTCTTTATTAAAACTCAAATAGCCCCATATTTGGCCTTGAGGAGCTTCTTCAAGTTGGTTCCATTTAACATGACCCTTATGGGCTAAGAACATGGTCCAGGATCATCTTGTGTATTTCCTGCCACTGTCCTGAACTTAGTCACATCTCTAAGAAACCCTCATTTCAAATCCTATTGTGGGTGTTATGGAGGCTCAGTGCTACTGGGTTGTGTCCTTGTTTCCAGAAATTTTCAGTGGACAGATTTAGGACCAGCCCATTGACACGGAGCATCCTTTGCACCCAGACTGTGATCTTGAAATGAGAGCTTCTTAGATATATATACATACATATATATTCATAAATATAAATTTGAATTCTACTAATATACACTCATTCAATTCAAATTCAGGACAATTGAGTTTCTACTTACCCTCTTCTAGCTTACATCTGTCTCTTCTTTGTTCCATACTAAGAATCCTGGTTCTCCAGAACAGAGGGGATAATAGAATTAGAATAGGTCATAATTACTAATTTGTTTCATCCTATGTCATACACAGTGTTTGTCCCATAATACTGATATCAATACTATCCATCAAAGGATTATGAAAACGATTAAAAGCTTTTCTGTGATGCTCCCCCCAGGCATTTTTTAGTTAGACCGTGATTACATCGTCAGAACATATAACTATTACACACTATAATCTTGTCTTTTTACTCTCATTTCAACTTAGTTCTGTAAATAACTATATGCCAGTATTTATGACAAAGTCCTAGACATGTTGTGTGTCTGAATGTTGATCTCTGGTAGATTCAGGAAAGGGTTAAGGGTTGAATATTTAGATGTTGATACTAAGTTTAGAGCTTTTGATATTGAAAGTCAATTTGGCTGGTTGTACAACCCTTAGAGCACATTCCTTTTCTTTGAGTGTCTTAAATATATTGTTTCATTTTCTTCTGGAGCGTTGTTCTTGAAAGTCTGACAAGAGACAAATTTTCTTTCCGTTATAAGTCACGTGATCATCTCCTGTAGGTGCTCACAAATAAGTTTTGTTAAATACTTTGGGAATTATGAGAGAGGATCATGTCCAAGCTTGGAGGAATCTGATAAGGATGTGGAATGCTCTGTGAGGTGGTGAGAGGGGCTGTGCCTGGCTTTGGAGAAGCAGTGGTTCAGAGCATGGGCTGCAGGAAAAAGTGGATGACTCCACCAACAGAGAACCATTTATGTAGATACATTCCTTAGAGCTTCTCCAAAATCTATTGGAAAGTGAAACCCTGGAGAAAAATAGATTTCTGGTAGTCCATGCAATAGGCCTAGTACTCTTTGTATCTTGAATACCAAAGAAAATAAAATATTATTTTGCAGTCACAGACTGCTGACTCTGATAATATGCTGGATACATTTTAAAGAGCTTAGCAAAGTGATTAGAAGTGAATGCAAGTATGCCTCCTATATACCAGTATTAACTAGCAAGAATAGATAATAAAATAGAGACCTCATTTTACAATAGTAAGCAAAACAACATTTTTTAAAATAAATTTATTTTAATTAATTTATTTATTTTTGGCTGCGTTGGGTCTTCGTTGCTGTGCGCAGGCTTTTCTCTGGTTGCCACGTCTTTGTTGCGGTGTGCGGGCTTCTCACTGCAAGTGGCTTCTCTTGTTGTGGAGCACGGGCTCTAGGCGTGCAAGCTTCAGTAGTTGTGCAGCGCGCAGGCTTTAGCTGTGCGGCACGCAGGCTTAGTTGTTTCGTGGCATGTGGGATCTTCCCAGACCAGGGCTCGAACCCGTGTCCCGTGCAGTGGCAGGTGGATTCTTAACCACTGCACCACCAGGGAAGCCCAGCAAAAAAAATTTTTAAAGGACTAATCCAAGACTTCTGACTTTAGAAAGCTGGTGGATCACTTTGATACAAAAACTTGCATAACATGTAGAAATTCAGGATACTATACATAATATATAGAAATTTTTAATAAGTGTGCTTCCCAATTTCACATGGTAGAAAGAAAATCTGCAGAAGTGAGAAATAAATAAGGAATGAAAAAACAAGCATAGGTCCAGATGATGTTATAGGCAAGTTCGAACAGTTCTTCAAAAAACAAATAATTCTCATCTTATACAAACTGGTCTAGAAAATAGAAAAAGAGGGAAAATATTCCATCTCATTTTATGCCATATGGTAATCTCTGCAAATTCAGAGAAAGCATTCATAATGCTAATACTAATTATTAATGCTAATACTAATTTATAATAGGAACTTATAACAAATTTTTTAACCCGAGAAAGGAAATCACAAAGAAAGCCAAGAGCAAATATTACACTTAATAGTGAAATCTGACAAGGATGTCTGTTATGCCAGTTTTAATCAACATTATTATGAAAGACCTAGTTAGCAGAATAATATATGAAAATAGATAAAAGTTAAAATGATAGGTAAATAAAAATCAAATTGTCATTATTTGTGAGCAAAATATTAATTTCTACATAGAAAACTAAAGGACTTTAAAGGCAAAAACTAGAGCTACTAAGAGACTTCATCAAAGTTGCTAGATACTAGATTACCTTATGAAAAATGAATTCATCCTTGTGCATCAACCACAAACCACAACCAATGAAAGGATAAATTTTTAAAAATGCCATTTGCAGTATCAAAAACTTGTGATAAAATCTAGAAGTGACCTAGCAATAAATCTAATATAGATGTCTAAGATTTTTATGGAGAATATTATAAAACTTTATTGAAAGCCATAAAAGATTTACACAAAATAGAACCATATGCTAACTTCCTGGATGAGAAGGCATAAATATTTAAAATGTCCCAAAATTTACCTGTAAAATTCAATTCAATTCTAATGAACATTTCAACAGGGTCTCCTCACAGAACTTGATAAATTGGTCCAAAAAGCCCAATGGAAGTGTAATGGGCCAAGAATAAAAAAATTCTTGAAGAACAATTAGGAGGGAAAGAATCTCCTTACCAGATATAAAGATTTATTATAAAACTATATGGTAATTAATGCAGAGTGGTGATGGTATAGAAATAGGCACAAAAGTTCAATAAAAGAGGAGAGAGTGTAGATACAGACTTAGGTTCACACCAGAATTAAGAAATATGGGAAAAGTGGCATTGTGTAATACAGGAGGGATGGCCATTCAATTAACAGTGCCAAAAAATCGGCTCCCCATGTGAAAAAAATAAAGATATTTTAACTTTTATACACACACTACTCATTGAACTAAAGTTTCAGATAGGGTTCTAAGTAATAATCATAGACTCCGCAACCTAAGAAAGTGGCATCCTTATCCACCTACATGATGATTTATAACTGGGAACATGAAGAAATGGAGCAAAGATGGTCCCAGGCTGAAGGACCAGCATTTGCCCTGATGCAGAAAGGAGCAAGGCAAAAAGCAGGAGGCCGGTGTGATGGAAACTTAAGGAAAGGGGATAAGTGGCTAGAGTTGAGATCTGATATATTGTTAGGACTGTGTCCGACAACAAAGCTCTTGTCAACCATGTTATGAGTTTTAGAATCTACCCTAAGAGCAGTAGAAGACAAGAGAGTTTTCAGTGGGACGAGTCCTGATCAGACTTCTTAGAAGATCCCTCTAGCTGCTGTGTGAAGAATGGATGAGAAGACGCAGTAAAGACCACGCTGGAGGTTCTACCAGTTGTCCAGGGGCTTGAATTATGGAGGGGGCAGTATTATGAGAGAGACATTTTAGAAGGATATACCTAAAATGGGAAAAAGGTCACATGAACAAAAATGTATTCTGTTACAGTTCTTCCCATAATTTCACACAGGAAGTCGAAAGCCGCAAATGAAATTAACCTTTCAACACTGCTAAGGTCAACAAAAATGTCCTGCTTCTCTATGTTTAGAGCTAAAGGATGAAAGAAGGAGAGAGGCCTCATGTTTGGGTGGGGGAGTGGAGAGATGGAGAGAATGCTAGAATCACATGGAGAGTTTTGTTCAAGTTATATACATCCTGGCCACGCCAACCTTCCAATTCAGACATCAGAAATTCTAATAGGGAGACAAAATGAGGTGAATCATTGAGAATTTAGTATGACAGCGTATGAAAATTCAAACATTTTGTTGTCTTACTACTTCTAAGGAAAGTTATGCTGACCATTCTTGGGCGATGGGACAGAGATTGTTGCTCTTGTACAGACTGAGCTCTTCACAACCCTCAGAAAAATGTTTGCTCCACCGTGAGAACTCCAGTCATCCACGAGGAAGTAAAGGGCAGAGGGAAAGAAGGTATCAATATAAACGTCAAGTCAGGGACAGCTGCAAGGGTGCAAGAGAGGACTAAGCAGGCGTGGAGACACACAGCCCTGGCCACCACAGCTGAGCGCAGGAGCATCATGGCTGGACACTCATGTGAAGGGCCCGAGCTGGATAGCAACATCGCGTGGAGACTCAGGGCCTGGACCCCTCAGCCTTTTCCCAGCATCGTGTAACCTTCAACAGAGTAAGAAAAGGAGCCTTAGGAATGAGTAAAGCTTTCTCAAACTAAGCATCTCGCTATCTCTACCCCCAGGCCCACAGAAAATAACGGCTTTAAAAATTCTGGAGCCTCATTGTTAAGAAGGGGTCTTTCCTAAGGAGGGCCCTTTTTGTACATTCTAAGTTCTCCAAGGTTTTCTCCCGTCACTTTGGAATGGCTTACGTTTATTATCGTGCAGTTATCCAGATACACCTAGATTCAAACTGGAAGAGACCTGCAAGAGCATCTAAGCCCCACCTTACAGATGAGACAACTAGGAATTTGGCCAAGGTCACATAGCAAGAGTATGTATCACTGGGACGGGAATTCAGGTCTCTTGCCTCCCACTCCCAAGCTACATCATCACACTCTCTCCACTTCAGTAAAGGTAACTTGACCCCAAAGCACAACCTGTTTCTAACCTCTGACTACTAAATGTGAACTGCTTCTTGGTTTGCGGTCGACTTGTGGAGTCACATTATGAACGTACGATAGGAAAAAATTCAGCGGGATGAATTCTTTTTCTTTTTCTTTTTTTTTTTTTTTGTGGTACGCGGGCCTCTCACTGTTGTGGCCTCTCCCGTTGTCGAGCACAGGCTCCGGATGCGCAGACTCAGCGGCCATGGCTCACGGGCCCAGCCGCTCTGCGGCATGTGGGATCTTCCCAGACCGGGGCACGAACCCGTGTCTCCTGCATCGACAGGCAGACTCTCAACCATTGCACCACCAGGGAAGCCCGGGATGAATTCCTTACTTTCGGGTTCCCTACTGTTCTCAGATATATTACTTCAACTCTCAACAGGGAGTTGCAGTTTCAAGGAGTCAGTGAAATAACTATGCAGAGCCATTACATCATGTACAACCAATGGGGGATAAACATCCATGGAATACACAATGCCTCGTGCAGGCTAACAGCTTGTTTTTTGTTTTTGTTTTTTTTTCCCTTGGACAAACACCTTTATTTAGGATATCAAATAAATATGGTAAAAATTATGCTAACAACTTCACACAAAGATACAAGACCAAACTTAGAATTACTTGCTCAGGTTATTCAGAATGGAACAAAATTCTTCAAGTGCTTGCAATTAGCACAGAAAATACCCAGTTATATTATTTGCTTTTCAATGGACATTTAATGGTTTACTGTAAGATCCCACGCTGTTACAGTACAAAAGAAGTCACTCCCGCCCCCTCCGGTATGGTATACCTAAACAGCCTAAACAGCCAAGAGCACAAGGGTTAATGTGATACAAGCTTTTCTTTGTTTACAATTCTATAACTGCCTTACAACTTTTTACTAGTACAGCTATCAACGGGTTCACTTAATCTTTAGTTTACTGTCTGAGGAAAGGAAACATAAGAACACAACCTGTCAGTTTGGTCCTAGCCTCCCACTTTACAAACATGGATCCAGGATTCTAGGATTACAGGAGGATCACCGTTCCCAGTCTCTGACAGGGGCAGGCCTGTGGCATTTGGCACTGCAAAGCTGTCTGCTCTGGCTTCTTGGCTTCTTAGTGTACATATACTACTTCTATGTATACTATCTATATGTTTTCATAACATCTCAGATGTATAGATGAGCCCATGTATATGCTATCAACTTCATTCCCTACTGCAGAAGCTTTTGGTTTTAAATCTGCCTACCAAATCTTGACAATGACATTTGGTTGTGGATTATTACAGCAAGATCAAGCTATCTGAATGAGGAAAGTCAAAAGCTTATTCTCAATTTTTAAAATAAAAATATGTCAAGATTACCGAGAAAGAACTCTTCATAACTAATACAAGAAAATATCAATCTGTTGAGAATCGTAAGAAACTGAATATACTATTTTTAAATATAAAAGCAATTTCATTAGGTTTAGATAAATTGAGGCTACAACTAAAACTTTTCCATGCTGTTTAATCAAGTTACTTACAATGTACACATTCCTGAGTATACCCTATTGTAGTGACACTGTTTACTTCCAAACTTTTTGTATTCAGCATAAAAGGTGTTTCTTCCCAAGAAACTGAACTTTTCTGTCAAATGCACCTGACCAAATAGGAGAATTGGGTTCATAAAATGGATTCATTTCAAACTTTATGTATAAATCATAGATATCGATAAAGAAGTTCTTTATTCCATCTTCTTGCCTGACGTCATGCAACATAATAAATCTCATATGACACACAGTGACGAACGCTGACGCAAACCACTCACTGAACTTGTCCCCCATCTTCAGGTACATGTTGTTTGACAGCCACGTTCTATCTACGAGGTCGATAGCAGTGTGAGCTACGAACTGGTTCAGATGGCGGTGGTCGTCTTTAGTTTCTGCTTTTCCAGCTGGCAAAAACTTCATTTCAAAAACTGGATTATCATGGTGACCAACAATGACAAAGTAGAAGCTTCCAGACATTGTCTTCAATAGGTAGCTCCTGCAGCGAGAGACCAGTAATGGAAATGCCCAGTGAATTCCCATGGCCTAACAGTTTGTTTTGATGAAGGCTTATTTCTAGAAAAAGGAAAAACAACTTACTTTTGTTTCTGATTTAAAAAGAAGGCAAATTTGAAATGTATAAGTGCGTGTACTTATACCTTTTTGTCTCTGTTCGTTTCTTGCAAAAACATCTATTTGTCCTCAGTCATTCATACATAGGCCTGTAAGAATGTTTCCCAAAATGACTCTCAGGGAATTGGGGTCTTTGAGGTATTTCATGAGAACGTGCAGGAGAGCTGCAGTCTTGTTTCCCCTCTTGGACCCTCACCAGGCTCATTTAGCAAACTAAAGGCTTTGGAAGACCTTTCATTTAGCCCTTTGGCCCGACATCTTTGACCATGAAACCCTTGTACATTTTTTTCATTTAACGTCTGTAGAACTCCAATTCCAGAGAACACCCTTTGGGAAGTGCTGGTTCATGATTACTCTCAAGAGCTGAGCACCCTGGAGGGGCATTTTTGGTCCCACTGGCTCTCTTTGGAGCCTCATAAGTGTAGCGCTAGCTGTGAGCCCATCACCAAGGTGATCTCCTGACATCATCAGGTTCTTTTCTGTCACAATGGGACAGACAGCATCTTTCAACTTCCTTTTGCAACTCCTGAATGTCTAAAATTACTCTCAGTGAATATTAGCTATTATCACATTGAGGCATAGACCTCGGGAGAGACATTCCTGACCATCCAGCTCCTGTTTTCATACTGACCATGTCACCTGGGTAGAAACCTTGACACTTACTATGTCAACAAGGTGTCCTAACCCCAAGCACTGGGAGTTGAGTCGTGGAAGATCTGGAGGCTCACAGCAGGCTACTTTGTGCTTTATTCTTTCCTATCCCTCTTCTTTACATTCTCTTTCCCAGTCCCACAAAGGCCATCCAATTCCTCTCCTTCTCATATGCCTGCGATTTTTGGAAACAGTTTTTTTTTGTTTGTTTGTTTTTAAGAAGATGTTGGGGGTAGGAGTTTATTAATTAATTAATTTATTTTTGCTGTGTTGCATCTTTGTTTCTGTGTGAGGGCTTTCTCTAGTTGTGGCGAGCGGGGGCCACTCTTCATCGCAGTGCGTGGGCCTCTCACTATCGCAGGCTCTCTTGTTGTGGAGCACAGGCTCCAGACGTGCAGGCTCAGTAGTTGTGGTTCACGGGCCCAGTTGCTCCGCGGCATGTGGGATCCTCCCAGACCAGGGCTCGAACCTGTGTCTCCTGCATTGGCAGGCAGATTCTCAATCACTGCGCCACCAGGGAAACCCAACAGTTTTGTTTTGAATATGCCCTTGGGAGGACTCATCTTTTACCCCAAGCATCAAATATAAGTATTTCTACCAAACTGTTGGCATATTCCTTCAAGAAGAAATCTGATTACTCTTTTCCATATCACTGTTGTTGAAACTGCATATGTATAAAAAGGGAAGATGCCAATGGTAGTGCTTTCTCAATGAATGTAAAAGTCACCCTCCACCCTCCTCTCTCTCTTGGTCTGGAAGTGATGTCATCAACCCTGGCTGCACATTACAACCATGTGAGGAGCTTTTAAAAACACAGATATCTGGGCCCCGCTTTTAGAGATTCTGATATAAATGATGGAGTCCATACATGCATTGATTTTTTTAAGCACTGAGGCAATTCAGTTGTACACATCAGGGTAGAGTTTCACTGATTTAGAGCATGGAATCAATGAAGGCGGAAAATGCCATCAGTTACCAAATCATCAGAAAGAAGAAATGCTGAAATATTTCACAGGGAACTAATACACCTGAGCACCCACAGCACCTATTCAGCTATCCCCCTGATTACCAACAGCTTTCCTTCCATATGTTCAGAAAGGTGTGACAACATAGTAATTTATCCCATTGCACTCCCAGCTTGTGAGAATGGGAAAAGCAATCTAGAACATTTAGGCACTTTCTTTATAGCTGTCACTGGTGTGATGTCACAGTTAAAATTTTACAAACTGGATGAATATTCAACCAACTCTGATGCACCCAGTGCAGGGTAATAGTAACTACCATTAGTAATCTAATTTGAAAATCCCATTCTTATGGTTTGATTTCTAGGGTCCCTCCTGATGCCAACCATTTAGCCTGGGCTCCCTTGGAAGCACAGCTTAAAGGCTTGAGAATAATCCCAGAGATCAGGACAAGGGGAAAGTAGATGTAAGGAGAGCCAATATGAGGATATGTTAGCAAGCAGGCTGCCACTAGGTGTGACTGATCGCTCAGTTCTGTGTGTCCATCCCCTGAGAAGACATAAAAACTGCCTATTAGCCCTGTCCATTAGTCAAGGGAGAGATAGGAAATTACCCAGTAAGAAAGTGATGAACAGTAAGCTTCGTTACCCATTTTATATGGATGATTGGCCTTGTGTCTGGAAGGAAAAGGACTGGAAAACTAGGGACAAGCAAGTCTGGGGAAGAGGTATGTAGACTCACCTATAAGAATGGGCACAAAGTATGCAGATATTACTGTCCCCCAGGGAACATCCCTGCAGAGGGGTCTCTCAATGACCAGTGGGGAAGGATGATTCTGTGCTGGACAAAAGGCGCAAGAACAGAATGGGCGTGTGGCAGAGGCTTGATGGGTCCCCACTGATCTAGCTAAGGCTGCTCTTGAATGCCCAACCTGCCAGCAGTGGAGACCAAGGAGATCAGCCAGCCTTTTGGTAGCAGGTTGTTTACAACAGACATCTTCTACTCTGGGGAGACAGAAATTTGTCCTTACAGGAATTGATGTTTCATTTGAATATGGATTTTCTGTATGTAGATCTAAACATAGCTGTATTGCAACATCTATGGCCCAACAAAGGCAAGGAAAACAAGGGCTCAGCTTCCTTAGAGGTGAAGGTCAGTGTCCCTGCACCAGCACACCAAGCCAGACCAGTGTCCTCTGGGACCTGGAGTCAAGAGTAATCATCTTCTTAAAGCACAAATTTGATCGTGTCATTCACTCGCTTAAAAATTTTAATAGCTACTTATTGACCTTAATAGAAAAGTCCAAATTATTTAACGGAGCTAAGAGACTCTCTAAGATTTAGCTTCTGCTTCTTTCCATTCTTTATCTTTTGCCACTTCCTCCCTCACAGTGCCAACCACGCTGAACTACTTTCATTTCCTTAAAATGGAGCCAGGCTTTTGTCTGTGTTGCACCTCAGCCTGAAACACCCTCCCCCAGCTTGATTAAGGCCTACTCAGCCGTTAGATCTCAAAGGAGACAGCAAGTGTTCTTGGACGTTTTCCTAGACCCTCTGAGACTGAGTCAGTATTGGTCATGCCCACTCACCCTTCTTACTTAACTCTTACTGTAATACTCACTATATTACATTGCTTGTCCCTGGATCCCCTATTAGACTAGAAGCTTCCCAGTACTCCTGGAACCCAGCAAAAATTAAGCACTTGACAAAAATTCGTTAAAAGAATTAATAAATGAGTTGAGTGTTTTTCTTTTCTTTCTATTAAATTGTTCACTATCTCTTATATCATTTAAAAAGATGAGTGTGCATTTTTTTCTCATATACTTCTCCAATGTGCTTAAGAAGTAAAAAGAAATGGAATATGAACAGCATGAAATTGATGGGGAAATTTAGCAAGGCAAAGTTTATATCATTGGGCTTAACCTCTTATAGTCGTCATTTAGGAAAAATAGATTAAGTTCCATATATAGATTCTCAGTCACTGAGCATTCTCCTACATTTTTTATGTTAAAAAAAATCCTGTGTTATGTTTTTACCACAATAGTATATTGCAAACCTGAGCACTCTGGCTTTTGACCATTTGTCTTGCAGATGGCCTTGAATTTTATGTGATATCACAATAATTAGAATCTAGACTTCATGGTGACTAACAGAGGACAGCAACTCAATACAGCTATTCCCTTCTCAGCTGTTAACATAGGGTCCTCAGGGGATAGTGGTTGTCCCTTTCCCAAAAAAGTATCTGCAGTGTATCTGCAATGGGTACATAAATGTCTTCTGAAATGAGAAGAATAAAACTCCCTCTGCATCTTGACCCAAGTAAGACCCATTCTTCTATGAGGATCAATCAGATTTTACTGTAAGAGAGAAAGAGCAACATGGAAACAGATAGGCTACACAGTATGGTGGTTAGAGTCATAGGCTTTGGACTCAGACATTTGGATTCAAATTCTTCTGCTGTAAGCCTCTCTTAAGCTTCAGTCCTTTCATGTACAATGGAGATAATAACACCTACTTCATATGATATTGGGGAGATTAAGTAAAATATTGGATGTAGAGTTCTCAACACATAGTATACTCTCAGTGCACCCCTGGAAGCTGTCACTGATGAGTTCTCATGATACTGGGAAAATAAGGGAATCTGATAAAATGAGTCTTAGGAACCAGGATATTCATAGAGGGATGGGGGTTGAGAAGAAAGCGGGGAGGTAAGAGGGGATGAGGGGAGTGTTTCCGTTTTCTCCAAAGTAGTTTTTATCAAACCACAGCTTCCAATCTGGGGTTTGAAAATCTAAGCAATTGTCCTAGGAGCCAGCAGTGCAGAAATAAATTGTGATAAGCCTAGTTATATTATGGAAAATATCCTCAGCAAACTGCAGGGGAGAGTTAGCAGGAAGATCCATGGCTAATGTACAGTTTTTAAAGGACTCACAGAACTCACTGGGACACAAGGATGTTTTGTGCTTTTGCCTACTCATAATCAGATAATAAGCACAGTGGCTCACTTGTCAGGCAGAAAACTTGATTAACCTTTTTTATTTTCCCCCAGCAATAAGCAGAATCACAGTAAATCATTTCCTTAATGCAATCCTGGAGTAAACTGGAGGTTAATTTCTCATTAATTCATTTCAAATTTCACATGGTTAAAACATACTGCCACATATAGAGTCCATCAAATGCACTTTAGAACTTTTCCTGATGTAAGAATTACAAAACTGCATAGGCATAAATAAAACATATTATATTACCTATGCTCACATACAAAGGCTGAAATGATCGCCATGAAATTAGTACTTTGTCATTCCCCATACACTCTTATATCTAATATTTCATTTGTATTGAATGACAAATACCATCAGATGGGCAAGCGATATATTATCTTCATGTTAGAGATGAGGAAACTCTGTCTCTGAGAGATTATCTGGCTTTTTCAAGGCCACAAAGCTAGCAAACAAAGGAACAAACACTCGAGCAAGTCTTATGACCCCAAACCAAAATGAAGCCCCAGTGGACCTCACTGTTGCTGTTGGCATGTATGTTCACAATCCCACATGTTTCAAAGATTTCAATTATAGATGTTTAGTGGGCAATGCTGCAGTATAGGCATTTAGACAAGGGCATACAATCAGACATCTCATGGACCATGAATAGAGTGCAAATGTAACTGAGAAACTGAATACTGTCTGTTCCTCCTCTGGACCCAATCTTGATCCTTGTCTGTCCAGCATTGTGCTCTGAGAGGTTGACCTTATGATCCACAATGATGAGATTCCTGCTTCTGGCCTCCTGATGGGTCACCCAGTAGAGACCTTCTGCAGAAAATTGGAGGGAGGGAGGAGAGGAAGGTTTGGGAATTTGCTGTTTCCCCAGCTCCCATTCTGAGGCTGTATCCTCACTAAAGGTCACAGCTTCAGTACAGCTGCCCTCTGCAGACAGTCCTCTGTGCCCCCTGGTTTAGGGATCACCCCCTCCTCTTGCCCCTTCAGGGCCAGGGGGGTCAGGGAGCCCAGATGTTACTACCCCCAGGTACTGCACCATCTCTGTACCTCCCCTACACCCTTTGCTTTTGTAAATATCTCTTTATTAAACTCTCTTAGTTATCTGAATTGGAGTGAGCCCTTTGGATACCTTCACTGCCCCACATGAGCTGACCATTCCCAGATCCCTTTCTTTGCATCCTCATGGCATACTACCATGTCTATTTTTCTCTTCTGTTGCCATTTTCTCTTTTTATTTTTTATTTTTTGCAGGAGTTCTCTGAAGGTGGTCTCCTCCTCAGGCCCCAAACAGGAAAGGCCCCACTGCTTCTGTCTTTCCTCCTTGACCTCTCTTGATTTGACCCCAGGGGCATGTCCTCTCTCTTGCTCTAGCTTTCTCTACCTCATAGCTTCCTCCTAGAATCAGAAGGTACATCTGCTTCAGCTTTCTGCCCAGTGGGACATCATTAAGTAATATCTTCTTTCATGAACTATGACTCTTTGATACCTCCCTCTTTTTTCCTGGGCAGTAAACTGAGCTTTAGTGATGGAGGGGCTTTGAGAGAACATCACTCATATGAGAATAGAAAGTGTAGCTGTTTAATATCTTCTAAATATGATTCCTGTTACATCTAGAATGTGCAAAACTTTATGTTCATTTCTAGCAAGGGAGCTGAGCACGGGCTTGGAAGAGATACAGAGGTAAATAAAATGTGGTTTCTACTCTCCAACAGCTTCTGACCTGGTGGAGGAGATACAGGAGAGCACTATTGGCAAAAGAACCAAATGTAGCCTCCAATTCAGTGCCGTAAGATCAGAGAGGTGAAAGGCTATACAGGCCCTTAAAACCTGGCAGCTTTCAGTCTAATTGCTTCTGTTCAATTCTGCGAGTTAGAAACCACAGCCAGAAACCTACCTGGAGACAGTTTTTGAAACTTAATGATTTCTGTCTCTTAGTAAACTGCAGGTAGGGACTGGCCTTGGGAGTGGGAAGGACCCACAGATATACTCCCTGCCTGCAGGCTGTATACATTTGTACCTTCACTGTGGGAGGGGCAGTACTTTTTCTCTGGTAGGTGGTAATTGGCAAAGAAGATCCTGGGAGAGAGTGGCATGAGATTAGAGCTGGGGTCTCAGCGTGTAGCTCGCCCACATCAGGGTTACTGGGAAACTTGTCAGAAGTGCAAATTCTCAGACCCCACCCTGACCCTACTGGATCTGAATCTCTGGGAATTGGGGCTTTAAAGAAAAAACATACCCAGTTTTTCCTTGACTGTGTGTGTTCCATGTGTCTTCTTTAGCACTCACACAAAACACCACTTCTGACACTTCTGGTCACCAAATGTGTGGAGGTTTTTCCCCACACCAAGCAAATCCCGGCAACACCACCTGGGTGTCCTCCAGTTTAACTCAATTCTGATACTATCTACATGGAGAGGGAGTCAGATCCCACACGTTAAGGGGTCAGTCCCAGAAGACGGCTCCTGCCTCACTTCAGAGGCCAGTCACAAGTAGCAGGAGCCCAGGTTACCCAGAACTTCTGTCCAGTTGGACTTCAGATCAGAGGTTCCTATAACCCTCCTTCAGGTTTGATTAATTGGCTAGAGTGGCTCACAGAACTCAGGGCAACACTTAGGTTTCCGAGTTTACTAAAGGATATGAAGAAGGATACAGATGAACACAGATGAAGAGACACACAGGGCGAGGTCTGGGAGGGTCCTGAGTGCAAGAGCTTCTGTCCCTGTGGAGTAGGGTTGTGTCACCCTCCTGACATGGATGTGTTGCCCAACTTGGAAGCTCCACACCCCATACTTCGGGGATTTTTATGGAGGCTTCCTCATGTAAGCGTGATGAACTATGAACTCCATTTTCAGCCCTTCTCCCTTCTCAAGAGAAAGGAGGATGGGGTTGAAAGTTCCAAGCTTCTAATCATGGCTTGTTCTTTCAGGTGACCAACCTTCATCCAGGAACCATTCAGGAGCCCACCCAGTCACCTCATTAAAATTCCTATCACCAAGAAAATGTCAAGGGCTTCAGGGGCCTTGGTTCAGGGATGGGGTCAAATGCCAAATATTAGAACACGAGATGCTCCTGGTGCTCTTGTCACTTAGGAAATTACAAGAGTTTTAGGAGCTCTGTGCTGGAAACGAGAATGAAGACCAAGTATTTATTACTATAAATCACAATACCACAGGGGCCCAGTGCTCTGCTTCAACAAGCCCTCAAGGTGGTTCTGTTGCATGTGAAAGTCCCAGAACCACTTTCTAGACTCTAAAACTGTGCAACTCAACACCAGTACCCAGGGCCTGGCAACATTGGCATTACCTAGGAATTTGTTAGAAATGCAGTATCTCAGTGTCCACCTAAGATTTACTGAATAAAAATCTTTTAAACCAAGATTCCCAGATGATTCTTATAAACATTAAAGTTTGAGAACCATTTCACTTGTGATTGGACCTGTAGTCAACCTGGCTTGTCGGTCACAGGGAGACAGGATTATTTTAAAGAAAGGTATGTTTTCCTCTCTCTCTTCCAGTGGGCCCCCTTTAGTCAAAACCTGGGCATCTGAGAGATAATGATCACGCCGGTCTGAATCACCAAATTGCTAGGTAGCAGGGAGCAAAAAATTATTTTCCTTGTGAATTAAAGATATATCCACTTCTTCCTGCTTAAACTGTCTCATTGGGTTAACTCAGTTACTTTGGGGTAGATGTTCAATCTTTCAAATATACTCCACCTCTCCTAGCTCCTCCCATGAAGGCTCTGTGAAATGGAAGATGCTTATATAATCTTGTGGTGCCAGGGGAAAGGCAGGGTTAAGCTGCTCACATGGCATTCTGTGCAAATTAGAAAAAGATGAGTCTTCCTTAAGACACTCTCCTTCCAGTGTTGGAACATTGTCACACTGATTTTGTTAGAACGTGTTGCTGCCATATGCTCTAAAACTACCATAATAAATGTATGAATCTATGGTGTCTGTGAAATGAGTGTTGCCCTACAGAAATGGATTTCTTGTGCAGTGCTCAACCTGCACAACTGTAGGCTAATCTCTAGTTTTGTACCACATTGTTGTGTATCAGGATGCATACGGGATTTCTCCCAGAGACTCGCAGCTCCCTGCAGGGAAAGCAGATTATTAGCATTGACTGTTCTCCCCTACACACTCTGAAGTTTCTGCTGCTCCTCAGGCCATGAGGTTCCACATTTGCCTCTGATGTCCTCATGGTAATTTTTACTACCTCCTCCCTACAGTCCACTGGAGTCAGGCGGCCAGGCTTTGCCATTTTCTTGCATAACAGGAACTTTTGTTTACATCATGACTGCATCATCACTTCCCTTGGCTTAGAGAAAAATCCAAATTTAAGTCATCCAGGCCTGGTTCTGTATATGAAATGGAAGCCCAAGGGATTTTAAAAATTCTATTCTTTCTCCATAATGTCTAGCTTTTGAGACTCTGCTCTCGAGTGACTCACAATTTATATTAGCTTCCTTTTTCTAGCTAAAATTCCCCCTTTTCCTGAAGCATGAAAACATATTGCTTCAGGGGATAAGCCCCTTGGGCAGCAATATTTTCTAGATTTGAAAATATTTCCTAGATTTGAAAGGTCTCACAAAAAATTGTATTATTGTACCTTTCTCTTGTGGGACCTTATTGAGGGCTATAAAAAGAAGCTCAAAGATTCCAATGTCTTAAATTTTTCCTAACAATTCCCTAATGGGAGAGCCTTGGTAGGTATTTTCTGAGTCCCAGGACAGAGCAGAAAACAGTTGAAGCAGTTATTTTGCTACCATTTAGTAACAAGGGCTGCCAACCTCATTCTCAATGGTGAAAAATTGAAACCATTTCCACTAAGATCAGGAACAAGACAAGGTTGCCCACTCTCACCACTTTTATTCAACATAGTTTTGGAAGTTTTAGCCACAGCAATCAGAGAAGAAAAAGAAATAAAATAATCCAAATGGGAAAAGAAGAAGTAAAACTGTCACTGTTTGCAGATGACATGATACTATACATAGAGAATCCTAAAGATGCTACCAGAAAACTACTAGAGCTAATCAATGAATTTGGTAAAGTAGCAGGATACAAAATTAATGCACAGAAATCTCTGGCATTCCTGTACACTAATGATGAAAAATCTGAAAGTGAAATTAAGAAAACACTCCCATTTACCACTGCAACAAAAAGAATAAAATACCTAGGAATAAACCTACCTAAGGAGACAAAAGACCTGTATGCAGAAAACTATGACACTAATGAAAGAAATTAAAGATGATACAAACAGATGGAGAGATATACTGTGATTTTGGATTGGAAGAATCAACACTGTGAAAATGACTATACTGCCCAAAGCAATCTGCAGATTCAATGCAATCCCTATCAAACTACCAACAAACTAGTTCTGTTTGTTCTACAGAACTAGAACAAAAAATTTCACAATTTGTATGGAGACACAAAAGACCCCGAATAGCCAAAACAATCTTGAGAAAGAAAAATGGAGCTGGAAAAATCAGGCTCCTGGACTTCAGACTATACTACAAAGCTACAGTAATTAAGACAGCATGGTACTGGCACAAAAGTAGAAATATAGATCAATGGAACAGGATAGAAAGCCCAGAGATAAACCCACGCACATATGGTCACCTTATCTTTGACAATGGAGGCGAGAATGTACAATGGAGAAAAGACAGCCTCTACAGTGAGTGGTGCTGGGAAATCTGCACAGCTACATGTAAAAGAATGAAATTAGAACACCCCCTAACACCATACACAACAATAAACTCAAAATGGATTAAAGACTTAAATGTAAGGCCAAACACTATAAAACTCTTAGAGGAAAACATAGGCAGAACACTCTATGACATAAATTACAGAGAGATCCTTTTCGACCCACCTCCTAGAGAAATGGAAATAAAAACAAAAATAAACAAATGGGACCTAATGAAACTTCAAAGCTTTTGCACAGCAAAAGAAACCATAAACAAGATGAAAAGACAGCCCTCAGAATGGGAGAAAGTATTTGCAAATGAAACAACTGACAAAGGATTAATCTCCAAAATATACAAGCAGCTCATAAAGCTCAATATCAAAAAAAAAAAATCACCCTATCCAAAAATGGGCAGAAGACCTAAATAGACATTTCTCCAAAGAAGATATACAGATTGCCAACAAACACATGAAAGGATGCTCAACATCACTAATCATTAGAGAAATGCAAATCAAAACTACAATGAGGTATCACCTCACACCAGTCAGAATGGCCATTATCAAAAAATCTACAAACAATAAATGCTGGAGAGGGTGTGGAGAAAAGGAACCCTCTTGCACTGTTGGTGGGAATGTAAATTGATACAGCCACTGTGGAGAACAGTATGGAGGTTCCTTAGAAAACTAAAAATAGAACTACCATATGACCCAGCAATCCCACTACTGGGTATATACCCTGAGAAAACCATAATTCAAAAAAAGTCATGTACCACAATGTTCATTGCAACACTATTTACAATAGCCAGGACATGCAAGCAACCTAAGTGTCCATCGACAGATGAATGGATAAAGATATGGCACATATATACAATGGAATATTACTCAGCCATAAAAAGAAATGAAATTGAGTTATTTGTGGTGAGGTGGATGGACCAGAGACTGTCATACAGAGTGAAGTAAGTCAGAAAGAGTAAAACAAATACTGTATGCTAACACATATATATGGAATCTACAAAAAACAAAAAATGGTTCTGAAGTAGCTAGGGGCAGGACAGGAATAAAGACGCAGACATAGAGAATGGACTTGAGGACACAGGGAGGGGGAAGGTAAGCTGGGACCAAGTGAGAGAGTGGCATGGACATATATACACTACCAAACGTAAAATAGATAGCTAGTGGGAAGCAGCTGCATAGCACAGGGAGATCAGCTTGGTGTTTTGTATCCACCTAGAGGGGTGGGATAGGGAGGGTGGGAGGGAGATGCAAAAGGAGGCGATATGAGGTTGTATGTGTATGTATAGCTGATTCACTTTGTTATACAGCAGAAACTAACACATCATTGTAAAGCAATTATACTCCAATAAAGATGTTAAAAAAATAACAAGGGCTGCTAATTTCATAAGCTAGAGCTGTCCCCATTGTCCTTTCCTTCAGACCTCTTCAGCCCTATTTCTTCAAGAATCTTAGTCTGTAACTTACATCACCTTCACTTCCATGTGCCACTTTCCATTAGGACCCTTTGGGTTCAAGAAAGGAAAAAAAAATCTGACTCAGGCTGATTTACAGAATAAAGAGGCTATTGTGGTTCACATAACTGCCATGTGTGGAGAATCATTGTCTCAGAAGACCCAGCTCTAGTGTTCTGATTCCCTGAGTTCTTTCTTCCATGTGTTGGTTATTTCATGATCACAAAATGGCCATGGAGATCCCAGGAAGCTCATCGTCATTTGACATCATCCAGAGTGAAACAAAGAGCCTTTGTCCCAGCATTCTGAGCAGGTTAAGCCACCTGGACACCACTGAACCAATCATTGTTCCAGGGGATTGATCTATTTTGATTGGCTTAACTTAGGTACATGCTTCACTCCTAAGAAACCTCGTGGATTTTAAAGAGAATATCGACTTGATGCACAGGACTCTGTGTCTTTAGCTGGCTTCTAGTCAGTCTTGTCAATGAGCCCTGTGCCCCAGGATAATCAGGGAGGCAGCAAAGAATAACTGAGGTTCAAAGAACCACTGAAAGCTTAGATAATGTCATTGTCAACTGTGATCGTTAGAGACTGGAAATCAAAGTTCCCTCAATTTTCTTAACATCATGTAAACCTCCCTGATTCTGGTGTGAACCTGAAAAAGGACAGCCCGGTAATGACTGAGATGGAATTTCCTATAGCTTGGTGGTATGTGGGCTGGGAGTTATAATTAGTTTTGTAGCACTGAGTCAGTGAATAGAGGCAGTCATCTGCAACAAAATTTAGTCCATATATGAACAGCTGACTAAAAATTTAAGGGAAGAACAACCTAAAAAAATTCTCATGAGCACAGAATGATAGATGTTAATCAATATAATACCTGTTTTTACCAATTTAAAATGAATGTCATTGAAAATATTTGTTTCTATTTTACTTTAACAAATGTAAGAAATATTAATAAAATCTTTCTTAAAACTATTTCTCTGTAACCTTATTTTCCCATATAATCTTAAAGTTTTTCAACTGGAAGTACAAATAGTTCCAAGGGTTTCAGAAACTGAACTCTGGGGTTAGGACAAAGAGTGAAATTGTACCATTTTTAGTTCATTCTGTTAATGAACTTTATTCACTTAACAAACAATTCCGATTACCAGTGAGAACACCCTTAACAATAGTCCTTTTAGGAGTCAGGACAAGATTTGTAGAGCAAGAGAAAGAATCTCTGCTTATTCCAGACCCTGATTTGGCTTGGCAATTCTTTCATCCAAGGGGAACTGGATGAGTGCTGAAAAGCATTAGGTCTTTCTGTCCCTTAGTCTTTTTTTCCTTTTTTAAAAAATACATTTATTTTTGGCTGTGTTGGGTCTTCGCTGCTGCGCGTGGGCTTTCTCCAGTTGTCTCGAGTGGGGGCTACTCTTTGTTGCAGTGCGTGGGCTCTAGGCCACTGGCTCAGCAGTTGTGGCTCGCGGGCTCCAGAGCGCAGCCTCAGTAATTGTGGCACACGGGCTCAGTTGCTCCACAGCATGTGGGATCTTCCCGGACCAGGGCTCGAACCCATGTCCCCTGCATTGGCAGGCGGATTCTTAACCACTGCGCCACCAGGGAAGTCCCTGTCCCATAGTCTTTTTGAACACAGGGTGTCACATACTCCTGTCTTGGGTGAACTGCCAGAGAAGCACAGAAGGCATTGCCCCAAAGATTCAAAACAGATTTCCTGGGGCTTCCCTGGTGGCGCAGTGGTTGAGAATCTGCCTGCTAATGCAGGGGACACGGGTTCGAGCTCTGGTCTGGGAAGATCCCACATGGCGCGGAGCAGCTGAGCCCGTGAGCCACAACTACTGAGCCTGCGCGTCTGGAGCCTGTGCTCCGCAACAAGAGAGACCGCCATAGTGAGAGGCCCGCACACCGCGATGAAGAGTGGCCCCCGCTTGCCACAACTAGAGAAAGCCCTTGCACAGAAACGAAGATGCAACACAGCAAAAATAAATAAATTAATAAACTCCTACCCGCAACATCTAAAAAAAAACCGAACAGATTTCCTTAGCATCAGCGAGTGTCACTTCCATGAATGGGTGAGTGGTATGACAGAGGATTTTTTTTTGTTATATATATGTATATATTTTAACATCTTTATTGGAGTATAATTTCTTTACAATGGTGTGTTAGTTTCTGCTTTATAACAAAGTGAATCAGCTGTACATATACATATATCCCTGTATCTCCTCCCTCTTGTGTCTCCCTCCCACCTTCCCTGTCCCACCCCTGTTATATATATTTTTAAAACACTAATAAAGCTTAACAGAGCTGGCACATATTATGCACACGTTTCGAAGGTTGCCGGTACACTGCTCTGTGGCATTCCTACAGAGGCACTTTTTTTTTTTTTTTTTTTTTGCGGTATGCGGGCCTCACACTGTTGTGGCCTCTCCCGTTGCGGAGCACAGGCTCTGGATGCAGAGGCTCAGCAGCCATGGCTCACGGACCCAGCCGCTCCGCGGCATGTGGGATCTTCCCGGACCGGGGCACGAACCCGTGTCCCCTGAATCGGCAGGCGGACTCTCAACCACTGCGCCACCAGGGAAGCCCCCAGAGGCACTTTTTAGTCCATTATTGCAATTCTTTGATTTGATCCATTTAACTGTCAAAAGAAAACAGTGTTTCCAAGTTAATCTATTTGTTAATAAGTGTCAATAGTCTTAGAAGCAAGACCAGAAATTTTACAATAATTTTGAAAAGGATTCTTTTAGAAGGATGTTTACAAGTTCAATCACATTTCCAAGAAGGATTGATGAAATGCTGAGAACTGAAGTTAATATTTTTCATATCATGGGCAAGTCCAGTCATTGCAGAACAAGATTTCTTGGTTGTATTTGATTTTGAAATTAACTGAACACACATTTCCTAGATAATGAAATTTGTATTTTTATTTAAAAGTTTGCACTGAACAATGACATGCAGACTTCCCAAGCCCATTTCTTTATTGGCTTGCTTTTTGAACACCTAATTACAACATTATTTGAGGAATCGTAACCTATTTTTTAAATGTATAAAAACCCACTGGTGCTTCATAAAGAGCTTAAGAAAATTATAGGCAGAAGAAAAGTAGATTATAGGCCATTATGTGTTTAATGATATGCAAATGCTGTTAAACTAGAACATGATTGTATTACTGTTCTTTGGGGAAGAACAGATTTAAACAATTCAAAATAACAGATGTAAGTTTTTAGTGCTGAGATCTAACAATAATAAATTAGAAGTGAAAGTCATACATATATTGAATTACATCTTGACTTTCATAGATTATAATTTCATCACAGTAGACAAAATTGCAAACCGCTTACAGCTCATATGTTTTATGTTTCTCTTCATGTGAAAGGTGGCCAGTACTTTCTTCGGTGGGTAAGTTAACTGAATTAGAACAAGTCATCAATGTTATACCCACGATCCTGCAGAAATTATATGATTTAGTCTACGTTCTCCCACATGTAGACTGACGAATTTAACCGACTGGAAAAAAAAATTAGAATGACATAGGGAGTTTAAATCAAATGAAATTATGTGATGGTTACTGAGCTTTCTAGAAAGCAGAGAAATAAATAATGCAAACTGAATTTCAGCATTTGCCCCCATTCATTTCCAATTCATAGGGAATCTTTCTTGTTTCTTGGATGGAAAAATGTCATTCTAAGCTCCTCTTTGCTTCTGGGGAGTGGCAGCTAGCTGTGAACTACAAGGTCCTTAATAGAACACGATCAACACCTAGTGGCCACAGACAAGTCTTGAGTGTGATTCTTCTTGGCCAGCAACAAGTGATGTCGTAAGAAAAGGATCTTTGGAAAAGAAGAGGAATCTTAGCTCCCACATCACTTTTCCCTCACCCAAGTTTGACCCGATGTTGCCATTGCCACCTTATTTCTGCAAACAAGAGGCATTCAGCTAATGCAACTAACAAATGCGACCATCACCCTGTCATGATGGGTAAGCTGTATGAAATGCAAAAGAATGCGAAAGAATAAAACAAATAATAGGGGTCAAAAATTTTTTTTTAACTTGAATTGAATCAGGTGTTTATACCATGAACGAAGAATAAGACAGGACATCCCTGCTTTCGTTTAAATTAACCTTCTGTTATTTTCCCCCAAAGGTTGTCTTCCCAGGACATGTAAATAAAACATCCCAGTCAGAACTAGATTTTTCCAGAATAGTAGAGCAATGGAAACAATTCAGATACAAGTTTTCTTACCATGGCTTCCTTGGCAGCCACTTCTGGTTGAAGGAGAAAGAAGGGAGGAGGGAAGGGGTGGGAAGAATCTCAACAGTGTCTCCCAGCTGCTGACTCAGTAAACAAGAAAATAAAACACTCATGTGTACATTACTTCAGAAGGCAAAGAGGTCATATGTGTTCTACTTGTTGATATTAGACATCTTGCAAAAGAGTACAAACATAGGTTAAAAGGTCCCAAGGAATTTTTGTTTGTTTGTTTTTGTGAGGTGAGGCAGGTTGTTGAAGTCTATGAATATGTGTTCTTTGTGTGTTGTAGTATCTATTGGAGGAACAGACTTCTGATTCACAGCAGGGTCACCTGATGGACCTAGACAAAGAAGTCTCTAATCACAAAGGTCTTCATGGGTCAGGGTGTTATCGCAGCTGATGTGTTTCCATAGCAACCTGTGGATGGGTTTCACCAGAAGAGAGGCCCATGCGTAAATGACAGAGTGATGACAGTGATGTCTGGGCAAAAAAGAAGTCCAGGGCAAGATAAACATGTTTTAAACAGAAATGCCTACAAGCTATGTATCACAAATTCTATTTTAAAATAGGTACTGTCTAGTTAAAAACAGGTGAAGTCAACAGAAGCAATTGGTAAATAATTAAGTATTTGGTCATAACATTAAGGATTGGAAATATAATTTCTTGGGGGGAACATTTAGCTTAAATTAACAAGAGAAAAGGGAACAAATCAGGTTGGAGAGGCAAATTTTCTCAGGATGCTTCTAGGGAAGTAATGCTGTGTAATTTGAACAAAATGAGGTGATTTTTAAAATGTCTTTTAACTTCTTCACCCATGAAGCTTCTCCCAGACTAGGTAGAGAAAAGGGAGGTTTTAAAAACCTGTTCTCAGTCTCTTCACTGACCTGTCCAAGATGTCTAATTGAGTTCATTCAAATAAAAAATAACATTCAGAATAAGGAACAAAAGGTCAAAAACTTAAATTAAAAATGGATCTCTACCTGTTTATGGTGATGTACATAGCATGTGTCTCCTCAGAAATGTGAACTCTTAGAAGCAGGCACTATTGAGAATGTGGAAGCAACAATAAAGGCCCTTAAGTTACCATAATGGACTTGTTGAACCCTCTGGGAGAAGTAACCATAGCAGTGGTGTGTGAGGGCCAGCCCCTACTAGCTCACACTGCTATATTCCTACCCTCAGAGTGCCTACAGGGACTGTTCTATCTTGTGGGTAGCTATCCACTAATCATGATGAAGATGAGAATAACTAATAATAATAAACATTTAGAAAACTCATCATAGTTTACAAAGTGTTTTCACATCTACTTGTTAAAAGCAAGTGATGCTACTGTCCCTGCTGTTTATAGAAACTGAGCCTTAGGGAGAGCCTGAACATTTTTTGAGGTCAAATGGTTCATAAGTGGGTAATTGCTGATGTTCTAATCTAGATCTTCTGACAAAGGTGTCCCAGGTAATAATAGCTACAAGGTCTTATTCCTTCCAGAAATCCTTCCAGAATCCTTTCCTTCCAGAAATCCTTTTAGTTTAATGGAGAACCGTAATCAGGAACCTATAAAGCCATTCAAGACTAAAGGATTAACTTTCCAATGTTGCGATTGTCGATAATTTTAGATCATGTCTAGAGTGCTTTACCCTAAATGATATGAGCATCCTTCTAATGTGGGTTCTCCATGGTTGGCCCTGCTTTAAAGATTTTGGTGGCCTGGTTCATTTTGGAACTTACATGTTAGATCAATGGTTTTGCTGTTAATTATTAAGTAGAACGTTCTTACTAAGGGGACCACGAATTTGTATCTGACACATTTCTTGATATAACCAACTGAGGTCAAGTTCTAACCAGTTCTCTGTAACAGATCAGCTTAATTGCTATCTATATGACTTATTTTATTTCCAGAGGTACTAATTTATGAAATAACTCTCCTTTTCCTCCTTATTCTTATCTTAAATCCAATGACTATCTTGAACAGCTCTCCATGTATATATGCCTTTTGCATCCCTAAAGAAAGAAATGGTAGAAATGTCAAAAAAAGCAAAAACAAAAAATAAACGCATGAAGGAGGAAAAGCAACTCTGGAGGGAAGTTGGGGTTTCTGGGCTCAAGATGTGGCTCTGCTTCCAACGAACTGTGTGATCTCAGACAAGACAATCTGCATCTGAATTTCCAATGTGGGCAAAATTGTTCCTGGCTCTTTTACTTTCACACATATTCAATGTACGTGCTGCCAATAATTTATCAGGAAAGAATCGAACAGCCCAAACTATTTTAGTTCCTTTTCATTTCATTGGTGTATCTTTAGCCTTTAAGTATGTATAAGTATATCTCAGGGTGCCCAGACTCAATCTATTAATTCTCTAGAAACTTTATGATGAGAAAAGTGCAAAGAACAGAGAAAGCACATAGGGCCTCAAAGCAAGGTGGTGTTCTCTTGTGTACCCAAACTGTCATGGACAACTTTAATAGAAAATGGAGTCAGGTTGTGCACTAACTGACTTTTTTCAGTGTATATCTAGAAATTCATTATTGGTCTTTTTTGTTATCAGATTTTTGTTTTCTAATATGAGGGCACAAATGATACCAAGACATTTACTATCTGATCAATTTTGGGGACTAGAAGGAACAGATAGGAAAGAGAAGGGAGAGCAGGAGAAAAGAAGAATAAGAGGATAAAAACATCTTCGAAAATCTTAAAAAATACTTTGGTTAAGAAAAATGTTTACCTGATGCCTACTTAAAACTAGGCAGAGTAATTTCTGTAATGAGAAAATATAAATATAAAAGAATATATTATATCAAGATTCTCTAAATACTCTAAACCCCCAAAGAAGTCTCTGAATGTAAGATTTAATATAATAAATGTCTTTTTTGTTTATAGTATATCTTTTTGTCTAAACATTAAACTTCTAATAATTTCACCCATACTGTACTCAACAGCAAGTTTTGAAAGAATCAAAATTTTAAAAATTGTGATTTTAAAGAAAGTAAAAAGTTCTCTGATTAACTGAAAGAACTTTTATAAAGCTCATGTCCTTTATATCATGGATGAGGCCTTCAGACTCTCACTCAGAGACTATTTACTTTTATTTTATAAAGAACACTTACAAGCTCAGTGGCTATGTTTCCAAACTGATATAAGCTTCAAAAGGCTTATGAGATCATTTCTGTTGTAACCCCAGTACTTACCACAAAACCTAGCACATAGAGTGGGCTCAATAAATGTTTGTTAACTAATAAGAAGATTAGAAGCAGTATTTAGTAGTTGGTGTTGTTGGCTGGGAGAAATGATAGCCTGAGATCCATAGAAAGAGTGAGAAAAATCACAACAACCAGACACAAAGCTCACCAATTTAAAAACACACAGTCCAGTACATCTTACTAACCTCTGAGAGATTAGAGCACAGATACAAAAGCAATTGCCATTCTACAGGGATGACCCTGAGTCATTAGGAAAATATTCAACTTTGTTTAATTCTTGTTTAATAAAAGTCAGGGAGCTAAAGAGTGCACGTTTAAAATATTTCCATCGGAGAGGATTAAAATAGTCCCTCAGTGGGAACCTTTAGTCCCCTCTCATGCTGAGATTTCCTTTTGAAAATATAATCTTGATGGTATAATATTTCATATCTTTAAAAAATTAGACCTTGGTTCTATTCCAGTATGTCTAATTCCACAGTATCTTTTGTAGACATAGAAAGTATGCTTTTTTCTTGTCTTTTTGATTTATTAAGCTTCTTAGTAAAGACTCTGAATATGTTCCATATATCCGATCTTCCTGTTTCAGTTACAAAACAGTACAGAATTGGATCAGCAACACAGTTTAAACTTGTTAATGCAACTGTGATTCTATAGATTTTATAACTCTGCTTCCCAGGCTTGTTATGGTCAAACATACCTTCATCTAAGTTCACATCATGCTCTAAAATGCTGCGAATCAGCAACATCACATGAAAGGGAGTAAAACACAAGATAAAAGTCAACGTGATACTAAAAAGTAGTTTTATGATTCTCTTCTTTTCACTGTCTTCTGTAGCTTGATTTTGCTGCACAGCTTTGTAGACTTTCTGGTTGCAAGCCATTATGATGACCAAAGGTAGCATATAGCCTACACACGTCCTAGCAAAGTTAAACCTGATTTGCCATTTCTCCAAAGGATATTTGTCATAGCATAAAGTAAAGTTAGACTTTGTGGCATCACAATATTCAACAGCTGTTTCATCTTCCCACAAAATGACAGCATTGAAGATGGTTTCTAATATCCAGATGAAAAGGCTCACCATGAATGCACATCTTCTTGACCTTAGAAAATAAAACTTCAAAGGGTAGACAACTGCTAAATACCGATCAATCGCGATGCAGGTGAGGAAAGCTGTGCTACTGTAAAAGTTCATGTACATGAAGAAGGCACTCCATTTGCACAGGGCAGGAGAGAGTGTCCAGTTGTCTTTATTCCAAGTATAATCAATCCATAGAGGGAGAGTTAAGGCATACAGCAGATCCGATAATGATAAACTGAAGAGGTAAATGCCTAATTCATTTTCCTTCTTTGCTTGCAGAAAAGACACACATAGAGAACCGATGTTGGCTGGAATGCTGACTATTACCACAAAGATGTAAACAACTGGAAACAAATAGTGATCCAAGTCATGCTGTTCTTCAATACATGTGCTGTTCATTTTTTCTTTTTTAGGTGCTGATTATATTCGTTCTTAGATGGTAAGTACCAAAATAAGTCGTGTCTCTTGGTAGTTTGTTTTCAACACCTAACTCTCTTTTACTAAGATTTCTTCAGTTGTCCTTTGCTTTCAAAAGTTCTGATGGGTTCATCAATGGTCTTAAAGGATGAATGGAGATCACGCTTCACACAGGTATCGATGGCTGGAAGTCAGGATCCAGGTTCCCGGCAGTTACTAAAGTGATCAGTGATTTTCATGTGCAGAAGTCCATGTGCTTATTCTCACAGCATGCTGATGAAGAACCCTGGAGGATTCGCCACATTATCCATCAGTTTTCATAGAATGCTGTCTTCAGTTTGGTTTTCTTCACGAAACTCAGAGGAGATTGGTGCAAACGTGAATATGTAAGGCTTTATTTTCACAAAGGTTGACATCTCTTTTTAAAATGCCTTCGTTTCTGTAATGAAAGACAAACTAGAATAGTTTGGATGCTTAAAAGAGACACCATGATTTTTGAAACAATCTTATTTTATTTCATTTATTGAGGATATCAAAATGCATTAAATTGCATACAATGAAGGTGTTTAAAAAGGGAAAATTGTCTAATTGACTTCAGTAAATGAAATCAGGCTGAGATATTTGACCTTTTTCAAATAAGAATTATCCAAGGGATGCCAGATTAGAGGGAATTATATTTCTCAGTAGACACAATCTAAGCACGCAAAACTAGAGTTAAAAGTCATTTTAGAAGCTAATTTAAAAAAAGATGGTGAATTCAATTATTTGTTTGTAATCAGTAAATGCATTTGAGTGTATGGTAAACTGTATGATTATAGGATTTCAAATTTTTTATTTTGTATGCAATCTATGTATAAGGCACTTATTTTCAAAATATGCTTATTAGCCAAGAAAAAATTGTCACAAGAAATTTGATAAAGTGAAGCACTTAAAAATATAGCAGTCTGCTGAAACTTCATAAATAATTAGACGACACTACCTCATTTGTTTCTCCTTTGCTTTCTTTGTGGGCTAATTTACTTTATCTTTCTCGTACTCTTGTGAAAGAGAGGGCAGAATGTGCTCCATTCTGGGTAAAATCTTGTGATCATCTGTTTCTACATTTATACCTGATTGTTTACTAGGTTACTTTTTAAAAAATGTCTGATGTACATTCATGTAGGAACAGAGAATCCATCCTTCTCTCCATATTGGAATAGAGAAATACTAGCTTTATTCCTCTGCTAGTGAGGCCTGTTGGTGCTTTGGATGATTTATCTGAGGGGAATCTTCACAGAAAGCTTTGTAGAGTCACCATGTAGGGGAAGGAAGACATGTCCTCTTCCTGTGTGCTGTGAGGCCTACAGGACCTCAAGACCGTCCCTTTCCAAGTGTCAATGCGCCCTTAGCACAAAAGAGACCTGCCACCACAAGGCACCAGTATTCTGCTGGGAAAGTAAACCATATCCAGAGCCCACAGGATATGTCACTCTTAACACAAAATGGAGAACTAAAATTCCTGAAATCACCTAGTTTTTCCACACCTAAAAATATGGATAAACAGCCTTTTATTTTTATTTTTAAAATTTTTATTGGAATATAGTTGATTTACAAATGTTGTGTTAGTTTCAGGTGTACAGCAAAGTGAATCAGTTATACGCATACATATAGCCACTCTTTTTTTTTTAAGATTCTTTTCCCATATAGGCCATTACAGAGTATTGAGTAGAGCTCCCTGTGCTATATGGCAGGTTTTTATTAGTTATCTATTTTATATATAGTAGTGTTTATATGTCAATCCCAATCTCCCAATTTATCCCTTCCCCTCTTAAACAGCCTTTAAATAAATAGGGAAACCTTCCAGAGAGGAAAAAAAGGAAGCAGGAACTAAGATCAGAGAGGTAAGTGAGCAGTAAAGCTCTGGGCACCCTAAGGAATATGTGGATCTGGAGGAACTAACTAGAGCTTTGACTGCAGAGAACCAGTGATAGATCATGGACCAGTGACAGAGCATGGGCCAGCGACAGAGCATGGGCCAGTGGCAGAGCATGGGCCAGCGACAGAGCATGGGCCAGTGGCAGAGCATGGGCCAGCGACAGAGCATGGGCCAGTGGCAGAGCATGGGCCAGTGACAGAGCATGGGCCAGTGGCAGAGCATGGGCCAGTGACAGAGCATGGACCAGTGGCAGGGCATGGGCCCACACAGGTAGCAAGGGGTCCTCGACATCCCACTCATGCTGGGATCCAGGAGCCTCAGCCATCAAAATAAACAAAATAAAATAAAAAATTTTACAGATATTTGCAGACAGACAGCAGGGAAAGTTGGAAAGTTCCCTGTCTTAGCTTTGTTTCTGTGAGGAGCTATCATAAACAAAAACAATCCCTGAGTACTCATGGCCTCTGGTTGGTCCTCACTTGGGAATGGGGTCTGAGTCTGCACTATTAATCTTGTTCCATAAACTTCGGGCCAATAGTGAATTAATATTGGATTTATGTGCTCAACTTCACTAGTCGTCAGAAATCTACAAACTAAAACCACAGAGAGATACAACTACACACCCACCAGAATAAACGAAATGAAAAAGATAGCAAAGACCAAGTCTTAGTAGGGATGTAGAGCACGTGGAACTCTCATATACTGTTGGCTAGAAAACTGCTTGGCTCTTATGCAAATCATATGGTTCAGCAACTCTACTTCTAGGTATATGCTCAACAGAAATACATATATGTGGTTCCCAAAAGATGTGTGGTAGAATTAGAATGTTCACAGTAGCACTGTTTGTAATATCCCTCAACTGGAGTGCCTATTAGCATTCAGAGAGGTAAATAGATTGTGGTATATTAACACAATAAAAATCTATACATTAATGAAAATGAACAAATTATTGTTACATGCAATAACATGGTTGAGGCTCAGAAACAATGCAGAGGGATAGAAAAAGGCAGGCAGAAAGGGTACATATTATCTGATTAAGAACCAGGTAGTGTTAATCTATGCTGTCAGAAATCAGGGTAGCAATCCATTTACTGAGGGCTTTCTGTGTGCTGGACTCCATGTAAAATGGTGTGCATATTTATTATAATTTATGTTTTACTGTAACTCTGTGCTGTTTATTACAATCCTATATTACAAAGAAGAATTGAGCCACATATTAGGCAATTAGCCCCATATTGCCTGTCTAATCTTGGTAGAACTTGGCTGCAATCCTAGGTTTAACTCTAAAGCCTCTTGACTCAACTATTTTGTCTTCTGCCTTTTACATAAAAATACCTTAGACGTCTAAGGTAGTTTTGCAATGGCACAGACTAGCTTTGTTGAAAAGGAAGAGAATATTTTCTACTTTCCACCTAAATAGTAGCACAGATGGATTAGTACAGGTCTTTCGACTATAATAGCTCTTCTAATTAAAGAAAATGATGTGAATGAAAATTTCTGAAAACTAGATATCAAATAATCAACACTACATTTTCTAAAAGACGTCACTTTTATGTTCTCTATTAAACTGCGTGGACTTCAAATAAACTTGTGAGAATCATCACTTTACATCATGTCTCACACTCTGACAATGTGTCCTTATGTTTCCGTATATCTGTCAACATATTTTCTTTGGAAGGTTAAACATGTTCGTTTTCAGTAATTTATATAATGGATAAGGCAACAATTTTATTTAGGCTTTTATTTTTCCTGTACTTGATTTTAGAAACAGATGGCTAAAAAGGAGCAAATATCCTGCTACCACGGGGTTGGGGGGGAGCGGGTGGGGGGGGGAGATCTCCCAGTTTTTTGAGTCAGGAGGCTGAATTTTGAAAGGTCTATTGTTTAGATCAGGAATCACCTGTGAATTATTTTAAAGCCGAAATTAATTATCTTTCACCACTCACAATGTGGTAATGAAAAAAATGTAAATAAGACCAATTGGAAGTGGGAAGAACCATCCTGCATTCCCCTTCTTCTCAACAAAACCCACCTACACTGTTGCAAACAACCATGTAGTATGTCATATTAAATATCTAGTTGTTATAAAAATCAGAGAAAGAGGGCCTCCCTGGTGGCGCAGTGGTTGAGAGTCCGCCTGCCGATGCAGGAGACACGGGTTCGTGCCCCGGTCCGGGAAGATCCCACATGCCGCGGAGCGGCTGGGCCTGTGAGCTATGGCCGCTGAGCCTGCGCGTCCGGAGCCTGTGCTCCGCAACGGGAGAGGCCACAACAGTGAGAGACCCGCGTATCACACACACACACACACACACACACACACACAAAAAAAAAAAAAAACAGAGAAAGAGGAGTCAGGTGGCTGTTATCTTTGGCGGGGGTGGGTGGGTGAGTAATGACAGGAAGAGGGCACCAGGAGGACTTCCGAGAATTGGGTAATGTTTTGTTTCTTGATATGAGCGTTGATTTATGAACAAGTTCAGTTTGTAAAAATGTATCATGCTGTACACTTAGGATATGTTCCTTTTTTCTGCATGCAGGTTATATTGCAATTAAGGTTAAAAAGTGAAATCAAAAGGCTATGTGAGATGAGATGTAAAGAATCTTGACAACTAACATCTGGATAACCTGCAGATAGAGCATATATGTCTTCCTAAGAAATGATTTCACTTCTTTCCTCACATATAAAAAGTAATTTATAGAAACACAACAAAACAAACAATAAACAACTTAAATAATCTGAAAATAAATTCACCCATAATAAAAGTTTACCATATGAAAGAATAAGTATTCTAGGCACCGTGGAGGAAATAAATACAAATCATGCCTTGAGGAAATCTCCCTCCACCCAGGCTTTAAAGAATTCTCACAGATCGCGTTCTAACAAATATGAGCTGATTAAAACACCCCAACCCCAAACACACTCAATTTTAAAAATAGATGGATAAAAAGAACAAATATCCTGCTACCACACTAGAAGAAAACACACACATTTACACACATACAGAAATTAGCTGCTATGTGTGAGATTCAGCAAAAGCAAGAAAAAAGAATACTAGATCCACAAAAGCTTTAGAGATAAAATTAATAGATATATAACACAAAACAAGTATGTTTAATACATTTAAAGAAATAAAAGAAGGAATCTGAACACATGAGTAAGGCTCAAGAGACTCTAAAAGATGACTAGGCATATTTTTAAAAAGATTGAAATAGACCTTTCAGAAATAAAAAATACAATAATATAAAATTAAAAATTAACACAGGGACTAACAAACTACTTAGCTCCAGCTGAAGAGAAAATTAGTATATTGTAAGACAGAGTTAAAGAAATAACACAAAATTATCAGAGTGCTAAAGAGATGGGAAAATACCACAGAGATATGGAGGATAAAGTGAAAAGGTCAGCATATGTATAATTAAAGTTCGTAAGGACAGAAGAGAGAAAGTAGGGGAGAGGCAATATTAGAAAAGATGCTGACTGAGAGATGTCTGAAAGTGATGAAGGACATGGCATCCTCAGATTTATGAAGCTCAGACAACCCCAAATAAGATTAGAAACAAACAAACAGAGATGGAAATCTATACTTAGTCAACATTGCAATCAAGCTGCAGATCATCAAAGACTAAGGAAAAAAAGAGCCAGAGAGAAAAAATGGACTACGTACAAAGGATGAAATTTCGACCGACAAAGACATTTTCAACAACGATAACATAAACCAAAAGACAGTGGATTGATATTTCCAAATTGTTATGAAAATGTATGTCATCCTATAATTGAATACCCAACAGAACTAAATTTCAAAATGAGAGCACAAATAAGGATATTTTAAGATAAACTACCACTGAGAACATTGACCCCCAAAATCCTCATTAAATAGACTTCTAAAGAACATAAGCGAAGAAGGAAAATGAGACTCAAAAAATGTCTGAGATGCACAAAATTTAATAAGCTACAGAGTATGGAACTCTGATGGTTAGGCAACATCACATCTATCACTAGGCTCATGTGTCTGGGGAAGAACACTTAAACCATGAAAATATTCTTCCTTAGAAGGAGGACTGGGAGAGCTGTGTGATGAGCAGGAAGGTGCCCCTTCCTGCTTTGTCCATGTTACTCAACAAATACTCATCTTAAAAAAAAAAAAGATAAGAAGGGTGAAATGGAAAAATAGTTTTGAGAGGACTTACAAAATTCTCACTGGAATAAATTTCTTTCTCTGTAGAAATATTTCCTGCCTTAACTAAAAGAAGCATAAGACTGAATGGTTTAATGAAGCAGATACTGGGTGTCTTCTGGGTTGGGCAACAGAGGCAGTGTTTCTGGAGGCTTGTGATTACATGTGTGAGGGCTCTGGAGACTCAAAGGTTCTCAGCAGCTCTTGGGGGATTTGTGACCACGTGTGTTCCTTCACCTCTCTAAGTTTCAATTTTCACAGATGTAAGATAGCAACCATTTCACAGAATTCTTGTGAGGATTAAATGAGATAGCACATGAAACTCAGTACCGAGCACATGGTAAGCCTTCATGACATGTTAACTGATATTGTTCTAATGACAACACTGGTAGCCTGTGTCGTCCCCTACATTTCCTGAAAGCAGATCATCTTTGACCATCTATCCAGAGCATACCAGAGAAACCAGAGGCACTCAGAATATAATTTATATAATAACATTTCACATATGATACCAAACCCTGCAGAGGAGAGCTGTTAAATTAATTGGGTGAATCTGAGATTTTAACAGAATACATAATTCTTATTATTCATACATCTTTTCAGATATTATTTTGATTGCTTTAACCATATTTTGAGAAAACTGTTTTTAGATCCAGTACTGAGAAATTTGGATAAGTTTTTAATTCTGATTTTAATTTTTACCTGATGCCCAAAGAAGACAATCCACAGCTCCTAAAACAGTACCAACCATTGATGACAATGATCAGAAGATAAAATGTTATAGGAAACATTTGCCTTCATTTATCAGTTGAATAGCTACTTATTAAGACTCTACTGTGTGTCAATGTGATAGTCATCTATTAAGAATTATTAATTAATTAATACATACTAGAAATATTAATTAATACTGGAAATATTATTTTCAAATTTCACATAGTTTCTGATGGTATAAAAACATATCACTAGACCTTTATACTGATGAGGAAGTGGTGCTAGATAGCTTTACAGACAGGAGTTGGTACATTTCTTCCGTAACCACTTAATTTTCATTTTGCCAATATACTGTTTCCTGTAGAGGAAATGGAACAAAAACGTTCCTCTTTTATATTTTGATAGTGTTACCTATTTCTAAATGTAAATTTTGACATCCTTTACTACTGCTCAAAGTAGAGAAGCCATGTGTCATCCTCATTTCTCCCTGTCTTATAATACTTTGCATGACCATGTTTATACAGTCCAAACTAGAAAATATGTTGCAAATATTACTGACAATCATTCAAAAGTATTTATCTACTTAAAGTCTTATTTTTTAATCTTACACTTACCCATGTTTCTTGGGATGATGATTTTGTTGACCGAGGAGCCAGATAAATCTGCTTGCACCCAGAAGAGAAACCAATATCATTGAGGGGACAGGAAATTGCACTCATATTTCATCACAAACCAATGAGGAAGCAGCATCTTAATGAGAAGGATGTACATTATCCAAGTTTGAGCAACAGAAGTCTCCTAAGTATTTTAAAAGATGTTTTATGTATTATTTACTGTAGTATAATTTTTATTACTCACTTTTCTATTTGCATCTTAATTACAATTGTATACTGATACTATATGTGCTTTATTTGATAGAATATGTACTAGAATCTCATTCATTCATTCACTCCCTCCCTCACTCATTTATCTGTCAACACATATATCTATCCTCCTCTCCTAAGAGACCACTGTGCTGGCAGATATATAGGACCTGGCCCTAACCCATAAGGAGCTTATCACTTAGTGAAGGAGAAAGCCCTAATAAGCGCAATGGTAAAAATGGTAAAAATGGATAAATACTCCAAGAGAGGTACAAAAAGATAGGATGAGTCGTTGGATGTGTAGAATAGGAGAAGATGTTGTAGATGGAATCAGGGTGATCAAGATCCTGGGAGAAAAACAACAGAGAGAGAATGCGGATGTGTGTATAAAGAACATGTTCATTGCTTAATGGCATGATGGTGGGGTCAAGGTAGCCAACTAGGTAAAGTTTATTATTTTTGTTTTTTTTTTAAAGGGATTATATATTAGCTATACAGTATTTTATTGTAGAACCATTTTCTCCTTTGATTTTCCTCTTGGAAGAGAAGATTCCATCAGAAATTGCTAAACCATGCTAAAGCCACTTGAACGAACTGGCTTAGGCAAATCAATAATTTTATGAGACTTGAAAATTTATTTGAGAAAGACATGGGATGTTATAATGAAAATTCACTTAGTATAGTAACGCCTTGACAGTTGTTGCCAAATCTGTAAGTGATTTAATGTGAAGTGAAACTAGCTCCTGGAACTTCTGAGATATAAAAAAGCCAGAGACTTCACTTTTGAACCTTGCCTTAATAAACTTTTATTACACATGAAGGGAAAATTTTTACTTTATAAGGACAGAATTAATTTGGGATGGAAAAATTTAACTTCATTTTAAAAACTGTAATCATGACAATTTGAGCCCACCTTTGTAAAAGGACATTAGAAGTTCCTGTTGGTAGGGTTTTAAAAATTTCTCCCCAGAACTGGAAAAGATGATCTTGCGATATAACAGGCTCCGGACGCTCAGGCTCAGCAGCCATGGCTCACGGGCCCAGCCGCTCCGTGGCATGTGGGATCTTCCCGGACCGGGGAACGAACCCGCGTCCCCTGCATCGGCAGGCTGACTCTCAACTACTGCGCCACCAGGGAAGCCCCATAACCAAGATTTTTAACCTTGAGGTTATTCAGGATGTAACAAGAGTGTAATGGATTTCCTATACCTTCTTTGTAGGTCTTTTATTGAAAATAATAAAAGTAATCATTTAGATTTATAAAGTACATTTGCAAAGTAATTTAGCATATAGGAACTTAAAAATTCAGAATACTTTCTATTTTTACTGAAATAATAAAAAATTTAAGTACAATGTAGAAAATTAATAGTAAGACAAGTCTTTAAAAAAATGAAAGCAATGATTTCAGTTTACTCATCACTCTAATTCAAAATTCTCATTTTTGTTTGGTTTTGCACATCCACTTATCTGTGGCTTTTATACATGGGTATCTCATGACACTCACAATTTCTTATTTTACCTAAATAGACTATACTTCTGCCTTTAGGGAAATGGCATCTTAATATCCACATCAGATTTTTATGTATTTTGCTCTTCAAAAGAAAAAAAGGATGTTGTTAAAAAACACAGGAAACGCAAACTTTCACTTCTGATTAATTAGGAGAAAAACTGTGGCTGCGCTATGCTGAAACTTTGTCAGTTCCACATAATTAGACATTTAAGAACCTGTAATAACTCTGCTTCTTATTTATTCCAGAATATTTGACAATACTGTATTTTCTACTACAGAGCTAGCTGATGAAGAGATGGAAATTTCAGAGCATTGAGTCTCTGACATTTAAACAACTCCAAGGTGAGAAAAAGCCAATTAGCAGCATTCAGAATACTACCTTGAGAGGTTTGGTGTTCCCGGCATGTCGGTATCTGGTTTCCTGAGGACACAGAATGGACACCCAACACTGGCCCGTGGCAGGGCACTTGGGCTGCCCATGGGGAAAAGGGGAAGTGGATGTGGTCCTGCTCGGCTCCAACTTCTCCGTGGGGCAGACAGGGGAAGAACCTAATCTGCTGATGAAGGGTCCTTTGTATCCACATTTTCCACTTGCTGCAATTTCACTAGTTAAAGTAGCAACTGAACATGGCAGGGGACATTCTGAAATACTGATTTATTTCTCCAGCCTTACTTCCTTTTACCTCATCCCTATTCCCCCACATGCTCAATTAGCCATTTTGCATTTATTGCCTCAAGAGAAGGAATTCTTGGCAGAAAAATACGGGGTTAGGAGGAGAAGACAATCCTAGGTTTAGAGTTTCAAAAGATTCATGCAACTCAGGAAAATGAAAAGGACTGAAGTGCAGACAATCTGCTTGGAAGAATATCTGTTGAGCTAAAGCAAAGCTTCCGGCCCCCAAGAACAGATAAAAGGTTTTTCCTGCCGGCGGGGCTGGAGCTTAGGGTTGTCAGAAGGGAAGTCACGAGAATTCAGATGTGGTGGCCTGACACAGGAACACTGCATCCTGACTGTTTGTACCCTCTCCCCTGCAATCCCTGAGGTGGGGGTGGGGTGACAGTTACTCTGATGAACTGCATGATGTGGGGAGGAGAGTGATCCTGTCTCTCATGTCCAGGGTGAAGTCCAGATAGGAGGTTATCTCAGGACTACATGTGTGAGAGGCCTGAGACAGCCTTACCACATTCCCCTGTGCCCAGCACAGTGCTGGTCAGGACACATGAGGGGCACACAGAAGTGATGCAAGGCCTCAGCCCACCTCACAACGCTTCCAATGGCCCAGTGTGTCACAGAAGAAGCCTTGTCCCTGTTGATGGGGGACAACCCAAGTGAGTCCTGTATGGGCTAACTACTGAGGACCAGAAGGGAATGAGGACATCTCATGAGAGGCCAGCACGCACAGAGGGCAGCCTTGAGAATTGGGAGTTGAGCTAAACCTCTCCAGCCTTAGCTACATACAAACTTCCTGGATCCTAGATGGTGTTATGCGCTGACCTACATCCCCCTACCTCTCTGCCAAAATCCATATGTTGAGGTCTTAATCCCTAGTACCTCATAATGTGACTGTACCTGGAGTTAGGCTCTTTAAAAAGATGATTAAGTTAAAATAAAACTGTTAGTATGGGTCCTAATCCAATCTGATCGGTGGTGTCCTTATAAGAAGAGGAGATTTGGACACACAAAGAGACACCATGGATGCGCATGCACAGAGGAAAGACCAGGTGAGGACAGAGAGAGGAGGTAGACATCTGCAAGCCAAGGAGAGAGACCTCAGAAGAAACCAACCCTACTGACACCTTGATTTTGGACTTCCAGCCTCTAGAACTGTGAGAAAATAAATTTCTGCTGGTTACACCGCCCAGTCTGTAGTGTTTTGTAATGGCAGTCCAGCAAAGTAAACACAGGCAGAATCCAGAGGAAGAAGAGGTAGGATCCTGAATTGACTGTGATTAAGTGTCCACCAGTTTAGTAGAATGGGGTATTGAAATGGAATTTTAGTTGAGTTACAGAAAGATAAAGAATATTTTATTTCTTGCATCTCTGATTATGGCCTGAGATTGGAATCCACTTCATGTGTTTGATCTAAAATGTGTAATTCAACAAACATTTATTAAGCCTTTGAATAGGACTACTGAGCAAAACTATTTTTCTTACTACTTGTCAAGGGGCCTAAAATGTAACTATTAGATGACTTTCATTTGGTGGGGGGGATCTTTAAACTTTTACCAGCAGGCTTCCTTTCTAAGGATGCAAATATATTCCTTGTGTTCTGGGGGGAATATTAAGTTGTCAGATAAAACCTTACTTGGCTTCTACATTATGGTAAAGCTCCCTGAGATCCATTTACATCAATGGTTCTCCAAGTATGCTTCTTGGATTAGCAGCATCAATGTCACCTCTGAACATTTGAGAATTAAAATTCTCAGTCTCACCCCAGGCCCAGGGAATCAGAAGCTCTGGGGCTGCAGTTCAGTGATGTGTGTTATAAAAAGCACTCCAAGTAGTTTTGATGCCCAAAAGTTGTGTGTTTTTTTTGCTTTTTTTTTTTTGCGGTACGCGGGCCTCTCACTGTTGTGGCGTCTCCTGTTGCGGAGCACAGGCTCCGGACGCGCAGGATCAGCGGCCATGGCTCACGGGCCCAGCCTCTCCACGGCATGTGGGATCTTCCTGGACCGGGGCACGAACCCGTGTCGCCTGCATTGGCAGGCAGACTCTCAACCACTGCGCCACCAGGGAAGCCCAAATTTTTTTTAAGGAACAAAGTTATTTTTTAAAATAAATAAATAAATTTGTTTATTTATTTGTTTATGGCTGTGTTGGGTCTTCGTTGCTGTGCGTGGGCTTTCTCTAGTTGAGGCGAGCGAGAGCTACTCTTCCTTGCAGTGCGCAGGCTTCTCATTGCGGTGGCTTCTCTTGTTGTGGAGCACAGGCTCTAGGTGTGCGGGCTTCAGTAGTTGTGGCACGTGGGCTCAGATGCCCCAAAGTTTGAGAACAACTGGTGTACAGGATGGTTGCCTGGGTAAGAGACTGGAGGGGTGGGTGGTGGAGAGGCAGGGAGAACAGAACCTCTAAAAAGGGAAGAGTATGGAAACACTTTATGTTCAACTTCTTGCTTGGTTTTGGTACTTTAACCTTGTCAGAAGGGAAGACATTTTTCTCTACCCTTCTATGTTCCTCTGGCTGGTCCAAGAATGAAATTGACACGAGACAGATTAACAGGAGAAAATAAAACAAAAATTTAATAGCATGTATGCACTGGAGAGGCCCAGGAAAACTGAGTAACTCACTAAAATGGCTGAAATCCTCACCTTAAGTGTTATCTTCAGCTAAAGACAAAAGAGTATGTTGGGGATAGTTGTTCAGGACTGCAAAGGGGAGGAAGGCAATTCATGTGGAGATGGAAAAGCAAATGTTTGGTAAACAAATGTTTGCTGGGTCGTGCAGAGACAATGGGGCACAGAGAGGACTCTGGTCTCTAGGCTCTGCTGAGTTTCCCCCATCACACTTAGTGCATATTTGCAGATACCTCTGGTGATAGCTCTAATCTGGGAACAGGCCCTTTATCCAAATTCTCTTAGACAGTTAAGGGGGGAGGTAGCAAGAAAAACTTCCCAAGTCTTCTGTTTCTTAAAAATAATCAGTCTAAATCAATCCTCATATCAAAGAGACACATTTTGGGGTGGCAGATTTTGTTGCCCTACAGCACTATTATCCCTTCATCAGTATTTAAATTCCATTCTGCATCATTGTACCATTAGTTCACTTGGCTCTGCCCTTTTCAAAAAAGTTCAGTTAATACAGCCTCTCATTTCAGACTTTTAAATGATTTTAACTTAAAGCTTAAGTCAGAACGTAAGTATAGTAACAGTTAAAATGGAGATATGTTATCAAACTAAGGGCCAGAGCCTTTAATATCTTAAATACCTTTTCAGAAGATCTAATATGTATTTCATGATGTCTGTAAATTACATAAATGCCTTTTAATGCCTTTGTTATACTCATTTATTGAAATAACCAAATTTAAGAAGATTAACTCCAAATAGTTTCCTCTGATGTATTGCGGATGTGCAGACTGCTGATTAGCTTAATTTTTAAAGTCAGGATAAGAAGTGTAAGTCCTGTGGAATTATCTGTCGAGTTTGCTTATGGTAGGGATAACCAGCTAATCGTTTAAGTTTTAGGATCAAAAAAATATTTCATGAATTTAAGTTTAACCAAGACATGCACTAATATTTAAGGAGGTTCAATCCAAAGGATAGGGCGGAGAAGTAGAAAAATGATTGGCAAAAAATTGAGTCAACTGGGGCAGAGGAGCTAGGGACAGACAGGAGGGGGCATCTGAAGCCAGCTTAAGTGTTGTGGGTTCTATGGCATCCGGACTGGGGAAGGCAGGTTCTGTTATCCAAAGCTGCGGGTCATACCAGAATCCATAGAATGAGCAGAGCAGAGCAGAGATTATAGTGAAAATCCAAGAGTGATAGGAACACCTGCCATTTTACAGAAAATAATGCTACAGTCTTTATCTTCCTTGGTGATTTTTTAGAGGATACTAAAGTATCTTTGCAAATGTGCAGTAATTGAGTAAATCCCTTATATCATTTTATCATACCCATTTCTATGAATAAGTCCTCAAAATATTAGTTACTGCAATATTTAATACTATATCATAGGAGTGGTTTGCTGAAATGCATCATGGGTAAGTGTTGTGATTTTAAAATATATTTACAAATTCCTTGGCACTCCTCCTTTCAAGAGGTGGAGCCCGATTTCCCTCCCCTGGAGTGTGGGCTAGACTAAATGACTCATTCCTAGCAAATAAAGCAGAAGTGATGGTGCACTATTTTGGAGACTAGGTCGGAATAATCTTGTGAATTCCTCCTCATGCTCTCTCTCTCCCTGCTCCCTTGGTCTTGAGGGACGCCAGCTGCCCTGTTGTGAGAAAAGGTCCACATGGTGGGGATCTGAGTGAGGCAACAGTACTGAGTAACCATCTTGGAAGTACATCTTCAAGCCTCCAGATAATTACAGCTCCTGCTAACATCCCTAGCGCAACCTCACTAGGGATTCTGAGCTAGAACCACTCAGTGAAGGTGATCCTGAATTCCCAACCCACAGAAACTGAGAGATACTAAATATTTGTTGTTTTCAGCTACTGAACTTTGGATACTTTGTGACACAGGAACAGATAACAAATTCAGTATATCTATTGTTGAGTTGATGCGAATGTTGTGACATGGAGACTGGGTGCCAGTAGTCCAATGTAGACATAAATTATGAACTTGGGATTAATTCAGGCAAGTGTCAGTATTCAAGAAATTTTCCCTTTTTATAACCCAAATACTCTGTTAACTCTCTGGGTTTATGGCATATACTTAACTCATTTTAAACAAAATTTCCTAATAATCATGGTTACTTATTGTTGATTAAAAGACTACTGTCTGAAAAAAAAAAGAAATTTTAATCCTATGGTTTGGACGTGCAAGCAGTACAGACAGACAGTAGGTGTGTAAGTCAGCTCAGGCTGTCATGACAAAATACCGTAGACTGGGAGGCTTCAACAGTAGAAGCCTTGATTTTCTCATACTTCTGGAGGCTGGAAGTCCAAGATCAAGGTATCTGCCATTCAGTTTCTGGTAGGGGATCTTTTTCTGTCTTGCAGACAGCTGTCTTCTCACTGTGTTCTCACATGGTAGAGGTGGTGGGGTAGAAGGGATGAAGTGAGAGAGAGAGAGGATGCGAGGGCGGGGGGCGGGGGAGAGCCTTCAAGAGCGCACTCTGGTGTCTCTTCTTATAAGGACCCTAATCTTAGTGTATCAGGGCCCCATCCTTATGATCTCATTTAACTTTAATCACCTCCTTATAGTTTCTATCTCCAAATCCAGTCACAATGGGGGTTAGGGCTTCAACATATGAATTTTAGAAGGAAACAATTTAACCAGTAATCAAAGTCTGAGATGGGGTGGGAAAGCAGGTTGTTGTCCAAATTATCCTCTCCTGAGGTTGGGGAGAAGTGCAGTGAGTGGTGAATGGAAACCAAACAGCATCTGAGGCTTCCATGGGGCCAGAATGCAGGAGGGGGGTGTCTTTCATCCAAACTGTTGGTGTCACAATCAATTAAGCAAAGTGAGAAGCCAGGGCTGCTGAAGTAGCCTGTGACTGGAGGGAGAGAGCCCAAAACAATACTGACAGTCAGAGTATGGAGACGGGAGTCGGAAATCTAGGGAGGAAGATCCCAGCAGTGAATGTAGAACAAGTACTGGCAGGTAATTCTTACAAATAGGCATGAATGCACATGGTGGGGTTATGTTTGCTGCAGGCTGGTGCCTGGGACGACTGGCCACTACTGTTCTGTTTCTCCTTGCAGGACACCTCTGACACACAGTGTGTGTGGGTTGTCCTTCCACCAAAAACCAGTTCTCCAGTACTCCAGACACCAGCTAGAAGTCCTCCAATTTAGTTCAATTCTGACACTAATTACCTGGAGTAAGCACCAGATTCCACAAGGTAAGAGCTCCATCCCACAGGACTGTTTCCACTTCAGAGGCTGGTCACAAGACCTCGGTCTCCAGTACTTCAGACCAACTGGCTGTCATTTGGGGGTTCCCACAACCCACTCCTCAGGTTCAATAATTTGCCAGAATGGCTCTTAGAACTCAGAAAAGCATTTTACTGACATTTACCAGTTTGTTATAACTGAACCACTGTTAGATATTGTTACAGGCTGAATTTTGTCCGCCTCAAATTCATATGTGGAAGCTCTAACCCCAGTACCTCAGAATGTGACTGTATTTGGAGATAGGGCCTTTACAGATGTGATTAAGTTAAAAGGAAATTGTTAGCATGGGCCCTAACCCAATCTGACTGGTATCCTTATAAGAAGAGGAAATTTGGATGCACAGAGACACCAGGGATGCACATGCACAGAGGGGAGACAGTGTGAGGATGCAGAGAGATGGTGGCCACCTGCATGCCAAGGAGAGAGACCTCAGAAAAAGCCAAAGTTCTCACCACCTTGATGCTGAATTTCAGAACTCTGAGAAAATAAATTTCTGTTGTTTAAACCACTGTTTTGTTGTATTTTGTTATGGCAGCCCCAGCAAAGAGTGGATATTCTTCAATCTCATCTTTAGCAGCCAGAGGCAAAAGTTTAGTGAGTGTGCCTAACTCAGGGCCTGGCATACATGAGATCTGCTCAGTCCAACCCCAGCACCACTGGCCACATGTGGCTATCGTGCACTTGACATGGGGCTAATCTGAATTGAGGTGTGCTATCTGTATAAAACACACTCTAGATTTTTGAAACCTTCGTATGAAAAAAACCCCACAAAACCTTTTATTAATATAATTTCATATTGATTACATATTTATCAATAATATTTTGGATATCTGTGGTTAAATAAAATGTATCATCAAAAATTAATCTCACCTGCTTTTTTTTTAACTTTAATGTGGCTACTAGAAAATTTCAAATTATGTATGTGCTTTGCCTTTGTTGGACGGAATTGTACTAGATGTTTTAAAAAATCTTTTGAGCCATGGGAACCTCTTGTACTCTTATTTTCTCCATGCCTAAGACTTGAAATTAGGTGGACTCTAGAATTCTTCCCCTGGTAGGAGTGCAGAAAACGGTATTGACAATCCAAAGAAGAATAGACATATCACAGGTGAAATAGGAGGACAGCAAAACTTCCTGGAGTTCCTTTATTGGAACTAATCCACGCATTAACAATTACCAACAGGGACTTCCCTGCCGGTCCAGTGGTTAGGACTCTGCGCTTCCACTGCAGTGGGTGCGGGTTCAATCCCTGGTGGGGGAACTAAGATCCCACATGCCTTGCAGTAGGCCAAAAGAAAAACCAAAACCCCAAAACAACAACAACAAAAAACCCAAGAAAACAATTACCAACAAAAGAACTACAGGTGGTGAAGGCAGTGTTTAAAGTGGGGTAAATGCAGACCCAGAGGCTGAGAATTCTTTGCGATGATCACATCTGGTCTTGATTATTACCTGGTGAATCAGTCAGGGTTCTCAGCTGCAGACAACAGCACCATCTTTGGCTAACCTGAGCAAAAATGAAAGACTTAGAAAGAAATCAACATACGGCACAGAATTGCTGCTGAGGCTGCAGAACCCGTCTTGTGAAATGGGCTAGAGCCAAAGGACTAGAAAGACAGCCCAGGTCATCCTGCCTGAGCAATAGGTTAGGATGGCACTTCTCACCCTACTGCTCCTGGCACTTGAGGCCCATCTGATGGAGCCTCTATGCCACCACCTTCTCTGCGCTCTGACACTGCTCCAGGGTGCTTTCTCAGCTGTCCATACATACATCTAATCACTCTTCCAAGATCAAAGTCACAGGTTTGGGGAACTGACTGAGGGAGCTGGGTCACTGGGGCTCTAGAGCCCATGCTGCTGGGGGTGAGAAGAGGGAGGATGTGGTGCCTTAACTCCTGAAAGAGGTGGAATCTGCCTCTCACCAAGACTCACATGAGGGGAATCAGCCACACGGGACATGGATTTGGATGAGTGTAGACAACAAAAACAGAAAAAAAAATTCAGACCAGTACAAAGACAGGAAGAACCCTTTTCCTCAGGACTGTTGTAGTTTTTTTTTTTTTTTTTTTTGCAGTACGTGGGCCGCTCACTGCTGCGGCCTCTCCCGCTGTGGAGCACAGGCTCCGGACGCGCAGGCCCAGCAGCCATGGCCCACGGGTCCAGCCCCTCTGCGGCATGTGGGATCTTCCCGGACCGGGGCACAAACCCGCGTCCCCTGCATCGGCAGGCGGACCCTCAACCACTGCGCCACCAGGGAAGCCCCAGGACTGTCTTAGTTTTGTGGAGAGCAATAAACTCAAGAGCTACACTATAGTTACTCTGTATTCTATTTATGCCATTATTTATATAATAAACCCTTTCATAGCATGCAGTATGATATATATATATATAAATATAAAAATAAATAAATAAATAAATAAATGAATAAATAAATAAATATATATATATAGTGGTCACTCTTCTAAATGTTTCATAAATATTAATTCTGCTAACCTTCATATCAACTTCTCTATCATCATCTCTATTTATGGATGGTTAAACTGAAGCCCAAAGAAGTAAAGTAACTTGGCCAAAATCACACAGCTAGTAGGTGGTAGGAGAGATTTGAAGCTATGTAGTCTGGGGCTCCAGGGCTGATTGTTTAACTACTATACCACACTGCTCCTTACTATAGCAATTTTTATCTGTAGTTATACTTAAGAAGATGTTTAGGAAGCAATATATAATTTATTCCATTATGTGGGTTCTGTCCTTTGAACCATTTTTACTGTCTTTATATATAAAGCCCTGAGTTTACAGAGAGAAGTCATTGAATAGGGGGTGATGTAATTAACAACCGCAATCAAGCAACTTACGTACAAGCTATAAAGATCAGATAAATGACAGATGTTACCGGATAGTTCATGATAAGAAAATACTTCATACTTTTGGCTTCAGAGGACTCTTACTTTAAGAAATGTTTCCAACTTCTTTTATAAATAATTATTTTCTCTTACCCCCTTATATGATTTTTCAGTGATTTTCTAAAAATCAAACTTTTATTTTGTTGTGTCAGGATATTGAGTCCTATCCAGACCCCTGGTTATACAGGAATTTACTCATGTTTTCTAATAGAACTTGTAAGGTTTCATTTATTTACATTTAGAGCTTTATCCATTTGGCGGTTATACTTATGTGTGGTGTGAGGTATAGATCTAAAATTTGATCTTTTCCCAAATAGTTATCCAGTTGTCCCAATGTCATGTTTTAAAAAGCCCATCCTCTTCCAGTGATTTAAGACACCACCACCACAGTGATTTCTGTTTCTTTAAGTTCAACTTAACTAATATAAATATATATTGAGTACCCACCATGGGTTGGACACTGCTCTTAAGAAGTACAAAGAAGAAGAAGACTTGGCCTCTGGCCTTGAACTTGTGGCAGCCTAATTCAGACTTCTAAAAGTAAAGCCATTTCTTGAAGTGAGACAACAGACTTTATCAATAACTTTTCATTAAAAGGCAAGATTGCTCACTTTTCTCAAGACCATCTGATTTTGATCACTTCAGAAAACTGGGAAATTTGCTGTGGCTGAAGTACAGCTGTGATACTCAGAAACATTGCTTATTTAAGAGAAAAACTGTCCTTTTTAAACTCATCTGACTTCTGACTACTGAGAGACGCTTCTTTCCTACTGTCTGGTGTATTTCAGGGACCCTGAAACCACAGAAGCAAGGGAAGCCGAACACACAATCACTTGTCTGATAACAGCCATTTCCCTTTATCTCACGTCCTGAGCACATCTGAGTGCTGTGCCCAGCAGTTCAAGGATCTCTCTTTCTCAGCTTGTATTTACTGCTTTTTTATTAGAAACTTTCTTGTCTAATGGTTTCCTGAGCATAGATTAGAAATTTGCAACAAGAGACATTTTCCCTGGTAAGCAATTACTTTGGTTATGAACTAATAGGAACTAGTGGTACATATCTACTGTTAAATATTCTGTTTCCTCTTTTACAAATATCACACATTGCACAAATATTTGTGGTGTGCCTTCCAAATACAAGGTGCAACAGTGCGTTACAGAATGACATATGCTGGGTTCTGGTTTCAACTTCCCAGTATGGTATTTTTTCCTCTATTTTCTTCTAGTTACATGATTATGCAGATATTACATGCATATCCCAGATATAAAATCTCAGGGTTGGTAGGAAGCTTAGCATTTACTTGATTTATCAGCCACGTCTTGCATCCACTGGTGCTCCGCTCATGTTTAAAATTTTATTAGAACAGATGGATCAGAGTGAGTTCAGAGAAGGTAAGTCTATGGAACTTGACTAGTTACTGACTTGAATCATAGAATGGTGATTGTAAGGAAGGTAGTTCAGATAAGTGCTGTATGGGGAAAAGAAGAAATGGAAGAAAACAAGTGGCCAATATACAGGGAACTATATAATTTATCATACAAGCCAGAACATTTTTAAGGGTGAAAGGAATACTATTAATAATTATGTTAGGACAATAGACACAAGCTGGGACTGTCCTTGATAAATCATAATAGACCTATAGTAATTTAGGAGGATGGAAAGAGTAAGCATACTCTCCATTTAAGAACCTAGAGATATCATAAGGGCCTGACGAGTGTGTTTACGGGACTGCCCAGATAAATTTTTCCTCCTGGTATAATCATAGTCTTGACACTTAAATTTACGTTTGCAGTTAAGGGGCAAAACAATCAGATCTGGGGATCAGAGATGCTTTCTCTGCAGCCTCTCAACAGTCTCTTCAATTTGTTTCAATACCAAGGAAATCAGAAATCTCAGACCAATGCCGGATGTGGCAGGAATCCCAGGACAATCCACAACTTCCCTGCCCATTTAGGGTTATCTGCCTGGAACCATTTCAACTGCCAGCGGCAAGTACCTTATGAAGCCACCACGATGAAGTTGTTACCAGGATGAAGTTGTTACCAGGATGAAGAACCATGTCAGCTAAGGCTTGCTAAGTGTGTCACGCATTCAGCTAAGATTTACTGCCTGTCTGCTGCCTTACTCGTATTTCATTTAATCATATGTCCCCATGCGGCTGCTCTTCTTGCTTCATCTTACGTAAGAGGAGACTCAGGCTCAGAAAGCTAAGTGACTCCACCAAGGTGACAGCTGAACGGGGACTAGGATAGAGACTCAAGCCTGCTCCTCTTTCTTGTTCTGCCACGTACTGGCAGGTGGTAGAAGCGCCCGGAGACGTTCGGGGAGGTCCATAGTAGGCCACGCACTGCCCTGCTCCCTTGGCCTTGGACATCCACCTCCCCTTCGATAAAGTGCTCCAGTGGGTGAAGCCGAAGGAGAGGCAGCGAACGGATACACGCGACTCTGAACTTGGGCCGACTAGGAAAGGCGCGCTCCGCCCTCCCCCAACATTACGGCGGCTGCGTCAGCGAGCTGCGGCCCACACTCAAGATGGCGGCGGCGGCGCCAGCGGCCTCCTGCCCTTCCCCATCATGGCGGCAACCGGAACCGCTTCCGGAGTCGTGTGATCCATGCAATGGCTGAGCACCTGCTCCAGGCTTCCCGGCAACGCCGAGTGAAAGCCATGACGGCTGCCGCGGGTTCGGCGGGCCAAGCCGCGGTACCCCTGCTGCTGTGCGCGCTGCTGGCACCCGGCGGCGCGTACGTGCTCGACGACTCCGACGGGCTGGGCCGGGAGTTCGACGGCATCGGAGCGGTCAGCGGCGGCGGGGTGAGCAGCGGGGGGTGGGACATGCGTGTGGCGTCAGGGGACCGCTCCGTCTCTCCCCACAAGCCCTCGCGGCCTAGGTCTCCCGTCGCGGCCCGGCTCCCGGCGGGCGCCCCTCGCCTGGCTGTCCAGATCCGCCGGCTGCGGGGCTGGAACCTGCGTTTGCTGGTTTAAAATGAACCTGTAGAGCCAGTTAGATTTAACAGATCCGGGGGTCCACCGAGTAAGTGACAGGTCTAGATAGTGACAAGGCTGGGGCTCAAACCCTTCCTTTCCCTGGGCAGCGGGGCCTGTTTGGGGGGGGGGTCTCTTCACGTTGGAGAGGGCACTCTGGGAGGGTCGCTCCAGAGACGGCCAGGGAGCCGAGGAGCATCCGTCTGCTGAAGAGGATGCCCTAGTGGGATGCTTTGGCTGTGCCTCTTCTTTTTTTAGGGAGGGGGGTCGGGGAGTCCTGGACCAGTACTGCAGGATGCGGTTGGGCTCTTTCAAAGGGTCAAGTACCGGATAAGTTTTTGTTAGGAAGCACAGCAGGTATCACAAGGCCTCTTTAAGAAGGTGAGAGGCTAGAAACTGTCTGGGACTTTTTTTTTTTTTTTCTAATGGCAGGCTACACCAGTATCAACTGATAGTTTAGGATTGTTTACTGTTGGAGAATTGTTTTCCCCTCGGATGGCAAAGGCCTAAGGGGGTGAGTTGCCCTCTGGAAGGGGCAATGCCTCATTGGTGGCTATATATGTGTGTGAGGAGAGGGAAACGATGGGTCACCAGTCAAGATAGTGACTCACCACCGTTAAGATGCATAAGAATCACCTGGTCCGTTTGTTTCAATGCAGACTCTGGCCTCCCCGCCAGCTCCCATTCTGACTTTACAGTTCTGGGGTGGGGCCTGAGAATCTGCTTTATAACAAATGCGCCAGTGGCTTCTCATACTAAATGTTGAGAGAACTATTTTCCTGATTCAAGGATCTCTGGAGCAAGCGGTTTTTTGTTTTTTAAATAAAATTTTAATTTAAAGATAGTTCCAAATTTACAGAAAAGTTGCCAAGACAATACAGAGTTCTCATATACCCTGTAGCCAGTTTTCTCCTGTTATCAGCATACCACATTAGTACGGGACCAACCAATTAGTGTTTGTCCCAACCAATATTGATTACTTTAATGAAAGTCTGTACTTCCTTTCATATTTCCTTAGTTGTTACCTAATGCTCTTTTTCGTTTTCAGGATCCCATCCAGGATACTAATTGCATTTAACTGGCATGTCTTTTTAGTCTTTTCTAGGCGGTGTCACTTGGGAAAAGTTCGTATTATCTGGGCATTCTAAAATACTTATGTTAAGGGAGACGTGAGGGCCATTCCAGCTTAATGCAAAATTTTGTGTGGGCACAGCTGGTAATTTCCTTAGTTCCCTAGTCATGCTGATGGGTGGCTCCTAAGCCTGGGAGCTTGCCACAGTAGCATGATTGTTCTTGGCTCCTAACAATTTACTTAGTCCTGTCTCATGCTCTTTGTAACCATTGTCTTGTCTTTGTTTTATCCCCTTGTGTTTATAGCTTTTGGGTCCATGGGGTTTATGGTGGCAGATCTTTGGTGAGAGAGATTTTCTTTTTTGTACCCCAGATCATAGCTAGAACTGATTTTATTTGAAAATAGTAAGGCAGAACTCTTGAATTGGTTGAATGGGTTGTTTGTGGGGTTGAGTCAGATTTGTGCTTGTATCCTTAGATGCAATTCAGAAACAGCTTGAATGCTTGCTTGCTGGGTGGATGTTTTGGGCTGGTCTCAGCATATTGATAACCAGTGCTGTGGAGGGACTGGTCCTTGTGCTTCTTCTTTTTTTTTTTTTTAACGTTTTTATTGGAGTATAACTGCTTTACAATGGTGTGTTAGTTTCTGCTTTATAACAAAGTGAATCAGTTATACATACACATATATCCCCATATCTCTTCCCTCTTGTGTCTCCCTCCCACCCTCCCTCCCTATCCCACCCCTCTAGGTGGTCACAAAGTACCGAGCTGATCTCCCTGTGCTATGTGGCTACTTCCCATTAGCTATCTATTTTACATTTGATAGTATATATATGTCCATGCCACTCTCTCACTTTGTCCCAGTTTACCCTCCCCCCACCCCATGTTCTCAAGTCCATTCTCTAGTAGGTCTGCATCTTTATTCGCATCTTGCACCTAGGTTCTTCATGACCATTTTTTTTTTTTAGATTCCATATATATGTGTTAGCATGTGGTATTTTTTTTCTCTTTCTGACTTACTTCACTCTGTATGACAGACTCTAGGTCCATCCACCTCACTACAAATAACTCAATTTTGTTCCTTTTTATGGCTGAGTAATATTCCATTGTATATATGTGCCACATCTTCTTTATCCATTCATCTGTTGATGGACACTTAGGTTGCTTCCATGTCCTGGCTATTGTGAATAGAGCTGCAGTGAACATTGTGGTACATGACTCTTTTTGAATTATGTTTTTTTCAGGGTATATGCCCAGTAGTGGGATTGCTGGGACATATGGTAGTTCTATTTTCAGTTTTTTAAGGACCCTCCATACTGTTCTCCATAGTGGCTGTATCAATTTACATTCCCACCAACAGTGTATGAGGGTTCCCTTTTCTCCACACCCTCTCCAGCATTTACTGTTTGTAGATTTTTTGATGATGGCCATTCTGACTGATGTGAGATGATATTGCATTGTAGTTTTGATTTGCATTTCTCTAATGATTAATGATGTTGAGCATTCTTTCATGTGTTTGTTGGCAATCTGTATGTCTTCTTTGGAGAAATGTCTATTTTGGTCTTCTGCCCATTTTGGATTGGGTTGTTTGTTTTTTTGATATTGAGCTGCATGAGCTGCTTGTAAATTTCGGAGATGAATCCTTTGTCAGTTGTTTCATTTGCAAATACTTTCTCCCATTCTGAGGGCTGTCTTATCATCTTGTTTATGGTTTCCTTTGCTGTGCAAAAGCTTTGAAGTTTCATTAGGTCCCATTTGTTTATTTTTGTTTTTATTTCCGTTTCTCTAGGAGGTGGGTCAAAAAGGATCTTGCTGTGATTTATGTCATAGAATGTTCTGCCTATGTTTTCCTCTAAGACTATTATTGTATCTGGCCTTAAAAGTCTTTAATCCATTTTGAGTTTATTTTTGTGTATGGTGTTAGGGAGTGATCTAATTTCATTCTTTTACATGTAGCTGTCCAGTTTTCCCAGCACCACTTATTGAAGAGGCTGTCTTTTCTCCATTGTATATTCTTGCCTCCTTTATCAAAGATGAGGTGACCATATGTGCGTGGGTTTATCTCTGGGCTTTCTAGCCTGTTCCATTGATCTATATTTCTGTTTTTGTGCCAATACCATACTGTCTTGATTACTGTAGCTTTGTAGTATAGTCTGTAGTCCAGGAGCCTGATTCCTCCAGCTCCGTTTTTCTTTCTCAAGATTGCTTTGGCTATTCGGGGTCTTTTGTGTTTCCATACAAATTGTGAAATTTTTTGTTATACTTCTGTGAATAATGCCAGTGGTAGTTTGATAGGGATTGCATTGAATCTGTAGATTGTTTTGGGTAGTATAGTCATTTTCACAATGTTGATTCTTCCAATCCAAGAACATGGTACATCTCTCCATCTATTTGTATCATCTTTAATTTCTTTCATTAGTGTCTTATAATTTTCTGCATACAGGTCTTTTGTCTCCTTAGGTAGGTTTATTCTTAGGTATTTTATTCTTTTTGTTGCAGTGGTAAATGGGAGTGTTTTCTTAATTTCACTTTCAGATTTTTCATCATTAGTGTATAGGAATGCCAGAGATTTCTGTGCATTAATTTTGTATCCTGCTACTTTACCTAATTAATTGATTAGCTCTAGCAGTTTTCTGGTAGCATCTTTAGGATTCTCTGTGTATAGTGTCATGTCATCTGCAAACAGTGACAGCTTTACTTCTTCTTTTCCAATTTGGATTCCTTTTATTTCTTTTTCTTTTCTGATTGCTGTGGCTAAAACTTCCAAAACTATGTTGAATAATAGTGGTGAGAGAGGGCAGCCTTGTCTTGTTCCTGATCTTAGTGGAAATGGTTTCAGTTTTTCACCAGTGAGGACGATGTTGGCTATGGGTTTTTCATATATGGCCTTTATTATGTTGATGTAAGTTCCCTGTATGCCTACTTTCTGCAGGGTTTTTATCATAAATTGGTGTTGAATTTTGTTGAAAGCTTTCTGTGCATCTATTGAGATGATCATATGGTTTTTCTCCTTCAATTTATTAATATGGTGTATCACATCAATTGATTTTGCATGTATTGAAGAATCGTTGCATTCATGGGATAAACCCCACTTGATCATGGTGTATGATCCTTTTAATGTGCTGTTGGATTCTGTTTGCTAGTATTTTGTTGAGGATTTTTGCATCTATGTTTATCAGTGATCATGGTCTGTAGTTTTCTTTTTTTGTGACATCGTGTCTGGTTTTGGTATCAGGGTGATGGTGGTCTTGTAGAATGAGTTTGGGAGTGTTCCTCCCTCTGATATATTTTGGAAGAGTTTGAGAAGGATGGGTGTTAGCTCTTCTCTAAATGTTTGATAGAATTCGCCTGTGAAGCCATCTGGTCCTGGGGTTTTGTTTATTGGAAGAGTTTTAATCACAGTTTCAATTTCAGTGCTTGTGATTGGTCTGTTCATATTTTCTATTTCTTCCTGGTTCAGTCTCGGAAGGTTGTGCATTTCTAAGAATTTGTCCATTTCTTCCAGGTTGTCCATTTTATTGGCATATAGTTGCTTGTAGTAATCTCTCATGATCCTTTGTATTTCTGCAGTGTCAGTTTTTACTTCCCCTTTTTCATTTCTAATTCTATTGATTTGAGTCTTCTCCCTTTTTTTCTTGATGAGTCTGGCTAATGGTTTATCAATTTTGTTTATCGTCTCAAAGAACCAGCTTTTAGTTTTATTGATCTTTGCTATCGTTTCCTTCATTTCTTTTTCATTTCTTTTTGATCTGATCTTTATGATTTCTTTCCTTCTGCTAACTTTGGGGTTTCTTTCTTCTTTCTTTAATTGTGTTAGGTGTAATGTTAGGTTGTTTATTTGAGATGTTTCTTGTTTCTTAAGGTAGAATTTTATTGCTATAAACTTCCCTCTTAGAACTGCTTTTGCTGCATCCCATAGGTTTTGGGTTGTTGTGTTTTCATTGTCATTTGTTTCTAGGTAGTTTTTGATTTCCTTGTTGCTTTCTTCAGTGATCTCTTGGGTATTAAGTAGTGTATTGTTTAGACTCCATGTGCTTGTATTTTTTCCTGTAATTGATATCTAATCTCATAGCATTGTGGGCAGAAAAGATACTTGACATGACTTCAATTTTCTTAAATTTACCAAGGCTTGACTTGTGACCCAAGATATGATCTATCCTGGAGAATGTTCCATGAGCACTTGAGAAAAAAATGTATTATATTTTTTTGGGTGGAATGTCCTATAAATATCAATTAAGTCCATGTTGTTTAATGTATCATTTAAAGCTTGTCTTCCCTTATTTATTTTCATTTTGGATGATCTGTCCCTTGGTGAAAGTGGGGTGTTAAGTCCCCTACTATGATTGTGTTACTGTCGATTTCCCCTTTTATGGCTGTTAGTATTTGCCTTATGTATTGAGGTGCTCCTATGTTGGGTGCATAAATATTTACAGGTGTTATATCTTCTTCATGCATTGATCCCTTGATCATTATGTAGTGTCCTTTGTCTCTTGTAATAGTCTTTATTTTAAAGTCTATTTTGTCTGATATGAGAATTGCTACTGCAGCTTTCTTTTGATTTCCATTTGCATAGAATATATTTTTCCATCCCCTCACTTTCAATCTGTATGTGTCTCTAGGTCTGAAGTGGGTCTCTTGTGGACAGCATATATACGGGTCTTGTTTTTGTATCCATTCAGCCAGTGTATGTCTTTTGGTTGGACCATTTAATCCATTTACATTTTATGTAATTATTGATACGTATGTTCCTATTACCATTTTCTTAATTATTTTGGGCTTGTTATTGTAGGTCTTTTCCTTCTGTTGTTTCCAGCCTAGAGAAGTTCCTTTAGCATTTGTTGTAAAGCTGGTTTGGTGGTGCTAAATTCTGTTAGTTTTTGCTTATCTGTAAAGGTTTTAATTTCTCCATCAAATCTGAATGAGATCCTTGCTGGATAGAGTAATGGTGGTTGTAGTTTTTTCCCTTTCATCACTTTAAATATGTCCTGCCACTCCCTTCTGGCTTGCAGAGTTTCTGCTGAAAGATCAGCTGTTAACCTTATGGGATTCCCTTGTGTGTTATTTGTTGTTTTTCCCTTGCTGCTTTTAATATTTTTTCTTTGTATTTAATTTTTGACAGTTTGATTAATATATGTCTTGGCGTGTTTCTCCTTGGATTTATCCTGTATGGGACTCTCTGTGCTTCCTGCAGTTGATTAACTATTTCCTTACCCATATTAGGGGAGTTTTCAACTATAATCTCTTCAAATATTTTCTCAGTCCCTTTCTTTTTCTCTTCTTCTTCTGAAGCCTCTCTAATTCGAATGTTGGTGCATTTAATATTGTCCCAGATGTCTCTGATACTGTCCTCAATTTTTTTTTCATTCTTTTTTCTTTATTCTGCTCTGTGATAGTTATTTCCTCTGTTTTATCTCCCAGGTCACTTATCCGTTCTTCTGCCTCAGTTATTCTGCTATTGATTCCTTCTAGAGAGTTTTAAATTTCATTTATTGTGTTGTTCATCATTGTTTGTTTGTTCTTTAGTTCTTCTAGGTCCTTGTTAAACATTTCTTGTATTTTCTCCATTCTATTTCCAAGATTTTGGATCATCTTTACTATCATTCTGAATTCTTTTTCAGATAGACTGCCTATTTCCTCTTCATTTGTTATGTCTGGTGGGTTTTTACCTTGCTCCTTCATCTGCTGTGTGTTTCCTTGTCTTCTCATTTTGCTTAACTTACTGTGTTTGGGGTCTCCTTTTTGCAGGCTGCAGGTTCATAGTTCCCGTTGTTTTTGGTGTCTGCCTCCAGTGGCTAAGTTTGGTTCAGTGGGTTGTGTAGGCTTTCTGGTGGAGGGAACTAGTGCCTGTGTTCTGGTGGATGAGGCTGGATCTTGTCTTTCTGGTGGACAGGCCCATGTCTGGTGGTGTGTTTTGGGGTGTCTGTGACCTATTACGATTTTAGGCAGCCTCTCTGCTAATGGGTGGGGTTGTGTTCCTGTCTTGGTAGCTGTTTGGCAAAGGGTGTCCAGCCCTGTAGCTTGCTGGTCATTGAGTGGAGCTGGGTCTTGGCGTTGAGATGGAGAGCTCTGGGAGAGTTTTGCCGTTTGATAATACGTGGAGCTGGGAGGTCTCTGGTGGACCAGTGTCTTGAACTTGGCTCTCCCTTGTCAGAAGTATAGCCCTGACACCTGACTGGAGCACCAAGAGCCTGTCATCCACATGGCTCAGAATAAAAGGGAGAAAGAAAGAAAGAAAAAGATAAAATAAAATAAGATAAAATTAAAAAGTTATTAAAATAAAAAACAAAAAATAATTATTAAAAATTTTTTTAAGTAATTAAAAAAAAAGAAAGAAAGATGAGAACAACCAAACCAAAAGTAAATCCACTAATGATAGTAAGTGCTGAATAGTTTATTAAAAAGAGAAAAGGAAAAAAAAAAAAGGACAGAACCCTAGGACAAATGGTAAAAGCAAACCATACAGACAAAATCACACACAGAATCATACGCATACACACTCACAAAAAGAGAAAAAGGGAAAAAAAAATATCATTACTCCCAAAATCCACCTCCTCAATTTGGGGTGATTCGTTGCCTATTCACGTATTCCACAGATGCAGGGTACATCAAGTTGATTGTGGAGATTTAATCCACTGCTTCTGAGGCTGCTGGGAGAGATTTCCCTTTCTCTTCTTTGTTCTCACAGCTCCCAGGGTTCAGCTTTGGGTTTGGCCCCACCTCTGCATGTAGATCGCCGGAGGGCGTCTGTTCTTTGCTCAGAGAGGACGGGGTTAAAGAAGCAGTTGATTCGGGGGTCTGGCTCACTCAGGCCGGGGGGAGGGAGGGGTATGGATGCAGGGCGAGCCTGTGGCGGCAGAGGCCACTGTGATGTTGCAGCAGCTGGAGGCGCGCCGTGCGTTCTCCCGGGGAAGTTTTCCCTGGATCACGGGACCCTGGCAGTGGTGGGCTACACAGGCTCCTGGGAGGGCAGGTGTGGATAGTGACCTGTGCTCGCACACGGGCTTCTTGGTGGCTGCAGTAGCAGCCTTAGTGTCTCATGCCCATCTCTGGGGTCTGCGCTGATAGCTGCGGCTTGCGCCCGTCTCTGGAGCTCCTTTAAGTAGTGCTCTTGATCCCCTCTTCTTGCGCACCAGGAAACAAAGAGGCAAGAAAAAGTCTTTTGCATTTTCGGCAGCTCCAGACCTTTGCCCGGTCTCCCTCCTGGCTAGCTGTGGCCCACTAGCTCCCTTCAGGCTGTGTTCATGCAGCTCCCTCCCACTGTGCAGGTCCCGTCTCTATTCTTTTGTCTCTGTTTTTTCTTTTGCCCTACCCAGGTATGTGGGGAGTTTCTTGCCTTTTGGGAGGTCTTAGGTCTTCTGCCAGCCATCAGTAGGTGTTCTGTAGGAGTTGTTCCACGTGTAGATGTATTTCTGATGTATTTGTGGGCAGGAAGGTGATCTCCACGTCTTACTCTTCTGCCATCTTGAAGGTCCTCTCTGTGCTTTTTACTATGATTGCAAGATGCCCTCAGTGATAACCATCAGAAAACTTTGCAAATAAAAGGTTTATTACTCACAGGTCCTGGAAAGCACATGGCACACCTGGACCACACAGGGAGGTTGTAGGTGTGGGGGGGGTGGGGGCCTGGGGTTCTGCTTTCATTAGGGTCAAGGGTGAGGCCTAGGGTTTTGTGGGCTCACTTTTATTGGTGAGTTCAAAACTTAAGAGTAGAAATTTAAAGTGCAGGAAGAGAAAAAATAAGCGACCCTAATGATGGTCAGTTATCGAAATCAACCAAGATCTCTAAAACAAAGAATCCCCCCCACCCCCTCCCGCCAACCCCAGCCTGGCTCTTTATCTAGTTCTGTGGCTGGCAGTGTGTTTATTTGAGATAGCTATCTCTGAAGTGGATAACTCTGGAGTGGATGCCTTGTAATCAAAGCTTAAGTCCTGCCCTTCCATTATACAAAAGGAAAAACCAACTGTTGGGGATTACACTACAATCCACCCTTGGTGCTTAGGCATCAGAGTCAGTGGTGAGGACATTAACTGCCTGAGTAGCTGATTTACTAAAAGTCAGGGATAGGGCATGTTGTAACCTAGAAAGATTTTAGTAGCACTCCTATAATAATTATATGGAACAAGCAATAGTCCTGAAATCCAGCTGGTAGCCATTGACCCAAGCTTAAAGGGTCACACCTTGAAACGAGGTCAGTGATGTTGGGGCCCTAGGGATCTGTTCAAAGATTAGATAACGTTATGATTAACATCTTGGGACATCTGGTGTGAGTAAGTTTGAATCTGTGCTGAGTTGGTGGATTGCTCCATATCGCACCCAACCACTCTCTTAGAATAGGTCAGTTCAATTAAAGGATTGTGTCTCATTTGAGGAGGCAGCAATGCAGGTACGTTTAGAAAGTTAGGCCTCTATGGTGCAAATATTTGATTCAGGTTATTTCATAAGAGGCATTTCTACGGAAACAAAAGCAAAACAATGGTTAGTGGTTGGAGCAGATTATAAACCTAGTCTGAGTCCTGAGGGTAGCCAGTTGAGATTTCTAGATACAGGACTTGAAGCATATTCAGACGGGGTGGGGACAGATGGTGGCAATCATAGATTTTCCTGGTTTGTAGTCTGAATATCTCTGGTGGTGGGGAGGTTCTTTCTGAGTGGTCCATACAGCAAGAGGCACAAAGATTGTTCATACATGAGCTGTTGTAGTGATTTCTCTGGAGTTTATATCTAGTTGTCCTACTTTAGCTTGCATGGCTTCAAGAAAATGGCAATTTTAGTTCTCAATAATTCCAAGTCAGAAAGGTGGGAAAAAGTTGGAAACAATATCTGGAGAGTTGTAGCCAGATATTAGAGGAAGTGAGAAGAATTCAGTATTCAGTCCAGTTTACAGGTAGAAAACAAACCTCAAAGGCAATTAACAGGACTAAAATCTGATATCCACAGGGTGTCCTTTAGTTTCCCCTTCCCCCCACCTTTTATCAGAGGTAACCCAAATAAGGCTAATTTACTTGCAAAATAAGTCTGGCCTGATTATTTAATAATTAATTAATTTATTATTTATTAAGTGCAACAAGAATAGTGATAGGCCATATAGGCTCTTTCAAGTATACTTTGCTGGACCTCCACACAAGGAATCACAGATTGGACTCTTAGAAGTCTCTCTCAAGGTAGGAAGCCAAGCTATGAGCTTACCATCAGACTTTCCCTGCAGTACTGATAGATTTGGGTGAATTCCTTTCTTCTCGAGGTCCGCCGAATATCCTGAGGTTCCTACATCTGCCAGGAAGCGACCTTCCTTACTCACCTGGTAAGGCTTCTGTAAGCAAGTTGCCAGGCTGATTTTTCCAAGGACCTTTATTGGCTCCATAAGTCAAGCTTAGTCAAGCTTAGTTCCTTAAATCTGTCTGGTCATATCTGAGTCTATGTTCATCTCTCTCAGATATGACATTCCAGTTAAAACCTTGGTAATATAATCAATGTTTCCAATTGTGTCCTGTTACAAGGAGGACAGATTCTTAGGAACTTATGCAAATAAATATATTGCTATGAAAATGAGAATACTCACTAAGAGTTTCTAAATTCTGAAGGGATCAGGTAGGGAGAAATTTGTTTTATCTTTGTTTATAAGGGTACACTTTACCAAATTGCTGTAAGTCATAGACAGCTTAGGAAAAGGGTTTCCTTAAGTCTGGGGGGAAAAAACCATTCAAGAACTAACAGTGTTTCAGATAAAAAGTCATAAAATTATAATTATCCTCATCAGTTCATTCAGTTCCTTGTAATTAATTCTGATTGATCTTGATCTTTAGTTAGTAGTTTTATGAACCTTTTTTATTTTTTTATTTTTTTTATTTTTGTGGTATGCGGGCCTCTCACTGTTGTGGCCTCTCCCGTTGTGGAGCACAGGCTCCGGACGCGCAGGCTCAGCGGCCACGGCTCACGGGCCCAGCCGCTCTGTGGCACGTGGGATCTTCCTGGACCGGGGCACGAACCCGTGTCCCCAGCATCGGCAGGCGGACTCTCAACCACTGCGCCGCCAGGGAAGCCCTGAATCTTTTTTTACCTTAGAGTTCTGTAAATTCTTACCCAGTTGAGCAATATGATCTGAAAATTACCAGAATCCTGTACTTTAAGTTAGAGTCCTTTCCACAAGTCTTCTTGAAGATGAAGCACTTTTCGAAGAACACTTTTGCAAAAGCATCAGAGTAAAACAATAACTGTCTGTAAATGAAAAAAAGACTTAAACACGACCATGTTAAAGATCTGATAAAGTTTATTATAATGCAAATGACAAGGAAATTAGGTTATTTCTGTTACATACAACATTTTAAGTTAATAACTAGAATTACAAGTGATAACATTATATCAGGATATAGCAGGTATCTAGGAATTTCATGTGATTTCTGGAACACATATATTAGTAACATATATCAATACAAATATAACCTAAAGAAGGTTTAGCATTATGTCTTTGACAGTACTTCCCATGCAATTTAACATACCAAATAAGCCTAATTAGTTTAATGTCTGTCTTTTTATAAGGAGAAAGATCACATCTTTTGAGATGTTCCAGGGCCCATCTGGAAAATCTCAAAGTTATTTTGAGGTCAAAAAGACTTCATTTAGAATTTGATTTTGGAAAGTTTGTCAAAATATCAAAAGGTGTTAAAACACTTGATTAAATAGGATTGTTGGTCACTGTGAAGTAATACTTAGTTATCCATTTAACCAAAATGACAAGAACTTCACAGGCAAATACATAAAGTTACTTATTTTAATCCCAGTTTAACACCCCCCCGCCCCAAACACACAACCTTAGCTCTTTTAATAGAGAAGACTCACTTTTTTTTAAAGTAATTAAACATTCATTAAAGATAATGTGAAGCATAGAATATTATTATTATTTATTTATTTATTTATTTATTTTTGCAGTACGTGGGCCTCTCACTGCTGTGGCCTCTCCTGCTGCGGAGCACAGGCTCCGGACGCGCAGGCTCAGCGTCCATGGCTCACGGGCCCAGCCGCTCCGTGTCATGTGGGATCTTCCCGTACCAGGGCACGAACCCGTGTCCCCTGCATCGGCAGGCAGACTCTCAACTACTGTGCCACCAGGGAAGCCCATAGAATATTATTTTGATAAAACACAGAATCTTTATTTCCTAGGCAGTTTACTTAAAAAGTAAAGAAAAACCTTTCACAGGCTTATCAAGAGCAGACCAATAGTCTAATAAAAATTTGTCTTCTTAGCAGATGAAAGATAATTAAATTTTAGTTTTACATAAGTACGCTATTAAAGTTTATTTTAAAAAATCCTTATAATAAATTTATTTCAGTTTTAGCTAGCTTGACTACACAGGTAAAATTCCCTCTCTTCTTCTCTCTCTCTCTTTCCCAGCTTCTATATCCATTCATTTTGTCTACTTTAGGACAAAATTACTTTCATTTCCCTAACAAAAATACATCTCCCTACCTCATACCTTTTCTTAGCCAAAATACATCCTACTTTCCTTGATAGAATTGTTTCCCTTATTATTTCTAGTATTTTAATTACATATATTAGTTAGAATGCTTGACTCTTATAAACCTTAATTTCTATTGAAAACTAGGAAGTAAACAATTGTGAACTGTTATACCAGTATTCTGTAGGTTGGCAAATTTATGAATATATTTTATAATTTCTAGAAGCATATGCTTCTTTTTTGGTACAGTTTTTCATTGTAGCACAAGACATGTTTACTAACAGATCTAAATATCTTTTGTTTCTCTGTGATAAGAAACCAAAAGTAGATAAACCTATGTTCAGTAATTAATGTTTTAGCATTTTATATTATTCGGAAATTATCTATATATTTAATGAATTTCCATCATTTAACTTAGCAAAACTCTAAGGTTTCAAGTTACCAACGAGATTTGGGTGACTATTTTTAAGTAGACATACCTTAAAACATAATTATTTTTGAAAAGTGGATGCCTCGGTGATCAGAGCTTAAGTTATGCATTTGCATTACAAGAAGGAAAAGCCAGTGGATAACTTGGTCTGTAGTCTGATCACAGATCTGACCTTCTACTGTGGGAAAAAAAAATCTTTTCCCTAACCCAGCTGATTTTTACACTTTTATTTCCTAATGTTGCAACCTCACTCATAGGTGCTGGTGCATATTTCAAGGTAAACAGTAGACTAATGGGCTAATGTATTTATTCTTTACTACTACCATTCATTCTCTTTTCTATTTTTGTGATTTAAACCTGGAATAGCCAGTATTTCATAAAATGAGACTCATAATGTCCTAATATCTTTACTTTGATATTAAGTCCATTGTTTAACTTGCTGAAAATGGAAATGTTTTGTTATTTTATGTTTATTAACTCAGTTTAAAATTATTAAAATGAGAAGAATTGTTTCATAACTCAGAATAGGAGACTGTTATCTATTCTAATAGTGTCCTTATGTGTAATGCATCACTCATCTTAGAAGTTCGGTAAATACCGATTGGGTGAAAATGGTTGCAACACTATATTTGTACACCACTTTATTTTTGTTTGTTTGTTTGTTTTGCGGTACGCGGGCTTCTCACTGTTGTGGCCTCTCCTGTTGCAGAGCACAGGCTCTGGACGCACAGGTTTAGTGGCCATGGCTCATGGGCCCAGCCGCTCCGCGGCATGTGGGATCTTCCCGGACCGGGGCACGAACCCGAGTCCCCTGCATCGGCAGGCGGACTCTTAACCACTGCACCACCAGGGAAGCCCTGTACACCACTTTAAACTTCTTTCTGAAGTCCCTGGTACCTAGCACAGTTTGTGGCAGTAAGTGTTTGGAATCTTCATATTTGATAGGGAAGGCAGTATGGTGTACGTGGACTTAAGAGCAGATTGCTAGGGATCTGTTCTGGGTCCTGGCACTCACTGTACAGCCTTGGGCAGGTTATTTAACCTCCCTGTGTCTCAGGTTTTTTTCTGGGGACACAGTGATACCTACCTGGTAGGAACATTGTGAGAATAGATGTCAAAGCACGGGATGGCATCTGTCACATGACTAATTTTGGTTAATATCATTCTGTTTCATAAATTAGTGGGGAGAAAGTTATTCCAAGGATTTTAAATGAAAAACGTGTTCCAGTTTGGGTATACAATGCCTGCCATTTGTTGAGAGCTTACTACGTTCCAGCTACTGTGCTAAGGCTTCCTGGGCTGCTTGTAAAGAGCTCCAGGCCTTATTCAGGGAGCGTGATTAGTGATTTGGTAATTTATTATTGCTTCATGGTACCTTTCAACGTTTGGCTGTACTGGTCCTAACTGACTATTGCCATTGACTAATGCTTTCGCATTGGGTGTGACTATAGGCTTACAGTAGAGTAATGATGTGTTGTGGTTACTCAAAGTTGGCACTTTCTGTGTTAGGGATAGAAGAGCACAGAGAGCAAAATAACCCCCAAACAGTGAAACACACTCTTCTAACAACAATGTATATCGTTAGCATAATGCAGAGCAGGCAGCATTGTTTACCTTGGGTCAAGGATAGGTTAGTGTGCATATATAGCATTCATTCACTTTAATATTTGAGCCTCTGCTAGTCTGTAAGCTCTTTGAGAAAGTGACTCTATTTTTAAAAACAATTTGTGTATACAGTGCCTGTCAATTCTTGAGAGCTTACTATGTGCCGGCTACTGTGCTAAGTCCTTTACATTTGCCTTATTTTAGTCTTAGGACAGCTGAATGAATAAGATAACCCACTTTATGATAAATTGCCCTTGGTCACATTGCTTGTAAATGATGTAATCAGGATACCAGCTTCATGGATGCAAAGCCTGTATTATGTTGCCTGTGCAGTGCAACAAATGATAACATAAAAGATATTAAATAAATGGTTATTGAATAATAGAATAAATGGGGATATGAACTTGAATAAGACACAGTCCTTGTCCTCAAGCAACTTAGAGGTGAAACAGAAAAGTAAAGCAGTGATGAGGGTGCAGGGATAGAAGAGTTATGGTAGCCATGTGGACCTCGTGCCGAGGGAGTCCACAGTCCAATCTGCGTCAGCGGTCCCCGACCCTTTTGGCACCAGGGACCGGTTTCGTGGAAGACAATTTTCCCATGGACCGGGGGAGGAGGGATGGTTTTGGGGTGATTCAAGCACGTTACATTTATTGTGCATTTTATTTCTACTATTATTACATTGTAATATATAATGAAATAATTATACAACTCACCATAATGCTGATAGGAGGTGGAGCTCAGGCGGTAATGAGGGCGATGGGGAGCGGCTGTAAATATAGATGAAGCTTCGCTCGCTCGCCCTCCACTCACCTCCTGCTGGGTGGCCCCGTTCCTAATAGGCCACCAACTGTACCGGTCTGTGGCCCAGGAGTTGGGGACCCCTGACTTAACGTTAAACTTGTGGGGAGGAGCAGAAGGTATTCTTCCTTGAAGAGGTGGAGTTTGACCTGAAAGCTGAAGGATGAATTGGATTTGGCCAAATGAGGGTGTCAAATGCATTCCAGACAGAAGAAAGAGAAAAATTAGTTTGTTAGACCTAGATGGATGGTGTGAGAGTGATAAGAGGTGAAGTGTCAGAGTTAGAATCCCAATAATTAAGGGATTTGGGTATAAAACTGAACAATCTGACCTCTATCCTGAAAGCTCTTGGGGGAGGGAAGTCTTGGCATGTTTAAACAGAGTAGTTTCATGGTTAGGTTTTTGTTTTGGGAAGATTAATCTGACAAGTAGTATGGAGGATAAAATATGGGGAGGCAGATGGGAGACCCTGAAACCATTGAGGCTGTTCTAATAATTGAGGAGAACCTAGGAAGGTAGTGGGGTTGAAGATGAGGGGATGGATTTGAGAGATATTAAGGAGGTCTTGGTGACTGAAGATAGATGGAAAGTTTGATGAAAGGGTGACCCTAAATTTATGTCTCAGACAGGTGTTGTTCTTTACTAAGATAGCAAATACATGAGAAGGAAACAGATTTAGGAAAAAGTGCTGTGTTTGGTTGGGGATGTGTTGAGCTTGAAGTGGCTAGAGAGTAGCTCCATGGGCCTGTGTGTCAGCGGCAGGGGCTGAGACACCAGCAGAATGTCAGTGGTAGCATATATGAGAGTAAAATAGAACATCAAGCCCCATGGAAGTCAAGTCTTGCCCTTGGCATACACCTGGCAAGGTGTTGGTTGTTTCATGTTAAAACCTATCTCTTTATTCCCCTTGCTACTGTTGCTCCCCAAAGTATACAGAATTGGTGGGTTATTGATTTTGTGATTTCTTTGTTCAAGCAGTCATCAGCCATGGTTTAGGTATGATCAAGTGTTATTTCCTGCATCTTCCACCTCTCTTTCCATTCTGATGGAAAGTCTTGTGTGAGGTTTCCTTGTGTGAGGCTTCCTTAGTACAGCCTGGCCTGGGGAATCACTGTGTGGTCATTCTTAATAGCAAGAGGTAGCACCTATAAATCTCTAATAAGAATGAGGAGAGTGGAGGTTCCTTTAAGCAGTGCTGCTTGTAATATTTTCTTGCAAGATGTTGAGGGGAAAAATTACCTGAGATTCATCTTTCCCATTCTGGCCCCCACATATTGTAGTTGACAAACAGCCTTAAGACAGAGAAACTGTTTCATTTCTTCTAAAAACCACTCTGTGAGTCAAGGTCCTCAAGATAAATTTGTAATAATGAGATTCATCAGTAGCCTTAGCAAGCTTACCTCCCAGCCAACCCTCATCTCAGTAGAAGAGAAACCTGGTTGTTGCTTGGAACCTGTGTTTTAGCTATAGGACAGACAACAGCCGTATTTGCCCAATGATGGGCAAAACCAAGACAGGCAAACAGATAACCTGGGAAACAACTTTCCACAGCTCAACACTGCCCAAGAGCTGGCTAAATATGGGCATGCTAGATGGCATGCATAAGCACTCTGAAAAGGTGTTCATTATTGGATTTGTTTTATTCATACTTTTGAAAACTTTTTATTTTTTAGGCAACCTCCCGACTTCTAGTAAATTACCCAGAGCCCTATCGTTCTCAAATACTGGATTATCTCTTTAAGGTAATGAAAAAATAATTATTTAATGGTATCTGTGATATCTTAGAAACTGTGGTGAATTTCACCAGTAGTCTTTTTAGTACCTTCACAATTCTAGTTTTTAAAAAACTAGGCATATTACTTTTGGAATAAGTTGCTGTTTATTTGAAGTTTTGCTTTGGTTTTCTCATCTGCAAAACCAAAGGCAGTGATTAGTAATTGTCTTAAAATGTTTTGTCCTTCATACAATGAATCACAGTGTTAATATTGTTACTTCTTTCCCCAGCCGAACTTTGGTGCCTCTTTGCATATTCTAAAAGTTGAAATAGGTGGTGATGGGCAGACAACAGGTAGGAGTATTTGTGGAATGGCATTGTTTTCCCCCAATAATTAAACCTATACTTAAACTTATATGGACTCTGGTTTCAGAATATAAAGAATGCCAACATTTTTGATGTTGATTACTGCTTAGATTGTTCTTTATTGTTCCTTCTTCATTCTAATTATTTTTAAAATATTATATCGAAATATGCATTTTTTCCATACAAAGCAGCTTGTGGACTTTAGATTGCTTATTTAGTTGAAGTACTAGGTAGTAAACAAATCCACAGTTTTTTATAAACTAATATTTACTAGACAGAGCATAGGGAGAGTTTGGAATTTTACTGAGAAGTTAAAAAAAGAAAGATTTTAATGTATAAAATATGTAAGATGTTATTAGCTTTAAATAAAATATGTGGCAAAAATATAAGTAATTTCAGAGATATTTCAGAGATATAGCTTTTTTGTCTTAAAAATAAAATCATTTTTAACCACTAAATTTTCAGTCTTCATTGTCATAATTTTGGCTTTGTGTTGTACATGTAGTCAATTAAAAAATTTATAGGTCTCTGGTTTTCAGGAAGAAGAAAATTCTCTCAATGATTGTATATAACTTATTTTTTATCAGTTAGATTCCATTATAGTGAACCTTAGAGTATTGTCTATATACCTGTGTACCTGTTAGTGACTTGGAAGTGGCTTTTGTTAAATAGATATATCTGTGTAGTGGAATTGGTATTTAATTCATGCTGAAAGAAACAATGCAAATGAAAAACAAAAGAAAATCCCATAACAAAACTATCCCTAACTTATTATAAGAAGACATGCATTTTATTGTCAAACCCTATTTTGCAGAATTGATAATGACTGGCCACCTTCATTTGCTGAAGCTAAATTAGAGGTAGAGATACAGAAGCAGGTAGTTCTTGTGAATTCTGATGTTCATCTTTAAGGAGAAAAGGGCTAGGGCCCCTCTCCTTCTGAGGCCCTTCTTAACAAGGGCAGATGTTTGTGAAATGTGGTAACACGTGAGGACTGATGTCACTTACCCACCTTGACACCCTGTAGAGGTTAGTATAGAATTTTCTTACAGTGGGAAAGTGTACTCGTTCCTTTTTTCTCAAAATTCTGTTGTCTTGATTTAACAAGGCATGTTACAGGCTCAAGGCATGGGGTATGGAAATTGGGACTTTGGAGCCCAGGATTCACATCTAGGATTGAGAAACTGGAAGCTGAGGTGATCTGAACTTAAAGTTGGACATAGGGATTTGAAAACCCCAGAGAGACCAAATCCCAGCAGAATATAGTCCTAGGAATTTTCAATTATATGAGTTGATAACACTTCTCTTAACACTGCCTACAATAGAAAGTTGTGGTTTTATAATTTAAGACTTTTATGATGCTTATGGTAATGAAAAAATGAAATAATATGCTTTGATCATCCATCCTTAAGTTAGATAAGATTATTCTTATGTGCCCTATGTCAGGATTGGTTCTGGAATACTACTTCTCTGAAATGTGTGTATGTGTGTAGGGGAGAGTGGCCTACAAAGCACCATTAACAGATAGTTTCCTTTCTGTTTTGCTCTCTCCCATTCAGATGGCACCGAGCCCTCCCACATGCACTATGCATTAGATGAGAATTATTTCCGAGGATATGAGTGGTGGTTAATGAAGGAAGCTAAGAAGCGGAACCCTCATATCACACTCATGGGTAAGAAGTGAAGTTTGATGTACTTTTGTAGTCTGTTTTCCTTTAATTTTTAAATTCTGAATCATGTATTTGGAGTATCTATTAATACTGTAGTATTAATAATGTTGTTAATACTACCAGTATGCTACCAGCAGCAAAGCACGTGCCAGGCATGATTCTTTCTTTGCTCATATATATTGTGTCTGATATTTATCATACCTCTGGAGTAAGACATTACTCTTCTCATTTTACAGAAGCAGTGGAGGCTTAGAGAGCTTATACCACTGACTTAAGGTCAGAAATTTAGTAAATGTCAAAATCAGGTTTAGAACCTTATTCTGTTGTTTTTGATTTTTTGTTTTTTTCTTTTTTTGGGGGTGCTATACTAATTTCCTCAACAAAATTTCTCATCAAAATTTGTAAAAGGGCAATACTATTTATGAAATTGTATACTGTATACAGCAGCATATCCCAACTATTTGCAAAAATTGTGTGCTACATGCAGTAGTAGACCCCATTTCTAGGTGAGGTACATACAAAAGTGTTTTTTGGTTTGTATGTGTGTTTGTTTTGAACCTCAAGGATGTGGTGGTGACTGTTCTAGGCATTGGGGATGCCTAGAACAATCCAGCCCCCAATTCCTGTCCTCGTGGAGCTTAGATTCTAGTGGCAGGATGGTTTCTTAAATGGGACTGTACTCCTTGCACTGTTCTCCTGTAGCAATGCACAGACCTATAAAAGATTTCAAACATACACTGTGGTGACATACTTTTATCATTTGCAGTGAATTTGATTTTTTTAAACAGGCTTATACATTCAGGCTAAATTACATGAGTTAATGAGATCCATTTTATAGGACTTAATTTCAAGTTATTTTAAAAATCATTTTCAACCATCCAGTTAAAGGACAAGCATAAGTTTTTCTAAGTTAAAAAAAATGAGGAGGTCAGTGTGTTCTTTCTAAATGGACTTTTGTAAGAGATTCCAGAAATGTTGTGAGCAGTAAAAAGCATCATTGACTTCAGCACATACTCGCCCATTGTGGTGTTTTCAAGGTCAGTTCTCATTTAAATGCAGAAAATCTGGCATGCTGAACCATGTCCTAACAAAGACTTCACATGGTGGGCCTTCAGAATGTATTTGGCATGTCATTGTTTTAAAACATTCCATTATTTTAATGTCACATTTATTATGTGGATACACTTAGGCATTCTTCTAGAGTTTAGAAAAATAAGCATTTTGTCACTTTGATTTTAATTTTTTTCAGTGGTGAACTAGATTGGTAATATATATTAACAGTTAAGGAACTTAATGTTGACCTTATTTTAATATTAATATATTAGTAAGAGAATTAGGATTTATAATCTTAATTAGTGCTTCTCTACTCATTTTTTTTGATTAATAATAACTGGGGTATTGAAAGAATGTGGATTATTTGTTCTATATCGTGTAACAAAGGTATATTTCCCTATTGAGTCAATGGCATTTGTATTGACATAGGACAAACTAGTTTTGTTAAATTTGATTACCTGACTAATTAGTCTGTAAATAGCTTCAGGTTGTAAGAAGATGTACTAGTGAATAAGGAATTTGTATAGTACTTACCTCACAGAAATAGTTAAGCATAAGCCTTTCAAAACTCTTTGATTTTGACCTTAGGGAACAAAAATTGAACATTGCATATCTTTTTAGCAGGAGGTGGGGAAGTTAAATTAAATTGTAGGTTACATTTCTTTATATTGGTAAGTATCATTGAGAGAGGTGTTTGTTTTTGTTTGTTTTTATTTCTTTTTCTCGAAAGAGCATTTGGAATTATGGAACCTGACTCTTGGGGTCAATAAGGAATTACTGTGTTCATAAACTGGAAGGGATTTTGAGAATTTGTGCATGGTGTGTAATCTTTCCTTTAGTCAGATCTCTATTGGCTTTTTGCTTAGCCTGTGTTCGTTCTCTTTGATTTATTTTGCTTTGTTTTTAATAGTGCCAGCACTCTTACACCTACTCCAACTTTGCCTCTTCCTCTCTGCAGGGCTGCCATGGTCATTCCCTGGATGGCTGGGGAAAGGTTTCAACTGGCCTTATGTAAATCTTCAGCTGACTGCCTACTATGTCGTGACTTGGATTGTGGGCGCCAAGCATTATCATGATCTGGACATTGATTATATCGGAGTTAGTAATACATTTTTTAGAACATGATTAACCTTTGGACATTTATTTATAATTTTTTAAAGTAATTTGTGGCACTTTGTTGACTACTTTGTGTCATGAGACTAATTTGTTCTATTGGTGTCTATTAACAAATTAACTACATGTCACCATTTATTCTTTCTCTCTGTCCATCCAAATTCTTCCCACTTTAGAAAACTGTACTTAGTATATGCCTCCTGGAACTATTTCTTTGTTTTTGTTATTGGTACTACTCCAGCTCAAATTCTCCTTCTTCCAAGCTTTCCCTAGTTTCTCTAGTTCTTACAACAATATTGTGTTTACTATATAGTTTAATGAATGATTAATCTCATTTTACTCCATGAGTCTTCCGTGGTCCTAAACCAGAGGGTGGCCGACTTCTTCTTAAAGGGCCAGAGAGTAAATATTTTAGGCTTTGTGGATCAAAAGGCAATATTAAGGATATTATCTAGGTAATTATATAATCATTTAAAATGTAACCACTTAAAACTGTTAAAATCCATTTTTAGCTTTCAGGCTGTAAAAAGTACAAAGGGTGGGCCAGATTTGGCAAGCTGGCAGAAATCTGCCTACCCTTTTCCTAAATTGTTATTTAACACCTTTTAATGATTTAAAAATGTAAGACATGATATCTTGTGTTTCTAGCTGGTCTGTTGGCAGGCTGGAGGAATATGTCACACTGCACTGTACCCCACAGAGCCTCACACACACTCATAGTGGGTCTCTATACACTTTTGCTTGTTAATATGCTGTCTGTCAAAACTGATTTTTAAAGTTTTCATGCAATTAGCAAGCAGTTATTGAGCTTCTACTGTGTTGCAGGCATTGTGACTATTATGTTTTAGGGATACCAAGGTTAATAAGCTCTTGAGGAGTTCAGTGAGAGAGGCAGACACTGGAACAGATAAACTGCAGTATCACAGGACATGATATAGGACATGAGGATGAGCCAAGGGCTCTAGGAAGCCAGAAGCAAGAATATACTTGTTTTTGTTATCCTTCCCCAGATTACAACAAAATTGTTTGAGAGCTTTCTTAAATGTCAGGGTATGTTTAACCAGTGAAACTAAATGTAGGTTTGGGTCGAACAGCATTCTATTATGGTAAAGTCACACTTAGAAAATGTTTCTGGTAAATAATGGGTTATTCACATCTCTTTTAGACTCTTGATAATCACAAGCTATGGTGAGGAAGCTTCTTTGATAAGAACACTTTCCAGTATCACTGGAGGCTGAAAAGAGTACCTGGAGGCTAGGCCCATCTCTCAGCTGTAAACTGAAAGTCGTGCAAGTTCTCTTTCAACTCTAAAACCTCCTGCTGCATGATTCTAAGCCTGAGAGATTTGTGCATGTTCCATTTATCTGTCTTCATTAAGAGTTTGCTTTTGTTATGTAGCACATCGTTGTGATTCTCTGTGTGCACTAAAAAAATTACTCCTGTACATTGTCCTTATTAATACTTGGCTTTTGGGTGTGTGTGTAGGGATCTTATAAGAATTATTATAACAATCCCGTGTCTGTTAGGTCTCCAGTGCCTGTTATAGTCCTTGGCATACATTGCCTTGTCAATCTTTGTTGAATGATTGAATGGATATTCCATTTTTAGAAATCTCTGGAATTAGGTGACTTTTTGAAAAATACCCACCAAATATTTTAAGGTTTTTAAAAATAATATTTTAATTAAAAATTATGTTGTCTTTTAAATATCTATAAATTTAATAACAGGACATTCCCTTAAGTAAGAAAAATGGATTTTCAGATGATAAGAAAGATGATGAGAGATAATATTAATGGAGAAAGGTTAATATTAATGATAATATTTGCTTTCTGACACAAAAACTTTCAATTCTGACATTTTGACTTTCTGTTTTGCAGATTTGGAATGAGAGGGCATTTGACATCAATTATATCAAGGTCTGCACAACTTTAAAATCTTTTTAAGTTATTAGTGAAAAATTCCTTTATGGTTCCATGGAAATTAGTAGTAGGAACACCGTATTTTTTATAGCACAGTTATTTATTTTGCTAGTTATAACATAAAATTCAAGCAAAATGTTAATAATATTTATATTCCTGATTAAGGCATATGTAATTCCCTCTACGCCCCAAATTGCCATTGTCTGTAGAGTTGTGTTGAGTTTTCCTACTTAAATATTCATTATTTGTGGAATTATGATAATCGTTATAAAAACAATTGTATCATTTTAGATTTTTAGGACTTACAGAAATGTAGATTTTTCTTTCACTGTCATATATCAAAATTTATAGTATATAATCTCATTCTTGTTTTCTTTGGAGTGCCTATTATATTGGAGTGTGTTGGATGTTTCTACTTGTGATTAGCCAGGTAACTCAAAGTTAACTCCATGCTTTAGGCATTACCAGTGAAGTGGTGAGAGTGTGGTGGTGTGGAGGTGGGACAGTGGAACTAGTGTAAGATTGAAGCACAAGAGTTGTTCATGGAAAGTTATGACTGCTGTGAGTGCAGGTCTGATGAGAGCAGCAGGAGGACAGCGCAGAAGCCAAGTTAGTGGCTGTGTCCTGTGTAACCCTGTAGTCAGGTGGACCATGTTGCTGCAGTCATGGACTTTCATCTTCCCAAATTTGACATTTCATAGTTTTTTTTTTTCTCCTTGGGATTCTACATGTCTCTTTAATTGTGTTCATTTCATTTGATGGAAGCATTAGAAGAATTAGAATTTAGTTTCCTTTTTCTTTTAAACTAATGGTCTGCAACTAAGGTGGTTTTTATTTTATTTATTTATTTTTTTACTATTAAGAGTCTGTTGCTGATTCCATTGCATTCTAATTCAGCTTACCTGATTTGAAAGACTGTAATTCTTGTTCTAAGACTCATCATCAGTGTTTCAAACAGTTCAGACTTCATTTCCTTTTCCCTGAAACTTTAGTTTACCTGCAGTAACATGTCTCAGGAAATAACTTTTAGTTTGCATTTGCCATTTTTGTAGCAAGATTTTATTGGAATCTGTGTCCTGTTTGTTAAAATGCCTATTGAAAGGGTTCAATGATGGCAGATGAATGTAGGTATTCAGGTTCGATAAGCTTAATGAATATATATTCCGTATAGTATAATAAGATGGCCCCTGGAAATAATGAGGATTTGTTTTTAAGAGTAGAAATAAATACAGTACAAACAAGCAATGTATGTAAAGGTGGCAAGGCTATTATTTCTTTTATTTTTGCTGTTTACATTGTATTTATGATTTACTCTGGTTTTCAGTGATGTTTTAAAATTGCGTCTGGAAAATCCCGTCTGGGATCTGAGGGTGGTGGATGGAAATGGATGTGTGAGTCTCTGGACCCTAATTCAGTCCAATCAGAACAGCTTCCTTTTCATTTCTCTTATAAGTAGGGTTTCTATCTAGGCTTTTTAGGGGGCAGAAAGGGATGGGTTCCACAGCAAAACATTTGGAATACATTAGATAAAACTTTGCTCAAAGAATGCTGCTATTCATACTGATTTTGGCAATCTATTATAAAACACAGCTTATAGACTTGTATATTTTGGAGTATTATTTGAATATATACTTACTTAAAGTAAGCAATCTTAGAGGTGATGTTCTAGGAATAGCACTAGAAAAACTAGATATAATATTGCGATAAATGCAAATGTGACTAAGTTGTTCTCCTTCCTCTCTGTAAGAATAAGAAAGAATTTCAGTGTGATGAAATGCAAGATTGGTCTCCTAATAGAGAGCTTGGGAGTCTCAATCCTACTGAATCTTGAGAGTTGGTCTTTATTTACTATTAAGGATCTGTTCAGATTTCTTCCAGAGTGGAATTGATTCATTATTTGCCTCCTAAAACAGCACATTAATTGGAAATTTCTTTAGTTCAGAAAAGTTAGAAAGTGAATAGAGAGCTTGTGAAAATCTTTGTTCTTTCTTATCTTAATTAATTCAACCAATGTTTATTGAGCACCTGCTACTATGAAGCTGACAGTTCAGAGTGCTTGGGGGTATAGCAATGGGTTTATTCACACCCATTCATCAAGAACTACTTCTGTTTTGAAACTAACACAGTACTGTGAAGCAATTATACTCCAATAAAGATCTATTTAGGGGCTTCCCTGGTGGCGCAGTGGTTGAGAGCCCGCCTGCCGATGCAGGAGACACGGGTTCGTGCCCCGGTCCAGGAAGATCCCACGTGCCACGGAGCGGCTGGGCCCGTGAGCCATGGCCGCTGAGCCTGCGCATCCGGAGCCTGTGCTCCGCAATGGGAGAGGCCACAACAGTGAGAGGCCCGCATACCGCAAAAAAAAAAAAAAAAAAAAAAAAAAAGATCTATTTAAAAAAAAAACAAAACTACTTCTGTTTTGAAATCTGACCCTCCTTCTCCTAGGTGAAATAATGTCTTCTTTTCTCTTGTTTTATATTTTGGCAATCCATACATTTTCAGTATATACTACTCTCTGATTTTCTAGGACATTCTGTTAGTTTTAGTGCCCTGATGAGTGTGTTTGCCACCTAACGGTGAGGACCCCATCTTGTGCTTTTTTTAGAGTCCTCATGGGGCCCAGGTACAGAACTAAATACCAGAGTAGGCACTCTGTGCTTTGTTCATTTATTTCCTGTTACAGTTAGCTTGTTACTTTTAATCTGGTGGGTGGATAGTCCTACAGCCATATTTTATTGCCTGTCCTGTGTATACCTATTAAAGACTTGAGGGTAACAGCAGAATATTTCTTATTTCTACTTCTAGTATGGTACAAAATACTAAGAACTGTAATCTTTTCAGTAATGGCAGAATATTTAAAGACATTGGAAAATACTCAAAATAAACTAAGTTAAAGCATTTTATTTACCAAATGGTATATTTAATTTGATCCCAATTTATTGTGTGTGCATAAGAGAATTCATGAAAGAATGCATACCAGGGTAATAGTGGGTTTTTTATGGGTAGTACTGCTCTGATTTTTAAAAAAAAATTTCCACCCTTGCACCCAAATTTTCTATGGCTAAACATAATTTTAAATTCAGAGGGAAAATCCCTCTAAAACATTTTTACCTCTTCGGTTTTTTTTTTCCCCTTACATTCCCATGAAGTAGATTATTTTAGTGATAACGCTTTTTTCCCCCCACATGAGGCACATTTCTATTGATGCATAATATTGACACTGTCATCCAGGATGCTGAGTTGGAAGACATTTTAGCTTTCTTTGTTGTAATTCAGCCGCTGAAAACTCATTTTTAACCTTTCCTATGTTCTGCTTATCTCTCTGAGAGGTGTTAAGAAGAATGCTGAACTATCAAGGTCTCCAGCAAGTGAAAATCATAGCGAGTGATAATCTCTGGGAGCCCATTTCTGCTTCTATGCTGCTTGACCCTGAGCTCTTGAAGGTGATTGATGTTATAGGGTAAGGAATGTTTTACTTTGAAAACGAACAGTTTCTGACTGCTTGCTGTGGATATTGACTGTGCCTTTGTTTTTGCCTGCTTCTCCCCATTTGATTATATTTTCAGAAGGTAGCTTTCTTGTATTTATTTAACCAAAGCATGTATAAATGATATTTCATTCCTTTTTTCTTTGAAATATATATACTTTGGGAATCTTTCTATGACAATGGAATAATGTACTGGTAACTTAAAATATTGTTTTAATGTTTGGAGTAATAAAACATGGCTTTGTTTAGATTAAGGGGCAGAGTAGTATTTACATTTCAGAAATTATAAAGGCAGTGTTGTGAAATTAGTTCCTAACCCTCAGACTTCCTGTGCTTGGGCGTTCATGAACACTTAGGTAAATGGTATAGGATGATCACTGACCGTGACTTTTGTCACATATCCTTAGCAGTATGGCTTTGACCCTGCTCCTTAGGCCAGTTCTGCCTTTCAGCCTTTGGGGCCTTGACCTCACTGGGTTCCAGCAGTATTTTTTTTTTTTAAGTGTATTTGAATTTTGTCTATCATGATAATGTATATAAACATTTGAAAAATAGTATACATATATATGTGGAGTTTGTTCTTTATTCAGTGTGAAGGCTCTACTTGAACTATGTGTGCTTTTTTTTTTTTTAAACAAAGAATTTTCAATGTGCACTAAGTAGGCAGAATAATATGGTGGATATTCATGTTCCCATCATTCAGCCTCCATAATTATGAACCCATGAACAATTCTCCATTCACATGCCTATACATTCCTCTTTTCTTCCTCCTCACATTATTTTGAAGCAAATCCCAGATATTATATTATTTCTTCCATAAAAATGTTACCATTTATCTCTCAAGATAAAAACTCTTTCGTTTCACCATGAATAATACCATTATCACATCTAAATATGTGATAGTTTCTTGATACTATCAAATACCTGTTATTGTTATTTTATAGTTTTATTTGATTGAATCTGGATCCAATTTAGATTCATACATTATGATTAGTTGATATCTAAGTCTCTTCTAATTTTTTGGTTCTTGCTCCATCTCTTTTTTTTTCCTTTCATTTGTTGAAGAAACTGGATTGTTTGTCCTGTAAAGCTTCTCACAGTCTGGATTTTACTGATTTCATCTTTGTAAGTTTAAGTTTAACTTACCTTAAGTTTAAGTTAAACTTAAGTTTAACTTAAGTTTAAAATGCTCATCTATCCTGTTTCTTGTTAGAAATTGATAGAGGCGTGATTAGATTAGATTTAGGCTTATTTATTTATTTATTTATTGGCAAGAAAAGTAAAATGTATTTTAATATTTTATACATTGAAATGAGAATGTAATTTTTGCCTTTATTGTTAAAACTTGCATAAATAGCTCAAATCTTGAGGGAAAAAAGTTGTGTTGATCTTGAATATATTTGGCTAGGAAAAAATAAATGAAAGTGTGGGTTTCACTGTATCTTCATGAAGAAGTTGGATGTTTAATTCATTTTATCTTTATTGATGTTGGTATCTTATGCAATTAATTCTCCTCTGAGCACTGCTTTAGGTCTATCTCATAGAGTCTGTTTTTTTTATCATTATTTTCTAATTTACTGCATTGTGGTCATTTAATGCTGAATGTATTATTTAATTTCTTTCATAAAATTTCCCAAGGTCTTCTTTTTATCTTATTATATTAGGGTATATTTTCTGTCAGGATACGAGAACTGAGTGTATATTACCCACCTTACTGATTGCATTGTTTTGCTATTCTGTATTCTAATTATTCTGATCACTTAAACTATCCAAGGTTACTAAGAGTGTTAGTTTCCTCTTATTAGTGAGTTTCTATTTCTCCTTTCAATCTCATGAAATTTCTGCTGTTTGAAAGTTGTTGCTGTGTTATTTGGTACATAGGTATTAGTAATGTTTTATCTTTATTATGGTTTGTAACTATTATTATTAGAAAAAGTCATTCTTTGTCTCATATTATGCTTCTTGGTTGAATTTCGCTTTGCATGTAACTAAGATAGAGAGCTCTGCCTTTTTTTTTTTCATTTGTATTTGCCTGATAGAATCTTTGCTCATACTTTTATTCTTTACCTTTCAAGGTAATTTTGTTTTAGGTGTGATGCTGCATATAGCATAGGTTTAGATTTTGTTCTGAAAATCTTCATATTTTAGTGAGTTTAACTCACTTATATTTATTGATATACCTGAAGGTTTTGTTTTCTTTTCTACTGTTTGTTATTTAATGATTTGTACCATATATATATATATATTTATATATATATAATACACCCACACACACATTCTTTTGCTATGTGATTTGTTTTCTTTGCTCTTTTTAAATGAAGTGTCTTTTTTGTTATTTAACAAGTTTTGATTCTATTGATTACATTTATGCTGATACCTTTATACCAGTAGTTCTCAACTGGGGATAATTTTGCCTCCTACAGAACATTTGGCAATAACTGAAAATATTTTTGACTGTCACTGGTGTAGGTGCTACTGGCATCTGATGGGTGGGGGCCAGAGTTGCTTCTCAGCATCCTCCAATGCACAGGATAACTCCCCCAGAACAAAGAATTATCCAGCCAAAATATCAGTAGTGCTGAAGTTGAGATCTGCTCTATATTAATAATCTTGGTTCTCTCTCTATTTAGATATTGCCTATTTGTTTACTATAATTAATATTAAAATTATTTTATAACCACTTCTTCCTCCCCCTCTCTCCTACAATGGAATTTTAATTACCAGAGTTTCTTAATCTTTGTGCTCTTACATGAGCATAATCTTGTATGATCTTGATTTGTCAGCTGCAAGTTGTAATCTTTTACTCCCAGCTAACTGGCAAACTTAGTTTACATTTCAGTTTCTTCCCTCCTTTTATTTTGTGTCAACTATATTAGTTATACATTATTAGAAAATATAATGTTTATATACTATTTAATTACCCTTTCTTTTAGTCAAGCTCTACTGTTAAGCATATTCAGTGCTCACCTGTAAGTCTTTTGCTGAAATATCTCCTTTAGTCTCTTGAGTGTCAGAAGCTTAATATCTGCTATATTTCTCAGAAAGTGCTAATAGAAACAATATTTCTTGAACTTTTACATGTTTATTACTATATATCTGTGGCCTTTAGACTCAAAGGACAGTTTGGCTCGGTATAAAATCCTCGACTCATATTTTCTTAATTCTTGAGTATCATAAAATTTGCTCCGTTGGTTACTTACATAAAATGTTGCTGTTGAGAATTCTGATGCCAGACTTATTTTTTCTTATAAATGACTTGGCATAATTCTGGTATGTCCAAAGAATATTTCTCCTTAACTTTAGAGTCTAGTACTTTTATACTGTTTACCATTTCTCAGTAAGTAGTGTGCACCCTTTGAATATCTATATTTCAGTAAGTTTTACTTAAATCTTAATTTAAATAATCATCCTGCTCCATTACTTTGGTTTTCTTTGTAGAAAGCCCAGTTACACATATTGGATCTCCTTTGCATATTGTCTTTATTCTATATTTCTCTCAAATTTTTTAATCTCTTTATTTATTAGCCAATGTCTAATCTGTGTTCCTTCTACTTTAGCCTTCATTTCTAAACTGCTTTTTCTTTTTAAAATAATTATTCTGTAATTCTCTCACTTTAGTTTTATATACCTCTGTTGTCTAATAATTTCATTTCCTTACAAATTATTAAGTATAACATACAAACACACACACGTACATACATATAGAAGATCATAAGAGTATAGCTTAATGAATTATCATAAAGTGAACATACCTATACAACTACCACCTAGGTCAAGAAATAGAAGATTATCAATATCTATGAAGCTCTCCTCTTGGAAATCTTTCTAAGCAGTAGCCTCTCATTTTGCACCAAAGGCAACTACTAATCTGACCTCTGTCATCATAGACTAATTTTACCTGTTTAAAAACTATTTAAATGGCATCTTAGAGTATCTGTTATTTTGGTCAGCACTATATTTATAAAATTAACTCATGTTGATTTTAATTACTGTTTCAAATTCAATTGTAGGAATATAACACAATTTATCCATCTAGTCTTTGTTAAAGGCCATTTGGATTGTTTCCAATTTTTGGCTATTGTGGTACAATGGAATTTTGTTCAGGAGATGTTTATTCTGTGACTCCCACCTCCATAGAAAGAGTATGTCTCCCTGCCCCATTCATGTTGTGCTTGACCTGTGCTATGTTTGCAGATTTTTGTTTTGCAGTTACAGTACTTTCTGGGGTCTGCTTCCTCTGGGCCCCATTCTCCTGACTGTCTAAATGTTGTCTATCCCTCATCCTAAGTGTTCCTGTCTTATTCAATTTGGATTCTAATTTAAACAGCTTATTCTTATGGTGAGACTCTACCATTGCAGAAAGGATTGTTTGCTACCTATTTCTGAAATAGTTAAGAGTTTAAGTTTGTATTGCCCAATATGGTAACCACTAGCCACATGTGTTTATGGAGCACTTGAAATATGGCTAATCTGAATTTAGGTATGTTATAAGTGTAAAGTATGCACTGGATTTTAGAGATGTAATATAAAAAAGTAAGTTATTAATAATTTTTATATTGATTTTATGTTGAATGATAATATTTTGGATATATTGGGGTAAACAGTATATAATTAAAATTTCTCTTCTGCTTTTTAAAAAATGTAGCTACTGGAAGATGTAAAATTATCTGTACACTTCACATTGTATTTCTATTGGACAAATCCGGTTTAAACTGTCACAGTATTGTGTTTGATCTTTTAGTGAATTTACTGTTTTTGGCACTTGGCCCCAATTTCAAGCCTGTGAAGACATTTTCACTTTAGCCAGTTGTTCTCAATTCTTCCATTCAGGATAGAGTCTGCTGCTGGGGGGCGGTGAGTACCTGTTAGTCCCCTTTCACTTCCACTGTTTCCGTATTCTCTCTGTTGATCCTGGCCAGTCCTGATGCTGCAAGGCTCCTGGGGATTCCCTGTCACCTAGTTTTGATGCAGATATTGTCTGTGGGTTTTTACTTTCCGTCATCAGGTTGGTCTGTTTGGTTTCAGGAGGAGTACTGGGGGAGTTTCAGAAAGTGGGCTACCATGATCCAGTTCATTCATAAGTTCTATTTTTCTTTTAATACACACATATTTTTCTGTGAAGATAAACCTTGGTTTACTTTCATTGATCTTAATCTTGTCATTTAAAGTTTGAAAAATCATGCCATGAAATGATAGAGATGTTTTTGCCTAATTATATGCATTTAAAAAATTATATTCTTAAAGAACTTATACATTTTGCTGAACTATGGATCTGGACATTGGGAGAGACCTGGATTTTAGTATCAGTTCTGCCCCTCTTTTCTCAGATCATTTGATAAATCAATCAGGTTTAAAATGTAACAGTTTCATTGTTTTCTGAATGAGGGATATAATACCTATTTCTGTAACTTTAAAAGAGATACTTTTTCAGATTTTAAAAATAGTGCATGCTCATTGTAGAAAATTTGGAAAATGTGGAAAACCATAAAGATAGAGTTAGAACTTACTCAAAATCTTAATATCTAGAGATCATTAATAACATAATAGCATATTATTTTCCAGACTATTTTTTTTATATAAGTATTTTTTACCAGAGACACACAAAATATACATTTGGCTGAGTGATAACTAGATGAGTCTTAAAATTAGTATTTGGTTGAGATGTCAAAACCAAATATCATCACCACAGAATGAAGTTCTGGGATATAGAATAAACCTAAAATGTAAAAGTTTATTAAAATTATATAATTTCAAAGAATAGTAGTCAGATTTTCCAAGTTGGGAATTGTAGTACCAGAACAATAATTTCTTACCCTGTTAGGTGCTGGCTTGCTCTTGGGGTCTCTGTTGTATATGTTTACAATACTGAATAGATGCCTGTTTTCAACTGAGTTCAGTGACTCAACAAAATCTTGATGGAATCTCATTTTTTCCCAATTCTTTATATTCTTTATTATTTATGCATTTCTTCCTTATAAAATCCTGGAATGCCAAATTAATGTTGTACCTTAATTCGTCTTTACTAGTATAATTAATTCCCAAGTAGGATATTTTTTTCTTAAAAGATTCATGATCTAAATGGAATTAAATAAGTAAAAACTAAAGGAGGTTCTCACAAGCATTCTTTTAATGTTATGAATACTACTACACCAAACCACAAAGATTAGAATTATGATATAATCCAATCTCTGTTATTCTGCTTGTATTATTGTTAATTTATTTGTAAGTAGTTGTTGGCCTAGAAAGTATACACTCTTGTCCCTAAAGTTATTTGGTTCATGTGCTCTCTAATTCTTATACTAACTGTTGGTCTATTTTCTATTTTCCATTTGAAATTTCTTAATTGTTTTTATATTCAATAATCAGTCACTTCCACAATCATCATTATGGCAGTATTTTACTCTTAGAACAATAAATATACATTTATATTTAGGCTGACTCCTCTCAAATGCTAGAACAAGGGAGGGGTTCATTAGTCTGGGGTAGGGTTTCTCAACCTCTGCACTACTGATATTTTTCACTGGATAATTCTTTGTTGTTGTCACGGGTGTTACAGGATGTTTAGCAGTATCTCTGGCCTCTACTCACTAGAGGCCAGTAGCAAATCCTGCCCTGCCCTGCCTTCTCCACCAGGCAAAAAGCATTCAAGTTGAGAACCACACTGCTCTGGGATAATAACTTCTAGTTTTCCCAAGATAGTTTATTCTTTTTATTCAAAGAAGAATTCTCTGTGCATTTTTGTTTGTTTTAGTGTTTTTGTTTTTGCCTGGGAATAAACAATAAATGCCTCTCTGTCTATGAGGAGTGGGAGCAGGGGAGGAGATACTACATTACATAATAGACTCATTAGTCTTACTTTTGGTTTCCTTCTTACTCCTTCCTTCCTACTGTCCAAGCTCTCTGTTTCCCCTGGGAAGTCTGAATCCTGTCTCCACCTCATTCATCTTTGGAGTGTTCTAGGTCTCTTCTCCTGCCTCCACCTGTCAACATCCTTCCCTCCATGTTATGGTTTCCAGAAAGAAATTTCTCATCCATTGCTATCTTCCTTCCCATTCTGTGTGTTATAGGGTTATCTCATTCTAAGGGTGTTCTGAGACACAAGGGTGGGAAGAGGATGCTTACAGTCTGACAGCCACCTGGAAGCTGCCCATTATTTTAAAATAGAAATCTTGGAGAAGATATGTATTTTTATTCACTCAATAAATAGATATAAGTGCCATGTTCTGACCTTTTTACATTTCCTCCCACCCTTTCTTTTCTAGAGCTCATTACCCTGGGACCCGTACAGTAAAGGATGCTAGGTTGACTGAGAAGAAGCTTTGGTCTTCTGAAGATTTTAGCACTTTAAATAGTGATGTGGGTGCAGGCTGCTGGGGTCGCATATTGAATCAGAATTATATCAATGGCTACATGACTGCGTAAGTTATTAGAAACTTTTGAAGGTTTTTATTTTGAAAAATTTCAAAACACAGTAAGTAGAAAAAAGTACAATGGACTTCCATAGCCTCACAGCCTAAATTCAATGATTGTAAACATTTGCCTTATTTTCTTTATCTATACCTATATCTGTACCTAAGCTGTGTCAACTCAAAAAAAAAAAAAAAAAGCAAGAAGCTGCAAATAATAGAGCTTATTTGGGGTCTGATATATTGTCTCAGATATGGTTAAGTTATCTCCCTGGCCTGTTTGTTCTTATGTTCTTTTATTTCCTTAAAATCACTTACTACTGAGTCTGTTCTCAGTAGGGCAAGCATTGTGGCCAGGCTTAGATCACAAAATGGCTTAGGCCTAAAATGGCTTCTCGTATGTCAAGAAAGTTATGTCTGGTTCTCTTCCTCTGGGGAACCCTTACCCTATCTGCCTACACCATCATTTGAACCCTAGCAGCCTGACTCTAAGAGTTCTCATTTGTAAAACTTTGCAACAGCTCAGAGTGAAGTTCATAAAATTATGTCTTGAAATTGGGGCATTTAGAATGCTGACCGTCAAAAGGAAAGCAAGTATGGTTAAAGCCTTTATTTGTATTTGACTCACATTTGTGACATGTCTGGTACTGGTAGGTCATGATTCATCTTCTGGTTACACCATTCGTCAGTAAAATTGTACACCTCATATACATTTGTATTTTTTATTATATGATTCACCATTAAAAATATTTAGATGCATCCAACACTTGATTTTTCAAAATGTGGGGGAACTTTAGGCAACTTATATTTTCTTGTTTTGGGTGGTAATTTTTTGTCATTTACATATATTTGTCTAAACTCTGATAAGGTCTTTTTTACTATAGGCTTGTAGGTATTTACATTTTTATTACAAGCTGCTTTGGTGTTTCTTTTTTATCAAACAAATTTTTTAGCACAATTGCTTGGAATTTGGTGGCTAGTTACTATGAACAGTTGCCATATGGGCGTTGTGGACTGATGACTGCTCAGGAGCCATGGAGCGGGCACTATGTAGTAGAAGCTCCTATCTGGATATCAGGTATGGTTCAGATTCCATCTCTCAATCCCTAACTTCCTCTCTAAGAGACAAAGCAGAAAACACTTAGAGGGGATTATATGAACACTGTGTGTGTATGTGTGTGTTAGTTTTAAGTGTGTCTCTGTTTCAAGCAAGATTTGTCATAGTGTTTTGTAAGAACCTTTTGGGTAACTAGGCTACTTTCTGTATTCCATTCTCAATTATTCTATAACTAGGCTACTTTCTGTATTCCATTCTCAATTATTCTAAGACCAGGCTTTTTTTTAGTTGATATATTTTTCTCAGAGATTTGTAGTCATGACATTATGTAACCATGACATTACTCTAAACTCAGGTTGTTATTTCAAAAATATGGAAATGTTAAGTTGGATTCGTATATCCTGGTTGGTTAACCCCTTAAATGTTGAAATAGTTGGTCCCACATTATCTACATGAACTAATGTACTTTTTGAATTTTGTCACTGGTTAATTGTGTCACCTCCCAAAATGGACAAGGAATATTGCTCAGTACATTTTCAGGACCAACTTTGGAGGTGCCCAATAAATACATATTGTGGAAATAAACTTGTCTGAAACCATAAAGCTTAGTTTTTGGAATATTTTGTTAACTTTTAAAAAACCATATTCTTTGTAGTTATATTAGGATGGGTTAAATAGAGATCATCAAAAGTTGGGAGGGGCCAACTTTATTTTTTACTCTTGGAAAAAAAAGGTTTCCTCAGTAGTCTTGAACTGCCAGAGTGTGGTTCATTTATTTTCACCAGTCATTCTAAGAATATTCCCATAATTGTACCATTTAACTAGAAGTTGAAACATGAGACTGGTGAGTATTCGTCTCCAAAATAGAAAATAGCTGTTAGACTCAATCAGACTTGGGGTGGAAAAGTTTTCCTTCTACCCTTCTAGGTTCTTTGGCTAATCTAATAATTAAATGGATATAAGACAGGTCACCAGGAAAAAAAACACATTTAATTTTGTACATAAAAATATGAGACTCAAATTTGCAGTCAGGCAATTGAGGTTTATAATGCCATCCTGAGCTAAGGAATGGGATAGGGACCTGGAGCTTCAAAGGCAGGAAGACAGTTCACAGGACGAGAAGAGCAGATGTTTGCCCTGCCATGCAGGTGAATCTTTCAGATACAAAGTTGTCTCTGGTAGTAGCTGTCTTTCTGTGCTAGGTCCCCTATCTAAATTCTTTCAGGCTGTTAAAGGAGAGAGAAAAGTTTTTCTTTTGTCTGCTAGGTCTTGATTGCCATCAGTTCAAAATAATCCACATGCTAAAGTGGCACATTTTGGGGTGGCAAGTTCTGTTTTCTTTCAGACTCAAATCAGTAAACAGCTTTTTATTTTTGGACGAAATCCTGTTATCACAGTTTTAATCTTATTTGGCTCTTTCTCTGCCTGTCTATAGCTCATACCACTCAGTTTACTCAACCAGGTTGGCATTACCTGAAGACAGTTGGCCATTTAGAAAAAGGAGGAAGCTATGTAGCTCTGACGGATGGCTTAGGTAACCTCACCATCATCATTGAAACTATGGTAATTCTTTGTTGTTTTTATTGGATTAATTCACTTTGTTAGTATTGGAAAATATAGCATAAAGCACAACTGAACACCTTCTTAAAAAAAAAAAAAACAGGGGAGCTTTTCTCCTCTGCATAGGATCCCAGGACTGGGACAACCAGTCTGTGGCTTGAACTGCTCACTCTGTAGGTTGAGAGCAAACCTTCTCTCCCTTTCAGATCCCTCCTAGGGGTGGAGGACCCAACCTTATGCCTTTTTTTCCATTCTACTCAGTTACGTGGAAATCCTTCTTGCAGCTTTGGTTGTATAGAAGTTCTTCTGCCAGTTCTAGTTAGTTTTCTTTGAGAATTATTCCACAGGTAGATGTACTTTTGACACGTTTGTGGGGGGAGGTGAGCTCTGCATCCTCCTACTCCACCATCTTGATCCAACCTCCTCTGTTTGTTTCTTTGAATCAAAGTTGTTTTTCTTTTTGACAGCATATAGTTGGATCTTGCTTTTTGAAAAATTTAGTCTGACCTTTTGATTCAATTGCTTAATCCATTTACATTTAATGTTAATATTGATATAGTTGGATTTACATCTTTCAGCTTACTTTTTATTTTCTATATGTCTCATTATTTTGGTTCATCTATTCTTCTGTTACTGTTTTCTTTTGCAAAAGTCAATATTTTGTGATGTAATATTTAAATTCTTTTATTTTTTTTTTACTATATTTTAGTGAGTTATTTTCTTAAGTGGTTGTTCCAGGATTTAGTGTAGAAATCTTGACTTATTAGAGTCTACTTCAGATTTCTATTAACTGCGTTCCAGTGAGATATTCATTTTTCGAAAGGTAGTTTTGCTTAATATAAAATTCTAGGCTGACAGTTTTTCCTTGAATGTGCTGTCTTCCATTGTTTCTGGTGATAAACCAACTATTAATCTCATTGAGGTTCCCTTGTAAATGATCTTGTTCCTTTCAAGATTTTCTTCTTTTCTTTGACTTTCAGCATTTTTACTGGGTGTCTGTATGTGCATCTCTTTGTGTTTATTCCTCTTGGAGTTTGTTGAGCCTCTTGGATCTGTAGATTAATGTTTTTCATCAAATTTGGAAAGTTTTCAGCTACTTTTCTTTGAATATATTTTCTGCTCCTCTCTCTCTCCACTGTTTTCTACTGTCCCATTGTATATATGGTGGTGTACTTAATGGTATCCCACATTTCTCTGAGGTTCTGTTGATTATTCTTTATCCTTTGTTTTTTTTTTCCCCAGTTTCTCAGGTTGCACAATTTCTATCAATTGTTTTCAAATCCTCTAATTCATCTGCTATTTCAAATCTACTGTTGACCCCTCTAGTGAATTTTTCATTTCAGTTATTATATTTTTCAATTTCAGAATGTCCATTTGGTTCTTTTAAAATTTTTTGTCACCTAATTGATATTGTCTACTTGATGAGACATTGTGATTATATCTTCCTTTACTTCTCTAAACCTTGTTTCCTTTAGTTCTTTAAATGTATTTATACTGGTTACTTTGAAGTCTTCAACTGTTAAATCCAGCATCTGGTTGCTCTCACAGGTGGTTTCTGTTGCCTAGTTTTTGTGTATCGGTCACACTTTTCTGTTTCTTTGAATGTCTCCTAATTTTATGTTGAAAGCCAGACCTTTTATATAATATATTGTGGTAACTCTGGGTACTGATTCCCTCCTTTCCTGGGGTTTGTTGTTTGCTTGCTTGTTTGCTTAGTGATTGGCTGGAGTAGTTTAGTGGAGTTTATTTCCTCCACACCCCCGCCCCCCCCCCCGCCCCGCCCCAAGCCTCAAATGTTGCTTCTTAGAGGATGCAGCTTTGGGCAGGTGCACCTCTCTGTTATTGCCTCACTGATTACTGGTGGATTGCTCTATTGTTTTCAACAATGCTCAGGGGCTTAAACTGCTCCATAAGCTGATCCAATTAAATTCCAGCTTATTTGCAGAGGTGGATTTTGAGGTTAGTGTTTTAGGTTTATTCTGAGGGTTCTTCTTAGCTTTCTTTTTTTGTGGTTCTCCCTGTCAAAATAGCTGGGCAGTGGTTTAGCTTATGCATCTAATGAAGCTGACAGTCTCTTTTTATTTGCTTGCCACCAAAACTTCCATTATTTTTAAGAGCACCCTTACTCTTGAACTTCCCCATGCTCTGCATTAAGTACAATCAATTTCTTTGGGGAGACTTTCTGAACTCTGTGTTTTATGACCTGTCTCTCTCCCAGGACAAAATCTCTGAGCTGAAGCTTGGAGTTGGGGATGGGGACAAGGGTGTGTTTCTCTCTTAGTGACACCTCTGATTTAGGAGTATGGTGCTGGGTGGGGGTTTGGAACCCCCATATTCTCAGTGTGCCTTGTTTAAGGTGAGTCTGTGAATGGAACCTGGACAGAGGAAGGGAACCCTCAGCCTCTTGGCCACACTCATGGCTACTTGTCCTCAGCATCAAGTAGCTGAAGGGAAGGGGAGTGAGAAATGATATTCTGCTTCTCTCACGAAGATATTGTCTTCACCTGGGAGCTGGGAGTGAGGGAACCCTGTGTTCTTGGCTGTACCTACTTGGCATGGAGTTTCTGTCACTCTAGGCTGAGAGGGACAGGGAGGGAGTGGATCATGGTTTAGTAGATTTTATTGAATAAATGTTTCTATATTTGTTGCATGGCCTTAGGACCATTTCCAGAAACTTTATTGTAATTATTATTTACATAGTTTTCACCAGGTTCACTGGGAGCAGGTTCATGGAGCTCTTCCCATTGCCATTCTGGAAGCAGATCTCTCCTTTATTCATTATTCATTCAGTTTTTTGAACATATTTAAATACCTGATTTAATGTCTTTGTCTAGGAAGTCTAATATCTAATAAGCAATGACTGGGGTTTCTCAGACATAGTTTCTGTCAACTGCTCTTATGCCTGTGTATGGGCCATTCTTTCCTGGTTCTCTGAAAATCTCATAAGGATTTGTTGAAAACTAGACACATTACCTAAATAACATGGAGACTCTGGAGATCAGATTCTTCCTCCTATCTAGCATTTGTGGTTGTTGCTCTTTGTTGTGGTTGTTGTTGTTTATTTGCTTTGTGACTTTCCTGAACAAATTCTGTAGTTTGTAAGCTTTATCATTTGTGGCCACTGAAGCCTCTGCTCAATTATCTTAGTGGTCAGATCATGATTGTACAGATTTCCTTATGTTTGGAACTAGCAAGTGTCCCAGGCTTTGCTGATGAGCTCTGTGTGCACAGTTGGGGCATGCCTCAATACTCAGGCAGGCAGTTTACAACTCTGCCTTAGCTCTTACTTCCTGTTTGAGCAAAGCTCCCAGGTTGACTTGAATTTCCCAGTAAAGCCATCTGGGACCACAATTTTCTCTGTGGGAAACTTTTTAACTACATTTTCAACTTCCTTTACAGATATCGGGCTATTCAGTTTGTCTATGTCTTCTTCAGTGAGCACTGGGTTTTTGTGTCTTCAAAGAAATTTGTCTTTTTAAGTTGTTAAATTTCTGGGCACAAAGTTATTAATATTATTCCCCACTATTCTTTTAATATCTGTATACTCTGTATTGATGTCACCTTTCTTAATGTTCATAATTGCAATTTGTGTTTTCTTTTTATCCTGATTTCCTGATTAGTCTGGCTAGAAGTTTATTCAATTCTATTAATCTTCTCAAAGAGTCAGCTTTTGCTTTCTCAATTATTCTCTCTTGTTTTTCTGGTTTTTGTTTGATTTATCCTTTCAGCTCCATTATTTTCTTTCCTCTGCTTACTTTTTTTTTAAAATTTAATTAATCTTTTTATTGAAATGTAGTCAATTTACAATATTATATTAGCTTCAGATGCACAGCATAGTGATTCAGTATTTTTGTAGATTATGCTCCCTTTAAAATTATTAAAAAATAATGTCTATATTTTCCTGTGTTGTACAGTATATCCTTGCTGCTTATCTATTTTATACATAGTAGTTCGTATCTCTTAATCCCATACGTACCCTATGCTTACTTTGGTTTTAATTTGCTCTTCTTTTCCTAGTATCTTAAGCTAAAGTCTCAAATCCTTTCTTCATTTCTAATCTAGGTGTTCAGTGCTATACATTTTTTTCTAACTACTCTTTCAGTGGCATCCCACAAATTCTGATGTGTTGTGTTTTGCTTTTCATGCAGCTCAAAATTCTTTCTAATTTCACCTTTTATTTTAATTTTTTTCTTTGAGTCACGAATTATTTAGAAATTTGTTATTTAGTTTCTAAATATTTTGGAATTTTTCCAGAGATTTTTGTTATTCATTTCTGATTTAGTTTTATTGTGGTCAGAGAACAGACTTTCTGTGACTTGAATCTTTTTGAATTTATGGAGACTTCTTTTATGGCTAAGAATATGGTGTACTTCGGTAAATGTTCCCTGTGCACTTGAAAGGAATATGCATTCTGCAATTGCTGGACGCAGTGATCTATAGATGTCAGTCCAGGCAAGTTACTTGGTAGTGTTGTTCAAATCACCTGTGTCTTTGTTGATCTTCTCTCTAGTGGTATATCAGTTATTGAGGAAAGGTATTGAAATCTCTAACTATGATTGTAATTTAAAATTTTCCCACAAAGCCTGTCCCAGAACCTTATATTGTAAGTCCTCTGTGATTGTTGAATCCCCTAAAGTAGGGATGATGTCTCAGACTTCTTTTGATCCCAGCCCATTGTAGTGATTATTTGGAAAAAAAATGATGCTGGCAGTGAGATTTGTTATATGTATTTAGCTGACCTCAGTTGTGTATTTGAAGGTTATATATAGGTGAGATGCCTTTTCAGTGAAAATGTCCCAAGATTTACTTTTTTTTAAAATGTATATTACTTGGAAAACAACATAAAAATTAATCTGTGTGCCATCAAATGACTGGAATTCAAAGTTTGAGTCAGTCAAAATGCCATTGAGTTTTACTTTGACTAGGCATACACAATAGACATTCAATAAAGGTTTTTAAGAAAAAAGTCTTTAAAAGTTTGAAATAAACTGTTATTTGTCACCTATTATGTGTCATTTCTGTTAATCTATAGGCATTAAATGTTTGTTTGTTTTTTCCCCCCCAAAATGGCATGTATATCATTTGGATAACTTACATGATTCTTTTTTTTTTTCTACTCAGAGTCATAAACATTCCACGTGTATACGGCCACTTCTTCCCTATTTCAATGTTTCACAGCAGTTTGCTACCTTCATTCTTAAGGGTTCTTTTGTAAGTAAATAAGTGGAACTTTTATTTTGATTTTGATTTGAGAATTTATATATTTTATCACGGGCTAGCAGTTCTTAAGTGAAGTCTTACATTACAAGTGATTAAGAGTTTGCATATGAATGGGTAAATGCCTTGGTGTCTTATGTCTGCTGACTAGTTTTAGTCAAACATACAGAAGCCACTAGGAGGTAATGCTCTTTGTGGTTTTGAAGAATCCTAACAAAGGTCACTTGCAAGAAAGTTGTTCTTTTTGTTAGAGCATCATTTGTGCAGTTGAGGGAACTTTCAAACATTGATCTTTACAGTACTCTGTACAAAAAAAGAGAGACAAGATTCTTGTTATTTCTACCTATTGTTAGATTTGAATACAAAAATACAGTGCTCTTTCTACTAATCGTGTAAGAATTGTTTTTTAATGCCAGAAAATTCTTAAAAAGCTTTTTACATAGGTATAATAATGAGTATTTTTGAAGCAAAGACACTAAAATCTTTTTGAACATTTGCCAAAAATCTGCAGTATTTTTAGGAAATAAAGTATTTGCTTGAATAATGTCTTCCTACTTTCAAAATGTTTACTATTTAAGATTTGAGGTGGATCTTTCGGTAAATAGAAATAGAATGCACGTTGTCATTGATTCATTCTTGCTGGTACAGATTTTAGAAATCCTCAAAGAGGAGATGATGAATCACTCAACTATGCTTTCTTTGTGTTTCCTCCTTAGAGTGAAATACCAGAGCTGCAGGTGTGGTATACCAAACTTGGAAAACCATCGGAGAGATTTCTTTTCAAACAACTGGATTCTCTATGGGTAGTTTTAAATAAATTCCTATAGTGTGAGCATTGCAACAGTAAAGGGAACAGAAATTTGATTAATGAATTAATTTTTAATTTCATAACTGCTTTTATGGCTGAAGCATAATAGAGGTAATAGGGGCATAACAGTTTGCCCACCCCCCATTCTTTTAAATAGAAGTCCTCTTCAAGGCAGTATGGTTTGGTAGATGTGTTTGTTCTTGGTATTTAGTTCGTCTTGGTGAATGGTACCAACCATCAGTTGATTGCTCAAGTCAGAAATTTGAGTCTCATTTGAGACTGTCATTCCCACTCACCCTTTGTATACCATCAGTGATCAAGTATAAACAATATCACCCACATATTTCTCCTATCCATTCCTTATTTTCCATTCCCACGACTACTGCTTGTTTCAGTGCCTCATTATGTCTCTCTCGGATTTCGGAAACTATTTCTTGTTTTTTCAGTCTCCCCGCCACCCATCACACTACTACCAGAATGATGCGTCTAAATGCAGATCTGATTTTTGTCAGTCCCTGCTCAAATGCCTTAGTGATTTTTCCTATAAGTTCACATTCCTTAGTGTGGCATGTGACCCATGTTATCACCTCATGAGGTAAAAGACTGCTTTCCTTTCTAGATGCATGTCCTACTAAACTGACCTTTCCTCACAGACTAAACATCTTGCATTTTTCAGAGCATGGCATGCCAAGTTAATTACTTCTGTGACTTTGCACATGCTTTTTCTTTGTCCTAGAATGCCTTCTGTTCATATCTTTGTCATCCTTCAAGACTCAGCCCAAGTGTTGCTCCCTCTGAAGCCTTCCCCACCAGTCTTAGGTCATAGCCACCTAGGGATATGTACTTACCTAGTAAACACTTTACCCACTACAGTGGATGCCTCGAGGATTGGGTCACAGCCTTATATACCTTTTTGTCCCAGGTGCCTAGTGTAGAGCTTAGCAAATGGTGGTTTCTCATGAGTAAATGTTTCAAAGAATGAATTGGCCCAATGCAAGCACATCACTTCACCTAACTGACACAAATCTGCTACTTTTTATGGTAATTATTAAAGTTCTGTGACTCAACTAGTCAGTATCAGTAATTGAACACCCACTGTATATTAAATTTGAAAAAAGGAATAGTCTCTAATTTTTGCACAACACATTGCTAGAAATAGCATAATAAAACTGATTTTCCCCATAGGAAAAATAATATCATTTGGAGTTCTTCCTAAGCCAGAATATGGTATTAGATATTTCATAGATCTGACCAACAATGTATTAAAGCAAAGGTATGATATAAACCTCTAATATAAAGTAGAGAAAAAGAGCTACTCAGATTTCATAAAGTGGACATAATGTTTAGTGCCTGTGTCAATTATGCAAAGGACTTCAGTGTCTTCGGAGGCCTGCTTTTACCATAGGACACCTATGATGTAGGGAAGGTTTCTTGTAGGTCACTCACTGAGTTTAGAACTTTATAAACATTTTCTCATTTAATCCTCACAATAGCCCTATGAAGTATGTTTTCTTCCCCTCATTTTATAGATGAAGAGATTATGGCTTTATATGCCAAGGTCATAAATGTGACATAAATGTAATTTGTTAATTGAAATACGTATTGAACATGTAATGAGTAAGACTTTTTTTACATAGTAAACGTTTTCTGTGTTTAACAGCTTAGTCAACAGTAAGATTTTATGGATTTTTCTACCTTAGCAAAGTCCTAAAAAATAAATAAGCAGATCTCTTAGTTACATGTATTGAATTATACACAGACTTTAAGGATAATACAGTCTAATAGAAAAGACAGAGTAATGGAAAGAGATTTGGGGATCATCTAGTCCTTCTTCCTTCTGTGAAAATAAATTCTTTTAATATCCTTTCTAGAATGTTTAATTGCACAAAGTCTTATAAATAACTTAAGAAAAAAGATTCCAAGGGCCTTGATATTGAGTGTGTCCTTCACAAGTAGTTAGGGAATTCTAAAAGAAATGAGTTTGGCTTATCTTAAGCTTATTATTATAATAATTTTTTTTTTTTTTTTTTTGCGGTACGCGGGCCTCTTACTGTTGTGGCCTCTCCCGTTGCGGAGCACAGGCTCCGGACGCGCAGGCTCAGTGGCCATGGCTCACGGGCCTAGCCGCTCTGCGGCATGTGGGATCTTCCCAGACCGGGGCACGAACCCGTGTCCCCTGCATCAGCAGGTGGACTCTCAACCACTGCGCCACCAGGGAAGCCCTTAAGCTTATTTTTTAAAAGCTATTTGACCCAAATGAGATGAGCCAAAGTACTTGGCTTGAACACAGCATTGTTTCTTTCTCAGCTCCTAGACAGCGGTGGCAGCTTCACGCTGAAACTGCAAGAGGACGAGCTGTTTACACTCACCACGCTCACCACCGGCAGCAAAGGCAGTTACCTGCTGCCTCCGAAATCCCAGCCCTTTCCCAGTGTCTATAAGGATGACTTCAATGTCGGTAAGTTTTTGTACCAAAACTTAACTTGGTTTCCAGTTTCAGCAGTAGTGGATAGATTTCTACCTGTCAAACCGGTGCCTGATGGAGTGGTTGTGAGAACCACATTAATTTAGCTCTAAATCTCTATGTGGTAAACGGGAACTAATTTTTGTGTTACTTCGAGATAAATCGCAATTTGAGGGTCCTGTTAGTTTCAGTGCCAGAAAAAAATGTAGAGGTTATTGTTGGAATGAAAGTTATACAGATCTTACTCAACTTACGGTGGGGTTAGGTCCTGATAAACCCATCGTAAGTTGAAAATATCATAAGTCAAAAATACCAAACCTCATAACTCAGTCTAGCCTACCTTACCTGTGCTCAGAAAACTTACCTGAGCCTACAGTTGGGCAAAATCATCTAACACGAAGCCTAATGAGGTGTGGCATATGTCATGTTGTTTATTGAAGACTGTACTGAAAGTGAAAAGCAAAGTGGTTGTCTGGGTACAGAATGGTTCTGAGTGTATCTGTTGTTCACCCTCGTGATTGCGTGGCTGATGGAAGTGTGGCCCACTGCAGCTTGCTGCCACTACCCGGCATCACAGGAGGGCATCCTGATCAAAATTCAGAAGTTGAGGTACAGTTTCTACTGAATGCATACTGCTTTCGTACCTTTGAGAAGCTGAAAACTTGTTAAGTCAGGGCCGTTAAGCAACTTGCCTGGGGAACCGACTGAGCTAGAATCCGAACCCAGGTCTACTTACTCCAGAACTCATGATCTTTCCTCTTAAGCAGTTGCATGGATTAAGTGTGTAAAGTCTGTAGGTCAAACTGATCACACTGATACTTAATAAAGATGATATAAAAGTCAATAGCTCTTTAGTAACCTAAACCTTAAACTCTGACTGTTTATAAGTATCATTTACTTATTTAAACCTTTTCAAAAGTATATCAAAATGTACCAGAAAATATCAGAGAGGAGAGATTCTGTAAGATTTGATACTAAACAACGAATTTATTGTGTTCTGAACAGATTACCCATTTTTTAGTGAAGCTCCGAATTTTGCTGATCAGACTGGTGTATTTGAATACTTCACGAATGTTGAAGACCCTGGAGAACATCGCTTCACACTGCGCCAGGTTCTCAATCAAAGGCCCATTACTTGGGCTGCTGATGCATTCAACACCATCAGTATTATAGGAGATTACAAATGGTATGTAAAACTGACATCCTTATGTAGATCTGGCTGAAATAACCTTGTAATGTTGTCAGGTACATTCTGAAGCCAGAACTTTTCAACAGTTCTCCTGTCCAAGAACCTAACAGGTGTGTTATAATATCACGGTGGCCATAAACCAGCCAATTGTTTTATTGTTTAAGTGTCCTTCCCTCAGATTTGCCCAAATTAATAGTAATTGTTGCAGGATCAGATTGATTTTAATATAAAAATTGAGGACTTTGGGACCCAGTTATAATTTAAAATTTATTTCTAAGCAGACTTCGTGATTTGCATGTTGTTTTTAAGTTTTTGTTTTTGCTGGAGAGTTGATTTGTTGAAATGGTGCTGCCACCTGCTGGATCCATACTTGAATTACATTGTTTTAGCTTTTGTGGAAAATCTATTTACCAGGTGACAGTAGATGGCAACAGTAAAAAGCAAATCAGCTTTTAGTTGGCTAGAGAATTCCACTCTTTTATTTAAGCATTTGATAAAGAGAAAAGATGTATTTATTCTTCACTCAAAATATAATGGCCAAAGCAAAACTGAGAAGTCAGTTATGGAATTCCTATGTACTGACTAATTATAACTATTTTAGGTGTTTCTTTTCTATTTTTTTCTTTTAACTAGTATAATGCTACTGTGAAACATGAAACACAAGCATTTCAGGCTTAGTGATAGTAACTATTAATGTCAAGTCACCAAATAGCTTGGAAATTGGGCAGGGAAAGGAAGATAATTTGGAAAAGAGCTTTGAATTGTTTATCTGTAGAATGCTGCAGAAAGTCTCTCTCTGTATTGCCCTACTCCCTGTTATAAATCCCAATTCTAGTCCCAAACTCAGATAGTAAGTATTAAGAAACTCCTATCCAGAGTTTCTAGAACCCTTACAGCTCCTTGGAGAGTTATTGGGGGTAAAGAATTCTTGCCTAATTTAGAATAACTTCAATGGCTTATCTTTTTATACAACAGAAATACTGTTTATCCCAACATCTCTGTATCACACACTTTATCTGGACATTCTGGTCATGTCAGCGGGGTTTGTGATTTTGTCATTTGTTACTGATGGTCTTACAGTAAGACAGGTGGCTGTGTTTAAATGTCTAAGGGATGGGCCCTGTTATTTTGATCACCATAGAAAACCTTTAAGTTTCTGTGACAACCCATATCCCCCACGCTCATGAACACTACATAGGGCTCTCTCTGAACCCCAAATCTGTTGTTTCTGGCTGGGACTCCAGGAAAACTGAGAGACTCTTTCATTGTAGTAGAGAGATAATGTAGAGCACCATCTACAGATTAAACAAAACCTTTCATACCTTTGAAGGTTTCGCAGTATTTAAATAGCAGTACGCAATCTGTACTACTGCAGTGTGTAAGGAGGTGAAGAGGAGGATGGGGGAAAGTGGGGAGAGAAGGAAGGAGTGACATATTCTGAAAGAAAAAGAACCAGGAAATGGCAACTATGCATGTCAAGAAAGGACTGTTTTTGTCTTTCTTAAGCCCTACTTTCATCATGTTCTTTCACTGCTCAAGAATATGCAGTGGGGCTTCCCTGGTGGCGCAGTGGTTGAGAGTCCGGCTGCCGATGCAGGGGACACGGGTTCGTGCCCCGGTCCGGGAAGATCCCACATGCTGCGGAGTGGCTGGGCCCGTGAGCCATGGCCGCTGGGCCTGCGCGTCCGGAGCCTGTGCTCCACAACGGGAGAGGCCACAACAGTGAGAGGCCCGCGTACCGGGAAAACAAAAACAACAAAACAACAAAAAAACAATATGCAGTGACTGTTTCCTGCTACCGAACCAGATCTGCACTTCTGTGCCTGACTTCCAAGATCTTTTAAAATTTGGTCTCATCCTATTTATTTTGTGTTATTATCCTATCCTAGATTCAAGGGAGCCAGATCTGTTTAGAGATGTACACACATCCCATGTCCATTTCTGTTCTCTGGCTGTGCTGCCCATTTATTGCAGGGAAAGGAGGGAATGAAAACTGGGTAACACTAAACACTGGTATGAGCTTCCCATAGCTACCTTTTGGCAAAGGTAGCATCCTCTTTACCTTATAGACTGGGAAACTGAGGCTTCGGGGTAAGATTTGTTCAAGATCCCATAGTTTTAAATTCCAGAACCAGGGCAAGAGGCCAGGTCTGTTTGGTGCTGTAGCCCATGCTCTTGGACTATACCTCACAGCCTTGTTTGAATCACTGTCTTCTTCCTGAGAGTGGGAAAGGGAAAGTTAGTAAGTTAGTGGAGTTTATCCATTGTGCTATTCTAGTAAATCAGCTCTACGTGTGCACAGTGCCATCAGTTCTTAGAACTGTGTTTAGGACAGACCTTCTCTCATATTTAGATTTAGTTAAGTATCAGCACAGTAATTGGACTATAAATAGTAGACTTTACCAAAGCTGTTAAAGACTTCCATCTTGTTAGTAAGCTTTGGTTGGGATCTGAGGACAATCACAAAATTATCTTTCACTGCACAGACCTGAATTCTGCATCCTTTTGATCAAAGTTGCTTAAACTATGTTGGCTGGTTTTTGTTCTCTCAGCACTTCCAAGAGATTATGGCTGTGGAAGACTAAACCAAACTTTTATTCTATTTTATTCATTATCTGTAAAATTGCCTGTGAGTTGTGATGCAAGAATCACTTATTCTGGACTGTAAGGTATAAAAGGAAAACATTTGATCTTCTCTCACTCTCACTCTCAGTAGAATAAGTTTTTGGTGCTGGCGGGATCTGTAGCACTTTAAAACTTCTGATGAGCCAGCAGGGAGGTAAGGGATGTAAGGAACAAGCTGATCCTTGTTGGTTTCATGCTGGTGATAATGTACAGAGAGAAAAACTCCCTCTGCTGTGGGAGGACATACAAGAGAGACTGGGCTTTAGTTACTTAGCATTTGATTTTCCCGTAAAGTAGCCCAGCTTTGATTAAATGATTAAATGTAGGTTTTCCTGATTGTTGGGTACCTGCTGTAGGTGCTTCTTTTTTATGTTTTCCTTTACAAGGTAAAATTTCACTGTGCAAAATTCACTGACAGGGAACTCTGAGAAATGTAAAAGTCACATAATTCTGGGTCCAATTCCTCCCCATTTCCAGAATATATTTCTTGGCATTCTTAGTTTTATTTTAGATAAATTGCTTGCTTTATTACTTGACTGGGTGCAAGCTTTCTAATTCTTTTCCATTTGCACTTAGAATTTGAGTGGGAGGGGAATTATTTTCAGAGGTCGTATTAGATTGGGGTGGTTATATCATTGCAGAAGGAATCCAGTAGCATTTGTAAAAGGAAGCCTGGAGGAGATCTCATTGTTAAAGCTCTGGTAGTTCCTGGTTGGCTGAACCTTTCTCATCCTTTGATCTCCTGTCAGTGATACCAAAACCAGGGTTTTACTGCCTCTGCACAGACGTAGGTACTCTGTAGGGGAGAACGGTCCTCCAAGTGAGATTCCTGGACCAGAAGCGTCAGCATCACCTGGCAATTTGTTAGACATGCACACTCAAGGGGCCCACCCTAGACCTACTGAATCGGACCCTGAGGGGTGGGGCCTGCAGACTGAACTGAATAAGCCCTCCAGGGTGATTTCAATACTGCTCAAATGTGAAAAGCCCTACTGTAGAGTCAATGTAGAGTTGACTGTGTCTTGTTAGGGTTAAATGTAAAAATTAGCCTCAAAGCAGCTTTTGTTCTCCTAGAGGTTCCTAGCAGTCTCCACTGCTTCTCTTTGCTGATGGAAATGTAATAAATCTTTTTGTTCAGAATGATGTGGAAACTTATCTTTTACGTATTCCTAGAAAAAAATGGCTTCTTCTTATATTCTTAGAATGAGAAGTTATTTTATTATAGAAAGATAGGAAATATATATATATATATATATATATATATATATATATAAGTATATATAAATATATATATATATATATATATTTTTTTTTGCGGTATGCGGGCCTCTCACTGTTGTGGCCTCTCCCGTTGCAGAGCACAGGCTCCAGACACGCAGGCTCCGCGGCCATGGCTCACAGGCCCAGCTGCTCTGCGGCATGTGGGATCCTCCCGGACCGGGGCACGAACCCGTGTCCCCTGCATCGGCAGGCAGACTCTCAACCACTGCGCCACCAGGGAAGCCCCAGGAAATATATTCTTAAGAAGCTTGAAAATAGTAAATATTATTTTCCAATAGTAAGTCATTAAAAGAGGCAATGAAATGACTTGACTTCGTCATGTAAAACTTGAAACCATCATCAATGAAGCCCATCCCTGGTATAAGTGTGGACTTAGCAAATCACATACCTTGATTAGAAGTTTGGAAGCATGTGACTTCGAAAAGAGCCATTTGTGCTACATTTGAAATGACATAATTAAAAGCACTAACACTTTGATTTTGCAGGTCCAATTTGACTATAAAGTGTGATGTGTACCTAGAGACCCCTGAGAAGGGAGGTGTGTTCATTGCTGGAAGAGTGAATAAAGGTGGTATTTTGATTAGAAGTGCCAGGGGAGTTTTCTTCTGGGTTTTTGCAAATGGAACCTACAGAGTTACAGGTGATCTAGGTAAGTGGCTTCTTCTATAGCACATGGTTACTATGTGATATGTTGCTATATCTGTCTGTTACTTATGGGAGTAATGAAGGAGCTTTATACCTCATCGTGTTCGAACATCTAATTGAGAAGAAATTCAATGTGTGTAAGCAAACGCCAAATGATTCAAAATTATAGTGTTAATTAGTACAGACAGAGGCAGCTCAGTGAAAGAGAAAATTGTGCAAAGCTTTTTGGCTATTGTAGAGTTGAGCTAGGCTGTCAGAGTAGGATTACCAGAGATTGGAGTGTGGTGGTAGTAGTAGGGAGAGAATACTCAGGAAACAGTATAAATAAAAGCAAGACTCTAAGAATGTTGCTGGTGTGCTTATGGAAATACAAAAGGAAGGATTGATTTGCTTAAGATGGAGAATTCCTATTTCCTAATGTAGTCAATAACTTGAAAACAACTGGACTTTTCTCATTCATCTCAACAGTGCTTGTCTTATGTAGAATAGTATTTTATCCAGAATAGGTGCTTAGGATCCGTTCAAGTTGAATTCCATCCACTTCACTTTGGTTTGGGTACACACCGCTCTGTTGAAACTAGACCTTATTGGTGGTGACTCTTCTTGATTCACAGTCTCTTGACTTTCGTCCTGCATTAATAAAAAATCTTCTGTCCTAGAGTTTGTTCCCCTTTGCCTCTTCCTAAGGTGAAACGGGCTCCAATAATAAAATAAAAATTAAAGAGGGAGTGGGTAATGAGGACATTAGAATAGGAATTGCATAATCATAGCATGACTGATCTGGAAGATACCTTGCATTTTCCAATCCAAAAGAGAGTGCCTGAGAGGTTAATTGCTTTACCCAAGGTCTCAAAATGAGGTAGTAGCAGAATTGGAACTAGGGTAAATCTCTGACTTCAGTCCCCACTGCTCTGTGTCTTAAACTGCCCACTGGACATCTCATCCTGGCTTTCTCTCAGGCATTCCAATATAATATATTCAAAAATTAGCTTATTATTTTCTCTCTAATTCTCAGCGAATGCTATTACCATGTAGCCAGGTACACTAGCTGGAAATCTTATGGTAGGTTTTGACTAGTCCTCCTTATCCTCCGTATTCAATCCAATCAGGTGTACATGCAGACCTGAACTATACACGCTAATGCGTCATTGTACCCTGCTTGGTTTGTAAGTTTATTTTGCTCGTTCTCTTGTGAGCTCACATATGGCTCAGAGTAGGATCTCTCTGCATGCTGTATGGATGCCTGAATGAAGGATGTTTTGTTTTAAATCAATTGTAGGTATGGAAATGTCGATCTTTATTAAGGCTGACTTTACTACATACAAATGCGCCTAAGAACCCCCACTGAGTTATGGGATTCTGTGATTTAGATTTTAAAAATACATCAGCTGGGATAATCTCTTTGTGTTACAGCTGGATGGATCATATATACTTCAGGACATGCTGACGTTACAGCAAAAAAATGGTATACACTCACTTTAACTATTAATGTAAGTATTGCTGATCAGAAGCCTGAGGTAAAAATATTCTTTTTTTGTGCTTTTCTAACGTTTTCTGTTATCAAAGGGAGAAAGTATGATAAATAGTGGAAAATAGGCAGAGAGTCTTCCGTGATACCAGCAAACCACCCGTCCCTGGGATGATAGCGTGTGTCTGGGTAAACCCACCCGAGAACCATCAGCAGCTGACTTTATCACCCCCAGTATTTTTTTTTCTTTTATTTTGTTTTTGTTTTTTGAACTCAGGAGTAATTGGCAGAGTCAATAATTGAACTATTTTTTTTTTCAAGTTTCTTAAACCAAGATTCTTATTGGAGCTAATAGGTATAAGCAAAGTCACATAAATTTATTTTTTGATGGTTAAGAATGATTTGGTTTTCAGCTATAAGCACACTTTTTTAGAAGTTAGCTTCCATGACTCTTTGTCAGAGATGATACCAGATTGAGGGTAGTATCATGGAAATCTAAAAATATTTGTCAAAATTATTGGTTGATCATGAGTTATTGATTGACATGCTTCCAAGGGATGCTGTGTAGAGAACTTCTTCTGTATAATATACTGCTCTCTGCCAAGACAGTCCTGTCATAATTTTGTTTAGGTTACAATAGAGATAAAAAATGGAATTCAAATAACTTTTGGAACTTGTTCTCTTCTCTTACTCAACCACCAAAAGTGACAGTACTAATTTTTCTGGCAGTAACAATATGTACTGAAAATCCAGTTTGGGTGTAACACAGTTTATATAACTATAACCACACTTGATGGGCGTAACCTCATTCCTAGTTCATCCCTTTTGCAGCGAACTGAGGCAGTAAGGGCTGGCTTACCTGCACATGGAGGGGAGGCATCTTTTATGTGCTTTTGGTGTGAGGTGGTTCTTGCTGGAACAAATAACAGTACACATGTGCTGTTATTTGCTTAGGCAGATACTAGGTCTTGGAATTGGATTTAAAATTTTAACAGATCCTGCCCCTATTGCTAGCCAAAATATATCAATTTTTGTAGCAGTTATAATAATATTTGATATTACTGATTTTAATGATTTTTTCAAATTAATAGACATGATTTTCATTTCCTTGATAATTAGGGAGGTTGCACATCTTACTATGTTTATTGGCTGTTTGTGTTTTTTCTTCTCTGAAGTTACCCATTCACACTCTTTCCTCATTTTCCTATTGTGTTGTCTTTTTCTGATGGATTTGTATGAATTTATTCTATATTCTGGGTAGTAACTCGTTGTCTGTTATATATGTCACAAATATTTGCTTCTATTCTGTCACATGTATTTCAATTTGCTTATGGTATGTTTCGTGAATAGAAGTTTTAAATTTTGCTACTGTCATGTATTTCACTTTTGTTCATTGCTTTTATGTTTTATTTAAGAAGGCCTTCCTCTTTCTCAAGGTCAGGAACATTTTTTCCCCAAAACCAAACAAAGTTTAGGATTTTTTTTAATGTTTAAGTCTTTAATCCATCTGGAATGTATTTGTGGTTCATAAGGAGAAGAGCCCAACATAATTTTTTAAAAACAAGTGGATAGCCATCATATTTATTACATAGACTGTCCTTTTGCCCATGATTTAAAAGCCATGTTTTCGACATAACAAATCATCATGTGTACATAGGCTTATTTCTGAGCTCTTTTCTGTTTAATTGCTTTGTTTGTTATTATCCAATATCACACCTTAAATTGTGTTTACCTTCTAAAATCTTTGGTTACATGGTTTACTTCCTTCAGAGTTCCTTCCTGACCAGTTTATATAAGATAGCACCCCATCTCACTCTGTGCCCCTCTTCTCTTCCTTAATTTTTCTCTGAAGCTCTTGTTAACCTCCTGACATCTTACATGTTCTGTTGATTGCTGTGTGTTTGTTCTGCTCCTTTCACTAAAACCAAGCTTCTTTAATGACAGGCGTCTGTTTTATTCACTGCTGGCTCTCTGGCACCTAGAAAAGTGCCTGGTGCACACACAGTCAGAGCAAGAGCCCTTGTAGAATGAATGAGTGGATATCCGGTGAGGCAAGTTCCTCATTATTTCTTTTTAAAAATTACCTTTGCTATTTCAATACCATATTTACTCTTCTATTTAAATTTTTTTTTTTTTTTTTTTTTCGGTACGCGGGCCTCTCACTGTTGTGGCCTCTCCCGTTGCGGAGCACAGGCTCTGGACGCGCAGGCCCAGCGGCCATGGCTCACGGGCCCAGCCACTCCGTGGCATGTGGGATCTTCCCGTACTGGGGCACGAACCCGTGTCCCCTGCATCAGCAGGCGGACTGTCAACTACTGCGCCACCAGGGAAGCCCCTATTTGAATTTTTAAAACATATTTTCAATTCCATGAAAAATGCTGCTAGTATTACACTGAATTCATACATCAATTTGGGCAAAAATAATATATTCTTTTAGAATAATGTGTTTCCAAGGACTTCCCTGGTGGTCCAGTGGTTAAGACTTCGCCTTCCAATGTTGGGGGTATGGGTTTGATCCCTGTTTGGGGAGCTGGGATCCCACATGCCTTGTGGCCAAAACATACGATAGAAGCAATATTATAACAAATTCAGTAAAGACTTTTTTTCTAAAAAAAAAAAGAATAGTGTGTTTCCCCATTCAAGAACATGGTAACAAGGACATGCTGCATCTCACCATTTATTAAGATCTCCCACTATGTCCTTCAGTTTTATTTTTGTAGTTCTTCCACATTACTTGTTAGGCTTATTTTTAGTAATTTTATGAATTTTTTGAAATTTTGAATAGGATTTAAAAAGGTAAATTTCCTTAATTTTATTAGCTATTTTGCATACATGTTTAAAAAAAAGGGCTTATCGAAAACACCTGCCTCCTTCCTCACTGCTGTTCCTGCCGCCTCACCCCATTCTGTGTTCTGCTCCTCTGACACAGCCACTTTGAACTATTTCAGCTGTTTTCTTCTGGTGTGTCTTTTATATAATGTGATTTACTACTTTTAGAAGTTAGCTCCAGTCTTGCTACTGGGATGGGCGGGGATATTGCTGACTTAAACCTGCTCCACCCCTTACCCCGTTATTTCTTGTTCCACCAACTCCGGGCACATAATCCAGAACGGTCTCTGAGGCACCCGTCATCACATCAACCTGTTTTAATTCTTCACAGGCCACTTATCGCTTAGCTCTTAGGTATCGTGTGTGTTTGTGTGTCTCCTTCTACTAGAATGTAAGCTGTATAAGAGCAGGGACCTTGTTTTTCTTGTTCATCCTAAATTCCCAGTGACTTAAGCAACATTTGACATATAAATATTTGTTGCATAAATGAAAAACAAAACAAAACCACATCTTTTATGATGTTCATTTTCCAAATTACTGCTAATATGAGGATTTTATGATTTTGAAATTGGCCATTTTTGAATTCTTCTCAGCACACATCAGATGCTTTATCTTAGCGCTGTTGCATGGGAGTTAGAATGATAAACTTTGAAGTCTATTAATAGTCACTTGCAGATATTTTATGTTGCTCCGCTTCTGTTTTACCATCATAATCTCCAGAAGACATACCCTTATGCAGATTGAACAGTATCATATATAAATATATATATATATATGAAAGTTTGGTACAGTACCCAATAGGTGGTGAGCACTTTAATGAGTCAAGTTAATATTCTTCGGAGTAGGTGTGTTAGGAACAAGACAGGTCAGCATTCATATTTCCTTACTGATATATGCTGAGACTTCCAGCAAGTTATTTCACGTTTTTGAGCCTCTGTTTCCTTCTCTGTAAAATGGAGGTAGGCTCTGTAGGTTGTTTTAGAGTTAGATGTTTTTTATTTTTCATTCGACACATTTTTATTAAGCATCTGTTACATGCACTGTTCTAAGTACTGGGGATACATCAGTGAACAAGCCAGAAAAGGTTCCAGCTCTCTCAGAGCCTGTATTCTTCTAGGATAGGGATTATTAAACTTTTTTTTTCTTTAAAGAGCCAAAGAGTAAATATTTTAGGCCTTGTAAGCCCTATGGTCTACGTTGCAGTTGTTCAGCTCTGCTTTTGTAGTGAGAAAGGAGCCATAGACTATAGGTAGCTGAATGGGGGTGCCTGTGTGCCAATAACATTTAATTTATAAAAAGAGGTGGCTGGCCTGTGGGCCACGGTTGGCTCACTCCTGCTCCAAATAAACAAATAAATAAAATTATGAAGGAAAAATGAGATAATGAGTTAAAGTAGCTTCCCTGCCAGATTCTCTAGATAGAGAGGTCAGGGAAGGCCTCTTAAAGTGGGTGATGTTTGAGCTGAGAGCTGAGTGGTGGGAAGAGCAGTCTGAGCACAGGGCACTCCTGTGACTGGCCTTGTGTGAGGAGCTGCCAGAGGATAGGTTGGCTGACACCTGGGGGGCGAGGGGCAGGGGGAGGATGAGCTTTAGTGATGAATATAATTTGTGTACATAAGCTCCTTGACTCAATGTTAATACTCACTATCCCCTAAGTGGCAGAAGATGTTCAATAAGCACTTCTAGAGCTAAAGGTAGCTGTGCAGGTGTTGTAGTAACAGAAATGTATGTGGCTCTGAACGTGGAGTTGGGCAACTCAAATTCAAGTCCTAGCGTTACTGGTAAATCTGTGACTTTGATTTTTAGTCTCATTAAGTCACCGTGTCTCCATGCATAAAATAAAATAAGTAAATGAAGGCCCATTCCATTATAATTTTATGACTTAAGAGCAGATTTTATTTTGATCCTTGGCTTAGTGCTTTGGATCTTTTGCTCTTCACCCTTTGAAATTAGCTAGTTTTAAATGTAGCTGGAATGAGTGTGTTGTGGATATATGCTCATAAGCATGCTATAATAATGATAATAAGAGCTGTGTGCCAGACACTTAGCTAAGTAGGAATGGCAGCTGTCTGAGGAGGACATTATTTTTATCTTTCTCTGTCAGTGACTAGGAAGTTGTTCCTGTGGATATTTCTCTTTTTCCATCCACTCAACCCCCCGCCTCTCCCCAGTCATCAGTTTAACTGATGGTTACTGTTTTTGTAACTTAAGGGCAGGCTCTTGATATAACTTTGAAGTGGCATTCTGTACATGAGGATAAAACAATAAAACGAAGGTTAATTACCCCTCTCCCAGCTGGGCTGAGGCTCCTTAATGAAGACCTTAAATAAACATTTTGAGGGACTTCCCTGGTGGCGCAATGGTTAAGACTGCGCTTCCAGTGCAGGGGGCCTGGCTTCGATCCCTGGTCGAGGAACTGGATCCCACATGCATGCTGCAACTAAGAGTTCACATGCCACAACTAAGGAGCAGGCGAGCCACAACTAACACTTGGTGCAACCAAATGAATGAATGAATGAATGAATGAATGAATAAATAAATAAATAAGAAAAGCCTTTAAAATAAATAAATAAATAAAACACTTTGACCCCAGCAGTCCTGTCTGAAGAGCTGGTGGCTGTAAGCTGTCAATACAATGCATGTACATGCCACTACGTGTAAATGACAAATTTTTTTTTATTTTAGTGAACTTTTATCTAAAATTTTATCATAATGTTATGAAAAGTGTTACATTTCTGCAAGTTTTACAGCATTTTGGTGGAGTACAAGGAAATATTGAGGTATTCTTGTACCTTGGAAACTGTTTATATAAGTAGATAAGAATTTCCTTTGAGAAAATTTTTTCTGTATTTCAAACTTTTGCTCAAACTTGTGGACTCATTTTGCTGTGGTAAATCTTAAGTGAGAAGGATATTTGTTGCACTAAGTAGGTGGGCCATCCATTAAGAAACAGACTTCAGAGGATCAGTTTCACGTGTCTTTAAGGGATGTGTTTCTCCCCACTCCAGGGTGGTTTCTCTTCTGGCACGCTGAATGGCAAGCCTCTCTGGAAAAACGTCTCTGTCAACTTCCCAAAGAATGGCTGGGCCGCGATTGGAACTCACTCCTTTGAATTTGCACAGTTTGACAACTTTCGTGTGGAAGCCATACACTAATACAGAGTGCCATAGAACACTCTCTGGATTTTCTTTCTTTTTGGTTTTGGTTCAGAGCCATTTCTGGTTTTGATGGATCAATATAGGAGCCTTTTGGAAGCTACAAATAATGGAGAGTAAATGCGGAGAAAAATATATTTTTCCTTGATCATCTTGAAGATTTTTTTTTTAGAATTCCAAGGGGAAACAGATGAGCCTTTAATATGACCTGATACGTCCTGTAGATAGGACACTAGGTACGTTGGTCCCATCCTGCAGAGTGGTTTGGGTGTTCAGACCTCGAAGCCTTGTGTTAATGCTGAGGTAGCTCTCGTCATCTTATTTGCACGTGATCATGCAGATGGCAAGGACCTGATCATCACTGTGATGCATCTATTCATGCTGACTGTGTATCTAGTGAGCTGGTGTCCTCGTCGTGGGTAATGCTGCTGTAACAGGAAGCTGAAGAACACTGGAAATACTGCTTTTTTTTTGTTGTTGTTGTTCGTATTACCTTTATTTTATTTTTATTAAAAAAATTTTTTTAACGTCTTTATTGGAGTATAATTGCTTAACAATGGTGTGTTAGTTTCTGCTTTATAACAAAGTGAATCAGCTGTACATATACATATATCCCCATATCTCTTCCCTCTTGCGTCTCCCTCCTTCCCACCCTCCCTATCCCACCCCTCTAGGTGGTCACAAAGCACCGAGCTGATCTCCCTGTGCTATGCGGCTGCTTCCCACTAGCTATCTCTTTTACATTTGGTAGTGTATATATGTCAATGCCACTCTCTCACTTTGTCCCAGCTTACCCTTCCCCCTCCCCATATCCTCAAGTCCATTCTCTAGTAGGTCTACATCTTTATTCCTGTCTTGCCCCTAGGTTCTTCATGACACTTTTTTTTTTTTAAGATTCCATATATATGTGTTAGCATACGGTATTTGTTTTTCTCTTTCTGACTTACTTCACTCTGTATGACAGACTCTAGGTCCATTCACCTCACTACAAATAACTCAATTTTGTTCCTTTTTGTGGCTGAGTAATATTCCATTGTATATATGTGCCACATCTTCTTTATCCATTCATCTGTCGATGGACACTTAGGTGGCTTCCATGTCCTGGCTATTGTAAATAGAGCTGCAATGAACATTGTGGTACATGACTCTTTTTGAATTATGGTTTTCATAGGGTATATGCCCAGTAGTGGGATTGCTGGGTGGTATGGTAGTTCTATTTTTAATTTTTTTAAGGAACCTCCATACTGTTCTCCATAGTGGCTGCACCAATTTACATTCCCACCAACAGTTCAAGAGGGTTCCCTTTTCTCCACACCCTCTCCAGCATTTATTGTTTGTAGATTTTTTGATGATGGCTATTCTGACCAGTGTGAGATGATATCTCAATGTAGTTTTGATTTGCATTTCTCTAATGATTAATGATGTTGAGCATTCTTTCATGTGTTTGTTGGCAATCTGTATATCTTCTTTGGAGAAATGTCTATTTAGGTCTTCTGCCCATTTTTGGATTGAGTTGTTTGTTTTTTGGATATTGAGCTGCATGAGCTGCTTGTAAATTTTGTAGATTAATCCTTTGTCAGTTGCTTCATTTGCAAATATTTTCTCCCATTCTGAGGGTTGTCTTTTCATCTTGTTTCTGGTTTCCTTTGCTGTGCAGAAGCTTTGAAGTTTCATTAGGTCCCATTTGTTTATTTTTGTTTTTATTTCCATTTCTCTAGGAGGTGGGTCAAAAAGCATCTTGCTGTGATGTATGTCATAGAGTGTTCTGCCTATGTTTTCCTCTAAGAGTTTGATAGTGTCTGGCCTTACATTTAGGTCTTTAATCCATTTTGAGTTTATTTTTGTTTATGGTGTTAGGGAGTGTTCTAATTTCATTTGTTTACATGTAGCTGTCCAGTTTTCCCAGCACCACTTATGAAGAGGCTGTCTTTTCTCCATTGTATATCCTTACCTCCTTTATCAAAGATAAGGTGACCGTATGTGCATGGGTTTATCTCTAGGCTTTCTATCCTGTTCCATTGATCCATATTTCTGTTTTTGTGCCAGTACCATACTGTCTTGATTACTGTAGCTTTGTAGTATAGTCTGAAGTCGGGGCGCCTGATTCTTTCATCTCTGTTTTTCTTTCTCAAGACTGCTTTGGCTATTCGGGGTCTTTGTGTTTCAATACAAATTGTAAAATTTGGAAATTCTGCTTCTTGAAAACCACTTCAACATGTTATGCTTACACTCTAAAAAGTATTTTTTCTTTTCCTTTTTAAGATGAGGCTTTTGAATTATAGATATAAGGAGTGGGGTGATTTGAAAAATGCCCCATTAATAAACTGCCCCTAAAGCTATTTCTACAGTAATAAATATTAGCAGATTAATTGGGTTGTCTGCATTTTTTAATTCTCTTGGGTCCGACTTTTAGTCTCGTGACCCTTATAACTCTCTGTGATCATTTTCCCAGGTGACTGGAAGGAGGAAGAAAACCCTATATAGCCAATGCTGTGAGTGGGTCCCAAGGTAAAATTGTAGCAATTTTCTTGTGTTTCATTTCATTATGCCTTTCATTGTCTTCTCTTGTGGCACTGGTGACAAACTAAAATAACTAGTGAATACTTTAATCTCCTCGTGCCTGGAAGAAAAGGAACACCTATCTAGTTTATAGAATTGGATCATCCTCTAATATTTTGTGTGGTTAGAAGCATTTCTTTTGTTAAAGTACAAATATATTTAAGTATAGGTGAGCATATTTCTCATGCAGTATAATTTATATCTAATCATTAGTGTACCTCCTAGAAGCAAATCAATTATTCATGTGGATAAAGTAAATTCTGGAATTTTTTATAATGAAAGTTTAAAACTATTGAACTAATTCTACAATTTTGGAAATTGTAGTGATTTAATGTAGGCTAAATGGACATGAGGTTTTGTATTACTATTGGAGACAAGAAGCTAAATATTAGAGTAAATCAGATTACAGAGAAAATTTTAAAATTAAAACCAAGTCTAAGTGATTTCCAGTTTAGGTCCCTACATATTTTTTAAAATTAACTTCATTGAGGTATAACTTACATACAATAAAATGTTCCCATTTTAAGTTTACAGTTCAATGAGTCTTGATAAATGGATATAACCAAGATATTGAACATTTCCATCACTCCAGAAAGTTCTCTTGTATACCTGTGCAGTCATTTCCCCTCATCCCCACCCCACTCCCAGGCAACCATCAATCTGATTTCTATTACTGTTGATAAGTTTTCTTTGTTCCAAAACATTATAAAAGTGGCATCATACTCTTTGTACCCTTTTTTTTTTTTTTTTTTTTTTTTGCGGTATGCGGGCCTCTCACTGTTGTGGCCTCTCCCGTTGCGGAGCACAGGCTCTGGACGTGCAGGCTCAGCAGCCATGGCTCACAGGCCTAGCCACTCCATGGCATTTGGGATCTTCCAGGACCGGGGCACGAACTCATGTCCCCTGCATCGGCAGGCGGACTCTCAACCACTGCGCCACCAGGAAAGCCCTATACCCTTTTATGAATGGTTTCTTTTACTCAGCATAAAGTGTTTGAGATTTGTTTATGTGCTGTGTATATCAAAGGTTTGCTCCTAATTTCAAAGAATACTCCATTGAAGAGGTATACCACAATTTGTCCCCCCAGTTTTTGGTATTACAAATAAAGCTGTTGTGAACATTTGTGTACAAGTCTTTGTGTGGACATATGTTTTTATTTTTTCTGGGTAAATACCAAGGAGTGAAATTGCTTGATCTTTTTGGGAAGTGTACGTTTAGCTTTATAAGAAACTATCAAAACTGTTTTCCAAAATAATTGTATGATTTTACACTCCCATTAGAAATGTTTGAGAGTTTCCGTTGCTCTACATTCTTGACAATGCTTCCTATTGTTATTCTTTCTAATTTTAACCCTTTCTTGTGAGCTTGTAGTAGGTGCATTAGCTGCTGGACATCTTTTCAAGGATTTATTTCTCATTCATATATTTTTTTTGTGAAATGTTTGTTCATATCTTTTGCTCATTTAAAAAATGTGGTTCTCTGTCCTATTATTGAGTTGTAAGAGCTCTTTATACATTCCAGGTACAATTTTTCTTTTAAATCAGATATGTATTTTATCAATTTTCTCCAAGTCTATATCTTTTGAGGAGTACAAAATTTTAATTTGGAAATCCAATTTATCATGTTTTCCTTTTATGGTAGGTGTTTTTTTGGTGTCCTAAGAAATCTTTGTATGCTCTAAGTTCACAAGGATTTTCTTTTTGTCTTCTAGAAGTGTAATATATTTAGCTTTTACATTCAGGTCTGTTATCCACTTTGAATTATTTTTGTACATGATGAGAGGTGAGGATTGAGGTTCATTTCTTTCCTATATGGATATTCAATTTTTCCAGCATCATTTGTTGAAAAGACCTTCCTTTGTCCAAAATCAATTGACCATATATGTGTACAACCAATAATAAACTCTCTATTCTGTTCTACTGATCTGTGTGTCTATCCTTAGGCAAATACCACATTGTCTTCATTACTGTAGCTTTATAGTAAATTTTGAACTCAGTTTAAATCCCCCAACTTTGTTCTTCAGAATTGTTTTGAATAATTTAGGTCCTTTACATTTCCATAAATTTTAAGACTCATTTCTGCAAAGGCCTTTTTGGAATTTTGATTGGGATCACACTGAAAGTACAGATGGGGATAATGGATAATATTGACCCTTAATAATATTGACCCTTCAATCCATGAGCATGTTCCATCTCCATGTTTTTAGGCTTTCTATAATATCTCTCAGCAATTTCTGTAGTTTTCAGTGTACAGGTCTTACACATATTTTATTATTTTTATCCTTAAATCTTTTATTTTTTGATGCTATTGTAAATGGTGTTTTCTCATTTTATTTTTCAGTTCTTTGTTTTGCATACATCGAAATACAGTTGATTTTCTTTTGTCAACCTGCAGTCCTACTATATTTCTAAATTCACTTATTTTAGTAGCATTAAAAAATCCTTAGAATTTTCTGCATATACAATAATATCATCTGTGAATACAGATAGTTTTACTTCTTCCTTTCTGAAACATATAGATGTTGTTTTGAGGGGCTCTGAAGAGCCCAGTCCTTTATGTCTCAGTGCAGAAAGAATTCAGTGAGAGGCAAAGTGATAGATAAGAAGTGATTTATTAGAGTAGGATGCTTGTGAGGCTCACAAGTGGGCAGGCAAGAGGGTGCTGTGCCCGAGAACTTGGTGGGCTACAGCTTTATAATCAAAGGAAAAGTGGGGAGGGGAAAAGACCACTTTCTTCTTCATTCTGAGTAGACGTCATGCTTTCATCATCAGCTTCTCCTCCAGGTTGGGCAGGGGAGTTTTTTTGTCCTTACATGGTCAAGCCAGGACTGTAAAAATTATTTCAGGTCTCTGTACAATGAGCATCTTTCCATAAATTATTGTTTTTTATGTGTGCAGAGAGCATGTCATAGGGACCATTAACTTACTGAGGTCACTGGGCAAGATGTGGGTCTCATGCCACCATTGTTTTATTGTTTTGGGGCATGTCTCGTGCTTTTGTTGCATGGTTTTGCTCCTAGGCAGGCCTGATTGGCTTTGTGGTTAAGTAAACCTGCTTTCTTGAGTGATCATTAACTTACAGGGGCCTCCTATACTTTTTTTTTTTTTTTTACTTACAATACCCTAATGGGATTAACTATTTAATTACCTAGTTTGTGCCTTTACTCTGTCCCTATCATTTCCAGTATGTCTGCTGTATTTCTGATGTTCTTGTCTTATTGCACTGGTTAGAACTTCCAGTACAAGGCAGGGAAGAAGTGGTAAGAGCAGATGTCCTCGCCTTATTCCTGATCTTAGGAGAAAAGTGTCTTTTGTCATTGAGTGTGATGTTAGCTGTAGAGTTTCTTTTTTGTAAATTCCCTTTATCTAAGGAAAGTTACCTTCTATTTACAGTGTGCTGAGAATTTTATTATGAATAGAGATTTAATTTATTAAATGCTTTTCCTATGCCTAATAACATAGTTATATGATTTTTCCCCTTTATCTCATTAAGGTGGTATGTCACATGTTTGATCTTTACGTATTAAAACAACTTTGCATTCCTGAGATATAGCATGACCAACTGGGGTTTATTACCCTGTTTATATAGTAGTGAATTTGATTTCTGGGTATTTGGTTAAGGGTTTCTGTGTCTATATTTATGTGGAATATTGGTCTAGTTTTTTTTTTTTTCGTATAATGTCTTTGTCTGGGTTTGGTAACAGGATGATGCCTTATAAAATCAGTTGGGAAGTGTTCCCTCCTCTTCTTTATTTTTTGAAAGAGTTTGTGAGTTTCTTAAATCTTAGATGGAATTCATCAGTTGTATCGGTCAGGGTCCAGTCAGGAGGCAGAAGCTACACTAGGAAAAACTTAACGTAAAGAGATACTAACTAGTAACAGGATTGACTACTAAGGAGTAAAGAGACACCTAAAGAATACAGAAATGGCAGACGTAGAGACCAGCCACTTCCTTGACTGGGGCCAAGTACTCAAGGAAGGAGCACATTTGGAAGAGGACTTCCTTGCAAGGCCGGGATTCTGATCTCATTGGAGGTGGTATGGCTGTGGCACTGTGGATGGCATAGGAGTTTGCTGGGATGGTGAGCACTGGGTCTGGCAAGCAGGAAACTGCCTTCCGGGCTTTATTTGAGACTCATTGGGAAACTGCCTCCATCCCGGGATGCTGCTGAAACTCTCTAGAAAGTTACCTTTTGTGGTGCTGGTGAAACTTTCTTGGAAAGCTCTTGGAGTGTTGGTGAAAACTACTGGAGGGTAAGTACTGGCTGTCCCAGCCCTCACTGGAAGGGGTGCATCACAGGGTGTCCCCAGGGCTGCTATTAGCCCCACACCACAGGAGCAGGAAGAAGAAAGCACATGGTCTCAAGGATGAAGGCTCCTTTCCTCTGAATGTCCCTGCGGTACCCTCCTTGCTCTCTGGCAAAATAGAAGTGTTTACAGGCCCCAGCTCCTGTATCACAAAGCAGGTCAAAGAAGAGGAGTTGGGGCTGAGAATCTCTAACAGAAACAGGGTTCTCCAATTTTTAAATTTCTTATGTCAGTTTTGGCAATTTGTGTTTTTCAAGGAATTTGTCCATTTTATATAAATTGTCTATTGGCATAAACTGGTTTACAGTATTTCCTTTTTATTGTCTGTAAGACATTCCTGATATGGCCACTTTGTGCTTTTTCTCTTTTTATATTTATTAGTGTAGTTAGAGTTTTGTAAATTTTATTTATCTTTCAAAGAACCAGCTTTTGGTTTCTTAGATATTTTTCCTTAGGTTTCTTTATTTTCTATTTTATTTATTGCTGCTTGTACCTTTGTTATTTATTTTCTTCAGCTTACTTTGGGTTTAATTTTCTCTTTTTCTAGTGTCTTAAGATGTCAGCTTAGATTTTTGATTTTGGATCTTCTTTTTCTTAGATATAGGCATTTAATACTAAAATTTTCTCTAACCACTAATGTAACTGGATCTCCCATATTTTGATATGTCATGTTTTTATTTTCATTCAGTTCAAAATGTTTTCTAATTTCGCTTGTGTTTTTTGACCTTTGTGTTAATTAGAAGCGTGGTGGTTAATTTCCAACTATTTGAGGATGTTTTAGATTTCTTTTTTACTATTGATATTTAACTTCATTATGTTAGAGCATATGCTTTGGTCAGAGAATATTCTGTTTGATTTCAATTATTTTAAATATACATCAACTTGTTTCATGACCCAATTTATCTTAGTTGATGTTCCCTTGAAAAAGAATACAGATTCTGCAGTGTATGACTGTAATGTTTTAAAATATTGTCATGTTGGTTGATAGTGTTGGTTAAGAAGTCTATGTCCTTATTGATCTTCTGTCCACTTGTTCTATCAATTATCGAAAGAGGAGTGTTAAAGTCTCTGAATACAATTGTGTTTTCTATTTCTCATTTCAGCTCTGACAGTTTGATTCTTTTGGAGCTTTTAGAGCTTTGTCAGGGCAGATCCAGAGTAGCCTTTACTCCAGGTCTGGAGTAGCCCTGTTCTTAAAGCATGGAATTCTCTGAGAGTTGAATGAGTTCACCACTATACAGCTCCACTGTAGTTCAGATCTTGAGGATCTCCCAGCTCTGAGAGAATTTTAATAGTTGTTCAGCTAATAGGTCCTTTGTAACTATTCTCTCTCTGGTGATGCTTTGCCTGGCCCATGGAGATTCACACTATGAATACATAGCTTAGCCTAGAGCCAGAGATGCAAATGGATCTTTGCAGGTTTCTGGACCTCATTCTGCGTAGCTTCCTTCTCTCAGGTGCTCTGCACCACAAATCTCAGGTGTCTCAGCCTCCTTCAACTCTGAACCTTACCTCCACAGCTCTATAAGACCCCGCCCCCATACTCTGTATTTTCCCTCTGTGTACTGGAATCTGATAAATTCCTCCACGTAGAAATAGGGGATCACAGGGCTTGCCTCATTTATTTCCCTTCTTTCAGGGATCACAGTCCTGGGATGTGTTGTCTACTTTCTGAAACGGTTACAGCGGAAGGACTGGTCCATTTCTAGTTACTATTCTTTCATAGCTGAAAATGGAACTCTCCATTCGTTTAATTTAATATTTAGCCTTCATGGTCTTTTCCAAAATCTTTTAACACTAATAATATGAACCACATGTTATTATAACTTGGACGCTGTTTCAGGTGGCAGCTTGATCTTCTCAAGTAGCTTTTAACCCTTTGGGTAAAGAATGTCTCATACTTCTGCATTCCCTGTATTGGTGCACAGTATTAATAGGTGCTCAGCAAGGACTTGATTTCTGGTCAGGTTTGATTTGATACACTGTGTTTATATATGGGTACTGGGAACCATGAATTGTATTTATTAAAGCAGACAAACCAAACCTCTAGATGAAAACACTTTGTAAATGGCTAAAGTTACTTCACATACTGTCTTAGCTATTTGGCTGCTAGAACAAAACACCACACAGTGGGTGGCTTATAAACAACAGACATTTATTTCTTACAGTTCTGGAGGCTGGGAAGTCCAAGATCCAGGCACCAGCATGCTCCCCTTCTGGTGAGGGCTCCCCTTCTGGCTCATAGCGGCTCTTCACTGAGCCCTCATACAGTGGAAGGGGCTAGGGATCTCTCTGGAGCCCTTTTATGAAAATAATAATCCCTTACCCTCATGACGTAATCACCTCCCAAATGCCCCACATCCTAATACCATCATATTGGGCAGTAGGATTTCAACATATGAAGTTGGGGGAGACATAAACGTTCAGATCATAACACACACCTAAAAGTCACACTTGGAGGAGCGCCATGATAACAGTATTGAACGTAAGTCCTAAGGTCTGGGTTCAACGCCTGCTCTCTTGCTCATTGGCTGATTGAATCTCTTAAGCCTTCTGGACTGAAGCTGCTGTTTCTATAAGCAAAGAAGTGAGGCTGGTTGCTGAGACTCCTTCCAGCTCTTGCTCTGTAATTCTGTGGCTTGTAAATCTGCGTTTCTTTATTTAATTCAAATCTTGCTTACCTGAAGAGGTAATTTCTTTTCCAAATCAGTACGGTTTGCTATCGATTGTGTCCCATAGTGCAGATGATCATACAATGATGCCTTGTACATTTTCACTTCAGCAAAATGGCTTCATCGAGTGAAATCATTTTGCAAATGGTATTTTACTTCATTCTAAGGTAATATAGATAAGCGTTGTAGCAGATTCCATTCTTCGAGATATGTGACCTGCTTAGAAAAGACTAGTTTATCATTCTCACAGGACTATTAGTAATATTTCAAACTATCATGATGTCCAAACATTGTGATAAGTTAGACTAGAGTCAAGCGGTAATCAAGAGGCATGATTTAGAAACCACAGTTTTGCTCATAGGTGGATTCTTTCTAACACTTAATTTTTCTTTTATCTTGATATTTTTCTTTCACTTGAAAGAAGTACTTGTTTTCTCTGTATGTCATAAGTACTGTAATTTGATTTTATTATTCTGAAAATAGCCTTTTGGCTTTATTCTAGCCCATGGGTAACTTGAAACTGTCTTAAAACACGTTCTCCTCCTCCTCTTCCTCCTTCTCCTCTTCCTCCTCCCCCTCCCCTCCCCCTCCTCCCCCTCCCCCTCCTCCCCCTCCCCCTCCTCCCCCTCCCCCTCCCCTTCTCTTCCTCCTCCCCTCCCCCTCCTCCCCCTCTTCCTCAGCCCACTCCTCCTCCCCTTCTCCCTTCTCTTCCTTCTCCTCCTCCTTCTCCCTCCTTTTCCACCTTCTTTTTCCTTCTTTCTCTCTTCCTCTTTCCTTCCTTCTCCAAAAAAATTGAACTTGATGCTCCATATAATTGATAATTGTTACTCAACTAGAAAAAAATGCAAACACTTTGAGGAATTGTGGGGATTCTTGGGCGAGAAGCTTGAAGTGATTTCATTCCAACAGGATATTTATAATTTTCACATTCACTGAGGGAAGGAAGCATGAAATTCAGTGATTTGAAGATTATACTGGAAAGACAGTTTATTACTTTCTGCATCTGTTTGACAGATTGCACTGATTAATATTTTTGAACTGTGTGGTATGTATTGAACACAATGTGGAGAGTGTTTTTAAGCCCGTGTTAAAGATTGATATGCAAGGTGGTACCATGTGCTTTGGGAATCAGTGTGGACTTTGGCATTTATGATATTGCTGCAGTGGATTTACTGCTGTATTTGATAACAAACAGGCTGTCAGCCAATCAATTGCAAGACCCTACTAGACATAGGCAGAGGATACAATTTCCCTTAAAGTAAGTAAATGATACTAAACTTATCTGTGTATAGCTCTTCAGTTTGGGGGACACAATGGCATCCTCCCAGGTGGGGTCACACACTTTCTGGCACTGAAGGCTCATAAGATTTCTCAGCTGCTTGTGATACTGTCTATCAGGGGTGGGAATATGGTCAGATTGTTTACAAATGGGATTCAGGGTATCTCTACCCTCTTGTCTCTTTCCAATTGCTCTGGAGACTAGCTATGTGCCTGGCTCCTCCTTTTGTGTAACTGGTAACAACCCCAGGGTCATTTGAGAATTTCCTGTAAGACTGGGTAAGTTGAAGATGAGTTTCTCAGGAATAGCCTCCCCCGGCGATTCCAGGCCACAGAGCCTCCCAAAGTCTCTTCCTGCATACCCTCTGTGACAGATTTACATAAAATGTGATTACCTTTGCAAATAATTAAGGTTTGCAGAGAAAATTACCTAAGATGCTAGAATGTTTAATTTTATGTGTCAATTTGGCTAAGCCATGATACCCAGATATTTGGTCAAGTATTATTCTAGATGTTTCTGTGAAGGTATTTTTTAGATGAGATGAACATTTAAATGGTAGACTTTTAGTGAAGCAGATTACCCTCCATAAGGTGCATGAGCCTCATGCAGTCAGCTGAAGGCCTTAATTAAAAAAAAGACTGAACTTCCTTGAAGAAGAGGGAAATCTGCCAGTGGATGGATTTTGGACTCAAACTGCAACTCTTCCCTGGGTCTCCAGCCTGCTGGCCTACTCGGCAGATTTTGGACTTGCCAAGCCTTCCCAGTTGTGTGGGCCAATTCCTTAAAATAGATCTCTCTCTCTAGATGTATACATCCTGGTGGTCCTGTTTCTCTGGAGAACTCTAATACAGATGCCTTTATCATAGAAGTGCATTTTGGCATTCTTTAAATGGAAGTAGATAAGATCTTCCATTTGGAGTACTGCATTACATTTTCTAATAAAAATGTAACTTAAAACACAAGGGTTTTTGGCTATTTTTTATAGAGGATAGAAGAGTGCATGGGAAACCTTCAATGATCATAAACATTTGTGAATGAAAGTCAAATGAAAAGCCTACAATTACTCTGTGATGACATTTCCCTCCCCTAGCAGTATAAAGGGTGTAAGAACCATTTACCTAATCCTCTAAAGAGAGTGCATATGGCTTCCTGACTTATGGTGATGTTTAAGTAAAAAGCTTGCTAAAAAAAATTGACTTTTGAAAATTACTCTTTTGCATGTTTCAGTAGCATTTTTCTTCCTATATATGCTTCTTGTTGACTGCTCTTCCTGAGGGGAAAAAGGGCCTGGACTTCCCATTTGAGAAGATGTACTGGAAAGACCAATTGACATGTCATTGACTGGAATTTAGTAACATTCTAGCCAGAGTCACCAGAGAGGCTGGGAATTAAGGTCTTATAGCTGTGCACGTTGACACTCCAAATAAAATTGGGTTCAGTTGCCCAGGAGAAAGGGAAAGTGAATATTAGGGCCAACAACTACCAGCCTCTGCCACCTGGTGCTTATCTTTGTTAGTGTTATTTAAAATCTCAATCTGTGGAAAAGCATTTTGCCTAGTGATTTTCAGTACTGCTATATTAAATCTGGCAGACCTGAATCATCATTGTTTTTAGGGAAAAACAAAAGCCACGTACACACACTTAAAATTACTGGAAAATGTTGGGGCTGGCAGGGATCTTAGAGTCTGGCACATTATCTTCATTTGGCAGAGGAAGAAACTAAAGCACAGAGACGCGAAGTGACTTAAAAGTTACAATGCACTGCGAAGACTTCTTGGAAGCAGGAAGTTGGTTGTCTCAGCCTGTACCTATACCCCCCCACACCCCAAACCCTGTCATTTCAAGTTTAATCAAAGCCCTGTCATTTCAAGTTTAATCAAAGTCACAAAGCTATCCAGCCCTTCAGGGCTGCATTTGTTTCTTTCCATGAAACTTAACTCTACAAATACCTGCCATCTGGGAATAAGCAAGCCCAAGTAAAAAGCTGCAAATTCTTGCTGTACCGCTCACACTATTTTTAGCAGCGAAAGGATCATTCCCACTCTTAGCATCTTGAAATAATAAAAGCCAGCATCTATTGAGAATTAGTTTGTAAGCTCCATGGAAGCAGGGATCAAGTTTGATTTTCCTCATCACTCTATCCGTTGTGCCTAGCCCAGTCCGTGATGCGTACTACAGAACACAACAAATAAATAGCTGTTGGATGAGTGGACGTAGTGTTTACAAGGTGGTAGGCACTGTGTTAAGCACTTTTCATGGGTTATCTCATTCCATCTTCATAACTATCCCATGAGGTAGGTAATATTTAAAACTAAAATTTGAAGATGTGCCCAAGCATACAAACATAGTGAGTGTTAGGACCTGGACTCCTCTGTCCGACTCCAGCCTGAATTACGAGGGAGGCTGGAGGTTTCGGGGTTGCCATTGATTATCCTATGAAATGTATAAAACTGTTAGATTAAATATGGGGAATTTTAAAAGCCTGACTAGCTGACATGTTATCCAGCACTAAAGATAAGTTACTGAGCCTTCAAAAATAATAGAAGAATAAAATAGGAAAAGACTGACCTGCTGGGTTAGCTAAAGATGGTTGGGTATTTGGGGAGGAAAAGAATGAGGTTGAGTGGAGAATAATTATGCAATAAAGTTTCTACCTTATCTTGTTTGAGAGTCAAGGGACTTTCTTCTGAACTGTACGTTCCGTTTGAAAATGCCATCCTGTGGTGTATCACTTCTAGATCATAGATGAGAGACATTGAAATCTTATTTCCAGGGTTTATTCCCATGATGCTAAAACTTTCAGAGGAAATGGTGCATTTGCACAGACGCAGAGGAGAGCAGTGAGCCCCAAGACCTGACTCTGGTTTCTGTGCCTCAGGCACTGCTCTTCCACCTCGTTGGGACAGAATTTTTCTATTTTTGTGTATGGGATTTTTTATTTTCCTCCTGAGGCATTACTAATGCCAGAAGTCTGTGTTAGGTGGTGAGGATGAGATCCTGTTTCTCAGACTCCTACAGCGAGACCTAAGCCATTGTGTCTGGAACAGAATCCCTAAAGCTGATCCACGGGACTGACTTGATCTAGGGCTCAAGTCTTTGAGTGGATGTGGGTTGGAGACCATGATGCCACATTCCTTTAAAGGTTTTATTTTTTCCCTCCCTCCATATTTCTAGAGCCTGGTTGTTCTCGACCATGGGTGCACATAGAATCATCTGAGGAGACCTAAAATATGGATGCCCAGGTTCCACCCCTAAGGGTCTGGTTTAATTAGTTTGGAGAGAGATCCAGGCACTGGCATTTATTTTAAAAGCATCCCAGGTGATTCTGATGTGTAGTGGGCGTTGAGAGTCATTCTTGTAGGCTCCTGCCCCAGTGACCATTGTTTTTCTTTGCCTTTCTTCCCTTCCTGTGTCCTGGCTCATGCAGCCTGGGGGCTTCTGCTCATATTGGAGGGCATTTGTAAGGACTGTTAAAGACTGTGCATTTGATTGGGGTGGGGAGGACAGGACACGGAAGGCTTCTATGAAATCACAGAGTGAGATATATATCACAGTGGACTCTTTTTCTTTTTAATTAAAACTAATGAATAGGGCTTCCCTGGTGGCGCAGTGGTTGAGTCCGCCTGCCGATGCAGGGGACACGGGTTCATGCCCCGGTCCAGGAAGATCCCACATGCCGTGGAGTGGCTAAGCCCGTGAGCCATGGCCACCGAACCTGCGTGTCCGGAGCCTGTGCTCCACAACGGGAGAGGCCACAACAGTGAGAGGCCCGCATACCGCAAAAAAAAAAAAAAATTAATGAATAAACCTAAGGAAAGAAATAACTAAAAGTAAACAAATGTGAACTAGAAAATTTTTATGGCTTTTCTGTAACCAGTAAATCTGAGCACAGATTATCTTCTAACAACTGGAAAAAATAGGCTAAATGAATGCTTTTGTAAGAAATGGCCTTAATAAAACTGACTCAAGATGAATTGAAAAGAAAAAAGAAAGCGATCAATTATCATGGAAGAAATTGAGCCATTTGCTGTAAAACATCAGACACAAACAGTGTCCGCTTGGATAATTTTAAAATATTGAGGACCAGATGGTTCCAAGGCTGTTTAAAAGTGTTCTAGAACAGAGAAAAAGAAGTAAAGCTTCTAAATTATCTTTCTGAAACAAGCACACCAAATAATGGGTGAGGGTAGCTCTTAAAAACAGTTAAGGGATATATGTATATGTGTAGCTGATTCACTTTTTTATAAAGCAGAAACTAACACACCACTGTAAAGCAATTATACTCCAATAAATATGTTTTTAAAAAACCAAAACAGTTAAGCAATTTAATCTTTCCTAAGAACATTGATATAAAACTCCCAAATAAAGCATAAGCAACTAAAGCATAGCAATGCATAAAAGGTTAGCACCATGGCCTAGAGAGGTTCATTTTAACAAATCAAAGATGGATCAGTAGGGGAAATCTGCTAAAGTAATTGTCTATTTTGATGGATAAAGAAGAGGGAAAAGTATAGTGATTTCAATGGATGTGGCAAAGGCATTTGATAAAAGTCAATATATATTCTGGATAAACAAAACAGTAAAATAGTAATAGATCATATTAGGGAAATTTCAATAGGTTTTCATTATGCTTGATGGTGAAACACTAGAACCAGTTTTTAAAGGTAGAAATAGACGGGATGCCCACAGCAATAACCACTATGATTTAACAGATGTAACAACAAGTTTAGAGCACCAAGTGAACAATGCTTTCTATGTTCCAGGCAAATCACTGAATTCTCCCAACACCTTGCAAGAGAAATGCTACTATTCACGTTTTACTGGTGAGAAAGTAAAAGCACAGAGAAGTAACTTGCCCAAAGTCACACTGCCAGGAAGTGATAGAACTAGGACTGGACTTTGTGCCTACATTGCCCGTTTAGGAACAAAATTCTTGATAATAGGAGACTTGAATAAATGGAGATCGGAAGATAATTTTGTAAGGATGACATTCCCTCTAAATTTATTAATGAATTAAGCAATTCTCTGATTGTAATTCCAATAAGATTTTCTTCACTTGAAAAAACAATTCTAAAGTTCCTCTAGAGAAATAGATATTCAAGAATAGCCAGAAAAGATCTGTAAAGAAGTATATTGAGAAAGAACTTAAAGTTGTAGTCATGCAGTGAGCATGATAATGGCCCAGGAATAAACAAATAGGGGATGTAGAACAGGGGTCAGTAATCTAAGACTAGCAGGCCAAATACAGCCATGCCCATCCATTTACATATTATCTAAGGCAACTTTCATGGTACAAAGGCAGAGCTGAGTAGTTGCAACAGAGACCATTTGAGCAGTCCAAAAAAATATTTACTGTCTGTTCCTTTACAGAAAAAATTTGCCAACCCTTGTGATAGAATGAAGTCTACATTCAAGTGTCTATGGATGACATTTAAAAATCACTGGGATTATTTGATTACAGTAGTTGTCATAGTTCTTGTGCCCCTCTTTCCTCCAATACACACATACAAATTGAAAACAGTAAGTAATAGTTGTACTGAAAGAAAATATAGCATTTATTAACTTGCCATGGAAAAACTTTTTCCAGGGATGCCATAAATGAAGATAAAGAGTTTTAAAATATGACTACAAACAAAATATTGTTTAAATGGCAAGGGAACAGCAGAAACAGTATTGTAAGTTAAATGGCAAACTTGGAAAAATATTTTAAGACATGTTTAGCATGGTTTAACATTTAGTGGTTCAGTTGCAGCTTATAGAACCCACTCTGGCTCGTTAAGCAGGAAGGGATTTAACACAAGGAATTAAGCTGTTCCTGAATTGTTGGGAGGGCAGGAGGAGACCTCAGAGGTGGCCTCCCAGGGCAACTGCTGCTCTGGGTCACCCAGGAAGCTGCAGAGGAAGCTACTGTCTCCTGCCATGGTCATTGGATCCCAGGGTCACCGTTGTGAGCCAAAGATCAGGAAGCTTTAGCCAGCACTGTTGACTCACAAGCCCCATGGAGCCCAGTGACCCCAGAGCAACAAATGTGAACGCCACATGTGCCTGGTGTGCTGACCCAATTTCTCAAGTTTCCTGCCATCATGTCCCAGGGGTAGAATGATAGCACATTTGCAATCTTAGCTGCAAGGGAGTCTGGAAAGTGTGGTTTTCAGCTCTCCTGGAACAGGAGGGGGTTAGGGTAGGTGCTGAAGGAGCCAATCTGCTGCCCATAATGATGTCCCCTGGCATGTACACAGTGAGAGCTGTGAGAAGCTAACCAGGAAAAGATAAGGGTGCTAATTTAAAAAACAGGCAAAGGAAAAGACACGTAACTCAAAAGAAGAAAACCAGGAGGTCAATAGAAATGAAAAGCTGTCAATCTTATTACAGTCAAAAACTGCAACTGAAATTACCAACGACAAAATTTGTATTAGCCAGGATGTGGGGGGAAGAGACACCCTCGTTCCACTGTAAGGTCAGAAAACCTTTGTAAAAGGCAGGTCAACCCCCTGATTTAGCAATCCTGCTTTGAGGAGTCTCTGCCAAAGAAGGAAATCATCTCATGAAGGTAACAGGAGGCATATCCAAGCATCAGAGTACTGCTATCAGAGTGTTGCTCTCAGGTGCAAAATATTGCAAACTAAATGCCCATCAAATGGCGACTGAGGAAATAAATGGCAGCACATTTACACCACAAAATAGCCTTTGAAAAAGAGGGGCATTCTCAGGGACAGTGTCATGTGGCAATTAAGTGCACAGGCTTTGGAACTAGAGAGGCTGGGTTTGAACCCTGATTCTACCACTTACTAGCTTTGAGATCTTGGAATGTACTCAGTTTTGCCATTTGGAAAATAGAGATAATAACAGCAAAGTAGACATAATAGATAACCTTCTTGGCTGGGGTTTTATGAGAATTAGATGAGTTAATACAATGTCTCCTTTTGAGCTCTCAGTGAATATTAGATGTTATTATGTTTGTTGCTCAAGATCAATGACCATCACATGACATTTCAAGTGATAAATTAAGATTTCAAAAGATCAAGTACATTATGATCCAGTTTATGTAAAAAGCAGTGTACATGTGAGCCCACACACATTAAATAATAGAGGCAACGAGAGAATTTTCCAGAGTATGTTCACGATATTAACAGAAGTCCTCTTTGAATGGGATTTCTGGTGATTTTACTTAGTTTGCACTGTCTTGTATTTGTGTATGTGTATGTATGTGTGTTTATAATGTACCATGTAGCGTTTCAAACAGAATCCCAAGGTCCCTGAAGAGAAACTGGGAGTGTCAGCCATGAACATGCTGGACCACTGCAGGGAGCCAGGGTCTCATAGCAGGAGTCAGGCACCAGCTCAAATCACCATGGCAACCATGATGGAAAGTTAAAAAAAGTAGTTTTGTGGGAAGAAAGCGCCTCTCTTTATCATTAGTGACATAAAAATAAGAAGTTATATTTTAAATATTTTTGACAGCAACCTTCTTTCCTCCATCACTGACGCCTCAAAGCAAGAATTCCAGTCCTTTGGCCATAGGTGCAGACAAATAATTTGACATAAAAGCTCTTTTCATAAACAGTGCTCTTTGGCAGATTTTTCCTTTTCTGATGATCTGTGGACTCTAGAGATTACTGTTCAATACACGTGTTGGAAATGAGGCATCCAAACAAGGGGTACTCTCTTCAGAACAGAATCAGCAAATCTTCGAGTTATTTGGAAGGTGCTTCGGAGGCTGGATGAGAGGAGAACCCCCGCCTGTGCAGTTCTGACCTGTGATGGTTTAGTTTCTGCCTGACCCCTCTAGTGACATGTGTCCCTACTTGCCTAGAGATGTCTTCATTGTAGGAGAGTTACAATCATTAGAAATTAGCTGTTTTGAGCCCCAAATCTGCCTTTCTAGAACTGCCACCAATTGTTTCTAATTCTAGGTCAGAATCAACTCCCAGGAAGTGTAATTCTTGTCCCACTCCAAAGCTTTTCAAATACAGAAAGGTGGCTGGCATGGACCATTTTGGATAATGGTATCCATTTGTTGTCTGTGGAGGGGATTTCCGGGGTCCTCAGGTCTTGAGCATGTGAAGGTGAAGCAGACACCCCCTTATAGTCTTGTTTGAAAAGCTGATGTATTGTCTCCTCGTCTCATCTCCTCCTGTCATTTCCCTCTTGATCTAGCTATGCTTCAAAAAACCAGGACATATGCTATGCCTCTGAGAAGGTTTCTTGGTTCTCTCGGGAGCTGCCAGCCTCTGCTGTGGCCCCTTCCCCTATGGCAAGGGAGTTTGTTGTTGGATCCATTTCCTCCCTAAGGCTCACAGTCACTCAAGGTGGTGGTGGTGGGGTGCCGTCCATCTTTGATTCCCAAGTGCCCATCTGACTCTGGGACTCGATAACTGTCGAATGTTCGGTGTGGCTGGCACTGAGAACAAGGGGACAAGCCTCCATGTCTGGTGCCCCTGCTGGGGCCACCTAAGATGACATTCCTGTTCTGTTGGTTGGTAGTGAGTGTGTGGTTGAGCTGCTGACAGATGAGTTGTCACCCACCGAGATGTCACCGAGCTTTGAGGGCTCCAACCAGGGAACCAGGGGGGTCCTCCCTGGGGCTTTTCCCATCTTTTCAGTGTGATATGTTTGAATTCTGATGCTCTCACGCATTTGGTCTTGAAACAGACTGGTGTTGGCCGTGGAGCGCAACCATCTGTCTCTAGAATTGCCCACAAAGCCCCACGGCTGACACCCAATGATGCTAAGGACCCCATGTTCCAAATTCAGAGAACTGCTAGCAGGTGGACCCAGCCCCTCTCTGCAGGGCTTTCCAAGAGAACACCATCTGGAGAAGTGGCCTTATCCTGTCACCCTAACCCTCTCCTGGTGGAGAGGGGCTGGGGGCAAGGGAGAGGCAGCCTCTTGATGTGTGTATGTGTGTGTGAGCATTACTGGTGAAGAGAGACTATTCCTTTTGCTCTCTTTCCCAAAATAAGGGGAAGGAGGCTCCCACATCCAAAGGAGTCTAAACCATCCCATCTCCCACTAGTGTGGGAACTAGTGGTCTCCTCCGCCTGGGCTCCCAGGCTGCTGGGCTGGTCAGGTGGACTTCCCAGAGACAGCTCTGCTGAAGCTGCCTGCACAACCTCTGTGGGCCTGGCAGGGACATCCTTTTTTCTAGGACATGCCCCAGAAGGGGTGGTTGGCTGCCTGTCTCAGATCTCCCTGAGAGAGAGTACCTACTGGAGATGGGTCCCTGCAGCCTCCTCTGGGGGTGCTGAGGGAGCTGGGATAAGGACAGACCCAGCAGGACTTCCTGCGGGGAGAGGCCCTGAGGACTCCTCTCCCTCACAAGAATCCCCAAGTGTGCTCCTGAGACTCCATTTTGAAGCCCCATCCCATGGAGACGACCGATGTCTAGTCAGGCTTTTACAGAGAAACAGGGGCCACCAATGAGAAGGGCTGGTCTTTGGCCCCAGGCAGCTCTCTGTCTTCCTGTTCCAACACCACAGCAGTAGGAAACAGAAAGGAGACAGAGAGAGTGGGGGGAACCCACAGGGCAGAGGGTCTAGGCTGCCTTGCAGAGAGGGCTTTGAATCAAGTATGAGTTTGAAGAGTTTAAATGAAGATTGAGTCTTCAGGAACTGGAACTATACTGTTCTGATAATTGAAAGTGACCAAAAAGTGATGGAATGGCCTGAGATATTATTACAATCCCCTTCTCCAGTGGGGAGATATTTGTAGAGCAGATTCTTTTGGGCAGAGAAGTTACTGGAGAAAATAAGTCCATTCCATGTTCGTTATCACCACTGAGTGGGACCACCAGAGAATCGGCTTCTTTAGATATATTTATAAAACAGTTAATGAATCCATGGAATTGTACTGTTAAGGTCATGGAGGTTGCTGGGAGGCTGGATCATCTTCCCATTTTTAGCAAGTCACCTAGAAGTCACTGGTCTGGTGAATGAGGTTGGGAAGAGAAGGCCTCTCTTTACTGTATGGGTGTGGTGTCATGATTGTGTGGAATGGACCTTGGGGGCCTGCAAAGAGTGGGGTCCTTTTCCTGATCAAAGGAAGGAGATTAATTAGGAATGTAAGATGGAGTTACCAAGCCAGTTAGCTATGAATAGGGCACGTTCCTTAGACCAGAAAATCACAGTAGGTCGGATGAAATTAGGAGTGTGGAGAAGTTGCAGGATCCATTCTCTTTCTTGTTTCTTCATTTCTTACTCCCTTCCTGCCTTCCTCTCCATCTCTCATCTCTCTTTCTTTCCTCCTCCCTCCCTCCCTCTCTTCCATCCTTTCCTTCCTCCCTCCCTCCCTTCTTCCTCCCTTCTTCCTTCTTTCCTCCCTCCCTCCCTTCTTCCTTCCTTCCTTCCTTCCTTCCTTCCTTCCTTCCTTCCTTCCTTCCTTCCTTCCTTCCTTCCTTCCTTCTTTCCTTCCTGCCTCTCTTTCTTTCATTGTGTTTCCCTCCCTGTGTTTCTCCTTTGTAGAATTTACAAGCACATAAACATTTGTTTAATTTCTGTTTTTCGTCTGCCTTCTCCACTAGACCACAAGCTTCTGAAAACACAGCCATGTCTGTTGGGCTCATTATTCTATCTCTGTTACTTGCCCAATAATGGGCACATGGCAGGCACTCAATCAATATATACTGAATGAATAAATACATGAATACTCACTCGATGGTGGTCATTAAAATAATAACCTTTAAATTGCTAACTTTATAATAAGCTAAATGTCCTGGTCTCAAAGGTATGATCCAAATAAAGTCATGTTTTCCTTTTTAAGTACCCACACTGTAATGTTCTGCCCTGTCTAAGCCATAGGCGTCCCCTCCCAGGGGAATTCTGGGGCTTGTGTGAGGGGCTGTCTGTCAATATATTTATGGTGTGTGTAAATGGTCAGACCATAAATATTTTAGGCTTTGCAGGCCATGGATCTCTGGGTACAGCTCTCAACTCTGCTGTTTCTGCACTAAAGCGTCCATAGATAAAATATAAATGGGTGGACATGACTGTCTCCAACAGAACTTTATTTATGAAACAGATGGTTGGCCTGGGTGTTGCAGTTTGTTGATTCCCGTTCTAGACAATAAAACAGATATTTAACATGGCAGGTATGATAAAGTGCTAAGAATATAAACAAGACATGGTGGACAGCAGAGGACAGATTGTGCAGGAAGTTATGCTGAGTGAGATTGGAAATCCTTGGAAGATTTAAACAGGGAAATGGTCTGCTCTGACTCCCAGGTCCAGTGGAGCACATTGCAGAAAGGGTGGAAACTTGGAGACCAGTTGGAAGGTTATTGTGATGGTCCAGATGCAGAGGGGTGGAGGCTGGTACCGGGATGGGAGTGATGAGGTGGTAACAAGCAGTTGCTTTCTAGGTAGACTTAGAAGTTGACCAATAGGCTTTGCTGATGGTCTAAATAAAAGAGGGCAGTTCAAGGATGACTCTGAGATTTTAGTCTGAGCAGTTGGAAGAATGGTTTTTCCATCTACTGAGATGAATAAGAGGGGAGGAGGTATGGGTTTTGGTCAGAAGACCAAGAGTTCTGTTTGGGACATGTTAAGTTTGAGATGACTGTCAGACACCCAAATAAAGCTGCTGAGCAGGCAGGTGGGTAGATGAGTCGGGGATTAAGGGGAGAGTCATCAGCATGTGGATAGTCCTTGCAGCGTGGATGAGATGAGCTAAAGAATGAGAATTGTGTGGAAGAGAGGTCCAAGGATTGAGCCCTGGGACGTTCTGAGTTTGGAGGTCAGGAAGAGGAGAGCAGAGAGAGGAGAAAGCACCCAAGGAGGCTGAGGGGCAGGGGGGGAGGCAGTGTGATAGCAGAGAGGCAAGCGAGAGCCGGCTCAGGGCTGGGGGCATGAACGGCATGCCCACATTTGCTTCCTAAGCCCTGCACCCGGGGCTTCCTGTGATTAGATGCTGGAGCTCAGCTGGAGAACTCTTTGCGTTGCCTCTTGGACTCTGCATTTCCTGTCCCCCTGTGGTTCTGGCTGCTGCTTTCAGCGAACTCCCAGGCCATCACTCTTCCCTGATCCTTTTATTGCCTCACCAGTTGCATTTTCTTTGCAACTTGGCAGGGAAATCATACCTCCCAAATTGCTCATAATCCTTGGCTAAGCTGACTCCTTTTGTACTGAAAAAAAGGAAGCCAGCAGAGCCAGAGAATAATTTCTGGAACAAAGAGGGACGTTTTCTAACAAAATACAGGCACATCATATACCCTCCACCCCCTTTCCCTATGCCCTGGGGCAGGATGAACTCTCTTGGCCAAGAGAGCAGCTTTCCCCTTACAGGGTGAAAATGCAGCTCCCCTGAGGGCTGTGGGAAGCATCCTCAGTTTCCCATGGAGGCAGGAACAACGGGAATGGTCTCTTCTGAGCCTGTGATTGTGTGCACAGAGCAAATGTGGGGTGAGAGGGAGGGTGGACAGAGGTGAGAGAGAAGGGCCCGGGGGTCCGAGGAGGCCGGCGAAAGCAGAAAGACCGGGGCAGAAACCCTGAAACTGGAGGCAGCAGGCTTTTTGTGTATCGTCTTGAGTATCTGTGACCGAGAACTGGCCCCATGTTTAAGGTCATGGATCCAGGGAGTTGGCCCCCTCCTTCCTCTCTCCTTTTTCCATCACAACAAAGATGACACCTGGCATTCTGAGCTCACATCTGCTCCTGTTTTTGTTCTATTTTTTCCTACTCTGTTCTATTCGGATGTCTGGCATGAAGGACTGAGGTTTGAAAGCGACACTCCAGCTGTCCCCTCCGTGCCCACTCCTACTGAATTATCCTGAAATCCCTCCTGCTGGCCTGATCTCCTCTGGTTCCCCCTAAGAAGAGTCTGGGGCAGGCTTCTGTTCTGATACGGAATCATGCACTTGGCACTTCACGCCTCCCCAACAGTCTTCTTGGATTTTTTTTGTATTTAATAAATGTAATTTGCAGGCATTAACCTAGGGAATTATTTCTGTGTAAACAGAGAAGAGTTTAGGTCTTTGGTCAGCGACGTAGAATTCACGTGTGTTTGGGGACAACGTTTCTGACAATAGAATAGGAAAGGAAAAAAGCATAAGCTTGCTCACAGAAGATAATCACGTGTCTTCTTGTTTAAAACAATCTCTTCCGTTAAATTCAGTATTTTGGGCTATTCAATTTATACCCAATACACTTACTTTTGGCATACTTATGAAGAAGTGAATGTAACAGATATGTGTTTCTTTGGCTGGCAAGTTAAAAAAACAAATGAAAATTGGAATTTTATCTTTTAAATCATTAAATAAACGATTACAGGGATGCTTTTTTCCCCCCAAATTGATAAAACTAAACTGCTTTCTGGAAAGAAGATTATTTTTAAACCTAATGTATGAACATCCATCATCACAAGGTAATATTTTTAATACTACGAGCTTTTCTTAATTTATTTAAAAAATTTTATGCTGGTCATTTTGTTAGATTATTACTTCTTACCTATGTTTCAATTCCTACTTTTAGAGAAACATCAAACATAATTTATATTCTTTACCAGGTATTTCTAATACCTGAAGTCTTTTTTAAAAATTGAAATATAGTGACATATAATATATGTTAGTTTCAGGTGTACTACATAGTGATTTGACATTTGCATACATTATGAAATGATCATCATAAGTCTGGTAACCATCTGTCACCATACAAACTTACTACAATATTATTGAACACATCTCTTATGCTGTATATTACACCCTGTGACTTATTTATTATAAGCGGTTTGTACCTCTTTTTTTTTTAACATCTTTATTGGAGTATAATTGCTTTAAAATGTTGTGTTAGTTGCTTCTGTATAACAAAATGAATCAGCTATATGTATACATATATCCCCATATTTCCTCCCCCTGGTGTCTCCCCCCCACCCTCCCTATACCACCCCTTTAGGTGGTCACAAAGCACAGAGCTGATCTCCCTGTGCTATGCGGCTGCTTCCCACTAGCTATAGGTTTTATATTTGGTAGTGTATATATGTCCATGCTACTCTCTCACTTTGTCCCAGCTTACCCTTCCTCCTCCCTGTGGCCTCAAGTCTATTCTCTAGTAAGTCTGCGTCTTTATTCCCGTCCTGCCCCTAGGTTCTTCATGACCATTATTTTTATTTTTTTTTTAGATTCCATATATATGTGTTAGCATATGGTATTTGTTTTACTCTTTCTGACTTACTTCACTCTGTATGACAGTCTCTAGGTCCATCAACCTCACTTCGAATAACTCAGTTTCATTCCTTTTTATGGCTGAGTAATATTCCACTGTATATATGTGCCACATCTTCTTTATCCATTTATCTGTCGATGGACACTTAGGTTGCTTCCATGTCCTGGCTATTGTAAATAGTGCTGCAATGAACATTGTGGTACATGACTCTTTTTGAATTATGGTTTTCTCAGGGTATATGGCCAGCAGTGGGATTGCTGGGTCATATGGTAGTTCTATTTTTAGTTTTTTAAGGAACCTCCATACTGTTCTCCATAGTGGCTGTATCAAGTTACATTCCCACCAACAATGCAAGAGGGTTCCCTTTCCTCCACACCCTCTCTATCATTTACTGTTTGTAGATTTTTTGATGATGGCCATTCTGACCAGTGTGAGGTGATATCTCACTGTAGTTTTGATTTGCATTTCTCTAATGATTAATGATGTTGAGTATTCTTTCATGTGTTTGTTGGCAATTTGTATATGTTCTTTGGAGAAATGTATATTTTGGTCTTCTGCCCATTTTTGGATTGGGTTGTTTGTTTTTTTGATATTGAGCTGCATGGGCTGCTTGTAAATTTTGGAGATTAATCCTTTATCAGTTGCTTCATTTGCAAGTATTTTCTCCCATTCTGAGGGTTGTCTTTTCATCTTGTTTATGGTTTCTGTTGCTGTGCAAAAGCTTTTAAGTTTCATTAGGTCCCATTTGTTGATTTTTGCTTTTATTTCCATTTCTCTAGGAGGAGGGTCAAAAAGGATCTTCCTGTGATTTATGTCATAGGATGTTCTGCCTATCTTTTCTTCTAAGACTTTTATAGTATCTAGCCTTAAAAGTCTTTAATCCATTTTGAGTTTATTTTTGTGTATGGTGTTAGGGAATGTTCTAATTTCATTCTTTTGCATGTAGCTGTCCAGTTTTCCCAGCACCACTTATTGAAGAGGCTGTCTTTTCTCCATTGTATATTCTTGCCTCCTTTATCAAAGATGAGGTGACCATATGTGCGTGGGTTTATCTCTGGGCTTTCTATCCTGTTCCATTGATCTATATTTCTGTTTTTGTGCCAGTACCATTCTATCTTGATTACTGTAGCTTTGTAGTATAGTCTGAAGTCTGGGAGCCTGATTCCTCCAGCTCTGTTTTTCCTTCTCAAGATTGCTTTGGCTATTCAGGGTCTTTTGTGTTTCCCTACAAATTGTGAAATTTTTTGTTCTAGTTCTGTGAAAAATGCCATTGGTAGTTTGATAGGGATTACATTGAATCTGTAGATTGTTTTGGGTAGTAGAGTCATTTTCACAATGTTGATTCTTCCAATCCAAGAATATGGTATATCTCTCCATCTGTTTGTATCATCCTTAATTTCTTTCATCAGTGTCTTATAGTTTTCTGCATACAGGTCTTTTGTCTCCTTAAGTAGGTTTATTCCTAGGTATTTAATTCTTTTTGGTACAATGGTAAATGGGAGTGTTTCCTTAATTTCACTTTCAGATATTTTCATCATTAGTGTATAGGAATGCCAGAGATTTCTGTGCATTAATTTTGTATCCTGCTACTTTACCAAATTCATTGATTAGCTCTAGCAGTTTTCTGCTAGCATCTTTAGGAGTCTCTATGTATTGTATCATGTAATCTGCAAGCAGTGACAGCATTACTTCTTCTTTTCTAATTTGGATTCCTTTTATTTCTTTTTCTTCTCTGATTGCTGTGGCTAAAACTTCCAAAACTAGGTTGAATAATAGTGGTGAGAGTGGACAACCTTGTCTTGTTCTTGATCTTCGTGGAAACGGTTTCAGTTTTTTACCGTTGAGGATGATGTTAGCTGTGGGTTTGTGATATATGGCCTTTATTATGTTGATATAAGTTCCCTCTATGCCTACTTTCTGGAGGGTTTTTATCATAAATCGGTGTTGAATTTTCTTGAAAGCTTTTCCTGCATCTATTGAGGTGATCATATCATTTTTATTCTTCAGTTTGTTAATATGGTGTATCACATTGATTGATTTGCATATATTGAAGAATCCTTGCATTCCTGGGATAAACCCTACTTGATCATGTTGTCTGTTCCTTTTAATGTGCTGTTGGATTCTGTTTGCTAGTATTTTGTTGAGGATTTTTGCATACATGTTCATCAGTGATATTGGCCTGTAGTTTTCTTTCTTAGTGAGTCTGGCTAATGGTTTATCAATTTTGTTTATCTTCTGAAAGAACCACCTTCTAGGGCTTCCCCGGTGGCACAGTGGTTAAGAATCCACCTGTCAATGCATGGGACACGGGTTTGAGCCCTGGTCTGGGAAGATCCGACATGCTGTGGAGCAACTAAGCCTGTGCGCCACAACTACTGAGCCAGTGCTCTAGACCCTGCGAGCCACAACTACTGAAGCCCGTGCACCTAGACCCTGTGCTCCTCAACAGGAGATGTCACCACAATGAGAAGCCTGCGCAGTGCAATGAAGAGTAGCCCTCGCTTGCCGCAACTAGAGAAAGGCCGTGCATAGCAATGAGCCCCTATGCAGCCAAAAATAAATAAATTAATTGAAAAAAAGAAGAAAGACAGATACTGTATGATTCCATTAAAAAAAAAAGAACCAGCTTTTAATTTTATTGATCTTTACTATTGTTTCCTTCGTTTCTTTTTCATTTATTTCTGATCTGATCTTTATGATTTCTTTCCTTCTGCTAACTTTGGGGTTCTTTTGTTCTTCTTTCTCTAATTGCTTTAGGTGTAAGGTTAGGTTCTTTATTTGAGATTTTTCTTGTTTCTTAAAGTAGGTTTGTGTTGCTATAAAGTTTCCTCTTAGAACTGCTTTTCCTGCATCTCATAGATTTTGGGTTGTCGTTTTTTCATTGTCATTTGTTTCTAGTATTTTTTGATTTCCTCTTTGATTTCTTCAGTGATCTCTTGGTTATTTAGTAGTGTATTGTTTAGCCTCCTTGTGTTTGTATTTTTTACAGATCTTTTCCTGTAATTGATATCTAGTCTCATAGCATTGTGGTCAGAAAAGATACTTGATATGATTTCAGTTTTCTTAAATTTACCAAGGCTTAATTTGTGACCCAAGATATGATGTATCCTGGAGAATGTTCCATGAGCACTTGAGAAGAAAGTGTATTCTGTTGTTTTTGGATGGAATGTCCTATAAATATTAATTAAATCTATCTTGTTTAATGCATCATTTAAAGCTTGTGTTTATTTATTTTCATTTTGGACAATCTGTCTATTGGTGAAAGTGGTGTGTTAAGTTCCCCTACTATGATTGTGTTACTGTTGATTTCCCCTTTTATGGGTGCTAGCACTTGCCTTATGTATTGAGGTGCTCCTATGTTGGGTGCATAAATATTTACAATTGTTTTATCTTTTTCTTGGATTGATCCCTTGATCATTATGTAGTGTCCTTCTTTGTCTCTTGTTATAGTCTTATTTTAAAGTCTATTTTTTTCTGATGTGAGAATTGCTACTCCAGCTTTCTTTTGATTTCCATTTGCATGGAATATCTTTTTCTATCCCCTCACTTTCAGTCTGTATGTGTTCCTCAGTCTCAGGTGGGTCTCTTGTAGACAGCATATATACGGGTCTTATTTTTGTATCCATTCAGCCAGTCTATGTCTTTTTGTTGGAGCATTTAATCCATTTACATTTAAGGTAATTATCTATATGTATGTTCCTATTACCATTTTCTTTACTGTTTTGGGTTTGTTATTGTAGGTCTTTTCGTTCTCTTGTGTTTCCTCCCTAGAGAAGTTCCTTTAGCATTTGTTGTAAAGCTGGTCTGGTGGTGCTGAATTCTCTTAAATTTTGATTGTCTGTAAAGATTTTAATTTATCTTTTAAATCTGAATGAGATCCTTACTGGGTAGAGTATATTGGTTGTAGGTTTTTCCCTTTCATCACTTTAAATATGTCCTGCATTTCCCTTCTGGCTTGCAGAGTTTCTGCTGAAAGATCAGCTGTTAACCTTATGGGGATTCCCTTGTATGTTATGTTGTTATTCCCTTGCTGCTTTTAATGTTTTTTCTTTGTATTTAATTTTTGATAGTTTGATTAATATGTGCCTCAGTGGGTTTCTCTTTGGGTTTATCCTGTATGGTGCTCTCTGTGCTTCCTGGGCTTGATTGACTATTTCCTTTCCCATGTTAAGGCAGTTTTTGACCATAATCTCTTCAAATATTTTCTCAGACCCTTTCTTTTTCTCTTCTTCTTCTGGGACCTCTGTAATTCAAATGTTGGTGCATTTAACGTTGTCCCAGATGTCTCTCAGACTGTCCTCAATTCTTTTCATTCTGTTTTCTTTATTCTGCTCTGTGGGTAGTTATTTCCACAATTTTTTCTTCCAGGTCAGTTTTCTGTTCTTCTGCCTCAGTTATTCTGCTATTGATTCCTTCTAGAGAGTTTTTAATTTCATTTATTGTGTTGTTCATCACTGTTTGTTTGCTCTTTAGTTCTTCTAGGTCCTTGTTAAATGCTTCTTGTATTTTCTCCGTTCTATTTCCAAGATTTTGGATCATCTCTACTATCATTACTCTGTATTATTTTTCAGGTAGACTGCCTATTTCCTCTTCATTTGTTTCATCTTGTGGGTTTTTACCTTGCTCCTTCATCTGTTGCATATTTCTCTGTCTTCTCATTTTTTTAACCTCTGTGTTTGGCGTCTCATTTTCCCAGGCTGCAGATTCATATTCCCCATTGTTTTTGGTGTCTGCCTCCAATGGGTGAGGTTGGTTCACTGGCTTGTGTAGGCTTCCTGGTGGAGGGGACTGGTGCCTGTGTTCTGGTGGGTTTGGCTGGATCTTGTCTTTCTGGTGGACAGGTCTGTTTCCGGTGGTGTGTTTTGGGGTGTCTGTGAACTTAGTATGATTTTAGGCAGCCTCTCTGCTAATGGGTGGTGTTGTGTTCTTGTCTTGCTAGTTGTTTGGCATAGGCCGTCCAGCACTGGAGCTTGCTGGCTGTTGGGTGGAGCTGGGTCTTAGTGTTCAGATGGAGATCTCTGGGAAAACTCTCATATTACATGGGGCCGGGAGGTCTCTGGTGGTCCAATGTCCTGAGCTCAGCTCTCCCACCTTGGAGGCTCAGGCCTGAGAGCAGGCCAGAGCACCAAGACCCTGTCAGCCACATGGCTCAGAAGAAAAGGGAGAAAAAAGGAAAGAAAAAAAAATTTAATGAAAATAAAAGTAATAAAAATTTAGAGCAACAAAATCAGTAATGAAATCCACCAGTGATAACAAGTGCTAAAAACTATGCTAAGGTAAACATAAAAATCAGAAAGAAATCAGTCACAGACAGCAAACCCCCAGTGTACAGTTGCTCCCAAGGTCCACTGCCTCAATTTTGGGATGATTCATTGTCTATTCAGGTATTCCACAGATGCAGGTACGTCAAGTTGATTGTGAGGATTTAATCCACTGCTCCTGAGGCTTCTGGGAGAAATTTCCCTTTCTCTTCTTTGTTCGCACAGCTCCTGGGGTTCAGCTTTGGATTTGGACCCACCTCTGCATGTAGGTCACCCTCAGGCATCTATTCCCACCCAGACAGGATAGGGTTAAACCTGCAGCTGATTAAGGGGCTCTTGCTCATTCAGGCCAGGGGGAGGATGGGGTACAGTAGTTATAACTGGAATGCAGGGTGAACCTGTTGTGGCAGAAGCTGGCGTGACATTGCAACAGCCTGAGGTGCACCGTGTGTTCTCCTGGGGAACTTGTCTCTGGATCATGGGACCCTGGCAATGTGCTGCACAGGCTCCCAGGGGGGCATGGATAGTGACTTGTGCTTGCACACAGGATTCTTGGTGGCTGCAGCAGCAGTGTTAGAGTTTCATGCCCATCTGTGGTGTCTGAGCTAATAACCATGGCTTGTGCCTGTCTCTGGAGCTCGTTTAGGCAGTGCTCTGACTTCTGTGGGCACACAGGGGAGGAATCCCCTCTCCTCGCGCGCCATGAAACAATGTTCTTTTGCCTCTTAGGCAGGTCCAGACTTTTTCCCGGACTCCCTCCCGGCTAACTGTGGTGCACTAGCCCCCTTCAGGCTGTGTTCACGCAGCCAATCCCAGTCCTCTCCCTGGGATCTGACTTCCGAAGCCTGAGCCTCAGCTCCCAGTCCCCGCCCACCCCGGCAGGTGAGCAGACAAGCCTCTCGGGCTGGTGAGTGCTGGTCGGCACTGATCCTCTGTGCGGGAATCTCTCCACTTTGCCCTCTGCACCCCTGTTGCTGCGCTGTCCTCCATGGCTCCAAAGCTTCCCCCCGCCCACACCCCCATCTCCGCCAGTGAAGGGGCTTCCTAGTGTGTGGAAACCTTTCATCCTTCACAGCTCCCTCCCAGAGGTGCAGGTCCCGTCCTTATTCTTTTGTCTGTTTCTTCTTTTTTCTTTTGCCCTACCCAGGTACGTGGGGATTTTCTTGCCTTTTGGGAGGTCTGAGGTCTTCTGCCAGTGTTCAGTATGTATTCTGTAGGAGTTGTTCCACATGTAGATGTATTTCTGATGTATCTGTGGGGAGGAAGGTGATCTCCACGTCTTATTCTTCCACCATCTTGAAGGTCCCCCCAAGTTCCATATTTTTTTGATTATTTCAGCTTTGTAGTATAGTTTGATAGTTTGAAGTCAGGGAGTGTGACACCTCCAACTTTGTTTTTTCTAAAACTTGCTTTGGCTATTTGGGTTATTTTGTGTTTCCATGAAAATTTAGAACTATTTGTTCTAGTTTTGTGAAAAATGCCATTGATATTTTGATAGGGATTTCATGAATCTGTAGATTGCTTTGAGTATTATGGTCATTTTAACAATATTAATTCTTGCAATCCATGAACACGGTATATGTTTTTATTTGTTTGCATCATCTTCAATTTCTTTTATCAATGTCTTATAGTTTTCAGAGTACGAGTCTTTTACCTCCTTGGTTAGATTTATTTCTAGGTATTTTATTCTTTTTGATGCAGTTGTAAATGGGATTATTTTCTTAATTTTTCTTTCTTCTTGGATTACTGAACATCTGCCTTCTAGGCTTCAAATCTTGTGGTTGGAGGATAACCAGCTGTCCCTGAATAGAGCTGAGTGCCATGAAATTGATGGGGATTCTGGATGGTTTGGATCCCAAGCCAAGGAATATACAGGTAAACTCTGTGTTTAACACAGCCTAGGCCAGTAAAGTCCTTTAGATTAGTGGGATACCCATAAAGATAGAATGGTTTTAAACTTAATTAATGATTCTTTGTGTTACTGGGCTTTATCAAATCCAGAATATGGCTTTTGTTTATTGTCCTGGCTACCAGGACACAGTAGGTCAGGGAGAAAATAGGCATGAAAAAAGTAGGGAAGAGCGAAGCATGTAGGGAAAGATTATATTATTTTAACATCTGCTACTGGAAATATTCCCAGGAAGGGAGCTATTTTAGGAAAATATCTTGAGAAGTCACCTGGGAATGGAAGTGGAAGCACTGAGGGTTCTTAGGAGTCAAGACAACCCAAGGAATTTCAAAGGTGCTGTGTATAGATATCAGGACTTGGGGAGAAGGAGAAGGGAGGATGAAGCTGGAGAGGGGGCCAGAGGCCAAAGAAGTATGAAGTGCTTCTATTCTATTAGTCAGTGTTCTCCAGAGAAACAAAACCAATAGGGTATGGATGTATATGTATATGTACATGTACATGTATATGTAAATCTAGAAAGAGATTTATTATAAGGATTTGGCTCCCATAATTGTGGAAGCTGAGAAATCCTATGATCTGCTCTTTGCGAGATGGAATTTCCAGTCAAGGTCTGAAGGCCTGAGAACCAGGAGCACCAAAGACAGAAAACCAAGGTCCCAGCTCAAACAGTCAGGCTGAGTGAATTCAACCTTTCTCCACTTTTTTGTTCTATGCAGGCCCTCAACAGATTGGATGACGCCCGCCCACACCTGAGGAGCGCCACCTGCCTTAGCCCATAATTCCAATGCTAATCTCTTTGAGAAACCCTCTCAAGACACACCCCAAAATAATGTTTAACTTGATATCTGGGCATCTTGTGACCTTGTCAGGGTGACACATACAGTTAACCATCATGGTGCCCCTGTTGGTAAACAGCTCAAAGGAATTTTATGCACAGAGATGACAAATGCTCAACACCAAGGGGCTGCATGTTAGTAATGTAGCTCTCCCCCTTCCCAGTTTGTTGAAATCTTTGGTGAAGTATATTGTGCACACAAGCGTATGCTTTTTCTATGTGGTGTGCTTGTGTGAGTGTACATGTGCATGTGTGTGCATGTGAATGCAGGCATGGTTGTGTGTATGCATGTATGATGTATATAAGCATGTGTGTGTATGAGAGAGAGAAATTGAGAGAGACAGAAAAAGAGAAAAGGTGGTTTGTGCAGATGCAGGAAACTGCGATGTCCCTGGGGAGGGTTGGTGCAGAGCAGAACAGGGATCGGATGAGGAGATAATCCAGAAATTTAGCAAATTCGGCAGAAGCAGGACTCTAAATCAGAGGCCATGGAAAAGCATGAATCCCCAGAAATCTTGTGGATGGTTGAAATGAAATGGGAGTTACAGCAAATCTTGTCTGGATTATAAGGGACATGGTGATGCCAGTGATGAGTTCTCCATGTGTTATGGATTTTACATTAACTTTTGGTAGAATATAAAGACCTGAGGCTAAAAGACTGATAATCTGACCATAATTGCCCTCTGCTCTCAACAAAGCAAATAATCTGGATTGTTCTTCTACCATTATATTCCTCTGTAGTTATCATCTTTATGACAACTTTCCGTCTCCTCATTTATCAAACACACTTTAACCTAATTTTAGCAGACAAAATTGTTGGGGGTGAGGGTGTGATTTCTGTAGTGGCTTGGGATGCAGGGCCCTTTCAATACTTTTCGGGGGCCAAAAAGTATAATTCACTAACAGCAACTTGTTTTACTTGGAACGTCTAGGACACCAGTTGTGTAAGATGAATTATATTTTCATGCAAGGTTCTGAGTGGCCAAATGACAAAACATGAGTACAGTGTTGCCTTGAAGGCTTAAATGGCTTTGCAGATGTGAATTAGTCTATAACATCACAGGCACTTTTCATGTGGGTCACACCACCCCTTCCCTATTCCACTGTTGTAGACAGAATCGTTAGTATGTGTCAGCTGCTGAACTTGAGTCATCAAATACTAATCAGATAAGAAATGGATTAGCAAGGAATCATATAAACTGTATTTTCAGAGAGAAAATAAAGGCAGTGCACATTAAAAATTTGCAGTGAAGCTACCACAGCTATTTAGGATGCAATAAAAGTCCATTTTAATAAGTATCACATAGTTTACCTGTAGCCCATTAACTGCGTTTCAGAGATAGGCAAAGTGAAAAGTGTAATTTGCTTTTAAGCATTTTCCACTAATATAAATTACCCAAATGAAGTATTTGGGCATGCTTGCACTGCTAAACAAGGCAGAAAACTTTACCAAACTTTTATGTTAATACTCCATAGGTGCTCGGCTGTGTTAGCAATGAATCATGCAGTATAAGTGACCACCCCCCTGCCCCCCATCGTTGGGTTTGGAAATCCAAACAGACTTCTCTCACCTCTGCCTTTTGTTCTCTGATCTTGGGCACAACACTTCCCTTCTTTGGGCTGCAGGTTCCTCATGTGTGGAACTAGGTAAATTAATCCTGTAAGTATGGTCATCAGGTTAAATGAGATTATGCACGCATGGCATATACTAAGTACTCTGGAAATGAGAGCTATCATTACTATAAACTTGTAGTACATGTATTTAATTCAACACTGTTATTTTTAGTGTTCTATTTGTTTTAACCATTTAAGATGGAAATTTTAAATAAATTCTGCTCTTCGTGCTTGTTAGATCAAATTTTATCTGTTATAAGAACACATTATAACATTGGAAAAGACACTTTAAAAATTTAAAATAATTTGCCATAATACTTATATCCTAACAACAAAGCAATTTTCCTCTTTCTGGATTCCTTTGCCTGTGTATAGGCACATTTTGACATCGTCATAATCAGTCTTCAAAGCATTATTCTATAGTCTGCAATTTTGTAAAATATACTGTATTTTTATGTGGCTTCATAATTGTAATTTTTAGTGGCCATGTTACATTCAGTTGAGGTTGTGGACCCTAATCGAATAGTCCCTGTTTTTAGTCATTTTGATTGCTTCTGGTTTTTATATACATGGCAGAGATGAGTATCTTCAGTCTAACCCTCTCCCAACTGAGCTATTTCGGCCACCTAAGATGAATATCCTTTGTAGAAGGAGTCAAGGGATTCTAGATTTGGAGAATTGAAAGAGCTGGGTCCTTTTGCTTGGGGCTGGGCAGAGGGCTTTGTAGCTGAGGTGTTTCAAGAGGAAAGACTGGGGCTCCTGAGTGCTTCTAAATGCAGCAGCAGTCGGGGTGGGCTTGGGGTTTCCAAAGGAGAAGACCCCACGGGGCTGGCATACAAGGCTGCAGGTTATGGAGAAAGGCAGAGGGAACCTTAAGGTTGCCTTCTAGGTGGACCTACTCACTTCAGCAGAGAAGGAAAAGACCCAGGGAACAGGGGCAGAGGTCCCTTCCAGTAAGGAGAAGAGGGAGTCGGCATCTTGGAGGCAGCCTCTGCTTCTGCTACTTTCGGAGTGAGCTCTTTTAATCCTGTAAAGTACTATTTGCAGAAAGTAAGGCACAGAGAGATGGCGTAGGTGGCCCAAGTCAAGAAGCTGTCACCTTGGGTGTGTGTGTGTGTGTGTGTGTGTGTCCAGCTCCCCAGGCTTCCCCAAGCTGGGAGCTGCAGATCCCTAAGGGACACCCATCTGAGTGCCTCTGGGAGTCCTGTCAACAGCTTTCGACCAGTAAAGGGCCAGTTCTGTATTACAGTTAAAACCAAAAGCCCGCCTTTCCTGCTGAGTGAATGGGGACACTGCAGAGCAAACAGAGACAAGATGGCCACGGGGGGCTCAGCAGTGGTTGATCACATCCTCAGGAGTGTTGCCCTGGAGGGTGATGCATTTCAGAACAGAGCACCCCGGGGTGTGCAGGTTAAACAGTTCTTCCCTTGAGGACCTCTGCAAAGCCTGCAGGATCCAAGGAGAATGGCCATTTTAGCAGTTTGTGGTAAGGAAGCCATCTTAGCTGCCATTCCCAAGCAGAGACCAAGTCAACCAAAGCATTCTGATGGTCACCATGTGAGACTTGCATTGCTCTAGTGCACAGGAGATATCACGAAAATGTATAGGTTAATTAAAATAATAAAAAGACAGCATTTTTGGCTTATCACTTTGGCAATACATATACATATATATATATATATAAATATTTATACATTATATATTATTTTATGTATAGCAGGCAATGTATAAATTAATACATTGTGTATGTTATGTATTTATTCGTATTACATGTTTACCTATTTATCTATGTTTGTAATCCTGGCACAGTACTTGCTTTGTTCATAGGGCAGTAAAGCTCACATATGTAGGTAGATGTACCTGAATGTGCTGTTGCGTGAGGAGTTACTTTCGTCATCTAATGCCCCTGCCCTTTTGGCAGAAGGAGAAACTAAGGCTCGGAGAGATGTCTCCTTCAGGGAGCACAGCTGAGGAAGGAGCCCAGCCTCTCTGCTTTTTCATTCATGTCCTTCCTTCTCCTGGTGTGACCTCAGTCCTGCAGCATGTAAAGGGGCTAAAGCAAAACATCTCTTTCCAAACAGTAACACTTATGTCACAAAACAATGTTCATAAATGTCTCAGGACAACAACAAAAAGAAAAAGAAAAGAGGAAGCGATCGGCCAGTTGCCGTTTGAGGTCTAGCTCCTCAAAGACACGCCATGGAGCTCAACAAAAGGCAGGCGATTGCCCCTCTGATGGTGCTTCTTTCCAGGGGACATCTTTTCTCTTATGAGAAGCTTCTCATTTTTAGACAAAAGCAGATAAACAGAAATTCTATTCTGACTCACCGAGTGTCACTGACATATTTGAAAATATCTTTCTACCAAGACAGGAGAAAGGGATAGTGTAAGAATTCTCTGAGATACACTCAAGGAAATCTGTAAAGGAATTCCACAAATTAGCCTCCTAAGGGAAAAGCGATGTCTGACATGAACCCTAGCACTTTAAATCCTTTCTTAACAATTTCCAGATGGAAGAACCGCAGTTCTAAGGGATGTCCACTAGATGGCAGCATGACTATGGTTAAAGTCTCAGTAGCTTTCTCTGGCATGGAAAAGGGGATTTATTCTCTGATCAGAGGTTGGAAGTCAAAGGTTTTATGGATACGAATATGCTGTTAAAATATTATAAACTAAACTATATATTTACATATATCTAATATATAATTCTTACTATTATTGTGTAAAGTATCATATTGGCTTTCTTACCATAATTCTTACTATCTTTACTCAGATCCATGTGTGATTTAGGCAGGTTTAATGCTATGGCTTAACGTCCTTTGCTGGCTGCCACCACCCTTACTTGAATAATCCCAACGTTTGCCTTTGTTCTTCAAATGCTAATTTATTAAACGCTTTAGTGTACATTAGTCATACCGCTGTGATCCTGCTAATTACTGGTCAATCCTGATTTTCACTCAGTTGTATGATGTAGTCAATTGCTTCTTTTTCTACCACAAATTAATATTAACTACAGTCCGATTTTTGATATTTCGTGGATGCAATATGTTAAGTCATTATGTTTTCACTGAGTGCCAGGCCGTGTGTGAGATGTTGGCAATGCAGACCAAGGTTTTCATGGCAGTTACACGCTAATAAAATTTACCACGACACGTAGGTAAAGTACATCCTTCAGTACTAAGTAAATTCTTTTTTACAAGTCCTTTTAAGATTTAGATACTTTCCCTGTTGATGATGGAAAGTTCTTTTGGATAAGAGCTGGGTGATCAGGAAAAGGGTTTGGACCTGACATCATCAGAGGTGGCTTTCCAAATTTAAGGATTATTAGGAGAACACTGACACCAGACATGTTCTTTAGGGACCAGGACTGTGATGCAGCTGTCTGCTATTGTCACCATCTGTCATCTTTAGGAGACATCCACATGGACAAGGCAAAATGTTAGAAATATGTAGACAGTCTGGTTAATTTAGTTAGCTGAATAAATGATTACACACACAGACTGGTGACGAATAGAACAAGTTGTGCTAGGCAAAAGAATTCTTTCCTGTCTTAAAGCACTTGATAGTTGATAAAGCGTGTTCAGATATATTACATGTGAGTTTAACAACACTATGTCCAGAAAATGCAGCAATCTGCCCCAGCTGCCAATGAAGAAAGAATTCAGAAGTAGAAGGATAAAACATGTCAAGTGCCCATCGGAGGTACCCCATCAATTGCTATTCTACTGTGGTTACTATGTACTAGGAGTCCGGTCATTGGTATCCAGGCATAGCAGTCTTCCATCATGCTCTATCTGGTTCAGGACTTTATGACTTGAGGTCTCCAGGTGATTCTTTAAGTTCCAGCTTTGACTGTGTGTGTGTGCCTGATCTTCACATTCCGCTCCTGGGGTCTCTGTGTATCTGTTCCACTTGTGTTTTGGTGAGTCGTGAAGGAGGGGGCGTGTCTTGTCCAGATGGGGCTGGCAGGACCTGAAACCAAACCAGCATTGTTACTGGGCAGAGGGCAAATTAGAAAACAGTGTTTTCTAGATAAGATGTGTGGAAGCACTACCCCGCATGTGATTAGCCTGGAAAAGGCTTTTCTTGCTGTGGCCAGTGGGACTTAAGAGTGATGCTTATTTATAACTCGGGGCAGCAGGAGGGCTCAGCGGTGCAGTGGCTATGAAAGAACACTGAAATGTTAGAGGGAAAAGCTGTTCGCCATAACCTTATAAAACAGGCTTTCTGTTTCCAACAGCAAAAACAAGCAAACAGAGAAAGAAATCTGCGAAAAAGTAAAAACAGCAAAATGATGGAGGGGTGTGAGTCAGTTCAGAGGAAAGGTGCCAGGGTTTCTAGGGGTTGAATTTTCCATAAACAAATATATTTAGAAAGTGGCAGTACCTTTTGACATTTGCTAAGTGATTTTGATGATTGACTTTTCAATTGAGTTTCTGTAGCGAGCAAAGGAGTGGTGTGAGGAAAAAGCAATTTTCCCAATGGGAGTATAAAACCCTTCAGCCTAATGAAATGTTTTCTCTGGTTTAGAGATAACAACCCACTTTTGGGTTTTATGCCTAATATTGATTCTTTGTGTATTTTTTATAGAGGCCTTGATGAAATTCAGTTAATTGTATTTTATTGGACTGAGAGATTGTCTTTTTTAATATTCTCCAATCCTCCTCACCCATGGTTCTTCCTACCTTCTCCTTTCTCCCTATCAATAGTTTAACTTTGATGGGTGGTTTGTGGAGTTTAAAAAAAAAAAAAAATCAAACTCTCCCTCTACCTTTTTGATCTGCTTCCTGTTTGCACAGTTGCAAAAGCGCTGAAAAAGCCAAGTTCCTTTAAGCAATAAGATGCTGAAATATGGTCATTAAATCCCGATGGGTTTTTCATTCTGCACTCATAATTTTAAGGAGAGCCACTTTCTGAGATGGTTGGATAAATGCAGAAAATGTAATAAGGGGGAAGTGACGTCCCAAGGCAGCTTTTCAATCTGCAGGGTGCTGAGTTTATTTACAAACACCAGAAGAACTCGTGAGTTATCAGGTTTGCCTTGCCAAACCATGGTGACTCTGGAATACAATATGGCAGGTTTGGGGGAGTCAGCAGTTTGGGGGCTGGCGGCAGGGGCTGCAGTGTCTTCCATCTTTTTATGTCTCGGTGTTTTATCTAGAGAAGGCATTATCTTGAGAGAACTACTTTGCTGTTGGGCAATAAGATGGCTTAGTTCTTGGCATAAAGGGTCTCGTAAAAGAATTGGGCAAGAAGACTTAGTGTTTTATAGAAACTGTAATCTTTCTTGACTGATGGGGTGGGTGTGGGAAGCAGAACTAAATTTAGAATTGCTCGAAAGATAAAAAGGTTCAGATTTATTTAAACCCAAAGAATAATGAAAATGAAAGGTAATAGAGAGACAGGATATTATGGTGCAAAGAGTTCTGCCTTGGTATTTATAAATTTGTTTATTTATTTTATTTTTGGCTGCATTGGGTCTTCATTACTGTGCGTGGGCTTTCTCTAGTTGCGGTGAGCGGGGTCTACTCTTCCTTGCGGTGCGTGGGCTTCTCATTGTGGTGGCTTCTTTGTTGTGGAGCACAGGCCCTAGAGCATGCAGGCTTCAGTAGCTGCAGCACTCGGGTTCAGTAGTTTTGGCTCACGGGCTCTAGAACGCAGGCTCAGTAGTTGTGGTGCATGGGCTTAGTTGCTCTGCGGCATGTGGGAACTTCCCGGACCAGGGCTCGAACCTGCATCCCCTGCATTGGCAGGCGGATTCTTAACCACTGCGCTACCAGGGAAGCCCCTGCCTTAGTATTTAGAAACCTTGGGTTTTAGTCCTGGTTTTGTGACTTAGAAGCCAAATGTCCTTAGGGAAATCACTTAACTTCTCTGAGCTTCAGTTTTCCTATCATATAAAAGGGTTTTCTGGGGTCTTCTTTGGGGCTGGATGAAGAACTCTACATGTGTTCTCTAATTTAACCATCTCAAGAACCTCATGAGGCAGGAACTATTATGATGATTTCTATTGCATGGATGAAGAAACCGAGGATTATCAAAGGTTAGTAACTTTCCTGAGTCAGTGACTGGGGCAGGATTTGCACAGTCTAAGGCTGGTGTCTGAAACATACATACTACTATGGTAGCACCATGCTAGTGACACAATCCTTGCCTTGCTTACATGATCGTGGTATGATCAGATAAGTTTATACTGGTAAAAAGTGCCTATAAAATAAAAACTTATGCACACAAGTAAGTTGGTATTGTTTCCAGTTTCTTATTAATAGCTTCTTTAATGCTGGCTGTGGAGAATTTGTCTCCCTTAGACTGTAGACTCAAATGCCTTGAGGTTGTTCTGCACTGTGGGTGTGCTATTTTCCTAGGGCTTCTGAAACAAAGTACCACACTCTGGGTGGCTTAGAACAGTTCACTTTTATTGTCTCAAAGTTCAGGAGGCCAGAAGTTCAAAACCAAGGTGTTGGCAGGGCCGTGCTCCCTCTGAAGGCGTGAGGACTGTTCCAGGCATCTCTCCTAGCTTCTGGTAGCCTCAGGTGTTCCCTGGCTTGTAGATGGCTGTCTTCTCCCTATGTCTCTTCATATCATCTTCCTTCCATGCACGTCTGTGGTCAAATTCCCCCTTTTATAAAGATACCAATCACTTTGGATTAGTGCCCACCCTAATGACCTCAGTTTACCTGGATCATTTGCAAGGATCTTATTTCTAATGAAGGTAACATTTACAGATACTGGGGATTAGAATTTCAACATTATTATTATTTTTTTTTGAGGGTGGGGAGGCGGGGACACAATTCAAACCACAACAGTGAGAAAGCACAGGATGAAATCTGGAGTCAGGCACACCAGAGTTCAAATCCAGCTTCCATTGCTTACTAATGTGAGGTGACTGTGTTAGTTTCCTATTGCTGCTGTAACAAGTTGCACACATGTAGTGGCTTAAAACAATACAGTTTTTCTATCTTAGAGTACTAGAGGTCAAAAGTCCAGAAGGGGTCCCAGTGGGCTAACATCAGGGTGTCAGCAGGGCTGTGTTCCTGCTGGAGATTCTGGCAGAGAATCCATTTCTTGCCTTTCCCAACTTCTAGGGCCTGCCTGGACTCCTTGGCTCATGGCCCCTTCCTCCATCTTCAAAGCCAGCAATGTAACATCTTCAAATCTGCCTTTGAATTTGACTTTACCCTCTGCCTCCCTCTTCCATATTTTGTCTCCTTGTGATTCCATTGGGATTTCAAGGATCCTTGTGATTACCACCTGGATCATCTAGCATCATCTCCCCATGTCAAGATCATGAACTTAATCTCATCTGCAACGTCTTTTTTTTTTTTCTTTGGTACGCGGGCCTCTCACTGTTGTGGCCTCTCCTGTTGTGGAGCACAGGCTCCGGACGTGCAGGCTCAGCGGCCATGGCTCACGGGCCCAGCCGCTCTGCGGCATGTGGGATCTTCCCAGACCAGGGCACAAACCCGTGTCCCCTGCATCGGCAGGCGGACTCTCAACCACTGCGCCACCAGGGAAGCCCCTGCAACATCTTTTTGCCATGTAGCTTACTCACAGGTTCCAGGGATGAGGATGTGGACATCTCTGGGGGGAATTATTCGGCCTACCACGGTGACTATCCTAAGCCCCCTCTGTAACTCGGGAATCCTCCTGGTTTTACTTCAGAGTATTGTTGAGAAGGTTGAAGGAAGCCTTTCTTTTGATGCACTCAGGCCAGCGCCCGGCAAAGAGCAGCGACTCGTTTCCTGTTAGCTGCTGACATTATTATCCTTTTCACCCATGTAATGGTTGAATGGAAAACTTTCTTTTTTAAATTCTTTTAAGTAGAGGGGAAACCTGTGCAAATATTTCTGATGTTTGTATGTATTCAAAACAAAGCATAGGTGTTCTGTTTTCTGAGCAATCAGTGAAGCTCCATGTACCTAACGGTGTGTGTGTGTGGGGGACTTGAACATCATTTGTGTAGCCTACATGTCAGTTTGTTCTGTTCACTATTCAGTCAAGTGGCAATTACTAGAGATTGTGCTTGGGAAGATAGCCAGTTTCACTTGGCGCTCTTCATATAGTTAAATATTCCATTTTTAAGAATCTTAATATTTAAGACATTTTAATGGCTGCTGTAACACTTATTCTATCACCTCCCAATTCCCAGCCTCAGTTTAAATCATTTTGGAGTGTTTAATGTGTCTTATATAAGCAGCCCAAAGCCATACCAATAGAAGGGAATAATAAAAATTACGGTTTTTTACAACTACAATAACAATATAAATAATTGAAGAATACTTTATCATTTTACAAAAGGCTTTCTCATAGACTATCAAGTAAATGACTGATTTGATGGTTACACAAGTCTTCTAGTGTCCCAGACCCTGGTGGAAATGGTTACAGAACCAAAGTCCATGAGGACCCTGGAGCCCAAAGTGTACTGTTGGAAAGTCAGAGATTTCTTGGCAGGAGACCTGCATCTGGTTTGCAAGGTGGTAGCATCATCCTAGGTCAATGTGTGTTTAAATCCGTTGTTTTGTGATAAAATCCAGATCAAGTCTGTGTGCTTTTCTTTTAGCACAGGTATGCTTTAGGGGATTTTGTTTGAAGGAGGTGGTGCCATCTTTCTTAGAGAAGAATGCGCCATGAGTCATTGATTTTCTTAAATACCTCAGTTGTACTGCTTTGTGAAATAGGGCATCGTAAATGGTATTCTCTACAGGAGAGCCAAGATGGTGAAAATGGAAACTGTTATAGGAGGTCATGGGTCAGATTCCCTTCAGGGGCCTGAAGACCCCACAGGGGCTCACCGGGAAGGAAGAACTTTTCCTTTTTCATGAGAACAAATTGGCTTAACTGAGCATGGTCACTGTCCCTGTGCTCAGCTCCATTTCCCCTGGGATATTTATGGCATTCCTGTGACAGGGGGCTCCGTGTCTGGAAGTTATGTTTGCCTGCATCTCTGGAGATGGACAGGAACCTCCCCTGAATGCCTTGGATGAGATAGGAATGTTTCTGCCCTGGAGAGGAAATCAAAGGTGATGCTCCCCCTACCCCATTGAAGCAGGTTCTTGGTCATGCATGGGGTTGGCTGCGGGGTGTGGGCTACCACTGTATGTCGCCCCCTGTGTGTAGGTGAGCAGTGCCAGCTTAAGGGACCACGGCTGCCTTTCATTCAAGTCATCACTCCCTTGACCATGGGCTGGAAGCAGCGATTAGAAGAGCTAGATATTGCATTGCACTATCTTGAGTAGCAACTGAAGGAAAAGAAAAACAAACCCCAAGTCTCTGACCAGTTTCTCTCTCTGTGTCCTGAGGCGTGTGTCTTGCTGAGATGGAAGGAATCAAATCAAGGCAGCAGCCAGTTAGAGAGTCATCTCCGATTCTGACAGATCCTAACACAGAAACCTGGTCTCACCAAGGGTGGTTGAAAAAGAGGAATGTGTTTAGCTCAGAGACAAATAAAAACAGGGAGGAGGCAGGAACGCTTCATTGCCTGGAGGGGGCATAGGTTTGTTCTCTGTGACCCCAGAGATCGGGGAACGGGAACGGGGTTGAGGTCATGTGCAGACAGACTTGGACTCAACAAAATGAATGCTTTTCTAGCTCATCCCTTCTTCTCATCCCAAGAAGTCATCGTGTTCTTTGCAGAGCACTACACAACGATGGGCTGAGCAGTTCTCACTCTGCCTCTGGCCTTTCTGCCCCATCTCTCCCCAGAGCTAGTTGTTACGCTACCCTCAAATTGAGTCATCATCAGGGACTGAGGATGGGGTGGAATGCTTTTCTGGATGACAGTTTTTTGAGGGGAAGGCAGATAGAGTTTGATAGTTTTCTCCCAGCTCAGTGGGGTTACAGAAGAGAGTGTGGAGTTTGGAAGCAGACTGCTCTTGGTTTCACTCAAGGCTCTGCCACTCATAAAATGGGCGACTTTAGGCAAGTTAGTTAAGCTCTCCAAGCCTTAGTTTCTCCAACTGTAAAATGAGGAAAACAAAAATCACTGGTGTATTTGTACAGTTGTTATAATTAAATGTTTATCATGGCCTGGGGCCTTCTACGTAGATGGCAACCTCAAAAGGCACACCTTATTATTATTTTTTTTATTTTTAAAATATTTTATTGAAGTATAGTTGATTTACAGGGTTGTGTTAATTTCTGCTGAACAGCAAAGTGATTCAGTTATACATATATATATATATTCTTTTCCATTATGATTTATCACAAGATATTGAATATAGTTCCCTGTGCTATACAGTAGGACCTTGTTGTTTATCCATCCTATATATAATAGTTTGCATCTGCTAACTCCAAACTCCCAGTTCTTCCCTCTCCCACTCCCCCTCCCCCTTGGCAACCACAAGTCTGTCCTCTATGTCTGTGAGTCTGTTTCTGTTCCATAGATAAGTTCATTCGTGCTGTATTTTAGATTTCACATATAAGTGATATCATATGGTATTTGTCTTTGTCTTTCTGACTTACTTCACTTATATGATAATCTCTAGATCCATCCATGTTGCTGCTGGCATTATTTCATTCCTTTTTATGGCTGAGTAATATTCCATATTTTATATGTGTGTATATATATATATATATATATATATATATATATATGTACACACACACACACACACACACACACCACATCTTCATTTGTCGATGGACATTTAGGTTGTTTCCATGTCTTTGCTATTGTTAAGTAGTGCTGCTGTGAAAATAGAGGTGTATGTATCTTTCTGAATTAGAGTTTTATCTGGATATATGCCCAGGAGTGGGATTGCAGGATCATATAGTAACTCTATTTCTAGTTTTTTAAGGAACCTCCATACTGTTCTCCATAGTGGCTGTACCAATTTACATTCCCACCAACAGTGTAGGAGGGTTGCCTTTTCTCCACACCCTCTCCAGCACTTATTATTTGTCGACTTTTTAGTGACAGCCACTCTGACAGGGGGGAGGTGGTACCTCAGTGTAGTTTTGATTTGCATTCCTCTAATAATTAGCAATGATGAGCATCTTTGCATGTAAGTCACCTCTTATTTGTTCCCCATTTACAATGCTCAGAAATATTGAATATAACGAAATGGTACATTCCATAAAACATGATAATATTATAATTACAGATCCAGATACCTAGGGTTTTTAAATAAGCAATTGCATCTTGGGCATTGATGATCCTGAGTTTTGCTGTTAATATCAATTCTTTCTAGTTCTTTTGTGTGGTCCTCTGCTAGCACACGTCAGCAGACATGTGATAATAGATTCCCAAAGTATGAGGAAGACCACTGAGAGAAAATTTAAGTTCTACATATTTTTAGATGTTAAATTCAATGTAATTATTTTTGGACTCAAACTGGGCTTGAAGTCCCATTTGGCTAGGAATTAGCCTTACAACTTTGGACAAATTACTTAACCACTTTAAATAATTGGTGGGTTAATGTCAAGATGTTGGCAGGGCTGGTTCCTTCTGGAGAATCTAGGGAAGAATGCATTTTCTTCCCTTTCACAGCTTCTGGAGGCCACCTGCATTCCTTGGCTTGTGATCCCTTCTTCCCAGCACTCAGTCTCTTGCTTCCATCATCAAATTGTCTTTTTCTGTATTCAAATCTTCCTCCAATAAGGACAGTGTGAGTCCTTGGGCCCACCTGCATGACCAAGCATAATCTTCCCCTTGCAAACTCCTTAACTTAATCACACCTGCAAAGTCCTTTTTTGCCATATGAAGTGGTGTCCATTGGGTCTGGGAATTTGGGCGTGGACATCTTGGGGGTGGGGAATGGTAGAGCATGATTCTTGTACTGGCTGGACGTCTATTTGGGAGGGACACGTGGGCATTTAGAAACTGATTATAAATGAAAGACAATAGGGAAAATTGTACCACCCTTAAATGAAAGAATTTCTCTTTTCTTCTCTGCCCTGTGCTGTAATGTTTCATCTCAACTCAGCAAACCTTTTATCTGTAATTGCATTTTCTTGGGGTTATGTTTCAGCCAATTTGTACTAATCCACAAGCCAGTTGAGCCCCTCTCCTACTCTTTTTGGGGTTCCCCCATTCTTCTGACACTCCTCTCTTTTATACTCTCTTGCCCCAAACTGACAGGCCTATCATACTTATATAGCATTTGTATACCATCTCTGTTCTAAACACTTTAATTCATTTAATATTCAAAATATTCTATGATGGATGTATCCCCATTTTTCAGATGAGGGAACTGAGAAGGGGTATAACTTTCTCAAAATCTCAAGTGAGTGTTCAAAGCCTTTCTGGCTCTAGAGTCCAGATTTTAACCACTGTCCTCCACTGCCTCTCTGCAAGAAGTACTCAGTAAACGGTCACTATTACTGTTTTTATAGAGCCAAGAAATAAATGTTTTGGAGGCTGACTCCTGTAGTTCTGCTCTGCTTTCTCTCAGAATAAGAAAGACAGAGGAAAGGGAAAGAGAAGAGAGCGGGAGATGTTCTTATTGACTTGATCTGGGAGTCATATCCATCCTGTGGCTGAGCAACGCACATGCGGGTGACACTGCCAGTAAGCAATTAACTGATTTCATAGTCTAGCATTCAAGTTAGTGCCAAGCAGATGTTGATAGAAAAAATTCAGAGAAACATCATAAAATGATGATTAAGCGAATAAGAATTTGAGTGGGAAAATCTTAGCGTCTTACATATATAAATTTATGACTGCTCTGTGCCTTTGTGTAAAAATTCAACCTTAAATCTGTAGCTGTGATGAGAATTTGGAAAGGCAGAGAGTGGGTGTGGTGGTGGGAGATGACTGTGTCCATCTCCCCTCTGGAGGACCTCCCTCCTGCTCACAGAGGTGGTGAGAAATACAAGACGGCACACTGCATGGTGGGTAACAATCGAAGCTCTGGGGCCAGATGGTCTGAGTTCAAATTCTGACACCACCATATACTAGCTGTGTGACCATGACCAGGTTTATTAACCCTTTCTGTGCCTTAGTTTCCTCAGGAGAAAATGCGCATAATAATGGTAACAACCTTAGAGGGTTTTGTTAAATGGTTAATACCCATCAGCCATTTGCCTCCCATGTAAGTACTCAATACATGTTAACAGTTATTATTATGCCCTTATCATAGCTTACGGGCTTGGGAGATCATCATGCATTTGGGAAGAGGGAGATGTTTTTCTTTGGGTGAAAATTGTAAGGGAGTCACTCATTGCTTGGGGGAGGAAAAGAGACAGATAACAAGCTGTCTTAGTTAGCTCGGGCTGCTACAGCAAAATACCACACTGAATGGCCTAAACTCAGACATTTATTTCCCACCATTCCAGAGGCTGGAGTCTGAGATCAGGGTGTCACCAGGTTGGGTTCTGGTGAGGGCCCTCTTCCTGGCTTACTGATGGCTGTCTTCTCACTGTGTCCTCGTGTAGCAGAGAGAGAGAGAGAGAGAGAGAGAGAGAGCTCTGGTCTCTCTTCCTCCTCTTATAAGGGCACTAATCCCATCGTAGAGGCCCTACTCTCATGATCTCATCTAAGTCTAATTCTCTCCCAAAGGCCCCACCTCCAAATACCATCACATTGAGGGTTAGGGCTTCAACATATACATTTTGGGGGAGCACTAACATTCAGTCCACTCTATTAGCAAGCAGAAAATTTAAGAGATGGTTTCAGAGTGCGGTAAATGCCAGGAAGAAAATATTTCATAAGAATGGGCTTGTTTGTGCCTGGGAAGGGGGTGGGACAGAGAAATCTACTCCAGTTGGGTAGGCAGGGTGGGCCTCTTTGGGCTGGAATCCAAGTGAGATCAAGGATCTGGGAGGAGGATTTCGGCTATAGAAGCAGGAGGGCGAAGGCCCTGAGATGGGGAAGAGTTTGGGGTGTTGGGGAAAGAGCAGCGTTAAGAAGCCCGATGTGGCTGGAGGAAAAATGCATGGAGACGGGAAGGGAATGATGCTTGGGAGTCAGGCAGGAGCTGGACGGTGTGTGATAGGGAGGGCGTTTGATCCTAAGTGCGATGAGAGGCCACTGCGGGTTTTAGCTAAGTGGAGATGTGCCCTGATCGTGTTTCAGACTTGATGTCACTTGATGTGCTTTTAGTGTGCTGTAATTTATGTTCACATTATTGCTATGGGTAGATGCATTTAGTAAGTACTTATTTATGAAGCACATGTTGGGCATGTGCTAGCAAATACACACATGTGATAGGAAGTAAACTGGAAATTCCAATAAAGGCATCAGGATACCATAGACGTGAAATTCCAAAGTGAGATGCCAGACTAAATGCAGATTTTCAAAGGAGCAGGGGCTCGGTGGTGGGCACACCGTTCCGTAGGATGTAAAGGGTAGAAAGAAAGGATTTGTGAAGAGGATTTCTTTGGACAGCTGATGCCAAACTCCTCCCCCTCTTCCCCCCACAATTGGGGGCTTCAGTGGGACTACTTGGAGAGTGGATTGTCTGTGCTGGCAATTTGGGGGCACATTGAGATTGGGTGGGTCTGATGTGGGAGAGGGGGCAGGAGGGAGGAGGAAATAGGGAAGCAGGTCGCAGAAAGGTACATGAATATTTGGCCAGAGACGCAGACTGGTGGGAATATTGGGTCTAGGGTAATTTAGAAGGAGACAACCCAAGAGGACCCTCTAGAGGGACAGAGTCTTTGTGGAATAGACACTCTCTTGGCGAGGGGAGAAGATTCGAAAACAAGTCACATGTGACTATTGCCTAGAACTGGACCTTCCCATTTCTGAATTGAGATGGTAGTTGAGAAGTGAGTGGATGGATTTTATCATCTAGGGCTCATTAGTTGTGGGCCAGGGTTCAGACAGACCTCCATCGACTGCAAAGAAAAATCGTCTCCCACTGAATACATTCTGAAGAGAAGCTCTGAGTTTTGAGTACAACCTTTGAAACTCTCTTGTTCCAGCAATACTGGTTATATACGGGAGTTCATTCAAAGACCCCACCACTGGACAGTCTGACAATGAACTGCTGGAAATAGCTCACAGGTGGTGGGTTTTGAACTTTTTAAGAAAGAAGGATGTCAGCCAATGTACCAAGCCTGATCCTCCATCTCTCAATTGAGGACAACTTGAAAAACTCCCCAGAGTGAAGTGGAACTTTGACCCCATGGCTTGGCATTTTCTCTCATACATTCCAAGAGGGTAGAACTGGGCCTTTAGGGAGATGGGGAAGATGGGGGTGCTTCTTTCTCCCTACCTTCCTGTGGCACTCTTCCCTTGCTGTGTATGCTCCCCAATGCTAGCTTTAGGGAGGACCCAGACTATAAGTTCAGGGCCAGGGCTGTGATTGTTCACCCAGGTCTCCATCTTGTGTCCACTTTGCTGAGCTTTGCAGGGCTGGGGGGCAGTTCTAAAGCCACAGAGCCATGCTAGAGGGGTGAGAAATTCTATTTTTCAGAGGGGCTCTCAGGCACCTCTCCCTGCTGCTTTGTTACCTTTCTCAGGGAACATCCTGAAACCAGCTTCATCGGTGTGTGCCACCATCCTCTATATAAAGCTGTTGTTAAACACCGATTGTTAGGATCATGGCTATCAGATAAATAAAATACTGCTGTATAATCAAGCATGGCCTTTACAGTATTATATTAAAACAATAAATCAAGTATCACAGGCTCAGCGTTTGAGCCAGCTTTTATTGCATTATTCCATTCTCTCCATTATCCAGCTTTAAAAATCCCTCGCCCTGCATTTAGGATTTTGAAACATTACATCAGTTATGTCCCCATGGCACTTTAATCTAATCCAACTCTTTAAGGGGGTAGGTAAGTGTTTAGGACACTGGGCCAGGCTCTGATCATTTTATGAAACTGTTGTTTTATAGAAGAACATTACCTTTATTACCAGATTCTATGGCGTGTTTGGGGGGACAATCTGGTTACAATTACAAATAGTATTTCTTGAGAGTTGCAGTAGAAAACTCAGCCATTTGAAGATGAGCTATGGCTTCCTCGGTGGGTTGGAGCATATTGGTGCAAGATGTCAGAAGGAAGCATGCCAATGCCGCAGCCTAGTGCTTCTCCTGGGGGATTTTAGGTTAACTCTTGGTGCAGGTGGTTCCAATGGAAAAACTTGACTCTGGGCCCTGAAGTAATGTTAGTTTTTCTTAGCACAGTTGTCACCTATATGAAAGGAGGGCGTTTACGTACTGGCTAAATTCACCCCAAATGAAGTGACGCCATTAAACCTTTAGAAAAATGGGCTCCTTCTTACAAGATGGGAGGTCAGACTCCTGGAAGAGGCATCACCTTCTGCGGTGCTGCTTCTCTGTCTCTCGGGGAAGAAATGGGCGTCTGTCTCCATCAACTTTCAAGCAGCTGCCAATATCCATGTGTGTAGTTCCTCGATATCCATTTCTTTTATTTATGTCCATAGATAAAGTAGTTTTCAACAATAACCCAAACTGGGTCAGTAGGATACTGTTTAAAATTCAGGTGGCCTGTATTTCATATACCATGAGCCTCAGGGAAGCCAATAAATGTCAAAGAAATGTCATATTATGTATGTATTTATTGGGGCCACGGTGAGTTTCTGAGGAAGCCTTGTGGTGTTTGGTCTTCGCATTCTTTGAAGGCAACAGACAGAGTAGGGGCCATAAATACATCAAACGAATCTCAGCATCTACCTCTGTACAATCAAGAGTTCAGCATTAGAGAATGTGCAAGGCGCTTCCCTCTTGGGGGTTGCCTTTGCCAGATGATTCTTTTAGCTCTGATGTTGAAAGCAGGTGGGCAGACATGTCCCAACAATCAGTGAGGAAGGCCCAAGTTTGGATGGTCTTTGATGTTCTGAGCCCTTATGGTGGAAGCCTTTTAACGTTCCAGTTGACTTTAGCAATCACCTGTGGAGTCGGGGAAGGTAAGCAGGTAGGTGGTGCCATGAAGAAAAGTGGGAAAAGCGTGGCGTTAGCAGCTGGTGTCAGCAAGGGCTTTCTGAGACCACTCTGGCCCCTGCCTAGGAGGACATGTGCGTCTTTCTCTCTGCTCCTTGTACAGAAAGACCCCCTGAGGTGCCCAGGCCTTTCTGAGTCAGCATGGCCTTCAGGGACAGAGCTGAGCTGAGCTGAATTCACAGGCAGCCAGTTTAAATATGTCTTTTTTTCTCTTTATTAAAACCGAAAGCGAACGTGTCAAACTTCTTACAAACATGCTGCATCAGTATGAAGAATAAATTATTCTCTTTCCAGTAGATCTCTTCCCACAGCCATTCTCTCAAACTACCTGAATTCTATAGCCCAATTTTTCCTTTTCTAATATCGAGGATTCAACATTTACAGAGTACCTACTATGTGACAGGCACTGCGCTCAGCCATTTACGTTTATATTATCTCTAGTTAAGCCTGCAAGACATGTGGAATTATCCCCATTTTACAAGGAATGAAACTGAGACTCCAGTTTGCCGAAGTAACTTAACCTACTCAGTGCCAAAGCAAGTGTTTGAACCAAGGTTTTCCTGGACCCCAGCCTGCTTTCTGCTTATCGCCTCAGGAGGTGCCCAGGAAATGCCTATTCCTGAATTTGGGGGGCCTCTGAACAAACACATTCAAAGCTGTTCAGCTCTGAGCCATATCCAGAAGCAGAATAATTGCAAAGGGCCTCAAACCACACCCATGTTTACCCAGCAATTTTTCATAGGAAATGGAATCCCAGTCTCTTTGCCAACACATTATGGGGAGGATGTGAGGCGGGTCATCATCAGTCAGTGCAGTTCAAGGGGTAAAGGATGAAGAATAGGATAAATTGAAATCGAGAAGAGTGTGGCCAACTGTAGTGATTGTGCTATAAGTTATTTATTTGAAGCTTTAAAGAAAAATGGAGTCTTGAATGGACAGTGACTGGCCATCAGGAAAAAGCATGAAGTGTGGTGATGCAGAGGAGTGAGCCTGGACAAGTCCTGTATGTAAAATGTGCTAAGAGGTTTCAAAGAGTTTTTCATTTGACTATCTCTCTGTTATTAAAAGGGGGTGACCACAAACTGCACGTGAACAAAGTCACGTTTGTGAAAGAGCTTTGGAATTTTAGAAAGAAAACCTCTTTGGAAGGAGACTCCATTCATCTAGTTTTATCATTAGAATAACTCTTCATTCCCCATTTGATAAACTGCCCTCATTTGTTCTGTCTCCCTTGAGCCTATCATGAAACCGGTTTGCACTCGCATCAACTTGCAAGTTATTCTTCAGCTTGGCCTTGTAGGAGACGCAGATTCTGATCCAGCAACCACTTAGTCAGGTCCTGCACTAGACATTTGCTTCTATGTCCTTCTGATATTTCTCCTCTCAAGAATTCCACTGACCACAGTAACAGGCGCATGTCTCATGGTGGAAGACACGGGGCATTTTCTGGCTTTTTCCCTGGAATTGCTCTAATGGAAAGGATTGTGTCTTAAAAAAAATGTCCAGATACCCAGTGAAATTGTTAGACAAACTCTGCTTTACCCCTACTTAGAAGAACATTAATAATTTGGACCTCACTAATGTAGAATCTACTTCAAGTCAGACATAAGTTTGAAAAATTACATTTATCAATAACAAAAACTAGGCTGCAGAGCACATGGTTGACCTCCCGTGGGAACACATTATTTGAAAATCCATTCGGCACCTATTTCCATAACAGTAATTGATGTGCTGTTTACTGATCATTTAAATCTGATTATTAAAGCAGATCCTGAAAGAAATTGACTTGCTACTTTGAAGCAAGCCTGTTTTGGCTAAAATATACAGCTCTACTTAATAAGCTTGGATATCTTTAAATATCCAATAATTCAGGATTATTTTCTCTGATGGATCTTTTGCAGAATCAGTCTAATTAATGAGATTGTTCTGTACTTCAGTGTTGACAGCTTTCTTTTCATATGTTTGAATTTTATATTCAAGAATTTTCATTCCTAGAAATATAAACAGATGACACAGGGGTTTTGAAAATATTAATAAAAGACAACTACAAAAGGGTTTTGTAAGGGGAATTAGAGATGCTTTGAGGCTCATTTCTGAACCATGGCTGCCATCACAGGTGTGATGGTTGATTTTATAAGTCCACTTGGCTAGGCCATGGTGCCCAGATATTTAGTCAAACATTATTTTGGATGTTCCTATGCAGGTATTTTTTGGATGAGATTAGCAATAAATTGGTAGATTTTGAGTAAAGCAGATGGCCATCCATGATGTGGAGGTGCCTCATCCAGTTGCTGGAGACACAAATAGAGCAAAGACTGATCTCCCCTGAGCAAGAAGAAATCTGCCAGCAATTGGCCTTTGAACTGGACTCCAGGTGGCCGGCCTTCTCTGTAGATTTTGGACTTGCATCTCCACAACTGTGTGAGCCAATTCTTTAAACTCAATCTCTCTCTCTCTCATATCTATCTATATTTCTTCTTGGTTCTGTTTCCCTGGAGAGCCTTGACTAATACAACAGGTTTCTCAGAATACTAACAGTCTGTGAAAGAACCTAGTCCCACTAGTGGCACATTTTAGAAAATGCCTGTTCAAAGCTTTCTGACTGTGGTGTGTTGCTGGCTTTTAGGTCTGGTGCAGAACGACACTTCATATAGTTTACTTGTCTCTATTATCAGTTTGATATTTGTTTAGTATTTAGCACAATGGTAATGGCTGGTAAACATATGCAAGAATTTTGTAGAACAACTGGATGAGAGAGGGCAAAGCAGTCCAATGGCATAAAACCAGAGAGAAAATAAACTTTTATTTCTTGGGCGGGATTCCATTCCAGTAACGGTTTCAAGCAGTTTCTAAATGTCAGGCTTAAACCAGCACATGTGAAAAGTGGAAGAGAATAGATTGTTGAATTTAAATAGAAGATGTTAATTTTTTATGTGTTTAAGGGAACTTTGAAGAATTTAAACAAGAGCAGTTGGCCTCCACAGTATAGTTCAGATATTAAGAGAAATGCTGGTTTCTGTGCAATCAACTGATAAAACAGGTCATATTCATTTTATGAAAGAATATTTTTTTCCTTCATAAAAGTGCTGCATAGGAATATATAGACAATTTGGAAAATACAGGAAGATGTAAAGTAGGGTAGGAATCACTTTTAGAAGATGACTATTATCAACATGTTGGAGTATTTCTTTCCATTTTTTTTTTCTACACTTTGTTATTTTAGTGTTTGGATTTTGCCTAGTTGTATTACATTGTAATACCCAAAATCATTTGTATGATTCTTTTTTTCTGTTTATGTGAAATGAATATTTATTGAGAATTTATGGAAATGTGGGCAAATTGTTCCAGGAGTGGAGCTCACTTTTCTGGAAATCAGAGCAAAAGACTGTAAAAAATTTAAAAAGAACATGTGTCATTACTGTCAAAACCTTTTTTCTCTTTCCAGTTGGTAGTTAGTGTCTCTGTGAGTCTCTTTGGACTATAAACTCACAGTGGTGTTTTCAAGGCAAGCAGTCCAGACTGGCAGTCAAGTGTAGTTCTGGTTCAAACCCCAGTGCTCACCTGTGGATAAACTTGGCCAAGTTTTCTCCTCAGTAAACTGGGGATGATAAAACTTCCTCCTGTAACTGTTCCAAGGATAACATAAAAACATGGAAAAAACTCCTAGAACAGTGCTTACAACATACCGACAGACCTATTTGACTGTGCTTCCTGGATACTGCATTTTTCACCAGTTGAAAGTTTGTGGCAACCCTGTGTCAAGCACGTCTATTGGTGCCATTTTCCCACAGCAGTTGCCCACTTCATGTCTCTTTGTCACAGTTTGGTAATTCTTTGCAGTATTTCAAACCCTCCACCTTCAGATGATGGCTAGCACTTTTTAGCAATAAAGTATTTTTAAATTAAGATATGTACATTGTTTTTTTAGATATAATGCTATTGCGCACTTAATAGACTACAGTATAGTATAAACATAATTTTTATACACATTGGGAAACCAAAAAATTCACGTGGCTCACTTTATTTTGATATTTGCTTTATTGCGGTGGTCTGGAACCAAACCCACAGTCTCCGAGGTCTGCCTGTAGTAAGCTCTCAGTTGGTGAAAGCTATTATTAGATAAATGAGACTGCTTCTAATCACGTCATTAACATAATTTTCAAAGACAGTAATAAGGCCCTAGTTACTGAGTGTAATGTATTAAGCACTTTGCCTACATACCCATTAGCTCATCTGTTCATTATGACAGTTTGTGATATAGGCATCGGTATGCCCATTTTGCAGATGAGAGAACTGAGGCTTGGATAAGTTACATAGCTTTCCCAAAGTATCTCAGCGGGTAAGTGGGAAGACAAACCACTAATTTTTCAGGACCTCCTTTTGGCCTTTAAAACAAGTAAAACTCAGGTACCTCCAGTTTCACCTGTGCAGATGTGGGAGCAGCTGCCATGGGAGAAGGAAGTGGAGGGGAGAAGGAAAAGAGGGGTTTTAAAGGAAGTTTGTTGTGATCTACAAGGGGTCTGGAAATTCCCATAAAGAATGGGAGTTATTGTGAAATCTCTTTTAGTGGCTGTACTCATTCTTTCAGCCCTGCTACTCGGATACCAGACCATGTAAGTTACAAAAACAACAAAAGGAGAATGTCTGTTCTTCATGAAGAATTGCAGAAAAGGATGACACACTTTTCTTTCTTCAATTTTCTCTAGGAAATAAGTCATTGTATCTGAGAATGGTAGCTGAGAACGAGAGTCAGTTCTTATGAATGATTATGTCATCGGCAAACAGCTTTTGGAAGAAACGCCCAGGGTAATTTATCAAGGAAACTGCTTTTGAGTCTAGTTTTTTCCCTAGGGTTTATGAAACTTCAGCAGGTGGCATTTTGGTGTTTAGCATGACAAGCTTGTGAAATTGCAACAGCCAGCAAGGAGAGGGGCAAGTTGATTTGGCTTCTTTCAAGTAGGAAGGAGAAGGGGGAAAAGAAACTAATATGTATCGAGCTCTTGAACAGACTGAATCATAGGCTACGGGCTGTAACATACATCTAATTTAGGTCTAATTTCGCATGCATCTCATTAAGTTGTCACAACATTCCTTTAGTCATTCAGCTTATGTTTATTAAGTGCCTACCCATAAGCAGAAAATAGGTCAGATGCTGGGTCTACAAGGTGAGCACACAGGTCTCATGGTGCCAGGCTGCACATAGAGGGTGATTTGAGAATGAACAGCAGGGGACCCTCCCCAGATAGGGCTTGCAATTGAGATAATTGGGGGTTAGGGTCATTAAAATGATTGTGCTGACCAGTAAGTAATGAGGCCAGGATTCCTTGTGATTCTTCAGAGCCACTCTCAGAGGGTCTTCTGGGAGTCCATTTAAAATGCTGTATTTCCTACAGATGGCCAATAGGCACGTGAAAAGATGCTCATCGTTGCTAATTATTAGAGAAATGCAAATCAAAACTACAATCAGGTACCATCTCACACTGGTCAGAATGGCCATCATTAAAATGTCTACAAATAACAAATGCTGGAGAGGGTGTGGAGAAAAGGGAGCCCTCCTACACTGTCGGTGGGAATGTAAGTTGGTGCAGCCACTATGGAAAGCAGTATGGAGGTTCCTCAGAAAGCTACAAATAGAATTACAATATGATCCTGCAATCCCACTCCTGGGCATATATCCAGAAAAAACTGTAATTCAAAAAGATACATGCACCCCTATGTTTATAGCAGCACTATTTACAATCACCAAGACATGGGAACAACCTAAATGTCCACCGACAGGTGAATGGATAAAGAAGATGTGGTATACATATACATATATTGGAATACTATTCAGCCATAAAAAGAAGAAAATAATGTCATTTGCAGCAACATGGATACAACTAGAAATTATCATACTAAGTGACGTTAAGTCAGAAAGAGAAAGACAAATACCATATGCTATTACTTACATGTGGAATCTAAAATATGACACAAATGAACCTATCTATGAAACAGAAACAGACTCACAGACGTAGCGAACAGACTTGTGGTTGCCAAGGCGGGGGTGGTGGGGAGGGAGGGGTGGAGGGGGAGCTTGTAGGGAGCAGATGTAAGCTTTTATATATAGAATGGGTAAAAGAACTATATTCAATATCCTATTGTAAACCATAATGGAAAAGAATATAAAAAATGAATGTATATATCTGTATGTATATATATATATATGAATGACTTTGATGTACAGCAGTAATTAACACAACATACATCATTGTAAATCAACTTTAAAAAAGTTTAAGAAAAATTAAAAAAAATTAAATGCTGTATTTCCTAACTCTCTTCCTCATGATGGTAAGTGGTCTGTCTCCCCTCTCCCTATTTCAGAAGTAGTGACCACGCTCCTTTCTATCCTGTGTATTTGTCTTCTATCTCTTTGCTTCTCAATTCTCTCCCCTCTCTTAAACATCCCCTTATGGCTGAAGATATGGTAATGACAAAGTAGCACAAATAGTCCTAACAATAAAACAAGACCTCTATTTACAGGTTGTCAGCTGCTCTTGGCTGCCTGTAAGCCCCAGCAGTGGAAAGGCGTGGCTCCTGGATCTCCCTCCCAGGTTTTACAATGGGGATCATAGTGGTTCACTGTTGCAGATTTTTCCTACTGATTTAAATGGTGGGATAAGAGGCTATAGAGCAGGGGTCTGTAGACTTTTTCTGTAAAGGGCCAGATAGTAAATATCTTAGGATTTGTGGACCTTGCAGTGTCTGTCACAACTGCTACCCTCTGCTATTGCAGTGCCAACGCAGCCAAACACAATTCATAAACTAGTGGGCATGGGTGTGTACCAACAAAAGTTTATTTATGGACCGTGAAATTTGAAATTCATAGAGTTTCTATATGTTATGAGATATTGTTCTTCTTTTGAGTTTTTTAGCCATTTAAAAATGTAGAAGCCACTTGTACCCCCTGAGCTATACAAGGACAGGTAATGGGCTGGATGTGGCCCAGGGGCCACAGTTTGCCAACCTCCGCTGAAGAGCATTATAGGTACTATCCCAGGCCCAGGAGCTAGACCTGAATTCAAATCCCAGTTCTACAAGTTACTAGCTGGGTGAACCTGGCAACTTAGCTGCGTTGAGCCTCAGCTTCTGCACTGGCCCTTGTTTTTGTGACTATGTGAAGCTCTTTCTTGCTTCAGGTCTTTGTCCTCATGGTAGCTTCTGCTTGGACTGCTCTTCCCCCAGAACTTTGTGTTATGGGATGTTTTTCATTAATCAGATCTCAGCCCAAAGAGGCCACCCTCTACCTCAGTCACTCACTATCCCATTACCTTGCTTTATTTCCCTCATAGCATTTATCAAATCTGAAACATATTCATTTACTTGTTTACTCATTTACCGTTTAGTTTCCCAGTAGAATAAGCTCCATGAAAGCAGCAGGATTTTTTTTAATGCTTTATTTACCACTGTATCCCTAGGGCTTATATCAGTGTTCAGCGTATAGTAGGTGCTTGATTAATACTGTGAACAAACAAACCTATAAGAAAGTGGATGATTTCTACATTCTCCATTATAGGATTTCTACTTTATAGGATTTTGATGAGGAGTAAATGAAATGATATATGTACTTGGTGCACAGTAAAGGCTTAAGAGGGTAACTATTTTTATTAAAATTGTTATGAATAAACATTAATAAAGGAAGGTTAGTAAACTAAAATGGGATCTGTCAAGTTATGCACGTCATTACAACAATAGAGTCTTGATAATCTTAGGACTGGAAAGAAACGTAGAGATTGGTTAGCAAGGTAACCTGTCTTTTGCTTTTGTTCATCCTCACTTTTTGCAAATAAGGAAACTGTGTTGTGGGAGAGCTTAAGTAACTTGTGTGAGGACACGAGCTTTTGAGAGCATTGTGATAAGCATTATCTATCTATCTATCATCTATCTATTATCTATCTATCTATCTATGTAACTACCCTCATACATACATAACTAATTTGTGTGTTTGAGGGAGGAGAGGGGAAGGGTATATTAGTTTTCTTTCACTGTATAACAGTTCACTTACACAGTGGCTTATGACAATGGCATTTATTATCCCACAGTTTCTTAGCTCAGAAGTTCAGCATGGCTCAACTGGATTCTCTGCTCAGGGACCCACACTCAAGGTGTCTCAGGTGGCTGCAATCTCTTCTGAGGCTCTGAGGAAGAATGTGCTTCTAAGTGCCTTCAGGTTGTTGGTAGAATTCAGTTCTTTGTGATGTAGGGCTGAGGTCCCCACTTCCTGGCTGTCAGAGGTCAGCTGCTCTCAGCTACTAGGGGCCAAGTTTCTTGCCATCAACCTTATCACGGGGCATCTTACCTCATCACAGTGATGGCAGGATCCCTTAAGTTGAGTTCCCTTTCACACTCTGAATTACTCTCACTCCTTCCTCTGCCGCAGGTGGAGAAAATGCTGGCCCACCCAGATAATCTTCCTTTTGATCAACCCAAAGTCAACTGACTGGTAACTTTAATTACATCTGCAAGAATTCCTTTTGCTCTATAATGTAACATAGTCACAGGAGTGATGTCTCATGATATTCACGGGTATCCCGTATGCTCAAGGGGAGGAGATTATGCGAGGGTGATGTCATGGGAGTTACCTTAGAATTCTGCCTACCACATCATGGCTCCCTGTTACAGTGACGGGGTAATAAATGATGTCCTGGATAAAGTCTAGCTCACAGTGGGCCCACAGGCTCCATGGACACATTTAGCTGTTATTTCCACAAGCTTTCCCTGGGCTCTTCCAGCCAATGGCTGAGCACAGTGGGGACACAGATGCAGTTCCATTTCTGCAAGATGCAGCGCTCCTCTGATGGGTAACATTGGCTCAAGGACTCCCTGACAGCCTGATGGAACTTTCCTTAGACTGCATGGCAGTCCAAGACACTTCACCCAAACGTTTTCCTTCTGTCTCTTTTTCAGATGGCTCAGACCTGCATTGTGGTCTGACAGCTCTCCCAGCCTCCACCTACTCCTTTCCCATTTTCCCTCAGTGGCGGTTTCCCCAATAAATCTCTTGCTCATCTAATCCCATTTTGACAACTATATCTTGGAGAACCCAAACTAACACAATAGAAGTTGACGACAGGGTCTCTTGTTTATGCACGTAGCTGAGCAGGCTGTTCCATTGAAGTCTTACTTTGTTTATTTATTTTTATTTTTTAGCACTGACAATTTTTTTCCTTTTTTTTTTTTGTTTTCTCTGTTTTTCCTTTATTCCTCTTTAAAATTTTTTTTTCTGGCTTAGTTTCTTTTTTTCTTTTTTTAGATTTTTTTTAATTGAAATATAGTTGCTTTACAATGTTGTGTTAACATGCGGGTCAAATCACACGTTCCTTCCGTCAGTATAAAGCAGCGGAGTGAAATGCATTTGGTAGCTGGCAGAGCTGTGGTCACGTCAGGAGGTGTTGCCACGTTTACTCCACTGTCATCGCAGATATTTTCTTACTCAGTGATTTCAGTCTGCTCTTCAGCAAAGTAGGTTTTGCCAAAGAAAGCCTCTCAATATCTCGAAATATCAACTCCTCACTGGGACACTTCTTTTTGTGAAACTGCAACAAATCAAACCCCTTTCCCAGGGACTCAGCATTGATCTGTTTCCTTCTGAAGCAATTTGCCATCCTTCCCTGTCCTGACAATGTGACACCAAGTGCAGAGTTCATAAACTAGTTTATAAAGAGACCGGCCCCTTCCCTCAGCCAAAATGATTTCTCCAGCTTGAGAACACAGAGCTATTATTACCCAGGCCACTAGCTTGGCTTTTACCACCTGCTATTCTGTTTTATGACAGCTATCTTACTGGTTTGTGTAGTGTTTTGTTTTGTTTTTTGTTTTTGTTTTTTGTTTGTTTGGGGTATGCGGGCCTCTCACTGTTGTGGCCTCTCCCATTGCGGAGCACAGGCTCCAGATGCACAGGCTCAGTGGCCATGGCTCATGGGCCTAGCTGCTCCATGGCATGTGGGATCCTCCTGGACCGGGTCACGAACCCATGTCCCCTGCATTGGCAGGCGGACTCTCAACCACTGCGCCACCAGGGAAGCTCCTTGTGTAGTGTTTTTAATGTTTAAAAGGAGTCACGAAGAAAAAGGTTAAGAGATCTAAGGAGAGAGGGAGAGAGAGAGAGAGAGAAAGAGTAATTCTGATCCCAGCTCAGATATCCACTAACCATGAGCCCTGTAGTGAGTTTTGTAATGTCTATGTGCTTTAGTTTTCTCATCTGGAAAAGAGAATTATAATGCTGTATGGCTTAGAGGGAAGTAACTTACATAGAAGATCCATTTATGAAGGATCACCACAGTAAGAGAGGTAATGGAACAGGGCTTAATCACTGGAAACCAAGGGTGTAAAATGCTCATGAGCCTGGCCAGGTCTGAAGAGCAGCCAAGGGGGCCTGACCAGCTGGGAGTTAGTAGCAGGTGTCAAATAATTGGGCGCTGATATTTAAACCCTGCATAAGTACTATGAATCATCATTCTGGAATTCTATTATAGACTCCTAAAGGGCAGGGCACTTGGGATCCACTGTGCCAGAGGGAGGCCTTGGGCCCAGTAAGCACTTTATACATATTCTATGGATGAGTAAATAGCAAGGAGGTTGGGAAGGGTAGGAGACCACCAGTACAAGAATATGTCAGTCATTCTCTCCCTGAATCTGTATTCTTCTTCCCAAAACATGCACAAAAGGAGGGAGATGGTGGCTTTGAGAGGAAACTATTTAGATGTTCAATTGCTCACTCATTTATCAAGCATTTATTAGGCATCGTCTAAGTGCTCACCTCTAGGCTTGGTGGACAAACGTGAAAGTAGAAAAAGACTTGATCCATGTCTCAAGGAACTGTCAGTCCAGTAACGGCAGGCGTTTACGACAGGTCACTATGGAATACTACCCAGAGTAAGGAAGGGTTGACCCAGAAGTCTCCTGAGAGGAAATGCCACTGGAGTTTAATCTGTGAGGTAGCAAGGTGAAACCTGGTAGTTTAAAGAGGGAGCATCACCTCAAGGGCTCAAGGTTGTGAAAAGCCTGGTTGTTGAGTCCAGGCTACTTTTCATGAGTTATGCACCAGCAAAAGTACAGAAAGTAAGGTGTCTGTCAAGTGAAGGAGATAAATGTTGGAAGGGCTGTAGCTGGGGCATGGATATTATTCCTTTCACCAACAAAATCTGAGATAAAATGCCAGGCTTGGGGATATGCCATGTGGAGTAGGAATTTGTACACCCATATGTCCAAAGCCATTAAGATCTTGGTAGATTGGGGTCAATGTCTCTGATGGCACTTTTAGAGACATGATTTATCTTCAGAGAATCTCTTCTAGAATAGCAGTGGAGATGGACGGGAATATGCATAAAAGAAAAGCAAGTCCTAAGCCCTCAGGCAGCGTTGGCAGATAGTTGGGCTCTATGGGGATTATTTCTTCACTAGGCTGTGGGTTATATTCCTCAGTTCCATAGCAGACAGGTATGTAAGAAACTGCTCGAAGGAGCCATTTAGTTTCTCCATGCAGTCTGCTTCCTGCCATTTTCCAGCCCACAAGTAGATTCTTTCTCACAAAGGCCTTCGCCCCTTCCTGTGTCACTTCTGCCTGGCTCTGATTTCTGCACCTCGCAACAGTGTGTGCACAAGCAAGCTCCCTTTATTTCCCATTTCACCCACCGTGTGTTAAGGAGTTTTCACTCTGTGTTTAGAGCCAACCTCTCCTCTCTGCTTCATCGTCGACAGCCTGCCCTTTCCCCACTTCATTTCACAGATCCTTTTTGGCTGAAATATCTTTCTTTCTTCCTAATTCGTCCTCATCTCCATTTCCCTGAGTCATTTTTATTTACCCTGTAATCATTTTCTCCACCAGTCAATAAACTGCTTTATTTATTTTTTCCCCATTCAGTGGGTAATGAGGTTTCAATGGGCTTTCTGTCATTCCTTCTAAAAACTGTTATTAAGCTGTGTAGTAACAGTGTCACTCCTCTGAGGGCGGGCTCTTCATCCATCAAGAAGGCTCCAGCTGGGTTCCAGGGGGTCTCCCCATCATTCTCTCCCTGTTGGCTCACACAGAGTAAGCGATGGACTTCAAGCTCTCTTCAGGTCCAACAAAATCAAGCCTAACCTCCCACCTTCCTACCTGACTGGCCCCTGCTGCATCTGTTCTCATCTTTATCTGACTCACAAGCAATGACTTGAAGCCATTCCAGTCTGTTGAGCTCCAGTGGCTGTGAACTGTATTTTCCAGCCCATCTTTGGGGTGGTGCCTTAGGTGAAATGGCCAAGCCGACCAACTGAGAATTAAAATGCATTGCTTTTTTGCTGCTGTACTTTTGTCTGGAATTGAATTACAATTGTACGTCCACCTGTGGCCCTCACAGACCATATTGTGGGCTCATTGCTGTGGCTCTAAGACTTGCTCCATCTATTAATTTCCCCTGAGAGTTTGCTTTGTAACAACTTTAAAAATAAAAAGTATTTTATTTTAATATTCAAAGGAAAGCAGGCATGTCATAAAATCATAAAATGCAGATAAACAGAAACAACATAAATAGAAAATAAATAAAACAAATAATACATTAAATAAAAAGATAACTGAAAATAAAATGCACCCCTAATCCCACAATCTAGAGATAACCACCTTGACATTGTATCACATCTGCAATTATAGACACACACACAAGGACACGTAATAGTGTGGTCTGTATGTGTGTGTGTTATACACACTTAAAAAATAAAATTAGAATCATATTATACAGAAACTTTTGTAGAATGCTCAATATGTCATGAACATCTTTACATTGCTGATGCCTATTTATCTGTTTCAGTTTTAATAGCTAAATAATACCGCCTCATTTCTGTGTGGCATAATTTTCTTAACTGATTCCCTGTTCTGAGCTGTTTATGCTGCTTCAAACTTTTCATTATATATACAAAAATAGACACCGCTGAATCTTTATGCACAGGCTTATTTTGTCCTTAGCATACATTCTTTCAAGTAGAATTACTGAGTCAAAGAAGGCATATTTTAAGGTTTTGAAAAACATCTAGCCAAATTCTGCCCCATTCCCCCACCTCCTGGATAATTTTTGCCACTATACACCTTCCCCATTAGTTGGAATGTTCCCAGTTTTGCTCACCCTGAGATTTTTGAGTAAGTAGGACTTGTGTGGTCCTCGACAGGCTCTTCGAAAGACAAATAACAGGTGTCCGGTATCCAGAAGTTTGAGTCTAGCTTCCTGTGACTGTGGGTAGATTGCAACTCTGGGTTTGGAAGCCCCCAGATAGTGCCTGGAACCCCAGCAGCAGAACACTGTGCATTCTTCCAAACCTACCCAGATTTGCCGGCCCGTGATGCCTTCTCCTGTTGCCTTTCTTCTGTCCTGACCACCTTTATCTCTACTACACATACACCTTGCGTGATTCCCACTACTAGATTCTGTGCTCATCTTTTTTGGTCTCTGAGTTCACATATGTAGGTGCGGCTTCTCCACCCTGACCTAACTTCTCCAGGGAGAAGAATGTTTGAGTTTCTTCTGTAAGTTCCACCTTTCCTGACTCCTACACTGCATACAGTAGGTAACAAATACCTGCCGACCCAGCTGGCTTTCAGATAAGACCACAGCCTTATCCTGTAGCTATTGCTTAGTAGGCATTTCTAGGAAGTGGCATAAGTTGTAGAAAAATAGCGGCATGGATGGGAAGAGTGTTTTCTTCACAATTTCTGGAAAATCAAATCATATACTGTGCTGGGGAGCCTTTTTCTATGCCTTCTGAGAAATGCATCACATCCTTTATTATCCACTCAAGGAGTCATAGAGCTTGCTATTTTCAAGCTGTGTTACATGGAAAATCAAAGATTAAATCAAGTTTGCCTCGTGTTGTCCCTCAGTTCCAGTCTCTTGATTTTATTTCCTGAGCTGGAATTTGTAGAAGAAAGGGCACATTCACAGCCTGAGTGGAGTCAACAGGCTGTTTACCGAGGTAACTGATGCCCAAGGAGTACTTGCCTCCTTCCCCAAACTCTCTCTACCTTCCCAGTTTCATGTACTGTACCATAGCTTTTGGACAAACTACAGCAGAAGCAATTTCCCTCACCTTTAGCGCTGATAATCAGATCACTTGGAATTCTGTTCAAACAGCTTCCCCAGCCTCCTCTCACAGTGAATTACCTCCTGGTTTCCTTGAGTCTTGACATTACTGGGTTGCATTGAGAGGATAGAGTTGTGAGTGATAATAAAAGACATTGTTAGATCGGGATGGTGGTTATAATTTGGTAGTAATTTGATGTAGTAATAGCACCATGAGTCATGAGTCATATTTATATCCATCTATAAATGGAGGAGGGAGCTTGGGGCCTGGGGATCACCGTGGCAATTGCCTGTGAGGTCTGGGACTGTGTGGACAGAGTAGAGAAAGGGAGGAACATGACTGCCATGTTCCTCCCTTTGGGATCAACAGATTGACAAAGGTTTGTGATTTATTAGTTGGGAATAGCCACACTCAAGCGCTTTAGCATTGATGGATATTTTTCTCATTACATTTCAAACATAGAAAATGGTCCTTTCTGAATGAGAAATCTGGGGCCATTTTAGTCATTAGTCATTTGAAACTTTCTCTCCTGGTGTTACTGAGAGAAAAGAGTGACAAGAACTAAAGCACATTCCTTGCTCTGAATTGCTTGTATAGAACAAAATGAAATGCTTACGTTCAGTAACTCTATTAGCCTGGTGGTTTGCTTCTTTTTCTGTTTTCTGTTTCTTTTTTAGTAGCTTTGTTGTATAGAAATCTTTTATTATGTGAGAGCTATGAGTAATTGAACACATACTGGGCTGGGTACATATTCTTATATATTAACTCCCAATGGGTCCCTGTAGCACCTATAATAAAGTCTAACTCCCTAGTATGATTCAAAGGAGGTGCTCAATTCACATTTGATTATTGAACTGAGTGGGCTCAAACAATGACACTCAACTCCACATGCATGAAAGCAGATATTTGGAAAATTCTGGGGAAGATTGTTGATTCGTCTTTAACTACGTCAGTGTCAGACAGATACACCTACCAGGTGGTTTGGTTGAAACCTTTTTTGGGTTCCTGGACCGTATTTCAATGTGTGTGTTTGTGGAGTCCCCACGCATGTAACAAGCGGTGCTCTGACCAGCTGGGTGTCCTACCATTCAACTCAATTCTGACACCACCTACCCAGAGATAGCATCAGATCCCACAAGTTAAGGGCTCAGTCCCTCAAGACCACCCCCATCCTCCACTTCAGACCCCAGCTGCAAGTCCAGGTTATCACCTGTGCTTCTGACCAACTGACTACAGATAGGAGGTTCCAATGACCCCCTCCTTAGGTTCAATTATTTTGCTAGAGTGGGTCACAGAACTCAGGAAAACAGTTTACTCATGTTTACTGGTTTATTATAAAAGGATATGATAAAGGATGCAGAGGAACATCGAAATGGAAGAGATGCATAGGACAAGGTATGTGGGAAAGGGTGTGGAGCTTCCATGCCCTCTCTGGGTACCTCTCTCCCAGCACCTCCACGTGTTCACCAACGTGGAAGCTCTCTGAACACCATATTATTGGGATTTTATGAAAGCTTTCTCACACAGCCATGATCATTCATTAACTCCCTTTTCAGCCCTTCTGCCTTCTCAAGAGAATGGGGGCAGAGCTGAAAATTCCAGGCTTCTAATCATGGCTCACTCTCTCTGGTGACCAGTCCCCATCCAGAAACCATCCAGGAGTCTACCCAGAGTTGACTCTTTAGAACAAAAGATACTCTTATCACCCAGAAAATCACAAGGGTTTCAGGAGCTCTGTGCTAGGAGCCAGGGTCAGAGACAAATATGTATTTTCTATTATCTCACACAACCTCAGCCTACTTTGAGGCCATGCTCAGCAGCTGAGTACATACAGCTGGGTGGTTTGCAGGGGGCCATTGTCCTTGAAGGAAACCAGAATATGCCACTTTGGCATAAGGATTATTTTGAGCTGAAGGCAATTGAGAAGAAGCAGATACAAGAAAAGCTCCCTGCCCTCCCCCATTTGCCCAAAAGCAGGACATACATTTCCAAAGATGTCCCTCTTCCCCTCTCTACCAGGAAGGACAAAAGTTAATCATGGGAGATGACTTGAAACCCTTATCAGCCTGGAGATGGCACCAGAGGTATCTACATAAATTTACTAACTAGCCTTTATCTACAATCAGTTTCCTTTATATTTCCCTTCCCACAGTTTGCCAGACTTAGAAGCCTAAAATAGCTTTCCTTCGTCCTGTCATATCTCTGAAGATTTATTGTTCTTTGTTGATGATGCAATATAAGCCTGAATTCCAAGCCACATCTTTGAGTTACACATCTCTGGCTATTCTCATGTGTTACATGTGCAATACACATGTTGATAACCATGTTTGTTTCTCTCTGGTGAATCTATTTTTTATTACAGACCCCTAACCAAGAACCTAAGCTAAGTAGAGGAAAAATATTTCCTCCCCTACATTTCCCTGTTCTGACAGGGTCCATCAGATTGTAGAATTCCCTGGTATTTCCAGGAGACTCACATAGTTGCCAGTGCACTGACTCTAGGAAATTGCAATGACCCATGCAAATGGGCTCAGGTTAAGGTCCTCTGGGTTAATTTAGATTGCTTTATCAAGGTTTCTCATGGTTTCTATAATCCTAGTTGTAGTATCTGAGGCAGCCATAGTAGTTGTGGTCACTATGATTGTTTGTGAAAGTGGTAGATGCAGCAACAGAGTCTACAGATGGGAATTTACACAAGCTTTCTCTTGCATTAGCGCATGTAGTCTTCTGAACAATAACAGGAAATTGGAGTTGTTTTCTCACTTCAGATTAGGAAGTTGAGGCCCAGGAAAGTTAAGGGACATTTCTATGTCCCCTCAGGACAGTGAGCTGTAAAATGTTAATGTGACATTGGAATTTTGGCCTCACATGTTAGTTCTGGGACAATATAGGAAGTTGGTGAACAGAGAACTTCAGGGAGCAGGTCTATTTACCAAGGGCTTGTGGGCAAATGCAGTGAAGAGATTAGGTAGGGCTTTAACGATTTCTAAGTAATTATTCTTAAACTCTCCAGGCTACATCTCCCAAGTATTTATATGACCCTCCTGCTGACTTACCCTGGCAGCCACAAGGCAAGTTTACACACTCACTCAGTTCAGACCATCACATCTGCCTGCTCACTGTTCTCTGAGTGGACCCAGATTCACCATGAATGAACTTCTCTCCAGCTGCAAAGCCTTCCTCCCCGTCTCGACTTGCTGAGTGTTCCTTTAAATCCCACCTCCCTCAGGAAGCCTTTCTGGATTTCCCAAAGCCAGCTGTGACCTCTTCCTCCCCTGCATTCTCACAATCCCATGTTTGCGATCCTCGTTACACCACATCTGGCCTCGTGTGTTTTTCTCTATGGGTGTATGTGTCCTATGATCGCTCCCACAATCACTCTTACTTCCTGGAGGGTAGACACCAAACCATCTTCATCTTTGGGGCACCAAAGTGTCTAGTGATATAACAGATGTTCGATATCTAGCTGACAAATACATATATGGAAGAATATGAGGGTGAGGTGATTTAATCTCTTGATGGCATTTGGGATCAAAGCAGTTCATGTGTGAAGTGTGCCGGGTGGTCCTAGAGAGTGTCCAGTAGCTCAGGCTCCATGAAGTGGCCACACACATCCCATGAGGACAGCCACGTTGAGGCCAGAGGCTTGTTCCTGGTGAAAGATAGGCCTGAAGATTTGCTTTAAAGCGAGAGCCACACCCTTTAGGCACTGGAGAGACCAGGCTGCTGCAGGCACTTGGTAAAAGCTGCCCTAAGTGCTTTTCTGAATAAGGTTGGCCTCGGCCTAATACATTATTTAGAGCCCTGGGGCCTCAACTCATCACTAGGAGACTTTGAAATGAGTCAAATATGTCTTTAAAATATTATATATACAGCCACATGAGTGTGTGTGTGAGTATGTGTGTATTTTCTCTGCTGTCTACCTGTGATACAATGTAATGTGTTCATGGTGCCTGACGTCTTACCAGGAGAGATCCACAGAAAGTCTCAATTGAGCCCTTCTCATTCTGGTACATAGGTCTTTGGGTGGATGTCAGATTGTCTGAGTTAAACTGCTCTCTGAGAAAGGGACTTGAAATTATTAAAATCTCCGAGAATATCCACAAATGAAAATGCCTTTGAAATGCACACGTGCTCTAATCACCTCTTATTAAAGACACAACATAAAGCAAACAACTTATTTAAGTATTAAACGTATTTTAACTATTTTTGATAGAAATGTTTATAAAATGAGGTGAAACTTATCCTGCCTTCTTAAACAGATCTTATGAAATTAGTCCTAAACTTCGCGAGGGCAGGAATCATGTCTGTTTCGTTTCATTTATGTTACATTCTTAGCACCTAACTCTGGATCTAGGACGGAGTAGATATCATATAAGCATTTGCTGAATGAATCAATGAATGCACCAAAAACACATCTAAATAGGACATAATGAATTTTAAAGAAGTTAGAGTATTTTGGGGGGTGATTTCATTTCAAGTCAATGCAGAGCTTTACATGTTTGTGGTCCAATCTGCACCTTTATTTTCTTTTATTAAAAAAAAAAACTCATCACTTTGCTCTGGATCTGCCTGGAAGCACTTAGCTGTAACTCCACAGTTGCTAAACTCAGCTAGAACCAAGTCAAGTTTTAACTCAACTCCATCTGATTTCTATGGCCTACTGTACCACGGATTATTTTTCTAAGTAAAAGGAAACCATTTGCTTGCTGACAATTTACTAATTTAAATATACCTTCAGGTATGGATTTTCTATAATCCTGGTAACCAGCCCAGCCCATTTGGCTTTTAATTCTGAAATTTATTAGCTCTTCCTAGCCATTTGAAGATACCAGCTCATTCTTAATTGTTCATTTTTATTCTTACCCTAAACATAGTAAATCTTAATGGCTATGCTTCCAACATTAAGAGGGAGTGTGGTAGCTGTAGGAAAAAAGTATTCAAAACACATGAACTTAGCAGCAATATAATAACGTTTCCAAGCTGTTCATAGGAACTTATAGTGTCTTTCAAAGAGTAATTGTGCTGAGAGGTTTTTTTGGAGGTATCCTCCAGATGGATGCATTCTCCCCACCTCAAGTTTTTGTCATAACATGTTTTCTTCTTCACCTCTGAGTCATTCAGAACCGTGAAAATTCTATTTTCCACTTTAATTACAGAACTGGTTAAGAATGTATTCTGTTGTTTGGCAGTACTACTAATGCACTCTATTTGTTTATGGCTCTTTGAGAAAGCCATTTTAATAAGGTCAGATTTGCAATTTAAATGAACTTTAATATTTCTTGCAAAGGCTGGTGCTGCTTATTTATGTGAGGGGTGAACGTGGTAGAAATTTACAGTTTAAAAATATGTTCTCCTGTTTTCTTTTCCAAATGGTGCATCTCAGGTGATAAATGCTTTCAACTATATTTATAATTTTTTTTTCCAGAAAAGGGCTGAAAACCCAAATCAGTGAAATAAATCATGACTCCAAATGGGCTGTTAACACTGTATTTTTCTGCTTTTCCCATTAAAATCTCTACCCCAAACCTCTATTGTATTCACGAATAAGTATTAGTCGCAATTGGATGGCGTGAACTCTTTTATAAGCCTTCTGTCATTTTTATAACACACAAATAAGCAAAAACATAACAAAACAAAAACTGTTCCCTGAACTTTAAGATGTCATCATTTATTGAATTTATTTAATCACTCTTGATGGAAAAGGCTTTAGGTAAAAAAAAAATGGAGCCCTTACATTTACTTATTGAAAGAATCTGTAACTGACCATCAGGCAGGCCACCTTATATTGTATCCCTACAATTCAATTACTCCCAGGAGGGGTGGGCTTTAGTGAAATTCATTTAATCTGTTGAGGAATTGTTTCTCCATTGGAGTGAGGACAGAGGGAGAAGCACCACTGTCCTTTCCCTGGCTTGAAGTCTGCTGCCCACTTCGTAAGTGCTATTGGAATCACAATGAAGGATAAAGCAAGGGTTAGAAGACCTGAAAGACCTGAATGAAGGTTAACTAGTAGATACTTGTAGGCACCCACACTGAAAATATTTGACTGCACTGGAATAGGAGGACTCCTACACATTTTTAAAAACAACATAAGAATGAGAATGAGATGAGTTGTATAATGTAAGTTTTCTGAAAGGTACAAATTTTTCTGCAGAAACAAAATTCTACCAGGAACTAAATCTCGGTGAAATGACCCTCCTTTCTCCCTCCCTCCCTCCCTTCCTTCCTTCCTTCCTTCCTTCCTTTCTTCCTTCCTCTCTCTCTCCCTTACTTCCTTCTAACAAATTACTATATTCAGGTTCACCTATTTGAAAGGATTGGTGTTCTTTGGAGTCAAGTAACTCCGGCTGTTACCTTGTCTCTCTCCTTCCCTGAAGAGTCAAGCTTCATGGAAGAGTACCCTCAATTACCATTTACAGTTCCTCAGCTTCCACTCACTCCTCAATCCACACCCTTCCCATGTCCATTCCTGCCATTTTGCCAAGTTCAGCAAGACCCCCACAACTGGAAATCCAATGGACACACTTTCTCCTTAGTTTGTGTGACTCCTCTTGAGAATATGGTCCTCCTGGTTATATGGTCCTCATTTAAAGGTGCTCTTCCCTCCTCTTGTGAAATCTTAGTTCTACTCATGAATCTGGATATTCCTCCTCGATCTATTTCAAGAGTGCTGAGACCTTGAAAGTTGGTGTTTTTCAGAGTGTTCTTGGGTCCTGTGCTCTTCCTCCATGTGCTTTCCCAGGTAACCTCATCTGAACTCATGCCTGTAGTTACCACTTACATGAAATATGAAAGGTAATAACTTGCAGTGTTCTGAGCTGGGGTCAAACAGTGGTGCTCACTTGTTTTGTGGTTACTACCTCCATGAAAGACCCCCCAGATCCATTTATCCAATTAGAAGTCTAAGTTGTAGATCTTTTTCACCCCCCACCCCATATCCAATCAATAAGTCATCAGTTTCTAGCTCCTTAACATGCCTCTATGCATCCCCCTCTCTTCACTCCTTCTGTGCCTGTCTTGGTCCCAGCTAGTCTCCTTTAGATCCCTCTCTACCTCCAGTCAGGCTTTCATTCTCAGAGCCATCCCCCTCTCTTCACTCCTTCTGTGCCTGTCTTGGTCCCAGCTAGTCTCCTTTAGATCCCTCTCTACCTCCAGTCAGGCTTTCATTCTCAGAGCCATCCCCCATGCTATATTTAGAGAGTACTTTCTAAAATATAATATCTGGTCAGGTCACTTTCCTGTTTCAAATCTCCATGCTGTCCAAAACTTTGGGTACGAATTCCAAATCCCTTGACCATCTCTTTGTTATTGCTTTCTTTTAAAAAATTATTGTCAAAGAACATACAAAGAACTTGATCTGTATGATGTTGAGTCTTTGGAATTTGTCAAGATCCCTTTTTGTGGACTTGTACAGAATTATTTTTTTAAATTATGAGATCAATGTAGGCTTGAAAAGAATAATTTTCTCTTATTGTTTTTATTCATGAAAATTAGAACTCAATTTCAGTTTTCAATCTGGGACCTTAATTTTTTCTTCAGTTCTAAGGAATTCAAATGTAGCCTTTTTCCTGCTTTATTTTCTTCTTCTGTAAATGCTATTGGGTATATGTTAGATTGTCTCATTCTCTTCACTATCAATTGAATCTCTTGTTGGCATTGCTCATCTCTATATGCCTGTGCACATTCTGATGGTTTCTTTTTTTTTGCATATGATTATTAAATTAATTAATTAATTTAAAAAACATCTTTATTGGAGTATAATTGCTTTACAATGGTGTGTTAGTTTCTGCTTCATAACAAAGTGAATCAGTTATACATATACATATGTCCCCATATCTCTTCCCTCTTGTGTCTCCCTCCCACCCACACTCCCTATCCCACCCCTCTAGATGGTCACAAAGCACCAAGCTGCTCTCCCTGTGCCATGCGGCTGCTTCTCACTAGCTATCTATTTTACGTTTGGTAATGTATATATGTCCATACCACTCTCTCACTTTGTCCCAGCTTCCCCTTCCCCTTCCCCGTATCCTTAAGTCCATTCTCTAGTAGGTCTGTGTCTTTATTCCCATCTTGCCCCTAGGTTCTTCAGGACCATATTTTTTTTAGATTCCATATATATGTATTAGCATACAGTATTTGTTTTCCTCTTTCTGACTTACTTCACTCTGTATGACAGACTCTAGGTCCATCCACCTCACTACAAATAACTCAATTTCGTTTCTTTTTATGGCTGAGTAATATTGCATTGTATATATGTGCCACATCTTCTTTATCCATTCATCTGTTGATGGACACTTAGGTTGCTTCCATGTCCAGGCTATTGTAAATAGAGCTGCAATGAACATTTTGGTACATGACTCTTTTTGAATTATGGTTTTCTCAGGGTATACGCCCAGCAGTGGGATTGCTGGGTTGCATGGTAGTTCTATTTTTACTTTTCTAAGGAACCTTCATACTGTTCTCCATAGTGGCTGTATCAATTTACAGTCCCACCAACAGTGCAAGAGGGTTCCTTTTCTCCACACCCTCTCCAGCGTTTATTGTTTGTAGATATTTTGATGATGGCCATTCTGACTGGTGTGAGGTGATACCTCATTATAGTTTTGATTTGCATTTCTCTAATGATTAATGATGTGGAGCATCCTTTCACGTGTTTGTTGACAATCTGTATATCTTCTTTGGAGAAATGTCTATTTAGGTCGTCTGCCCATTTTTGAATTGGGTTGTTTGATTTTTTGCTATTGAGCTGCATGAGCTGCTTATAAATTTTGGAGATTAATCCTTTGTCAGTTGCTTCATTTGCAAATATTTTCCCCCATTCTTAGGGTTGTCTTTTGGTCTTGTTTATGGTTTCCTTCGCTGTGCAAAAGCTTTGAAGTTTCATTAGGTCCCATTTGTTTATTTTTGTTTTTATTTCCATTTCTCTAGGAGGTGGGTCAAAAAGGATCTTGCTGTGATTTATGTCATAGAGTGTTCTGCTTATGTTTTCCTCTAAGAGTTTGATAGTGTCTGGGCTTACATTTAGGTCTTTAATCCATTTTGAGTTTATTTTTGTGTGTGGTGTTTGGGAGTGTTCTAATTTCATTCTTTTACATGCTGTCCAGTTTTCCCAGCACCACTTATTGAAGAGGATATCTTTTCTCCACTATATATTATTGCCTTCTTTATCAAAGATGAGGTGATCATATGTGCATGGATTTATCTCTGGGCTTTCTATCCTGTTCCCTTGATCTATATTTCTGTTTTTGTGCCAGTACCAAACTGTCTTGATTACTGTAGCTTTGTAGTATAGTCTGAAGTCCAGGAGCCTGATTCTTCCATCTCTGTTTTTCTTTCTCAAGATTGCTTTGGCTATTCGGAGTCTTTTGTGTTTCCATACAAATTGTGAAATTTTTTGTTCTAGCTCTGTGAAAAATGCCATTTGTAGTTTGATAGGGATTGCATTGAATCTGTAGATTGCTTTGGGTAGTATAGTCATTTTCACAATGTTGATTCTTCCAATCCAAGAACATGGTATATCTCTCCATCTATTTGTATCATCTTTAATTTCTTTCATCAGTGTCATAATTTTGTGCATACAGGTCTTTTGTCTCCTTAAGTAGGTTTATTCCTAGATATTTTATTCTTTTTGTTGCAGTGGTAAATGGGAGTGTTTTCTTAATTTCACTTTCAGATTTTTCATCATTAGTGTATAGGAATGCAAGGGATTTCTGTGCATTAATTTTGTATCCTGCTACTTTACCAAATCCATTGATTAACTCTAGTAGTTTTCTGATAGCATCTTTAGGATTCTCTATGTATATTATCATGTCATCTGCAAACAGTGACAGCTTTACTTCTTCTTTTCGTATTTGGATTCCTTCTATTTCTTTTTCTCCTCTGATTGCTGTGGCTAAAACTTCCAAAACTATGTTGAATAAGAGTGAGTGGTGAGAGTGGGCAATCTTGTCTTGTTCCTGATCTTAGTGGAAATGGTTTCAGTTTTTCACCATTGAGGACGATGTTGCTGTGGGTTTGTCATATATGGCCTTTATTATGTTGAGGAAATTTCCCTCTATCCCTACTTTCTGGAGGGTTTTTTATCATAAATGCTTGTTGAATTTTGTCAAAAAGTTTCTCTGCATCTATTGAGATAATCATATGGTTTTTCTCCTTCAATTTGTTTATATGGTGTATCACATTGATTGATTTGCATATATTGAAGAAACCTTGCATTCTTGGGATAAACCCCACTTGATCATGGTGTATGTCCTTTTAATGTGCTGTTGGATTCTCTTTGCTAGTATTTTGTTGAGGATTTTTGCATTTATGTTCATCAGTGATATTGGCCTGTAGTTTTCTTTTTTTGTGACATCGTTGTTTGGTTTTGGTATCAGGGTGATGGTGGCCTCTTAGAATGAGTTTGGGAGTGTTCCTCCCTCTGCTATTGGAAGAGTTTGAGAAGGATAGGTGTTAGCTCTTTTCTAAATATTTGATAGAACTCGCCTGTGAAGCCATCTGGTCCTGAACTTTTGTTTGTTGGAAGGTTTTTGATGACAGTTTCAAATTCAGTGCTTGTGATTGGTCTGTTCATATTTTCTATTTCTTCGTGGTTCAGTCTTGGAAGGTTGTGCATTTCTAAGAATTTGCCCATTTCTTCCAGGTTGTCCATTTTATTGGCATATAGTTGCTTGTAGTAATCTCTCATGATCCTTTCTATATCTGCAGTGTCAGTTGTTACTTCTTCTTTTTCATTTCTAATTCTATTGATTTGAGTCTTCTCCCTTTTTTTCCTAATGAGTCTGGCTAATGGTTTATTAGTTTTGTTTATCTTCTCAAAGAACCAGCTTTTAGTTTTATTGATCTTTGCTCTCATTTCTTTAATTTCTTTTTCATTTACTTCTGATCTGATCTTTATGATTTCTTTCCTTCTGCCAACTTTGGGGACTTTTGTTCTTTCTCTAATTGCTTTAGGTGTAAGGTTAGGTTGTGTGAGATGTTTTTTGTTTTTTAAGGTAGTTTTGTATCACTATAAACTTCCCTTTTAGAACTGCCTTTGCTGCATCCCATAGGATTTGGGTTGTCGTGTTTTCATTATCATTTGTTTCTAGGTATTTTTTGATTTGCTCTTTGATTTCCTCAGTGATCTCTTGGTTATTAAATAATGTATTTTTAAGCCTCCATGTATTTGTATTTTTTACAGATTTTTTCCTGTAATTGATATCTAGCCTCATTGTGTTGTGGTTGGAAAAGATACTTGATATGATTTCAATTTTCTTAAATTTACCAAGGCTTGATTTGTGACCCAAGATACAATCTATCCTGGAGAATGTCCATGAACACTTGAGAAGAATGTGTATTCTGTTGTTTTGGGATGGAATGTCTTACAAATATCAATTAAGTCCATCTTGTTTAATGTATCATTTAAAGCTTGTGTTCTCTTATTTATTTTCATTTAGGATGATCCGTCCATTGGTGAAAATGGGGTGTTAAGATCCCCTAATATGACTGTGTTACTGTCGATGTCCCCTTTTATGGCTGTTAGTATTTGCCTTATGTATTGAGGTGCTCCTACGTTGGGTGCATAAATATTTACAATTGTTATATCTTCTTCTTGGATTGATCCCTTGATCGTTATGTAGTGTCCTTCTTTGTCTCTTGTGGTAGTGTTTGTTTTAAAGTCTATTTTTTTCTGATATGAGAATTGCTACTCCAGCTTTCTTTTGATTTCCATTTGCATGGAATATCTTTTTCTATCCCCTCACTTTCAGTCTGTATGTGTTCCTCGGTCTCAGGTGGGTCTCTTGTAGACAGCATATATATGGGTCTTGTTTTTGTATCCATTCAGACAGTCTATGTCTTTTTGTTGGAGCATTTAATCCATTTACATTTAAGGTAATTATCTATATGTATGTTCCTATTACCATTTTCTTAATTGTTTTGGATTTGTTATTGTAGGTCTTTTCCTTCTCTTGTGTTTCCTGCCTAGAGAAGTTCCTTTAGCATTTGTTGTAAAGCTGGTTTGATGGTGCTGAATTCTCTTAGCTTTTGCTTGTGTGTAAAGGTTTTAATTTCTCCGTCAAATCTGAATGAGATCCTTGCTGGGTAGAGTAATCTTGTTTGTAGGTTTTTCTCCTTCATCACTTTAAATATGTCCTGCCACTCCCTTCTGGCTTGCAGAGTTTCTGCTGAAAGACCAGCTGTTAACCTTATGGGGATTCCCTTGTGTGTTATTTGTTGTTTTTCCCTTGCTGCTTTTAATATTTTTTCTTTGTATTTAATTTTTGATAGTTTGATTAATATGTGTCTTGGCATGTTTCTCCTTGGATTTATTCTGTATGGGACTCTCTGTTCCTCCTGCACTTGATTAACTACTTCCTTTCCCATATTAAGGAAGTTTACAACTATAATCTCTTCAAATATTTTCTCAGTCCCTTTCTTTTTCTCTTCTTCTTCTGGGACCCCTATAATTCAAATGTTGGTGCATTTAATGTTGTTCCAGACGTCTCTGAGACTGTCCTCAATTCTTTTCATTCTTTTTTCTGCTCTGCAGTAGTTATTTCCACTATTTTATGTTCTAGGTCACTTATCCATTCTTCTGCCTCAGTTATTCTGTTACTGATCCCTTCTAGAGAATTTTAAATTTCACTTATTGTGTTGTTCATCACTGTTTGTTTGCTCTTTAGTTCTCCTAGGTTCTTGTTAAACGTTTCCTGTATTTTCTCCATTCTATTTCCAAGATTTTGGATCATCTTTACTATCATTATTCTGAATTCTTTTTCAGGTAGACTGCCTATTTCCTCTTCATTTGTTAGGTCTGGTGGGATTTTTTTTTTTTTTTTTTTTTTTTTTTTTTTGCTGTACGCGGGCCTCTCACTGCTGTGGCCTCTCCCGTTGCGGAGCACAGGCTCCGGACACACAGGCTCCGCGGCCATGGCTCGCGGGCCCAGCCGCTCCGCGGCATGTGGGATCTTCCGGGATAGGGGCACGAACCCGTGTCCCCTGCATCGGCAGGCGGACTCTCAACCACTGCGCCACCAGGGAAGCCCCAAGTCTGGTGGGATTTTGCATTGTTCCTTCATCTGCTGTGTGTTTGTCTGTCTTCTCATCTTGCTTAAGTTACTGTGTTTGGGGTCTGCTTTTCGCAGGCTGCATGTTCGTAGTTCCTGTTGTTTTTGGTGTCTGTCCCCAGTGGCTAAGGTTGGTTCAGTGGGTTGTGTAGGCTTCCTGGTGGAGGGGACTAGTGCTGTGTTCTGTTGGATGAGGCTGTATCTTGTCTTTCTAGTGGGCAGGTCCATGTCTGGTGGTGTGTTTTAGAGTGTCTGTGGCCTTATTATGATTTTAGGCAGCCTTTTTGTTAATGGATGGTGTTGTGTTCCTGTCTTGCTAGTTGTTTGGCATAGGGTATCCAGCACTGGAGCTTGCTGGTCGTTGAATGGAGCTGGGTCTTGGCGTTCAGATGGAGATCTGTGGCAGACTTTCCCTGTTTGATATTACGTGGAGCTGGGAGGTCTCTTGTGGACCAGTGTCCTGAACTTGGCTCTCCCATCTCAGAGGCACAGCCCTGACGCCTGGCTGGAGCACCAAGAGCCTGTCATCCACACGGCTGAGAATAAAAGGAGAAAAGAAAGAAAGAAAGAAAGAAAGAAAGAAAGAAGATAAAATAAAATGAAGTAAAATAAAATAAAGTTATTAAAATAAAAAATAATTATTATAACATTTTTTAAAAAGTAATAAAAAAGAAAGAAACTATAGGTCTTTCCTCTGTATTTCTTATTTGTTTACATAGTTGTGTATAGTATGTATAATTTGGAATTCAGTTTTTCTACTTTACATTGATAATAAAATATTCATTTAAGAAAAAAAAAAAGAAGAGAGCAACCAAACCAAAAAAGAAATCCACCAATGATAAGAAGTGCTAAAAACTATATCAAAAAAAAAAAAAAAAAAGACAGACAGAACCCTAGGACAAATGGTAAATGCAAAGCTATACAGACAAAATCACACACAGAAGCACACACATACACACTCACAAAAAGAGGAAAAGGGGAAAAAATAATATATCTTGCTCCCAAAGTCCACCTCCTCAATTTGGGATGATTCGTTGCCTTCAGGTATTCCACAGATGCAGGGTACATCAAGTTGATTGTGGAGATTTAATCTGCTGCTCCTGAGGCTGCTGGAAGAGATTTCCCTTTCTCTTCTTTGTTCGCACAGCTCTTGGGGTTCAGCTTTGGATTTGGCTCCGCCTCTGCGTGTACGTCTCCTGAGGGGGTCTGTTCTTCGCTCAGACAGGACGGGGTTAAAGGAGCCGCTGATTCGGGAGCTCTGGCTCACTCAGGCCGGGGGGAGGGAGGGGTATGGAGTGCAGGGTGAGCCTGCGGCGGCAGAGGCCGGCGTGACGTTGCACCAGCCTGAGGCGCGCCGTGCGTTCTCCCGGGGAATTTGTCCCTGGATCCCGGGACCCCGGCAGTGTCGGGCTGCACAGGCTCCCGGGAGGGTAGGTGTGGAGAGTGACCTGTGCTTGCACACAGGCTTCCTGGTGGCGGCAGCAGCAGCCTTAGCGTCCCATGCCCGTCTCTGGGGTCTGCGCTTTTAGCCGCGGCTCGCGCCCGTCTCTGGGGCTCCTTTAAGCAGCGCTCTTAATCCCCTCTCCTCGTGCACCAGGAAACAAAGAGGGAAGAAAAAGTCTCTTGCCTCTTCGGCAGGTCCAGACCTTTTCCCGGACTCCCTCCTGGCTAGCCGTGGTGCACTAACCCCTTCAGGCTGTGTTCACGCCTCCAACCCCAGTCCTCTTCCTGCGCTCTGACGGAAGCCCGAGCCTCAGCTCCCAGCCCCGCCCGCCCCGGCGGTCGAGCAGACAAGCCTCTCGGGCCGGTGAGTGCCAGTCGGCACCGATCCTCTGTGCCGGAATCTCTCCGCTTTGCCCTCCGCACCCCTGCTGCTGTGCTCTCCTCCGCGGCTCCGAAGCTTCCCCCCTCCGCCACCCGCAGTCTCCGCCCGCGAAGAGGCTTCCTAGTGTGTGGAAACCTTTCCTCCTTCATGGCTCCCTCCCACTGGTGCAGGTCCCGTCCCTATGCTCTTGTCTCTGTTTTTTCTTTTTCCTTTTGCTCTACCCAGGTATGTGGGGAGTTTCTTGCCTTTTGGGAGGTCTGAGGTCTTCTGCCAGCGTTCAGTAGGTGTTCTGTAGGAGTTGTTCCACGTGTAGATGTATTTCTGATGCATTTGTGGGGAGGAAGGTGATCTCCGTGCCCTACTCTTCCGCCGTCTTGAAGCTCCCCATTCTGATGGTTTCTGTAGCAATGCCTTCTCTTCATTAATCTGTTGCTTAATTTTCCCATTGTATTTTTTATTTCAATCCCTGTGTTTTTCATTTTTTGTCTTACTTGATTCTTTTAAAAATCCATTTTTAAAAACCTAGTGTCCTATTTATTATTAGTGTTTCTATTCTTTCTTTTATTCTCTTTAATGATTTAAAAAAGAATACCAAATTTTAGTATTTAGGTATTGCAGCCATTTCCAGTTTTTGGAATCACCAACCAGAGCTAGTGTGATGGTGATGAGGAGGCAAAATCCAAACTACTTTGCTTAATGAACAGGATGTTTCCTCACCTGGCTGCTCTCTCCTCTGTAGTTCCAGCCTTTGACTTTTCGCTACCCGAGCCCTCCCCTGCAGCCATGCCAAACTTCTAGGACACTGCTTCACACACAGCTGGGTCTATCTATACTTCTCCTAATACCGGGGATGCCATTTCTTGCTGGAATGCCAGCTCTCTAGCTTGCCAAGTTGGTGCCTACCCCTTCTTTAGAGTGTAGATTGGATATTATTTCTTCCGAAAATCTTCCCTGGACCCTCTCATCTGAATTGGAGGGCTTGCCTGGGTGTTCTTTCAGCTCAGCATCCTATACATATTCTTCTCATAGTACTAATTACAATGTAGTCCCATCATTTCCTTGCCTGTCTCCCTCACCTTACCTCCCACCAGACTAGAGGAGGGAGGTGCTTAAAGATCGGGACCAGGTCTGATTCGTTTCTACATTGTTGAATCATGATGGTTTCTTTTTGGTGTCCCAATGAAAAGGATTAAAAGAATCTTGGAGTCTGGTTTCACCTAGTGTTGCTGTTAAGTCTGCATTTTTGAGAGATCACCCTTGCACCAGTTCATCATTAAAGTAGGGAAATCCATAGATACGGTGACAAATCATAGGACTGTTGGAATAACTCAGGACACAAATGTGGACACACTTAGATTGAGATGAAAAGAGAGTATGGATTCTACAGATGCTTGAAAGTATCACCAGGATGTGGGGTTAAGGAATAAGGAGGCTTCACAGGTTTTCTCATGTTTGTAGCGTGAACACTGCAGTGTACAGTGATGCTATTAACTGAGGCAGGAAGTCATTAAGAAAACAGGTTCGAGCAGAGCTGGACTCTGGAAGGGGAAGAGAAAGACCTTGGCATTTAACATGTTGCTTTTGAAGCATTTACTGGTAGACATAATCAGGGGGCATTGGAAAATATGTGTCAGAGGTCAGAGGACAGGTTAAAACTGGACAGGAGTTATTGGCACACAGATGGCGGGTGAAGCCATGGAAATAGATGAGCTTCTTCAAAGGGGTCATGAGGTGTGAAAAGAGAGAAGGAACAGTGGTTGGATTCTGGAATAGAAGAAAATCTCCTCTAGGGCAGGCAGAGGGACAAGACACAAGGAAGGAGACAGAGAAGGGTATTCAAGGAGACTGGAGGAGAGCAAGGGGAGCGTGTTCCCTAGGAGGTAAGGGAGAAGGGGATGTTGATAAGAGACGTGGGTTCCACTGGCTTAAATTCAGCACATATAGAATTTAACCCAGTTGAACCCACAGTCACTGGTCTCCTTTGAGTAAGACTGAAGACAGAACTTATATGATCTGTCTTTGTATAGGTACCCTAGGGGCACCTTCTCCATAATGGAGCACTGTAAGTTATGCATTCATGAATGAAGCCAGAAAAGGCATGAAGAGCACAGTGTTACACAGGATTTGGAAACATGCGTCAACAGGTCAACTCTAACGACAGGGTGTGTGTAATTAAATTATACCTCCTTGGGCTTCCCTGGTGGTGCAGTGGCTGAGAGTCCGTCTGCCGATGCAGGGGACGCGAGTTCGTGCCCTGGTCCGGGAATATCCCGCATGCCGCGGAGTGGCTGGGCCTGTGAGCCATGGCCACTGAGCCTGCGCGTCTGGAGCCTGTGCTCTGCAACGGGAGAGACCACAACAGTGAGAGGCCCGTGTACCACAAAAAAAACAACAAACCTCCTTGGAGTCTTTTCTGCCCGTTAAATTAAACTCAGACTCAGCCTGACATTCAAAGCCTTCCTCTGTAATGTCACCCATTTACACTCACTCAATTCACACCATCACATCTGCCTGCTCACTGTTCTCTGAGTGGACCCAGATTCACCATGAATGAACTTCTCTCCAACTTCAAAGCCTTCCTCCCCATCTCAACTTGCTGAGTGTTCCTTTAAATCCCACCTCCCTCAGGTAGCCTTTCTGGATTTCCCAAAGCCAGCTGTGACCTCTTCCTCCCCTGCATTCTCACAATCCCATGTTTGCGATCCTCGTTACACCACATCTGGCCTCGTGTGTTTTTCTCTATGGGTGTGTGTATCCTATGATCGCTCCCACCATCACTCTCACTTCCTGGAGGATAGACACCAAACCATCTTCATCTTTGGGGCACCAAAGTGTCTAGTGATATAACAGATGTTCGATACCTAGCTGACAAATGCATATATGGAAGAATATGAGGGTGAGGTGATTTAATCTCTTAATGGGGTGTGGGATCAAAGCAGCTCATGTGTGAAGTGTGCCAGGTGATCCTACAGTGTCCAGTAGCTCAGGCTCCATGAAGTGGCCACGCACGTCCCATGAGGACAGCCAAGCTGAGGCCAGAGGCTTGTGCCCTAGCAAGAGACAGGCTTGAAGATCTGCTTTACAGTGAAAGCCACACCCTTTAGGTACTAGATTGAGGGAGGCTCAATTGAGACTTTCTGTGGATCTGTCCTAGTAAAAGGTCAGCTGCCATGAACACAATCACATTGTTTCATGGCTGGACAGAGGCAGAGAAAATACACACACACACACACAGACACACACTTGTGTGGCCATATACATAATTTTTTAAAGACACATTTGACCCATTTCACCCTCTCCTAGTCATGGGCTGAGGCCCCAGGGCTCTGAATCATGTATTAGAGGGAGACCCACCTTATTCAGAAAAGCACTTAGGGCAGCTTTTACCAAGTGCCTGCAGCAGCCTGGTCTCTGCAGTAAAGAGTGTGCAAATTGGAAATTTTGTCTCTTGTGTCTACCAGGATGAGTCAACAGCAAAGTCGTCATATAAATACTTGGGAGATGTAGCCTGGATGGTTTAAGAAGGATTATTTGAAAATCTTTGAAGCCCTACCTAAGCGTACTTGAATTTTCATGTAATTCATTGTTTTTGAACAATGTAATTGTTCAAAATGTAATACAATGTAATACAGTGTAATTCATTGTAATTCAAGGAATGTAATTCATTCCTTCTCACAAGACTGTCCAACCAAGGGTCCCTTTCTTCTTTCCCTCTGTAAGCTTTTCCCACACATATTTTCTCCTTTCTTATTTTGAGACAAAAAGGACATTTGGACAGAAATTGTTAATGTTCATACTTAGATCTTATTTATCAATTATCTTTATCAGTGATGGTGAAGGTGGGAGTCAAAGTCAGGAACAAATGAGAAAGAAGTACAACAAAGCACGACGCTCTTGGCGCCAAAAATTGCTTGGATTCAGCTTATGGCTACATTCTGATTTTTAAAGAGCAGATTTATACTCCTAGTCATTTACTTTTGATTTTATTTATGTCTTCAAAGCCCACAGCATCTGCTGAGCACTGGCTGGCAGTGAGGTACATTGCCTGGGTATATTTCATACTGTAGATATTAGCACCCAGGGCTGAGTGAATGAATAAATTCCAGAATGGAGGCACAGGCAGACCTGAAGGAGCCCCTGAAACCATGATGTTTTTCTCCATAAGCAGTAACATGTGCTCATCGCCCCAGCTAGTGACACCTAACACCACCTTACTGGGGCAATAGCTCAGTGCTAGTAGAGACATCCAGCTACCTCTTAAAAGCTGCCAGATGAGGAAAAAAGGAATTGCCTTTTAAATGCTTGGCATATTTGCAGAGATCACAGGAGTTCAGGCCAGCAACAAATGTGTTCGTCTATATTTTCAAAAGAGGAATGATCCCTGAGATTACCTCTAGGAAGTTTAATTGTATGGAGAAAAATAGCCCAGAACATCCAAGAAGTAATGGAATCATGAGTGAATAAGCAGCTTGGTGTTGCCACAAATAAATCATCCAGGACCGATCTAAAAGCTGTTTAAAATTCACAGTGGAGGGCAACAAAGTTACTACAATTCATCTTGATTTTGGTAATGTATTTGATACCACGTCACAAAAATTTACCTATGGAATTAATTGACACTGGCTTGGATATGAACACTGTCATGGGGATTGATCATTTTCAGGGGGTCTGTAAATAAGGCATGGTGATGAATAGTGTGACATCCAGCCAGAGGTAGTTGATTAGCAGGGGTGCAAAAGAGATTGGTGTTAAGCCTGACCATATACAACAATGTTATTAATGGTTTCCAAGAGAAAGTAAAGAGAATGTTAATGAAATTTGCAAATTATACAAACTGGGGTGGTGCTGGAATAAGCCCAATAAGAAAGATAGATAGAATTTATTCTAAGAGATATAGACAGGTTCAATATATGGGTAATAAACAGCAAAATGAGATTCATTTTCAAAAAAAGCAAACTAGGATAGATCAGGGGAAAAAAATAAAAGAAAAATGATCCCTAGAAGGCCACTAAGAACTTAACTTGCAAGATGCTTCAGAGTCCTTTTTAGTTGGGTACCAACCTATCTCTCTATCTGTGTCTGAGTCATCCTTTCCTATTTGTTGTCTACCCCCAACCCCCCAGCCCCAATAATCTCCTTGAATGGTCTATGATCTTTTATACCTTCATGCTTTTGCAAATACTGTTCCCTTTGACCAAATGCCTTTTCCTTTTATTTGTATTTGTAAAATTGGATACATTCTTCAATATTCTACTCATTGTTCATCTTTGTGATATGGTTCTATCCACCCCCAGAGAGCCACTATCTCCTCTGTATGGTCATCTCACTTGGTAAACACTTTCATTGGGGCTCTTGTCTTATTGCAATGTGACCATGCAGAGGTAGGAAGAGCAGTGGCTAAGCACATGGTCTTCATGGTCAGAGTCAGGAATCCAGCCTAAGTTCTACATCAACCGCTTCTGGGCTATGTGACCTTAGATGAGTTCCTTAGACCATTCCAAGCCTCAATTGTCCTGGCTATAAAATGGACATTGTCCTTTTGAGCCCTGGCTGCTATAACAGAATACCATAGACAAGGTGGTTTAAACAACAAACAAACATATATTTCTTACAATTCTGGAGTCTGGAAGCCTGAAATCAGGATGCCAGCATGGTCGAGTCATAGGTGAGGGCTGTTTTCCTGGTCATGTCCTCACATGGATTTCCTTAGTGGGTGCACGGGGAGGGAGGAGGAAAGAGAGGGAGAAGGAGAGAGAGAATCTCTTATCTTCTCTTTTTATAAGGGCATTAGTCCCATCATGAGGGGCCCATCTTCATGATCTCATTTAATCCTAACTAGCTCCCAAAAGCTCCTTCTTCAAATTCCATCATGCAGGGGAATAGAGTTTCAACATATGAATCTGGGGGGGATGCAAACATTTGGTCCATAGCAGGCTTTTTGCAAGGATTCAATGACATACTCTATAAAAAGGGGCTTGACCAGTTTACTGGCAGTTGTTATCATTAAACAGTAGCATTTGCTTAAGCCTTTTTGTTTTCTTTTTATGCATGAATTCTTCGAGGGCAGGAAATTTATTTATTTTTTTCCTCTTACTCTTTCTAGTGCCTTGCACAGTGGTGTCGGGTGCATAGCAGGGCTCTTAGACAACCAGTGGGCAGCACATTAGTATGAGTTTTTTTGGATGCTCTCAGAGTTATTCCTTTTGCTATTTGTATTTTGGGTTCTGTAAGGAAAGGGAAATGGAGGATCTGGATAATTTAAGCTCTTTCCCAATTCCTTTTACAGCTGTTTCAAAGGAGAGCATGAGATATTTTCACCTCTGAGTTGTGTGTTATTGCAAACATCCTGTAGAGACTTTCTGGTGTCTTTCTTGTGAGATCATGTCTGAAGGAGTATGGTGAAGCATGAGCCAGATGTAGCCAGATGGGCGGAGTTGGGAACAAACACCATGTGAATGGCCAAAGAGACAGCCAGTCTGATTTATTTAAGAGAGGCTCTGGGGGGTGGGTGGGAAGTTAAGCGCTTTGGGAGGAAAGAAATACCTGCAATTACCTGACATGTGGGGACCCCAAGGAGGGAATAAGATCTTGGCACATCATATGGCTTGGAATGAACAGTTTGGACAACAAAGAACAAGGGAAACATGATCCCAGTATTTCTTCTGACTGATGCCAGGAGAATCCCTCTGGCTCTGGAATAGTCATTTTGGTTGAAGTGCCGTGCTCTTACATGCACGAACTTACTGAAAATAGATGAAACCCCGAGAAGGACGTAGCCAATCAGTTTCTGAGATAAGAGTCTGTGTTGTCTGACATGTATATATGCTAGAAACCACCCCAGCCTGCCCATAATGTTCACCAACCCCAGTCTCTGCCACCACACATTTGCTGGAAATCTAGTGTTAGTCAGTGTCTGCTGAGTAACAAATCTCTCACCTAAAGATGTATGATAAACATTGATCTGCAGGTCCGCTGAAGTTTGCCTGATCTAGGCTGAATTTGGGTGAGCCAGGCTGGACTCCAGCCAGGTTCAGGTCTACTCATGTGGAATCTCGGGGCATGCTCTTCTCATGGGACATCACAGGGTTACAGGAGATCAAGCCAAGTCGCGCAGGTGCATTTGAAGCCTCTGCTCCATTATACCTGCTAATATTCCACTGATGAAATCAAGTCACATGGCTAAGCCTAACATCAAAGAGGCAGGGAAGTATACTCAGCCTATAGTATTGGGAGATGCTAAGTTACACGACAAGGATTATGGATATTTAATTCTATAGCAGGAGTGAATGAAGAATCAAGAAACACACCAACATCTGTGACTACCATTCCACTGCTCATCTGTCATTCAGTCAGCTCTAATAAAGTTTTCTGTCCAATTCTCATCCTTAACCAACTACTCCCACCACTTCTACTTCAACCTCTTGATGTGACTACTTTTTTTGAGACTTTCTTCAATGACACCAGCTACTGTAGTCCTGGTCCATGCTCATGGCCTGTCTGTGTCACCATGGAAGGTACCTGGAATCTGAGGACCCGTCTGCTACTGCCCATACTACCACTATCATGGGGCATCCCTGGGTTCAGATGGTAAGTCTAGAAATCAGATGTCACTAACTCTGGTGAACTTCCACTTTCCTAGTTGCCACCGAAGGGGGAAGGGCATACTTTAATCAACGTTCCCTGGACTATTTTTCAGCACAACCTGGTATTGCTTCAGATACCTATCCTTCTCATCAATATGGTTAATCCAGGCTGATTTCAAGGAAGCATTATTTTCAAGTTTGATCTTGGAGTCAGCACTGGGCATAGATTGGAGAAGAATCAGTATTTCAGATGGATAGAATGTTATTTGGAAATAGAAATTTTCAGGAGGCTTCTTAAAGTTTTAACTTATAGTAAGTTTAAATATTCAGCCTCTACTAGTTGTGAGGCCAAAAATCAGGGGGAAGGAAAATCTCTCTCCTTTGATCTAGGACCCAGGTAAGTCAATGGTCCCTGAGAACTTCTCTAAACTCCTTACACTCTTTTCTCCTCTTAACCCATTGTGGTCCTGTTCCACTGACCTTCTTTCTGTCCCTTGACCCACCAACTTCCACTCCTCAGGGCCTTTGCACGTGCAGTCACCTCTATCTTGAATATTCGTCCCTGACTTGGCTTGGTTGGTTCCTTTCTAATCTCTTTTCCTCCATTTATAAGTCTCATTCTCAGAGAAGCCTTTCTTGATTGCCTGTGATGGCTATTTCTGATTGCTCCTCAGATGTGCTTTCTACCATTCTCTACCCGGTTCTATGTTCTGAGAGGTACTGAGAGGCTTCCATGACCTCTGGCTTCCTCTTGGGTTCAGAAGGTCAGAGGGTGGAGAGAGGTTGGGGCATTTACTCCTTGGTCTCCCTCTCTGATAAGTCACACGGTTGGGCTGTGTACCTCTACTGAAAGCTTCTGCCAAGGGGATGTTTCCTACAACCACAGGCCACTTCCTCCCCTTGCCCTTTTGGGTTAGTAAACCCATAAACCGCTAGCTTTTCTCTTCCCTCCCCCACCAAGGAATTTCACCATTCCTTGCTAGCTTCTCTCAAATCTCCTCACACTTTTTTATGCTATAGTCTTTTTCTAAACTTTCCTCAATTACTCTGCTTGAGTTTGCCATCTGCTTCCTGCCAGGACCTTGACTGAAATAGTACTCTATCTAAGTACATCTCTCTCCCCCCACTATTTTCCTTCACTCAACATTATTTTCTCTTCATGTACTTATAGTTACATGTAATTTTAAATTTTGTATGCTGTTTTATGCATATATCCCCTCCTGATGGTGAGTTCCATGAATATAGGAACAAGTCTTATCTTATTTACGAAGACATAGTCACTACCTGGTACTTTGTATCTGGCTCAAAAACTATTTGTTCAATGAGTGAACAAACAAATGAATGGATAACAAGATACCAATGAGGTTGCCAGAGAAGAAGTGTCATTAATTGAGCAATTGTCATTTGCCAGGTACTTGTTAAGTGCTACCCATATGTTACCTCATTTACACAACCCAGAGGTAGATGTGATGAATGTCACTGTCATATACATGAGGAGACTGGAATTCTGGGAGCTTATGTAACTTTCCAAAGGATACAGAACTAGCAGGTAGTGGTTCCAGGATTCAAACCTGGTTCTGTCTGACTTCAGGTGCTGTTATTTTCATCACTGCACTAAACTGGTTGGGCACTGGGAGATAGTACAGGTCCCAGGAACCACTCCCAATCTTCCTTTTGGCTGATAGAATCCTCCATCATTTTTTCCTCTCATCCATGAGGAGCTGAGCCTGGCTTAAGGCTGTGCCAGGGTAGTTCTCATCTAGTGGATTCTGCCTCTTTGTTGCCTGTGTATACCAAGGATACAGTTAATAATTTGCTCTTATGTATGTATAAGGTGTGAAGAGAGGTTAATTCCATACCAAACAGAACACTGTCAAAAAATTAGTGCCTTAGTTTTATAAATCCCCAGCCTCCCTTTGATTATTGCTGTAACTCACGCAGACAGAAGATAATCTCTAAATTATACAGAGCTTCATGATTCAAATATTTTGCCCCTTTTTAATAGTTGAAGAAGAAAGAAGATGTGGCTTTGGAGGCTCGGTGTCAAATTAAGCAATAGCAAAGCCATAGAGGAACATAATAAATATGCATAAAGAGACTAAAAAAAAAGCATTTCTAATAGGTCCATACCATAGGAATTTGCTAGGTGTGAAATTGAAAGACTTCCCAGGGAAAATCCTTGGCCCATTTGCTTTTAAATTCACTTTTTATGCTCTTTTATTAAAAAAAAAGTCTTAAGCTCCATTATTCCCTTGCAGAAGAATCTGATCAAAGGAACACTCTCAGAGCTCTGGAGCTTCCCAAATGCCAGCCTAGAGAAAACCTTTGCTGAGGGCAGGTACCTTCTGAGCTCCCTACCAGCCTACAGTTAGGGTAGGAAACATCCTTGACCTGGTTTTTCCTCCAAAGACCATAACAATAACCTCAGGAATAATCAGTCGATGAAAAGGACTCAGAAATATTTATTGAGACTATCTGGGCTAGGCTTAGTAGGTGAGAGAATTGAAACACAGCAACACTCCTGAGGGAGGGACCTTATAATTTATCTGGGGCGCTGGACGTACATCTGTCGTAAAGGGTGTATGGTCGATTGGTGCAAGGAAGAAAATCTGGGGAGTTCCAAGACTAGGAGTTGAGTGCCCATTGGGGTAAGTTTTGGGTGGATGTGGGGCTTAATGCCTCCTTGTAAACTGATAATCTGATCCGGAGTGTGAGAGAGGAAGGCTAGGGCTCACCAAGTGGAGAATGTCACTTCCAATGTTTGAAATTGGATCTGCAGTGAATAAAGCTTCTTGCTGAAGCCAAGGCAGCACAGAGGCTCTAAAAAGAGTGTTTTCAGAGCAGATCTAAATTCTAGATGCCACTCTTGCTGCTTACAAGATATATGTCCTTAGATTTTCCTTCAACTCTCAATTTTTGTCTTCCTAATACATTAAGAGGAGGAAATGGTTGGAAGAAACAATGGAGAATGAGAAGCCTTTCACTTTTCAAAATATTCTATCTGTTCTAAGAAAGCCTGCAAATTTGCATGTGGTTCAACCTCTTTGTCCAAGATTTATAACAATAGTGAAATTACTCCCATGGGGAGGCAAATCTTCCAGACCTTTTCTGCATGTGATGTAGATATTTTGTAACTTTGTACCATTTCAGAACTTTATAAGTTTAAGAGGGTTTGTGGATTCATTTAATGTTTTCTCCATCTTAATTCAAATACTAAAGTTTTGGAAAAGTGCTTGAGACTATGTAAATATCTACAAAATTGTTGTATAAGTTTTGTTGATATCTGAGAATTTGGGTTATATAATAAACAACTATGTAAACAGAGTTGACTGTCAGATGTTGACTGTCATGACTTCGTTTTGTTTGAAATCTTTTATGAGCAGGTTGATTTCTTTAACTCTTGTGAATCAGATCACATTTATATAGCAACAAAGAAAACAAATGAGCTAATATAACCCCTATATTTTTCATCTCACAGAACTGAGCTGAACTTTTATAGCTAATGTGTTACTGAAGTTTGCCTATTTTCTTTTTATCTAGAGGCAAAGGAGTGAGAAAATAATGGTGTATTGAACAACTGCTACATGCTCTGTGTTGCGGGCTTACAATAATTTCTCAGTTCATTCTCAGAATGATAATCAAGGCAGATATCACTTTTATCATCTATAAAATGGCATAATAATAATGCCTAATTCTCAAAGACATAATTAGGATATAATAAGATAATGTGTATATAGTATTTAGCTTAATGTCTTCCCTATAGCTGTAATCATTATCATTTTAATTTTATTTACCTCACCAGTGTTATCCAATCAGTAGGAGCTATGATTAAAGCCCCCTTATAAAAAAGACCAAAATTGACTCATACCTGTAGATAAAATAAGGAAGTTAGTTTACCTATTTATTACCACTTACGTGTAAGAAATAATCTTGTATTCAAAGCCTCCTTAAAAATTCAGTTGGATCTGGATTAATCCAAATTTAGTTGGTACACATCTAGTGCCCAAATCTTGGTTTCTAATATTATTCTTCAGTAAAAGGATCCAGGGCTTCTTGGAGGAATGGCTGATCCTAGGTCTGAGGAAGAAATACACAGGGTGAGCCTGGATCATCTTGTAGTGCTAGAAAGTAAGGAAGTGCTCATAAAACAAACAAACAAACAGACAAAAAACACCATAATGAGGGGCATATGTCAAAGGGACACAAGAGCTCCCAATGGCCAAAACTGGAACAATATGAATAAGATAATAAAATAGTATTGCATTATAACCCAACGTATACAGTAAATATCCATGAGTCCATACTGACATAACTAAATGATTGAATAATTAAATAAATGGGAGGAAGAGACAGCTCATAGAGAGGAATGAAAAATAATTTATGTAGATTCTTTGTAGTTCATGTAGTGTGACTCTCCATCCTTAAGGGTGGGCTGTGCAGAGTGACTTCCTTCCAAAGAAAACAGTATGGAAGTACAGAAATAAGAGTCATTTTACAGAGAAGAAACTTGACAAACACTATCTCAGCCAAGTAATCAAGGTCAGCACCAACTGGGATAAGTCATGCTAATAGCAAGGATGCAAGAAAACTGTTACTTTACCTCTGTGGTCTTCCTAAAAACCCATAACTCCAGTGTAGTCATAAGAAAAACATTAGACAAACTCCAATCGAATGGCATTTTATGTAATCCTGATTAGCACTCCTCAAAACTGTCAAGGTCATCAGAAACAAGGAAAACTCTGAGAAACTATCATAGTTGGGAGGAGCCACACTATGACTGGATATAGTGTGGTGTCCTGGATTGTATGCTGGCACAGAAAAAGTATAGCAGGTAAACTCTAATGAAATCTGAACAAAGTATGGGCTTTATTTAATAGTAATTTATGAATACTGTTTCATTAATTATCACAAATTATAAGATGCCAATAATAGGGGAAATTAGCTGTGAGGTATAGGGAACTCTATCACCTTTGTCATTTTCTATACATCTAAAACTGTTTAAAGATATTAATTAGTTTTACATAAACTTGTTGCCGTTCATGTGTCCATGTGTGTGTCATAAACGAAATAACCAGAAGACATTGTGGGTTTTTTGAAATACACTTTGAGGCTGAAGAAGCTATAGAAATATGGGGGCCAGGAAGCAGGTAGCAATTTCTCTTATTTTTAGGTTATGGTTTCTAAACAGAGTATCATATATACTTAATGCCAGGTAACATGTCAATGAAATGCTAATTATTTCTCCCACATTGTTGCTGGGGGCTATGCTGAGAAGGACGAGGGACTTTGGGAGCCCTGCTTGAAGCCCCTATCCTCACAGTTGTTCTTTGAGCTGCTAAAATTGTGGTTGTGAAAGTGATTTGTAAACTGCAGCACACAACACGTCATCGCAATTCTCTCTTCAAGATGGGAGTTTTAGGAATTCCAGCCAAAGGGGAGCTGGAGCAAGGTTGTGATGGGTCTTGGTTCCCTGAGTAAATCCCCTGAACTTCATTTTGTGAACAAATGGGATTCATGGGAAACCTTTTAGAGCAGGAGGGTGTCATGACCAAGCAATGTTTTGTTGCTACGAATTTGAGAATGGCAAGATGGCCACAGCAGGATAACGGGAGTCTCATCAACTGAGGAAATGGACCTCTAGGTCAGTGTGCCAGTCGTGATGAGAGAGAGAAAGAATACATGTGTGAGAGCTCATTAAAGAGAAATTATGGAGGATTGGATGGGGGGTGACAGGTAAAAGAAGAGGGAAAGGCGTAGATAACTTTAAGGAGGATAAATAAAAAATGAATACCATTTAAAAGAAGTAGTGATCCAGAGGAGGATGTGTATTGTGGGAAAGAATGAGTTCAGACACAGGCGTGTTGAAAAGTGAGTTGGGCTTTTCCGGTGGGTAAGTACTGTTGGTGTAGGAGCTGGGGCTGGGACTTGGGAGCCACACTGCACCTATGGATTAAGGGGATAATTCAGAGAGATTGGCATCTCAGGTAGTATGGACAGTGAACACTGTGGCGGAGACAGAGGAGCAATGACAAGGCAGAACCTTGTGAGGGACACTCACACTGAGAAGTCAGAGGAGGAGGAGCTGCATGAAATGCTGTGTTCCAGGGCTCCGGAGGGCTCTCCATGTCAGAGCATGAGCTGGCTCACAAACCTCTCTTGGCACTGTCTTGCTGAGTCCGGCTAAATCCGGCCCATGAATAGCTGGAAAGGGCAGTCATCTAGTGGGTTTGATCTGAGGTGAGCCTCAAATTCCCATCAGGAAGATTATCCTTTTGCTTGAGAGCTTATTTCCTTAAGCGTTCTGTTACAGGGTCAAATCAATAGGACCACCATATATTTTATCATCTAAATCAAGGCAATTTTGAGAGTGAAATGAAGTGTTATTAATAATTACAAAGGGAGATCATGGGCAAGCCAAGCCCGTCCCAGGCAAATCTGATGCATGGTCCACCTATACAACAAGATATTCGCAGGGCCAGGAGAAAGTTTTGCACAAACCATTCCATTTTTTTTCAACATCTTTTGGGTGAGCTTACAGACTCTTCAACCACTCTTTCTCTTTTTCTCAAAGAGTTCTGTATATATTGATCCCTACCTATATTTGGCTGACAATTATTTTAAATGATGTAGCATTTCCTCAGGTAGTTCAAGTATTTGAATAGACTTGTGGTATTGAATATGAGAACAAAATGGCATCTGTAACAATCGATCATTTTCTTATTTCCTAAAGAAGTTTCAATGAGTAGGCACTTTGAGGATGAAGTAATAAGTAGTGTGATATTTGGGGATGAAAGAAGTTCAGGATACTTAAGGGGCAGAAAGTACTGCATCTAGGGGAGGATGCCAGGTCTTTCTGTTCCCATGTTGCTAAACTTTCTGGCATTTTCAGCTTGTAAAGTACTGGTCTAATAATTTTCTGATAATTCACAAAGTTCCTAGCCAAGTCTGTCTTTACCCAGACCTACATATTATGCCCAATTAACCACGTTTCATGGGCTGCAATTGATAATTAGGCATTACCCTAATACATGCTAATGCTTCAGGGAGATGGTAGCCAAAAATAAGTGGACAAACGTGCTGTGAAACCACAGGGGCAAGTGGAATGGAGAACAGCTTTGCTGATTGCCCTCTTAGGCAGTGAGGCATATGCCAAGCTGCTGGTGAGGATTTTAATATGAAAACTCCTTTTATTCCTCATAAGATACACTAGATTAAAGGAAAAAGAGTAAAGGGGGTTTTAAAAAGTGAAGTTCCTCTTGCACAAGAGCTCTCTCCTCACAGGTCTGTTACCTCTGATGCATCCTCATGGGATCAGAATCAGAAATTAAAGTTACCAGCCGGACAGCTTCACTTGGAACTTTATGTAGTTTGGTGGCTTAATCTATGGATCCTGGTGGTATCAGGTGACTTTAGTACCTAAATGACTATCTAATATACCGTTGACCCTTGAACAACATGGGTTTGAATTGCACGGATACACTTGTTCATGGATTTTTTTCAGTAAATACTACAGTACTACACAATCCGAGGTTGGTTGAATTTGTGGATTTAGAACCATGGATACAGAGGGCTGACTATAATTATACGTGGATTTTCAGCTGCTTGGAAGGTGGGTGCACCAACCCCTATGTTGACAAGGGTCAACTGTACTTGTCAAGAATTTGGGTGGAATTTGTTCCCAATAATTTGGGATATCAGGTGGCTAAGTTAAGTTATAGATTTCATTTTATAAGATGATGTGATAGTTTTATATGTCAACTTAACTGGGCCATGGGGTGCCCAGATACTTGGTCAAACACTATTCTAGGTGTGTCCGTGTTTCTGAATGAGATTAACATTTAAATGGGTAGAATGAGTAAAGCAGTTCATCCTCCTAGAGAGATGGGCTCATCCAATGAGTTGAAGGTCTGAATAGACCAAAAAGGGTGACCCTGTCCAAGTAAGAGAGAAATCCTGTCTAACTGCCTTTGAACTGGGACATTGACTTTTCTCCTGCCTTTCACTTGAGCTGAAACATCAGCTTCTCCTGGGTCTTGAGCCTGTGGGTATCTACATCATTGGCTCTCCTGGATCTCCAGCTTCTGACTGCAGATCATAAGACAAGACTTGTCAGCCTCCATAATCACATGAGCCAATTCCCTATCTCTCTATCTCTCTATCTATCCATCCATCCTTCCATCTTTCCATCTTTCCTATTGGTTTGGTTTCTCTGGAAAACACTAATAGAGATGGTATTCATTTTCCAGGGCTGACATAACAAAATACTCTAGATTGAGTGGCTTGAACAACAGAAATTTATTTGCTCACAATTCTGGAGGCTAAAAGACTGAGATCAAGATGTTGACAGAGTTGGTTTCTTCAGAGGCCTTTCTCCTTGGCTTGTAGATGTCTGCCTTCTCCCTGCATTTACATCATCTTCCCTCTGTACACCTCTGCCCTAATTTCCTATTCTTATAAAGACAGCAGTCTTATTGGATAAGGGCCAACACTAGTGACCTCATTTTAACTTAATTACCTCTTTAAGACCCTATCTCCAAATATAGTCACATTCGGAGGCAGTGGAGGTTAAGTCTTACACATGTGAATTTGGGGAGGGGAACACAATCCAACCCAAAACAAAACCTGTAAAGGAGTTAAGAGCTTCTAAGTCAGGACTTGATGCTTTAAAAGTAAATGCTGGAAATGGCCTTCATAGAAAAGAAAGAAAGAAAGAAAGAAAGAGATTTTTAATCAGGGGGATTATGAAGTCAAACACCCTTTTCTTTAAAAATATCTGCTATTTTCCTTAATGGAAACAGTTGAAAGGATAAGGGTGGTTGAATGACTCTAGAGGTACATAGAAAGTGAGGAGACGATATAAAAAATTATGTTTAGATTCCTAAATGGTAAGTAGAGAAATTGCAGCAGATGGCCAGAGGGCATGTCAGCTGAAAAGTAGAGGCTTTTAACTGTGTAGTTTCTCTCTGAACTTCCTGCCATAAGAGTCTTCTTAAATGGGACATATACATTAACCTCTTGTATTAGTTAGGACTCCTTGATCAAAGGTGACAGAAAGCAAACTCATTCTACTTAAAGGAAAAGGGGAAATTATTGGCAGGAATCTGGGTATTTTGTGGCAGATAAAAACAGTCAAGGGACAGGAGAAAGATAAGAAGGCAGCTAGGCTCAGAAATGACTTGACACAGGTGTTCAAATGTCATCAGGGCTTTTTCCTTTGTCTCCAGCTTTTGCTTCTTGCTGTCATTGACTTCAGTCTTCTCTCTTTTTTTTTTTCTTTCTCTCTTTTTCCCTCCCTTCCCACTTTCTCTTTCTTCACCAGGTCAGACAACATCCAAAGCTGTACATCATGGAGCTTTAACTACCCAGAGAATCATACACTCTCTTTGAGATCCAGTGAATACATTCCTGGTAAGGACTCAGGTTGACTCTGATTGGCCCAGAGTGGGTCAAGTATCTGCCTCTGGACCAATCAACTGTAGGCAGTAGGCAGGGCCTTATTGTACAAAATAGCTGCTTTCACAGTTGCAGTGGGAGGGAAGAAGTTGCCAGATAAAGGAGGGTGAGCAAATAGTCCTCTATACCTTGGTATCCTCTATACTTTGTGTTAGTAGTTTTTATACCTTTTAGAAAAATGATCTTCTATTATCTATGGCTCCATTTAAGGACTGTTAGACTTCTGGGTGAAGAACTGAAACAATAAACAATTTGATTTCTACAAATTAGGGAGCGTTCTGGGATAGTTATGATGGATAATCAAAACATCTGGAAAGTTTCAAATTTTGCTACAAAACAAAAGAACCCAAATCAAGAGCAGTAGAGTATCTATTCTTCAAGAAGCTTTCAAAAAGTAAAACTGAATTAAATGTTTTTAGAGATAAACATCTGTGGTCTGTTAGGTTGACATATCAGCAGGATGACCATGTGTTTTGTTACCTAATCCAGGACAGGTTTTTTTTTTTTCCTGGACAGGTTTGAAAGACAAAGGAGACACTATTAATATTTAGGCAGGGAGGTCGTGAGAACATGCATAGTCACTTTTGCTTACATTACCCATCTCTTCTTGAAAGTTGTCTACTTTTTCCATTAGAGCCCTTAATATATTAATCATAGTTATTTTAAATCCCCTGTATGATAATTCCAACATCTCTGTCACATCTAAGTCTTGTTCTGATGCTTGCTTTGTCTCTTCAGACTTTTTGTTTTCCTTTTTGCATGCCGTGTAATTTTTTGTTGAAAGTCCAAGATGTTGGATAATAGAAACTGAGGTGAATAGGCCTTTAGTGTGATATTTTATGCTAATTTGGTGAGGAGATGAGTTGTGCTTGTTTGCTGTAGCTGCAGGTGCCTGACACTTCAAATTCCTTTAGCATCCTAGTTTTTGTCTCTCCTGTTGGTTTTGGGCTTCTGTAAGCACTCCTCTTCAGGGAGAGTCTGTGTCTTGCAATTCTTTCAGCTGTAATCTGCTCTTTATATTGGAGCCCTTGTGGTTTCGTGGTTAGGTATGGGGAATTATAATCATATAATCTTATGATTAAATCTCAGTTGGTTATAGTGGATTTGTGTCTCGAGGCTGTGACCGTCACAAGGGTATCTTAGCTTTCCCCCAGTGCTTAGGTGAGACAAGACAGATGGAGTGGGAGACTGTCCTTCCATCAAGAGGGGTAAGACTCTGGTGAAGTCTTTTCTCCTGGTCTTTGTTATGGAGAATATTGACAATGGTAACTTTTCCCCTCTTCCTGTAAGAGCCACTAGGGGATATTTCTTGGCTCTTCACCATGAGAACATGATGGAGCTCTAAGAGGTAAAACCAAAGAAAGTATGAGGGCACCCCTAAGATTGTGGCCTTTAGGAGTTTCTCATTCTAATGCTAGTACATCTAGCCTCCAGCAACTCGTCAAAATTATCATTTGTTTCTTTCAGTTATGGCTTCAGTGGATTCTACTCCAGGTAAGCAGATCTCTGCTGTGACTCTCTGGATTCACTCATCTCCCCAGATTTTAGGGTGATGGTTTTCCTTGAGACCTCAGGTCTCTGATGGGTCCACAAGTCATTGATTTTCAGTATTTCCATTTTTTTTCACATTGTAAATATGGGGGACAACTTCCAATCTCCTTATATATTGGAGCTAAAACTAAAAGTCCCTCAGCATAGAAGTCTTTTTTAGTCTCATGATAAATTATGTATTTAGTAAGAGTAAAGATATTTTTTACATGCAAGGATTCAGATATTTTACTACCTAGACATATTGTCTGAAAAAAATAGTAAAATTAAAAAGAAATTCAGACTTCTGTTTTTCAGAAGATGGGGTAGGCACACTTTTCTCTATTCTCCCTACTAAGTACAACTAAAAATCTTGAATATTATATATAAAGCAAACAGAGGAAAACTCCAAAACCTGGAAGGACCAGCAAAACAACTTGAAACATTTTTTTTTTTTTGGCCTCATATATCCCAGGGATTGAGGAAGCTGATAACCCACCCAGTAACATAAACAAGAGAGACAGAAAAAAAGAGAGACCTAACCAAAGCCTGTTCTCTTTAGCCAAAGGACTAAAAAAGGGGAAGCCTAGCAAGACAGAAGATTTTACATAGTAACTGCTTTTCCCAAGCTAAATAACACAGAGATAACCTGATGTCCTACCACCAACCATGCCAGCGAAGATCAGCAGGGGCTGTCTAGACTTCCTCTTTTGTCATGTTGTAATGAGGCAACCCAAGAGTCCATCAATGTGGTGTCAGAGAGGGCCAAATAGGGAGCCAGGACTTTCACCATCATCATATGGTAATGAGGCCACCCCTTATTCTCTGTGTTAAGAAAGCTATGTGGGGAACAGTGACAAGACACTCTTACCCCTCCTGACCAAGATAGGATCAGTGGAGGCCTAGTGGGGAGCTGGATCTCTTGCTCTGCCCAGCAGTGATGAGGACCACCCTTCCTTAGGTATCTCTGGAGGCTGAGTAGAAAATCTGGACTTTTACTGCCAGTTGGTAATAACAAGATGATGCTTCCCCTTTCCCATGCCAGAGTGATGCCAGAAGAAGCCAGCTAACCTTGAGCATTTAAATAAGATCCAGAGTATCATGACATAACTGAAATGTCCAGATTTCAAAACACTTATACCAAGAACCAGGAAAATCTCAAACTAAATTAAAGAAGATTATCAATAGATGTTAACAGCAAGATGACACTGATGTTCGAATTATCTGACAAAAATTTTAAAGAGGCCATTATAAAAATTCTTCAATGAGCATTAACAAATATGCTGGAAACAAATGAAAAACTAAAAGTCTCAGCAAAAGAAAAGTAGAATATGTAAAGAAGAACCAAATGGGTATGTTAGAACTGAAAAATACAATAAGCAAAATACAAAGCTTAGTGGTTGGGATGAATAGTGAACAGAGGGGGCAGAGCAAAGAATGAGTTAACATTAAGACAGAACAAATAGAAATTACCCAATCTGAAAAACAGAAAGAAAATATACTAAAAATAAAAATGAATGGAACCAAAAGGATCTGTGAAACAAAAGAGTAAACATTTGCATCATTGGAGACCTGAAGGAAAGGAGAAAAAAGGCAGGACTGAAAAAGCATTCAAAGTAATAATGGCTGATACCTCCTCAAATTTGGCAAAAGACCTAAATCTACAGATTCAAGAAGATGAAAAACTCAGAACAGGATAAACAACAAAGAAATCCACACCAAGACACATCATAGTCCAATGTTTTTAGAAAACTAAAAGCAAAGAAAAAAATCTTGAAAGTAACTAGAGAGAAATGATACATTATCTAAGGAGGAACAGGAACTTGAATGAGAAAATTTTCATCAGAAACCATAAAGGCCAGAAGGAAACGGTACAGTATTTTTTAATGCTGCAAGAGAAGAACTATCAACCCAGATTTCTATACCTAGTAAAGATATCCTTCAGAAATGAAGGGAAAATCTATATATTCTCAGATAAAGGAAAACAACAAGGATTTTTGCACCAGGAGACCTACCCTAAAATAATGCTGATAAGAATTTAAGATCTCTTAAGAGAAAGGAAGCAATAAAAAGAATATTAAGAAGGAAGAAAGAACATGGTAAGCAAAAATATAAGTAAATATAATAGATTTTCCTCCTTCTATTATGTTTTCTAAGTTATGTTTGATGTTTAAAGCAAAAATTATAACACTGTCTGATATGGTTCTAAATGCATGGACAAGAAATGTTTAAGACAATTTTGCTACAAACAGAAGGTGTAAAGGGATGTAAGGGTGGAAAGGATTCTACATTTCACTCAAACTGGTAAAATTATGACACCAGTGGACTGTGATAATTAAGTTACGTATAAATAAAGTTATATCTACAACAACCACTAAAAAGTTATACAGAGTTCTACTCAAAAACACTACGGAAAAATCAAAATGGAATTCTAAAAAAAATGTTCAAGTAACTATCAGGTAAACAGGAAAAAGAAAACAGAGACCTGAAAAAACAGAGAAAAAGAAGAAAATGAAAAATAAAATGGCAGACTTAAGCCATAATGTATTAGTAATTACATTAAATGTAAATAGTCTAATTACATTAATTAGAGAGATTGGCAGAGTGGATTAAAAAACGTTGAGCCAACTGTATGTTGTCTACAAGAAACTCACTTCAAAATAATGATATAGGAAAATTGAAGGTAAAAGATGGAAGAAGATATATCATGCAAAAGTTAATCAAAAGAAATCAGATAAACATTAATATCAGATGAAATACACCTCAGAGCAACAAAAATTCCCAGAGACAAAGGGGAATATTTCACAACTGTAGAAGGGTCAGACCACCAAGGCCTAAAAATATGAAATGTATATGCACCAAACAACGGAATTGCAAAATATGTGAAGCAAAAACTGATAGAACTAAAAGTAGAAATAGATAATTCACAAGTGTAGGTGGAAACATCAACATCCTCTCTCAAAAACTGATAAAAATAACTAGACAGAAAATCAGCAAGGATAGAGGAGAGCTTGATACCACCAATCAACTGAATCTGACTGAAATTAATACAACACTTCACTGAACAGCAGAATACACATCCTTTTCAAGTGCCCATGAACCATATTCCAAGATAGATCATATTCTGAGTCATAAAACAACCCTCAACAAATTTAGCAGAATTAAAATCATTCAGAGTGTGTTCTCTGACCATAATGTAATCAAATGAGAACTAGTAGCGGAATGATAATAGGAAACTCCCCAAACACTTGGAAACTAAATAACATATTCATAAATAATCAATGGGCCAATGGAGAAGGCACAAAAGAAATAAAAAGTACATGTATTGAGTTAATATGAAAGCACAACACATAAAAGTTTTGGAACATAGCTAGAGCAGTGCTCAGAGGGAAATTTGTAACATAAATGCCTATATTAGGAAAGATGAAAAGTATCAAATCAATAATCTAAACTACTACTTTAGGAAACTGGAAATAGAAGAACAAAATAAATCCAAAGGAAGGAGAAGGAAGGAAACAATAAAGGGAAGGAGCAGGAACTTCCCTGGTGGCACAGTGGTTAAGAATCTGCCTGCCAATGTAGGGGACACAGGTTTCTGCCCTGGTCCAGGAAGATCCCACATGCCACAGAGCAACTAAGCCCATGCGTCACAACTACTGAGACTGCTCTCTAGAGCCCATGAGCCACAGCTACTGAGTCTGCGTGCTGCAACTACTGAAACCCGTGAGCCTAGAGCCTGTGCTCTGCAACAAGTGAAGCCACCACAGTGAGAAGCCCACGCACTGCAACGAAGAATAACCCCTGCTCACCACAACCAGAGAAAGCCCGTGCACAGCAACAAAGACCCAACCAAAAATTAAATAAATAAATAAATAAATAAATAAATAAATAAATAAATAAATTTATTAAAAAGAAATTAAGAGAAGGAGCAGACATCAATAGTATTGAAAACAGAAAAACAGCAGTGGTAAATTAATGAAACAAAAGGCTGGTTCTTTGAAAAAAGTCAACAAAATTGATAATCATCTAGCAAAACTGACAAAAAAAAGAGAGGACACAAATTGTCAATATTTGGAATGAAATAGGGAATATCATTTCAGTTCCTACTGATGTCAAAAGGATAATAACTGAATATTATGAACAATAAGAACTCTACACACATAAATTTGACAACTTAGATGGAATGGATCAATTCCTCAAAAAACAGAAACTACCAGAATTCAATTAATATTAAGTAGATAAGTTGAATAAATTAATAACTATTAAGAAAGTTAAATTTATAATTTAAGAACTCCCATAAAAGAAATCTCCAGGCACAGATGATTTCACTGGAGAATTCTACCAAATGTTTAAAGAAGAATCCTACACAATCTCTTCCAAGAAATAGAAGAGGATGTAACACTTCTCAATTCACTTTATGGGCCTAGTATTACACTGACACAAAAATCAAAGACAGTACAAAAAAGGAAAACTAGAGACCAATACCCGTAGTGAATATACATGCAAAAATCCCTAACAAAATTTAACAGATAAATTCAGTAGTTTATAAGAAGAGTGACCACATAGGGTTTATTCCAGGAACACATCAAAAAGGAACAAATTGTATTGTATATAATTATATTTATATCTATCTATCTATCATCTATCTATCTATCATCTATTTTTAGAGAGACTTGGATGAATCTTCAGAGAATTATAGTGAGCAAAAAAAAAGCCATTCCCAAAAGGTTATATATGATACGATTCCATTTGTATAACATGATTGAAATGACAAGATTATAGAAATGGAGAACAGATTATCAGTTGTTTAGGGTTAAGGTGGGAGAGAAGTGAATGTGGCTGTAAAGGGCAACATAAGGGTTTCTTGTGATGATGGAAATGTTTTGTATCTTAATTGTTTCAATGTCAATATGCTGGTTGTGATATTGCATTGTAGTTTTGCAAGATGTTACCTTTGGGGTAAAAGTTACCTGGGATCTCTCTGTATTCTTTCTTATAAGTGCATATAAATCTACAATTATCTTAAAATCAAAAGTTTCTTAATAATAATAAAAAATCCATGGAAATAGAAGACATGGATGCAAGAAAAAGTGGATACAACCCAGGAATACAATAAAAAGGAATCCTAGGATGATAAATATGCATTAGTCCCAAAGTCAGTCCACTTTAAAACATGGTGTAGGGAGATGCAAAAGGGAGGCGATATGGGGACATATGTATATGTATAGCTGATTCACTTTGTTATAAAGCAGAAACTAACACACCATTGTAAAGCAATTATACTCCAATAAAGATATTAAAAAAAAAAACATGGTGTAGAGGCCTTTCTTTTATTTTCCAGTAGGTGATACTATACCACCAGATGTGCTATATACACAATGGAATACTACTCAGCCATAAGAAAGGATGAAATCTTGCTAATCTTGCTATTTCATATGTGGATGGACCTTGAAGGTATTATGCTAAGTGAAATAAGTTAGAGAAAGACAGATACTGCATGATTTCACTCATATGTAGAAAAAATAAAGCAAAGCAAAATTAATGAGCAAACCAAACCAAAAACATAGATACAGAGAACAGAGTAGTGGTTACCAGAGGGGAAGGGGATGGTGTAGGTGGAGGGTGAAATGGGTAAAGGAAGGCAACTCTATGGTGAGGGATGGAAACTAAACTTTTGGTGGTGAGCATGCCGTAGTGTATATAAGAATTGAAGGGCTTCCCTGGTGGCGCAGTTGTTGAGAGTCCGCCTGCTGATGCAGGGGACACGAGTTCGTGCCCCGGTCGGGGAGGATCCCCCATGACGTGGAGCGGCTAGGCCCATGAGCCATGGCCGCTGAGCCTGCGCGTCCGGAGCATGTGCTCTGCAACGGGAGAGGCCACAGCAGTGAGAGGCCCGCGTACCGCAAAAAAAAAAAAAAAAAAAAAAAACGAAAAAAGAAAAAGAATTGAAGTGTAATATTGCACACATGAAAATTATATGTTTTAATCCATTAAAAAACCAAAACAACAAAACAAAAACCACTTAAGGATTCAGAAGTATGCCAAAATAAATTAATACTAATTATTTTTAAAGATAAAATAAGAAATAATTGAACACAACTTTACCAAAACCCATGAATGTTCAAAGTAAGAGAAGAGGATGTAAAGGTATGTGAACAGGTGTTGTGATTTAATCAATAGTTCTTTTTATAATAAAGTTTTAAAGATTAAACAAACAAATAGGGCTTCCCTGGTGGCGCAGTGGTTGAGAGTCCGCCTGCCGATGCAGGGGACACGGGTTCGTGCCCCGGTCTGGGAAGATCCCACATGCCGCGGAGCGGCTGGGCCCGTGAGCCATGGCCGCTGAGGCTGCGCGTCCGGAGCCTGTGCTCCGCCACGGGAGAGGCCACAACAGTGAGAGGCCCGCATACCGGAAAAAAAAAAAATTGGTTAAATAAACAAACAAATAAAACAAAAACAAACAAGGAAACACAGGGAACAGTAAAATTCTTGGAGATTTGTATGAAGAAAGCTGGTCCTTTCAACCAACAGTGGAATGAAAAGACTGGGTGATCTTAGTAATACAGTGAAAGTATATTGTTAAATTATTTTATGTATATAATTATTATATATGTATAATTGGAATATGCTGGTCCTCCTTCTCTACTCCTCTGAGGTTTGGATACTTAAGCAGAACAGGTTTAGTGGTGTAGGATTACAGTATTTTCTCTGCTGGTCCAATTATCTATTTTATGGTCTGCAGTGAATAATGTATACATAATCATATATTGCTAATGCTAGTTATTGGCTTTCAATGTAGAATCAACTTATAAATAAAGCATGAAGGCCTTAGTCATATTTTGACTTTGATGTAAATGTTATAAACCTTGACATTGAACATGTAAAGTTAACGGCGTGTGGGACTAAGGGGCAGCTGGGGAGGCAGGAATTGGAAGGCTACGAGGAGACGTTAAGGCAAATGTAGGGACACTAATTTCCTCGTCCTAACATATTGTCTGAAGTTAATGGGTCAAGATATTGTGTAAAGTCAATGGTTCAAAGACTCAAAATGCATATTTAGACTTGTGAACATAACCTACAAAATTAAAAAACAAAGTGACTGGCAGAAATATTGAAGATGAATAGGGAAGGCAGTATTAACTAAAAACTCCTCATTTTTCATTTCAGGGAATCCATATATAAGGCTTACAGTTAGCAAATTTAAAAAGTAAAGTATAAAATATATTATAGCAGATTAAAAAATAAAGCATATAATTTAGTATTGTGAAGGTAAGCCCATAAGCATTACACAAAAGAAGCATTTATGAGTGGTTACATCTGAGGAGTGGGATTCTTGGTTGCAAAGAGGGAAGGAAGACATATTTTTTATTTTGAGCCATCTAGTACTATTTGAATTTGTATTACTTTATGGATATATTTCTTTATATTTAATAAGTTATGAAAAACAGAAATGAAAACTTTTCCCTAAAGGTTTCCAAGATCCCAGAAAAAAATGCATGAATTAGGGCTCAAAGTAGTTGAAAAGCAGGTTTTTGGAAGAAAGTTTATTATAATAGGTACTTTAGCCCTGAACCAGTTGCAGTAGGATGCATATTCTGATTTAAGAGGGAACCTGAAGATCTGAAGCTCCCCCAACTCCTCACCATGGTGTATATATCAGTATACATAGTAGCTAATCAGAACTTTGTCATACTCCCAACAAATCAGTCTTTTGAAGGCTCATGCTGTAAAGCCAAAAACCTGATTTGCTGCTAGAAATGGAGATGAGTGGCAGGAAGGTTTGCCCAGTCCTAATTCTAGAGAAGGGAAAGTCCCATCTTTTCTGATTGTGGTCAGCTTCAGGGGGTTGAGGTAGTGCCTGATCACTCCTAGTAACGATTAGACAAAGACACACCCAGAAGAGAGCATGGAGGTGTTGTGGATGGGAGAGCAGAAGTCTTAGTTTCACAGTCTAGCCTTATAAGGTACTGCTGTGACTTGGAATAAAGCCATGCTGGTAAAGCTCCATAAAGCTGTGTATTGGGGGAAGGTGTGCGTGCTGCTGGTGAAGGTGATGGAGGATCACACTGGACAACCTCTTCTTTGGGGAGAATGGAAGTTTCCTTGATTGGTTGAGCTTCGTTGATAATAAAGACCACCTGAAGTTTGTCTTACCGGAAGTTTGGAAGTTTTTATGTGTGTCTAGAACCATGGCTGACAACACACATGCACACAGACACCATGCACACAGAGCCGCATCTTGGGCAGTGTTGGAGCTCCGGAAGAGACTATGTGATAATTCTCCTCTCTCCTCCAAATTCTGCAACTGAGGGTCCCCAAGAAGTCAAAGTTTGTCATTTGTATTGCTGACAGGCTGGATTGGACATCATTGTGAATTGAACCTGAGGCCCAGAAGGGCTTCCTCTTTATTCTCTCTCCTCTACCTGCCCTTGAACTCTCCAGCCCAGACACAGGAAGAGCCTCCCTTCAAGCAAGCCCAGCAAGTGAGACAGGTGGAGAGAGACAGGTGAAGACTTGACCGGGTGGGTACAAGTGCTCTGTCCTCACCTGCCCAAGCAGATGAATGACCCCTCCTCCAAGGGAGAGATGGAGAAAGGAGGTGGTGAGGAGGGCAATGACTTTCTCCTAAGTTCTTCCAAGAGGGAACACTTTCCTCTGCAAAGCTCCTAGGCAGGTATAGGGAAGGAAAAGTTTTCCTCTACCCCCTTAGGGTTCCTGGCTGGGTCTGAAAATTAAATCGACAGAGACAGATTAACAGGAGAAAGGTATGACATTTTATTGAATTTTTACATTTACATGGAAGCCTTCACAAGAGAGTGAAGACCTGAAGAAGTGATCAGAGCAGGAAGCTTTTATATCATTTAGACAAAGGAGCAATAAATTTGTGAGGAATTGTCAAGACAAAGGAGTTTGGGCTGGGGGTGGTAAATGGTGAAGAAGTAACTAGGAAGATAAAGGTTAGTTTAACACGGTGTGTTCGGACAGACCTCTCAGCCCCCCAGTTCCCTGTTTCTGGCAAAGTCTTCCCTTCTCCTGGAACAGGGAGGGCACCTTTCACAGGGGAGTTATAAGACCTGTTTCAGGGAAGAAGCGTAGGGGCAGGGGGAGGTCGGAACACCCTTCCTGCTTCTGCCATTTAAAAAAAAATATTCCTCAGCTTAAGATATTTAGTAACAAGATGCCATATTTTGGAGTAGCATGTCCTGAACCCCATCACAGGAATCTAAGGAGAGAGACTGGTTCAAAGATCCAGCTGGTGTGCTGTCTGCTGTGCCTTCAAGCTCACGTACGCCTTGAACATAGCTGATATGTGAAAATCAGCTATGCTGATTGGTAAAGGACGTTCATTTCTCTCCTCACAAAGGCAAATCGTAATGAGGAAGCAGTGAATATTTAGAAAATGAGAATGGCTAAGCCAGAATCAGAATTTGGAATGTTTTGCCGCGCTTTTTCACTTCGAGCTTGAATCAACCAAACTCGAGACGGTTCAAAGTAACGGCGTCCTACCACCATTTTAAATTTTGAGCTAGCATTACACAACACCAACAAGGACTAGATCCAGCACCTTTATTTTTATGTTTTAATCTAGTAAAGAAAATGTAATAAGATAGTAATTGTTCACTTAATACCACTAGATTTGGAAGGTCAACTACCAAAATATAAAATTTAAGGCCATTACTTCAATGGAGAGGTGAAGTATAAATGCGATTTCTGTTAGCTTAGGTGTCATATTAAAGCCTTTTATATACTTTTACATATTAGTGATTTCAGTTGATAATATAACGGATATAAAATAATATATGTTAACATTTAGGATATAAACATTAATATTTAGAATAAGAATGGTAAATTGTTCGCAGCTTACTGGGACTCTGTATTGAGAAGGATTCTGAGGCCACATCTGGGATTGATTAGCTATGCCTGCCAAGGCTGGAAAGGGACACTATTAATGTCATGTTATTTATCGTCTATGGTTTGGGAGAACCACGTGAAACAATTGTATAAACTGCTTTTTGACATCAGCTTCTGTATCAATTTCCTCATTTGTAAAGTGAGAGATTATAGATAAGTGGTTTTCAAACTGTGATGTGAGAGGTTTCCCTGTGATGGGGGTACACTGAGGAAGCCCAGGGATCAGTTACTGAGCTTCTTATTCCTTCTTTAACCAGAGGAGATCCATTTTTTATGTTTTACATATTGGCTTCCATATCCTCTTGTGGTTGAACAAGGGTTCTTCAGCTGAAAAAGTTTGAAAACCAGAGGATATCTAAGATTCCACCAATTATATTTTGCTTCCCTTCTCCATCCCCCTGATCCCCAGCAGTACTGAGTAAGCCCAAAAAAACGTCTCCGTGGTGTAGCGTTTAAGTTGGGCCTTGAAGGATGGGTAGGAGTTCTCTATGAAGTGTGTGTGGTTACCAGAATATTAATATTTCTAAATGATCTATAGATCAAAGTTCAAGGAATCAAGAATAGAAATCAGAGAGACAGCTGTGACTGGCTACCCTGGATGGCCCTCAGTGGACGGCCACAGTATGGTGGATTTGTGAAAGCCCAGAGAATTTTTTAGAGAATGACTCAGGCTGTCCTAAGATCAGATATATAAACTAAAATACAAGTTTATTAAATTAGAGGAGACTATTAATTGTTAATTCCTGGATTATTCCAAACTCTTTCCTCAAATCCATGAAACTAAATTGGTAATCAGAACTCAGAACACTGTTTGGTGAGCATAGGATAGTTCCTTTTTTTTTTTTTTTTTTTGCGGTACGCGGGCCTCTCACTGTTGTGGCCTCTCCCGTTGCAGAGCACAGGCTCCGGACACACAGGCTCAGCGGCCATGGCTCACGGGCCCAGCCGCTCCGCGGCATGTGGGATCCTCCCAGACCGGTGCACAAACCTGTATCCCCTGCATTGGCAGGCGGACTCTCAACCACTGCGCCACCAGGGAAGCCCAGGATAGATGCTTCTGATGGACCATTCATCCAGGTCTTTGGAAGATCTTATGAACCTACCTGGTCTACCTCTGTCATCTGCTGGGCACTGTCCTCTGCCCTGGCTATACCCTGACACATTATTACCCTTGACTCTCCTTTCTAGACATACAGAGACCATCTAGTTAGCATTATTCTTCTTGCTGGAATTGCCTAGATTAAAGCTTTCTTTAGTCACAGTCAGGCCCGAGGAAACTCCCATGTCTCCACTACCATTGAATGTTTCTGAGCCCCTGCAGCTGGGTGATGGGTTTGGGTGGCACTGCTGACATGGTCATGCGTTGACTTTCACCTGGTTCTCTCTGAGAAGGTTGCTTTACCTCTTCATTCAGGAGGCACCTTATTGTTTCTCTGTATTTGGCTCTCAGTCTTTCATGTTGCCCTGTTCTCCCTTTCCTGTGAAAAATCAAAAGTCAAATCTGATCAGCTGACATATTCGCTCTGCTCTTTCAGGAACCCACACATGCCGCCACCTCACCTTCGGTTCCAGTGGAGCGGAGATTGAATATGACATTGGCTGGAGGGTATCGCTGCCCAGATTGTTCTTGGAATTTCTAAACACGTTTCTCTCTCTGGAATAGAAAAACTATTTTAATTTGAGTGGTTAAGCCCATTTAATATCAGAGATGCAAACTCTTTGCCTTATAAATTTTTATTTTTTATTTTTTAGTTTTTTTTGCGGTATGCGGGCCTCTCACTGTTGTGGCCTCTCCTATTACAGAGCACAGGCTCCGGACGCACAGGCTCAGCAGCCGTGGCTCACGGGCCCAGCCGCTCCGATCTTCCCGGACTGGAGCACGAACCCGTGTCCCCTGCATCGGCAGGCGGACTCTCAACCACTGCGCCACCAGGGAAGCCCATGCCTTATAAATTTTGATGGGGCCCTCTTCTCAGGGAGATGGGTGTGTCATATGTTATAAGGTATAATTACACAATTTGGGAGTTCAGGGTGAAAATAATGACTATAATTTAAAACGGAATAAGAGAGAGTTTGAGGTTTGGAAAAAGTGTTTTCCCGATTGGGAGATGGAAGATCTGATTGGGGGCATCTAATGAGAGCTGCTTCCATTAGGAATCATACTTGGCCCGCCGTTACTGTGGGATGTTGATGCATATGTTCACTGAATATTCATTTAATTGATAACTCATGGTATTTCAGGCACTGTGCTGGTGCTATGGATATACAGATGCTCCTTTTCTGTTTTGCAGCCTCCTTCTGCAATGCTTGCCAGGCTGCCTCTGGCTCCTACAGGGTTGAATTTAAGGCAGAGAGAGGAGTTAAAGGGCAAGGAGATTCTTACTGTGGTAGGCACAATAATGCTCCCCAGAGAAGTCCAAATACGAATCCCTGGAGCCTGTGAATGTGTTAGGTTACACAGTAAAGGAGAATTAACAGACTCGTAGCTACCAAAGGGGAGGGGGATATAAATTAGGGATATGGGACTAATGGATGCAAACTACTGTATATAAAATAAATAAGCAACAAGGATATACCATATAGCACAGGGAATTACACCCATTATCTTGTAATAACCTATAACGGAATATAATCTACAAAGATACTGGATCACCATGTTGTACACCTGAAACTAGCACAATATTATAAATCAACAGTACTTCAATAAAAAAAGAGAATTAAGGTGATAGATGGAATTAAGGCTGCTAATCAGCTGCCCTTGACATGGGAGATTATCCTGGATTATTCAGATGGGCACAGAGTAAGCACAAGGGTCCTTGTGAGTGAAAAAGGGGGCAGGAGAGAGTGTCAAAGCGATGTGACTTGGGGAAAACTCATCTGGCCGTTGCTGGCTTTGAGGATGAAAGGGAGCCCGGAGCCAAGGAATGCAGGTGGCCACTAGAAGCTGGAAAAAGCAAGAAGCTCTAGAGTCTGCCTAAAAGCTTCTAGAAAGGAATACAGCTGCTAATACTGACACCTTGATTTTAGCCCATTGAGACAGTTTAAGATTTCTAGCTTCCAGAACTGTAAAATAATACATTTTGTAGTTTTTCAGCCCTAAGTGTGTGATTTGTCTAACAGCAGTAGGAAGCTACTATATTAATACACTAAACTAACTTTGTTGAGTTGGGTTTGGCAGTTAACAGTGGATTCTTCCTCTCATAGGGTTGATTTCCAATTTCCTCCCCGAGAGAATTCCTCCTCCCTCCCACACGCTTTCCTCCCAGCCTCTTAAAATATACCTTGATGAGCAATTCTTTACTTAGTTTTTCCTTTATATGGGTGAATGCATCTCTGTTCCAGTTTGTCACTTATGGCTTCTTCCTCAATCTTAGGCATTCCCAGCTTATTTGTCTGAGGTTTTCATTACCAGGAACCCTCTTGGACCCTCTTGCTAGCTCCTTCTAGCATGTGGCCTGGGTGTGGTCAACAGGGAACCTGGTGCCTTTTGCCCCAGTGAACTCTCGGGATGCAGGCCAATCCAGTGCCGCCTCTCCGCTCCACCGCTCGAAAAGAGCAGTCTGTGTTCTTTGTGCTTCTCAGTTGTGAATCAGACACCAGATTCCTGTGTCCCCATCTGCAGGGGACACATAGAAAGCTCTCCCTGCGGTCCTGGTGAAGTCCCTTTCCCCAACTGGAGCTGAGGGACACCGTTACCCTTGGGAGAGTAAACTTAGAGTACAGCTCTCTGAAAAGAGAACCTCTTCTTCCCCTGGAGCTGCCTACTCATGATCCTTCTTTTTTTTTGCGGTACACGGGCCTCTCACTGTTGTGGCCTCTCCCGTTGCAGAGCACAGGCTCCGGACGCTCAGGCTCAGCGGCCATGGCTCACGGGCCCAGCCGCTCCGCGGCATGTGGGATCCTCCCGGACCGGGGCACGAACCCGTGTCCGCTGCATCGGCAGGCGGACTCCCAACCACTGCGCCACCAGGGAAGCCCCTCATGATCCTTTTTTATAGCTACCCGTACTGTAGGTGTGGGGCTAGGAGTTGCAAAGCGTCCCTTTACACCTTCCTGGCAAGTCGTGCTTGGTGCCCTCAGAGTTCACTTTGGAATGTGAGAGTGGTTGGCATTGAATGTCCTAACACATAATAATAACAAAAACAATAAAAATACTGGTAATATTTTCATCCTACTTCATATCTGTGTAAGAACTGTGGTAAGACCTTTGTAAGAATGACCTCGTTTCAGCCTCTGTGCAGCCTCACAGGCGGTACGAATATGATCTTGTCACAGTTAAGGAAAAGGAAGCACAGAGAAGTGAAGTCATCTTTTTCAAGCCAGTAAGTGACGGAGCCAGACCAGAGTGCAGAGGAATCACAGGCAAGCTGCTCCCTTCATGGGAAACACCCTGTCCTAACCCCACATGTCCCCAACCCTCCCTGTCCTTCAAGGCCTCGTCCAAGTACCTTCTTCTCCTTAGAAACTTCCCTGACGGCTGCTGCACCCTCTGCAACAGGGCCTCTCCTCAACTTCCATCACCGCATGCCCTGGGCAATTTGCCATTTGCATCCTTATGTATTAGTCTGGCCTCCTGAATCAGAATAAAAATGCAAATAGGTATGCAAACATCCCCAAAGAGCGAGAGGCAGGTCATAGCCCCAGTGCCATATGAATCCAAACAGACCAAAGAGGCGTTTCTCCCTCACGGAAGCCAGGGCGGGACCAGCGAGCTGTGCTTCTGACTCAGTTGTACACACCCTTTTGCCCCACCACGGAGAGCGTGCCGCTGGGCCACTAAAATCTCTGTGTTCAGGTGAATATAACTTTATAGTTTTCCTCAAGAAAAACTGGTGGTTTTCTTGGACGAGAGAAACCATTTGCATCTAAGAGGCTTAAACATCACCCAAACTGCTGAGACCGAACAAAAAGAAACAAAAAACAAAGCAAAACAGAAACCTGTCTGGAGATTTGAAATAAAGTCCTCCTGCCAAGGCCCTCTGTTAGTGTGAATCCTTCTACACAAGCCAAGAGCACTGTGGGAAAGAGCAGAGAAGACTCACAGGGCCTCACGGGGATGGGGCGGGGCGGGGGGCGTCTGGGAAATAAAAGCCCTTTGCTGGCATGAGGATCTTGCTGGCAACATGGCCTGGTGTCTGCAGGGTTCAGATCATCTCACATTCTTCACAAACCTCTGCCCCGTCTTCCTGAGGCCCCTTCTTCTCAGCAGGGAAACAAAGGCCTCTGAGGGTACCTCCTTCCCCTATAAACTCCCTCCATCTCCTCCACTTCCGCTCCTGTTACAACAGAGGAATGTCCCTCCTCCTGCCTTCAGCCAATTCCTTCCCCTGTGAGCTCTTCTCTATCACCTCCTGCCTTCTCTGGAACCTGATGTACCCTGATCACGTCATTCCTCTTATCCGTGCTCTCCACCAGAACCCCAACACGACAACCAAATGCCTTTCCTCACTTCCTGCTGTTCTCATAATACTAAAGGTAAAGATCTTCATGTGGCTGACGAGACCCTGCGTGGTTGGTTTGCCTCCCAGACTCATTTACTACCAAGATCCGGCTCGCTCTCTGGCTGCAGCAAACTTAGCCTTCTCTTGGCTCCTTGGACACATCGTGTTCTTTCCCTTGATAGCACTTCTGTCCTCTCTCCCGACTCCTCTGCTGTCCGCCTGGTGAATTCTTACTCCTTACTGATCTCAGCTCCACTATTGCTTCTTCAGAAACCTCTCTGCCTAAGGTTGGGTCCTCCACTTGTCCCTGACTAAAACTGTGCTACTGCATGGCATTTATCTGAGCCGTGATGTTACATTTCTTTGGTGATTATTCTGTTCTATCTCTCTTCCCCACTATACTTTGGACTTGTCTAAGGCAAAGATTGTGCCTGTGACTAGTGTTGCTGCATAATAGATGCTATGTTATTTTGATTAATATTTATTAAGCCCCTATTATGTGCTCTATAAATTATAATGGCCATTGGATATACAGGCACACCTCAGAGGTGTTCTGGGTTTGTTTCCAGACTACCGCAATAAAGCGAATATTGCAATAAAGCAAGTCACATGACCTTTTTGGTTTCCCAGTGCATATAAAAGTTATGTATACACTATACTGTAGTCTATCAAGTGTTCAATAACAATATGTTTAAAATCAATGCACATACCTTAATTAAAAACTACCTTACTGCTAACAAATACTAGTCATCATCTGAGCCTTCAAGTTATAATCTTATAATAGTGACATCAAAGATCACTGATCACAGATCATCATCACAAATATAACAGTAATGAAAAAAGTTTGAAAGATTGCAAGAATTACCAAAATGTGACACAGAGACAGGAAGTGAGCAAACGCTGTTGGGAAAACGGTGCTGATAGGCTTGCTCGATGCAGGGCTGTCACAGACCTTCAATTTGTAAAACACACAGTATCCACAAAGTGCAACAAAGCAAAGCCCGAGGAAACCAGGTATGACTGTAGCATAAGAGATGTGGCAGATACAGGTTTTTGTGGCCTGAAGCATCTACAGTTTGGGGGACTCTCTTAAAGAAAAAAAAATAGTAGATTATGGATATGAAATGCCTGTAGCCCCCTTGAGAGAGGCCCCTGCTACTCAGGGGTCCCTGCAGCATAAGTGTCATTAGCTTGATGATGGGTATGCTTCTGCACAGAGTACTCTATTGGACAAAAGTGACTCTTGGCTGGTTGACCTGGGTTCGGCTGCTGAGAGAGGAGGATTCAGGAGATGGACATCTATAGAGAGTGGAGCCTTTCTGTCCCTGGACATGGGCTGGCTGGGGATGATGGGGCAACACCGTTTGTGCCCAGCAGTGTCTTGACCTGGCCCCTGGGCTCACAGCCCTCCCCTCTGAGTGAATGGGTAGCATGAAGTGAAATGCCAAAGCCTCTCTCTTGTAAGAGCAGTGCAGCTTGTTGGTCAGGGATTAAGAGCACATGGTATCAGGGGTCCCAGGAGTCATGTGGTTGCTTCTGGACTCCATTATATGCGTCTTCCCAACTAGCCTAGGGAATCATTCCCATTAGAGTAAAGACACTATAGGCATAGGCTGCTCAGCGTTCTTCCGTCAGCTCCTTCCCTGTTCTTTGCACCAGGGGGGTCCCTCCCTCTGTTCAGATGCCTCAGAGAATGGCTCTCGACTCCACTTCCTCTTCTTCCTCTTGCACACCCCAGAGTCAGCCTGAAAGCCTTCACACACCTGGAAGAGGAGTTCAGAAACAGTTGTCAGATTGGTTCCCAAAAGAAAGGGTTTGGGACCAAATGAGCTGTGTTTTCTTCCCAGCTCCCAGCTTCCCTGTGTCCTGAGGAAGTTACCTAACCTTCTAAGTCCTAAGTTCTTTCTTCATCTATAGGATGGGAAAAGTAATGACTATCTATTTTTGAAAGATAAGGGTTATTTTAAAATTTCCAAACTCCATATTTAAATTCCTAAACAATTTCTCTTTCTGGAGTAAACTACCATATTTTCTTTCATGGCTTCTTAGGAGCCACAGATGAATGGAAGTAGTATGGCTTTTTAAGAGGACTGTTTGTTTCTTTCCCTTTCCTGATTTATGCAGAAAACCCACAGAAAGAAGACACAGGGCACAGAGGGAGAGAGAGAAGGACATGCAAGCATTTAAAAATCTGGACTGTACATCACAATGGAAGAACTGGAGACCCCACAGATGCTGAGATGCATCTAAGTGGCTTTGCTGGTCTCTCTGTAATGCACAGGGAAGTAGATGGGTTCCTCGTGAAATCTGAGGTGGAGACAATCCATGAGCTGATCCGATCTGCTGTGGTTGGATCAATTTAAAGAATCGTCCTATTTGGTTGTAATCTGAAAATGAAGCAATATCCAAGAGTTGAGACCATTAGCGCTGAGGTTACGCCTTGTCCAGGTGACGGGTCTTTTGCCCTCCAGTCTTTCCTGCCCACTATTTTGTAACTTTAGGGTCCCTGACATGACAGATATTTTAATCACCTTTTAATTAATTATGATTACAGATCATTTTGTTCCTTGGATATTGTAGTGGGTTGAATGGTGGCCCCTAAAATGTATATCTCCATTCGCATCCCGAGAATCTCGGAATGTGAACTTATTTGGAAAAGGGGTCTTTGTAGATGTAATTAAATGAAGGATCTCAAGAGATCATCCTGGATTTTCACAAGTATCTTTGTAAGAGACACACAAAAGAGAGACCCACAGAGAGGATACCAAGAGGGAGGCAGAGACTGGAGTGATGCAGCCACAAGCCAAGGACTCACTGGAGGCTGAAGGAGGTGAAGAACGGATCCTCCCCTGGAGCCTTCAGAGGGAGCACGGCCCTGCCCACGCTTTGATTTCTGACTTCTGGCCTCCAGAAGTGTGAGGGAATAAATTTCTGTTGTTTTAAGTTACCAAGTTTGTGGTAGTTCATTATGGTAGCCCTAGGAAATGAATACAGATAAATCTCAAACTCCAGCTTACACTTATACCCAGCTCCTTTTTCAGTCATTATTTTTGCCAGCTTACACGGGTGAATGTGTGTGTGTGTTAATGAAGACAACTAATATGAAAAATGTCTATTTAGTCATTTATTCACATCAATCCCTATCCATAAGGGTTATTTTCTCAGCACTGCTGAACCCAGGGAAGAGTCATTACCAAGTGTGCTCTGTAGAAAGCAGATATTCCCAGGAATTGGGGGTTTGTTCCCCAAATCGCTATCATAAATATGCTGGTACTTAGGAGACAGGCTGAAGCATAGTAATCATTACTCTTTGGTAACTATCTGATAGATTGAATTCTTTTTCTGTGTAACATATCTGGTAATTATTTACATAAGTAGGAGTCTGTGCTTTATGGAGGGCTTATTCGGGAGGTTTTGGCTTAGCTGGACCAGAGAATATAGCTCTTAGGATGTGAGATCAGAAAACATAAGCTGCTTTTTTGGAGGCATGTGTCTATCAAAGTCAAAGCCTGAGACAGCAAACCCGTTTCTTTCCTTGTCAAAAGCAGCAGAGAATGAAATACCGATAAATCATTGTAATAACAGTGGTGGTGGACCGTCAGCTCAGTGACGGAATCCAGATGAATTTCCCTTTCAAGCCATCAGCTTTAAGCAAGTGAGAGGCCTAAAGCAAAGAGGAGAAATAACTGCTGTAAACCAAGAGAATGACTCTAGATACAGGAGACATTAACGGACAGAATTTCCTCTTTCCTACTTTCTTTTCAAGGATGACTGGATACCGGAAAACCTCATTAAATCCAATGTTTTACATTTGCAATTTCCTTTTAGCTCTGACAAGGGCTCTGCTTGAAGTTCCTCATTTACCTATGTCTCCCCTGTGCCTGGCACATGGTATTAATAATGATAACGAGGGCAGTCACAAAAGTTGTTGTATGTTTACCTTTCTTCTGGCCCTATTCTAAGTGCATTGCACGTAATTTATTTTTGCAACAGCTTTAAGAGGCAGATGCTATCATTATTTCCATTCTCACGTGAAGAAACCGGGGTGCAGAGAGGAAAAGTACATCACCCATGCCTCACATTAAGTGGAGGTGGCATTTGAATCCAGGTGGTTGTGTTCCAGAGCTGTTGACCTTTGAAGCTCCAGAAAGATCAGCAAATGCTCAGTGAAAAATAGCAATAAACTCACTCTTACTTAAGCACTTACAGTAGAGCACAGGTCTATGTCTTTTGCATGTGTTAACTCATTTGATATCCATAAGTACTTATTCATAGATATTTTTTCCCAGCTTTATTGCCATATAATTAACACATAACACTGTGTGTTCAAGATGTACAAGGTGGTGGTTTGATACACGTGTACATTGCAAAACGATTACCACAGTAAGATTAGTTAGAGTATCCATCACCTCACATAATTACCGTTTGTGTGTGCCTGTGTGTGTGTTGAGAACTTACCTATTCTCTTAGCGACTTTCAAGTATATTATATAGTATTGCCAACTACACTCACCATGCTGCAGTCCCAGAACATATTCAACTTATAACTGGAATTCTGTACCCTTTGACTAAGATCTCTCCATTTACCCCAACCTCCAGGCCCTGGCAACTCTACTCAGAGAGTCTACTTTCTGTTCCTGTGATTTTGCCTTTTTTTAGATTCTACGTATTAGTGAGACCATACAGTGTTTTCTTTTGCTGTCTGACTTATTTCACTAGCATAATGCCCTCAAGTTTCACTCATGTTATTGTAAGTGGTAGGATTTCCTTCTTTTTAAGGGCTGAATAATATTCCATGTATCTATATCTCCATTCATCCACTGATGGACACTTAGATTGTTTCCATATCTTGGCTTTATGAATAATGCTGCAGTGAACATGGGGGTTCAGATATCTCTTCAAGATAGTGATTTTACTTCCTTCAGGCATATAACCAGAAGTGGGATTGCAAGATCATATGGTGGTTCTATTTTTAATTTTTAAAGGAACTGCCATATTGGTTTTTTTTAAAATTTTTATTGGAGTATATTTGATTTACAATGTTGTGTTAGTTTTAGGTGTACAGCAAAGTGCATCAGTTATACATATACATATATCTACTCATTCTTAGATTCTTTCCCGTATAGGTCATTACAGAGTATTGAGTAGAGTTCCCTGTGCTCTACAGTAAGTCCTTATTAGTTATCTACTTTATATATAGTAGTGTGTATATGTCAATACCAATCTCCTAATTTATCCCTCTCCCACGCCCCTTTGGTAAGCATGTTTGTTTTCTATGTCTGTGAGTTTATTTCTGTTTTGTATATAAGTTCATTTGTATCATTTTTTTTGCCATATTGTTTTCCATTGTGTTTGCACCAATTTACATTCCCACCAACGGTGCACAAGGGTTCCCTTTTCTCTACATCTTTGGCAACACTTGTTGCCTCTTGTCATTTTGACAATAACCATTCTAAAAAGGGTGAGGTGTTATATCTCATTGTGGCTTTGATTTGTGATGAGTAACATCATCACCGGTGGTTGGTGATGTTGAGCATATAAGTACTTCTTAAACTCTCCAATATACATATAAGGAAACTGAGGCATTGAACAGTTTAGGAAATTACCCAAAGTTCACAGCTATTAAGTGGCAGTGGCAGGTTTCCAAGCCAGGATATCTGACCTATTGTCTGTGCTCCTAACCCCTCAGCAACACCAACTTCCCCATGAACAAATCACGAAATTCATCTTCACTGTAGCTATGAGGGGAAAGAGAGTTCCTGAAAATGATCATTGCCGATTTTTGAGGCAGCTTGGAAGCAACCATTTGCTACAATCAAGTGATAAGCAACTAACTCAAGATCATTCTTGACTTCATTAAAGCAGCTTTCCCAGAACCTTAGAGTCAAAATGTGGTTCTCAGACCAATAGCGCATTAGTACCACCTGGGAACTTTTTAGAAATGCTGACTCTCAGGCCCATCCAAAACTCATTGACCCAGAGTCTGCGTTTTAATAAGATCCCCAGGGGATTCAGTGCAGATAGAAACCTGAGAAGAGCTGCTCTGGACCTGGGTTCTCGACTTTGGCTGCATATCAGAACCATAGTAGGCCTGGGGGTATGGCCTGAGCAATTGGATTTTAAAAGCACCCCCCACCCCATGATGCTAATGTACCGTCAAGGTTAAGTACTACTGAACTAGCACAATGGTTCTTAACACTGGATGTACCTCAGCATCATCTGGGGAGGTTTTTTAAATATCTCAAAGCCTGATTCGTCTCTGGGGTGGCAGTTTTTAAAACCTCCCAGTGATTCAAATGTACAGCCAAGATTTGGAAAAATAGGCGTGGGAGACCAAGCTTGAGTTTTGGAGTTCCTTGGCCTTGGGATTATTTTTTCAACAAATATTTACAGCACTCTTCGATAACCCGGGCAGTGGGGTGAGGAGGGGGTACTAGGGCCCTGTAGCAGCAACCAGACACAGTCCTTGAACTCAAGGAGTGAGCTGGACAAGTCTGCTTATCCTCTCTGAACTCAGTTCCCTCATCCGTGGGATGTTGTATAGTAATCAGGAGATTGTCTTCCCACTCCATCTTCTCACCTTTGCGATGAATTCCTGCCCACACATCGAGCTGACTTCAGAACCCCACCTCCAGCCAGGCCACAGCTGATTGGATGAGGGTGAACACCTGGCCAAGGAGAGGTCACTCCACAGGCTGGCCGAAAGCCTATGACTTGTGCCAGTAGCAAAATCACAATTTGTTTGTAGTGTTTTTTAACGAGAAAATACTGATTCCTGAAACCAGGATTATGATTGAGAAGATAACCATAGTTTGTGAGAGCTTGTTTGCTCCCAAGGGAGCTGACTTTTCTGAAACAACCTTTCCCAGCCTGCCTTGGAGCTGCCCAAAGGACAGCATTTGGGCTTGAATGGGCAGATGATGCACTATGGCTTACTGTCTCACTCTTGGGGTTTTCACAGACCAAAGCAGTAGCTATTTAAATTGGAAGGATGACAGACATAGAGAACAAACGTATGGATACCAAGGGGGGAAGGGGGGTGGTGGGATGAACTGGGAGATTGGGGTTGACATGTATAAATTATTGATACTATGTATAAAATAGATAACTAATGAGAGCCTACTCTATAACTCAGGGAACTCAACTCAGTGCTCTGTGGTGACTTAAATGGGAAGGAAATCCAAAAAAGAGGGGATATATGTATACATATAGCTGATTCACTTTGCTGTACAGTAGAAACTAACACAACATTGTAAAGCAACTATACTACAATAAAAGAAATTGCAAAGATGATCGATCTTCACTCTAGAACAACATGCAAGTAAGCATTTAGTGTCTCCTTAGGGTCGCACGTGGTATCAGGCATATGCAGATCTTGGTGACTTTGCAAGGAGAAAGCGGTTTTTCACCTCCCAAGGAAACTGGTGCCCAGGAGGCACCTGCCCATGTTTGCATGGTAAATGCAAGTCTGCCTGACTTCAGAGCTCATGCTTCAGAGCTCACCACATGTTGTCCTCCATGCTTTTTTTTTTTTTTTGTGGTACGCGGGCCTCTCACTGCTGTGGCCTCTCCCGTTGCAGAGCACAGGCTCTGGACGCGCAGGCTCAGCAGCCATGGCTCACGGACCCAGCCACTCAGCGGCATGTGGGATCTTCCCGGACCCGGCCACGAACCCATGTCTCTCGCATCGGCAGGCGGACTCTCAACCACTGTGCCACCAGGGAAGCCCCTCCATGCTTTTTGATGTGCCCTTCTCCAATTTATGCTTTTTTACAGATGTTGTTGTTTCTTAAAGACTTTCTGGTTTTTTATAAGGTAAGTTTTTAAAATGTATATCATTGTTATAACTTAGAGATTCCTCAGGGATGTATTGATATTTACCTATTACTCTGCAAATTCTTCTAGAAAAAGAAATCACCTTAAAGTTAAACCCAATCAGGATCAGTTCTGGGCTCTGTAAAAATTTTTCTTAGGCTTCTTATTTTCTCCTTCATAATGCCATCATATATAGGCACAGAAGCCCACCTGTATGATTTGAGGGACACAGTGGATGAGCACTTGATAGATTGCCATAATTCTGGAAATGTTTATCAAGGCATTGTATACTTCTGTTCATGCCAATATATTGAATTGAAGGTGAGTCTATCTCATAGTTGGATTAGTTTATTGGACAGAATTACCAGATAATCATTGAAATGGGAACACTAGACAGGTAAATTTCAATTAAATAGAGATGTGCTGTCCAAGGTGGTAGCCATATTTACATATGGCAACTGAACACTTGAAATGTGACTAGTTTGAAATTGAGATGCGCTGTAGTTATAAATCACATACTGGATTTTTATAACAACAACCAAAAAAAGTAAAATATTTCATTAAATGTTTTCTTATTGACTACATGTTGAAATGACAACATTTTGGATATATTAGGTTAAATAAAAGGTTATTAAAAGTAATTTTATCTGTTTCTCTTTGTTTCAACATGGCTACCATAACTTTTAAAGTTCCACAGATGGTTCACATTTGTGGCTTGCACCATGTTTTATTGGACTATGCTGAACTCAAACACAGAGAGTAGCAAGCTCTTGAAGAGCTAATGCTCATGGGGGGAACAAGGGTAGAACCCAGAGAGGGAGAAGAGAAGCAAAGAAATGACAACAAGGAAGTATTAGAAATTTGTCTGATTCCACATTTTTGCTACATGTACAACTTATTTTGTCCACAAGGCAAAAGATAACCTCTCCCACCCAAACTACCCCTGTTGCAAACACAGCCTAGTATTGAAAAATATGCCTATGTTTTTCCCTTCATTTCTGCTGAACTCAGCCACCACTGAGTCTAGCTGACATACCAGCTGAAGTTGAGCCAGAAATCCCCAACTTTCTGCTGGCTGCCATGGTGCTCTGGAGTGGAAAACAATGAGTGTGGAGAGCATAGTCTCCCAGGAGGCCCTGAGAAGGACTTGGGTGAAATGGGGCTGTTGTTTTGACGTGATGGATGTGCTCTGGGTGGCCGAGTCGACACTGAAGCCAAGGGCCGCCTGATCCTGGCATTTCTGGATTGGTCCTGGAGGACAGGCTCAGCTCTGGACATGGCCCAATCATGATAAGCCTGCTTGGAATGGACCTTAATACTGGCTCTGATCTCTTGCACATTCCCTAGCCATTTTCAGAACTGCCTCCTAGGGCTGATCTAGCCTGAGTCAGAAAACACCATGGTGACTCTGGATCTACACTCATCTCTGCAGTTTGAGGTGTGCTTGGCTGATTTCAACAGGTTGCTAGATGCCTTCTTTTTGCCTGGTTTTCTCACAATGGTGTACTATACATTTTCACAGGTACAAAGTTAGATGATGATTGTATGGTCACACTCTTCTAGGAGATACAGTGTAGTGAAATTTGCTCTTATACATAAAGATGAGGGAATTATTATTCTCATCAACCTGAGATTAATCTTTAAAAGTTTTTAAATGATGGTCTTCCCAGTGTCCAACTCTTTAGTTTCAGTTGGGTAAAGCAAGGACTATCTTACCAGCATAATATAACCTTGCTCGCTACTTATTTCAATTATATATTGCTGTATCACTAATTAGTCCAAAGCATAGTGGTTTAAAACAATAGCCATTTTATTTCTCAGAATTCTGTGGGCCAGGAATTCCATTAGGTCATAGAAGGGACAGTTTATCTCTGCTCCAAGATCAGCTAAGATAGTTCACATTCGCTTCCTGGTATGGCTTGACTACAGCCATATGATTAGGGCTGCAGTTCTTTCAGCTGGGTTTCATGGTTTTCTTCAGCATGGTCTTGCCATGTGATTAGTGTGGGCTTCCCTACAGCATAGTAGTCTCAACGTACAAGCATATCTTGGAGATATTGCAGGTTTGGTTCCAGAGCAGCTCAATAAAGAGTACATTGCAATAAAGCAAGTCACAGGAATTTTTTAGTTTCCCAGTGCATATAAATGTTATATTCACGCTATACTGTAGTCTAGTAAGTGCAATAGCATTATGTCTAAACAAACAATGCACATAGCTTAATTAAAAAATACTTTATTGCTGAAAAATGCTAACCATCATCTGAGCCTTCAGTGAGTCATAATCTTTTTGCAAGAATAACATTAAAGATCATGGATCATAGATCACCATAACAAATATAATAACAAAAAAGTTTGAAATAGTGCAAGAACTACCAAAATGTGACATGGAGACATGAAGTGACTACAGATACTGTTGGAAAAATGGTGCCGATAGACTTGCTTGACTCAGGGTTGCCACAAACCTATAATGTGTTAAAAATGCAATATTTGCCAAGTGCAGTAAAACAAAGTGCAATAAGATGAGAACACGGTCTGCCCGTAACTGGACTTCTTACATGGTGGCTGGCCTATCTCAAGCAAAAGTGGAAGTTGTCAGGCTCCGTAAAGTTTATGTCCCTTCCAAGGAGAGAAACAATCCTTGACCTCTGGGAGCTGGCCGGGCGCTCTCAGCTAAACCTTGATGTTGCTGGGAGCTGCCCTGTGCTCACTGTTAGGCCATGGTCTTTTCTTTTAAACATAAACATTTTCACTGAAGATGAACATTAGACAAGGTCATTCTGTGACCAAGATGGAGCAAGAGAAAAAGCCAAAAAAAACCCCCAAAACCAAAGCCCCAAACCCCTAAAGCCTCACAACACTCCATAATCATGTCCAAATGCAGACAAAGCTAAGAACACTGTGGCTGCTCCCAGTGACTGCTGCTTCTTCTCTAATTATAATGCATGCCTCATTCTATTCTTTCTAGCTTCTAGATAAAAATTACTACGGTTCCCCAGTCATAGGCTTACCCCACTTTCTGACAGCATCCATCCCAGAGACAAGCCCCACTTCCTGAGCTCTCCAAAATCACCCACTGCAAGGCCAGTCTCTATAAAGTCCTTTCTAACACCCTCTTATGGAGACATTCCTTGCACCCCTGTGGTGTGCATTCCCCTTCCTTGCAGCTGGTCAACAAACTCAATTTTGTTTGACCACAGGTGTGCGCCTGGTAGCTTTGTTTAGGGGTCATCGGCACCCCCATCTGGCACAGTGTCACTTACACTGCATTCTATTGTTCAAGGCAAGTCATGAGGCCACTCAAATTCAAAGGGAAACAGACTCTCTCTCCTGACAGGTGAGGCAGCGTGTGCGTGCAAGGGACTGGCGAGGCCACCTCTGGAAACCATCTACCATGGCACTGTAGCTTGTTCACTCACACTTCACAGAAAGTAGTTGAATGTTACTTTATAAAGGTATGGGGGGCTTCCCTGGTGACGCAGTGGTTAAGAATCCACCTGCCGATGCAGGGGACACGGGTTGGAGCCCTGGTCCGGGAAGATCCCACATGCTGCGGAGCAACGAAGCCCGTGTGCCACAACTACTGAGCCCGTGTGCCACAACTACTGAAGCCCACGTGCCTAGAGCCAGTGCTCCGCAGCAAGAGAAGCCACCGCAATGAGAAGCCCATGCACCAAAATGAAGAGGTGCCCTCGCTCACCGCAACTAGAGAAAGCCCGTGCGCAGCAACAAAGACCCAATGCAGCAAAAAATAAAATAAATAAAATAAATAAATGTAAAAAATAAAGATTTGTAAAAAAAAAAAAAGGTATGTGGAACACGGGCACCAGCCACCTCGTTGGGCTGTATTCTGTGGTAATAGACTAAATATTTAGTCTCTTTACACCATCAAAATGTGACTTCTTTTTCAGTGTGTTTTCTTTGAAAGTGGGGAGGTTTTCTCTCATCTTTTTCCTCATTAAACATGTTGCCTGCAGTACTTCTGCTCTCTCCTAATAGCTGCTTTCTGCTCTGGGATAGTGTCTCCTTGCTGGTCACCTTCTGGAACTCTGAGACAAGCACCCTTGCTGGCTGTGCTGCTGTTACCACCTTCGTGCCTTGGAGGAGAAGTGGTGGCACCGAGGCCACTTTCCTTCCATGGCTCCCTCCATCCTTCCCAGATACTACCAATTGCTAGGCTACTGGGTGCAGGAGACTTTAGCATTGGGATGTCATATCGCAGAGGGAAAGCTGACAAAGCAGAGTCTGAAAGCTCAGTCTTTTACATCCATCCGCCATGGGTGAAGGTCCTTACTGTCAATCTCTCCTGCCCTCCTCCCGCAGTGGGAAAATGGCCCCTTTCTGGTACTACTCTCTGGCGCCCCCTTTGGTCTTGATAAATACAGCAATCATAAATAATGCATCACCCTTAGGGTTAAACTTGGTAATCTGTGTAAGATTGTGGATTTTTTTCCTTCTCTTTGCTTATCTGCATTTGTTTTTCTGTAAGGAGCATGTATTGCTTTTGTAATATGACAAAAACAATCAAAAGTCTATTTTTAATTACAAATAAAATAAGGGGTTTTAACAGAGTATCCTGATGATTCAGATGTTTGGAAAGACTTTTCCCCTGAGTGTTCCATTTCTTATTGCTTCCTGTTTAACCTTGCCAGTGAGCATAGAGAATGGAATGAGGCAGTGTGGTTTCCGACGTAAATGCCTAACGACGTTTTCAATACTTTTAAGATGTGTGATCAGAGACCAAGTCCTAATAAAAAAAAAACGAGGTGTTGCCTGACCTAGTAGAATAATCAATTTAGTTAGTGAGCAACTGGAGGAAGGAAAAGAGCTGAATTTCTTGGCAGTCAGTAAATACATAGATTACACTCCGGGGCCTCAGAAAATGGCACTGGAGGAGTTGTCTGTGGAAACAAGATAAAGATGAGGTCATCTTATAATAAGATCCTGCATGGACTTCACTCTGGACAGAGCTCTAAAAAAATCCCAACTCAAAATGAATTCTACTAGAAGCAAGAGATGTCCTGCTTCTAGTGCAGAATGAATTTTCCTAGCACCTGGTCATTGAACTTCAAGGTGACAGAATGAGAACACAGGAGAGATTCACATACTTTGTTCTGTAAACATAATAAAAGGGGCATCTTGACTGCCTCCTCTCAAACACCTTTCTTTTTATTTACTTTGTTTCTCATTAGCTTTTTCACTTGTAGGTAAAGCGGTTGAATGAAGCCCATGCAGGCTAATGAGATGGAGGGCTCATAGCTGAGGAACTCACATACGCACCTACTACTACTATTCTACTGTGCTATACACTTTCCCATTGCTAGAAATACTTATGACAACGATAATAACAATACCCATTCATTGATACCCACTGTGTACTACTGTTGCCTTGTGTCCATTGTGTCATTCAGTCCTTACAACCCTGAAAGATTTAGGTCAATCCTATTACCTCTTCTTTTACAGATAAAGTAACTGACACTCAGGAAGTTTAAGTAATTGACCCAAGGCCACATAAGTAATATGAATCCATTCTAGGATATTAAACACAGTATTATAGTCTCCTTACCCTCAGTCCTGAGATAGTTCCATTAACTTCATTGTGTTACCACCTTGATTTCGATTATTAAACATGCTTTTCTCTTGGAGCAATTGGTTCTTGCTGTTTTCATTTTGATTTTACACTTCCGAATCTATCTTTCACTGGTGCAAATTCAGTAAAAAGATTATAACCATAACAATGGAGTCCTCCTACCCTATTCTTAAATTTCTCTTTATCTTACACTGATCTATTAAATATCTGAACTCATGTTAACATGTGCAGTGATTCCCTCTTGAAGTGTTAGTTTTACTACTGATTGAATGTTCTCTTCTTGGTTCTTTGGGGCCAACTTGTAAAAGAGCATCCACAGCCATCCCATAATGAGAGCCAAACTCCTGAATGTGTGAAGAGCCACGTGGGCACTCAATATTGGCTTGACATATTTTTCCACCCTGGAATTCTCTTTCATGAGTGATGCAATTTGAAACAAATTCCCTCATAGTGAGAGATCTAGGGAAGCTCAGTGGAGAGCAACAAAAATGATGAAAGGTTTTAAAAATAAGACCCTTGAGGAGGAGGTAAGAGAACTGAACGTGTTCAGCCTTGTGTCAAGAAGACTTGGGGGAGAAATAACTCTATAAATATGCGTGCTGATGTAGTGAACATAGTGAAAGGCAATTTTCCTCACTGTAAAGGAGGGCAAAGGAAATAAGAAGGGGGCTAAATTATAGTCAGGGAAATTTAGTTTAAAATATGATATTAATACGTACTGAGGTAGCTTACTGAAAATTCCATTTCTTTCCATTATCCCTAAGGTGTTACTTGGGCAGCACATTTATCCTATATATATACACATTGTATTAGATTGACGGTGGCAGGACACAATGATGGGGGGTTGGGCTGAGGGGAAGAGGAATCCTGTATGAATGGACAAGCATGGTCTTATTTTGTACCAAGCCTGGAAGACTGGATCAATTTTCGACTGGTTTGTCATTTCTATTTTATGTTTGTAGATCAATTTTCATCTTTTTAAAAATTTATTGTTTCTGGAATAATAATAGTAAACATTTATTGAACACTTCTTAGTGCCAGGCATTGTGCTAATAAGTGCTTTACATGCATTTGTTCGTTTAATTCTCACAATATTCCTGTAAGTTAGGAGTTATTATTACTTCCTCCCTCCCCCACCCCCACAAGCTGGGCATCAGTTTCCTCATCTGAGAAATGTGTTTGATAGTCATGGTGAATGTGAGGGTGTTATAAGTACTTAGGGAATAGAAGTCAGGTATGCTCTATGTCCTAAAATGCATGGAACAGTTTCCTAAAAGGTGAAGTGGCTCAAAATGCCAATAGAATACCTCTTAAGAACATTTTTGCCTTAAATAAATGCTCAAGTTTCTGAGAACTATCCCAGCACATCTTCTATGGGACGTGGAGTTATTTTCCTATAAGATGGACCATTCAGCTCTCCCAACTTGAGTTAGTTGCTAATAAATACTGAAGGACCCTACCCTTTGTAACAAGATCTCATAATGGCAGCACAAAAAAATGTAAATGCAATGGGAGGTGATTACTGAAGCTGAGGGGTCTGGGTTTTATCTATAGAGTCCAGTGGTTCTCAGACATGACAGATCTTAAGAATCTCCTGGAAAACTTTGAAAAATACAGATTCCTGGGCACCAGCTCTAGAAATTCTGATGCGATAGGCCTGAGGTGGATAGATAGTCTGGGAATCTTTTTATTGTTGCTATTCTACAAGTGATTCTGTTGATTGGACACCGGAGCCATTGATCCAGCACAATCTTCCTATGTACAAATGGGGGATGTGAATGCTCAAGGTTACAAGCCAAGCCTAGCACCCAGATCTCCTGCTTCTGCCTTTCCCAGCCCCAGGCTCTGTTCGTTGTTCAGTGCTGCTTCTTTGTGTTAGGTCTTCATAAGGGGAAAAAACAGAGAAAGTAAATAAAGGACATCCTGAATCTCTGAGATGAGTTAATAATGATGTGCCATTTCCCCCCACCATGGGCCTCCACTGGGCATTTGCTGTGCATTTAGATGGCAGGCCGTTATCTTTTATGATGATTAGTGCAGGTCCGAGATTGATCATGAGTATGGCTGGAGTCTGCAGCCACCCAGATAATTAGGGAAGCTCCCTAAATAAAACTATAGCTTTAGTACTGTAATTCTAGGTGGGGTTGTGACTGTCAGGGAATAAAATCAAGAGTTTAATTTTATTTTATTTTATTTTATTTTTTTTTTTTTGTAGTACGCGGGCCTCTGACTGCTGTGGCCTCTTCCGTTGCGGAGCACAGGCTCCGGACGCGCAGGCTCAGCGGCCATGGCTCACGGACCCAGCCGCTCCACGGCATGTGGGAGCTTCCCGGACCGGGACACGAACCCGTGTCCCCTGAATCGGCAGGCGGACTCTCAACCACTGCGCCACCAGTGAAGCCCAATAGTTTAATTTTCTTGAAGGCTTGCAGACGACCGTCAGGAAGGAGGAAGAGTGTCAGTCACCCTCTTGGGGAAAAGCCAGCTGACGTCTCCGCGGGGGAAGAGCCCAGAGGAAGTTGTTCTGATTTTACTTAGCAGCCACTGAGCGCCTGATTCGCTGAGGGGAGAGCACTGGCTGAGCAGGTGACTGAGTCTGTTTGTATAAGGTGTGTGTGTGTGCGCGTATGACTTCAAAAACTTGAAGCTGGGGAAAAGTTCACCTCATTTTAGAAACAAGGAAAACAGGGCTTCCCTGGTGGCGCAGTGGTTGAGAGTCTGCCTGCTGATGCAGGGGACACGGGTTTGTGCCCCGGTCTGGGAAGATCCCACATGCCGTGGAGCGGCTGGGCCCGTGAGCCATGGCCGCTGAGCCTGTGCGTCCGGAGCCTGCAGAAATGCAGCAAGAGGTTAAAACACCTGCTTATGTCAGGGGCAGAGCTGAGATTTGAACCACAGCTGCCTGAGCTCAGACCTGCAGCTCTTTCTCCCTACCCTGGGAAGGTCACGTCAAGCCAGGGCAGAGCAAAGAAGGAGCCTCTCCAGGGGTCAGCATCCACGTGGTAATCTAAATGTCTTCTTTCCCAGCCTAGGGCCCAGATCCTGTCCATTTTTCTGGCTTAAATTCTCACCTAAGACTTCTTACTTTTGGAATCTGCCTCCACCTGACCGCCCTCCCCCTGCTTAGTGGGGGTTCTGGCGCCCACCCCAACCTGCAGGTGGGACTTGATGCCTTGGCGCCGTATCTGCAGCTTTCAGCCTGGCCTCAGCCTCATCGTCAGGATTCCTGAACGGCACCAACTCATCTGCATCCTCTATTCACCTCTGATTTCGAGACATTCTGCAGCTAGACCTATTCTGGAATGCCCTGTTTTCGTGGGACAAAGAAAATGAAGATTGAACCATTGGAGATTCTGTGGGGAGGTGGCTTAGGATGGCCGTGTGCCCTCACCAGGGTGAGTCAGAGCTGCTGTTCCCATCTCTGAGTGCGGCCTTCCCCTGCTTTTTTCTTGTATGATCCACAGTGCAGGCAGCTGCCCAATGGAGCAGCAGTCATGGCTTCTGGAAGGGAGGGCATGACACACAACATGCCAAAGGGGCCCGATTTTTGCCTCTGAGTCTCAAAGACCTCAGGCTTGAGGAAAATCAGCAACAAAAGAGAGAGGACCAGCTTCGCTGTTCAGGAGTCTTGGGCTGAGGGGAAATAGAAGGGAAGGAAGAGAAAGACTCACTCTGGGGACTGAGCTTTTTACCAGGGAAGGAGTAGGCTTACATAAACCCCAGCTGGGTTCGGAGGATTTGAGCGGGGAAAGAAATCCTGTAATCCAGAGTCCGAATCTCACATACAGGTCCGGGAGGCATTAGGCTCCAGAACAGAGGTGGCTGCACAGATGTCTAGCAGGTGGTCCTGTGGCAACCTCACTCACCCAGCCCTCCAGCCCCAGCAGGCATGGCATCAACAGAGTCATCCCCCTGCACCTGAGAGTAGGGTCCCAGAGGCAAAGGGTGCCAGCCTCACAGAAGCTGTCTGACCCCAGCGTGATGGAAGAGCAGCAAGACCTCCTACCTCTGAGAGGACCAGGGCAAACAAGAGAGAGAGCAGGACCCAAAGAAGCCTTGACATCCGGAACAAGGGTCGATGCTGCACTGAGCAGTGTAGACTGAGAAAGGGGGTAGACTGAAGACAGGAGACCAGTTGGGGACAGGGACATGTCCCATGCCAGGGTGGGCAGGTCACAAATGGGGTCCAGGCAGCCATTTCTAGAACCTGCAAACACCCTTATTCTGCACAGACCCCCCTAGAACGTAGACACAGTCCTGGGGGAGGAGGAGAAGGGAAGACTGGACCATGAAAGGAAAGAGATTTCTTGTCAAAGAAATGAAGATGATTCAAAAGTTACAGTTTTATAATTTTATTTATGTTTTCTGTAAACACAAGATTCTGAATGGTGAAGCTTTACCCTTTTCACAGTTCCTGGGCTTTCTCCCCTACAGGTCTTACCCCCTATGGCGCGTCCCTGACTTCCTGGGCTGGAAACACAGAGACAGGTTCTCCTGGACCATTATTCAGCCCCTTCCTTCCCCCGCCCCTGCTCCTCTTTTGAGTGCTTGCTTACAAGGGAGATTGCTGCCTCTAACATCCCAACATTCTCGTGGGCTACTATGACTTAATCTCTGAAACATTAGCTTTGTTATTATCACCCTGGCTTATCTGGTGCTCTCACAGCACGTGGCAGCTTGCTGAAAGGGAAGTCTGTTAGGAGTTGCTTGTTATAAGACTAGGAGGAGAGAGCAATAGCAAGGCTGCTTTACCACTGTCTGTACAGCCGAGCCATTTCGCGTTTGACTGATAGGCATGTAAACAAGAAAATACCGTGGCTGGATTCCCATGCTTCAGAGGAGTCCAGTGACGCACATAATGCTGTGCTGACAGTTTCATTAATTTAGTTAGATTAATTGAGATGAATGAATGAATGAATGGCTCAAGGCTTGTGGAGGACCCACTATGTGCCAGGTTCTGTATCAGATGCAAGGAATACAGACATGAACTATACCATCTGTGCATTTCAGGCACTTATGTTCTGATAGGGAAACAGACCTACAGAGGCAGAAACATTTATGTAAAAATTACTGAGTAGTTTTGTGCACTAGGCTCTATGGTAAACATCCAGGGAGAAAGGGTATTACGTTGGGCCTTCAAGAACACTCACTGTTCCATACAGGGTGATGGGGGCTTTGATAGGGGAATTTGCAGGATTCACCCAGTTCAATTCAACACTTTTTCTAGGGCACTAGTGTTCTGTGTGTGTATATATATATATATATATATAGAGAGAGAGTATATGTGTATATATAATATATATAAAATATATTATGGAATATCTATCTATCTATCTATCTATCTATCTATCTATCTATCTATCTATCTTATGGAATCCATCAAAGAAAGTTTCCTGAAACAGCTTTTCAGATTATCTCTATTTTTGGATTCTGAATCGTGCCTATTTCTCTCCAATTTAATGATATGAGTCTGCAATATAGGGATCTAATAGTTTTCTTCCCCTGGTAGCTTTTAATCTCTCCTTTAAAAATGTATTAATAATTGCTATCATTTAGTAACGCTTAATATGTCCACATTCTGAATGCAGCACTTTTCTTATATTATTGAATATCAACTTCATAAAAAACTGGTGAGGTAAGAATTATTATTTTAAGAAAATGATGCTTGGAGAGGTTAATTTGCCCAAGGTAACATAGTTGGTAAGTGATAGGGTCAGGATGTGAAACTTGATCTGTGTCACTCCATGTACTCAGCTATACTGAAGTTTATTGAGTTCTTAACTCTGTGTCTGGCACTTACCAAAGGATCCCATTCTTATGACCCCTTTACCCTTTGAGGTGGGTACCATTTTACAGATGGAGAAACTGAGGCTCAGGGAGGGTAACTCGCCCAAGGTTGGACAGCAAATAGTAGAATTTGAGCCGTGGTCTTACAGATTTCAGTAGCACCTATGTCATATCTACTAGTGCACATTTAACTAGTTATACTCAAGTGGAAGGGAAGAAACTAATATTTTTTGAACATCTCTTTCATTCCAGGGCATAGATTACTTTATCTTAAAATGGCTCTATTAGGTAGAAATTATCTTTACTTACTGATAGAGCAGGCTCTCTGGGCAGGTAGATTTTTTTTGCCCAATGTCATAGAGGAAGTTAAGTTGACATTGATATTTTAACTGGTCTATTTTTTTCCATTATATAATTTTACTTCCCAAAGAAATAAAAGTTCATGTATAAGAATCACTTTAGTGATTAGTTTTAATTAGTTTTAATTCCTGGAGGACTAGCAAAGACAAAAAACACTTATTAATAGTGGTAGTGATCAATTCATTTAACTCAATGAGTGATTGGTTCTTTGCGTGGTGTTAATAATCTTCTAATTCTTGTTGTGTTTACTTACAATAAGGAAGTGATTTTTATGGTGTAAGGCATGGAGACAGGCTGTCTCCTGTGTGCAGGACACATCGTAGTGCCCATGGCTTAAAAATGCCATATGTGGGCTTTTCATGTGACAGTGAAAATGATTTTACGGGAGTTCCCACTGGTGGTCCAGTGGTTAGGGCTCCACACTTTAGCCGCAGAGGGCCCGGGTTCCATCCCTGGCTGGGGAACTAGGATCCCACAAGCCTTGCAGCATGTTCAAATTAAAAAAATAATAAAATGATTTTACAATAGGAATGTCATTGTAACTTAGCAAGAAATAGAAAATAACAGACTACCCCATGTGATAAAAATCAATCATGGATGAAAATGAAAGAGATAATTCAGACAAGGTGATAAGAAAAATTAAAAGTGTTAAAAATGTCCTGGTGGGAAAGACAGGAGTAGGACACATATACAGGGCTCAAGGGCTCCAAAACCTCCTCTGTGAGTTTTTTTTTTTAAATTAATTAATTAATTAATTAATTAATTTATTTATTTATTTTTATTAGTTTCTGCTTTATAACAATGTGAATCAGTCATACATATACATCTGTTCCCACATCCCTTCCCTCTTGTGTCTCCCGCCCTCCCACCCTCCCTATCCCACCCCTCCAGGCGGTCACAACGCACCCAGCTGATCTCCCTGTGCTATGCGGCTGCTTCCCACTATCTATCTACCTTATGTTTGGTACTGTATATATGTCCATGCCTCTCTTTCGCTTTGTCACAGCTTACACTTCCCCCTCCCCATATCCTCAAGTCGATTCTCAAGTATGTCTGTGTCTTTATTCCTATTTTACCCCTAGGTTCTTCATGACATTTTTTTTCTTAAATTCCATATATATGTGTTAGCATACAGTATTTGTCTTTCTCTTTCTGACTTACTTCACTCTGTATGACAGACTCTAGGTCTATCCACCTCATTACAAATAGCTCAGTTTCGTTTCTTTTTATGGCTGAGTAATATTCCGTTGTATATATGTGCCACATCTTCTTTATCCATTCATCCAATGATGGACACTTAGGTTGTTTCCATCTCTGGGCTATTGTGAATAGAGCTGCAATGAACATTTTGGTACATGTCTCTTTTTGAATTATGGTTTTCTCAGGGTATATGCCTAGTAGTGGGATTGCTGGGTCATATGGTAGTTCTATTTGTAGTTTTTTAAGGAACCTCCATACTGTCTCCATAGTGGTTGTACCAATTCACATTCCCACCAGCAGTGCAAGAGTGTTCCCTTTTCTCCACACCCTCTCCAGCATTTATTGTTTCTAGATTTTTTGATGATGGCCATTCTGACTGGTGTGAGATGATATCTCATTGTAGTTTTGATTTGCATTTCTCTAATGATTAGTGATGTTGAGCATTCTTTCATGTGTTTGTTGGCAGTCTGTATATCTTCTTTGGAGAAATGCCTATTTAAGTCTTCTGCCCATTTTTGGATTGGGTTGTTTGTTTTTTTGCTATTGAGCTGCATGAGCTGCTTATAAATTTTGGAGATTAATCCTTTGTCAGTTGCTTCATTTGCAAATATTTTCTCCCATTCTAAGGGCTGTCTTTTGGTCTTGTTTATGGTTTCCTTTGCTGTGCAAAAGCTTTGAAGTTTCATTAGGTCCCATTTGTTTATGTTGGTTTTATTACCATTTCTCTAGGAGGTGGGTCCAAAAGGATCTTGCTGTGATTTATGTCATAGAGTGTTCTGCCTATGTTTTCCTCTAAGAGTTTGATAGTGTCTGGCCTTACATTTAGGTCTTTAATCCATTTTGAGCTTATTTTTGTGTATGGTGTTAGGGAATGATCTAATCCATACTTTTACATGTCCCTGTCCAGTTTTCCCAGCACCACTTATTGAAGAGGCTGTCCTTTCTCCACTGTACATTCCTGCCTCCTTTATCAAGGATAAGTTGACCATATGTGCGTGGGTTTATCTCTGGGCTTTCTATCCTGTTCCATTGATCTATCTTTCTGTTTTTGTGCCAGTACCACACTGTCTTGATTGCTGTAGCTTTGTAGTATAGTCTGAAGTCAGGGAGCCTGATTCCTCCAGCTCCATTTTTCGTTCTCAAGATTGCTTTGGCTATTTGGGGTCTTTTGTTTTTCCAAACAAATTGTGAAATTTTTTGTTCTAGTTCTGTGAAAAATGCCATTGGTAGTTTGATAGGGATTGCATTGAATCTGTAGATTGCTTTGGGAAGTAGAGTCATTTTCACAATATTGATTCTTCCCATCCAGGAACATGGTATGTCTCTCCATCTATTTGTATCATCTTTAATTTCTTTTATCAGTGTCTTATAATTTTATGCATACAGGTCTTTTGTCTCCTTAGGTAGGTTTATTCCTAGATATTTTATTCTTTTTGTTGCAATGGTAAATGGGAGTGTTTTCTTGATTTCACTTTCAGATTTTTCATCATTAGTGTACAGGAATGCCAGAGATTTCTGTGCATTAATTTTGTATCCTGCTACTTTACCGAATTCCTTGATTAGCTCTAGTAGTTTTCTGGTAGCTTCTTTACGATTCTCTATGTATAGTATCATGTCATCTGCAAACAGTGACAGCTTTACTTCTTCTTTTCCAATTTGGATTCCTTTTATTTCCTTTACTTCTCTGATTGCTGTGGCTAAAACTTCCAAAACTAAGTTGAATAAGAGTGGTGAGAGTGGGCAGCCTTGTCTTGTTCCTGATCTTAGTGGAAATGGTTTCAGTTTTTCACCATTGAGGACGATGTTGGCTGTGGGTTTGTCATATATGGCCTTTATTATGTTGAGGAAAGTTCCCTGTATGCCTACTTTCTGCAGGGTTTTTATCATAAATGGGTGTTGAATTTTGTCAAAAGCTTTCTCTGCATCTATTGAGATGATCATATGGTTTTTCTCCTTCAATTTGTTAATATGGTGTATCACATTGATTGATTTTCATATATTGAAGAATCCTTGCATTCCTGGAATAAACCCCACTTGATCATGGTGTATGATCCTTTTAATGTGCTGTTGGATTCTGTTTGCTAGTATTTTGTTGAGGATTTTTGCATCTATGTTCATCAGTGATATTGGCCTGTAGTTTTCTTTCTTTGTGACATCCTTGCCTGGTTTTGGTATCAAGGTGATGGTGACCTCGTAGAATGAGTTTGGGAGTGTTCCTCCCTCTGCTATATTTTGGAAGAGTTTGAGAAGGATGGGTGTTAGCTCTTCTCTAAATGTTTGATAGAATTTGCCTGTGAAGTCATCTGGTCCTGGGCTTTTGTTTGTTGGAAGATTTTTAATCACAGTTTCAATTTCAGTGCTTGTGATTGGTCTATTCATATTTTCTATTTCTTCCTGATTCAGTCTTGGCAGGTTGTGCATTTCTAAGAATTTGTCCATTTCTTCCAGGTTGTCCATTTTATTGGCATAGAGTTGCTTGTAGTAATCTCTCATGATCTTTTGTATTTCTGCAGTGTCAGTTGTTACTTCTCCTTTTTCATTTCTAATTCTATTGATTTGAGTCTTCTCCCTTTTTTTCTTGATGAGTCTGGCTAATGGTTTATCAATTTTGTTTATCTTCTCAAAGAACCAGCTTTTACTTTTATAGATATTTGCTATCGTTTCCTTCATTTCTTTTTCATTTATTTCTGATCTGATCTTTATGATTTCTTTCCTTCTGCTAACTTTGGGGGTTTTTTGTTCTTCTTTCTCTAATTGCTTTAGGTGCAGGGTCAGGTTGTTTACTCGAGATGTTTCCTGTTTCTTAAGGTGGGATTGTATTGCTATAAACTTCCCCCTTAGAACTGCTTTTGCTGCGTCCCATAGGTTTTGGGTCATCCTGTCTCCATTGTCATTTGTTTCTAGGTATGTTTTTTATTTCCTCTTTGATTTCTTCAGTGATCACTTCGTTATTGAGTAGTGTATTGTTTAGCCTCCATGTGTTTGTATTTTTTACAGATCTTTTCCTGTAATTGATGTCTAGTCTCATAGCATTGTGATCGGCAAAGATACTTGATACAATTTCAATTTTATTAAATTTATCAAGGCTTGATTTGTGACCCAAGATATGATCTATCCTGGAGAATGTTCCATGAACACTTGAGAAAAATGTGTATTCTGTTGTTTTTGGATGGAATGTTCTATAAATATCAATTAAGTCCATCTTGTTTAATGTATCATTTAAAGCTTGTGTTTCCTTATTTATTTTCATTTTGGATGATCTGTCCATTGGTGAAACTGGGGTGTTGAAGTCCCCTACTATGAGTGTGTTACTGTCGATTTCCCCTTTTATGGCTGTTAGTATTTGCCTTATGTATTGAGGTGCTCCTATGTTGGGTGCATAAATATTTACAATTGTTATATCTTCTTCTTGGATCGATCCCTTGATCATTATGTAGTGTCCTTCTTTGTCTCTTCTAATAGTCTTCATTTTAAAGTCTATTTTGTCTGATATAAGGATTGCTACTCCAGCTTTCTTTTGATTTCCATTTGCATGGAATATCTTTTTCCATCCCCTTACTTTCAATCTGTATGTGTCTCTAGGTCTGAAGTGGGTCTCTTGTAGACAGCATATATATGGGTCTTGTTTTTGTATCCATTCAGCCACTCTGTGTCTTTTGGTGGGAGCATTTAGTCCATTTACATTTAAGGTAATTATTGATATGTATGTTCCTATTCCCATTTCCTTAATTGTTTTGGGTTTGTTATTATAGGTATTTTCCTTCCATTGTGTTTCTTACCTAGAGAAGTTCCTTTAGCATTTGTTGTAAAGCTGGTTTGGTGGTGCTGAACTCTCTCAGCTTTTGCTTGTCTGTAAAGGTTTTAATTTCTCCATCAAATCTGAATGAGATCCTTGCTGGGTAGAGTAATCTTGGTTGCAGGTTTTTCTCCTTCATCACTTTAAATACGTCCTGCCACTCCCTTCTAGCTTGTAGAGTTTCTGCTGAGAGATCAGCTGTTAACCTGATGGGGATTCCCTTGTGTGTTATTTGTTGTTTTTCTCTTGCTGCTTTTAATATGATTTCTTTGTGTCTAATTTTTGACAGTTTGATTAATACGTGTCTTGGTGTATTTCTCCTTGGATTTATTCTGTATGGGACTCTCTGTGCCTTCTGGACTTGATTAACTATTTCCTTTCCCATATTAGGGAAGTTTTCAACTATAATCTCTTCAAATATTTTCTCAGTCCCTTTCTTTTTCTCTTCTTCTCCTGGAACCCCTATAATTCGAATGTTGGTGTGTTTAATGTTGTCTCAGAGGTCTCTGAGACTGTCCTCTGTTCTTTTCATTCTTTTTTCTTTATTCTGCTCTGCAGCAGTTATTTCCACTATTTTATCTTCCATGTCACTTATCCATTCTTCTGCCTCAGTTATTCTGCTATTGATCCCATCTAGAATATTTTTCATTTCATCTATTGTGTTTATAATCGATGCTTGATTCATCTTTAGTTCTTCTAGGTCCTTGTTAACTCTTTCTTGCATTTTGTCTATTCTATTTCCAAGCTTTTGGATCTTGGAAATAGAATCTTGGATCATCTTTACTATCATTATTCTGAATTCTTTTTCAGGTAGACTGCCTATTACCTCTTCATTTGTTAGGTCTGGTAGGTTTTTATCTTGCTCCTTCACCTGCTGTGTGTTTTTCTGTCTTCTCATTTTGCTTATGTTACTGTGTTTGGGGTCTCCTTTTTGCAGGCTGCAGATTCGTAGTTCCCTTCCTTTTGGTGTTTGTCCCCAGTGGTTAAGGTTGTTTCAGTAGGTTGTGTAGGCTTCCTGGTGGGGGGACTAGTGCCTGTGTTCTGGTGGTTGAGGCTCGATCTTGTCTTTCTGGTGGACAGGTCCACGTCTGGTGGTGTGTTTTGGGGTGCCTGTGGCCTCATTATGTTTTTAGGCAGCCTCTCTGCTAATGGGTGGGGTTGTGTTCCTGCCTTGCTAGTTGCTTGGCATAGGGTGACCAGCACTGTAGCTTGCTGGTCGTTGAGTGAAGCTGGATGCTGGTGTTGAGATGGAGATCTCTGGGAGATTTTCACCGCTTGATATTATGTGGAGCTGGGAGGTCTCTTGTGGACCCGTGTCCTGAAGTTGGCTCTCCCAGTTCAGAGGCACAGCACTGACTCCTGGCTGCAGCACCAAAAGCCTTTTATCTACCCGGCTCAGAATAAAAGGGAGAAAAAGTAGAAAGAAAGAATTAGTAGAAGAAAGAAAGAGAGAAAGAAAGGAAGAAGGAAAGAAAGGAAGGAAGGAAGAAAGAAAGAAAGAAAGGAGGCAGGGAGGGAGGATGGAAAGAAAGAAAGAAAGGAGGACGGGTGGGAGGAAGGAAAGAAAAAGAAAGAGTGAAAGAAAGAAGGGAGGGAGGGAGGGAGGAAGGAAAGAAAGGAAGAAAGGGAGAAAGAAAAAAGAAAGAAAGAAAGAAGGAAAGAAAGACAGGAGGGAGGGAGGGAGGAAGGAAGGAAAGAGAAAGAAAGAAAGGAGGGGTGGAGGGAGGGAGGGAGGAAGGGTAGGTAGTAAAAAAAGAAAGAGAGAAGATAAAGTAAAATAGAATAAAGTATAAAATATAGTAGCATTATTAAAATTAAAAAGTAATTATTGAAAAAAAAAACGGACAGATAGAACCCTGGGACATATGGTGGAAGCAAAGCTATACAGAGAAAATCTCACACAGAAGCATACACATACACATTCACAAAAAGAGAACAGGGGGAAAAATCGAAAATCTTGCTCTCAAAGTTCACCTCCTCAATTTGGGATAATTCGTTGTAAAAAGAGGAAAAGGGGAAAAAGTCTGAAATCTTGTCCTCAAAGTCCACCTCCTTAATTTGGGATGATTCGCTGTCCATTCATGCACTCCACAGATGCAGGGCACATCAAGCGGACCGTGGAGCTTTAATCCGCTGTCTCCGAGGCTGCACAGAGAGATTTCCCTGTCTCTTCTCTGCTCTCACAGCTCCAGGGTCTCAGCCTTGGACCTGGCCCCACCTCTGGGCGTAGGTCGCCGGAGGGCGTCCGTTCTTCGCTCAGACAGGACGGGTTTAAAGGAGCCGCTGATGCGGGGGCTCTGGCTCACTTAGGCAGAGGGGAGGGAGGGGCGCGCAGTGTGGGGCGGGCCTGCGGCGGCAGAGGCCGGCGTGACGTTGCAGCAGCCCGAGGCGCTCCGTGCGCTTTCCCGGGGAAGCCGTCCCTGGGTCCCGGGACCCCGGCAGTGGCGGGCTGCACAGGCTCCCCGGAAGGCGGGGTGTACAGTGACCTGCGCTCGCACACAGGCCTTGTGGCGGCGGCGGCAGCAGCCCCAGCGTCCCACGCCCGTCTCCGGGGTCCGCGCCTTTAGCCACGGCTCGCGCCCGTCTCTGGAGCTTCTTTAAGCAGCGCTCTTAATGCCCTCTCCTCGCGCACCAGGAAACAAAAGGGAAGAAAAAGTCTCTTGCCTCTTCGGCAGCTCCAGACCCTTTCCCCGGACTCCCTCTGGGCTAGCCGTGGTGCACTAACCCCTTCAGGCTCTCTTCCTGCCGCCAGCCCCAGTCCTCTCCCTGAGCTCCGACTGAAACCCGATACTCGAGCCTCAGCTCCCAGCCCCACCCGCCATGGCGGCCGAGCAGACAAGCCTCTCGGGCTGGTGTGTGCCTGAGGGCACCGATCCTCTGTGCTGGAATCTCTCCGCTTTGCCCTCCACACCCCTGTTGCTGTGCTCTCCTCCGCTACTCCGAAGCTTTCCCCCTCCGCCACCCGCAGTCTCTGCCCGCGAAGGGGCTTCTAGTGTGTGGAAACCTTTCCTCCTTCACGGCTCCCTCCCACTGGTGCAGGTCCCGTCCCTATCATTTTGCCTCTGTTTATTCTTTTTTCTTTTGCCCTACCCAGGTATGTGGGGAGTTTCTTGCCTTTTGGGGGGTCTGAGGTCTTCTGTCAGCGTTCAGTAGGTGTTCTGTAGGAGTTGTTCCACGTGTAGATGAATTTCTGATGTATCTGTGGGGAGGAAGGTGATCTCCGCGTCTTACTCTTCCGCCATCTTCCTCCGTCTCTTCCTCTGTGAGTTTTGTGAACATCTGCTGGGCACTGGCCAGCAATTTCCCATAATACAACTACAGAAGTTATCCCTCCCAGTATGCAAATTCTGCTATTACAATGTTCGAGGCTAGAATGCCTAGTTAGAATGTTAGGAATCAGGAATCAACCCCTGAGATTCTAGGAGCCCAGAAGTATTTAGGAAAGTTACAAGTTTTTTTCTGAACCTTCCAAGATCCTATTTAAACAAAATTATGCCTTGTGATCCAGAGAAATAAAAGCCTAATGAAATTTGGCTGTTTTAGTTATTTTCCTTTTTTGTTTTGAAGGGAAAGCCTGTTCTTAGAGACTTTAATCAAATTTATTTTTTATACGCTGCTCCCTTTTTATGGACTCTGGAACAAGCAGATGCAGCATGTATATGCGCGCTCACGCGCACGTGTGTGTGTGTGTATGTGTGTGTGTGTGTTGATGGGAGGCTCTGTGTTATTGCCACAATAAATATTACAGTGCAAAACCCCACCAGACCATTTCTCCTAGCAATAGCGATTTGCGAGTGTACTTAGACTTGCTGACTGTGAAGTCATGCCTTGCGTACGTTACTGTGAAATGAACATTGCGACAATACATTGTCTTAATGGGTCTGGAACTGGCAGTGAGTGAGAGAGGCAGGCTGAGCCAGGGGGACGGGTACAGTAATAGCCGAGGGGCCGGGAGCTGCAGTTTGTCAGGCAGGCCATCTTGAGCCTTTATACTGTGCTTTACACAAGCAAAAGGGGTCTCTGCCCCTGCTCCCATGTTTTAGAGGGTCCTGCTCTGGTCCTTTTCCATCTGTGTCTTTCCCCAGTGGGCTCAGAGCTCAAGAGCAAGGAGCTATGCTATACTCATCCCTTCTAGATCTCGCTCAAGCAGCCTGGTACCTGGAATTCCCTCTCAAATAGTCCCAGCCCCCTTTCCAGAGTCTATTCCAGGAGTCCATCCTCCTGAGGTGACGAGGCCACTCTGCAGGTAGAAATCTTTAGGTCCCTGGTATGGTCCAGGGGAGGCTGTTGGGAGAGGTGTGCCCAAAGCTTTGCTGCTGGATGGTGTGTCCGCACATGTGCATGTGATGCTCCTCAGGGTGCAACAGGGAGGCGGGGGTAGGAGAAAAGTGAGGTGGGCTCTGGGCTGAGGGCCAGACCAGCTCCCCCCTCACCGCCACGCTGCTCTAGCATGAAACTCCGAGTCTGCGATGGGCGAAGTTAAACTGGCCTTCTAGGTCATTATGAAGGCATGCTTGTCAAGGTAGGCAGATAGAATATGTTTCACATAAAAGTTGTTAGCTTGGTTTCTCACATCTAAAAGTCTAGAGATATGGTGTGTGGGCCTTCATTTGTACTCCTGCAACAGGCCCTGCAAATATTAGGGCTGAAACTGGCAGGAACTGGCTGTTGGGAGGGTATAGAAGGCTTTGAGAATTTGGGCTGCTCTTAGGTTGGACATGATTGGATAACCCCAAGGATGACTTACCTGTTGTCTGGAGAAGGATGGAATTACAGCCGGGCAGTCAATGTCAGAGGTGAAAAAGATTCCAGGTCTCGGGCTTCCCTGGTGGCGCAGTGGTTGAGAGTCCGCCTGCCGATGCAAGGGACACGGGTTCGTGCCCCAGTCTGGGAAGACCCCACATGCTGCAGAGCGGCTGGGCCCATGAGCCATGGCTGCTGAGCCTGCACGTCCGGAGCCTGTGCTCCGCAACGAGAGAGGCCACGACAGTGAGAGGCTCGCGTACTGCAAAAAAAAAAAAAAAAAAAAGATTCCAGGTCTCTTCTCGACCTCTCCTTTCCTCCCCCCTTTCTCCTGCCCCCTGGGCTCTCTCTGCATCTCTTGGAGATATATTCTGATTGGACAGTAACTAGATGTAATGGAAAGCGTATCCTGAGCCAGACTGATGGAGAAACTTTCAGCACCAATTATTAGCCTCAATTTTCCTACTTAAAATGGTGATAATTATACTTGCTCCTGGTTGTTTTGAGGATAAGATGAATTAATGTAAAGTGATGTAATGTAGTCTTAAAGTTAAATAGCTGTTCAACCAAGGTCCACCTCCCTCCTTTCTCTGCTTTGATAAAAAAAAAACAACCCACATTTTCATGTGTTTTATTTCCTTGGATTCTTGCCAAAAGTCTTGTTTAATATTCAATATAATTCTTACTAATGACATAATGTGAACATTCTTAGGAATAGTTTTGAAAAAGAGACTCCTGGAAACAGTGTGCTTTAATGCCACAGAACTACTTTAGGGCAGGAAGCCCCCTTAATTCTCACCCGCTGAGTGACCAATGCCCATACCCAAAGGCTTAACTATATTGAGAGGCAGGTCTCATTGCCCTGGTGTTGTCTTTGACAGATCAACATTGGCTTCATCTCAGTTATTGGATTTTGATTTATTTCCAGGATTACCTGGCCTGAGTACAATGCCAGAGCAGTACTTAGAATGAGGGGCAATCACATGGACTTCATTTTCTTTAAATGTCACATGTTCTAATGTTCCAATTTTTCTGAGCAGACAATAGTGTGATGGTGAGTTTTATGTCTCTACTTGGTTAAGCAAGAGTACTGAGTTATTCAATTAAATACTAATCTGGGTGTTGCTCTGAATGTATTTTGTAGTTGTGGGCAGTCAATCAGTGGACTTTAAGTAAAGGAGATTATCCTTCATAATCTGGGTGAGCTTCATCCAGTCATTTGAAAGACTAAGAGCAGAACTGAGGTTTCTCTGAGAAGGGAGGAATTACTCCTGTGGATGACAGCACCAGCTCTTGCCCAGGTTTCTGGTCTGCTGGCCTCCCATATGGATTGCAGATTTGCCAGTCCTTAATTTTTTTCTCCATCTCTCTCTCTCTTCCTTCCTTCCTTCCTTCCTTCCTTCCTTTTCTTCTAACTTTCTTTAATCTATCTTCTTTAAACTGGCTGTCCATCTCTTTCAGAACCCTGACAGATACAGATTTGGGTAGTAAGAGTGGTTCTAGAAGCACAGATTCTTTAGGATAGATTTCTGAATTATTCTAGGTTTTCTGGAATTGGTTCTCGAATCTGATTAGATTGATTAGATTTAAAGGCACTAATAACTTATTTTCAGTGGTAAAGAGGGCACTGGAGGTCCATGGCATGATGTAGCAATAGAAATACACAAAATACCATCATTTGATACTCCTAATCAAGTGTGTATAAAAGACAAGGTTATCAGTGACCATGTATTTGATAGCTTAGAACATTTTAGTCAGACTAAGATATATAATGAGATTGGCTGTTTGCTCCTAACTACCCTGGACAAACTGGGTAAATAAAAGAATGAACTTAGAGCTCTGAATTCCTAGCTCAAGCTCCATGTACATGACCTGAAAACTTCTAAATCTGCCCTGAAAGCAGCCTTTATCTTCTACAGTTGAGGGCTGAGATTTCTGAAAGCCAAACCCTGAGTTTCATCCTGTGAGTGGCTATAATAAAACAAAAACTGAATTCCCAACCTTATAGAGTTTCTTCTGTTAAAGTGAGAGCATTGATTGGGAAGGAATGGGATCCTGAAAATTAGAATGAGGGTCTACAAACAGATCCCAATGACCCTGAGGTTATTGAACTCTGAAGTTCTGCTGAATCTTCTTTGCCAGTAGAAACCACCCTTCCTTCTCTGTCTGAGGAGGTTAACTCTGTCTTGTCTGAAGAATCTGTAATGGTCTCTCTTGAGGTAGTTCCCTGGCAAGACACTGTTGATTTTCCTTAGGACATATACACTACTCCTCTTTGCTTCTAAAATTATAACTAAACTCAGTTTCCAGAGGGTGAAATGCAGTGTGTGATGCATGGGGAGATGCAATACACACCGAAAGAACTGCATGATTTTTCCAATTTATATGTGAGAGTGGATATTAAATGTGTGGGATAAAACTGGAAGGAACATAAAGTTGAATCAGGCTGAATTTATTGACATGTGCCCACAGAGCAGAGATTCTGCATTCAATTTTTTAACTTGAGGATTTAGAAAGGGCTTTAGATTTGTTTGTTTGATCGGCTGAAATGTGGACCAAAAAGTTGCCTGCTCTAACTTAAGTTGAAATGTCAGAACTGCCTTGTTGTATTGTAGTGGAAGGTATTTAAAGGCTTAGGGAGGTTGGAATTTTAGAGTGGATTTATCACATAAGAAGACCTGCTCATCCACCCGGGGAGGATATAGAGGACACACCTTTCACGATGACTGTGATAAATAAATATTTGAGGGCAGTCCCAGTGTCCTTGAAGTGCTTTGTGATCACCCTTCTCTTTAGGCCAGAAAGTACAATGGGAGCTGCTGCTATCAAAGCAGTAATTAGAATAATCTGACTCACAGAGACCTACGGTGTTGGCTAGTGGATCATGCTGTCTCTAGAAAAGGAATAGATGGACATTCTACTAAATTCTTACTTGATCTGTATAAGTTGAAGAGTTCTAGGCTGAATGAAAAGAAGTCTAACTTGAATCACCAAAACAGAGTGCTATGGATTGAACTGTGTCCCTCTGAAATTGAAGGTCGAAGCCCTAACCTCTAATTTGAATGAATTTGGAGATAGGGCCTTTAAAGAGGTAATCAAGGTTAAATAATGTCATAAGGATGGAGTGCTAATCCAATATAAGTGGTGTCCTATCAGAAGAGGAAGAGACACTAGTGATGTGTGAGCACAGAGAAAAGGCCATGGGAGGACAAAGAGAGAAGGTGATCATCTGCAGCCAACTAGAGAGGCTTCAGGGAAACCCATTGCTGCCAATGTCTTGATCTTGGACTTCCAGCCTCCAGAACTCTGAGAAAAAAAATTTCTGTTGTTTAAGCCACCCAGTCTGTGGTATTTTGTTATGGCAGCCCTAGGAAAGTAAGAGAGTCAGGGCTCCTCAGTTAATTCCCAGACTTGAGCAAGTTAAGGCCAGGACCCCTTGATAAAGGACCTTGCTATACTGCCAAGAACTAATACTTTCAAATTTTTTCCCAGCCTTCCCCAAAGGGATCTATGATCTTTTGCCAGGATAAAAGAGAAGAAAAGGAGAAAAGGAAATAATCAGACCTTTTAGGGACTACTGGACACTGGCTGTGAACTAACACTAATTCCAGAAGACCTGAACCATCACAGTGGGCAAACAGAATGGGGCTAAGGAGATCAGGTGGTCAATGGAGTTTTAGTCAGATCATAACACAGTGGATTCAGAGAGTTGCTGAACCCATCCTGTGTTTTTTTTCCCCTCATTTCTGGAATACATAATTGAAATGAATATACTCAGCAACTGACAGAATCCACACATTAGTTTCTTGACCTGTGTAATAAGGGCTATTATGGTGGGAAATTCCATGTGGATGCCATTAGAACTGCTGCTACCTAAGGAAGTAGTGAACCAAAAACAATATTGCATTCCTGGAGGGACTGCAGTCATTAGTGCCTCTAATCAAGGCCTTCAAAGATGCAAGGGTGGTGATTCCCACCACATCTCCATTCAACTCACCTATTTGACCTATGTAGAAGACAGATGAATCTTGGAGAATGACAGTGGGTTATCGTAAACTTAACCACATGGTCACTCCAATTGCAGCTGCTGTTCCAGATGTGGTTTCATTGCTTGAACAAATTAACACATCTCCTGGTACCTGATATGCAGCTCTTGAGCTGAAAATGCCTTTTATTGGATACCCATTAGTAAAGACCATCAGAAGCAGTTTGATTTCAGCTGGCAAGGCCAACAATACACCTTCACTGTCCCACCACAGGAGTATATCAACTCTCCATTCCTATGTCATAATTTAGTCTGCATGGACCTTGACCAACTTTGCCCTCTACAAGACATCACATTGTACGTCACATCCATTACGTTGATGATACTATGCTGATTGGTCAGTGTAGACTTTTAGGATTTTGGGACAAAGCCTTGCCTTCCTCTGTAGATAACTACTCTCCTTTTGAGAAAGATCTTTTTGCTTACTACAGGGCCTTAATAGAGGCTGAATGCTTAACCATAAGTCACTATGTTTCCATTTGACCTGAACCGTGCATCATGAACTTGTTGTTTTCTGACTTACCCAAGCCAAGATGGAATGCATTCCCTTATCAAATGGAAGTAGTATCTACAAGATCAGACCCTGAAGGCATAATAAGTTACATGAGGAAGTGCCACAAATGCCCATGGTCCCTACTCCTGCTATATTACCTTCTTTCTCCAAATCTGTACCAATGGCCTAATAGGGAGTTCCCTAGAACCAACTGACCAAAAAAGAGAAAAAAATTTTGATTTATAGACAATTCTGCATGATAATCAGGCACCACCCACAAGTGGACAGCTGCAGCATCCCTGAAGAGCAGTGGCGAAAAGAAATCCTCTCAGTGGTTACTCATTTTGCTTGGAAAGAGAAGTGGCCAGAGGTATGAGTCTATACTGATTCATGGGTTGCCACCAGTGGTTTGTCTCGGTCAGGGACTTGGAAGGAAAATCACTGGAAAATTAGTGACAATATCTGGGGAAGAGATATGTGGGTGAATCTCTCTGAATGGGTGAAAAACACGAAGACATTGGTGTCCTATGTGAATGCTCACTGAAGGTTGACCTCTATAGAGGAGAATATTAATAATCGATAGAATAGGATGACCTGTTCCATGGATACCAGTCAGCCTCTTTCCTCAGCCATCCCTATCACTGTGCAATGAACTCATGAACAGAGCGGGTACAGTGGCAGGGACTCAGCAACATGGACTTCCACTCGTTAAGGTCAACCTGACTATGGTCACTACTGAGTGCCCAATCTGCCAGTAGCAGATCTAACACTGAGTCCCCAGTATGGCACCATTTTCCAGGGTGATCAGCCAGCTAATTGGTGGCAGGTTGATTACATTGGAGCACTTCCACCATGGAAGGGGCAGTGCTTTTTTCTTATTAGAACAGACATTTACTCTGTACATGGATTGTCATCCATGCATACAATGCTTCTGCCATCTGTGGACTTACAGAATTCCTATCTCCCAAAATGGTATTCCACACAGAATTTTTTTCTGATCATTTCATAGTAAACGAAGTGCAGCAATGGACCTATGCTTGTGGAAATCATGAGCTTTGCCATGTTCCCCATCTTCCTGAAGCAGGTGGCTTGATTAAACAATAAAATGGTCTTTGGAAGACTCAGTTACAATGCCAGTTAGGTGGTAATACCTTGCAGGGACGGAACAGTGTTGTCCAGCAGGCTATATATGCTCTAAATCAGCATCTAATGTATGATGCCATTTTCCTAATAGCCAGTATTAACATGTCCAGGAGACAAGAGGTAGAAATGGAAATGGCACTATTTACTATCACCCTTAATGATCCTCACCAAAACTTTTGCTTCATGTCCCTGTGACCTTACTCTCTGTTGTTCTAGAGGTCTTAGTTCCAAAGGGAGGAATGCTTCCAACTAAGAGACACAATGGTGATTTCATTGAACTGGAGGTTAAGATTGCTACTAAGCCACTTTTTGTTCCTCGTGCCTCTGAATCAACAGGCAAAGAAGGGATTTCTGTGCTGGCTGGGTTTATTGATCTTGACTCCCAAGGGGAAATTGGGCTGCTACTACACAGTGGAGCTAAGGAAGATTATGTCTGGAATACAGGAGATCCCTTAGGGTGTTTCTTAGTACTACCATGACCTGTGATTAAAGTCAATGGAAAACGCAATGACTAATTCAAACCAGATTGCTAATGGCCCAGACCTTTAGGAATGAAGTTTTGGGTCACCCCACCAAGCTAAAAACCATGACCAGCTGAGATGTTTGCAGAGGCAAAGAGAATATGGAATGGATTGTGGAAGAAAGTGGTTATAAGTTCTAGCTATGACCACGTGGCCAATTGCAGAAACAAAGACTGTAATTTTTATTAATGTTTCTTCCTAATTTTTATGAATTTTTTCATTTGTGTGTAGGTATGTGCATGTGTGTATTCAGATATATAATATTTTTGTTTTCTTTTCTCTCTCATTCCATTACCATCTAATGTAAGATATATTAATAGTAGTTATGTTTACATCACAGTATTTAAGTTATAGGATATCAAAGAGAAATGTACATAATACCCACTTTGCATTGTCTTCTAAGGAGAGGGTTAGTGTATTTTTGATTGTATACAAGATAGGTGTATTCTATTAGGCAGAAATATTACTGTTTTTTGGTCTTTAATGGAAGTTTAAGCATTGTTTAAGGAGATATTTATAGGTGCCAAGTTGATAAAGGGTGGACTCTGATGCTTTTATGTGTCACTTGGCTAGGCTGTGATACCCAGTTATTCAATCAAGCATTGATTTAGGTGTTGCTGTGAAGATATTTTTATGTGATTAACATCTACAATCAGATGACTTTCAAATCAGGAGATTATTTTACTAATCTGGGTGAGCCTCATCAATCAGTTGAAAGGCCTTCAGAGCAAAACAGAGGAAGAAGAAACTCTACCTCTGGATGGCAGCATCAGATCCTGTTTGAGAATTTCCAGCCTGCTGGCCTACTCTAGATATTTAAAACTTTCCAGTATCTACATTGTGGAAACCAATTCTTTGAAATTATATATATTATATAAAATATATAATTAGATAATATATAAATATATACATTATATATATATAAAGTGTATCTTTCTATCTATCTATATCACTCATTCTATTTCTATGGTAGAGCCCTGACTAATAGAAATAGCACAGTAGATATGCAATGATATATATATCATCAAATTCAAAATTATTATATTGGGCAAAATGCTATGTAGTGGAATCATAATGCTGAAAACTCATTAACTTGTACTTCATCCACCTAGGAAAAATAGGTTGAAAAGATTTTCTGGTCAGGTATCACTCAAAACAATATTAATTATAAGAGCAACCATTTATTGAACATCTATATGAGCTAACCTTGAAGCTGAGGGCTTTACCTTTATCAATATTTTTTAAAATGTTGCAAAGTAAATATCATGATCTCTAATTTATAGAGTATGAAATTGAGTCTTAGAGAAAGTGTAAAATTTACCCAAGAACATGTTTGTGAAAGGCAGTGAAAGGACTTGAGCTCAGGTCAGCTTGACTCCAGTTTGAGCTCTTCATAAAACAAGAGCACAGTCTTTCAGCCTAGAATTCCTAGAAGGTAGCCCCATGTATTTGGGGCTGGGTAGTAGCCCTCATGTGTACAAGTGGCATATATGACTGTCAGCATCATCTTCTTATATGTTCTCAGTGATTGGGAAAACCAAACAGGGTGGTTTGTCAGCCTCTGGACAACTGCTGTGTTACACTCTTGGTGTAATAACTCTATTATGGGGACAATGGAAAGATGCCCATACTGATGGAGTTGTGTGTCCATACTTGAGATAAGTCTAGGTGATTTATCTTTGCACACTCAGGACCATAGTTGAATCCCAAAGATGACACAAGGACCATCATATGACACAAAGACAGGCAAAAGAGTACCTTCAGTGAAACCTCTGGTTTTCTAAACCTAATTCTCTTGGCTAGACTATTTCAGTCACCCAGATTTCTAATTGGTCTACATATAGACCAGTAATCAGGGCTGAGAAAGTTGAAATTTAGAGGTCAAGTTGAATTCAGTTAATAAGGCAGCTCTGGAACAGCAAAGAGAACATTGGACCAGAAGTCAGGAGACCAAGACTGGATAATTGACTTGTACCTTACTAAGCACTGTCAAGTTGACCAGGTCACTTAATATTCCTAATCCTCATTGTCCCCATCGATGAAGTGAGTAGAAAACCCCACATGAGGGCTGTGGGGATTTTAATTAAATGAGATATATAATATAAATATAATTAAATGAGAAATCATCTGTTGAAAATTATCTAGCACAGTTCCTGGCACGTAAAAAGTACTCAATGTTTCACACAACTTAGTAACCACTCCCTTTTTCAGAGTGTAATGATTCTCTTTCACCATGGTAATGGTCTTAGTGGGAGAGTAATTCCAGGCACCCCTTTCCTACCCAAGAAACCAAGAGGATGATCGTCTTTCCACTCCAAGCAGGTCCATAACCTAAACTCTACCCGGATAGCCATGCTCTCCTGGGGCTTTGCATCCTGAGAAAGTGATGCAAAGTCAGGAGAAACAGAGAGCATTCATGTTAGGGGCAATGGCAGCTGAGGCTTCCTGATCAAGCTGTTTTAGTTATGGTGCCATTGCTGTGTTTTTTGCTTCCCTTTAGAGATTCCTGTTTCTCTATTTATTCCAAAGTCTGACCCTCTAGCTTCTCACTGATTGTGTTAGAAGCAGCAGCACTCTTTCTCTATGAATATCCTTCCAAAGAAATCCTTCTTTGCTTAAGTTAGCTGGAGTTGGCTTTTATTGTTTTCCCTTAGGACCCTGGCTGACACACACGTCAAGAACTGATATGAAAGAACCGGTAGGCTAGGGCACATAGTCCTGTTTGCATATTTCATTAGGTTTGGTGGGCTTGCAATCATTGATGTGGGTGTAAGGTTCCAATTTACTTCTCTAATGAGCTCTTCAACGATTGACCTGCTCCTAATTTAGCCGTACATTATTATGGCTAAATGCTGGTTACTACAAAAAGACCTTGTTTTGACCTCATAAGAAAACACCATTCAAAATCAACTGGAGGAAAGCAAAACATGTGGCCCAAAGTCAGAGAAGAAATTCACTATGTGTGTGTTTCAGGACTGGCCGTGTCCTTATTACCATCTCTTTCCTAATGCACTAACGTCTCTTGTAGATTTGACCACGGTTTAACATGATCAGACAAATGTTATTTTAAAAGGACACATTCTAAGTGAAAAATGACCCTCTTTCTTGGGCGTGTTTTACGGTTTCTGCAGCTGGAGGTTATAATAGGCCATTTGATTAATGAGCTGTTTTATTGGGATGCAAATAATGCCTAATGTCATAAGATCCATATGTTGTACATTACAGAGGCATAAAACTTACCTTGGCACAAAATGGAAAATTTAAAACATCTCTCTTTAAAAAATATATCATGCTCAACAAATAGCATGTGGGTATTCCTGGTATTTATGAAGCTGATGAATGCTGTGCCAGATTTGTTTAGTTTTATTGCTAACTCTGATTGTGTGTGTGCTATGTGTGTGTGTTTTCTTTGTTCATCAGAAGTACCTCTATGCTTCTGTTCATTCTCAGTCTGTTCAAAATAGTCAAAAAGAGCCAAACAGCTGGTTCTGATAATACACAGTAGCTATAACATGCATGGTTTAGAATTAAAATGCCTAGATACTGGAAAGAAAAGGTAATTATAATTAAAGCTGCAACTGGACATTAGAGATGTAATTGCTCATGCATCACCAGAGAGGAGGGCCATGAGAAGGATATGTAAATGCCTAGTCTGCAGGATACAAATCTCAGAGCAACATAACCCTATGGTGATATAAAAGCTAACAATACATTGAATGTAAGGCATGACAGAGCACTGAAATTTTGGTTGGAGTGGGAGATTTCACATCCAGTGAAACACTCATAACACCAGACACAACTGATCAACCATCTTCCCAGAACCTTCAAACAGGTAACCACTTTCTATCCTTAAGCTTCTGCTCACATATCATTTTTCAAATAAGCTTTCTCTAGTTACTTCCTGGCCCCCATGATCATTCTCATTGATATTAACATCATTTTATTATCTTTATGAAAAGTTTTACTTCCTGAATCATCTTGTTTGTCTGTTGGTTCACTTATGTATTAACATATTTCATAGGAGAAAATAGGCTCCACGCCAGACTTGTGTATAGCTGTAAACTCAAATCAGTGCCTGAAATACAATAAGTGCTCAATAAATAGATATTGAATGTTGAATTTGAAAAGTGAGGATAAAATAATCCCTCTTCTTTTTAAAGGATGGTTTAACTGAGATAATCCTTGACATGACAGTGCCAGGGCCAGAGTTAAGTATTTGGTAACTGTTAGCTAGCATTATTTTTTATTATTTATATTACTTATAACAGTACTGACGATGACAGTAATTGTATTAGTCAGGCTTCTCAAGAGAAACAGTATTCATATAAAAAGAGATTTATTATGAGGAATTGGCTTATGTGATTTGGGGGCTGAGAAGTCCCACAATCTACCGTTGGCAAGGTGGAGAACCAGAAAAGCTTACAGCATAAATTACTGCTTGAACAGAACGTCCTGACAACCAGGAGTGTCAGTGATGTAAGTCCCAATCCAAGGGCAGGAGCAGACTGATGTCCCACTGTGTCAGGGGGAGAGACAGAGAGAGAGAGAGAGAATTTTCCCTTCCTCCAGCCCTCAATGGACTGGATGATACCTCCCTTTCCCACACTGGGGAGGGAAATCTACTTTCAGTCTCCTGATTAAAATGCTAATCTCAGGACTTCCCTGGTGGTGCAGTGGATAAGACTCTGCGCTTCCAATGCAGGGAGCCTGGGCTCGATCCTTGGTCAGGGAACTAGATCCCACATGCATGCTGCAACTAAGAGTTCTTGTGCCACAACTAAGGAGCTGGCGAGCCACAACTAAGAAGCCCATCTGCTGCAACTAAGACCTGGTGCAACCAAATAAATAAAAATAAATAAATAAGTAAATATTAAAAACAATAATAATAAAATAAAATGCTAATCTCACTGAAAACACTCTCACAGACATAACCATAAATAATATTTAACCAAAGTTCTGGGAATCTCTTCACCGAGTCAAGTTGACACTCAAAATTAGCCACCACAATTATGATGTATACTGCCACAGAGAAGATTTAATCGACACAAAGGAGATTCCATTGACCAGAAGGTGATTTAACTTGGTGATGTTAATCTACCACTTCTTGAAACATTTTGAAAGTAAAATTTCACAAACCTAGCTCAAGAATTAATTGCACGGATTATTAAAATAGTCTGTTTGGTATGAAAGTAAGATTATGCACACTGTGAGAATCATGACTTCATCAAAAACTGGCAGGCTATAACAGAGATCCAGCAGTATAGCTCCACAGGAAACAAGTTGAGTCAGAAAGGTCTTGCAGAACCTCCGGGGCACCAGGTTATCGTTAGGAACATTACTTATTTCTCAGCTTTAGGTAAGTGCTTTCTTAGAAATTTCTGGCTCAGGAGAATCATGCCTACGCTAGCTCTTTTGGCAGCATTTTATTCTGCACCTTTAATAAGTCTGCTCTTTAAGAAAAATATATATCAGATTTCTTTTATTTACAAAGCACAGCATATGCAGGCTTGATTCTTAAGCTCCTTACAGATAGAATGATGAGAAATGTGATCCTTCTTGACTTAAGCCCCACTCTTTAAGCAAAGCTGAAAATTTGTTGCTGTTTCTTTTCCCATTGATAGAATTTTACTTTCCACCCAGGTGTGTCTTGCCTACCAGAAGGTCGGAGCAGGGGATAGTCCCAGCCGCTGAGGGACCGTGAAATGTCTCCTCACTGTTTCATTACAAGCCAGTGCTCGCACTCACAGGTATTGATTTTTGCACAAATTCTGATGGCTTCCTCAAAGGGGCCAATTTTTTCAGATGAACAGCTGCTCTGTTAATGTCAGAAGAGCTGTGTGGTTAAAAAATGGTCTTTATTTACAGACATCAAAAAGTATGTCTCAAACAATAGGCCCCTGAAATTCAAACCAAAAGGAGTATAATAAATGAAAAATCATAGTTTATACTAACTATCCTCTTTCAATATAACTCACATTAGATAATAAAATCCTGGGGATATGGAAACAGTTGATATTCTCCTTATTTATGTGGTATATTTACTTTGTACCATTTCTACATGGGAAATAAAAATTCAGTATTTAGCATTCTTTTAAATTGTATTTAATTTTGTTAGTGAACTGAGCAATGGCTTAGCTATTTTTTTTTTCCATTGCAGTAGGAATAAAGAGACAAGTAAACATTTATATTTCATTAGATTACTTGTAGTTTAGCATGGGTCATGGTGGAGATGGGATCTGAATGAAGCCAAGATATCAGAGTTGGACACAGAATTCCTGTTTGTCAGAGAACTAGCTGCTTTTCCTGGAAGCAAACAGTAAAGGGGGCTTTTGGCCTTATAGGTCCCATCAGTTTAATCACTTCTGAAACAAGGGGAGAGATGAACACTGCCCCAAGCAAGAAGACAGGAAAATCGCCCTAATTAGGAGAAAGCTGGAAGACACGTGCCACCAACTGGGTTACCTGTGGTGCTGGGTTGATGAGCTTGGGTGTGATGTATCATGGTCCCCCACATGCCTTCTGATTGCTCTCTGAGAGTTTCAAAGTTCCAAGGGGAGTGTTTCAGTTCCCAAGTAACTAACAGTCACCTCTCTCTCCAGGTTTTTCCCCAGAAATGCAGCTTGAAAAGATGGAGGGAATTAAGATCAAGAAACACCTTGATCTCTCTCTCTCTCCCCCAACCTTGTGATCTTATACCAGTGTCTCCCACTGGCCGATCTCTACCAGAAACGGGGGAGCCTGGGCGATGCATTCAGTAGGGCAGAAAACAGATGCAGGGAGAATAAAGGAAGCTGGCAAACAAACAAACAAAGTGACCTGTTTAGGAACTCAAGCTTATTTACAAGGGCTACTTTGAGACTTACATGAGATAAATTTAAAAAGCACCCAGGCAAAGTAATTGGCATATAATGGGTCCTCAAAATATGTTTTTTCCTCTTTCATCTTTCCCCTTTCTCACTGATGACAATCTGCTCTCCAAAAATTGTGATTCATTTATTGCACAAGCTGTAAAGGTTTAAAAATTCATTTTAGGGCTTCCTTGGTGGTGCTGTGGTTGAGAGTCCGCCTGCAGATGCAGGGGACACGGGTTCGTGCCCCAGTCCAGGAAGATCCCACATGCCACGGAGCGGCTGGCCCATGAGCCATGGCCCCGAGCCTGGGCGTCCGGAGCCTGTGCTCCACAATGGGAGAGGCCACAACAGTGAGAGGTCCGCGTACCGCAAAAAAAAAAAAAAAAAAAAAAAAAAATGCATTTTAACAAGAATGAGACTAATTCAAAGCATTTTGGATATTTCAGAAGTTAATAACTCAGTGACTGGCATTTTGGGGAGTGGCATTTTGGTTGGACAGGAGAGGTTTGTCTCCATTCTCAGAGTTCATGGCAAGGGAAACTGCTTGTTTAGTTTGTCCTGCCTTGAGGGTTAAGGTCCTTCCCCATCAGCTTGCCTGTAGGACTCAAGGTGGCTGTTCCCACAGGAAGGTGCTGAAACCTGAAAATGTGGGTCACAAATCTCTCTGGATGCTGGGAAGCCTGGTTGCCCCACACTTCTGTCCCACCACGTGCCAACAGTCTCACTGCAAAGTATCACCTTTGCATTCACTGACCTGTGTGCGACAGGAGCATAGCACTCAATCAGTGTCAAAGAAATGACTCTCTCCCCTCTAAATCTTGTTTCCCACCAGTACTGCCTCTGATGCTGTGGGTTTTGATGAGCTGCCAGGGCTCCCTCTGTTTTACTATGAGCTATTTCCTTCTCCCCTCCCCTTACCATTAACCTTTCAGTGCATGAAAATGAATCCTTGGGTTATCATTAGAGCAATTGCATGGTCCAAGGAGTCATGTCATCTTTCTGGCAGAGGGAAAGAATTTCCCATATTACAGCATCTGCCTCAGTCCCTGGAGACTGAACTCAGGGATTTCGATCCCTCCCCGGGAGACCTGCCTGGCCTCTGGAAGGGGCTGACCAGCAGGGAGTGCACCTGAGAGCCAGGCTGGGCTTCCCATTGGGATTCGACACAGCCCCTCACCGCACGAGCCCTGTGGGCTGTCATTTTCTCACAAGGCTCCCCTCCACACACCCATAATCCCCTCCTCTCAGGTTCCTCATTAAAGTAAAAATCGTCAGCATTCTTTTAATGTGGATTTTTGTGTTTCATTTCCTTTGTTGGTTAAAAAATGTTTCCACTGAAACATTTTATAAGATTTCTCTACAGCGCATACTTTTTGAACATTTTGTTCCTATTAACATAAAATATTATTCTCATTTCCTCTCCTGTTGTGAAGAAAGAGGAAAAAAAGCATTATAAAAATTAAAAATAATTTCTTTGTTATGAAGGAGGTATGAATGATTTATGAGCATAATAAAGGTAAGCCTCTTTGGTCAACATTATGAATTCGAAAATAAGACTTCTTTTCAGATTTTTGAAATGACTTAGATGACAGTAAGCACTAAAGTAACAAAGGAGACCACGTTATAATGGGAAATCCATTTCCCTCTGCTTTTCCTCCCCAGGAGACGTGGCATTGCTCTCTACCCCAGGGAACAAGTCGAGTCATCCCAGGGCATGGTCAAGGGAACTCCATGTCAAATAGCTTGTTTCAGAATACATCGGTGAGTCATCTGCATTTGTATAGAAATGCATTTTAAAATTCCCTCTGTCATTTTGATATGTCCTCAAAGATCATATTTAGTTGAGTCGCCATATCTTACTAGAATCACCCATGCTGGCTGACTCATTCCCGCCATGAACTTCTTCCCAGTGACCAGGGAGCCCTGGTTTCCCCCACATGCTGATTGCCCAGCAGCTCTGCAATTCTGCTTTTCTGTTGTGTGTGTTCTTGGGTATTTCCCCTGCCACTCCACCAGGTCCTGGGTCTGAAATCCCACTTTCTGTAGAGTGAGGGGTTCTGTACTTGGTTTTCAGTTCTGGGTCTCATGATTCCTAGCCCAGGACTCTAGTTCTGTAAACACTAGGTTATATACTAAGCTGGAGGTATCACCAGGGGAGGCTGGCTAGCTGGCAGGCTGCAATGGGTCCTCCTGAGTGGATTTCCTGGGTGATTTCACCCTAGTTTGAGGTTAGGTACCTGGTAGTGTATGCTCAGAAACCAGATTCTCTCAGTATATTAAGAATGTGTGGGCTTCCCTGGTGGCGCAGTGGTTGAGAGTCCGCCTGCAGATGCAGGGGACATGGGTTCGTGCCCTGGTCCGGGAAGATCCCACATGCCGTGGAGTGGCTGGGCCCATGAGCCATGGCCGCTGAGCCTGCACGTCCGGAGCCTGTGCTCCGCAACGGGAGAGGTCACAGTGGTGAGAGGCCCGCATACCGAAAAAAAAAAAAAAAAAAGAATGTCCTGGGGAATGGTCTCATGTTCACCAACTTATGAGGCTGAGGCAGATCCTGGCACTCCAGTTTCTTAGTATGCAAGAGAAACACCACCTTGCACTGTGGCTGGGTCACTGCGCGGAGAAGGAGATTGCTTGCTGAAACTGTATGACCTTGCTAGGATGTTAGCTGCCAAAGGTTCAAGTTTTCAAAAACTTATCGAGTACCTAGTTCAGGGCAGGATCTGGTCTAGGCACTGGGAATACAGCAGCATGAACGAAGCAGACGAGAATCCCTGCTCTCAAGGAGAGCATATGTTCTAGTGACTATTTAGCCCTGAGCTCTGGGTCTCTTATGCCTGGGCACAGCCTATGTGTGATGTTCCAATTTCTCTGCTCAGAGCTTCACAAACTCACCCCAGGAGTGAAAGCATACCACTGTAGTACTTTGAAGGAATAACTTAAAGAAAGGGCGTTGCGGTGTGAATTTTTTTTCCTGCCTTCGATTTTAACCCAGAAAATTCTAGGAGTGGGAATAAGGACAATATTTATTACCTTGTTATGGTTTCCTCTCTTCTCTAATTCTGCTAACTAAAGAAAAGGTCTTGCCAGCCTACTTAGTGAATATAACATTGATAGGAAACATGGAGAGGGACCGGCCACAGATGTGGAGAAAAGAAAGTGAAACCAAGTCAATTTACATGATCAAGGACTGGTGGGGTGCATGCTGCTGAGAGAGGAGGGTTTGATTTCGAGATCCGAAGCCATTGTGAAGAGCAAGAGAAGTGAAGACAGGAAGAACGGCTTTAAAAATGGTTGTGCTGGATTGTGGATTGAATTTCCTTTCATGCTTTTTTGAATGGAGTTACTTTTGACTTACTTTTGATTACTGGTCTGCAAAGATTAAGCCGTAAATGACCCTAGGATATATTAAAGTCCATGAATTTTGGGTTTTGCTTTTAACCCAAATATTCTTGAGTCCTTCATTCTGCTCGTCTTATATTTTCCTTTAACCTGCAGTTAAAATAACATGAGCCCCTTTCCACAGCCCTGCAGGAAGTTCACTACTCAATCCAAGATTTATCAGGTTCCACAGGTGCTTCGGTTACCAGGTAGCTGCCTGTCAATTCTCACTCCAATGTCCTAGCCCAGTTCTTTGTTTCTTAAATTCTTTTTTTTTTTTTTTAAAGAAGATGTTGGGGGTAGGAGTTTATTAATTAATTTATTTATTTTTGCTGTATTGGGTCTTTGTTTCTGTGCGAGGGCTTTCTCTAGTTGTGGCAAGCGGGGGCCACTCTTCATCACGGTGCGCGGTCCTCTCATTATCACGGCCTCTCTTGTTGCGGAGCACAGGCTCCAGACGCGCAGGCTCAGTAGTTGTGGCTCACGGGCCTAGTTGCTCCGCAGCATGTGGGATCCTCCCAGACCAGGGCCCGAACCTGTGTCTCCTGCATTGGCAGGCAGATTCTCAACCACTGCGCCACCAGGGAAGCCCCTTAAATTCGATTTTTAATAAAGTAATGTGTGCACTAGTTTGAAATTCAAATAGCAAATGGTGTATAATGAAAACCAGAGGTCCCCAACTAACCATTCCCAACTCTACAGTTCAACTCCCCGTAGACAATTACTTTCAACTCTTTTAGCTCTTGTTTTCTCATACTTACCTCTATATTTCTAAATAAAATGCATGTCTTGTCATGTATTAATTTTAGACATTATGTATTGACATTCTCTTGTGATAGATGAGGATTTAGTTCTCTTACTTTCCTCCCACCCCTTTTCCACCTACCTTTTCTTCCTATACTCTCATTAAAATGATGTAAAGAATTTTGGTCAAGTCACTGATCAAGACTGCCATTATTATTACTATGAAAAAAATGCTAATAATCAAGAGCTATGTCATAAATATATCTTCTTTCTTGTATATATTGCTTTTTTCCCTAGAGTTAACATTTTCTTCATATTTTGTTTACTTTTTTGTGTGCTTATACTTTTTTTAATGCTTCATTTTATTTCTTATACATCCATCCATATTATTTTCCAAATGGTAAAAAAAAATCTATAAACTAATTATTTTTCACCAAGTTTCTCTCTCCAAATGTTTCCCCTCTTATGTTTCTATCTGGACAGTTGCCTCCCAGGCCTGCTGCATAGCTCTCATCATGGATTTTCTTTTCTGTGTTCTTGTGTTGGATCCACTCTTTCCTTGGAAGCTCTTGGTTTACTCCTTCACTTTGCTGGAGCACATGCTCCTGAATTCATAGGAAGATTTTCACAGTGATAATTACATGACTGAATTCTTGCTTTTCTGAAAATGTTGTTAATCTACCTCTATACTTGGTTGATAATTTGACTGGGTATATAATGCTAGGTTACAAATCATTGTGCCTCACAATCGAGAAATCATTTCTTTATTGCTTTCTGATCTCCAGATTTGTTGTCAAGAAGTTTGATATTAGTCCATTCCATACACTTTGTCAGTGACCTTTCCTCCCACTCTCCAGGTAATTTATAGGATTTTTTTTCTTTTACTCTCTGGTGTCCTAAAATTTCATAATGAAGAGCCTGTGTGTTTGCCTTTTATCATTCACTGTGCTGGACACAGTAGGCTGTTCTTTCAATCTAGAGATTCTCATATCCTTTGGTTCTGGGAAATGTTCTTGGATATGAATTTGAAAATAATTTCCTCTCCTTTTTATTTCTATTTTGTTAATCTGTTTTTGAGCTTCCTGGGTCAATACTCTAGGTGTCTTATCTTTTTTCCTCTTAGTTTCAGCTTTTTGTTTTATTTTTCTACTTCATGAAATGTGTCAATTTTTACTTACCAATCTTAGTGTTATTTTTTTTGTTTAGACTAACAGTTTTCCATTTTTTTCTAATTGTCTCTCCTCTACTATTGCCTATACAGCATCCCATCTTATATCTTCAATGTCTTTTTTTATCTCTCTGATTTTATTCCTTCTAGCTTATTCACTATAGCTGATAGTTTTCCTTTCTCAGCCCTCCTCCCCGTTTTCCTTCCCCTCCTCCCCTTCTTCCTCCTCTTTCTCTTCTTCCTTCTCTTTCCCCTTATCCTTCTTTCAGTTGTTGCATTTCGGGCTTTCCCTAGATGTTGAAAGCTTTCATTGTGCTTAGGGTTCTTCTAATGTTGGATGCTTTTTATAAATGTCTGGTTGTTCATTCACATTTAATAGTGATGACTCAAAAACTGATTAGAAGCACTGAGAGTGTAGATTGAACATCTTTTAAAATAATTTTTAAGATACTGAGATTGACAGCCACCTGTAGATCTGACATCAGTATCTAGCAGACATTTATTTGGGGATCTTAGGTTTCTCAAAAGAAGACTTCTGAAATCACCCATCTGTAAGGCCTATTCATAGAAGCAGAAATGTCACTTAAACTCTTGTTTTCAACTTTTGACCCCTCTCTTTCCTGTATTTTGAAGAATGTCCTGAGCCTTTTCCATTTGGCTTCTCCTGAGAATAAGCCCCTGATCCCCTGTGTGTGTGCACATGTGCTTGTAGGTAGATGGTTGGTTTCTTGAGGTGAAGGAGGAGATGGGGGCCAACCACTCTACAAAGAGACTTCTGACTGTTTCCTGTGTTTCACGGGCTGACTTGTGTACCACCTTCCCCACAAATTCATATGTTGAAGAACCTCAGAATGTGACTGTATTTGGAGACAATCTTTAAAGAGGCAATTAAGTTAAAATGAAGTCATCAGAGTGGGCCCTAATCCAATATGACTTGTGTCCTTGTAAGAAGAGGAAATTTGAACACAGACAATTACAGTGGGAAAACTATGTGAAGACACAGGGAGGAGACAGTCATTTACAAGACAAGGAGAAAGACCTCAGAAGACAGAAGCTCTGCTGACACCTTGATCTGGGACTTCTAGCTTCCAGAACTATGAGAAAATGAATTTCTGTTGTTTAAGCCACCCAGTTTGTGGTACTTGGTTATCTCAGACTGAGCAAACGAATGCATTGTGATTTCAGCCTTGTACTCACCCTGAACATGTATGATACCTGCTGCTTCCAAAATCTACACCTTTCAAAGTTTCTGTGGGGTAAACTGCTTCACATCCCCTCGCAGGCATCTTGGGTTATAGGTGCCCCCACTCTGTATCATTTACTACTTCTCTAATGGCTAGCTTTCTGGCTTCCTAAAGTTTGTTGAAGTTAAAAAAAAATCCTTTGTTTTCCTCCTACTGTCTTTATTCATTAGAACTTTATACTTAAAAAATTCCTTTACTGCCATTTTAGTGGGTTTCGGAGGACAGAGCAGTTATACATGCTTTTTTTTAACATAAGCCACATTTCTAAATTTCAGATTTTTTCAACCTACAAATAGAAATACTCAACAGAAGTTATGAAATTACAGTTCTTTTAACATATTTCTTAACACTGGTACCTAATTTGTTGCTTCTCAGTTCCAAATTCATGCTTTTTGCCCTGGTTTGTGATGCTGAAGCTGTACCCTGTAAACATTTCTTGTTTACTAGATGGCTTGACACCAGCCTTTGTCAATAGGGGACTTTGGAGGGACACTGCAAGGAGGGGGGCTCCTCTTCTGGGTTATGGTATAATTTTATCTGGCTTCTGGTATAATTTTATCTCTGGTTCTTGCAGTGCGAGACTTCCGGTGCCATGTGGGGTACCCAGTGACTAAACCCTTCCGTGAGTTTTGCAGATACCCATCTGTGAATTCCTAGTGATTCCCAGTGGCACCCTAATGGGGGTCTTCCTGGTGAGTCTGGTTATACCCCAGCAGGCAGTTTCCAACTTGCCAGCACCGACCTACAGCACTTTAGTGAATTTTCCACTATCCAGAGGACCCTAACTACACCTTCTTGAGCAAGGTCTGAATCTCAGCCTGGCATGGTGGGTGGTTTTTTCTCAGATGGTTCTTCTTTGGGTGCTCTATCTTAGCCCTATATCTGCTACTCCTATATTCTGTAGAGCAGGATTTAGCACACTTTTTCTGTAAAGGGCCAGAGAGTATCTTAGGCTTTGCAGCCATACAGTCTGTTCAGAATTACTCAACTCAATGTTTTAATGAGAAAGCAGCGGCAGACAATCCATAAGTGAATGGGCATGGCAGGTTGGCCCACATGCCCACTCCTTATCCCACAGTCATCAGTCCTCTGCTACTAGTTAATAATTCTTTACATTACAAATAAAATTTCACTGTTCAAATTACCAGTGTTGTTTCTTCTTCTGACTGGACCCTGATAGATACAACATATTGAAATTTTAGGTAAGGACTTGGCTTGGGTGACTTGGGCTAGCTGAGAGTCCTTGTTCTGGATCTGACAATTCTGTTCAGTGTTTGCAGGAGAGAGAGAGAGTAAATGGGAAAATATGCACATTTGGAGAATATGCAAATTTGTGGCAGCCCTAAACAATGAAGCTAACAAGCAAGCAAACATTTGAGGGAAGGCTTGCCTATCTGTGTACAGAAGGGACTTGGGGAAAGCAGTAGAAAAACATTCTCTTCTTCTTTTTTTTTTTGCAGTACGCGGGCCTCTCACTGTTGTGGTCTCTCCTGTTGCGGAGCACAGGCTCCGACGTGCAGGCTCAGTGGCCATGGCTCACGGGTCCAGCTGCTCCGCGGCATGTGGGATCTTCCTAGACCGGGGCACGAACCCGTGTCCCCTGCATCGGCAGGCGGACTCTCAACCACTGTGCCAGCAGGGAAGCCCAAATATTCTCTTCTTGTCAATTGCAAACTTCAAGGTGCACAAAATATTCCCTTTAGTTGTCTACTCTATAAAATATTCATGTTTATTTGAATATAGTTTCCCCAAGATCTTCAGATAAAAATGATGCTCTAGGAAGTGTAGGGTGTTTTTTTCTGGGGCTCTCCCTCCCCTTGGCTCAGGACGGCCATACTCCCGGGGAGTGTGTGTTGAATGCTCTCTGGAGTGGCAGTCTCACCCCCTCCCCAAGATTTTTTTTGGGCAGAGTGCATTACAATTGATTAGTTTTCTGCTTTCTAAGTTACTTTCAATTTCCAGACTCATCTCCCTGAGTCTAGTCCCATCATCTTTATTGGAGGTTTGGTTGTCTGAAAATTCTTCAGTGACACATTTACAAGCTCTCTTCTGCTTTATGCTCACAGATGGCTAATCACAATCATATCATGTATTTTACTAGTTTAATTCTCAGAGGATAACCTCTTTTCCAGAATTTTGTTTCTCTATGTATTGCCAATACCAAGAAAATATTCTCTGATCAAAATAGGACACTTACCCACAGGCTACCCCAAAGACATGGCTCTGGGACTTCCTGAAAATCAGAGCCTTGCTTGAAATGGTTCTTCCAGGTTCCCTATGAATATATATATATTTTTTAGTACGTGGGCCTCTCACTGTTGTGGCCTCTCCCGTTGCGGAGCACAGGCTCCGGACACGCAGGCTCAGAGGCCACGGCTCACGGGCCCAGCCGCTCCGCGGCATGTGGGATCTTCCCGGACCGGGGCACGAACCCGTGTCCCCTGCATCGGCAGGTGGACTCTCAACCACTGCACCACCAGGGAAGCCCCCTTATGACTTTTAATTCATGTGATGGGTTAGGGAGAGAAGTGGGAAAAAAAAAAAGAACAAACATGCTCACAGGCAATCCTGATGGAAGAGCAACAGGAGTTGGTAAAGCCTTTCCCCTGACTGCCCATCAGTTTTTCACTTCACTATGATACAAGCAGGGAAGGTTATAAGATCAGCTGTTGTAAATGATGAATTAAGACAGAATTATAAGCAGAGGATGCCTTATTGCTGGTGTCAGATTTAAACCTCTGAAGGGAAAGGGGAAAGAAGGGAAAGAACATTTTTTTCCTTGCCCATTTAAGGCTCGGAATTGAGTGTTCGAAGGGACCTAGACTACCAGCTGACAGCTCTCCACTTCCCTTCCGTCCATTTTGGACCCATGGATACTTTTTTGCACATAGAATATAGGGACCACAGCAACATGCGTCACAGGAATTTGAAGTAGGTAAGATTGTTCTCTGAGGGTTAAGCTATAAAACTGCCTTAGATCAGTGTGAGAAAGTGTAAAGTCATCCTAGAAATAAAATATTTTCTAGGCTAATACATAATGATGAATAGACTATCGGCATTGATATAGACAAAGAAAGTACTTATGAGAAAGAAGTTGAAGAGAGTCAGAGCCTGTCTAGGTCTGTTCTGCAGGAGAGACTCCACCTCCAAGACTTCTGTCCCAGAGAATCAGGAACCTCGGCCATTAGCATCTTTTCACTCATCTTCCTGCCTTTGTTGTATCCTTACCAATAAATTTTGTTCCTAATCTTGCTCCCTGTGTGGATTGGGCTTCATCCACAAACATCACTATCATGTCTGCTTGATAGCTATTTTCTCACTGGAAATGAACAAATTAGCAACATGGCAGCTGTGAACTAGGTTGATCAGTATCTGAAACTTGGGCAGCTGACAGATCAGTTGTCCGCTGTTAGACTAAAGAACCCCATGGTGGCACCAGCTGGACTTCTAAGGCACTTTTAAATAATCTTCAAATTTTTCTGAACTTTTTTCAGATAATGACATGTATTCATTATTTTTATTGCCTGGAAACTTTAGCAGGGAAAAGACTAAGTTGCAACTACTAAGAGAGGGAGAATACTATAATGATTAAGTGCCTGGACTTGGGATTCAGACAACATGGGTTCTAGCCCTGTCCTCTCACCTTGCTTTATAATGTCCATAGGCACTTGTCTGGGTCTCTCTGTGTCCAAGTTGCTTCATCTATAAAGTGAGCATAATAAAGGTATTTATGGAGCTTCCCTGGTGGTGCAGTGGTTGAGGGTCTGCCTGCCGATGCAGGGGATGCGGGTTCGTGACCCGGTCCGGGAGGATCCCACATGCCGCGGAGCGGCTGGGCCTGTGAGCCATGGCTGCTGAGCCTGCGCGTCCGGAGCCTGTGCTCCGCAACGGGAGAGGCCACAACAGTGAGAGGCCTGCGTACAGCAAAGAAAGAAACAAACAAAAAACATAAAGCGTATTTTGAGGAGTTCAACCATCCTAGAACTCTATGCTGGGAACTACTATTCTTGTTCAATCCTTTCATTATACATGAAAAAACATTTAGAAATGTGATTTCCTCTGTGAGTTAGTGGTGGAGCTGGCCCTAGAACCTGCACTTACTGACTTATTTATTGATGAGTTATCTTTCTATTCTGAGCACCAATCCCAAGATTGTCTCTATAATTAGAAGAGTCTTCAGAAAACCTTAGCCTAACAATGCCTTTTGGATGAACAAGGATTTTGTTTTCATGCAAATGTGGCCTCATAAATAAAGAATGGGAGGTAGAAATGGATAAAGGGCCAAGCTGTGGAAATGAATACATTTTCCTAAATACCACAGCTTCTTAAGGGACTGTCTGCCCATCTGGGTTTACTGGGACTGCCAGGGAAAGAGAGATCATGGGATCATGTCCAAAGAGTAGGCCTTGTCAGGGATGATATAATTATTTAAATGTGTATTATTGGGATCCTGTCTGAATCCATATTTTTCAGCCTAAGGGGTTGGGAGTGGACAGGGAAGCCATTCGTGATTCCTGAGAAACCAAGACTACAAATCCCGAACAAACCTGTACACAGTGTCCCATAAAAATCTCATTACTCACCTATGTTCTCCCTGAATCAGCACTCTGGGCTCTGTCATAGATATCCTGTAAATTACGCACTTATAAATTTCTTATTTGTAACATCTTTCAGAAGGTAGCTACAGATGCGGGTAATTTTTTTCCCCTTCTGCTCAACTCTGTAGCCGCTTACTTTCTGATTTTGTTTTGATTCTTCTGAGCATCTCTGAAAACCTCAGGCCTACTGTCGACTGGCTCAAGAGTATCTCTGAGTAGGTTCCAATTAATTCAGATTGCCTCCTTGACCCGATCTCAGGGGAAGTTGGAAATCAATCATGTGGCAGGAATTATGCCAGACATCGGGAACCAAGAGGTGAAAGAGACAGACCCCAGTTAAAGATGCCCACGGAGAACTAAGAAAGTCTGTGAAGACTGTACAGCATGAAAAGACCTATTGCAGGGATTTGTACAGGGCATTGATGAGAATGGAGGAAGCATCTAACTCAGCTTGGGTAACATCCTGTTCCTCCTCTGTGTCCAGCCCTTCCCACTTGAGAGGCTTTGCACATGCTCTTCCCCCTGCCTGGGATACGGCACCCAAGGTTTTTGTGGGATTGGCTCCTTCTCTTACTAGGTCTCAGCTCAGTGTCTCTCCTTAGAGAGCCTTTTCTGGACCACCCTACCGAGTCACGCTTGCCTTGTCCATCACACTCTGTCACCACCTTGAGTTTTGTTTTCTTTGTAGCTCGTATCTCGTATGTCCATTCTTGCTTATTCTCTGTCTCCTTCCTAGAATGCAAACTCCATGCAAGCAGGGACTTTTTTTTTTTTTTTTTTGGTGGTAGGCAGGCGTCTCACTGTTGTGGCCTCTCCTGTTGCAGAGCACAGGCTCCGGACGTGCAGGCTCAGCGGCCATGGCTCACGGGCCCAGCTGCTCTGCGGCATGTGGGATCTTCCCGGACCGGGGCACGAACCTGTGTCCCCTGCATCGGCAGGCAGACTCTCAATCACTGCGCCACCAGGGAAGTCCAAGCAGGGACTTTGATTCATCACAGTATGCCCGACACCTAGCTCAGTCTCTGGCACATGGAAACTTCTAGCACTCCTGATTAGAGAATGTGCAGAGACAAGGAGGGATGAGAAAGGGCAGAGCATGAGGGTTTCTCATGGTCCACAGTGGGATCTGCACAGGGTGGGTGTGCTGATGGTGGTGGGAGGTGAACAGTGAGCTTGCCGGGGAAGATGGGTGGTGCAGGCTTTGTTATTTCCCAGCTGTATAGTCAGTCTTAGAAGAGGCATTCAGTCTCTCCAAGCCTCTAGTCCTCCACTTTATTTTTTTATTTTCTTTTTTTTAACATCTTTATTGGAGTATAATTGCTTTACAGTGCTTTACAATTGCTTTACAGTATAATTGCTTTACAGTTAGTTTCTGCTTTATAACAAAGTGAATCAGCTATACATATACATATGTCCCCATATCTCTTCCCTCTTGCATCTCCCTCCCTCCCACCCCCCGTATCCTACCCCTGTATGTTGTCACAAAGCACCGAGCTGATCTCCCTGTGCTATGCGGCTGCTTCCCACTAGCTATCTATTTTACAGTTGGTAGTGTATACACATCCATGCCGCTCTCTCACTTCGTCCCAGCTTACCCTTCGCTCTCCCTGTGTCCTCAAGTCCATTCTCTACGTCTGTGTCTTTACTGCTGTCCTGTCCCTAGTTCTCCATTTTAAAATGGAATTTCTAAAACCCAACTCTTGGAATTGAAATGGGGCATTAAATGTGCACATGTGCATGAAAATCCTGTGGAAACTATCAAGTAACCTATCATATATTCAGCATTTAATATTATTATCCTGTACCTACAGGGTCTAGGTCCTGACAATTCAGAGATTAATGAAGATGTACTCTCTGCCCTTGAGTGGCCCATGTTTGGTAAGGAAGAGAGACCTGTAAGAAGTCATAAAGGGAATCTTACGTGACTGTTACCTCAAGGACTCTTGGCCCCGGTATCCAACCCCCAGTTATGACACAGCAGCACTGTGTTTCGTCTTTATCAGCGCTGGGACCCTCCTTGAGGACAGCGATGCATCTTCATGTTTCCAGCAGGCCTGAAGTGTCTCTCTGGATCCACCTACTCAGGAGGTCCTACCTCTTCCCTTGACTAGAGGGGTCAGGCTCATTCATCTTCGAACTGTGGGATCACAAATCCTGGGCCTCCAGACCTTGTAACCAGAGTTTCCTTTTACAGCAGGTGGGTTCGTTATTGTCCTCACATCATCTCTTCTAGATGCTTGTTCAATCAGTGGCCATTCTGATGTGACTCTCCCTGCTTGGTCTATGCGGGTTTTATTCTGTGTTCTCTCTTTACCACCCTATTTCTTTTTCCTCTTCCAAACTCTCTTTGATAAATTTTGTTCTGCTTAGATTTGCTTTTTACCAACTACTGTGATTCTTTGTGGCTTGGCACTCTGTTTTATACCCCTTCTGGTTTCTAGAGCCTAACAGTGTCCACAGAAATCTATATTTCCCCAGAATTTTATCCATCCCCCATGATTGTTTTAGGTGTCACATATGGCAGCATGTCTGTTTCTAAGCTGGTTCTGACATTAGACTGAAAACTTTTTCAAGCAAGGACTTGGTCTTTGTTTTTTTTTCTGGATGTGGACCATTTTTTTTAAAGTCTTTATTGAATTTGTTACAATATTGCTTCTGTTTTATGTTTTTTGGTTTTTTGGCCACAAGGCATGTGGGATCGTAGCTCCCCAACCAGGGATCGAACCCGCACCCCCTGCATTTGAAGGAGAAGCCTTAACCACTGGACCACCAGGGAAGTCCCAAGGACTTGGTCTTTATTGCCTTTTTACCTTCTTGTCACGGCATGTGCCTGGCACAGTGTGGACGACTGATCATTGTTTATGGAATGGCGGTTTCATTGGCTGTAGCAATGATAATGACTTCAAACCCATCCTCTGCTCTTCATTGGATCTAAGTAAAATATTCAAGTTAACAGCCTCTTCTTCATCTCCCTAAAACCAGCCAGGATGATGCAGCTACCTTCAGGAATGGTGGGTAAAGAGGAGGAGATGCTGTATTTTACTGTCAAACTTTCAAGGTTTCTCAAGGGCTTTGCTTCTCTCTCTTTATTGGGTAGTTAAGGGTCTAAGTAGAGTTGGGTATTTTGACTTCTCTGATTCACCCCAGGATTGGACCAGCAGCTGTGTCTGAGAAGATGGGCTAGTGGGCATGGAAGGAGAATAAGGAGGTGGGTTTTGATTAGAAATAAAGAAAAAAACAACCCAGGAAAATGCTTTCTTCAAAGATTTAAAGCATATTCACTCGATAAACCTTTATTTATTGTCCAAAGTTGATTTCTTTTGGAAGATTTCTTTGGCACAGTCTAAAAGTAAAGGCAACTTAACAGAATTGGAAAACTGTAAGCAAAGGGGAGCCTTAGACCATATTGTCCTATCCGGTCCATCTGTGTGAATTAAATTTTTTTTTTTTTTTTTTTGCAGGGGCAAAGAGTGATTCATGGAGGAATCTATCTCTCTGAAAGCCAGTGAGAATGCGATTGTGCTGCCCTGGGCTTGATGCTGCTGCTATGAAATCTTTATGTTTTGCTTAATGACGCCTGCTTCTGATTAGCTCTTCTTGGAAAAGAATTTTTCTCCTTTCTAACTACACATCTGACTGCACATTTGTCAAAGTGTTGATCAAGGGCTCTTTCTTCTTTTAATAAATGTGATGTATCCATTCCAAAGCATTCTTTCAATAATTAATAACAATGAGATCTGGTTACCTGTGGAGAGCTGAGAGATTGAAAAACAGCCAGGGAAAATACAAAATGGTACCAGCAGCCTAATAACAGGGCCGTCTGCCTTCACTGCCCCTTGCCCAGACTGTATCTGCTACCCAGAAACCCTGCCTGCCTCTGAGGACCACTTGTCCCCTTCAGGGCTCCTCTTAATGCTTTATTTATTTACTTATTTATTTATTTATTTATTTGCATTACGCAGGCCTCTCACCGTTGTGGCCTCTCCCGTTGCGGAGCACAGGCTCCGGACGTGCAGGCTCAGAGGCCATGGCTCACGGGCCCAGCCACTCCACGGCATGTGGGATCTTCCCGGACTGGGGCACAAACCCACGTCCCCTGCATCGGCAGGCGGACTCTCAACCACTGCGCCACTAGGGAAGCCCGATGCTTTATTTTTAACGAAGAAAATGTTGGACTGCAGGAAGAAATATATCTCATTTAATGGAGGGAAGCAAGCATTTTGTACAGGTTTCCTGTTTCAGACCAAGAATGCCTCCCTGATTGGTGTAGACAGATATTTGTTGCTGTTCTAATCATTTGTCTCACATGTTAACACAAGCCACTCCCCTGTGCTGCTGTGTCCAGAGACTGGCTTGGAAGGACCCCTTCTTCTCTCCAGGTGTGTTCACAAGTGCCAAGCTCAGGACCTGCCACATAGTAGGTGTTCAATAAACAGATACTGAAACTTTTCATCTTTGCCTAGAGGAGTAATCTCTCTGTGTTCATTGTAATGTGTAGGGGAAAGTTCTTTTTGGTAAATGGTGCCTGTAGCACCACCACTCGAATGTGGCAAATTCGTGTGATATGGTTTCCTTTGACATCTCAAGTTCTGCTTTTCAACATCAATATGAGTCATGCAGTATGGATCTATGTATAGAAAGACTCTGATCAGTGATTTATGTTTATGTAGACAGACTATCTCTGGAAGGATACCTGAGAAATTGGTAACAGTAGTTACTGTCGGGGAAATAAATTGGGAAATGGTTGGTAGAGACTGGAAGTAGATCACACTTCATTGTATAACCATCTTGTATTTTGGAATATTTTCCGTGTGATGGTAGTGCCCATATAAAAGATAACTAAAATATAAAAGAAAGATCCTAATGGAAATGTCCATATACAGGCACCCATGTCCATTCTTTATTTCTCATTTCCAGTGGAGTCTCCCGCACTCCTCCTATCTGGAGTAGAATGCTTTAATTAATGTGCTTACCTGAAACTTGAGATATGAAGAAGGAATTGGGAGAGTAGCCCAAGGATCCTGGCTTGCTTTTGGACAGTCCCACAAAATGAGGGAGAAAACCTGGAAGTTACAGCCTAAGAGGACACAGGGTCCAGTATATAGGTTTATGAAGGTTATCAGTAGAATCTAAGGATCTATGGGAATAAGCATTGTCTTTCCCCTGCCTACACATGCACATACTGAAGATGTAGTATGGGACAAATACCCCCAGAATTTCATAGAGCAAGGAGCTGTTTGCAACTGGTTTGTCAGTGATAGACCTGCCCCAAGTGTCCCTGGGTAGTGGTCTGGCCACCTACATTTGCACTGTGAGCCCATAAACCCTTCCACTTCCATTCTGTAACCTGTGACACAGTCAAGCTCACTGTCTCTATGGGTCTAGGCTGTGGGGAGAACCAGACTTTGGAATGGCTCTGGGAGTCTGCAGACAGGAAGAGATGGCAGGGCCCTCTTCCAGCTGATGTCCAAAGCTGATTCTTTTCAATGACCATGAATCTCTTGCCCCTCAGTGCCCAGGACTGGAGCTCACCACTCATTGGCAATGTGCTACAGTTTGATGTCCTTGAGCTGCTTCAGTTTCCCTTCTAGATCACAACTGACCAAGTTTATCAAGATTTCCCCTAAGATAAAATATTATACTTGCAAAACAAAGTAACAAATAGTATGTGAAGTGTGTTTTGCTCTGGACTCTTACCAACCAAAGATCTGTCCTATCACTGTTCACGATGCAAACATAGAAAAACACAGGGAGAACCATAGCATCCTTTTTGTTAAATTCTCCTCCTTCAGATGAACTGCTTAGGACAGATTGAATCCAAGTAACAGGTGGTCAGGGTTGCTCCTTACATGGCTGGCTAGGGGGACACTCCTTGCTGGCTAGGGGAACCCTCCCTGCTGGCTAGGGGGACCCTCTCTGCTGGCTAGGGGAACTCTCCTTGCTGGCTATGGGGACCCTCCCTGCTGGTTAGGAGAACCCTCCTTGCTGGCTATGGGGACCCTCCCTGCTGGCTAGGGAGACCCTCCTTGCTGCTCTGTGGGCATGTAACTTAGGATTAAGACTCTATGATCATTTCTATAGCCATCCCTATCTGAGGTCCTGTCACCTCTGGGCACTGTGTCCTCATGGTTTAGGTCTCCTTTTGGGAAAAATACCAAACCAGTGTCTTATTCCAGTCTCAGGGCATCAAAATTCTTGAGAACTGGGTTACTCCCATAGTGTATCCCAGCCCTCCCACCCCAGGAAAATCAGCTTAACCACGACCCATCTAACTTTGGGACAAAAAAAGTTCCTTTTAGAAAAAAAGTTCATTCCTTTTAGAAAAAAACATATAAGTATGAAAAATAGCTCTTGCTCGATGCTTACACAGTCTTTCACATGGTTTAGCCTTAATTCTCACAATCACTCACTAGGGAAGGGATTAATATTGTGACCCTTTTCTGTTTCAGATAAGGAAACAGAGGCCTTAGAGAAGTCAGGTTACTTCCCCAAACTAGATCCTCCAGGTTTTACCTGGTGAGGTCAGAATTTACACCTGGGAAGGCTGACTCCACACCCATGAGCTGCACTCCTCCAGATGTTGCTGTGTGTTTATCTCAGTGTGCAAAATTGTGCTGCCCGGGAGTTTCTGACATAGTTTTGGGTGGCCGTTCAGGCTTGGACCCTTCCTAATGGTGTGACTTTGGATATGTTGGGCAGCCTTACCCATCCCCTTCCCAGCGCCCAGTGCCCCGCTAGCTTTCTTTCTGCATCTTCTTTCATCTCTAGCCCTTTGCACTTTCTCTTCATTCTTCTTGAAAGTCCCTCTCCACTGGGTTCACATGGCTGACCTGTCTTTGTGTCACCACCTCTTCCCCAGAGCACTCCAGATGAAGTGGCAGCCTCTCTCCTAACAAGTCACTCTGTAACAAACCAAACTACTTCATTCCCTTCATAGAGCTTATCTGTACTTGAAATAGCCTTACTATTTGTTTAAGTGTTTATATGTAATTTTTCCTACTAGGACATCAGCTCCTTTCAGGGAGGAGCTAAGTCTTTCATATTCACCACTGTATCCTTAGCATATAGAGCAGTCAGTGACTGGTCCATAATGGACCCTCAACAAACAACCATGAACTTTCTGACTTGCTGGCCCTCAATTTATTCTCCTGTATATCATCGGGCTATTACTAACTTTCAGCCTGTTCTTAGGAGTTGAGGGAATGCGTGCATCTAGTTCTGTGCTTGGTGATCAATAAATAGTGGCTGTTCTGGTGATCATTGGCTGCTTTTCTTTTCACTACCCAAGGGCTTGAAAAAATGTTTCACTGAATGCAATCTTAACAGCAAAGTCGTCCCCAAAGCATTGTCTTGCCTGTCCTCAGCCTTGGGGAAAATAAATCAGATTTTCTATCTAAGGGTGATGTAACGTCGCCGCAAAAGAAACTTTATCTGTTTAGCCCTATCCATCATTTTTCTTTCCCACTCTCCTTTGCATCTCCCTTCCTGGGAAGGCTCTCACATTTACCATGTATGTTATAATCTCTACTGTATTTGTCTGCCATGATGATTAATCGTTAGCTAACAAATCAGCTTGGATGGCAGTGCAACTGCTGTCCTGTTCTTTCCTCCTCTGATGGAAGGTGTGGTTGGCCACTCTGTAAATCATTGCAGGGAGATGCCTCCAGTACAACTTTAAGAGGGCCCTCTTGGCACAAAGCTGTGCTCTATTGAGGAGACTCCAGGCACTGCCATGGCTTTCTTCTTCAGGGGAGGCGGCAGCATTTTCATCTGCCGTGGGACTAAGGCCAGAATGGATTTGTGCCTTCCTGGCTGGTTCCTTTGCAACCTTGAACTCTCATAAATCAGAACCCAGAACAGCACAGAGGTCAGGAAGCCAGGGCTTTCCGGAGTCTCAGTTTGTCCTTTCTGTGACTAATTATAATAATGAAAGGATTGAAAAAGGGTCTTTGAACATATTGCAGCAGTGAAAGTCATCATACTTTGTGAGGCACTCCCGTCTCTCTCCCTCATTCACGCCATAATGAGAAATCTGCTGCGTCGGGGTTACTTGTACGATTTCCAGCAGTGCCGTAGAGAGAACCCAGCAAGCTCTCATAAGAACGATGATGATGATGAGCGCTAACATTTATGAAACCTTCCCAGGTGCCCTGCACTGCTAATCACTTTACATATGGTTGTATTTATTCTTCCAGGAATAATGAGCTAAGAAAGCAGGTCAAAGACCTATTCGGTGGGAATGCTTGCAGACTGTAGAGACGGAACCCTGACTGTGAAATGCTGAAGGGGTGGGGATAACATTTATCTAGTTCTTACACTAATCCAGCCCTTCCCTGTGGGGTATTCCTTCCACCAACCTTGCAACTTAGGTCGCCTCCTACCTATATCTTTACAGGTGAAAACTGAGATTCAAGAAGATTTAGTAGCAAGTCCAAGATTACACACGGTTGCTAAAGGGGCGGAGCCACGATTTAAATCAAGTTTGTCTGACTCCAAGCTCTCATTATGGATAGAGATGGTCTGAAAAGGTCAGTCTTGTATGTAGACAGTAGGATGAAAAGGCCGCCAAAGAGAAGAGTTTTTCCTCCGAGGCTTACAGTTTTCTTCTACGACTAACATAAAGGTAAATCGATCTACACACACACACACACACACACACACACACACACACACCCCCTTGTCTAAGAGTAAAACTAGACAACCATGAAGGCAAAAAGATTGAACTATTCAAAGCTTAATCATTATTTCAGCTTCTGAACTTATCTTTACAGTCTATTGAATTAGTAAGAGATGTAAATACTCCTTGACACTGACAGAGAAGTACACTGCATATTATATAAACTGCTCTGGGAAAACCCATCTGATTACTATAGAGACATAAATTCATACTTTTCATCATCATAACCCAACATCCATTCAAATTAAAGCACTGTAACTCTTTTTAGAAGTAGAAAGAAAACACTCGCTGCCTTTTACTGGTTGATTTATTGGTACCTGACAATATTGGGTATATTAAATTTTAATATTGGCACTGTTTTTTTCACTGTAACTCTTGTGCTGAAGAGCTCAGAAATTATTTCACTTTAAAAGGGACATTTATTGCACTGTATAGGCAGGTAGGTAATTTTGTCCTCTGAGAAACTCGTGGATTATCTTCCTTCTGAAGCATGAGAACTTTTGATTTGCACTTGTTGTGTCATTTGGATGCAAAGAAAGGGTGATTTACTGTTTCCATTGACATAACTAATGTTCTGTTTGTTTCTGCATCATTTTCCAACACCCACTATGGGTGCCTCACAGTTTACTAGGCAGAAAATTCAGACTCTTACTGTAAATGTCCAGGAGAGAGAATGGAAAAACAGCTTTGGATTTCAGCCTAATGTTCAAATGGGTCCAATCACCTTGGAAAGAGATAATCCAGTTATGGTGGCCAGTGCTACGAAGCACGTGTCTTTTTCTTGGAACCACTAGAACTCTTTAGGGAGCATGTCAACTTTCTTATCCTTACAGTGAGATAATTTCCAGGGTAATTTGTGCTTTTACTAAAGATGAGACACCTCTTCTTCTTGGCTACTCCCCATCCACCCATATTCTCCATTCCTCTCTTTTCTGACCTCACGAGTTTTAAGGAATACATGCATATCTGTGAAAATATCATGTGGGAATTCTGGCATAACTCAACTTTCTGGGGATGTCTACAAAACACAGATGACAGAAACCATTGGTTACTGATCCAATGTCCATTGTCTTTTTTTTTCTTTAGTTATAAAAGCTGATTTTATTTGGAGTGGCAATATGCTAGCCTGAGATATAAATTTCCCAGCCTCCATTATAACTTGATGGGGCCATTCTGGCTAATGACATGGAGACAGAAATTATTGGGTAGATCCTCTGAAAACTACAACTGTGAGACAAACATTTGGTCCATTTTTTCCTCTCCCTTCTAACTTCTGCTTCCTGTTGAATTCTGGACAGATGGCTGGATCTCTAGTAGCCATGTTGAAAAGGGAGGCAACCTTCAGTTCTTGTAATAAGGATGGTGGGAAGAATGAAAGAAGAATCCTGGGAGCCTGATGACTTAGTGGAGCCACTATGCTATATCAAGCACCACTTTTTATAAATGAGAGAATGCATTTCTACTTTATTTAAGCAAGTATAGTCATCTCCTATTATGACCACCTGGGGAAGCCAGTCTCCATGTTGTGAGGACACTCAAGTAGTCCTACGAGGAGGTCCACATGGTAAGGAAATGAGATGTCCTGCCGACAGCCAGGGGGACCGTGGCTGGCAGCTTGCTTATGACTTCATAAGAGACCCCAAGCCAGCTAAGCTGCTCCTGAATTCCTGAGCCTTTGAAACTGTGTGAGACGATAAATGTTTATTGTTAGTTATATATTGCTACAACAATATAGTAATAAGACAGACTTTAGGATTAGGTATGTATTCTTGTGTATATACTTTAAAACAGATGGGTCAGGTGAATAATGCAAAACCTGAACATTCTGAAATCCTATAAATGAAAATATGCACAAATGCATTTAAGGGCTTCCCTTTTTTAAGGCATCATATTTAAATAGGGTTGCAGGCAGTAGCTTTTTAGCCACTCTTATGAACACAGCAGATAATTATCCTCATGAATTTCACTTTCCACTAAACAGGCATTTTCTTAACTGACCTAGAGTAATAAAAACATATTCCCCTCTCCTAGTCTCTCACCATTATGGTCTCCATCCCGGCTCCGGAAGGCTAGAGTGACCCACTGGACTGCAGATCATAGAGGACTGAGGGTTCCCAGAGCATTTCCCTCCTCTTTTTAATGATACTCAGTGTTTTGAAGGGAAACACAGCCTTTGGAATGGAGCATGCCTTCCCAATTTCAAGTTCAATTTAACTTGGGAGAACGAAACTGCCTTTCCAATTTAAGGTGAGGTCTGCCTGTTTACTGCCTGAGTTCTCCAGTGATGGGCCCCCAGTCTTTTTCTTGACTTTCATAAACAGTTATTAAAGTTTCCAGACATCTGGCTTAGCTTTACAGTGGCCAGCACCTTCCTCATAGATCACGAACTCAACCTCAGCCTGTTGTGAAACTTTTGTAATCTTCCATCCATCACAATCCCATGGACCCCTGAGCAATATAAGAGGTTGCCAACAGAGCTGCAGATCATTATGGGTATATCTCTAGTTTCCTTGGGTTAGAGCACCTTTTAGGTTGGGTGTGAAGTTTCAATACCTGAGGTTTATTAGTCAATTGGTTATGATTGCCTACCAACCGTTTGCCCCTCCTACGTACCAGGTCCTGCCTGCCTGGTGTGTAAAGTGAAGCTGTAGGACAATAGCCCTGCAGTACGAACCAGAGCAGGAAAGTCATGCTAATTGCAGGGGGAAGGGGGCTGCTGGTTATTTCTGGGACAGCCCTGCATTTGTCATAACATCAGAAGTGAAGACCATCTTATCCACAGGGTGGTTCATTACCCTTCATTTCAAACCCGTCGATTCATGACAAGACTCCAATTCTGACTACATTCAGTTGATAAATGTCAGAGACTTTTGCAGAGTAATGGCAAATTGTCCGGCTGACTTTACTCACATCCCCCTGGATAATCCATCTCACTGCCCAAAGCTATCATTATCTCGTACACACTGCCTTTTTTTTTTTTTTTTTACGGTACGCGGGCCTCTCACTGCTGTGGCCTCTCCCGACACAGAGCACAGGCTCCGGACGCGCAGGCTCAGCGGCCATGGCTCAGGGGCCCAGCTGCTCCACGGCATGTGGGATCCTCCCGGACCGGGGCATGAACCCATGTCCCCTGCATCGGCAGGCGGACTCTCAACCACTGCGCCACCAGGGAAGCCCCACACTGCCTTTTAATTTGGATTTTGTCGCCCTCATCCTTCACTTCTGCCCCCTCCTTCTCTTTACTTTTCTGTGCACATGCTTGCAGTTTAGCAGTTGAGGCTTCTGATTCAATTCATATTTGGTTAGATTCACCCCTTCTTTCTCCCTCCCTCTCTCCTTCCCTCCCTTCCTCCCTTCCTTCCTTCCTCCCTTCCTTCCACCTATTTTTTTTTTTTTTTTTTTGCGGTACATGGGCCTCTCACTGTTGTGGCTTCTCCCGTTGCGGAGCACAGGCTCCGGACACGCAGGCTCAGCGGCCATGGCTCACGGGCCCAGCTGTTCCATGGCATGTGGGATCTTCATGGACCGGGGCACGAACCCGTGTCCCCTGCATCAGCAGGCGGACTCTCAACCACTGTGCCACCAGGGAAGCCCCTCACCTGTTTTTTTTTTAAAAGGATGTTGAATTGTGTGGTATGCAAACTTCAGAAGACAGAGAAGGACTCATCATTGGTTTAGCTCTATGCTAGAAACATTCAGAGGCTGTATACATATCCCCATTTCTCCCTTTCAAAGCTACCTAGGAATGTGCATTTGTAATAACATTTTCAGCCAGGCAGATACATTTGGGTCATAAATTGGAAGCTGGGATTGTCTGATCAGAGCTCCTTCTGCTGGATGGAGGAAGTAATGTACCTGTGGTCTTGGCTGTCATTCTCAAAGTTAAGCAATCTGGTGGCAGGTCTGATTGGAAAGGCTTTTCCTTTGGTTGGGCATGAGGTGGGTGAAGGACAAAGAGAAAAGCCTTGTTAAGATACTGTCCTGCTCTTGTCAAACAGATAGCATAAAGGGAATCGTTTACAAGATATCCCATTCATTTCCATTAAAGGGTAAACTACTTGTTTTCCTTCTAAGAACAGGAACCTTATTTCCTGCTCTCATCCTATGCCCAAGGTAGTAATCTCATAGCAGCGTGAAGGGGCTTCCCTGATGGCGCAGTGGTCGAGAGTCCGCCTGCCGATGTAGGAGACACGGGTTCGTGCCCCGGTCCGGGAAGATCCCACATGCCGCGGAGCGGCTGGGCCCATGAGCCATGGCCGCTGAGCCTGCACGTCCAGAGCCTGTGCTCCGCAACGGGAGAGGCCCACGTATTGCAAAAGAAAAACAAAAAAAAAACTCACGGATGTATGAAGGGTAATGAGCGGGAGTGGGGTTACTCTAAACTGGGTGGTCCAGAAGACTTCTCCAAGGAGGAATGAATGAATGTGACTTGTGCAGCCCAGTGCCCTGCAGTAGGTAAGAACCCACACATGCTGTTATACTAACAAATAAAAGTATAATCATTCATTTCTGCTACATTCAGTGGAATTCGCAGCCTGAAAGTGGTTATAATTACCTCCCTTGTCTCCTTTTCTGCAGCTTCCAAGCAATTGAGCAAAGGATAAAGAAAAGTGCTTAGAGAAAACGACTTTGTTACGTTTTAATGTACAAGTGAGACATTGACCTAGAAATCAGAGAAGGGGTCAGTCTCTGGATGCTCAAAGTATCCTCAACAGGAGGCTTCATGTGAAGATATTTTCTTCCAGGATTCTGTGATCTGCTGTGATTTCCTGGGTGTAAACAGATGGGAGTTGAAATGTTTCTGGGTAATAGTGAAATGGGACCTCCTTTGTGGTCATGAGAGCACTCAAGACATCATCCCATTTGTGAGGAGGAATCACTCTGGAAAGCCCAGAAACAGAACTGCTCAGGGAGTTCTTTGGACCCAGTCCTGCTCCCCCAGTCCTGTCCTGGTTGAGGTGAAGGGCTCCAGCACTCAACCCTCCCTCCACTCCACACCCCACCTTCAGGGGGCCACCTCCCCCTGCAGCTTTTACCTCTTTCTCTTCTCCCCCATTATGTCTGTTTCTTCCCCATCCACACTGCCATTGTCTACTCCAGGCTCCCATTGGCTCTCTACCTTTGGTCCACTACTGGCTTAACTTGAAACCCTTGAGTCTAGTAGTGTTAAATGTTAGAATCTTCAAGGGCAAAACCCAGCTCACTTTCTCTTTTGCACATTCTGCACTAGTAATTCCTGAATATGGATGGAGGACTCCTTGGAGAAATGGCTAGGGGATCCTTGGGTCTGTAGTCTGTGGACTGGATACATAATAAGTATCTTAGTCCATCTGGGTTGCTATAACAAAGTGCCATAGATGGGGTGGCTTATGAACAACAGAAATTTATTTCTCAACATTCAAGAGCCTAGAAGTCCAAGGTTAGAGTGCTAGCATGGTTGGGTTCGGATGAGGATCTTTCTCCAGTTTACAGATGGCTGAAGGGGTTTGGGAGCTCCATGGGGTCTCTTTTACAAGAATATGAATCCCATTCATGAGGGCTCCACCCCCATGACTCTATTACCTCCTAAATACCTCCAAATACCATCACATTAGGAAGTCGGTTTTCAACATATGAGTTTGGGGGGTGGAACACAGACATTCAGTCCATAACAGTGTGTCAAAATGAGTACATGAATATTTTCAAATATATGTAAATACTGTTTTGATTATAAGATGCAAATTTCTCTCCAAGTGTTGCTGAATTCATAGTTGATTTTTCATTGTATATTTTTAAAATCAGTAAATGCTAAAAATAGATCTTTAATCCCATAGGGGTCCATGATAGCTTTTTCATCTATAAATGGATCTTCAGACTTGAGAAGGGGTCTTGGAGCACCACCACCAGTGTGAGGCCCGGGACAGATGATTTGATCGGCACCTGCTACAGCCCATGGTGCTCAATAAAAATACATGCCAGTTCAGACCAGTGGCTTGGTTGTAGGTTTAGGGAGGGGGCCACGAAGTAAACAAAACTCTGAGCCCTGAAGTAGGTCGAGGGATGTAGAAGCAAACTCCATGGCTTCTGCTCTCCTTTGGTGCAGAAGGATAATCTAATCTGGGCCCTATTCAGACACCATCTTAGTCTTGGGCCTTTGGTGAGCAAAGTGTGCTCAGTTAATAGAGCAAACAAAAGGGGATTTTAAATGGCAGTTTTCACCAATTGGTATTCCTGTGAAGCATTATGTTGGAGCTCCTTCCATCGCTGCGTGTTCTGTTTATTCAGCATGAGTGTCTGGAACATGCAGTTCTGCTGGCTTTTATCAGATACATCGTCCCAAGGTACGACAGGGAATATCTTCATTATTAACATAATAAGAGGGAAGCGGGCTGCTCATGGAAACTGTCTGCAGATTTCTAGCACTTGCTTGGTGTTATGTACTGGCTGCTAATTAAAACCCAGCTAACAGTGGCAGGATATGAAAGGAGGAAATGATCCCCATGAACATGGTAGAATGTCGTGACAGCGGCAAACGTTACTGCTCAGTTCAGAATATCCCTGCTGAAGAAGAAAGATCAGGAGAATGGAACATAATGAGGAACTTCCTCTCTGTGGGTTTCTTGTAGCCAGAAAACCAAGCAAGAACATGCTCACCTCTGGGGAGACAGCACCCATGTCTGTGTTTGCCGTTCCCCATCCATCTCATCGGTATGATGGGATGGTTCCTTTGCTCACTGAAGCAGCTGTGAAGATGCACCTGACTTAGCTTCTCCAACACTCCAGAAAAGGAGTGTCAGAAGGGGAAGGGAAGGAAATTTTGCCCCCTCTGGATTGTCTTTAACATTGTCATTACTGTGATTTTTAAAGATTATATGTATGTGATACAAAATATAATACTGCAATACTCAAATAGTTACCAAGTTCATAAAAAAGTGGAATTTCCCTTTCATGTACCCACTGGATCCCACTTTCCCCTCCAGAGATATAACCATACATATAAGTTTCTCCTGTATCTATTACCCATCTATTCATATGAATATATATATATAAATATATATAGATACATATATACAATTCTTTTTTAACAGATGCAAATGGAGTCATACTGTTTACATTGCTTTTTTCAGTTATTATATCTTGAAAATCTTTCCATGTCATGAAATACAGTGTTACTATATGATGACCTAGCTGCTGAATACTATTTAAATTATGGATGTACGTATTATAATTTATTTGATAATTCTTTTATTCACGACGTTTTTTAGGTTTTGAGGAAGAGCCTAATCAGGCTTTTAGCCCTTTATATTTTCTTTTGTTCCCCCTAGTTGCTGCTTTTCTTAATTTTTCTTTGTGTGAGAGGCTAAGTATTTTAACATTAAGCTAAAGTACCTTTGTTTAGCTCATAGGAAACTTCCTGACCAGGCCCATCTGGGAATGGTTGCAGGAAAGAAGAAATTAACACATCCCCTCTGGAGTCTGGCCGCAACCAGGACTTTTTGTCTTCCCCTTTTAGTATAAAATAAGCCTGGATTCTAATTTGGGGAAGATGGTTCTTTGGGACACGAGTCTACCATTTTCTCAGTCTGCTGGCTTTCTGAATAAAGTCACTATTCCTTGTCCCAAAAACTCATCTCTTGATTTACTGGCCTGTGTGGCAAGCTTGGGCTCGATAATGTGAGTTCCCTGGGTCTCCGATATAGTGACCTTCTGGCAGGTGCGCATTCACCCAAATATAAATAATGAAAACTGAGGTAAAATGATCAGTGGTGGTATGAAGAATGTGCAATGGGCTAAAGGCACAGGCAATTGCTTAAGTTTTGGAACATTTATTGTTCTACGACTTGCTTTTCTAATTTAACAATATACTGTGCACATCTTTCCTTGTCAATGGAGCTAGAACTATCTCTTCCTCTTAGTAGCTGAAAGGGATTCCAACGTACAGATGCCTTATAATTTAATTTACTATTTTCTTACTGATGGACATTCAGGTTGTTTCAAAGTTGTCACTACAATAAAAAAAAAGTTTTCAATAGACATTCTTGCTACTTTATCTAAAAACAATAGATATACCTAGATGAAATTCTGGAAGGATATACACCAAAATATTTACTCTGGTTGTCTTCAGATGTGAAGGATTTTGGAGAATTTCTCTTTCTACTTTATCTATTGCCTCACTGTATAAATTTTTTTTACAAGTATGTATCATATTTATAATTAGAAAATACATACAAAATGATATTTCAATATTGAAAAGAAGTGCAACTTAATTAAAATGAGTTTCTGTTTAAATGTTCAAGTATTTATAGGACAGACATGCTTTTGGTTTTCTTGGAAGGAGTAACAGTTGGTAAGCGTTGTTACGGGACCCCAGCAACCAGTGCGGGTGTTTTAAGTGGCTCCCTGCCTGATTTTGTGTCAGGATGGCTGGAAATGTCTCTCCTCTTATTTAAGCAGACTTTCTAGGTGCTCAAGATGATGGACTCCAAGGAGAATGACTGAGTTAACTCACATTTTCTCAATTGAGAACACACAGGGCAGTGGACTAAATGGAGGCTCACGTTCATTTGCGTGGCCCATCCTGACGTGAGGTTTGCAGCTGTCCACTTTTGCTTCTGAGCCGTCAGTTTTCGGGAGAGGTAAGAGCATCTTTGACTAGATCTCCAAGGGATTTGTGAGAAAAGGGGAGGCTGCAAGTCAGTCTCCACGGTGCTGATTGTTTTTCTGAAATGAGTATTAGACGTGAAGGGGTTTACTAATCTAACAAGAGCTTTCCAAATCCTAGAGGTAAAATCCTTTTCCTGACAATCTGCAATACAAATTCTGAATCAGGGCAGAGTCTGTGAGAGCAGGTTCATTTTGATGAAGTGTTTGCTCCACGCCCCAAAAGATGCTGTGGAACAGCAAGGTAGGGATGGGGAGTCAGAGAGAAACTGTGACGCTGATGACAGGATTTTTGAGGATCTGGGGTCTCTGCCAGTGTCAGTCGCCTTTGCTGGGTATGAGCTGAAGCTCCAGCGCTCCTGGGATTGGAGGTTGCAGGCAAGGGAACATTTTATTTTCTCTTCTAACATCCGATTGATTTACAACATTCAGGGAAGGGAGAATGGACATTAGGAAGGAGGACCACAGTTGGAAAACATCAAATATCCCCATAGCAGGCTTTTTTCTGGGATAAAAAAATAATGGCTATAGCAAACAGAGGCAAATAATAACCATCATTCTGATAGCAAGATTTGGCCTTCAGGCCCTTTGCTTTCTCGTTGGCACCGAAAATAGTCCTGAAAGTGGGACTTCTTGGATGGTTCTGAGCATCCTGCAGCTATAAATAGCAGAGCAGTCTGCCTGATGGGATGGACCTTTAGCCTGCCCATCACCTTTGTTTTGTAAGCATTACAAGAGAGAAAAAGGGTGAAAAGCACTTGAAGAGTGAATAACTTTGCTTTCTGACATTCCTTTATTTTGCACAGACTTTTCCCCCAACGGGATCATGTTGACACCGGATTACATCAGAAACGTAAAGAAAGCACAGCAATTATCATGAATTAAGTGTTTATTCCGGAGCCAAGTCAGGTGATTTCAGAGATTTCCCCTTTTTACTTATCCGCATTCTTAATAGGGATGTTGCTGACTATCTTTACAGAAACGTTAGGGAATACAGCATAATTAATGTTTGTGCATTAGGCCAGACATGGCATTGGAAGCAAAACTTAAGGGCAGCATTATTCATAGAACAGAATGAGTCCACTTAGGATGGGAAGGTGTGTGGGGCTTGATGAAATAGTCCTGGATGTTTGTTTGGGCGTGAGCACAGGTCTACATGCTTTAGCTGCCCTCTGGCTGCAGAGCTGGACTCCCCTCCATGATAAGCAGGTTGGGATACTAACATCTGAGCCTTTGGAGGAGGCCACGGGGGGCACAGCACCTAGGATCCCTTCTTGGGTGCTCTCCCAGGATCCCAGATGGCAGTGGCAGCTTGGGGTCTTTTTCCTCCACAGAGAGGGAAACCCCCTATTCACCCCTCTTGCCCCAAATCTATAGGTCCTGGGTTCCAGTCAAACCTCAGGTTGAAAAAATCACTTCTGTTCTCTTGATAGTTTCCCTGCTTCCTCTGGCTGCACTGGCATTGCCTTTCTGTTCCTCCCTGTTGGGTTGTGGGCTAAGAAGCTGCCCAAAGAAATGCCCTCATTGTGATGAACCACAATCTCAAATTACAGCCATGTGGACTTTTAAATGACAAAGCTCTTTGATATTCATTTTTCAGGTTTGAGACTTGGCCACTTGAGATCAGCAGGGCAGCTATTATTATGTGCATTTTATAGACATAGATAGAAATAGAGGTTCACCAGAGGGGTTGTGTGACCAGCCCAAAGCCACACTGTCAGTGAGTAGCAAAGCAGGAAAGCTAACCCAAGTCTGTCTGACTTCAAATCCACTCTCTACCTTGTGCAATCAATTACACCACCTTACATTTCAATCACACTGTGTCCTTTACAAACACCTTTATCTTACAGAACCTTACAACCAGTGGTCAGTAAGGAAACTAATTCAGAAAAGGAGAACTTTGATGGCTAAGGTGACAGGGTTGGGCGGCAAGAGAATCAGGACGTCAACTCCCTTTTTCTGAATAAGCCCCATGCTCTTTCCCTTCTACTCAGCTTTCCAACAACGAAGCAAATGTATCTGTACTTTTGTGTGTGTGTTGATTGCATATCTTTGAGTCAAATGTGTGATGGGAAACAGGGCTTTCTGTATGACACAACCATAATGATGGCTAACGTTTATTTATTGAGTTCTAATTATGCAGCAAACACTGTTTTGTGTGTGTGTGTGAGAGACACAGAGAGACTCCTCATTTAATTTAATCTTCACCACACACCTATGCGATGTGTACTGTAATCATCTCCATTTTATAGGTGAGAATCTGAAGACACTGAGGTTCAGAGAGGTTAAGTAACGGCACAAGGACACACAGCACTAGAGACAATATTTGACTGCAGGGTTTGCCTACTTCTATCATTTTACTTGTCAATACACACAGTGTTTTCAGGTTGAGAGGGAATTATTCTCTGCTTGATGTGGATAACTCTCTGGGGCTGATCCATTCTTGACAATGTTACCTGGTTATCTGGCTACCATGAGTGCTGCCCTGATCAGAACCCTCAAACAGCTTCTCTTGGCTCATGCAAGAGGACTTAGGCTTATTGGGTGTCAGATGCATGGCTTACGTCAGCACAACTAACCTTCACAGCCCGGGGAGGGGAGATTTTATTAATATCATCACAGCAATCAAGAAATGGAAGCTTAAAGATGTGGCATCACCTGCCACAGCCAAGAAGCCAGCAAGTGCTGGGTCTAAGATTTGAACATCTGGGTCATGCTATTACTCAGTGAGGGTCTCAAACTTGACTGGGACCCCATCTCCCACCATTATGTTGGTGCCTGAAACACATAGTAGGCAATTAAAAGAGAGTCATGACATGAATGCATAAAACAAGCCCTCTGTGATTTCAGACTTCTCCTGAAGGTTTTAGGGAGCAGGCACGGGAGGGGTCTTTCTGGCCTCCTCTGGTGACATCGTCACATAATCCAGACCCCAAACTTGGCGGTCTCACCAAGCATAGTGTATTTTCACACATAGACCTTTCCCTTCTTTAGAGGAATTCCACAGCAGCTGCAGAGAGGATGCATGTGTCTTCATTTTGTCACATATCCGTTGGTGTTATCGGTGGTGTATGGGCAGAATTTTCTGCAATGGAGGAAAGAGAAGGATGCCGACCTCACATCCATGTTTGCACCTAATGTTTTCAGAACAAACAGGAAGAGAGGTGATAAATATTTCAAAGTTGGAATGCAACTTTTACAGCACCACAGCCTTACAAATGTACGAGTGCTGCTGCAAAAATGAGTGCATTAAGGTGATTCGTAAGAATAGAAGATTCATCCTTGTCCGCCAGGGTTGAGCAGGACAGACCTCCCGTCGGCATAGTCGCACACCTGTTCTTAGGACTGACAAAATCACAGCTGACATTTATTTCTAATAAGTCATGGAAAATAGATAATTTACCTGTGCCATAAGATAGAAGAAAGTCCTTCTTTTTTTCAAAAACCATATCCATTTTTGTAGGTTTATAATAGATAAACCACCCAGGAAAGGGAATGTTCTATAAAGGAGCACAAGACACAGTCTGCCCTAGGGAATCAACATGACTTGATACCAGGCCATTGCTAGGGTGCCTTTTTCTATGAGGCTGCTTGTAGCTAGTCTCCAAGGAGTGAAAAAGGATCATTCCATTTGCAGCTATCAATGCAGGGCCAATGAAAATTACAGGTTTTAAACTGTCTGAGAGGAGGCTTTTGGCCAGGCAGTCACCTAATGTCCAAGGTTGTGCTTGTGTATGTGTGTGTGTGTCTGTGTGTGTGTGTGTCTGTGTTTCCTTCCTTTAGCTTGACCACCCTTCACAGACTCTTCCTATGAGTGGTTTCTTCTTCAACCTGGCTTGGCAGCTGGCTCAGAATCACACCTGCCTAGTGGGCTAATGTATACCACCCTGTGGGAAGGTCACAGGAACAGAAGGCACGAACCCCAGGTTTGATAGTGCACAGGGGTGATAGAGAAGCAGGAAGTGGGCTGTCCCCCTGCTTTGCTGGTGGGACTGAGTGCCTCTGTCCTCCTTAGATCCATAGAGGTAGCTGTTTACGTAGCAATTTGTCTCCAGGTTTACTTGTATGTATGGGCAAAAATGAGGCATACAATATTGTTTGTAATAGTTAAAGACTAAAAAGAAACGGAATGGCCAACACTATGTAACTGGCTAAGGAAATTATGGTTTATTCCTACAGTGGACTACTATACAGCAGTTAGGAAGGAAAGTCTATACATGCTGAATTTGAAACAATTTCCAAGATACCTTGTAAAGTAAAAATAGCAAGCTGTGGAACAATGTATATTGCTGGTTAACTTTTGTTTACAAGAAAGAAAGAAACAAACAAACACATATCTGTTTATCCATCACTCTTGGGGCCCCTCTGATTCCCTTAGAACTCCCTGCCTTGGGCTGAAGGTGTTGAAGGCAGCTGGCTCCAACCTCCGGCTGAGGGCTTTCATCTGGCCTCTGGGTACTGCTCAGCCAGTGGGCAGGGCAAGCTGCAAGGTGGTGCCTTATTGCCTCAGAAGCAGCTCTGGACCAATGATGGGCAGGGAGCCTTCATACTCCACTTCATAGCTCTTCAACTGGGATGACTCTGGGGTGCATGCTCTACAGCAGCCCCCAAAATTTCCTGGCAGGACTGAGCTCCAGCTGCCCACAGTGGTGACCCAGCTCAAAGACTTCCGCTTTATTGCCTGTCTCCCGTCTTTCCTCCCTTCCTTCCTTCCTTCCCTCCTCCCTCCGTCTCACTTCCTCACTCTCTTCCTAATCAGTTTCCTGGAATCACCTTCCAAATAAACTAGAAGAAGATGTCATATCCAGGAAGAAATAGCTTTAAGGAAGTGTTCTCAAGTATTTCATGTTAGAAACCACTGCAGAGGCATTTCTCATGTTAAAAAAATTAATACCACCAGTGGGCCATAGCCTCCCGTGGGGACCCAGAACCACCTCCTAGAAGTCCCAGCTTGAGTGATGTCAGAGCCTGTTGTATTAAGAACTGACCAGGACCTTGGCAGGGAAGATCCTCCCCAAAGCTGGGTTCTTATTTCAGCTTGTGCTGGCTTGATTCTTAACTGTAAAGTTCTGCTCTTTCAATCTGGCCTCCAGTTAATGCTCTCTAAACACAGCTTTTGTGATGTGAACTTCTCTTCCTCTGAAGGGATATTCAGGTGAAAAAAAGAAAAAGGCCCAATCAGTTTTCCAAGTAAATCTTTCCACAGTGGTTTACTTCCCTGGGAAAGGCTTAAACTGAAATGTCATTTCTGGTTCTCATTGTGGTCTCTCTTTGAGCTGCACAACTGAGATTGCAAAGGACTCCACCCCAGGGTTACCTGGTGGGTCTGGGTCGTATGCCAGATTCAACCTCTCTTGCATGCTGCACTCTGTGAAGGCGAGAGGCTGGGATTTGGTGCAGAGGGGAAGCCATGGAATCTGCAGACAGGCTAACAAAGGACACTTCCTAGGGGTTCAGGGGACAGCAACTGGGGTCTCACAGGATGTTGCCCAGGTGAGCCTGTGAAAGCCCCAGCTACCTGAGTACTAGCTGTAAGGAAGCAGCTAGGGGCTCCTGCATCTAATGAAGCCATTCCCATCAAGCCACTCCCAAGAATGGCCACACTTGTGTCTGCCGAGCTCTTTGTCAGATTATCAGAGGCACATTTCTCCAGAGAGCTTCACCCAGTGGAGACTCTTGGATGGTAAAGATGCGAACATGACATACCTGGAACCAGGGGGTAGCTCTTTAGACAAGATCCCACAGGAAACTGACTAGTGTGGCTCGGAGGCTTGCTGACCTTGTTGCTACTATGGGGAAGAGACGTCTCATTCCTCTCCATCTCTACCTTCAGGTTTTACAATCTTTGCACCGAGGGCACTTTTTGGCTGAAAACAAACTGGACCAGGAGGTCCTGCTGCATTGTAATGGCTCAAACATCTGTGAACAGCGTGCTGCCTCATGGAGTGGGGGGTCTTGGAGATGTGGTGGTTTCTAAGAGAGAATCAGCAATGCTTTACCACTGGGGGATCTCAAATCTGGATGCCTTACACCCTCCTTATACCCTGACTCCTGCATGTGTGTGAATGTGAGTGCGTCTTGTATAAAACAGTGAAGGGTGGGTGGGAACTCTCACTCTGACAATGACGGATTGCCCTCTCTTCCCGCTGGGCCCTCTCCCGTTGTTGACAAGCATGCGAGGGCGAGCCGTGTTCTACCTCAGGAGTCCTGGGCTCATTTGTTCATTTGAATCCAGTAGCTTAAAAACATGCTCCCGTGGGGGACACCTGAGTGTCTTTCGAGGACTTGCAGTTTTGTGCCTTCACACTGGCCTGTATTGTCACAGGTTTATGTTCTTTTGCTCTCTGTAGTTCTCTATTTCTTGCTTTTCTACTTCTTTAATATGTAAGTTTTGCTGCAACAACGAACTAGCAGAAACTGGGTTAGCTCCAGCTTGGTATTTGCAGATGGGTGGAAACCACACTGGACTCCCTGGTCCATGAAAGTATGGATGCCCCCAAGGGACAAAATAAACCAAAGTCAAAAGACTATCTGTGGAGACGCAATCTGTAGAGAACACAGGTTTACTGTTTTGACATCTTATCACAGTGACCTCGGCATATCCCACCTTATCCAAGGGAGACAGGAGAGTCTAGCATCAAGGGTGTGGACCCTCCCAGCTCTGGGTAATTATCACATTTAACCTCAATTTCCTTATCAATAAAATCAATAATAACCCTGGTTAGATTGTTGTGAAGATTAAATGAGATGACAAATAACAGTACTGAACAGTACTCGACACGAAAGCCCTCATTATGCTTTAGCTATTATTAGTCTGTCTTTTGATTTCTATTTGTCACCTACCATCTTCATTTAATTCTTAGAGCAACTCCATGAATGGGTTTTCTCCATTTCTCTACTCAAATGTCTAATGGGCACCCAAACCTAACTGTCCAAAACCTAATACCAGATCGTCCCTCTATTATTCCCCGTCTCAGAAAGTAACTTCATTTTTTCCCACTTGTCTCCCCACTGTTTTTCTTGTATCATATTTACTCCTCTTCCTGTCACACCCCACATCCAATCCATTAGCAAAATCCCATTGGCTTTACTTACAAAACACATCCAGGGCCCAGCCACCTCTCATCACCTCCACCTCTATCCCCTGGTCCTGCACTGTCGGAATGGCTTCCTAACTAACTGTTCCCCTGCTTTGGCCTTGTTGCCCTTCCCCCAAGTCTATTCTCAACAAAGACCCTCTCATGGCATCCCATCTCAGAGAAAACATATAGTCCTTACCACGGACTAACAATTCTGGCCTGTGTTCCTCTCCGGAACCATGTCCTCCCCCAACAAAACCCACATAATTTTACCACTGTCATCTTGCTTGTTACTCTGGCCCTAGCTCACTCCTCCAAGCTACCACACTGACCTTCTAGCCTCTTCTCAAACACATCAGAGACTCAGCACCCTCTTGAAACCGAGCAGGTCCCTGTGGGGCTCCTGGGCATGGAAGCCTTTCTGTCCACCATTTCTTATTTTTCGGGAACAGACTCCAGCCTCCATGACCTTCCCTGAGTTCCAAAGGGCAGATTCAAACAGTTTCTAATCAGGGAAGGGAAGGGATGCAGAGACAAGGGAGGATCAGTCAAGAAACAATAGTGCAGCCTTGGGGCAGGGTCCTGGTTCCACCTCAAGGGATACATACAACAATATCTTTGAGCTCTTCTTCAGAACTGAACCCCCAACAAATGGAAGATGTTAACTACTTGATGAAGCATTCTTCATTCCAGAGAGAAAGTCACAGAAGACCACCCGAAGCCAGATTAAAGGAATGCAGGCCCTGCACACACTCTGATCCTCATCAGCAACCCTGCCCTTGAATCTTTGCTATAAAACTCCTCACCAAATCTTCCAGGATTGGGACACACAATTTTGAGGGCATGAGCCCACTGTGTCCCCCTTTGCCTGGCAAAGTAATAAAGCTATTCTTTTCTACTTTACCCAAAACTCCTCCTCTGATATTCGATTCAGCACTGGTGCACAGAGGCCAAATTTTTGGCATCAGTAGTAAATCTGGATGCCTACTATGTGCTTAAAGGCAAAGGAAAAAACAGAGTAGAGAAAAAATAGATTGGAATTCCATGATCAAAGAGAACCAAATGCTGGTAGCTTGAGCCCATAAGCATCATGTGTGCTAACGTATAGCAAATGCTTGTTTGTAGAATTCACATACAAGGGAAATGGAAAGGACTGGAAGGCAACCTGTGAGTGGTTACTCACAAGATGTCACATATGTCTTCTTTAAAGCACAGTTTTGGAAACTGGCAACATATGATGAAAACCCAGTCTCTCCCCGACATGTCCACATGTCCTGTATCTGTGATTCATGACGCCCATGCTTTCAAATGCAAGGTGGCAGGCTGTGGGCTCCTTTCCAGGGTACTATAACACAGTCAATATGCCATTTTCTGGAAAAGAATATTTATTGTTTTAACAGCTGAACTCCTACTTTCTTGAATTTTAAAAAAAAATTACTTATACCCACGAATGACTTACAGAGATTGGAAAGTGCAGCTTTGAAATTCCCAATTTAAAATATCCTACAGTTTGGCAGGTTTTGCCAAACTGCCCCCAAACCACAGGATTTTTCCATTCTGACTTCCTCCTTATCCCTGGAATGATTAGGGAAACAAACAGCACTTTTCAGCATCCAGGGTTTGACTGGGGTTTGGGCCAAAATTGTGTGTGTTTATGGCAGTGCTCAGTGAGGACCAGCTTCCTTTGGATACTGCTGATTCAAGGAGAACCAGAATCTATGAGCTTCAGAACTCTTTGGAAGTCCTCGCTTAATTTTCTTTAAGGTATTTTTCTTCAAAGAAAGATTTGCTTTTTTTTAGAGAATTGTTTTTTAATTAATTTATTTTATTTAATTTTATTTTTGGCTGTGTTGAGCCTTCGTTGCTGTGCGTGAGCTTTTCTCTAGTTGCAGCAAGCGGGGGTTACTCTTCATTGCGGTGTGCGGGCTTCTCATTGCAGTGGCTTCTCTTGTTGCGGAGCATGGGCTCTAGGTACGTGGGCTTCAGTAGTTGTGGCACGTGGGCTCAATAGTTGTGGCTCGTGGGTTCTAGAGTGCAGGCTCAGTAGTTGTGGTGCACGGGCTTAGTTGGTCTGTAACATGTGGGATCTTCCCGGACCAGGGCTCAAACCAGTGTTCCCTGCATTGGCAGGTGGATTTTTAACCACTGTGCCACTAGGGAAGTCCCAAAAGATTTGCTTTTGAAGTGCTGCTGATGATATTACAGTGCTAAGCTCCCTGGGTTATTTGTTTTTGAGAGTGTATATAAACTACTAACATTATTATGACACAATTACCAGTAAGTAATCATACAATTGTCATAAACATGTCCTTCTCGAAATATTGCAAATTAATTTTCATGCTTTCCTCGAATCCACCATTCTGAGCTAATGTGTGTCTGCATAGTTCACCAAAATGTACATTTTTTTCCAGTGAAAGGAAAAATCATAGTTTGATTCTTCATCTTGAGGTATGGGAAGATTCTTTTGATTGCAGAATTAGTTGCTTTGAAAGACAATTTCTCTGTTAGAGCTATATTGTTCAAAAAGTCTTCTAGTCTTTCGATCTTGGCAGTTGAGAAATCATGCCAACTGCATGATCATATATAATTGTCATATGTCATGATAACTGTGTATGTAATTCTAAAAGCTGATAGTTTAGTCACTGTTAAGGGGAGATCCTAGAATTGCACTGTGAATAAATAGCTGTAGATTCTTCCCCCTAAACCTCATAAATCCACCTAAAGAAAGAAGCTCCAGAACATGCTATGATTTAGAAACATGAAATTTGCCAAGGTGATTGTAAAGAGAAATCTGGACCAAAAAAGTAACCTGGAATAGGATAATATATTTTAATATTGAATGTCAGTGAACTTAATTTCACTATGTACAAAGCATCAGACGACAATACTGTTTTCTGCTAATTCAACAGGTTACATCAAAGATGATAAAAATATCTTATACTAGTCAAGTTTGAGTTTATTCAGATTAAGGAAGTGATTCTAAAACTGTCAGATAGACTTTTGTGTATCAAACGCATATCTATAAATGTTTATACACAGATGTCTGCTTGTAAATGTTTCACAACCGGCTTTACCAAAACAAAGTGTAAAAAGCCCTGATTTATCAGTTATCTCAGTTTTCGTGGTATAAATACTCACCATGACCAATTTCTAGCTACCAGTGTGACATCACCGCATGCAGAGTTGGGAAGAAGTTAGCACAATTGGCCCTCATGAGGCAGAACATGCTGAAATACAAACTGTGGAGAGAAGTGTTTTCAGTGGGTGACATGACTTTGAAATTAACAAGTTGGAAATAAAATGTAACAAAAGTTGCTGTGGTATTGTATTGAGGACCAATGGGCTAAAGCATAGAGTTGAAAAGCAGTGTTAGCTCAAGACTGCTGACCTGTCCTCTTTGGAGGTGGCAAGACTTGGTGGGAATAACATAGGATCTGGGAGTCAGGCCTGGGTTTGAATGTGGTCTTTGCCACTTCGTAGCTATGAGTCTGCGGATAAGACACTTAATCTCTTTCAGCCTCAGTTTCTATGTTTGTAAATGGGGATGCTACAAGTCACCCTGGAGGGTTATACTGAGGATTAGTGATAAAGCAATAGCCTCTAACAAAGCGCTTGGCAGATAGTAGGTGTTCATTCTTAATATTTGAACCTGCTTTTCCATTCTTTATATGAAATGGTTGGGTCACATTATATCTTAAGTTCCTTTTTAATGTCTAAATCTCAGCAAAAGTTGTTCTCTTCTATTACATAGATTCAATTAAATAAGAGATGCTAAAGTAGTATTTAAGGGCATTTAAGAGGTATTTAATAAATATTTAAAATGGATGGATAGATACCTGAAACTCATATTATCTCTTGGTTTTCCTCCAAGCTAGAAATTTGTGAGAGACAATTTTCACTCTTCTTTTAAAAAATAAATCATCCTCCATATCTAATAAACTACCAAGTACTGGTGATTCTTATCTCTTAAATATTTTTTAAAAATCCGCACATCCCTCTTTATCTATACTCTGCTAGGTTAGTCTGTCATTATCTCCTAATTGGTTCTCTGCTTCCCGTCTTGAACACCTCATCCCTGACAAGACTGTTTCTAACGCAACATTTTAAGCTCTTTAAGGACACAGATTTTCTTTTATTTATTTTTGACTCAAAGTCCAATATAGCTCCTGGCACAAAATAGATGCTCAATACATGTTTATTTGATTGCATAATGAACGAGCCAAATTTTGGGGAAGTAATTAACATTCTGTGTTGGAAGTTACCTTCCAAAGTGACATCATCCATGTTTCCTTATGTGTCCCCTTTGGTGACTGCAAAATTCACATTGTAGACCTTTCTACACCGTAGATCCATGTTTCAGGGCTACATACTAGTCCCGATATTTCATGGTGCTGCTTTTGCTGTGTGGAGAGCAGTGTGGGGGTGGCCATCTCTGCTCCCCAAGCCCCAGCTGTTCTTGCCCCATCTGTGCGTTTCCTGCATCAACCCACCTAGGGACGCCCTTGGACCCTCTGCCACTCAGGTGAGCCTCTTTCCAACCAGAGGTTACTAACAGAATAATTAAGATTTAGTTTCCTGAATTAGTTCAGATTGGGCTAAACTTTACAGGGTCAAGGTTAAGTACGGAGGCTTTACATCAGCGGTCCTCAACCTTTTTGGCACCAGGGACCGATTTCGTGGAAGACAATTTTTCCACGGAGGGGGTGGGGCGGGGATAGTTCAGGCAGTAACGCAGCGATGGAGGCGATGCGGAGCAGCAGATGAAGCTTCCCTCGCTCGCCGCCGCTTGCCTCCTGCTGTGCGGCCGGGTTCCTAACAGGCTGGGGACTCCTGCTTTGCATGACCTCAGCTATCAGGAGTGGATTTCCATGAGCCTGAATGAAAACAGTATATAAAAATAGAATTCAAATTACATGTTTCCATTACTTATCCTTAGGTGGTCATTTCAGCATGTTGAAATAATGCTGTGAAGAAGGTGAAAATTCCAGTAGAAGTGGATTAAGAAATTGGAACAAATGAAAGATTGACAACATATTTAACAGTGGCTCACTTCTTCTAAATTCTGAACATCCAGAATTGTTGCAACTGGGATTTTTAACAGTTGCTTTTACACACACACACACACACACACACACACACTGGCATACACTTACATTCTTTATATCATTCAAAAATTTTCTTTAGTACAAGAATTTGACCACTTTGGGAACTCAGACTCCATAGAGTCTTGTAACCGACTCATGGACTTGAACTTGAACTTTAGGATTACACACCTATGGTTTGAATGTGGGCTCTGCTTCTTATAGGTGTGTCATCTTGAGTAAATCACTTAACTTTTCTGATCCTCGGTGTCCTTATCTAGTATTGACCTCAGTGGTAGGTGTCGTGGTTCGGAGGTCTTGATAAGATAATGTATGTATACCGTTCATCACAGGGTGTAGTATCCAACTAACGCTGAATAAATATTATCTTCTTCCATCTTCTCAGTGAGATGAGGGCACTCCATTTTTATTCCCTGAGAATTGTCTTCATTTTTTCCCCACTCTTCTAACCTGTAAGTGCTGAATAAAATTTCCTTTCATGTTTTTTTCTAGTCCTCATGTGTTATTAGACTGTCATATGCAGAACTGTAGTATGTTCCTCGTTGTGGATTGCACAAGGGTGTCTGTGTCTATGTGTGTGTGCTTACATGCCTTCTCTTCTCAGCCAGACTTCAGAGATTGTGTTTTATTTATTTCAGTATTGCCCTAAATAATTTAGCAAACAACCAATCAGTTTCTTTTACAAAGTATGTGCTAAAATTATGTTTGCCCGACTTTAAACTCCAAGAGTGAACCAGTAATTGATGGATTAACATCTCAACTCCTGGATGTCTTTAAACAAGAAACCTCCATTTTAGATCATTCTCACCTGATTGAAAAAAAAAAAAAAAAAGGACTACACCAAATATGCATAGGAGTCTCTTCCAACTTGTTTATTCTGTGTCTAAAATTTTTACTGTATAAAGCCAGAGAACATTCTGTTTTTATTGAGTTATTCACTGTGCCAGGAACCATCCAGTTAAAGCAAGTGACACACCCCTAATATTCTTTACCACCCATTTTTACCCCATTTATGTGTTTAGAAACAAATTACTGTTATCAAGGAAACCAGTAAGAGAATCTGCCATAACATGGTGCTATAATATAATGTATTTGGATTTCATAAAACTTATTTTCTAGGGCTCCTTAAAAAAAAAAAAGAATTATTTGCTATTATAGGACAGCACAGTCACCAGGAGCTGTGGAGAAAGACAGAGCCACTTTCCTTTCCTTCAACCTGACATTTTCTTGATCAGACCTGACATTGCAGGATCTCGGATCCAATATACGGAAGGAAGGATTTGGCACCCTTGGCTAGAATGGACACAAGAAGGGAGCCAGCAGCAGAAATATCTGCCTATGATTATTTAAGGTATGACAGGAACAGGGCTTTCTGTGTGCAAGCCAAGTGGCTAACCTTCTCACTCAGCACTTAATGGGTAATCAATTTTCATCACTAACAGTGGAGGGTAAGAATCAAAGAGGGAATGAAAATGCGGCTTCCTTACATTTGTGAAGGGTTTTAGAGGTGCAAAATGATTTTAGATGTATTATTTCATTGAATTTTCACAGCAACATAAAATTGACCAGGGCAGGCCTGCTTGCATTCATTCTGCAAGATGTATTTAACAAATATTTGTTGGGGCAAGGGGTGGTCATCAGCCATATGCCAGCCTATGGTCTTTACTGTTTACCGCTCAACTTCAATATCAAGTTCCTATCTCACTGAGCTCATGAGAAACTTAAGAGGAGACCTATGGTCCACTTCCCCCTGGTTTCATGTGAAAATTCTGGGGGCTTAGGTAGTTCCATCCATTGGGGAAGGGTTTTTGTTCATTTTTCATCTTTCCATAGAGGTTTACATGTGGTGACACCACCAGAGCTCTTGTCTGCTTAGTGACATCACGGAGGCAGTGTTGTTGTGAAACCTACAGCCTTCCTTCTTTGGTGTCAGCAAGTAATGTGTAAATCCTTCCATCTTCCACCTCTTCCTTCCCCATTGCTCCTCTCAATGTCCTGTTTTCAGGGAAAGTTTTGTCCCTTCAGATCTTTTTAACATCTTTGCTATGCCTCCACTTACTCACCTCTCTGAGGCTTGAGGATTTGGACACCAGAGCCAGGATGTCCATGGTACACCTACCTCATTCTTCTGCTGAGGACAAGAACACAGAGCCAGACACCTCTCCATATGGGAAGAAGAGAAAGAGACTGATGAAAGGGATGATAGTCATAGGCTTTCTATTAAAGTGGTCCAATGACACGCCATAGAAAGAGCAGGTCAGGCCAGCACCCTGTGGCCACTAACCAGCATGAGATTAGCCTCTCTGCCTATGATTAGGACTACAGCTGCAGAGAAAGCTGAAAATCAGCCCTGGAAAGCCACTGGTCTTCTCCATGCTGTGTTGATGTGAAAGCCCCTAAAACTCCAGGCTCAGCTCTATAAGGTAAGTGAAGAGTAGGAAAATGTTAGCATTCGAGGAAGAATTCAAAGTGATTAATGGGATGGAAGCCCTGCCTTATGGTTTGAAGTTGAAATAATAGAATGTGCATAGTTTTTCCAAGCAACTGTTAACTGGGAAAGCTGAGAAGTGCCAGCAATTCAGAGCAAAGGGGGCGAAATGAAATAAGCAAAGGGAAACCTTATATGGGAACAGAGCTGGGAACTGTTCTCACAAGTGAAAACGTTTAGCCTTTGGAATGATTTCCTTTTGGAGGGAAGGAAGGTCAGCTGTACTAAAGATTTAAGAAAAATGCTTAATGTGATATGGGCTATACGTCCCCAGATTGCACAGCCTGAAGGGACATTTGGGAACACATGAATCATAATGTCCTGGTTGTAATGGCTCTCATCCCTTTCACCGTCTGGGGGCACTGAGCCAAAATTGCCTTTTTTTTTTTTTTTTTCCTATGAACAATAAAAAAGTGAAGCTTCCATTCCTGTTGAGTTATAAACCCCTTGGAGAGATCAATACGTCCCAGTGGCACAGAGTCTAAAACTGGGTTCTGTCGAGTCACCCACCACAGAGGAACCTAGGATAATTCTGCCCGGGGCCAACCAGACAGGATGGGATGGGATGGGGTAGCTGCTGCAGGGACTGAGAAATTGTTTCTTTACTTCCAAGGAGACCGACTTGCCTCCAGTTCCAGCCTTTCTCCGGGGCATCTTAATTTACTAGAGAAAAGGCGCGTGTGCTTCATTTTGCTTTTACTGCCTCTGTCTGTCCCTCGCTCTCAGCATCGGAAGATGGCAGCAGAGATCGCTCACCGCCCGCGACTCAGGCTCCTCTGGCCTCGCTGCCCAGGAGGACACAAATGTTCACTGGCGAACGCGAGGCAAAGTCCTTTGCAAAAAACATATTGATTTCATTTGAGGAAGATAAATTCATAAACTGTACAACAGTATTCATCAGTTCATTTTGGGGGAATGTGATATAGGAGTTGTGCAAAAATAAAATTCCCAGTAGCAGGCATCATCTGTTATCTCTTCCATATGCGCAGACTGTAAAGCTCAGGAGAGGGTGAATTGCTACTGAATCTGACAGCTGCCTCTCCAAGTATCCTTGTTTAACCCATAACTGCTGCGTGGAGCTGATCCAGGGCTCCTACTGAGGCTTTATTTTTTCATGTAAATCACGCAGTCCAAACCTCTGACCGGTCTGAATGCCTGCCTGCATGGGTTCTGCCCGCATTGCTCAGTTCATTTTTTTCATCCTGGCCCTTAGCCTTGCCTCATAAACTGGTTCCAAAGCTACCGAAACCCATTCTTGCCATGTTCTACCTAGAGGTGAGATGTAAAAGGGTGTGTGTGTGTGTGTTTGGGGATATGGACTGGGTGACCTTCTGGTCTTTCTAATCCCTGGGGAAAAAAATTCACCCCCAATTTTTTTTTTTGTTTGTTTCTTTTCTCCTCTACTCTTTCATTCTCATACCTATTGTCCAAAAAGGTGTTCGAATTATGCAAAGCTGCTAACCATATGTTTATATAAATCCCTCATGCAAGGTAATAGGAATTGTAAATAGAACATTTAAAACATTATTTTTAAACTGGGATCAGTTCAGTTGCAGCAGAATACCTGACTAAATCGACTTAAAATACCACTTATCTAACAGAGAGGCAATTGTAGGCATGGTTAATTCAGCAGCTGGATGACAACAGGGCTCTGGACAGCTTTTTTCTACCCTCTCGTCTTTCTTCTCATGGCTATAAACCATAGTTCCAAAATCACTACTTCACACTGTGATATCCAAAGAGACATATAAAGGAGACACTTTCTCCCATGTCTTTAGTTATCAGGAGGAAAGAATCACTTCTAAAAGTCCTAGACTTCCTGCCAGGTCCCATTGCCCAGAACTAGTCCATGTGACCGCCTCTGAATCAATCATTAGCATATAGATTGGGTTTACTTGGATGGGTTTACACCAGTTACGATTCTTACACTGGAAATGAGTCTACCTTCTTGAAAAATACTATTATTTGAATAATATTGCATTTATTTTAGCAAGAAAGAAGTATGGAATGACTGTTGGATAGGCAAACAGCATGATACACTAGCATCATTCAAAAGTACATGGTTGCGCTTTAGACTCAGTCTAAAGAGTATCCCTAAAGAATAGTATGAAAGGGAACTCCTTCCAGCGGGTAGGACTTTGAGCCATGCACCTGGCTAGTCACTTTGCCTGGAAGGGAGGTGACCAGCAATATGCAACTATAGTGATTCCTGGGCCATGGGTGATGGTTTGGCTGGTGGTCAAGGACTTGGAACAAAGTTGGAACATGGGTGACAAGGAGGTCTGGGGCATGAGATATGTGGATGGACCTCTCAGAATGGGCATAGAGTGTGAATATATTTGTGCCCATGTGAATGCCAACCAAAGGACAATTATGGAAGAAGAGGCTTTCAACAATCAGGTGGCAACACAACATGAGTGTCCAACCTGTCAACAGCAGAGACTAAACCTGAACTGATGCGGCTCCATTTCTTGGAAACAGCAGCAATTTGTCCTCCCTAGGATGCTTCTGCCAGCACTACGATGTGTGAATTTTTGAAATGCCTCATTTGTCATGATGATCTTCTACATAGCATCTTTTCTGACCAGGAAATCAGTTTAGAATGAAAGAAGTATGGCAATGGGTTCATACCCATGGAATTCAATGGTCTTACACATGTTTTATCATCCCAAAGAAGTTGGCCTAATATAGCAATACAGTGGCCAGCTGAACGCTTAGTTATAACACTGTGTATAATATATAATGTCTTTTCTTCCATAGCCAGAATACATGAGTCTGGGAGCTAAAGGGAAGAACTGGTACTGGCTTCTATCACTGTTCTCCCTAATGATCTAATAAAAACATTTGGCTTCCATTCTTGCAACTTGGGCTCTGCCGCTTTGGTGGTCTTGGTTCCCAAAAGAGGACCTCTTTTTCCAGATATGTGACAAAATTTCCACTGAACTGGAAATTGAGACTGCCACCTGGCCCTTGGGCTACTTATGCTACTGAACCAACCGGCAAAGAAGGGATGACTACTCTGAACTTGCTGAGATGGTGATTCTGATTACCAAGTAGAATTAATGTTGCCACTATGTAATGGAACACCCAGAGTGAACTGTAATGTAACCTATGGATTTTGGATAATTATAATGTGTCAATGTAGGTTCATCAATTGTAAGAACTGTACCACTCTGGTGAAGCATGTTGATAATGGGGGAAGCTATGCATATTATGGGGATTGGGGATATATGGGAAATCTTTGTACCTTCCTCTCAATTTTGCTGTGAACCTAAAACTACTTAAGTTTTTTGAATTAATGGAAAACTATAGTAACCTAATACAGGCACAGATCCTTCATTAATAGAGTCTTGAATCACCCTGACAGGTAAAGCACCACGACTAGTTGAGGTACTGAGTGAGGTCAAAGGGAATATAGAATGGACAGTGAAAGAAGTAAGTTACAACACCCAACTATGACTATGTGACCTATTGCAGAAATAAGGACTGTGGTAGTTATACATATTTTCTTAGTTGCTTGCTACTTTCTTGCTTTGATATATTTTCATTTTTATTATTTGTTACAATTATTTATTTTTCTATTTTCTCACTGCCTTAAAATAAAGTATAAAGTGGCTTAACTGTAATTAACATATTTTGTTATTTAAGTTATGAGACATCAACAAGGGATTGTGACTAAACTAGAAAGGGAACAAACAATACCTAGACAAGGATAAATTAACATATAGGATACGTGTCTTCCCTTTGGGTGAAAGAGTGAGTACATCTTTAATTTTACAAGGAATAGTTGTAAGGCAGAAGCATGCTGTTGTTATTGCCTTTATTCAAAAGTTAAACATGGATCAATGTGCTGGTATGGGTTGCTGAGAGACCAAAGTGGTGGACTGTGCCTGGTAATCTGCTTTCATTGAGACAGTGATTTCATTTCTTTCAGAAGTATATCCAGAAGTAGAATTGCTGGATCATACAGCAGTTCTACTTTTAGTTTTTTAAGGAAACTCTATACTGTTTTTCATAGTGGCTGCACCAGTTTATGTTTCTACCAACAATGCACGTGTGTTCCCCTTTTTCCACATCCTCACCAACACTTGTTATTTGTTGTCATTTTGATGATAACTATTCTGACAGGTGTGAGGTGATCTCATTGTGATTTTGATTTGCATTTCCCTGAAGATTAGTGATGTTGAATATATTTTTATATACCTGTTGTTCATTTGTATATCTTCTTTGGAAAAATGCCTATTCAGGTTCTTTGTCCATTTTTAATTGGATTATTTGCTTTGCTATTGATTATTTACTTATATATTTTGGATATTAACTCCTTATCCGATATATATTTTTCCTATTCTGTAGGTTGCCTTTTCATTTTGTTGATCATTTCTTTTGCTGTGCAGAAACTTTTTAGTTTGATGTAATTTTACTTGTTTTTGTTTGTTTGTTGCTTGTGCTTTATGTTTCATATTCAAAAAATCATTGCCAAGACCAATGAGAAGATTTTTCCCTATGTTTTCTTCTAGGAGTTTTACAGCTTCAGGTTTAAAAATTGAGTCTTTAGTCCATTTTGAGTTAATTTTTTGTGTGTGGTGTAAGATAGGTCCAAATTCATCTCTTTGCATGTGATTATTTACTTTTCCCAGCACCATTTATTGAAGAGACTATCCTTTTCTCATTGAGGGTTCTTGGCTTCCTTGTCAAATATTAGTAAATTGTATATGTGTGGGTTTATTTCTGGGTTTTTAATTCTGTACCATTGGTCTATGTGTCTATTTTTATGCCAGTACCATACTGTTTTGATAACTGAAGCTTTCTAATATAGTTTGAAATTTAGATGTGTGAGGCCTCAAGTTTGTTCTTTTTCAACATTGCTTTGGCTATTTGGATTCTTTTGTGGTTTAATACAAATTTTTGGATGGTTTTTAATAGTTCTGTGAAAAATGTCATTGGACTACCTGTTGTCAACTCTGTACCATAGAAGAGAAGCTGAGAACTGCATTTCCCTTCATTGTATGGTTCTGGGATTGAGTTTGCCAATGAAAGGAACTCATACGAGATATGTAAGACAGAAATAAAATAAAATAGGGATAGGCCATTATGATTCTGTGGTAGTTGCAGTCCAAATATATAGGATTATATGGGAACTTTGCAGCAAGCTCTTGAGAGCAACCCCCTGTGCTGCCGTAGACTGAAAAACTTGGTGGGAGATTTCCAGAAAATGTTAAATATTCTAGAGGCTTCTCAGTGAGCTCTTGAGAATCTTGGTGCTTCAGGCTGAGATTGCCTGTGTGGCTTCCATGACCTTTGTTCCCAAGCTCTTCCATCTGCTAGGTAAGCCCAAATTTCCTATATTAAAACCATTAGGGCTTCCCTGGTGGCGCAGTGGTTGAGAGTCCGCCTGCCGATGCAGGGGACACGGGTTTGTGCCCCGGTCTGGGAAGATCCCACATGCCGTGGAGCGGCTGGGCCCGTGAGCCATGGCCGCTGAGCCTGTGCGTCCGGAGCCTGTGCTCCACAACGGGAAAGGCCACAACAGTGAGAGGCCTGCATACTGCAAAAAAAAAACCAAAAACCAAAAAAACATTAATTTCTGGAATATTTAAAATGGTTTCTGTTTTTCTGACGTAATTTTGGCTGATTTAAAGATCCAGTAAACATCTATCTATTATATCTATGAACTACTATATCTATTTTGTGTGTGTGTGTGTGTGTGTGTGGTGGTATACATGTGTGTAAAATGAAAAGAGGGAAGTTATTTTTAAGTTTTGCAATAATATATCATTACTGTGAAAATGAGCAATATAAAAGTATAGAAAAGAAGGTCTCTCTCTATAAGCTCCTTACTTCTCTAAATCACTTATCAGTTTTGGCCACTGTTAAATTTTATAGTGCTTGTTTGTGGCCTCCTAGATTTTTCTATAGATACAATTCTCTCTACATTTTTAAAAAAAGCAAAAATGGGATTATACAGTATATATTGTTCTAAAGTTTGTTTTCTGGATGCAACAGTATTTTATAACCATTCTCCTGAGTACATGTATAAAATAGAGCTACCTCATTGTTTTTTAAATTTAGTATTCCATTGAATGGATGGGCCATCATTTGGTTAGCCATATTTACCACTGATGGGTACTCAAGTTACCTCCAATTTTCCCTCATCACAAATAATGTTACAAGTGAATATTTTTGTGGGTATATCCTTGCATATCTACATGAGTATTTTAGCAAGAGAGATACTTAGAAGTAGACTTGCTGTGTCAAAGGGCTTGCATATATCACAGTGTGATACATTTTGCCACACTTTGGTTTGCAAAAACAATTGGAATCTTATGAGTAGTTCTGAAATCATACATCAGTACACATTCCTACTAAAACCAAGGAAGAGGCTTTTGAATTTCACACCTAAGATGCTACTAACCAATATCACATCACCTCTTCAACTGTGTCTATTTGGAAGAAGACTAATTTTGGAGAGGCTACATTTAAAGAACTTTTATATTTTCACTGAAGGCTGAAGAGGCCTTGGGAAGAATAGGAGTGAGCCTGCTTCTGACCTAAGCTCACCAACATTAGCTCAGTGGCTTCTGCCCTAGGACTACATTCTCAGTCATTTTCCAGAATGCATCACAAACTGTAGCTGTGTTAGAATATATTTGCTTCCAGCTTCTTGTTTTCAGACTTGCACTTAACCATTCTTGAGACCTCTGTTCCTTAAAGGGCCACTGGACTTCTCAGCTGGTTAATGTGCAAGTGATGTGAATACACAAGCACCAAAACTTATTAGTAACAAGTGTGCCGAGATCAGTTCAGATGCTCCTGGAAACTCCATCTGAACTAGCCTGATCCCTTGGGAATGGAAAATATGAGCCAGAAATTTTTCTCTCATTAGGTACTTGCTGGCTCTTTGTAGAGTCTGCCTCGTCCCAAAGAACCAGGGTATAAGACCCAGATTTGAAATCAAGAGGAGTTTTTTTTTGTGTGTGGTACGCGGGCCTCTGACCATTGCGGCCTCTCCCATTGCGGAGCACAGGCTCCGGACGTGCAGGCTCAGCGGCCATGGCTCACGGGCCCAGCCGCTCCACGGCATGTGGGATCTTCCTGGACCGGGGCACAAACCCGTGTCCCCTGTATCGGCAGGCAGACTCTCAACCACTGCACCACCAGGGAAGCCCCAAGAGGAGTTTTAATACGAATGAGTGGGAATTGGCAATTACTGAATGCTTACTCTGGGCCAGAGAGTTTATATAGCTCCTCTAAATTAATCCCCACCATAACCCTGTGAGGTAGTTGGCCATATTCCCATTTTTCCAAAAGGGAAACTGCGGCAGAGGAGGCATAAGTAAATTTGACCACTGCCATCTAGCTAGTCATTGGGGCACAGCTGGGATTCAATGTCAGGTCTGTCTAGCATCCCTCATGCTCCCCGCACCCTTCTGCCTCCTGTGACTGTTGTGTGACTTAAAGGGAAGAGATGAACTAGATATAAGAATGACGAAATTTGGGGCCGATGTTTATGGTTTGTTACTATTTCTATTGTTTAAGTAAAGCACTATTCTCAGGGTAAATTGTCTTAATTTAAAAAAAGATGTTCTGTTATCAGTTTGTTGGTGTCAGCAATCCGTGCACTGATGTCTTATTTATTTAAAGCAGGATTTCTCAGATCAGCACTACTGATATTTGGCACTGAATAGTTCTTTGCTGTGGAGGCTGCCTTGTACACTGTAGTATCTTTAGCAGCATCCTTAACTTCTACTCACCATACGCGAGTAGAACCCGCCAAGATGAGACAATCAAAAACGTCTCCAGATATTCCTCTCATTTAAGAGCCACTGATTTAAAGTAGAGATAAGTCAGGAGGAAACAAAAGAAGTAAAATCTATAAAGAATTGCCATCAAGTTCCTAGTATCCAATGCATCTGGCTAAACAGATTGGGGAGTAGGGGAGGATTTTTATCATGAAATGCAGAAAAATAGGCTTACCCTGATTTGTTGAGCATAAGTAGGAAAGATGTATGTGTACTTAAAGAAAATGTAGAGGGGTTATCCTTATGCGGACTCTGGGTAGGTGTAATAACTTCGGCTTTTTCAAGCCTGCATCATGATCTCCCAGGCAAGTAAAATTAGGTAAACAGTTTATAATTATTGAGCTATTTAAAATACTCTGACAAGGTGGTAGCACAGACTTAAATTTAGATGTGCATTCCCTCTACTCATAAGTATGCCATGTGACTCCTCAGCTTGGTTACAAGAATTTTTAGCTATTTCATATCAGGCCTACAGGGGGCACAGGAAAACGTGGGCTTATGTGGTTGGTGGCTTTTAGGGAACCAGCATAGTGGAATGGAAAGGGCCCTGGATTGGCTGGAGATCTGGATTCTGGCTGTCCTAACCAAGGTGTGTACCCTGGGGCAAGTCACTTTAACTCCTTGAGTTCAATTATGCAGGAATGAAAGAAGAAAACCCCTCATTGACGATACCCTCTTCTGCCTAAACTAAGGTATAGTAGATTGCTTGCATTAAATGCCCCAGTCCCTTATACCCCCATCTAGATTCTTTGTCATGTCATATTATAATTCCCTCATCTCTGATTCTGGGCTCTGCCACATGGCATGCTTTGGTCAATGGATATTACAGTGTTGGATGTAAGCAGAGGGTGAGAAAGTGCTTGTGTGTTTCTGCTTACATTTACCCTCTGCCCTTGCTGCGAAAAGGATACACTCTGTTCATCCTAGGAGGAAGATGAGAGACACGTGGAGACAAGCTGCTTTATCATTCTAGCAGACGCCATCCTAGAACCCCCAGATGTGTGAGTGGGCTCAGCCAAGATCATTAGAGATGCTGAGCTGAATACCCCCGGTGTGTCAGCAATAGACATTTATTGTTGTTTGTCACTGTTTTTGTTTTTTTGTTTTTTTTCAGTGTAACACAATTTTACTAGAAATTAGCGTTTGCTTCCATCACCCATGCAGAGCAGCATCCTTGTTACACAGCATCACCAAGACATGGATAATGGATACACAAAGTGTGTGGGAAAATAATCTCAGGAGAAATGAGATTAGACTTGGATGAGCTTCCTTGAGTCTGGAAGTTGAGTCTATCCCCACCCCTAGGGAGGGTCTAGACTGAGAAGTTGAGAGAGTTGAATCTCTCTGCATTAAAAAAAAAAAGAAAGAAAAAAGAATGTTGAGTTTCTGAGGCAAGCCTGAGAGAAAGGAGGCTGAGGATAGAGAGGAGGGAAAGGAGAGATTTGAGGAGACAGAAAGGAGATAATCAAGCTGGAGGCTGACCCGGGGAGGACTTGGCCAGGGGCGGCTGGTGTGGAGGGGAGGCTGGGGAAGAGTAAGAAGCAGAAGAGTCTGCTTTCAGGGGTTTGTTGTCCTGTGGGGTGATTTCATCCTCCTAAGATAAGTCAAACCTCAAGTAAAAGTCAACAACATGCATGCCGTGTCCACCTCAATCCACGATCCTCCAGGTTACCAGGCAGATCTTAAAATTAAAATTAATACGGAGTTCGAGGTCGCTCTGCTTGCCGCGCGACAGGCCAATGAACCAGAGACGAGGTGTTGAGGCAAAGAATACGACTTTATCTGGAAATCTGGCAGACCAGAAGATGGAGGACTAGTGTCTCTGGAAAACCATCTTATCTGGGTCTGGATGCCAGTTTCTTTCATAGAATCAGAAAGGGAGAGGCGGTGAGGAAGAAAAGTAAAAGGGCCATCGGTCTTGTTAAACAGCTCCTGGAATGACCAGCCTCAGTGAGGGGACGTGTTAGTTTCCTTTTTCTTGCAGCCATTCACAGGTGGGCAGGGTTCCCTGAGGCAGGACATTATGTATGACTATCATAACAAAGCAGTGAAAAGCAAGGTTAAGGTCACAGAAAGAGATCCAACGTGGAGTCCGATTTAGCTCTTCCCTGTTACAAAATCACTTCTACATAAACAACAAGGTCCTACTGTATAGCACAGGGAGCTAGTCTCAACATTTTGTAATAACCTATAATGGAAAAGGATCTGTGAAAGAATATATATATATATATAATATATATTATTATGTATAATATATATATAAAACTGAATCACTTTGCTGTACACCAGAAACTCACACAACATTGTAAATCAACTATACGTCAATTAAAAACCCACAATGGAAAAATTCACAACAATTACTAAAATTAAAATAAATAAATAAATAGATAGATAGATAAGTAGATAAAATTATTTCAAGTCCTGCCCTGCTTACAGTCCTTCCTGAGCCCATCTTGCCTTGTGCGCTCCCTTTCTCACTGTGCTCCCGCCACTTGGGCCACTTTTCAGTTCTCAGACACTTTCCTTCTTAGCCCCAAACACCCTCCCACTCTTCTTTCACGCACACACTTTGCCGGAGGGAAGGGGGTCCTTCTTAGCCTCCAGATCTCAGCCTAACTGTCTGACCTTCTGTGAGGCTTTAACTGCCCAGCCTGAGAGCAGCTCCTGGTATGACGCTCCCCTTTTGTCCTTTCTTGCTCTCGCCATCATTAGTTGTTTCATGATCATTCTCACTGTGTATCCTTGCTTCATGGCTGTCTCTGCCATTCGACTGTGCACTCTGCAGAAACAGAGACCACGGCCGTGTCACTCGCCCCTGTGTACTTGGTGCCCGCTACAATGTCTGGCACTCAATAGGTGACCTGATTTGTAGTGAGTGAATGAATATGTGAGTAGTTTTATGTTAGTGGTTCTTTGGCAATCACAGGAAAGAGGCTATGGTCCACATTGGGCTTGATGTAAAGAAGAGACAAGACATCTGTAGGTGGAGAGGCCCAAATAAGAGCCATTTCTGGAGGACAGAAACTCAAAGTAAGCATTTCCAGGGACCCAGCAGAATCCATGGGAGGGCACTGCATAGAGTGCTCACTGACGCAGGACCTTAATATTTTTATCCAGATATTAGTGAAAGGGTCACCCCAGGAGGCTGGAAGGACTGGGGGTATCCCAGTGGCAGCCCCTGGGATGTCATCAAGGTTTGCATTTGAAAAGTGCAGGGTGTTGGGGGCTTGGACAAGGTGATTGCCAACATCCCTTCCAGCTACAGGATTCTTTGCCATCACCTCAACAGGGTGGGGGAAGACAGAGAGGTAATTATAGATGAGAGACAGACTTTTATTGATTTACAGAAAGAAGGTAAGTGTGATGACTGCTGATATTAGTGCACAGGACAGTGAGTGTCCTCTGGGTGGATATTTAGCTCCATGCTAATCTCTCCCTCTGCAGGGCTCCCTCTGATGAATAAACTGGGTCCTTTATCTGGCTGGCACTCAGTGATTCCCTTTGTAAATTAAAGGATATTGGATGCATACTAAATGGTGGGAATGCATTTGTAGTCTAAATATCTGATATTTAACTATGATGAATTACCCAGGCTAATGAAAGGTTGACAAACCTCAGCCATGCGTCACATGCTCCAAAATGAAACAGAAATCAATGAAGCAGCTAAATGTCCCCTGAAATGCCAAACCCCTTTTCTATCTAAATCCCCCTCTAATTCTTTCATGGAAATAAATGGAAGGGATCTTCATTACATATTCATTTTCTGAATCCATTTTGATCATTAGGCTGAAATAAGGGGTAGATGAGGGTCTATTAGGGAGTAAGCATATCTGATAAGCATTAAATTACTTCTGATGGCTTTATGTATTTAATAGTGTTAGCAAATTAGCTTGGTGTTTGATCTAATGGAGCTGACGTTGAGGAAGACTGCAGATTTAACCCTGCGTGTTCAACAGAACGCTGCTGACCTGGGGAACAAGGCAGGAGACAGAAGAGTCTGGTTCTGCTCTTCACTCTTGTCCTTGGAAAATTTCTCTGGCTCATGTTTCTCTAACTGCTTCCTGTAGACGACTCCTCAACTATCATCTCCAGTCCTGTCCCTCTGAACGTCGGTCTTTGGGCTCCTAATGCCTCCAGTACAGTTGGACCCGACTGCCCCATGACGCACGCAATCAACAAGTCAAATCCCCCCCTGCCCATTTATTACCCGTTTCCTTTCAGATTCCCCATCTGTCACTGTCCCACCATCCTCTTCATGACTCAGATTCAAAATCTTATTTCTGGGCTTCCCTGGTGGCGCAGTGGTTGAGAGTCCGCCTGCCTATGCAGGGGACGCGGGTTCGTGCCCCGGTCTGGGAGGATCCCACATGCCGCGGAGCTGCTGGGCCCGTGAGCCATGGCCGCTGAGCCTGCGCATCCGGAGCCTTGCTCCGCAAAGGGAGAAGCCACAACAGTGAGAGGCCCGCATACGGCAAAAAAAAATTCTTATTTCTTTTCAATTTCAGCACACACTTTGTAAAATGGCTCTTTGTGTTGTTTTTCTCTGAGCTCACTCTCATGATTCACCATGTGCTGCTTCTTAATGTTCTCAGTGAGCAGGGTGTTAGCTTCTAGATTAGGTGCTATGAACACAAGGGTACCAGGCAGGGTTCCTAGCACTCAGAATCACATAGTCCAGACAGGAGCTAAATATGTCAACAGATAATTACAATCTCATATGCATAAATGGTTTATAGGGCACAGCAAAGGCCACCTGAGAGTGGGAATGGGTGGTGAGCAAAGGCGATGAGGTGACCTTGGATTTGGCCTGGAAGAATGAAGTAAAGTGTGCCAAGCGTTAGTGTTGGGGATGGCAGGATGGCGCAAATGCAATTACGAATGATCTCTATAATTTGCATTATGGCTTTCACATTGTGAATATAGGGGACACCCTCTCACAACTATCTCTATAGCTTGCACTATGTCTGAGCATTTTGAATATAGGAGGGGCAATCCCAAGTTTTCCCATCTTTGGGAGGATGAGTTTCCTCCATCTTTGGGAGGATGAGTTCTTGTCAGTTACAAGATGTATTCATCATGCTCGGTCTGTGGGCCAAAGGTCACCTGATGCCTGTTATTTTGTAAACAAATTTTTATTAGAATGCAGCTATGCCCAATCATTTTATGTCTGTCTATGGCAACTTTTGCCCTGTAATGGCAGAATTGCATCTGGCCCTGACCCCTGCTCTTGTCCATTATGATCACGTTTTGTGTCTGGGACCTTGAGATTTGGACATGACTCTGTAGTTTAAATTATAGAAAACAACAATATGGCTGTTACTGGAAGTTATTTAATACCCGCTTCCTCTCACCTCCACCCCCAAGGGCATATCAAAACACTTTAAGTCAATCAGTTACAGTGCCAAAAATGTCTTAGGGAATTCCTGTAGCCATAAGTGATGATATCCATAACTGTATTTGAGGGGTTTTGATAAAAGAATTATTTGAACAACATTCGGGTTTGGCATTGCCTTGAGGCAATTTACTTGAAGGTTACTGTTTTCTACCAGGATACAGTTTTAGGACAGAGGAACTTGGAAATGTGAGGGAGGATGGACATAGTGGACTCACCAATGGTCAATGATTCTTTGCAGAGTATCTAACACATGAAAGCCCTAAATAATGAAGTATCCTGATTTGTCCTAATTTATCACCAATCCAAATAACTAAGTACTAAGTTCTGTTAGGACCCAGATTCTCCCTTTTGGGTGGGTAAAGTGTTCAAGATCTCTTGATCAACTAATCTGAAGCCCAGTTCCACCACCTAAGAGCTGTGTGACCTCGGGCAAATTACTTACCATCTCTGTGTCTTTTTCTTTTTAAAAATTTGTAAATGGGAAAAATAATAGTACCATTAGGATTATTAAAAGAATCAACTGAGTTACTAAGCATATCTATGTATATATGTATACATATATATATATATATATATATATATATATATATATATATATATATGTTAGCTATTATTTTTATTGTTTGAGTCATTTTCTTTTTAATCTCAGGACTCCTGTTTCTGTGCTAGCTGATAAAGCCAGCCTGCCAAAACACAGTATAAGATGTTTTATTCGGCAATGTGGGATGTGTTCATATACTATTTATTTCAGTATGAGAAACACAATCAAGTACATCTTGTGAAGTAAAGTCTTGCTCTGGGTACCTTCTTCCCATTCTTTTTGTTATAGCTGTGTGTTTATAAAGTTGCATGTACATCTATTCATTAAATGAACGCACAGTTTCAGTTAGCTTGGGGAATAGAATATTGATTTAAACCATACTTTAGGAGGCTTATCTATCACTTTGAACAAATAAAAACTTATATGAGATTGGATTTCACTGCGTGAGATAGGAAAAAACATACACACTGAATACAGCCCATGGTTGTAAGGCCATATTCTAGAGGCATCATCAATATATTGGGTTCCTGCTTTCACTTTTTAATGATCTCTGTCAACTCTGATAAAGATACGCTCACTTTTATTGAAGCAGAGTTTACCGTGTCCCCTGTTATTTTTTTTTAACACACCGAGTCCACCTGCAGCCTGTCACTATCCCAGAATTGACATCTTTACCTTCAAGATCTGTTAGAGTTGGAGAATCAATGTGTTTCCAAGAAATTTTGTCTTGTTTTGGCTGGGGATGTTGAGCTTTCTCTGTGTGGAGTTCTATTCATTTCCAAACTACTTTCACGGGGAGAAAAAGACCGTGAATTGCAAATACTGACTTCACCAGCTCCATCGTGCTCTGTCCCCCTTGCTCAGTTTCTAGGGATGTAGCTGGATAGTTGAATCAAAAGCTGTCTTAAACTTGACCCAGTTTTAGGGGCAATCAGTCCTGAAAAGAGCCTGTCCAGGCTGCTGGCAACTTTCTTCTACTCTTCTAGTAATGGACCTCTAGAATACATGCTTATTTAACTCAAGACTCATTTCCTAGTCTCATAAGCTAGCGGTGGTCGCATAGTTTATTCCTGGCTTACTGGGGTGTGAGCAAAAGGGAGTCATGTGAATTTCATGTTATACTACCAAATAAAGGTCTTGTTCCCTCCATGGCCTTATTGCTTTCTGGTGGTTGGAATGCAGCAGCAGCTGAAACAGCCACGTTAGACCACAAGGTGGGAACAGCCCACTGAGGATGGGAAGCAACTAGATAGAAGGAACCTGGGCTCCTGACATCACAGAGCCGCTATAGCAGCCCCAGACTGTGTAAGGTCAGACCATCCCAGAAAGAGAGATAAACTGTTTGCTTTAATCCACTGTTATCTTAGCTCTTGCTTGAGCAGCTGAGCTGGTATTCTCACTAATCTAGAATTTGGGGTTTAGACGTGGGGTGCTGCCATAATAGCATTGGAAAGCATTGGGTAAGACCTGTAGCAGCTCAGAAGGCAAACCTCATGCCAACAGAGTACATGACTCCAGCAAAACCAGTTGGAAAAACTCAGGATGTTGGTGTGTGTTGAATGTTTCTTCTGCTATTTGAAGGGCCACCAAAAAGATGAACTCAAGGGCTTCCCTGGTGGTGCAGTGGTTGGGAGTCCGCCTGCCGATGCAGGGGACACGGGTTCGTGCCCCGGTCCAGGAGGATCCCACATGCCGTGGAGCGGCTGGGCCCGTGGGCCATGGCCGCTGAGCCTGCGTGTCCAGAGCCTGTGCTCTGCAATGGGAGAGGCTGCAAGAGTGAGAGGCCCGTGTACCGCAAAAAAAAAAAAAAAAAGAAAGATGAACTCAAATGGATGAAGAAATAGCAACAGCAGGAGATTACACAGTGGTCCCAAGCCTTTCTCAGGTGTCTCTGTAAGTACTACTGGCCAGAGAGTGGGAGCCATCCCAGCTGCAGAATCTGATTATAGGCACTGTTTTCCCATCTGAGGCTTTTGTTTCAGATGACCTTTAGGAAGTCACCATGAAGAGGAGGGAAGAGGGGATTGGGCAGAGCACGAAGCCAATAAATAGACACCACATTTTTATACACAAAAAGTAGGTCTAGATGAGACTTTTGGTTGTAGTCGATTACAAGTGTCTGGAAGCAAATACATCTTTAAGTTTTTGAGGAAATAGTATTTCCGAAGAAATTGCAAGGTCTGCAAAAGTCTGTGATTATTCAGCCTCCAAAGTAACCCCAGACTTTCTTATACGTACCACCAGGAAAGAAACAGCTAACTTGTACAGCCCTCAAGAGAGAAACGACCTCCAGTAACCATTTCACATGAGGCCATGGAGGATAATGGACAAGGGTGTTTCTCCGAGAAAACCAGGAGCTGCCAGATAGCCTATCCAAGGAACCTGTTTCACTGCCCAGGAGGATGTGAAAATTGCTATAGACAAGGAGCTGCTATGGTTTTCATTCATTCCTTTTTCTGAATGGGAGTTTTCATTGCTGTTGTCCTGACCCCACTCAACCATGTTGCTATAGGGACATCAACTTTCAGATAGTTCAAACTATGGGCATCCATAACTGACATAATGGAGAGAGCTGTACAAAATCCAGAGTTACTAGATTTGAGCTTTATGCAGGAACTGGGCGCTACCTCAGGTTGCCTCTCTTGGGAATGATGGGAGGGTGTTCCATGCTTGAGAGGAAGAGTATGCATAAATATTTGGTTGGCAAAAAGGGAAGTTCATATCACAGAATGCTGGTGTCCTCCAATATCTATTTTCTGCCTTCATTAGATTTACCCCACTGCATGGCTTCCTAGCTAAAAGACTCCATTTTCTAGACTCCCATGGTGAACTTGGCTACTTAACTAAGTTCTGTCCAATAACTTGTGAGCAGGAGGTCTGGGTGCTGCTTCTTTGTTGAGGCTTTAAAAGAAACAGACATTTCTCCCCTTCAACTTCTCCTCCTCTCCATTTCTGCTGGCTGGAATATGAACATGATGGAAGGAGCTGGAGCAACCATGTTGGACCATGAGTAAAAAGAATCTGCATGTTGAAGACGCCGAAGTATCATATTGTAAGGTACCTCATTCCCTGAGCCTGTGGAGCCCTACACAGCCCTGGACTGCTCTGTATGGACTCTTGGATGAGAGAAGAACAGGCTACCCTGTTAAAGTCACTCTTATCTTGGCCTCTGTTATGGTAGCTGAAATGGTATCCTAAGCAGTGCATCATAACCCTATTTCTTCTGAAATGGGATCTGAGAAGCTGACATTTCTTCCTTAGATTGGAACTGTGGGGACATTAATAGTGGTTTCAGAGATTCTCCTGCTCGCCCCTGAATTCTACACAGCAAGGCCTGCACCAGCTGTCCAGTGGCCCATCCAGAGGCCCTGTTGAAGTGACAGGATGCCTGGGGGTTGTTATTCTCTGGCCTCACATGGAGCAGCTGATAGGAGTGCCTGGTGCAGATGGTCTCTCATCCTGCCCACAAACAAGCACCGTCTGTCTGAACTGCAGTGGTACCAAGAGCTGGCAGACCTGGAATGATCTAATTGAAAAGAAGGCTAAGACCTCCGACTCCTCCTCAGGAATCACTGCTGCTGCCACCGTGCACCTGCCAGCAGCAGAGGACCACCCCCTGCTCATGTACTCTGCCTGTGAATGGTCTGAGTCCCCAGGTTTCCAGTTCAGCTTGAATACAAGCAGTCAGCTACTTTAGAGGCACTTTCTCTGTCCATACACTTCGTGAAGAGGCAAAATGCCTTTGCTTTCAGAGCCAGAGGAACTGTATTAAATTCTGCAATCTCATTCCATGGATTAGAGCATGACATAGGATTCAAGGCAGGGTCTTGGAAAGAGCATTGTATTCCATATAAAAGATTTACATTTTCACCCTTAGTCTGTCAAGCCCTTAGTCTAATGGTTGAGATAGGGCTCTAGAATCAATCAGTTTCAGGTACAATTCCTGGCCCTGCACTGTGCAACCCCAGGTGAGTTCTTATGCTTTTTAAGCCTTAATTACATCATCTCTAATGTGGAGATTTTTGTGGTGGGAATTACCTGCTTAGCTATTACACGATGCCTCTAAGTGTTGGATGTTATTGATATTTTTATTAATATAACTATGCACCTCACCAGATATGTGGCTAGCTCATCCAAAAAATCCTTTTGTTACTAAAATCCTGAGAGACCCAGAAACTCTTGATGGGGATGATGATTGATGGATGGATGGATGCTGGAGTGGGGCACAATGCAGGAGAAGGACAGTAAACCAAATATATTTGACATAATTACCTTGGGAGAAAAGTGGCAGAAAAGAAGTCTGCACTCAGGCAATGAATATTTATTAAATACCAGGTCTGAGCTGAGCTTTGTTCTGGCTGGAAAGGAAAGAACAGACAGAGTGTCTCTTTGATGGGGATTTCTATTCTGGTGGGCGGAGACAGTCAGTAAATAAGTGAGCAGTGACTTTTTGGTAACTAACTTTCCTAAACTTATACAGCTCACTGGTGAGGTGGTGTAGAGCCTGGATTTTTTTCTAGATGCTTGAACTCTGAAGATTTTAGATCATAGTGTTTAGATCCTAGTTTACCCCCAAGCTCAGCCTTCTACGAGCTTCACGACCTTGGACAAGCTGTGCCACCTCTCAAGGGCCAGATTCCTCATTGGTACACAGTGGGGATACTGGTCCCAACTTTGGAAGGTGTTGAGGTCGTTGTTCTGCTGGTTCCCTAAACCCACCCAGTCAATGTCAGCCTGAGTGCACTTTAAAAGTGGGGGGAGGGGCTTCCCTGGTGGCGCAGTGGTTGAGAGTCTGCCTGCTGATGCAGGGAACGCGGGTTCGTGTCCCGGTCTGGGAAGATCCCACATGCCGCGGAGCGGCTGGGCCCGTGAGCCATGGCCGCTGAGCCTGCGCGTCCGGAGCCTGTGCTCCGCAACGGGAGAGGCCACAACAGTGAGAGGCCCACGTACCGCAAAAAAAAAAAAAAAAAAAAAGTGAGGGGAGGATGTGATTCCAAATAGAGGTGCTTGGCTAGTGAAGTCCTGTTTGTGAAGTTTTCCGGGCTGCTTGGAGCAGAAGGCACAGGAAAGCAGGGGAGCGTTCAAGTAAAAAGACTCCGAAAGGTGCTGGGGATTAAAAAGCTATTAAATGGATGGAGGGTTAATAAAAAATAGACTTTTGAAATAAATGGAAGATCATTCAGACAGGGAGGGAGATAATTAGAATAGGATGTAGTATAAGAGTGGGGAGAGTTTGGGAAGAGCAAACTAATGGAAGTGCTGTCAAATTCTGAGTCCCCACCTACTCTCAATCTCACCCCCGATGAGCGGGGCTGGGAGAGACACGAATGATGACGACCAGTGCCTTCAAGTCAGGGCTTTGGGGTCTTATCCAGATGGGCAGGTAGGAGGTTTGGGCCCAGAGCTTCATTCTGAGTTTAGATGTGCACACCCAACTCCATGCTGTTATGCGGACCTGCGTGATTGAATGAAGCTTTCCTCTTATCTAACATCTCAGTGTTTTGTTTTGCATTACTACAAGCCTGCGAGTTATTAAAATTCTACCTTAGTTACCTAAGATGTCTTAAACAACTGTTCCCTAGGGTATGGAAAGATAGAATACATACAGACAGATAATGAACTTAGGGTCTGATAGATCTGGATTCAAAGCTTGATCTTGTCACAGACCAGCTGTGTGACTTCATGCAACCTCTGTGGGTTTCTCTATCTCTAACATGGGCAATATAATACCTACTTTCTAGGGTTATGTAAGGATTTCAGATGATAGATAGTGGATCAGAGCCTAGCAAAGTCCCAAACTTATACTAGGCACTTGATTCCTAATCCAGCAAAATCTTTAATTTTAATTGATTACATAATACAAGGCAAAATGAGTTGTATTCTCTTTAGGTTCTATTTTATTCTTTTTAGTTTTAAATACCTCTCATTTCATTCCTGAAACATGAGACTATCAGTAGTCATTGTGTGAGTCCAGTTAAGAGCAGAATTTGTTGGTTTTTTTCCCACCACACTTTATTTTTCTACAGTACTGTTTCTTATGTTGCTTGTTTTTGGAGGGCGTTTTTTTGACCATGCCACGCGGCTTGCAGGGATCTTAGTTCCCCAACCAGGGCTTGAACCCGCACCCCAGCAGTGAAAGGGCCAAGTCCTAACCACTGGACCTCCAGGGAATTCCTACTACAGTTAATTTTAAGCGAGTTTTTTTTTTTTTTTTTTTGCGGTACGCGGGCCTCTCACTGTTGTGGCCTCTCCCGTTGCGGAGCACAGGCTCCGGATGTGCAGGCTCAGCGGCCATGGCTCACGGGCCCAGCCACTCCACGGCATGCGGGATCTTCCCAGACCGGGGCACGAACCTGTGTCCCCTGCATCGGCAGGTGGACTCTCAACCACTGCACCACCAGGGAAGCCCTAAGTAAATATTTTTTTCTTAGAAATTTGTAGGAATCATAAGCATAAAACAAAAGGTAGATTTAATCTCAAAAAACATTTTTTCCAAGTAAACTCACATAGAAAGTTATATAAGGGGGGCAGCCCTGAAGTTTTAATCATCTATAGTATGACCACATAAGTCAACAACAGTTTACTCTGCCCCGGTTTCTCCATTTGTGCCTTCAACTGTCACCCAAAGACATCGTGGAAGGTTTCAGCCTCTAACGTACTATGAGGTCCTTAGAGGTTGGCACCAAGTAACTACTACCCAATTGAAAATGTACAGTTTTAGTGGTTGGAAACAGGTTTTCTGTAAGCAGCACTAATCACTGTTAGATTCAACTCCTTTCCACACCTAACACTTAAAGCACCTCCTACCATGGGTTACCTGCTGGGTTAAGTGCTTACAGGCACCTGTCAGTTAATCCAAACAACAACCCGATTAATGTCTGAGGCTGGAGAGGCTTGGGCATTTCCCCAAAGTCACTCAGCTAGTACGTGGCAGAGCAGGACTGCCCCTAGGCAGCCTGCCTCGGAGCCCTCTTCAGTATGACACTGGGGAATTACGGCCAAGGCTCACCTTTCCATGATGTAGTTAAGAACCCTGGCTTGGCCACATCACTGCTCTCCATTATAAAATGGGTTTTGAAAGTGCCAGTTACAGCAGTACCCCTGTTCTCCAGGAGGCAAGAAGCCATGGGCACCAAAATCAAAATGAGGCAATATGGGGAGGTGGGAATAATACAAAGTCCCATTTCTATTCTGAACTGTGGGGAGGAGGAAGGCTCTTCTTCCCAAGGTGCTGATTGCTATGCACACTACCTGCTCAGAATAGTGGACCCATCCGGCTATGGCTATCCATCCGCATGACAGCCAGCCAATCACTGCAGGCTAATCATGCCCCTCGGCCCAGTGGTCCACATATCTCGGCCTCCGTTCCCTTTCACTGTGAGAGAAAGAAGGCCAGGAGAGAGTCTCTGGCCTCTAAGTGTTTGCATGGATGCCTGAGTGGAGTGGGACAGTGAGATAAGGGGTATTTCAGGCTATTCTTCTGCTTGTGTGAATAGCGCATGATTGATTTCAGAAAAAGAAATTCATTTCCCTGCAGACATATTTTTATCACTTGCTTGAATTCCTTGATGCTTTACTCACCATATGTATAGAAGAGCCAGGTCTCCTTCAGAGGGGGATGGAAGGGAAAATGGATAACACTTTAAACCTGGGAGGAAAAAAATATATATGTGTGTATAAAAGGCACTGCCAGATAAAATGTTCTGTGACCTATAAGCTCTGGAATGGGTCAGAGGGATTATACTAAGGCTGACATTTAGAAATGATGAGATCTGTTGGCTGCTGCGTTTGCATGTAGCATGCCAAAATACCTTCCAGAGCTCGCCTTCCGGGGGAGCCTCCACGAAGCTCCCCCTGAATAGCAGGCACTTTAACCCTGTGGGTGAGAGCCAGACTTAGAGAGTCACTTTGCGCTGACTTTTACAGAGTGATATGACTTTATTTAATGGGACATATTCAATTTAGTTAAGCTCTCAAATTTATATACTCCTAAAAAAAAGGCTTAGGAGAGGCTAAAATCAATGGAAATGATTTCAGCGGGAGTGATGCTGAGGAGGGAGGGTGGTGGACAGTGAACAGGAGAGGAGGGGTGGGTAGAGAAAGAGGAATTTGTATGCAGTGAGTTTCTTGGACACAAGCTTTTTTTTTTTTTTGTTAAAGCCTGGTGTGTTTCACATTTAGGTGGGAGTGAAAATGCTCCCTGGGATGGGTTAGTTCTGTGAGATTGAAAATTTGGGCAACTTTCAGGACCCCTTTTTTACTCTAGTGTAAAGTTGGCACTTTGGTAATACGTCAACTAGGGTGTAAGCACCTTAGTATCTGACATTTGAACAGACCAATAGGATAAGGTGTTTTTCAGACAATAGTTGTCCCATGGTAATTTGCACAGGTGGAGGCTGAGCAGGGGAATAGAAAACCATCAGCCCTGGTTGGGGAAGGTCTTTTTGCCCTTACGTGGGAATACCAGGGAGTCAGACATTCTGGGAATGTACTTTCAAGCAAAGTCTCCGGAGGGGCAGACCTGTGTCTGGGATGTTTTGGAGACTGCATAATTTCCCCAGGTGGCTTCTTCCACAGTGGTTCTCTGCTTCTCTTCTGGGCTCCTGCTGGGAACAGACCATTTAGGACTGAGGACACTTTAGGACTGGTCCATGGCACATTCCCTCTCAGACTTCCCCAAGAAGGGGACTAGGGGCTGTTCAAGTGCTTGTCTGCCTAAGAGGTGAACAGAGAGAGCTAAGGATAGAAACTGCAAATGAGACAGATGAATTGAATAACTGGGAAGCCAATGGTCAATATAGGTGAATGAACATTTATATTGCAGAATGCAGTCATTCACTATCTTCTAAGCTATATGAAAATAATCTTGCATCTCTGTTTTCTCTTTTACAAATTAGTGGATGTCACTCCTTCACAGTCTGATGTTCAGCTGGGTGATTCTGTTCACCATCCTTTCTAAGCCTCTGCAACATCCCCTATTTTACAATAGATTAAAAAATGATATTGAGTCACTTCAGTAAGGGGTCAACTACAGTTGAATGTAGCAAGAGTAGTATTTTAAGGGTCAAAAAATGATAAGCATGTTGGAAGCATGTGACAGAAACAGAAATATAGATCAGTGGTACCGGATAGAAAGCCCAGAGATAAACCCACTCACATATAGTCACCTAATTTACGACAAAGGAGGCAAGAACATACAATGAAGAAAAGACAGCTTCTTCAATAAATGGTGCTGGGACTTCCGGGTAAGATGGCGGAAGAGTAAGACGCGGAGATCACCTTCCTCCCCACGGAGACACCAGAAATACAGCTACACGTGGAACAACTCCTATAGAACACCTACTGAACGCTGGCAGAAGACCCCAGACCTCCCAAAAGGCAAGAAACTCCCCACATACCTGGGTAGGGCAAAGCGGAGAGATTCCCGCACAGAGGATCGGTGCTGAGCAGCACTCACCAGCCCGAGAGGCTTGTCTGCTCGCCCACCAGGGCGGGCGGCGCTGGAAGCTGAGGCTCGGGCTACGGTTAGAGCGCAGGGAGAGGACTGGGGCTGGCGGCGAGAACTCAGCCTGAAGGGGGCTAATGTGCCACAGCTAGCCGGCAGGGAGTCCAGGAAAACTCTGGAGCTGCCGAAGAGGCAAGAGACTTTTTCTTCCCTCTTGGTTTCCTGGTGCGCAAGGAGAGGGGATTAAGAGCGCTGCTTAAAGGGGCTCCACAGACGGGCGCGAGTCACGACTGAAAGCGCGGAGCCCAGTGACGGGCGTGGGACGCTTGGGCTGCTGCTGCCTCCGCCAAGCAGCCTGTGTGCGAGCGCAGGTCACTGTCCACACCGCCCTTCCGGGAGGCTGTGCAGCCCGCCACTGCCGGGGTCCCGGGATCCAGGGGCGGCTTCCCTGGGAGAACGCACGGCGCGCCTCGGGCTGGTGCAACGTCACGCCGACCTCTGCCGCTGCAGGCTCGCCCCGCACTCCGTGTCCCTCCCTCCCGCCCGGCCTGAGTGAGCCAGAGTCCCCGAAGAGGCTGCTCCTTTAACCCTTTCCTGTCTGAGCGAAGAACAGACGCCCTCCGGCGACCTACACGCAGAGGCGGGGCCAAATCCAAAGCTGAGACCCAGGAGCTGTGAGAACAAAGAAGAGAAAGGGAAACCTCTCCCAGCAGCCTCAGAAGCAGCGGATTAAAGCTCCACAATCAACTTGATGTACCCTGCATCTGTGGAATACATGAATAGACAACAAATCATCCCAAATTGAGGAGCCAGGAGTCAGTGCTGTGCCACTGAGGTGGGAGAGCCAACTTCAGGACACTGGTCCACAAGAGACCTCCCAGCTCCACATAATATCAAACGGCGAAAATCTTCCAGAGATCTCCATCTCAACACCAGCACCCAGCTTCACTCAACGACCAGCAAGCTACAGTGCTGGACACCCTATGCCAAACAACTAGCAAGACAGGAAAACAACGCCACCCATTAGCAGAGAGGCGGCCTAAAATCATAAAAAGTCCGCAGACACCCCAAAACACAACACCAGACGTGGACCTGCCCACCAGAAAGACAACATCCAGCCTCACCCACCAGAACACAGGCACTAGTCCCCTCCACCAGGAAGCCTACACAACCCACTAAACCAACCTTAGCCACTGGGGACAGACACCAAAAACAACGGGAACTACGAACTGGCAGCCTGCAAAAAGGAGACCCCAAACACAGTAACATAAGCAAAATGAGAAGACAGAAAAACACACAGCAGGAGAAGGAGCAAGATAAAAACCCACCAGACCTAACAAATGAAGAGGTAATAGGCAGTCTACCTGAAAAAGAATTCAGAATAATGATGGTAAAGATGATCCAAGATTCTATTTCCCAGATCCAAAATCTTGGAAATAGAATAGACAAAATGCAAGAAACAGTTAACAAGGATCTAGAAGAACTAAAGATGAATCAAGCATCGATTAAAAACACAATAAATGAAATAAAAAATACTCTAGATGGGATCAATAGCAGAATAACTGAGGCAGAAGAACGGATAAGTGAGGTGGAAGATAAAATAGCGGAAATAACTGCTGCAGAGCAAAATAAAGAAAAAAGAATGAAAAGAACAGAGGACAGTCTCAGAGACCTCTGGGACAACATTAAACACACCAACGTTCGAATTATAGGGGTTCCAGAAGAAGAAGAGAAAAAGAAAGGGAGTGAGAAAATATTTGAAGAGATTATAGTTGAAAACTTCCCTAATATGGGAAAGGAAATAGTTAATCAAGTCCAGGAGGCACAGAGAGTCCCATACAGAATAAATCCAAGGAGAAATACGCCAAGACACATATTAATCAAACTGTCAAAAATTAAACACAAAGAACTCATATTAAAAGCAGCAAGAGAAAAACAACAAATAACACACAAGGGAATCCCCATCAGGATAACAGCTGATCTCTCAGCAGAAACTCTACAAGCCAGAAGGGAGTGGCAGGACATAATTAAAGTGATGAAAGAGAAAAACCTGCAACCAAGATTACTCTACCCAGCAAGGATCTCATTCAGATTTGATGGAGAAATTAAAACGTTTACAGACAAGCAAAAGCTGAGAGAGTTCAGCACCAGCAAACCAGCTTTACAACAAATGCTAAAGGAACTTCTCTAGGCAAGAAACACAACGAAGGAAAAGACCTACAATAACGAACCCAAAACAATTAAGAAAATGGGAATAGGAACATACATATCGATAATTACCTTAAATGTAAATGGACTAAATGCTCCCACCAAAAGACACAGATTGGCTGAATGGATACAAAAACAAGACCCATATATATGCTGTCTACAAGAGACCCACTTCAGACCTAGAGACACATACAGACTGAAAGTAAGGGGATGGAAAAAGATATTCCATGCAAATGGAAACCAAAAGAAAGCTGGAGTAGCAATTCTCATATCAGACAAAATAGACTTTAAAATAAAGACTACTAGAAGAGACAAAGAAGGACACTACATAATGATCAAGGGAACGATCCAAGAAGAAGATATAACAATTGTAAATATTTATGCACCCAACATAGGAGCACCTCAATACATAAGGCAACTACTAACTGCTATAAACGGGGAAATTAACAGTAACACACTCATAGTAGGGGACTTTAACACCCCAGTTTCACCAATGGACAGATCATCCAAAATGAAAATAAATAAGGAAACACAAGCTTTAAATGATACATTAAACAAGATGGACTTCATTGATATTTATAGGACATTCCATCCCAAAACAACAGAATACACATTTTTCTCAAGTGCTCATGGAACATTCTCCAGGATAGATCATATCTTGGGTCACAAATCAAGCCTTGGTAAATTTAAGAAAATTGAAATTGTATCAAGTATCTTTTCTGACCACAATGCTATGAGACTAGATATCAATTACAGGAAAAGAGCTGTAAAAAATACAAACACATGGAGGCTAAACAATACACTACTTAATAACGAAGTGATCACTGAAGAAATCAAAGAGGAAATTAAAAAATACCTAGAAACAAATGACAGTGGAGACACGACGACCCAAAACCTATGGGATGCAGCAAAAGCAGTAGTAAGAGGGAAGTTTATAGCAATACAATCCCACCTTAAGAAACAGGAAACATCTCGAATAAACAACCTAACCTTACACCTAAAGCAATTAGAGAAAGAAGAACAAAAACATCCCAAAGTTAGCAGAAGGAAAGAAATCATAAAAATCAGATCAGAAATAAATGAAAAAGAAATGAAGGAAACAATAGCAAAGATCAATAAAACTAAAAGCTGGTTCTTTGAGAAGATAAACAAAATTGATAAACCATTAGCCAGACTCATCAAGAAAAGAAGGGAGAAGACTCAAATCAATAGAATTAGAAATGAAAAAGGAGAAGTAACAACTGACACTGCAGAAATACAAAAGATCATGAGAGATTACTATAAGCAACTCTATGCCCATAAAATGGACAACCTGGAAGAGATGGACAAATTCTTAGAAATGCACAACCTGCCAAGACTGACTCAGGAAGAAATAGAAAATATGAATAGACCTATCACAAGCACTGAAATTGAAACTGTGATTAAAAATCTTCCATCAAACAAAAGCCCAGGACCAGATGGCTTCACAGGCAAATTCTATCAAACATTTAGAGAAGAGCTAACACCCATCCTTCTCAAACTCTTCCAAACAATATCAGAGGAAGGAACACTCCCAAACTCATTCTACGAGGCCACCATCACCTTGATACCAAAACCAGGCAAGGATGTCACAAAGAAAGAAAACTACAGGCCAATATCACTGATGAACATAGATGCAAAAATCCTCAACAAAATACTAGCAAACAGAATCCAACAGCACATTAAAAGGATCATACACCATGATCAAGTGGGGTTTATTCCAGGAATGCAAGGATTCTTCAATATACGCAAATCAATCAATGTGATACACCATATTAACAAGTTGAAGGAGAAAAACCATATGATCATCTCAATAGATGCAGAGAAAGCTTTTGACAAAATTCAACACCCATTTATGATAAAAACCCTGCAGAAAGTAGGCATAGAGGGAACTTTCCTCAACATAATAAAGGCCATATATGACAAACCCACAGCCAACATTGTCCTCAATGGTGAAAAACTGAAACCTTTTCCACTAAGATCAGGAACAAGACAAGGCTGCCCACTCTCACCACTCTTATTCAACCTAGTTTTGGAAGTTTTAGCCACAGCAATCAGAGAAGAAAAGGAAATAAAGGGAATCCAAATTGGAAAAGAAGAAGTAAAGCTGTCACTGTTTGCAGATGACATGATACTATACATAGAGAATCCTAAAGATGCTACCGAAAAACTACTAGAGCTAATCAATGAATTTGGTAAAGTAGCAGGATACAAAATTAATGTACAGAAATCTCTGGCATTCCTGTACACTAATGATGAAAAATCTGAAAATGAAATCAAGAAAACACTCCCATTTACCATTGCAACAAAAAGAATAAAATATCTAGGAATAAACCTACCTGAGGAGACAAAAGACCTGTATGCAGAAAACTATAAGACACTGATGAAAGAAATTAAAGATGATACAAATACATGGAGAGAGATACCATGCTCCTGGAGAATCAATATTGTGAAAATGACTCTATTACCCAAAGCAATCTACAGATTCAATGCAATCCCTATCAAACTACCACTGGCATTTTTCACAGAACTAGAACAAAAAATTTCACAATTTGTTTGGAAAAACAAAAGGCCCCGAATAGCCAAAGCAATCTTGAGAACGAAAAACGGAGCTGGAGGAATCAGGCTCCCTGACTTCAGACTATACTACAAAGCTACAGTAATCAAGACAGTGTGGTACTGGCATAAAAACAGAAAGATAGATCAGTGGATCAGGATAGAAAGCCCAGAGATAAATCCACGCACATATGGCCAACTTATCTTTGATAAAGGAGGCAGGAATGTACAGTGGAGAAAGGACAGCCTCTTCAATAAGTGGTGCTGGGAAAACTGGACAGGGACATGTAAAAGTTTGAGATTAGATCATTCCCTAACACCATACACAAAAATAAGCTCAAAATGGATTAAAGACTTAAATGTAAGGCCAGAATCTATCAAACTCTTAGAGGAAAACATAGGTAGAACACTCTATGACATAAATCACAGCAAGATCCTTTTGGACCCACCTCCTAGAGAAATGGAAATAAAAACAAAGATAAACAAATGGGACCTAATGAAACTTCAAAGCTTTTGCACAGCAAAGGAAATCATAATGGAGACCAAAAGACAACCCTCAGAATGGGAGAAAATATTTGTAAATGCAGCAAGTGACAAAGGATTAATCTCCAAAATTTATAAACAGCTCATGCAGCTCAATAGCAAAAAAACAAACAACCCAATCCAAAAATGGGCAGAAGACTTAAATAGGCATTTCTCCAAAGAAGATATACAGACTGCCAACAAACACATGAAAGAATGCTCAACATCATTAATCATTAGAGAAATGCAAATCAAAACTACAATGAGATATCATCTCACACCAGTCAGAATGACCATCATCAAGAAATCTAGAAACAATCAATGCTGGAGAGGGTGTGGAGAAAAGGGAACACTGTTGCACTGCTGGTGGGAATGTGAATTGGTACAGCCACTATGGAGCACAGTATGGAGGTTCCTTAAAAAACTAAAAATAGAACTACCATATGACCCAGCAATCCCACTACTAGGCATATACCCTGAGAAAACCATAATTCCAAAAGAGACATGTACCAAAATGTTCATTGCAGCTCTATTCACAATAGCCCGGAGCTGGAAACAACCTAAGTGTCCATCATCGGATGAATGGATAAAGATGATGTGGCACATATATACAATGGAATATTACTCAGCCATAAAAAGAAACGAAACTAAGCTATTTGTAATGAGATGGATAGACGTAGAGTCTGTCATTCAGAGTGAAGTAAGTCAGAAAGAGAAAGACAAATACCGTATGCTAACACATATATACGGAATTAAAAAAAAAATGTCATGAAGAACCTAGGGGTAAAACGGGAATAAAGACACAGACCTACTTGTGAATGGACTTGTGGATATGGGGAGGGGGTAGGGCAAGCTGTGACAAAGCGAAAGAGAGGCATGGACATATATACACTACCAAACGTAAGGTAGATAGATAGTGGGAAGCAGCCGCAGAGCACAGGGAGATCAGCTCGGTGCTTTGTGACCGCCTGGAGGGGTGGGATTGGGAGGGTGGGAGGGAGGGAGATGCATGAGGGAAGGGATGTGGGAACAGATGTATATGTATGACTGATTCACTTTGTTATAAAGCAGAAACTAATAAAAAAAATGGTGCTGGGATAAGTAGACAGCTACATGTAAAAGAATGAAATTAGAGCACTCCCTAACACCATACACAAAAATAAACTCAAAATGGATTAGAGACCTAAGTGTAAGACTGGACACTATAAAACTCTTAGAGGAAAACATAGGAAGAACACCCTTTGACATAAACCACAGCAAGATCCTTTTTGACCCACCTCCTAGAGTAATGAAAATAGAAACAAAAATAAACAAATGTGGCCTAATTAAACTTAAAAGCTTTTGCACAGCAAAGGAAACCATAAACAAGACCAAAAGACAACCCTCAGAATGGGAGAAAATATTTGCAAATGAAAAAACAGACAAAGGATTAATCTCCCAAATATACAAACACCTCATGGAGCTCAATATCAAAAAAAACAAACAACACAATTAAAAAATGGGTGGAAGACCTAAATAGACATTTCACCAAAGAAGACATACAGATTGCGAACAAACACATGAAAGGATGCTCAACATCACTAATCATTAGAGAAATGCAAATCAAAACTACAATGAAGTATCACTTCACACCGGTCAGAATGGCCATTATCAAAAAAGCTAGAAACAATAAATGCTGGAAAAGGTGTGGTGAAAAGGGAACCTTCCTGCACTGTTGGTGGGAATGTAATTTGATGCAACCACTATGGAGAAAAGTATGGAGGTTCCTTAAAAATCTAAAAATAGAACTACCATATGACCCAGCAATCCCACTACTGGGCATATACCCTGAGAAAACCATAATTCAAAAAGAGACATGTACCACAATATTCATTGCAGCACTATTTACAATAGCCAGGAAATGGAACCAACCTAAATGTCCATCAACAGGTGAATGGATAAAGAAGATGTGGTACATATATACAATGGAATATTACTCAGCCATAAAATGAAACAAAATTGAGTTATTTGTAGTGAGGTAGATGGACCTAGAGTCTGTCATACAGAGTGAAGTAAGTCAGAAAGAGGAAAACAAATATCGTATGCTAACGCATATATATGGAATCTAAAAAAGAAAAAGAAAAAAAGTACTGATGAACCTAGTGGCAGGGCAGGAATAAAGATGTAGACATAGAGAATGGACTTGAGGACATGGTTGGGGGAGGGAGGGGGAAGCTGGGGTGAAGTGAGAGTGGCATGGACATATATACACGACCGAATGCAAAATAGATAGCTGGTGGCAAGCAGCAACATAGCACAGGGAAATCAGCTCAGTGCTTTGTGACGACCTAGAGGAGAGGAGTGGGATAAGAGGGTGGGAGGCAGATGCAACAGGGAGGGGATATGGGGATATATGTATGCATATGGCTGATTCACTTTGTTGTACAACAGAAACTAACACAGTATTGTAAAGCAATTATACTCCCATAAAGATGTATTAACAGAAAAAATGAAACCACCTTTAGACTAGTTTAGGTAAAATAGGTAACTGAATTTATTAGGAGGATATAACAGAAACTCATAGACTCAAAGGAAGGCTGTGGAGAAATGCTGATAAGCTGTTTCCACACGGAAAACATTTTTGTTAGTAGCTCTGGATCTCCTTGTTTCTAGCTCTCAAGTGTTTAGGGGTCTTTCCCACCAGATTTGATTCAGATAATTTGGAGGAGGAACTCTGACTGGCTGAGCTTGAGTCATGTGCTCACTCTTGAACCAAGCATTCTACCTAAGGATATGGAACATTCATTGGCCAAGGTTAGATCACATGTTCTTCCCTTTGGACAGTGCTTGTTTTCAGAGAGAGAGAATGTGATGGGTAATAAGGAGAACTTAGTTATAATTTTGACACACAGTGGATGTTGTATTCCTACTTATTTAGGACACGGTCATAGTCAATGTTTTTCTTCACAGTGCTATGTTGCTAACTTAGTGACCTATGTTTCACGGTAAATATTATCTCTTTCAAAGTTATAATTTGGCTTAGCCAGTCATTCCCTATGTTATATTGGCCCAGCTTGCTTTGAATCACTATCAAATTGCATTCCGTTTTGTTAAATGGGTTTCTTTTAGGTCATCAAATACTCTTCCAAAAAAAATGAAAAGAAAAAAAAAGAATCCCCTCCAGTTGTTCATATAACATTCCCAAATTCTATGTGTTCAGGCTAAATCCATCCTTACTGCAGGCACCCTATTGTCGAAGTTGGAGAAAAGTGCCTGCCACTTTTTACAAGGACGTTTGTGGGTGGGGGACTCAGTTAAGACTCCCTTTGCTTATCACATCACTTGATTTATCTGAGGGTAGAGGGAGTGAGGTAGGAGACTTGACAGGCAGAGATAGCTCAGCCAGTCAGACTCAAATACCACTGCATGAGGATAAAACCCTTAGCCAAACAGACCTTCTAAATACCACTGAGAAGCAGGAATGAACCATGCAGACAGGAATAAGGCTCCTGTCCAAGCATTACAGAACCTCTGTCACACTTCTGCAAACTCAAAACACACATATGTATATGTATATATCCTTTCCTGTTATTATTGGTAACCAGATAGCTAAGGGTATAAGTTTAGCATCACACAGACTCAAGTGCTGACAACTTATTTTTACAGGGCAGCCTTGAGAAATCCAACAGAGGTAAATGAAAGGAGGGGAAAAAGATCATAAAGGAGGTGAGAGCACATAATTTAATCCTTGCTATTGGCACTCACCGGCTTTTAGAACTCAGTCCCTGCACCGCCCCCGCCCCGGCACCCCGCCTTCCCATTTTCAGCTATAAGTTTTTCTGGTAAATCAAGAAGTAAAAAACACATTGGAAACTGCAATTCTGTGTGTGTGTGTCGGGTGTGGGAGAGAATGTGGATTAAAGGCTAAAATGATGGTCTTGCGGAGCTCTGGGAAGCAGCACTGTGGATTTCTGAGAGGTCACCAATTGCTGATGAGGGAAGCAATCAGGTTGCATTGCTAGTGTCCTGAGCATGAACTTCCAGGCTCTCTGTCAAGACCAAGTCAGTAAACTGGTTCACGATTTTCCTTGCCAACTGCAAAAAAACCCCCAAACGAACAAAAACAAAACAAAACAAACTCTGTTTGACCTCACGTGGCAGCTCAGCACTGTGGGAAGGGCACTGAACCTGGAGTCTAAAATCTGTACCAAGGGCTTCCCTGGTGGCGCAGTGGTTGAGAGTCCACCTGCCGATGTAGGGGACACAGGTTCGTGCCCCGGTCCGGGAAGATCCCACATGCCGCGGAGGGGCTGGGCCCGTGAGCCATGGCCACTGACCCTGCATGCCCAGAGCCTGTGCTCTGCAATGGGAGAGGCCACAACAGTGAGAGGCCTGCATACCGCAAAAAAAAAAAAAAAAAAAAAATCTGGATCAAGTCCTGGTTTTGTTTCTTATTTGGCATATGATTTAAAATTAGGGAAGCCTTACTGGTCTCATCTGTAAAATAGAGGAATTATAGCCTCTTTCATAAAATTGCCAAGAGAATTCAAGGCATCAGTGCACAGGAAATCACTTTTAAGATGTCTAATGCTTTACAAAGAGAAGTGGTTATTATTATTTATAGCCTCTTGCTTATCTCACAGTCCCAACTCTGATAAGAAGACACGATTAGCAGCAACTTCAGCTGTAACTTTGCCAGAACCTCTTACCTTTTTTTCCCTCTGGGTTAGATGTCCTGTTTTTTTTTTTTCTTCTTTCTTTCTATATTACACCTAAAATGTTCTAGAAGCACATGGGAGAGCATTCCAGAATATAAGAATAGACAACTTCCCAAGGGAGGAGAGTGTTACTTCTCACACATGGGACAAAAATTTGTGGGTTTACACCAATGGTTTTAACCAGGAATGAATTTCACACACACACACACACACACACACACACACACACACACATCCAGGCCCCCTTTGGCAATGTCTGGAGACATTTTTGATCATTATGGCTTAACGGGTGCTATTAGCACCTAGTGGGTAAGGCCAGGGATGCTGCTAAACATTCTATGATGCGTGGGACAGTGCCCCATAAAAAAATTATCTGGTCCAAAATATCCATGGTGCCAAGGTTGAGAAACCCTACTTTATTTGGAGGAGACATTTTATTTCCTAGGCTTACCAGATGGGTTTTGTCAGTTGGCAAGCTTCTGGAATGGAGAACTATTTCAGAATGGCTGCATTTTCTATTTTCCCATCATCTCTGCTATAAAATACTTAGTTTTTAGAATGAATGATATCCTTGAGCAAGTGATATCATTTACATGCATTTTCCTCTCAACTATCATGCTTAAAAATATTATGGATCATTAGAAAGAAATGACCACTTTAATACACCTACGTTTTTTGCAGTGTCTTTAGAAAATTTTTTTGTAACTCACATGTCTTTAAATAAGGAAACCTTGAAAGTAAATAGGCTCTCTGTCTTTCTTTTTATTTTTTTGTTATTACTATAATGCATTTGCTTGAGATATTCTAAACTTTTTATATAATTAAGATAGAGAGGCTTCCCTGGTGGTGTAGTGGTTGAGAATCCGCCTGCCAATGCAGGGTACACGGGTTTGAACCCTGGTACGGGAGGATCCCACATGCCACGGAGCAACTAATTAAGTGCGCCACAACTACTGAAGCCCACGTGCCTAGAGACCATGCTCCACAACAAGAGAAGCCACTGCAATGAGAAGCCTGTGCACTGCAATGAAGACCCAATGCAGCCAAAAATAAAAATAAATAAAATAAATAAATTTATTAAAAAAATAATTCAGATAGAAACATGATTCCTATAGTACGATTTACTACTTTATTGAGTAGTCTTATTTCAGAAAATATGCCACCATTTAGATTTAATAACTTCAATTTTTTAAAAAATGAGATAACTGAAACTTTACAAAATTTTTGTGAGATTACCTCACATATCCTATATTCAGATTCCCCAATTATTGTTAACATTTTATAACATTTACTTTATCAATCTCTCTCTTCCACATTCTGTCACACACACACACACACACACATACACATTTTTTTTTTCTGGATCACTGGAGAGTAAGTTACAGACAGAGTGCCTCATTAATCCTAGATAATTTTGTGTATATTTTCTTAATAGAAAGGCATTACTTCATAACCAAAGTACAGACAACAAATTCTGAAAATTCATATTGATACATTACAACCACCTTATCTACAGAATATTCAGACTGCTTTGTTTCTTTATGGGGATGTTAACTTTGGTCACTTGGTGAAGATGGCTTTGCTTAGGCTTTCTGCTGTTAAGTTACTATTTTTCCTTTTATGTTTACCAAGTATTTTGAGGGATATACTTTAAGACTTTGTAGATATCATTTTCTGTATTACTTTTATTTGCTGGTTTTAACATCTATTGAATGGTTTCTGTCTGAATCAACTATTGTTAGGATGGATGCCAAATGTGCTTTGTCTAAGCTATTTATAGTTACTGGTAGTCTGTAAGAAAGAGCTTTCTCTTCTTATTTATTACTCATTTCTTTATAACAGTGGAGACTCATAGAGTCCTATTTTATTTAATCAGTGATATACAGTTACTTTAATTTTTTATATTGAATCTCAAAATGTTTCAGATTGGCTATAGGAGCCTTTTCAAGCCGACTTCTGTGTTCTTTGACACCATATTTTGAGCACTTCCTTATTTTCTGGACAACTAGATGTTTCAGGCTCATTCTGTACTTTCCCAGACCTAGACCTGGAATCAGCCATTTCTCCAAGGAGGCATGGCTCCTTTTAATGGAGAGTAATATTTGGAAACCATGGTCCATGCACAGGGTGTGCTTATTGCCACTGGGGTGCCAATGCTTCTAAGTTCTAGCAGCAGACACAGGAAGACACATATCTATCTCTCTATCTATCCATTTTTCACCATGGTTAGTTCACACCAATGCCTTCAATTTGTATCTAATCACAAAGATCCCCAAGGATCCATTCTGTTTTTTTCCTTTCCTTATTTGTAACTACTTTCTGTGACAGTGAAAACCTGCTTCCTGTAATTCTTACTATATTTATTTGCTCAACTCCCCGTATGTACCAAATCTCCCAACTATCCTGGCTACTGCCTTAGTAGGCTGCTTCCTCACTTGGATGGCTCCTTTGTCAGTGGCAGTAACTTTTAAGAAGAATTGAAGTCTTGCTTTTAATAGAGATTGTAGATTTTCCTTCCCTACAGAAAAGGGAGACTAGGACCATGTTTCGAGTGTGGGGACTAGGGCTACAGCCAGAGACTAGATGTATCATGTCAGTTAGCTTTGGGACTAAAAAATGTACCCACTTAAAAACATGCTCTGTCTAAAGGAGACCAAAGAGATACAACACTTACAGGTAACGTTTGATCTTGCATTGGATTCTGGGTCAAAAAATGTCTATAAAGGAGATTATTGGGATAGTTGGTGAAATTTGAATATGAGCCATCATTATATAACAGCATTGTATCAATGTTAAAACTTATAAAAAAAAACTTATGAATTGTACTACGGATATGTAAGAGAAGGTCCCTGTTCTTAGGAAATATACATCAAAGTATTTAGGAGTAAATGGGGATTACATATGCACTTTATTCTGAAGGGTTCAGCGATAATAATAATATATACATAAAAATGTGAGTTTGAATCTCAGCTATATCACTTAGCAGCTGGATGAAGCTGTGAAAATTAATCAACGTATCTGTTCTTAATTTCTTCATTTGGATAATAAGGATGTTAATGATTCCTTATTTTTGTGTTTATCTTGGGAGTTAATGGAAATACATATAAAATACATGACATAGTGCCAGACACTAAGTTGGAGCTCAGTAAATATTTGTGAAGTGCATAAATGTATAAATGTTATAGTCCAACATTCTAGGAATAATCAAAATAATAACGTCCATTTTTTGGAGCCCATGTTAATAGTGCTGGGACTCATTTTTATAGTTACAAAATGCATACTTATTATTTGAAAGTTCCTGGGGCCTGGCTTGGGTTATGTCCATATCTCTAGACTAAAGATGATGGCCAATGTGGCTGGTGGAGAGCCAGGAGAATGAGAGCTTCCATTTGAAGTGGAAAGAGGGATTTGTCCTCCCAAAGAAGGAACTGAGCACATGAAATAATATATGGCTATCATAGCTCTCAAAGACATCTTTAAGAAAGGTATAATTACTCCCATTGACATACCAGGAGAAAACATCCAGGAGGGGATAAATGACTTGCCCACGGTCAGTCACATGCTTATGAAGTAGCAGAGTGAGGTTCAAACCTTGATCAGAATGATCTACATACCACACTGTCAATGGCTGTACTATTCTTGAACTGATTAATATTATTTATAGTTTTAGCCTTTATCACCTTTTATGGTAGGGAATACTGCCAGTTTACTACCTGCTGAGTTAAGTGCCACCTCTTTATTTTCAGCAGAATCCCTTATTCTAGAGTTCTGTGGTTTCAGTGTATCAAATTTTTGGTGTTGTTCAACAAAATTGTATTGATCATCTTCTAAATGCTGAATTAAGTATTAATGAGCATTACATAAATATGAAGACAGAGTATATCCTTTTGTAATGGTACTTACCACCTTTATGAGTTTTTAGATGCCTGGGTTACAGACTGCATGGGGTGATGCAGCCAAAGTTAAGTATGCATGTTCCGTCCTCCCCACTTTCCTGAGTGCTCTAATCTTTGCCTGAGACATTTCTTTCAGCCCCACCCTCTTTAAGTGGACCTCCTGGACAACTTCCTTGATGTTTCTTTATCAGAAATAAGACATTTCTTAGGTGCTAGTTGTTATTTAGGTGACAAAGATAAATGCTATATATTGTCTACTTTGAGAACATACAGTGTTATTTGTCTCATTATTATTGTCATCACAGTTAGACCTGACTTTGTCCTGGATGTCTGTCTCTCCCATTGCATTTTAGTTCTTTCTTTGAGGGTAGTATTTGTTTTTCTTATCACAAGCATGGAGTGTGGAAGGATGTCCTAACTTTACTTTCAGTCGGTTTAGATATGAAAGTGTCTCAGTTTCCTGAGTGATCCATCCACCTCCTCATTAATTTGCACATTTAGCCTCTATTTATGGAGACATGACAAATGCCCTATGTTACCCTTTACAATGAAGGCTAAGAAAAGGACTGAGTAACACGTATCTCATTTTATAATAATATAGGTTAGTGGTTCTCCACTGGGAACAACTTTGTCCCTCCCAGGGGACAACTGGAAATATCTGGACACATTTAATTGTCACGACTAAGGAGCTTCTACTGGCATCTAGTGAGTGGAGGCCAGCGATGCTGCTAACAGTCCTACAATGCACAGGACAGCTGCCATCGCGAAGACTGATCTAGCCCCAAAAGTCAACAGTGCTGAGTTCAAGAAACCCTGATGTGGATTCTTATAACTCATAGGATTACACATAGACTGATGTCTCGATCTCAACAATCTTAAATCTCTCTAGAAACTGATAATAAAGAATCAGAAATACTCCCCACTGAGGAGGTACGAAGCTTTGGTAATCTTAGTTTCTCCTCGCAACGCCCCTGAGAGACAGAGGACATTCCTGTTTTACTGATGAGGCAGCTCTGGCTTGAAGAGGTTACGTAACTGTCAGAAAAAGTCTTCACGTTTCCTCTTTCATGAAGTATACCCAAGAGGTTATTGAGTTTTTTACTGAAAGGCTGAGGCTGGGCAGCTGAGTGTCAGCACTAGCGTGTTTTGGAAGGAATTCAAGTCCTCTTTCTATAGAGCTGTCACAGCATGACTCATCCTTAAAGGTGGGCCCAGAGTTCTCCTGCAGTGTTTCAATCATGTGAGAACAACAGTTAAGCAGTTATTGATCACAAGTGCACATGCACAGGGGTGTAAAACGTTAGCCAAGAAACAAGACAGCTGGGGTCACTGGTCATTTTTCCCACGTCCATGAGGCTTTGTGCAAATCTGACTGCTCTTGAATCTCTCCTCCATGCACCCTTTGCTGACTGTCCTTATCAGGCTCCCAGCTCTCATTCCCTCCTGGTATCCTGGGTGCTTAGATAACTTATCTGTCCTTTGCCATCAATGTTCATTTATATATTATATTGCTTTGCAAGAGTTTTTGCAGCTTCATTTGTGCTTATTTTGTATTTACAACCGGATTGTAAACTTCTTCCTGAGCCGAGGACTAATGAATGTTATCTACCAACAAATACCCTGTTGAAAAAGAGACTTATCCTTCACTCCACTCCTTTACTTACATATGTATTCCAAAATCATTTATCAAGTATTTTATTTTATTTTATTTTATTTTCGGTACGCGGGCCTCTCACTGTTGTGGCCTCTCCCGTTGTGGAGCACAGGCTCCGGATGCGCAGGCTCAGCGGCCATGGCCCATGGACACAGCCGCTCCGTGGCATGTGGGATCTTCCTGGACCGGGGCACGAACCCATGTCCCCTGCATCGGCAGGCGGACTCTCAACCACTGCGCCACCAGGGAAGCCCTATATCAAGTATTTTAGTGTATATCAGATATTATGTAAGGGGATAAAGAAATGAAACTATTAAACACTGGAAAACAAAAGGTACTGAAAGGCATTGTGAGGATAGAAGGAAATAATACAAGTAAATCACGTGGCATGGTATTCAGTACTCAGGTACAGGGGCTCAACAAATATTAGAGATGATTATTACTATTTCTTCCAACCCATAGAGGAGTGCTATGAAAGTGGTGTTTTATACATTTTTGTTGTGTGATTGAAGGAATCTACTCCAGGACCCAAAATGTGTGACAAGATGCTGACAAGTATATTTGGAGCCCTCAGCAAAGAGTTTGGGTGAGCAAGCACTTTTGCAGATGCATCAGCTACCAGCTGACTTGGCTTGGGCAATATTTGACAGGGAAATACGTTTTCACAAGTGAAGTGAACCACTGGGTCTGCACGGTGAGGGGGAGTCAGATTCAAACATAATTCTCAGCTCTCAGTGTAAATGGCATTTGATTTCCTGGGAAATCTGTCGACTGCTAAGGCTCAGATTCCATTGCAGGATTCTGGAGGGCAAGATTTACGGTGTATTTTATCAGAGAACACCATTGTAATAATCATAGCTCAAGTTATATAGAGAGGGGTCAGGGAAGCCCAGTAAACAAGTCTGAAATGTCAAAACCCCTAGCGAAAACAATCAATTGTTAAATTTGGAAGAAAAAAAATTTATGTGAGCATCCATTTGAGATGTGTTTACTCCAGAGCTTATCATGTACACTGAGGGTGGAAGGAGGACAAAACATGAGATTCTAGCTCTCCCTGGCAGAATCCCTGTGGATGCAGAACATCCTGGGTCCTGTCTTTGCCCAGATGATGCATTGCCATGAAAAGTCTGCACAGCCTGTGAAATAGAGATAATACATCTTGGCCTAATCCAAATTACCGAGTGGATGTCCTAGTCAAATGATCTACTCTTTGTGAAAATGCTCTGACTTATAAAATAACATGACTTATGTTATTGAGTTTGAGCTCTTTTCCCAGTTTTAGCCTCATATTTCCAGTCTTGGCTCAACCTGACATGTCAAACATGTCCTCACACAAGCTCTTCCATTCCCAGCTCTGCTTCCCTTCAATTTTTACATTCTCCTTTAAAAACTTTTGCATGATCTTGCTTGTGAGAAGGCATATTCTTTCCTCCATCCATCCAAGCACATCCATTATCGGTTTCTATGCTGTTCCTTGGTCTATCCATAGCACCTGGCATTTAGTAGGTACTCATTTACTATTTGTGGAGTAAATAAATAGATGTATCTGATTGGTTACCAACTACCTCCAATTCTACCTCAGTAAGATCTCTTTCCCCCATCAATTCTTTGCATTTTCACTGCTGCTCTATTCATGGAAGACATCATCATCCCCACTTTGATTAACACGACAAAATCCTAACTGGTCTTCCTGTCACTACTTATGTCTCCTTACCTCTGCCTGCCCTGCCAGCCTCTTCTTAGTTATCCACCTGCAAAACAATGTACACATGTCCCTCCTTCGCTCAAAGACTCCAATGGCCACCCACGGCCTAGAGGATGATGTTAGAACTCTCATTGTGCATACAGAGCCTGGACTGTGTATGTAAGATAAGACTGACTTAGGCTAAAAAAAATCCTGGATCTCCATTTCTGCTTCATTATCCCCCAAACCTCTACTGGAGCCCCATGGGTCTTCTTTCTCCCCATCTATAACTATTTCAGGCTATTTCATACCCCTCAACTGACAAATACTCCTATCTCTATTTGAAATGTTTTTCCTCTTTATCTTCATTTGGCAAGCTCCTCTTCACTCTGCAAGACCCAGATCAAATGTTATCCCTTTCCTAATCAGCTAGTAGACTAGTTACCCTTTTCTTTGATCTACTACAAAATTTTGTTTGTATGTCTATGAAACCATTTACTATTCATTTGAATTAATTTTTTCAAAGTACATTAAATCTTAATATTCATGGCTTTATTTCTTTACCAAATTGTTTGACTTTGGAGAAATTACTTAATCTCTTTGTGCCTCAGTTTCCTCATCTGTCTAATGAGGATAATAGTAATAAGCACCACATAGGATATTGTGCAGTTTAAATGCATTGCAGAAATGTATAATTCTTAGAACAGTGTCTAGTGATCATTCAGTAAATTTTAGCTATCACTTTTGTTTTATTTAATCACTACAACCCCCTTATAAGGCAGGCATTGTTATGATTATTTTACAGGTGCAGAAATTAAGGGCCAGAAAAGTCAAAGGACTTGATCAAAGGTACATACTTGTAAGTGGTAGAGCCAAGGTTTGAAGCCAATTCTGTCAGACTCTGGAAACCTGAGCTTCTGCCTGTGTACAGAACTGCCATCATATAATTAGTACATTATGGTTGGAGCCGAGCTCTTTGACTATCTGCCTCCTGTATTGGACTGAACACTTGGAGGAGTGTTTGTTTCTACAATGTCACAGTCTAGCATAGCATCCAGTATACAGGAGATGTACAATGAGTGATTGTCTGAATAAGCATCATTAGTATGTATTTATGTATTGGGATTGGCCATCACATGTTGATGCTGGGAGCACATTTCCATCAGAAATACAGCTGAGTTGCTTCAGTTTGAGCATGTGTATCCCAGGTGAGAGTTGGACCACAAGAGAGCAAGGCAGGAAGATGGAGCTATGAATGAGTCCTGAGCCCATCTTCTCCTTCCCCTGTTGTGTTGGTGGCTGTTTCAGGAAAATGAGGGCCATATATTGTATAATTCTAATGAAAAATTGTATACTGTATCAAAAGAATCATGATTTTTAGTCCTTAACTCTAAAGTGCAAGAAACGTCACCTTCTTTATTTCTCTAAATCAGTTTCATTCTGCTCTTGAGTCCTTATCACCCGGCTGGTGGGAAATTCAGTCTCGGTCATTATTGGGATTCCCTTTCCTTCTCTGGGAGATCTACGATAATCTCAGACTTCTAAAGGTGTTGGGAACAGAGGAAGCACCAGATCCTTTGTCTAGATTGCTCCCATCTTTGCTAGTGCTCCTTGTATTTCTGGTTCCTGATGTTGAGAGTGAGTCCCAGGCAGAGACACTTTGCTCTATAGATTTGCACAAGTGTTTTTACCCTTCCATTCCAGCTCTTGTAAGCATTCCATGGGCAATGGTGATCCATGCAGGAGAGGCATGGCTCCCCACTGTCAGGGAAATACTCATCCCCAGTCCTACTGCTTGATGCTCCAACCCTCCCACTGGTCTGAAAGCTCCACCCCTCTCCTAAGAAAGCACTTCTTTTCTTAATCCCCTCCTAGCTGCTCCAGAATGACTCAGCAAAATCCTCCTCTGATGGATTCCAGGAACCCATTATGGGGCTTTCTATTTTTCAGAATGTGGCAGCAGGAAAGGATGCCAACACTAGTTAGTCTTTTACTTTATTACAGACCTGTTTATACAGGTGCACCTGTTGCCCTGAGCAGAGCAGGGAGCAGCCAGTAGCAGAGGTGGGGATGGAAAAAGGGGGAAGGAAACTTATCCTAAGGGTGCTTTCTGTATCTTCCTGTCTCTCGAATATTCCACGCCTTCTCAGTTTCTCATTCTCACAAGATTACTTTCCTCATTTTGCAGACCTAATGTGTGAGTTTTCTTAGACTCTTGTGCCAAACCAGGCCTGAATCCTATTTCCTCGCCTCCAAAGGGCTTATTGTAAAGGTTAAATCATTTTTGGTCTGCAGGTTACCTTTGAGTTTTCTTTTGAAATCCCCTGGGTAATTTTGCAGACTTCCCCAGAACAAAGGGAGCCTCTGGCATTTCTTATTTGGCAGCTTCCTTGCCGTTACTTCTGTATTGGAATACAGCAAATGATTTCATTTTATCTCTTTCTGTACGTTGGTTTTAAGTTTTCGGCCAAAGGTGCATGTTGCTTTAGGTGAATTTTGTAGGCCTTAGCAAACCTGTTTATTTTTCATTTTATTCACCTCAGACACTAGGTGGTATAAACACCCTTGTTAATATTTGGTACTTAAATAATGAGGCTATAACTATACCTATTAGGCCTGAGTCTTCTAATTTTATCCCTTATAAAAATGATGGATGATAGTAATGAGAGTGTTAGCTCTAGATTGGTGGAAACAGTTTCACCGTTGAACAAAATTTTCATGTTGAGAGGAAGGTTTCTTTTTTACACTATTTCTGACTGCTAACAATCTAATATATATATATATATATATATACATAAATCCCTTAGAAAAAGCCTCAAAGAAAGATATCTTGTAAAAAAAAAACTCTTGAGAAAGTGCAGGAAGAAGCCACCTGACTCAGTCTAGCTGACTTCTCAGAGATTCAGCTCTATTTCCAAATGTTTCTGGGTGCCAGGCTGAGCTTGCTGTTAAACATAAAATCCTTAATCAGGACCAAATCTTCAGGGTCGCCAAGGTTAGTTGCTTTGGTACTTGGAGGATGCTGACTACACCAATAATGACATCTCACCTAATGAAACTGTCAATAAGAGGGCAGACCTCTGAGTGGAGGCTGAATAATCAGGAGTGTGGGACCCGGGCTTCTGTTTCCACTGTCATTTACAGTTGTCCGTCTGGTATGAACCACTGATGAAGGCACCTCTATGTGCCGCACTAGAAGCTGCCTATTTGGAATCTGGGTCACTCCAGATGAGAAGTCTGTTTTTGAATGTATGTTAAGTGCCAGGCAGTGAGTTTGGCACTTGATAGACACTAATTCTTTTAAATGAGTTGATATTGTTAAGTGCTTAGAATAGTGCCTGAGGCATAACAAGCCCTCTGGGAATGGAACTGTGATTATTATCATTCTTGTTTGTTATCATTTCTTATAACAGTATTGAAAGATCAGCTTTACTATTCTCTCTTCTGCTGATGAGAAATCTGAGGTTCAGGGTTTAAAACTTGCTGCACTCAGAAAACAAAAGATGGGGGCCTATCAAAGGGACACAGGCACCAACTGGAAAGAAAACCCTGTGGACAAAGGTGGGACCACTTGAGCAATGAAATAAATAATGTAGTTTTGGATTTAACCCAAAGAGCAAAATAAACATCCACGAATCCATGCTGATATAAATAAATGATTGAATACATAAATAAATAAGAGAGAAGAGACAAATCTCCTGTACAGAAGAATTCCAAAGAATTTATGTAGATACTCTCCCCTATAGGAGGTACAGTTAAATCTTCCCTCTCCCCCACCAGCTGTGGACTTCTCCTGATGACTGGTTTCCAAACAGTAAGAGTATGGAAAGAGGGGGAAAGTGACGGGATAGTGGAGAAACCAGAAAAACACAGTTTCAGCCAGGGGGTCAAGGTTTTAACATTATCACTGCTAAGTCATGTTGAAAGCAAGCGCCCTTGATGTGATGTGGTGAGAACGGCACTTCACTTCCGTGATCATTCACCTCAAAATTCATAGTTCTAGCATAATCATGAGAAAAATATCAAACATGCTCAGATTAAAAGACATTCTGCAAAACACCTGATGAAACTTTCAAGGTCACCAAAAACAAGGAAAGTCTGAGAAACTGTCACAGAGCAGTGGAGGCTAACGAGACCTGAGGACTAAATGTAATGAGGTGTCCTGGATGGAATCCTGTAACAGCAGGAGGACAATGGGAAAAAACTAGTGAAACCTGAATATATAAAGTTTAATTAACGGTGATACATCAATGTTGGTTCCTTAGTTGTAGCAAATGTACCATGACAATATAAGGGATTAACTATAGGGAAAATTGTGTGAGGAGTATATGGCAACTCTTTGTGCTATCTTTGCAACTTTTCTGTAAATCTAAAATTTTTCTAAAATAAAAAGTTATTAAAAAATAAAACTTATTGCTCGTGCCAGTATTCATACCTAAGTCTTCATATCGAGAGCCCAGATTCTTTCTGCAGTTTATAGACTTCTGTTTGTTGAAATTCAATTTTAAATGTATTTAGATGTTATGAAATTATGAATTCAAAAGGACAAAAGCATGAATCTCATGAAAATGTAAAATGAACACGTGTCAACATTTTATTTAACTCATTTAAATTGATGAGTGAACCAATGGATGCTAAAAGCGGTTCCAAGGGCATTTGAGAAGTCATATATATATATGTTTTATATCTATATCTATATCTATATCTATATATATATAATATGATATATCTTATTATATATAAGTATATATACACTCAAAAGGATACTATTGCTAAGTTAGAGTCAATATCTCACAGATCAATTAACAAGACCATTGAGGTTTTCTGTTTCACTGGCCAAAAATTATTTGCATATCTATTTGTAAAAATCTACACGTTAACTTTGGCCCCATGGAGATAAAAAGTAACCAGTTAACAGAAAGTTAAGCTTAGGACTGCACAAAAACAATGGCCAGTAATCTCTTTTGCTTATTTCCAAGTTTAGGATATTTTTTTCTGAGCATCTCTCTTCCATCTTCAAAGAATATTCTTGATCACACAGAGGCTGGTCTCTTATGTTTGGCCTGATTATTTATAAAGATACAGCAAGCATGTTAATTAACCATACAAGCCTGTTCGAGTTTGCTTTGCAAATCTAGAGCTATATAGTATTGAGCATCTACTAATGCCTGAGAATTAACTCTGACTGGAAATCTCCCTAATGAATTTCAGATTGGTCTATTAAAAGCCCAAATTATTTAGTTTTCTATCCAAGGGCTAGAAAACCAAGACCCTCCATTAGATTTCACTTGAAGTTACTATAAATTTGGATGAATTCCTCTCCTTAAGCTCTCCCAAATTTGCTAAGGTCCCTGGCTTGCCTGGAAGTGACTTTCCTTACACCTCTGTGGTTAGGGCCCTCTATGCAGGTTCTGGGCCAGTTTTTCTGGGGAGGATTATGAAGGCATGGGCTCCAGATAGGAAGTCAATCCCTGTTCCTTAATATAAGCTTGCTATACCTCATTGAAAAAGCATTAGTCACAAGTATGACACTCTACTTAAGGCCTGGTTGTACAGTCTATTTGTCCAATTATATCCTGGAAAAAGGAGGATGGATTCATATTGAATGTATGCAAATAACTGTATTGCCATGAAAAGCAGAAAGACTTGGTAAAAGTTTGGGTTTCTGAATTTTGAGAGGCCAATAAGGATCGAACACCATTTAAAAATATTTCATTTCAGTTTACAGAAGCAGAGTCTGCTAAACTGAAGATCAGCAATGGCTTAAGCAAAAACAGAAAGGGCTTCCTCATATATCCATAGAAATCAAACAGAGGCAGAATAAAGCTGACCAGCACTGCTGTATTGCCCATCTGGATTTCCCTAAAGCTCTTTGGATGTCAAGTGTTAGCTCCCTGCCTTGCAACTCTAGGGGCACTGTTCACAGAGATGCCACCTGAGGCCATGCCATGTGGCAGCTTCTGCTAATCAGATTCAGAGAGCTTAACGTGAGTGTTTTAGCTCTTTCACAGAAAAGTCAGCGGGGAGGTGAGAGAGGAAGAGACAAAGCACGTTTCTCACAACTCTAATCCCTACATAGCGGGACATAGGAGATGAAATTTCATATGGTTCCTGTTTGTGCCTGAGTAATAAAGAAATACACAATAAAAAGTGTTTTACTTCTTTTTTCTTCTTTAATAGCTTCATGTTCTGCTGCTGGTAAGGCTGCTTTAGAATCTTATGGAGAAAGAGCTCTAGAAAGATCCACTTAGCTCAACTTTGCCAGCAAATTGCCAAAGTTGAATCCCTGTAAAGACAAACGACCACTTACCCAATGGCAGCAGGATATTTGTTTCTGTTCACTTTATTTTTCGTGAACTTCCAGGAATCAAAACTCATATGAGATTTATTTCCCAAGTCTAAAGCACATTTAAGCACTATTAAAATGTAAAAGTCCATTTAAAGAAAAGAAATACAGACATGGTAAAAGAAACTCAGTTGACAAGTGGAATTTACTAGAGTGGAAGACGATATTGCTGGTGCAAAGTGTGGTCACCCTCAATGTCAGTGGCATCTCCTGAGTACACTGTCTGCCTGAACAAATATTCACTCAAATTCACTGAGTTTTGCTATTTCTCATATACCAGTTTTTCCAGATCTATTTACTTTGTGTTTATTGTATGGAATTAGCTCACCCTACTTTATACAGTAGGCTGCTTTTTAGCTTGTGGTGTTCAGTGAAATATAGGGCTGACATTAGTATTTACAGACACGCTATACAGTCTGGGGCTTCATTTTCTCATACCTTTATAGTTTTTGTGACCTGCTTCATATCAGTGTTCACAAATATCAACCTATGTCTTTTTATCTATGTGACTTTCTACCTTTTATTTTAAGGTTGGTAAGAAATCCTTTTTGGCTTGTAGTACATGGTATTCTGTATTTAAATAAACAGAACTCTTTTTGCCCATAGAAAACCACATTAATAATGCTTCCAACACAACTACAAAAAAGGTACAGTGTTTCTATTTTGTTCCCCCGGAGATCTCCTTATAGAACTGAAATAATTCTTATACATCGGTGTCTTATATGATGTCGAAATATAAAATATTCAGGTTAGGTTTCCTGTTTGTTTGCCACTACAAAAGAAACCCCAGCAGCCCTAAAACCCTGTCTTTTTTGAGGTACATATGGCACAGTGAGTGACAAGAACAGACTCCTCTGATACACAGTCTACGGGTGAAAAAACGTCTCCATCCAAATAGGAGTTGCACAGTTAGCCTCCACTTGGAAACCTCTCTGCACGCAGTTTTCACCTCTCACATCTGAGAAGGACAGGTGATAAAAACTTCCAACCCATTGCCAAGCTAGGGAAGCATTCAATCTCTGCTGCTTCCACCCTAATTAAATGCGGACTTTACGTAAACTGTAACCCAGACTTTTTATGAATTCAAAATAAGCTGGCTTCTTATTCTTGTCAGGTGGCAAAACTAGACCACGACAGATGAGTTTCTGAGCATTTGCTGATCATTCATCTACAAAACATAATAGTTTGATTCTTTCACTTAGGACCATTTACAGAAACAGAAGTTGATTAATTGAAGTGCCAGCCCTGGGTAAATTCTCATTCTCTCTCTCTGTCCTGAATCCACTCTTAATGTATCTCAGGGAAATCATCATTAATAATACACAACCAAAGGAGGAATACTGTGACTCATTCCCTCTGCAGAAATGATGATTTCATTCATCTCAAGTATATATTTCTTTAACTCTATTTTATCTTTGTTAAACATGTACTTGCATATAGAGATTACGGAGTTCCAAATAGATGGATGTGTTTACACTTAAAAGTTTCATGAAACATGAAGGTAATAATAATAATAGTAATACTCCCAACATTTATTTAATGCCAAGTATGCACAAATACTTTAGATTTGTTATTTCAAATCCTAACAACAACTCTGATAAATAAGCATTCTTATTCCCATTTTATAGACTAGGAAATGAAGACACAGAAAGATGAAGTGATTTGTCCATGATCACAGCAGTACTAAGTGACAGGGTCAGGATTTAATCCCAAATATAATTGGCTCCAAAGCTTGTGCTTTTAATCACTGTCTATGTTATACTGTGGATGAATCCAGTTAGACCACAGAGGGGTGGGTTGATGAATTGATGGCAGGCCTATTAACTGTGTTTGGATCTCCTATTATTTTCAAAAACACTTTCTGACTCAACCTTGCCCCCCACTACCACCTTTATGGGGAACAGCAAAGCACTCCAATCTTGACCATGTTTGTCTCACTCCCAACCAGCTCCAAGTTCCAGCATGTAAAAGCACGACTTTGGAAGCCATAAACATGGGAGCTGTCACTACACTTCCCTGCTCTGTAAAATGACAGAGAGGAATCTATCCTTCTGGCTTATTCTTCTACTGATGAGCATTGGTTCTTCCTAACCAGTGCAAACTTCTAATTCCACAAAGGCTGAGCAAGAACTCCCAGAGTCCCCCGTGGCTCACAAAACACCACACTGGCTTGGACTCACGCCGTCAGTAAAATCCTCTGAGGAATTCTGTTTGTGGCAAACTGGTCCCTCAGACTTTTACAAGGTTGCTCAGGGGACCAGGGAACCTCAAGGGATGGCTGCAGGTCTCCCTTTCCTTCCTTGATCCATTGGCACAATACACAGCAAGGTGTGGTAGGTCCTGCCCAGCAAGGCAGGAGGGAAAAAAATCAGAGAGAGTTCTTCAGGAATTTGTTGTAGGAGAATTGTTTCTTTCTATCGGGCTGCTAGGCATGTACTGAAGACCTCATTCTGACATCTCTTCCAGGAAGACAGACATCTCTTCTACATGATGTGGAAGAAAACATACCTGAGTGAGTCAGGAAATCAGTCTGCCTCTTATTAGCCTTGTAGCCTTGGGTTCATTGCTTTACCCTCAGAGCCTCAGTTTCCTCATTTATCAAATGGGTTCCAACCTGGCAACCTACCTGAGGCCCATTCAAGTCCTATGTACTATGTGCTCTACCATGGGATGATGGTGGTCTTCTGCTCCCAGGCCAGCTTATAGGCAAGAGGTCTTTTATTTCTGAAAACATAGTTACTTGGCAGATTTTTCAGAACTTTTGACATTTCAGACTCTGAACCTGCTCATATTTATGCATAAGTTCTATGAAATCCACATTGTAGCATCTGCCTATGCTGCCTATCTTCTGGTTAGGAGATTGGGCCAAATTTTTATCCTCTGTAGCTCCCTGATATATTTAGCAATGAGATAAGTGTGGCTTTATCAAGCTTTCAGGAATGAAGCAATGCCACCGTTTAATTTAGCGTTTAATTACAATATCCTTCCTGACTGGTAAGTTGCTGGGTGTTGCCCAAGTAAACTGAGTGGAAAATGTCTGCTACTGTTTTGCCTTGGATTTCAAAGTTTATTTCCTTGTGAGTTGTTCCATTTAGCTTCATTCTCACCACTGGGGTTTGAAAAGGGACATAGTATGAGAAATGAGTGGTGTAAAAATACAGGTCTCCATCTACACCAGAGTCAGTTCCTGGGCCATATGCTTCCCTGACTTAATTCTGTGCCTCTGATTCTTCAGCTGAGTCAGCGCCTTGGGTTCCCTATGTGTATTCGTTTCCTGTGGATGCCATAACAAAATACTATAGACTTAGTGGCTTAAAACAACACAAATGTATTCTTTTACATAGCTGGAGGTTAGAAATCCAAAATGAGTCTTATGAGGCTAAAATCAAAGTCAACAGGGCTCCACTCCTTCTTTTTTCAGCTTCTAGAAGCTGCCTGCATTCCTTGACTCATGGTCCCTTTCTCTATCGTCAAAGAGCATCGCTCCAACCTCTGTTTCCTTCATCATACATCCTTTTCTCACTCTTACCCTCCTGCCTCCCTTTTATAAAGACCCTTATAATTATATCAGGCTCTACCAGACAATTCAGGATAATCTCCTCATCTCATGATCTTTATTTATCACAACTGCAAAGTCTCTTTTGTTATTAAGGTAACATATTTACATGTTCTAGGGATTAGGATGTGGACATCTTTGGGGATGGCACCTTATTCTTCCTACCATACCTCCAGTCCAGGGCCATTGGATGCATTTAGATCTCGCTTCTGTGTCTCTCTGATTCACCACTCTTATTTGGGATTGCTGAAGATTTGTCCTCTAGCAGACCCTTATCCCTCTGTAACTTCAAACTCCCCAACTGCCCATTTTCTTCTTTGACTAGTTTATCTTGGCAGAGGAAAGAGTAGTTGTCTTATCAGTTGTCATGACGACACAACACGGTAGGTACGACTATAATACTCATTTTACGTGTAATGAAAGTTATACACAAAGACCCTTACTTGGAACTTCACAACTGGTTGGTGATAGAGTTGGGATTTGAAGTCAAGAGTCTGTTCTTTAACTGCTGCAGATACTGCCTCTCTGTCGATTAAAGTTACTTCTACTGCCTCAAAAGTGTTTGTAGCCTTTGTCCTAGAGTAAGAGATATCCCAACTCCATTCAGCATTAACCCTTGGCTCTGGATTTCATCTGTTTGCACCTCCTCTGGGATCTTGGACTATCATTCTTTATTGTTGTTGTCATTGATTTCCTAACCACCTTGATCTCATCCTCTTCAACGTACAAATGTGCTCATCCAAAAAAGATCTTCTCCAAAAGCACTCCTGCTTTTTCTTTGTTTCACCTGTTGTCAGTCTTTGACTTCACCATATTCTTTGGAAGAATAGTCCATAATTGTCATTTCTTTACTCTGTTCCTTAGCTTGCTACAATCTAGTTTATGCAAAAACGTTTCCACCTTTCAGAATGCCACCATGTTGGGTCACACATTCCATCTTGGAGCCTTTTCCTTTTTGTCTTTCCAGGATACTGCAATCTTTTAGTTCTCCTCCACGATTGGCTTCCTCTCCCCTCATGGATCTTTTCTATCTGTTTTCTTAATTTCACCATCCCCTGAGGATGCAGCCATCACCCCAGCCTGGAGAACTTTCTCAAGTTTGATTTCCAGTGCTGAACTTGAGTTATGCATACCACCAGCCTGCTGCACATCTTCCCCTGAAGTCCTGACAGCCATTCAGATACAGTGTGTGAGAACGTGAGCTCGTTCATTCAGTGGTATTGCTTGAATGTTTCCCACATGCCAAGTCCTATGTTGTGAATGAGATGCAGACTTCAAGAAGTCTGATAGGAGAGAGAGATATGGCACATCATTTTTATGCAGTTTGGCATGAACAGTAGTATAGAGCTGTGTTTAAGAGTGCAAGGGGAGCACACAGGAGGGTCCTCACTCCACCTGAGCAGAGCTGTGGAGGAGAGGTGTTAGTCCACAGGGTAATGGGGAAGTTGAGGGGTGGAGGGGTAGGAAAGAATGGTCCGTGCCGAGGAGACTCCATAGAGCATGGCCCAGAGTTGAGTATAGGAACTATCTAGTCCCCATCCCTACACAAGGGAACATGCCAGGAGTCAGATTCCCCTTCCTGCCCAACTTAATATAACCTCAAGTTCTCAGTGTTGCTTAGGGACCTGTGTGAATGCGTGTGGGTGTGGGGGAAGGATGTGTCACACATGTGAGGCTGAGTGTCCACTTCACCCCTCTCGGGACCAGTGTTCCCAGATGAGTCCTTTCTCTTCCTCTGCCACTGGACTGGAAAGAATTTCAAGCTAAGACAGGCCTTACTCATCTCTGGGTCCCCCCACCCTCTCCAGTACCAGCTACGCAGTAAGTGCTTAGTAAGTGTGTCTGGGATAAATGAATGAATAATCAAGCGGAGGTCGTAACTGCTCGCCTCTGGGGCATTGTAAGACACCATTAGTTAATGTGTGCCAAGAATTGTATGGGTCTTAATTATTAACATTATTTTATCTGCCATGTGCCTATGTCTTACTTTCTGTGTCTGATGTGGCAGTTGGGCCTGGAGCAGATTTTCCCGATGTGCACTCCTGGATTGAATAATTTGGGCTGAGGAGATGCTGGAGGGCAACATAAGGGATACGTTCCACAGAGCACCTGCAGGGGAGCATTCCTCGGCCAAGACAGCTGTCTTCCTACAGCTTCAGGGACAAGGAATGGCTTGGAATCTCACCCTCAAGGAAGGACAGAGGAAATACTGCTGTTTCCTTGTTTGATTTGCCATTTTCCGAGTTGGGAGAAGAACACATCAATGTCTGTCTTTATGATTCAGGACTTTGTTAGGAGAGAAGTAACTTCAGGCCTCATGTGACTTTTTCCTCTGCCTTCTAAGTGTCTCCAGCCTGACGCTTTTTCTACTCCACCAATTCCCTAAATGAGAAATGCTTGGAAACGAGCCCAGAAGAACACAAAGCAGTCAAAAAGTAGTAGAATAATTATGCTGTGGTGACCTGGACTTTTCATGTCATGGATGAGAGAAACAGTTTTTTCTCCGTTCATTAAGAAATCACTGTATTATAATGCAGAGTTAACTTTGTGTTCCAAATTCCTAATGGTGATATGATCCTGAAGAGAAGGAGTTTGGGGTGTGTGTGTGTGTGTGTGTGTGTGTGTGTGTGTGTATGTTGAGATCATATCACTGAGTGGGTCTGGAAATTGGTCTCTTGAATTTTTATTAAACTTCCCCAATTTGGGGGGGAGGAAAACATTCTTAACAGTATATGTTATCTTTTAACATGCTGTCTCTCTCTCTCTCTCACACACACACACACATACACACAACACTGCTTATAAACTCACTGGGATAATAAGATCTATATATGGAAAAGCTAATAGTACAAGACCATGGTATTAATTAGCAGATGATTGGCATGGCTAAGTAGTGCTGGGGATTTTATTCACAGTATCAGGGGAATCACACAAAAGGCTGCCTGGGCAACAGGACAACTTCCTCATGGAAGTTCCTGGAACTATGCCAGGCTTCCCTTTCCTACTTCCTTCTCTGCATTTACATTGGCTCTCACCCAATACCTGCCTTCTTGGACTCTCATCCAGGCTTAACTCTCATCGGTACTGGTAACCGACATCTGCACTCTTGGTGGCTACCCTCAGTTATGCCAGTTTGTATTACATACATTTGGATTACACCTTTATATTTGTGCAGTCACCGGGGTCTGCAAACTCAGTTGTCTACAGGGCCCAGCATGTAACATAACTGACCGAGTCTCCTGGGTCAGGAGAAAGAACATTTTGGTAAACTGAAATGTGCTTGACTCGAGGAAGAGGGCAGCTTCTTTTAGATTCCAGCTGATCAAAGCTCAACAACATGAGACAAACAATGAGAATTCAAGCCCAGTGTTGCCCCTGCACCAGCGATTTCCCAAATCATTTATTTATGCAAATCTTCTCAGTTTAAAAACATTGGCATCTAAGTGACATTTTTAAGGAAACATTGTGTAAACCAAACAAAACACATCCTGGAAATGCTACCTGCTGGCCTCCAGTTTGCAACCTCTTATACTCAGCGAATGGAGATGTAAAGTCTAGTAGCCCAAATGGAAGAGGGATACATGAAAAGTCTCTTATATTGAAACCACTAAGAAAGAACTCAGTGGATGTAATTAAAAGACAACAACGCGAATGCAGTCCTTGAAAAGGCTCTTTCCTCAAATATGAAGATTGGCCTAGTTGCTTCTGATATCTCTCAGTTCCTGAAGACATCCAACGTGCCCTTCTAGCACCAGACGATTGTTCCTTGCAGGATTCTCTACACCCAGAACCAGAGATTTGAGCAGTGAAGTCATCACTGGATTGTAAAGCAGAGGAAGCAAGCAGTACACAGAAATTTCAGAATATTGTGTGAAAGCGACAATATTTTCAGAGAGGTCTGGGGAGTGTTTCAAAAAGACAAAGAACCCACCAGACTTAAGCGCCCTCTGCCCAGAATAGGGTTTTCACATGTCAAGGTGAGGGTGGACAAAGATGAAACATCATTTAGCGGTGGGCTTGCGACTGCTGTGGACCTAACCTGCAGCATGTGAGGCTGGAGTTCTTCACTCTGGAAGACCTCTTCTTCCTATGCCACTACCTCATTATAGTCTAGGTTTATGCCACCATTTTGGAAGAATTTCCACTGAAATATTATATATTTCTGATTTGAGGCATTTTTTTTAAAGACAGCGAACTCTTCTGATTTTTGAACCAAACTCAGAAGGTGGAAGGTCCCGCCGCGCTTCTGGGCACACCGAAAACAGGATTATTGCCAGAGGACCTGGACACATCCCCGCCCTGGTGATCATGAGTCCCTGAAGCTGATTTCTCCCAAAAATTTTTGACAATTCCATAAAACTCAGCTTATCAAAATATGAGCCCTGAAGCTGTCCTTCTGGCAAAGTATGTCACTAGCATAAATTATGCAAAAACCTTAGTTTGAATGAAATAATTTGCCTTTCAGACATTCTTTCCTATTTTTGCATGTCAAAAGCAATTTACATCTTTTTGCACAATCTATGCAACTGATTTGTTTAGCGAGATATATAAATGATCGTGTGTGTTCACTTTAAGACAGATTTTATTTTGAGGTAAAGGATAGCCCTTGACCTTAGAGGACTAACTTTGATGAAATGTCGCTTCTGAGTCAAATTAAATGAGTCATAATGTACTTATTCAATAAATCTTCCTAGCCAGATGTTATTCTATTATTCTTTTATTCTCTCTCCTCTCTCTCTCTCCCTCCCTTCTCCTATGTTAATTTCAGTATCATTTGACGATTTTAACTAAACTGTATTCTTAGACAAAGTATTTAGCTGTGGCTAACTTAAGCAGAAGGGGATTTGGCTGATGTTAATTTAAAAAGCAGATTGTAGGTCCATAAGTTCTTACCCCATTCCTGCCAGAAAGCAGGCTCTCTCCCTGCCTGGCATTAAATGTCAGGAAGCAGAACACACACCAGATGAAAATAACAGGAAAACCCAAGGCTAAGAGCTTTGAAATAGAGGTAAAAATGAAACAACTTCTTTGCATAGCACATTTTCCCCCTAAATGATGCACAGACTCACCCTCATCTTTGGCGATGCTCCAGGGGTCTCTAGATGGATTGCTAGAGATGCAGAGGAAATTTTATGATGGTTCTATCTCTGTTGTCAGGCTTTACAGTCAATCTTGCATCAAGATATATAATCTTGCATCATGAGATGTTATATATCTCTACACACTGGAACCTCCTGGAAGGTAGGAATAAAAAAGTGCTCTAGTGTAGCAGTCCCCAACTTTTTGGTCACCAGGGACTGGTTTCATGGAAGACAATTTTTTCACGGACCGGTGGGTGGCGGGGGGTGGGGAGCTGGTAGTTCAGGAAGTAATGCGAGCTACCGGGAGCGATGGGAAGCAGAGATGAAGCTTTGCTCCCTTGCCCATTGCTCACCTCCTGCTGTGCAGCCCGCTTCCTAACAGGGGGACTGGGGACCCCTGCTGTAGTGACCTCCTCAGCACAAAGAGCATACTGTCAAGGTTCCATACAGTTTTAATGAATCACTTGAAGGGTATAAAGCAAAGGCCCCAACGTTGGGAAATCTGAGGCTATATGCTCTCCATTTTGCCGGCCCATTTAGGGACATCCTCTCCCTAAACTCCCTCAACCCCCACCTGCCAGTCACATTTCCCAGGAGCTTCTCAGTATATGTTCACTCATTGCCATTTGAGGCAGGCTTGTCTCTCAAAATCCCACTCCCCGGGATGCCAACACCCCTCACCCTTCTAGCAGGTGCCACACTCACCCCCTGGTGACCAGCCTGGGCCCACGGGGTGGCTCCATTGCCTGGTGGTCTCTGGGAGGGAGGGAATGGCCTTCTCTCCACCTCAATGAGACGAGTCCACACTAGAATCAGACAGAAGTGGGTCCAAAACTCAGATCTGCTACTTAGTGATTTGGGGCAGGTTACTGTATCTCTTTAAGCCTCAGTTTACCCAGCTGTAAAAATGGGTCAGTAGTAGCCCTGAAGAGGTAGTGTGTGTATGAGAATTAAATGAGAAACTATGTAGAGCATTTAGTAGGATGATGGGCCCATGTGATAAGCATTCAATAAATATTAGCCATGAAAATTATTATCCACAGCTATTGATGTCACTAGAGTTATTATAATCAATCCCACAATAATAATTTTTCTCCTAAACACCTCAGTCTTTTTCTATAGGTACTGACTATTTATGGTGACATTTGCTCCACTTCACATGGGGCTCTGTGTCTCCTGGTGAGGGCAATGGGCATATGGGAGGAAGCTTGAGAATTCCCTTTTGTTTGTATATTTATTTTCTTACTACCCAAATACTCATTTGTTTTGTTTTGTTTTTTGATGTAAAGGCATAATGAGCACTCCTGCTACTACTTAAAATATGGGCAAGAAAAAGTATTTTTCTAATATCTAAGCCAGCCAAACACATTTTTTGGTGGTATATTGTGCCCTAGTGGCTTCTCCTGATTAAAAGGCTCATGGCTTGTAGTGAAAGGCCACATCTGCCCATATTGCAGTGATTAGCATATAAATGCTCATCTCTGTCATGTGTGTGTATAATTGTGAAATATGCTACCAGCCAAGTAGGACCATGCAGTAGACTGGGGTGCAGAATATTACAGCATCCTATAGTAATGTAACAGTTATGGTTGAATGATCTTTTTAGTAGAAGCAGGTATAATAATTTCCTCCAAATATTGTCAGGATAAACTTTCTTAGACTTGATCAAGAGTCAGAAAGAGATGCTTTTGCTGGCACATGTGCACAGTCTAAGCCATTTTCTCTACTAGTATTCATACACTTTATGCATTTACACTTTAAAAATTGTACCTATTCAAATAGAAAATAATTTGGATATTTTTGACTGAATTAACTGATCAACTGAGTAACAATTTGAGAACTTCCTTTTCAAATCTAGATTTTTGACATCTAAAGAGGCATTCACTTGCATCTTGCTCTCAAAGTCAGTAATCCTAAGTAGCGTCAGCTTAGAAATTTTGGGTGATGTCTCATCTCTCACACAGCCAAAATTATTGTGAAGGTGGGTTCTGTCTTATTCACTGTTGCATCTTCAGTGCCTGGGACTTTTTTTTTTTTTTTTTTTTTTTTGTGGTATGCGGGCCTCTCACTGTTGGGGCCTCTCCCTCCCGTCGCGGAGCACAGGCTCTGGATGCGCAGGCTCAGCGGCCATGGCTCACGGGCCCAGCCACTCCGTGGTATGTGGGATCCTCCCGGACCGGGGCACGAACCTGTGTCCCCTGCATCGGCAGGCAGACTATCAACCACTGCGCCACCAGGGAAGCCCCCTGGGACTTTTTAATTAACCACTCATTGAAAGGATTCATGGCTTAGTGAACATTTTGAAGTAAGTGCTGCTTATCTCTGATTATCTTTCTTTCCCCTCCGGACTCACCACCATGAGCCCATGAGCCTGAGGTTCCCTGAGAAGTATCACTGTGCCACTCCCTCACCTTTACTCAGCTGTTCCCGTCTATTTATAGCATCACACTCACCAAGGTGCCTGTGCCATGGAGATTGCAATTAACACGGAGCAGAGACCTTAAGATGAAAATCTGATTGGTAAAATTTCAAGCATCAGCCAGCCTGATATGTAGGTACCTGATAATGGTTTTGGGCATTGGTGCCTTCCTAGAGCCCTAAAATCACACACATTTGTGATCACCCAGTCACTATAGGCCAAAAATTGCCCAGTTATGTTCACAAAACAGATGAATTAAACTGCCCAAATGCACTACCATTTTCAAATAACTATTTTCAATTATGGACAGAATTGGGTGTTTTGATGTTATGGAGGCATGAGCTGACCTGCATATTTTTATGTACAACCTCTTTTACATATCTAAATCTAGGTTGCTTCTTGATGAAGGGTCTCATTTCTATTAAAAGTGTTAGTCCATGTTAGTATTTGGACAGCAAGAAGCATTTATTAATTCTCTGTAGATGCTACTAATGGTTGAACCAAGATAAACTATGCTACCATTTTTATATTTGTAGTAATTTATTTTGAATATATGTACTATATATTTTTAAATAAAAAATATCTTAGAATTAGATTCTGCCATGAGTAATACAGATTCCTAGAAGAGTGGCTTAAATAGAAGTTTGTTTCTCTCTTACATAAAAGAAGCCTAGAGATAGTATTACAGAGCTAGTTTGGTATCTCCATGAAATCACCTATGATCCAGACTTGTGTTAGCTTGCTGTTCTACCTAGCATGAAGCTCCCATATTCATGGTTTAAGATGGCTGCTATAGATCCAGCCATCACAAACTTATTCTATGCAACAGAATGAAGGGTGGAAGAACGGTGCAAGTTCTCACTTAAGAATACTTCTGGAGTGGCCCAAAATGATTTACAATTAAGTCTCATTGATCAGAGCTCAGTTATACACCAAATTAACTGATGTCCACACCATGCTTCAGATAAGTCTTGGAAATGTGTTTTCAGCTGTGCAGCAGTGTTCTCAGCTAGAAATACAGATTGCACTACAAAAGAGAAACATTATTGTGTAATGCATTCATTTTTCTATTGCTATGTAACACATTACCACAAATTTAGTAGCCTAAACAAATACCCATTTATTATTGCACAGTTTCTGTGGGTCAGGAGTCCAGGCATGGTTTAGCTGGGTTCTGTATCTGGGGTCCCACAGGGCTGAAATCAAGGTGTTGGCTGGGCTTCATTCTCATCTAGAGTCTCAACTAGGGAAGGATCTGCTTCAAACTCTGTCAGGTTGTCAGCAGAATTATTTCCTTACAACTACAGATTCATGGCTGTTTGCCTCTTCAAGCTGGCAACACAGAAAGAGTCTCTGCTGCTTCGAGTTTCTAACTTCAGGGAAAACTGATCCCCTTCTCAAGGCCTCACCTGATTAGTTCAGGCCCACCCAAGATAATCTCCCCTTTGACTAACTCAAAATCACTGATTAGGGACTTAATGACCTGAAAAATTCCTTTCTCTCTGTCATATTCTGTTGATTAGAAGCAAGTCACGGGTCTTGTCTGCACTCAAGGAGAAGGATTATACATGGACTGACTCACTGGGGATCACCCTAGGATGTGTCTACCACAGATATGCAACTAGTGACCTTTGCTACATACTTGTATATGATTGTTCTTTTTCTGCTACAATCTTCCATTAAATAATGGCATGTCAGACACAAAAAAGAATTGCCTGAGAAATTACTTGATGTATTTATGCAAGGTGTTTCAGCAACTCATTGCTGCCTAAGCAAAATTTAGCAACTGCCAGTTAAACTAATGCATATCATTTATTCAAGGTAGTAATTTATCTGATAATTTCAAGTTTGTAGTATTTTATAAAATGGTTTACTTTTTCTAGTTTGTTACTTCATAATGAAATTAAAAAGTATTTTTCTTAATCTAAGGGCATATTATATAAGTGCTAATTCATCATTCCATCAAAAAATTGTAATTAGAAAAGTTCCTCAATGTCAAAAGAATTTAAGAAACTCTAACCTTTACAATGCAGATGGATTCTTCAGTAGAAGTTAGGGTGGGTAGGAGTTCAACTCTTTTCAGCAAAGGAAGTCTTTAATAACTATTTCATTTAAAGATGATTATTTAATACGATTACTGTATCTGAAGAAATAAGTCAGTCATTAGGATAAATAGTGATATGTACTAGAAAATAAGTAACACATATACCCACAGGTATCCTGACTCATGTCTCTACTCAACAAGAACATGTAATAAAGAAAAGTAAAATGTACCTGAGCTGTGAATATAGATATTTAAAAGTTTGGATATTAATGCTTGTGTGCTTAATCAATGGAGAAACTTTCTAAGAGGCTTTCCCCCTTGCTTTATAATTCTATTAGTCTTGGTTATCTGGTTTTGTTTTTTGTTTTTTTGGCCTTAGGAGAGAAGCAATGGGAAGAAATGGACCACCAGAGGTGGAACCCCAAAGAGTGCCAAGAGATGACCTCTTAGGGGACGACAGAACAAATGCAAAAGAGAACCAGTTCAAAACGCAGAGAATTATGAGGCCAAATAACATGTGTCACTATAACCACCTTTATAAACTCTACATGCTTCGCAAGTAATCATAATGATGACCTTGGGTTATCAAAAGTACTGAACACCTTTAAAAAGTTTCAAAGATGAATATTTTCCCCCCACATCTTTTCTACAAGGTTACAATAAAGTGATGGCTATAAATTGCATGACAGAGGAGAAAAAGAATAGATCCTCAGTGATGTCAGTTATTGTCTATAACTAGCTATTATTATCTAAAACTATCACTATTGTCATGGCTATTATTTTTATTTCTCAGCTTGCCCCAGCCTTGCTAATCCTCAGTGCTAACCTCTCCCATTCTGTACCAGTGTATCCATGTTCCATTTCTAAGCCACAATTAACCCAGGAGTTTTGTAGCAGTATTGGGTTCATATTACCTCAGCAATGTTCCCATCCTCTTATTTTCACAGATAAAAGACTTACAGGTAGAATACTCTGGAAGTGAGGCCAAGCCACTTCAATTTCAAGAGCCTTTTGTGATCTCATTACTAAAGCTGCTTGGTGATTGAACACATTTTTCTAGGTATGGCACAGCTCCATGTGCAGACATACAATTCAACAAATAAGTGTGCAAGGACAATGGGTTGCCATGGAAGCCAATATCACAATGCCCAAAGTCATCTAGCTCTATGACACTGATGCATTAATGAAATGTTTCAGCAGTTAGTATGCTCTGGGAGTGTGTGTGGAATGCAAGGCTCTGTATGTTCTCTTAACACTTAGCATAAGAATTTCACTTTAAGGTAGTTACTTTGTACATCATCATTTGAGATAAAATAAACATAGACATTTTCAATGTGCATCTTTTTTTTAAAGAAAAAGAAAGCCGATATTACAAATGCATTCCTTTATTGTTCTTGTTATATATCCTGTGGGTTTAAGAATAATGGTTCCATTAGGGTTTTATGTATCTCCTGAACCAGGGAATGGTCAATTATGGGCAACAAGCACTTTCCCCACACCTTCCTAATGTCTGGTGGCCGACACTGTAAATTAAGTAGAAAACATAGAACAAGCAGAAAATGTGGACCCCTGCCTTGGCAAATTTAAAAGGGGTTTCATAACATTAACCCTGTGTGGAGAGATTCCTACCAATTGCCATGGTACCGTAGGAATATGTGTAGAGTATGGATTTCAGTTTGGGTGCTGCATTTTTTGACAGTCATTTACTATCTTGATGTTGACCAGCATAATGAAGGTTGTGGAAACCATATTTAATAATTGAATGAGTGATTGAAGGGAATGGGATGATTTTGCTTGGAGAAAGGGACATTTGGGGAAGACAATAGCTGTCCTCAAATATATGAAGGCTTGTGGAGAGGAGGTGACATATTTTGTTTTAAGGGGTCCTAATGAGAGCCATGGTTAGAAATTACTGGTGTTCAGGTCCCATACAAGAAGGAGCTTTAAAATAATTAGAGGTGTCCAACAAGGAAATCATCTATTTGATTTGTTTGAAATGTTCAAACAAACCCTGGTGAATGTGGTTGTAAACTGGTTTGTGGTGTAGCAGGGTGACTTGGACTAGATGATATCTTGAGTTTCTTCTATCTCAGGATTTACCTGGTTTCCCCCATGTCTCTGTTGTTTTACTTTTGCTTTATATCCTTTCATGGGAGGAACTTTGAGCAAAGAAATAGAGAGGGAATGACAATAACACTTCATTCATTCAGCAGTCATGATTGTGTGTCTGACATGTGCAAGCCACCTCCATGTGGGGGAAACTCATGAAGGCCCCAGATGCCTGCGTTTCTAGTCTGGTTGTACACCATGATACCGGAGGTTGTGTTTGTGCATTGCCTGACGGAAGAGAGATCAAATAAAAGAATAAATTAGGATGATACCAAATGGTTTCTTAGAGTGGTTCAGGCTAGGAGGGCTTTTGTTTCCTGCCATGTAGTACGGATTGGTTGCTAGCTGCAGCCAGGAGTCACCAGCTCTATTTTATGACCCCCACTTGGGTTTAGTTTGGTGCACCTGGTTGACAGCATGCGCTACACAATCTTTTAAAAATTGTGGTTGAAAAGCATTTCAGAATGCATCCTTTTAGTTCTGGTAGCCTAATTTCAACCTTTGGGGGGTTTTAGGGACAGATTTGTCTTAATCAGCAAGTCGATCCTGGTGTGCATTTCCTGCTGAGCTTCCATAATTGAAAGTGTCAGGGGTCACTTGTGAAAGAAGTTGGTAGAACCAAGCAGCTCTGTTCTGACGATGAAGAGCTTTGTTGTTTAGTAACTACAGCTTCACATTTGGTGGAATCTCCATCTGTGGCCTCAGGCCAAGCACTCTGTGAATACTCACTGGACTCACAGAACGTTAGTTGGCAGAAATGATTTGCTCAGAGGCTACTTCCGTGGCATGTTCAGATTCACTGACATATAATTGGCTTAGTAATTTTTCTATTTGGCCTCCATGGAGGCTCTCTCTCTGGAATGACGTGGCAATTAGAAAATGAGATTGTATTGTGTCTAACTTTGTGTTCCAGTTCTCATTTTTGGGGCTAACTATTGAAAATTGCCAGACTTTCTAGGGGCATCACAAAAATTATTCTACAACATTTTCTTAAATTCATTTCAACTTTGAAAAAAACAATATATTTTACACAGAACGTTTTAGGAGATTGAGGAACTACAAAATATTAGTACAAATTAGACAATCCCTGGTCAGGTTTCAGAAGAAAAAAATGGATATTAATTGAGGGGTTATGTAAGGGGAACTAAGTTGGACAGAAAGAAAGCATGAAAGAAACGAATTGTAACCCCATATTCCTACAACTGCTTTTGAATGGAAGAGAAGAGAACCAAGAGAAATAGGTTGCTGTCTCTTGTGTCTGGTCATTCCGTTGGGAAAGGGAGTGAGGAGGAAGGCTGACTCTGCCCTTTCCACTCCTTTCAGCTGCCTGCATACCCCAGGAAGCCATAGTTACCATGTGGGATCACACGTTGGAAGTGTCCTTGGTCCCTGTCAAGAAGAAGGAAGTGCGGCAAAGGAAAAGCTCTGCAGTCCTGGGATATTTGGACTTATGCTGCATCTCTGACTCCAGTGGGGTGTTCTTTCTCCCTCTGCACTGCCAGGTTCTGTCTTTGTGGGTTGACTTTAGGCAGCTTGTGGTAGTTGTCCAAACCAAAGTCATCTCATGTCGACCCCATTTCATTTTCAGCTTTGTGTGGAGCCATTCCCTTCATTATTTTTGACACACAACCTTAAGATGAAATCCATATGTTTGTTAATTCCAAGAGAAATCCAGTGGAAATCAGATCTGGGCAATTTATGACTCCTCAAAGCCTAGAAAGATTACAGAAATCTTTTAATAATAAAACACAATATGCAGCCATTCTAAAAGATTTTACTCACTTATCTTCATAATCATAAATTATTTCATACCTAATTACAAATAGGCAGACTGAATAATTGTCTTCATTGAGGGATGTTTGACATTGAGAAAATATAGCCTGATTTTATAAACCTTTTAATGTTCAGACTATAAATATGTCACAGCTAAGGAGTACTGCAGCTTTAAATGTATTAAAGTCACTCTTGTGTAACCAAACATAATGGGATTTTTAAATGAATTATAACTAAAGTAGTTAACAAACAACTTTTTAAACTTTCAACATATGTAAAGCTATTTGAAACTGTCCATTTCATATTAAATGCCCCCAAATGTATTTCATTCTTAGTCATTTGGCAAAAAAGTTACACTGGAGGAAGCTTTTTCAAGATATCTATAGATATAATAGACAGAAAATAGTTTGATAGGAAATTTAATACCTATTCTCCCCTCATATGTGCAAGGAATCACATCAATTAAGTCTTAGAGCACGATTTATGTTTGGGAGAGTTTTCGAGCAAGAGCAGTGCATGTGCATTTAATTTAGTAAGAGTTTCCTCCACGTGTATTCTGGTGCCTGGGAAATGGAGTACTGAACTTGTGAAAACATAAATTCTTCTGTTTGAGATCTCAGTTCACACTCTGAACTGGCCGGTCCACCCTAGGAAGTAAGAGTTTGCACCTTTAGTCAGTCATTCATTCACTGCCCTATGTATCTTATTTCATAACTCTTGTGACAGATTGTAATGGCTGGTTTATACATTTTCAGTTGATATTGAGATTCGTTCCAAAAATTCCAGCAGAGCAAAAATTTACCCTGTTTTGATCACCATTGTATCCTAGAAAATAATAGGAGTTTAAGGAATGTTGTTTGAAGGAAGGAAGGAACAAGCATTTATTGAAATCTTGCCTTTGAGAGTTTGGAAATAAAAGGAGAAGAAAAGAGCACCAGCTTTCAAGGAACCTACTCTTTAGAAGATAGGATGTTCCATCAATTTGTGAATTTTAAAAGAAAAGTGCTGCTAATCAAAGCATGATTTTTTGTTTTGCTTTGGTGCTTAACAGGCAGTGACATGACTTCGTATAAGACATACCAGAGAGTCTGGGGACAGCATTCTTGACCTGATGTCCCCGGGGTGTGTTGACCATTCTTGGGGCCTGATTCCACCATGTTAGGCAGAATGATGCTACCATCTTAAATTTATGGGAAACCACTGCTCTATAAAGTTCTATTGATAGTGGAGAGAATTTGCTGCCTCCATCTAAAGACAGACATTGTGTTAGCCATCTCCATCAAAACTTGGCAAGTGGCATGAGGGACCGTAAAAAGGACCCTACTGGGGGATACAGAATCTGAGCCTTGGTCTCAGAACTGAAAGTTTTCTATCGAATTCACTGCAGCTCCAGTAACTACAGTCCCTGGTGTGTGTCCATCTAGTTAATGTACAGCTGACCCCTGAACAATGCAGGAGTTAGGTGCGCCAACCCTCTGCACAGTGGAAAATCCACATATAATTTTCCAGTTGGCTGTCCAGCTCTGTGGTTCCTCCGTATTTGTGGTTCCACGTTGGCAGATTCAACCAACTGCAGATCATGCAGTACTGTAGTATTTACTACTGAAAAAAAAGAAAATCCGTGTATAATTGGACCCACGCGGTTCAAACCAGTGTTGTTCAAGGGTCAACGGTATTCCAAACCCAGACCAGGGCCTTGGTGATAATCTGTGTGGATTCTGGACCAGGCAAAAAGAAGTTGTTGAGTGTGGGCAGTTCATATGTCTCAACTGTGACTCCAGTGAGCTAAAGAAATGAGCTACCCCTGGAAGCAAAACCTTCTATATCACCAGGAATTTATTACAACAATTTGAAAAGAAAATGTTTCCCCCTTTCTGTACCTTCTTTGATGACAGATTCTAAGTTAGGAGAGAATATAAGTGTAGGTAGGCAGTACATATTTCTACAAGGTGGTTGATAGTTAAAAACTCTCAACAAATGAAGGAAATTCTAACTGAAGCCAAAAGAGAAAGACATATGTTGTCTTTCTGACTCCACCTGCCCCTTGTAGTTAAATAAAAACCAGATATTTCTTATTGGCCAATGGTATTTTCTTCTCATTATCAGCATCAGGAAATACAAAACAGAGGTGGACTGGGCCTCAGGGTCCCACTATTTTCACTTCGTCTTTCTGATATCACTTCTGGGAGTGTGGTTATGCTGAGAATAAAATTCATCCTCTGGCCCAGATGGTGGTGGGAGAGAGTGTTTGAGATCCTCGGTTGTTATCATGGATTACGGAAACATTACAAAAGAGAGCAGAGCTAAACAAGCAGGGAAGGTAGTACTGGATGAGATGGTAGTACTGGATGAGATGAGATGAGGGCTCCATGGGGACCTTTTTTTATACAGGAGAATTCCACTTAAAAATGTGCACTTTCCTTTCCCTCCCATCAACTTTTCCCTGTTATCTCATCTGCTCATTTCCAATCAAGTTGATTGCCTGCTGCTGCTACGCTTCAGAAAAAGCTAGAGACCTCTGTAGACTTCTCCTTTTGCCTTATTTATGATAGCAGGAGCCTAGACAGAAAGAGGCTGTCAGATTTATCAGAGAGAAGTCAAGAAGAGTTTATTTTAAGCCAGGAAGAATGCAGAAGTCTTTTTTTTTTTTAAATTTAAGAACTAAATATTTCCTTATTTTAAAACTCAGTGGATAAGAAGTGATGTGAATGGAACTCAGTGGGTCAGTAGAGGTGAGCACACCTGAAGAATATTGATATGCTGTACCAGCTAATATCATTTTTCTGTGTGTGTGCACACATACCCACTCAGAAAGAGAAGCATGTACGTCATGACAGCAAGCACTCTCATAATAATTCTGAACCCGTGGTTAGGTCACAGAAAGCTCCTATGGGGTTGTATATTTGACTTGAAGATGATCACCCATATTTTTCCTAATTCACCATATATATACATCTTAAGCAAGAAAAAAGTCTGGCAGAGGAGAGGATGATGCTGTGCAATTGGCTTCCATGGAAGGCCTCCATTGCTCTATAGAAACCCTGGGTCAAAAGATTTTGTGTGTTTCCTTTCTTTTCCATGTACATGGTGTGAAGGGCAATATACTTCATTCTTCTCTGCCAAATCCTCATCCCTGTGAAAAAAAATCCCTGTCTCTAGGGCACACTGAGTCAGTCAAGCAAGCTTCCTTTACTCCACAGTATAGCATAGGGGTTAGGAGCATGAAGTCTACACCCACAGTGGTGTCTCCCAAATCCCCGGCTTTGTCATTTCCTGGCAGCCAACCAGGAGCACCTGTAAGATGAGAGCTGATAATAGGTGTATCTGGAACAAAGCAAACTCTACATGACTGATAGTCACTGATATTACTATTATGCATTCATTTATCCATTTCTAAAATCAATAAATATTCAGAGTGCCAGCAATGTTCAAGGCACTATGGTAGGACCTAGGTTCTACAGAGATTCTAATTTGGTGTGAGGAGACAATGTATAAAAAAGTAAATATATTTTTAAGATACTTTCAGATCATTATAAGTGCCAGTGATGCTATAGGTATGATGAGAAAGAGGTAAAACTGGATAATTATAGAGAGTAAGTGGTGAGGTTTTCTTTGGATCAATGTGCTGCTTGGATCCCTTCCAAGGCCTTAGAAATTCAATGTGAAGTTGTGTACTCTTCTTTTTGAGGGGGTTCCTCATAAGCTGTGTATGTTTCACAAATCCTGGACATACTTCTACAGAGGAGGTGATAAATGAGGAATCACCTTATTACAGTAAGAAGGGGTCGGCCATGTACAGACTCAGGGGAAGTGCCTTCCAGGTAGAGGGGGTCACATGTGCAAAGAGCTCAACAGACTCAAGCGGTGTCAAAGAGGTCAGGGGCACCAGGGCCTAGTGAGGTGGGTAGGGGTCGGGTCCTGTAGGGACTTGTCCCCTAAGTAAGGCCTTTGGGCTCACTCTGGGTTGGGATTATGGGTTGAATTGTGCCTCCCTCCCTGCCCCAAAGATATGTTGAAGTCCTAACTCTCACTACCTAAGAATGTGCCCTCATTTGGAAGTAGAGTCTTTGCAGAGATGATTGAGTTAAAATGAGGATACTAGGTAGGCCAGAAGCCAAAATGACTTGCATCCTTATAAAAAGGGGAAATTGGGACACAGAGACAGGAATGCATAGATGGAAGATGAGAGAAGACAGAGGGAGGTCACCACATGAAGCTGGAGGATTGGAGTGATGCATCTACAAGCCATGGAACCCCCAAAACTGCTGGCAAACCCTCAGAAGCTACAAGAGGCAAGGAAGGGATTCCCTACAGGTTTTAGGGGAAGTATGCATGGCCCTGTTGACACCTTGATTTCAGACTTCTAGCCTCCAGAACTGTGAGACAATACATTTCTCTCATCTTAAGCCACCCAGTTTGTGGCAATTTGTTCAGGCAGTCCTAGGAAACAAATATAGTAGATGGGAAGCCAGCAGAGGGTTTTAAGCCAGTGAGAGACAAGATTGACATTTTAGTAAGATGACTTCTGCTTTGTAAAGAGTACTTTGAAAGGAAGCAGGATGAGGGAGACTAGAAATCAAGATTAGAAGGGAGCTGTTTCTTAGGTGATGTGGCAAGGACTGTGGTCATGGCTATGGAAATGGACAGAAGAGATGGGTCATGGAAGAATTTTGGAAATTGACCCAATGGGATTTGCTGGTGGATTGGATGCAGAGAATAGGGAAAGAGAAGGTTCAAGGATCACCCAGCCCTTGAGAGTTTCTCTCCATCTTACCTATAACGTGGTCTGTCTTCTAGCTGAGCAATATTCATAGTGCCTCTGAAATCCTTGCTCACCAATCTCTTGGCATCATTTCCCTTAACAACCTCTTGTTTATTAACTTTAATAGTGCTATACCATGTAGTTACCAAGCTATGAGGGAAGCTATTATACAAGATGGTTCCACAAATAATTATCTTCATACTTACATGAGTGTTCTATTTATTTTTGCCGGTCACTGGTGCATTTTTTGAACCAATTAAAGCCCTAAAGCTCTACCAATAGGCACCTAAATAAAGCCCTATAATCTTGAAGAAGAAGAATTTAGTATGTGGTTGTTGAGCTATTAAACTCTCCCCAGCTACACTACTGTTTCAGTCATTGAGAGTTTAATGGAGGAGAAAATCAGAATGTATTGATTTCCTCTTATGTCCCTTGGAAGAGGCATTCCAAGTTATGATGTTTTGAAGCACACGTGACAGTGCCTTTTAAAGTATTTGAGGAAATCCAGATCTGCTGGATGAGCATTTAGCTGGCTTGCCATTGAGGTCTGGCTCTGTGTTAACGTAAAGCAGCGTATTAGGATCTGGAAGCAGAAGGAGATGAGACAGCTTTTCCCTTCTGCGAAGTGTGTGTATCTGACCACAGGTCAGATTCAAGTACTGAGTTTTCCATGCTGACTAAAGAACTGCATCCCAGCTCTGTGAAAACCTGCATGCATTTGCTCACAACACCGTTTTACAGTTTTGCATATGAAAAATTCACCAGAAATGGTCCCGTATGGTTTCAAGTGCCCCTAAGCCACTGCCAGACACCTCTTCCCTTCTTTTCTCTTTCCTTTCCTTTTCCCTTCTCTTCTCTCTTTCAATTAACTGAGATCAGGAGGTTATACATTTTGGGAGTCATGGGTATTAAAAATTACAGAACTTTATCCAAACAATAACATTCTAATAAGGGTCATGCATCATGTGGCCATAAGGCACATTTGGTATGTGTTTGTGGGCAAAGATACATTGTTGGAATAAGGCCTTGGGAAGGGAATAGCTGGATCTGGATTTTCTTCTGGCTTTGACAACCTCTCTGATCTTTAGAATCTTTAACTATGAAACATATGGATAATGATCCATGTAGTGAAGATTAGATTAAGGAATACATATGAAAGGGCTTTTCAAACTGTAAAGTGCTAGATTTATGTGAGATATTGCTACTAAGAATGTCTAAAATAAAATACGAAGGATCTCTATGTAGTGACCTGGAAAGAATTACAAGACTCGTTAGTAAAACAAACAAAACAAAACAAGACTGAAAAATATTCTGTATGGTGTGATTTGCACTTATGTGAATTTGTATACAGTCAAAAAAACCATAAGAAAAATGTGTGTATCTGTGTCCACAGATGAATGTCAGTATGTAGAAAAAAGATGGGAAGGGTGTGCACAGAACTGTGGTGATGCCCAGATAGTAGATATGGTTACCTGTAGGGAAGGAATGGTCAGGAGGAGGTTGAGGGGAGACTTGAATATTGTACTCCCATATTACATAACAAGCATGTTTTCTGTGCTATTATATTTACTGTTAGTAGTGGTAATATAGTACTTTTCTATTACTAAGTTATAAAATAAAACCAAATAAAACTTTTAAGTTAAAAAAAATTACTCTTAGGGGACTATGGTCAAAATGTTGTCTTGACACTAAAATTCTTCTTTTATTATTTATCTTCGTCACATTTTTTCATTCATCTCAGTCAGCCAGCAACAAATACTTCTTCAGTACTTGGAAGTTATACACTGTGCTAGGCACTGGGCCTCCCCCCAAATATAATGAAATGTTCTCTCTCTTGTTGGCATCATTTACAATGTTTAAGTTCTGGTGAAGCCCTGGATTGTAAGGGGAGTGAGGATCCCCAATAGGATAAAGATAAAATTATATTTAAAAATAAAGAATTGTGCAGACTCTCTTGGGGACCTACTCAGTATTCATTTCACTTGCTTTCTTATAAAGAAGACCTTGATTTTATTCAGGCAGTAATGTGCCCAGACTCAGAGGGTGGATCATGATTGGTCTTTCATGAAATCCTGTGGTTTCTTTTCTTGTCCCCCTGGTAGCTAGGAGTATCCATGTGACCTGGACTAGCCAGATAGTTCCTAGAGAAGCTTTTGCTTTCCTGAACGAAAGCACAAACAAAGCTGGCACCTTTCCTTCCCCTTATCTCTGCCAGACTATATATGTGAAGGCTGGAGCTGCAGCAGCCATCTTGCTATCACAAAAGAAAGGTCCAGAGAACAGCAGAAGTGTTGGCCTTAACGTTGTTGAACCACTGAATCAATGTCATCAACATTCCAAAGTTCTTATCATGTGAGAAAGTAAACAACTGTTTGTTTGAGATGGATTGTCAATTGCAGCTGCATACATTCCTAACTGATATAGGAATACATTCAAAATATCTGTATACACACTTGCATATGATTTAAGAAAATACTAATTGCACAACACATTTAAACCCAACTTTAACTAAGCAATCCCCCAAAGAACTCTGGCAAACTTTTGTAGAATACTAATGTGAAACCTAAGTCTGGAGGATGTCTCTGATAGGAAGTTGGGAAACAGAAAGACATAGTGCCAGAGACCTATATATGGCACTAGGAGAAACACTGGTTAGGAAAAATGCTGGTTCCATGCACAGAACCATGTGGTGGAACCAGACTGTGGAGAAGAGACACAGAGGGGCCATCCACTGTGCTGGATTTGGCATGATTGCCAAATAGTTTCCATTTTCCTTCTTTACAGGTAGGGTTGTCAGAATTATAAAAATAGATGATGGTCACTTACATTTGAATGTCAGAAATACAACGAATGATTTTTGAGCCCAAGTTATATGCCGAATATTGCATAGGACATACTTATACACAAAAATTATCCATTGTTTATGTGGCATTCAAATGTAACTGGCATCTTGTAGTTAATCTAGCCACACTATGTATATGCCTTGATCCCCCTCTAGTTGAGACAGTTAACAAATTATTCTCTTCTTCAGTTTCTTGTCTTGCAAAAAAATTATTCTCTATCTTGCACCCTGGACTGGAAGAGCTCAAACCCTATGGGCGGCTTTTCTCTTACCCAGTGGTGAGACCTTGGAAGTTACTCCATCTTTCATGCCTTTGGTTTCTTCACCTTGATGTAGGCTAGTTACCTTCTAACATCCCATTGGATGCTAAATTAGATGGTTCAATAATTGATACATGCAAAATGTTGAGTTCAACAGCAAAACAAAATGTAAAACAATGTACAGGGTTCTACAATTGGGTTCTAAGCAAATGTAAGGAAATATTCAACACATGTGAGCTGATTCAAGTTTCATAAGCTATCTAGTTAGGTAATGGGAAGGGCTCTGGAAACCTCCAGGGTATTGTCGTGACAAAGATACACAAATACTCAAATTCAGTGAATAAAACAAATGTAAAACAGGACTTTTGGTCTCCAAAAATAGTTATCCCTGTTGATCAATTAGTGTTTCCAGAAGAGTTTGTTCCTTTTTCTCTCTCTTGATTCCTTTTCATCCTCTGTGCTAACTCCGTATGTATTTCAGGATAAAAAGGTGACATGATTCACTTAGACCCCATGTGGATTCTCTGCGTGTTTTCTTTATCCTTTCTCTAAATGTGGGTGGGGGCTGGAAGCAGAGAGAAGGGAAGGCAGAGATGGGTTGGCCAGGCCCTGGTCCTTCAAACCAGACCCCTGGCCGATGTCACAGCTCTTCTATAGGACAGCTGGCAACTCTTATGGAAAATTGGACACCACCGTCGTGATCAGACAAGTCACCCATCAGCACTGTGCCTGATGCATTTTGACTCTCCAGACCCACTCATGTAAATCTCTGCCTAAATTAGAACGAGAAAAGATATTCAGCTTCAGATTTCCACCACGCTTTCATTAATCCCCTAGACATCGGTGGGATCTGTCTTGCTTTCTCCTTTTCTTTGCCAGCAAAATGACACTTCATGAAAAAGGCACCTCTGAACACGCTGCTACATCCCTGACAAACTTTCATAAATACGCCCAGCTGTTTCCCCAATCTCGGCTCTGTGTAGCTTGCAAATCACTGATTAATTTGCACACAGCTGCTACAGATTCTAGGGAGACAAGCTCCTGAGAAACATTCAGTGCTGTTGGTATTAAGCCTCTAATTTCCTTAAGTGAAACATTTCTAAAGCTGTTCAGATTGTCTGAGGAACCTGTAAAGGCAGGACTCATAGGCTTCCTCCCGGCTTGTCTGACAGGCTTACAACTGTGCAGAAAAATCCACTTAACTGTTGGGTTCATGCAATGCTCCACAGTCTCACAACTGCCTCTGCCATGTTTCTGGAAGCATTTTTGGCCACCTGTTTTATGCAAGGCACAGAAGGAGACAATGCACTAGAGTGGATGGAACTCTAAGCTTTAAGGTCAAACAGAATTGGATGATAAACCCTAAGTCCCTTCTTAGCTTGGGCCTTAGGCTACATCCTTATCTGTAATAACTGAGTCTAATTCAAAAGGCTCCTGGACATATTTAACTGAATAATATCAACAACAGGAAAAATTTTAAGTGTTTTCCTACCCTTTCTCCTCACCCACTGCCTAAGGGAAATTTTGAGTCTTCTTGTCTGTTCTGATTGTGCAGAATCAGGATAAAAGGTAGGAGGGCAGTTTGGAAAGTTCTGGAAAACCATCTGGAATTGGGAAGGGCAGAGATCTATTCCTGGAAGGAAAATTATAACGGCAGACCGATGAGAGGAAGAGTCAGGGGGCCAGAATGGATTGCATGTTTGAGAAAGCATTTGGGAATTTGGGAAGAGAAGGGAGTGGTGGACATATCCTGTGCTCTGCCATGAGAGATGCAAAGCAGAGCAAGAGGATGGGGGAAAAAAAAGAAAAAAAACAAAAGCTTTGCTGTGGGTTATAAATCAACCTTCTGGAGTTGTTCAATTCTTTTGGATGTTGGAGCCACTGAAGAGTTTGGGGCGTGGAAATGACATGGCCATGGCTTTGTTTTACCATCATTACAAGGCAGGGTGGAAGATGCGCTGGGGAAAGGGGCCTGGGAGGAGGTGGGATATCAGAAGCATAGACCAGACCAGACTAGATTAAACCAGAGAGGTGATGCTCACTTATTAGGCACTGAAATTCTCAAGCACATCCAGCAATCCCCTGAATGGTCGGATGGTGAATAGAATTGGGTCTTGCCTCTTATGAGTCTCCCAATCCAGAATACATTTTCCATTCCTCTCTGACAGGCCACATTCTTCTCATTCTTCAAGATCCAACTCAGGTCTTCCACTTCCTTAGCCTCTCCAGCACTCAACTCCATCGTTTCTGAAATTCAGATTTCTGAATCCCAGCCTGTTCTACCATCTTCATTCCTAGCCGTCTTTGTTATGTTCTGAGCCCAACTCTTTTTACCAATTAGATTGTAAGCTCCTTGAAGGCAGTTGCTCTGTAACTCTTTCTCTTCTATCCTCAGGGCCAAGCATACTGTGAAAACAAATAAATAGCTATGAGATTGGAACCAAGTTGGGTTTCAGGGTATACCTTGCAGGATGACTGGCATAAAACTATTAGGGTAGGGTAAGAAGGGATGAGGTGTTAGGAAATGGGAGATGTACACAAATAAACCTTGAATTTTGCAGGAAAATGGGAATCATCCTGCAGCACCTTTGAACAATTTGGCAAAATTAACTTAATATAACGTAAATACATACAGGAATTTGTAACATTTCTACTGCTAAGCTAAGGAATGACCCTTCCTGGGAGCAGGTAAAGGAGTAAACAAGTCACCGTTTGGACAGACCTATGTATGAGTTGCTTTTTCTTTAACTGAAGTCTCATCCAAAGAGACTTTCACGTATTAATACAGTTGCTTTAGGTGGTTATGTATTTTTTTGGTTTCTATAATCTCATTTCTCCCAAAAATCCTGAAACAGTGCCTAGAGAAGACTTCATTTTAGTTTAAATGAGGTTTTTGTTGTGGTTTAATTTTCCAGGTTGAAGCAAGAAGACAGAACCCCTAAAGAGCAGAAATCAAAAGCCCTACATAATCCAAGAGTCACAAAGGTGTGATCCATGTTTGACAGTGATAAAGAAGAAATGAAGGGGAGAAGGAATGTAAGAGAAAACAAACAGCTGATTTGGCCACCATCAGGGTATTTGATGTGTGTGTGTGCTTTTTAAGAAATAAATCCTGAGAACTTTAAAAAACAAAGGTTTTCAAATGGCGAGGTTGGTGGCTGGCAAACCATCATTTTCCATTTTTCATGGGGGCAGCCTGAGGACCAGAAAGATGATGCCATATGAAAATAACCATTTAAATAATGCTGGTATCATCACTGAGAGAATTTGTCTTCAAGAATACTTATCATATAAAAACTTGTGAGATCTATACATGAAGGAATGTCTAGTCCAGCAGCAAAGGACTTGCTCGGTTTACAGAAGGATTTTTCCAAAGTTCTTTAAAATCGAAGCCAGGCAGTGCATTTGAATTCCGACTTGATTTTTAGATATTTGATTTACCCACAATTTTTCAAGAACCCTTCAATTGCATAAAAACATGTTGAAATGCAGGCAAAGCCAGGCCAGTTCAGTTTCAACTTAAATTGGAAGTGACCATAGTGTCTAAAGAGTACTCTTTCTTCCAGATCAGCTTATACTTATTTCCTTACAAAATGGAAACCAAAAAAATTTTTAACTTTGTGTGACTTTCCACCACAGATATATAGTCTTAGGTGCCATTCAGCTTTATCTTCTATTTTCTTATCTGCCTAAGAGGATGCAGTTGTTCAAAACCAATTTACTTGGCTAATTCTTTCCTCTGTCATCTTTGTAATTATTTCCGTTAGGCCTTGGCCAAACAATTCTTTCTCCATCATGTGGTTTCATCTCAGCTCAAAGTTTGTGTCCATAAAGTCTGTTGTTATGGCAACAGCTGGGCTGTTACCAGCTCTAAATTATGGTTTTACTGAAAGAAAAGGAGAAGAGGAATGAGCTCCGGGTTGGGGATATAGGAGAACATGTGATAATTTCCACATATCTATTTTTAAGTAATTTATCTTATCACCACTGTTGTAGTTAATTCTTTTGCATAATTCTCTCCTTTCAAGGACCCTGAGTTCTGCTAAATGTGTCATCTTATGCACATTTACCATTTAATTAATATTTATTGAGAGGGAACCATGAGGCATGGTCTAGCATAGGCACAGTAGTTCATTAATGTCGGTAGATCCATAAATATGTATTGACTGTTTTTTGCCAGGGAAGGTTTCAGGAGCTGAACCCAGCAGTGAATGTACCAGACGATGGCATGGCTGTCCTGGAGCTTACAGTCTGGTGAAGAGTCAGGCATTGAACAAGTAAATTCATGCATGAGATGAACTCAGGTGATTATAAGTGGCACGAAGAAGGTAATATGTTACTGAGCAAAAGGCTTGTGTAGAAGCCAGTAGTAGGGCATCAGCTTTTGAGAAAAGAAAGAGCTTTATTGTGAGGTCTACCAGCAAGGAGACAGGAGACAGGGCTCAAATCCATCTCCCTGATCCAGGATTCGGGGTGAAATTTAAGGGGTTAGGGGAATTTCAATCTTGGAAGCTGATTGGCTAGTCTTGAATTAGTCCATCAAGCTACTTGTGCTGCTGGAAGCTAGATTTTCCTTGTTGAAGGATGCTTTGTTTCCTTCAGGGCTCCAGTGGCAACATTTCCATTCTTTGAGTTCCATAGACTGAAGATTTTTGGTTTCGGGGTCATTCTGTAGTCACGGATTCCCAGCTTACACGTGTGCAATGCCGTCTCTGTAAAATAACTCCAGGTTTGATTCATCAGCAACCTGGTTTAAGGAAGTAGAACCAGTTTAAGCTGGCCAATGGCTTATGTGCTGTTTCAAATAGAGTACTATGATGGAGTGATGCGGGAGCACCGGACAGGGCACTCAGGGAAAGCCTGGACAGTTGACATTAGAACTGAGGAGTGGAGCATGTGAACATCATGGGAAAAGGCTTTTCAGGCAGAGGGAACAGCAAGTGCAAAGAAACTGAGGCATATAATTGCTTGAAAGTTTTTAATGAAAAAAAATTGAAGAGTCTGCAGAGTAGGGAGCAAGGGAATGAAGAGGAGGAGAGGAGGTCTCAGAGGTGGGCAGGGGACCAGGGATGGGTGGTGACAACCAGGGCCGGCTTCATGTGGTTTAATGCTCTGCTGTTGCTATCTTGAAATTCTTCATGGTTTTATCTTTGAACTTGTGTTTTGTAAATGAAGTCTGATGAGGCAATGGAGCACATGTGTGAGCAGAGGCCATACTCACAATACATCTGTCTGCTGTTCCTTACAGATCCATCTGCATATAGCATCATGATGGCCCATGAACGCAGAATTCCAGTAGATCCAGGATATGTGACAGTTCAGCAAGACTCAAAGAAAGTACAAGTTAATTGTATTATCAATAACTGGGTAAGCGGGGGCATTAATGGCCCAGAGTGGCCACGCACTTCGTTTGAACCAGAACTTGCTTTGAGACAGAAAGAAGGCAGTGGTGTTCTAAGAAACACTAAAGATCAAGGAAACATATCATATCCTTTCTTTCTCATGCTTTTACCCTACATTAGCCAATCACATATATTGAAAATGATGACATAGAAGCAGAGGGAAAAATAGGACAACTCAGAGTTTTTTGGGTTTGTTTCCTTTCAGTCCTTCCTTATTTATCATCCCAAAAAAGAGAGTGCTGGTAGACTGTGTAGGTATCTAGAAGTGAAATAAAATTGGTTAAGTGAGTTTTATGCATAATTTTTACTATTTTGGTAAGAATGAGGGAGTTCCCTGGTGGTCTAGTGGTTAGGATTCAGTGCTTTCACTGCTGTGGCCCGGGTTCAGTCGCTGGTTGGGGAACTGAGATCCCACAAGCCGTGCAGTGCTGCCAAAAGGTAAAATAAAATAAAATAAAATATAAAATAAAATAAAATAAAATCAGATTGTTTGTTTTAAAAAAAGAATGAAGTACATATACATGTATGACTTACTGAACACAGATTGTGTAATTTCTATGATTCCACATAACAATTAAATGCACAAATATTTGCATTTAACATTGGCATTGCATAATGTAAAGATGAACAGTAAAATTCATGCTAATAATTTAAAGTTTTCATTTTTCTTTACTGAGAATGACATTAAATAGCAAATAAAAAACAACATTACAGGTTGAGACTGTGGAAGAAAGGAGAAAGCCTTATATTTTAGTACATTCAACATTTAAGTACTTACTTTTTTTTCCTGCTTTCCTGCTTTTTTGAACAGGGGTTGTCTTAGTCCATTTGGGCTACTATAACAGAAGTTCATTTCCCACAGTTTTGGAGGCTGGGAAGTCCGAGATCAGAGTGCTGGAAGATTTGGTTTCTAGTGAGGCTCATCTTCCTGGTTCATATGGCTGTCTTCTTTTTGTGTCCTCACATGGCAGAAGGGACAAGGGAGCTCTCTGAGGTCTCTTTCATGAGGGTATTAATCCCATTTGTGAAGGCAGAACTTAATCACCACCCAAAGGCCCCAACTTCTAATACCATCCTTGGAGGTAAGGATTTCAATGTATGAATTTGGGGGCAGGGCACAAATATTCAATCCCTAACAAGGGACCTTGCATTTTAATTTTTCACTGGACTCCACAAATCATGTATAGTGATAAGTCACACGAGAACAGATATTGTTACATATAAGAACTTGCGGACATTACTTAACATTTCTGAGCCTCAATTTCCTCTGCTCTAAAATGCAGATAAGAATAACCCATAAATGGGTTTGTAATAAAGATCATTTCACAAGATTCTGTACATGCCTCACTGGGCAGATCCCTTTATATTTGACAGGTGTTCGTTAAGTAGTAATGTGCTACTTGTAAATATACCCTGTAAGATACAAGTTCTGTATGGATATGATTTATCTTAGGGTTGTAAGATGGGAAGGGCCTTCTAGAAGAAACAATCTTTATATCTCCATAGAGAAATTCTTGCTTTAAAGGATTTGAAGAAAGAGCATACAGTGAGTATATCCTATAATACTTTAGGGAAGCATCTGACAAATTATTATTTTATGTTCTTTTGTGGAAAAGGAGAAATATAGGCTGGATGGTAAGGCTGATAGATTTGTGTCAGTTCAGTAACTACTCAGAGACTTAGATTAATGGATTATGGTAGGCTAGAGAGTGGATTCCAATGAGAGGTCAGAGAACTTTGCTGTTGGCTCTGTCCTGTTTCATGTTTAATTTGGTGCCTTCATGGAAGACGTATAGGCATGATCAATCAAATACGTGACTGATGCTACATTAGAAGGAAGAGCTAAAACTTTAGGTGATTGATGCATGATTCAAAAGTATTTTGATAGACTACCATCATGAAGCGATGCTAATGGGATGGAATTTAATATGGATAAAGTTAATTAGAAGTAAAATCACAGGACAGAGTATCCTAGGCTTACAAGAGTATACCATGACAAAGGGCTAAGGTCCAGAATTTTGGCTGTGAGTTATTCATTAAGCATGTATTTTTGCTTACCAGCTACTTAGTGCCAGTCATCACGCTGGTTGCTATGAGGAAGGTGAAGGTGCTAGTACAAGAATTCAGTGGTGAAGACAGCAGATGCAACACAACCCACCATGTGAAGTGATGGAGGAGCCCAGGCAATGCTGATGTCAGCTGAACACAAACTTCCTTCATTATTTTGTTCAAATCATGAGGTCATACACTTATTACATAGCCCTATTGAATATGGGGATTTATGTTTGGTTCTTGGAAAGAATATTGCAAGGGACCTCCAGAAAAGGGTGCTATGGATAATAAAAATTTTAAAAACTCTGACACATGAAGAATGAATGGAATGATTGAGGGTTTCCCATTGATACTGCTATTGTAATTGATGATACCTTATTATGTTAAAACAAAGCCAAACCAGGAAGAATCTCTGAGTCAGCTAATTTTGCACATTTAGCCTGGAAAAAGCACTTGGGAAATGCTCAATTGCTCTCTTTAACTATTTAACAGACTTTTATGTGGAAAATAAAATTAGTCTTTCTCCGTGTTGAACCTTATTTAGAAATAAGACAAATGAGTGGAAGTTACAGGAAGATTGATTTTGCTTCAATGTACAGAAGGCTTTCTGCTGAGAGTTGATCTTCCCATCATTAGAATTGCCCTTTTTGGGCCTGAATGACCATTTTTCAGGCATGGTAACTAAATTAAAGACTGAACCATACAGCTTCTATGATTCTTTCCTACGCTAAGATTCCATAAGTTTGTTAAATTAAATGAATTTAATTCATTTCTACAACTATTTTGACCGCTTCTCTGTGTCAGCCAATTCACTGGGCCCTCCAGAAGTTAGGCAAGCACTGAAAACGTTTTGACTTCACCAAACTTACAGTCCACATGACTGACCAAGTATTTAACCAAGAAAATTATCCTAAAGACATTCAAGTTAAAATTTTGAATGAGTTAAGGACTCTAGTTTCAGAAATGAATGGGGAAAATGATAGGATAGAGAAATGTTGAGATTTAACATTCTTAAAAAAATGGGCAGACATTTAATTTCACCAGTGATGGAGGTAGGTCTTGAGTTGTCTATGCAAAGTGAATTGCAATTAAGTAAAACAAACAAAAAAGACACTTTAAAACATGTATTTCTATATGCCCTGTTGGGTGTATTGAAGGGATGTGGAAGGGGTGGAGATTGTGGGCATGGCATTGGGGACCTTGTCTTTCAGAGGGGCCCAGTGGTTCCCACATGCTCACCCCTGTCTGAGTGGTTCCTTACACATAGGCCACCATTCTTGGCACCCCGTGACCCTGGCATTCTGGCCATGGCTAAAGGGAAGGAAAATAAATGCAATTTGGGGCCAGTGTGGTTTAAGTGAGGGTTGGTATGAAAGCTGGACCAACAAGGTCTTTCTGTGGGGAAATGATTGGCTGTCCCCAACACGTTTCTTCCCTTTGCAAGTGTGAATATGAAACATGCAAAGGAAACAGAGAGCAGTAGGATATAGCAGAAGCCAAAGAATGGCAGAGAACAAATTCCATGAGGTGGTGGAAGCAATGGCATGGAGGGAGTGAGAGGAGAGGAGAGCAAGTAGAGCCATGCAGGAGTGGCTGAGGCAGAGATAGTCTTTAGGTCACATCCATGATGCCAGAGAGCTAGATGCCCAAGCAATGGGTACCCGGATGACAAGAAACAACATACACATGTGAGGATGCAAGTAAGTGTCAACTTCTATGCTAAATACAAAAACTCTTGTAGGATGTCAGAGGAGGGAAAGATCACAGTGGTCTTGGCAGTTAAGGAAGAGGTAAGATTTGAGCTGGGTGTGGATAGGACTTGAGTTGCCAAGGATGCCTTAAGTGGGAAGTGGGAGTGGGAAGGCTTGTGTGTGGGGATGCAAAGACCAACATAACCGAAAGATTATACTTGGGATAAATAGAAGAAGTATATCTGTACCAAGCAAGGGCAGAAAAGACAAATATCCCAGACTCCACTGCCCTCTTGAAAAACGTCAAAATAGCCTCAGGGTGCTCCTTCCACATTTTACGCTCTCCTCCAGGGAAGATTAAGTTTCCACTGGGGGGCAGGGGGAGCATCACCATCAAATCCCTGCTGCATGCCCTCTCAATCCTCAAGGTCTTTCCTGCACTCACACTGGACTGCAAGCTTCTGCATTCACCTCCACTGTGACAGGGTGAAAGGCTCGTTCTGATAGTTTAATACTCTCTGCCGACAGAAGTGTAAATTGTGAGGGTGATTTGGGGACTGTGGACAGCTGACCACGGGACCAGGGTAGAGGGCTTCTAATCATTTTCTATAAATAACTAAACTTTCTCCAGCTGGTAATGATTTTCTGTCTCTCTTGGCAAAGCCTGAACTTGAACCAGGAAGCAACTTGTTCTGACTCGTTCCACAGGTGCTCTAAAAACAAAACGGGGTCAATAATCAGCGGGGGATGGTTAAAGGGAGAAAGCATTGTTCTTTTCTCTTGCCACTGATGAGTTTTAAATAAATTTGATTCCTGGATTTTAAATTAGGGATACATCACTGTTCGGGAGAGGTGTAAACAGAGTTCCAGACTTTTTTGCTCCCTGCTGAGGGTTGGAGAAAGCTGTTTCTGCGTTTTTCTGAACAGAAAATTTTAGCCGAGGGTCAAAATGACGGGGAGAATTCTCCACAAAAGCACGACAAGCAAAGCAAGGCCTGGTCTGTTAGAATCCTATTAACTGGCTCACAGATTTCCCATTTTCACAAAAAAAGTGCCGAGTTCGCCTGTTGGTTTCTTATTCGTACGTGGAGAGATGTTTCTTGGAGGAGATCGTAAATACAATGTCTGTCAAACAATCAGACGGAGGGTTTCCGATGAAGTGCTAAACACCGCGGAATTCAGAGGAGTTCAGAAACAGGGTGGAAAATGAGAGCTGAGCTATGTTTCTGTGAGTTGCCTTGTGCGAAACAGCCAAACAGATAAGGTGGGTTACAGAGTATAAAAATATCTGCCCAAACCCACTCATAGTGGGAAACTGGGCTCCAGGACTGGGACAGTCTGCTTCCAGAGCCCATGACAAGCCCTCAGGGCACAGGATGGAGGTGAAGCTGTGAGAGCTGTAACCACTTTCCAGCAACTGTAGGAAACTGCACTGTGCCCTATGAGAAGGGCTTAATCTCCAGAGTTGCCTTCTTTTGCAGTGAATCTTCTAGAACATTTAAGACTTACACGATGAGTGAATCTGCATTCTTACTGAAATCACTCTTAGTTCCAGAATGTTGAGTCCAAAGAAGAATTATGGTGGGAGAGTGGTCACAGAAGATAAAGCGGCTTCCTGTAATGGCAAACTACAAGACTTCCTCTAGGGTGTTGGATCCATGGGAGTTCATTGGGATTTATTGATAGGCCAAGGCAATAGGCTAAGAAAAGCTGGGCTTTCATCTTCTGCTTAGAGAACTGGGAGAGGATTTGGTGTCCTCCGTTCCAGCCCTGACTCCTCCTCTGAGGCCTGTGTGAGCTTAGTTAGGGAACTACCTTTGTGCTTTGGGACTTCAGAGGATACAATGATGATAGTTACAGGCTTTTCTTTTTTTTAAATTTCTTGTTTATTTTATTTAAAAAATTTATTTATTTATTTTTGGCTGCATTGGGTCTTCGTTGTTGCACATGGGCTTTCTCTAGTTGCTGCGAACAGGGGCTACTCGTCTCTGCGGTGCGTAGGCTTCTCATTATGGTGGCTTCCCTTGTTGTGGAGCTTGGGATCTAGGTGCGTGGGCTTCAGTAGTTGTGGCATGCGGTCTCAGTAGTTGTGGTGCACGGGCTCAGTAGTTGTGGCATGTGGGATTTTCCCAGACCAAACCCATGTCCTCTGCACTGGCAGGTGGATTCTTAACCACTGTGCCACCAGGGAAGTCCAGTTACAGGCCTTTTGAAGGAGGGCTGCTACCTCAGTCCCATTTGCTTCCTGCCACAAAGGGAAGGATAATAACCTGATTGGTGAGTTTAGTAGATGCTCTGATGCATGGCCCAGGTCCTCCCTTCAGAAGGGGACACTTGTCTCCCCGACTGCTGCGAGCACTTATTACTGACAGCTCACAGCTGTGAGCCTCCCAGGAATTGTTCTTGGCTTAAGGGAGCTGCCTTGCCCAAGGTCATGCCCCTTCCCCAGGCATAGACTTTATCCAATGACTTTTGATGCTAGGAACAAAGGCCCAGGCTACTCGCCTCAATTCAGGACAATCCTGAAGGTGAGTGGAGGCCTTTGTTGCACCTGCATGGCTGTTCAACTTTTCTCTGTGTCACCTTGCTTTTTTCACCGTCCCTCCTCCCACACCAAAGGGATGACCCAGAAATACCCTCCAATAAACTTTCTGCATGTACAGATCTCTGCTTCAGAAGAGTCTATTTCTGGGAGGACCAATCTCAGTGAGTGAGAGTCTAGGATATTGATTATGACTTATTTATTATAGAGCTGGGTCATTGTTTTTAGGTAAGTTATTTAACTTGAACTTTTAAACAGTATTGCAGGAGGACTTGAGATATATTTCTCCTAAGGGGTCTCGGGTTGGAAAAGGCTTAGCCACATTCTGATATAATTTCAAGAACCAGTATGTAGCAAGAAGATAGATTTTGTTTGGACCTGAAAACTTTCTGGAACTTTTACAATCATACTTGTCACCTATGTGTCAGATTTTCGAGTTGAGTATAACAGCTTGTTTACTGACTGTTATGTCATCTTTCCAAAGCCGTTTTTTCTTTAACTGCTGTGACTGCTACAGTGCAGTTGTAATGATCCTGTCATCCATGCTCTGAACATCAGAGAATTCAAGTCCCATCCCCTCTGTATTATCTCCTCCCTCCACGGAAAAGTCGGGTCACTTTATTTTCTTTGTTTCCTCTCTTACTGAAATAGTTCTACACTGAATCAGCATTGCTGTTTCCAGGGAGACAGTGAAAAGCAAAAGTCAACTCAAAGAACTCTGAGGAGAGGGATTGATAAGTGATACGAGATGCCTGTGCTTTAGAGGAAGGCAGAAATACCTGTGAGGTGTTCTGGGGATAAATAGAGAACTTTTAACAAGGCTATACTGAATATTCAGAGGTCTTCATAAAAGCTGAAATATATTTATTGAATGATGATAACAACGGGTTAATATTTTCCATCAGGGAGCCTAGTATTACTCATTAGTTGGAAACAAATCACTACATATCTAGGTGCAAGAAGTAAATTATAGATGATACATTTTCTTACCTTCTCTCGTTGAATAGAGTTGAAAGTGACCCATCTTTTCCAGTACCCATCCATCAATCTAATACTTCTTGTTATTTAGTATAGGTCCCTATTCTGTTCTCCCTGGTTCCTTTTATTTCTTTTAATGCTGCAGAATTTTTGGACTTTTTGGAAGATATCAAAGCTAGTAATTATTATCAAACACTTCTGTGTTCCTTTGTATTTAAATCAGAACAGGGGGATTTTGTGGTACTGTTAGATATGCTCTAATACTACCACTGAAAAAGCATTTTGAGAGATTGCAGGTATGCAAATCAGCATGTGAGTGGGTCAAGAAAGAGATGGAGGGGAGTGACAGACTAAGGTGAAATTTGAAGTCTAGACTAATGGGAAATGGAGAGTGAAGAGGGGCAAGATGTTTTTAGTCATCCGAATGTGTCATATCAAGTCAAAAGGATGAGAACCAGGCAAACTTCTCAGCTCCTCAAATAACTGATTTTCCTAAAAACAACAATGACAAAACAACCTCCCCCCATATCAAATTACTTAATAGTGATAAGAGAGGCAGAAGAAATTATTTCTGTATCCTATTTTGGTGTTGTATAGTTAAATAATAGCTATTGTGCATCCCGCCAACTGCCGAGGGCTGTGCAATGAAGTCTGTCTACATTCCAGGAAAAACAGTGCGGCCAGTGGCCCTGGAGGACAGCAGAGAGCTGCTCTTGGATAGGATGCTCCTGATGGAGGGACTACAACTCACCAAGGTTACCTCCTCTAACCACTCCACCACGTGAGAGAGATGGGCCCTCTTTTTGTCTCAGGAAGGTATTCCACTCAAGACTCTGCTCCCAGATTGCACTCTGTGGGGTTACCATTCAGGGAGTTTTAGCTCTAAAACCTGAGTCTCAGTGTTCTCATCAGTAAAATGGGGATAATAACAGTACTAAATTCATAGAGTTGTGAGCTATATGCATATAAAGGCTGCCATTCAGTAGTTACTCAATAAACATGGCCTTTACAAAACTAACGATTATTATTCCACGTGACTGGGCTGTTTCAGAGAATTTGTAATTAGGATTTCTTTTGATGCCTGGTTCAGGACAGATTTTTGTAACCAATCATAGTACTGTTTCTCTCTGAACTCAGAAGCAGGTCCACAGTGGCCTCTCCATAGTACATAAACTGCAGACAGTCACTCCCAGATAGCATTTCATAGATGAGAGGACCTGGCTGCCAAGATGAAATAGTCAGTTAATGGTAGTAGACCTGAGGAGAGAAGGAATTCAAGTCTTAATGAACCAGCTTCTTAAATGTGGTATTTCCTTTTGAAAGTCAGGAGGCTGGTTTGAAATAGAACAATTAAAAATAGGTTTCATTACCTTTAAACCTAAAGATCACTTTAACTGGGCAAGCATATGTGATTTAGGGTCATGCTATTCCTAAAATGTTGGTTCTCAAGGAGGTTAATATTATTGCAATGAAGCTGAATTCCAAACTGGTTCTTCCTCTGAATGTTCTAGTAAAATAAGGGCTTCCTGAGCCCCTGCTCTAGGCACAGTATTGTGCCAGATTCCACGGCAGAGTAGACACTATGGAGGAAGCAGTCCAGGGTCCAGCATCACAATGGGTATAGCTATGGGGAGAATCCAATATGCTTTTCTGGACCTATGATTTCCTGCTGGATTTTTCTGCACAGAAATGTAGCTGGAAGATATAATTCTTTAACGTCTTCCGAATAATGAGTCGTAGGGTTAAGACTAGAGTCACGATGCCAGAACCATCTTTCTTTTGTTCACCCACTGAGGGGTGTCATAAATATCACCAACTATTGACTTTTCACTACCTGTTTTCTCTTTTTCTCTGGTTAATGATGCATCCACTTTGGCTTAATGGACAAAGTTATTCACTAATCACCAAGATAGACAAATAAACAAAAATGATCTACACTAAAAGCATAATGTGGGGAGAATAAATTGGGGTTTCAGTTGAATTAAGCTAAATATAAGTCAACAGTGGGATGTGGCAGACAAAAGAGATAATGCAATCTGAGATTACTAATGCAGTGTCTGGAAGGAGGGAAGTGTTAGACCAGTGGTCCTCAATATTTTTAAAGTCACTGATTTCTTTGAAAATATGTAAGCTATGAAACTCTCTCAGAAGAAGTCATGTACATATAAAAGTTTGGGTAGACTATTATGCAGTAAATGTTCTTCCCTAACCACCATATGCTGTCAATATTTAATTTCATATTCAGCATTTCCTATGGACTGAGCACTGCCTATGCTCATGAAATAGTAATTACTTCCCTGTTCTCTCAACCCACCTGCGAGTAAGGTAGGTGAGTGGATTCATGCAGGAGAATGACTCTAATGACTTTGTCAAGGGCACGCCTGACCCAGCAGGTGGGGACCACCACTGAGATTCTGGGACTCTTGATATGGTCAACTTTGCCTATCAGGCTTCCTTTCCACTCAAGGTCAGAAGCAGAGGTGAGGGTAGACTCCAATAACTGTGAACTACATTGTAACCAGTAGACCCAGAAACCAGGGTGGTTCCATTGGAATTTCCTGATTAGTGAAATGAAGGCTGAAATGTTTAGGGGAAAATATATGGATGTCTGCTTCTTACTTTGAAATCCATCAAAAAATAAGATGGAGTGATGGATGGATAGGAGTAAACAAATAGACAAATAATAAAGAGGTATTATAAAATGTTACTGGTCAAATCTAAGTGGAGTTCATTTTTCTGTTTGAAAATTTTCATTTGAAAAAAAAGAAATAATTTGGAAAATAAAGAAATAATTTGGAATTTGATCAACAAGGTCAGTTCTGATGGCAATGCCTAACTGAATGGAAATATTCAATCACTGTGGCTATTTCCAGGAAATGAAACTTAAGTCACAATAATCAATGCAGCTTGTACTTGTTATTGATCTTTTGGGGACCTGTCTCACTCTGTTTCCTCAGTTTTGTATGACCATCCATCACTCATTAGAGAATCAGTTTTACAGAACTACAGTTTCTCCTCACTTAGGCTCAAAGATGGTGATGGTGTGGGAGGAAGCCGTATGTGTGGAGGACATTTGCTCTTTCAATTCCTTGAGGGGCAAATGGGGTGGAAACATAATGGGAAGATCAAAAGTTCACGTACATACACGGTAAAGCAAAAGTTGTGATTCCATTTGTTTCTTAACAGCATGAAATCCCTTGTTTTTAATCAAGAGAAATAAAAGCAACCATTTCCACATTTAAGTAATTTTCTCTCTTTTCCTGTACCCTAAACACGTTAGTTATACCATGTCTGTGCTTAGGTCTGCTTTGTAAACAGACTGTTGGCTCTTTTACATTTCTTTGTGATTTAGATAGATGGATAGATAGATAGATAGATAGATAGGTAGATAGATAGATAGACAGACAGATAGATAGATAGATAGACAGAAGTGTGTGTGTGATTCTGTCCTCTTTGTCCTGAAGACCATTACCTTCATGTTTCATTTTGATTGCATTTAATAGTAAAATATAGTCCTTTGTTATTGAGATAGTAAATAAATCTATTTTTTGTTTCATGACAAAATCTTAAACATTTTATTTGTCCTTGTGAAAAATAAATTTAAACTTATAGAAAAGTCACAGAAATAGTACAGGAGTCTCCATCTATCTTTCACCTGCATTCCCTAATACTGACAAGCTACAGAACCTAAGCATAGGAAACTAACACTGTTACAATACTATTAACTAATCTATAGACCCTATTAATATTTCACCAGTTTTTCTACAAATACCTCTTTTTTGTTCCAGGCCCCTACATTGCATTTTCTATCATCTGTGACTATTTCTCTCTTGTTCTTTTTCTTTCATGACCTTGAGACTTTTAAAAAGGACCAGCCAGTTGTTTTCCAGTGTTTCTTTCTATTGTATTTGTTCAATGTTTTCTCATGATAATTGAGGTTATGTATTTTGGGCAAGAGTACCACAGAAGTGATGTGCCCTTCTCAGTGTATAATGTCAGAAGTGTACATGATCTTAAGTCTTATTAGTGGTAATGACATTACTGTGATAACTTGTTTCTCATGGTCTCTGCCAGGATTTTCCACTATTAAGTTACTATTTTTCTCTTTGAAATTAATAAGTAATTTATGGGGAGGTAATTGGGGACTGTGCAAAGATCCCATTTCTCAACATACTTTCACCCACTAATTTTAGCATCCTTTATTGATTCCTGTCTATAACATTATTACTGTGCTTGTCTAATGGAGATTGTGTGTTTCCATTATTCTTTCTACATTCATTAGTTAGAATTCTATTGTAAGGAAAAGCTGCCCCATTTCTCTCATTTATTTATTTGTTCATCTACTTAGTTACTTGAGTATGGACTCATGGATATCTCTATTCTCTGGGTTATAATCTATTACTATCATTATTTAATTTGATAATCAAGTTCTCCTAGTTTTGGGTTTTGAGGGGTTCCTTCAAGTTGACCCTCATGTGCTTTCAACATACTTTCCTTACCATTATTTGAACATTTCCTTACATGCTGGCACCACACAAAGTTCCAATGCTTATCTTGTAATCTGCTTGCCCTAGACCTGGTATCAACCAATTTCACAAGGAGCTCTCATTCCTTTCATTTAAGTATGGTATTTAGAAAGTAAAATCTGGATCCTGGGTGTGCTCACTGCCACTAGGTACCATAGTTTCTAGGCTCTTTCAGTAGGCAGTAGTAGAAAATATAACATATGAACATCTGTATTTCTATCTTTATCTATCTATCTATCTATCATCATCATCTGTCTACCTATCTATCTATCTAAATTTGATTTCAAACTGATACCTCTCATTTTAATCTACTCCACAGGTTTTATTCTAATCTTTCCCTTTTATTTGTAACTCTTTCCTCTGATAGTGAAAAACCAGATTCTTACTTCACCCCTAAGTTTTATAAAAATCAGTTTCTGATCACCCACCATATATTTACTTATTTGCTGAGTCCAGGTATACACATAATGTAGCTTTACAATTGCTAACCCAAACTGCTCTGAAAAATTTACTAACTAAAATACAATTTATATACAGTGCTGTTTGTCTTCAGCCTTAGAATATGCAGTCAAATACTATTTTTCAAAGTCATTCAGAGGAGCATTTTCTTTCCCCACCTCCATCAGTGAGTTATGTTACTCATTTGCATTACATTTAGGTTCATTTGTTGCCGTCCAGTTTGGGGTTCTTCTACATACTGATTGGTTTTACTTGTTTATTTATTTATTAGGTATATGAAACATAACAATTGTTTTAAAAGTATGGGCTATATGAAAAGTAAACAAGAGAAGTGTTTACTCCACTTCCAGTTCCCCATTTTTCTACCTCATTCCCACACACAGTCTGTTGGCACTAAGCTTATTAGTTTCTAAGCTATTCTTATATTTCTTTCCTAAGAGATGCATGGATACATTTATGTTTTTATGTACTTTCTTACTGGAAAGACAATGTGCTATAGATATTATAGTCATCCCTTGGTATCCATGGTGGAATGGTTCCAGGAACCCCTCCCCCACCCCCCACCCATGGCTACCAAAAATCCACAGATACTCAAGTCCCTTATGTAAAATGGTGTAGTATTTACATATAACTTACACACATCCTCCCCTCTACTTTAAATCTTTAGGTTACTTGTAACCTTTTTTCTCTTTCTGACTTACTTCACTCTGTATGACAGTCTCTAGGTCCATCCACCTCACTACAAATAACTCAGTTTCGTTTCTTTTTATGACTGAGTAATATTCCATTGTTTATATGTGCCACATCTTCTTTATCCATTCATCTGTCGATGGACACTTAGGTTGTTTCCAGGTCTTGGCTATTGGAAATAGAGTTGCAATGAACATTGTGGTACATGTCTCTTTTTGAATTATGGTTTTCTCAGGTATATGCCCAGTAGAGGGATTGCTGGGTCATATGGTAGTTCTATTTTTAGTTTTTTAAGGAACCTCCATACTGTTCTCCATAGTGGCTATATCAATTTACATTCCCACCAACAGTGCAAGAGGGTTCCCTTTTCTCCATACCCTCTCCAGCATTTATTGTTTGTAGATTTTTTGATGATGGCCATTCTGACTGGTGTGAGGTGCTACCTCATTGTAGTTTTGATTTGCATTTCTCTAATGATTAGTGACGTTGAGCATTCTTTCATGTGTTTGTTGGCAATCTGTATGTCTTCTTTGGAGAAATGTCTATTTAGGTCTTCTGCCCATTTTTGGATTGGGTTTTTTGTATTTTTGATATTGAGCTGCATGAGCTGCTTGTGAATTTTGGAGATCAATCTTTTGTCAGTTGCTTCATTTGCAAATATTTCCTCCCATTCTGAGGGTTGTCTTTTTGTTTTGCTTATGGTTTCCTTTGCTTCTTATGTTTACTTCTATATTACTAAATAATATACTCAATCACTATTTCTTGATTTGAGATTTAAAACATTCTTTGATAACTTTTAATCATGGTAGCCCCAATTATCTTTAAACAGGGAAATCCCAAGACAACCCATATTTGCTTCTTTGATGATTATATTACTTTGTACGTTTAGCTGGACCTTATTTTTTTAGTAATATTCCTTCCAGTAATTTGGAACACGTAGCCAAATTTATTGTTCTTCATATTATTGATTTGAATATTTAAAATGCTTGTCATATTGCAATTTATGAAATTATTGGTGACTATTGACTCCCTCCATGAAAGATGAGGAAATCAGTTCACTTTCAATGGCTCATGACATACCTGCTACCCCTTTCTACCTTCTGTTCTGTATTAGTAGACTCAAGAGTTTTTTATTACAGTTCATTGTAATTAAAAGGATAAATACTTACAATGAACTGAAATGAAACCTTAATAAACTATAATAGTATAGTAAATACATTAATAAAACTAAAACGCTATAATAAAGTATAACATAATACTATGATATGATACTAGAATAAAATGTTTCTTTTTTATAAGAATTAAGATATATTCAGTCTTATAACCATAGTCAAAATAACTATCTAGACTAAATTTTCTGCTGAAATAGTTCAAAGATATTTCCAGTTCTTTCACATAGAAATTTGTGTATCTGTGATTATTTTGATTTTCATCTTGATTGGCAGGGTTATGTTGTTATGTTATTTTAAAGAAGGGTATATATTAATTATGTTTCCAGAATCCCTGCATATTTGAGAACTTCTTTCTGTTGTTGTCATAAAGAATAAAACCTAAATTGGGGAAAGTTCTTGGATCATATGTCCCTTTATTCTTTCAGAATTTGGTAGACTAGCTCCACTGTTTTTTCAGTATCTGCATTTGTTTTTAAAAAAATCGAGCTACTTTTGAAATTCAATAACTTATTCAAGAATGAAGGTATACTCTTTATATTTATAAATGTTAGGTAGTATATGATGATCCTGTTAAATCTGTATTCATATTTTATTTCAGGAACATTCTCTTCCATTATGCCTTTGAATATTGTGTGTGCACTAGCTACTCTGTTCTCTTTCTATTCAGGGCCAAAAAGCTGTATATTGGGTCCCTACAGTGGGTTCCCCAAGTGGACCATCTTCTTCTGAGCACTTTGAATTTTTCCATTTTGTTTCTATTGTGTGTGACTTTTTAAATCCAGAACTTTTTTTTTTTCCTGCAGTGCTCATTAAGTTTTTCACTGCTGCTATTCTGTTTAAATTCCATCTCCCTTTCCATTGAAAACTGTTTTGTTATTTCATCTTTCATTTGAATTTATGGAGGACATGTTCCTTTAATTTCTTTGAAGATATGAAGTATTGTTGCTGAAATATTTCTTTTCTTTCTTGGAGGTAAATCTTCCCAAGATTGCTTTCTTTATTGTCATTTACTTCCTCTTTTTCTTTCTTTTCTGTTATTGTCCTTGTAGACATTGTTTTGCATATGTCTCCTCCTTCATTTAAAAACATTTATTCATCTCCTGAGTGTTGATTTTCTGTCCAGATCTTCCTCTTGATCCCTCAATCTGTACTTAGATGTATCTCAGTTTGCTTCTTTTCTTTCATGGGCAATGTGTAAATATTTCCTTAGGGCACAAGCATGGTGGGTTGGAAACCATATTTAGTAAGGTTTTTTTTTCCCCCTTGTTCTGTCATTTGATTGCTTGATGCACATATGAACAAAGCTGGTGGCTGAGAAGATGGGAAGACAGACAATGGTCAAGCAGGATGGGAGAAATATCATTAATTCCTTACCTTATTTTTCAGTTTACTTTATTCAGCTTTTGGAGGAGACTTTTACCACTATCTTTTCTCCAGAGCTTTTCCTATCTGCTTCTCTATTGTTTTACAATTTTACGTATCTCGTGGTTTTCAACACATACGTGTGTGTACATAATGTTATATATATACAGAAAGAGAGGCAGAAAAACAGAGAAAGAAAAAGAGGAGAGGAGAGGAAAGAATAGACTATCTAGCTGGATTATGATATTCTTTAGGCTGAAACCATATCTTATTTCATTTCATATGTCCTATACAGAACCTAATTCAATGCCTAGTTCAGTGCCTTTCTCAAAGGCATGGGAGTACAAGTTTAGAACGGGGGTAACAGTTACTCATGTGAGCCACTGATTCTGGCTGGCATGGTAATAAGCACTTTTATGTAGTATGTTTTCTTTCACAGTCTCAATAATCTTAATGAGATAGCTCCCATTATTGTTTCATTTTATACAACAGAAAAATTTACCAGAGGCCACATGGCTAGTCAATGGAGATCCCAGGGAATCAAACCCTGGACTGTCTGACCCCAAAGCTGATGTTCTCAACCAGTACATGTCCCTCTTAAAGCAAAAGCCTTCAGGTAGGGTGACTGATGCTCCAAGGTCTTCTCTTTCTTTTCATTTTGTTCAAACGCCTTTATGAACCTACTTTCTGATATTCCCCTTTAGTGTGCTCCTGACTGACTCACTTTTCAAGGAGCCTGGTCCAAACAGGGCTTCTGGTCTCAGATATGCAGGGAAGAGCCAGATTTGAATCTCTTTGATGAAAAAATTGAAGACTAGCCCCTTATTTCTTAGAATTTAAAATGGCATTGCAAATTCAAACTTTGGTGGCCTGGAGCCAGCTGTGGAATCTGCCTTGAGAGAACCTGATGTTTTTCACAGATGGCTCAACACTCATGAGTGACAACCTGCAGATTTATGCAGGGAGGATGGGAGGGGACCCTTTGGGCCCTTACTGCAGTTTGGCAAGTTAAAGTTTATCTCACCTGATGGATCCTGCTTTCTTCAGTTATTGTTGATCTCAGGGAGGCTAGGAAGGCTGAGCTTATCCTCACTGGGCAGAGAAAACTGAGGAGCATAGAATGTGCCTGTGCCCTCAATTTAGTGGTATCTCTGTGACTCTGTGTGTGTGTGTACGTTTGCTTCAATAGGGTGAAAGGAGATGCTGCACTGTGATAAGTTTAAAAAATTTTTTTTTCAAAATTCTTTATGTAGAAAATTTAGGAAGTGCATAAATGTAGTCATAATTCCATTATCCAGAGGTATCCATATTCCTATTTTGATGAATCTAGTGTTTTTCTACTTACATATTTGTATATATTATATTTACCTAATAGTCACAGATTCTTTAAAATATTAATATGAATCAACTAATTTGTCTACCTATTCTATTTTACAGAATGTTGTTAATGACTATCTGGTATTCTATTGAATGGGTATGCTATTATTTCTTTTATCAACTAGGAACCCTTTCTTGGTGTCAGTTTCAATCATCCATAGTGAGAGGGGATTTGGACCAATAGCCTCAGTGGCGTGAGTCATGTTTCTCAGACCTTGGCTTTCTTCCTTCAACCATCCTGTTGCAATTAATTTTACATGATCTGCAAGGGCATCTTCCCCTGGTACCTTCAAGGGATTTGCCCAGGATGTTGATATTGAAAGGGTAGACAGGGCAATTCATGTGTATAGATGGACATCTTTACGGAATCAAAGCATTGAAGAAATGGGAAATTGTTTCAGTTACATCCATTAAAAAGAAAGAGAAAAATAGGAGAGAAAGAGGGCAAAGGAGAGGGAGAGAGAGAGGGAGAGACTAAGATTTCACTTGTTATCTGGAAGAAACAGACTCACAGAGAGAAAATTAGTGGTTACCAACGGGGAGGGTCAACATGGGGGTGGGGGAGTGGGAGGTACAAACTACTGGGTGTAAGTTAGGCTCAAGGATGTATTGTACAACATGGGGAATATAGCCAATATATTTTGTGTGTGTGTGTGTGTGTGGAACGCGGGCCTCTCACTATTGTGGCCTCTCCCGTTGCAGAGCACAGGCTCCGGACATGCAGGCTCAGTGGCCATGGTTCACAGGTCCAGCCACTCTGCGGCATGTGGGCTCTTCCCGGACCGGGGCACGAACCCGTGTCCCCTGCATTGGCAGGCGGACTCTCAACCACTGCGCCACCAGGGAAACCCTAGCCAATATTTTGTGATAACTGTAAATGAAAGTAACCTTTAAAAATTGTATTAAAATTTCAAAAAATCAACAAAACATAAAAACAATATATATCTGGAACTTTCTTTAAGCTCCTCACAAGCTTGGGAATAAAAGCTCTGTTCAGGGCAGCACATAGTGGTGCTGTTAATAATTGAGGGCAGCTATAATAGAAATAATTACCCACACTTCTTTTATAACACATACTAAGGGCCATAGTTAATCCTCTCAATAACACTTCGTGGTAGTTTTTGTCATTATGTCCCTATTTTACAGTGAGGAAATTGAGGCACACAGAAAGGGAGAGTAGCAACCGCCCCCCCCCACCAATGTTCAGAGTGGAAGAGTGTGACCCAGTCCTTCCTTGTTGCAGATCAAGATGGAGGGAAGTAATTTAGTGGAACTAACCCAGGCCCCCCCATACCTGGAGCTGTTTGCAGGACTGGACGCCCTCCAGCCTCTAGTGGGCATGACAGCACCATGTCACTCAGAAATGGGGACCAAAATGTCTGAATGCCTGTCACACTAGGAGATCCTGAGCATTGTCCTGAGGTAACAAATGAGAATCTTTCAAGGGTCAATATTTAGTAATTTATGTACACTTCTCATCTCTTTCAGATTCTTTGACTCTTTCCTCTCTTCTTCCAAAATTTATTCTCTTAAAGGTTTTTAAAGAAATCAATGTCTGAAGTTCATGCTTTGATTTCAAATGGCCACTTGTTCCAGTACAAGCTAGATTCTGGGGTAGACAGACTTGAGCACTGGAGGCTGCAGAGAATTAACGTTTGATGAAGACATGTAATTTCTGACCTTGAAGGTAAAGCTTGTGCAGACTTTCTTGAGTGTGTAGGGAAGAGGAGGGAGCTGGGCTGTGGTCAGGTCTGGTCTCAACCTATTTGGGGTCCTAATGACACAGCTATTGGACACTTGGTAACTAATGCGAATGAAGTGGCTCAGAGGATGGAGACAATCGTGGTCTGGTGTGGCTCAGGCAAGAGGGCTTCTTTGTAAAAGTGAGCAGTGACTGTGGAGGGAGACCTATTTCATAAAGTGATGACAGTGTCATTACCTCAAAACCACTCAACAAACCAGAATACTTATGGAAAGGACATTTTGCTTAGTTGACTTTCTGTTTACAGAAAATTTAAGCAGAGAACTATACAACCTTTTAAAAAGCAAGGGCATTATAGGAACCATAAATGAATCATGGTTTTGTCCTTGAGAATTTATAGTACCTGAGGGCCATCGTTCTGAACTTAATTTTCATTATTTGGTAATACAGTCGTAGAAGGTTTAGGATAAACGGCTGCATGTGTACAAATCCCAGGTTATCCCTGAGAGCTTAGATTACAAACAGTTCCTGACACAAACCTGTCTTGCTGCCATTTCTTTCTTTCAGGCAATGTGGTCTAAGAGAAGGCAATGAGCACAGGATCCTGAGACACAGCCCAGGCCTCTAGTCTCTGGTCTGCCAGAGATTACTGTCTGGGGGCCTTGGACAAACAGCGCCTTGGACCTCAAGTTGGTCTAAAGTAAAATGAGCGGTTGCACTGGGAAATGTTAAGGTGTCTTCCAGCAGTAATATTTGACGATACATGAGTTAGGGCTTGGCAAGAAAGAAGGGAGAGAGAGAGAGGGAGAAAGGAAATGGGAGAGGTAGGAAGAAAGGAAGAGAGAGAGGAAGGATGGAAAGGAAGGAAGAGAAGGAGATAAGGAGGATATTAAAAGAAATTAGGACAGATTCAAATTAGTTGAGCCCCTGTTATCTGCCTGTAACAGACAACACTACCTACTACTGACACATAACTAGTCAAATCTCCCATCCTTCTGCTTCTCAGTGGGGCTGAGTCTGATGCTCCCACTGTCTGGCCACAACTCCTTTTGGCTGAGCAAGGTAGATGTGTAAAGCTGCAGCATTAAAAGTGGCTGAGAAGGACTAGATTTATCCACATTAGGAAAGGCAACACACCAAATCTGGAAAAATATATTCCTGGGGGAGAGATTGTTCAGTAGCTGCTGGGAAGATTTTTGGGGAAATAGATGCACAGAGAAGATATTTAGGAAATTTCCCTATATGTATCACAAAAATATAAAGCATGTTTTTCACTCTTCAAGACTTCAGTGAAAGTTTAAATTGCTTCTTAATGCTATGTTTATGTTCAACTTGTGTCTTCTTTGAGTATCACACTATGCTAAGACCAGTCCCATTTTATCTGTGTTATAAGAGGTTTTGATGGGTGGGAATAGGAGAAAGTAGGCACATTCAAATTCTCATGGAGCGTCCAGAGAAAGCTCACGTTGCGCATTTTTAAGAGCAGACTTCAAGGAAAATGGAGCCCAGGGAAAATATGAATTATAAAAGCAGGATGAAATTTTGAAAATGATAAACAGAGGAAGACAGGCTTTAGTTGGTCTTATCCAGAGAAACCCTTATCAGTGGAGAAGACAAGGATTTAAATATGCAAAACAACTGTCGGCTGAAAAAAAAAAAGGCACAACCTAAAAGTTGAAAATTATGTTTTATTTGGTGGACTTTCTGAGGACTTCAAGCCCGGAAGACAGCCTCTCAGATTGCTCTGAGGAACTACTCTGAAAAGGTAAGGGAGGAATCGGATATATAGGAGTGTTTGCAACAAAAACCAGGTAGTCGAAACATCAAAAGATTACTGTAAATTAAAGAAAACCAGACATCTCAAATTAATGAATTTAGCACTTTTCTATGTATAGGAAGATACAAGAGTCTGGGCTCATAGAAATCAGTCCTTTGATGTGCACCTTCACTAACTAGAGCCAGTATTCTGTTTTTCTCCATCCTGGATCCCCTCAGGGGGCATGGTTGGACATGGCTGCAGTGGCTGATGACTTGATGGTCTCAACATCCTTTGTTTACTGACGTGGCAGGCAAAATTCTTCCTCCACACAACCTCAGACTTGTTGACTGTGCTTTCCCTGGTCACCTCCTATAACTGTCCTCCCTACCTGACATCTTTTACCTTTAGCTGAAGATGGTATTTAAGGTGGTGGCTTCATCCATTTTGGCGAGTTTATTTTCTTGGGTCTCTCCCAGGTGAGAAATGGAATATTGCCTGCCTTATCAGTAAACAAAGGATGCCACAGTCACCAGCGATTGCAGCCACAGCCTTGGTGAGCTGGTGAGCCCCAAGGAATCTCAGGAAGGGAAAGAATACCTGCCATCTAGCAGCCGTCAGACTGTAGCCACTCCCTATGGTGAGCCTGAGGAAACTCAGGATGTGGAAACACAGGATGCTAGCCCCAGATAGCTGAGGTGCATATCAAAGGAATGATTTCAGTGAGCCCAGACTCTTGTATCTTTCCACACATAGAAAAGCACTAAATTCCTTAACTTGAGATATCTAGCTTTCTTTTATTAACAGTAATCTTTTGTTCCTACTACCTGCCCTTTGTTGCAAAACTCTTATGTATCCTAGCTTCCCCCTCGCCTCCTTGGAGCAGGTTTCTCAGGGTTACTTGAGATGCTGCCTCCCAGGCTTGAAGTCCTCAGCATGTCCACTGAATAAAACATAACCCTTCACTTTTAGGTTGTGGATATTTTTCTTAGTCAACGCATGTGTACAGTGTTATTAAACTTTTGTCTGATTTTCTCCTATTAAACTACTTCATGTCAGTTTAACTCAGAAGAACCTAGAAGGGTAGGAGGGAAATTTTTCTTCTCCAACAATTCTCTGAGAGATGCTTGGTGGAGCTCCTGAGGGTGCCTGCTGTTTAGCCCTGTGTGACGATCCTCCTGCATACAGGTGCTTCTCCCCACAATAGGATAGAGACCAGCAGGGGGAAGGATATTTTTCTGGCTTGCTCTTTTTCTGGGTTCTCTGGTGAATTGAAGGCCCTCTCCAGCTGTGAGAGTGTCTAACCTGGTTAAAAGTTAACAGATTGCTGTGAATGCAAGACAATTAACATTAGATAAAATCATTTATAAACATTATTCTAAATAAGGCTGCCCCAGCTGTTGGTGGCCCTTTTGAAGGCATCAGATTTGCAGTCAGAGTGTAGAGATTTACTGCTCTGTTCTCAAGCGTTCTCATCACTATCTCATTTTTGTTCTGGAATTTTTTGTAGGCTTTTTATTTCACTTCAAAAAAATTTGCTTCTGGGGCTTCCCTGTTGGCGCAGTGGTTGAAAGTCCGCCTGCCGATGCAGGGGACACGGGTTAGTGCCCCGGTCCGGGAAGATCCCACACGGCATGGAGCGGCTAGACCCGTGAGCCATGGCCGCTGAGCCTGCGCGTCCAGAGTCTGTGCTCCGCAACGGGAGAGGCCACAACAGTGAGAGGCCCAAGTACCGCAAAAAAAAAAAAAAAAAAAAAAAAAAAAAAAATCTGCTTCTGGCAGGATTATTTGAGAGGGAGATGTTCCAAGGAAGGGAGATTAGGAGACTTTATGCCTTCTAAAGTAGAAAATAGTGGGAGAAAATTAAAACTTCTCTCACACATTTTCTCAGGTCAGGGGTGACTAGCGATATAGCCATTCAGTGATGGGGGTCTTGTCAAAATATTGCTGTCACTGAGATCAATGACAAACACAACAGTTTGTTAGTGTGTATGTGTTAAAGGGGTGTTTCTATCAGAGCCACCAAATATTTCAAATTTGTCTTTGGGTTGTAATTTAAAGTATAAATACCAAAGGCAAGGCCATATTTTAAGGCAGAAATAAAACATAAAACCACTGTCACTACTGTGGAAGGAAAATCAGAATGGAGTTGATATGGAGCCGGGAGGCCATTGAGGAAGAGTGACTTCTGAGCTTCTCAGTCTGGATGGAATCTGACCTTTGACCACTTATTGTCTTAACATAGCAGCAGGCAACTAGAACATCTGCCCAAGGTTCCAGAAGCTCAAGATACTTATCAGACCCTTACCCTAAAATAGTTTGTGACAGTCTATCCATTAAGGACAGATATTTCCTTTTCTGCATCAGACAACTTTAACAACCTTGTGGCTTTTACCTTTATAAGCCCCTGGCTCTTTCTCATCCCCAGAACACTCTTGGTTTTACCTGAAAATGTGTCTTCAGAATTGCAATTCGAAGACCCCGAACAAACTCTTTTATTCTTTGCAGACTTCTGCATTTCTTGGTTGACACTACACATGTGTGAAAATATAAAAATAAAAATGCCTATTAGTAATCACATACTCCATTAAAATGAATTTTAGTGAGCTTGAAATATCTTTTTTTTTTTTTTTTTTTTTTTTGCGGTACACGGGCCTCTCACCCCTGTGGCTTCTCGTGTTGCTGAGCACAGTCTCCAGATGCGCAGGCTCAGCGGCCATGGCTCATGGGCCCAGCCGCTCCGCGGCATGTGGGATCTTCCCGGACCGGGACACGAACCCAAGTCCCCTGCATCAGCAGGTGGACTCTCAACCACTGGGCCACCAGGGAACCCCCCTGAAATAGCATTTTTAATGCAAACTTATGGCATAGGAAAGATACTAATGAATTAAAAAAAACCAATAATTTATCCTTTCTACTCTTCTGTTGGCTGCAAGGTACCTCTACAGTGTGAGAAAATCTCCCAGGATAGATGGTATATGAAATTTCATATCTTCTTCCCTGGAGTTGGGACTTTTGATGTTCAGTTAGTCCCCCTACATATTATAACCTCTGTTTTGTAACTAAATTGAATGTGCTCCCTAGGATAGTTTACTGGATCGAATTTTGCAATTTAGTATGATAGGTAACAGAGAATCCCAGTTTGCTCGACTTTAGGTAAAAACTTAGGAGATGTGTGGACAAAGTTTCCTTTGTACCTACAGATGTATTCTCCTGTTCTTTGCTAAACCCAGGACAGAGCTTCTTGATTATTGGGGCTGGTGAAGCCTGAGAGAAAAGGCCTTTCTGGGCTTGGGGCACCCCTGGGAGTCTGCTGCAAGATGGGGTCTGGAGGTGGGATGCCAGGAGGCATGCTGATGAGACAGTAAAGACAGTGAGGCCCAGGGGAGTCAGAGTAAAGACCTAGAAATGCTGCAGGCTAGAATGTCAGGGTGAAATGTAGCTATAAACGTGGAATTAACATGAAAGAGAAGGAATTGAAAGGCGCTAAGTGGAGCCCAAAGAAGGTGCTTGAGGGAAGCAAAGTTACATCTTTACATTTAAAATTATATTGATTTAATATTTTTTTGTTTATAAAAGTGATATCTACTTACTGAGGAAAACTTGGAAAAGACAGATAACTCTTAAGAAAAAAGAAATTGTGTGTAATTACCATCTTTTCCCCCACTGGAGTTAACTGTTTTGAATGTTTTACTTTGTGTCCTTCCTTTAATTCATTTTCCCAAGTATATACATCAGAATAAGGTCATATTACATAGGTGTCTATGACCGTATATCATTTTTTTCTCCTAATGTTCTTTGTTTATTCAACATTCACGGAGCATTTGCTCTATGACTCTTGGAAATTTTTCTGACATTATATTTGGATTTTGTCATCATATCTTCTCCACACAATTTTATTTAAGAAATTTCCAGTTGCATTCACTGATTTTATTTGTGAAATGCATTTTTAAGCTAATATTTACTCAATATTTAATATGTATCAGGTACTGGGCTATTTTTCACAACAACCCATTTTATAGAAGAGAAACCTATTGTCTGAACAATTTAATATGGTTGAGCTATGTTTGCAACACATCTAATATGTTTGCCAGACATCCTAGTAGCACAGGTATTTCAAATCTTTAATCAGGTATGCATAGGAGCTGCTCACATGCCCAGGAAAAATGGTAAACTAGCTGTTAACATTTACGGGATGCTTGTGACCTGCTAGGCACTGAGCTAACTTCTTCACATGAATGAGCTCATTTATTCCTCATCACAATCTCATAAGATAGGTTGTATTAGTGTCCCCATTTTTTAAATGAAGATGTGAATTATGGAAGCTAAGAAATTTCCCAAGGTCACACATGTATTAAGTCAAGATATTTGAATCTGGCAGTCTGAACTCAGAGTCTATATTCTTATATTTCAGAATGATATGTTCAGTGTGATGCCATTTATGTTTAAAAAAAACTCTTCACAGTATGACTTCTGTGAGTAGATATATGTGACATATATATGCAAATGCAGAGGAAAAGGTCTTAGACGATATGTATAGAATTGAATAGTACTACCTCTAGAAAGAGTTGAGAGGAAGCCCAAGATTGAGATGGCCTTCAAAGGGATTTACTTATCTGTAAAATTTAGACATTCTCTTTTGCAAGGTAAATATATCCATCTCTATTGTAGGATAATAAAAGGATATTCTTATTTTTCACTTTACTGTGAAAGCAAGAGTGCACCATTTATGAGTGACCACCTGACAGCTCAGTTTCTGGCCCTCATTCTGCTTTCATATTCTCCAGAATATTCCTATTTCCCTTCATTCCCTCTGCAAATCTTGTCAGCTGTAAGGCGCATAAAGGATTAATTTCATTAGCAATTTTGTAGAGAAATGTTTCTTCACATTTCTGTGCACACATTTCTATTCATGATGTTCAATATCTGATGGGCAAGCTTTCAGTTGATGAAACAAGGGGCGCAGCCTTCTTTTCTCCCCAGAGCTGAAGCATTACCGTCACATTTTGCAAGCCGTCAGAGCACTGGTGTTCCCAGTGCTTAGAATGGTGTTAGCATGGAATGGAAGCTCTCGTCCTATTAGTCTTAAGGAGTGTGACACAGGGATGCTTCATAAAATGGATGGAAACTCAGTGAGTGGTTATCAGGACTCACGTTCATATTTATAGGACCCATGATGTCCTTTGAGGCTCAAGATTCTGTGAAGGAAGAAGAGCATGATATATTTTAAATCTATTCTCCAGATGAGAAAACTGAGATGAGGAAGGTGACTTGACTTACCTATTGTTACAGCCCTTAAGAAACGGAGATTCAAAGACAGGTTTTCTAAATTCAAATGCTCTGGCATTTTCTTTCTTTTTTTTTTTTTTTTTTGCGGTACGCGGGCTTCCCACTTTTTTGGTCTCTCCCGTTGCGGAGCACAGGCTCCAGACGCGCAGGCTCAGCGGTCATGGCTCACGGGCCCAGCCGCTCCGCGGCATGTGGGATCCTCCCGGACCAGGGCACGAACCCACGTCCCCTGCATCGGCAGGCAGACTCTCAACCACTGCACCACCAGGGAAGTCCTGCTCTGGCATTTTCACTAGACTGTGTTGCCTCACAAATTCAGGGTTGACCAGATGCTCTTTTACATTTACAGACACTATAAATTACATTTTATACATTTTATAATTTGCAGTGAGACTGATTAGTAACTAGGACACCTAATTTAAAAGGAGAGAAAGCTGAGCTCCTGTGAATTAACTGTATGGCAAGCGAGTGTTTGCTGACACTTACAGTTAAAAGGATCTTTATTACCATTTGATTTCTGGTGTTTACATTAGATGTAAAAGTTAAACACCACTCTGGGGAAACATTAAAATGCTACAAATGAGTTTTGCTTTATTTAACTAACTGTCACCATTCTTGGAATCCTATAAAAGTGCTCTTTTTGCCTTTTAGGAATACATGAATGTTTTATTTTGCTTCATAAGATATTACAGGTGGGGTCTGAAAAGCATATTAGGGTTGTCTTAGTTTAGAAACAATTCTGATTATACAATATCAAAATTGGAAGAAACCTCGAGATTAACTTTTTTCAATTTCTTGTCCCTTCTCCTTCCACTAGATATCAACTCTCTTTGAATGTGCAATATACTCCCTCAAAAGGTAGCTCTCATTTGGAAAAGAGGTTAGTTGTTACTTTTTTATTGATTTGTAATCTGCAATGTTATAATTTTCACCTTCTTGTCCCAGTTGTGTCCTTCAGACCCACGCAGATGGGAGGATACTGTGTAAACAACAAAGCACCACTCATATGTAAGCTCTTGGGCAACACAAAATCCATCTAATCCTCCTGCTTAGGCCAGCAATGAAATAATTTGGTGACATTAAGGTGTAGCTTGGAGAAGGACTTTAGCCTCCTCATTATTTCTGTGCAAACCCTCCATATTATAATTGAACGTACAATCTTGGTTTAACTATAAGTGTGCTTGATGTGCAAAAGCAGTGCCAAGGTATCCCAAGTGAACACACAGTTTCAGTGGGAACAAGTTTGCAAACCCTGCTTCTGGAGAGTCTCCTTCATCAGACCACAGCCCCTTAAGCCCATGGTCTATAAAAATACTGGAACAACCATGGCTCCAAATATTTGCAGCTGTCTCTTTCTGCCATAACAAATTACCACACAGCTGGTGGCTTAAAACAGCACAAATTTATTATTTTGTGGTGCTAGAGATCAGAAGTCCAACAGGAGTCTCGCTGAGCTAAAATCCTTTCTGCATGCAGCAGGGCTTCATTCCTTTCTGAGAGAATCCATTTTCTTGCTTCTTAAAGTTCCTAGAGTCTACCCACATTTTTTGGCTCCCAGGGCCATTTCTTCATCTTCAAAGCCAACAATGTGACATCTATCTGATTCTGTTTCTATCATCACATCTCTTTCTCTGGTCCTCTCTGTCTGTCTTCCACATTTAAAGATCCTTGTGATTACATTGAATCAACTCCAGTAATCTAGTATAATCTCCTTACCTTAAGCTCACTTGATTAGCAAATTTATTCTATCTGCAACTGTAATACTGCCTTGCCATGTAATTTACATATTCACAGGTTCTGAATATTAGAGCATAGACATATTTAGGGAGCATTATTCTGCTTACCATGCTGACCTTTCCAAAGTCTTCCCTTTTCCTGCCTATCCTTACCCATTTTCCTTCTGCATATGGCATGGTGTTGAATGTACATTTTTCTGATCACTTTCCCAGGGCTTTTGTTTATTTATAATATATTGGGAACCACTGTCAAAGAGATGCTATGTTAGGTGCTAGGGATTTTGCACTTAGTAACAGATGAGCACTCCATAGAATTACAAGGCTAGTGATAAAGATGTGTATGAGATGCTATTGCAGGCTAGGTTTGCTAGGAGGCTGACTCTGAGACAGAGACAGCTTGCAAGAGGTTGAGTGAGGATGGGACGGGACAGAAGCGGAAATGGACAGAGAAAGAAGTTGGGTTGTGATCAACTTTCTTTGGAAACCTCAGGTGACCTGATGGTATGGTCTAACGACAGGATATCCTTCAGAACTGTTCCAAGTTGGAGCAAGAGTGCGGGGCCTTTGTATCCCTACCGTAACCAGTGATTTGATGAGGGCCTCTCCATGAAGCAGGCATGACCTTGGATCAGGCTACTCTCTTTAGCTGAGGCAATCCCTGAAGGGGGCCAACAGCTGAAGGCTGTCTGCTAGCAGCACCCCACTCAGCTGGGGTCTTCATTTATGAAGGGAGATATGACTATGGGTTACAGTTCCATCTCTGATGTTATGGAAACTTCTACCAAAAGCATCTTTTCTAGTCTGGTAGTTAAATGCCAAGGAAGTGGCCTGACACTTAGCTGGACCTTGCTATTGTTAAGAGCTGATCTGACAGTCACAGGTTGGTCCTGATTTTCTCCAACTGAACATAATCTCACAAAACATCAACATCAGTCAAGGTCACCATGGTTGTGATAGATCAAGACAAAAACAAGGCTACTGTGTAATCATGTCTATAGTCAGACAAAAATAAGAGTTTGTCCAAGCTGCAAAAATGACCAAACATCCCCCAATCTTGACTAACAGCAGTGATTCCTGCTCTTTCTTTTGGGACCAAATATAGATTTAGCTTTGCTTTGTTTCTCCTATTTTCTAGATAAGAATTATTAATATACCAGAAGTAATTATTGAGATGCTGAAGAATAGAATTATCCCCACTTTCTGACAACATCCAAGCAGAACCAAGCCCTGTTTCCTTGACCCTTCCCCCCAAACCTAGCACAAGCTCACATGTGATGATGAGTTCTTTCTAACACCCTTTAGCCAGACACGCCATGGCTCTGTGTGTGTGCGGGCTCCGTGCGGCAACAAGTTGATAAACCCAACTTTATAGGTATGCTCCTGGTGGTCTTTGGCTGGAGAGTACTGACAACTCTAGGTCCTTTTGGGGCAGAGACTGTGCCCAGCACATAGCCCTACAATAAATGCTTGCTAACAGAAGGTCTTATGTGGATGTGAATTTCCAGTGCTTTGAATATTCAGTAATGAGTAATTTATTGGATATTAATACATTCAGTATGTTTGTAGAATATGTTTATTGGTTGATGAATGAGAAAATGGACCTGATCTAAAAGGGTTAAAGACATTTTAGAAAAGAGGTACAGTAGGAGACATGGGTGAGCAATAAGGCAAGTTTATGAAAATCAAAGCATTTCAGTATAACCAGGGTATAGGATGCCAGGGGATGGGGGAAGAGTCTAGTATACAATGATAAGAAATATTTTTTTCGAAAGAAGTGTCTTTTCTAAAACCAGAGAGGAGTCATTTTAGTTTTTTATGTTATATCACTTCCTGTTAGGTGGTGGCTCGAGCAGAAAAAGCCTTTCCAGGTAAGGTGTGATTAGCTAAGAGAATGGAGCAATGATTTCTAACTTACATCATTATGCTGTCCTTTGGATTAGGGGTTTTGCTTAGGGATCTGCACTGGCTGGAGAGGAGGATGGTGTTCCTTCTGGCATGATCCAGAGGATTTGGGTATGTTGTATTGTCCCTGGCTTGACTCACTGGGATATGAAACCTCAGGAGAGTGGAGGTCTTTTTTTCTGTGGCCCTGGGCTAAACTTAGCGAATTATCACTGAATCTGTTTTCCGTTTCATATTTCCCCTGGAGAGTTTTGCTTTGAAAGACTACCATGACAAGAGGTACGCCAGGTGCTCCTGGGGACCACAGTGAATTTCAGGAACATCTGGAAAATCATAAGGGAATTCTAGAGTGATTTGGGACACATTTCTGAGCTATGTAGATATAGCGACAGTGAACTTCCACTTTATCTGACTGTGTCGCTGCCTTAGAAAAAAGATGCTATTATTTTCAGAGATTCCTGAAGCTTCCTGTACAGTTTTGAGGTGATAATGTCCGGGGTGACCCTGTGAGAAATTGCAGGTTTACCAACTTGTAAACTCAATGTGTCCCAACTTCCTCTTCATCACTCCTACCTTCAGGATATGGATTAGTTAGGGAGAGACCTAGATGAAATAAAGAGTAGCTCAAGTAACTGCAGATATTTTTTCCCAGGCTCCCTTTTCTGCTGTCTTGTCCCTTCTCTTTAGGTCCCAGAATTTTTGTGTTTACACAACTTTTGCTTGACCAATGCCAGCTCTGAAAAATTATCTGTTAAACTCATTGACAAGGTGGAAATTATCGATCAGGTTAAATTTCTTTCTTTTTTTTCACAAACACTGTATTTTATTTTTACAAGATATAAATAAACTGACACCAACCATTGTAAATAGATGACCACAACAAAAGCAACAATGATTGCAATTATCAAACACGAAACACACTTATACTGTGTCATAATATTGACATTCAGTCCAGTAATCCCCCATGGTAACAGCTCCTTTACTTTGCAGTGAAAGATCAGGTTAAATTTCTAAAGGGAGCTCGTAACTCCCTGGGAAGCAGAAAATAATTGTTTATAGAATTCAAGCATTCCAAGTATGACCTACAAATGTGTGGAGATAAAAACTCAGCATTTCCCCTAAGTTGAAATGGTAACACAAAACCTGGTCTGCTTTGAGGATCAAGAACCCCTATTCACATGCATGATAGGCTTTTTTTAAATTTTATTTTATTTATTTATTTATTTATTTATATTTTTTGCTTTATAACAAATTTAATCAGTTATACATATACATATGTTCCCATATCCCCTCCCTTTTGCGTCTCACTCCCACCCTCCCTATCCCACCCCTCCAGGCGGTCACAAAGCACCGAGCTGATCTCCCTGTGCTATGCGGCTGCTTCCCACTAGCTATCTACCATACGTTTGGTAGTGTATATATGTCCATGCCGCTCTTTCACTTTGTCACAGATTACCCTTCCCCCTCCCCATATCCCCAAGTCCATTCTCTAGTAGGTCTGTGTCTGTATTCCTGTCTTACCCCTATGTTCTTCATGACATTTTTTTTCTTAAATTCCATATATATGTGTCAGCATACAGTATTTGTCTTTCTCTTTCTGACTTACTTCACTCTGTATGACAGACTCTAGGTCCATCCACCTCATGACAAATAGCTCAATTCCATTTCTTTTTATGGCTGAGTAATATTCCATTGTATATATGTGCCACATCTTCTTTACCCATTCCTCTGATGATGGACACTTAGGTTGTTTCCATCTCTGGGCTATTGTAAATAGGGCTGCTATGAACATTTTGGTACATGTCTCTTTTTGAATTATGGTTTTCTCAGGGTATATGCCCAGAAGTGGGATTGCTGGGTCATATGGTAGTTCTATTTGTAGTTTTTTAAGGAACCTCCATACCGTTCTCCATAGTGGCTGTACCAATTCACATTCCCACCAGCAGTGCAAGAGAGTTCCTTTTTTTCCACACCCTCTCCAGCATTTATTGTTTCTAGATTTTTTGATGATGGCCATTCTGAATGGTGTGAGATGATATCTCATTGTAGTTTTGATTTGCATTTCTCTAATGAGCAAAGATGTTGAGCATCCTTTCATGTGTTTGTTGGCAGTCTGTATATCTTCTGTGGAGAAATGTCTATTTAGGTCTTCTGCCCATTTTTGGATTGGGTTGTTTGTTTTTTTGTTATTGAGCTGCATGAGCTGCTTGTTAATTTTGGAGATTAATCCTTTGTCAGTTGCTTCATTTACAAATATTTTCTCCCATTGTGAGGGTTGTCTTTTGGTCTTGTTTATGGTTTCCTTTGCTGTGCAAAAGCTTTGAAGTTTCATTAGGTCCCATGTGTTTATTTTGGTCTTTATTTCCATTTCTCTAGGAGGTGGGTCAAAAAGGATCTTGCTGTGATTTATGTCATAGAGTGTTCTGCCTATGTTTTCCTCTAAGAGATTGATAGTGTCTGGCCTTACATTTAGGTATTTAATCCATTTTGAGCTTATTTTTGTGTATGGTGTTAGGGAGTGATCTAATCTCATACTTTTACATGTCCCTATCCAGTTTTCCCAGCACCACTTATTGAAGAGGCTGTCCTTTCTCCACTGTACATTCCTTCCTCCTTTATCAAAGATAAGGTGACCATATGTGCGTGGGTTTATCTCTGGGCTTTCTATCTTGTTCCATTGATCTATCTTTCTGTTTTTGTGCCAGTACCATACTGTCTTGATTACTGTAGCTTTGTAGTATAGTCTGAAGTCAGGGAGCCTGATTCCTCCAGCTCCATTTTTCGTTCTCAAGATTGCTTTGGCTATTCGGGGTCTTTTGTGTTTCCATACAAATTGTGAAATTTTTTCTTCTAGTTCTGTGAAAAATGCCAGTGGTAGTTTGATAGGGATTGCATTGAATCTGTAAATTGCTTTGGGTAGTAGAGTCATTTTCACAATGTTGATTCTTCCAATCCAAGAACATGGTACATCTCTCCATCTATTTGTATCATCTTTAATTTCTTTCATCAGTGTCTTATAATTTTCTGCATACAGGTCTTTTGTCTCCTTAGGTAGGTTTATTCCTAGATATTTTATTCTTTTTGTTGCAATGGTAAAGGGGAGTGTTTTCTTGATTTCACTTTCAGAGTTTTCATCATTAGTATATAGGAATGCCAGAGATTTCTGTGCATTAATTTTGTATCCTGCTACTTTACCAAATTCATTGATTAGCTCTAGTAGTTTTTCGGTAGCATCTTTAGGATTCTCTATGTATAGTATCATGTCATCTGCAAACAGTGACAGCTTTACTTCTTCTTTTCCGATTTGGATTCCTTTTATTTCCTTTTCTTCTCTGATTGCTGTGGCTAAAACTTCCAAAACTAGGTTGAATAAGAGTGGTGAGAGTGGGCAACCTTGTCTTGTTCCTGATCTTAGTGGAAATGGTTTCAGTTTTTCACCATTGAGGACGATGCTGGTTGTGGGTTTGTCATATATGGCCTTTATTATGTTGAGGAAAGTTCCCTCTATGCCCACTTTCTGCAGGGTTTTTATCATAAATGGGTGTTGAATTTTGTCGAAAGCTTTCTCTGCATCTATTGAGATGATCATATGGTTTTTCTCCTTCAATTTGTTAATATGGTGTATCACGTTGATTGATTTGCGTATATTGAAGAATCATTGCATTCCTGGAATAAACCCAACTTGATCATGGTGTATGATCCTTTTAATGTGCTGTTGGATTCTGTTTGCTAGTATTTTGTTGAGGATTTTTGCATCTATGTTCATCAGTGATATTGGCCTGTAGTTTTCTTTCTTTGTGACATCCTTGTCTGGTTTTGGTATCAAGGTGATGGTGGCCTCGTAGAATGAGTTTGGGAGTGTTCCTCCCTCTGCTATATTTTGGAAGAGTTTCAGAAGGATAGGTGTTAGCTCTTCTCTAAATGCTTGATAGAATTCACCTGTGAAGCCATCTGGTCTTGGGCTTTTGTTTGTTGGAAGATTTTTTATCACAGTTTCAATTTCAGTGCTTGTGATTGGTCTGTTCATATTTTCTGTTTCTTCCTGATTCAGTCTTGGCAGGTTGTGCATTTCTAAGAATTTGTCCATTTCTTCCAGGTTGTCCATTTTATTGGCCTAGAGTTGCTTGTAGTAATCTCTCATGATCTTTTGTATTTCTGCAGTGTCAGTTGTTACTTCTCCTTTTTCATTTCTAATTCTATTGATTTGAGTCTTCTCCCTTTTTTTCTTGATGAGTCTGGCTAATGGTTTATCAATTTTGTTTATCTTCTCAAAGAACCAGCTTTTAGTTTTATTGATCTTTGCTATCGTTTCCTTCATTTCTTTTTCATTTATTTCTGATCTGATTTTTATGATTTCTTTCCTTCTGCTAACTTTGGGATGTTTTTGTTCTTCTTTCTCTAATTGCTTTAGGTGCAGGGTCAGGTTGTTTACTCGAGATGTTTCCTGTTTCTTAAGGTGGGATTGTATTGCTCTAAACTTCCCCCTTAGAACTGCTTTTGCTACGTCCCATAGGTTTTGGGTCATCGTGTCTCCATTGTCATTTGTTTCTAGGTATTTTTTATTTCCTCTTTGATTTCTTCAGTGATCACTTCGTTATTGAGTAGTGTATTGTTTAGCCTCCATGTGTTTGTATTTTTTGCAGATCTTTTCCTGTAATTGATGTGTAGTCTCATAGCATTGTAGTTGGAAAAGATACTTGATACAATTTCAATTTTCTTAAATTTACCAAGGCTTGATTTGTGACCCAAGATATGATCTATCCTGGAGAATGTTCCATGAGCACTTGAGAAAAATGTGTATTCTGTTGTTTTTGGATGGAATGTCCTATAAATATCAATGAAGTCCATCTTGTTTAATGTATCATTTAAAGCTTGTGTTTCCTTATTTATTTTCATTTTGGATGATCTGTCCATTGGTGAAACTGGGGTGTTAAAGTCCCCTACTATGAGTGTGTTACTGTTGATTTCCCCGTTTATGGCAGTTAGTAGTTGCCTTATGTATTGAGTTTCTCCTATGTTGGGTGCATAAATATTTACAATTGTTATATCTTCTTCTTGGATCCATCCCTTTATCATTATGTAGTGTCCTTCTTTGTCTCTTCTAATAGTCTTTATTTTAAAGTCTATTTTGTCTGATATAAGAATTGCTACTCCAGCTTTCTTTTGGTTTCCATTTGCATGTAATATCTTTTTCCATCCCCTTACTTTCAGTCTGTATGTGTCTCTAGGTCTGAAGTGGGTCTCTTGTAGACAGCATATATATGGGTCTTGTTTTTGTATCCATTCAGCCAATCTGTGTCTTTTGGTGGGAGCATTTAGTCCATTTACATTTAAGGTAATTATTGATATGTATGTTCCTATTCCCATTTCCTTAATTGTTTTGGGTTCGTTATTGTAGGTCTTTTCTTTCTGTTGTGTTTCTTGCCTAGAGAAGTTCCTTTAGCATTTGTTTGTAAAGCTGGTTTGGTGGTGCTGAACTCTCTCAGCTTTTCCTTGTCTGTAAAGGTTTTAATTTCTCCATCAAATCTGAATGAGATCCTTGCTGGGTAGAGTAATCTTGGTTGCAGGTTTCTCTCCTTCATCACTTTAATTATGTCCTGCCACTCCCTTCTGGCTTGTAGAGTTTCTGCTGAGAGATCAGCTGTTATCCTGATGGGGATTCCCTTGTGTGTTACTTGTTGTTTTTGCCTTGCTGCTTTTAATATGATTTCTTTGTGTTTAATTTTTGACAGTTTGATTAATATGTGTCTTGGCATATTTCTCCTTGGATTTATTCTGTATGGGACTCTCTGTGCCTCCTGGACTTGATTAACTATTTCCTTTCCCATATTAGGGAAGTTTTCAACTATAATCTCTTCAAATATTTTCTCAGTCCCTTTCTTGTTCTCTTCTTCTTCTGGAACCCCTATAATTCAAATGTTGGTGCGTTTAATGTTGTCCCAGAGGTCTCTGAGACTGTCCTCTGTTCTTTTCATTCTTTTTTCTTTATTTTGCTCTGCAGCAGTTATTTCCACTATTTTATCTTCCACCTCACTTATCCGTTTTTCTGCCTCAGTTATTCTGCTATTGATCCCATCTAGAGTATTTTTATTTCATTTATTGTGTTTTTAATCGATGCTTGATTCATCTTTAGTTCTTCTAGGTCCTTGTTAACTGTTTCTTGCATTTTGTCTATTCTATTTCCATGATTTTGGATCTTGGAAATAGAATCTTGGATCATCTTTACCATCATTATTCTGAATTTTTTTTCAGGTAGACTGCCTATTACCTCTTCATTTGTTAGGTCTGGTGGGTTTTTATCTTGCTCCTTCTCCTGCTGTGTGTTTTTCTGTCTTCTCATTTTGCTTATGTTACTGTGTTTGGGGTCTCCTTTTTGCAGGCTGCAGGTTCGTAGTTCCCGTTGTTTTTGGTGTCTGTCCCCAGTGGCTAAGGTTGGTTTAGTGGGTTGTGTAGGCTTCCTGGTGGAGGGGACTAGTGCCTGTGTTCTGGTGGATGAGGCTGGATCTTGTCTTTCTGGTGGGCAGGTCCACGTCTGGTGGTGTGTTTTGGGGTGTCTGCAGACTTTTTATGATTTTAGGCCACCTCTCTGCTAATGGGTGGCGTTGTGTTCCTGTCTTGCTAGTTGTTTGGCATAGGGTGTCCAGCACTGTAGCTTGCTGGTCGTTGAGTGAAGGTGGGTGCTGGTGTTGAGATGGAGATCTCTGGAAGATTTTCGTCGTTTGATATTATGTGGAGCTGGGAGGTCTCTTGTGGACCAGTGTCCTGAAGTTAGCTCTCCCACCTCAGAGGCACAGCACTGACTCCTGGCTCCTCAATTTGGGATGATTTGTTGTCCATTCATGTATTCCACAGATGCAGGGTACATCAAGTTGATTATGGAGCTTTAATCAGCTGCTTCTGAGGCTGCTGGGAGAGGTTTCCCTTTCTCTTCTTTGTTCTCACAGCTCCTGGGTCTCAGCTTTGGATTTGGCCCCGCCTCTGCGTGTAGGTCACCGGAGGGCGTCTGTTCTTAGCTCAGACAGGACAGGATTAAAGGAGCAGCCTCTTCGGGGACTCTGGCTCACTCAGGCCGGGCGGGAGGGAGGGGCACGGAGTGCGGGGCGAGCCTGCAGCGGCAGAGGTCGGCGTGACGCTGCACCAGCCCTAGGCGCGCCGTGCGTTCTCCCAGGGAAGCCGCCCCTGGATCCCGGGACCCCGGCAGTGGCGGGCTGCACAGGCTCCCGGAAGGGCGGTGTGGACAGTGACCTGCGCTCGCACACAGGCTTCTTGGCGGCGGCAGCAGCAGCCCAAGCGTCCCACGCCCGTCACTGGGCTCCGCGCTTTCAGTCGTGACTCGCGCCCGTCTGTGGAGCCCCTTTAAGCAGCGCTCTTAATCCCCTCTCCTCGCGCAGCAGGAAACCAAGAGGGAAGAAAAAGTCTCTTGCCTCTTCGGCAGCTCCAGAGTTTTCCCGGACTCCCTGCCGCCTAGCTGTGGCTCATTAGCCCCCTTCCGGCTGAGTTCTCGCCGCCAGCCCCAGTCCTCTCCCTGCGCTCCGACCGAAGCCCGAGCCTCAGCTTCCAGCGCCGCCGGGGCGAGCAGACAAGCCTCTCTCGGGCCGGTGAGCGCCGCCCTGCACCGACCCTCCGGGCGGGAATCTCTCCGCTCCGCCCTACCCAGGTATGTGGGGAGTTTCTTGCCTTTTGAGAGGTCTGAGGTCTTCTGCCAGCGTTCAGTAGGTGTTCTGTAGGAGTTGTTCCACGTGTAGCTGTATTTCTGGTGTATCCGTGGGGAGGACGGTGATCTCCGCGTCTTACTCTTCCGCCATCTTACCTGGAAGTCTCTCATGATAGGCTTTTTGACCAGATTACTTAAGAAGAAAAAAAAAAGCAAACTAAAACTGTGCTTATTTAGAAGAGAATGGCAGGTACATTCTTTCTGACTGTCAAAAACCAGAATTGATAAGAACTGAAAACTGCAAAGTCTAGAATATACTCTGTACAAATCAACTCTGCTTATTTTAACCTGCTTCCTGGGGTCATTTTAATTATATCTGAAAAATGAGTTACGAGAGGCAAATGGATTAAATTTCCTTTTATAAGTAATTACAATGCAAATTTAAAACTGTTATACCCTGTTTCCGAGGAATGACTGGGGTGGAGATTTTCTCTCTCTTTATATTTTTACTTTTTCTCCCTCTTCATTTAGGAAAAGATGTCATGATTAAGTGGAAATAGAAAAGCCATAATAGGAAGTTAACTGTAAAAGGTAACTTAATTTCCTGTTAATCTGAACGTTTACAGTAGCGTGTGGGTTCTCACTCCATCCTTCATCACAGTAACTAAATAATGGAAAACACTCCAATGCCTTGTTGAATGTTTTTTTCCTGTCTTAAAGATGAACTAATTTCAAAAGTTTTGCTGGCTTACATTATGCACCTTAATTCAGGTGTTTATTTGGTTGAGATGCTGTAAAATGAAGGTCCTTATAAATGTTCCATTAGTATAAATGACAGTGAAAAGTGGCACTTATTTCTGATCATGATTCTGATATTTTTAAGTGAGACTTTCTGTGTCCACATCCATTTAATTAGTGGGTATAACAGTATATTATTTTGTCATTCAACAAAACTTCTTTGCCATTTGCATCATTGCTGACAGGACTAAATATATAGAACTCAGATCCAAAATGAAGCACACACCAACACGTGGCTCTAAAGTGGCTTACTGAGGAGGGGGGCTGTTCTTCCCATTTTTTCTGGGGCTTCTTTCTGCTCAGAATGGACCAGCAGCATCAGCGTCAGCTGGGAGCTTGTTAGCGGAGAATCTCAGGTTCTATGATAGACCTGCTGAGTTGCAATCTGCATTTTATTAAAAGCCCATGAATACTCATGTGAAAGATTAATATTTGATAAGCACAGGTGTAGAACATTCTAGGCTCCAATTATTCCTCTGTTTTCCTTTTGGCCCTACTCCACCAAATAGTATAATATTATTCAGAGTAGGCATCTTCACAAGAAACAACCCCAAGTCACAGAAGCTTAACAAAATTTAAGCTTATTTTTCCCCTAAGTTCCATTGTGGGTGGGGTTGGGGGAAAATCTTCCTCATGCACTCACTTGGGGGCCATTCTTTCCATCTAGTGGCTTTTCTATCCCCAGGAACCTCACATTTCTCCACTGGACACCCTGATTCTGAGCTTTCAGAGAAGGAAGATGCAGAACATGGGCCAGGTTTGGAGGAAATACACAACTTCAGCCTGCATCTCAGTGGTGAGAACACAATCACATGGCCACACCTAGCTGCAAGAGAGGCTGAGAAGTGTCATCCATCTTTTTTGCCTAGGAGGAGGAGGAAATGGTCCTGGCAAATTCTGAGTCAGTCTGTGCCTCACCTATCCATTTTCTTGCATCCAACTAAATCCCTACTTATTATTCAGCTGCTTCAGGCTGGGGAATGTCTTCTAAATTTCTAGAGAACTTATTTTTCCATCTCTTCATTTACATAGTCCACAAATATCCTTGTATATTGTCTATTCAGGGATGTATGTTTTATTTTCCATTAGGAATTATGAGCACTTGTAGGACCAATAGTCATACCATTCAATGTTTTTTTTTTTAACTCTGCAGAGTCAAGATTGCTTTCATGCATGTGATGAGCATGTTATTAACAGTTAATGATCAAGTTAATGAGAACCTGAGACAATGTCATGGTTCTGCTTGTACCAGTGTTTAGTATAATATCTTGTGGCTCCTTTTAATATCTGCCTTTTATGATTAACCCTCAAATTTCATTAGAAACTATCCTTCTAATTTCTTGTCACATTTTTTGCATATGTCATCAGTTTTCTTGTGTTAATGCATCCTAATAAGAATTGGTGGGAGTATGACATGGACTACAGAACAAATTCTTATGCCCATAGTAGAAGAAACCAAAGTCCTCAAATGTAAAAGTAATTTTCCTGAAATCACATAATTGTTAGGCATGGAGAAGGCAGGGTTTGGACTCAAGTCAGTGTTATGGCTCCAAATCCAGAATTTTGTTAACTGTCCCTCATAGTTTCTTCTATGGATAGCTGCATTCTCTTTGGATGCATTAAAACATGATTAACCATTGACACAGTTATGAAGAGAATTAAGTATAACTTATAAATGGCCTTTTAAAAATTTTCAGTCCCCATTTTGCCAGGATTGTCACAGGAAATTTAGGCTTGTTGTAGTAAGACTTTTTAATTTTTCAAAAAGCTTGGAATTTTTGCACAAAATAGATTTTCTGACTGAATCTAACCTGGATTGGCAGTTTTTAAACTCAAATATAAGGACATTCAGTGCTACTGCAGTTTTGATGTCAGAAGTTTTTTTTTTCTTTGTCAGCAACTATTTTCTTTGTTTCTTTTTCCCCATCTCCCTGGCTGTTTATACATACTTTTTTCTTAGAAATTAAAAGATATGAACTTGTGTATAGTTACATATGCACATTTTCTTTGATTTTGCATGGATCCCAGTGGGCTCTTTGAATCTGAAAATTTCTTCTTCTACAAAGCAAATATTCTAATATTATTTGTTTATTGTATATCCTCTGTTTACTTTGTTATCTTCTTCTGGAATTCTGGTTTTATAAGTTTTAGGTCTCCTGGATCAGTCCTTCACCATTCTCTTAGCTTTTTCTCATTATCATTTTTTCTCTTTGCCTCTATGTTCTTGGAGGATTTCTTGAGTTGATATTGTAAATCACATATTTGGTTTGCTACATCATACAATCTACTGTTCATTGCTCCCAAAGCATTTTGAATTTCGCTAGTCATGTTTTTCAAGAGCCAAATCTTGTCCCTACTTCAATTAAGAAACTTGCCCTTGAAATTCATTCAGAAAATGAATCAGAAATTTTTCTGTGAGAATTTTTCTTTTCTTCTTGGAGGGAAGTTTTCTCTTAAGAGATTATTTGCCATGAAGACTCAAAATGGTCACCTTCTTGTGTTTTTTATTTTTTCACTATATCTAGTGATTTTCTCTCATCTTTTGTAAAGCCAAGCTGGCCACAATTTTTGCTGTTTCTAGCTTGCTGAAGCAATGCCCCCTATGGCTCAGATTTCTTCCCCCTCAGGTAATTGTTTGGAAAACTTCTCTACTTACGTTTTAAGCTTATGTCTAGTTTGCTTGCACTTATTGACCATATATTATTGTTCTATCCCTCTGTAAAACATTAACACAAATGTAGCAGCTTAAAACTACACACTTTTTTTTTTTATCCTCATAGTTCTATAAGTAAGAAACCTGGGTGGGGCTTGATTGGGTTTTCTTATCAGGTTTTCACACTCCAAGTCTTGCCTGGGCTGGGCTCCCACTTGGAGGCTTTGGGGAAGAACCCACTTTCAAGTTCATTCAGGTTGGTAGAATCCAATTCCCTGTGGCTATGCACCTGAGGTCCTTGTTCCATTGCTGGTTGTCCTCAACTCTTCAGGACCACCAGTGCTCCTTCCCACATATCCCATCAGTCTTCAAAAGAGCAACAGGTATGTGGAGTCTTCTTGCTTCAAATGTCTTCAACTTTCATTTCCAGCCTGAGAAAGTTCTGTGTTTAAGGGGTGATGTGATTATATCAGCCCCGCCTGGATAATCAGCATAGGCTGATTAAGGTCAACTGTGCCATATAAGATAATTCCTCTAGTCATAAGAGTGATATTTCATCATATTCACATGTTCTGAGGATTAGGGCATTGATCTTGGAGTGCGACATGCATGGGGTCATGTTTAGAATTATAATTATGCCTACTTCGCATCCTCCTGCCTCCCATCCTTTGGGCCGTTGTTGCTATATATTTTACTTTTATATGTGTTACAAACAAACAGAACATTGTTACTACTTTTGCCTATCTTTTAGAACAATTACAAATAAGGATAAAAAGCTCTTTCATTGGGCTTCCCTGGTGGCGCAGTGGTGGAGAGTCTGCCTGCCGATGCAGGGGACATGGGTTCGTGCCCCGGTCCGGGAGATCTCACATGCCAAGGAGCGGCTGGGCCCATGAGCCATGGCCACTGAGCCTGCGCATCTGGAGCCTGTGCTCCGCGATGGGAGAGGCCACAACAGTGAGAGGCCTGCGTACCACAAAAATAAATAAATAAATAAGCTCTTTCATTTTTACCTTCATTTTTTTCCCAACATTGCTAATTACTTTATGTAGATTCAAGTTTTTGATTGATTAATTCCTTCTGTCTGAAGAGCTTTCTTTACTGTTTTTTTCAGAAAAGGTCTATTGGCAATAAATTCCCTCAGTTTTTGTCTAAGAAAATATTTCTTTGTGTTTTTAATAAAAGATATTTTTACTGAGTGTAGAATTCTATGTTGCAGTTTTGTTTCCTTTCAGAACTTTAAAGATATCGCTCTGCTGTCCTTCTGTTTATATGCTTTCTGATGAGAAGGTTTCTGTAACTTTTGTTCTTCCATAGGCAGTATATCTCTTTTCTTTGGATGCCCTTAAATTTTTGGTTTACAGCAATTTGAATATGATATGCTTTGGTTAAATTTTGTTCCTGCTTGGTGTTCTCTGAGCTTCTTGGATTTGGGGTTTGATATCTGTTGTTAATTTTGGAAAATTCTTGGCAAAATACTTTATACCCATTGAAATCTCTTCTTCTGTGATTTAAGTCAAATATATCTTGGACCATTTGATATTTTCTTACAGTTCATAAGAGCAGTTCTGTTTTTATTTCCACTCTTTTTCCCTTGGTATTTCAGTTTGGGTAATTTCTAGTTCCAAGTTTATTGCTTCTTTTCTTGGCCATGTTCAATCTACTGAGGAACACATAGAGGGCATTCTCCATTTACAGTGTTTTTCAATTCTAGCATTTACATTTGATTCTTTGTTATAAATACTACCTCTTTGTTGATGCTACCCATCTAAACTTATGAGTTGTCTACTTTTTACATTAGGATCTTTAGTATCTTAATAATTATTTAAATGCTCTGTCCAATTGTTCCAGTATGTTTGCCATGTGCAAGTTTGGTTCCAATGATTGCTTTGTCTCTTCACAGTGTCTTTTCTGTTGCTTTTAGTATGTGTCATAATTTTTGTTGTTGTTGTTAAAACCTAGACATCTTATGTAGGAGAGTAGTTAGTAAGGAAAATATTTTTTATGTTTGTAAATGGACATTCATTTTCTCCTTTTAGATCTTTAAAGTTGTGGGGAGGGTGAACTAGTCTAGTTAGGTGTTAAATTGTGTTTGAGGCTTGTTGTTGCTATAGTTACCCTGAGTGCATCACAGGCATCAAATTCCTCTAACGATATTTTGTGTTAAGGGTGTAGGTTGGTTCAGCAGAGGTTATTTTCTCAATTTCTACTTTCCCTTGTGTTCGGGTTTTCCTTTGTGCTTTGCCCTGAAGAGAATATGTCTCTTAAAGCTCTCTCAGCTATATTCCCCTGTTACTTTCACTTGAGATTGCTAGCCAGGTGGTAGAGCTGGGGAGTTGAAGGAGTTCTCTGAGACTCTTAGGAAGCCTCAGTGTTAAGCAGATACTTCACTCCTGCCTCTCAGGTCTATGGTCTTGCATGTTCTCCAGCTGTAATGTGTGGACCAGCAAGCATTCCTGCCCCACACCCCAAGGATAGAGCTTTTTTAGACTCTTCCCTCCACCAGTGTCCTAAGGTAACAGATTTTGTTAGTTACTCTTTCCCGTGTTCTTTAGGGACAATGGTGGAGATGGGTCCAGGTAGAATTTCAGAAGTGGCTGCTGTTCCACTTCCCAAAATGTTACTGTCTGGGAAGCCTTCTCAGGATATTTCCATCTCCCCCTGAGCACCTGTGGGATTCGTGGACAGACATGTGCACCAGGATGTGGATCCTCTTATATCTGTGGCTCCTGGAGGTGTCATACTCTCACACTGGTACAATTATTTAATTGTAATTTGTTATATTTTAACAACTCATTAAAACATTTTTGCTTTATTCTTCATACTAGCTTATATCATGCCCAGCAGACTCTGCCCCAATTAAATGAATCCTTGGTTCCTGTTTTTCCCTGCAGATGCCAATCTCTAGCCAGATATCACGTTGTTTATTTTCTCCATGGTCTAAACTTTCTAGTGGGTCCAAGAAAATTTAGTAATTTGCATTTTGTCTTGTGTTAGAAGTTTGGATGCTTTTTTCATCTCTCTATGTTTCTGAACTGAAACTGATATGCTATGTATTTTAGTTAACTCATCCTTAGGCAAATATTTAGCAGCATCTAAAAAGCACATCCAATTCAGCAACGCAATCTGCACAACAATCAGGTTATTCCTTCATTCATGGAAAATAGCCATCTTGTTATTCGGAATCATATAGGTAATCAAAAACCCACCCCGTTTTATTTGAAAGCAGTCATGTTAATTTGGCTTATGAATTTTACAGAAGAAAAAGTAACTCCCACACACTGGTGTATCCATAGTGTTTCTCTGGCACTTTGTATTGTTCCTGTGGCACAGTGTTTGTGTGTCTACAACCCCCTCCAGATACAGTTCCTGAGAGCAGGCATGATGTCTCATCTACCTTTATCTTCCTATCGTTGAGCCAAATATCTGGTACTGAGTGGGAACTTGATAAGTGCTTGTTTAATGTTGTTGAATGTCTGTCTTTTGATCATTCAGTGAGATGATGCATTTTCTGAGTCTCCTGACTTCCCAGAAGGATAAATCTCAAGAGATGACCAAAGTCTTCTTTCAGCGATTTGACCTGTATTATACAATAAAGAAGCGCACAGGTCAGATGTGTGTGGGGAGGCCTGGGGCATGTGCCAAGGTGATGTGTGTGCTCCGAGGTGCCTTATTTCCTTAGCCGGGGAGCCGGATGCCTCCAGATTTAACTACTACGTCTTGTAGTTGGGAGAATTTTTAATGCTTAATGACAAACGGCATTTTAATTTGAACTCTATCAGGTTCGAGGCTTACATTAAGTGAACAAGTACAAGCAGACATGGAGGAGAGATGGAGAACAGTGACTGCCTTCATTATGGGTGTGCAGTTCAGCAGAACTGATGCTCGGAGTGAATCTTAAATAGTCTAGCAAAGTGAAATTCCCTCCGCCTATCTGTGAAGTCAGTGAATATGGTAATCTGTGTTTGACAGAAGCCTTCACAGCTGCTCCTCAGCAGTGCAATTTGACTTGGGGATTTGCTTTTGTTATAAGGTTCACTGGGCTTTCCATAAGGCATGAAAGAGAAAGTTTGACCCTGACTTGCAACCGATAACTCTTTAGGTGCTGATTTCTGCTGCATTAGGGTCTTGATAAATGTGTAAGGGTAGTGGGGGTTAATTTGGAAGAAGAAACTTGATGATAACCTGTTCCTCTATGCTCTCCTGCCCCCCTCACTCCATCCTCCACAATATTGTAAGTTCCAAATACACTCAAGTTGCTAATTTTAATACCTCTATAAATTTAAGACCATTGACTAGGTAGGTCAGATTACATGTTTCTTGTTGCTGGTCCTACTTTGCAGTGGTACCGAGAGAAGTAGGGTTGTACTGTGGAAAGAGAAGAAATATCATGGGCTTTGGAGGGAACCAGAGCTAAGTTCAAATCCTAGTTCTGCCATTCTCTAGCATTATGACCCTGGTTAAGTGATATAATCTTTCTGACCCCAGACTCTGCTCTGTAATATAGAAGCAGAAGCACTAGACCCATTTAATTCTGATGAGGATAGAATGATGTATATATGAGATATGATGGGGATAAAATAATATATGTAAAGGATGTAAAGGATCTGGCTCTGAAAAAGGGGGATTCAGTGGATACAGTTGTTAATACTATTGTCACTATTATTTATTTTTATTACTTGCTTCATGAACCTGCTTTCATCTGTTCTCTGGGACCCTTACCCCATAGTCTCAGCCACATATGTCTGACCTCTCTTTGTGCTCAAATACTTCACTTGGCGAGGTGCTGAGCACCTTAGCTTCCAGATGTCTGGAGTCTTGCCTTGGTCCTTTCTTACAGCCTGGGCCCCGTGGCAGGCTTTTATTCTTCACCCACATTGGAGGCCCTCCTCTCGGGAGGACTCTATAGACCTATCTACTGAATGTGCATGTGTGTGGCCATGTGCTTTACTTTGGGCAGGACAATGTAAGTAAAAGTGGTGTGTCACTGCCAGGCAGAGCTTCTAACATATGGTTGCCATTTTCCTTTCTCTCGGCCATCATGGAGCCCACATTGGGACGGATCTTCCCAAGGCTTAAGCCCCTGAGTGATTGTGATGTACAGAGGTCCACTGATGACTGTGATAGAGATCGTGTGTGTAAGAAGTCAACTTTTCCACTGTAAGTCAAGGGCTTTTTAAATTTGATACCAAACTATAACCTGGCCCATCCTAATTACTACAAGCCTTATCCTTAAATCTAGCTCTGAGTTAAGAGTTCTCTTCACCTGTCAACAGCCCCATCAACCTGTGTAGATCTTTGCTTCCTCTCAAGTTGCTCTGCCTGTCCAATAACCATCAGATGGGTGCAGTAAGGCCACAAGCTGATGCTTCTTTCAGATCCATGCCCATTCAGACTGTCTTCTCCTCCTATGTACTGTACTTGGGCTCTAACCTGCTCTCACCTGTCAAACTGAATTGTAATATATAGACATAAAGAAAGCCAAAGCTGGGGAGGGTGCCTCTGGGAAGCTTCAATTCTTCCACTTTCCTTTCATTTCCTGCCTCTCATTCTGTGCTCTCTGCTCAAGCTCATTGTGCGCATGTAATGCCCTACAGGGAGGCTGGGACTGGGATAAGGCAGAGTTTGGGGCCTGGTACTGATGGACAGAGGCTGCGTTGCTATTCTTGAGCCTCCTGGCCTCCCTCCAGTGACATTCCCTATGGTGAGCAGGGGCAGTGTCCATCCTTGTCTTCCTTGGAGCTGTCTATCTATCTTCCTCACTGATACAGGGTCACTTCATCTCCATATACAGCCTCCACCCTGCTTCCATGTCCCAGCAGTTGGGTTGGGGAGATCTGAGCACCGGCCGTCCTACTTGTTAGGTCTGGCATTGTCAGTCTTGCCTTCCCTGGTGCCTCTGTGGGCTGCTTTCCTGTCCCTGAGCTCTCCTTTTGGCTTTTACCCAGGGCCCAGGGTCCTCCCAGGGTAGCATCTGCTTCACTCTCAATACCAATACCCAGAGCTGAGCTTTTTGGCCTGAGCCCAGTTTCTTCCTGTTGTTGGTTAATTAGTTGTTGCAAGGAACAGAAGCCACCTTGAACAAAAAGAGGGTTTCTTATGAGGCTAAACAAACCACAGAAGCAGAAGAGGAAGGTCTTTGGAAACCAAGGCAACTCTCAGGACCAGTTACAATCTTGGTATCAGCCTTTCATGGTCCTCAGTGTTTCTCTCACAGGATCTCTATGTTTTAGTCACCTAGTGCTGTGTAACAAACTACCCCAAAACATTTTGGCTTAAAACAACAAGACTATCTTATTTCTCATGAGTTTGTGGGCTGACCAGGCACTTCCTCTGCATCAAGTGGTGTCAGCTAGTGCCCTGGGATGGCTGGAAGGTCCAAAATGCCCTCCCTCCCATGGATGGCAGTTAGTGCTAGCTGCCAGCTAGGTGCTCAGCTGGGACCAATTGTCAGGGCTTTGGTTCTTCTTTATGTGCTACTGCCTTTCATCCTTAATGTTTATCCATATGCTGTTTCATGGGGATGCTTTTATTAGCTGTTGCTTGAACTGGGAAGTCTTCTGGGACTCTCCTCCTATCCATCACAGTCTGAGTGCTCCTGGAGGAGTAAGGAGCCAGGATTTCTGCTTTCAGTACCTCCTGTTTTGTCATTGATTGCCTGAGCAGACAGGGGCTTTTCTACATTTTACCTCTGCTGGGTCAACTGCAGTGATTTCAAAGGACATAAATGTGTCTGACAAGTCCCATGGGAAAGAAAATTCCTCCAGATTAGCAATAGATTGATCTGATTACCCAATCCTGGTATCATTCAGAAGAAAAATGCAAGGCTGAGGTAGAGTGGCAATCTTTATTCATATCAATCTGTAAGAAAATGGAGAGTGTAAGAAAGCTGGAGGCAAGGAATGAAAAACTTCTGCTCTCATCTCAAAGATGTTACTACTGAGAGATGCATAGGACAGGTATTTGGGAAATATTTAGAATATTACAGACTTACTGGTTTACCTTTTTGTAACAGTGCAAGGGGCTCGAGACCTTAGTATTTGGAACACAGATGGGAGGCACCTTTGCTGTTTTTAAGTTGCTATCAAGTTATTTTTAGACAAAGAGATATGTTCCAACTGTGTGAGCCTAGTGAAGAACAACAGAAGAATAGTAAATTCTGACAGTGACTGTGTAGGCTTGGCATGTAGCTTAGTCATTCCACCTGGCAATGGTGGTGAAAGAATAACAGATTCACTTAATAAAGGCAAATAGATTTCACTTAATAAATACGTAACAGTTGCTCTCGATGCATTACCTCTGTGCTAAAGACTTCTCTGACCCTCCCAGGCAAAGTTACTCCTCCCTTCCTTTCTTGTCTCATAATGCCCTGGATATATCTCTGCTAAGGGACTTCTCAAATCCATTCAGTTAATCAAATATTTATTCAGTTCTTATTAGATGTCAAGTTCTGTACTAAAGTGCATTAGCAGTGCATTAATTCAGTCTCTATTCCTGCTCTATCTTGGACCGGTGCACTCAGGAGTATAATCCTCATTCCCAAGAAATTTACAGTCTGGTAAGAGTGTTACAGACGTTGCGGGTTAAACAACAAACAAGTATTATTTCTGTTCTTTACTGGAAGAGACCTCATTTTTTATTCTGATGGCTCATCCTCCATCACATTGACTTAGATGAGATTCCAATCAGTCTAAACCCATCATGGCAAGCCAGTGATTGGTTTGTGAGGAGTCATGTGATACAACACTGGCCAAGGAGACATAAAGGGAAGTTGGCAGCAGAGGCTTCTAGGAAAGATTTCTTCATTGATGTAAAGAGACACACAGGAATGAAGTATATTTTCATTTTTAGATTTCATGCTTGGAAACTCTATATTTGCTTGCTCCCCAGAGGAGAGCTTGTCCTTAGAGAAGACACCAGGGTAGAAAAAAGGTGGGGAAAATCTGGGTTCTTGATGCTATCTTTCAGTTGTTCAAATAACCCAAACTAGAGGGCTTCCCTGGTGGCGCAGTGGTTGAGAGTCCGCCTGCCGATTCAGGGGACACGGGTTCATGCCCTGGTCCAGGAAGATCTCAAATGCCGCAGAGCGGCTGGGCCCATGAGCCATGGCCACTGAGCCTGTGCGTCCGGAGCCTGTGCTCCGCAGCGGGAGAGGCCACAGCAGTGAGAGGCCCGCATACCGCAAAAAAACAAAACAAAACAAAACAAAACAAAAGAAACCCCAAACAAGAGTTATCCTACAATAGATTGTCCATTTTGATGCATAATAAATACTCTTTGATGCTAACACCGGCTACTGGCTGAATGCTTCCTTACTGATATGGGTTGAAGTGATAAAGGATAAATTTATTGCAACAATAATGCAGAATATGAGAAACACAAAAAGAGAGATGCAAAGTGCAATGACAGTTCAGGAGAAGGAGGGAATACAGCCACTTGGGTGAGAGATAATAAGAAAATCAGACTTACAACAAAAGGCACACATGGACAGCACATTTAGACCATAAGCATTTTGTGGTATATACCTGGCTTACAGAAAATTTTAAAACAGATGCCCCCAAAATCAGGGTCTTTCCTATAAAAGTCAATATTGATTTTTGCATACTTGGCTGCAGTGCTCACCTTGCAACAGAGGCTGCGGTTCAGAACCTCAGTCCCTTTAGATGGGACCTGGGGTTTTCTTAAGATCTGCTGCCCTCATGTGTGTATCCTGGCTCGTCCTGTTGGCATTTGACTGCTATCTCTATTAAAGGAGAAACATTTGCTACAGGGAAACTATTATATTTGCTATTGGTGACGCCTGAGAATAAAGTTTATCAGAATAATGAAGACATAAACCAGGAGGTGTGGGGTAGAAGTTAAAAAATAGAGTATTTTCTCCTTCCCTCCCTCCCTCCGTCCGTCCCTCCCTTTCTTTTCTTTTTTTCCGGTACGCGGGTCTCTCACTGTTGTGGCCTCTCCCGTTGCGGAGCACAGGCTCCAGACGCACAGGCTCAGCAGCCATGGCTCATGGGCCCAGCTGCTCCGCGGCATGTGGGATCCTCCCGGACCGGGGCGCGAACCCGTGTCCCTCGCATCGGCAGGTGGACTTTCAACCACTGCGCCACCAGGGAAGCCTGTTCTTTCCTTCTTTCTTTCCTTCCTTCTTCCTTCCTTCCTCCGTCCCTCCGTCCCTCTCTCTCTCTTCCTCTCCCTTTCTTTCCATTCTTTTTTCCTTTCTTCCTTCCTTTTCCTTTCTTCTTTCTTCTTCTTTTCTTTCTTTCTTTCTTTCTTTCTTTCTTTCTTTCTTTCTTTCTCCCTTCCTTCCTTCCTCCATCCCTCCCTCTCTCTCTCCCTTCCATCTTCCTTCCTTCTTTCCTTTCTTTCTCCCTTCCTTCCTTCCTCCATCCCTCCCTCCTCTCTCTCTCTCCCTTTCTTTTCTTTCTTTCTTTCTTTCTTTCTTTCTTTCTTTCTTTCTTTCTTTCTTTCTTTCTTCCTTCCTTCCTTCCTCCCTCCCTCTCTCTCCCCCTTTCTTTCTTTCTTTCCTTCTTTCTTCCTTCCTCCATCCCTCCCTCTCTCTCTTCCTTCCATCTTCCTTCCTTCCTTCCTTCTTTCCTTCCTTCCTTCCTTCCTCCATCCCTCCCTTCCTTCCTTCCTCCATCCCTCCCACTCTCTCTTTCTCTCCCTTTCTTTCTTTCTTTCTTTCTTTCTTTCTTTCTTTCTTTCTTTCTTTCTTTCTTTCTTTCTTTCTTTCTTCTCTCTTTCTTTATTGAAAGACCATGAAGGGAAAAGGAGAGGAATTGACTCATTTGAAGGCATTTGAGGATTAGAAATATTAACCTCAGGGGAAAGGGAAACCTTAAGCCTATTTACAAGCAGAAAGATAGAGTTAATTGTGTTTGAGTGCAGTAAGAATTTTTAATGAAATGAATGATGCCCTTGGAGTCTGCTGTAATACTTGGTGTATGGGATCCCTGAGGTACTATATATCCTAGATCTTTATTTTCCCAAGTACTTTGGAGTAAAAGGACACATTTTGGGCTAGGGAACCCTGTCATTATGTTTAATACACTATCAGATTTACCTACTAAGGTAGAGGACTGATTAAGATAGATACAGACAATGATCTCATCCTGGAAGGAATTCCTTTTGCAAAAAAAGAAAAAGAAAAAGAAAACCTGACAAGAAGATCCCCTTTTTATCTGAACAGTAAAATATATAAATTTCTCAAAACTGTCATTTTTGGCCAGTTCATCTGGTGAGAGAATGGAAAAGGGGAGGCATCCATCAATTTTATAATCCACAGTCCATCACTCTGATCAAATGATCAGAGTGTGTGGAGAACACATTTGGAAAAAAAAAATATTTTCAAAACATCTGGAGTAGGGGGACAAATTCCAACAGCTCGATTCTGACAATATATGCAGATAAGAATTTGCTCTTGAAGTCTTCATTTGCCCCCATTGCCTATAAAATTTCTATCCTAGCCAGCAATAAAATTTTAGAATTACTGTTGTGGCTTAAAAAAAATACAGCAGTGATGTAATTAGCATATTATTATGAGGTTAATAATGTTAAAATGGAATGGCTAGTGATGTGCTGAAAAAAATCAAAGAAATTATCTAAACTGATTTGGGCCCCTTCCAATCTTTCTGCTTATTCATCAGGTAACAAGTTGAACCAAGAGTTAGAATTGCTGCAGATGGGAATACCTGCAAAAACATTAAACAGTTCTTGAATTGTTTAACAAATGATATCCAGCCAGAAAATGGAAATAGGAGGTGAATGCATGTGTGGAAGAAAAGAACAGCCTTACTTCAGTGCTCTTCAGAATCACTGAAGGTTTTGTGGATGCTTCATTTGGGAGGCCAGTATAACCACAAATATCTAGAAGAATCAAAACAGTTTTTTCCAAAATTGCTACAGTTGTGAAAACCAAAGGGAAGATTCAATGCACAATGAATCTTCACTAAATGCCTATAAGACATCTCAAGATGTTCAGTATGACTGGTGTCCTTATAAGGAGAGGTGTCCTGATAAGACATCAAGGTGAGTGTGCACAGAAAAAGGCCATGTGAGTATACAAAGAGGAAGCAGCTGTCAGCAAGTCATGAAGAGAGGCCTCACAAGAAACCAAACCAACCAACACCTTTATCTTGGACTTCCATCCTCCAGAATTTGAGAAAAAAAGTTCTGATGTTTAAACCACAGAGCCTGTGATATTTTGTTATGGCAGCCCTAGCACACTAAAACAATCTTAAAGGCCAGGAGCATAGCACCTCTGTGACCATTTTTCCCTCATCACATCTCTTCAGCCAGCAAAAGTTTTCTGCTGTAAAGGTCAGTTCTCTGATACAAGTATGATTAGATTAGGCCCATTTGGATAATCCAGGATAATCTTCCTATCTCAACGTACTTAACCCTAATCACATCTACTAAGTCTGCTTACCATGTAAAGCAACATATTCACAAGTTCCAGGGATTAGGACGTGGACATCTTTGGGCATAGAAGGACGTTATTCTACCAACCAGAAGCATAAAATAGAGCCTTGAGATTATATGAATTCATAGTCCAACCAAAAATGATTTTTTTAGAAATAAAGTGTTAATTGCATCATTTTGAGAAAGACACTATTGCAATGAGAACAATCATTTAGTAGAGACAATTTCATTTTTTTCTTCCTAATTTTAGGGCCTAAGTTTTCATTAAAATTCGCCTTGCTCCCTTTTCTCTAGCAGAATGCAGAGGATTTACTCAATCCATTTTTTGTCATTAAAGAGGTTTCTATACTCTGCCACTTCTTAACATCTTGCCTGCTTTTACAAGATTCCTTGTGGCTCTTTCTATCTAGTGAGCCCTGCCTCTCTATTGAGGAACTATTAGCAAAAACTGTTGGCTACAAGAGCCTCTCCTTCAAACTATAAATGAACTCCACTGAAAAAACCACCATGAATCTTTTTCTTGGAAGTCTCGCATGCTAATGGAAAGTTAGGGAATGAATTGCATGGCAGGCTTGCTTTTTTGTGATCTGGGTCTCAGAAACTCTACTAAAAGTCTATTAAGTATTTTATCAACTTCTGTTGGAGCTGCAGATGATAACTTCAGTCAGAATTCATTTTCCACACATGCCAATTAAAATATCAGAAGTGTGCTGTGCTGAATGTTCATATATCCATTTGATAGCTAGGAAGGCCAGCTGGGAAGCCTTTTCTACTGCAAGTGAATGTCACTTGCATCTTTAAATTTAGATATTAAAACACACACCAAACACACAACCCTGGAAAAATACAAAGAAATACCAAACAGAAAACCCATTTTGGGCAGACTCGCAATGGAACATTGAATCGTCAATCAAACACTTCTACCCAGAGGGGTTGTATCAATTGATTGCAACTTATTTTCACTCTGGTCAGAAACTAACTTGCTTATTCTTATGAAAACCTCTGACTCTTCAACACCTTAACATTCAGCTTTCGTATTCTGGAATATTCTGGAATCATTCCCCAAACACAAAGTGACAGTAGTTTTTAACTGTGTTATAAACACAGCCCTGAATCTCTTACGGCCTCTTCTGCTATTTCTTCTAGGAGTTCAGCTTGTGCACCACACAAGAGCTAAAGTTCTTCAGTTTCTCGAGGATGTAATAATGGTTCATGGCTCATCTGCAATCGAGTTGGCACAAAGCAAAGCTTTATGGCAGGAGCCGAATGCAGTTTCCCAGGTGGCATCTGGCAGTTTGTGACCTAAGGCAAAGAAGTCAGGGACTGGTGGTTCCCAGGGGCTTCCCCTAGAGGAGCTCAGCTTAAGCAGAAGGAGAGGATGAGGACTTAAAGTGTGGTGGGTTTCATGCTAGAAAAATGTGGATTTACATTCTGTTATTTCATCTGTCAAGTTCCTAAAATGGATAAAGACCTTTGCAGTCACTCTCTGAGAATTCTCTGTGTGGGATCAGACTTTTTTTTTTTTTTTTTTTTTTTTTTTGCAAATTTAGAGAAAACAACAGTGACAGAAGTTCAGCAAATATTTCTGTATCCGCCTAAATGGATGTAAACAATGAGTAAGAGGTGGGGGAGGTGCCCCTGAATATAAGTTTTGCCTGTTTCCAAACATCTTACTCTTCTGCACTGTTCTGCAGCTCATGGGTAGGGCAAGAAAGGGGAATTATTCCTTCCTTTCTGTCCTGATGTTGTACCCCAAGAGAAACTCTTGCTACCCATAAACACAGGAGGATTTGTCAGAAGTGTTGGATCAGGAACTATATCTTTTGATAATTTGATTTTTAATGAAAAATTTTAAAGGGTTGTTCCCTCCAGGTTATCATTATTCTTTTTTAGGTCACTACTGAGGACTTCTACATCTAAGAGAACTCCTACATTTAAGAGTTGTGGTTGATGGCATCTATGGCCCTAATTCTTGATCCATCTCTGTATGCATACCATTTGTCCCATGCTTTTGCAATTCCTCTCACTAAAGAGGTAGAATCTGTTTCCCAACACCATGTGATTTGCTTCAGCCAATGGAATGAAGCAGAGGTTATGGCTGCCAGTTCTGAGCAAAGGGTTTTTGCATCTTTCAGTTCTTCTTGTATCTCTGTTTTTGTCCTAGGCCTCCGGCTTATCTACAGATGCACAAGGTGGCAACCAGCCCACAGATGCAGGAGCAAGGCATTGACCCAGCCTAGGTCAGTAGACCTCCCAGTCATCTACAGACACACACTATATAATAGTCAATGATTATTGCTTTGAATCACTATATTTTGTGTGGTTTACACTTTTGTGGTAATAACTTATTGATACATATATTAACATTTAACAAACAATAGCTATTTATGAAACAAATGAATGAATAAAACTATATCCAGAATATGTGTTTCTCTGTGTGTATATGAACACAAATATATATATATATATATATATATATATATATATATATATACACATATAATTAAAATATATAAAACACACACGATATATATTTTTACATGTTTACAGAGTCAGACACCTCCCTATTTTAGTTTTTGCAATTCCCTTATGAATTGTGGTTTGGGACTAATTGGCTGGTTGCAAAGTTCACATAGAATGAGAGACAAATCTACCCTGCAACAGGACTTGCTTGCTTTGTTGTCTTACCGAATATGACTTCAATAACCATGTACAGGCAGACGTCAGAGATTGTGCAGCTTCAGTTCTGACCATCACAATAAAGCAAATATCACGATAAAGTGAGTCACACAATATTTTTCGTTTCCCAGTGCATATAAGACTTATGTGTATACTATACTGTAGTCTCTTAAGTGTACAATAGCATGATGCCTGAAAGAACAGTGTACATACCTTAATTACAAATTCTTTATTACTAAAAAAACACTAACCATCATCTGAGCCTTCAGAAACTTGTAAGCTTTTTGTAATATAACACCAAAGATGACTGGTCGTAGATCATTATAACAAATATAATGATAATGAAAAAGGTTGAAGTATTGCAAGAACTACCAAAATGTGACACAGAAACACGAGTGAACAAATGCTGTTAGAAAAATGGTGCCAATAGACTTGCTTCACACAGGGTTACCACAAGCCTTCAATTTGTAAAGAACACACTATCTGCAAAGCACAATACAATGCAGTATGCCTGTAATTAATTTTCGTGTATTTTTTATTGACCAGCTTTCCAAGTTACTAAGTAAAATAAGTAAAGTTTTGCAAACCAGAGGACAGCAATAGTGACCCCACTTTCCCCCCCAAAAAAGAAACTTACAAAATATTTAATTTCCTAGATAGTAGTATGACAAAAAAAAGCGCACAATGTCTATTATAAGCAATTTTAAAACTGTGCTGCAGGAAATGATCAGAAAAATGTTCTTCTCTATTAGTGCTATAGTTGTGCTTAAGGAGACTAGTGAAGGATTAATTAATTCTGCTGCTCAATGAAAGTTTGATTCTAGCTTCATAAGCTAAAATTGGAAGTAAAACCTTGAGTTGATAATGGCATTCAAGATTTTTAATCAATTACTGTCTCCAAACCTATTCAGCATGGTGATTCTGAAAAAGGGAAAGAAAAGACACATCTTCCAGAAGTGAAATAAAGTGATATAGTTGATAAGGAACTGATCAAACATCTTATTCCTAAAATATTTCAAGTTCTAAAAATTTCTTCCAGGTTGCTCAGAGTACTTTTAAAAAATATGTAATACATATGTATATTGTGTAATATATATTTTGTGTGCCATATTTTGATCATTAGACAAGATATAACTCTAATTTGGTACAAGGTACAATTCTACTGGGTAGTTAGAAAGATAGTTGGATTAGAGTTCATTTCAATCAGATGTCAAACTTTTCCCCCCAGGTCCCTGTGGAATTCTGAGTGCCTTATTTTAAGAGACCAAAAACAATTTAGACTTCTCATTAATGACAGTTATTTTCTATGTAACCTAGTTTGTTAAATGTATAAAAATAAAAATGCTAGAAAAAATATGGGGTATATCTTAGAGGAACACCAGCAATAGGAACGTTTCATAATCTTGATCTTATATGTGTACCTGTAACTGCTTTCTTTAGTTGGATAGTTGGCAGGTGAAAAATATTATTCAAGAATCCCATTCATAGTCCTGAATCAAAGTAATTGGGGCCCTTTAAGACAAGGGTAACTTCACTGACTCTGTTGCATTCTGTCCTAAAAGTTCAGAAGGGTATAAGGATAAAGTGGTTTTGATAAAAAAAATAGGGTAAACAAAATTACTTCTGGGGATTGGAACAAAGACAGTGGAGTAGAAGGACGTGCTCTCACTCCCTCTTGCAAGAGCACCAGGATCACAACTAGCTGCTGGACAATCATCGACAGGAGAACACTGGAACTCACCAAAAAAGATACCCCATGTCCAAGGACAAAGGAGAAGCCACAGTAGACGGTAAGAGGGGCACAATAACAGTAAAATCAAGTCCCATAATTGCTGGGGGGGGGGTGACTCACAGACTGGAGAACACTTTTATACCACAGAAGTTCACCCAGTGGAGTGAAAGTTCTGAGCCCCATGTCAGGCTTCCCAACCTGGGGGTCTGGCAACGGGAGGAGGAATTCCTAGAGAATCAGACTTTGAAGGCAACTGGGATTTGATTGCAGGACTTCAACAGAACTGGGGGAAACAGAGACTACACTCTTGGAGGGCACACACAAAGAGGTATATGCATCGGGACCCAGGGGAAGGAGCAGTGACCCCAGGGGAGACTGACCAGACCTACCTGCTAGCGTTGGAGGGTCTCCTGTGGAGGCAGGGAGTGGCTGTGGTTCACTGTGGGGACAAGGACACTGGCAGTGGAAGTTCTGGGAAGTATTCATTGGTGTAAGCCCTCCCAGAGTCTGCCATTAGCCCCAACAAAGAGCCCAGGTAGGCTCCAGTGTTGGGCTGCCTCAGGCCAAACAACCAACAGGGAGGGAACCCAGCCCCACCCATCAACAGTCAAGCAGATTAAAGTTTTACTGAGCTCTGCCCACCAGAGCAACAGTCAGTTCTACCCCACCACCAGTCCCTCCCATCAGGAAACTTGCACAAGCCTCTTAGATAGCCTCATCCACCAGAGGGCAGACAGCAGAAGCAAGAAGAAATACGATCCTGCAGACTGTGGAACAAAAAATACATTCACAGAAAGATAGACAAGATGAAAAGTCAGAGGGCTATGTACCAGATGAAGGAACAAGATAAAACCCCAGAAAAACAACTAAATGAAGTGGAGATAGGCAACCTTCCAGAAAAAGAATTCAGAATAATGATAGTGAAGATGACCCAGGACCTCGGAAAAAGAATGGAGGCAAAGATCGAGAAGATGCAAGGAATGTTTCACAAAGACCCAGAAGAATTAAAGAACAAAAAAACAGAGATGAAGAATACAATAACTGAAATGAAAACTACACTGGAAGGAATCAATAGCAGAAAACTGAGGCAGAAGAACGGATAAGTGACCTGGAAGACAGAATGGTGGAATTCACTGCTGCAGAACAGAATAAAGAAAAAAGAATGAAAAGAAATGAAGACAGCCTAAGAGACCTCTGGGACAACATTAAACACAACAACATTCGCATTATAGGGGTCCCAGAAGGAGAAGAGAGAGAGAAAGGACCAGAGAAAATATTTCAAGAGATTATAGTTGAAAACTTCCCTAACATGGGAAAGGAAATACCACCCAAGTCCAGGAAGCGCAGAGAGTCACATACAGGAAAAACCCAAGGAAAAACACGCTGAGACACATAGTAATCAAATTAGAAAAAATTAAAGACAGAAAAATTATTAAAAACAAGGGGAAAATGACAAATAACATACAAGGAACTCCCATTAGGTTAACAGCTGATTTCTCAGCAGAAACTCTACAAGCCAGAAGGGAGTGGCATGATATACTTAAAGTGATTAAAGGGAAGAACCTACAACCAAGATTACTCTACCCAGCAAAGATCTCATTCAGATTTGATGGAGAAATCAAAAGCTTTACAGACAAGCAAAAGCTAAGAGAATTCATCATCACCAAACCAGCTCCACAACAAATGCTAAAGGAACTTCTCTAAGTGGAAAACACAAGAGAAGAAAAGGACCTACAAAAGTAAACCCATAACAATTAAGAAAATGGTAAATGGAACATATATATCAATAATTACCTTAAACGTGAATGGATTAAATGCTCCAACCCAAAGACACAGGCTTGCTGAATGGATACAAAAACAAGACCCATATACATGCTGTCTACAAGAGACCCACTTCAGACCTAGGGACACATACAGACTGAAAGTGAGAGGATGGAAAAAGACATTCCATTCAAATGGAAATCAAAAGAAAGTTGGAGTAGCAATACTCATATAAGATAAAATAGACTTTAAAATAAAGAATGATACAAGAGACAAGGAAGGACACTACATAATGATGAAGGGATCAATCCAAGAAGAAGATATAACAATTATAAATATATATGCACCCAACAGAGGAGCACCTCAATACATAAGTCAACTGCTAACAGCTCTAAAAGAGGAAATTGACTGTAACACAATAATAGTGTGGGACTTTAACACCTCACTTACACCAATGGACAGCTCATCCAAAATTAAAATAAATAAGGAAACAGAAGCTTTAAATGACACAATAGACAAGATAGATTTAATTGATATTTAGACGACATTCCATCCAAAAACAGCAGATTACACTTTCTTCTCAAGTGCACATGGAACATTCTCCAGGATAGATCACATCTTGTGACACAAATTAAGCCCCAGTAAATTTAATAAAATTGAAATCATATCAAGCACCTTTTCTGACCACAACACTATGAGATTAGAAATGAATTACAGAGAAAAAAATGTAAAAAACACAAACACACGGAGGCTAAATGATACGTTACTAAATAACCAAGAGGTCACTGAAGAAATCAAAGAGGAAATCGAAAAATACGTAGAGACAAATAATAATGAACACACGATGACCCGAAACCTATGGGATGCAGCAAAAGCAGTTCTAAGAGGGGAGTTTATAGCTATACAAGCCTACCTCAAGAAACAAGAAAAATCTCAAATAAACAATCTAAACTTACACCTAAAGGAACTAGAGAAAGAAGAACAAACAAAACCCGAAGTTAGCAGAAGGAAAGAAATCATAAAGATCAGAGCAGAAATAAATGAAGTAGAAACAAAGAAAACAATAGCAAACATCAATAAAACTACAAGCTGGTTCTTTGAGAAGATAAACAAAATTGATAAACCATTAGCCAGACTCATCAAGAAAAAGAGGGAGAAGACTCAAATCAATAAAATTAGAAATGAAAAAAGAAGTCACAACAGACACCGCAGAAATACAAAGCATCCTAAGAGACTACTACAAGCAACTGCATGCCAATAAAATGGACAACCTGGAAGAAATGGACAAATTCTTAGAAAGGTATAACCTTCCAAGACTGAACCAGGAAGTAATAGAAAATATGAACAGGCCAATCACAAGCAATGAAATTGAAAGTGTGATTAAAAATCTTCCAACAAACAAAAGTCCAGGACCAGATGGCTTCACAGGTGAATTCTATCAAACATTTAGAGAAGAACAAACACCCATCCTTCTCAAACTCTTCCAAAAAATTGCAGAGAAAGGAACACTCCCAAACTCATTCTCTGAGGCCACCATCACCCTGACACCAAAACCAGACAAAGATACTACAAAAAAAGGAAATTATGTACCAATATCACTGATGAATATAGATGCAAAAATCCTCAACAAAATACTAGCAAAGAGAATCCAACAACACATTAAAAGGATCATACAACATGACCAACTGGGATTTATCTCAAGGATGCAAGGATTCTTCAATATACGCAAATCAATCAATGTGATATACCATATTAACAAATTGAAGAATAAAAACCATATGATCATCTCAACAGATGCAGAAAAAGCTTTTGACAAAATTCAGCACCCATTTATGATAAAAACTCTCCAGAAAGTGGGCATAGAGGGAACCTACCTCAATATAATAAAGGTCATATATGACAAAACCCACAGCAAACCTCATTCTCAATGGTGAAAAACTGAAAGCATTTCCTCTAAGATCAGGAACAAGACAAGGATGTCCACTCTCACCACTATTATTCAACATAGTTTTGGAAGTCCTAGCCACAGCAATCAGAGAAGAAAAAGAAATAAAAGGAATACAAATTGGAAAAGAAGAAGAAAAACTGTCAGTGTTTGCAGATGACATGATACCATATATAGAAAATCCTAAAGATGCCACCAGAAAACTACTAGAGCCAATCAATGATTTTGGTAAAGTTGCAGGATACAAAATTAATGCACAGAAATCTGTTGCATTCCTACACACTAATGATTAAATATCTGAAAGAGAAATTAAGGAAACACTCCCATTTACCATTGCAACAAAAAGAATAAAATACCTAGGAATAAAACTACCTAGGGCGACAAAAGACCTGTATGCAGAAAAGTATAAGACACTGATGAAAGAAATTAAAGATGATACCAACAGATGGAGAGATATACCATGTTCTTGGATTGGAAGAATCAATATTGTGAAAATGACTATACTACCCAAAGCAATCTACAGATTCAATGTAATCCCTCTCAAATTACCAATGGCATTTTTTATGGAACTACAACAAAAAATCTTAAGTTTGTATGGAGACAAAAAACACCCCGAATAGACAAAGCAGTTTTTAGGTGAAAAAATGGAGCTGGAGGAATCAGGCTCCCTGACTTCAGACTATACTATAAAGCTACAGTAATCAAGACAATATAGTACTGGCACAAAAACAGAAACATAGATCAATGGAGTGAGATAGAAAACCCAGAGATAAACCCACACACCTATGGTGAACTAATCTATGACAAAGGAGGCAAGGATATACAATGGAGAAAAGACAGTCTCTTCAATAAGTTGTGCTGGGAAAATTGGACAGCTACATGTAAAAGAATGAAATTAGAACACTCCATAACACCATACATGAAAATAAACTTAAAATGGATTAGAGACCTAAATATAAGACCGGACACTATAAAACTCTTAAAGTAAAACATAGGAAGAACACTTTGACATAAATCACGCAAGATCTTTTTTGATCCACCACCTAGAGTAATGGAAATAAAAACAAAAATAAACAAATGGGACCTAATGAAATTTCAAAGCTTTTGCACAGCAAAGGAAACCATAAACAAGAGGAAAAGACAATCCTCACAACTGGAGAAAATATTTGCAAATGAATCAACAGACAAAGGATTAATCTCCAAAATATATAAACATCTCATGCAGCTGAATATTAAAAAAAACAAACAACCCAATAGAAAAATGGGCAGAAGACCTAAATAGACATTTCTCCAGAGAAGACATACAGATTGCCAAGAGGCACATGAAAAGCTCCTCAACGTCACTAATTATTAGAGAAATGCAAATCAAATCTACAATGAGGTATCACCTCACACCAGTTAGGATGGGCATCATCAGAAAATCTACAAACAACAAATGCTGGAGAGGGTGCGGGGAAAAGGGAACCCTCTTACACTGTTGGTGGGAATGTAAATTGATATGGCCACTATGGAGAACAGTATGGAGGTTCCTTAAATATCTAAAAATAGAATTACCATATGATCCAGCAATCCCACCACTGGGCATATACCCAGAGAAAGCCATAATTCAAAAAGACACATGCACCCCAATGTTCATTGCAGCACTATTTACAATAGACAGGTCATGGAAGCAACCTAAATGCCCATCAACAGATGAATGGATAAAGAAGATGTGGTACATATATACAATGGAATATTACTCAGCCATAAAAGTGAATGAAATTGGGCCATTTGTTGAGACTTGGATGGATTTAGAGACTTTCATACAGAGTGAAGTAAGTCAGAAAGAGAAAAACAAATATCATATATTAACGCATATATGTGGAACCTAGAAAAATGGTACAGATGAACTGGTTTGCAGGGCAAAAATAGAGACACAGATGTAGAGAAGGAACGTATGGACACCAAGGGGGGAAAGTGGTGTGGGTGTGGGAGTGGGGGTGGTGGTGTTATGAATTGGGCAATTGGGATTGACATGTATACACTGATGTGTATAAAATTGATGACTAATATGAACCTGCTGTATATATATATATATATATATATATATATATATATATATATATATATATTACTCAAGTCATCCAATGATAGAATGACCCAGTTGATTGTATGACTGATTTGACCAATAACAGAATGATGTGAGTAACAAAGAGATCTGTAAGTCATTTTATTTATAGGAAATTTTTAAATTCTAAGAACTATTCTGAAGACTGATCATGAAGTTATCTTGCTTACTTGGTGAATTTAGATCTATTTTTAACAAATCACAAACCTGTATAGTGAGAGTACACATTCTGAGCGATTTAAAATGATCTTTCTTATGTGATTAACTTATTGAATGTTTGTATGTGCATCTGTATGTTGTATGTGCATTTGTATGTGAGCATGCACATGTGTTGGGAAATATAAGTAAGAATTTAATACATTTATTCTACAGGAAGCTTTGAAGAGACAGAGCATCTCAAGTTTTCGATTTCTAACATAAATACATTTTATAGATAATATATTGTTTCAGGGAGTAGAACAGATATTCTTTTTTTGGTGATTACTTATTGATTTTCTTTTGTCTATAACAATTTAAAGTACTTTATTGCTTACATTTAAATAAATGCTAAATCAATAATAGGTTATACAACCATATAGTGGATATATGTATAGAAACATTATCCGGAATACATGCCCTGGTCCGAACGGAGACTTGTAGAAATACTCACTTTAGATGACTCTTATAAGAGCAGAAATATGAAGAAATAAAATGATCTTACATTGCATCCTCAATGCTCAATTTTTATAAGTCATTTTTGTGATCTAACTTTTAAATAAGACAACCTAAGGCAATTGTATTCTTTTCAAATTTTATAATGGATAACATTCATGGTCAAATTTTGAGATAGAGAATTAGTAATGTTAGTTATGAGTCCTGACTCTGATATTGACTTGTTTCTTTTTGAAAATTACTTGACCCCTGTAACTTTCAAAATTCAAAATAGAAATATGTCTGTTTTTGACCACATTGTGATATATAATTTGTCAAACAAGACAAAATGCCTTGAGAACATATTATATATAGGAACGAAAATGTCTACCACTTAAGTGTTTTTAGAGTATATTTCCTGATTTGGACAGAAACAGTATTGTTCCTAAAGAACAGAAATATTAGACCATATTTGATGGCTTTTCTTCCTTTTTATGTTTATGTGCATTTCATCTCTTTGAAAATCCCAGTGACTCTCATCCTTATTTTTCTCAGTGACTTTTATGCACAATACAGGATGCTCTTTGTAAAGTGTTAAATTAATGTCTTATCCATGTAACAAGTGGAAGTGAAAGATTGTTATATATCCAGAATGTTGGTTTATTTTTAAAATGCTGAAATATTGATTTTTTTAAATATTGATTTTTTTCCTACACAGTGGTACTTCTTTTTGCACATTTCACATGTATTACTTTATGTGATACAGCAGCCACAAAAGGTACACAGAACAAGAAATAATTTTTCCAATGAAAGAAGAAACTGAAACTCAGTGATGGCAAGCTAAAAGTTAGATAATTGCTAGGTCCCTGGTAAAGGTTAAAGATGAAATTAGGATTCTTCTGTCTACTTCTGTCTACTTTCCACTGTCACACATTCATTTGGCAGTTAATGAGAATCTGTGTCAGTGCTAATCAGTTATACAAAGGTAGATAAGCTGGGGCAGTAATAAACCAGTTGGGAAGACAGACAGGAGAAAGACATATAAAAATACAAACAAGTGTTGCAAGAGATTCATAACTAGGTGTTGGTGGAGTCAGGGAAATCTTTACTGAGAGAGTGATGTTCCAGGGATTCTTGAAGAATTCCAAGAATATGGGGATAAACTTTGATTCTTTCTGCCTCACTCACATGCCCAATCTATCAATAAATCCCAGCAAGTCTGTCCCCAAATATACACGGAATCCAAGCATTTCTCTCCACCAAGTCTATTATTCTAGTCCAGATCATCACAAATTCTGCCCTGGAGGCTCAGCCTCCTCTCTCACATCTCCTATTGTCATTTGACATCAATGGTTCTTAATAACAGTTACAGTGACAATGATGTGAATCAGGTCCCCCTGCTCCATGTAATCCAGTGGTTTTCATCACTTGTAAGCTATGGTTCTAGACCTCATCATGGCTCCAGAGCCCTGCTCCATCGCCTCTGCTACCTTTGCCTCTTCATGCTGCACCATGTTCCTCCTAGCTCCTCCTTCAACCAAATTGCTTTCTTTCCATCCTTCAAAATGTGGAGACTGAATGTAATGATCAATTTTTTGTGTCAAGCTGACTGGGCCTAGATATTTGGTCAAATATTATTTTGGATGTTTCTGTTTGGATATTTTCTTAATGAGATTAACATTTCAATCAGTGGACTTTGTGTAAAAGAGATTACCCATCATAATATGGGTGGGCCTCATCGAATCAGTTGATGGTCTTAAACAGAACAAAGTCTGACCTCCCCTGAGCAAGAAGGAATTCTGCCAGCAGGCTGCCTTCAGATTTGAGCTGCAACACTGATTCTTCCCTGGGTCTGTAGCCTGCTATAATGTCCTGCAGATCTCAGACTCACTAAGCCTTCACAGTTGAATGGGCCAATTCCTTAAAATCCATTGCTCTCTCTCTCTCTCTCTCTCTCTCTTTCTGTGTACACACACACACACACACACACACACACACGTTAATCTTGTTAGTTCTGTTTCTCTGGGGAACTCTGACTAATGTACACCCCAAGGTCTTCACATGTGCTGCTCTTACCCTGGAAAACTCTTCATCTTTTGGGTTTCAGCTTAAATGTCATTTATGCAGAAATGCTTTTCCTGACCTGAACACAATGAGATCTCTCTTTTAAAAAAAATCACTTTTATAATAAGATTTTCCTTTGCTTCATAGTGTATGTGACAGTTCGTAATCATATATTTATTGGTGTAATTATTTTTAATAGCTGTATCTCACATTAATACAGCATTTCTCAACCTGTTTTTTATCATCACCCTCTAAGGAGCCTTTGTCAACATTTTTTCCTAATCACCTGCCACCACAAATATGTTATCCATCTGTTTATGTACTGTATGTATATGTGTGCTATGTACATAAAAAGAGTAAGATTTTGTTTATTTTGTCCCAAGAGCCATTTTTCAACCCATAGGGGGTGACATTGGCCCTGTAGAGAATGCATGCACTACAGGGTAACCTCCATGACAGTCAGGGAATTGCTTCTTCCATTCCCCTCTGTACACCCAACACTGGGCCTGATGCTGCAACATAGTAAGTGCTCAATAAACTTGTGTTGAATGAATTGAATAAATGAATTGGCTGCCTGGGAAAAGCATTCTGGGGACAGCATGGCTGGGTGCGCTTTCTGGATTTACACTTGTGACCTCAGACAAACTTCCTAAACCTCATTTCTTCATTTTTAAAGAGGGAATAATAACAGTTCCTAAATCACAGTGTGCTATGAGGACTAAACAAGATAATGTATGTCAAGTGCTCAGTAAAGTACCTAATGTAGTCAGTGCTAAATAACATGTAAAGAAAAAGAGCTACCTTTGCCAGGTGGGGTGGTGTGTACGTGTGTGAGAGAGAGAGAGAGAGAAAGGTAAGGGGTGAAAAGACTGTTATGATCCACACCATCTTTGTCAAATTTCCCCTAATCTAGAGTTATAGAGCACATTGTTTTCAGCCAATCACCCTGAGCAAATACCTGGATTTTCAAAAATGATATGCTTAGGACTCAGCTGTGTTGAATATTGCTAATCATCTGTGAAAGAAATCAACCTGCTGAGGGAATAAGAGAGCAGTTGAGCGAGATCTGGGAGGAATTCTCACACCGAATGATCCCCGGCAAGGCTCTCAGTCACTCCCATTCTGTTTTCTCTTCTGTAAAATTGTGATAATAAAAGTAGCTGCCTTCCTGATTTAAATAAGGAGGAAATTAAAATCTCTTTGTAGAAGTAAAGTATATTTGCGTTTGTGATAACATGATTACCCAATATGCAATTGCTCTAAGTGCCAGCATTGTGCTGGATTGATGGAGAAGCATCAGTTTAATTAATCCTCACCATACCCAGTAAGGAAGGTGCTATCATTGCATTTTACAGTTGAGGAAACTGAGACGGGGGCTCAATATCACATAGTCAGCAAAGGACAGAATCGATTCTTTCCTGGGGGGCTGGGGGTACTCCATATCAGGGCCCAGCTTGAAAATCACTATTCTTGGCTCTGACTCCAACCAACAATCACTGGGATCTCACCATGTTACAGCCGTTTGTCTAACTGTTTCACATTTTATAAAAAATGTATCCCACTCAGCAACTTTATGAAATAGGTATTCATATTAGTTTCTGTATTACAGATTAAAAAAACTGAGATTTAGGAATATGATGGTTAATTTTACCTGTCAACTTGACTGGGCTAGTGGGTGCCCAGATATTCAGTTATTTTGGGTGTTCTGCAAGGGAGTTTTGGATGAGGTTAACATTTGAATAGATGGGTTGAGTAAAGCAAATCGCTCTCTGCCATGTGGGCCTTATCCTATCAGGTGAAGGCCTGAATAAAACAAAAAGACCCTCCCCAGAGGAAGAGAGAATTCCTCTTGCCTAACTGTCTTCAAACTGGGAAATAAACTTTCCTGCCTTTAGACTTGAACTGAAACATCAGCTCTTCCTGAGTCTGAAGACTGCTGGCCTTTGGGCTGGAACTGTATACTATTGGGTCCTCTGGTTCTTTGACTTTCAGACTTAGACAGGAACACATCATTGGTTTTCCTAGGTCTCTAGCTTGTTGACTCAGCCTGTGCATCATGTCAGCCTCCATAATTGCATGAGCCAATTCCTTAAAACAAATCTCCTTCTATATACACAGAAATCTCTTCATATATATATATATATATATATATATATATGACTAAAAATCAAATAAAGATGAGGAGGACCACAATCCTACTCCTGGGTATATAACCAGAGAAAACCGTAATTCAAAAAGATACATGCACCCCAGTGTTCATTGCAGCACTATTTACAATAACCAGGACATGGAAACAACCTAAATGTCCATCAACAGAGGAATGGATAAAGAAGATGTGGTACATATATACAATGGAATACTATTCAGCCATAAAAAGGAACAAAATTGTTCCATTTGAAGAGACGTGGATGGGTCTAGAGACGGTTATACAGAGTGAAGTAAGTCAGAAAGAGAAAAACAAATATCATATTATATCGCTTATATGTGGAATCTAGAAAAATGGTACAGATGAACTTATTTGCAAAGCAGAAATAGAGACGCAGAGGTAGAGAACAAATGTATGGATACCAAGGGGGGAAGAGAGGGTGGAATGAATTGGGAGATTGGGATTGACATATATACGTTACTATGTATAAAATAGGTAACTAATGAGAACCTACTGTATAACACAGGGAACTCTACTCAGTGCTCTGTGGTGACCTAAACGGGAAGGAAATCCAAAAAAGAGGGGATATATGTATATGTATAGCTGATTCACTTTGCTGTACAGCAGAAACTAACACATTGTAAAGCAACTATTCTCCCATAAAAGTTAAAAAAAGAGATATATTTCTCCTTTAAAAAACATTCTAAAAATAAATATTTATTTTTATTATTATTTATTTATTAGTTTATTATTACACACACAGACACATATTTAGGCACACATGTATATATACACACATGTATGTATATATACATGTGTGTATTTTTATAAAATATGTGTCTATAGAGAAACATACATATGTATTTATACATATGTTTATATAATAAAAATACAATATTCTCCAACCTTTTTACTCTCTTTTCACCTACATTAAAGCAAGAAAGATGTACTTGGGAAACAAAGATGGCAAGTCTAGTTATGTGATATTTATGTTTTATTTCATCCACTGTAAGAAAAATGTTTGGTTGTTAATGTCTCTTTTCAGTGTATATTATCAGTCTTTTCTGAAGAATGTTCTCTCAGAGAGCTCATCCTTTAAAATAAGAAGTAAAAACACAAACAAGAGTGGTATTAATGGCAAGGAGATAGTGCTTACCTCATGCATTACCTTGTTTACAGAAGTTCCAGAACTAGATTTTATCTGTCAAGAAAGCAAAAATGCAAACAGAAATAAATGGTTTGCCATCAAACTGACAAGTTCAAATCAGTAGTGTCATATCAAGGAGTAATTGGCCCTTCAATGTATTGTCAGAAAAATGCTTTAAATAGTTGATACTGTCAACTTCCCTGACAATGGTCATCTGTCTTAACACAAAAAAAGTATAGAGTCATTTGCTTACTTCCATAGTTTGTCCCACAGTTTTTAACTAGATAAAATAATTGTATATTCCCAGATAATGGTTCAAACTGGAGACAGGCTGTCAGGGTTTCAATGGTGAGCACTTGTAAAAGTCAATTCTTCCCCCTTCTTCTTCCTCCTCATCTTTCTCTTTTTATTCCCCTTCATCTCTTTCTTCTCCTTTTTTCTCCCCATCTACCCTCCTCTTCCTCATCTTTCTTTTTTCTTGATGTCCATACTGAAGACGTAACTTCTCTTAAGAGTGGGGCAGATCTAGATTGGTATAGAGGGCAGGCATCCTTCAAGTGAGCTGTTAGTGGTTCAGTTTCTCCTCTGATATGACAAGTTGGGTTTTCCTCCACATCATATATTGACAGACAGGGTAGAGAAAATATTTGAAATATGTCTGTTACCTCAAAGGAGAACCAGCTGACCCTTTTATTTTATGATCTTTAACCTCATTCAGTTTCTCCTCCATGAGAAAGAAAAGAACTTGTGAAGTAGCTAATTCTCAGAGTTTATTGGTAGTTTGTAGAAAAGTTGTCTTTAGGAGTGTGTCTGGTGGATTTGTCATCACTATGGCTATGCTAAGTGCTTTTAATATTACTTACTCCATAATCAATAATTCATATTTAAAATAACCAAGGTAAAGCTCTGAGAAGGTGTTTCTCCTTGCTCTCTAACCAGAAACTGTTGACTGAACAAAGATGCAGGATTGAAGGATGATAATTTATTTACATGCTAATGATGCCTGGGAATCCTTTAAAGATACTATAGTTAGGCTTTTAGATAGTAATATCTTATGCAAAATGCAAGATGAAATGAAATGATGAATGGGAAGAGAAGGCTCAATTCCCCAGTCATAAAGTGACACTTCAGCATGAAGTTGGTGCCACTAATGAACAAAGGCAAAGAAGCTGAGATCTTCTTTAGCAGGCACAGCTGCCATTTCCCCCATTCCCTGGAATAAGATTAGGGTCTCTCCACCTTCCTGGCAAACCTGGCACCTCCTGCTCTCTGCATGTTGTCTTACCTCATAGGTTACTGTGATTATTAAATGAGTTTAATGGACATAAGGCAATTAAATTACCTTCTGTACAGTAAACACTCAATTTAATGATAATGATAATAATAATGAATTTTTCTATGGGTGTTTCTCTTATGTGTCTTTACAGGGTTTTGGAATATATGTGTGGAAGGGTTGGCATCAAATCACCATGTAAGATAAGATATGTGTGATGATGTGGTAGTTTTCGAGTTTAAGAGGATACATAAATGGGGCTGGGCAATGGGAGTGGAGAACCAGCCAGCTGATCATGAAGCATCACTGACTACATATCTGGGGAGGGGATGTCTTTGTGCAGCCATGAACTCCAGGAGCTGTTCCGGGTGATGAGCCACAGCCAGAGGAGTGCTAGTCCTATAACCTCTCTTCATTATTAACACAGTGTCTAGCAGTTACTAACTTACTTAACTAATTCACCGTAGTGCCCAAGTGTCAAAGTACCTGAGTTCATTATCAGTATAGACCTTGGGCTTTGCTTTCTGATGTGATCCACAAATCACTTGGGTATTTTCTATGCCTCAGAGGTTTAGAAACTCTTGGTTGGAAACTATGAAAAAGTTACAAGACCACAACTTCCCGTGAATCTGTGCAAATTCCTGAGTTCACTTCTTCATGACTCCCTTGTATTCTTGAGGGTAGTTTCAGTCCTGTCAACTTTGCCATCAGGCCATTGCTAGCTTCCAGGAGAAATCACTGAAAACACCTCCTTAATTTTATAGCTATAAAGAAGATTTGCATGGTAAATAGAGAAATGAGAAGTTATATTGTGACTGCCTTTCACGTGCCTCTTCCCCACAGCCTTTGCACTTATACCACCACACAGAGTCTGTGCTCCCCACACCTGCCTCCCCCTACCTCCCCCTGGACCCCTAGGAGTTACAGTCCAGTGTCCTTGATTGAACATCTTGATGTGCTTGTATTCTTGAAAAATGGCAAGCCTTGCACTGATCAAAGAATGAAAACTGATAAACACTCCTGAATTGGGAGTCTCTTGAGCTCTCTCATTTCTACAAAACATAAACATAATTTGGAAAAATTATTAGCAGTTGTGAGAATTTAGAATTATTGCTTGGTGAGTTTGTTTGAAGGCAAACTTCTGCTCTCTTTGATCCATCTGCTTTTCTGTTTGCTGTTTAGTACACTGAGAAAGCAGGTGAGATCCTCGTGGACCAGCTAAGAGTTAGTTTTCTCATTTTTAATGCTGAGGAGAATTGGATAATTAGCGATGCTAAATTGACATTCTCCATATACCCTCCTCTTTCTGTACCCAAATGACTTTGAAGACTTCATTCTATCTTCTTTGTCAACCTTAATCTTGTCCATGTCTTTGGTCTTTTCATGTGGCAGGTGAATCTTCAAAGAAGAGGGGTATGCGACTTTCACCCTCAGAATTAGATTTTTCTTTCTTAAATCTTAACATATTTCTCCTAAATTGAAGCTACACAAATTAAGGAAGTCACCATTGGTTTCCCACTCCTCTTTACTAAGGCACTCAACCTCCTCCCTTTCCTTTTTTTTTCATTTATTTAAATGTATTTATCCCAATATGCCAAATAGAGACCCAGATTTCTTAGGTTCAAATCCTGGCTCTGCCGCATATTAGCTGTGTAACTTTGGGCAAGTCATTTCTCTCTCTTTCTCTCTTTTTCCCCTGGAGTTTCCTCATTTTGTCAAAGGAGAGTAATAAATTTGCCTATGTAAGTGTCAGATGGTTACTTGCTACAACCTATTAACCCCTTTCCTCTAGAGTAATTGAACTCCAAATTCTTAGTTAGACATGTGACCTACTGGAATAGAGACTACATTTCATCTTCCCTTGCAGTTATATGCAGTCAGATGACTAAATTCTGGACAGTAGAATATAAAGATAAGTGGAATATACAACTTTGAGAATGTGTCTTTAAAGGTAGGAGCCCTGCCCTTTAACTTTCTCTGTTCTCTTTTCTGCTGACTAGAAAGGGATGCAGGTATTAAAGTGGAAACGGCCATGTTGAACCTCTGATGAAAGGAGGTCACAGTGGGAGGACTGGGTCAGTGTTCCATGGTGTCACGAACCAAGCTCTTTCTGTGTTGCTGCTCAGCCATGTGAGGACATCACATTATCATGATTTATTTTCTTTGTTATACTTAACAATTGTTGAAATTATCTTGTTTACTTTTTCTTTGCTTTTAAAGTCTTCTTACCTCACCAGAATTTAAGAGCAATCTGACTTGTTTGCCACTGTATTCTAAGTACCTAGACAATGGTTGGAACACAGTAGGTCCAACCGTTGGTTGAATGAATAAATGAAGTGGTAGATAAGCAGCAGCCAACTTCAGGAGGTTGCAAGCCAAGGGACGAGGGATAGTCACTGGCAGGAAAATGCCAAGTCCTACTGGGTGGTGTGGAAGAACACCAGTTGGCAGTGGTAGCTAGTGGAGTGGTGGTGACCACTGACAGGAAAAGATGGGGCAGGTAAGTTACAGATGAGACAAGAGGGTCATGATTGGATGTGATAAAGCAGTGGCATATTAAATCTAGTATTAGATTTATTTTGTGAAAACATTTAAAATATGCCCTGGGATACAGACACACCTGGATGGATAGAGAGAGGGAGCTTTGCATATATTGGACTTCGTTTGTCAGTTGATAGAGACAGCAATCAATTAAATTTTGAATTGTTGTTTTTCTGAGGTCATCTGTACTTTAGATGTACTTGATAATGGGTGGGCATTTGGGTTAGAACCTTTATAATTCATGCCTCCAAGGATAAAATTTGTTTTGCTTCTAATTGTCTTTACCTTGCTGAGTGTTGGATCCTTAAAATGCCTTCCCTTCCTGTACATCTTTGCTCCTGCTCTCCTTCAAAGCCTGCATGCTCCTTCCTCACACATTTTAGAGGTGGGTCAGAGGTTCATTAAAATTGTCTACTTTATTTGCCTCTGGTTTCTCCAATTCATTAATCACAGGGCTCAGCCTTTTTGCTGGATGTGCCCTTGGTCTTTGTGCTAACTGATTCACATGGTTTACAGAGATAATTTACGGGTAATATATGTTTTGTCTGACTCGGCTTTGGGTGTCTGAAGTGACCCACAAGGCAGTGGTGTGTATACAATGTGTGTGGGAGGAAAGCTGAGATAAAATGTTCTTTGAGGAATTATAAAGTATAATAAATTATTTTGCACTTCACCTGACTTCCTCTGCATCCCAGCTCCAATATCATCATGTGAAGAGTGGCGGAAGGGGGGAAGGGAGGCGATTATAGGCATTTATGAATAATATTACTTAGTTTACTTAAATAATGCCCAAGAACTGCTGCCAAGGCTTCAAATCAGGAAAAGGGATACAAAAGGCAGCTGTGGCCACAATGCATTGAACATTTGGGAATCTGGAATAAGTTGCTGAAAAAAGAGTCAGGGGAAGAATCTATCATTGGATAAAATGACCATAGGAGATTGGTTGACTGTAAAAACATGTAGAAAATTAGGGAAAGAAGTCACCTGAAGGGGGATTTGCTTCATTGTTTAATATTATTAGCACACAGATTTTTACAAATTCCTCCTACCTAAATATAGGAGGAAAATATTGCTTCTTAAAACCCTTAGAAGTGTCTTGCATTGATTTTCTTGATGCTGTTGTGTGTTTGGGATTCTCCATCTTCAATAAATCTGTCTGGAAGCAAGTCACTGCACTCTTGGATTTCCTCTACTGAAAAATGTTTCCTGTCTTCTTGGTGAAGGAAAAAGGAAGTGTTTTTGAAAGAAAAATAAGACTAATATCACTCTTGAATCCAAACTGTCTCAGGCATTCATAAAGGCTCATGGATATGTCTGGTGCTAGAAGAAACATCAGAGATCATACAAAACATTAGGTGAAGAAATCAGAGATATTAGTTGACTTAACCCACTGTTATGCCCATTAGGCTCTAAGCTTAAGATGAGGTCTTTGGCATTTGACCTCTGGTATGATGCTTCTTTAATGTTGAATTGAACCTCTTAACCAGTCACTTCTACTAAAGCCCTACTATTTATTTGTTTCTTTGTTGGTTTTTATATATTTAAGGTGTGTAACTTCATGATTTGATATAAATATATATATACACTGTAAAAAAATCACTACAATCAAGTTAATCAAAACATCCATCATCTCACATAGTTACTTTTGTATATATGTTGTGAGAACAGTTAGCATCTACCCTCTTGACAAATTTCAAGTATACAGTACAGCGTTGTTACCTTTAGTCACCATGCCATAGATTAGATTTTCAGAACTTATTCCTCTTGTGTAACTGAAAATTTGTACTCCTTGATCAACATTTCCCTATTTCCTCCTCTCCTCAGCTCCTATTAACTCTACTCTCTGCTTCCATGAATTAGACAACTTTAAATTCCACATATAAGTGAAATCAATATTTGTCTTTCTGTGTTGCTTATGTAATTTAGCATAATAGCCTCCAGGTTCATCCATATGTTGCAAATGGTAGGATTTCCTTCTTTTATAAAGCTGAATAATATTCTATAGTATGTATATACCACATTTTATTTATCCATTCATATGTTGATGGACATCTGGGTTGTTTCCATATCTTTGTTATCTTGAAAAATGCTGCAGTAAATATGGGAGTGCAAGAATCTCTTCAAGATCATAACTTTAATTCTTTTGAATAAATACCCAGAAGTGGAATAGTTGGATCACATAGTAGATTTATTTAAACAATTTTGAGGAAACTTTGTTTTCCATAGTGGCTGTACCAATTTACATTTCCACCAACAGTGTACCAGGGTTCTCTTTTCTCCACATCCTTGCCAACACTTGTTATCTTTTTTGTTGTTGTTGGTTTTAAATAATAACCATCCTAACAGGTATAAGGTGATAGCTCACTGTGATTTTGATTTGCATTTCCCTGATGATTAGTGATCTTGAGACCCTTTTCATATATTTTTTGACCATTTGTATGCCTTCCTTGGAAAAAATGTTAATTCAAATCTTTTGCCCATTTTAAAAATCGTTATTATTTATTTATTGTTTGCTATTGAGTTTTATGAGTTCCTTATATATTAACCTCTTATCAGATATATGCCTTGCAAATATTTTCTACTATTCCATAGTTAATCTCTTCATTTTGTTGATTGTTTCCTTTGTTGTGCAGAAACTTTTTAGTTTGATATAGTCCCCCTTGAATGTTTTTGCTTTTGTTGCCTGTATTTTTGGTGTCATGTCCAAAAAATTTTGCCAAGACCAATGTCAAGAACTTTTTCCCTGTTTTCTTCTGGGCATTTTATGGTTTAAGGTCTTACATTTAAGTCTTTGATCCATTTTGAGTTGACTTTTGTGTATGGTGTAAGGTAAAGATCCAATTTCCTTATTTCACAAGTGAATATCTGGTTTTCCCAACATCATTTATTGAGGAGACTATCTTTTCCCCAATGTGTATTACTGGCACCCTTATTGAATATTAGTTAACCATATGTATAGGTTTATTACTGGGCTTTCTATTCTGTTCCATTGGCCTATGAGTCTGTTTTTTTTATGTGTAACATAATGTTTTGGTTACTATAGCATTGTAATATAATTTGAAACCAGGAAGAGTGATGCCTTCAGCCTTGTTCTTCTTTCTCAAGGTTATTTTGGCTATTCAGGGTTTTTTTGTGGTTCAATATGAATTTTAGTGTTATTTTTTCTATTTCTGTGAAAAATGCCATTGAAATTTTTATAAGAATTGCATTGAATCTGTGATCACTTTGGATAATATGGACATTTTAACAATATTAATTTTTCTGATCCATGAGTATAGGGTAACTTTCCATGTATTTGTGTCTTCCTTCATCAATGTCATATAGATTTTTCACCTTCTTGGTTAAATTTATTCCTAAGTATTTTATTCTTTCTGATGCTGTTGTAAATGGAATTGTTTTCCTAATTTCTCTTTTAGGATAATTTGTTTTTTTGTTGTGTATTGGCGAGCACAGCTGTCTTCCCACCTAATTTTATAATTTGCATTTGACACTCAAATGTCTGATAGGAACAAAGAGAAAGTAAACATGGAATACATTCTCATGCCTTTTTTGTTATGTAAGAATCCAGCACAGAAAAGAATGACTACAGGGAAATAGCCCAAGGAAACCTGATTGGAAATCCCTAGGCATCACTTTGTGTTTTTTTTTCTTTACATATTAAGAATTTATGAAACTCCAGTTATTTTTTCAGGTCAAATATGCAACTTTTCATGACTTCCAGAGTTAGGGCACCTTAAAAAATTATAAACAAGATTACTCTGTCTTCTGTAGACTCTGAAGTAAGTACATGATCTTCACAAATGTAATGCATTCAACTTTTTTTGCCTTATATTTTTTATTAATTTGTTTCCTAACAAATAATTTGTATATCAACTGTTTCTGTGCATCCTAATCTGCATGAAATCACCATGGTTAATGAGTTCATATTATATATTGTAGGGAAAGTAAAAGGGGAAAGTGGAAGAGGACAAACATTTGTTGAAAACCGTTTAAGGTAGACACTTTAATTCATTCATTGAACAAATGTTTCCAGGTTCTGTGTGAAGAGTTGAGGATACTTCGGTGAATAAGTCAGTTGTGGATCCTCCTTCATTGAGCTTTACTATCTTGAGTGGATGGCAGGCATTGAATAAGTAAAGTAAAGACAGTGTGATGAGAAGGGAAGAAGCAAAGCAATATGATTTTTTATGTATTTTACAGATTAGGAAGCTGAGGCTGTTAGGCTAAGAACCTTGTTCAAACCAGGACGTGATAGAGATAGCTTTAAACCCAGCTCTGTCTCCTCTCCTCGCCCCCAGCATTTCTACTCTGCCAAGTTTCAGGCACTGTCCTAGGTGCTGAACATTCAAAATATTTGAGATTATAACCTACAGTCTTGTTGGAGAAATGGGACATGTACATAAGAAAGAAAAGATCAATATAGACTAATATTTTGAGACAATAGTTTATGAGCTTCAATTAATGAAGCTATGGGCTGAGATGTTTGGGAAAAACATTTGTCGGGGGATATGTAGGTAAGTGGGGCCCTGGAGTACATAAACATATTAGATAAATAGATAAGGTAGCAGAGGGGTGAGAAAGCACATCCCAAATAGAAGGCCTAGAATTGAATGTGCATAGTTAAAAAAATAATTTTACTGAGCTGTTGGTTCTTTTAGGAGAATGCTGGGAGAGAAAATTGAAAAGGTACTTGGGATCCTTGAATAGCAAGATAAGAATTTGGATTTCATTCTGTAGTTCAATAACCAGAAAACCTTTTCTTAAAGCACAATAAATATTTTAAGGTTCGAGGACCATGCAATCTCTATTGTAACCACTCAACTTTGTTGTTGTAGTGAGAAAGCAGGCGTAGAAAATATGTAAATGAAAAAGTGATGCTATATTCCAATAAAACTCTGCTGAAGCCTGCTATAGTTGACTGTGATAAATTCAAAGCTTTTAAGCAATAAATTCACAAATAAGTGCTTCAGGAAGTGTGATTTAGTAGTGTTGTGTCAGTGATGATAGAGAGAGGGATAAGTGACATTAGGACAACCAAGTAGAAGCTTTTCCCTTGAGGAAGTTCAGAGTATTATGGAAGAAAATATGGGTGACAAGAGGGGCACAGGTTCTAGAAAGGAAAAGACAAATGAAAAACCTACTATGAAGGAAATGCCGATAACACTTGGCAGCTGACCAAATGTGGAGGGTGACGGAGTCAACAATATCTCCAAAAAGGTGAGTCTAGGAGGGGAAAAGTGGTGAAAAGAACTTCTAAGAGGAGAAGACAGTAAATGAACACCACTGGTCTGTGGGACAGAGAAATATCTCTTTGATAATCAAGATCAAATGACTAAGTCTTGGGTCTGAGAACAGGTAAAAAAACATATATCCAAATTAAACTAGGATCATCTAAGAAGTTAATATGGCCTGGGTCAATGAACATTATTTGGCCTTTGGCAGAATAAAATATCACCATTTCTAGAGAAGAGCATCCCCAATTAGACCCTATATATCTCCATAATTTAAGTTCAATATATTAGGAACCTACTATCAAAATTTACCAAACACATAAGGAAACAGCCTACCATGGGTTACAGCTGACAGAAGTAAAAAAATTAATAACATTTCAACTTCAAAATATTCAAATATATGAAATAACTATGCATGAAATCTGTAAAGACATAACATTTTAAAATCTAAATAAATTTAAATTTATTACACATAAAGAAATAAAGTACCCAAAATCTATTTAAAATTTACCAAGGAGGTTTGAAAGAGAATTAATTAGAATTTTAGACATCAAAAATATAATCATTGAAGTGTAAAACAGTGAATGAAGGAAGCAGTTTAGGTACAGATTAAGAGGATATTAATGATTAAAGAAATTATCCAGAGTGCAACACAGGAAGACTAGGGTATGGAAAAATAAGAAAAAGAGGCTAAGAGTCATAAAGGATATCTTGAGAAAGTTTACAATACTTTAAATCAGATTTCCAGAATGTGAAAATTGGGAATATGGATGAGGTGATAATTGAAGCATTAATGTTTCAGAAGCATGATATTAACCACACAGAACAAACAAAAAGAAATTCATGCCTATACAATGTAGTGAAACATTGGAAGACTCAAAACAGAGACTATCACACAAAAATATAGAACTACAGAAAATTCCATTGATAACAGTCTCTTCAACAGCAACATGAAAACCAGAAGAATACAAATGCCTTATAGTTGTAAGAAAAAAATTGCTGTCGACCTGGAATTGTGGACCCAGAAAATCTGCTAAGAACATGGGCACAATATAGGAATTTTTAGGTTTAAAAAAATAAACCTGAGAAATTTAACTTCTGCTGACCTTCTTCACTAAAGAAATTTTTAAAGGGTATGTAATAAGTAAGATTTTAAATGGAATTTATTTGGGTTTAAATGACAGGTTGGCCTCTCACTAGGTGCACATCTTTGGTGTTATTCTCTCTGAGCCTTGGTTTACTTATATCAAAAATGAATATAGCATTGACTTCACATCAAATGACTAGCATGATTTCTGGCACAGAATGGGAGTCAGTGTTTGGTAGACAGTGAGAGAGAGACATGACGCCATGGAAGGGAAATAAATTATGTATAAACCCTATATAGTTCCACCCTTTTTTCGCATTGTAAGTAACTTCTTCCAGATCAAGTTGATCTGTGAGTATCTGCATTGTGTTGGCCCCAATGTCCTTTTACTATCATATTTTATTAGTAGGCCTCTTTGAATTTTAAGATCATAGACTCTTCTAGAAGATAGAGATATTAAAGGGCCTTTAGGCCAGTAGATCAATGTGTACATAATGAACATGGAGACCCAGACATAGTGAAGTCCTTATTCACGGTCATACAGATTAATTATTGAATCAGTGGACTCTTTTTCTTTTTCCTGGAAAATTGTATAATAGAAGCAAAAAAAAAAAGAAAGAAAAGAAAACAATTAGAAATAGGCTTGTCATTTGAAGTCCTCTGTAATTTGATGTCACCATACCTATTCAGCTCTACTATATTCTACTCCCCCTATGAATTATTTCCTCCTCCCCCTTGGATTCTTCAAGCACACTGAACTCATTTAGAGCACAGGCTTTTCTCATTTCTTTCCCCATATGGAATATGCATTTAATTTTCTCCAAGATTATACCCATCTTTTCATTTCAGATTAAAAAAATCACTTTTCTTACAAGGCTGTCACCAACACCCCACTTTTACTTCCCTCTTCTCTGATGACCATTCTTGCTTTATCACACAGTTTGCATGCCCTCACTGAGTCTACCAATGATGCTTTATCTCTCAAACAAGGTATAGAGTACAAAGACAAAGTATATAATTCGTTCTCTCCACCCTTGGTAACCATGCTGGGCATGTAATAGGAACTCAATCAATGAAAGCATGTGTGTATAAAAGTCTCATTTAAAAGTGATTTATTTATGATGAAAAGTGTTTACATCTAAAGAGTTATTCATTTGAGGCTGGTGGGATGCACCATTTGTTACCAGCCTATTAGTCATCTTACTGAGTCTCAGTAGTCGACCAAATTGTCACCACACCTTAAAGGTTGTTTGGTTTAAAAAACATTAAACGTTTTAGTGGGAGAATAACCCATCTCTAACCTCTTTAGTAAAGGTTTAATAACCATTTCTTTGACTTCATGTATAAATAATTGCACCATGTATTTCAGGGGAAGGAAAAGAAATGTGTACCAACACACGCCCCTGTAATTACCACAGAGTCTTCATTATTTTTATTTATAGCCTACCTTTCATCCCCAGAAGTAATCTCACCAATTAGATAATTATTTAAGGCTATTGAAAAATAGCCAATATTTGAAAAATGGGCTATCACCTTTGCTCCTTGTTTCTCTAATTTTAAAGACATGGTAAGACACTAATTAGAATATATGTAACAGTAGACAGTTATATGAGGAGGGAAAATTTGAAGCTTGTTTCTAGATTCAATTTAATTATGGATTTATGTGGAAATTTTTGCTTCCCTGCCCCAGCAGTTTGTCTTTACTATCTAGATGTTTGATTGACAGATCCGTTCATTCAGAGAGACTGGGATTGATATTATATAATAATTATCTCTTCCATTGGTGAAACAAAATCCCAGGATTTTAACACATGGCTAATTATTAGACGTGCTTTATAATATCAAGTAGAGATTGAACATATTTGCTGAGAATTGGAATGGCTTCACATTGAGCTGAAACAATCTGCCAGTCTCATATTAGATACCTGGAGGCTGATTCAGAAGATTTTGGTCTTCCCCTTTAGTCTATGTCACTGTAACTGAATCACTTAATCAGATTTTGTAAAACTCTGGGCTTTAGTGCAGGGAAATGTTAAACACATTTTTCTCATTAGAAACAAATGAAAAAATTATCAGCCTTGAGGACCCAGCCATTTATATTAAATATCTATATAAAATGCTACTGGAGACATTGGTATATATCTAATCTGTGAGAGAGCCCATTTAAGAGATTTTAAAAATATATAGTCTATTTCATACCACTAACATTTCCATGGCGCAAATGGATAAAAAAACCAATGAAAATAAATTAAAAAAGCATATTTTACTTTTTCAGCTATTTAAATGTCCCATTTTATTTTTTAATTTGGAATTTTGTTGGTGCCATTCTCCACAGAAACTCAAATGTTGAACAGAATAAAGAGTACTATATAACCATGTGTTTGGTCAGTAAAATCTGAAGTATTTGAGATTTAGCACACAATACCAGATGTTCATAATATACTACAAATCACCCATCATGCAACACATTACTGATAATTAGGCTATGATTAGGAAACTTAAAAAAGACAAAGAAAGAAGAAAACTTTACTTTGAGAAATGAAGTCAGAGAAATAAACCTGTGGGTAAGGATGTGTTTGTTTGTTTGTTTGTTTTTTTACTTCATCTGGACTACAATCTCTGTGAGACCGGGAACACTGTATCCCTAGCACCCAGGATACTCAGGGCTTATAGTAATTGCCCCCTAATACATTTATGGATGATTGCATGGGAAGTAGTCTCACTGTGAGAATTTCAAAGCATTTGCAGATTGGAATAAAATCTGGGGCAAACAAAATTTTTCTTACAAAATCTTTCAGATTGGACATCAGTAGTCAGGCACATCAAGTAATCACTGCCTGACAGGGACTGTGTTTTATAAGAGGAATGTGGCCATTCCTGTGCATACCCTCCACAGGAGGGTATTGCCACATGTGGTTTGATAGGAAGATATTCCTCCCTTCCAGATGAGGGAGCTGAGGCACATTCAATTGGTTATTTATGCGTCCATTCATTCAGTCCATCATACAAGCATCTGCTAGCAAATGACTTTAGTTTCTGCCCTCAGGGAGTCCCAGACAACAGGGAGAGGTAAGTGTTGACACACTCACAGTAGAGGGCAGCTGCATCCATAGAATCCTTTACGGGCCTGGCACAGAGTTTGACTGGAGGAGGAGGAAAGGATACATTTACTAGGGATTGGGAGGGAGGATGCATAGAAGCTTAGCAGAGAAGGTCAAGCCTGAGTGGGCTTTGGGGTATTTCAAAGGCAGATGAGGAATATGAGGGTTTTCGAATAGAGAGAATATCTTGTCATGAAACACAGAGGTGTGAAAAACCTCAGCATGCTCAGTTCAAAGAGTAGAAATGGGTTGAAGTAACGGGAGGTTGTGTGTGTGTGTGTGTGTGTGTGTGGTGGGAGAGGAGTGAGAGATGGAGAAAACTGGGAAAGATCATGAACACCAACCTCCTTCATCTTGTCAAGGAGGTTGCACTTCACCTGTAGGGGATGAGAAACTTGTGAAAACTTTTAAGGAAGGCTGATTTTTCCAGTTAGCATTTAGAAAATGATTTTTCTTTCCTTCATATTTCCCAGACTATTTTGGACCCACTAACAGTTTCAAAGTGGTATAAAAACTCTTGAATCTCTACCCTACCCATCAGTCCCCCCCCCCCATAATTTTGGATGATTTATGATGAGTAATTTTAACTAAAAAACTTATTTCAGCTCAGTATGTTAATATCATATTATTCCATTCATTTAAAGAAAAACCTTTACAATATATTATATAATTATTAAATTATAGTTTATTATATACTAAATTATAAACTATCAATTTATAAAAACTTGAGCACATTTTGCCATGTAAGAAATAATGTATGCAGTTTATGTTAGTGGTCATTATGTTTGTAGACAAGTGATTTGTCAATGACTCAGTTTTGAAGTGACATTCATTTTGTTTTATGTTGAGAACTAATGCATGTTAAAATGTTTGTTGAAGTAGAGCTATATGTTCCAGCATCAAAAAAGACCTAAATAGCTTTGACCAACTGACATTTGGAATTATTAAATTTCATGCTAAGAAACTCAAGTACAGTATAGATAACTTTCACGTTTTATTTCTAAATAAAAATATGAGTGGCTCTTTGCAAGCATTCTTCCCCAGTGCACACATTTTAGCATAGATCAGGTTTATTTCTAATAAATAAAAAGTCAAATAGGGTTTAATAATTATTACATCTACTCTATTATCATTGTGTTTTATAGTGCGAGAGGCCTTTAAGGTGCCATATAAATATTTGAGTTGATATGCAATTTATATATTTGACAATGTTAATCTTGAGAAAAGTTTTATGTTCCAATTTTCATTTGACCTTTTTCTATTTTCTTTTAACTAATAAGAGTGTACATTAAGGAATACGGACCAAAAATGAAAATCTATTGCAAATCGTAGAGACAACTCTCACTCAACCACAGAGTTTCTGGTATGAGCAGATGCTTAAAAAATATTTGTTAAAGGAATGAAGGAATCAAACTACAAAATGGTAAAAATGAAATGTATTTCAAAGAGTATTGCAAAAATAAAATGAGTAATGTAACTAGAACCAGGTCTTCTATGGAGGAGATTCTCAATAAATGTTTGCCTCTGCTATGGGTTGAGTCGTGTTTCCCTAAACTTATATGTTGAAGTCCTAACCCCAGTACCTGAGAGTGTAACCTTACCTGGACATAGGGTCTTTACAGAGGTAATCAAGTTAAAATGCGGTCATTAGAGTAGGCTCTAATCCATATGACTGATGTCCTTATAAAAAGGGAAATTTGGAGACAGACATGCAAACAGGGAGAAACCCCATTGAACATGAAGATGGAGATCAGAGTGATGCTTCTACATGCCAAGGAATGTCAAATGTTGCTGGCAAACTTCTAAAAGCTAAGGGAGAGGCAGCGAACAGATTCTCCTTTATAGCCTCAGAAGTAACCTATCCTTCAGACACCAGTCTTGAACTTTTAGCCTCCAGAACTGTGAGAATACATTTCTGTTGTTTAGGCCACTCAGTTTATGGTACTTTGTTACAGCAGCCTTAGACAGCTAACAGAGTTCCCATGATCCATTCCACTTTATGTCCTTAGCCTCCTTCAAATTTTGTGACAAACACTATAAAGGGAGAACAAAAATTGGAGGCCAGAAACTTAATGAAATCTAGAAATAATTACTACATGTTGAAATAACTTTAGAAACACTTCATGATGTTTGAATCATGAAGAAAATCTCTTTGGGTTGTATTTATGGAGAACTTATGCTGTGTGCAGCTGTAGGTTACAACACTATTTCTTTCTTTCAAAACGGCTCAATAGAAATTTAATTTGCTCAATATCAAATTAGATTTTATCACTGAGTTTTTGAACCCCAAAAACCTTTTATATACCCTAAAGATTTCTGATCACAGAACTGCAATTTCAAGATGAGTCAAATGCCTTGATTCTGAGAAAGCATATTGCCATCTGTCTCAATGGGGTAGACAAGAGAGCTGAGGTGGATATTTTACATTGTATAGCATAAAACTTGTGTCCTTCTCTTGTCCTGAAAAGAACCTCTCATGCCCCAGGGAGCTTTGTGAGGTTTTAAGAGTAGCAATTTTTCAAATTCTCACCAAGCATTCTTTCCCTATTCTAGTCTCGTTATCGGTGGGGAACAGTACCAGGCAATTTGTGCATTTGGGAATGAGGATGCCAGGTGTAAAGTGCCCACCATGAGTCTGAGGATCCTAATGTTTCAGCATCCTATTCTTTCTGTGACCCACTGGGAATTCAAGCCTTCTGGACACCACTTCATCATTGCCCTTGCTACCCTGTATCACATTTATAATGATCTGTTGGTGTGTCCATCACCCTGACTAATCTGGGGTTCTTCGGTAACAGTGCCTGTGTCTTATACTTTTCTATATCTGCAGCAGCGTAGACAATGCTTGGCCCAGAGAAGGCACAGGCCCCTGCTTAGTATCAGGGCAGAGAGCAACACTCCGGTGTTTAGCCCTGCTGAGTGAATCTGAGAACAAGTAGAGAACAAACGTCTCAGCCTTGCCTCACCAAGAGTCAGGGGGCTGGAATATTTCCAACCAACTCCCATCAGCCATTGACTGAAGGTTGGGCATCACTTTCTCATACTCTGCCTTGTGTATATAGGCAGAGCTGGTACCCAGAGAGAGCCCGGAGGCAAAAAGAGGCAGGTACTTGGGAAGGTGGGAGTTGGGCAGCATGCACCGTAATGACAAAGTAAGGGACACTGACCTGATCTGCTAAATCTACTCTACCTCTCATTGGCCAACTGCTCTCAAACCCCAGTTTTAGCGCCGTACAATCTGTGGAAGCCCTGGACCCATCTACAGTCCTGTTTCGTATATGACCTCCTCCATGAAGGCTTGCCTGGTCCTCCTCAGGCCCAGGTGCTTTCTGTGTCTTGATGGCCATACTAGTGGTGCCTGTAATGGACATCTGTGTTCTTTAAGATACATGCAGCAGGTACATGGGCCTGTTCATTCATTCATTCACACACTGTGATGCTGTGCCAAGGCCTGTGGTACACACAGGGAAAGACAACTGGCGGCTCCCGGCCTCTCAGAACTTACAGTCCTGTGAGGAAGACATATGTAAGCACAACAATAATGACAATTACAATTATATGTAAATTGTGAGCCACTTGTGAGGGCAAATAAAGGGTGTGAGTCAAGAACATGACAGTGCTAAGTTATAGGAGGAAGGGCTGGGCAGGCTGCTCTGAGGTAATGGGTGGGTGGTGAGAATTTTCCAGATGTGTCACATGATGTGTCACATCATTCACAGAGACCACGGGGTGGGAAAGAGCTTGGTGCGCTAGTGGAACTGAAAATGTTCCCCACTTATTTAACGCATTTATGTTGCAGGAAACAAAACTGCAAAAAAATAGAAAGAAGAAAATACACATCCCCCTGGGAGTGAGCTGTCCATTGATTCTTTTCCTTCTCCATTCTCACAACACACACACACACACACACACACACACAGAGCAGTGTTAAGACAAATTCCCAGATTTTTCCTTTGGAGGTACCCACCTGTGGAATTGTAATAGAGAAGAACAAATCTGGCTCCATATTGGGTCTGTTTCTTTTACTTGAATCTTTGTATTCTATTGCTTTTGCTACAAGCTAATCGCTAAAGGGATGTTGCCTGTAGCTTTGAGTACAGGTAATGGCCCATCTCCAGGAAACCTGCCCTGCCTCATGCCTGACCATTAAGCTAAAATACCTTTGTTGGGGCTTCCCTGATGGTGCAGTGGTTGGGAGTCTGCCTGCCGATGCAGGGGACACGGGTTCGTGCCCCCGGTCCGGGAAGATCCCACATGCCGCGGAGCCGCTGGCCCCGTGAGCCATGGCCGCTGAGCCTGCGCGTCCGGAGCCTGTGCTCTGCAATAGGAGAGGCCACAACAGTGAGAGGCCCGCATACGGCAAAAAATAAATAAATAAAATAAAATACCTTTGTTTAGCTCACAGGAAACCTCCTGACAAGGCCCACCTGTGAATGGCTGCAGGAAAGAAGAAATTAACACATCCCCTCTGGAATCTGGCCAGAATGAGGAAATATTTGCAACAACTTATCACCTTTGTACTTTACCTCCTCACTTCCCCCCTCTTTGTTCTATAAAAGAAACTAGCTTCCAAACCCGAGGAAGATGGTTCTTTGGGACACAAGTTCACCATCTTCTGGGTCTGCTGACTTTCTGAATAGAGTCGCTATTCCTTGCCCCAGCAACCCGTCTCTCCATTTATTGGCCTGATGTGCGATGAGCAGTATGAACTTGGACTTGGTCACAGAATTGGCTGCTGTGCCGGGTGGATGATAGCACCATTTTCCTGTAGAGGAGTTCATTCTCCTAGCTTTCCAAATAGATTTTCAAGGCCTCCTTGAGTTTATTTTCACAAGTCAGACTGTAAAGCTTCGTGGATGTGGTAATTCACTTTGCTGATGCTTGTTTAAAAAGACAAATGTAAGACATGGTGTCCTTATGGAGATTAGGGATCACATTCTGGCCTTGGTCTCACAGGAGCCAGCCATGTCCAGGGATCCAGGAATCAGTTATTTTATCTTCACGTCTGATTCCTGAGATACAAGTGCTGTCAGCTTCACTGTGGATTGAAGCAGTGCAATACAGTTTCAGACTCAGCAATTGGCTATTGTCCACTGCAGATGGGACTAGAGAAGACAGGAAGGTGAACCTACCAAAGGTAAGTCCATTTTAGGCTTAATCCCATGGGTTGGCTAATTCATTTGTTCATATCCATTCAGTGGATTTTATTGAGCATCTATTAGGTACTTTATCAGACATCGAGGATACAAAAAATACAAACAAACAAACAAAAAACTACCAACAACCATTAGAGCAATAATAACAGCTAATTTTCCTCCATTGAGCTTTTATGACATTCCAGATGAGGCTCTAAGTGCTCTACTTAATTTATTCTCATGAGTCTATGGGGCAGGTGCTATTTCTGCACTCTCATACAGTTGAGGAAATTGAGGTTCAGAAAAGTTAAGAAACTTGTCCACTGTCACAGAGACAGTAGTTCCAGGGTAGAAATGACAACAGGTTTGGCTCTGGTCCCACCCTCTGCTCAAGTTCCAGGTCTCCAAGAGTGTGGGCTTTCATGAGGAAGGCAACAATAAAAAAGAAAATTTTAATAAAATGGATAATATTCATTGAGTTTAATAAAATGGATAATGTTCCTATGTGCCAAGCACCAATCTGAGTATTTTGTGTCTATGACTTCATTCCATTCTCACAATCACTCTCTGAAGAGGACACTGTTGTCATTGTCCTAAATTTATATATAGGGAAACTGAGGCACCCAGCAGTGGTGGAACTTGCTTGAATTCACATAGCTGGTGAAGGGCAGAGCCAATATTTGGAGGCAGGGAGGCTGACCCCATAGCCTGCACTTTTAACCTATTCTGTCTCCTTCTGACGCTGTGCTTTGGAGAATCAAGGGCTGAAGCCAGAAAGAACATGTGTTAAAATTAAGATAGATGGGGGAGGAAGAGTTAGAAAAGGGATCATATAAGAGGAGAGGGTTGAGCTAAATTGTGAACGTTGTGCAGTATTGGGCCAGGTGAAGATTTGGGAGAAGAGGATGCCAGGATGGGGAGCAGCCCAGGAGAGGATGCAGAGGGAAGAGGGGACCAGGTTTATTTTGTGGAACTGCAAGTGATTCCATTTGACTGTAATACAAGCGTGATGAAGGAGTACATAGAAAATGTGATAAGTGACGTCCGGGTCATGTGTAGGAGTCAAGATCTTGTCCAAGTAGTGAGAAGCCACGGAAGGGGCTTTAGCAGAGCAGGAACAGTGTCAGATCTATGTTTGAGTGGGCTTGTGGGCTAAGACTGAAGGCTGGCAGACCAGTGGAGCAAGCTGTTATAGCCATCCTTGAAATGAGAAGACAGTAACTTGTGAACTAGGGTGGGAACAAGAGGGATAAAGAGAAGTGAAGAGGTTCAAGCAATGTTAGGAGATAGATCGAAAGGAAATGTGATTGGATCCACAGAGGGCTGGGGTACAGATGGAGAGGACTGAAGGATGACCCCAGGGTTTTGACTTGAGCAAGTGGGTAAAACGGCAGGCCATCTATGGAGGCAAGAGACTGGAGCAGGTTGAAGGCATGATGAGGACAGGTGCCAACGCGAGTGTGCGGAGTTTGAGGGGGTTTGGGAAAACATGATGGGTGTCCAGTAGACAGTCTAACATATGATTCTATAACTCAGGAGACAGGAGATCCACACTGATGTAAGAATCAGGGGAGAGTGAGCTTATTTATATGTGTTTTTCAAATTTTGGTGCAGGTGAAGATGTCAGGTCTAGGTTATGGGACCTCATTACAATTGGTGAGCTCATATCTGAATCTCAGAAATAATCTCATCAAATATTATAGTTCATTTTCTTTAGAAAAATTCAATAATACTCTGCATCAGCCTAGCCCTTTGCAGTTTTTTCAGGAGTTTTATGTACATTATCTGATTAGAATAAGGTCTGGTTGGCAACACAGACGATGAGGGCTCATCTCTAAAATTAAGAATGGAATTTTAAAGGTCTATATCGCTTCAAAATTCTTAGTTAGCCAGAAGCAGAGCTGAGATGAATGCAGTGCTGCTCAGATTTTAATGTGCAATGCAATCACCTGGGGATCTTGCAGTTTCTGTTATAGTGTCTGTGATGGTGGAGGGGCTGGGGGCAGTGGTTGATGGACATGGCGGTGAGATGCTGTATTTCTAACAAACCCCCGGGCAATGTCACTGCTGCTGTACCAGGACACATTTTGAGTATCAAGAGACTAGAGAACAGATTTTCTTTTTCCTTTTTCAGGTTTCTGGTCATTAAGCCATCTTGTGTCTAGATCTAAAAGTGTAAGAGTCAGCCAGGCAAGGTGAGACATTTACCGTTAGGACTTCTTTTGAAGATGATAAAACAATGGCTTTTTGCAGAAAGGGAGCTAACACACCCCAGAAGACCTCCATCTGGGGGCAGAATAAAAGAGGACCCCTGGTTTCCTGGCTCATAATCCTGTGCTTGCCACACCCCACCTTATCCCATTAGCAAATTTGGAGGCATGCGGATTTCAGCAGACTTAGGTGTATAAATGTTAAATCATGGGTGCCTTAATCCTGAAATTTGCCCTGCTGAATAAAATCTGGGAACATCTGCCCCTGGGGCTGAGCGGAAGGCAAATTTGCATCAGGTATAATTCATAAATAAAACTTGAATGGGAAAGAGCAGAGAGGAGAGGCATTGCTTTTGGTGTTAAAACCAAACAGCTACTAAGCCAAGTTCTAGTCCCTGGTTCTGACAGGAAGACAGGTCTCTGCGGAGCCCTGATTTAGTTATCCTGTGTCCCACTGCCTCTGAGTTACGGAGTTACACTTTTAAAGCCCAATTAGTCCAGCTGGGATGTGCCTGTTGTCACCAGCTAAGGTATGATTTTTCATGTGAAGATCTTTACTTTCATATTTAAATCCAGTTTTCTTTCATTTAAATTTTGCTTAAAAAATCCATATTGCTGCAAGTGTAAATGAAGGTAGGTGAACATTAATGGTGTCAGTTCACAGCTGTTCTTAAGTTAAATAATTACTGCTCACTCCCCTGGATCTTTGTTCACAATGCCTACACTATTCATTTAGTAGCACAAAGCACTTTTCTTCATCATTGTTATTAGGATCAGGTTCAGGCTGAAGAACTCGCCTGTGGTACGAGACATCAGAATATAGCTTGAGACTCCAGCGATTAAACATAGCCAGCTTACATTGGAGAGGAGTCCGGGAGCTTGGCTGTTTTTGTGGATTTGTTACATTTTCTTAAACGCATCTAAATTAATGCCACATTAATTACTGGTGGGTATGTACCCTGCAGCATATGTTGCTATTAATTTTATCCATTATCACAAAATAAACATCTCTTTATAAAAACAAATGATGCCTTGTGTTAATATGTGGCTTGAAACACTCTCTTCCGCAGCTGTTGCTACTTCTGTTTTGGTAATTTTCCTACAAAGGGCCACCTGTTACAATAGACATTTCATTTGCTTTTATTTGGAAAAATAAGACACTTAGAAAACAAACCACCACCTCCTTAAAGTGTAATAACCATAAAAAATGAAGCCCCAGAGGAAGTTTGCATTTTTTCCATCAGAAGTTCTCAAGGGGAGGGTGGCTCCTACACCTTCACTCTTTTAACTCTGACCCCTCAATCTATATTCTATTGAATTTTAGATATTAAAGGATCTTATTCTCCTTTAAGCTTCTTTGTGCTGCAGATGGAGAAACTGAGAGCAGTTGATGTCCAGTCAAAGCAAAACAAATATCCCCTGACTCTAATGGGTGCTTTTTGTGCTCTAGCGTTTGGCCTTTTGGATGCATCAGCCTGTGGACTGCATTGACTAGCTGTGTGACCTTGGTGGGGGGGTTACTTAACCACTCTGATCCTCAGTTTCCTTCATTCCATAAAGGGATGAATAGCTAATTCACTAGGGTTGATGTGAAGATTAAACAGGTTAATACAAGTATATTGCTTAGAACAGTGACTGGGATTTGGTTCATCCTCAAAAATGGTGACTATTCCAATAATAATTGTGGGTGTTATCTTTACTAATATTAGTATTAGTGCAAGTAATGAACATTCCATAGTCCATTCTTAAAGCATTTGATATAACAGTAAATTACCTGTCACCACTAGCATGGAGCCTCCTTCAGATGCATTGGAATGCTGCTTTTATCCACAGTCCTCAATCTTTAGATGTTATTTCATGTTCATGAACAAGAAATATAATTATAAATTAAACTGAAATTGAATCATAAAGGGGCACCCTATAGAGTAGTGACTAAATCCTAAAATTGAAATTGCCAGAAGTTACCGGATAGACTTTCTCATCATTGACCACTTTTTTGCCCTTTTAAATAGAGAGAAAGAAAAATTATCTTGGCAGTTTTAGATTGATCACAAATGGCCAAGGACTTAATTCTGGATTTTATTTAACCACAGTGACATTTATCCATTCATTTACTTTTGAATTCCTGTGTCTGAGGGAGCACCTTGTGCAGAGGCACAGAAGGTAGTAGTTGTACAATACATGTTAAATAATTTACTTTTTTCATGAACTATATGTGTGGGGAATAAAAGTAGATGGGGTTATGGTTCCTCACCTTGAAGAATTTGGGATTTGGCTGAAGGTCAGAAGTATAGTGTCTGATACAAGCTGAGGACTCAGGTGACTATGGGCTGGAGAGTAAGAGATAGACCATCCCAAGTGAAGCTCGGTACAAAGGGAAACTCAGGAGCTGTGTCGCTCCCGCAAGCCTCCATTGTTCCCAGCAGAGAAGGGCGAAAACACTGAAGAGTGTCTTATTTCTGTCTTTAGCATCATAATACTCAGGCTCTGATTCATCACTCTGCTAGCTCACCATCCCTCTGGTTTCATAGTTTCAGTGAGATGTTTATAGCCATTCATGAAAACAAATATTTAGAAAATGCTGAGCTGACATATCTAGCCTCCAGGAGATATGCAATGTATTTTGCATATTAAAGGTTCAGGGTTATTTAATAAATATATCATTTTAATTTCTTTATATTATTATTATTATTGATATGGAGTTCTTTTTTCAATAAAACGCCTCCAAATATCTCCCAGGACACTAGTGGTCTTCAGGGAGCTAGCTCGAAGCTTGAGAATGGTCATCTTCCCCTAAACTAATTATGAAAAGTAGGAAGAGAATGTCTCTTTTCTCTTCACATTTCTGTAATCTGTCCATGGCCTCCTCCTTGACCATTTCTTTCAACATTCTTAATTGGTTAATGGTAATAACCCAATTTTCATCTGACTGTGCCACTTAAAAGATATGTGACTTTGGGCAAGTTCTATACCCTTTTTGAGCTTAAGTTTCCTCATCTGCAAAATGAAAATAAGAATATCCGTCTTCTAGATAGTCTGTGAGTCTTAGAATCCAAGTAAGATAAAGAACATGAAAGCATTTTGATCGTGAGTCATGACGCAATGTTTGAGTACTATTAACTGTACTTTATCTTAAACCTTGAGCTATTTATATTCTTGGCCAGTGCTGTCTCCTGGGCTTAACAATTCAAAAAAATTCACTTCTGCTGTGTAAAGGAGTGCCTCCCTTTAGCTGTCCTAAAATTCTCCTTCTTAAACTCCAAGCAGTACCCCTGAGGACTGTTTAGCTGGACTCTATGATTTTAGCCTATAGGAGGGCCCATCTCTCCTCTTAGTACTGTGCTGCCTGGTACCCGGGGGACCCTTGTTTATGTCTCAGACTCACTCCCTTACATGTGGGAGGGAAGCACCCCTGGCATTCCTTTGTCTCTGAGAGAGACCAAAGACTCTTCTCTTTTTGTCTCAGCCTCCATCTTCTCTTAGGACATAGGGGCCTGAGGGATTTAGTAGATTTATTGACTACATGTTGGTTAAAAACATTTCCTCCAAGAATTATCATTAATCACACACTTGGATAAAAACATCTCTTCCTCCCCTATTCTCACAAAGAAACAAGAAATTGACACAAATTAAAAAAAAAACCTTAAACCTAGCAAATAACGTGTAAAAGCAGAAGTAAATAGCAATGTGAATTGTGAGGTTAGGCATTTATTATTCAAATAACTCACTATAAGTGTACTAAGTGGTTACTATGTCAAGCCCTGGGCTAAGTGCTGGAGATACAGAAATTGATTTGAAATAGATTCTTTCTCTTAAGAAACCTTTCCTTAAAGCACCTTAGAGGGTTGTGGAGGAGACTGACCAGATAAAAAAAGACCGAAAAAACAATGCTATAGGTACTAAGATGTTTGTTAGATCTCTCTGCTTGCCTGACGTCTCTCCATTTTATTAAATGATTGTCTTCTTTAACACCTTCCCTTAGACATGCTTAAGTTCAAGCTATCTTTAAGTACTGACCCAGACATCAGTAGAAATAGGTGAGGGAGCTAGGGGGTAGGAGGGAAGCTCTTAATAGCACAGAGAGCTGAAGAGAGCATTCTGTACCCAAATGAGGATTGCACTGGATGGTGTCAATTGTTCCTGACCTGGAGGTCTTCAAAAGCAGTCAATATTTCCAAAATTGGTAGGCAAACAATGCAAATATCCATCATTTGGTCATAAAGGCTCTGGCTAATGAATTCAATATGTTTGATATGCAAACATTTTTAAATATTTAAATGTCTATGTAGGACTTTTTAATATTAAAAATAGTTCTAAGTGGTTAAAAAGTCAGAAGCTGGGCCTCCCTGGTGGTGCAGTGGTTGAGAGTCCGCCTGCCGATGCAGGGGATACGGGTTCGTGCCCCGGTCCGGGAGGATCCCATATGCCGTGGAGCGGCTGGGCCCGTGAGCCGTGGCTGCTGAGCCTGCGCATCCAGAGCCTGTGCTCCGCAACGGGAGAGGCCACAACAGTGAGAGGCCCGCGTACCGCCAAAAAAAAAAAAAAAAAAAAAAAAGTCAGAAGCTACTGTTTCAAGACTGCAAGATTTCACAGATGTTTCTGGGAATAACAAATAGAAAACTTCTGAACCACTTCTAAAGGGCTTAGAGTTTAATTCTGTGCTATAGTATTCTCTACATTGGAAAAAAATTAAAATTTTAGAGGATTGTCTAAAAGTCATCTAGCACCTTTCGTCAGCATGATCTTCATGGACCAGCCTTGCTTATCTTTCTAGTTATCTCTCTCTCTCTTTCACCCACCCCGATAACACTTGAAGTTCCCCAAACATCTCCAGTTGTTTCATGCTTCTGTGCTTTCTCTCTGAAATGCCCTCTCAATCTGCCCTCTTATGCATTCCTAGAATTCTAGCTCTGATAGCATTTCTTCCCAGAAGACTTTTCTCTTCCTTCTCAGGCAAATTAATCACACTAAATCTTGATGCTTTGTGGTTGAACTTGCTTACTACAATAGATGGTAAACTCCAGAGGGTGGGGTCTCCAGCCCCTAGAACAAGGTCTGACCCAGAGTAGGTGCCCCAAACTGTTCATTGAACTAAACTGAAATGAATCATCCTGTGACTTTGTAGAGATTTTAAAATAGAAGGAAAAGAACAAACGTTGATTTTTAGCTCCAGGGTTAGTCATCTCTTCAATGTCTATTATATCAGTTATATGAAGAGAAGGTCAAAACAAAGAATAAGTACATTGTGATGACTAAATTTTGGGGGAATAATATTGTACTTGGGGATTTGAAGCTTAGGAACAAAGTGGGTTATGAACTGATGGGGAAATGACTACCAAGCAGTTGCTTTTTTGCTTCTATAAGTAATGGTGAAAGACCCATCAATAAGACATTTAGAATGACATGAAGAGTTGAGTACTTCTCAAAATTGCAGGTCTTAAAATAGGATCCCCAGGGAAAAACAAAGTTAAAAAAGACAGATATCCATGTTCATATTTGCAAATGGGTTAAATTTCCCCGGGGAGAAAGGAAGATACACCAATTTTCAACAGTCTAGAGAAGTGTGCCAACATTATAGCATAGCAGTCGTATTTATACTACAGTTGGAAAGCTAATAGCCACTAGAATTCTATTCATTTTAAGGATAAGCTTTCTCCCATAATACAACAAAATGTAACATAACGTAGCATCGCATAGCATAGTATACCAGTCTATGACCCTGTAATAGCCAAAGGAACTGAAAAATGTATATCTATCTATATGTCTTTATGTAATATATATATATATATATATATATATATATATATATATATATATATATATATATATATATATATAAAACGTGTTTTCCTAGAATTATTAAGTGATTCAACATTAGTGAAATTTTCAAGTAGCTCCTTCTAGTTTACAGCAGTTATTTTAAATATTACACTTAAGTCTGATTAAAAGTATACCTTACTTTCTTCTTGGCCATCATTCTAAAACCTACTTATAAGGTCAAACTATGAAAAAAGATACTTAGAATATGAGAATAAAGAAATATTCAGAGGGCAGAATAAAAAAATAAAGTTTGTTGTATTCATATTTTTCCATATCTAGTTAATGCTTTTGAGGTTGGAAACTTGAAAGATAATTTGTTATTAATTCTAAATTAAATCATATATTTGTAGGAATAGATTACTAAACACTTTTCTTTCAATTAAAAAAAATTGAATGGACATTTGAATCACTTGGAGACCTTGTCAAAGTCCATATTATAGTAGGTCTGGGGTGTGGTCTTAGAATTTGTATTTCTAACAAGCTCTGAAATGATGTCTGTACTGCTAGATTGAGGCCACTTTTTTTTTTTTTTTTTTTTTTTTTTTTTGGTACGTGGGCCTCTCACTGTTGTGGCCTCTCCTGTTGCGGAGCACAGGCTCCGGATGCGCACGCCCAGCGGCCATGGCTCACGGGGCCAGCCGCTCCGTGGCATGTGGGATCTTCCCAGACCGGGGCACGAACCTGCGTCCCCTGCATCGGCAGGCGGACTCTCAACCACTGCGCCACTAGGGAAGCCCCGAGGCCACTCTTAAAATAACAAGAATCTTGCATGGATAAAAGGATTGGCACAACTCTCAATAACAAAGCTAGAATAATTTTAGTCCCAAATAGTCACTCAGTTCTACATGTGACAAGCACATCAATTCAGTCTTGGGCTTTGTGTCTTCCTACCTTGTGATTCAGATATCACCATTAATTTTTTCATTCTATAAGTCTAATTTTATACATGATTAGGTATAAATTAGTTGTTAGAAGAAACAGTAGAAGAGACTTCACAGTGGGAATAGATAGAAAATTTAGCTATTAGGTAGTCAAGTGAAAAGAACAGAAAAGTAGATTATTAGCTAGCTTTATTCTTATTCATCATATAACTTTTAAGAAAAACAGGATATCAGTTAAGTGCTAGATATCATCTTCTTCCACTTTAAATGTATTAGTTGACACTGTATTGCTTAATCAATCTTGTTATACACTAATTAAATAGCTGCAGATTTTTTTTTTTTTTTTTTTGCATGAAAGAACAGTTGGTTACCAACCAATACTCTAAAATTTCCTTCTCTGGGTGAGAAACCTCTGTTTCTTGTACTATCTTGTGGGACCAGGGAGCTGTAAAAGATGAAACACCAGAGATAACAGAATGTAACCTGTTCAGTTACTTGTTCCAGGATCAAAATGGTGAATATAAAATGGGTATTGCTATCTGGAAAATAACAATAATAATAATAATAGTAGCAAATGTAAAATTTAAAAAGTAAAGTGAGTCAAGCTTTAAAGTGGGTAGATCAGAGAGAAAATGAAAAGTCATAGACTTAATTGGGATCTTGATTCCAGAGGTGACTCCTGAATGTTGATTTATGAAGGTAGAATTTCAGAGCAAAAATCTGGTGGGAAATTCAAGACATTTGTTTTCAAACCACATGAACATGACAAGGACATATTTTTAAAATAAAAAGCTTTTTGGGAAGGCAAAGAGGAAGAGTCACTGATGGAGCTTGCTAAGAGGCCAAGACCTCTTGCTCCTACCCCAGTCTCCAAAGCAGCCCTTGGTACTGCCATTAGCATGTAATGAACAAAGATGTCCCAATATATTAAAAAAATGTGGCATAGCCTATAAAGCACTACTCAAATTACAGTTGTTGTTTTCCTCCTATTATAATTGAAAGAAAAGAAGTCATAAATGAAAGTGAATGCAGTCTGAATCTGTGTTGAATCCATTTTTAAAGAATTGCAAGTGAAGTTTTTAGCATCCATAAGAATGTAATTACGCTTCCATTGCTTAATGTATGGACTCAAATTCTGACTTAATTATTCTGCAACTAAATTTATATGTCATTTATGTAGTAAATCTTGGAAATTGCTCTAACAACTATCATTGGAAATGTAATTAACTTGGGTTAGATAAGTTTTTACAGTGAGAACTAAATGCAGTGTAATACCAAGGCATTATTTAAAAGGCAAAGGCTAAATACATCTTTCTAAACTTTCTTGTTTGTTTGTCATTTCTTTTCCCAGGAGGCTAAATGTTGAGTTTGTTTTCTTTTTCCAGCTTCACATTTTAGTCTGCTAGTTGGAAGGTGCTCTTTTTATTTATTTTTAAGGAAAAGAGTTCTACTCTTTGTATTACATCACTTACTAAGAATCCAGTTTATTTTTAAAAAAGGCTTCTCTGTAAGTGATAGAGCAGTTTGATTATATTTTCAAAGCTAAGCTCCCTTTGTTTTACTATAGCTAAGTACTGAATTTTTTTTTGTAATTTGAAACTAAGGTTTCCCTAGAATAAATATTTTATTGAGCCTAGAAACTGTATTTTTTGTGACTTGTTAAGAATTGACAATGCCCTAAAGTATGTTTATTATAAAAAATACAAGGGATAGCTAAAAAAAAGAGATAAAAGGAAAAGGCAGATCCCCAGGCACAGTGATCACACTATATTTTAAGTTGATTGAGGATATATTGATAGATAATAATCATCTTCCCATAGGTTTGGGATTTGGATAAACCATGACACTACATCAAGATTATATAATATAATCTTTTGTCATTATAATTTAATGTTCCTATTTTTTGTTCAGTTGGTGAATGATGTTTCTCCTTTTATAGATGAGAAAAATGCAGAGGATTTTTTTTTGAAAGTTTGAGTTTTATCTCCATGTTTATTCTATCTACCCTCATAGAGTTAGGTTTATACTAACATACATTTCTTACATTTATCTCACATTTAACTATTATTTATTTGTTATATCAGGCTTTTTGTTAAATGCTTTCATACAAATACATATGAAATTGAATAAAAAATACATAAAATTCAATTGCAAGTGATTATAGATCAAAATATAACATGAAAACAATAAAGCTTCTAGAAAATAACATAAGCAAATATATTCATAACCTTGGAGTACATAAATATTTGTTAGAATTTATAAAGCATTGAAAAATTCAATAAAAAAAGAAAAATAACGTACAACAAGGAATATCCAAATGGCCAATAAACATATGAAGATGTTCTCAACAGTATTTATCATAGAGGAAATAAAAATCAAAATGATATTGTATATCTAGGCACCAGATAAAAGCTAAATCAAAAAATCTGACCATACTAAGTGTTGAAATACTCATACATGGCTGATGTGAGTATAAATTAGCAACAATCATTTTGGGCAACTTTTTAGCAGTATACTCTGAAGATGATCATACATATATCTTATGATTCAGAAATTCCATATATAAGAATATGCTCACAGAAATGTATACATATACTCACAAAAAGTTAGATCAAGACTGCTCAGAGGAGGCAGTTCAAGATGGTGGCACAGGGAGATCCTGAATTTGTCTCGTCAGAGACACAACATATTTACAGCTACATATGCAAAAATTCCCTGTGAAAAAGATCTGAAAACTAGCCGAATAGCTCCTCCACAACAAAGGATAAAAGGGCAATCTTAAAACAGGTAGGAGAGGCAGAGACATTCTAGTCAAAAACTCCACCCTAGTGCAGTTACCCAGAATTGGGAGAGATCTCACAAATATGGAGTTTTTTCCCTGTTGTCCACATCAGGCAATCCTTGGGACCTGCAATCATGAAATGAGCTCCCCAACACTTTGACTTTGAAAGCTAATGGGGCTTACATCCAAGAGAACCATAGAGATATAGGGATTAGAGAACCTGCACTTAAAGGGCTCATGTGTGTACTCATTTGCCCCAGAACTCAGTGCAAAAGCAGCAGTTTGAAAGTGCCCAGACCATATGTGAAGGAGATTCATTTGCAACTATTAAAGCATATGCTGGAGGAGTAGGAATCTGTTGGGACTCTTTCTGGAGATGGAAACATTGGCAGACACCATTTTTGCCTTTTCGCTCTACCTTGCTTGTGCTAGTGGGAACCATTTTTGCACTTTCCCTCTAACTGACTAGCACCACTGGAAACACCCACTGCTGCACCACTCCAGTGGCCCCTCCAAAGCTATTGGGTGAGCAGTATGCCCCCATGCTACACCTGTAGCCCCTCCAAAGCCAGCAAGCAAGTACCCTGCTCCTCTACCACTCCCACAGCTCCACCAAAGCCAGCGGGTGTGCACAACTCACACAGAGAATGTCTCTGAAGCACTTGGCTCTGGTGGCCCATTGGGTCCAAAACAATTGGAGAGATAGTTCTTTTCAGGCTATCACCCTTATAACACTGCACAGATAGAATAAGACACCACCAATCTTCCTGTGAAAAAGGCTTATTTATTTCTGCCTGAGGGGCACACTTCAGGTTTCCACACATCTACAGACTATGGAGTGCTCTCAGGCAATGTAGGTCAGGGGATACTATTTTTGTACTCTCTTTTGACTTTGCTTCAGCTCACTGGTAACTGTCAGAAAGGAGCCCAAACACTTGTATGGGGCCTTAATTTCAGAAATTGTTACAAAGGAGACATCTCCAGATTGCCTGACCTGGAGGCCAGGAAGGTTTATAATTGTGATCTGACAGGACTGTATATTGTTGCACACCTTAAAACTACTGCCTGAGATTCTCACTTCCCATCAGCCTGAAACTAAGGGCTAACTGAGATCTCTCTCTCTGGAACATTCACAGGTCTTGGGACACCTTCAACAACTGAGTCCTATCAAGAATAAATCAGACTGCTAAGGCACAATCACAAAAGTCTGAGAGATAACCAACAGCTAGGACAAGGTTAAATGATAAGGTTTATCCCATTCACAAGGCCACTACTTAAAGACTGGGAGAGAGAGTTGTTTCACCTAATACATAGAAACAAACATAGAGAATCAAGAAAGATGAGGAAGCAGAGAAATATGTTCCAAACAAGAGAACAAGATAAAATCCTGGGCAGGGTGGAGGAGACCCTTAATGAAATGGAAATAAGTAATTTAACTGATAAGAGTTAAAAGTCATAAACATGCACATGGAACTCAGAAGAATGGATGAACACAGTGGGAACTTAAACAAAAAGATAGAGAATATTAAAAATAACAGGCAGAAGTCCCAGAGCTGAAGAACACAAAAACTGAAGTGAAACATACACTAGAGGAGTTTGTCAGCAGAATAGATGAAGGAGAAGAAAGAATCAGTGATCTGTAAGACCAGGCAATAAAACTCATCCAAACAAAGTAGGAAAAAGAAAAAATAGTATTAAAATAAAGTGAAGATAGAGTAAGGGACCTATGGGACAACAGCAAGCAGAATAACATTTGCATTATAGGGATTCTAGAAAAAGAAGAGAGAGAGAAAGGGGCAGAAAATGTCTTTGAGGGGACAATGGCTAAAAGTGTCCCTAACTTAGGGAAGGAAACAGACATCCCAATTCAGGAATCCCAGGGAGTTACAAATAAGATGAACATTAAAAGACCCACACCAAGACACATTATAATTAAATTGTCAAAAGTTAAAGATAAAGAGAGAATCTTAAAAACAGCAAGAGAAAACTAACTTGTTAAATACAATGGAACCCCCATAAAACTATAAGTAGATTTTTCAGCAGAAACCTTGCACTCCAGAAGGAAATGGCATGATATATTCAAAGTGATGAAAGAAAAAAAAGTTCAAACCAAGAATGCACTACCTTGAAAGGTTATCAAGAATTGAAAGTGAGATAAAGAGCTTTCCAGACAAACAAAAGCTAAAGGAGTTCATCAATACTAAACTGGCCCTACAAAAAGTGTTAAAGGGAATTCTTTAAGTTGGAAAGAAAGAACACTAATTAGTGACAAAAAACATATGAAAATAAACATTTCACTGGTAAAGGTAAATATATAGTAAATGTCATGGATTAATCACTTATAAAGCTGGTATAAAGATTAAAAGACAAAAGTAGTAAAATAACTATAGCCATTATAATTAATTAAGGGATAAACAGAAAAAGATGTACAATGTTATATCAAAAGCATAAAACACTGGGGGTAGTAAAAATATAGAGTTTCAGTATATATATATATATATATATATATATATATATATATATATATATATATTTGTTGTATGTATGTAACATACAACAATGATGATGTATGTAAACCTCATCTTTTATCTAACCATAGTGGTATGAAACTAAAAATCAATTACAAAAAGAAAACTGGTAAAATCACAAATATATGAAGATTAAACAACATGCTTCTGAAAAACAAATTGGTCAACAAAGAATTCAAAGGGGAAAGAAAGAAACACCTTGGGAGAAATGAAAATGGAAGTACAACATACCAAAATCTATGTGATACAGCAAAAGCAGTTCTAAGAGGAAAGTTTACAGTGATACAGGCCTACCTCAAGAAACAACAAAAAAACTCAAATAAACAACTTAACTTTATACCTAAAGTTATACTTATACCTAGAAAGAGAAGAACAAAAGAAGTGCAAATTTAGTGGAAGGAAGGAAATAATAAAGATCTGAGTGAAAATAAATGAAATAGAGACTAAAAGGACAATAGAAAAGATCAATAGAATGAAGAGCTCGTTCTCTGAAAGATAAACAAAATTAACAAAATTTTAGCTAGACTCACTAAGAAAAAAGAGAGCACTCATATAAATAAAATAGAACTGAAAGAGAAGAAATTAAAATTAATACCAAAGAAATTAAAAGGATCATAAGAGACTACTATGAACAATTATATGCCAGGACATTGGACAACCTAGAAGAAATGGATAAATTCCTAGAAACATACAGTACCCCAAGACTGCATCATGAAGAAATAGAAAATCTGAATACACTGATTAGTAATAAGGAGATTGCATCTGTCACCAAAAATATCCCAACAAAAAAAAGTCTAGGACCACATAGCTTCACTGGTGAATTTGACCAAATATTCAAAGAAGATTTAATACCTATCCTTCTCAAATACTTTGAAAAAGGTGTAGAGTAGGGAATGTTCCCAAACTCATTCTTATGAGGCTAGCATTACCCCAATACAAAAACAGAGAACAACACCACAAGAGAAGAAAATTACAGGCCAATATCTCTGATGAACATAGATGCAAAAATCCTCAACAAAATATTAGCAAACCAAATTCAACAATACATTAAAAAGATCATGCAACCTGATCAAATGGGATTTATTCTAGGGATACAAATATGGTTCAATAACTGCAAATTAATCAACATGATGCATCACATTAAGAAAACAAATGATAAAAATGACATGATCTTCTCAATAGATGAAGAAAAAGCATTTCACAAAATTCAATATTTATGATAAAATAGTAATAGTGCTGGATAGTGCTGGATAGGAATGATTAGAAATTCTTATGCAAAAACATGAATCTTTGTAAATCACACCCTATTAAAATTAACTCAAAATGGAATACAAATCTATATGTAAGAGCTACAACTATAAAATGCCTAGAATAAAACATAGGACAAAACATTTCTCTCCTTGGTTAGGCAAAAATTCCTAGATAAAACACCCATGAAATAGAATTTAATAATTTAATTTTATTACCAAAATTAACACGTTTTCTCTTCAAAAGACTCCACTAATAAAATGAAAAGACAAGCCACAGATGGGCAGAAGATATTTGAAAATTGTATATTTGAGAAACAATTTGTATTTGGAATATATTAAAAACTCTTACAACTCACTAATAAGAAGACTAACAGCCAATTAAAAATTGGGCAAAATATTTGAATAGACACTTTGACAAAGATGATATAAAGATATCAAAATTTCTAATAAGCACATGAAAAGATATTCAATATCATTAGACATTGGGGAAATGCACATTAAAACTACTGAGCCATACACTTACATACCCTCTATAATGTGTATAATGATATCTTTCCAAAGACTGAAAATATTATATTTTGGTAATTATTTGGAGAAGTTGGAACCCTCATGCATTGCTGTTGGGAAAAAAAATGGTACAATCACTTTGGATAACGGTTTGTCAGTTTATTAAAAAGATAAACATATTTACCATGAAGCCCAGCAAGTCGCTTCTAGGTATCAACCTCTTTGTCTTTTCAATTCTTCACAAATTTATTGTTTCCTTATCTAAAAGGTACAAAAGCTGCCTGCTTTGGCCACTTTTTTGAGTCTCATATTTTTTATGGGCTCCCATAGGTATGAAATTAAATTTGTCTTTCTTCTGACTTTGTCTTATGTTGATTTAATTATTAGACCAGGCAAAGAACTTAGAACGGAAGAAGGGTAAATTTTCCTGTCTCTGCAATGGCACTAACCTAGCACTGGATTGTGCATGGCAAGATTACCTGGTCTGAGGTCTTAGACAATTTCTTCCCATGACCAATGACATCATCTTTCATTAGGATTTTTTTGGCCATCTCTTCCTGATGGACTTATCCTTGGAGTAACATCTGCTTTCAAATTCCCCTAGAACAAAATTTTCAGAATCTGAGGTGGTGTGTGACTCTTTAATGAACTGGCCTGTCTTTCCTTCAAATCTGGCACAACTGTTCCCATGCTTAAGGGATATATTAGTCTTTACTTCTAAAGTTTCTTCTTTCATGGACTCTTCTTTTTTTCCAACTTTATTGAGATATAACTGACATATGACATTGTGTAACTTTAAAGTGTACAAATTGTGGGTTTGATACACTATAATTACCATCAGAATGTTAGCTAACACCTCCATCATGTCAAATATTTAACTTTTTTTTTTTTGTAGTGAGAACATTTAAGATCTACTCTCTAAGCAACTTTTAAGTATTTGGAGAAGTGCTTTTATCTATGATCCGAATGCTGTGCATTAGAGTCCCAGAACTTCGTCATCCTCTAACTGGAATTTTGTAATTTCTGACCAACATTTCACCATTTCTCCCATACTTCAGATGTTGGTAACCATCATTCTACTCTGTTTCTACAAATTTGGCTTTTTCATGGACCCTTTTTCCCTTCTTGTACTCTTAAATGCAAATCTAGATGTAATAATACAATTTTTATTTGCGGAATATTAGCTCTTCCATAATTACACTTTCACATCAAGACAGATTGTGCCTTCACTAAATCCTATGCTATGGAAATTCTATAATCTTTTCCTGTAACATAGATGGTGATTATCAGTAGTAGATTATTCATCATTTATCTATATTAACCTATTAAAGGATAAAGGTGCCGATCCCATCTAAAGAAAGAGTCTTTGATTTTGAAACAAGAATATTTATCACCCCAGGATCCCCTTGATTAATTCATTTCTTACATTCACTCCCTGCAGGTCACTGACCATGCTTCTTTCACATAAATAAACTATGTGTTAAGACCTCTTTGTTATGAGAGATAAAAATGATTATTATTACCCTGATTTACTGCTTTAAGTGATTATAGCCTAGCGGATTTGCTGTTACCTTATTAATTACAAATTAATTTAATTTGTGGAGGTTGAAAACATTAGCTGGTTTTCTTTAATTAATTGTTTTTGGATGAATTTCTAGATGAGTCTTTTATGATGGTGATATGGGCTAATGACATAGCCTTCAATTTATGAAGACCAGGTCGTAACTTAGAGAGCCATAAATAATGTGAATCACATTTTGTTTTAGGTGTCATTCACATGTCCAGATACTAACTTAATCAGTTGACTCAGAGGGAATTGGCCTTAACACAGAGAAAAGTCTGAAGGACTTTCCTGAGACTTTGAGAAGATTTTATGAAATGCTCTGTGCATTTGGTGGACTCTGAGCTCTGGAATAGTTTCCTCATCTGAGTGTCCTTGGTCTCTTTGGGATTGAATCCTGGCCAAATCTCATACTAGCTGCATATAACCTGCAGGATCTTGGACAAGTTACTTCAATTTCTAGGCTTCAGCTTGCTCATCAAAGAATTGGGGAGAATAATTATAATCACTTAAAACGGTTGGTGAGAGGGTTAAATAGAATCACAAATACAAAATGCATGAAGCAGTTACCTGACAAGTAATTAAATGCTCCAAAGTGAGTTGTACTTTTATTACTGTTGTTGTTTTTGTGGTTATTGACCAACCTTCTTAGGGTCCCCTTTGTCACCCTTCAATTTACCCTCCTTTATCCAGTTCATGAGTCAGGGATTCTTGAATATTCTTTAACCTGGACCTAAAAATACTAAACATGAGTTTGTAATAATTTGTGTCTCTAAAATAGCATTTTGTCTTTATATGCTGTTTAAATGGATTTTTCTTTGAATGTGAAAGGCACTTTCTTTCCACCACACTGACTATTGATTGCATGACCCATATTTTATGTTAACATGTCTAAAAGTTGATTGGTTAGTAAAATTTTTGATTCATGCCTTAATCATTTTTGAAAGTACTTTTTGCAAGTATTATCTTTACTCTGAGTGTATAGGCATACCTTGTTTTATTACACTTCACAGATACTGTGATTTTTTACAAATGGAATGTTTGTGGCAATCCTGTGTCTAGCAAGTCTACTGGTATCATTTTTTCTGATAGCATTTGCTCACTTTGTGTCTCTGTGTCACATTTTTGATAATCTTGCAATCTTTCCAATTTTTTATTATTGTTATATTTGTTATGATGATCTGTGATCTTTGATGTTATTACTACGAATCACTGAAGGCTCAGATGATCGTTAGCATTTTTTAGCAATAAAGTATTTTTAAATTAAGGTATGTACATTGTTTAGACATGATGCTATTGCACACTTAAAAGACTACAGTAAAGTATAAAAATAACTTTTATATGCACTGGGGAACCAAAAAATTTGTGTAATTGCTTTATTATGACAATTGCTTTACTGTGCTGTTCTACCACTGAACCCACAATATCTCCAAGGTATGCCTGTACAAATTGTGTTGTGTAGGTTAAAAATATCTTCTTGACTATATGTTAACTCCATTCATTTATTTATGTACTTAACGAATAATACTTGTGCACCAGCTGTGTGTCAGACATTGTTCTAGGTGCTGATGTGTAGCTAAAACTGACAATGGGATTTAACAACGTAGAGACCACAGGTAATCTTGATAGTTGATAGCTTGATGGGAGTCTGATTAAGAGACAACAGGAGTAGAACAATTGAAGAAAGCAAGTATAGATGACACTTTTAAGGAGTTTTCCAGAAATGGAGAACCAAAAAGTTGGGAACCCAATGAAAAAAGTGCACAATCAGGAGAAGCTATTATTATTATCGTTATTATGGAGAGATGGGAAAATAATAGCTTGTTTATATGCTATTGAGATCGATCCAATATTGTGGGAAATGTTGTTGATTCAGGAAAGAGAGGGAATAATTGCTGAAGCAGTGTCCTTGAAGAAGTGAGAGGAGACAGAATGTGTGCACAAGAGGAATGTTGACCTTTGATAGGAGAAGAGAGTCATTCATGGTAAAACAGAGAAAGAGTTGAATATCGGTCATCAATATCCATATTAGCTAAATTGTGCTTAGTCACGTTTTCCTCTAACATTAGTCCTGCACCAAGGAGACAAACCCCCAGAACGTCTGGCTTTGAAGGCCAGTGGGGCCTGCATGTAGGGAGAGTTGAAGGGCTGTAGGAAAGACTCCACTCTTAAAGGATGCACACAAAATCTTACATGCTCCAAATCCCAGCGCAGAGGCAGTAGTTTGAAAGGAGCCTGGGTCAGACCCACTCGCTGATCTTGCAGAGCCTCCCAGAGAGGCAGGAAACAACTGGGACTCCCCCTGGAGGATGGAGATGCTGGCAACAACAATTTTGGGGAGCTCATTCTACTAAGTGGACCCTAGTGCTAGCAAGAGCCATCTTGGAATCTTCCTTCCAGCCTATTAGAGCCAGGGACTTCCCACCACCAGGGCTGGCACCAGCACCTTGGCTGCTCAGGCCATGCAGAAGGGAACAAACAAGACATCCGATAAAAGATTAATATCCAAAATATACAAAGAACTTATATAACTCAATACCTATAAAACAAACAACCTGATTAAAAAATGGGCAGTGGACCTGACTAGATCTTTTTCCAAAGAAGACATACAGACAGACAACAGACACAAGACAAGATGCTCAACGTCACTAATCACAAGGGAAATTCAACTCAAAACCACTATGAGATACCACCTCACACCGGTCAGAATGGCAACCATCAAAGAGACAATGAATAACAAGTGATGAGAAGATGGATGAGAAGAAAAGGGGGCCCTCGTGTACCATTGGTGGGATTGTAAATTGGTGCAGCCACTGTGGAAGGCAGTATGGAAGTTTATCAAAAAATTAAAATATAACTCCATTAAAAAAGGAAATCTTGCTGTTTGCAGCAACATGGATGGATCTAGAGGATATTATGCTAAGTAAAATAAGCCAGACAGAGAAAGACAAATACTGTATAATCTCAATTATATGTGGAATCTAAAGAGAAAGCAAACAAAACAGAACAAAAACAGAGTCACAGATACAGAAAACAAACTGGTGGTTGCCAGAGGAGAGGATGGAGGGGTTTGGGTGAAGCAGGTAAAGGGGATTTAGAGACACAAACTTCCAATTATAAAATAAATAAGCCATGAGGATGTTAAAAAAAAAACAAAACCGAACAGTGTGTGGAACAGAAATCAACTATTTTCCCCTAGCTAGTGAGGGGCTGCTTCTAATTTCATCAATGAAATCACTAGTTGGGTTGCCATTTTCTGCTTTCAGCTCTTCCTAAGTGTCCCCTTTTTGTGGAGTGAAACATGGTCCACAAAGTAAATGTGGCATCTTTAAAATGTGGGAGTGTGAGAATTCAATAATGTGTTTTTGCATATATGAATTTTTAATTTGAAATATTTTCAAAGGAGAGTAGGAATACTATATTGTTGGAAAGTGCATGAAGACCAGTATTCTACATTTCCTTTCTGAGCACATGCATTGAGTTAAATACCTGTACACACCTGACTGATCCACATGACAGAAGCACTGGTCCTTCAGTAGATTTTGATGGGAGACTTGCTCAAGGACAGGCTTACACTAAGGGAGAAGGTGCTCTTTCCCCTTTAATTATGGTAGTAGAAGGAAGTTTTAATCACTTTAATTAATGCCTGGGGTTTCTTTGAAATTCCCTTGTCCTTCTGTACAGCCATGATAACATCACAGCCTTTTTGTGAATTAGTTCCAGGAGCCGTGGGGGACATTGAGTTTATTCTCATGAAATAGCCTTTGATTTCTTCTAATATAAAAGTTGCTTATCATGGTTACCACCTTGGCTTTGCCAGTTACACTGAACTAATTTCTCATTCTTATTATCAGATGATGTTTTATTTAAATGAAACTTCTACTGAAGAATTCTTCTTGTTTGGGGGTAGGGTAGAAAGAAAAAGTATAGGGAAGGATGCATATAATATTATTTCCACTCACTATGGGCTTTTTGTGAACTTTGAGATTCCTCACTTAATGAATGATCCTGGATTGGATCTGGAATCAGAAATAGACAGTAAGAAAACAGATGAAATATGAAAAAGAGCCTGTAGATTAGATAGTAATGTGATATCACTAATAATTCTCTGATCTTGAATCTGGTTGAAAAGTGTAGAAGATTCCTTGCATTATTTGTTCATAAGAGTCTGAAAAATTTTTGAAATAAATAGTTAAAAAAAGTTTCCTCACTTTTTTTTTTCTGAATTCATGCAATTCTGGAAGATGAGTATCTTAAAACTAAATTTAAACCTATGTAAACTAGATGACAATGTAGAAATAGAGAGGCTACAGTTTTGGGGAAACAAACTGTTTGAAATGACAGATTTTGGAGCAAAGCCATTAGAGTTGCTGGGAATAGTGACATTGAGAAAGATCTTGTTAAAAAACATAGAAATTGCCAAAGTAATGATTGTGGTCACATTTTGACATGCTGTCATGTGAGAGAGGGATTAGATTTTCCTCTCTATAAACTTAATGGGTTAATTAAGGCCAATAGATAAAAAGTATCTATTGGGGTTATTGAGTAAAAGACATTTCTGACAATTAAACTTATTTAAAAATGAAGTAGACTGTTTTATAACACTGTTTCATTGCCGTCACTGGAAAGTTAAACCAGAGGCCAAGTGACGCTTGCCTTTTAATACTGCAGAAGGGAATTCTGAATTGGGTAGGAAGCAAGGAAAAACAAGCTGTAAGATCTTTTCCAACATAAATATTCTATGATTTTTTTCTCACTAAATATCTGAGTGATGCTTCCACTTGTATAATTTACTGTGTTAATACTACTTCTAGCATAGTATTCTGTGTGTGTGTGTGTGTGTGTGTGTATGTGTATTTTCCCCCCTAAGGTCAAGGTGTTTAAAATATTTACCCCAAGATAATGATTTATATGGATTATATATGTAAATAATATTAGATGCTGCACAGTACTGATTAACTGTGATTTATTTGTCTGTAGAACAGTAGCCCTAGACTGCTCCAAATATATCTACAGGGTGCAGGTTTGAAATTAATGTGCAAGAATACTTTAACGTAGGGAGCACACTGGCTGAGTTTGCTGGTGTTTGGTGCAGCCAAATCTCTTAATTTGATAGATGGTTGTTTCTTTCTTGATCAATGCATGAATCATCTCTCCTAGGGCAATAAAGAGAGAAAACAGAGGGTGGGCCTGCACACTGCTGGATGAAGTTCAAAGCCTGGAGAGAACTTAGCATTTCTAGGGCAGATATAAGGAAGTATGTTTATTTGAATCCCTGACACATTATTCTTTTACAAGCTTATGTTGGCCATGCTGAATAAAAAAGGATGAGTATTTTTTTCTTTACTCAATGGAATGCCTTAGAAGAGATCATGGTAGACGACCCTTATACTTATGTTCAGATTTTATGCAAGGAATAACAGCCAATTTATGGATAAACCAAATTAACTATTAGATCAAAATAAACTCTTGAAAATCTCTTCATTTATTAAATCATTATTTTCCCTCGGGAAATAAAGAAGTATTTAAACATACAATGCAGCACATCAATTCTTCAGTCTTGTTTAAATCTCTAGGATGAAGGAAGAGGATCTTTTACTCCAGGGCAGAGGAACAAATGCTGCTCTAAGAGATCCTACAGGTGGACCATGAAAAGATAGCCCAAGGGATAACTAAGTGTCATTACCAAAAGGCTTTGGAGTTTCAGATATTAATTTTAAGACAGTGTTAAGAATATATGGACATGGTAAAAATAAAGGGGAATTCTACCAGATAAATCCTTACTGACTTAAATTCAGCAAACCAAAATATAGGTGATAGAAAGGTTAAAGAGCCTTATCCATGGAAAGAATTGACTGTGCTTGAAAAAAAAATGGGGTTTGGACTCAAGCAGACCTGAACTGATTTTGCTTACTGATTTTACAATACTGGAAAAATGAATGACTTATTTCTTCTGAGTGTTAGTTTTTTTTAATTTATTTGTGAAGTAGGTAAATAATATCTATTTCAAAGGGCTGTTATGAGAATTAGAGGAGATAATCTTGGTTACTTAGCACAGTGTCTGGCACAAAACAAGACACATTCAATTTTTCATTAATAAATCAATTATGCAGTTACTTGTTTTTCAGATAGACAGTAGTCTCATTAAAGACAAGACTATATCTATATTTATTGTTTGTGTTATTCCAAGATTCTAGCATTGTGTCTTGGACATAGTAACTGATTACTAAGTATTTATGGGCTGAATTATTTCAACAATTTTAGTTTCTATTCTCCTGGAAGCTTAACTGAAGTGTGGGATTGGTGGGTTGTGAGAATAGCATTGAGGAAGGCAGTGGGGAAGACGGCCGTGATCCTCCAAAGCCCTGGAATTGGCTATTTGACACTTTCCACCTGTTAATTCAAAGATTCTCTTTTACCACGAAGGAAAGAAGTGTCACCAAGGATATGCAAATGTAATCTTCCTCTTAGAAGTGAAAAAATTTAACGTGTTCTCCATTTACAGCAAAACACTGGAGATTTTACTGGAGAAGGAAGGATGGGGCAGTGGTAGTCAGAAGATATCAGGACGAATAAAGCAATGCAGACTTGGAAAAGATCACTTCATTCTGGTTTACTTCCTCAGTGAGGTAATATTGATTGTCTTGAAGATGCTTTGCAAAGCCACAATAGAGTTAAATCCCTCTGGATCTGTCTTCTTAAATGTCAGAGGAAGACAGCTGTTTCTGGCACGACTGAAACTGTTTTTATTCCTTCACGATTTGGAAATCACTTACATCTTTCACATTAGTCAGAGAAGAGAGGATATTAACTTTCCCAGGTGGTTCTGAGTCCCTTCCTAGAAGCCTCTCAACCCTTCCATGAATAGCAACGCATGTGTCTGTGTTCAGCAAACAAATGAAAAGAGCTCTCAGAGTGTAAACATTATGCAGACCAATTTGTTCAGAAGGTTGCTCATTATTTTTGAAGTTTTGCCATCAGTTCTCTATAGTTACATTTCTCTGATGAGAATTTTTAATTTAAAAAGATATACTAAATTAATTTTTCTTCTCTCTTATTTTCCCTCATTCTTTTTTTCCCCTTTTACAACCCATCCGAGGTCTTTTGTCTTTGAGTCACTTCTGATCCTTTACTTTTTGGTGTAGTGAAAGTTCTGATTTTTACTTCACATTTAGAGAAATGAATGATTCTGTATCAGTGCCCCCAAACCCTTCCTTGAGTACTCCTCTGAAGGCAGACCCTCTTTAATGTTCACATCCATACAAAATGTATGGACAGACCATAGCAGTTAAATGAAATGCTTCTCTAACTGCTGTTGGTGGTTCACTTCTAAGATGGAACATAGTAAAATCTTGCCATTGGTGAACGTTTTGGAAACAGAGAACAGGGAGCCATTGTCTGCTGTTAATTCCATAGGTCAGTAGAGACTTAATTATCAGTATAGCTACTTGGAAAGTCACATCTTATATAAAATTCCAATGAAACTAAACAGTGAATGGGGCAGTGGGAGAATTCGTTGAGGCCATGTTGTACATCAGAAACCATGAGCTTTGAAGTCAGAAAACCTGGCTTGAATTCCTGGCCCTGTGACTTGTTATGTGATGTCTATGAGTCTCAGGATTCACTTCTAGGAAATAGGAATACTTACATATGTCTCAGACATTAGTTTTAATGATGAAATTGAGAGAATAAATATAAATATATTAGTGCCATCTATGTTTCTTTGCCTTCTCTCTAGCAGTAATTTGAGAAGAAAGATCTGTCTTTGAAACTTATTTCCATCGTGGGTTATCTGTATAAGTTTGGAGAAATTACTAATACTTTGAGTTAGTTTGTTTCTTTTTTATGGCTAAAGGCACTCAGGTGCAGAGAATTGAGTTAATCCTCCTCCTTAGTTCATTGGACGCCATTGTCATTGGTCCATACAAGTCTCCTCCCATTGTACTTATTCATTTCACTTTTATACATTTTCCTCTGTCTCATTACTCTTGCTTCCCATAGGTGAACTATTCAAGGTGTTGATTTGTATCCTTTCATTTGTATATGTTCTTATAAAACATGTATTATTGATTGCATATAGTTCTAATTTATATAAATTATAATGTGCAACAGATATCATTTTTTCATTTTCTACTCAATACTTTGTTTTAAAAGTTCATCCATGGTGTGTGTGTAGAAATCTACATTTTATTGCATTGTATAACTCCACTATGTTGTTCCTCTCCATTACCTCAGTTATGGGCATCTGAATTACCTCCAGTTGTCTTACTGGACTGTCAGAAATTAGGAAACTGGATATTTCCAATTGATTGGGATACAGAATCCTCATACACTGTTGGTAGGAGGGTAGATGGTCATGACCACTCTGGAGAGTAGAGTCGGTGTGTATGTGTATGTATGCAGGTGCATGCATGCCTCAGCAGAGGGATATAGATCTAGACCACAGAGGATATGGAAATATACTCATATACAGGCATACACATGTACTATGACCTAGAAAGTGTTATCTTGAAGTCTGGGCATATAGGTTCATGGCATTCCAGCCTCTGCTGTATATGAAGGCAAATTAGGAGGAGGTATGAAAAAATGCTGAAAGTCTATTCACCCTTCAGCCATAGTCTGGTAATGTGTGTTATGGAAGACCAAAAGGTCCTTCTGTGTTCTTTCTGGTGAGAAAAAGGCAGGATTCCCTAATCTTCCTTGGGTCACGGAGACTTTTGGCAACCCAAGAAAGCCTATGAAACTCTTCTCAGAGTGTTATTTTTAAATGTATAAAATAAAATTTATGTGATTACAGAAGAAACCAATCATACTGAAATTAGGTTATAAAATATTAAACCATATTGTGTTAAAATTATCTGTTTTTGTTGATGCATTAAATAACAAAATCTAACATCATGTATAATAATTGTCTGCAACAACTGTAATGTGATAAGAAAATACCTGTGATTAAGTTGGTGATGAAGTCACAGGTACTACTGATACTATGGTTTTCAATATTTATCACTGAAGGATATTATGAATTCCAGGTTAAGAATCCTTGGTTTAAGGAAAGAAAATGGTCTGAGCCTTGGTCATCACTGACTACTCTTGACAACACCCATCTGCAGTCAGACCACTGGGCATCTGCTTGGGTCAGGATCACAGATTTAACCTCTAAAAAGTGTCAGTATTGAAAGGTGCATCCTTTCCTATAACCCTGGAAGTTTGAAGGTGGAGAAACACAAGGCCAAGGGTAAATGGCCACCAAGATTTGTTTCATCAAGGTACCATCCCAACAGGGCCTTTGTCTTGCTCTACTGTTACTCTGTGGACTCCGATGGCCATCAGCAGGGCTTGAGGTGATGGTGCAGCCAATGACCATCCCTCCTGAGTGTGTGTGTGGGTGAACATTTGCTGAAGAGGCAAGAGCAGAACTGAACACTCTTCCAACTCTCCCCTCTCTGCTCCCTCTCTCCACCCTCCACTCCAGACCACAGCACAGCCCCTCATAGACCTTCCAGCTCACAAGACCCTTCAGATTCTCCCAGAGTTTCTGGCAGTTTTTTGCTCTTCATCCTTTAGATCCATGATCTCCTCTTGCTGCAGTTGTTTCCTCAGGGTTTATTCTGGAGGGAAGCAACACATAGTTCTTGCTAGTTCATCATCTTGACAAGAGCGTATTAGTGTCACTGTCTGAAAAATGGCAATTTAGCCTTTATAGGATTGTTTTGAGGATGAAATGAGGCAAAGGAACGCACTTGGTACAACTGCTGGCCCTAGTAGGTGTGCATCCTAACTGCCCTACAATTTTAGAACATGTAATGTTCCAATAGCAGTCTGGTATGTGCCAGTGTTCACCACTGGAAACAAGGCAAATGGCAGAGGTTTGTCTCTCCGAAGCAGTGGCTCTCAACCTTGGCCACATACTAGAATCACCAAGGAGCTTGTGAAAATCCATATACTCAGGCCATGCCCTCGGCCAGTTACACTGGAATCTCTCAGGGAGGGATCAGAGTATTTGCATTTTTTAAAGTTTCTCATACTATTTCAATATGCAATCAAAATCGAGAACCTCTGTATGAGGTCCCTGACTTGGAAATTGTTCCCTTTCCTTTATACGTCAGTAACTCTGGGTCATCATTGAACCCAATGAAATTCCTGGGTGAGATATTCAGTTTCTAAATAAAGTAACCAAGCTGAATGTTTTATGTGCACCCACTCACACACATACACATTGTATGTGTGATAAACCAACGATTTAAAGTGCTCAAGGGTGGGATGGCTTTGAGGAGGAAGAGGAGAGAAGATGACATTTCTGGAGAGCAGATCATCTTTTCATTATTCTTCACAGGGAATAAGGATACATATTACTGATGAGTATTAAAATCCTAAATTTAATGAGCTTCGCCCTTTGGAAAAGGGTTTGTTTACTTGAACTTAATAGAAAGAAAACAGTAATATTCCCCAAGATGATCACGTCATTCATTAGTACATAAAGTTTTTCTCTGTAGTGCTGGGTCTGCAGAAGATTTCTCCTGGTGAAACTTGTGGTTCTGGGTTATATGACTCATCAGTAGTTCTTCTGGCTCTATGTAATTTGAAATAAACCAGATTTGGAGCGCACTATTTAGAGTTACTAGAAACTCTAGTGCTTTACAGTTGCCTGCCAATTCAGTTATATCAGTATGTTCTTTCCATGGAGTGAGGCATGGGATGGGGAGAAAGAGTTGGCACCAAGGGCCCTTCCTCAGGAAGAGAGAGTGCAGATGGCCCTGAAAGCTGGGGGTGAGGAATTGCAAGCTATGGAAGAGATCACAGCTGAAGACAGATTATGAATTTTCCCTGGAAAATGTAGCCTGAGTGAGAGTTAGTGGAACTTTATGCAGCTCTACTGAATGAAAAATACACACAAAACTTCACATCCAGCTTCTCCAGGTGACATTTTGAAACCCTTAAAACTACCACAGATGATCCAATGTAGATCTGAAATTCAGCACTTAATAGAGTGATTCTTATTTATTTTTTTTCTTTCAATTCTAACAATGTCTTCCAATTGCCACTCACCGTAACACTTAGCCAGCAGCTAAGAGCAGATTGCCAGTGCTAGAATGCTGGAAAGAAAGATCACAGAAGGATGAAAATTATCCTTATGGCTGCCCCAAAGAAAAAAATCTGAGGAAGGTAAATCATGCCTGCAGCATCCTTCTCTTCTCTTTAACAACATCAAAATTAAAATCACAGTAACCCATCTGCCTAGTCAGTTTTCAGTTTGGAACTAACCATTTTTTTCCTCTCCATCCTCAATCAAATTTATCTCTCCTTGTCTTGTTTTCTCCAATTCTACTCTGTTAAGTGACTGTAAATTTGACAAGTGAGTTCTTACTAATAGATTGAGTGTTAATGAATTCACTAAAAAGTAATAACAACCACTTATTGAAAGCTTTCTCTATGTCAGGAAATACATTAAAAGTGTTCACATATATTACCTCCAACCAAGTTAACATTTTCATTTTGAAAGGTATCTAGTGATTTAACCCAAGAAAATGGCCAAAATGGCAGAACTCTGGGCTCCTAGCAGGCGTGAGAGAGTGTTTTTATTAGCTACCAAACATGGAGCTTCTCAAATCACATCTGGTGGTCTATCATCTATTTTATTTGTGGAAAGATATTTATTAGAAAGTGTATAAAATATGAGTCAGAAGCCCTAAATTAGAAATGAGCATCTTTTATAGAATGTGATCTTCAGCTATCACTGAAATTCCCTGAACTTTAGTCTCTTCATCAATAAATGCAGTATAATCAATAAGACCTTTATGCGTGGTAGCAGAGATTAGATTTCACTATCGATTTGTAATTTGAAATGATCCATATATATCCTAGTTATGCTGGTGTTTGTTACTAACAAGGCTCCTGAAAGTTTTTAGAACCAGAATACCCAAGGCCACTTTGGTATTTCCATGAATATTTTTTCAGTACAATATTTGGAAGTCCTTAATCCTTCAAGAACTTCATTCTAATTTAGGGCAACTTTATTAAAATATTTTCTGTGCTTATTGTGGATTGCAATTTAGTGGATGAACAGATGATAATACCTTGAGGAGGGATATTTTCAGTGAGGTGCTACTATATTTTGTGGACAACTTTAATTTCTTGCTCAGTTTGTGTATGTTTCTAGGCTGTGTGGATGTCTGATAAGTCTTAGTAAAAGTTTAGATATATAAGCATAATAATTTCTGTTTAAGCTTAAAACTATATCAGCCAGTAGCTGCTAAATAATAAATTTTGCTTGACTTACACAACCACTTTGGAAAGGTCTGGGTGTATAATTAAAATTATTATGTTTTTAAAAAAATACTAGAACTTATACATTTATTCTGGTTTGGCAAAAAAAGTAGAGAGCACTAATTTGGGAAATTTGATTCATTTGGGAAATGAATAAAAATGGAGTAAAGATTTTTCCCTTCAATTTCAGAGTTTTTTTCTCATCTGTTGTAACTTTTTCTCATTACTCTGGTTGGTTCATGTTAAAGGAAATGAATTCTGCTCTGGATAATTTTTTATGGTCACATATGCAATAAGAGAAGTAGATGACATTTTCCATTAGTTTCTTAGTAATGATAGTAAGAGAGATCCAGATTATTTTTATACAGGCAATAAAGGTATTCTAAATATGGCTAGATTCATATGCAAGCCTTAGTTTTGGTAACTCTTTCCCACTCTCCATCCCTCATGCCATGGATTCTGCAGATTAGGTAGTTTGCTCTGCCTTCTTTCCTGGAAGATGAGTGAACAACCCCAAGGGTTGTGGCTGTGTTTTACTTATCTTTTTATCCATAACATCTTGCTCAAAACCTGCACCAAAACACTCAGAATGATCTGTGACTCTGACATCACAATTCCCCTGGTCTCCATCTTTACCTGTGAAAATGCCACCCAAATTTCAAGGCTCTTCTTAAAAATGAATCTTTCTTTCTTTTTTTTTTTTTAGATCCAGGCTTGATCTTTCCAAATGCTGGTTTTAAGAAATATATTTTCTATTTTTCTGATTGTTGTCAAGGTTATTAAAATGCTTAATCAATTATAAATTTTTTAGGGTAGAAATAGTAACATATACAGGCATGATTCCTAAATCATATGCCGCTGCACTCTGGGGACCCACAGTGAATTTACAAGAGTGCTGCTGGGTATTTTAGGTTTTCCAGGAAAACAGTGACAGCTGACATCTGTTGGTTACTGCATGAACTACAAGCTTGAGTAGTCGGCAGGTTTCAATATTGGACCATGCTGTATTCTTTTTCATGATGTCACATTTTGCAAAGAGGGGTTTTTGGTGGTTGCGTTGTTTAAAAACATGCAAAAAATTAATGTGGGGCAAGAAACAAGGGTAGCCATGTTCAATCTGATTCCAATATTTGAGAATTTGTGCTGTGTTCAACAGCATATACATCCCATTAGTAAATACAAATAAAGTAAAACATTTTATATTTTCTCTCAGTTTTTGTGTATTATTTTCAAATGGCTATTAACTTATGACATAATAGTTAAAAAGTTGATGGGACCTAATTATTTAATAAATGAAACAGTGTATCTTTCTTTTCATTAAGTGAATGCTATTAAAACAACAACAATAACAACAACAGCAACCTACTGAGACACTGAGGATGCTGTGAACCAAGAAAGTTTGGGACCCTTTGGTATGGTGTATGATATTCGTATTCTTTGTAATACCTAGAGTGCTTTACACAGTAAGTATTCAATCAATATTTTTTTAAATTTGAAATAACTTATGCTCATGGTATAGTAGTGAGTTTACTTAAACAGAATTTGCTTCTGTTTCACATAAATAAAATATTTGAAAGATTTAAAAATAAGAAAAACAGTGAGCATCCGACATATCCATGGTGCTATGGATATCCATGGTGCTATGGATATCCATGGTGCTATGCTAGGTACATTTGTTGTGAGACGTAGGAAGAATTTTGTCTCATATAGTCCCTGAGATATATGTCATTCTTAAATTACCTTTTCATGTCACTTCTCTTAATAAAAAGCCCTTTACACATATCCAGACTCTTCGATGTCTGAGAAGATGAAGGGGAAAAAAGGTGTTTGACCTAATGTCCGACTTACGGCATGTTAAGGACTTCATTAATGAGGGTGGAGGCAATGTCAGTCTGGATGTGGACGGGCAGTGTCAGTCAATAAGGGCCACCCTATAAGGCTGCTACAGGTTTGGTTTTAGAAGTATCCTGAGGAGCTGGCTCAACAGAATCATGTTGATTGCCTTTTACCTTCAGATGCTGAGTAAATTACACAAAATACTCACACACACTATTACATGAGATAGTGAGAAAATTGACAGATCAGAACCAAGCTGTTTCTTATACTCAGCAGAAATTATTTATAAAAGGCTTTGTGCATGTACGAAAAAGTGAATACACAGGGGCATAGAAATTTCTTATTCTCTGAGATGGGAAAAATGCCTCAAGCATTTACTAGAAAAAACAGTCTGGAGCAGAGTATAATGGGAGATTAGGTTGAAGATGAGTGAATATTGTCATGGACAGATGGGTAGAAAAGAGTAGAGCAGTTCCTAGAAGAGGATGAGAGAAATAGAAATCACACTTCGCAGATTTTACAGTTTTGCTTCCGGCCAACCCTGGAGCTACCAGACAGTTTGATTGTCGTTTAAAATCTGAATTCCTAGTTTATTTAAGAGAATGTGAACTTTAAAATATATCTTTGCCTTCATTTGCAATATTTTCTGTGGGCAGATTAGGGCAAATGAAAGTTTTTCTCACACATAACTCCTTGAGCTCACCCAATATTAATAACTTTCTGGAAATTTAATAATTTTTGTTACTGTTCAAAAAAATCTATTATCCATATGTCATTTTTAAATCATTTCTGTTTTTAATGAATAGTGAAATTATGATTAAGAAAAGGAGGGGAAAAGAAATAGAGACTTGTCTCCCTTAGAAAAATGATTTGAGAGGTAAATGTGATATTTTGATTATTTTTGCATCAATTAATTTCAAAGTTGGAAAAGATCAGGTGCTTAGTAGGTTATTTTTGAATAACTGAAATAAGGCTGTTAGTACCTATATTTAGGAGGTATAGTCAGTCAACAATGGGCTTATTTTTGTTAAGCAAAATTACTTACAATTTGAAAATAAAGCCAAAAGTATGATTCCATGTCTTTTTAACATTATTTTGGGATGTTGTTTAACAGGCTCACATACAGTTTACTTAATCATCTAGGAGAACACACATTTGTTTGACTTTGCTATTTACTATTTGGTTGGAGTCCAGACACCAAGAAGTTACATGTTAACTTGAAAATGTCTTCCAATAAGAGAGATAATCTTAAAGGGTACTGTTTTATTGCTCTATAGTGTTTTAATCAGTTGTCAATCTATTACCAAATAAATTCCGATATTCCTTTCACTCACAGTATACATCACCATTCTTAAGAGGTTTTGAACTACCTTTATCATCTTACTGAATTCTTGTTGGCTAATGAGTTGAATAAAACATTAGGCACATGGTTATTCTATGTTTGCATGAGAGTCATGTTTTAATCTTTTTGAAAATTACACTGGGATACCAATCAAATGGTAATCTTTGCAACATTCTCTGATCTATTTCTTTAAATCAATCAGATCTCACACTATTAACTGCTTAGAATTCCAGGCAGGCTTAAACTATAATTTGGATGAGGGAAAAGTACTCATTAGAAAAATTGCCTAGGCAATTCAAGCTATTCATGTGTGTTGGCCATATGTTTTCTGGCTAGAAATGATACCTTTTAACTGGAGTATATATCGTATCCCTAAAGCAGACATCACATTATCTTGGCAACTAAATGAAGCATATTTGGGGGATGCAAATGGTAGAGAATGGAACGGATATTTTTGAGTGCTTATCACATGCAAAGCAGTTGTTATTCATGCTCTAATTTAGCTTTTTAAATAGCCCTATATGGTAAGATTATTATGCCTACTGTACAGATGAGAAAATGAAATTCAAAAAGGTAAACTTATTTGGCCAAACTATATTACATGGGTTAAGCCCAGGTTGATTTAACTCCAAAGTCATGAACTTTCTACTACTGTACCTGAGGATTATTTCCATAATTAGCTAGGAACTATTTGATTAATAAGAATACTCCCTAATTCACTAAAATCATCACATTTTTCCTTTTAGAGTGACCAAAAATTCTGGTCAAGAATTTATAATGATATTCTGAGCATTGTGCCACCGATAGCTCACAGAGTTTATAATACATAGAACTAGAATGGACAAAAGAAGTAAATGAAAAATAAAAAAAAAAACTTTGTAGAATAATTTTAAGGTAAAAACTTCTTTATAATGATATATTTTATAGCATATTACAGTTTTCTAATATCAAATACATTCTTCTGGTTTTCCAATTTGGGGAACTCTTCATCATATTTACTTTTGATGGTGTAAATGCTGTGTCCTGCTGTGGAATTTGAAGGGGATAGATCCCCTCTCTGCCTGCCTCAGTGTAGCTATATGTGGGCACTTACTGATTTTGGCTAGGCCAATAAGTCCCTCTTTCCTGATATTCTGAAACTTCAGTGGATGAAGTACCTATATGAGAGCAGTAAGAGGTCAGTCTCAATTGCAGTGGCCATGGAGGCACATGAACCAGACTATTTCTGCAGAATGATGTTTGCTGTGGCTCCTATTTGGCAAATCCTTTGGAATTCCCTTGATGTGGCTGAGACAATGCCCGCTCCCACAGTATCCATTCTCCTCCATGCATTTTGGTAAAGTTTAAGCAAGGCACATGGCTGACAAATATATGTGCAAATTTCCATTCTTCCTTGTAGCTACATGTGGCCAAATGACTATGCTTCAGACAATGGGATGTGAGCAGAAGTGATGGGTTCAAACACTGGTTTCCTTGCCCTGACGCTCCTTTCCTTCTCCATTTCTGCAGCTTTCAAATGAAGCTATTGTAGCAATGAAGCTCTGACATTGCAAAAAACGGCAACACCTTAGGGGATGGCAGAACAACAACATGGAGGGACCTGGATCCCTGACTGACTTTGTGGAAAGGGCGGACACACTTATACAGACTAACTTGACTCTTGAGTGAGAACAAAATAAAGTCCAGCAAGCATAATCCACGATACTGGGGCATCTCTTTATTATAGCTGGGGAGTCTCTACCTAATTAATATATTTAGAATCTTCTCATTATTTTTTTACGCCAGACCCTTCAGTCTCCTTCAATTCTGTGTACTCCTGATATGTCTCCAGTAAATTACATTTTGATTAAGATGGTCAAATTTGGTTTTTATTGCTTACCACTGAGAACTCTGACTGATACGGTCTTCCTCATTATATGATTTAGCGTGCTTTTAGTTTCCCCTGAAACCTGTGCTGCAATAATCATGTTTTTTTGTGTTTGTTTGTTTTTGCTGATTTTTTAGTATACCACTGCCAGGCACTAAGTTTTCTCTTAATGGGCTTGCATTTACTAAATATGAGTTTTAAAAAGCATGCAGACTGCTGTCATCATCGTGCTTCATGTCTCTCAAGAAATTGTTAAAAGTTGACACAGACCACTAAAGATACATTGAGTTGAACATCTAAAAAAGATTAGGGGGAAAATATACGTAGTCCATCAGCTCTTCAGGGACCAGTCCCAAGACTCTAGTCTCCACTGTGCTTGATTTGTAGTTGATGTCTAAGGAATGTTTGTTGAATTATTTATTGACTATGTCACTACATTACCAGCAACAGGAGGGAATAAGTCCCACTGAAATTCTAATTAAACAGCTTCTTAGAAATTAATTAAAAACCCCTATTTAAACATATGTAGGGACATAAAAGCAGAACACAATGCTATTCTCTCTGTACCTATATTTTCCTCCTTTCTTTAGCAGAATTCCTCTTTAAGCTGAGCCACTTCCAGGTGCTTCTTTGCTTTTCTCTGCCCCAAGAGGCTGACCTTATGGGCAACATCAATAGGATTCCTGGATGCTCAGCTTCCTATTGAATTCCCACCCTTCAGAGGGCAGTCTTTGGAGAGGGAGAAGTTAGGGAGAATAATGAGGTCAGGGTGTTGGACTGGGTGGTCCCTCGACTGAAAAAAACTGCTCCTATTAAAGATTCCAACTCTTTATAACCACCTGTCCATCAAGAGCTGAGAAACTGTTCCCTTAACTCAGCTCTTAGGACCTGGAAGTGGTGAAAGCTCAGACACTATTAGATCCGGGGTACTACTTTACCTCATTGATTCCCCTACAACCACAAGCTTATGATAATCATTTTGTAAATAAATCTTCCTTGAGTTATCCCAATTTTTGTGTGTGTTCTTTGTTTCCTGTTGGACTGTGGCTGACATTTTTTGTGTTCAGAATTTGAAACTACACTGTTGCATTAGCTAGCTAGTGTGTAAACTAACAAGAAGACTCAATGTGCAGGGACTTAAAAATATTGGATTGTATTTCTCTTTCATATGGAAAAATTCTCCATCAGAGAAAAGTGGGCTGTGCAGGCCTGGTAAGCAGTTCTGCCCTCCCTGACACACATCTTCCACTGGGTGGATGGATACAAGTTAGCTGCTCCGGTCTACTGTCTCCCAGCCAGAAGTAAGGAGGAAAACAACCAAGGGAGTTCACACCCTATCCTTTTAAGAGCAAGATTCCAGAACGCAGCACATTATTTTCCCTCATATTACATAGGCAGTACCTTATTCTCATGACTGCAGTTAGGTGACAGAAAGGAAATTCAGTCTTTGTTTGGGCAGTAATGTCACCTGCTGACTTTCTATTATTATGGAAGTAGAGAAAAATTATCATTGAGAGGTGGCTAAATTTTTTTTTTTTTTTTTTTTTTTTTTTTTTTTTTTTTACGATACGCAGGCCTCTCACTGCTGTGGCCTCTCCCATTGTGGAGCACAGGCTCCAGACGCACAGGCTCAGTGGCCATGGCTCATGGGCCCAGCCACTCTGCGGCATGTGGGATCTTCCCGGACTGGGGCACTAACCCGTGTCCCCTACATCGGCAGGAGGACTCCCAACCACTGCGCCACCAGGGAAGCCCTGGGAGGTGACTAATTTAAAGCTAGAGGTTCATTTTAGTTCAAAAGGAGCCAGCCAGACACTGACTATACCCCGGGGATACAATATTGAGTAAGATGTTTCCTCCTCTCAATGCATTGATGGATTAGTGAGAGAAACAGGCACTGTGAGACAGATAATTTCAACACAATATATGGGACATAAGAAAGGTCTGGCACAGGTGCTATAGGAGCACGAGGGACAGTCAGTCCTTGTGTATTGTTGCATAAAGACATAAAGAAGGAAATATTTGAACTGTGGCTTGAGTTCATGATCACAAACTGTTGCCCTGTCGCCAAGTTAATCACCTGTATAAAGTCGCCTGTCTTTACGCAGAGATGAATCCATGATGATCTCAAGTTCTGCCAAGCTCCTGTTCCCTGATGGAAACGGACCTAAGTGGATCTTTCTGCATGAGGTTGCTATAGCTTTTGCCAACAGCTCAAGAAAAACTGAATCAGTTAATCTTGAGCTTTACTGATTGACCCTGAGGTCATTGTCTGAGTCAGTGGAAACCAGAAATGGCCCGGAGTGGACAGAGAATGATCTTCTTCAGGTTTGGCATCCTCTGTGCAGCAAGAGAACAGCACAGTGTAGAAACAACCCAACTTCTCCATAGCCTCCCTTTGAGAAAGTAAGGGACTCTTGGGCCAACCTGCATAGCAAGCTACATTGAGCTGTTGTTTGTTCTCATTCTCCCTGAGGCCAGCTGTGCATTCCAATATTAGAACATCTGAGACCGAGTGTGACCACGTATCTTAGAAAGGAACAGTGACCTGACCCGCATTCATTCAAATATATGTATTCAATATCTGCTACATACCATGCACCATGCTAGAAGCCACATATCCTAGTCCCTTTTGTCCTTACAATAGATCTTCACTTATAGAAGGAAAACTGCCCACATCTCTTTTTGGCCTTTACAGAACCAACTCCAAAATACTCTGTTCATGATATGGAAAAAAACCACAAAAAACCCAGAACCATTAGTGGTGGATTTTCAAACTGCGCTCTGGTGAACCGGAGCTCAAATAGTTTCATACAGACCATGGCAGAAGGGGAGGGTGAGACAGTGAGTGTAGCTCCAGATTACCCTGGACCTATTCTGCCAAGGTACTTTGTTTTTCCTGGTATTATGTATTAGGATTCCACATCAGATTTCTTAAACAAAAAAGGAAAAATGGGCTTGGGGATGAGACATAATCTATGCAAGTCAGTGACTGTTTATAGCTGCATTTGGACCCTTCTGAGTCATTGCAAGGGTCGGGGTTCCACATATTAAATTTCCTAGACTCCTTTGCCACTTGGCTTCAGGGTGGGCTCTGCCAGGCAGAGCATGGAAAACAAGGAAGAGAAGCCACTCTCTCCTTGCCGGGTCTGCCTGTGTTTCCAGCAGCAGTGACTGTGACAGCAGCCATGGAGAGGGTGACAGTAGCAGTGTTGTGATTACACAGGCTCCTGGGATACCACTCAGGCAGCTCATGTCCTCCTGTGGAAAACCCCTGGTGGAAACTGATCCTGGGGTCTCATTAGTACATTTTCCCTTTTTGCTCCTCCAGCCCATAGCTATAACCAATACCTGTATTTCATCCTTTCTGTTTGAAATACCTGTACTCTAGTGATTTCTGTTTTCCTATTTGGATTCCGAGAGATCCAAACAGAGTATGGATGGGTGTTGGTTGTTTAAACAAATGCAAACAAAATAAAGAATTGAAAATAACTACTGTAAAATAATGGTTATTGATCAGGGTTTTTTTTTTTTTTTTTGAATTCTGCTGGATTTTAAACTGTTATAAGAAGTGTGTGACGGTAAAGGCTGGTGCCCTGAGCCTTGGACATGATAGAAGGGCTCTATTCTCAGGTGGCTGTCCCTCCTTTGATGGTTCATAGACCCTGGGAAAGCCTCAGGTAGCTAAATGTACAGTTCTTCACATCTATACTGGTCAGGAAGTGATAATTTTACCGGTACAATTGCTGATGTAGACACCACTCACATATAAAGACGGTCTCAGAAATGGGTTTCCCTTACTGGTCATCGGATTTTTTATTGTGAGGTCAAGGAGAAAGGTGAAGGGATGTTCTGTGTGCTCAGAAAATTGTGGTGGATTATTTCCTTTCTGAATACATGTGCTTGCTCACAACAGTGACTTAAGGTTGGGCTCACCCAAAGTGGATCCCTTTTCCCACTACCCCCATAACAGAATCCTGTTGAAGGCACAGTCATCGATTGGTTGTTCTCTCCTGCTCCAACACAATGTTCAGAATGTCATGGGTCTATTTATTCAAATTAAAGCATTAACTAGATATCCGTTGGAAATAAAACTAAATGGAGTTAGAAAAGGTGAGATAAACAAAAATCCAGGCAGAGGTAGAATTTTTGCTAAAGAGAGAGAAAAGGTGTACGGTGTGACCATTTAAAGTTTGACAGTAAATGCTGAGGTGGTTAAAGTGTGATTGATCACAAAATATTGGAGTTCATCAGACTAAGAATGGAGAAAGGAAGGGCCAGAATTAAAAGAATAAAATAACCATGAAAAGCAGAGTCAGACCAACACAAGGGGTCAGCAAATAAGTTCCAATGGACTCAGAAATGAGGGCCAGCAGGAGTTCAGCCTCTCTGAAGCCATATGAAGTGTATATTAATTCAAAACCGAGATGAAAGAGAAACCCATAATCCCAAGGGGTAGGGAAAATAATGAAATATCACTATGTGAGTGGCAAGGGAATGTAAGATCCTGAAAATCGACAGGGCATCAAGATACAATGGGAAAAATTATAGAACAGATAACACATGAAGAGCAGGTGGTGAGGGGGTTATGCCTGAGAGTTTTATAAAGAACAAAATGAATTGTGGTGCACGGGAGGCAAGATCTAGACAAGTGTAGTTTCTTTTTCGCAGCAAATCACAACAAGCAAGTGAGGGTCTGGCATTATGGTATTTTTAACAGGGACATTGCTCTGACTTGGCTAATGGTGATGGTGACCATACAGTTTATTGCCCAAATAAGGACACTTTTGAGAGTAAAAAAGAATGCTATAAATAATTACACTGGACAAAAGGAATAAACAGAGACGGTCCCATGCAGCTAGGACGTCTGGTTATTCCACATATAGGGAGGAGTATACAGGAGAATAGTTACTGTAAGAAAGGTTAATATGGAACCCAGACAAGACAGAGCAAGTGTGGGTCAAAACAAACAAAAGCAAACGAACAAATGTGGGATCTGTTCTGTTCTGCTTTTCTCTTCTAGCTCAGTGAATGCAAATGGCATCAACTCAAAGGCTCAGCCTTCCCTGGATCATCCACTCCTTTTTATGCCAAAGCAACTATTGGGACCAAGTAATACCCGGAAAATTGCCATGGTAATGGGGAAGGTGAAGGCTAGGTATCAACTGCTAATGCTTAAAAGAATGAGCAGGGCTGGAGCCAAAGGAAAATTGAGAACGAATTAGGAGAAAGACAATCTGAGGACATGCCTCTTGGTACTATTAATTGACCTAAAGATGTCTCAGGGGTTAGGACAGCCAGTGGGGTGACAGGCCAGTGCTAAGGGGAGTAGAGTCCCTCCTCCTCATGTGAACTTTGCTGGTAGGTTTATATTTCCCCTGAGGAGTGGGGTGTGCAGCTGTGGAGAAAGAAACACAAATGTCTATAGGGCTCAGGCATGTAACAAAAAAACAAGTAAAATTGGGTTGTTCTAAATATTAGATAGTGCTGGGGAGTGGGGCAAATTTGAGAATGCATTGCAATCTAAAGTTAGTTTAGGGACTTCCCTGGTGGTCCAGTGGTTAAGACTCCATGCTCCCAATGCAGCGGGCCCGGGTTCCATCCCTGGTCAGGGAACTAGATCCCACATACCACAACAAAGATCCTGTATACTGCAATGAAGACCCGGCGTAGCCAAATAAATAAATATTAAAAAAATAGAGTTAGTCAGTTTAAAACAAAACAAAACTATTCTAGTCAAATAAACATCTATAGATCCCTGGACCCCTACTTGTTACCACCGGTTTTTACTTGAGTTTCCAAAACTCTTTCTTTCTTTTCAAACAAAAGGATACTCGCCACTTCCTGACTCTAGGAAAGGAAGGTCAGTAGTAAGGAGGGTCACTGAGTGTGATTTGAAGAGGAGCAGGGATCTACTCTCGAGGGCTCTGACACTGTCTGCAAACTCCAACAACGTCAAGTGTTCTTTATGTAGAGAACAGAGTAAGACTTAGGAAGCTGAAGAAGACTGCCACCCCTTGATGGTATTTTTATTTATGAGACATGCTTCTGAAAGTCATTTATTTGGCAAGTATTTTTGAAAGTTTACTATGTGTGAGAGAATGAGCTATAAGTACAGAAGTGAGTAAGATGGTTAATAACCCATAGATCTGGTCATCTGGCAGAGAAGGTGGACATTCAATGAGTGATTACAAAAAGTGTAATGAGAGTGGAAGTAGAAAGTGTCACAGAGCCTGGTTCTGGGCAAGTAGGAAAGATTCCTGGAGTAAGGGGTGTCCTCTTTCTCTCTCTCTGGTTATTTAATCATTCCCTCATTACTCATCAACACTAAAATATTGACTGAAGAAGAATGAACTACAATTTGTATGTACATTCCTATCTTTAAAGCTCTGAAGAACAATGCGTGCATACAGGAGGAAAAGGTGGCAGAGCCCAGTTTCCTCAGAAAGTCTGACAGTGGTTGATAGAAAGGTCCTGATTTGGATCAAGCTGGGGCAAAATGGTGAATTCCATTGAGCTGTGCCTTTGACCTCTCTGCTTTAAAAGGTCCTATGTCCTCCCCGCCAATTCTACCTCAGTTATGCTGATGTTCCTTTCCAGTTTCATGGGGCATCTCTGACTCTTCCTTGTTACTTAGTTGCCTATAATTCTGCCCTATGTATTCAGTGCTTCATGCTCTGGAGTTGTACCCAACGAATCCCCCATTCTTGCCCCTGTTGAATGTGTGCTTCTGCTGGATGCCAGGCATTATTGTCAGAGAAGATACTGGTACCCACTGACAGTTCTCCAAGTGAGGGTGTGGTAGGCAGAATTTTAAAGTTGTCCTGAAATGCCTGTGCCCAGATTATTCAATTAGTCCTAATTTAGGTACTCTGTAGGTCTTTGCTGACAGAATTAAGGTACTAATTATTAATGGATGGACCTTAAAATGGGAAGGTTATCCTGGATTATGAAGGTTGTCTCAATGTCTTCAGGGAAAAGAAAGGCAGAAGAAAGTAGAGGGAGATCGAGGAAAGATGAGGAAAAAGGGGAGAAATTTCAAGAGTGAGAAGGCTGACCCACAGTTACTGGATATGAAAATGGAAGACGAGAACCACAGGGAGATGTGGCTCCTGGGTGCTGAGGAAAACCCCTGACCAAAAGTCAGCAAGGAAACAGGGACCCTGGTCCTACAGCCATATAGAATTGAATTCTGCTAGCAATCTGAATGTTCTTAGAAGCAGATTCTTCCCAGAGCTTTCTGATAGGAGCCCCATCTCCTGACACCTTCAGAGACCTGGATCATAGAAACCAGCCAAGCCCACTGGACTTCTGAAATACAGAGCTGTAAAATAATGCACTTTCATTGTCTTAAGCTGTTAAATTGTGGTAATTTGTACAGTAACAATAGAAAACTATGCAATAATTCAGAGGGTTAGCAGTAGATCAACAGTTCCTTGAGGGCAAACTCAGTATCTTATTAACCCTGAATGCCCTACACCCAGCATGCTTCCTGGCAGACTGTCAATCCACAGACATGTTTACAACAAAATACTCAAGTACACAGAGGCAGAGCGGAGGGGTTAACACCATGGAATCTGAAGACTGTCTGCCTGGGATTATGTCCTTACTCTACCATTTTTAGCTGTGTGACCTTAGACAAGTTCCTTAATCTCTCTGACTCAAATTCTTAATTCATAAAAATGAGGATTATAATAGTACTTTAATCACAAGGTTGTTGTAAGGATTAAGTTACATGTGCATAAAAACAAGAGAGTGTGAGTGCGTGTGTGTATGAGCCTAGGATATAATCACTAATATATAAATGCTAGCTGTCATTTTAATACTATCACTGGGATAGTGATCATGTAGTTCCTTTGTGTCCTGACCCTGTTTGGCCACACATCCATTCCAAGGGTTGGGCTGCTGTTCCTTTGTGCACGGCCACATCATGAGCACCTAGTCAAGCACATGTAATAGATTCTCAGTATTTACTTTTTTCATGGATAGGTGAATGGATAAGTGAATAACATCCGTTACAAATTGCATGGATAGGCAAAATCAGCAAAGACTGTTAGGTCTGACAGGTGTAGGAATTGGCCTGAATGTGCTTTCCTGAAGCTATTTTTTTTGAGAAAAAATTTTGATAAGGGCTTGTTTTCTCCTCATTTTTCTGTTCTGATAGCTGGGCAGCATATTTAAAAATATCGACTTCAGGTCAAGTTGGTGAAACAAGTTCACAATTTGATATGTCTTTTTGCTCTAAACTTAGGGAACAGATGGGAAACATAAAGAGATAATGAAAACACAGAAGGAGACTTGAAAACGTGATAAACACTCTCTGGTTCAGACAAAGAAGGAAAATGTAAAATGGTTTTGGGTGGGATCTGAGGCAAGCTGTTTTCTGGAGTTGTAAGCTGGTAATGGTGACAGGAGATCAGTGTCTAGCTTTATAGGAAATTTAAAATGCTCCTCTTGAGTTGGGGTCAGAACCAGGCCTGGCATTTGAACCTGAAAGATGATGTGGGACACCTTCCTCCGCAATATAGACCATTGAGAGACACACTGTGGATTCGTGTTGCTAGGGCTGCAGATTTCCAGGAAGCTCTAACCTAAGATGTGGGGAAGGCAAAGACACAGCCATAGCTGGGACTTGAATCAGGCCACTCATGGCTTGCCTGTTGCATCTTTGATGTCCTGGATATTTCTGTCAGGCAGAAGTTCTACCACCTACCAGTAAATATTTTTTTTAATTGAGATACAATTAACATATAACATTGTGTAAGTTTAAGGTGTAGGACTGGACCGTGTTGATTTGATACATTTATATATTGCAATATGAGAACCACAATTAAATAGTGAATCTATAGAAAACTAAACATAGACAATCTTAAACTATAATGTGCAAATTATCTATAAAAGAATAATAAAATTTAGTAGACTTCTTATGAATAAAGAGATATAGAAAAGAAGAGTAAGTAAAAAAACACAAGGTTTAAGTAAAATATATCAGAAACCACAATAAACAGAAACTTATTTAATTCACTAATTAAAAGAAAATAAGCACAAAATTGTTTTTTTTTTAAAAAAGAAGCAGAAGGTCTAGCTGAAGTCTTCATGGGAAACACACAGAGTAGGGTGCATACACACTCCATGGATCCGAGACGGTGTGGGGATAAAGAGAAGTGCAGGGCATCCTATCTGTGTTCTGCCTGGATTTACTCAAATCTCCACTTAGAATCCATTTAGAGACTTTTTTTTCCCTTAGGGAGGGAGAAAAGAAATGAGAGGATGGTACTGGAGTTGATTCAAACAGCAGCTTCCATCCTTTCCATGATGTTGTATTACTCGGAAAGAAGAAATAGAAAGCAAAGATGGCAAAACATTAAGATCTAATTAAGCAGGGTTATGAATTCATTGGTATTCATATTATCCTCTATTTTTGTCTATTTGTTTGGTATAATTAATAATTCAAAATAATGAAAACAAAAGTCAAACTAACTAATGAGTTGTTTCTGGTAATTTTTGTTCTCAGTAATGTTTTCCTAATTTTTCAATAGTGAGAATTTGAAGAACAGTATATGTGATTTGAGAAAATTAAATCCTCCTGGGTTATGTTCTTTTAAGTATTCTGAATTTCACTAACTGTTAATGTGTCTTTAGGAATTCCATTAGCCTCTATGAGCCTCAGTTTCCTCTTTGGCAGAACTGCTGCTTATGCCAAGATCATCTGGATGTCCCTGTTGTGATACTGCTCATTCTGTAACTGTTTTTACACTATGACCTTAAACAAATGTCAGTGTGAGAAGATCCAAATGGGCAAATATGATTATTCCGACTCTGGCTCCCTTACTGCCTTGTTAAATGGCCTTTGTTGAGAAATTTACTTCTGGCTTCCAAATTTCTCTTCTAATAATTCATGCTTTTTACCTATTTGTTTGCTTACTTTTTTACCTTGTCTACCATTTAAGGACTGGATGACGTTGGATGTAATAAACATATTTCCTCTTACTCTTGAAGACTATTGCTGATGCAATATTTGAGTAAATGTGGATGAAATGAAATGTATCACACATACCAGGAGGAATTGGTCGGTTGGGGTAGTGTTGGGTTTAAGGTAGGCAGATTATTTTGAGAAGCGGGAAAGGAACAACAATGACAATTAATAATCCTAATGATATTTCAAAAGTAGTAATATTTAGCATTATTAACACATGCCATGTGCCATAAACTATGCCCAGAGCCTAATACACATTATCTCAATTATCACAACAGTTCTTCAAGGGATGTTATTATTATCCTTAGATAAGGAGGCTAACCAAAGAGTCCAACAAAACAAAAACAGAGGAAGAATCAGTCGGCTAACATCATATACAGACCATCAAGTCCCGTAAATCCACCCTGGCAATGCTCAGCCTTGAATGCTCCAGAGCATGGCTGGTGTAGTCTATTCCACTGAGCTTTTGCCCCTTCCCAGAAGAGTGAGGCCTCTCTGGCATGACTTTAAAAAGGTGTAAATGGGGCTTCCCTGGTGGCGCAGTGGTTGAGAGTCCGCCTGCCAATGCAGGTGACACGGGTTCGTGTCCCGGTCTGGGAAGATCCCACATGCCGCGGAGCGGCTGGGCCCGTGAGCCGTGACCGCTGAGCCTGCACGTCCAGAGCCTGTGCTCCGCAACGGACGAGGCCACAACAGTGAGAGGCCCACATACCGAAAAAAAAAAAAAAAAAAGGTGTAAATGTTGGTTGGTATTTGCATAGGAAAAATATACGTGTCATCTTCTTATGTTCTTGACTGAGATCCATCAAAAATGGCATTGGGCTTCCCTGGTGGTGCAGTGGTTGAGAATCTGCCTGCTAATGCAGGGACACGGGTTCGAGCCCTAAGTCTGGGAGGATCCCACATGCCGCGGAGCAACTAGGCCCGTGGGCCACGGGTACTGAGCCTGCACGTCTGGAGCCTGTGCTCTGCAATAAGAGAGGCCGCGATAGTGAGAGGCCCGCACACCGCGATGAAGAGTGGCCCCCGCTTGCCACAACTAGAGAAAGCCCTCGCACAGAAACGAAGACCCAACACAGCCAAAAATAGATAAATAAATTAAAAAAAAATGGCATCCACTTCTTCCATATGAAACCCCAGTCTTGAATATACAAATCTTCATTTAAAGGCAATAGAAGTGATCACAAAAAAGTGAGATCTGTTTAAACAATAGGTTTTTCCATTAAAAAACATTGTCAAGAGATGTCAGGAAAATATTTACACAAATCTGTTTGCTTCCTTTTCTGAAATATTAAATCCCTGTAATGTGAAAAGTTCAGCTTTTTCTCCTTAATGGGCCATCATGTATGACATACTGAGAATAATAAGAGATTCCCTTCTTCTACTATCATTAGTTTTGAGCCAGGATTTCACAAACTTCAGAATCCATTTGTAAGTAACACATGATCTCATGAATGCTTTCAGGATAGCTTTTACATTTTATAAAGATTTTAATAAATTAATTACCTTAAAATGTTATCTCAAATATTAGTATAGTTTAAAATAATTTTATAAAATTTACTTTAATACAATATTTTATAGTATTTATCCTGTGTCAACACACATTTGTTTTCTCTATTTGATTCTGGCACACGCTATTTGGTTAATCTTAAGTGTGTAAGAGGAAGCATGATTTGTCAATACATGATTTTTTAAAATGACATTATATTAGGTTCAAGTTTTGTGACTAAAGATATATTATTATTTTATATATTGGGAGTTCACTGCTTATTATATCATCCAAAGTAAAAATATGCTTTATTACTTTCTTTTGGGAGTTCTTCCATTTTCCTCTTTAGATACCCAAACAGATTAGTTCCACTTTGTGTATTTATTTTTAAGTCATGAAATTAGATAGAGAAGCCTTTTTTTTTTTTTTTTTTGTGCGGTACGCGGGCCTCTCACCGCTGTGGCCTCTCCCGTTGCGGAGCACAGGCTCCGGACGCGCAGGCTCAGCAGCCATGGCTCACGGGCCCAGCCGCTCCGTGGCATATGGGATCCTCCCGGACCGGGGCACGAACCCGCATCCCCTGCATCGGCAGGCGGACTCTCAACCACTGCACCACCAGGGAGGCCCAAGAAGCCTTTGTTTTGTAGGGTTTTCCACCAACCCATTTCAGATTTGGCTAGTATTGATTCAAAGACTGAGAAGCTATATTGTCACCATTTTTCTCTTAAAAAAAATGAGCGAACTATGAGAAACATATTGCTTTGCTAGAAGAGAATTCCAGGCTTTTGAATATAGATATGATGAAGATACTGAAGCATATTTGCAAAACGATTTTCCTGTTAGTAGTTTCCATTAACTTGTTTTTCCACATCAATAATCCTCATACTTCTTGTCTTTGTCCGAGTGCCCATAATTGAAACAAACTAAGTATGACTTTGAATAAAAATAATTTAAAATTGCATAAGAGTTAGAGCCACCTTTGTAGCTGGTTGCTCTGGCTGGTCCCAGGCACAGTAGTCGGGCATAGAGAGCTCTGAGGCAGACATTTGGAGCATGGGGTTCCCTGAGACATGGAACGTAGCGCAGAGGCTTTGCTTGATTGAATAGGCAGTTCTGCTGATAAGTGCATTAACAAATGAAAACCACTTAAAAGTAACATCTTGAGTTAATATTAAATTATAAAATAATGCTAATCAACTCATTTATTCATTCGTTCGATAAACATGAGTGATCATTATGTGCTAGATGATAGTGTTCTTGGGGATTTGGGGGAAGGAATCAGTACAAGCCTATTCCTTGGTGCCTTATCACACATTCAGTGAATGTAATGGTTGTGTCTGGGAGGACACGTGGTAAGATGTATATATTACCGTGAGATGTATAAATTACTGCAGTAATGAGAGGTGCTGTAAAGAGGAGTCAGCTTCAATTTTTTTTTTTGGGGGGGTGGGAGTTCCTCTCACTGTTGTGGCCTCTCCCATTGTGGAGCACAGGCTCCGGACGCGCAGGCTCAGCGGCCATGGCTCACCGGCCCAGCCACTCCGCGGCATGTGGGATCTTCCTGGACCAGGGGACGAACCCGTGTCCCCTGCATCGGCAGGCGGACTCTCAACCACTGCACCACCAGGGAAGCCCTCCAGCTTCAATTGGAATCACAATCAAGCTGACTTTGGGTAAATAACTCAACCTGCCTGCTTCTCAGTTTTCTCATTTGTAAAGTGGTCACAATACCAATCTTGCAAGATTTTACAAGAATTATTGACCATATACACAAAGTGTTTGTCATAACTGCCTGGCATTGAGTAAATACTCACACACAAAAAAAAGGATGGCAGTTACCATACTGCTCCTAATATTTCTGATGCTGCTAATATTGAAAATCCAAAATCTTTCCTTATCCATAATTACAAAGTCCACCAGTCTTAGAAAAAGGATTTATTTTTTTTTAACTAATTTGGTGGCAAAACTGACAGAACTGATGTGAAGCTACTTATAGGTTGTACTTGTACTACTTGGTGTGAATATTGATACATAAACCTGCAGAAATAGTAATGTGTTTAATCATGGGTTTTTACCCCAATCTCTGTTGCAAGTGTTATGTAATATGCTGCATAGATAATATATAGCTGTTGTTGTTGTTGTTTAATTCCAAAACAACATAAAAAAGCAAACAAAACAAAAAACTGAGATACAGCTGGCCCCAGAGTTTTGAAAAGGGACTGATCTAGCATTTTACCCCTCCTTGGCTATGCCAAGGCCGCTGTATACCTTTTGTATCACTCAGCATTGAATGTTCCAGTTAAGATGTTTCAGTCCCTTGCTGAAGGTATAACTTCTCATAAACTGATGGTGTAAATTGTTTATGCAATAGAGTGCAATTCTTTCTCCAGAAGTGTATTTCTTGACTAAAAGCTTATTCTGCATAGATTTTATTTGCAATTTTGCATACTGTGGTTGCCAAGTAAACATTAAAAAATAAAGAGTCTTAACAGTTTGTTATCTTCTGCTCATGTTTTGTTTACTGTGACACATTTCTCCTGTTCCGGAGTGTTTGGTGAGATAGACAACAATTTCCTTTGTAGTCAGTACACTAACACCAGCAGAAATGCACCAGAAAGTAGTGTTGGAACAAGCCAAGAAAGACACAAAGGAAAAAAATTTCAAAGATGAATGTTCCTGAAATTCACATTTAGGCTGAAATAGGAGAAGTATATGATTGCTCCATTTGTGCAGCCTGAAGCTCTCTGTTCTGCCATGGAGAAAAAAAAAGACACACACTTGGTCATGTCAGCCTACTTCTTCCTGTTACTTTATTGTTCTAGAAATGGCTACAACTATGATGAGTTATAGGCAAGGATCTTAAATAAAGAAAGAATACGAACCACGGTACCATTTCCTTCTTCTACGTTATCTACCTCTTACAGCCCCTTATTTGGTGATAGAAGCAATGACTAGATAAATGGGTAAACACTCTTTGGGGTCTACCTTGTTGCAACTTGTTACCAGAATTTCAGGAAGATATAGGCTTCTTAAAGTCTCTGATGTCCTCTGTGTTACCAAAGGCACAGTCTGGTGAGAGAAACTCAGTGTTTGATGAGAGACCCAACACAGGTTCAGGTCCAACGGGTCAGGCTATCATCTTTATGTGGAAGTAGATGTAGGTCATCAGAGAAGGCAAACAAAACTAAACAATGACTATCATAAGAAGGAAGGTGATTGGAAAGCTCTATATGATCCCTGGACTATAGGGAACCCTCGTACAGAAAGTTGTGCAAAAATATGAAAGACATTATACCACATTATAATAAATAACTTTTCATGTTTAGTGCTCTTTATTGGACTACCTCATTGGAAAATCAGTATCAGAGAATTGGCCCAGTGATGAAGCATTATAGAAAGTTTCTCTGCTGGTTCCATAAACTTCGAATCATTTCAGAAAGAATAACAATTTCAGGAATTTAACTTATCTTCTCCCTAAGAAACTATATATAAGTGAATTTAGACACTTATCAAACACCTGTGAAAAGTGTTTGTTTTTCTACAGACTGTTTTATTCTAATTGTATCCTGTGTTGATTTTTTAAAACAGATGTGTGAAATTCATATGTTAGTTGCAAGGGACAACTAATTAATTAAACTTCTTGCCAGCTGAGAGTCAAAATGGAATTTTACACAAATGTAAGCAATAGAAATTCAATTTCCCCTGAATCTTTTCTCTAAAATTCAAGTATGTTTTAGCAATGTTGCTTCAAAAAATCAGCAAGGAAAGCAGTGAGCCCTAAGAACAACTTTAGGTTAAACTGTAAGATGATTTAGGAAATCAAAGTTACATTGAAGGACTTTTCTAAATTATTATCTTGAAAACGTAACCATAAAATTATTTTTCTTTGGAAGTTGACATCTCATCTCACTGTCCATAGAGTCATATTATCTACCCTTGCCAGAGCATTTACTTGAATGTATAACTGGAGTTAGTTTAAACGATTGTGTTTGATCTAGTGATGCAGAATGAATCAGTAGTTTCACAGAAAGCTTGAGTATTAAAACATTTCTTTTTTACATTTATTTATTTATTTATTTTTGGCTGTGTTGGGTCTTCGTTTCTGTGCGAGGGCTTTCTCTAGTTGCAGAGAGCAGGGGCCATTCTTCATCGCGGTGCACGGGCCTCTCACTATCGCAGCCTCTCTTGTTGCGGAGCACAGGCTCTAGACGTGCAGGCCCAGTAGTTGTGGCTCACGGGCCTAGTTGCTCCACGGCATGTAGGATCTTCCCAGACCAGGGCTCGAACCCGTGTCCCCTGCATCGGCAGGCGGACTCTCAACCACTTCGCCACCAGGGAAGCCCTCCATTACTTAGTAACTGTCACTGTGAGGTCAGTTAGATACACCTCAGAAAGATGACTTTAGTATATAGAGTGTAATTTAAAAACTAATTTCTAGTGTTGCCTGAGTGTATTTGTCTAAACATTCAATACTTCCATAGTTGTCTAATGAAGCAGTTCCCAATCAGAAATTTTAGGCCCTCTAAAAGTCTATTAAGGTAGATTTAGACAGAAGTGGGAAGAATTGTGGTTTGGGGGAATGATATCATTATAATGCTTTTATTTCCATTTAGCTACAGAGACTTTTTAAACACTTATTTATTTTTATTTTTTAGTTTTCTGCTTTTGCTCATATTGTAGAAGCTGAATCTGGTATTCCTGATTGGGTAATAGAAAGATTAATTATATTATCATCATTATTGAAATAAAATCTTCAAAATCTTGGGCTCTGTGGCATGGGAGTTATGCATAGTAAAAGATGAAAAGCTAAGGAACCACTCTAAAAGAAAATATCCTATCTTTGACTTAGATTCAGTCTCTCACCAACGGCTCTGAGTACTACTCCTTAGGCAATCCACTTTTGCCTTTAACATTTCTGCCTTCTCATCTCCCCAGAAAATAATTTGATTTCTCTTTCTTAGCCATAAGGTTGTAAGAGGCTCCATCCAGCTGAAGGAGTTTTGGCATATCCTGCTAGTATGTGAAACCAGATCTAATCTGGTTTCTTTGTTTGGAAATAGATGGCACACTCATGGATAACTGAAGAAAGTTTAGTCAAATTTTTACAAAGCTAGAGGCAAGGTTAAAGAAACCAAGGAGGGATTGTAAAGGACCCAGGGACTAGCCTATGCCTGAAAGTAGCGTCACTACAACCCAAATGGAACTGTGGCACTTGGAGATGGACCATTCAATAGGAGACATAAGTGGATATATGCAGTAACATGGGCATGACCCATGGCCACCAGAGAAGGAGCTTGGGAATACCTATGCTGCCTTGCCTTGATCCCACCCTCCTATCTCCTACTGGTGCTTCCCACTGGCTGAACAAAACTGGAGGGGAGCAAAGTGCTGCTTGGGTGATGTAGCTTTTAGGGTTCAGATCCAGGAGCCCAGAGTGGGTCACTGAAGTATGGAGCTGGGGGATGAATGGAAAATAAGAGCACCATTCTCAGCTGTGCCATGCACAGCACAAAAAAATTACAGTGTATGGACTGTTCTGTTGAACACATATACATTCAAGTCTAGGGTTCTCTAGTGATTAACTTAGTGACTCTGGGCAAGTTACTTAATGGCTTCCTTCTTATCAGGTATGTAAAATAAGGACAACCTAATGTGTATGGTTGTGGTTATTAATTGAGGTAGGTCCACATAAATATTAATAGCAATGACTGTATTCCATCTAAGAATGCTCACCGTCACTAGAAGCTAGGGGAGAGGAAAGGAAAGAGTCTTCTCCAGAGCCTTCAGAGGGAGCATGGTCTTGCTGACATCCTGATTTCAGACTTCTAACCTCCGGAACTGTGAGAGAATACATTTCTGTTGCTTTAAGGGACCCAGTGTGTAAAACTTTGTTACAGCAGCCCTAGAAAACTAGTGCATGTACTTCTCCCCCATCCAACATTTTTAACATCTCAGAAATCAAGATGGGATCCCGGGTGAAGATGGTGGAAGAGTAAGACGCGGAGATACACAGATACATCAGAAATTCATCTACACGTGGAACAATTCCTATAGAACACCTACTGAATGCTGACAGAATACCTCAGACCCCCCAAAAGGCAAGAAACTCCCCACATACCTGGGTAGGGCAAACGATAAAAGAATAAACAGAGACAAAAGGATAGGGACGGGACCTGCACCAATGGGAGGGAGCCGTGAAGGAGGAGGTTTCCGCACACTGGGAGCCCCTTCACGGGCGGAGACTGTGGGTGGCGGAGGGGGAAAGCTTCAGAGTAGCGGAGGAGAGCGCAGCAACAGAGGTGCAGAGGGTAAAGCGGAGAGATTCCCGCACAGAGGATCGGTGCCAACAGGCACTCACCAGCCCGAGAGGCTTGCCTGCTCGGCCGCTGGGGCGGGCGGGGCTGGGAGCTGAGGCTCGGGTTCGGGTTTCAGTTGGAGCGCGGTGAGAGGACTGGGGCTGGCGGCGTGAACACAGCCTGAAGGGGGTTAGTGCACCACGGCAAGCCGGGAGGGAGTACGGGAAAAAGACTGGAGCTGCCAAAGAGGCAAGAGGCTTTTTCTTCCCTCTTTGTTTCCTGGTGCGCAAGGAGAGGGGATTAAGAGCTCTGCTTAAAAGAGCTCCAGAGACAGGCGCGAGCTGCAGCTAAAGGCGCAGACCCTGGAGACAGGCGTGGGACGCTGGGGCTGCTGCTGCCGCCGACAAGAGGCCTGTGTCCAAGCGCAGGTCACTGTCCACGCCCCGTTTCTGGGGAGCCTGTGCAGCCCACCACTGCCGGGGTCCCGGGATCCAGGGACGGCTTCCCTGGGAAAGCGCACGGAGCGCCTCCGCCTGGTGCAACATCACGTTGGCCTGTGCCGCCGCAGGCTTGCCCCGCACTCCGTACCCATCCCTCCCCTCAGCCTGCGTGAGCCAGAGCCCCCGAATCAGCGGTTCCTTTAACCCCGTCCTGTCTGAGCGAAGAACAGACGCCCTCCGGCAACCCACACGGAGAGGAGGTGCCAAATCCAAAGCTGAGACCCAGGAGCTGTGAGAACAAAGAAGTGACAGGGAAATGTCTCTCTGCAGCCTCAGAAGCAGCGGATTAAAGCTCCACAATCAACTTGATGTACCCTGCATCTGTGGAATACATGAATAGACAACGAATCATACCAAATTGAGGAGGTGGACTTTGAGAACAAGATTTAAGATTTTTTCCCCTTTTCCCCTTTTTCAACGAATTATCCGAAATTGAGGAGGTGGACTTTGAGAGCAAGATTTACGATTTTTTTCCCCTTGTTCTGTTTTTGTGAATGTGTATGTGCATGCTTCTGTGTGAGATTTTCTCTGTATAGCTTTGCTTCCACCATTTGTCCCAGGGTTCTATCCGTCTATTTTTTTTTAATAATTACTTTTTTATTTTAATAATGCTACTATATTTTCTAATACTTTATTCTATTTTACTTTATCTTCTCTCTTTCTCTTTTTCATACCATTCCTTCCTCCCTCCCTCCCTCCTGGCTTTCTTTCTTTCCTCCCTCTCTCCTTCCTTCCTTTTCTTTCTTTCTTTCTTTCCTTCCTCCCTCCCTCCCTCCTTTCTTCCTTCCTTCCTTCCTTGCTTCCTTCCTTTCTTTCTTTCTTTCTTTCTCTCTTTCTTTCTTCTACTAATTCTTTCTTTCTACTTTTTCTTCCTTTTATTCTGAGCCGGGTAGATGAAAGGCTCTTGGTGCTGCAGCCAGGAGTCAGTGCTGTGCCTCTGAAGTGGGAGAGCCAACTTTAGGACACGGGTCCACAAGAGACCTCCCAGCTCCATATAATATCAAGTGGCGAAAATCTCCCAAAGATCTCCACCTCAAAACCAGCACCCAGCTTCACTCAACGACCAGCAAGCTACAGTGCTGGTCACCCTATGCCAAGCAAATAGCAAGAAAGGAACACAACCCCACCCATTAGCAGAGAGGCTGCATAAAAACATAATAAGGCCAAAGGCACCCCAAAACACACCACCAGACGTGGACCTGTCCACCAGAAAGACAAGATCGAACCTCATCCACCAGAACACAGGCACTAATCCCCTCCACCAGGAAGCCTACACAACCCACTGAAACAACCTTAGCCACTGGGGATAGACACCAAAAACAATGGGAAGTACAAATCTGCAGCCTGCAAAAAGGAGACCCCAAACACAGTAAGATAAGCAAAATGAGAAGACAGAAAAACTCACAGCAGGTGAAGGAGCAAGATAAATACCTACCAGACCTAACAAATGAAGAGGTAATAGGCAGTCTACCTGAAAAAGAATTCAGAATAATGATAGTAAAGATGATCCAAAATCTTGGAAATAGAACAGACAAAATGCAAGAAACAGTTAACAAGGACCTAGAAGAACTAAAGATGAATCAAGCATTGATTAAAAACACAATAAATGAAATGAAAAATACTCTAGATGTGATCAATAGCAGAATAACAGAGGCAGAAGAACTGATAAGTGATGTGGAAGATAAAATAGTGGAAATAACTGTTGCAGAGCAGAATAAAGAAAAAAGAATGAAAAGAACTGAGGACAATCTCAGAGATCTCTGGGACAACATTAAACACACAAACATTCGAATTATAGGGGTTCCAGAAGAAGAAGAGAAAAAGAAAGGGACTGAGAAAATATTTGAAGAGATTATAGTTGAAAACTTCCCTAATATGGGAAAGGAAATAGTTAATCAAGTCCAGGAGGCACAGAGAGTCCCATACAGGATAAATCCAAGGAGAAATATGCCAAGACACATATTAATCAAACTGTCAAAAATTAAACACAAAGAAATCATATTAAAAGCAGCAAGGGAAAAACAACAAATAACACACAAGGGAATCCCCATCAGGTTAACAGCTGATCTCTCAGCAGAAACTCTACAAGCCAGAAGGGAGTGGCAGGACATAATTAAAGTGATGAAGGAGAAAAACCTGCAACCAAGATTACTCTACCCAGCAAGGATCTCATTCAGATTTGATGGAGAAATTAAAACCTTTACAGACAAGCAAAAGCTGAGAGAGTTCAGCACCAGCAAACCAGCTTTACAACAAATGCTAAAGGAACTTCTCTAGTTAAGAAACACAACAGAAGGAAAATACCTATAATAACAAACCCCCAAAAAATAAGGAAATGGGAATAGGAACATACATATCAATAATTACCTTAAATGTAAATGGACTAAATGCTCCCACCAAAAGACACAGATTGGCTGAATGGACACAAAAAGAAGACCCATGTATATGCTGTCTACAAGAGACCCACTTCAGACCTAGAGACACATACAGATTGAAAGTAAGGGGATGGAAAAAGATATTCCATGCAAATGGAAATCAAAAGAAAGCTGGAGTAGCAATTCTTATATCAGACAAAATAGACATTAAAATAAAGACTATTAGAAGAGACAAAGAAGGACACTACATAACGATAAAGGGATCGATCCAAGAAGAAGATATAACAATTGTAAATATTTATGCACCCAACATAGGAGCACCTCAATACATAAGGCAAATACTAACAGCCATAAAAGGGGAAATCGACAGTAACACACTCATAGTAGGGGACTTCAACACCCCACTTTCACCAATGGACAGATCATCCAAAATGAAAATAAATAAGGAAACACAAGCTTTAAATGATACATTAAACTAGATGGACTTAATTGATATTTATAGGACATTCCATCCAAAAACAACAGAATACACATTTTTCTCAAGTGCTCATGGAACATTCTCCAGGATAGATCATATTTTGGGTCACAAACCTGGCCTCGGTAAATTAAAGAAAATTGAAATTGTATCAAGTATCTTTTCTGACCACAATGCTATGAGACTAGACATCAATTACAGGAAAAGATCTGTAAAAAATACAAACACATGGAGGCTAAACCATGCACTACATAATAACAAAGTGATCACTGAAGAAATCAAAGAGAAAATTAAAAAAAATACCTAGAAACAAATGACAATGGAGACATCATGACCCAAAACCTATGGGATGGAGCAAAAGCAGTTCTAAGGGGGAAGTTTATAGCAATACAATCCCACCTTAAGAAACAGGAAGCATCTCGAATAAACAACCTGACCCTGCACCTAAAGCAATTAGAGAAAGAAGGACAAAAAACCCCCAAAGTTAGCAGAAGGAAAGAAATCATAAAGATCAGATCAGAAATAAATGAAAAAGAAATGAAGGAAACGATAGCAAAGATCAATAAAACTAAAAGCTGGTTCTTTGAGAAGATAAACAAAATTGATAAACCATTAGCCAGACTCATCAAGAAAAAAAGGGAGAAGACTCAAATCGATAGAATTAGAAATGAAAAAGGAGAAGTAACAACTGACACTGCAGAAATACAAAAGATCATGAGAGATTACTACAAGCAACTCTAGGCCAATAAAATGGACAACCTGGAAGAAATGGACAAATTCTTAGAAATGCACAACCTGCCAAGACTGAATCAGGAAGAAATAGAAAATATGAATAGACCAATCACAAGCACTGAAATTGAAACTGTGATTAAAAATCTTCCAACAAACAAAAGCGCAGGACCAGATGGCTTCACAGGCGAATTCTATCAAACGTTTAGAGAAGAGCTAATACCTATCCTTCTCAAACTCTTCCAAAATATAGCAGAGGGAGGAACACTCCCAAACTCATTCTACGAGGTCACCATCACCTTGATACCAAAACCAGGCAAGGATGTCACAAAGAAAGAAAACTACAGGCCAATATCACTGATGAGCATAGATGCAAAAATCCTCAACAAAATACTAGCAAACAGAATCCAACAGCACATTAAAAGGATCATACACCATGATCAAGTGGGGTTTATTCCAGGAATGCAAGGATTCTTCAATATATGCAAATCAATCAATGTGATACACCATATTAACAAATTGAAGAAGAAAAACCATATGATCATCTCAATAGATGCAGAGAAAGCTTTTGACAAAGTTCAACACCCATTTATGATAAAAAACCCTGCAGAAAGTAGGCATAGAGGGAACTTTCCTCAACATAATAAAGGCCATATATGACAAACCCACAGCCAACATCGTCCTCAATGGTGAACAACTGAAACCATTTCCACTAAGATCAGGAAGAAGACAAGGCTGCCCACTCTCACCACTTTTTTTCAACATAGTTTTGGAAGTTTTAGCCACAGCAATCAGAGAAGAAAAGGAAATAAAAGGAATCCAAATTGGAAAAGAAGAAGTAAAGCTGTCACTGTTTGCAGATGACACGATACTCCACATAGAGAATCCTAAAGATGCTACCAGTAAACTAGAGCTAATCAATGAATTCGGTAAAGTAGCAGGATACAAAATTAATGCACAGAAATCGCTGGCATTCCTATACACTAATGATGAAACATCTGAAAGTGAAATCAAGAAAACACTCCCATTTATCATTGCAACACAAAGAATAAAATATCTATGAATAAACCTACCTAAGGAGACAAAAGACCTGTATGCAGAAAAGTATAGGACACTGATGAAAGAAATTAAAGATGATACAAACAGATGGAGAGATATACCAAGTTCCTGGATTGGAAGAATCAATAATGTGAAAATGACTCTACTACCCAAAGCAATCTACAGATTCAATGCAATCCCTATCAAACTACCACTGGCATTTTTCACAGAATTAGAACAAAAAATTTCAAAATTTGTTTGGAAAAACAAAAGACCCCGAATAGCCAAAGCAATCTTGAGAACGAAAAACGGATCTGGAGGAATCAGGCTCCCTGACTTCATACTATACTACAAAGCTACAATAATCAAGACAGTGTGGTACTGGCACAAAAACAGAAAGATAGATCAATGGAACAGGATAGAAAGCCCAGAGATAAACCCACGCACATATGGTCACCTTATCTTTGATAAAGGAGGAAGGAATGTACAGTGGAGAAAGGACAGTCTCTTCAATAAGTGGTGCTGGGAAAACTGGACAGGGACATGTAAAATTATGAGATTAGATCATTCCCTAATACCATACACAAAAATAAGCTCAAAATGGATTAAAGAGCTAAATGTAAGGCCAGAAACTATCAGACTCTTTGAGGAAAACAGGCAGAACACTCTATGACATAAATCACAGCATGATCCCTTTGGACCCACGTCCTAGAGAAAGGGAAATAAAAACAAAGATAAACAAATGGGACCTAATGAAACTTCAAAGCTTTTGCACAGCAAAGGAAACCATAAACAAGACCAAAAGACAACCCTCAGAATGGGAGAAAATATTTGCAAATGAAGCAACTGACAAAGGATTAATCTCCAAAATTTATAAGCAGCTCATGCAACTCAATAGCAAAAAAACAAACAACCCAATCCAAAAATGGGCAGAAGACTTAAATAGGCATTTCTCCAAAGAAGATATACAGACTGCCAACAAACACATGAAAGAATGCTCAACATCATTAATCATAAGAGAAATGCAAATCAAAACTACAATGAGATATCATCTCACACCAGTCAGAATGGCCATCATCAAGAAATCTAGAAACAATAAATGCTGGAGAGGGTGTGGAGAAAAGGGAACAGTCTTGCACTGCTTGTGGGAATGTGAATTGGTACAACCACTATGGAGAACAGTGTGGAGGTTCCTTAAAAAACTAAAAATAGAACTACCATATGACCCAGCAATCCCACTACTAGGCATATACCCTGAGAAAACCATAATTCAAAAAGAGACATGTACCAAAATGTTCATAGCAGCCCTATTTACAATACCCCGGACATGGAAACAACCTAAGTGTCCATCATCGGATGAATGGATAAAGAACATGTGGCACATATATACAATGGAATATTACTCAGCCATAAAAAGAAACGAAACTGAGCTATTTGTAATGAGGTGGATAGACCTAGAGTCTGTCATACAGAGTGAAGTAAGTCAGAAAGAGAAAGACAAATACCATATGCTAACACATATATATGGAATTTGAGAAAAAAAAAATGTCATGAAGAACCTAGGGGTAAAACAGGAATAAAGCCACAGACCTACTTGAGAATGGACTTGAGGATATGGGGAAGGGGAAGCGTAAGCTGTGACAAAGCAAGCGAGAGGCATGGACATATATACAGTACCAAATGTAAGGTAGATAGATAGTGGGAAGCAGCCTCATAGCACAGGGAGATCATCTCGGTGCTTTGTGACTGCCTGGCGGGGTGGGATAGAGAGGGTGGGAGGGAGGGAGACGCAAGAGGGAAGGGATGTGGGAACAGATGTATATGTATGACTGATTTACTTTGTTATAAAGCAGAAACTAATAATAAAAAAAATGGTGAAAGTAAAAAAAAAAAAAAAAAAAAGAAATCAAGACATGTCTAGAAGCCCCTGGCAGCCACCATTCTACTTTCTGTCTCTATGAATTTGACTACTCTATGTACCTCAGATAAATTAAGTCACACAGTTCTTGTCCTTTTGTAACTGGCTTAAGTTTCCTACCAAAAAATCACTCTTACAAGTTGAATTTTTTAAAGTAACATTTTAAAAGTTCAAGATTCAAACCTCTTTCCACAAAGTAGTCCTGTGAAAGTTTTCTTTAAAAAAAGGCTTTGGTTGAGCAATGGCTTTAAAGTCCAAGGCAATACCTTATGCAATACGAGCTAAGAGTGTCTTTGGATAATTATTTTCCAGCTCTGTCATTTCAGTAAGAAAAGTATCAGATCCTGAATAATATTTTCTAAATGTACCTATTAGGTTGTAAAGCCTCTCTCCTTAGCAGAGCTCAGCAGTGCCATTTGCAAATTCATTGGAAGTTTCTACCCTATTGTATCTTCTCTTCTGTATATAAAGAAATGGTTATGAAGAAGTTCCTATTAGGTAAGTGAAAATAGAGATACATATATTAATCTATTTTATCACTTTAAAAGAAGCATCAAATCTCACAAAATCATTGTGTGCACATTTTCTGCATTTCAAACCCATAAGTTAGTCTCATAACATTGACTAGGTAATATAAATTGTATATGACATAGTTAAGGGAAGATGGCATATATTTAATAAAATATGTTTTAATAATTTTTAAAACTTACCTCATTAAATAGAAACTATTTTCCTTCTCACATAGTGTAAAATTATAGACTTTTAAATCTAGAGAAACCTTAGATCATCAAGTTCATGTTGTATCATGCCTAAATTAATAGCTTATTATCTCAAACTGTTTATCTTTAATCCTGTCATTGTGTGAACTCTATAAGGAAACATTACCTTGTCTATATTATTTATCTTCATTTGCATCGTGCATGGAATCCACATCACTAATCTTTGAGGCAGCAATCTCAATCTCAAATACCTACAGCACTCAGCCAGGTGATAGTGTGAGTGAAACAGGCCAGGTGACATCTGAGGAACACTGGTGATATAATAGGGAAGAACAAATCTGACTCCATGTTGGATTTGTTTCTTTTACTTTAACCTTTGTGTTCTGTTGCCTGTGCTTAGTCATGCTGGCTCTGCACTTTTGTAAAAGAATGTTGTCTATAGCATGAAATATATAGGATAGCCCATTCTCAAGGCTATGACCTTTAAAGGTATAACCCTCTTCCATTCAGAAAAAGATACAATATCTGCAGAACAGAGAATAACATTTGTCTGTTGCAGGTTTATAGGAGCATCATGACCTGACCTACCAGGACAGCTGCAAGGACAAGGGATTCTGGCACCAAGAAGTTTGTAACAACCAAACACGCCCCCTCCCCTTTTAGTATAAAAGAAGCCTAAATCTAATTCAGGTAAGATGGTTCTCCAGGACACTAGCTCACCATCTTCTGGGTCTGCTGGCTTTCTGAATAAAGTCGTTATTCCTTGCCCCAGCACCTCGTCCCCAGACTTATGGTCCTGTCATGGGGTGGCAAGCAGAACGAGTTTGGACTCAGTAACAGGGAGTGCAGTGCCTTTTGAAAAAGGGTGAAGGCCAGACTTCAGTACCAGGTGATGGGGAAGGAAAGGTGAAGTCAGTCCCAATGTTGCTAGATCATTCTTTTTCAAGAAAAGTCAGAATTCCAGGTTTTAAATGTGAACATCTTCAACTGAAATTGACAATTAATTAAATATTTTTGAAAACTCTATGGGGATAAACAAAATATATATTTTTATGCCACTAGCTTTCCATTTCTGCTCTTGGCATTTTACTCTAAAATGTGCAGTTTCTTTTGAAATAGTAGTCAATTCCTCTATACAGACTGACTACGGGCAGACAAGTTTGTACCAGGTAAATTGACTTCTATAAACTTTCTTATGATGCTTTGGAAGCCCCAGAAGTGTCAATGGAAATGCTTATACTTACTGGCCTAAGCAACAGGCATAAGAAAGAGTTTTCCTTACTTTGCTGCTTGTGTACATGTTATATTTTCCAGACTATCCAGCTGTAGGGACAAAATAATGCATATTTTGCAATTTTTAATGTGAAAATCTGCAACACACTGAGGTAGGTGATTTCAATTTAATAAGTAGTTATTCTGTATCTTCTCTGCAAAAGGTATCACAACTTTGGATTCTAGAGATAAAGTTATGGGTAAGACATGCTTCCTTTCTCAATCTGTGTAAAATCTTCTGTGTGGCAAATATATCCCCTCATCCAGTCTTCTTTTTGACATACGTCTTTCTTACTCCTTAATCACTTACTGTCTGGTACTTATATAATGACAACAGCTTACATTTTTGGTTCGATGCTGTGTTGAGTATTGTGCATTATTTTTGCAGGCTTTCTTCACTGAGAACTAGAGTTTCTACTTTCTAATAGCGGCTCCTATCATTCTTATTTCACAGAGAGAAACCCATTACATGAATGTAAATAAATGCCCCATAGACACACAGATTTCTATCTAGGACTGTCTGATTCCACTGCCTATGCTCATTTTAATCTCCATGAACACCATCTACCCAACAGGGGAAATCTGGTATGCCAGTTTGGATTATCAGTGCCTTATTTCCCTGGACTTAGTGTAGAATCTGGAATAATGTGGGCACTTTGCACTGAAACTAATGGGAAGAAGCATGATTTACTTGTTCTCTCTCGAAGAGAAATTTTAAGTTCCTACAGTTATAAATTCTCAAAAACTCTTGCCTAGAACTTAAAAAAATACCTACCTTGTTGATAGCATATGATGAGAAGTTTAAGAAAATATGTGTGTCTTATAGAACTCATTGGCATTGGAGAAAGATAAAAATTATTATTAATACTAATGGAAATTTGGAAAGGCCTGAATAACAGCTACAGGAATTACACCTCATATCACTGCCAGTCACTCTTTGAGTTCACAAAACAGAGTGAGGCTTTGATGTTGATAGATTAACAAATCACTGGATCATTCTGTCAGCTTTTTTAAAAGCATAATTTTTTCTGATGGTAAAGATTACTATGATGTAGGTGGACGGAAGACTGATCATACTAGTTCCTAGTTCAATAAATGGTGTCGTCATTCTACAAGCCTACAAACCAGATGCTTGCTTGTATTCTGAACACCTTCCTCTCCTTAACCGCCCATTTGCAATCTATCAGTAATCTGTCAATCTTATCTTCTAAAAAAAAAAGAACTAGTGAAACACCTCATTTTTCTCCCTACCACAACGTAAATGTTCAATACAAGTTTTCTCTAATTATTATTAAAGTTGTTGTTATTGTTTCATGGTCACAAAATTAGTCGACATTACCATTATCACTTAACTGAACTATTTCAATAACCTCCTAATTTTTTTCTATATTAAAACTGGTACCACATCACTCAAATTCTTTTTTGCACTGCAGCTAGATAACTTCATTAAAATGCAAACCTGTTCATTTTGCCTTTCCTTTTACAACACCTACACAGTGTAGGGGCTACAAAATCTCTGCACCCAAGAAACAGTGACTTTCTTTAGGTCTCATGACTGTGCCTTCCTCTCTCAACCTATAGGGATGTCATATGTACTGGTCTCACTGATTGCCATACTCATCCCTGTTCTCTATTCCCCTTATTAAGTCTTATTTATCCTTCTTATGTCACTTCCCTCAGAAACCTTCTTGAGAGATCCTGCACTAATGAATTCATCCCTGTTATACCATACCTTCTCTTAACACAATTTACTACTCTCCTTTTGAAACACTAACCATAATTTTAAATTTACACGTATTTATGTGAATCTTTGATTAATATCTCTATTCTAGACCATAAGGTTCATGAGGAAGGAGACTATTTACATTCAATATATATCCATTGAATTAATGAATAATGCTACTTGAAAAAATCAGATTCAAATGTTAATAAAAAGATATTATATGGTAATACAATCACAGAAATGATTCAAAAGAGCACATTCTCTTCAATCTGAAGGCTTATGGTTGTCAGGTTCTACACCTTGCAGGCACTGTTCTAAGGTGTCCAGGTGAACTCCTAGAGAGTTAGCCGATTTGCATATTTAGGATCTCCAGGAGAAATGGGGCTTAACGGTGAAATATCCATAGGCAAGACTAACAGTACCTGTAGTGCCTGCTGTTTGATTCCCCTTACTCCTGGCAAGAAAGTGGACTAGTATTGTTCTGTTCAAGAAAATAATGAATTGTGACTTATGTATCCTTAGGCAAATGAATGCATTATTCATATGTTCACAAGTTCATGTAAAGCAAAGAATGACTAATGAAGATTTATATCAAGATCTACTTCTTGACTTTGAAATTTATTATTCCTTGAACTCATCATGCAAGGGAAGCCATGGAAACCCTATCCTCTGAACTATTATGATTCCATGAACAACATGTTAGAAAGCACTCTAAGGACCCATTGTTCATGGATTAGATGGGATGGTGGTCATGGATTTGATGATATAATCTTGGTCATACATCTCCTCAATTTTTGTAAGAGGGCATAACGAGAAAAAGTAGCTAGTAGAAAAGCTCTAATCACTGTTGGATATTCTTGTAAAGTAAATAGCTATGTAATATGGAAGGAGAATAGATGTTAACCCTGGGCTTTTATGTGAACTGATTTAAAACTTCTGGCACCTTCAAGCATATGTCACTCTACCATGAACTCACAAACTCAAAGTGCATTTTTCTGCTGGGTCACTTGGTCATGTGGTCTCATGTGCTGTCATCCAATGCTGGAATCTTCTCTTAGTTACCCTGTATCCTGAAGGACTAGCAAAGTGTCTGTCATAAAAAAGACATTGGTCATTTACTGGTGGCAAGAATGAATGGGTGGATGGATAGAAGAATGAGTGAATGAATGATGTAACTCAGCTTCATTCCTGGGAATTATATTGAGTAACTGTCAAATTTGAAAACAAAATCCCAAATTTTGATACCTCAGGAAATTCTTGTCACTTTCTTTTTTACACTTGTTTTTTTCTGACCCTGATTTCCTATCACCTGGTTTTCTCTCTCTCTCTTTCTCTCTCTCTCAAGAGAAGTTTCCCATCTTGCTGAATTAAAGACAAATATCAGTGTACTTTATAACATCAAAACTTTGTTCTGACCTATGAAATCCAGCTGGCTTTCTGTATCTCCTTTTTAAAAAACCTTTGACATGGGTTGTATTACTAAGTATTGCCACATATGTTTTCCAACTTGGAAATTGGTGAAAAGGACATAACTTTTAATTATCTTTGAACTGGGCAGCTTTACAGTTAAACCTAGTACTCAGAGGCTGGCATATAGAAAACCAATCTTTGGTGTGCTTTTGAAAAGCCATCCATCCATCCTCTGAGCCAGTATAAAACCTCTTCATCTGAAAGATTTTTTTCAACTTCAGTAGTGTATGAGGATGGGGACCTCCAGAGATGGGTTACAAATGGAAATTTAGAGCATCTAAGACATTTACTTGAATATTTGTAATGATATATTGCAACAGTTAGCTGTAAAAACAGCATAATTTGTACTTGCTGAATATAGTAAACTGATACTTTCACTTTCTTGCAAAATAATTGTATTACCTCCTTGATATAACATATAAAGTATATTTGAAATGTCTCCTTAATAATAAATACTATAATTAATAATTAAGTCAACATTTCAAACAACATAATTTGATAATAATCATGAGCCTATGATGTAGCTTTTTTTTTTTTTTTTTTTTTTTTGCAGTATGCGGGCCTCTCACTGTTGTGACCTCTTCGGTTGTGGAGCACAGGCTCTGGATGTGCAGGCTCAGTGGCCATGGCTCACGGGCCCAACCACTCCACGACATGTGGGATCTTCCCGGACCGGGGCATGAACCCGTGTCCCCTGCATCGGCAGGCGGACTCTCAACCACTGCTCCACCAGGGAAGCCCTGATGTAGCTATTTTTTCCTCCAACCTGTAGAGGACAGAACTGAGGCTCAGTGAGGTTATTGAATGTATCCAAAGTCACATATTGAGTAGCAAGACTCATATCTTTCTAACTTGAAAGGCCATATTTTACACTGATGCCTCTTCCTAACCAAGTTAAAGATGATATTGAAATTCAATTTTAAATTTTGAAAAATAATTTTTATGACCAGATAGTGGGTAATATTGAGACATTGCAATGACTTTAAATTGATCTTAAAAACATTTTAAGAACTTTGTTATAAAGCAGAAACTAACACACCATTGTAAAGCAATTATACTCCAATAAAGATGTTTAAAAAACCCACAAAAAACATTTTAAGTGATTCCAAAAAACATGATGTTCTCTAAGTAATGAAGCTTCTTCAATATCTATTTTTTAAATAAGTTGCTTTCATTTCATGGGGATGTGTCTCTGGTAAATACCTACAGCTTTGCTGTGACAGAGACTGGTAGGATGTATTCCCATATCCACTATCAGTGAGTAATCAGATCTAACTGCTGGGATGTAAACCCCACTGAACTACAGAAGGAGGTGTGCCCCTAAAATATCCACTTGGGGTACAGCCTATGTAGCATGTCTGAAGAAGAAACTGTACTGATTTTTCATTTGGGAATATACTATTTGGGGACTTTTCTTCTCAAGGTCAGTCAAACAAGTGAAAAATTTGTTGTCATAATTTCTTTTCACATACACAGTGAGTTTGTCTTTTTCATTTGATAACCCTCTGTGTTAAGCCCTTCCCTTTCCATCCCTTGTTTCACTGAATTAGAAACAAATGGGGCCCTTACCGACAAGATGTAATTTTGTAAGGCCGCATGTCAGGCCTGAGCCTCAGGTGAGAGAGCCAAGTTCAGGACATTGGTCCACCAGAGACCTCCCAGCTCCTCATAACATCAATCAGTGAGAGTGCTCCCAGAGATCTCCATCTCAACACTAAAAGCCAGCTCCAGTCAATGACCAGCAAGCTCCAGTGCTGGACACCCCAGCCAAACAATTAGCAAGACAGAAACACAAGCCCACCCATTAGCAGAGAGGCTGCCTAAAATCGTAAGTTCACAGACATCCCAAAACACACTACCAGATGTGGTCCTGCCCACCAGAAAGGCAAAATCAAGCCTCATCCACCAGAACAGAGGCACCAGTTGCTTCCACCAGGAAGCCTACACAATCCAATGAACCAACCTTACCCACTGAGGGCAGACACCAAAAACAACAGGAACTACGAACCTGCAACCTGTGAAAAGGAGACCCTAAACACAGTAAGTTAAGCAAAATGAGAAGACAGAGAAATACACAGCAGATGAAGGAGCAAGGTAAAAACCCACCAGAACAAACAAATTAAGAGGAAATAGGCAGTCTACCTGAAAAAGAATTCAGAGTAATGATAGTAAAGATGATCCCAAATCTTGGAAATAGAATGGAGTAAATAAAAGAAACATTAACAAGGAACTAGAAGAACTAAAAAGCAAAGAAACAATGCTGAACAACACAATAAATGAAACTAAAAATTCTCTAGAAGGAATCAATAACAGAATAAATAGGCAGAAAAACAGATACATGACCTGGAAGATAAAATAGTGGAAATAACTACCACAGAGCAGAATAAAGAAAAAAGAATGAAAAGAATTGAGGACAGTCTCAGAGACCTCTGGGAAAACAGTAAATGTTTTCAAATTGTAGGGGTCAGCTTCATGTAAAAGAATGAAATTAGAACACTCCCTAACACTGTATAGAAAAATAAACTCAAAATGGATTAAAAACCTAAATTTAAGCCAGACACTATAAAACTCTTAGAGGAAAAGATAAGCAGAACACTCTATGACATAAATCCCAGCAACATCCTTTTTGACCCACCTCCTAGATAAATGGAAATAAAAACAAAAATAAATAAATGGGACTTAATGAAACTTAACAGCTTTTGCACAGCAAAGGAAACCATAAATAAGACAAGAAGATGACCCTTAGTATGGGAGAAAATATTTGCAAATGAAGCAACTGACAGAGGATTAATCTCCAAAATATACAAGCGGGTCATGCAGCTCAATATCAAATAAACAAACAAACCAATCCAAAAATGGGCAGAACCGCTAAATGAACATTTCTCCCAAGAAGATATACAGATTGCCAACAAACACATGAAAGGATGCTCAACATCACTAATCATTAGGGAAATGCAAATCAAAACTACAATGAGGTATTACCTCACACTGGTCAGACTGGCCATCAATAAAAAATCTACAAACAATAAATGCTGGAGAGGGTGTGTAGAAAAGGGAACCCTCTTGCACTGTTTGTGGGAATGTAAATTGATACAGCCAGTATAGAGAACAGTATGGAGGCTCCTTAAAAAACTAAAAATAGAACTACCGTACAACCCAGCAATCCCACTACTGGGCATATATACTGAGAAAACCATAATTCAAAAAGAGTCATGTACCACAATGTTAATTGCAGCACTATTTACAATAGCCAGGACATGGAAGCAACCTAAGTGTCCGTCGACAGATGAATGGATAAAGAAGATGTAGCACATATATACAATGGAATATTACTCAGCCATAAAAAGAAATGAAATTGAGTTATTTGTAGTGAGGTGGATGGACTTAGAGTCTGTCATAGAGAGTGAAGTAAGTCAGAAAGAGAAAAACAAATACCGTATGCTAACACATACATATGGAATGTAAAAAACAAAATGGTTCTGAAGAGCCTAGGGGCAGGATAGGAATAAAAACACAGACATAGAGAGTGGACTTGAGGACGCAGGGAGAGGGAAGAGTAAGCTGGGAGACAGTGAGAGAGTGACATGGACTAATATATACTATCAAATATAAAATAGCTAATTGGAAGCAGCTGCATAACACAGGGTGATCAGCTTGGTGCTTTGTGACCATGTAGAGGGGTCAGATAGGGAGGGTGGGAGGGAGACGCAAGAGAGAGGGGATATGGAAATATATGTATACATATAGCTGACTCAATTTGCTATACATCAGAAACTAACACACCATTATAAAGCAACTATACTCCAATAAAGATGTTAAAAAAAAGAAAATCCAGCAGGCTCTAAAGTGTGACCCACCACTGGATAAGTATAGATTAGCCCCCTCTCATGGAGCTAGGATCAGCATGGCAGAAAGCTGTACTCAATGTGCTGGTTCATTTATAGAGAAATACAGTTATATTGTGCTTAGTTTAAGTTCAAACTCAAAACATTTTAGCTTTAAATTCTGTTTCTTTAATTAGCAAAATTCAGCTAGATTTTTTACAAATAAATTTACCTGCTCCTATCAATTACCTATTGTTAAAAATATTCTAATTTTCTTTTCTATTTTTCTTGATCAGTTAATATGGGGGACATAGATATTTTACATATTTACCATTACATATTTGAAACATTTTACTTTTCAATAAGCAAAATTATTTAAGAACCTCCAAATTTATGCAAAATTTTCTTAAATAGATTCTATTTTTTAATCTGTGTTAATAACACCACTATTTATTTTATTTTTTATTTATTTATTTTTTTTTGCTGTACGCGGGCCTCTCACTGCTGTGGCCTCTCCCGTTGCGGAGCACAGGCTCCGGACACACAGGCTCCGCGGCCATGGCTCGCGGGCCCAGCCGCTGCGCGGCATGTGGGAACACCACTATTTAAATCAAAGTGAAGTGTAGTAAAATTGGTTTTGCCTAAATTCTTTTTCTTGTTTACTTACAAAAGAAGTAAAATCTCATATAGAAGCCATATTGACATTTCCAAGCTTCTTCACCCATGCTATTTACACTTTTTGGTTTACTGAGTTTTATTGAAAATAATTTTTGATCTTTTGTTTAGCATCTTAAAGTTATTGGGCTGGAAAATATGTAACCTTCACATTTCATAATTAGCTGTTACAAGATTTTGATACTCAATGGAGCAGAGTGTACCTCTGGAAAAGAGATTTATTAAAGTTTACTGAATGATTTATAAATGAATTTCCTATTGGAAAAAGAAAGTTTTTCAGCCCCTCAGCTTGAGAGCATAATCTTTTTTTCTGTGAGCTAAGGTGTAATGATATTTATAAAGAAATAGAAAAAATTATAATGAAAATACTGGAGGTTTGGGGAATATTTTCCATCTATAAATCTTGAAGTCATTTACAAATATTAGTTATAATTTCAGTGAATCATTGTCAGTGTTTCATTCCCAATCATACCAAGTTATATCATCTAAAGAAGTCAGGCGGAATCAAACTGCTTGTTTTCTGAACTAATAGAGGGAGAAATTGTATGAGTAATATGAAAAACAAATAATAATTAAAATTATTTATAATTTACCTTTAAATTTACTCCAATATTTTAGAGAAAGTAAAATATTTCCTAGGGAGATGCAATGAGACATGCTGTAATTGAACTTTAGAAACTTCATGTCACCAAGTGCACAAACATACTTTAATATCTATGTGCCTAGTAGGGCTACCAGATTTAGCAAAAATTAAAAAAATACAGGATTCCCAGTTAACTCAGTGTTTCAGAAAAATAAAGTTTTTAGTATAGTATGATAGTTAGTTTTATGTGTCAACTTAATTGGATCATGGGATGGCCAGGTGTCTGGTTAAACATAATTTCTGAGTGGTTCTGGAAGAGATTAGCATTCAAGTTGGTAGATGAAGTAACACAGGTTGACCTCCCTATGTGGGAGGGCATCATTCAGTCTGTTGGGGGCCCGAATAGAATAAAAAGTGGAGAAAGGAAGGATTCACATTCTCTGCTTGACTGTTTGGGCAGGGACATGAATCTTGCCCTTGGTGCTCCTGGTTCTTGGACCTTAAGATCTAGGCTGTAATCTATACCAGCTCCCTGGCTCTCAAGTCTTCATATTTACACCACCTGCTTTCCTGGGTGTCCAGCTTGAAGATGGCAGATTGTGAAAGATCGTGGAACTTCTCAGACTTGATAATCACTTGAGCCAATACCTTATAATAAATCTCATATTATATATATATATATATAATATATATATCTCCACATATCTATCTTCTATTGGCTCTGTTTCTCTGGATAATACATATTGATCAATCATATGTCTCCAATATTTATTGCGTGTGACATACTTATGCTAAAGATTATTCCTTGTTTATCTGAAATCCATATTTATCTATGCATCTTGTATTTAATCCCACAAACTTAGGAAAAAATTTTGATGTGCCTCCATCTCATTGGTCCTCACCAATATTCCAGATTTTTAAGAGATGCAGAATGAGGGGAAAAAAAATGATAAAGTGAAAAGATAAGCATTCAAGAAAGGTATGTATCTCCAAGAGAAAACCCACTGGGTCTCAAAGAACCTTTCCCTGACTCACTCTGGCCTCTTCAGAGCAAAGATTTTGATCATTCCATGCAGAAGCCAGAACTACTTCTCCCCTTTAGAGAGCTCACAGAGATAATAGAAAGTAGCACAAAACAAGACAAACAAAACAAAAAAAAATTCTTGCTTTTCAGGTGTCTCCTCTGTCCCTGTGTAGTAGAATCATCAGAGAATTAACTGAAATTCTGCCATAAAATCACCATAAAATTCACTTTAACAATGACAATGACTGGGTTAACCAGGAAAACTCTGTTCATGTGGCAATACACATTTCTAATCACAACATTAAAGGCCGAGTGTTTGACAGATGTTAGGGGAAGTTTACATTATTTGGACTTAAAAGATTTCATCCTAATTTTAGTTTCCAGTTGCTGGTTATAGAATCTTTACAAGATTTAGGCACCTTAGCTCATTACAGTGCTGTGCATCCACTATATTGCCATGCATTATAAATGTTGAGTTAATCAGAGGCACAAAAGAGGGAAGGTGGATGTCAATTCTGGGAAGGAGTGAGGAGATGGGTCATTGTTAAATTTAACAACTTAATTTATTGGCAACCATTTTTAAAGCACTTTTTAAACTCTATCCACTTTTTAAATTAAATTTTAATATGTTCTAACTCTCATCCTCTTTTTTTTTCTTTACTGATGTAGTGTGGGTTTTTCTCCCCACCCTAAACTATTTGATGTTTATATTTAGCTAGCTGTATTAATGGATCAGGGCTCAGAAGACAACGGTTATCCATTATTTATTTATTTATTTTTCTTCTGTTATGAAACCTGTAAAAGGAGAAAAGTACTCCACAGTTGTTTTGTTTTTCTATGTTGTTGAAATATATTGTACCTTCTTGCTATTAATCCAATTCTTTTTATGGCATTCTAAGACCTATCTGTATCAATCATTGTGGTCATACAAATCCTTTTGGTTTTGTAGGACTTACGTAGTTTTTAAATATTATTAGGTAGTCACCATAGACCAACTGTAAGCAAATCTAAACCTGATGATATTTGTCATTCTTATTTCCTATATTAAAAACATAGCCCTTAATTATTGCTAAGGATGAACATGTCTAATAAGTTATGCTGTTAACATTTTTATTCCTAAGTTTTTGGTCATGGAACTATTTGTTCAAATGAAATACTAACGCTGAAACCTGAAAAAACAAGACCTATAAAAGTGGAGCTCCTTTGACTGAAATGCTGCTCACTCTTATATTCCCTCTGTGGGTATTGCTGGAAGGTTTCAGGAACCCTCGGGAACCCCCCAGAACACATTTTGAAGTGCAGTGCCCTCTACAAATGTTATAGGAAACAAAAACAATTATAAAGCCCAAATTACAGAAGAAAATGAGAGAAATGGGAGTTCATTAGTACATTTGTTGTATTTTCTAAACCATCTCCTATATAACATTCAAATTGACATTAAACATCTACTGGTCAAGTACAAGGTCCCTGTAGCCCCCAGCTCTCTCTAGACACATCTCTATTTAAGTAATTACATAATGTATTACACTTGCTTGCATGCATGTCTCTCACTAGATTGTGCATTAGACAGTGCTTGTTCTGGAGCACCATATCTGGCCCCAAATGCCCTAATGTGTCTTCAGGGATTGTTTGACACAGACAATCTTAAAACTGTTGAGGGGGACACCCAACATTTCAAGTGGCTAAGTCCTTACCTTCTCTTGAGATGGAGGGTACCACTGCCATACAAATTCTGCCCACACCGCAGGCTTCTCTGAGCTTCCCCTCCACCCTGAGCTGCACATTGAGAGTCAGAGACAAGGACTGGTGACTGTTTGGTCTTTAGCTCTAGTCAACGTTTTAGACAAGTAGAAAGTTAAAACATTTTATTTTAAGATGAAGTTATGAATTGCTCCCTAAACTACTTTTTGTTCTCTTTTGCCACAAATTTCTCAATTTCCTTTGCTAGTATCTCCCTCACACCTGCAAATCCAAGCCAACAACAGAAGTAACTGCTTCTCTTCTAGAATTATTTTTTTTGATTAACTATGTCCATGAATCATTTAAACCAAAGCCCAGCCATCATTCTCTACAATGTCTTCTTTATCAAGTATTACATCCCCCCCCCCAATTTTGCTTCTAATAACACAGACTTTGAGTTTGATTAAATCTTGCATTTGTTTATGAACTTCGGATGATAGATCTCTTTTATTCAATACTGTTTGATGAAATTTTGATAACTCATGAGGATTTTCTTGACAAGGAGACACAGCTTCTGAGTTTGTTCTGTTGACACCTTCTTCATCCACTTAATTCACATGCAAACTTCAAACTGAGTCTCCTGGATGATCTTCCTGGCTCTCCCTCTCCCATCTCACCACCTCCATCTGATTTGGATCCTCTGGTATGTTCTCAAGTAGCACCCCATGCTTTCCTTACTCAACTGTAATCTTTTGGAAGTCAGAGCCATCCTCACTTGACATTTTATTGACAGTGCTTAGCCCAGGGCCTGGCACATGGTAGACAGATATTTTTTAAAAAGAATTAATATGTATTGAGGACCTGCTATGTGGGACACTCAGGATTCAGATAAGGACAGGTCTCTGCCACATAATGGGAAGAGAATACACCTAAATAAATAAGTATATATTAATATTATTTTAAAGACATAAATCATATGTGATAGATTCATCGAGATGAGGGATAGGAGACAGTATTTAACTCTGTCTGGTGGCATCAGGAAAGAGCACAGAGACACAAGTGTTGAGTTAAAACCTTGGAATAGTGAAAGTGTATCAGGGAACAAGTGCAAGGGGGACATTCTAAGGTATTGGGGACAATACTGGATTTCACCAAATCTGAGACACCTTCTACTGTAAGCTTACACAATTAAAATTAAAATGTGATTTTTAAAATTAGTTTTATGAAGAAATCTGCACATATTGGTTATTTTTTGTAATTATAATTTTAATAGAACTTCATCTAATATAATATCTCCAAATTGTGTAATTAAGCAGGTAATTTAGATTTATGATTTTGAGTTGAAATCAGTTCTAAGTTTGTGCTCACTGATGGAAGATCCAAGAGAAATTAAAGGTCACTGTAATTATAAGTGTAACAACAGATTTATAAGAATTATTTTATCAAATATTTGTCAATTTTTAAATTAATTTTGAGGTATTTTTCATATTTGAGATACATTTATTGCTGACATCTAGGTGTGTCTTTCAATCAATGGTGTGTCATAGTTTAACTGGCAGCTTTTTTCTTTTTGGAGGGTAGCGCTGACTCTCACATTCGCATTAGTTATGTTCTATGTGTAGGTCACCATGAACAGTGAATTAGAGAGTACTGAACTCTTATTCTTAGGGGAAATACAGAATTAGGTTGTGAGCCTCTGATCATAACATTTTCATTAACAAATCAATACCTAAACTTGTTTTATGTGTGTTTCATAAGTAAGACACCTTATTTAATATATATTGTTTATTCATGAACACTGAACTCGCGTGGCCAATAGCTATGAAGGAACAGCAGGAATGAAGTATACTGAATGCACCTATTTTCTTCATAAGACACATCACCGTCCTCTTGTACCTAGAGACAATAGCCAGCACTTCAACACTGTGCTTGGGAACCATTTTTAAATGGAGAAATAACCAACAAAACACAAAAATGCAGAAAAAATGTAGCACTAAATAGACTGTAGAAAGGACACTTGTTTACTGAAAACCACCTTTGAATTCATTGGGCAGGCAATCAAAATTTTTCTCTGCCCTGTGCATTCACATACCTGTGAATAACCTTGAACATGCCACAAATATTGATTTTGGAGTTACAAATAAATTTTAGTAAATAGCATACACGAAGTCCATGAATAATGAGGATGAATATAAAATAATCTATTGTTTCTTATAACCATTAAGTATATAAAATGATGCACTTAAAAAAATAAATTTATTTATTTATTTAATTTTTGGCTGTGATGGGTTTTCGTTCCTGTGCGTGGGTTTTCTCTAGTTGCTGCCAGTTACTCTTCGTTCTGGTGCTCGGGCTTCTCACTGCTGTGGCTTTCCTTGTTGTGGAGCACAGGCTCTAGGCACGCAGGCTTCAGCAGTTGTGGTGCACAGGCTCAATAGTTGTGGTGCACGGGCTAAGTTGCTCCGCAGCATGCGGGATCCTCCCAGACCAGGGCTCGAACCTGTGTCCCCTGCATTGGCAGGTGGATTCTTAACCACTGCGCCACCAGGGAAGCCCTGCATTTCTTACATAATCAATGCTGTTGGTTAATGCTGTAAGTTATCAGATAGGCATTGTAATTATTAGGTCATGTAAAATAGTTAAAGAGGAATTAAAAATATTAAAATTAAAAACTAAAATATTTGAAAGGGCTTCATTTAAAATGTTTGCAAATGGAACCAAAAATTATTCAAAAGATCCTTTAAAATGATAGCTAAAATCAGCTAGAATACATATAGAATAAGGTTTCCAAACTGGACTTAAAAAAAGTTAAGGAACTAAGAATTTTAATTGGTTACTTTAATAAATCAAACATTAATTTTTAAAGCAAGAAAGGAAAAATCCAAATATCCTTTCCTCTTCATAAAAGACACCGTGAGTTTCACCAAAAATAATGAAAAACAATCCAGAAGGAAAGTGCAATAAGAATGCCACCAGTTGCAGACTATCATGTAAGCAGATTACTCCCAGCCTGGCATGGATAGGCAGTGGGCAAAGGGTATGTAGAACTGGGGGGACATAGTTGGTGGGGAAGGGGGACAGGGAAGGAAAACCTAAATGGCATCCATAGCCCTGACTGGGACTGGAATAATAATCTTGATTTCACTGAAAAATAATTGTGGTATGGAACTAAATTTACTTAAAATCATAGATTGAAGCCATACACATTTTAGTGTACTATCATTGGAAATAGGAGTTCAGAGTAAAAACATAAATTCAGGGAAAGAGTAAGGAGAGTTCTATTTTGAATTTCTGACTTCTATAAATTGTGGAAAAGTGAAATTATTAAAATGGGTACAGTGTTAGAGGAAAAACAGGATTTTGTATAGGTCCTATTGACCCAGGCACCAGCCACTATGTGCAATAGATGTGGAGGTCCTGAAAGGGACATGATTGGCTAACAAGTAAAGTCCAGGTTCCTAGGAACTGGCAGGCAGTCTAAAATCCCACAAAAGAGTGAGAGATTTTAGATAGAGTGAGCAATATCAGGAGAGATTTTTCCTTTGGCATAAGCTGTGCTTTGAGCCTCCTGAAATTGGGGTGCACAAAGAAATGATGCCTGACTCTCACCGGAGAGATCCAGATTGCAAGATATCTGGGCAGGTAAGCAACCTTGCTGGAAGGGTGAGGTAGAGCTACAGCTGCATTGGGACTGGCCTTCTCTGCCAAAGTGTATCAAGCAAAAATGATGCATGACTCTTTCCCTTGGATCAGAGCTGAGAGTTATAGGGGATGTAGGTGATCTGGCTTTTCATCATCTTAGAGTCTTTCAACTTCTTCCTAGGAGGACCTCCTGGGAGTCCAGTGAAGAGTTTATGTAGAGCAGAACTCTGAAATAAACAGGGGCTAAGTGTGGCTGCAATGGAGAAACAGAATACACCTCCATGGAACAAGTGTTCTGGCTGGAATGACCCCACATGAAATCTAAGGAGCCCATGGGCATGCTCATAAGAGAAAGAATCAGCTATTAAACGTTTGCCAAGCTCAGAGAGTGCAAAACCATCTTACAAATAATAAAACCCAGGCAAGAAAGAATGCATTTGTGATCAAATGATGCTAGATTTATCAACTTGCTGCAGCAAGGGAAACCTTATACCATGAAGAACTGTGGGACCGATCAGATAAAGGACTTAGGACATGCTTGTGATAAGGTTTATGTTTGTATGGGTGACTGGGGAGATTTAAGAAAGTGAGGGCTTGATCTGTATTGGAAGCTATCAGAAAGCAAAGGGTAGTTATGTGATGGGTCTCTGAGTACCTTTTGCAAAGGAGGTAATGCTAACAAAGTTAGACAGGATTGTCATCGATAAAGAACCAATGGCCCTTCATGTTAGCCAGGCAACAAAGATGTTTTATCCTTTCTGGGGTGGCCCAAGTGTCCTTGTTTGTGTCTCCTTCCATCATAGTTACAGAGTTAGCTTTTCCGAAAATGAAATGTTGTGAAATTATTTATGATCAGCACCAAGTTAGTTGCCAGGCCAGCTACCTGAGAGTTCTCAGCTATCAAGAGTACTTTATTATTATTCTGTTTTGATTTGCTCATGAGAGTCAAATAACCATGACCCGCTCCTTCTTCCTCGTTTTTCACCACATTCTCCCACCAGGGAGGGATCGCTTATAACATTTAGATGTGGGGTGGGTGGTAAATGGGGAAGAAAATGAGTGTGGATAAAAAGAAGTCAATGAAAATCCCTTCCCTGAAAGCAGACGACAAGCTCCTGTGGGCGAGTGGCAAATCCGCGGTTGATCAAAATCTGAAATGTTGCCTCTGGATGAAAATTGAAGCATTGATTTGTGTGTTACACTGGGTGTTCTAAATTTTGATTATACCTTTCAACTTAGAGTGACCATAGAGTGTTATATTAACATAACCAGAAAAATCATGGGGCCTGCCTGAATGTCCATCCAGAGGCAGTAAAACTTAGTCATGGGAAGACAACTTAAAGAAAGAGTGGGAGACAAAAGGGAATTTTCACTTAGAAAGCATCCTGAAAGTCAGGAATGGTCAGTAGTCCAGTTACATTTTCGTTTCTTTGGTTTCTCCTCCTCTGGTCTCATATTTCACCAGGCACAGGTATACAAGCCAGACACTGTCAAGACAGAGACTTCCAGACCAATATGGATAAGTCATGAGTCTTCACAGCATCTTGAATTTCCTATTTAATTAGGGAGACTTGATACCTATAGTACATAAAAGGAACTCGATATATATCAAATGAATGAAATTGTTGAAGCACAAAGAGGCAGTGTAATTAAATATTATTGTATCATAATCATATTCAGATTGCAGCTGAAAGACTTTTATGTGACTTTTTTTGCTAATTATGTGAAATATTTCATAGAAAGCATTCTTTCACTGGATTTTTTAAATGACAGATTTATGGTTTATTAAAATCCATCCACGTGAAGTTTGTAGTCCAACGCATTTTGACAAATGTATACAGACATAACCATTATCATAATCCATCACCCTCCAAAATTTCCTTGTCCCTTGTTGTCATAAATCCCCTGCCCCCTACACCCAGCCCCTGGCAACCACACATCTGATTTTTATCCCTGTAGCTTTGTCTTTTCTGGATGACATACAAAGGGAATCATTCAGTAGTTATCCTTTTATGTCTGGCTTTTTTCACTGTAGATAATATTTTGAGATCCATCCCTGTCACTACATATCTCAGTAGTTTCTCCTTTTTTTGCTGAATGGTTTTCCATTGGACAGACATCTGACAATTATGTATCCTTTCACTACTTGATGGGCATTGGGATTGTTTGCAGTTTTGGGCTGTTATGAACACAGCTGTTATAAACGTTTAGCCTTTCGTGGATATATGTTTCAATTTCTCTTGAGTGAATATGTAGGAGTAGCTTTGCTAGGTCAATCCTAGGTAAGTTGTATGCTTAACACTATACCAAATGGTTTTCTAAAATGGATGTCTGATTTTGCTTTCACATCAGTGAATTGGGGTGATGGGTTAGACTATTCCTAGTTTAGGAACTTGAACGAAGCTACCTTAGTTCTGAGGTAATTTGACTCAGGTGTGCGTAGACATTCAGACTTGAGGCCACATCTGAGAGTGGTATCAAGGATTTTCACAGCAGCACAGTGATGATCTTCTAACAATTAAGATATTGGGAAACACAAAGTATATGTTTCTTAGAAACACATTCAGGTTTCAACAATGTATATAGAGTTGCCCTATACCTGAGATCACTGTTAAATATGAAAAATTTTTGAAAACAGGGTAGGACAGGTGCTACCTTGATGCATTTATATATTCCCCAAACATGAATAATAATTATATTATTAATGGTGTTACTTTTATTAAAACCATATAACAATAGATAATACTTTTGTTCAAGATACTGTGTTCATTGCTTTACGTATTTTATTCAATTAGTAATAACAACAAAAATAATTTGGTGACACTGATGATAGCTAACATGTAATGAGGTTATTACATGCCCCATATCCTGTTAAACCCTTTATATACTTTATCTCATTTAATCTTCACACCAACTCTATCATATAGGCACTACTGATATTAATATTTTATAAGTAAAACTCATCTATAGAAAGATGATTTACTCTAAGATATAAAGCTAATTAGGAATTAAGCAGGAATTGAACCAAAACAGTCTTACTATGCTGATATAAAGGGGACAGGTTTAGATCTCTAGGGAATATGAAAGAACACCTAAACGTAAAGGTACTTTTAAGTCAGATTATGTTGCTTGTATGGAGCCTGCATTGGTTTGTGGGAGGGGAATGAGCTGCCCTCTAAGGCAGACCTTCTTTCCAACAGTGGCACAGTCTGTATGCTTCATTACACTGGCATATTATATAAGCTCACTGAGCCTTGCTTTTCTTATTTGTAAAGTGTTAATAATTCTGCCTGTTTTTTTGAACTATTAGAGGTAATATATGCATAGAAGCTAGATTTGTATGTTTCACACTTTTCCAGTGTGTTCGATCTGAGACAACTTTCCAACTCAGAACCCATTGACTAAAGGAGAAGCCAGTATCCAGGAGAAAGGATCCTGCAACACGATGGCAAGTGAACATGATTTCTCAGTCCTTGCCCAAGGACAACTCTTACCACTTACATTGGTGCACTGTGGGAGGGAAGCACACAGTCTCTTCAGGACTGTAGGATCTGGGTTACCGTTGATGTCGATACCTGGGGACCAAAGCATCATCATGGCAGCCCTGTTAGAGAGGAGATGCCTGTGCCTCAAGTGAAGAATAAAGTCCTGTTCCAAGATTGGATCACAACAGGTTTGTTGAGACAGAAGGGATTAGCCTGGGGAGTATTAAGAAAAAGTGCAGAGGGAAACATTTACAAAAGACTGGAGGAGGAAGGTCATGACTGGGTTCAGAACCAACAAGAAGTTTTGCATGAGATGAGAATCAACATAAAGGGGAAGAGTGGTCAGAACAGAGCATTACACATGGAACTTACATCATGGAGACCTTATGTTCTGATTTGATTTTGCAGGCAATTCAGTCACAAAAGGATTTTTAAAGAGGGAGGGAGTATGTGAGCACATTACAGGTCTGAAAGATCATCCCAGCAATGATATGAGAGACGAATCATTAGATACAAAGCCGGTGACAGGGAAAGCATTTAGATGGCCAGTACACAACACTGGCAAAAAATAAGTAGAACTTGAGCTAATGGGCCTAGACAGAAGTTAAGAGGTTCCAGGAATATGAAGAAAGTAGAGGCGATAGTATTTGGTGACTGATTAAACATATAGGAGAGAAAGAAGTGAGAGATAGTTTCTAGGTGTTTGGCTTAGGCAACTGATAAACAGTGGTGTCAATAACTAAAAACTGAAACACAGACAGGAGAAAGCCTGGCAGGGGATGGAGGAGTTCAGGTTTGCACGTACTGACATGCACATGTTCAGGAGACACACAGGGATACCATGCATTAGGGAACTGCATATACAAATATATAGCTTCTGAATTCAGTGCAGAAAATCAAACTGTGTGTGCAGATATAGGTGTCACCAGGAAACAGACGGCAGTGAAGTTTTAACAGTGGATGAGCTCATCTGGGTCGTGTCTATAGTGTAAGAGAAAGGGGTTGAGATGGAACCTTGGGATGCCCAACATGTAAAAGGAGAGAAAGTGTGTTTAGAATTCCACCTAGAACACCAGGAAAGAGCCGTGGCAAGGAAGGCTGATGAGAAAGGGAATGAGTGGTCCACAGCAGTAGGTATTATAGAGATGTGAGCTGAAATAAAAGTTAAGGTGTGTGCTGAGACAGGGCCAGTGGAAAGTTGAGGTCCCACCTGAAGTTTGCCTGGATGCCCCCTTTGTTTTTGCTCAATATGAACTGAAGATAGTGGCCCTCTTCTAAGACCTCCCAGGTGGCCAGTCTTCCTTCTGCCTCAGGGCCCTTGCACTTGAGTTTCCCTCTTCCTAGAAGGCTCTCACCCCAACTTTCTTTTTGCCTACCTTCTTATCATCTCTTGGTCTTCAGATCAACTGTCAGCACCTTAGGATCTTGTGTGAGCTAGATCTTAACCTGACTTCCCTCAAGATATACGATACTTCTTTATATGGCACTTTTCACAAGAGCTATGAAATTTGTGAAATTTTACTTTAAATGTCTTTTTTTTCTCTACTTGACTGTAGGTCAAAGGGAATGGGAATTTTATATCCTTTGTTCAACTTTGTATTTCCAGCATCTGGCAGAGTGCCTGCAACACAATAAACATTCAATAAAGATAATTGAGCTTCTTTATTTTATTCAACAATAACATTTATATGCTGCTTACTATGTGCCAACCATTGTTTTAAGCACTTTATAAATATGAACTCATTTAATTATTGAATAGGGAATATAGTAAACAAGGAGGAGATTGGAAAATTAAAAACCAACTGCCAAGAACTTCTTTCTGAGGATGCTATTCAGAATGAGAAGAAATGGGGCTTTTGAGAAAATATAGCTTAGTGGAGGGTGACAGACACTAAAGTTTGAATGCTTAGGGTCAAATGTCACCTCTGCCCCTTAATGACTGTGTGAGCTGGGTAATTATTTCATCTTTCTGATCACTTATCATATCGTAGCCTTTTCCTCATCTGTATCATGGGGATGGGTTGTTATGGAAATTCAGTTTAAAGCACTCAGAACAGTGCCTGGCATGGAATAGACCTTATAAATCTTGCTATTATATTTTGTATATTCTATCATTTCCTTTTCTTCTCCCCACCCCTTCCCTTTCCTTCTTTCTCATATCTGTCCACCTTGAAAACAGGCCATTGGCTTTTGGTCGTTAGAAACAGCCTAAAAATTAATTTTACCTCTGAGCTTATCTCCAGTCACATGTCTCATTTATCTTCTAGTGACCTGAGTGGGTTTCAAACCCTCAGGTTTATGTCAGTCCATTTGATGCCATTCTAATTGAAATTATACTGCTACTGCTTATAAGCAGAATGTAATCACTTCAGCAGGCATTTGGACATGACGATAGGCTACCCCATTAAAAATTACATGACCCTTTCAATGACTACATCCCCCACTTTTTTTTAACATCAGCAATGAAAAATAGATTAGAGCAACTCTTCTCAATGCACAGCAGAGAAATGGCACTATATCTGTGGCCTATTTTATAACATGAAATCTACCATTTTTTTCAGTTCAAGTTTTTGCTATATTATGATATGGAAGTCTCAGAAAGTGGCTTTACAAACAAAACTAATTAATTGTTTAAGTCATTTATAATAGAACTTCAAGAAAATGTAGATGACAAATAACTTGGATAGAGAAGGTTTTATAAGTGTAATAAAAAACAAAAATTTTAGTGGAAAAGATTAATATGTTTGGAAAAATAAAAATTAAAATATATATTAAAAAACAAAAAACAGGAATGACAAAATCTATTTTAGTTACATGTCAAAAAGTTATTCTAAGTATAGAAGCAACTCATAAATTTGAGGAAAGGATTAATAACTTAATAAAAATAGATATATACAAGAACAGGCAATTAAAGCACACACGAAAGAATTCAATGACCAAGTTGAACACATTCCATTGCCAAGTCAAGTAAAATAATTAGGGCCTCCTTTTTTGTATATTTTATTGTATATATTAAAAATGATTTCTAGAAGCATCCTAAATGCTCATACATAAGAAACTGTTAAATAATGTATACCCATATCATGAAATATTTTATAGCATAAAAAAGATTAAAATACTATGCAACATTAGAAAATCATTAAAGAATGAGATAGATTCACATGCTGATGTAGGAAGATAGGCAACATATATTACTAACTTAGAGGAAAAGTTCAGAATAAGAGGAAACATACTTCTCTATGGGAAAAGGAACACAGACATGCACACAGACATATGTAATAGTATATATGTTTGTGTGTATATAAACATATATGCACATATGCACACATATATATGCATGTGCACATTCATGTCTATGCAATATACATATATGCATCATTTACATGGAAAATTACTGGATAAATGCTTAAGAAAGTTTTGACAGTGGTTGCAGACTGGGTTTATGAAATGGGTGAAAGTCTCACTAAGTTCATAATTTCTTTTAAATCAAGTCAAGGTATTTTTTACATAGAAATCTTTTTAAGGAATTTATTTTTTCTTATAGTGCAGAGGAATATGCACTCTCCTGCTTTCCTGCTCTGTGCTGTAAGTTTTCTGTTGAATGATTTGATAACACGTATCTAAATCCTCATACTTATTCTTTAAGCTAACAGAACCTCTCCTGGATACTTATTTTGAGAAAACATCAGCAATGAAATATCTATAAGGAGGCTCATTTTAATATTTTTTATGGTAGTGGAAACCTGGAAGCAATCAAAATGTCTAACCCTATAGTTACTTAAGGATTTATAAAATGATGTAAAATACCATGCAGTCAGTAAAAATCATGTTTTCAAAAAGTCTTACACTTTGAGACATTCTTTGAGATACAATTATTATAAAGCATATATAATCTGGGACAATGTATTATTTCACTGTGTTAAAAAATATAGGGTTTCCCTGGTGGTGCAGTGGTTGAGAGTCTGCCTGCCAATGCAGGGTACATGGATTCATGCCCCGGTCTGGGAAGATCCCACATGCCGCAGAGTGGATGGGCCCGTGAGCCATGGCCACTGAACCTGTGCGTCCGGAGCCTGTGCTCCACAACGGGAGAGGCCACAACAGTGAGAGGCCCGCGTACAGAATAAAAAAAAATAATATATATATATATATATATATATATATATATATGTTTATATATATTTAACAATAGAAAGATTGGAGGTATGTGTATGACATGTTATGGTGTTTATCTCTGGGTAATTATATTAGGGATGGTTTTCAATATTCTTCTATGTACTTTTCAGGATACTTCAGATCTGCTCTAAAAAAATGCTGCATTTTGTCTTTAAAATAATTGCATTTAATTACACAACAAAATATGTTAATTGTAGAAATATTAAAAATACAGATAATCAGAGGTAATTACTATTTAATAATTTTGTGTATAGTCTTATAGATATTTTTGTTACTATATATTTTGGAGCGAAAAGATTATGCTCTCTATATAGTTTTATAAATGGCATTTTTACACTAATCGACATCTCATAAACATATATTTATAACAATATATATTTACTTATTTATTAAGTTATATATCATTATATGGATTATATAATTTATTTGTAACCATGATATAATGTTGATTACTTCAGTTGCTTACAAGCACTTATTATTATAATAATGCTACCATAGGATATATGTAGCTAAATCCATTCACAAATCATTGAATGCTGGTTTTGCTCTTTACTAAATAGGTCTTACATTTTGTAATCAAGGAAAACATAATATTGTATTTTCCAATGGTCAACCCATCTTTAAATTGGTTACCTAAGGAAAGCCTTTCTCTATAGTAATCCAGTTTACTTCTCTCTCTAATGTTTATTTTGTAAAATATGTGGTTACGCTAAACCTGGAACTGGACATTTAAAGGTAAATAAGTTAACATTGCTTCTTCTTAAAAAGGCCATTATAAGGAGATAGGTACACAATAATTGTGTGGGTTTTTTTTTTTTGAGGGTATACAATGGCACAGTGCAGCAAAGCTGTTTTATTTATTTATTTTTTTCAGAATCATAATGATACCTATTCAGGCAAGTATTCCTGATTTCAACTTGTTCATTTGGCAAAAGAACCAGAGAACAAAGCAGTACATATATTGGCCTACATGCTCATCTATTAAAATATTAATGTATTAATGCAATCAGTACACGCATATACATATAAGTGTGCATTCGGACCTCATATAAAGTCTTGAGATGCCACAAGCTTTCTTTTTTTTCTCATTTTCTACTGTGAAATCTGTTGTTGTATGCCTGTTATCATTTGGTCAGTTATGTTTGTTGAAAATCGCCATTATTTAACCAATGGTTATTATGTATTTCCTATGTATAAGGCACTTAGAATAAAAACAAAAATAAAATGTGCTTCTTACATTCAAGGGCTCTCCTTAAAATCTAGAGAAGGAGGCAATGGTCAGAAGCTTATATAATCTCAACACAGCTGACTCATTAATATAAAAACTGATCAGCAGATTATATTATTTATTTAGTCATCATCCAAGCAACACATATTTATTGAGCTCTTATATGTTTCAGGCTCTGTGCTCAATACAGTAGTAAATAAGCAAACCATAGATGTTACCATTATGGAGAAAGAGATAAGAATATCAATTTAAGCAGCTGCATAGCACAGGGTGATCAGTTGGGTGCTTTGTGACCACCTAGAGGGGTGGGATAGGGAGGGTGGGAGGGAGATGCAAGAGGGAGGAGATATGGGGATATAAGTATACATATAGCTGATTCATTTTATTATAAAGCAGAAACTAATACACCATTGTAAAGTAATTATACTCCAATAAAGATGTTAAAAAATGTGATTTCTAAATTATATCACCACAAGCTTTGGAGGACAGCTTTTATAAAACAAATCAGATCTCTGTATAGATATGCAAAGAGATTAGAGAATTTAGTGTACAGAATTCTTAAGATACACTAAAACTCACACAATAAAAAAGAAAGACAAACAACAACAATCTTGGGATTAGAAACAAACACTTGATTTAAACTCTTATCAAAGTGAGATTTCAAGCTTTCATGAAGATCTCATGATGTTATTTCTAACCAGTCATTTTCTTTCAATAATAAGCTCCACACGAATTTTCTCCATTTTTGTACTTTTTCCAAATAAGCAACTGGTGGTCAGAGTCCAGCGATCCTTCAAAACTTTCAAGGAGGTCAGCAAGATTAAAGCAAAAGCACACAAATTTGCTGGTATGCATTTGTGAGAAGCAAATGGGTGCCATCTGTGAGAAGATTTCATTTGCTGCCTAATTAATTCTCCTGTGTTCCCTGGTACACCAATGCAAAGCTCATAGACACAACTGGAAAAGGGAACAGATGGTGTCTTTCAGTTACCTATTGACTACTGTGATCTTCTTGCTAATTAATCTAAATAAAGCACCCATTATTTAATCTTAAACAAAATTTCAACTGGATAAGGTTTTGGGGTGTCATTAAGAAAATGTTTTCCTTTGTTTGCCTTTACATAAATCATCCTGGTGTTTACTCTGAGCTTTAATGACTCAAGGAAGTTGCAGAAACATCAACATCATTCAGAAAACTTTCTTCCACAAATCCAACATAAGTTAAGTGGATTCATAAACTTTTAATACCAGAACTCTAATTCGTTGACAACTGTCATAAATTGAGACTGAATATTTTAAATTAACAAAGGGAACCAAAAAGACAACAAAACATATACTCTTCATTAGAAATTGAAGAAATATTTTGTCAGCTAAATCTAAGATCATGTACCCAGAGGTTGGATATTTGAGATGTCAATTCCTTATTTGCTTTAATAATGTTAAATATTAGTGATTCCTTTAAAGTTAATGAAAGTTTGGGTTTCTAAAACTATCCTTAACTGATTTTTACCTTTAAGTTTCAATTTTTTTTCTTTCTGTATTGCTTCAATAACACTGCCAAACCTGTCTTCTTGTTTCTCACTATCCTCAACTTTAGGAATTTGGAAATTACAGCCCCTGAATTTTGGAAGAGGACCTTCCACTTGAAAATAATTTTACAGCATCTTTAGTAAGTTATTAAGGGAGATATATCCAATAGAGACTTAAGAATCCTGTAAGAGTTAGTTAGTTTCATTTCATACAGCTGGAAAAATAAAAACTAATAATTCATAATTATTACAGAAAACAAATTCAATTTAACCTCAAGTAGGTATGATTTCTTTTACTCTAATGAAGTCATTACTCTAATGGGAAAGTGATTCTATCTTAAAAATATATAAAAGCATCTTAACAGTAAACAGTTTGGGTTTCTTTCAGCAATGTAAAATGGCTATATATTCCCTGGCCTTGGAACTTCTTCAGTAAGTCAGGTAATTTTTTTATTATTTATTTATTTACTTACTTACTTTTTGCGGTACGCAGGCCTCTCACTGTTATGCCTCTCCCGTTGTGGAGCACAGGCTCCGAACGCGCAGGCTCAGCGGCCATGGCTCACGTGCCCAGCCACTCCGCGGCATGTGGGATCTTCCTGGACCGGGGCATGAACCCGTGTCCCCTGCATCGGCAGGCGGACTCTCAACCACTGCGCCACCAGGGAAGCCCAAAGTGCATTCTATTTTTTTTTTTTTTTTTACATGACTAACAAGTCTGAGAGGTTGGTTCTGGAAATTAGAGAGCATGTCCAACTTGTCTGTTTATCCCCAGCCTCTAGAGAAGTTCTTGGCACATTGTCTGAGAGCAATGAACATTGTCCAAATGAATGAATGATGAAATTTCACCTGAAAGAGTGATGATAGGATGCAAGACAACCTCAAAGTACCTTGTACTAAGGAAAAGAATAATGAAGCTGATTATTTGGTGGGCATACGAAACCCACAATATTTCTCTTAAAAAAAAGAAAGGAAACCGAAGATTCTTTCATTTTCAGGGCAAAATGTTTCACTCCTTTTGTCTTGCTCTGGTTTGTGCTTCAGGGTAAAGCAAACCCTAAGGCAGTTCTTTGTAACGCTCTTAGCTTGGCATGCCTGCTGGTTCCTTAGGGCAGTGAGTGCAGTTGAAAGAAACCATATCGTTAGCTTCCCCAATCTTGAGCCATTCTGACCCTGACCTGGGGTTGTCATCTCCTTTACTCACCACTTGCATCCCAGATTGAACAAAAGTTAAGCTCATTGTTGCCTCCAACACAAAATATTTTCTTCTTTCTGTGTATAGAGATTTGTGACAATTTAATTCTTGCAATCAACTAAAGAAAATCACTCTTCTATTGGTTGAGTTTTTAATTAGAGCTCCTTTTGGATGGCAACTTACTGACAAGACATTTGGTAGAAAGAGATCAATTAACTATAATGCAACAATAAAAACAGCAACCACAAGTGATTTGTTTATTGAGCATGTGCTATGCCGCGATCTTGTGAAGCACTTTGCTTCCTCTTCTCTTCATCTTCTCTAATCTTGACAACAACTCTATGAAAAAAAATGTTGTTCAGTGTTCTACGTGTTAAAACTGAGATGCAGAGACGTGAGTAATGGAGTAACTTGCCATGATCACAGTTAGTAAGTAGTACAGCTGGGGTTCCAACAATAGCCCCCTGATTTGACAGCAATAACTTACAAGTGCAATCTCATGGTGGAATAGCATCTTGGTGAGGGAATCAGGTTCATCCTTTTGATATGTGTGTATCATTTTACTTTCTACTCCTTTCTTCCTTTAACATTTAATATAGGTTCAGTAAGACTAAGAGAATATCCATAATCTAAAGGCGGTGGGCAGGGAAAGGTAGGTACTAATGCTTCTAAGCAGATGTTTCAGATTATTTTAAGTGACTGTTTCAAGGCTATTGGTTGCTTCCTATTTGAGATAGCACAGAATACCACAAAGCCCAGTGCTCTGAGATGTAGACAGGCAGTCCACTCCACTTAAAAATGTAGGAGCCCTCTCTTTTCATGTATCCAGCTCTAGGAATGCCTGCCTTTCTGCTGTGTACTTAGACCTGCCTGTGTCACTGCAGTTTCAGAGTGTGCTTTCTGGCTGAGCTTGGTACACATTTTGAAAAACCATTGGGACTGAATCATCGGAGAATTCAGACTGATTGTCAAAAATAAATAGTCAGGGGCTTCCCTGGTGGCGCAGTGGTTGAGAGTCCACCTACCAATGCAGGGGACACGGGTTTGTGCCCCGGTCCGGGAAGATCCCACATGCCGAACAGTGAGAGGTCCGCGTACCGCCCCCCCCAAAAAAAAACAATAGTCAAAGAGATCTACCATTGAATGGTTGAGTGTATGCTAATTCTGGAGAATGTTCTTTTTCTTAAAATAAAAAAAAACAAAGAAATACAACAAAAACTCATCCTATGAGAAGTGGTTTTTCACCTTAAAAAAACAAAAACCCCTATGCATCCCAATATTCCAGTTAAAGTGAAGAGGAGAAAATTCTCAATCAAGAACAAATCTGGCACAGTGTCTGGCAGGTGGAAAGGGCTCAATAAATATTAATTGTATTGATTGTAAAGGACAAATGTTTCAACTCAGTCCTGAGGTTGTAGAGTGATGTCTGAAAGAATAAAATGAGAGAATTTTTGTGGTTCCAGATTACGTACTTCTCCAATTCTGAGACATTATCAATTCAAAAAGACAACTGATTTATTAACATACCTTGGGGGAAAACCTTATAATAATTATAGTTAATTCAGTTTTAAAATGTTAAAATATGAAAATACATGCATCCTAGAATTGAGGAAATAGGGGAAGTCATCTCTGAGCATTCAATTAAATTCCCTGAACTTTGGTTAAGGCATTGTGGTTAGACCAGTGAAGGATGGAAAGATAAATAAGACATATTGCAGACCTTTAATATTATAAATCCTTGAGTAATTGAAAATGCATCCATGCAACTATCATGACTGTTCCACCTGGGTCTTAAAAGGATCAATTTGTAAAGAGAGTAAGAATTTGTGTCCATCTGAAGCCCAAAAATGACAGATCTATATTTTCATTTGCAAAGAAGGTACAAAATGGATATATAAACATACTGTTATTCCAAAATTGCAAAATCCATCTCCCATTTAGGTACATAGCTTATTAAGGTTTTGGATGATTCAACCAAGAAAACAATTAGAAACAGCAATTTCCTTTTATTTCTGTAGCAAATCCCTAATAACACTTTTATAGCCTGTCTGAAGCAATGGCTTAAATCCTAGTTTATCTCAACATTTTAGTTTCCCTGTTTGTCATTTACACATTCTAGTAAATATCCATCTTCATCACTGCTGAAGATAAACTACTTGTATTCTCATCTTATTCTTCTTAAGAAATCCTAGATATTGCTACAAATAAAAGAAAAAAATGAATTAAATATTATAATCCTGAGTTAGATACTATACACTGTATTTCTAAACCATTAACAAGAAAATGGAATATAAACAAATCAATAACAGAACCTATAAAAGCATAAAAAGACAGGCCTTTAGTATTTAAAGAATGTTTCTGTCATTATATTACTGGAATCTACTACAAATATGCGCCATAGGGAGTAGTCAAATTACTTTTATTGCTATTGTTACGGGTTGACAACTCTGGGTGAAGTATTCAGAAGAGGCTAAAGGAGGGAACTATTTGGAGTCAAGTCTCCAGTCATTTGATGAGGATTATTATAAGGTGAGATGCAAAACTCACAGCACTTGCCATGCAAGATGCCACAAGGTTCCCTGAAACCCAGAGGAATACTCAGAAATTTTTGACAAAAAATTTTCATTCATGTGAAGACTTCTAAGCATTACCCAAGGATGTATGCCATACATCTTAACTCTCAATGCAATGGAATTAGAATCTCTGGTTAAAAAATATTAATGCCATAAGACTACATTAAGATAAGGTGAGTTTTTGAGAAGCCTTACCAGATCCAATAGGGTAACAAGCAAGGAAATAACATAGGCTACAATTCTTATTCTTGCAGCCTGTTATTGGCTTCCTTCATTTTAAACCTGTTTTTTTTTTTTTTTTTCTTCTTCTTCTTCTTCTTCTCTGTTTTTGATGAGCCATTTAGCTCATCAGTAGTTGGGAGACTTACCTAGTAGGGAAATCCATAAGTTCTCTGAGTTCATGGTAGTCCTATCTGGATAATGATAATTTTCATTTTTTTAATAGATTTTTTTGGAGTACAATTCCTTCACAATACTGTGTTAGTTTCTGTTGTACAACAAAGTGAATCAGCCATATGCATACATATATCTCCATATCTCCTCCTTCTTGAGCCTCCCTCCCACTCTCCCTATCCCACCCCTTTATTTCATTGCAACACACCGAGCTGATTTCCCTGTGCTATGATCATCTTTTCATGTGCCTCTTGGCCATCTGTATGTCTTCTTTGGTGAAATGTCTATTTAAGTCTTCTGCCCATTTTTTATTTGGGTTGTTTGTTTTTTTCATATTGAGCTCCATGAGGTGTTTGTATATTTTAGAGATTAATCCTTTGTACTTTGTTTAATTTGCAAATATTTTCCCCCATTCTGAGTGTTGTCTTTTCATCTTGTTTATGGTTTCCTTTGCTGTACAAAAGATTTTAAGTTTCATTAGGTCCCATTTGTGTATTTTGGTGTTTATTTTCATTACTCTAGGAGGTGGGTCAAAAAAGGTCTTGGTGTGGCTTATGTAAAAGAGTGTTTTTCCTATATTTTCCTCTAAGAGTTTTATAGTGTCTGGTCTTACATTTAAATCTTTAATCCATTTTGGGTTTATTTTTGTGTATGGTGCTAGGTAGTGTTCTAATTCCATTCTTTTACATGTAGCTGTCCAGTTTTATCAGCACCACTTATTGAAGAGGCTGTCTTTTCTCCATTGTATGTTCTTGCCTCCTTTGTCATAAATTAGGTGACATATGTGCATGGGTTTATTTCTGGGCTTTCTATCCTGTACCATTGATCTATATTTCTGTTTTTGTGCCAGTACCATATTTTCTTGATTACTGTAACTTTGTAGTATAGCCTGAAGACAGGGACCCTGATTCCTCCAGGTCCATTGTTCTTTCACAAGATTGCTTTGGCTATTTGGGGTCTTTTGTGTTTCCATACGAATTGTAAATTTTTTTGGTTCTAATTCTGTGAAGAATGCCATTGACAGTTTGATAGGGATTGCATTGAATCTGTAGATTTCTTTGGGTAGTAGAGTCATTTTCACAATATTGTTTCTTCCAATCCAAGATCATGGTATATTTCTCCATCTGTTTATGTGATCTTTGATTTCTTGTGTCAGTGTTTAATAGTTTTCTGAATACAAGTCTTTCACCTCCTTAGGTAGGTTTATTCCTAGGTATTTTATTCTTTTTGTTGCGATGGTAAATGGGATTGTTTCTTTAATTTGTCTTTCTGATTTTTTGTTGTTAGTGTATAGGAATGCCAGAGATTTCTGTGCATTAATTTTGTATCCTGCAACCTTACCAAATTCATTGATAAGTTCTAGTAGTTTTCTGGTGACATCCTTAGGATTTTCTATGTATAGTATCATGTCGTCTCCAAACAGTGACAGTTTTACTACTTCTTTTCTGATTTGGATTCCTTTTATTTCTTTTTCTTCTCTGATTGCCATGACTAGGACTTCCAAAATTATGTTGAATAAGAATGGCAAGAGTGGACAAATTTGACTTGTTCCTGATCTTAGTGGAGTTGCTTTCAGTTTTTCACCATCGAGTATGATGCTTGCTGTGGGTTTATCATATATGGCCTTTATTATGTTGAGGTAGGTTCCCTGTATGCCCATTTTCTGGAGAGTTTTTATCATAAGTGGGTGTTGAATTTTGTCAAAAGCTTTTTCTGCATCTATTGAGATGATCATATGGTTTTTATTCCTTCATTTGTTAGTATGGTGTATCACATTAATTGATTTGCATATATTGAAGAATCCCTTCATCCCTAGGATGAATCCCACTTGATCATGGTGTATGATCCTTTTAATATGTTGTTGGATTCTGTTTGCTAATATTTTGTCCAGGATTTTTGCATCTATGTTCATCAGTGATATTGGTCTATAATTTTCTTTCTTTGTGATCTCTTTTTCTGGTTTTGGTATTGGGGTGATGGTGGCTTCATAGAATGAATTTGGGAGTGTTTCTCCCTCTGCAATTTTTTGGAAGAGTTTGAGATGGATCGGTGTTAACTCTTTTCTAAATATTTGATAGAATTCCCCTGTGAAGCCATCTAGTCCTGGATTTTTTTTGTTGGAAGATTTTAACTTACAGTTTCAATTTCATTACTTGTGATAGGTCTCTTTATATTTTTAGTCTCACTGGTTCAGTCTTGGAAAATTGCATCTTTCCAAGAATTTGTCCATTTCTTCCAGGTTGCCCATTTTATTGGCATATAGTTGTTTGTAGTAGTCTCTTATAATACTTTTTATTTCTGTGGTGTCAGTTGTGATTTCTCCTTGTTCATATCTAATTTTATTGATTGTGTCCTCCCCCTTTTTTTCTTGGTGAGTCTGGCTAAGGGTTAATCAATTTTGTTTCCCTTCTCAAAGAATCAGCTTTTAGTTTTATTGATCTTTGCTATCATTTTCTTCATTTTTATTTCATTTATTTCTGCTCTGATCTTTATGATTTCTTTCCTTCTACTGACTTTGGGTTTTCTTTGTTCTTCTTTCTCTAGTTGCTTTAGGTGTAGGGTTAGATTATTTATTTGAGATTTTTCTTTATTCTTGAGGTGAGATTGAATGCTATAAACTTCCCTCTTTGAACTGCTTTTGCTGTTTCTCATAGGTTTTGGGTTGTAGTGTTTTCATTGTCATTCATTTCTATGTACCTTTGAATTTCTTCTTTGATTTCTTCAGTGCTCTCTTGGTTATTTAGTAGCACACCCTTTAGCCTCCATGTATTTGTGTTTTTTACAGTGTTTTCCTGTAATTGATTTCAAATCTCATAGCGTTGTGGTCAGAAAAGATGCTTGATATGATTTCAATTTTCTTAAATTTTCCGAGGCTTAATGTGTGACCCAAGATGTGACCTATCCTGACGAATGTTCCATGTGCACTTGAGAAGAAAGTGTATTCTGCCACTTTCTGGTGGAATGTTCTATAAATATCAGTTAAATCTATCTGGTATATTGTGTCCTTTAAAGCTTGTATTTCCTCATTTATTTTCTGTTTGGATGATCTGTCCATTGGTGTACGTGGGATGTTAAAAGTCCCCTACTATTATTGTGTTACTGAAAATTTCCCCTTTTATCGTTGTTAGCATTTGCATTTGCATTATGTATTGAGCTGCTCCTATGTTGGGTGCATAAACATTTATAATTGTTATATCTTCTTCTTGGATTGATCCCTTGATCATTATGAAGTGTCCTTCCTTATCTCTTGTAACAGTCTTTATTTTAAAGTCAATTTTATCTGATGCTAGTATTTCGACTCCAGCTTTCTTTTGATTTCCATTTGCATGGGATATCCTTTTCCATCCCTTCACTTTCAGTCTGTATGTGTCCCTAGGTCTGAAGTGGGTCTCTTGTAGACAGCATATATATGGGTCTTGTTTTTGTATCCATTCAGCCAGTCTATGTCTTTTGGTTGGGCCATTTAATCCATTTACATTCAAGGTTATAACTGATATGTATATTCCTATTACCAGTTTCTTAGTTGTTTTGTGTTTGTTTTTGTGGGTCTTTTTCTTCTCTTGTGTTTCCCACCTAGAGAAGTTTCTTTAGCATTTGTTGTAAAGCTGGTTTGGTGGTGCTGAATTCTCTTAACTTTTGCTTGTCTGAAAAACTTTTGATTTTTCCATCAAATTTGAATGAGATCCTTGCTGGGTAGGGTAATCTTGGTTGTAGGTTTTTCTCTTTCATCACTTTAAGCATATCCTGCCACTCTCTTCTGGCCTGCAGAGTTTCTGCTGAAAAATCAGCTGATAACCTTATGCGGATTCCTTTGTATGTTATTTTCTGTTTTTCCCTTGCTTCTTTTTAATATTTTTTCTTTGAATTTAATTTTTGTTAGTTTGATTAATATGTGCTTGCATGTGTTTCTCCTTGGATTTATCCTGTATGGGACTCTCTGCACTTCCTGGACTTGATTGACTATTTCCTTTCCTATGTTAGGGAAGTTTTCCTCTATAATCTCTTCAAATATTTTCTCAGGCCCTTTCTTTTTCTCTTCTTCTGTGTCCCCTATAATTCCAATGCTGGTGCATTTAGTGTTGTCCCAGAGGTCTCTGAGATTGTCTTCAATTCTTTTCATTCTTTTTTATCTATTTTGCTTCTTGGCAGTTATTTCCATCATTTTGTCTTCCAGCTCACTTATTCTTTCTTCTGCCTCAGTTATTCTGTTATTGATTCCTTCTAGTGTATTTTTAATTTCATTTACTGTGTTCTTCACCTCTGTTTGTTCTTTAGTTCTTCTAGATCTTTGTGAAAGGTTTCTTGTATTTTCTTAATCAGTGTCTCCATTCTATTTCTGAGATTCAGGATCATCTTTACTATCATTACTCTGAATTCTTTTTCAGGTAGCTTGCCTCTTTCCTCTTCATTCATTTGGGCTGGTTGGTTTTTACCTTGCTTCTTCATCTGTGATATATTTTTTTGCTATCTCATTTTTTTGTTTGTTTTTTGATGATTGAGATTGTGTTCCTGTCTTACTGGTTGTTTGGCCTGAGGCTTCCATGTAGAGCTGGGTCTTGGTGCTGAGATGAGGACCTCTGGGAGACATCACTGTGATGAATATTCCCTGGGGTCTGAGGTTCTCTATTAGTCCAGTGGTTTGGACTCAGAGGTCCCACAACAAGAGCCTCAGCCCAACCCCCAGCTTGTGAACCAAGATCCCGTAAGCCATGTGGGGTGGCAACAACAACAACAAAAAAGGAGAATAACAACGTAAAAAATAAAATTAGACTAGGAAACTAACAGATACGTTAGAAAGAATGTAAAAATAAAAATATAGATGAAACAGCACCAGGAAGGTAAAAGAGAACCACAATAGGAAAAAAGAGAAGGAGAAAAAAAAAAAGTTGGAAAAGGCCTTGGCTGTGGAGGGTGGGGCCTAGGCAGGGGCAGGGTTTGGGTGGTGGGTGGGGCCTATGCTTAGGTCCCACAGGGCTGGAAATAGCCCTGGGGGCTGTGGGGGGTGGGGCTTAGGCTCAACGGAACAGAAGGGGCCCAGGTGTGCCTCTCACTTTTGGTCTCATGGGGTGGGGGACCCCACCTGGGAGTCCAGCAGGCTTCCTGGGCTTGAGTGGGCAGGGAAACACCTTCTACTCCTCTCCCACTCCTCTGGTCCTGGAGGGCACCACCTGCCTGCCTCTCCTGTTCTCTCCCAGCCTCCCTCCTATGTCCCCAGGACACATGAGGCCCAGAGGGGACCTCTGAAGGCATAGGACCCCGCCTGAGAGCTGGGCAGACCTCCCTGGCCGATTGGGCAGGGGAAATACTGGGCACACTCCCCCCTGATCTGAGCCCCCAAGACAGGTGTGGGAACCCCTCCACCCTCTCAGCCACCCCTCTGGGGCACCTCGTCCTATCTGGCCTCCACTTCTCCTCCCTTCTTAGTCCCCACACATCCTACAGGTTTTCTTGGGGTTCCTCCCATCTCCTTTGCCATTGAGGTCTCCCACCAGTGTCTGGCAGGCACCTTAGTTGTGGGGAGATGCGAGCTCCGTGTCTTCCACACTGCCATCTTCTTCATTAATTTTTAACAAAGGACTTTGTATAAAAAGAGTTCATGACAGTTCTGTTCATACTCCTCCTTCTATTTCATAGTTGCAATGTTATCTGTCTTTTATACTCAAGGTATATTAGTTGCCTTAGACTATGAAACAGAATATCACAGGTTGGGTAGCTTAAAGGACAGAAATTTATTTTCTCACTGTTCTGGAAGCTTGGAGTCCAAGATCAAGGTGCCATCAGGTTTGGTTTCTGGCACAACATCTCTTCCTGGCCCTTTTCTCACCATGGGGACCCATGGTCTATTCTCTATGCATGCATGGAGAGATATCTCTGGTGTCTCTTCCAGTTCTTATAAGGATACCAATTCTACCAGATTAGGACCCCACCCTTAAGACCTAATTTAACCTTAATTACCTTCATAAAGGCCCTGTCTCCAAAGGTAGTCATATTGGGGGTTAGGGCTTCAACATGAATTTTGGTGAGACACCAAACACATAACACAGGGTTTATCACCACAGCCAATTCTGTGAAACACTTTTTCTTAAACTTGGTCTGAGGATTGAGAACATTTGTGTCAATCTGTCTTAACTGGTTTACCAGAAAATTCTTGCCAAGGAAGGTAAGCTGTACAATAACAAATAACTCCACTGCTTTAAGGCCTTCTTGAAAATTAGATTTTCTGTGTAAACAGCTTTCTAACCTGGACAAAGGGTTCCCTTAGTAGATGACCATTGCCTATTAAGATTTATTCAAAATCTTCACCTCACTGTGGCTACCAGTTCTAAAGTATTAATTCATAACTTTTTCCTAATTCAACCAGTTTCCCTTTTTGAGAGTCCTACCTGAAACCTCTTTAGCCCAAACAAAAATTCTCTATCTCTCTCTCTCTCTCTCCCTCCCTCCCTCTCTCTCTCTCTCCCTCTCTCTCTCTCCCTCTGTGTGTGTGTGTATATATATATATGTGTGTGTGTGTGTGTGTGTGTGTGTGTGTATGACCCCTAGGGAGTAGTCAATTTACTTTTATAAATATCCTTCTCTAAATCTCCCTTCTGTGTCTCTATAGAGACTGTCACCATGATATTCTCTTTTACTGCTGTGAATTTAAAGGTCTGCTTTCCTTGATTCACAGGTATCTTAGTCTGTTTACACTGCCATAACAAAATTCCACAGACTGGGTATAATCTGTTACAAACAGCAAAAATTTATTTCTCAAAGTTCTGGAGGCTGGAAGTCTAAGATCAGGGTACCAGAGTGGTCAGATGGGGGCCCTCTTCTGGGTCACAGACTTCTTGTGGTTTCCTCACAGGTAGAAGAGGCTAGGGAACTCTGTGGGGTCTCTTTCATAAGCACACTAATCCCATTCATGAGGGCTCCACCATCATGATCTAATTACCTCCCAAAGGTCCAAACCTCCCAATACCATTACACTGGGAGTTCAGATCCCAACAGGTGAATTGTGAAAGAATACAAACTTTTAGACCATAGCCATAGATTTCCTTCATGATCTTTGTAAGGAGTTGACAGTCAGCATTTCATAGTAGCTAGAGGGATACCAGAATAACCATTTTCCAATTTAGTGGAATCTTTATTATACTACATAGGTAAAAGTGTTCCTCGTGTATGTACAATCACTTCTAAATAAACAGAGATGTGTTGGAAAAGGCAGTCTAATGTGTACAGTCTTTTAAGCCCCATTCAGCCACACATGAAAGAGTCTTGGGCCTGGAACACTTCTTTTCCAAGAGGTAAATGTTACCAAACTCAGGTTCCTGTGAACTCAGATTCGGGCTCAACTCATTGCTTTCTGAGAATCTAATACTGAGAGACAAGTGGTGGATAAAAGGAAATATAGTTTTATTGAGGAATCTGGAAATCCCGGGGAGAAGGTGGACTCATGTCCCAAAGAACCAACTCCCCTTTGTTGATCAGAGGGCAAGAGCTTTTAAAGAGGAGGTTCAAGGGTGTATAGATAGAGAGAGGAGGCTACATCCATGACAGCACAGTCAGCTCTGACAATCATCTTGACATTGGTTATGTGGTGGTCTGATCAGCATCATAGTGATTGTTTTAAATACAGTTAATCTTTCGTTCAAGGGTTTGTTTGTTCCCATTTTCTTTGAGGGCAGTTCTTGGAATTGTGGCACCTTAAATCATGGTTAGAGTCTGGTCATCATATAGTTAACTCTTCCACCTGGTGGGGGTTTCAGTATCTATAAGACAGCTCACAGGATACGGCTCAGAATATTATCTATAGCCCTTGAAGAGAAACTAAAGGTCCTTGATTTTGTTTAATGACTAAATTATTATTATTTCATCTTGTTTGACTGCTTTCCTTTTCTTCTGCATTTTCTCACTTTTTTGATTAAACTTATTCTTTGACTAATGTTTTTCTATAAACAAGAGGCAGGCAGAGAATATGGTGGGGGGATGGTTCCGTCCTGGGAGGGTCTCATAGGGTTCTGCTCTGTTACATAAAGAGCCTGCACAGCCTGTGCCAAGCTTATCATTTTGTATCAAACTATCACTCAGGATATTCAAAATAGTCTGTTTCAGGAGAAACGTGTGTTCCTTTTTTCTACTTAGGCTTATAATTTAAATATTCCTCAGGCTGGCCTCCAGCTTACAGTATTTCAGTCTCCAATGCGGAGGAATTGGGGTCCTGCTTTGGCACGAGAAGGTTGGACCTGCCAGCCATGACTGACCACTGCAGACTATTGAAGCCAATCTTGCTTGGTCTCTTCTCTATACAAGTAAAAGCGTATTCCATCCAGCACTTGACTTTGTGTTTTCCTTGGTAACTCTGAAGCAAAGATGTGGTGGGCTGAAATGTTGGGAGTCCTGAGCAAGGATTGCTAACCTGTATACAGTGTTCTGCTCAACAATAAGATTATGAAATTGGAAAGGGAATCTTTGGAAAGGTGTGTTAGCTATAATTGGAAGAGGTGCCACTCCTACTTTCATCCCTGGATTCATTCCCCTGCATATTATGACAACAAGAAAAAGAACTGACCCAGTTCCATTAGCCATCAGTCTGTCTGTTTTCATTTGTAAATTCACAAGAATAATAATCTCTTACCTTATCTTAAGTTGATGTCAATCAGCTATGTCTAGAGCTATAGGGTCACATAGCCCACAGCTCTGGAAGTATCACCCAGTGGATTGAAGATGTTTTCAGAAAATAATGACTCCTTAGGAACTGGAGAGCCACCTCAACTGATGTTCATTACTGGCTTAATAAAGTTAGACTTAAAGAATGGCCATCTAAACACATATATTCACTATACTTTGTAAAGTCCATGCAAGGTTCCTCACTGACTAAGACTCAACTTATCAATTTCTATATTGTTGATTCTCAAACTAGGTATCAAAGTACCCTGGGGTGACAGTGAACTCAAAGGAGTGTTGCTGGGATAGTTTAAATATTTGAGGGAAATATTGATACTTGTCATCTGTCATAAACTATGTGGAATACTACCTCAAGGTAGTTCACAGTTTCAACATTAGCTGCACTACATTCCTTTCAATTACATCATTTCTTTGAGAAGTTCTTAGCAGGTGCTGTTGTTGAAATGTAAGCACACTGTGAAAATTAATATGTAATAGGAAATGAGGGTGGTGGTGCCCAATCTAATCCCAAGGATGGAAGGTTGTACAGTGACCAATAGATATTCACAGCTCATTAGTAATTAGTAGTTGTAATTAGTAATTGTGGATAAGTATAAAATAGTGGATTTTTTCAATTTTTACTATTATTTTATCTAACTGTTATTAAGTTGTTAGGATATAAATACTTATTAGGTTGTTTGTACCTAACTATTTAATAAGTGAAACTGTTAAGTGTTTCTTTTGGTCATGAGAAATGTACTGGGGCACTAAAAGCATCATAGACTGTCTAGGTCTGTCCTATAGAGTGTGTCCCCTTATTCCATTTTCTTAAGTCAGAGATATTCTATATCTCTGGTTCTTTAATTTTAGAGTACCTTTGTACTGTTTTTGAATCCCCCAGGGGGATGGTTAGAGTATACCTTCCTAGGTTCAACCCTGATACATACTGATACAGTACTTCTGGCTTGGGACTCAGGAATCTATATTTTTACAAACTAGTAATTCAGATCCCAGGGGCCTGTGTACCACACTCTGAGAAACCAATTCTACATGTTGATCTTTCTAGCACTTTAAAAGCATTTAACAGCAGCTCTGTTGTTAAATTTTAAGATGTACTTTCAAACAACAAATGCTGGAGAGGTTGTGGAGAAAAGGGAACCCTCTTGCACTGTTAGTGGGAGTGTAAATTGATACAGCCACAGATGTACTTTCCCCAGCTCCTTGATTTTTCCTGTTCCCCCCGTAAGGTGGGAAGCATCAAACCTTGTTAATTTGAACATGCTGTGTGAAAAATCCCCCGTGTGTCTTGCCTTCAAGCCATGGTAGTGAAAAATGACTTTTGTCATTTCTATTCCCCAATATACAAACCCAGCTCCCAATACTGACCTGTAACCCCTGTCGGAGACCATGCACCTAGTGGATCACTGCATGGCTGCTGCTCGTGGCTATTAGCCGCTCCCTGTAATGCACATTATGGGCTTCCTTTTCATTTTCCTTCATGTAAACAACGTGACTAAGTTGGAGAGACATGCAGGGAGTGAGGAGAGAGAGAAGCATGTTGATCAAGCTGCCTGTTCCATGGAGCTGTGGAGTTGGTGGCTCTGGGTTCTTTAGAGCTGTCTTTCTTTTTTGACAGCCTTCTGGCTGTGTGGCACAATATTTATCTTACAGGATTGCTGCTGTTTATGTCAAAACAAATAAACAACAAGAAAGAATCCAGCACAGAAGAAAATGATGGGAACAGATCCCACTCAAGGCAAACATAGGAAATGGCATTTCTGATTACACTTCTGGAGCCAGTCCTTGGAAGCACCGAGAAATAATTGGTATTAATGCAGTTAGTATGCGGCCTCCTCCTTTTGGTTCTGTTCTTTGCTCTTTTACCACACTCTCCAATTGCAACCATGTTCACTGTTTTCTTGATTATTTTTACCTTTGCAAAAGCATTGTCTGAAAATTCTATAATCCTATAATTCAGTCATTTACCCATTCTTGTATTATCCTGAGGGCCTTCTATGTGCCAAGCACTGTGTTCATTGTTAAGAAACAACAGTAAATAAAACAGCAAAAATTTTGCCTAATATGGAGTTAACTGGACATAAATTATGTACCAGGCCCTCTGTTTATATTTTATTTATTTTAAAAATGGTTATTTATTTATTTATTTTATTATTAGTCATCCATTTTATACACATCAGTGTATACATGTCAATCCCAATCTCCCAATTCATCACACCACCACCCTCACCCCCTGCTGCTTTCCCCCTTGGTGTCCACACGTTATTTTCTCTACTTCTGTGTCTCAATTTCTGCTCTGCAAACCGGTTCATTTGTACCAGTTTCTAGGTTCCACATATATGTGTTAATATATGATATTTGTTTTTCTCTTTCTGACTTACTTCACTCTGTATGACAGTCTCTAGATGTATCCATGTCTCTACAAATGACCCAGTTTCGTTCCTTTTTATGGCTGTGTAATATTCCATTGTATATATGTACCACAACTTCTTTATCCATTCATCTGTCAATGGGCATTTAGGTTGCTTCTATGACCTAGCTATTGTAAATAGTGTTGCAATGAACAGTGGGGTGCATGTGCCTTTTTGAATTATGGTTTTCTCTAGGTATATGCCCAATAGTAGTATTGCTGGGTCATATGTAATTCTATTTTTAGTTCTTTAAGGAACCTCTATACTGTTCTCCATAGTGGCTGTATCAATTTACATTCCCACTAACAGTGCAAGAGGGTTCCCTTTTCTCCACACCCTCTCCAGCATTTGTTGTTTGTCGATTTTCTGATAATGCCCATTCTAACTGGTGTGAGGTGATACTTCATTGTAGTTTGATTTACATTTCTCCAATAATTAGTGATGTTGAGCAGCTTTTCATGTGCTTCATGGCCATCTGTATGTCTTCTTTGGAGAAATGTCTATGTAGGTCTTCTGCCCATTTTTGGATTAGGTTGTTTGTTTTCTTAATATTGAGCTGCATGACATGTCTATATATTTTGGAGATTAATCCTTTGTCCATTGATTCATTTGCAAATATTTTCTCCCATTCTGAGGGTTGTCTTTTCATCTTGTTTATGGTTTATTTGTTGTGCAAAAGCCTTGAAGGTTTTTCATTAGGCCCCATTTGTTTATTTTTGTTTTTATTTCCATTACTCTAGGAGGTGGATCAAAAAATATCTTGCTGAGATTTATGTCAAAGAGTGTTCTTCCTATGTTCTCCTCTAAGAGTTTTATAGTGTCCAGTCTTACATTTAGGTCTCGAATTCATTTTGAGTTTATTTTTGTGTATGGTGTTAGGGAGTGTTCTAATTTCATTTTTTTACATGTAGCTATCCAGTTTTCCCAACACCACTTCTTGAAGAGACTGTCTTTTCTCCATTGTATATCCTTGCCTCCTTTGTCACAGATTAGTTGACCATGTGTGCGTGGGTTTATATCTGGGTTTTCTATCCTGTTCCATTGATCCATATTTCTGTTTTTGTGCCAGTACCATATTGTCTCGATTACTCTAGCTTTGTAGTATAGTCTGAAGTCAGGGAGTCTGATTCCTCCAGCTCTGTTTTTTTTACTCAAGACTGCTTTGACTATTTGGGGTCTTTTGTGTCTCCATACAAATTTTAAGATTTTTTGTTCTAGTTCTGTAAAAAATGCCATTGGTAATTTGATAGGGATTGCATTGAATCTGTAGATTGCTTTGGATAGTATAGTCATTTTCACAATATTGATTCTTCCAATCCAAGAACATGGTGTTTCTCTCCATCTCTTGGTATCATTGTTAATTTCTTTCATCAATGTCTTCTAGTTTTCTGCATACAGGTCTTTTGTCTCCCTAGGTAGATTTATTCCTAGGTATATTATTCTTTTTATTTGCAATGGTAAATGGTAATGTTTCCTTAATTTCTCTTTCAGATTTTTCATCATTAGTGTATAGGAATGCAAGAGTTTTCTGTGTATTGATTTTGTATCCTGCAACTTTACCAAATTCATTGATTAGCTCTAGTAGTTTCTGGTGGCATCTTTAGGACTCTGTGTATAGTATCATGTCATCTGCAAACAGTGACAGTTTTACTTCTTTTCCAATTTAGATTCCTTTTATTTCTTTTTCTTCTCTGATTGCCTTGGCTAGGACTTCCAAAACTATGTTGAATAATAGTGGTGAGTGTGGACATTCTTGTCTTGTTCCTGATCTTAGAGGAAATGCTTTCAGTTTTTCACCATTGAGAATGGTATTTGCTGTGGATTTGTCATATATGGCCTCTATTATGTTAAAGTAGGTTCCTTGTATGCCCACTTTCTGGAGAGTTTTTATCATAAATGAGTGTTGAATTTTGTCAAAAGCTTTTTCTGCATCTATTGAGATGATCATATGGTTTTTATTCTTCAATTTGTTAATATGGTGTATCACATTGATTGATTTGCATATATTGAAGAATCCTTGCATCCCTGGGATAAATCCCACTTGATCATGGTGTATGATCCTTTTAATGTGTTGTTGGATTCTGTTTGCTAGTATTTTGTTGAGGATTTTTGCATCTATATTCATCAGTGATATTGGTCTGTGATTTTCTTTTTTTTTTTGTAGTATCTTTGTCTGGTTTTGGTATCAGGGTGATGGTGGCCTCATAGAATGAGTTTGAGAGAGCTAGAGGGAGATCAAGGTGATTTCAATCCATGGAACTAATTATTATCAAGTGGGTTCTAAAAAGTAAATTATAAAGAAAAACTAAATGACCACCTTCTCCTAGCTTATTTATTCTCTAACAGGTGACAAATTCTAAGCCACAGGAATGGATTTGAGCTGTTAGGTTTAGACACCAGCACCCGAAAATATAGATTGAGGGTGGAATATAATGGAGAATGTTGGGTGAGAAATGCATACTGTGAGACTCTGAAAAGACAGTACTTAAACCCATTGTGCTTAGTTGTGTCTCAATCCTTCAAAGCTCTGAAAGAGTTATTACCCTTAGAACATGCCTAGTCCCACCCTTCTTATGGGGCTAGGGTGATGACAAGTCCTGTTTCTACCATTCTCCAATTAAGGAAAATTGGAGGGGAGCAGGTTTGGTGGGGGTTAAAACTGTGCTGGTAATGTATCAAATAAACATCTGGAATTGTGACTGAGGCCTCAGAGGAAGGTCTAGATAGGAAATAAACATTGTGAGTCCTATGGAAGAGTGGGAGGCCCTCCTGAGTGGGCAGTAAGGGAAAGTGGGATGGTGATGATATCCCCAGAGAGCCCCACAGAAATAGTAAATGTAAATACCTTTGATGTGGGTTGGGGGAAATGGGGTGGGGGGCTTTCTGGGAACTGTCAGAAGGGAATTTTCAGAATGAGGAAACAGGAGTAACCCAAACCTACAAGGGGACAATGGCTGAAGCTGAAATTAGAGAGGTAGATGAGGGCCCAGGACTGCAGGACTGTGCAGAAAATTTGGATTTTTGTATTAGTTTTCCACTGTCATGCAACAATTTAGCACTGATATAGCAGCTTAAAACAAGACCCATTTATTATCTCACAGTGTCTGTGTGTCAGAAATCGACTCAGTATGTCTCAGTTGCATCTTCTGCCCTAGGTCTTCCAAAATCAATGTCAAAGTGTCCAATGACTGTGCTCTTAATGGAAGTTCCTAGGAAGAATTTGCTGCCAGGCTCATTCTGGTTGACTGTGGGCTTCAGTTCCTTGCAGTTAATGGACTGAGGTCCCACTTCCTTGTTGGCTGTCAGCTGGGGGAAGCCCTTAACTCATAGAAACCTCTCTCTTGTCTTCACAAGTGGGACCATATCTCAGAACTACACACTTGTAATCTCTTAGATTTCCACTTCTGCTACATCTCTTTCTGCTTCCAGCTGGAGAAAGTTCTAGGCTTTTAAGAGCTCTTAAAATCAGATTGGGGCATCCTGGATAATCCAGGATGATCTCCCTATGTTAAAATTCATAATCTTAATCACATCTCAAAATCCCTTTGAATATAATCAGAGTTCAAGGACTTGATTATGGACATATTTGGGAGTCATTATTCTGCATACTTCAGATTTCATTCAAAGTTAAAAGACCATTGAAAGTAGTTAAACAGGGTAGTGATGAATAATCTCATTTGCATTTTAAATTTATGTAGAAGATGATTCTTTTTTACTGTGAATTAAATGAAATCTAATGAGTGATGGGGTTAGGGTTTGTATCCTCCATGCTGTGACTCTGGGAGTGAGGATTCAGCAAAAAGCCCAAAGTTTTGGGGATGGGAGGTGAAACCCTCTCTGGCCATTGTGAATCCTTCCCTGACCTGGGAAGTGATGGACATGGTCAGATGTTATGAAATCTGCTGGTCTAGAGAAGTGCTGATGAGGCAGATGGTGAGTAGTGAAGAATCCACTTCACCCATTCCCAGGGCTGTAATTGGTGATCCTCCTGATACCCCTTGAAAGAATTTTGAAAATTATGTACCTCTTCTCATATTTGTAAGTTGACCTCTACAGGTTTTTATTAGTTTAAATATTAAGAAGCTATATTATTTCTGTCATGAGTATTAGTATTTTTACAGAAAATTATTACATTACTTCTTAAAAATGCATCCATTGGAATGTAACCTTAATTACTATAAACACACAGTGATCTATTTAAAAATAAATGAACAAGCTTTAGTTTAACATTTAATTTTATATCTTAGCTATTTCTCTTTTGATCCATATTTCTATTACCATCCTCACTGGAGTTTTATCCTAAATTTATTTTTATGCTTAAATGTTTACTTAAACCATTAAACATGTATAACTAACATTTTAGAAGGAACTTAAAAAAATTACTCTGACCATAGGTTCTAAATGTTTTACAGAAACATATTCTGTCTTAGGTGTCATCACAATTATTATTAATAAACATTTGCTCCAAATATAGTAAATACCATAAATATAGTAAATGTCAAAAATGTTTAAAACATTAAACAATAAAAAAAAAAATGCTGTTGGACATGCATCTCTTAATAAACAAATGAGGAATTAAAATAATTTATTTTCTGTATTCATTGAAACATATGATTGACTAATAAAATGACATAGGGTTCCATATCATTTCTAAAAACCTATTTTATATTTTTATAGATAAAAATCACTGAGTAATCTTGTTCCATTAAAGTGGTGGGAAGGAAAATGTAATGCTGGTCAGATTTTTGAACTTCTTCCATGTGCTATGTCTAAAGCCGCATATTTCTCTCCTATATAACTTTATTTCTAGTGATTTGCCAGCTAATGACTCAGTTAGGTTCCCCATGGTTAGCAAAAAGTTGGAGACTATGTGACTTCTGAAATAATTTGTTACAAATTTGTGTCAAAATGCTTTCCAAAGATTTTTCAAATTACTCTTAAATATATCTGTGAGTTTTTAACCTAACACACCATAATGAATTGGGAACATGGAATTTTATTATTCATATCTTTACATCTTTACTAACCCTTTTTTTTCTATTTTATAAAATGTATTTATTTTCTTAGTGGTTTTGACGTGGGCACAGAGATCCAGGAGCCCTTTAAGGGCAGACTTGCTGCCCAGTTGTGGGCAGTGTGGCCGGCATACCTCCCCCAGCTGCCAGCTCCTTCAGGGTCTGTCTCAGCTACAGAGAGCCTCCTTGATGGATGGCAAGCACTGCCCAGGATAGTACACATCTGGAGACTGAGCCAGGCCAGGGTGTTGAGGCCCCATTGCTTTGGCATGATGCCCAACAAGGCACTTCTTGTTCCAGATCCCTCCACAGGGATTGGCCTAGGCAGTGCTGTGCTGGCATCACAGTTCAAGTTTTTACTTGGCCCAATCCCGTTTCCTCAACCTCTGCTCCACAGGTATTGATTCCAGTGAAAACATCTTGCACCTTAGACTTCATCTCCTTCTGGACAATTCCACCTGTGGAAACTTTAAATATAATTTAGTTAAAACTTTCAAACTTAGCTCTTTCTATTTATGAAAAATGTCTATCTTTTAACCAAATGGTTAGCCAAATTAGTTTAAAACAATCACTTGCTTTCTGTCTGGAAAAGTCTTTCTTCATTTTATAATTCAAGTAGCATATTAAAATGTTGAGAAGTGTTATTTTTTAAAGTACAGAAATACATTTTAAAACAAATCTTATAAAATGGAGTATTAAAATAATTAAGATAAAATGCTAAAAATTTTATATAATTGAGGTATTCATTTTATAAGGTATAAAAAATTATAAACTGGTATTTTATTTATCATTAAATGATAATGATGCAATAAAATGTGTAATTAAAGGAGATTATTTAGGAAGTGACAAGAAAGAAAATGTATATTTCTGGTTACTCCGCATGTCGTGTATTGAACTCTTGTGTTTAACTTCTGAGAATAATTAAATATAAATTAAGTATAAAAGTAAAAATTTAAAAAAGAACATATTATATTTTCCTACGAATTTAATGAAAGTTATGTAATGCTAAAAATTCTTTGGTCCAAAAGTTTGCATATAATTTACTTTTTACTAGTAGGAGATAAATATAAAAATATATATATATATATATATATATATATATATATATATATATATATATATATATATATTGATAAGAAGAAATAAAGATTAACTCTATTTGGAATAAATATTTTTAATATAATTGATAAAATAGGTTTTATCTATTTTAGAAATGCACAGCAAATATGAAAGAAATAATGTCTTACTGATTTTTTTTTTTTTTTTTTTTTTTTTTTGCGGTGCGGGCCTCTCACTGTTGTGGCCTCTCCCGTTGCGGAGCACAGGCTCCGGACGCGCAGGCTCAGCGGCCATGGCTCACGGGCCCAGCCGCTCCGCAGCATGTGGGATCTTCCCGGACCGGGGCACGAACCCGTGTCCCCTGCATCGGCAGGCGGACTCTCAACCAGTGCGCCACCAGGGAAGCCCTATCTTACTGATTTTATATAGAATATTTCAAAAGTTTTGCAGTCTTTGAAAGCATTCCGTTTACACTTAAAAGTTTCAACATTAGTAACTTCTGATCTGGCTGTTTGAAAGAGCTTTTCTTGGCAGCTAATGACAAGTTCTAATGATGAGGATTGAAAGAGTTGAGAAGAATTGCTTATGTTTAGGGTAGATTCCAGTTTTGTGGACCCTAAAGTTTATACAAACTTGGTGGGTGGCTTTTGAAAGACAAATGGTACAATAAATATAGCTATAATTGAAAGTGAGTGTAAAAGTGAGTATTTAGAATAAGAAAAGAAATCATAACACATTACAAATTTTAAAAAGCCGACAGAAACTTCCCTGGTGGTGCAGTGGTTAAGAATCCGCCTGCCAATTCAGGGGACACGGGTTCAAGACACGGTCCGCGAAGATCCCACATGCCGCAGGGCAACTAAGCCCGTGGGCTACAACTATTGAGCCTGTGCTCTAGAGCCCGTGAGCCACAACTACTGATCCCCCATGCCACAACTACTGAAGCCCATGTGCCCTAGAGCCCATGCTCCGCAACAAGAGAAGCCACCGCAATGAGAAGCGCATGCACGGCAACGAAGAGTAGCCCTTGCTCACCACAACTAGAGAAAGCCCACGTGCAGCAACAAAGACCCAATGCAGTCAACAATAAATAAATTTATTAAAAAGAAATAAAAACCTGATAGATAGTGCAACAATCACAGAATCCAGATATGTGCCATGATATTTTTCTTAATTAATTAACTGCCTGTCATACCTGTATAATTATTTTTTCTAAATTGTTGTCTGTAAACTCTGAAGATTTCTTCATATAATAAAAAATGTAATATCATTTTCTCTATATAGAAAACAGAAGGATAACTCATTCTTTTTTTTTTTTTGCAATGTGGAATTATACATAGCTTTTATTTTTAGTTTTATACTTTTCTGTATTTTCCAAGTTTTCTGCAAGATGCATGGTTAAGTTTATAATCATAAAATAACTTAGAAAATATCTTTGGTACTCTCCTCCATTTCCTCCATTTAAGCCTGAGAACAGAGACTAAATGTGGCATTTTATATGATACAACACACATTTTCCATGGACTCATGGAAATAGTTCTTTATGTGCTTAGAAAAACAATTCACAGATCAGGCTATATATATATATATATATATATATATATATATATATATATATATATATATATATATATATATATATTTATTTATTTATTTTTCTTTACAAAAAGAAGGCATTTCTATATTTGACTATATTTCCACATGCAGCATGGAAAGCAATCTTCCTCCATCCTGGAGATTTTTTCTTTAAATATCTTTATTAGAGTATAATTGCTTCACAATGGTGTATTAGTTTCTGCTTTATAACAAAGTGAATCAGCTATACATATACGTATATCCCCATATCTTCTCCATCTTGCGTCTCCCTCCCACCCTCCCTATCCCACCCCTCTAGGTGGTCAAAAAGCACCGAGCTGATCTCCCTGTGCTATGCAGCTGCTTCCTACTAGTTATCTATTTTACATTTGGTAGTATATATAAGTCCATGCCACTCTCTCCCACTCATTCTTTACTGTGTGTCAAAATTTATTTTCTTCTGTGAATAGTTGGGATGTGTAAGACATGTGAGTTCACTCAAAGACACATCTGCTCATTGTAGTACCATATCAGGGTTGGGCTTAATAAATACAGGCTTTCTGATAAACTCTATTTCACAGATTTTCTCATCAAAAAACAAAAATGTACCTGAGGTTTTGATTATTGTTTATATTGCTTTTTCTTGAAGGGAGAGAACTGTGTGTTGGCCACTGATGGATGTAAACTGAGTCCTTTTTATCACTTTTCAAGTCTGATGATTGAAAGAATTTTCCTTAGACTAATTCTGGTTCTATATATTTCAGACTTTGTTCCTCCTTCACCACCCACGTGTTTTCGATCCTCTAGGACAAGTTCACATCATGATCCTACATGTGAACCAGGATGATAGGTGAGTCAGCACAGAGGATGGGAAAGATTTCCTAGAAGCTGTTCCTGCACTGGACAGCTGGTAAAAACGCAACTATATACTGATGTGACTGTAAACCACATAAATACATCCCCTAAAGCCAGACTGGATGTATCGGCTGCTCAACTCTCCTTAGAAGGATCCTAAGCTTCTCACAGCTAATCAGATGCTACTCTACATAATGAAGAAGCATGCAAGTTAATATGGACACAAAGAATGGTTTTAACAGGTTGCAGTTAAAATAGCTTACTTCCATCCTTTTTACAAAAACACATGACTCTGTGGACACATTGCTTGTGCCCCTCTCAGGGCCTTGGAAGGGTCCCATGCCAGTGAGGGTCCTTGAAGCTTAAGCTTCAGTAGCTTCAAGGTAAATTCACATCTGTTTCTATTTAAATAAGTGAAGATATTTATTTTAAAGTTCAATATTTAGTATCAATGACTTATGCTTTATTTTCAAAATGTTTCCCTCAAGAGGGGTAAATTATTTCACCATACTGATTTTGGTGGGTTTTGTTTTTGGTTTTGTTTTGGGTGGCAAGGAGATGGACAAATTAAAGCTGTGAAATATAAATTGTCATTACTCCCACAGTCTGACTCTGCTATCCATTCATCTCAGCTCAGAGTATTCTGAGTCTAGAATACCCATTTGAAAAGAAGTTCTGCTTCCAACAATAACACTACAGGACAGGGAAAGACTGGAAGGTATTTTGTAATGTCTTGATTAGTCATTAAAATAAGGTTTCACTCCCTTTGCCCCCTTTGGGGAAAGGTGATGCTTTCTTCCTTGTCTCCTCTCTCTCTTCCTTCCATCCTTCCCTTTCTCCTTCTTTTCTCTCCCTCCCTCCCTTCCAAGAAAGAGCTAGACTCTTCTGAGGTTTTCGCAGGATGGCCTTTAGGAAAGTCCATGAAAATATGGAAATTGATTTTTGAGAACTTTTTAAACACTCACACTCTTTGGAGAATCTTTGCTTGCCCAATTTCTAAAACATTTTGCTCTAGAACAGGGATTGGATAAGCTTATTCTATAAAGAGTCAGATAGTAAATATTTTAGGCTTCGTGGACCAAGGTCTTTGTTGCAACCACTCAACTCTACCATTGTAAGTCCAAAGCAGCCACAGACAGTAGGTAAATGAAAAGGCATGGCTGTGTTTCATAAAGCTTTCTTTACGAAAAACAGTAATAGGCTCGATTTAGCCCCTGAGCTCTAGTTTGCAGAGTGACCATGACCATAAACTGCTAACAGGTCTGATGACAAGTGGAATCATAGATCAACATTTCCAGAGAAATTATTGTAAGCTCCTCAGAACTTAGAACTAGCCCTAACTTTTGTTACACAGACAACCTGGAGCCCATTAGTCAGAGATTCCCAAAATAAACATCCCCAGTAAAAAATTCTTCAAAGTCCTCTAGGAGGTAAGAAAGTATATGATATTAGATAGAAAATGCATTATATTCTGATTCTCTTCAAACTGCTTTGTGCCAGAATTTACATTTAATAGGGCTCGATTAGAAGAAAAGTATTTAAACAGAACTTGGCAAGATTTGTAAAAGTTGCCTAAAGTTCCAAGTCAGACTAAAAGTACCACACATCAGTGGTGTTCATTCAACAACTTTTGTTGAAGTCAGACTTGAACCCCTTCAACATCCATTTCAACTTGCACATGGTTTCATCACTGCCATCCTGGACACCTACTTAATATCTAGTGACAGGTGAAGGTCATTTATAAGGAAGTCCTGGAGGAGTCCCCATCCACCAACCGGGGCTATGTTTATTGTAACAGAAATACACCAACCAGAATAGGATCACAGCTCCATAAAAAGCCTGCTGTCTATGGGAATCTGAAATGGGATAATTTCAAGCACAAAAGAGGAGAGATTCTGATAAAAAATAACAACAGGCCATGACAAAGATGACTGTGACCCAAAAGGATCATTAAAAATTGATTGAAATTGTGCCAGATGTCCCACTATGACTGTGCATGGGGAAAACCATCTGTAATCCATGGGTCAGGCTGGCAGGCTACTCAACTCAGGGCTTTAATCCAACTTCAAGTCAAGGAAGCTGGGTTGCAGACTGCCTCTGACTCTTGGGGTGATGGCCAGAAATGCTCTATATGCTTGACATAAGAAGGAGTATCATTTCAACCTTGTGTTTTTCTTACCATGCGTCTGAATGGGAAAATTATAATCTACTGTTAAAAGTTTTTCCCAGAACATTTTGGGGTTTCTAATGCCTAAAATACATGATTTATTCTCTCCAAGATACCTGTCTATGCTAGTATCTTGGTAATATTTCATGATTTCCATTTGAGTGGGCTAACAAGAAAGAGAAAAGAAGGAGAGGATACATACTATCTTTTCTGTTACACAACTTCTGTTTGTACAAATATAATTATTTTAAAAAACAAACATGTGGGTTAATAAATCCCCTGAACCACATTAAAGAATGTACCCAATTACACCTGATTTCTAAAATGTAAACCTCCTGTTTCAACTGGAAGTTGTGTTCTATAAATCTAAACTATTAATAATCACTGCTGAGCCAAATCCTGAGGCTCTGTCCAGATATGGGAAATAGCTAACATTTATTGAGCACTTATGATGTGCCTGGAACTATTCTAAGCACCTTAATAGTAATAACTGATTTAATGCTCACATCAGCCTTATAGGGGACTACCATGTGCTCAGTTCACAGATGAGACTCAGAGAATTATGTGACTTGCCAAAGGTCACACAGCTGGACATTGCTGTGAAGTCCTGATTTGAAACCAGGCAAGTTAGCTCCAAATTATGCTTAGTCAGCAGTTTCCCAATCACTTAAAAAATGTATTTATTTTTGGCTGCGTTGGGTCTTTGTTGCTGCATGCAGGCTTTCTCTAGTTGCAGCGAGTGGGGGCTACTCTTCGTTGAGGTACGTAGGCTTCTCATTGTGGTGGATTTTCTGGTTGAGGAGCACCTAGGCACATGGGCTTCAGTAGTTGTGGCACATGGGATCAGTAGTTGTGGCTCGTGGGCTCTAGAGCGCAGGCTCAGTAGTTGTGGCACACGGGCTTAGTTGCTTCATGGATGTGGGATCTTCCTGGGCCAGGGCTCAAATCCATGTTCCCTGCATTGGCAGGCTGATTCTTAACCACTGAGCCACCAGGGAAGTCCTCCCAATCACTTGATTATTTTATTTTAGAATTGATACCTTCTAAACTCGGAATCTACAGAAAACATTTTGCTAAAACCCTTGCCTGGATCACATACCCTTCCATTCATTTAGAAATTAATCAGAGAGGCAGCATTCTTAGTTGCTTTCTTTGTGTCATTATCAAAAAAACTACCTCCTCAATCTTTCTATTAAAGAAGTAGCTGAAAAGAAATCTGAAAGACAGAGAGAAGAAGAAATGAATGGGCAGTGGGTGGGGGAGAGGGAGAAGGAGAGAGAGAGAGAGAGAGACAGAGAGAGAAAGCTCAAATTTGTGCATGTGCTAGCATGAAATCTCCCAGTGGTTGTCTTTTTCTAATTATAAGGGGCTTTCACAGCTGCTACACCACCTCCGTTAACCCCAGCTCATTGCCCTTTGAGACCTTGTCTTTTGTTATCCTTAATCTACATCAAATAGTCCCTCAGCTCCCATAAATATGTGCAGGACCAAATTCATGGCCACTTCCTGATACAGCTGCTTTCTGTTAAAAGGCTTGAAGTTACATTACACGAGTTTACTCGTCATAAGTTTTACAAATACATTTAACTTTTAACAAGGTTCTAAAACAGCCATAAAGCTTTTCACAACAGTGATCAAGAAAGATCATCTCTGGGAACAAAGAAAAGCTGTTTTTCCTCCCACACAACCAGAAGTAAACTGACTAATGTTTCCTCATCTGCTGCTTGCCCTCCTCAAGCAATGTGAAAGGGAAGGTTTTTGGATTTTTTCACCTTTATCTACATACAGTTTGCTGGAAAATGTCCACAGAAGCTTTAGTAAGTTGCAAGCCTTTTCACTTTTCTTTGCTGGACTATATGTTCAAGTGGGGAACATGAAAGGTCACGAGGTTTGAGATCAACCAACCCGGAATAGAACAGTAACTGTCAACACCAGACAAAATCCTGACTGTGGCAGAATTAGAAAAAGGAAGAGAAGAGTGTGTGTGTTTGTGTGTCTTTGTGTGTTTTACCATTAAGTATTAGACAAGTCCAAACTCCTTTTCTAAAACACAAATCAGACTCTCTTACACCAGAAGACCAAACAGTATTTCAAACTATTCCACAGTGACCTTGCCTGCCATCCAGGTGTCAATTGGGGCATTTCATCATCTTTTCATGTAGCAGGGTTTGTGAACATTTTATTGTGTTTTGCATTTAACAGTTTATTTTTTTGAAATAAGAAAGTGATAACATGAAAATGAGAATTGGTTTCAAACACAATGTAACTGAGACACAGGTAAAAGTACAGGTGAGCAGAAATGGTGACTCTTTAACCTCAATTGGACACACACCAGACTTAAGGTGTGTGGATGTGAGATAAATTTGAAGGAAAATGACAGAATTAAAGACTATGTATTAGTGGTGGATAAAGAGTATCAATGATTATATCTACAAAGTGAGTCATGTTTGCAGGTTCATATGCACTTTGGGTAAGTTTATTTTCTTCCTATAACTTTCATTTCCGTTATCTGACAAGTCTTAGGATGATACTGTTGTATGAAAATAGGGGGATTTCTGTATTTATAGTTGCAATCATAACAAAAAGTTTAGTAGTAGTAGTAGCAGTGTTAGCAGAGGTAGTTAAAAGCAGTGCAATAGCCATAAAAGAAAATAACCTTATTGTCTTATATAAATGTGATGATACATCTGTTGTTTTGTTTGTATTAAGCTCTGCACAAGTATTAATTATTTTCTTCACTGTGGTACAGTCTTTATTTCGCAGTAAATGCTCAATCATGCATTGGTTAACTTGGGATGTCTTATTGACCTGCTTGATAACTTGGTTCTAATCCATAATTTTCCTTTACTAATTAGGAGATGAGGCTCTACAGTCCAAGATCAGACCCATGAAGAGTTGGATGAGAGTCAAGTATAACCCAGAGACAATTAATGATTGTTTTGTGTTTGAACCTAAAGCTTTCATACGTAACATATTGTCACCTTCCCCACTGTTTCCACTTGCCTTGTAGCAGGCTGCTTAGTGTGTTTGTTATTGACCCTGAAGTCATTTGTGCTTGAAGCTCTGGACTACTGGTGGGGAAATGTTGAACACTGCAGGATGGAGTGGGAGTGAGCTTTATTTCTTGGATTGAAAGTAGTTGAGGACCATCTAGATATCTACTCTGGCTTCTCCTTGCTCAGGATTCTGCTGCAATGAGATAGATAATTGATAACTCAAAGAGGTCACTTTGCCAAATCTGGAGTGACTGACACCTGCCTGCAGAAGTCCCTTACCAACCATCACACATACTATTCTCTCCCTGGAGACCTTTTCCAGCTACTGTTGCTTTTGTTCTCTTCAAATGCATAATTAAAGGAATTGGTATGAGATTTATTTGAAGCTGGGAATATAAAAATAAATATATAAAAATTACAGATCCATCACTGAGTCTACATCTAGTGTAACATTTGGTTCTAAGTCAAGGTTTTCTTGCCATCATATTCATAAGTAAATACTCTAAAAAAATCACTCTTAAGCCAAACGTATGTTAGTCAAGCCAGTTCGCTATATATATATACTGCCTGCGGAATGGCATTATTCCATGCAGTAGAATAGAACGGATTTGCTCTTTGTCCTGTCTTTGCTTTGTTTTTAGAAGATGCTTTATTTCAAACTTGAACTGGATCAACACAGTTCTGACATATATCAACTGGAGTTCCTTTCATATCAATGTGTGGGATGGACAGGAGGGAAAGGGAATTGTGGGTCAAGAAAGTGATAAAAATGTAACCTAAATCAAAGATTTGTCTCAATTTGGTATTTCAGTTATAATTGCTCCTTCTGGGGGATGATGAGGTCTTGACATTATATCTTGGCAAGAGTACTGGGCCGAGTGATACATTTTATTGAGTAAATCTCCAAACCCGCTGATAATTCTATAATGATTACAATGATATGACATCTAAGACCATGACTCACCCTCTCATTTCTTACTCATCTTCCCTAGTTCATTTTTACACAGAATAAATAAGCATACACATATTTTAGTGAATTAAGTGACAGAATCAGGACATTGGAGATAAATTATAACTTAAAATCATCTTATAGGAGTTATTTGTAAGAGTACCAAATTTTTTAGCTAAGCTAGAACCAAACACTTTGTGGACTTTTTCAGGAAGTGAAAAGTTGAAATGAATTGTAATGAGATGTGATGCTCACCTTAGCTTATTCAATTCTTTTTTCAATTAATAGAGATTGGCTTATGTCAAAGTGTAATTTTCAAAAAGTTAGGAATCATAGCCCATGTCCTCATAGAATGACTCATGTAAGAATGATTCACATGAATTTCTTATAGAATGAACACGTCAAAAATTTAACTCATTGATGAGAAAACCAGAACAATAGCAAATCTGGAGAACATTTGAAGAGCAGGAGTTTATATATTCAGGAAAGGCATGCTGAAATAGTTGGTCAATTTAGGGATGAACCTGGTGTAAGTCTTGGAAGGCATGGTATTTGGAGTTATTTTCTGTTCAAGACTGACATTACTTCCATGTCTACAGGATGGAAATGACAAGTTAACTTGTAACCTCAAGGAGTCTAGGCCTCAATCAATAGTAACTTGCACATTAAATAAAGGTAAAATCCCCTAGAGAATTCAATATTCCTTGGAAGTGTCTATTAAACAATGTTGAAGTATGACATTAAAAGAACATGCAGTCATTCTTTTTTAGCCTATTTTCAAATTTGAGATTTTTTTTTTTTAGTAGTCCTTCTGGTGATCATAAGTAAATAACAAATCTCAAAAGGTTATTCTTGATTACGAAAATGCTGATCTCATCCTGTTTTTGATGGATTAATTTTCAGAGGTGCAGCAAGAGGTGTTAATTAACCACGTAAGCCTCCTTGCCACTCAGCAAATCCAGAGATTCACAGGGTTGCACAAGTACCAAGTCCAGATAATTAACTTCAGACTGAAAAATTCATAAGGAATCTCGGATTTCATTTTCAATGACATCTATTATTCTTGAGGGTTTTTCTTTTTTCTGTTGATTGATTGATTGATTTATGGCTGCACTGGATCTTCGTTGCTGCACACGGGTTTTCTCTAGTTGTGGCGAGCAGGGGCAACTCTTTGTTTTAGTGCGCGGGCTTCTCATTGCGGTGGCTTCTCTTGTTGTGTAGCATGGGCTCTAGGTGCATGGGCTTCAGCAGTTGTGGCATGTAGGCTCAGTAGATGTGGCTCATAGGCTCTAGACCACTGGCTCAGTAGTTGTAGCGCATGGGCTTAGTTGCTCCGTGGCACATGGGATCTTCCTGGACCAGGGCTCGAACCCATGTCCCCTGCATTGGCAGGAGGATTCTTAACCACTGTGCCACCAGGGAAGTCCTCTTTTTACTTTCTTTTTTAAAAAAATTGCTCCTGCTTGTTCTTCTATACCATGGCTAGGAAAGAAAATCCAAACCTGAAACTTTCATACCTATAGGTTGTATCTGCAGTTCCTATAAATTTGGGAGAATTGCTCTCTGCTCAAAGTCTACCAAATCTGATTAGGTTCTGCCTGTGTATACGAGACCCTGTAAAACACAGAACAGGTATTGCCCCAGGATCTTGGGAAGACTCTGTGGGCAACAGTTCTACATGTGAAGTACAATTCCTATGCCTTAATGATGGGTTTGTCATATCTAATCAGAATGAGATTTATTCTCAACTATGTTATTGCCAGGGTAGCCTTGATTGTAAAATCAATTTATCCAATTATGTCCTGGTAAAAAGGAAGTCAAATTCTGGCAAATAAGTACATATCCAAGAGAAGTAATGAGACTCAGAAGAGTTTTTGTGTGTATGTGTGTTTGTTAGTTTGGTTTTAAATTTAAGTGTCAGGGAGAAGATACCATTTACAAATTAAGGAATAAAGAGTTATTCAAAAGAAGAGAAAGATCTTCTTTTACCCTTAGGAAAATAGAACATAAAACTAATACAAAAATATTACAAAACGAATAACTGCAATTTGATTTCCCTTCCCTGCTCATTCTATACTGTGTGAGTTACATTTTGTTGATCTTTTGGATTTGGCGTCAGCAGTTGGCTTCCAGGAAAGTTGTCTGCTTCTGAATGAAAAAGGCTCCTGGAAATCGTGATTCAATTCAGAGTTAACTCAGACAATCTCAGAGTTATTTAAGTGATGCCTGCTCAAGCTTCAAAGCTTGGTCCCATGAGTTTATTTCTTGAAATATCAATAGTTAAAAGCACCTGACTGAGTCATTTTTTCTGAGGCACTGAGACTATCCTTTTTTGTTAAAAGCCCAATTTCCAGTCCATAGCTTATAGCAAAACTTTCAAGTATCTGCTGATGAAATGACTACAGTTAATTTATTATGGTAACCAATAATATGAGAACAGAGGAGAGTAAAATTCTCCATTGGGTTGTGAGAATCTGATCAGTGTTTCCTCTGAAGGTAAAAACATGCCAAGGATGGAAAGATGACTGACAAATCTGTGAAATTTATAATCTCTGAAATATTTGTAATTACTGTTTTTACCTACATAAAATTAATCTGAGGTAAGCAGAACTTCTTTGATTTGAGAAACCCTTCCTATGAAGTTCTTATGATAATTGTTGGAGTAATAAAGAAATACAGATACATCAACCAAACCAAGTTACTTTTACCATCTCTCTTTACATAGAGTGAAAGAAGATATTTGTGTGTGTACCCATTTGAAAGCCACTTTTACATGCAAAAGATATTTAACACACTCATAGTTAATAGATATAAAGTCTGATCTTGACAAGGCAAAATCAACAGATTTGTCAAAAAATATTTGATCTCTTGACTAAGATAGGATCATGGGTCCCGAGAATGTTGGCTTGATTACCAGTTCATCGAAGTGATGGTACAATATTTTAAATAAACATAGAGTATAAAACAATTAAAAGGAAACTTAGCTCTGTCAGGAATGAAGAACTGTCTTTGTTCTTCCTACTTTTTCAGATCATAGATATAAAATTTGCCCATAGCACAGAAAGTGATTCTAGTGAGATAGAGAATCTGCTACCTGGGCAGATTACATAGAAAGTAAAGACTGATATTTACTCTGTCTTAGAGGCTACTAAATACTGCAAGATCATTTGTCATTTTATCACTGAGAAAAAAATCTAGTGTTAATATAACATTTGACAGTAAAAGATTAACCAGCTATAAATAAATCTTTCAAAATGAGCCAACTTTGTAAAATTTTGACATATTTCATTCCTTTTTTTCATGATCATTTGCAATTACTAGAAACCATGATGAATAACATTCACTGCACTCAAACCTTCTGCAACTTGCTGTAAATTTGCTCACTTGTCCTTTATAATAATATCATATTGGAACAATCTGATACTTTAAGACTAAACTACTCTCTTTATTCCTTCAAAAACAAAAATATATCTCATGTATTGTATACACAGTTGTAATAGTGACAAGGTTTCAGTATTCTATCTTATACCCATTTCCAGATATCCAAAGATTATCCATTAATTAACTTAAGAATGGATTAGGGGTTTAAAGGATTGTGAGAATGATATTTAATCAGATATGCTTTAGAACATAAGTACTGTTAATGTAAAAATGTTTGTCAAGACTCGAATTTAATTAAATAAATAATTTTATATTTTCTTAATTTTAAATATTTAGTAGAAATACTACTAATTTATCTGAGCAATAAATAAATATGAGAACTTTGAGACATTCTTTTTTCATGGGAAAATAAACCCAACCTTATAAAATCATAAAATTTTATAAAAAATAAAATTGTATTATATACCACACCGATAAGAGATAACACATGAAGAATTTTTATGGCATTATGGAATTTTTCTCAATTACAGACACACAGACACACGGAAAGCAAGCAGCTTCCATTGGACAATGTCAGCAGGAACCCAGAGGTAACTCTAGAAGCCCAAACCCACCTGTTCAGATCTCAAAGGGCAGTTCTGCATTCTGGTGAATATTACATAATTTTAACGGTATTTGCTCTCAGTTCACAGATAGACAAATAGATAAACAGATGAAAATGACTAATAAGCTCAATTACGTGTGGACAGACCTGACCAAGAATCAGGAAAAAACAGAATTAGAAAAGGGAGAAGAGAGGTGGCCACAAGCATGAAAAAGAACAACAACGAAAAACAACAGAGAATCAGCAAAGATAAACCCTAGTGTCACCTGAGATTCACTCCTGCAAGCAAGAAAATATCTCCCTATGTTTAAATAGCCCAGGAGGTGCACTTCTCTGAAAAGGTACTTTAATTGGCCTTGGCATTTGAGTCCATTTGGGCATTTTGGTGGGATATCCTCCAAAACTGTCAATGCACAATTTTCAAAATATTAAAAACATGAATCTCATATAAATATTGAATAAATATATGGCAAAATGTATTTAACTTATTAATGAGTAAACCAGCAGAATAGGAAAACTGATTCACAAAGCCTTTGAAAATAGGGGTATATATGAGTTTATTAGGAAAAGCATGCCGAAAGTGTTGGCTAAATTAAAGGCAAAACTTGTTAATGTCCTACAGGGCAATAAAACTATATCATTTGGGATTATCTTTTCTATCTGACCAAATTATTTGCATCTCTACAGACAAATATCTGTAAGTTAGCATTCAGCTTCACAAACTCTAGACCCTAATCAATAGTAAATAACAAATCAGAAAAGGAACTCCCTTAGAGACATAAATAATCCTTGGACATGCTCTTAAAGCATATTCCAGTACAATATTAAGAGGCATGCAGCCATCCTTTTGCCTATTTCCAAGATTTGGATAATTTTTCTGAATACTGAACAACTAGCCGGAAATCAATGAGCCAAATTTTTTCTAGGCAAGACTAATATCTTTTGACTTTTGAGGATAGGAATTTGGGGTTTTACTTATTTTCGGTAGCCCATTTCATCAAGAAAGTGGACATTTTTGTTGTACACAATATAAAATTGGATAAAGAAATGGGAATGGGAATAATTTCATCTTTAACAATATCTTATCTTTTTACAGCAAGAACTCCAGAGAGTGATTGGAACTTGGCCAGGGCAAATAACTTTGGCTTTAGTCTCCCTTTTGCCATTGGAGCTGTTTCTAATTAACACCCTCTGGAAATTTGTGCCAACTTAAATTCCACGCTAAAATGCCCATTAGTTTTCTGTAATAAAGCTGGCCAAAGTGCATTTAGTTGCAGAAAATAAAGTGACTGCTACAAACACAGATACTTTTAATATAGATGTAATAGAACAGTAATTTCTTCAAAAACAACAACTTGAAAAGATCTTGTTAGAAACCTTGTTAAACCGCACACTCACTCCTACACCCACTCATGCACCAGCATACATGCACATTCACCCACACAAACCAACTCCAAATTCTTTAAAAGTTATGGTGGCTATTTTTATTTTCTTGTAGTTGTGTATAGCTCCCCACCCCCGGAGCTTCTAGTGAGCATCTGTCATTTGTTTAATTGGATGCGATATTAGCCAACTGCTAAGAGCTTTCTCTCTGTTTCATTTTGATCTCTTTCAACTCCTGCCCTGGTTTGACATGTTATACAGAAATGTCAACTATTCCCCAGCAGTCCCTAAAACACCTGCAAGTTGTTCATGCTTGATTGCATGGCAGCTGATGTTGATTGCAGTGGGAACCCTGGTACTTTTTTCTCATACTTTCTAACGAACTTCTCGAAGTTAGACTTGAGCAAGACCAATCGAGGCACTCCTCAATTGTCTCGCGTTGCTCCCATGAATACATTTTCTAGGTCACACAGTTCAAAAGATGAAATGTTGAGATTTGTGAGACACGTTGCTTATCCAATACAAAAGATTTCCAAACAAAGGACATTTTCTTTAATTACACTTTTTCATGCCTTCAAAAATGTATTCCATCCTCTGGGATGCTTTTGTGTCTCATTGAAAGTTTGAAAGAACGGTGAGTCAGAAAAATTAGGACCAATCTGAAGACGCTTGGAAACTGTAGAGGGAGGACTTCTGGATGAAGAGTTGAACACCCAAATGACTTTAATTTTTCATCTTCCTTCCTAGGAGAGACTTTCCTCCTGTGGTCACATGGCATGGTTAATGGGGGAGTGTATGTTTCTTTTGACAAGTCACGACATTGGTCATTTTTCTGTTTGACTCTTCCGTTGATTTTACAGTGATATTCTTCTGATTAGTGAGACCTCTGTTATGAATGATGAAGCCTTTTGAGGATGTCTTAAAATGTCTGTGAATTATATCCAAGGCTTAATTTTTGTCTTGTCCAGGGTGATCAGGGACTTTTGGCTTCTCAACAGACTCAGCGTGGAAGCCTTTATGAAAGCTCTGTGTGGAGGTGTTAAACTGTCCTGAAATAGACTTAGAGGAAGAAACCAGAACAGAAGGTTCACATAAAAGTGCCAGGTTGAATAATAATCATATTTAGCACTTATATAGCAGTTTTCATTTCCCAAACAATTTACAAACAGCAACTAAGTAAACATTTCAACATCCCCATTAAATAGATAAATAAGCATTATTATCTTAGTGTTCTGTCTGCTAGAGGGAAAAAAAAACATCTTTCCTAGTTTATAACTGCAGGAGATTATTTCAGAATAATGATTCCAACTCCTGCGTCTGTAAGCCAGTCTCCAGCTCTACCTGTTCCAATTTTCTTTTCAAGAGAACTGATTAATCGGTGTTAGTGTTCGCCATTGTGAAAGTTCAATCAATGCCATTTCTCTATGGTGTTGTAAGTTCAAAGAGTTACTAAGAGATGAGTACCTGGGAAGGTTCCATTAGAGTCCCAACTTGAAAAAGAAAAAAATGAAAAAAAAATCTGAAATCTGTGGAGGAAGTGAACTGCCCAGGCCTCTCTCAGTTAGCAAGTTCCCCTGGTTAGCAATAATGATGCTTTGCAGCCACATAATTAAACCCTCACCAGGGCCTGCTGGAAGACTGAACACTGTTTGTATTTGGCAAGTATCCAAGATGGAAACTTTCAAAAGCTAGGAGCTCATTTATTTCCTTTCTTATTATTTTCTCAGGGGCATAGAGAATCACTACCTACCTGTTCCAGCCTCAGGGAAGATTTTTAACATACATATTCTGTTTGCTCCATTTTCTGCTGTACATTTCTTTTTTCTGAAAAAAAAAAATTGAACAGCCTCTTTCTATTCAAAGGAGGCATGTGGACATACTTTTCTGCAACTGAAGTACAATTGGCTTACAAATGTTGGCATGGCACAAATAAACTGTTGTATGCCATCTTTTATTATTTGATGGCTTTGTTCTTTAAAAACTTCAATGTGCAAAATCAATTCTCATTTATGTTCTTACATTTCAGCTGAAAGCCTTCTAAAGATGCAAAGGGCGGTGGCTGAGAAATTCTGGTACCAGACCGCTTCACCAAGTTCTTCAATCTGTCAAGTCTCAGGTTCTCAAAAGTAAAATGGGACCATTGACAATACCTGCCTAAGTAGGTTGTTATGAGGATTAATGATGTGATGTGTTTAAAGTGGGAGCACAAGGATGGGCATGTGGAAGGGCTCAACAGATATTAGGGATCATCCTTGTCATTATCATCATCATCTGACAATGTTACAATTAGAACAGAAAATAAGATTTGTGCATAGAGAGATAGTAATCAAATAAACCTGAGATTAATTGGAAACTGTAAAATTCATCTTGGTTTTGCTTGATCCACAAGAATTGGTTCAGTCATAGTCACAATAGAATCATGGATTTCTAGAGTTTAGAAAGAATCCAAAGACATGATACCACCTAAAGTAAGAGTTGAGCTAGAAAACTCAAAGGAAGCTCTGGTTCATTTTATAGAAAGAGCTGGGTAGAAGAAGGGAATGCATTTCCTAAGTGTGTGGAAAGTTCAAAGATCCAGAAGTAGCTAGAGAGAAACTTCTGGCAGTGGCATTTGAGAAAACAGATGCTTCGCACCCTCACAAACTTCAGGTTAAGATAAATCTGCAAGTCAGTATATGCTGGAAATCTAGAGGGAGGTGGCAGAGCCAAGGGCACAGGCAGCCTATGGGCAGGGCACAGGGCAGCTGTGTGAAGGTTGTCAGCCTCCATCTAGATGGCAGCACAGGAGGGGCCCTGGAGCTGTGGAGGACCCACCAGGCTGTGTGAGGTCCGCACAGCCTGGACACCGATTAAATGGGTGACGCCTCTCTGCCCCCTTGTGGTCTACCAGAAAGCCAGAAACAGGGAAAGTGGGACAAAGTCAGTGAGACTCAACGAGACTTCGTCAAAGATCCACAAAACGAAGGAGCCTGGGGCCATTCACAGTGTTTATCCATACCCTACCTCTTAGCGAGCTCCAGAAATTTTGGAATTTGAGATTGTGGACGAAGGCTGCAAGGATGTAGACTTCTTGGTAAGCTGGTAGACACTTGGAGTTACTCATGGGTTTCACCCATTTATTCCTTCCTTTATTTGGATGTTTACTTCAAAATTATTTATTGAATGAAGCAAATATGACCATGCCTGAGATATTTGCATTACAGTTCTACATACAAGCAGAGTTATACATTCTGTAATGCATATTCAGGAACTAAAATAAACCAAAAGGCATATAAAGGAAATCAGATAGGGGGATCTAACATATTCTTAGCATTTATTTTTCTTTCCTAGTCATATTCCAGAATTGTTGAAACACATTTTAAAAATATCAGTTTTTTATTAAGTTATATAGGCATACTTTCTCATTATATCAATATATGATTCAAAAATAGAGGCGTTTAGAACAAAACATAAAAAATTCCCTTATCTCTATCTATTCCCATTCTTTCTATCCCTGTTACTATCAATGATTCTGTGTACTGTCTATTTTCCAGTGAGTGGTGTGTATGTTCATAGCTACATACAGCTTAAATAAGATCATATTATACATATTACTAAGGAACTTGCTTTGATAATTTAATGATATATCTTGAAGATCTTGTCATGTCTGTATATTTAGGCTTCTGCACTGTGCCATACAATCTTTGCACTATAACTTATTTACTAGTGAGTATGTATTTTTCCTTCACCTTTTATACTTCAACTAATGATACAAAGAACATTTTTATATATCACATCTTTGGGCAGATGTAAAATACAATTTCTAGGTCATAAGCTAAACATAGTTGTAACTATGATATATACTGCCAAACTAGCTCCTAAAAGACTTCACCAGTCTATAATTCCACTAGTAATCCTTGAGACCAAGGAGGGATGAATGTTATTGATATTCTGTGAAACTATGTTTGCGTACTTGTTACCAAAAGATATTGTAAATGGAATGCCAATTTTTTGAGCTGAACGAATATTGTAAAGACTTAATGACTTTCTCCCAAAGTACTTACAATGTAGGTTTAGGATCTGCATTGTTATCGATAAAATAATTTTGTGGAATGAATGCTGTATAGGCTAGTGTAATATTTTCTTCTGTCTAATTTATAATAAGCTTTACTCTTTTATAAACATAACGCTAATATATTTTCATTTTAATTTTTCCACTCTTTTTAAAGGAAAAACAGAGATTATTTGAAAAGTACGAAATCTTTATGGAAGCTGGAAGTAATCCCGCCAAACTCCAGCAGATGTTTGGCAGTTTAGAGCTATGTTAGTGATTGAGTGAGCATGCCCTTCTTTTTGTATTTGGGTCATTCTGTGTAAAATGTCCCATTTAGAGATGACAACTGAAGCAAAGAGTGAAACGGATACTGAAATATGGACAGGCCATTGAAACGTAGCAAATAGAAAAATTGGGAAATAGCATAACAGTTGAATAAGAAACTTCAAGATGTATGAAATAGGCTTAAGAAAATTGAAGTTAAATAGAACTCCTTCAATAAGTGAATTGCAATCTACAAGTACCATACAACATAATTCACCTGAAGGCTTTAAACTAGTGATGGGTAAGAGGGATAACACTCGACTCAGCGCAGGCTCATCAAGATCCCTGATGCACCAGGAACAATTCTCTTGCTGTTTCCAAGAAACTGAGAGGAATGATGGAAACTGACAAAAAGGATCACATGTACAATCCATAATAAATATAGTAATAAGATTCATTGCCTACATTTTTTCCTAGCATCACAGCAACTCCATAATATGAATAAGAGATAGTAATGGCATATTCCATTGATAGGTGAAAAAGTTGAGATAAGAAGAGGTTATTGCTTCAACAATTATATCATTCACCAGCAGAGAACACAATTACCTGAATTTTGGTTTTCTGGTTTCATATCCTTTGTTCTTTCCAATATAAATTCCCTGCCTGCTGGGCTAAAGCAAGGTTTTTGAGTCTATCAATCAGTTTAAATATTCCATAACCCCATCACAGGACCCTATTATTTCTTATAGAATTGAGTTTAATACAAAGTGGGTCATCTTTGCACCTCATCCAAGGGGTCTAGTTATTGAAGTTCAAACAGAACCTTGTTATAGAATAGTGTGCCTGGAAGATATCTAACAGAATAGGTCATAGAAGAGTTAGCCTCATAGAGAAAGGACTCCAGGAGAGAGAAAATGCTCCATGACAGATGAAAGCAGAGGGTCTGCCTGCTTATATCTCAGTGGGTTGTTCTGCCAGATTTGCTAAATTGTTTGTGCAATTTATCCTTGAGACTTGTTTGAATATTTCCTTTCTAGCAGCAATAATATATGTGCTTTCCTTTTGGCAGAATGGGTATTTTATGGACTTAATTTTGTCTGTCCTGAGACTTTTAAGGATTTTTGCCAGGTTTTTGGAAATTCATGGTGTATAATCTCTGACCACTTATTTTGTGACTTCTGAGATGTACGACTTCATGCAATCCTAGTGGAAAGGGGATGTGGAGTTCTGCATTTTTAGGGGCAATTTATTTTGGAAATGTTGAAGAGTCAAAGACCTGGTATCACCATCCTATCTTTGCATACTTTCTCTGTACTTGTTGAAAGATATTAAAATGGCCCTATAATCTCATATTATGACAATGGAAAACCAAATCACTTATTTCTCTCTCCTATAAAACTGGGATTTTGCTGGATGCTGTTTATGGTCCTTTTGAGTCCTCTTTTCCTTGTCTTTTTTAAAAATTAAAGCACTGTGCACAGCAAAGATCTCAATAACTCCTGATGGATGATTCTTTATTCAAATAAAATATTTAAAATGTTTTAAAACACCCTTCCTCCCCCCTTCCTTCCTCTTCACTCTCTTCCTTTTTTCCTTCTTTTCTTCCCTCCTTCCTCTTTGTCCCACATATTCAATCATTCATACTTTGTGCATTCGGTAAATATTTATTGAACACCCCTATTGTACCATTATCCATCCATTCGCTGGAATTCTAGGAGCTGGTAAAATATCATAGTAGACAGCCATAATAACCACTACTAAAATTTTATAGCTTGCAAAACTCCTTTAACCACACTTTATTGATAAAATTTAATTCCCATAGAAAATCTTTACATAGATTTTTTTTTTTTCAGTACGTGGGCCTCTCACTGCTGTGGCCTCTCCCACTGTGGAGCACAGGCTCCGGATACATAGGCTCAGTGGCCATGGCTCATGGGCCCATCCTCTCCGTGGCATGTGGGATCTTCCTGGACCGGGGGCGAACCCGTGTCCCCTGCATCAGCAGGTGGACTCTCAACCACTGTGCCACCAGGGAAGCCCTTTACATAGACTTTGTTAATTTCATCTGGAAAATTAAAAAAAAAAAGGTGAACATTAAGTGACATATTTAGGGCTACTGAAGAGTCAGCAACAAAGCCAAGGCTTGAATACAGGCAGTGTAACTCTAAATCCTGGGCTCTTTTCTCTATGCCACATTGCATGAGTTATAATTAAATCAATGTAGCCAGCAGTTTTCTAGAGAAAGCCACATTGCTTGTCAAGAAATGCATGTTGTGTCTTCTCCATTAGGATTTTATCGGAAAGAGGACTGTATGTTGATTCTGTGTGTAGAAGAGTCATTTCAAGATAAAGATGTTTGGTTTATTGGATACCAATTTTCCTTGTCTTCCTTGAACTTCACTTACTGATGACCCCATTCTCCATCCTACCACTGATCTCAGATTAACACACTTAGCTCAGATTTTCCCCTTCAGGTTCTTAGTTTTTAATAACTTTCCTCCTCACCATGCTACAACTGTTAGGTAAATCATTTGTTGTTGAGTTTTCCTTTTTAGATATGCTATTCTTCTAAAACAACTAATCCTGGAAAAGGACAATAGAATGGTTCTGGCTTTGTATCATCCCCACTACTAAGCACACATCAATGTTCTGTGGGTGATGGGACAACCTACACCATCTTCTTTGTGCAAAGAAGAGGTACTGTTGGTTCTAGTTAGTTTTGCATCAACCAAAATGCAAAATTGTATTAATTTTTAATATCTTCCATTTCTTTCCTCATTATTCCATAATAACAGCTTTTAAAAGAGTCTTCCTTGGTTTTTCTTTAAAAATCAAAAACATATTCATTTTAATATGTGAGCCATGCTTGTTGAAATTGTATAACTAGTGTAACTGTAGATTTTCACTACTCAAGGTCAGCTCTTTTACTATTTGAATACATACAGCATAGCCCTGCATGTTAAAGAAACTTCAGCTAGTTCTCAGCCTTAACCACACATTAGAACCACTCAAGGAGATTTGTTTTAAAACACCAATGCCCAGTTGTCTTTCCCAGGGACTCAGATTTAACTGGTCTCGAGAGAGGCCCAGCCCTTAATGTGTTAAAAAGCCCCACAGGTGATTCTGACTGGAAGTCAGGATGGAGGATTGTGATGAATGCAAGCTGAGTGGATGGCAGAACTTTTACTGATGGTGGCCTGTCTCTGCTATGAGTACCAGAATCCCACCAAGTCCCTTACATGGACCTGGAAGTTTCTGTGAGAATAGCCAGAAGAGCGTTAGTTCCAAATCGAAACGTGCCTTCCCGTGTTTCTCAAAGTGGAGACCAAAGTCATACTCTTTCATCATCGACTCCATTGTTACTCAATAAGAATATCTATTATTAGAGACTGAAACATCACATTTTTAATATGTTCCCTCAGTGATTCTGATATACACTAAAATATGAGAGCCACTCATGTAGACCACACATCTGCATCCAGAAGGACCCTTGGGTGTTTTTAATGTCTCAAGTTCTTTGTAATCTAGAGCAGGTCCTGTCTCTTTATAAGTACTGTTCACACACACACACACACACACACACACACACACAATGGAATACTACTCAACCATAAAAAGAATGAAATAGTGCCATTTGTAGCAACATAGATGGAACTAGAGATTTTCATACTAAGTAAGTCAGAAAGAGAAAGACAAATAATATATGATATCACTTATATATGGAATCTAAAATATGACACAAATGAACTTAACTATGAAACAGAAACATACTCACAGACATAGAGAACAGACTTGTGGTTGCCAAGGGGGAGGTGGTTGGGGGAGGAAAGGATTGGAAGTTTGGGATTAGCAGATGCAAACCAGTATATAGAGGATGGATAAACAATATGGTCCTACTGTATAGCACAGGGAACTATATTCAATATCCTGTGAAAAATCATAATGGAAAAGAATGTATAAAAGAATATATATATACATATATATATATATATCTGAACCACTTTGCTGTACAGCAGAAATTTAACAAACCATTGTAAATCAACTATACTTCAATTAAATAAATAAATAAATAAATAAATAAATACCATTGACCTATTGAAATGATCAGACTAGTTGTCTTATAGAAAGTTCTACCTTTTGAATTTGTCTGATTGTTTCTTTATGATGTCATTTGCCTTGTTTCCCTGAATTTCCTATAAACCAGAAACCAGGTCTCTAAGCTTACTTAGGCTCAGGTTAAACACTTTAGGCAAGAACACCTCAGAGGTGCTGTTTTATACATCATATTACATTGTGGCAGTAAGCACATCCTGTCTGACCTTCCTACCATTAGCAATGATGCTTTTGATCCCAGGGTTAAGGTGGTGGCTGCTCGATCCATCCATCCTAAAACCACCTTTGCCCCTTCATGATCAGGAGGTAATGACACTTTGACAGCACACATATATCCAGTTCCCCATCAGCCTTTCACCTAGACACTTTTCATCCACTGATGTATTATTTTATTAGGGGTTATAATATGGTGAAATTCTATTATTCCTTCTAAAATATTGTCTCTATTTCCCCTGTAAAGAAGAATGATCCTCCTCAAAGGTGGGTAAGAGTGTATCACTTTTCTGTTCAACCCTCTCCCTCAATAACTTCTCCCTCGAAGGCCTCCAACACCCCTCCCCACCGTTCCCCTCCCAAACAACCAGCTTCCTCACTGATATTATCTCCTGCTTCTCTCTTCCTTCTCTCACTACTGCAACGGCCATCCTGGAGGATAACAAGGATCTCCTGATGCCTTGCTGTTCCCTTTGTTTGGAATGATTTCTCCTAGCTTCCTTGGACATTTATTTCATGTTTCTTCTCAAATACTATCTTATCAATGAGCCTTTCTCTTGCTGCCTCAGTTAAAACAACAATCCTTCCAATACATTCTAACACCTTCTCACTTCACTTTTCGCTATAACACTTATCACCAGTTGACATGTTACATAATTTACTTTTTTCCCTCTTTACAGCCTCAGTGAGGGTTCGGGTTTTTCTTTATGGATTTATCTTCAGAATCTAAAAGAACTTCTGATACATCAGATCAAATATTTTTTGTGAATGAATGATTGAAGTGAATAGGGATTTCTGAGGGATGGAATAGCATGACCAATATCACTCATTCAATAAGTAATGAGAAAGAAAAACACAGTCTTGACAGCTGTCAGTTGGAAACTGGCCTGGCAGGAACAACTAGGCCTTGGTGTTCTCCTGTTGAATATAAGCAGTTTCACAGAACACAACAACAGACAAGGTCAGTGTGAGACCATGATGGAGTGAGACAAAAACCATACCCCTCCATGATTATGTCTAAGCACAGACAAAACATGAACACTATGCAAAGCACAGAGATGCTCAAACATCTCCTCTCCCAGCAAACAGTTGTAACTGCTACGTTTTACAATTGCCTCCTAGATATAACTCATCAAGATGCCTAAATCAGGCATTTCCTGTGGTTGTGGTTACAGATTTCCACAAACTGGGTAAACAAGAGAATTTTATTCTCTCCCAGATCTTGAGACCAGAAGTCTGAAATGCAGAAGTGAGCAGAGCTGTGTTCTTTCTGAAGGTTCTAAAGAAGATTGCCTCCTTGTTTCTTCCAGCTCCTGGTGGCTGCTGGCATTCCTTGTCTTGCAGCTGCATCACTCTAATCTCCGCCTCCATATTCACACTGCCTTCTCCTCTTAGGTCTGGACTCAAATCTCCCTCTGCCTCATTCTTTCTGGGACACTCATGATTGGGACACTCATGATTGCATTAAGGCCCCACATGGATCATCCAGGATCATCTCTCCATCTCAAGATCCTTAGCTTAATCCTATCTGCAAAAACCCTTTTTAGAAGTAACATTCACAGTTTCCAGGGATTAGTACCTAGAGCAAAATACTTCTTTGAACCTGCTCACTCCCCACCAAAGCTATCTATCCTAAGCCAAAATTCTATAAAAAACACGTTTTAACATCATTTTTAGTGGCATACCCCATGGTTTCCCTGGTGATATGGTCTCTGTTGTTAAAAGTAATAAAGCCAGCTTTGTGTGACACAGGTGGGTTCCTGGCGGTCTCTGGCTGGTGGGTGTTAACACTAACATATGCATCTTGCTCTTATCCATCTGATTCTAGAGCTCAGGATTTCAATTGTTCCAGATTTTCTTTTTTCCTTAAATCACCTTATAATCAACAAGGGATCTAAGTCAGTGGTTTCCACAGGGCACAGAGGTTATCATTAAAAAAAAAAACTTTGCTATTTATGTGCAATTATAACACATTTGAAAGCATTTTATTCTTTTAAAGAATGACAAAGGATTGTCCTGGTTTTCTGCTATTAGACATAATTTGTGTCCCTACACCCATGGGTCAGAAGTACAAAATATTAAATTATTTTTAAAACTTATTCTGGAAATTAAAGCTTATCTTTTTAAGTGTTTTGTCTTGGATGAGGGGCAGAGGTCATCATTTTAAATGACATTTTGTATGAAGTTATATATTATTTCTGGCACCTGTGGTTTTGTTCTTAAAACCTTTATCACTTGAAGTGACCTCTCAGTAAAGGCAAACTAGAAAGCTCTGATGTGTGTATGTTAAATTCAATTATAGAAATGTATTTTAAGAAAAGACACAGGTACAGATGTTTAAAAACACTGCAATAGTACAAAAGTGGAGAAGATTAAAAACACTTGAAAAGAAGTCTTGGCAAAAATTATGTTCAATCAACCATGTAGTACAGTAGTATATAAAAACTATAGAAGCAGTAGATTTTGGCAGGGACTAGCAGTAGAAGTACTCTTTTCTTAATCATTACATATGAAGGATAAACCACTAAAGGGGTATCATAGGTATCTGCTTTTCTTTAGGATGAGGGTGGTGGTGGCAGTGTTTCTCTTCATCTTACCCTTGTAAGATTTTTTTTATTTAGTCATTTACTTTAAAAGTAATTAAAGATAAATAGTGTCATGAACATATGTGTGCATTACACCTTAATCTATGCCTTAGCATCATTAGTGTTTGGAGAACCCTAAACAAAAATCCATACTACTGAGGTTGATGAGATTCTTTAAATATTTTTTTCAAAATCTACACCAAAGGATTTGTACATCAGTATAGGAATTATGAGAAATAACAAGTGTGTGTTTATGGTTGACTAGAAATATTTCTGGGTTCACAGAAGAGACATGTATCAGCACAAGACCAACCATTCAATGAACTCAGCAGTTACTGAAGTCCTTCTTCCAGACTTACAGTTGGAATCACCTATGGGGCTTTTAAAATATATTAATGGTTAGGTATACTCCAGAACAATTAAATCTGAGTCTCTGGAGAGGAGGACTGGGTATTGAGGTTAGGATGCTGTGGGGTTGTCATCCCAACTCTACCTAAGTTTGTGTGTTGTGTAAAGGAAAACCCTGGATTATTTAAAAGCAGATCCATTGTACTTCATTGTAGACAAGTTAAAGGAATAATTGGAAGCAGCAATCTGACGTGACATCTAGGGGTAGGTCTTTGTTTAAAATGTGAAACAAAGATGATAGACAGAGAGTACTCTCACGTTTTCAAATATAGAAAGGGGAAAAGAAGGTAAGAGGAGAAAATAACTTCTCCAAAAATCCAGATAATAAGCAGTTAGAAGGATGGCGTCCTTTTAATCTCCAATCAGTGGATCCACTGCCCAGGGCTTTTAACAGTGTCAACTGTCCGAGAGAACACCACCCATGGAGAGTACAGATGTTGGTGAGGAGATGCCACGTGATACAGAGAAGTGAAACTACAGAGTGAGGAAGAAAAGTCTTGCACAGACTAGAGTTCCAAACCACAAGGAAAGAATATATTCAGGGGAAAAAGAAAAAAAAGGAAAAGTTGTTCTAATTTACCATCATCTACACTGAAGATGATGGTAAATTAGAACATTCATTAGACTAACGTTCATTAGTCTCCAGTCTCCAGTCTCCAGGATGAGAGAGAAGAATAAGTACAGACAACTTATTTATGGGGCTCACTAATGAGGAAGAATCCCCACTACTGAAATAGACACTTGCTGGCACACCAAAAGGCCTGACCTACAGCTAAAACCACCGCTTTAATGGCCCAGGGGTGGTAAATATTGCAGAAGTCAGGGAAATGCTGAAGCAGCAAGGCAGGATTAGAGGGGCTTATCAAGAGGCAGAAACACTTAGAACTTAAGTAATGGGAGAATCCCTGGGAAAACCGCCTCTAGTAAAGGAAATTAAACTCATTCTGGGAGCACCTCATTTTGAAATGGGGCCCCAATCAACATTTTAAGGGGTACAGATACAGTCTGGATGACAACCAAAGCCATGCTATTAGAATGCTGGGAGATTAGGTTAACCTTAGACATTCAATGAAAGGAATGGGGCAATAGGCTGACACAGAGAAAGTTGGGACGAATTAGTAGAAAAATGATGTATTGAAAAATAATATGAAGGGCAAAAAAGTAATCCCAGATTCAGGGAGAAAGTTGATTGAACAGGACACCTCAGAAGACAGAAATGTTATTAAGACGCCTACTAACCTCTACCATCTACAGCAGGTCATACAAACAGAGCCAAGATCGACTGGCACAGATTCCCCAAGACACAATGGAAGCTCCTGGAACTTGCTGATTTGATGAGTTTTACTTAGGGTACTGAAGCGCTTCAAACTAGTCAGGTAATAACCTAGAAAATTTCCCCATCCAAAATTCTAAAGATTCACTGAGGTTCAAAATATCAGCAGTCAGAAATGGCATTAAGTGATACTGGAATCCATGGGATAATTTTTCTGGTAAATGCAGTTTGTTAAGGTTGTGTAAAGGAGTGGTAAAAGTAGCATCAGATATTTTGGTAAAACAGTCATATTCACACAATGAGAACTAAGGTTAAATTGGAAAGTAATGGAAGTGGAAATTTTCTAAAACATAAAGAGGAAGAGATAAATACTTAGCAATACTTTTAAGAAAATATGTGAAAAACTTGTACAGTGTGAGAAATTAAAGAATATATAAATAAATGGAGATATATACCATGTGTATGAATTGGAAGACTAAATACTTTTAAGATGTCAATTTTTCTCTAATTGATGCACAAATCAATCAAAATCCCAGTATACTTTTCTCATTAGAAATTTTAAAACTCTCAATTTTACATGGAACTGTAAAGAACCTAGATTAACTAAAACAATATTTTAAAAAACCTACAAAATTGAAGGGCTTATTCTGACTTCAAGATTTACCTTAAAGCAACTATTTTAAGAATGAGCAAAATATTGAGTAAACACTTTATAAAAAGAAATATAAGAATCCCCAACAGACACATGAAAAAAATCTTATATTATTTATTATCAGGGAAATGGAAACACACTGTAAAATATCATTACACACAAATTAACATGTTGAAGAATAAAAAGACTAACAATGCCAAATGTTGGCAGGGATGTGGAGCAACTGGAACATCATCGCTGGTGGGAATGTACTGATAAAATTATACAACCTCTTTGTAAAACAGTTTGAGAGTACCTTGTTAAGTTAAACATACACCTTTCATATAATTCAGCAATCCCATTCCTAAATATTTACATGAGAGATGAAAACTTACATTTACCAAAGTACATAAAGATGAATTCTTATAGAATGAATTCTTATGAATTCTTAAGAAATCCTCCAAACTAGAAATGACTCGTATGTCTATCAACAGGTGAATGGATAAACAAATTGGTAATACCCATAAAACAAATACTAATCATCAATAAATTGGAAATGCGCTACTGATATAAGAAACAACATTGATGAATCTGAAAAACGTTATGCTGAGTAAAAAAATCCAGACATAAAATGGTTCATACTGCTTGATGCCGTTTATGTGAAATCCTAGAACACACAAAACTAATCTGTATTGACAGAAATCAGATGAGTGGGAGTATATGAATTAATTGCTAAGGAAAACAAGGTAACTTTTGGGGTTGACAAAAATGTTCTATTTTGAGTGTCGTGGTGTTTAATTGTCAAAATTCATCAATCTTGTGCACCTAAGATGGGTGCATTTTACTTTATGTAAACTATACCCTGATAAATTTGATTTGAATATTTAAAAGAGAATGAGGAAGCTCTCTATACATGATATGAAAAAAATTCCAGGATTTAAGATTAACTAAAAAAAATTGAGTTGCTGCACAATGTAGAGGGGTATGAAGATTGTGTATATGTACTTACTTATGAGTGTGTGTGTGTGTGTGTGTGTATGGTGTAAGTATATTTACAAAGGGAACTTGAAAACTGACTTACAGAAGGCAATCTCATTACAACCAGTGAAGATGGTAATTGGGAGCATCCTCCTTTTTGGTATAATGTTGAAAAGCACTAAGTAAGGAAATGACCAGGCCAACCAGTACAAAGTCAGTGTTTTATATAATTATAAAATGCATAAAACTCAAATTGAAAATGTCTTCTTCTAAAAGCTGAATGCAAATTAAAAAAAAATAAATCTAATTGTGTATAAAATTGGTTGTTAAACCAGAAAGATAGGAGTTTTCCCATGAACAGATGCAGTTTATTCTAATTTTTAAAAATATCATAACTTCATATTATCATCCAGCATCTTGCTGTTTTAGCAGCTGGAAAATTTTTGAAGATTTTTGAAAGAGTCATGAGTTTGTTTTTAACTGCGATGGCTTGCTGGATCAAGGAAGGTGAATTTGATACACATTTATTGCTGTGTCCTTCAAGGACTAATTTTCTGGGATTGAGATATTGAAAAAAACCTGGTTTATCTGAACTCTGTAGATAAATTTTCCACGTAAAACACTGACTGTTAAAGTTCTTTCTCTCCAACATAATGACATTAATAAGAAACTGATCACACATCTATCTCACCTTGTAACAAAAGCCCAGTATAATACTTATGATCATGTTTAGTACATGACAACAGATCATGCAAACTATAGCCAGTTATTTATATTTTCCTCAATATTTGTCAACCCAGAGCTTCGTCTTTTTATTTCCAAAGAGATTTAGTTCTCCATTGAGTGATTGAATTCTCTCTGCAGGTTTTCTAGGGACTGTTACAATAACTCTATGTCCATTTAGATATTTTTAAAAATTGTTTCTGTTCTCACAGTAGGCATGGCAGAGAGAGAACTACTGTAAGCGACTTTATAGAAGGATTATATATACCTAGTGGGATATATTCTAAGGAAAAGAGAGATCAAAAGGAAGCAGAAAATAAACACTAATAGTCTTAGTGTTAGTAATAATGATAGTATTGTTACCCTGAACATATTATTTGTTTAGAATGATGCAAATTAGGAACTTAAATATTCAGTTTAAAAAGAAATAAATGTGAATATAAAGTTCACAACTGAAACATTATCTCTTTCATCAGTGTTTCTGTTTATATTTCTGTCATTTCTTTGTTTTTTTTTTTGGTTGTGTTGTTTGATCTCCTTGTATGTTCAACTATTAGGATTTTTGATTAACTGCAAGGAATTTTATATATAAAACATTACAGATGCAGTTTGAAGCAATATATATATATATATATATATATATATATATATATATATATATATATATAATAATTATTGTTCTTTTTCTTTTTAGCCACTAAGGTTTTTTTTTGTTTTTTTGTTTTTGTTTTTGTTTTTGTTTTTGCGGTATGCGGGCCCCTCACTGTTGTGGCCTCTACCGTTGCGGAGCACAGGCTCCGGACGCGCAGGCTCAGCGGCCATGGCTCACGGGCCCAGCCGCTCCAAAGCATGTGGGATCTTCCCAGACCGGGACACGAACCCGTGTCTCCTGCATCGGCAGGGGACTCTCAACTACTGCACCACCAGGGAAGCCCCGCCACTAAGTTTTGAGGTGAGATGAGTCGGAAGGTGAAGAAGAAGAGGAGAAGGAGGAGGAGAAAAAAATAAGTGGAGTGGTTACAAGATTATTCAGCTATGAGAAGAAGCATATTCCCCCTTTAGGGATATCACTTACACCAATTTATAAGGTAATACCAAAAAAAAAAAAACCAAGTATTTTATGTAGGGTCCTGAATGAGTCCAACTAAATAAAAATAACAGTACAATAGACTATGCTTTGGTACCAGTTTCAACCAGCCAAGAATTCACTTTAGAAGTGATGGTCATTAGGGACTTTGCATTTAGGGTCATAGATGGTCTCTGCATAATCAAGTATGGCAATCAATGTCAACTGATAGGATTTGAATACAAGAAATTCCAGGTGGAACAAGCCAGTTAAACACTCCTACCCAACCAACTGCTTCCAAAATAATTGGGCCTTGCTGAAACCAAGACCTGATAGAACACGTACCTATGGCCATATGAACAAAACTTCCAGTAGCAATATGGTGTTGTTCAAACTCTAAGCTGTTTAAAGAGGTTGTTCAGAGTTTGTTCTAATCAAATGAAATAGAATTGTACCTCCGGGAAGGGGCCAAACCAAGCAAAAGTCCACATTATACTCAGGGACAGCCAATAAACCACTGGGCCCTCTATATAAACAGTGCTTTTTATACCAGTAAATTAAAGATTTAAGGAAAGTTTCTTGTTAATTCAGACATCTCTGAGATAACTTACAAAAAACACAAAAACTCTGGCTTACAGAAAGCAATGTCCTTACAATGATAAGGAGGTTAGTTAGGAGATTTCTGCTTTTACCCTAATACTGGAAAAATCTTAAATATGGAAAGAACTAAGCCAATCAGTACAGTAGCCTGAATTCCAGGCACTCTGGATGGCAGTATCAAGCACAGATATTAAATCTCTCAGAAGCTCATAGTTTTCCAGACTTTGGATGATGGCTAATGGACTGTCTATATGGTCAAGTAATTGGAAATTTTTTCTAAGTAATAGAAAAACAGTTTTGGAGAAAGAACAAAGGAAGACATTAAGTAAGTCATCAATACCAATTTGAGTATGTGATCAATCAAAGCAGTGGAAGAAGCTCTCCCAAAAGAACAAATGAGGAGGTTTTATGCTGGAGGCAAAAAAAACATGTAAAATTGCCTGGCACAATTGGAGATAGTACCTTCCTAAGACCCTTTCACAGACATGTAAGGACAAGGGTATATTTGGTTTTTCAGGTTTTTGGTTTTTTTAAGTGAGAGCAGTTCAAGAAAGGGGCTTATACTTGTAAACATAAAATTTTTAAAATGCAGTAGTGAATATTCCAGTGTGATAACTGAGTTAGATTTTTAAAATCTGAAGGCCAAGTGCCTAGAGAGCTAATTCCTGGGAAACAGTGATAGGTGGATTAAACAGGCCCTTTGTCAAAAGCAACAAAGTCTTTGTTTTCTCCCTGTCACTGGCTCCTAATGAGGGAGCGGGAGCTGCATTTGTTCCTCAGCTATGATCGAAATACAATCAAAAGAGTTGGAAAAATTGTGTGCAAGATGTGAAGCCTCTGACATTGGAATTCAGACATGATAAACTCATTGTAAGACAAAAATTAGGCTGGAATGGGCAAGTGACATGGATAGTCAGCGGGTTTTTTCACACCCCATATGAAGTAACCCTGATGTTGTAAAGGTGAAATTTCTGTTAAAAGAGAGTTAAGAAAACACCTGGGTCCTAAATTTAATAGGAAATGGGCAATATGTTTCAGCTCTGTTAGGGATTCAAATGAGAGACCATCAAGGGGATACTATTTGCTATCACAAATAGTGATACCCATAGCAGTGGTCAAAAGAACACTAACCAGACATATATACACTAAAATCTTTACTAATGTCCAAAAGACCTATGATGTTGCCAAGAAAAATGATTTGTGTCTCCAGCCGATATGCCTCAATGGAATTTTCCCCAAAGACAAGGTATTTTGAAGAATTAACCTTCTAACAATAAAATTAACTGGCTCAGGAAAGTAGAAGGATTATTTAGGGTGCATTGAATACTCTCCATTAGAGCAAGACCAACCAGAGGTACTCTCTAATTCTGCTGGCAGGCAGTGTGCTAACCGCACACAGAAACACACAAAGGTTTGCCAAGGAAATTGAAATACAATTGAAGTAGTAGTGGTAGAAGCAGAAGCAGGAATGATATATTCAGCTGAGATCTGACAACTTTCACATCGTGAAGATTAATAAGCTAAGGAAAAATGGATGAGATAGAATGGTCAAAATTGACATTGTCTTTTTGGAATAACTCCAATGTTGACTATGAGAATGGTTGTGATACTAATACCACTTCTTTTTTTTTTTTTTTCGGTATGCAGGCCTCTCACTGTTGTGGCCTCTCCTGTTGCAGAGCCGGAGCACAGGCTCCGGACGCACAGGTTCAGCGGCCATGGCTCACGGGCCCAGCTGCTCCGCGGCATGTGGGATCTTCCCGGATTGGGGCACGAACCTGCATCTCCTGCATCGGCAGGCGGACTCTCAACCACTGCGCCACCAGGGAAGACCACTAATACCACTTCTTAACAAACTTTGTGACCCACTGGGAAATTCTTCATTTTTGATGAATGAGTCTAACCAAAACATTACTCTATTCCTGTGTTTATGGGTACTTAGACTGGTTGCTTTTACTGTGGTTACTTATGTAACATTTGCTAAAGCTGTATACATAAACATCCCCTGTGTGCTATGGTGTCCCTGATCCAGATGTTAGTGACATCCATGCCCCAATTCCTTCTATCTTCATCACAGACAAACCACATATGCAACCAATAACACAGGTGTTTGTACAAGCACAACAGCTAGTTTTGATATCTGTTCCTTGTGGACAAAATCCTACATGTTAGAGAAAAGACAAAGCCCGTGTATTATAAAGAGTCATCAAGATCAGCCTATCAATTATTTCTTTATCAAAAATAGGTCTCATCCCATGAACCAGTGTAAAAATTTGGTGCTTTTCACTCAGGGAGCAAAATATCATTTGCTTCTGATACTAACTTGGTAGCCCAATTTCATATATTTTGTAATCATTAAGTTTGCTTTGTTTGGGATGCTAGCTCTGCCTCAAGACATCAAATAATCTTGAGGTAACTTGTATTACAAATGGAATGGTCGGGATCATTAATAAGTCAAAAGTAAAAATAAATGATTTAAGAGAAATACTAAAGAAATTCAGCAAATCTGAGTACTGTTTTTAAACTGCCTTTGTTATTAAAATGGACATTAAAATGGAAACCACCTTATGTTGGCAATAAGGGAATTTCAGAAGCTGCTATGTTAAAATTCCATTCCATTTTGATAAAAACGTAAAATTATATACTCATGTTTATTTATTCAACATTATTTATTTATATAACAAATGTTACTGTATGCTGATCTATGAGTCAGGCACTTTTCTAGGCACTGGGAACAAAGCAAGGAGGAGAAGACCAAAATCCCTGCCCCAACGGAGGTTATATTCTAGTAAGTAGGAAATGGACCATACACATATATATGGTCACGTGAAATATATAGAATGATGGGTTGTGAATGGAAATTTGAGATAGAGTAGTTCAAAAAGACCTCGTTGAGGAGATAATTGAGCAAGGGTATGAAGAAGGTGGTGTTTTTTTTTTCCAACATCACAATGAGATGCCGAAATGCTTCATCTAGATACCCCTAATTAGTAAATGAATCATGGGAATTTGATCTGAGCATATATAATGGGAATAAATGGAAAATTCCTCTAGGGATTGTCTTAAAGGTGATGTCTCTGATGGCAGTTTGGTTAAAAGGAAACCAGCAGATTAGGATCATTGAAAGACAATTGACACCCACTCCCCACTTTGACAATGCCACTTGCAATGAGAAAAAGTTAAGACAAGTGTAAAACACTACTATGTTGGTGGCATTTGGCACAGATATGAAAGCCATTCTGAAATGTAGAAGGAAGTATTAAACCATAGGTATACCGATTTATTCATGGGACAAAATTTTTACTAGACTATTTCAGGAATATACGACCTTCACACCTGACTAGACAGAAAGGCCATATTCTGTATTAAAACAGCTACAAGAATAGGACTGCTACAGCTAAGATTCATGGAGTTGAAGAATTTTAGTGCAAGAACAAAGTAGTATAGGCACTTTCATTTCATTTACAGGTCTCCGAGTCTCCTAACAATCAAAGACTTAATCAGACATCTAACTGGTATTTTATAGGTGTCATTTAACAGTACCATGACATGTGGCACAATAGAGTAGGGCCGTGTTATGATCCGGACTCCTTGGAAATTCCAGTTCCCTATGAAGTCCCATCCTTGTGGCCCAGGGCATCAATAATAGAGATTCACAAACTTGTGGAGAATCTGTAACAATTCTCTTACATATGGATTCTGCCTGTTATCCATAGTCTCTTTCAAGTGTTATATTGGTCTAGACAGGGTACATAATATTATTTAAGTTTTCAACAAAACTCCAAAAAAAAAAAAAAGACAGGAGCTTATAAAAACAAACACAGAAATTGTCAATTTTAGGGCAATTTTACAACATACTATCCTGTGGTTTTATGGGGATGATTTCTTGGCAGGTATGCTATATCCCTGGTATTCATACTTTAATGAATATTGTGTGTCTAAATTATTTTTGAAGCCATATAAAAGAGCATGAGTTGGCCAGTCCAGATGTACAGAGATGACATTAAGGGTGATAGAGCAAGTTGGAACTGAATATTAGGATTAGAATATTATAAACTTGTTGGAATCAATCCAGTAGCCAATCAATGATATGATTGAAATGTTTAAGACACAGCTTGGAAATACCGTGGCAGAAAAGTAACATTAAATGAGCTGAGTAGGGCTTCCCTGGTGGCGCAGTGGTTGAGAGTCCGCCTGCCGATGCAGGGGACACGGGTTCGTGCCCCGGTCCGGGAAGATCCCACCTGCCGCGGAGTGGCTGGGCCTGTGAGCCATGGCCGCTGAGCCTGCACGTCCGGAGCCTGTGCTCTGCAACGGGAGAGGCCACAACAGTGAGAGGCCCGCGTACCGCCAAAAAAAAAAAAAAAAAAAAAAAACAAGAGCTGAGTACATTCTTACATGGGGCTATATAGGACTTGCTAAGAGAAGTGCCTGGGGGAATACAGATATTAAAGGGAATTTCAATAACAACATGAAACAAAAGAGGTGATAAAATGTAATTATTTTTCCTAGAGAATTATCACAAACCAGATCCAGGGAGGATTTTAAAAGGAACAGAGTTGACCAGAGATGTGCAGTTAGCCTTCAGTAAACTCTGGGTACTGAAGACTAAGTTTAGAGGTAATGAAAGAAAATGAGTTGAACAATTTTCTTGCCCTTCTCATAGGTGTTATGTTTCAGGGTAACTAGTCTTTGTCAAGAGGGAAATCTCTACTTTATAGAAGTCCAGATAGACATATAGAATGAATAACAGAGTTGGAAAACAAAAATTTACTTTTCAATCACTGGAATACAATGTTAAAACACTTTTGTGGATGGACAGTTATGTGATATCAAAATAAAATCCACCAGTCACATTCTGGTTGAAGGAGAGAAGCATAATTTTACCATGGAGGAATCAAGCTGCCGTTACCTCTGTTCAGGGATCAGTTTACAGTCGAGTGAGTGAACAATCAAATGAGTGAACTTGGAAGAGGATCCTCCCTCAGTCAAGCCTTGAAGTGACTGCAGCCCCTGCTGATAACTTGATTGCAGTCCAGTGTGAGACTGAGTCAGAAGCAAAGACAGCTGTGAGGTAATACATGCTTGTTGTTTAAGGCGCTACGTTTTGGGATAATTTGCTACACAGCAACAGATAATTATCACATAAACCAAATAACTCCATGAAAAAGCATTTAGGTAAGTTTGAAAGGTGGAGCATTCTACAAAACAATTATCATGCATTCTTCCTCAAGACAGGTATCATCACCAAAGGGACTGTTGAACACTGGAAGAAACACGAGATGCAACAGAGTTTTGATTTGTATCTTGATTTGCACAGAATAGGGACAAAGACATTCCTGGGACAGAAGAATGTGAATATAGATTTGGTATTGAAATATATTGCAGAATCATTAATTATGTTAGTTAGGATAATGTTATTTTGTCTCTACAAGAAGATATTTTCGTAACTAAAGTATGTATAAATATTTAAAGGTGAAACACTATATTTTCTGTTTTGTCCTTTATACTTCAATATAAAGAGTGGAATATATGCGGATGTTTCAGTTAACTTGTTTCTCCTCCTTGGAGGTGGTCAGGTAGCATTTGAAGTACCCTAATCATGAATCTTCATTCCAGTGGGGTCACACATATCGTTACAGAAATCGACAGAAGAAGACCTATGTTGAGCATAATGGATTCTTAAAAATAGCTTTTATTCCTAAAGTATAAGTGATGTGAAAGACATGGCTTCGATTAGGACAATTAAATGTAGTTCACCATCCTTGTATGAAAATGAAGTGTAAGTATTCAGGTAGCCCAGTGGCCACACACCTTTACAGCAGCACCTGTGTTCTAGAGCTCCATGGTTCCAATGGTCTCCCTTAATAGCCTGATGCAACAATAGCAGTGACTGTTTCTCTAGTGGACCCATCACAGCCTCTGTCCTGGAGTGAAATTTTCATTCTAGGAGCTCGCTTGTGAGAATGTCTAAAGCCAGAGAATGGGAATTTCCCAAACCTATCAAGAAAAGTCTTTTTTGACAGTTTGGGGGCCTGTTTGCCCATAAAGGTTATTTGGCAGAATTTGGTTGGAAACTTGCTTTTATTGTAATAAACCACCCAGTAGCCAGGTTTTGGAGGAGGGGACATAGGGTTTCCATATTCCTCTAAATCCTTGAGGTTACCAATCGTGAAAGGCTGTGTTATTATTTGTCCAATGTATGACTTTCTCTTCCAGTGGGAAAATTACACTTACCTAGACTGTAGAACTCAGGTGGGGCCATATGACTTACTACAGCAAATAAAATGATGGAAAGTGACATGTGTCACATCTATGGGGAAGCTTTCATAGTCAGTGCCTGATTCACGTGACATGTTCTTTTTTTTTCCTCCACGTGTATGAAAGCATGTGACGAGGTGACGTTTCTGTCTGCCTGGGTGTATCATGAACCAGGAGAAGCAGAGATTCACTGACAACACATGATGGACCCATGACACAAATGATAAGTAAACTGTGGTTTTAAGCTGCTGAGACTTTTATTCCACTGTATAGCCTATTGATCCAGCAAGTTTTACTAGACAGACCTGATGGTTAGTCATTACCAGAAATCAGCTTGCAAAACCAGCTCACACTGAATGGACACTGAAACCTGGAAATGAATATAAAAGGAATAAGTGAAAGGAAGAATACAAGACAAGGAGTTATCAATCACAACTTCTGTTAGATCAATTATCTCATCTAATGCTTTAGATACTTTGACTCCCTCTGAAATTGTTAATTCCACTTAACTAAGAAAATTTGAAGAAATTAAGAACAATGCACACAAACCTCCATCGTCACCTTTGTCTCTAGCCTCTATGTACATATTTTACCTTTTCTTTTTCCATTAGCATTAACTGGTAAACTAACCTCTATTTGTGCACTAAATCCCAACCCTTCTAGCCTCCTTAAGAACAATTCTTCCATCTTTGTCCTCTGTCCAGTTTCTCCCATTACCACTTCATTCTCATCAGCATTTAACATAATTTGTGAATCATATCCTGATACTCCTACTAATAGCCAGCCACATGGGCATACTTAGTGTCCCCTAAGCATGCAGTGCATTGTCATGGTTCCATGCTTTCCATGAGCTGTTGGTCTTCTCCTTGAAATGTTAAGTAACATCCACCAGCCTCCCACAATACAAATATAGTTTGCTTCACAAAATACCCATCCATGAAAAATATGTCCAAATGTCACTATGAAGCTTTCTCTGATTTCCCCCAAGTAGAATTAATAACTTTCTTCTTTGTTTTCCCAACAGTTCTCTTTTCATTCAATTATTCACCATCTATTGAGTACCTACTATGTGCCAATCAGTGAACAAGATGTTGTTAAAGATATGTGGGCTTACTTGGGGAGCTAGGCACCTATATGAACAACACAGCACAATTTCTTGGTTATGTTTTAGATTAAATTCCAAATGTAAATTTTTGTGGATAATCATGAGGAGTAATATTTGAGCACATTTAATATTTATTTTAATTATCACATTCATCCACGTTTCCTTCTATACTATAAGATAGTGTTGGATAAAAGCCATATAGCCCCCTGAGCTTTCTTTCATCAGTAGGGTTTTACTGAATATTGGTTAAGACTGATACTCAGAATCAAGCAAGTGTGATTTCAAGTCCTGCTCTCCTGACCATTATCTGTCTCTTAGCCTTAGATTTTTAAGTTATGCAAAGGATTCATAATAATGGTAAGGATCAAATGCTTAATGCTTATAACATTTTTAGCATAGTGCCTGGCAAAGAGTATGTCCTCCATAAGCGTTAGACATAGCTGATGGTAGAATTGCTTTATTGTTATTATCTTTTTTTTAAATTAATTAATTTATTTTTGCTGTGTTGGGTCTTCGTTTCTGTGCGAGAGCTTTCTCTAGTTGAGGCGAGTGGGGGCCACTCTTCATTGCGGTGCTTGGGCCTCTCACTACCGTGGCCTCTCTTGTTGCGGAGCACAGGTTCCAGACGTGCAGGCTCAGTAGTTGTGGCCCACGGGCCCAGTCGCTCCGTGGCATGTGGGATCCTCCCAGACCAGGGCTCGAACCCATGTCCCCTGCATTAGCAGGCAGATTCTCAACCACTGCACCACCAGGGAAGCCCTGTTATTATCTTTATTTTCCCAATATTAATGCAGTACCTGGCATATAGTAGATACTCAACAAATATGTGATGAATGAAGGAATGAATTCATAAATGCATGGATTTACATAACTCTAGCTATTTTCCCTCCAGAAGGTTATGTTTTAGGCTGCTCTATCAGTGAAAATAATTAACAATTTAAAACATGAAAAAATAACATGACACCACCTAGAAAGGGAAGCAAAGCATAGAGAGACTTAATGGCCAGTTCTAGCATTTTCCTAGCATTTTCTAGGGAGAACAACTAAGGGATAATTTTAATCAATACTGCATGATTGCGAGTTGTTCATAAGGATATGGAATTCACAACTTTCTCTTATAGTTCCTGGAAAACAGTTTTTTGGAAGTGATAGTGTTTGTTTGTAGCCATCCTGCAGTTTCTGTTCATGACCAGTTCATTACTCAGTAAACTTCTGGTAATAGGACTTGTTCCAATCTTTGTTCCTAGTCCCTTATTGTGAGTTTCATCAAACCCACTAGACGCTCTGGAATAAATCCAGCAGTTAACCAGTCTGTGATGTAGCTGGGAGACGGCAAACAGCAAATCCCACAACACTTAGCAGAAAAGAAAACACTTGCTGATGCCTAGCCAACTCCTGTGAGCCCACATGGTAGATTCTGGCCACCTTCTCCTCCCTCTCTTAACTCGCAATAGAATGAGAGCAGGCCAGTTGCAAGATCACTTGAAACTTATTTTCTTCTTTACATTCCAAACACATAGCTAGCCTGTGGCAGAGAAAAACTAACTCTCTAATAAAGATGTGTGCTCCCTTACACAGGGTAGAGTTGTAAGACAGGCATTATATTCCCAGCTCTCTGTTCAGTTAAGGTGAGACCATATAAGTGATTCATGCCAGTAGAATTCAAGTGAAAGTGACGTGCATCACTTCTAGGATAAGAGAGTAAGAAGGACTTAGCTGATGGTTTGCAGACATCAGGATGTGTTTAAGATGACAGATTCTCCTTCAGCCTGGGTTCCTGAACAACTCCACAAGTTCATGGAGTAAGCCCACACTCCCCTACCCTCACCGACTTCAAGGACTCATATTTTCCTATCACAGCAGAAATAAACTATTGTGTTAACTGACTGGGATTGGGGGGTTTTGTCTATTCTAACAATTATTTCCTTAACTTTAATACAGCCCGCCTTACTATTTACTTATGTTGCCAGCATTAAATACAAAGTTTCTAGGAGTCCAGTAAACCAGGTATTTGATTTTCATAAATTCAGCCTTGAGTTGACTAGTAGACAAAACATTTCACTGGAGTCATTTGGACCAGTATTTGAATATGATTTCTACTAGTCTTAACTCGAAATTGTACTAGTTAGGGTAGATAACTCTACTTGCTATGATAAACAGCCCCAAACCTCAGTGATTTAACTCCCAAAAAGGGAGGGAGAGGAATATTTTCAGAAAGGAAGGCTCAGTTTAAGCTAAAGCCATTAACTATAATTTTTCCCAGATCTTTAAAATTTGGTAAAACTTAATTATATAAAACCTCTTAAAAGCTTTACTCTAAACTGCACAACAGAATGGCCTCACATTGAACTTTGAGGTCTTAACCTGAGAGTTCGTTTCTGCTTGCAACATTTTGGTGAAGGCTGTTTGCAGTTACATTCTGAGACAAACAAGACATAAATATATATCAAAAGATATCAAACATGGGCAAGACTTTGGTACTGCCAGAATAGGACAAACACAATAGCAGCTATCTAAAATTTAAGACTAGCAGCTGAAGCATATTTACCAATGGGAAGGGACCACATGAAGGGGGGTAATGTTAACAATAATCATCATCAACTATTTTTGCTGTCCATTTTACATATTTCCTTATTTAATCCCCTCACAACCACCTTATGTGACTTCAATATTCTCATGTAACTAAAAAGCAAACTGAGAAGTTCACTCCTTTGCCAGGATCACATCACTGTGAAGTAGCAAAGATCAGGTCTCTCTCCAGATTTTTCTCTAAGAGCCCATGGTCTTGACTTCCACTATCCATGAAAATCAGCTTCTCTGTGAAAGGAAAGCATACAACTGGTAATTAGGAGTTGTCTTTTTCATCTACTAGGCCATCTGCAGTTCCATCCTTGGTGTCAGACCTGCATTACACTAAGATGAGAAAATCCCTAAGCTTCAAACATTCCCTCAACCCTGGTTCAAAAATGACCAATACAGAATAAGAGACAATTCCTATCTAATCTCAGAAGCTCTGCCTTTAAAACAAATAGCATGAAAATACATAAATAACTCATATTCCTACCTAATGTTTCAGCTATTGTCTGTTCCAGGTGGGGTCATGAAAACTCCAAAACAGAGCTTGTCAGCTCTTGAAGAGGTGGTGTTGATACTTCAGATTTTTGTTATTGTTATAAAAACCATAACCATTTAAAAGACAGAGTGGAAACAAAATACTGCCATAATTCTCCCACTACCAGCCCTGCAAAAGAAAAGTCAAGGGAGAAGACAGAAACTTCGTATTTTAATTTTGCATTTTGGAAACACTGATTATAAAAAATAGCCATTGACAGTTGGTGCTAAGTGGTATGTAATTTCACAAATAGCAATATGCTGAACATATGTTACTTCTTTTATATTCCAATAACTTGACTATTCTTTATTCATTTAAGGTCATAAAAAATCTGTTTACCCTTCTATATTGTCATATTTTACACCTTTGTTAGCTTACTTGAAAAACTAAGCATTATTCTATAGAAATAATAAACTGTTCTTTAAAAAGATAGATTTTCATGAACTTAAATTTTTCATTTAACTTTGAAGGCTATGTTGGTAAACATAATTACCTAGTTTAAGAAAGTAAGCAGAACCTCCTTCATGATTAAGTAACATGTGGGAACTTGGGACATTTTTTTCTACTTGAAGTATAACTGACCTACAGCACTATGTTGGTTCTTGGTGTACATCATGTCTAGAGACCAAAAGTATAATTTGCATTTAATTACTATGAAAACTCTTTTCCATTTACCTAGTTTGACTTCTGGGTCTTGTGATAACTTTTATTTTACTTTCAGGAAAGGCAGCCAAGTTTGCAAGCACTAGTTTGTATTAATCTCAGGACCTGAAAAAGAGTTTGTCTCGGACTGTTGGTTAATTTCCTCTACCAAGGTTTCTCTCACTTAGCTGAGAAGAATATATATAAATTGAAAACTACATATGCCACCTCTCCCTCAATTCCATAAGTTTCTACAATTAAGTGTTTGTCTTAACACCTGAATAATATCGCACAGTCTGCAACTGAAAACTAGTTATATAGGCTATGGAGAAAAAATTCTAAAAGTTCATTGAACAGAATTCTTTAGGACATTAAATTATAATTATAAATAAATAGAATTAAAACATTAAAATGTATTTTCTCCCTGAGAAAGGAGACCTGTTAAATGAGAGTTTTATGTGTCACTGGGTTTTGTTAGAAAATTTGAATTGCTGGAATGACATTCAGGTCTTTTTCCTCGTAAATATGAAATGAAAACTGATATATTGAAATTTATCTATTACTCTAGCCATTGACTTGTCAAAAATATTATAGGTTGGTTTACTTCAGAAATTGGCATTAATAGGAAAATGACAAGAAACTTGCTGCTCAAATGCTATTATTTCCAGAATTTAAAAAATTGCATTGGCGTCTATTTCGATTTCTCATTTAGAGTGGCAGGGGAGAGAAGATTGAAATCAAACGCATCCTCTGGGTCTTGAATGGATTTGCACTCACACTGCTTGGTTCTGAGAGAGATGAGTGAATATAAAGGTGCCCATTCTGAGCCTATATTATTTTCGTCTTCTAATTCTCCTTGGTGCTTCCGATCTAATTTGAGATATACTCTTAATAAGGGAATACTGGGATGAATTTTGTTACTTCCTAAAACAACCATTACTATAAAGCTCATGATTGATTGTTCAATTATTGCATCTTCTAATTTCCTAGCCTTTAAACAACTGCTTACTCAATTAATAAAGGCCAGTTAAGAAAACTCAAAAAGGAAGTTTTCCTAAGTAGCATTTTGGCAAAAAAATCAATTTCCAGTTAACCAAAAAAAGTAAAGAGTACTTTCCAATTTATAAAGTACTTTTGTGTATTTTATCCCATTTATCACATGAATCCTTCCAATATCCTCATGAGGTTGATGATTACATTAATATCTATAGAGAGGTTTTTTTTTTTCAACTGAAAAAAGAATGTGAACTAAATTGATTTTTCAATGAGTTTTAATTAGGAGTAGTAACATGCCAATTTTTCAAAAAGGAAACAGATTTTCAGAAAAATATCAGTTATATAAGGACATGCAATGGAGAAGAGGCAGAGATAGGTTTCAAATGAAAGTCTTCTAATTCCTTGTGTCCTAGCAGATGAGAAGCTCTTTTCTATGTTACAAGTGAATTATGCCTCACAGTGTATAAAGTGCTTAGTGGGTGTTGTCATATTTGAGCCTAGCACTAGCTGGGTGAGTTTCATATTGTACACTGTCTTGGCAATGTTGGACTGTAGACCTCAATTCTAAATATCCATGGACCTTTCATTCTATACCACACAGTTTATATAGGATAATCCTAGATACATATTCAAATTCATCCTTGACCATCTTAGTTGCTTTGCCTTCGTCACTTCCCTTCTGTTAAACTGTATGCTTGTTGATCTTCGTAAGTTTATCTTACTACTTCTGCATTCTCCCACAGTGCTGAGGAAAAAGTTAACAACAGGTACAAAAATATGTGTACTTTAGTCCATACTGCAATAATACATTTTATTTTACTGAAATCAAACCAACTGGAATCCCAGAACATAATTTTTTACCTATTTGCAAAGAAAGAGAAAGTAAAAAATGTATCCACTATTATTTCAAATGTACTATCAGTGTTCATAGCACAAAGTCCTAATTATTTTAAATGAAACAACTGAAAATTCCTACTAAAAGATAGTGCAGGTTAATAAGAATGCAACATAAATGTCTAACAGAAATAAAGATTGCTCTAAAATGCAAGCCATGTATTTCAAGCACAATTTAATCAGAAGAGTCAAACTTATATTAATGTTTTCAGTAAAAAAAAAAAAAAATTATTGTCTCTTTGAATGACACAGCTCAACCTCTAGTTAAAGCACACATTTACCTACATTTTAATATAACATCTTGTATGGATTTCTTTAATCTACTCTGTACAAATTCCAGAGCACTGGTCACTGCTGACATTTAATGCAGACCCTACTTATCAGACAGGCCTGCTCATTGTACCCCTTCCTGAATGCTTCCCTTCTCTGTTTTCTCCATCACATTAAGGGTAAGGTCTTGGAGGGCAATACTCCATCATTTCTCACTTTGTCTTCCATGTTGTCTCTTCCTTTGGAAACATTACCTCCATTCATACCTCTGCCGATAACAACCAGACACTATTCTTTAAGATCCTCCCCACCCCACAGCTATTTCATTGTCACAGAGAGAGGCAAATTATTTATACACCTTTATGAGCTATGCAAATTCAAAGAATAAATTGGAAGATAATCTTCTTGAGATACTCTCAGATCCAACTCTGGGCTGCTGAGCAATGTCAAGACTCTCCAAGTTAAAGTAGGCTGAGATATATGTGTACGTAAGTGTGTAATTAATTGTGTAATTAAATTTGAAGGATCAAATATCAAAAAAAATTAATATCCTGACATTGCATGATGTAACAAAATTGGTATTAGATGAATCAGTGTGTTAATAAACAAACAAAAAACAAACAAAAAAAGGCACCAAACAACAACTTGAAAAACACATAGGTAAACAATTTATTTCATTGGGGATCAGAAGAATTCCAAGAAGCAATGGATAAAATCACACATGATTTATTTGTTGATATAATTTTTTCAGCACATAAAATATATTACAAACAAATATTAATTGGTGAACTTGGACAATTACTTGTGCTAAAAGATATATATTTTTTTTTTTGCGGTACGCGGACCTCTCACTGTTGTGGCCTCTCCCGTTGCGGAGCGCAGGCTCTGGACACGCAGGCTCAGCAGGCACGGCTCATGGGCCCAGCCGCTCCGCGACATATGGGATCCTCCCGGACCGGGGCACGAACCCGTGTCCCCTGCATCGGCAGGCGGACTCTCAACCACTGTGCCACCAGGGAAGCCCTAAAAGATATTTCTTAAATGAACAAATGAAGGAGGGCCATTCCAGTACAGGCAGGAATGGGACACAGAGAAGGTGACCACCAAAGAATGAAGAATATGAAAGACTGTGATCATCATAGTAAGAAAAGAGTGGATTTTGTTTCTGAAATAAAATAGGGAATGACACATGTTAACCCCTTTCTATTTTTAAGGCAGTCTGCAATCAGCAGGTATTATTTTCATTTTGCAGATCATGAAAACTAAGGCTTACAGATGCCAGTTTTTCTTGACAGATGCCAGTTTTTCCAGTTTTTTCTGACTAGCAAACTTCATTCTTTCCACTACACAATCCTGCCTTTGCATCCATCACTGCCACAATTGTACCAGTGGCAATTTTATTTCTAATAAATCTAACCCTGCTCAAGCATACATTTTATTGCTTTAGAAAGTTTTGTCTCAAAGAACTCTTTGAGTTATTTTGTAGATAGAAGTATGGACAGAATAGACCCCTTGATATTTTCTGTCAACGTTTGTTCCCTTGGTGAGCAAATCAGTTAAAGGAGCTGGCTGAAAAAATGGAGCCCCGACATGGCTTATTCCTGTCTGTGAGTGTGAGTGACACAGGTGAATATATTAACTTATTTTTGAAAGTTCTGATTTGGGAGCGGTAGGATGAGTCATTAAAACTACCTCCCCTGTATGTCTTTTCCCTCACTATCATCCCATTCCTCAAAATCCTCAACCAGGGTTAAACTCGGTCTTTATGCTCCTTCTAGGAAATGTGTTAACAAGGTTACCAAAGCTCTTCATGTTAGAGATGGGAAACTTGAGGTTCTATATAGCTAGGAGACCCTCTTTTTACAGCTGAGGAACTGAGGCTGTGATTGGGAGAGAATAGTAGAACTAGATTCTAGACTCATTTGAAGGTAAGAGCAGGTTATGCACCCACTCTCTGGGGTGGCCCAACTTCAGTGATCGCTAAACACTCCTCTGGCTGCCTCAAATTCTCCTGGGGAGCTTTGAAAAATTCAGATTTTCTGGAATCAACTACCAGAGACTTTGGTTCTGGGGTGGTGTCTTGGAATCTGTTTTGAAAGTAAACCAAACCAAAGCAACTCTCCAAATGATTCTGATTGTCCCCAAGTGGTGAACGACTTTCCTGAGGCAACATAATAATTAGTTTAAAAATCACAACTAGAACCAGCATTTTCTCACTGTGCCCTTACTTCCGAGTCTTCCAGTGTGAAAAGGTGTGCTGGGCCCTGTTCCATGAGAGGCAGCCTGAAGGGCGAGAGACAGCTCAGCTTTAGGCTCAGTGACCTGGATGCAGGGCTAGGGGCCACGTACTAGCTTTTTGACTTTAACTGTGTTTAAGCCTCAGTTTCCTCATCTGTAATACAGGGCTGGTAATAATAATACCCACATCTGATTATTGTTAGGAGGGTTAAGCATGTTCTTTTTATAAAATACTTATGACACTAATCAGCATATAGTAAGTACTACGAGAATATTTATAAAATGGAATAATTCTAGACTTTTTAAGCCTCAACTGTCAGAATGCAGTAGTTTTTTTTCTATACACTCCACTGTTTAAAACATTTTCTCTATGTCTGACACCACAAATGTACAGTAGCTACAGGCTTCAGTTTTTCTCAAAAGAAGTAGGAATTTTCCTCCTGTTTATCTACTTGGATCTTGGTTCAGACCAAGATCTGGGTTTTCTCATCTCTATTAAAGAGATGGAGCATAGAGGCCCATCAAATATCCACCTCATCTGATTGAGTTGCAGGTTGCATCAGTCAAGCCTAGGGCGACACTAGCACCTGGAATCCCCACCCACCAGTTGGAGTCTTTCAGCTGTCTTATTAATGCCAGCTTCATGATACTCTGGGAGGCTGAAACAACCAAATGCAACCATATCAGGGTTTTTATTGAGGTCTTAGGTTTTGAGCACAGGGGGTCCTTAATACTCTTGTCCCAATTTAATAAGACACTAATCCTCAGAGAGGATTTGGCTGCATTTTTTAGGGCCTCAAAATGGTTTATCATTGATCCTCCATCAATGACACACATAATGCCACCAAAACGTGAGCTGGTAGGCTGAGCCCAACCCATGGGGAAACGGCTGTGTGGATCTTGATGTACTTTGCTGCTCTGTGTGGGGTGTTCAAATGCAATCCACTCATTCAGATTCAATGAGAAGAAATTAAAACCCCCAAGTAAAATCAATACTTATCTCTTTTGTGCCTAATCAGTGACTGTAGACTCTGGTTTTCATGGGTAATAGATTCAAGCACTGCTGCTACTGAATGCTTAAATTTATGGACTTTGCCATCATCATTAATTAATAGTGTGCACACACAGAAAAATAACCAGGCAGAACACTTAGAAATGAAATCATTGCTGAAGCAATGACTACATAGTTTTTAAGTGGTCAGTCAGGTGAATAAAATGAATAATTGAATATGCTTTACCAGCAGGCAGTAAGGACAAGCAACCCAACAGGTTTTTAATTCTCTCTGAGGAACACACAGCTTATACAGATCTCTGTATTGATTTTATTCTTATCTAGTTGCCAAGGCCTCTTTGTAGTTGCATGTTCTCTGCAAGGGTTTAGAAGAACCCCTCTACCACTGTGTGCAATCCCATAAAGGATGCTTTCAGAAGTCGTTTACAGTAAATAGCTGGAGACTTAATTTTGGTTTGGGAAGCTGCGTGGAAGATCAAAAGAATATGGGTTTAACCATGATGGAAATTATACCGTATCTTGGCCCTCCTTATACATGTTGTGAAATAATTTCCATGGCAAACTTTTCTTAGAAAATGCATGTTTTGTTGGGAATATCTATTATCAATTGGACCCTCATTGATTTCTGAGTATAATTCTTGAGAATATTTTGCTCTATGTCTGAAAATATGGGGGAAAAAAGATTCTGGCCAGATGAATGGGAGCTGAAATTATACTGCATTTTGAAACCAGCTTTATTTTTGGCTTCCCTTTGTCTTTCCTCTATTAGCAAACTTCCTGTAAAGATCCAGATAGTAGATATTTTTAGCTTTGCAGACAACACAGTCCCAGTTTCAACTACTCAACTCTGTCACTGTTTGAAAGAAGACGTAGATAGTTCATAAACAAATGGGTGTGGCTGTGTTCCAATAAAACTTTATTTACAAAAATAGGTAGTGAGTTGGATTTAGCCTGTGGACCATAGTTTGCTAACCTCTGATCTATTGATACATGCCCCACAGCCTCAGTGATACACAGCAAAATCTTGGAATGATTGACATCCTGGGGAGAGCAGAACTGAAGCCCTGTTGAGGAAGATGAAGAGTGAGCAGCCTTCTCTAGCTCTTCCTTTTTTCTCCTCAGCCTAGTTGCTTTCTTCCAACTGTGCAGAGTTCAGCTTCAGCACTGCACGTCTTGTGCTGTCCAGGGTAGGGCACTGGAGAGTTTTTTACCTGGCTTGTCACTTGAATTAGGAAGTGTTTTCCTTAGTCAGGATCTATAGAGGAACTCCCAATGGAGAGAATTGAAGCCAGAGCTCATATTCCCCAGTGTTTCAAAGGTGTTCTTTCTCTTTTATTTCTCTTAAAGGTCAAAATCCTTAACCTCAAGGCAGGACTCTTGGGGCAAAAAAGACTTGGTTGCCTAACTGATTTTCATCACATCTCAAAGGAAAGATAGGGAGAAGAGGGAGAAGGACTGATATTCCCCAGATAGAACCTGACAAGAACAGAAGGAAATGTTTTCTTCAGATGACGATCCGATAACATGGTGAGCCCAGACACGAGGATAGCTGAGAAAGCATGCCAGAGGCCTCTGCACAGTGCATTTGGATCGCACAGATTTGCCAGATCCAAAGCTAATTAGGACCAGACAGAAAGAAGCCCGGCATTCCACAGCCTGACTAGTTCCCTTAAGGTAATACTTCTTTGAAGTCTGAGAATATCCCATTGTTTATTTAAGCTTCAGCTCTCAGCTTTTTCCAAAGGGATTTGAAGGAGCTTAAACATTAATCAAAATACAAACCAAGACTATTAAAAATGAGCCAAAGCCAAGCTTATCCAGATTTTAAAAAATGGAATAAATGTTGCCAGAGGTAGAATATAAGCTGGTTGCTTCTCTGGTGCTAGACTTGTCACAAGTGTAAGACTATTACCTGGGATGTCCCTAGGAGAGGACAGAACCCCAGAACACAGTTACTGGAAGACATTTGGCCAAATTACAGCCTTGATCATCCTCTCCCCAACCCTGGGATTATTTTAATTTTAGGTGGGATTTGAGATTTGATTCAAATAAGCATCACTTTCAGGGGCTGGGGATGGTAGCAAAACCAGATATAACTCCTGATGGTATATGTGGAAGGGGAGGGGTGATCTTAATTCACTGTCATTAATGCTACTTGGGACAGATGGATATGCAACTGGATGAGCCTGAGCAACTCCTTTCCTCAGAAGTAGCAAAAAAACCAAAGTATCTTTCTTTTCTCCTGGGGACCTCCTCCCTCCATCAGTGACTGCCCAAATGGCCTCAGTATTAATTCTAACACTCTCCTCCTTACTCCATCTTCCCATGTATAGTGATGTGAGGCATTTAGTCTTTTTCACACCATTGCAGAGATAGATAAGCAGATCCTGGAGTAGTGTAATTTAAGACAGAAGAAAAATGTACTAAGTGTGTGTGTGTGTGTGTGTGTGTGTGTGTGTGTGTGTGTGTATGTGTTGAATGTTTACAGATATTTCTAAACTTTAGGGCTAGGTTTGGGCAGTTTCTCAAGTCACTTTTTGCTATGTTGTAGCCTTCAGTGAAAATCTGATGGGTCTCTGGCAATTGCATTCAAGAATACTGTATACTGTATCAGTGAGTTTAAGAGGAAGACAACTAATTCATTGATCCAGGCCAGATCATGAGACTGAATCAAGTTTTTAGACTTGTTTATTACCAAACCAGAAAATAAGATGTCAGGGAGGAAGAAATTTTCCTCTACCTTCCTAGGTTCTTCTGGTTGGCCTAAGAATTAAATTGACTTGAGACAAATTAATAGTAGAAAATAAAACAAAGATTTAATAATGTGTATACATGGGAGAGACCTAGAAGAATGGAGTAACTTGCCAAAATATCTGAAAACTTCACCTTAAATAAAATCTTCAGTGAAAGACAAAAGAGGATGTTGAGAGTAGTGGTTTGGGACTTCAAAGAGGAAGAAGGCCAATGCTCCCATTAATCCAAAGCTATTATGACATAAATTCTCCCTTGCCTTAAAATCGTCCAGTCTCAGCCCTTTTATAAACATCTTCTCTTATTTTCCCTCTTGACCCTATCAAGGTGGCTACAATTATTTTGAGGCCCACAAAGATGTAGATTGTTATGAGCAATAATGTTAATCCCTTTCTCTTGAGGCCAGTTCTTGGAACTGTGCTAGCCATAGATTCAGTACTGCTCCAGTTGAAGCAGCTTATGTCATGGCTGCAGTCTGGTCATCATGCAGTTAGCTTTTTCCCTCTGGTGGCAGTTAAAGTATCTATAGAACAGCTCAGGAAGGTGCATCAGACAACAAAAGATTCTGTGACTCTCCTGTCTTAATCATTAACTGCTTGATGGCTCAGGGAGGCTTGGGAAACTTCAGCTTTTCTACAGGCAAGAATGGACCTGGAGGAGCCTTTGTACTGGGGTGGGGACAGGGCTCTTCTTGGTTTCAGAACCAACCACTGTATTGGATATGTATATACCCATGTAAGCAACGGAACACATTCTAACAATAACTTAAAATTCGGGCTTCCCTGGTGGCGCAGTGGTTGAGAGTCTGCCTGCCGATGCAGGGGACACAGGTTCGTGCCCCAGTCCAGGAAGATCCCACATGCCGCGGAGTGGCTGGGCCCATGAGCCATGGCCGCTGAGCCTGCGCATCCGGAGCCTGCGCATCCGGAGCCTGTGCTCCGCAACGGGAGAGGCCACAACAGTGAGAGGCCCGCATACCACACACACAAAAAAAAACCTTAAAATTCTACCAATTCTAGGTTTGTCAGATACATTAGTCATCTTGGATTTTTCATAGGAAAAGTAAAAGAAAATATAACTACTGAAAAAATTAATCAAAATATATGATTAGTAAGAAAGAATATTACATTATATTTGTATAATTAGGTAGTCAGTTTGAAATATTTTAGGTTAAAAGAGGAAGACTGAGAAATCTGAAGCAAGGATTCCTTCTTTAATGCTTTTAGTTGAAGAGCAGGGTAGCCAACTGCGTATGTAATAAACTTGCTTCTTCCCTCCAAGGGAGCCATTTGGTTAGCTATGCTTTTGCCTTCCACCTGTTTACATCCCTCTGTCTCCATGCATTAGATTCAGCAATAGAGCCTGTGTGACTCTATTGTATGACTTATTACCTGAACTGTTGACCCTTTTTGGGTTGGAAAGATTAACAATGTGTTGACATCTGCACACTGGTCATTGTGTTTGGGCAGATAGTGGCTTTAGGGAAGACTACAGACAGGTTACCTGGTTAGCAGTAATGAGAATATTGAAAGCCTCTCACCTTCTTTTTCAACATTACTTTTTTAGAGGTGTGGCATGGTTGATTCTATTCTTGGTTTCCATTTAAAAATGGCCCTACACTGCTATTTCCTGAATTAATGCTCTGCATTTATCATTTCTGTGAGAGAATCCTTCCTGCATATGCTCCTTATTCATGATGGTTTTCGTGTTGCAGTTCCCATCTTCCCATCTATCTAACATCCAACTCTCTGCTGTTAGGGAGAAAAATTTTCTCCTAACCTTCCTGTTTCTTCTGACTGGTCTAATAATCAAATCCCCATGTAACACATTAACAGAAGAAAAAAAAGTTTAATTATGTGTGCCTTGGGGCTCCATAAGAATATGAGGCCCAAAGGAAGTTGGGCAGTTGCCATTCTAAGCTAAAAAGAAGAGGGTAGGGGTTTGAGACTCCAAAGAGGAGGAAGACAATTCACATGGAGATTGGAAGAGCAAATGTTTAGTAAACAAATGTTGCCCCCATGCAGAGATAGATGGACACCAAGAGGAATGTCAACAGGCCTGGCTAATTTTCCCCCAGTCTACCATACCTAGCTAATATTCTATAGTTATCTCTGGAGGTAGGCCCTCTAGCTAAATTCTCTTAGGTGGTTAAGGGGAGGTAGAAAGAAAAACTTCCTGAGTCTTCTGTTTCTTAAATAATCAGCCTAATATAATTCTCATGCCAAAGTTTAACACATACTTTGGGGTGAAAAATTTTGTACCCCTACACTGTTACAGCTTTGGAATATTTAACCTTATTTTGGATTTTAGAACCAACTGATATGAGGAAATTGTCCTTAAAAAATTAGTGTGCTCCTATTTAAAAATGATGAAAGAATTAAACTCTGTTGATCAAAATATCTAATAATTTTTGCCATTAAAAGTAAAAGAAAGAAAAAGAAACATGCCATCTATACTGCAGATCATGTTTGATCATTGGCCGTATTTTTAAAAAGGCATTAATAAGCAGTGGGGGAAGAAGGGGGATGCTTTCGGCTTGAAACATGGAGAAAAACAACACAGACCCTTCTTTTATAATGAAGATCATTTATGAAGATGTCTATGTGTCTAGAGCTGAGGTGGTTATCAGAATGTTTCATTCCCTTAAAGTTTTTACCATTTTTCCAATAGGAAAAAAAAGTATGAGAAGTAACCTGATGGAGAAGTTGTGTTGAATGGTTTTATGTTCAAGCACGGGTTTCTCATCCACCTCCAACCAAATGTAAAAAGGAAAGATTAACTGAATTTGTCTTATTTTTTTCCTGATGTTTTATATCAATAAATACTTACTAGACTGTCACTATAAGCAGAAAATCTGATATATTCTGGGATGAGTGAGTGGAGTTACACAAATATGGAATTGTACAAACTGAGGTTCTTACCCTCAAAGTGTGTATAAATTAATAGAGGGGAATAAACATTGGTCTGCAAAATATTTGAATGGTCAGCTGGGGAGAATTTCACAAATTTTTCTTTCCTGAACACAAATGAAGCTCATATGTATTCTTCTCTTTTTCTTTACTTTGATGTTTTTCTTTCTTTCTAAAAATGTTTTATTTTATATTGGAGTATAGTTGATTTACAATGTTTTATGCATACAGCAAAGTGATTTAGTTATAGATATACTTATATCTATTCTTTTTCAGATTCTTTTCCCATATAGCGTATTACAGAGTACTGAGTAGAGTTTCCTGTGTTATACAGTAGGTCTTGTTGATTATCTATTTTATATATAGTAGTGTGTATATGTTAACCCCAACCTCCTAATTTATTCCTCCCCCCAACCTGTCCTTTATGGTAACCATAAGTTTGTTTTCTAAGTCTGTGAGTCTGTTTCTGTTTTGTAAATCAGTTCATTTGTATCATTGTTTTAGATTCAACATATAAGCGATATATGATATTTTCCTTTGTCTGACTTACTTCACTTAATATGATATGTCTATCCATGTTTCTGCAAATGGCATTATTTCATTCTCTTTTATAGCAAGTGGTATTCCATTGTATATATGTACCACATCTTCTTTATCCATTCATCCGTCAATGGACATTTAGGTTGCTTCCAGGTCTTGGCTAATGTAAATAGTGCAGCAATGAACATTGGGGGTGCATGTATCTTTTTGAATTATGGTTTTCTCTGGATATATGCCCAGGAGTGGGATTTCTGGGTCATATGGTAGCTGTATTTTTAGTTTTTTAAGAAACCTCCATACTGTTCCCCACAGTGGCTGTAACAATTTACATTCCCACTAACAGTGTAGGAAGGTTCCCTTTTCTCCACACCCTCTCCAGCATTTATTGTTTGTAGACTTCTTGATGATGGCCATTCTGACCAGTGTGAGGTGATACCCCATTGTAGTTTTGATTTGCATTTCTCTAACAATTAGTGATGTTGAGCATATTTTCATGTGCTTTTTGGCCATCTTCTTTGGAGAAATGTCTATTTAGGTCTTCTGCCCATTTTTTCGTTGTGTTGTTTGTTTTTTTGATATTGAGCTATAACACCATACACAAAAATAAACTCAAAATGGATTAACGACCCAAACGTAAGACCTGATACTGTAAAACTCTTAGCGAAAAGAAGGCAGAACACTTTGACATAAATTGCAGCAATATCTTTTTGCATCCACCTCCTAGAGTAATGAAAATAAAAACAAATATAGAAATGGGATCTAATTAAACTGAAGAGCTTTTGTACAGCAAAGAAAACTATAAACAAAACAAAAAGACAACACACAGAATGGGAGAAAATATTTGCAAATGATGTTACTGACAAGGGATTAATCTCCAAAATATAAAAACAGCTCATGCAGCTTAATATCAAAAAATTTTAAACAATATATTATGAAGAATTAAGCAATGGTCCAAGTGGTATCATTCAAATGGAAGAGGGAAGTCGGGGGAAAGGTCAAAGAGTGGGACAGTTTATGGATCATTCAAGAAGTATGTGTTCATAGGTGATTTTTTTATTTCATTTTGCATGGTGTCAATCACCAGAATATCCAGATATTTTATTGGTGGTTATATTAGTGTGTTTTGGGCACCATTGACTTCACTTTCTTCTGTTAGTACAAGTATCCATTGATGTCTGGTATATAAAATATTCCACCTTCAGTAGAGAGTGTCCCTCTTCAAAGCAACAGTTTTAACAACAAGGAGGCTCACATGTTCTATGAAGTGAAAAAGGGAGAGCTGGTCAACCAGAGAAGCAGAATGCTCCAGCCAAGGGGGTGGGAGTATTATCAAAGAAGTGATCAGTGGCCCAGGAGCCAGCTCTCTCCTTATACTGATGCTCTTTCCTCCATATCATCACCGTCAATTCAATTTTCAACATATTTCTATATCAAAGTCTACACAAACCACACAACTTTAAATGTGCAATAAGAGGCTTTCAATTGTTGTAATATGTGTTATGTGCATTTAATTTTCGGAATGAATTTAAGTTGAAGCTTTTATGAGCTGTTTTATAGGAATCCATAGTGGACTTTATAGCTGCTGTTTCTGTGCAAGAAACAAACACATAGAAGAGAGCAGAACCCACAGGTCATTTAAAATGGAGTGGAATAAAGCAGGAGGCCTTTTTTTTCCCTGTAAAACATTATTTAATTTGCTAGTATTTAATAAGTGTGTGTGTGTGCATACACTTGACTATGACAAGTGAGGATTGTTAGTGTAGAAGGCAGTTAGTGATATTGGGAGATACTGGCTGTATTAGTTTGCTCGGGCTACCGTAACAAAGTACCACACATGGGTGCCTTAAGACAACTGGAATTTATTCTCTCACTGTTGTTAAGTTAAGAAGTCTGAAATCTAGGTGCTGGCAGCCCCATGCACTCTCTGACTGCTCTAGGGGATAATCTTTCCTTGCTTTCTCTAGCTTCAGGTGTTTGCCAGCAATACTCAGGATTCCTTGGCTTGTACATGCATCACTCCAGTCACATAGCTGTTTGACCCCGTGTGTCTTCACATTGTCTTTACCTGTGTGTGATTGTCTCTGTGTCCAAACTTCCCTTCTTATAGCAACACCAGTTAGATTAGATTAGAGTCCACACTAATAACTTCATTTTTACTTGATTACTTCTCTAAAGACCATTATTCCAAATAAAGTCACCTTCTGAGGTACTGGCGTTTAGGACTTCAGTTTATTTTTTGGTTCAACCCATAACATTTGCATATTGCCTCTTTATAAAGAAGTCTAGTCTAGAGGTTAACTCCCAATTTTACTGGCTTCACCACTCGCTGTCATTTCTTTAGTACAAAGTATTCTCTATTCTCAAAATCTGTCTGTTTTATTTCTCAGATGGCTGGCTGTAGCCAGTAATATTTTGGGAAGGGTAATGTGTGGTTGTATTATAGCCAAATTTCTTGTTTGAATTTTATAAATTTTCCACAAAAAAGATTATTTTGAGGAATAAATTAGGGTGTCAGCATGATACGTGCTGACAAAATCATAGCAGCAGAACTTTTTTCTATTTAAAATCAGAATAGAAAAGGGTAGTTTTTTCTTTCATATGATGACAAGATTGATGCCCCCTAAGGTTAAGTGACTAAACCAAGGTCACACATAGAGAGTCAGAGACAGAAAAAAAAAAGATCAATGTATATGAAGCAAATTCCATTGCTTGCAACCTCCACGTTCAGTTCAATGCTAAGATTTATTCTTGTTTTAAAAATCCCACTTGAACAAGACTCTCCTAAGTGCTGAGTTTAGAAGTCAAGCCCTCCTCCGTCCTCACTGTCTCATTGATCAAAGACTCTTCTCTTCCACTGTACTTTGCAAATGCCCCATACTTCCCACATTAAAACCAAAACCCAAAGCAAAACAAAACACACAAAAAACAGGGGCCTTACCAGGATCAAGAAATGGAAATATCATAACATAGTTTGAGAATATTGCCACTTTCATGTAAAGGGTATTTTTTGGCAGATATTTGGCTTGGGCTTCCACTGAAACTGGGAGCACTGAGTAAATTCATATGAACTGAATGGCATTCAGATGGAACATGTAAATATATGTGGAAACCCCTGCATTTAAATCTTGGTTTGGCCTCATGTTACTTGTGTGATTCTGGAAAGCCTGCTGAGCTCCACTTATGTAAAAATTGGAAAAAAAATTCATCATCATTAACATAACTTGACATCCAGTAAGCATTCAATAAACGTTGCTGTCTTCATTCATGTTTCTGGAAATACTCCAAGAACTAATTATTTCATCTTGATGTTTCTCTATATAGACAGCATTCAGAGAGAACTTTGTTAAATTCTAGCATTTACTATGCAAACCTGGGAATGTTTCCCTAATCTTTGGTGTCTTTTGCCTGAAAAAAATTGGAAGGAAAATAGCCCCTACCTTGCATGGATATAGTAAGGGTTACATGCAATAAACCATGAAAAGTGCTTGGTGTGGAATCCCACCATTTACCAAGTGTTTCACTTGTGGTAGTTACTAATTTCATTGTTATTCTTATCTACTAATAGCATTATGTTTAGGGCTTGTCTACGTAAAATTTTAAATTTTATTTAAGGTGTTATTTCTCAAAACTGTAAATTATTCCAATCACCTTCTTATATTCCATTAACAAAAGACTGAAAGTAGAGTCTTAAGAAGTTTCATGATTAAAATCCCAAATAGCTCCTGATTATTTTGAGAAAATCTTAATACATGGTTAAAAATTATTTTGCCTCCACCTTACTTAACTTGTATTATCAGGTATTAAGCTGAAATTGCCTGGAGAATGGATTGTTCAGTGAACAATGAAGAAGTTTATATGTTTTGTATATTATTATTCTTGACCTGGGGTATCCCTCTATGAATTACTATGCTGAAGATCCTCAGGACCTCTATTTTTCATCTTTAAAGTAATAAGAATAAGGAACAAGAAGAAGAAGAAGAAAAAGAAGGAGGAGGAGGAAGAAGAGGAGAAGGAGAAGAAGCAGAGGAATGACAATGAGAAGAACTGTTATTATTATCTTATGGGAAATTAAATAATGATATTCATGAAAATGAATAACTTAGAGTGCTATAAAAACAGTAACATGGAGTTGTCTATTAAAACTACCAAAAAGATACCTCCTTGATTGTATAGGAGTATACCACAATTAGGACAATGAGGAGAAGTAAAAGAAGAGGAGAAGAAAAAATATATATATTTATACAGGTTTTATTTTAATGTTTCAGACGCAGTGCTTTCAATTATGTGCTTATTCATCTGCATAACAAATATTGAGTGTTATGATTACTAACATCTGGCACCTGGGAAAAATGAAGCACAGGTCTGGGAAAATCACTGAAGGTTACATTGCTGGTCAATAGAGACTTGAGTTATGTCTACTTCTTTCAAGATGGTAGACTCAGCACAAAAATACTTACTTCTCCACTTTCCCAACATGCCCAAAGCAAATTAAAGATAAAATGAGAAATCACATTTTTGTTTTTCACATACTGCTAAAGTAAAAGAATATTCTTAGACGGTAGCTCAATATATATGTTTAGATGGGCAATTTGGTAATCACTATTAGAATTAAAATGTGCAAACTATTTGATCCAATAGTCTTATCTTTAAGAATATCTATTTTAAAAATAACATTTATGAGCATATATTAATTTAGTTATTTTTATCATAACATATTTAAGTTTGTCTGACTCAATTATCTCTATTCTTTCTTCTAAACCATGCTTTCTCATTATCTATTTGATTATGGATTCTCCTGTGTCTCTATAATTTCTACAAATGAACCAGTTAAGCTTGATAGTGAACCAATTATATTATAACTTTGTCCATTTTAATCAAAGAAGTAGAACTTTACTGATTATTCAGGGATCTTGCAAATTTAATTCTCTCTTCATGTCATTTTGTCTACCTGAGGCAATAATGTAGTTTTCTCCTAATTTACCTGCACATTCTTTCTTTTTCTTTTTCATTTTTTTGGAGATATAGTTGACATACAGTATTATGTTAGTTTCAGGTATACTACATAGAGATTTGACATTTGCATACATTATGAAATGATCACCACAATAAATGTAGTAACCATCTGTCACCACCCAAAGTTATTGCAATATTATTGATCATGTCCTTATGCTGTATATTACATACACATGGCTTATTTATTTTATAACTGGAGATTTGTACCTCTTAATTCTTTTCAACTATTTTGCTCCCCCCCCCACTCTACTTCCCTTTGGCAACCACCTATTTTTTCTCTGTAGCTATGAGTTTGTGTTTCTTTGTTTGTTTTGTTTATTTGTTTTGTTTTTTAGCTTCCACATATAAGTGAGATCACACGGTGTTTTTCTTTCTCTGTCTGACTATTTCATTAAGCATATGCCCCTCTAGATCCTTCCAGGTTGCTGCAAATGGCAAGATTTTTTTAATAGCTGAGTAAATATATATATATATATTTAAGAACTTCATCTTCTCTTTATTCATTCATCTGTTGATGGACACCAAGTTTGTGATTACTGTAGCTTTGTAGTATAGTTTCAAATCAGGGAGTGTGATACCTCCAGCTTTGTTCTTTCTCAAGATGACTTTGGCTATTTGTGGTCTTTTATGTTTACATACAAATTTTAGAATTTTTTATTCTACTTCTGTGAAAAATCCCTTTGATACTTTGATAGGGATTGAATTGAATCTGTAGATTGCCTTGAGTACTATTATATTTTTAAAATATTAATTATTTCAGTTTATAAGCAGAGTATGTCTTTCCATCTGTTTGTGCTGTCTGACATTTCTTTCATCAGTGTGTTATAGTTTCCCAAGTAAAAGTCTTTTACCTCTTTGGTTAGATGTATTCCTAGGTATTTTATTCTTTTTGATACAGTTGTATGTGAGGTTGCTTTCTTAATTTCTCTGATAGTTTTTATTATTGTATAGAAACACCATAGATTTCTGTATATTAATTTTGTACTCTGAAACTTCATTGATTCATTTATTAGTTCTAATAGTATTTTGGTAGTGTCTTTTGGATTTTCTATATAATAGTATCATGTCATGTCAGATGCAAAAAGGGAAAATTTTACCTCTTCTTTTCCAACTTGAATTCATTTTATTTCTTTTTCTTGTCTGATTGCTGTGGCTAGGACTTCCAATACTACATTGAATAAAAGTGAGAGTGGGGATACTTGTCATTTTCCTGATCTTAGAGATAATGTTTTCAGCTTTTCCCCATTGAGCATGGTGTTGGCTGTGTTTTGTTCATATATGGCCTCTATTATGTTGAGGTATGTTTCCTCTACACACACTTTGTTGAAAGTTTTTATTGTAAATGGATGTTGAATTTTGTCAAAAGATTTTTCTGCCTCTATTGAGATGATTATATAATTTTAATTTTTCAGTTTGTTAATGTGGTGTATCACATTGATACACTTGTGGCTATTGAATCATCCTTGTATCCTTGAGTAAAATCCCACTGGATCATGATGTATGACCCTTTTAATGTATGGTAGAATTCAGTTTGCTAATATTTTGTTGAGAATTTTTGCATCCATATTCATTAGTGTGATATTGGCCTGTGCTGTTATTTTTCGTGTTATCTTTGTCTGGTTTTGGTATCTGGCTGATACTGGCCTTGTAGAATGAGTTCTAAAACGTCCCTTTCTTTTCAAGTTTTGGAAATAGTTTGAGAAGAATAGGTTTTCTTTAAATGTTTGGTAGAATGCACCTGTGAATGTGTATCCTAAACTTTTGCTGTTAGGAGTTGTTTTTTGTTTTTTTTTAATTACTGTTTCTGTTTTATTACTGGTGATTTGCCTGTTTGTATTTTTTCCCCCTCATTCTGTCTTGGGAGATCATACATTTCTAGGAATTTATTTATTTCTCTACATTGTTCATTTATTGGCATATAATTGTTCACAGTAGTCTCATGAGCCTTTGTATTTCTGAGTTGTTGGTTGTAACTTTTTTGTTTCTGATTTTATTATTTGGGCACTCTCTTTTGTTCCTTGATGAATTTTGCTAAAGATTTATCAATTTCGTGTATTTTTGCAATGAACCAGTTCTTAGTTTCTTTGATCATGTCTATTTTTTTTGTTTTTTAGTCTCTATTTCATTTATTTCTGCTCTGATTTTTTAAATGTCTTTTTGTCTACTAACTTTGATGTTTTTTTTGTTCTTCTTTTTCAGCTCCTTTAGGTAAAAGGTTAGGTGGTTTATTTGAGATTTTTCTTGTTTCTTGAGGTAGGCTTGTATTGCTCTAAACTTTATTCTTAGTATTATATTCACAGGGCCCCATAAATCTTGAATCATTGTGTTTCCATTTTCATTTGCCTCTAGGTATTTTTTGCTTTCCTCTTTGATTTCTTCATTAACCCATTGGTTGTCTAGTACCATGGTGTTTAGCATCCACATGTTTATGCTTTTGTAGTTGTTTTCCTTGTAGTTGATTTCTAGTCTCATACTGTTGTGGTCAGAAAAGATGCCTGATATGATTTCAATCTTCTTAAATATATTGAGACTTGTTTTGAGGCCTAGAATGTATGAGAGATCATTCTGCAGAATATTCCATGTGAACTTGAAAAAAAGGAGTATCTTATTACTTCTGGGTGGAATGTTTATCCATGTATATATATTCCACTTGGTCCAATGTGTTGTTTATGACATGTGTTTCCTTATTGATTTTCTGTCTGGATAATCTGTCCATTCATGTAAGTAGAGTGTTAAAGTCCCCTACTCTTATTGTGTTACTGTCAACTTCTCCTTTTTGTCTGTTGATATTTGCTTTATGTATTTAGGTGCTTTTAAGTTGTGTGTGTGTATATATATATATATATATATATATATATAGTTTGATTGTTTCTTCATTTGTTTGTTTGTTTCAATGTGAGATTTATTTGAAGAAATGATTCCAGTGTTTTTTTAAAAAAACTTTTTTTTTTACAGAAATTTTCAAAAGTACTTGAAAGTAGCAAAAATAATATAAGGAATTCCCATACTTTCCCAATGATTATTTTCTTTTTTTTATATTGAAGTATAGTGATTTACAATGTTATGACAATCTCTGCTGTACAAAAAAGTGACTCAGTTATAGACATATATACATTCTTTTTTTAATATTCTTTTCCATTATGGTTTATCTCAGGAGGTTGGATATAGTTCCCTGTGCTATACAGCACAGGGAATGTTGTTTATCCATTCTAAATGAAATAGTTTGCATCTACCAACCCCAAATTCCCAGTCCATCCCTCTCCCTCCCCCTTCCCCCTTGGCAACCACAAGTCTGATCTCTATCTCTGTGAGTCTGTTTCTGTTTTGCAGATAGGTTCATTTGTGCCATATTTTAGATTCATACAGTATTTGTCATACAGTATTTGTCTTTCTGTTTCTGAGTTGCTTCACTCAGTATGATATTTTCTAGTTGTATCCATTTGCTGGAAATGACATTATTTTGTTCTTTCTTATGGCTGAGTAGTATTCCATTGTATGTCTGTACCATATCTTCTTTACCTATTCATCTGTTGATGGACATTTAAGTTGTTTCCATGTTTTGGTTATTGTGAATAGTGCTGCTATGAACATAGGGGTGCATGTATCTTTTTGGATTGTAGTTTTGTCTGGATATATGCCCAGGAATGTAATTGCTGAATCATATGGTAACTCTAATTTGGATACATATATATTTACAATTGTTATACCTTCTTGTTGGATCAATCCCTTTATTATTATGTTATGTACTTCTTTGTCTCTTGTTACAGTTTCTTAAAATGTCAATTTTTGTCTGATATAAGAATTGCTATCCCAGCTCTCTTTTCATTTTCATTTGCATGGAATACCTATTTTCATGCCCTCACTTTCAGTCTATATGTGTCTTTAGATCTGAAATGAGTCTCTCATAGGCAGTGTATATATGGGTCTTATTTTTTTAATCTGTTCAGTGACTTTATGTTTTTTAACTGGAGCATTTAGTCAATTTACATTTAAACTAATTATTGATAAGTATGTTTTTATTGTCATTTTGTTCATTGTTTTCAGGATTTTTTTTGTAGTTCTTTCTTTTCCCCCTTTCTTCTTCTTTCGTTCTCTTCCCATGTGATTTAATGACTATATTTACTGTTATGTTTGGATTCTGCTTTCTTTCTTATGTGTGTATCTATTACAGATTTTTGATCTGTTATTACCATGCTTTTATATATAGTGAATATTGTGGTTATTTTAAGTTGATGATCTCTTAAGTTTGAATGCATTCTAATAAGCCTGTATTTTTAGTCCTTCTCCTGCCACATTTAACATTTTTGACATCATATTTTAAATCATTTTTGTATATCCCTTATTTATTGTAGATATACATGATTTTAATACTATTGTCATTTAACCTTCATACTAGCTTTAAAAGTGGTTGATCTACTATCTTTACTTTATGTTTGCTTTTACCACTACGATTTTTCCTTTCATAATTTTTGTATTTTAGTTGTGGCCTTTTCTTTTCCACTTAGTACTTTTAACATTTCTTGTAAAGCCAGTTTAGTAGTGCTGAACTCTAGTTTTTCTTGCCTGTAAAACTTTTTGTCTCACTTTCAAGTCTGAATGACAACCTTGCTGGGTATAGTATTCTTGGTTGTAGTTTTTCTTTTTTCTTTTCATCACTTTGAATATATCATGCCTCTAGTTTGGCCTACAAAGTTTACACTGAAAAGTCACCTGATGGTCTTACAAGAGTTCCTTTGTAGGAACTAGTTGCTTTTCTTGTGCTGCTTTTAATATATTCTCTTTATCTTTAATTTTTGCCATATTTATTATAATATGTCTTGGTGTAGATCTCTTTGTGTTCATCTTGTCTGGGATTCTCCTGGACCTGAATGTCAGTTTTGTTCACTTGGTTAGTGAAGTTTTTCAGCAATTATTTCTTCAAGTGAATTCTCTGTCCTTTCTCTCTCTCCTCCTCCTGGGACCCTACAATGTAAATGTTAGTACTCTTGATGTTGATGTAGAGGTCTCTTAAACTGTCATTGTTTTTTGTTTTTAATTCTTTTTTCTTTTTTTTCTGTTCCACTTGTATGATACTACTATTCTTGCTCCAGATCACTGATTCATTCCTCTGTATCTAATCTAATACTGTTGATTCCTTCTATTTTTTTTTAAGTTTTAGTTATTGTATTCTCAGTTTAAAAAAAAAATTAACTCTTTGTTGAAATTTTCACTGAAATTTATCCATTCTTGCATTGAGTTCAGTGAGCATTTTTATGACCATTACCTTGAACTATTTATTGAGTAGATTGATTATCTCCACTTCATTTAATTCTTCTGACATTTTGTCTTATACCTTCACTTCATTTGGAACATATTCCTCCAGCTTCTCATTTTTCCCAATCGTCTGTATTTATTTCTATGTGTCTGTAAGTTTGTTACATATCCTAATCTTGGAGAATTGACCTTATGTAGTAGACATCTTATAGAGCCCATCAGCATGCTCCCCTCTCATTATCGCAGCTATATGCTCTGGGGATGCCTCCTATGTGAGCTTCATGCACCCTTCTCTTTTGACAAGGCCAACTAATGTGAGTGCTGTGGTAGGTGGGACTAGGCCCTGGCTCTGTTTGCTGAGAGACACTGCCTCATGCTATGTCTGTGGGTCTGTTGGAAGGTGGGTTAGGCTTTGTGTGTGGTTAGCTGCACAGCCCAGGGTGGTGTGGGACTTGTGTAGGCCCACAGGAGGCGGGGCTAAGTCCCATTTGGCTCTCTCTGTGGTCTGGGGAGCTTGGGACTGATGTCAGCCAACTGGTGGTCTGGTAAGTTTCTGGCACTAAGAGGCTAGGGGAAAATTTCAAAATGATGTTTGTTAGAACCAATGTAATCATTGTAGAACAAGCCCACCAAATGGCTGTCAGTAGCGTTTCCATCTCAGGGAGAGTCCCAGTTGCCTCCTCCCTCTCCAGGAGGCTCTCCAAGATCAGCAAGTGGTTCTGACCCAGGCTTATTTTAAATTACTGCCTCTGCAGTGAGCCTTGGATCATGCGAGATTTTGCGTGCCCCTTAGGAGCAGAGTCCTTGTTACCTGTGGTGCTTTAGCTGTCTCGGACATAAGCTTTGCTGGGTTTCAAAGTCAGATATTCTGGGGGATTATTTTCCCAGTGCAGGACCCTTGGGCTTTGGAGCCCAGTGCTGGGCTCAGACTCCTCACTCCTTGGGGAGGACCTCTACAATTGTGCTGTTCGTCTGTTTGTGAGTTGCCAGCCCAGAGGTGTGGGTCTTGACCATAGAGCATCTCTACCCCTCCTACCCATCTTATTGTGGTTCCTTCTTTATGTCTTTAGTTTGGAAAATCATTTGCGCTAGTCTTCAGGTGGTTCTCAGAGATAGTTGCTCTCTAAGTAGTTGTAATTTTGGTGTATCTGTTGGAGGAGGTGAATTCAGGATCTTCTTACTCTGCCGTCTTGGACCCCCCATCATCTGCTCTTTCTTTGAATACATGGACTTACAGACTCTCAAATTAGGGTTTCTAGATTTAGAAAATAAAAATAGAGGATAACCAGTTAAATTTGAATTTCAGATTAATGATAAATATTTTTAGTATAATATGTTCCTTGTATTGTCTGAGACATAAACTTAAAAATTGTTGTTTATCTGAAATTCAACTTTAACAGTGTATCCTGTATTTTACTTGGAAATTCTCTGAAATACATATCAGGGGTGGTAGTTTTTGTGGTAATGATCATTTCATCCAGAAATAGCAATAAAAAGTAAATGAGTATATAACTGAAAATTCCTTTTACTCAATTAAAAACTCATATTGTTTCCCAGTTCTATGTAGAGATTACAAACTAAAGTACATATCTGAAGTCTCATTGTATCCTATTACCCATACCGTGGTTGGGAAGAGGTTGTCTATCTGTATCTATCTATATGTAGATGAAGCGAGCAGTATCATCATTGGATGGCTCACTACTTATTGTATATTTGATAGGCTGATAGCATGAGTTTCACTTTGGTCTTCTGCCATACCAAAACTTGACTTTCCTAGAAGAAAATCAAATCCTTGTGGCATAAGTACCCTCAAACTTCATAGATAAAAGTGTATTACTTAGGATTCTTGGTTGCAAGCAAAAACCAAGTCTAATTTAAAAGAAGATGATTTACAAAAAAGTTACTGAGAATTCATGGAATTGACAGACCAGACTTGGGAGTGAAAAACACCCAATGACTATCCAACAAGTAAAGAACTGGGAATCAGGAACATAGCAATATCTTATAGCTGAAACATCCTGGTCAGTTGCCACAGCCAATCCTACTTCAGCCTGCACTATAAATGACCCCAACCATTGTTCCTTGCATCAGAGGCTCAGGATTCAAATGTTCCCAGAAAGCTGCCTACCTGGTCAAACTTAGGTCACATTCCCACTCTCTACCTGTATTGGGAAGGAGAGTGGAAGTCCTGAACTTGTCAGCTTCTGAAACTGGAGTTTCCATGTCCTATGATTATATACCATGAGAAAGGGAACATTCTGCACTAGAAATCAGGGCAAGAGAAAGGATACTTGGTGGCAAAAAATCAGCAATTAGACACTAAATATTTAAGCATATAAAGCTCCTTTATATTTTTCCTGATATTCAATTTTCTTATCAACAAGAGAAAAAAAAACCCCTGCAGAACAGAGGAAGTAATAGCAACCTTGGGAACTGAAGCACTATATCCAGCCCTGAGAAGTCAACCTGAGCATTAAGAGTCATTCTCTTTGTCAGGATCCTTCTGTGTATCTTGTTTATTTTTTATCTTCCATCTCCTCTCTAAAAGCTCTATTTCAATCAACTGGGGAGCTGAAACTGGATTCAAAGCTTGTGATACTATCCCAGACTGAGCTTTTCTGAATAATATCATCTCCCTGCCTTTCTTGCTAAAAGTTTATAATCAATATCACCTAGATAAGGGGTTTGTAACTTGGAATGTATGAGTGGATTTTAAGAAGTCAGAAAAAAAAATCCCTGTACCTTATTACATTTTTTGAAATAAGATTTTATGTGCATATGCCTATAGAGAGGATTCACAGTTCTAAAAATTTATATTTTTAAAGTGGTGAATTTTGGAAAACAGGGTTCAATGACAAATGAAACCAGGAATATTAAATACCTTTGCCAATTGCAAAATAACTGATTGGTAGCAGAATCATGGCATCTAGTTCCCAATATAGTTCAAGAAATTATTTGAGTTTTGTGCCAATTATGTGTGTATTTTTAAAAGCAAAAACCAAGTCATACTTTCTTACTAAATATGTCCTTTATTTTGGCAGTCCCACAGTGACAGTGTCAGTTTGACCTCAATCTCTATGTTCTGGTGATCCTGGCAGAGAACCAATTGGCCAAGCAGATAACTGGGACCAACTCTTGCCTGTGTACTTATATTCTACATGGAGAGAATTTATATTTATCCTTTCTAGTATGTTAGTAGCAGGCTTCCTGAAATACTTTAAGGATTTAGAAACTTTTATCTTTTAAAAACACTTCTAGATTTAAAACACATGACTCAAAATATATCTTGAAGTATAATTGGTAGTGACTTTAACAAGATTGTCTAGAAAACAAAACCTGAGTCAAGGATTAATGGAGTAATATTTGTTAGGGAAATGCAAACCCAGGGCAGTAAAGTTCAAGAGAAAGGTAAGTGAGCAAAGAAGGATGTAATGCAAAGTGAAGCATTATCATTCTGGCTACCACTTCATGACAAGCTTTAAAGAGATATAGCAAGTCCTTCAGCAGGTGTGCTGTCTGGGAAGATGGGACATCTGAAAGTATACTGAATGTACAAATCACTACATAGTCCATGGGCGAGAGGAAAATAGGGAATGCATTTGCCCAGATCCATCCTATCTCCAATTTCTCATTGATTAAAACATGCCACATGGGGAGGTAATGCCCCACACTGCCATCTGGCCTTCTTAGCAGCTGCTCTCCAGATGCCAGACCCAAGCTCACTCTGCAATGCAGCTTTCATCCACGTCTAGAAGTGATATGAGGGGACCAAACACATGATGTTGGCTGAGTCTTGCTCATGCAGCACAGGCCAGCAGGAGGTACGGCACTCTTAGAGAAAGCCACGAAGACTTACCCAGGTAGGAAAATGGCTGATTAAGTCCAAGAGGTGGCCATGGCCGAGGGAATCTGATGAGGTGCACATAGTTTGTGTTTGATTCAAGCAGAATTTGAAGGTTTGTTTCTACTCTGAGCTGTCTGTGGGATGTTGGGAAAGGTATTTATTCTCTCTGAGTCTCAGAATTATCTATAAAATGAGGGAATGAATGAAATCTTTAAGGTCCAAAATTCTATGATTGCATACATCAACAGTGAAATAATTTGAATTTGAGATTTACTACTTACACACAAAAAGTTCACAGCGTGGATCTGGGGGCAATAACCCTTCAAATCTCTGCAGGATTAGAAAATTATTTTTAATGTAATCCTTAATATTGGCCTTTTAATTATTAATGAGATGTTTTCACAACTTCAATGTGTAGTAAGGTAGAAAGAAACACTAAAACATTTAGAACACTTGAAAACAATAAATATAGATGTTTCTTTTGCTCTGGAGAAAAATATATAATAGAATATTCAGTTCATTAGAATATTCTGATTCAGTTAATTAATTAAAAATTTTAATATTTAGAGGAAGCACATGTAATCATACATTGTTAGATGGAATTTGATGTGTAGACAGAAATTGATGTCCCCATGACTTGACATAATACATCCATACCAAAGGAAACTCCGGGCATGAGATGGTTAATGTTTACAAAGGTGACTGTTGTTACCTTTTAGTATTCTCAGATATATATTTCCTGAGAAATGCAAACCAGAGAGGTAACTTACAAGAAGAATATTTTATGTTAAACGATCTTATAGAGGGAGCAGTTTAAGGTGGGACATATATCCAAGGGAAGGTCTGTCCTCAACAGAATCTCTCACACCAACTCTTGTTTCTTAAGAGTTCTGAGAATATGCTTAGCCCATGGAATTGTGTTACTTCCATTTTTTACTTTCCTGCTGTTAGCTTCTTTTTCATGGTAGTGTTTCCCTTTTAATTGGGCTTCATCTGTTGCTATATACTTGTCAGATCTCAAATGTTGTCCCATAATTCTTAGACACCGATTAAATGGTAACAAATTCATCATTATCTTGGAGGCAGTTTAAAGCCTTACAAGTTGGATTTTTGTTCACATACACCTGGGGAAGGGGGGGTGTTTATGATGGAGGGTGTATGTCTCCCTCAGAAAGACAGTACCGTGCTATGGTAAAGGGTATAGACTCTGGAATAAGGAATTCCAATTTATTCATTTACTCATTCATCCAACTCAAAAATATTTATTGAGTTACTTCTGTGTTCTGGGCACTGTTCTAGGTGCTGGGATGTAACAGAAAAAAAAATCTGCCCCTGAAATGGTATTTAACATTTCAATGGAGGAGTTCGCAAGAACAAAGTTAATACATTATATAGTTTATTAGATTGTGTTACGTGTTAAAGAGAAAAAAAAATCAGATAAGAAGGTTGAAATTTTAGGGTAGCTTGGGGATGTCAGGAGAAGACCCATATTTTGTGTTGCCTAAAGTTTATATAATACTTTTGCAAATTTTACAATAACTAACTTACCTCCATGGGAACCCTTTGCTGGGGGCTCTGCCAACTTTTGGAAGGGCATTGTGAAAGCGAGGTGTCTTCAGCTTCATTCACTTCATGGTAAATTGCACATCTGTACCTGACACTAATTACCTGGATGGTTTTGGCCAGGTAAATTAACCTCTCTAAAAAGTTTTCCCAATGGTGAAATGGAGGTCATAAAAGTATTAGTCTACTTTATTGGAGTGTTATAAGGCTCAGACAAGATAATGCACATAAAGCATTTATCACTGTGTTAAGCACATAATCAATGCCAAATTCCTAAAATCTTAAGCAAATAAATGTGTCATGTTGGTTTTGCTTGCTTGCTTACTTTCTTTATATGCCAAGGTTATTTATGTTCATCTTTTTTTAAAGCAACATGCATTTTATATGAAAATATCTTGACTTAGCTAAACTGTTTATTATGCTCAAATCTGGGAAGGGGGAAAGAAAGGACATGTCCTGGAAACCTACTTTCCATAAGTATTTAAATGTATTCACTTTTTAAAACTGCTATCAAGCTATGAGAATGTGAGGTACACATTTTTAAACTCATCTTTTAGATATAAACATAGAAGCTCAGAAAGATTAAGTAACCTACCCAGTCACTCAGCTCACAGGGGCAGAACTGAGATGCAGTCACAGGTATGTGAATCTAAAAGTTTATGCTGTTTCCATGAAGTCTGAATTAATAAAGATCTTAGCAGAAATGAATTATTCATAAAGTGAAGGTAGCATTCTTATCAGTCAGTCTTGGCCTTAAGGAAATTAATTACCAACCTAGGCATGATATTTACATATTTGTACTTGGTCCATTAAGGACTCAGGGGAAGAGGAAGTTGGCAAAGATAAGAGGAGAGCTAAATTTGATTTTCAGCCAGAATTACTGTTAGCAGCTTTAATAAGTGCAAACAGGCTAAGAGCATTTGCTGAAAAACACTTAGGAAAGAAAGCCATATAATGCCACCCAGGGCTCTTTACAAAATCACCATTCTCTCCTTAGTCTACTTCAGTCTTTCAGGCTCCTCCAGGACCTGGTGGCTGCGAGCCTGGTGACAAGACTACTCATAGGATCAGCCTGCCTATTGCAAAAAGGCCACTCCTCCTACAGCAGCTGATCCAATTCTCCTGATTCCCGCTGGGAATCCATCTGTTCTCTAATCTCTATTGCCAGCCTTGTCCTATGGGAGCCACTGGATCTGGTATGACCTTGCTGAGTCCTGATCTTCCTAATGTTGTGATTAGGCTTGATGTGGAAGGTTGCTCTTCTGAAGCTGAACTAGAGAACACAAGTAGAAAATAAACATTTCTGAAATGGACAATATCACCACACACTTGCCTGGCAAAATGTCAGCTTATTTCACTTGAACTGGGACCAAAGAGTAAGAGAGAATATTGGCTGATTTCTGGGGGGCACAAGGTGGTGGATGGAAATTACTAACACTAAGATTTTCTTGTTGTTTTAAACTAATAAAAAGGTTTCATTCAAGATTATGAAAACAATTGTTATTTTATTTTTAACTCAACTCTTCCCACAGTTTTCTTTTATGACTTCCTGTCTCTCAAACCCTCAAACCTAACATAGTATCTGATGTAAATGAATTAAAACAGCATGCTAAGAAAAAGAAGGACAAACCATGTGTGCTTTGGTTTTATCAATTACAAAATGGGAACAAAAATGCCCTTACAATAGTATTGTTGTAATGAAAATCAGGTGCTCCTCTGTGTACAGTGAAGGCATGTCCTGTTAATTCTTTTCTTCTCCCCATTTCCTCCACTGCTCTGGCTACTGAGATTGCTTAGTCCAAATCCTGACTCTTAGACAGATGGCAGTGCCCTCTGCCTTGCAGTCTAGTGACCATGCTCCTGTACACCTCGGACTAATGTTTTCATGATTCTTCCAGAAAAGCCTTTGTGATTGTCTTTTTTGGGGGGAGGGGAATAGGGCTTGCTTGTTTTCATGCAACATCCCATTAACTGTTGTTCCACAGCTGTCATCTAATTAGTTCTGGATTCTACTCTTTTGCTCTGATGGGTCTTCTGGATAAATGACATGCTTAGAGCATTAACGACAGATGTACAAGTATTTAAATAGGGGAAAATTGGACTGCTGTCTATCATTTAAAGACAAACTGACCTGGCAGTAGAGTGTGGTGGTTGAGAGGTTGGAATACTAGCCAGTTAACTAAAATTTAATTCAGAAAATGATCAATTTGACTAATGACTGATTAACCACATTAGAGATGTTCTCCAATGTTTGATTTCACTGGGGTTTTGCTGCTGCCAAGAGTCTTTTCAAACCAGCATGGTTGACTTTTGCAATGCCCATCACTTTATTTGGAAAGGGATGGGCTATTTCTTAAAGGTTGTTTAATCTCCTGCATACTTACCCCCTGCCCCAAAGCTGTGTCTGCTCCAACCCTAACCACATACGTCCTTTGACAGTTTTTGGCAAATTAGTCATATGTTGAGTTAATATTTGCCAAATTGGCTCTCAGTGAATTAGGTTTTGTTGAATTTATGAAGATCCAAGAGTTTGTGTTTAACATTGACTTCTGGCTTCCGTACTTTAGCTTCACCACTTGCCAGCTGGGTAACCTTGACAAGTGAATCTTTATGACCTTCAATCTTTGCATCCGTAAAATAGTAATGATGAAAGTATTACTTTCATCAATGAGGTAAACCATGCAATGGGCTTAACACAATGAAGTACAGAGTAAGTGCTTAAAGTACTGTGAAATATCATCTTGCAAGTATCAGATCACCATGATCTATTCTTTGCTCCTATTATCGAGAACAGAGGAGTGTAAGGGTTAGACTCCCATTTTTTGTACCAATTATGTGCAAGACACAGTACTAGGAATTATAAATAGATTACATCACTTGATTTTTATAAGACTCCTTAACATGTTACACCAACAAAAATGGGAAAATTCAGTCTGAGAAAGCTACAGAATTGCTTGAGATTTGACAGATAATTCATGGAGGAGCTGAGATTGGAACTCACATCTGTCTAATTCTTAAACTCCATTAATGTACCATGTTCTGACTACTACATATCAGCTCTTGATGTTTGCCTTTTAGTAAATAAACCTGTCCCCTTACCTTCTACCAACTATCTTTGGTATTTAAAACACTGACAGTCATTAACCACATCATGGTTTCTTAAATCAGGATGAGTTTAACAAATGATGTGAATGTTTATCACTTTTGGAAATCTGTTATTAATATAATAATGCTTCAGAGTCAAGGTAGTATATACTTAGAAAGTACAGAGTAATGTCCACCAGAACAAGCTGTACCATCACTAGAGCTAGATTGTAAATTAGCTCTTGGAGCAAAAGCATAAAAGTAGAAATATGATTTATTAGGAGACTCATGTTTGTTCATAAATTATTGTCCATAACCACATTTACCATAGGATCCTCTCTCTGTAGGGTTCTGTGGATCTGTCCATGTTGGGAAAGAGAGTTGCAGAGGAAGTTAGACAGGTTTGGGAAAAGATATTGTTAATTGTTTATTAGTTTTTCTTTCCCTCTTCTCCAGAGTTGCTAATCTCATTTAAAGAGGAGTTTCACATCAGGCACATCTGACCTGCAGGCAGAGTCAAGGTAGTATATACAGAGTCAAGGTAGTATATACAGATTAGTATGTGCATGTTGAAAGGAAGGTGGGTGGATAGGGGACATGCTATTTATTAGAGACAATTAGAAAGATGATCATGGTGGCATCGTCCTGTAGTTGTAGAGTGCAGTCATTTGATAGTTCATGGTGCATTTTCACATACATTTATCTACTTAAATCCTTTGAGGATGAAAGAGGAGAAATTAGTAGCCTCATATTACAGGTGAGAGAACTACATCTCAGAAAGGTTAAATGATTTAACGAAGGTCATATACTTACTTAGTACATAGTAGACCTGAGAATAGAACTTACGTCTTCCCAGCACAATTTTGTAACACTGGAAATAAATGAGATTAAATGTTAAGGAGAAAACTTTCTATTGTAACAGAGGCTCCTAGGTGTCTCCTAATGTCAATTCTCCCCTTTTCTCTTAGAGTTAGAACCTCTATTGCCAAAGCACGTGACCCCCTAGAATAGTGCAAATATCTCCCAGCTTCCCCTCAGCTGTGGTCCATTTTCTTCTGAGAACCTTCCTTATAAGGTAACTGACACATACCCTTTGTTTCATTTCCTCCTATCTTCTTCCTTCTTCCTGAAACAAGAAGGTCCATCGTGGACCATGCCCTCAAAGGACACATACTGGAGATGTTGGAGAAGAAAGATTGAAAGATTCTGAGTCCCAGACAACTGGGAAAACATCATACCAGACCCAGAGAGCTCACTTCTGAACTTCTCTGTGAGAAAAAAAAATATTCCATCACTTTTACACTGTTGCTGTGTTGGGGTCTCTACCATAGCCAAATCCCACCCTAGGTAATCTAGCACCTATTAGAGGTTTTGTCCCTGAGGTGACACAATATGAATCTGAAGATCGGAAGAAAGAGATTGGCCAAATGGAATCAAGACCAGAAGGCTACTCCCATTGGTAAATAAGCACATTCAGACAGCTTCCCAGACTGAGGGGGAGCCTGAGAGCTATCAAAACTGTGTCTGAATGAAGGAGCTATAGTCAGTTGACAGGTAAAGTGGGCAGGTTTCCCACATTCAGAAGCTATTTAGCGATTCATAAAGACACACCCACATTTACCATAGGACCCTCTCTCTGTAGGGTTCTGTGGATCTGTCCATGTTGGGAAGGAGAGTTACAGAGGAAGTTAGACAGGTTTGGGAAAAGATATTGTTAATTGTTTATTAGTTTTTCTTTCCCTCTTCTCCGGAGTTGCTAATCTCATTTAAAGAGGGGTTTCACATCAGGCACATCTGACCTGCAGGCAGTACAATGAGCACTGTTTTTAGCTTTGATTCCATGGTGTCCAGAACAACTTTCTGAACCAACTTAGCTATAGAATATGTCTTCTCTATTAGGAAACATCCCCTGTTATCTACTTGTACATAGATACACACAGAAACCATATTTTTGTTGCACTTCATAGCATGCAAAACCATATAACATACAGCATCACACTCAATTGATTTTAAAATAATTTAAGATTTATAGAAAAGTTGTGACAATAGTTTCCATATACCCCACACTCTTTCCCCTAGTATTATTATCTTAAGTGATGATGGTTTGCCATAATTAATGAATTACTATTGACTAATACTAACTAAAGTCCATATTTTATTCAAATTTCCCTAGTTTTTACTTACTGTCTTTTTTTCTGTTCCAGGATCCTGTCCAGGATACCACATTGTATTTAGTCAGCAAGACTTTTCTTCTTGGCTGTGACAGTTTCTCAGACTTTCCTTGCTTTTGATGTTCTTAACAATTTTAAGGGGCACTAGTCAGATATTTTGTAGAATGTCCCACACTTTGTTTTGTTTGATTTTCTTAAATAAATAGACTGAAGTTATGTGTTTGGGGGAAAAGGACCACAGAGGTAAAATGCCATTCTCATCACATCGTATTAAGGGATCATACATTCGACAAGATTTATCACTGATATGTTACCTTGATCACCTGGCTGAGGTAGCCTTTGTCAGGTTTCTCCACTGTAGTGTTACTCAGACATTACTTTTTAATGATTATTTTTATAAATTACTGAAATAAGCTGAGATACTTATATAAATATAGGCAATAAGATAGGATAAAGTAGGCAAGGCAAGTAGGTAGAAAGCGAAAGTGAGTATAAGGAAGTAAGAAGAAGCAGAGGCAAAGTGAGTACAGAGTGATGTCCACCAGAACAAGCTGTACCATCACTAGAGCTAGATTGTAAATTAGCTCTTGGAGCAAAAGCATAAAGGTAGAAATATGATTTATTAGGAGACTCATGTTTGTTCATAAATTATTGTCCATAACTTTGTCCTAGTGCTCAGCTGCCAAAATTTCTAAATTGGTCCCCTCAGAAGCATAACATGATGCAGTGGCAAACATTTTAACATATTCTATATTTCTACCTATCTATGTATATACCTATCTGTCACCATCATTTACCTAGATATAGATAATCATTTTCATGTAAGCTAAAGACATGATAACTAAGCAGAGTTCAATACAGAACATTGGGTCCATTAATGCAGCTCTTTAAATCTGGCTGATTCAAGGTTAAATTTTATGATATTTTTGGTAATGAATAGACTGCTTATGTTTCAGACAGTGTACCTCAATACCATTCCTTAAATGAGCTTTTGATAATGAATGGGTATCCAGAAGCTGAGGTTATATTTTCTAGCAAAAAACAAAACAAAACCAAAAAACAGAAACAAAAACCTAAAGTGAAGTTATTTCTGTGACACAATGGCATTCTAAAAAGAAAGGCAGAGCTTAAGCTTATACTATCCTGTGAAAAGTGACCCTAACTAGAACACAGGACCATGGGGTTATTTTATAGATGGGGATATAATCTTAGAAGGGTATATGGATGCACCCAGTGTTTGGTAATCAGTGAGGTAAGGCCAGGCCTCAAAAACTGATTGTGTCTGGAATTCTCTTTGGGGGATAATTGTATACCATACCAGATCACCAGGTATTATCCTGTTGATTATTTCAGTGGTGAATGTCTCAGGCAGAAGTTATACATCCTCATTTTAGCTTGGTTTCTAAAGGCAGCATTGCTTCACAGCCTGTGCTTTCAGTCAGCCAGGTATAGATTTGAATCTGTGACCATTATTGTTCACCATTCCCTTTACAGTCCTAGCTTAGTGGTTGGTCCACAATGAATGCTCAGTACATTCACTTTTATCATTGTCATTTATTTTGCAGGTGCTCGAAACAGGTGCTGATTGACTACATCAACAGATGAATAATGAATGAATGAATGAATGAATGAATTCAGACTTTAACATTTTCCAGCTCTTTACTATTCAGCCAAGTGAGGATAATACATAATTATCCATTTGTGGGGAAGACTATATGAGATCAGTCATCTGAAAACACCTGATACCTCATTTGACACATGATAAGGTTTATAATGAGAAAAATAAACTGTCCTGCTTATCATATAACTTCCACGTAGTTGAGGCATTATATATTTTTCATCTCTAAGATTTAATCTATTTTAACATACATCAATCTTTTAACCAAATCCTTTGAAAAGGTAGAAATGGAAACTGTAAGACGCATTACAATTTCAGAAATATTAAAACATGAAAAAAATTCATGCTGGTTAAATATAAGCAAATATAGCATTTTTATTTATGAATTATTAAGCTGAAATTTTAAGACATGTATGAGCTTAGATGCTACAATCAATTTTCTCAAGGACAAATTATCCTTGAACAAACAGACCTTGAGGTTTAAGCTCTGAGGTGAAAACTTAATTTTTGCTCTTCCAAGTAGTGTTGCCCTTAAGACCTTGCCCAGTTATCAGCCCAGCCCTGGTTATAGCAACAGGGACAAGAGGCACAGATGTGAAGAGCCCCTGAAGCTTCTTATAACAATCACTCCCAAGGGCATACAAGCACAACATGATCTATTTGTGCTAAGCATATGCAAAAGTCGGTGCCAAATCTGCAGTTTGCTTAATGATGGAATAAAGACCACTTAAATTAATGGGGTATTTGAAATCCATCCTTCCAATACAATTATTGGAGCAAGAGATGTTAATTATTCCCATTACTTTGCTCCACACCTCCCAACAGGCTGCTCTTTTGACTCCTGAATGCATCTGCTTCATTCCTAGTTAACTTAATTCATCAGGTGGGTCTGCTTCCAAGCTCTTATTGCCTCACATATAACACTTCAATTAAATCGAGAAGAGTAATTACTTAAAGTGACAAACATAAGAATGTTAATTAAGTAAAAAGGTCATTTCAGGGCACTTAAACTAGAGTAGTGCAAAGTAAAAGGTCATGATTTAATGTATTTGCTTGACTTGCTTTTGTAAAACACTGTTCTTCATTATAATAATGCCAAAAAAGCAAAAGTGTGTTTCATTAACAAAGAATTTATGATTCTTGGTTACTGAGGAGATCTGATTTCTGTGTTTTTTATTCACAGAGTGTATACAATTTATAATAGAGGATAAAGCTAATGACCTCAGATTTTTCTCTTGTTATAAATATTTCAAATACATCTTAATGTTACTAATGTACAGGCTTAAAAATCAAGTCTTAACTATATTTAAAAATTAAAGTCTACCTGATTAAAACTCAACTGTATAAATATTTATACAATTTTCATTAAGGTTATACATTTGAAATGAATGTATAACCTTATGAATAAAGCTGCTATAAACATCTGTGTGCAGGTTTTGGTGTAGACATAAATTTTCAACTCCTCTGAGTAAATACTAAGGAGCACAGTTGCTGGATGGTTTGCTGAGAATATGTTTAGTTTTGTAAGAAACAGCCATACTGCCTTCCAAAGTTGCTGTACAATTTTGCAGTCCCACCAGCAATGAATGATACTTCCTGTTGTACCACATCCTTGTTAACATTCGTTGTTGTCAGTGTTCTGGATTTTGGTCATTCTAATTGGTGCGTAGTGATATCTTATTGTTGTTTTAATTCACATTTCCCTGATAACACATAATGTGGAGCATTTTTTTCATATGTTTATTTGTTATCTGTATAACTTCTTTGGTGAGGTGTCTGTTAAGGTCTTTGGTCTACTTTTTCAGTTGTGTTGTTTGTTTTTCTATTCTTAAGTTTTAAGAATTCCTCTAATATCTTGGATAACCATCCTTTGCCCAATATGTCTTTTGTAAGTATTTTCTCCCAGTATATAATTTGACTTACTCTCTTGTCCTTGTCTTTCACAGAGTGTAATTTGTAACATTTTAATAAGGTTCAAATTATCGATTTCTTCCATGGATTGTGCCTTTGGTGTATTTAAAAGTCATCACCATACACAAGGTCATCTAGGTTTTCTCCCATTATATCTTCTAGGAGTTTTATAGTTTTGCATTTTATGTATAGGTCTGTGGTTCATTTTGAATTAAATTTTGTGAAGGGAGTAAAGTGTGTGTCCAGGTTTTTTTTTTTTTTTTGCACGTGGATGTACAGTTGTTCTGGTACTATTTGTGAAGAAAACTGTCATTTCTCTATTGTATTGCCTTTGCTCCTTGGTCAAAGATAAGTTGACTCTATTTCTGGGCTCTCTATTCTGTTTCATTGATCCATTTGCCTATTATTTTGCCATTACTACACTATCTTGATTACTGTAGCTTTATGTAAGTCATGAAGTTGAGTAGTGTTAGTCCTTCAACTTTGTTCTCCTTTAATGCTGTGTTGGTTAGTCTGGGTCTTTTTTCTCACCAAATAAACTTTAGAATGAATTTATTGATATTCACAAAATAACTTTCTGGGATTTTTATTGGTATTGCAATGGATCAAGTTGTGAAGAACTGACATCTTGACAATATTGAACCTTCCTTTCCATGAACATGGAATATCTCTCCATTTAGTTAGTTCTTTAATTTCATTCATCAGACTTCTATAATTTTCTTCATAGAGATCTTGTACCTATTTTGTTAGATTTATACCTAAGTGTTTGCTCTTTTTGGGGTGCTAATGTAAGTCAGATTAAAATGAGGCCTTAGGGCTTCCCTGGTGGTGCAGTGGTTGAGAGTCTGCCTGCTGATGCAGGGGACATGGGTTCATTCCCTGGTCCGGGAAGATCCCACATGCCGCGGAGTGGCTGGGCCCGTGAGCCATGGCTGCTGAGCCTGCACGTCCGGAGCCTGTGCTCCTCAACGGGAGAGGCCACAACAATGAGAGACCTGTGTACTGCAAAAAAAAAAAAAAAAAAATGAGGCCTTAAAGCCAGTGCTAATCCAATATGACTGTGTACTTAAAAAAAGAGGAAATTTGGATACACAAAGAGACATAAGGTGCACATGCCCAGAGGAAAAACCATGTGAAAACTCAGCAATAAGGTGGTTATCTGCAAGCCAAGAGGAAAGTCCTCAGAAGAAACCAAACCTGCCAACACCTGGAGTTCTAGCCTCCAGAACTGTAACAAAATAAATCTCTGTTAAATCATCCAAACTCTGTTAAATCTAATAAACAAACACAATCAATTACCCTTTTCTCACTTCTGACAATTCTGTTTCCCTGTCCAATTACTAACCTTCTTTATCATATCCATTTGCTCTTTTCTTTTACCCTGAAAACAAAAGAATTGTGCACAAGCAAGCACACAGGAGAAGCAAAACACTCTCCTTAACTTTGTATTCTTCTCTAGCTATCATACTACCTTTTCCTTTTTCTTCTTAATCAAATGTTTGTCTAACAGGTTACACTCAGTGTCCCCATTTACTCACATCCTGATCACTCTGTGATGCTTTGTAATCATGATCATGACTGTACCACTCTATTAAAACTACAGGAAAAAGTGCTCTAGTGATTCTCCAAATGACAAATTCAATAGAAAATTCTTAGTTTTCATCTTACATAACTTCTACATAAACCTTGACTCAGTTTATTGTTTCCTACATCTTGAAATTGTATTTCCTTTAGTTTCTATAATGTTATTACTTTCTGGTTCACTTCTTACCTCTTGCCACTTCCTGGCTTCCTTCTCCTGTTGGTCTTCTTTGGCCACACTTTACATAGTGATATTATTCAAGATTTCATCTTGGGCCCTCTTCTTTCCAGACCATACCTTGAATATATGGGTGATCTTGCCCTTTCCTTTAATTGTACAAATATTTATACCTTGATGAATTTCTAGGCCAAGACCATTTCTGAGTTTCAAATCTTTATTTCTCACTATTTCTTACATACCATTTTCTCTCAGCAGCTAGTTAAAAAAATCTCTAAGCAAAGCACAGCTTCCCCTCTCCACACCCATTAAAAAATATCTTGTCATAATGCTAAGAGCTTATAACCCATCCTGGATATTTGAACTATTTCTTCTTCAGACAAACGTAGATAAACTTTTTCTAATCATGAGTGACAAAAATGGACAAAGTAACAATTCTAATCATCTTCCATTTAAATAAAGGAACACAAAAAATTATTTACAGAAAATACAACTGCTTGGACCAGAGTCAGGTAGTGACATCCCAGTGATTCAAACCATTCTATGAGCCTAAAAATATATTTTTTTTCTGTAATGCCTATAAGGTGCTCTTTAAAGTTGTTGAGAGTGCAGCTAGGAGAAGGGATCAGAGTTAAGGCCTTTCTGATTAAATAGTGTGAGTGGAGTTCCCCACCCTGATGATTCCAAAAGAAAAAAAATATTTAGCAGCCTATTTTTTGTAACTTTTGTAGAATTTGAAGTTCTTATTCAAAATGACTAGTGCTCATTTTGACGTGAGTTAGGATGGATGTATTATGCTTGATTCTCCAGATGCTAGTGAAGGAAGGGACCTATTAAGTTGGCTAAGGTGTAGACTTCAATTTGTCCTAGGAAGTATGTAAAAATCTGGGATTTATTACTGGAAATGTGAAAAGTGAGAGAGATTTAGAACACACACACACAAGAGGCAGGCATGTCATTCAATCATGACCCTCAACTTTCTGGGACCATATAGCTATGCGGGTGTGTTGGAGGCTAGAATGCAGGTTAATCAGGAAAGAGTTAGTTGAGAGGAACCATCTATTCAAGTTCTTTATCTTTCCAATTGACAGGTCCTCATAATAAAGGACTTACTAAGAGGTCAAGTAATTGGGTATCCACAAATCAGGACAAAAAGATTTTGTGTGTGTGTGTTTGTGTGTGTGTACATGCGCTGAGATCACCCTCTTGCACTGTCACTATACTTCTCAAAATCAACACAGATGGATCTAACTCATTATCTCCCATCCCAATTTTGTTTTCCCAGATGGGTTTCCTTACTGTGGAAATTCACTTCTGTATCGTAACCAGGTGCCCAAGTGGGAAGCCTAGGATTCAAACTCAACATCTTTCGTTTATCCCCATGTATGAGTCTAAGTTCTAAGCATCTCTTGAATTCATGGTCTTTTCTTCATCCTTACTATCTGAGTTATGGTTATCATAATAGCTCTGAAGTGGACTGTCTTCCTTCAGATCTACCTCTCCAATCAATCCTCTGAGAGCCACCAGAATAACGATTGAAATATTTAAATACTATTATGGAGATTTTACTTTATTTAAAAGAAGATCTTCTCTGCCAAAACAAAACAAAACAAAACAAGACAAACAATAAGACACTGGGCTGGATAACTGAGCATACCTCTTAGCTCCTCCATTTCAGTGTTCCAAAGTGCAAATCCATATCAGAAACAAGGAAAATGACAATATAGTGTGTCATGTACTCCTGTGTTCTTTCTAGTGTCAAACTTCAGTCTGTGCAATCACACCTGTTCCTCTCTCCTTTTGGGGTTTTTCAGGCCTATCCAGAAAATTGGTGGCCTGACATTAGAATTTAATACTATCTTTATCAAGTTATCAGGTGAGAATCCTTAATTCTTAATATGTAGATGGCATTGTGCCAGACCTTTTTTGGGTATACACACATTTATCTAAAACGGTCTTGAGCTAAAGGAACTACATTCTTGTATAACTTGAGTCATCATCATCCCTCACTGTAATAATAACAATGTTTTTGTGATATTTCAAGAAGGTACCATAGAGCCATGCATTGACAGTGCCTCCTCTGTTCTTAAAATATATCTGTAATGCATTCCTCCTACAAAAGTGGGTGGCCTTGAAGTGCTTATTATATAACTGAAGGGATTATGTAAGTTTTTGTTGTTAAATGGACTATTTTCTTTCTAACTCAAGTCAAATATTTTAAAATCCCTTGCTCGGTATCTAAGTAACTATGAACATCTAAATATTATACTAGACAATACCTCACATCTAATATATCTAAAATTCTGCCATTAATAAATGTTGCACTTAGATCTTTGGGGGTGATTATCTATTTTTAGATTTCTAAATATATTTTGTGTGAAGGGATTATACACCTTGAAGTCTAGGATTCTGCAGACAAATGAAGCTGGGGAAATATTATTTGCAATAGATGATGGTCATTTTTATCAAGATAATCATGGAGTGTACACATAGACACATATTGTACATATATGTATATACATATATATGTGTTTATATTTATTTAATGTCTTTCCTTTCAAGTATATGCTTTCATTTACTCTGAATGGAACAAATGTGTTAGTGAGCATCTTCTGGAGGAGAAATCATTCAACAAGGTGCATGTTTGCTTTTCTAGAAAGACCATCTCTGTGAATTTCATACAGGCCAGCTGATAACATGATAGATATTATGTCCATAATTTATTTTAAAATACTTTAGCATGGAGATGTGTCTGATAGTTTCAATCTTCTTCCTAGGGTCAGTCAGTTGCCCTTATCCAACATTCATACCCCACTAAAGACCCTCTCCCATTAATCAGAAATAATCTCCTGTGCTCAGGAGCAGCTACTTAAAATTACTTTACCTCAGTTCATTCAAAGAGACTTTAACAATCAGCACATGAATGTTAGAAAGAGGCAACATTACTGAAATAAGTGTTGTTTAAAATATGTGGACTGGGCTTCCCTGGTGGTGCAGTGGTTGATAGTCCACCTGCCGATGCAGGGGACAGGGGTTCGTGCCCCGGCCCGGGAAGATCCCACATGCCGTGGAGCAGCGAGGCCCGTGAGCCATGGCCACTAAGCCTGAGCTTTCGGAGGCTGTGCTCTGCAATGGGAGAGGCTACAACAGTGAGAGGCCCGCGTACCACAAAAAAAAAAAAAAAAAAAAAAGTGGACTGATAAAACTATTTTAGAGAAACTCCCTGCCTTTGCATGAACAGGGAGGGTATAGAATCTAGCAGACCCTTTACCTTTTGTCCTTGGGAATGGTCCCCTGGTTTGAGCACTGGCTTGACCTCTGGATGATCCTGAGTCCTGCCACAGGAAGTGAAGTGTCTTATTTGCCTGACTCTGAGGGTGGTTAGTTTAATTTGGTGTTTGACTTGGTGACTCGTTGTTTATGCAAAGTATTTTGGCATCTGTAAAGAGAACAGAGAGCTGGGACTTCACTGAGCTAACAAAAGAGATTATATGACTATTCCTGACTACTAAGACAATGTCTAGATGTTTTGTAGGCTATGATCTGAGGTTTTCTTTCTCTGAAATCTGGTAATAGGTCTTGTGAAGAAGTAGCTAGCCTATAAGTTTTGGTGGCTACTAAGATTCACTAAACAGAACCTAATAGATTGGTGTGATCAAATTGGTTTAAATTGGTTCATACTAAATTATTTTCAGTGTCAGTTATGTGACATTCTTTCAACAACAACACTCTTGGCCTAATTAGTATTTACTAAATACTTAATTCATTTAATTGAGTAACAGTTCAAATTAAAATCAACCATATACAAATTTACACAGAGATCTTAGTAATTGAAATAGAGTCATCTTCATTTTCAGTTCGCAAAATGTCAGAGACTTTTTCTTTATCTTTTTGGTATGGCCAGGTGGAAATCATACTTTGATGGATATTTGTGAAGCTGGCTCTTAAAAGCAATCATGCGATATAGTGAAGGGAGAGAAAATTGGATTTTAAGTCTGGGTATCTAAGTTCTTATACAGGTTCTATCTCTGAAGAGCTGGGCAGGGCAGTGAACATCACTTGCTTTTAATTTACTCCTTTGTTAATGAAAGAGTAAAGCTATTCTTATTGATTGAATCATTCATTCATTCTTTCTCTTATTCCATTCATCATTGATTCAATAAATGATAACACTAATAATAGCAAATACTATTCACCAGGTATTTGTTTTAAACAGCCCATATTCCTCAACAAATTTCATCATTAGAGCAATCTTATGAAGTAGATACTTTTATAACCCAAGAAGACACTGAGGAAAAGAGGCAATAGGTAGATTTCCCAAGGATTGTGAACTGACCCAAGCCAATGTAAATATGCACAGCTCTTCGTTTCTTTTGGTAAAGAGTAGTAGTGGCCAAAAAGCTCAAGGTACTAAAAGTTACTTACTCTCCCAGTCTCCCTCGTGGTTTATAACAAAAACAAGTTGTTATGGGCTGTCATATCTCCCAAAAATTCATATGTTGAAGTTCCAATCTCTAGTACCTCAGAACGTGACTATATATTGAGATAGGGAATTTAAATAAGTACTTTAGTTAAAATGAAGTCATTAGGGTGGGCCCTAATCCAACTTGACTGGTGTTCTTATTAGAAGAGGAAATTTGGAAACAGATATGTACAGAAGGAAGAAAATGTGAGGATACAGTAGATGATAGCCATCTATAAGAGAAGGAGAGAGGCCTCAGAAGAAACTAAACCTGCCAACACCTTGATCTCAGACTTCTAGCCTCCAGAATTGTGAGAAAATTAATTTCTGTTGTTTAAGCCACCCAGTCTGTAGTACTTTGTTATAGCAACTCCAGCAAACTAATGCACATGTCTTAGATAAAATTTTGCTACATATATGTCACATTATTAACTCAATATTTATTCACATACACTAAAAAAAGAAACTCAATTCCTATGATCTGTTCTGTTGACTCAAGGATGTCCCAATTCTCTGTTCTTTCATATGTTCCAACTCTTAATTTTCAGGAAAGATTTCTTGAAGCAAACACCCAGAGTGCACAGGAAGATCTATCATACATACAGTACAAAATCCAGAATTTATGGCTGGACTTCATATGGTTGAGGGATTCAACCTAATGTACCATCTCTAAGTGTGTAGGTTGCACTGGATTTGTATATCCTGATCATCAAGAGTGGTGAGTATTCCTAACTATTTTTAGGCAGTCCAACTATCCTGAATGCATTTAATTTCACCCAAGAGAGACCATGTCTAATTTTCAACATGCTGATTAACATGAATTATTTCATGAAAATAATGACATGTTAATTTCAATAATTAATTAGCATTAATTAATGACAATAATAGTGTCATTAAAATAATGAGATTATTTTCAAATCCATATATTGACATACAGTATAGTAGTCAGCAAAGTATTAGTCATTATTAAAAGATGTGGATAAGAGGAATGCTTGTAGCAGCCACCAGGAAAATGTGCTTTTGCTGAAAGAAAGCTAGCTGACTTCTGGACTGAACATTCATGATAATGTGCTGGCTGACCATTTCAAATATGAACTTTTTTTTTGGATAGTACCTGGGCATTTGTTTAACATAACTAACATACACAAATGCTATCCCACTGTAGAGACCAACGTCTTTCATTTAAAGTAAATTAAGCAATTTAAAGTAAATGGCAAGTGTCACGGTCCCAAGTTTCCCTAACTAGCAAGAAACAGAGTTGGGATTTGAAGTCAGGAAGTCAAGCTAGAGAGGCTGTGCCCCAAACCACTACCACATTAAGCACTTACTTTAAGTGATAATTCACAACAGATACAGAAAATTACAAACATTTTAATTTAACTCTACAACAAAATTGCGAGGAGGTCTTATAAGATGGAGGCTCAGGGAATATTTTTCCCAAGAGTAGATAGTGAGTGTTGAAAGTGAAGAGATAAGGCTATCTTAGGTGCAACTAGTGCAGTCCCACAGGACCCTCTGCTCAGAAGGGGGTGCCATGCTTGAGGTTAAATGCTCTGTGTTGCCATCTTGAAGCCCTTGATAATTTTATATTTGAAGTTGTGTTTTTCTCAAAGAAGACTGCTGGGGCAATGGAGCATAGCAGGGCACTTGGAGCCTCTGCTCATGTATGATCCTACAACCTACTTTTTTTCTCTCCACTCTCTAGGACTGATTCTCAGCTTCCTGTTTCCAGACTCTTACCCAATGGCCACTACAGGCCTAGGCCCCTGGCAGGGGTCTGGGCATAGGAACTGGGGAGGACCAGAATTAAGTATGTGCCACCAGTGCTGACCTGTGGAGTGGGGATACCTGTAAGACTCTGTGGTCACTCTGAGAGTGGCCTTAGACCTTAGGTGGCCCAGCATTACATAAATCTACTCTTGACCAACTGAGACTGTGATCACAGAAAAAAAGGAAAAATATTTTTCCTTTGTATTGATCAAAGGATAAAACAATTTCATTTGCACTTTGCATTGGGTCCTGAAATTATGTAGCCAGTGTGAAGAGGAATAAAATCAGATCTTCTAAACAAAAAGCAAGGTCAATATTTTTCCAATATCCCATGCTATAAAATTACCCAAGAAAGAGAGATACAGTCTAATTGTACATCCATGTCATATCATCCCATTTGGGAAAGGAAAAAAAGTAAGGTGGGACCAGTATTAGGTTACAAGGTTAATGCTGAAACAGACCGTCTAGTCAAGAGAATGGAGGCTACAGGCCAAAGGATATGCTTGGTTGTTGCTAACAGAATTAAAGTACTCTAAGAGATTTCAAAATGTTATTAAAACATCAAATATTATGAAAGTAAGCCGAGAATAAGCTTTTGTTAGAAATTAACTAAAGTAAATTGGGAAAAAAGGGCCAAAGTTTCACTTCCATTTTTGTTCATTAATTCAATATGCAATTGTGGAAACTCTATGATATGAGTTTATAAAGAGATTCCCTGGAGCTTTACTTGGATTTTGAGGGATTCAATGAGAAAAGAGCAAGGCTGGAATGCAGGTATCATCTGTATCCATAGTAATTTCTCTGTGCTTCAAGCAGTAGCGGCTAATGTTGGGCAGCACATCCATTCACTCAACAAACACTAATTATTTTGTGCCAGTTCTTTCCTAACCGATAGCACTACCAAAAGGGAAAAGACTCACATTTTGCTCTCTAAGTTTGTGTGGAGGGCGGTCTTAGAAATAAAGAATTAAAATTCAAGCACTGTGATGGGGACATACTGCTGGCTGGAGAAATAAAGGAGGGAATCACCAGCACTGCTTGAGGATGATGAGTTGATAAGTTGAGGAGTAACCAAGTGTTTCAAGCAACTGGGAGCTGCAGGTGCTTGAGGGGGAGCAATGAGTGCAGGGTGGAGAAGTAGCTGAGGGTTTTGCTAGGGTTGTTTGTTGCCCAGTGATTTGTTCCTGATACATATGCATGCCATTCACCCTTGGTTGATGGAACATTCATATTCTCTCTTACTTGTTAAGCAGCTGGACTTGGTAGTGGGGAATCTTCAGAAGTGTTTTAAGAAAGGGAGTGATGTGACCAGAATTGTCACTGGGTGGAGCTCAGAAAGACTTAGTGTTAGAAGACTAGAGACAGGGAACCTTGAAGGGACCATTGCAAGAGTCAGCCCAGAGGGTGATGAGGTCTAACATTGACAGTGTCTGTCTGCTTGGAGAAGAACTTCATTTGAGACAGATATAATCATCAATGGCAACTTTACACCTCCATATAATGTCAATACAACTTCATCAATAACATTTTTATTCCATCCTTATATAGTACATTATCATTTCTTAAGTGATATCCTGCATTGTTCCATTTGATTCTTACAAACCCTTGTGATAACTAGTAGATAGGATAGACATTATCATGGCCATTGAATCCAGGGGACGAACCTGAGGTCACAGTCTGTCCTGGGTCAGAATCTTAGACTTCTTGTTTGTCATGAGGTTTTACAATTTAATATTTGACATTTTGTGTACTAACAATCCGTGCACTGTTATTATTATTATTCCACATTCTGTGCACTATTAAAAGTCTCAGTGCTGTATCCCTGTATGTCTCTCTCCAAATTCTCAAAAGACACACATCTAAGGAAGTCTTTCAGAATCTCAGCTTCTACTTAGTTTCGGTGGTAAAAATTTCAGAGATATGAAGAGGTATTCCAAAGTCCATGAACTGGACCCTTAACCCAAGCTTAGATTTTAAATCAAATTTAAGGTTGTTCTTACTATAGCTATGGTGGGTTCTTCATAGGTAAAATCTTTGTGTTATTTTCCTTTTGGTTGAATAGACAATTTCTCAAGACATAATTTTTAACTTAATCAGTATTTTAAGCACTCCCATATGCATTAACTTAGAAACAGTACAAGTCTGCAAAGGGAAAAATAATGTTGCTCACGGTAGTTCTGTTTGTGAGGAAAAACCATAGCTGCATGGAAAGAGGATTGAGATTAAACCACAAATACTTGTTCAGAATCCAAATTGTCTTCCCTAAAATCTCAGCTTAAATGCATTTGGACAAGTCAAATAGTTCTCCATTTTCCCTTCCTTATGGAAGTTCATTTCTTTATGCAGTTATGCACACTGAATTATAGAACTTCTTAGTCTTCCAGTTGTTGGTGTGTATAATGAGGCCCTTGTTAGTCAAGAAATCCCTGGGACACAAAACTGTACAGCAAAGCAGACATCCTCAAACAGATGGAAGGCCTTCAGAATACTCTTGCTGAATTATGCAAGATATTCTGGTTTATGGTTATTAAAGGCAGTGATAAAGCAACTGTCACTGAGTAGGATGTTGTCAAATATCCACACAAAGAATAGAGATGATTACCTGGGTGCCATTCACCCAACTCTCATTACAGAGAGCTTTGTGCTAGTATTTCTCTTATAAACCCTTCTTTTGATAAGATTATAATTTGCCTGACTAAATATTTGTTCCAGGCATCACCTTGACATTAAATGTCTAAAACAAGATAAATGTGCAACATGTGTCTATGCATTCTAGCTTTTTTTTTTTTTTAATGGAGTTTTAGAAGGAAAGGTTTGAAAGAAATGCTGCAATACCTGGGTTGATTTTTCAATGAAAAGAAAAATGGAATTGAGCTGTTTCTTACAAATGAGTCTGTCTTATTTCTATTTAATCTACTTAACAAATTAACTGGTTTGAACTGGTTCACAGGGATGGGTAAAGAAGCTAAAATAAATTAATATTGAAAAAGATGCACAACTTTTCTATTTCAATAACAACATCAGCCTGGGCTTTCAAAGATTATTTGTGTTGTGTGATGTATGACCATTGGGACAGGGAGATAGATATGAACACAGTGAGAGACACATTGCCCATCTGTGCAGCATGCCCAGCACTAGTGGGGACACCACGGGGACAGGGCAATGTGCTCAATAAATAACAATTAAGGGCAACGATGATGGAACAAATATTTGGACACCTCTGAGGTGAGAACCACACAGAGAGGTAAATGTTTATTGATAAAAAAAAAAATCAAATCCAAAGAACAGGTTTTAGCACCACAGAAAACTGAGTGGGGAGCTGAAGACTGAATATTATAGTCTCACAAATTGGTCATCTCCTGTAACAGATACGAAGTAGTAGATTTGATGGATATTTTGTTTGAGTTAGCTGGCGTTTTGTTTTCATCTTTAAGGACATTAATGAACTATGTCGTATCATGTGATAATGAAAACATATCCCTAGAGAGCAGTTCAACTATGAGTAGGTTCATATGATAAGAACATTCTCTCCTTTTAGAGGGTAGAAAGATTTAAAGTGTTTCCCAATGTCAATAAAGTCCAGCTTCAGATTCATGCTTCCAGGGACATAGATTCCCATGCTAACTGAGAATTCAAGTAATTTAAAATGTAATATTTTTTATTTGTCAAAACATAGAACCCTGGAGACATCACAAAATGATCCTTTGAGAATTTATAGCATTTTAAAGAAGGAACTGTCTGCAGTTTTGTGACAATTACTCAGTGCCTATTTATGAATAAGACCATCCTGTTTCTCAAATGGCTTAGTCTAAACATATAATTGGGAGAGAGAGACATGTAAAACACCCACCTATTTCTAGCCGACCATCTATATAGAATATTTTAATTCTTTCAACACTTTTAAATTGTTCTGCCTCTTAGATAGTAAATCACACTTTTTGCTATTGTGTTCCTCTCTTGGTTAGTATTCTACCTTGTATACTGTAAGTACTCAATCAAAGTTTATGTATGGATTAGATGAAAGATCTGAGTAAAGAAAGGGGAAGTTTCTGGTGGAGCAGTGGTATGTGCAAATGCAAGGCCCTGATTCTGCCTCATGAACATCTCAGGAAATATAGGAAGGGAAGAAGGGGCTTAGGAGAAAAAGTCATTTCCTTCAAGGTCAGGCATGTCACAGTGAGGGGTTTGTGTCCTAGAGGTCTTGGAAATTCAGTTCCACAGCCATTTTCTGCAATACAGGATATACAAAAAGATTGAAGACATGTGGCAAGCTTGTTCACTGGTAAAACCTGCTCTGATTCCACTAAATTTCTTTAGATTTTAAAATTTATTCCATCTCATATAAATTTTCTAAAGTTTTTCAGTAGACATGTTCATGTGTTTGATTACCAGGTGCTGTACCATTCCCCAGCTGGGGATATTATTATAATATACTGGATATGTGCCTCCTTATATTTCTAAAATAAGAACATTCTTTAATTTCTAAACACCTCCTAACCCCAAGGGTTTCAGATAAGGAATTGTGGACATATGGAAGTTCATAAAGGGACCAAGACTTTAAGTAGATTTGCAGAGTTGACTAAAAGACTTGCTCAGGTCAAGCAAGTTTTCAGTTGGGAACCCAAGGTTTGAATCTAAGTTTTTCTGGCTCCAGCCTTGTGATTCTTCTTTCTCTTCAATTATAGTAGCAGAAAAGAAAGAAGTCAACACACCTCTAATTATACGTTTAATATTTGCTAGGCATTGCTCTAATTTCATTTACTCACTTGATCCTTTACATAGTCTTATGATGTAGGTACCATTTTTATCCTAATTTTACAGATGAGAAAAAATCCAAGAAAATTAAGCAACTTGTGCAAAGCCACAAAACTGGTAATTGGCAGAGCTGGAACTGTGAAACCAGGTAGACTGTCCCCATACCAGTGGTCATAACCACCGTATAGTACTCTTAAGACAAGAATATGTCTAGAGCACTGAGCATAAAACAAGTCAATGTAAAGCTCCTTGAAAAAAATACATAAAAAGAAACAGAAAGAGAAGAATACATGTGAAGATAACAGGGATAAGAAATAGCAGAAAAAAATTCTTTTAAAACATAAGGCTGGCGAGACCTCAACTGAATTCCTAAAAAAGAAAGGCTTAAGTGAAAGCTGTCAGGATTAAATACAGATAACTTTGAAAAGCTTGAAGTTATATGTTTTGCATAATTGGTTTATACTTTATCAAGGGCATGAGTTATGTATTCTTATTTCCTTTTTTTCCAAAATCTTATATTAAAAGTTTCAATGAAATATTGTTATGAAAATACTTCAGTAAATCATAAAACCATAAAAACATCAAATAGATATAAATAACTGAACATGGAAATATCTGTCTTAGTCTAGATTTCCCAGAAAGCAGAGCCTGAGGCAAGTGTTATGTTCTATTGCTTTACTAGGGAGCACAAACCAAGGGATTATGTATGAGGGGCAAATAAAGTGAGGCAAGGAATGAGTGAGGGACAGAGGATGGGGTTGATTGCTGGATCTTGTATTCTAGAGTCACTTCTCAGTTTAGTGGAGTAGGAAGGTGAAGAAGTAATCTCTTGTTCCCAACTTCCACTGGTTAAAATTTTACCCTATGGGACATCAAGTCCCTATCATTTCTAGATTGAGTTTGTGTAGGTGTCAACAGGGTCTTGTTTGTTGATGTTTGTCCCTTGGCATCAACAGGAGGATAGGGCGTTATGCAGCTTGAGCAGGAACTGAGGTGGGGTCAGCCCTGACATTGGCTGGAGGTCATATACAGCAGGGCATCCAGCAGCAGACGGAGCCACAGATAGACAAGAGGGATACAGGATCTGAAGTGGTTGGTGTATAAGACAGGTCTGGTCTGATTAATGGTTTAATGGGTTACAGTAGCATTTTAAGTGGTGTTTTCCAGACTATGACCTACAGAATTACACAGTGTAAAATGTTAGGCCACATATCAGTGCAACTGGGGAGGTATTTTGGAACAGCACCTGCTCTCCTTTAAATAAATAGCTGCTTATTTTATACAACTTTTTTTTTTTTTTTTTTTTTTTTGTGGTACACTGGCCTCTCACTGTTATGGCCTCTCCTGTTGCAGAGCACAGGCTCCAGACGCACAGACTCAGCTGCCATGGGTCATGGGCCTAGCCGCTCCACGGCATGTGGGATCTTCCCAGACTGGGGCACAAACCCGTGTTCCCTGAATCGACGGGCGGACTCTCAACCACTGGGACACCAGGGAAGCCCCTATTTTATACAACTTTTAACTTTAGGTAAATTACCTTTTCTTCTGAACAAACACAAACTAATAAAACTTTTAAAATAAACTCTATATATAGAATATTTTCAAAAATGGAGTCATTAGATAATCTATTTTTCATTCTTTCTATTCCTTTTTTTCCCTTATACTTTGTTTATTTCCTTATAATTTATGAAGTGACTGTAATAAACAAAAGGAAAGTATATTTTGAAAAGATAAAAAACATAAATGGCTACTGATGGTATCTTTGTGTTTTAGCACTCTGGCATATCTGATGACATATTTTAACAGAGCTTATTTATTTCCCCTAGATTTTAACTACTTTTATGATGATTTCTCTATTTGTCACCCCACCAAAGTGATTGGAATTGAAGAACGAGGGTCATGTGAGTGCCTGAAAATGTATCTTTAACATATATTTTCTTTTTCCTCCAAAAGAAATGAGGAAATCTGGTGAGCCCTAGGGTGTCACTTTGAACCTTTACTGTGTTGGGAAGCCTTCACTGACTCACTTTGCTTGGCTTCCCCCAGCATCCTAGTAAAAAGAACCAATTCATTTAGGTGGGATGGACAGAAGCTCATATGGGAAACTGGATTATGCTTGCAGAGGCTCAAATGACATGCCATGTTTGACACTGGAAAGAATCAATTAAATTAAATGTTATAAGGTTAATGAGGTCAGGAGCTGTGTTGTGACCTAATAAATGCCCTCACTGTGTGTTGTAAATTGTGATAGAAAATTCTCAGCTGTTTTTGTTTTTTGTTTTTGTTTTTGTTTTCTTGATGATGGACTATGTTATGTACAGAGGAGCACAGCAAGTCCAGGGAATGTGGAAGAAGGTGTGACTCTATAACATGGTAGTTAAGAGCCTGGGCTTTGGTGTCAGGCTGAGCTGGGTTTGCATTCCAAATTCTCCTACTTAGTAGCTCTTCACCTTGGGCAGGCTACTTACTTCTCATGAACCTTTATACAAAATTGTCATTTTTATCATGTATCTACCTGTACAGTTGTAAATGTGGTAATACACTTAAAGTTTTTCATGACCCTTAACAAATGGTTGTTAGCCTAAAGTTGTTATAATTCCAAATTTATTTAGATACCTCAAAAGCAACCCCCAAATTCATCTTTAGTGGTTTTCAAGATTCTTATGCAATTCCTTCCTTCTTACAAGAAATAAAGAGAAAAGCAACATCACTGCACAACAGGCAATGATCAATTTCACAACGCTGAGGGATGATTTTTAATTTACTATTTCTCACTTGAACTGAGAAGGAGTAACATGATGAAAAAGCAGGTAAAACAATTCATTTTCTTTTTGGACAATAGCAACTACAGTCGTGTCCTATATTCCAGCTTCAATTCTCCTGAAAAATACTTTAAAACGTTATAAGTCCCCAGTTTACAGAACCTGTATATGAAATCCAGAAATCCAAAACTCTCCAAAGTAAACCTTTGCCTCACTACTTGCTTTCAAATTTTTTCTTCTTCCCCGATGAAACTCCGAGTTTATTATAGATCACAGTTATATGAAAATATCAAATTATTATTTTACAACTCAGCCTTACCACATTCTCCACTTTCCCCAAGCATATGCTGAAAACCACCCAATGCATTCCCACTGCACCTAGGATAAAATTTGAACTCTTTACCTGGATTCCAAGGCTGTCCACAATTGCATACTGCCCACTTTGTCAACCTCTAATTACAGCAGAGGAACAGATTCCTAGAAGGCGTTGAGTAGGTATCTGGTGTCTGACTAATAGTCTTTCTCCTAATACCCCTCTTGCTGTGTACCCCATTCATATCAAACCCCTTTCTGTCACTAAATTTCTCAGACAAGTTTGTGAATCTAGGTTATAGCACATGCTGTGAGTTCTGCCTTTCCCTCTCTCCACTCCCCATTCAACCTTTGTCTCCTACAATTCTCAAGATTCAGTTTAGACATTATTTCAAGGAAATATTCTCTGCTTCCTGGTCTAGATTAGGTCCCCCTTCTATAGATTCCATATGGAATTTCCTACCATTCCCACTGTTGTATTTTGTGGCAGTTACTGGTTTATCCTCTTTCTACTATGCAGCAAAATCCTTGCACATAGATGTGTTAACTATGACTTTTTTTTCATACTGTCATGCTTTGACATCTAGTGTCTTGCCAATACTGGAGGGACTGTCCCTCCCAAGGGTTAGCCAATTACTTGAGGTAGTAGACAACTCCTATGCATGGACCTTTGATATGCAAACCCACTAATCCAGAGCCAACTCCTCAGCCACTTCTTCCATCAGGCTCTCATACTCAGGGCAACTATTCCCCTGACCCCGCCACCTAAGGGCCAGGTGCCAGAGAGCTAGAATCTATGATCTCTGAGCTGTGAAATTATTTCAACTAACCAATCCTAAACCTACTTACCCTGCCTCACCCATTCTGTTTCATGGAAACTATAACAAAGGCTTTGGCCTGTGTTCTCCTTGCACTTCCTCTGCCTGCTGACTGACTCCAGTGCTTCTCGCTGTAGCCCTGCATGGCATGGCATGCCTCCTTCTCCTGGGAATATGTGAGTATAACAATCTGTCTTTTCAATGGTACTTGTCTCCTGATCTGTTGGCCTTGTCACACCCACATAATAATACAACTTATATATTAAAGCAATAGAGACAAAATCTCTTTTGTTCACATTGAAATTTCAGCTCCTACTATGGTACCTGAAATGTACCAAATGCTATATCTACATATTAGTGAATAAAATGTGAATATTGACACTGATTTAGTACTATGGTTATTGGAATCTGCTTCATTTCTATTAATTATTAAAAAATAGGACATAAGGGCTTCCCTGGTGGCACAGTGGTTGAGAGTCCGCCTGCCGATGCAGGGGACACGGGTTCGTGCCCCAGTTTGGGAAGATCCCACATGCCGTGGAGCAGCTGGTTCCGTGAGCCATGGCCACTAAGCCTGCGCGTTCGGAGCCTGTGCTCCGCAACGGGAGAGGCCACAGCAGTGGGAGGCCCGCAAACCCAAAAAAAAAAAAAAAAATAGGACATAAGATATTTTGTTAGGCAGGAGATTTAAGTTTTTGCATTTTCTTCAAAGTTACTGACATCAAACATTATATTTTGCTTTTAATAAAAATTATTCCCTAGTTAAACACTTATTTTTCTACTTCTTAGTTTGATGGCTCTTAAGAGCTTCATCCTTTGACAAAACATTTGGTTGTGAATAAAATGTATTTCCTGCTAACACATCTTTCTAAATCCTGTTCATTATGACTGTACCTAAATATAATTAAATGTAACTTCAACTGTCTTGTGATTTGACATAGTTGTGGGTGATTTACATGCACAAATATTTTAGGAGATGAGAAGAAGCAGGGGCGGTCTATTTTGGACTTTGGGTTGGCAACACTCACATCTTTGCTGGTCACATTTGCCATATGTTTGCTTCTCTTTTCCAGCAACTGTTCTTCTCAAGAGTGACTTCAAGGCAGGAGACATCACTTCCAACTTCTGGATCTGAGAAGTGCTTGTGTTTGCATATTAAGTAGTTTGCTTTTTCCTGAAGCATCTCAGTGCTGTGTTTTGGGCTCAGTGTGTTTTCTTGAGGAAGTTGAAATGTTCGTCCTCCAAGGCACTTCCCCAAGTGCCAAAAAACAAGTCTCTTTGTTCCTGAGAAATGTTGACATGGGTGAAGAGGAGAATTAGGGTTGCTTTGAAAAGCAAAACGAAACTCTAAAGACCACATTGTAAACAAAATGCAAACTCTATAGCAAGTACCCAGTAGAATGAACATTATTTCTACAGGGCCAGACACAGAATGGAGATGAGTGTTGAGTAAGGAATTTAGAAGTACTAAGGATAAGAGAGTAATATTAGAGTTACTTTTTTTCTGCTCATTTTTTTTTTAGTTCAAACATTGTCAATGACCTAATTTTCCCCAAAACCAAAGATCAAAGCTTTAGTTACAGACTAAGATATTGTTTTCTGTGCTCTTCAGAATAATTTTACTTTATTCTTTCCATTTTCAGTCTAAATCTCATTTTCCCATTCTTCTGACTTCTCTTTTGACTCCCTCTGCTTGGCACTTGTCAATAAGTATAATGTAATTTCCCCTAACATTTTAGCTACTCTAAGTAACGTTGAGACCTACATTGTCTGGAGTTTGCCCAAATGAGTGTGAGAGAGCTAATGCCACATAACCTAAGTCTCAGTTTATTTACCTATAAGGTGTGCATAATAATAGTTGCACCTCACACATACTCAGTGAATCAGGGCTATTATTGTTATGAGGGCTATTAATAATCCCAATAAAGAAAATAAATAATCACTCTTTAATAGAGACCAATAGTTTAGTGATCCAGTTAAGATATTCATTGGTATAAGCAATGTTAAGGAATGGAGCAAGTAAAAATGTGAACTTTTTCATACAAACAAATTTTTGGAAAGCTAGATGGAGAAATGGAAATTCAAGCTCAAGTTAGAATTTAAGAAACATGAGGACTTCCCTGGTGGCACAGTGGTTAAGAATTTTCCTGCCAATGCAGGGGACACAGGTTCGAGCCCTGGTCCAGAAACATCCCACATGCTGCTGAGCAACTAAGCCCGTGCGCCACAACTACTGAGACTGCACTCTAGAGCCTGCGAGCCACAACTACTGAGCCCGCATGCCACAACTACTGAAACCTGTGTGCCTAGAACCCGTGATCCACAAGAGAAGTCACCGCAATGAACAGCCTGCGCACTGCAACAAGCAGTAGCTCCCTCTCGCTGCAACTACAGAAAGCCCACACACAACACCAAAGACCCAATGTAGTCCAAAATAACTAAATAAATAATAATCATAAGCATTTCTTCATTTTGTTTGCCCTACATATACCCGTTTAGATTGATTTATATAAAGTTGGAGAGAAAATGGTTTTGAGAAACTTTTAAAGGGCGACAAATAGAATAAATCAATAGACTTAGAGAGATGGAGGATGATTAACAGGAAAAAAAAATGCAGTTGAAATGATATGACCTGAATTATTAAGGAGAAAATAGAACATTATGGTTTTGTCTGACTTATTAAAAATGAAATGAGGCTAGGGGAAGGGGCTCACTGCACTACCACAACTTCTAGCAGGTATAACAAAAATCTTCAGTTTGTCAAAAAGGGTAAATAAATCAAATAGATATAGGTGATCTAAAATGGCTTTAAAATTGAATAGTCAACACTCCAAAGGAAAGATGCAGAAAGAACTTTTCAAAACCTCTTTTAAATACCTGTTAAAAAGAAATTTAAATAAGAATATCCTAAGTATTACATCCAAAGAGAAACTTTCAGAAAGGAAGAGCTTTACTTGCAAAACTAATGGGGATTTTGGATTCTCACATGGTACAGCAGTCTGTCAGGATGGCTTTTGAGAACCCGCTGATGCCTGGATAAAAGGATCTCAGTTTGAACTACTGGGATGGTGGGGATCTGATTGTTGCTGGTGGGAAAGATATGGCCTCAGTTCAAGCCATTCCTGCTCATTTCGACACTGGGAACAGTTGCAGTTGAAATATTATTAAACATCTTGGCAGAGTTTGAAGAACAAATAGATATTAGATGGAAATAATGACAGAAGGAATCCGTATAGGATAGTGGCTATTCTGGAATTTGCTTATTCCTCCATACTAGCTGATTGCTCTCCCTTGATCTGTCTAACCAAAAATAGTGAACAAAAAACGAGAGTAAAGTGGGTGAAATTGGCATGCAATAAATTTGTTCCAATCTTTATGATGATATTATTTAAAATGTGTATTATAAAAATCTTTACACATGCACACTAGTAAGGAGTGCAGTGAATCTCCAAGTACCTGAAGCCCAGTATCAAAAACCATTCACATTTTGCTTTCCTTGGTTTGTCTATTTCCTCCAACCTTTTGTCTGCTAGAGTGTTTTAAGATAAATCCAAGTCACCATGCCAATTTATCCTAAACATTTCATTATGTATATTTTATATCCATATACAGTTGTCCCTTGGTATATGCTGAGGATTAGTTCCAGGACACCCAAAGGATACTAAAATCCCAAGATGCTCAAATGCCTTATATAAAATAGCATAGAACTTGCATGTAACCCACACTCATCCTCCTGTATACTTTAAATCATCTTTAGGTTACTTATAATACCTAATATGATATAAATGCTATGTAAATACTTGCTGGCATGTGGCAAATTCAAGATTTGCTTTTATGGAAATTTCTGGAATTAAAAAAATTTTTTTGATCTTGTGGTTGGTTGAATCTGTGGATGTGGTACTCTGAGATATAGAGAGCCAACTGTATATGTATATATGTGATGTAGATATAAGTATAAATATATATAGTAGATAATATATAATAGTATAATATATGTATATCTATTATCCCAATGATTTTATCAACTTACATTTTAAAAATAATTTTAATATTATCTAACAGTGTAATTTCAAATTTTCCCATGTTCTAAAATATCATTTTTAATAATTGGTTTATTTTAATTAGAATCCAAAAATATCCACTTACTGTATTTAATTGTTATACTTCTTGAACTTCTTTCATGCAATTATTGTTGAAGAAATTAGGTAATTGCCTTTTAAGTTGCTTCCTCATGGTATTGTTTAAGTTGTCCCACTTGACTGTACACTTTGTAGGCTGGCCGTTACATCTAAAATTTGTTTTTTTAAAAAAAAAAACTTTAAATGTGGTGGTATGACTTCCTATTCATGAAGCATTACCTTCAGAGGCACATAATCTTTGGGATTTAAATTTCAGTGGGTCCACCTCTTAGAGTAATTAAAATAAAAACAAAAATAAACAAAGTTTTTGCACAGCAAGGAAACCATAAACAAGACAAAAAAACAACTCTCAGAATGGGAGAAAATATTTGCAAGTGAAGCAAATTACAAGGGATTAATGTCCAAAATACACAAACAGCTCATGCAGCTCAATATCAAAAACAACAACAACAACAAACTGATCAAAAAATGAGCAGAAGAACTAAATAGACATTTCTCCAAAGAAGACATACAGATGGTCACCAAATACATGAAAAGATGCTCAACATCACTAATTATTAGAGAAATACAAATCGAAACTACAATGAAGTTATCACCTCACACCCATCAGAAAGGCCATCATCAAAAAATTTATAAACAATAAATGCTGGAGAGGGTGTGGAGAAAAGGGAACCCTATTACACTGTTGGTGGGAATATAAATTGATACAGCCACTATGGAGAAGAGTATGGAGTTTCCTTAAAAAGCTAAAAATAGAACTACCATATGACCCAGCAATCCTGCTCTTGGGCATATACCCTGAGAAAACCATAATTCAAAAAGATACATGCACCCCAATATTCATTGAAGCACTATTTACAATAACCAGGACATGGAAGCAACCTAAATGTCCATCAACAGAGGAATGGATTAAGAAGATGTGGTACATATATACAATGGAATATTTCCCAGCCATAAAAAAGGAATGAAACTGTGTCATTTGCAGAGATGTGGATGGATCTAGAAACTGTCATACAGAAAAACATTCTGTTTTTCAGAAAGAGAAAAACAAATATCATATATGAACACATATATGTGGAATCTAGAAAAATGGTATAGATGATCTTATTTGCAAAGCAGAAATAGAGACACAGACATAGAGAACAAAAATATGGATACCAAGGGAGAAAGGGAGTGTGGGATGAATTGGGGGATTGGGATTGACATATGTACACTACTATGTATAAAATAGACAACTAATGAGAAGTTGCTGTATAGCACAGGGAACACATCTCAGTGTTCTGTGACCTAAAAGGGAAGGAAATCCAAGAAAGAGGGGATATATGTATAGGTATGGCTGATTCACTTTGCTGTACAGCAGAAATTAACACAATAGTGTAAAGCAACATACTCCAATAAAAAAAAATCAGTGGATACAGGTGGGTAACAGCCTTATCCCTCAATTATAGAGATCCCTATCAAAATTTACCTAATAGTTTTGCCATCCATTTATGACTATTGATTGAACCAGGTATTTCACTAAGGATGAAAGCAGGATTGTCTTTTTTTCTAATTCTAAAATTTTGTTGCATTATTAGCTGGAATTCTGTATAGAAGATTATTATACACTAGACTATTTAGTTACCTTGAAATTCAGTTCACACCAGAAAGTAAAAATAAATATCTAAATTATTTTCCTTTTATGTGTCAGATTTCAGAGTGGTGAGTAGGCACTCTAGTAATCTCCAATAATGTCCAAAGAGTTTTGTTTTGTTTCTTTTTCTTATTTTTTAAAAAAATTCTTATGAATTTATGTTTTAATAAATTACATGCATTTAAATTGGTTGTAATCATTATTATTTAAACATGAAAATTTTCAAACATATAAAATATGTAAAGAAGACTACAGTGGACCCCCATGGACCCAGAATCCAGTTTAAGCCATTATAGACTCAGAGCTGACTTTATGTCATCTCTGTAATCCTCACTGCTTCCCCACTTCTCCGTCTGAGAAACTCAAAGCACCACAGCATTTTAATCTATAAATATTTTTAAAAGATAAGGCCTCCATCAAAAACATACAATTACAGTATTATCCCACTTAAAATTTAACTATTGTTCTTTAATAACATCAAATAATTAAATTAGTGTCAAATTTCATAAATTGTCTCATAATCTTTTTTTTAAACCATTTGCTGTGACTCGTGATCCAGTTAAACCCCTGTATGTCACTGCTTAATATATCTCTAAAGTATCTTTTAATCTACAAATTCATAAGTCTTTTCTTCATTTATTTTTTTCCTTGCAATCTAGTTGTTCAACAAAGTGGGTAGTTTGTCCTGAAGAATTTTCTACTATATGGATTTTGTGGTCTATGTCTTCACTGAGTCTTTTTTTTTTAATCACCTGTAAATATTTCAGTATATAACGCTAAGTGAGTGTTTTATTCAAGGTTAAACTCCAGTAACACAATCAAACCTAAGAAAACTTATAATAATTCTGAAATATCAAGTATTTAGACACTGCTCATATTTTTTGATTGTCTATAATCTTTACATTTTAAAAAGCAGAATCCAAATAAGTTATATTCATTACAGTACATTGATATGTCTCTTCCTCACTTTTCACCCCTGGCATTTACTTGTTGGAAATTTAAGATTACTGCCCTGTAAATTTTCCCACAGTCTTTATATGGATCATTGCATGTCTGTGGTGTTGATTAACATGTAACCTTGTCTCCTGTATTTTCTATTAATTTTCCTATTAATTCCCAATTGGAATTATAGGGCTGATCAGATTCAGATATAATTTTAGTGTTTTTTTTTTCCTTGCAAGAATGATTCAATGGTAATATTTTGTACCTTTATTGGATTGGTCAAAATGTTCATTTGGGGGTTTCACCAGATATTACAGAAAAACCTGAATGAACTTTGTGGGCCACCCAGTATTTAGTGGCACATAATATCTGGTTGTTTCCTCAAATGCTTAGAGTAAGACTAGAAAAATATTCAAAAACAAACCTAAAGGGCAGGGAAAAAATGAGGGAGTAATAAAGTAGACAAGTAATTTGTGACTAGACAAATGGGAGGGAAACCAGAAGACAAAGTTGTCCTAGAATATAAGGGAATGAAGGGAATAGATCTGAAGAAGAGGGGAATGATAGATACTTTTAAATGTTTCAGAAGGAGCAGCTCAATTGTGACCTTCTACTTGTATAGAGAATATGGCTTAACGGCAGTTTTCTTCCTGGGATATGTTGGTGTAGAAGTCTAATTGGGTGATTATATTATTTTATCATATCACTGAATATGTTTTAACAAAATCTCAAAATGGACCTCCTGTGACTGAGTTTTTAGTTCAAACTTTTTAAGCAACAAGCTGTGTGACCTTTTGGAAGTTTCTTAACCCCTCTGTGTTTTCCTTATGCAAAGAAGGAGTTGGTCAGATTATCTCTCAACTTTTTGGCTCTAAAAGTCTGCAAATAAAAGGTATATTTCTCAAAACAAATGGAAGAAAAATGTCACTGTACCAGCACCAGATTGCTTGTTCATCTTTTTTTTTTCCTGTTTCCTAAATTAAAGGCACTCCTATGCCAGTAAAAGTAAAATGACAAAAACATTTATAGAATGCCAACTATGTGTTTGGAAGCATACTAGTTGTTTTATGTAGTTAAATCCATTTTTTCAGGCCTGTGCATCCAGATATTTTTAAAAACAGATTTAAGAACAAGATATTTAATTAGAAAATTCATTGCAACAAAGTTATCCTATGTATATTCAGGTGTATATCAGGTTCAATCATACCATGTGTCACTTCTTAACCTTTTATCATTTGTATTCTTCCTTTTGGATCTTTTCCTTATCTGTATATTCCTATCAATATAGTTGTATCATATCAGTTACATGATTTTTTTGACATGATATCTTTTTATACTTACATTTATTTTGAAAGGAAACCTTTCTTCACTATAATAAATATATACCAGTGCCACTCTCCATAAATGCAAGAGTTGTAATATGTAAAATACATATATTCATATACAAAATATACTAGAAATATTATGAAAATAAAGCAATATAATTAAATTCTAGCTAGATTCTATTTACCTACCATCTCTTTTTTTTACAAAAGGAGATCAGTGTTGAGACCAATTTTAGCAAGTATCGTGCTAGGTCAGTTTAGAGTAAATCCATCCACTCTTGATAGTCAGCCAAGTTCCTCTTACCCCACTCTTGATATCTAACCAAGTTCTTCTTAAGAATCCACTCCCGGGCCTCCCTGGTGGCGCAGTGGTTGAGAGTCCGCCTGCCGATGCAGGGGATACGGGTTCGTGCCCTGGTCTGGGAGGATCCCATATGCCGCGGAGCGGCTGGGCCCGTGAGCCGTGGCCGCTGGGCCTGCGCATCCGGAGCCTGTGCTCCGCAACGGGAGAGGCCACAACAGTGAGAGGCCCGCATACCGCAAAAAGAAAAAAAAAAAAAAAAAAAAAAAAAAAAGAATCCACTCCCTCATTCTGCCATTGCCTATAAATCCCCAGCTCTCTCTGCTATATTCAAATTTGAGTTCAGTCTCTCTCCCCTATTGCAATAGTCTTCAATTAAATTTTTCTTATCTGTTAAAAACAAAAACAAAAAAGAATAAGTGTGGGAAAAGTGGTGCTTCTAAAAATAATGGTACTATTTTTAGATTAGCAACAGCTGAGACTTTCTAATATAGTGAGAAGGATTATGAAGGGAAAATGTACTCACTATGTTCAATGTTAGCTAATGCCTTGTCCATGTACCACAAAGTATCACCTCTGCTGAGTGGTATATATCCCACATGTGTTGGACCCAGTTATGCACCACCCCAGTTCCACTCAATCCTCTCTTACCATGTTAGTAGATCTCCTGCCCCCTCTGCCTTATCTTCAGAGACCAGCATAGCAGAAACCTCCTGTGAGGCCAAAGCCTGGGCTAACTGGATCCATAGTAGCTCTGCCTCCCCAGTGTCTGCCATAAGGGAGTTGGTAGCACTGCTAAGAACTATGAGGGTTAACACCCTGTGGGAAGACTGAATATCCAGAGGCAGCTGAAAAGAAAGAAGAAAAAAGAAAGAGATAAAGGAAGAAAGGAAGAGAAGGAAAGAAAGAAGGAAGGAAGGAAGAAGAAAGAAGGAAAGAAAGGAAGGAAGAAAGAAAGGAAGGAAGGAAGGAAGGAAGGAAGGAAGAAAGAAAGAAAGAAAGAAAGAAAGGAAGGAAGGAAGGAAGGAAGGTCACCAGATACAGGAGGAAGTTCTGGGTGGCCTCTCTGGGGTCATCTTACAAAACCAAATCATGTGTTGTATTTGTTTTTGTTGAAAGGCTGAGACCAGCTTGATAATGTGCCACCTGTACTTGCTTTTCCTCTTTTCTATTCTCAGCTCATTTCTTTTTTTTTTTTTCCCTCACTCGGCTACCTTGTGTTTGTACCTTTCAATAAACTGTTTACTCACTAGACTTGCATTAGCTCTCTTTTTCTAGATTATTTCCCACACTTAGGGACCGAAAGAGATACCACATAGTTATGTGAAAATTAATTTAAAAGTTATGTTGGGTTTCCCTGGTGGCGCAGTGGTTGAGAGTCTGCCTGCCGATGCAGGGGACACGGGTTCGTGCCCCGGTCTGGGAAGACCACACATGCTGCGGAGCGGCTGGGCCCGTGAGCCATGGCCACTGAGCCTGTGCGTCCAGAGCCTGTGCTCCACAATGGGTGAGGCCACAACAGTGAGAGGCCTGCGTACCGCAAAAAAAAAAAAAAAAAAAAAAAAGTTACGTTATGGAAATTTCCCCAGTCAATATTAGTTAGTCAATATAATGAAGAGAAAAACAGTACAATTTCCACTGAAGGTGATTTATGGTCAGTTATGTGCTCCCAATTCTCCATATTCCACAGTGTATTCTATAAGAAGAAGGAATCTCTCTGTCTTCACACCCATAACCCTAAAGATTGACACAGTGCCTGGCACATAGAGACCAAAAATATTTTGAATACAACAAATATTTGTTGAATGAATGGACTCTCAGAGCACTGTTTACCTAAAGTAGTAGAACACTTCACTCTACTTGTGCTATACACTGATGTGTCCTCTTTATCATTCTGTTGCTATTGTCTTCAGGCACATATCCCTGTACCACTAGGATGACTTATCTACATCTTCTTTTATAGCAGGTTTTGTCCTGATTTTCATTTCTTTTTGTTTTAACTGAGTTGTTTTTGGGGCTGGTGGGTAAGTTGTAGAGAGCTATTCATCTGTGCTTCTCTCTAAGAGACATTGGTTTTTCCCTCAATTCTAATACTGGTCAACTACCTCCTTTTACAATTCTTGTTCAGGAACCCCTTTCCCTTCCCTACACCACTAACATCGGTGTTGAACCTGTTGTGGGACACCAGGCTTACATGCCATTTTTACAATACTTCAAATGCAAACCCAAGTTTTCACATGATTTATAATGCTACTTGTTTGACAATATAATAGAATCTCAAATGCTTAGATAATTTTAGCATTTTAGCAATTTGCAGAAACTCTGTGGCTGGGAGATATATCTTTGTATAGAAACAAAAAGTGGAGGCATCATAAAACATGATGAAGCTTTGCTAGATTATCTTTTTCTAAAAATATTGAGTCTGTCCAATGCATGGTCCCTGATGATTTGCACCTTGTAAAGATAACATTCATTTCAAAAATACATTACAGAGAACTTATAATATGCCAAGCATATTATATTAGAATATTTTGTTAGAAGCCAGGAATATAAAGATGAGTCAGTCCCTGCCCTCATGTAGCTTTTATTCTAATAAGGGAAATAGACTTAAAAAGACAATTTCAATATAGTGAAGCAAGCTTTCTATCACCAGTCTGGGCTAGGTGTTATGGGAATGCAGCAAGGGAAAACTAAGTCAAACTGGCAGAAGAAGATGAGAGAAGCTTCCTGGAGGACAATATATTATAAGTTAGTCAAGTGAAGAATGGGGTGGATTGGAAACTGAGGCAGAAGGGAAACATGAACAAAGGCCCAGAGGAATGAAATAACATGATGAGTGGGAAAACAGCAGGTGTTTGTCATGACTGAAGTGTAAAGACCAAAGAATGGAGGGTATAAAAAAGGACTAAAGGGGAATGAGGGAGTCAGTTCTTCATGGAAAGCCTTGCATTTGAGGATAAGCAGCATAGGCATTATTTTGAAATATATAGGTGAGAGTGTATAAATGTAGGGAGCTATAGAAGATACATTTAGAAAAGGAGGCAGAGACCCTATGATGAGTTTCTTCTTTATGCTGAAAATTCTGAACTTCATCCTATGAGAAGCAGTCAGAATTTGAAGGTTTTGAAGTAAACAAACATGATAAGTTTTGCTTTTCAGACAGATGACTCTGGTTACATTTTAAAGGATATGTTTCAGGAAAAGAAGATCAGAAACAGGAATACTAATTAGAAGACTATTTTAAAAATTCATATGAATTATAGTTTGATTGGGTCTAAATAACATATGGTAGAGGTTTTAAAAATACAACACCAATTATTATATTAAAAATTTCTCCTCTTTATTGTCTACTAGGGAGGTGTAAATATGCATTAAGTTAAAATTGTTTACATTATTTTGTTCTCTGTCTATAAAATAGATCATCATTCCCCATGTTTCTGTTCCAATATATCTCATCCCCTGACCATTTCAAAAAATTCTGCAATAAACTATTTGTTTTCCACTAAATAAAACTTTAAGATTTTGATTCCTTTGCCTCAGATTAAATTCATGTTTATTGGGGAATATTTTTGGATAGAGCATTGTTTATAGTGGCAAGTTTTATAATGATTGTTTTAAACCACACCTTCAATCTGTGATTCCTCTTAGCATATTTTGGAATTCAATCTGTTCCCTAATGTTATAGAGTTTACAATGTAATCCATTATTCAATTTAAAAATTTGTTCCCTCTCTTTTGTTTTTAAATGAAGAATATTTCTGATAGTGTCAAAAATGACCAATCCCTTTTGGTATAAATCTACCAAAACTTATTTCAATTTTTAAATTGTTAAAATTGATTTCTCTTTCTACAATTTCTGACATATAGGAACAGATGCAGGGAAAAGGAAGGGGTCCATAATTTGTTTTGTCCGTCAGATAATTATTTCAATATCTCATATTGCTTACTGGACAAAATCTAACTTGCCTGAAATAGCATTGTTTTCAAGTATTACCTTGCATTTATGTATAGTTTATAACCTCAGCATTTGAGGATTGTGTGACCTCATTCCAGAGACTAACTTACTGTCCAGCTCAAAAACATGCATAGCAATATGGTACCATGCCTGTAAATCATCAGTACTTACGCATCGATATTATTTGTTAAGATAAAAAAGAAAATCATTCTGTGTCCCCGTCATTGTATTTTTTGGGAAGATCCGTTGTAATTTACTTTAAGCCAGAAAGAAAGGTGTTTGAAAATAGCCTATTGACATACTTTGAGTAAAGGTGTCTAAAAATATGACAAAATCTTTATCAGCCAGATGAGTCCCTGCAGAGATTCTCCATGGTTGGGTAGTGAGCGAGAAAAATGTAAGGCTTATTATTCTCCATGGTTGGGTAGTATGTTCACAGTTGAAACCATGGAGCTCTTATAAACAATCTAAATAGCTTAAGAATAAATTTTTCTCAAGATTTTCCAAGGCCAAATCATTGCTATTATAACTAGAAAAAAATTTGTGAAATTCTTGTGTATAAAAAGTTAGCCTTCATTTTTAACTCTGTTGTAATAGGCAAATATTTTTTTTAAGATGAGGGGTTGAAATTGTTGTTTCTTTCTTATAGGAATGCCTCAACTCTCCCAAAAATGGCAAATATTTTTATCACAGTGTAGAAACTACTGGCCAATCATGGAAAGGGAAAGGATATATACTATTCTAGAGGAATAGCTCCAAAAGTATGCACATTAAGGGAAGAAAAATGAATTCTGTTGTTTAGATTTTCCTTGTTTATAATGGGAATTACTCATGTCAAAAGAAGTTGCCAAGAAAAAACATTCCCAAAGGAAACTCCTGCATTATCACAAATCAATTTCTATAATGTTTAATTTGGAATGCCTTTCTTCATTCAACCAGTGTGGCTGACAAACGAGGCATAAGCAAGAGATTGATGTCTCATTTGACTTGTGATTCCCGTCCATACTAAGAGAAGATACTGGTTATGCCATTCTACTTCTGGTGAGAGAAAACTTCATGGAATACATGCCATATCATGGGTACTTTTGCAGATCCCCACAGCTCCCTTCTAAATTTGGGGAAGGCCATTCCAAGTCACAGATTACAAATACTATCAGATAAATAAATAAATGAATGAATGGGCATTTGTGATATTTACAAATCCAGAAACCATTGTTTAACATTTTTCACAACCATGGTACATATTAAAATTCAACTTCTTTTACATGACCTATTCCAAAATTTTCATAACTATGAATCTAATTCATGAACTATAGGAGTTCTAAAATATTTCTGACAGTTACCATTGTTCTCTCCCACCATCTCCACCCCAAAATAGCATTTGTTGACTCATCCCAATGTTATGTTTATGCATAGAGCATAGAAAAAAAAGAGCATCGAAATAGATGCTGAGTCCCTGCAGAGATTCTCCATGGTTGGGTAGTGAGTGAGAAAAATGTAAGGCTTATTATTCTCCATGGTTGGGTAGTGAGTGAGAAAAATGTAAGGCTTATTGTTAGTAACTTGTTCCTGATAACAGTTGTAACACCAAATGACATGATTAGAGAATTATCTACCTCTAATTTAACTATCTTGCTTTTTAACAATGAAAAGAATGGGAATTTCTCACTACCAGGGAAGGGGGGATGGGGAATGATTATGAAACAGAAGTCGTGAATCTGTCTTTATTTAGAGACACTAGAATTCACACCTTTTTTCAAGAGAGGATATCACTCCCAACCCCTACCAAGTGCAGGTTGTTGAGGTGTCATTTCACCTCAACGGTTGAGGTATCCGAAAACCATGTGGACATAATTTGAGAGCCTATTTGATTAAGGTTGTCTTTTCAATCTACCCATAATTTTGAATACTCAGTAAGTGACTAGGCACTGTATGAGGTGAATAAGCACCTTGAATAGACTAATAAACACACTACAATTAAGAGACAATACTTTATACTGAAAGTACAGTCTATGGTACTGACAGTATGTGCAACAGGCAATCAGAAGAGTGGAGAGATTGCTTTAGGTCTAAGGAGTTGGAGGAACGGGGATAATAGATCTCTTTACTTAGATTTAGAAGGATGAGTAGGATTTGGTGGGTAGAGAGGCTATGATGGAGAACATCTTGAAAAAGCTATAAACAGCTTTCACAGAAGCAGAGAAGATGGAATGACATTGGAGATTTGGGGGAATAGTTAGGCAACTGATTACCTGAAGCACTGACTTCATGTGGAAAATGGGGCCCCAAACCAGTGAGGCAGATTTCTAAAAATATACCTATTTTAGAAAAATTATTTTAGAAATGTTCTCTCTCTCCCCTTATCTATCTATATCTTTCTATCATCTATCTATCTATCTATCTATCTATCATGAGTTTACTAATATCCCGTGTCTAATGACAGAAAAAAAAGAGTTCAAGAAGGAATTTGCCTTTGAGGTGCCCTCAGGGCAAATATTTGTAATTTTTTCACTTACAAGTGCAAAGTCACTCAGTCCTTAGATTCTGTCCCCATAACTTATTCCTAGTCACAGGTGCAGAAGTCCAAGAGGAAACTGGGTGAAAATAAAAGCCTCCATAGCATACGTGAGTTCTAGTGAGAGAGACATGGTAAAGCCAACAGAAAAGAAGCCAAAATTCTAATCCCATGAGGTTGAAAGGCATGTGTACTTGAGCTCTTTTCTAAAAAGCATCCCATGAGAACACTCTGAATGAAATTATATCCCATGAGATAATCATCAGACACAAAAATTCCTGCAGATTAGTTTAGCAAAGTTATCACAATGGATGAAGTTGTTGTCTTTGCCAAATTATAAGAAAATTATTAATGAGGAATTTCATGTATATATTTTAAAAGCTCCCATTTTACCATTAATAAGTAAAGGAAAACCAGTTTGAGGACTTTCAACTAAAGGTCCATTAAGAAGAATTGATGTGTTATAAAAAGTAGAATCTTGATACCTCCTAACTTATTTCACCAAATCAATGCCAGAATAAAAGTTCCAGAGCAATATGGATTATGTAGCCCTCATGAGCAAAAGCAGTCATTTCAGGGAGGTTCCTTTTTTTTTTTTTTTTTTTTTTTTTTTTTTTTTTTTTTTTGCGGTACGCGGGCCTCTCACTGTTGTGGCCTCTCCTGTTGCAGAGCACAGGCTCCGGACGTGCAGGCTCAGCGGCCATGGCTCATGGGCCCAGCCACTCCGCAGCATGTGGGATCTTCCTGGACTGGGGCACGAACCCGTGTCCCCTGCATCGGCAGGCAGACTCTCAACCACTGCGCCACGAGGAAAGCCCCTGCATTTTGGAATCATACTCTCCTGAAGCCCTGCTGGCACTCCACAGTGGAAACTTGAGGGCCCATGAGAGTGGTGGCCAGTCTCTCTCTCCTTCAGTGAATCAGAGAAATAATCTCTCTGGCTTAAACATAAAGAGTGAAACATTTACCTGGAATATTTTTCCTTCTGGTGGAATTCCAACTTGTCATCAACATTGACTGAATCAGGACTGGGAGGGGAAACAAATCTCACTTTGTGGTCAAATGAACTGGGGAATAATTTTACCTCCTCTTGAGTTTGACATTGATCAGAGGGATAGGGTACCCCTCACTGGTGCCTATGTTTCTTTTTTTTCCATCCGTTTTTGGTAGAGGATAAAAACGATTCAAAACCTTGTATGTAATGACTTGGCATATTAAATATGCAAATTCCTCTGTGTGTCTGTGTGTGTGTGTGAATAATATTTAAAACCATAGTAAAAAATCACTTATTGGAATTTTCTCTTTGGATTCATCTGGTCATTTTTCAATTAAGATAAATGGAACTACACACATTCAATCTCTGGCATTACTTTGTGCTTAAAGTGTCACTATGAAACTGAGTCTGTGAGCTCTCTGTCCAGAATCATTTATTCTCTGAGATCTTATGATGAATAAAACCCTATGAGCATTCTCATGTGCTATTGCTGAGAATCATGGTTAATTTTACATGTTGGCTTGGCTGGGGCACCATAACTAGATATTTGGTCACAGTCTAGATGTCACTGTGAAGATATTTTTTGAATGAAATTAATGTTTCCTTCAGTACATTTTGAGTAAAGCAGATTATCCTCCCTAATGTGGGTGGGCCTCGTCCAATCAGTTGAAGGCCTTTAGAAAAAGATTGACTTTCCCTGAAGAAGAGGGAATTCTGTCTATAGCCTGCCTTTGGACTTCAGCTGCAATGTTAACCCTTCCCTGGATCTCCAGCCTGCTGGCCTGCCCTGAAGATTTTGGACTTGCCAGTGCCCACAACTGCATGAGCCAATTCCTTAAAATAAATCTCTCTCTGTTTTTCTCTTCCTCTTTCTCTCTATACACATATCCTCTTGGTTCCTTTTCTCTGGAGAACACTGACTAATACACTGAGAGAGGACAGACATTAGTGCATGTCTGTGTGTATGTGTATGGTAGGGGGAGATAATAGGACCTGGGGTTTTATTCTTGTCTCTGGACAGTCTGGGTACAGCAATTTTCAGACTATAGTGATATCCCAACATGGAAATAGGGTAAAACATGATTTTTCTGAGCCTCACAACCAAATATTCTGCTTTAATAGGTCTGAGGTAGAGCCTCAGGAAACGTGCCTTTTCTAACAAACACCCTGAGATCGTTCCAATACACTTTGTTCACACAATTTAGTTAGAAACAATGGCCATGGGAGTGTCACTTCTCAAGATAGGCACTATGGTCTGAATGTTTGTGTCCCCTCAAAATTCATATGTTGGAATCCTAATCCCCCATGTGCTGTACTAAGAGGTGGGACTTTGGGGAAGGGATTAGGTTATGAGTATGGACCCTATGAATGGGGTTAGCATCTCATAAAAGAGGCCCTGCCACTCTCCATCCCCTCCCACCACGTGAGGACAAAGTGAGAAGTTAGCAATCTATAACCCACAAGAGAGCTTTTACAAGAATCTGAGCATTCTGGCACCCTGATCTTGGACTTCTGTTGTTTATAAGCTACCCAGTCTGTGGTATTGTGTTATAGCAGCCCAAATGAACTAAGACAACTGGGTAGGAGATTATACATTATTGGAGCAAAGCTTTCAGAACAATAAAGGATTCTCTGAAGTTTGAAGGTGGTGATGGGGGGATAACATGGATCTTTTTCTCTTTTAGATTCAGATTCATACTTTTTAGAGCAAGGAAAAGTTTCTTGGGGATAACATAAATAAGATTCTAAATTTCTTGACACTGGTAGAAACAAGTTGAAAATAATTTCATTTGCACAAATTGCTTACATCCTCATCCAGGACAATTTTTCTGATGATTTAGTAATTCTTTTAAATCATCTATGACAGGTGACCACACAGCTTCAGCCTGAAGAATAAGGAGAGACTGGATACTCACCAGCAGTTCTTGTCATGTATTTCTTCTGGAATCATTCACTCACTAACTCATCAAATATCTATCAAGCACGAACTCTACCTCAGGATTTGGGGAAGATATGAGGATGTAAGAAAAAAACAGTTCTCACTCTTATGGAGTTCATCACTAACTAAAACTATAAAACACTTTACACAAACACATATAAATCACAATAGAATTCTTGTAATCAGGGCTTTAAATGTACCAATTATTTGTTTGCGGTACGCGGGACTCTCACTGTTGTGGTCTCTCCAGTTGTGGAGCACAGGCTCCGGAAGCACAGGCTCAGTGGCCATGGCTCACGGGCCCAGCTGCTCCACAGTAAATGTACCAATTCTTTTAAAGTGGTGAACATATTTAATTTAGTAGTAAAATACCTACTAGCTTAGACTTCGAGATAAAACAGACCTGGATCACTAGTTATGACCCTTGATGAGTGACTTACTTCTCTAAACTAGAAAATGGGGATAATCATAGTCCCTACCTCACATGGACAGGATGAGTATTAACCAAAATAATGCCTGCAAAGCACTCATACAATGTCTGAAATAAATTGAGTGCTTCATAAATAACTATTAAAATTTGTAAGCGGGCTTCCCCGGTGGCACAGTAGTTGAGAGTCTGGCTGCCGATGCAGGGGACATGGGTTCGTGCCCCGGTCCAGGAAGATCCCACATGCCGTGGAGCGGCTGGTCCCGTGAGCCATGGCCGCTGAGCCTGTGCGTCGGAGCCTGTGCCCCGCAACGGGAGAGGCCACAACAGTGAGAGGCCCGCGTACTGCAAAAAAAAAAAAAAAAAAAAAAAAAAAGAAAGAAAAAAAATTGTAAGCAAACTGTACTTTTTAAGTGTTATGGGAAGGAAGGAAAGTAACATTTACTGAGCGTTTACTACATTCCAATCGTCACATGCAAGGCATTTTACATTCATAATACAATCAAAAGAGAGTTGCAATAAGACTTTAGAAATAATCAGACTTTCTTTTTCTAGATTGAAAATGGAGTAAAATGCATTAGGTTTCCTAGCAGATTTTCATGAACTTTCTGAAACTTATTGAAAGTTTTTTGGCTTACTACAATTATTTTATCATACTGAACAAAATAGTGATGCCCTTAAATTCATTTTTACAGCATTGATTTCCTACCTGTCAGGGTAGCAATGAACAAAGAACTGTCCCCAGGCTGTGATAAAACATTTCAAGTTGTCTTTCCTAGAAACATAATAACTTTACCCTAAACCATCTGCCCCTGAAGTTACTGCTTGTAGCCAAAATATCACAATTCTGTGTGAACAGTGCAAGTAGAATATAGAGGTATGGAGCTGATTGATGTTAACTGGGCTAAAAAATTCCAACCTACACTTTCAACATTAGAGAAACCATCTGCTTGTTAATTTAAATTCCCAGCCAGAGAATCTACTCCTTACCTAATAAATATTAATTACAGCCTGCACGAGTCAGACAAGAATCATCTTCATGTTTGCATTTTGGTTATTTGATTCATAGCTCAAAGAAAATCCCTTGATTCTGTGCATCATTATATCACTCTTAATTCTACATTCACTCATGTAATCATCTAATCATTCAAATATCTATGCAATAAATAATACCAGTCACTGAATATATCTAAAACAGTGTACCGTGTGATGTTGAAAAATGGAGTCCCTCCTTTGTTAGCAATACTCACTATGTTACATAAGCAGTAAAAAGAACTTCTGATATTCATTTGCATGTGTACTGAGATTCCATTTTCTCAAAAAGCAGAAAAAAAAAACAAAACACCAGATTAAGTAGCTAAAAGCCAGATCTCTAAGATCCCTTTGGATCCTTCATGCATGATTGTAATTGTGCAACTCACCAACAAAGGACTTCCGATAAGTGAGGATATTTATGTTAAGATAATTGTAAAGAAGGAAGGCATTCCCTATAGAAGACATTGGGGCTTCAATACTCATGTCAGTGTCTTTGGTCCAAGCAGACATGTACTTTACCACTTGACCACCTGATGTGAGCAGGACTGAATGACACATCTCTAGAATGCAGTATTTGTTGAGAGTTTGCTTTACAATTCTTTATTGAAGCATTTTTCTTGGCTTTACTTCAGAAGGCAACACTACTCTTTTTGCTCCAAGGCCACTCACAGTGTTTTCATAAGGTCAAAACCAGAGTAAATGGAACCCTACCCGAAGCAACAAAACACAGGGTTTAGATGTGTTTGTATTTCTGACCTGTCACTAGTGACTTTTGCCCAAAGCCGTCCATACTCTTTGTCAGCCAGCAACCTGCTCTCTGGGTTGATAACCTCCTTGCAAACACATCTTGGCTGGAGGTATGGCTCTCCATTCCCGTGTTCTCCATGTCTATATCCTAATCACTGCAGGCTTGTATTCAATTCTTGCTTTTTCCTCCAGAAAAAGGATTCCGTCAAATTGAAATACCTGGCAGTTACTTCCTGACTCCCCATAATCCTGTCTGTTATCCTTATGACTGGATTTTGATTTATAGTTAAAATCCAGTGGCTACAATGATTAACTGTTTTATTTCCTTAATGACATCATGAATTTAATCCAAAAACTTTTGCATTACAATCTGATGGATTTGTGCCTACATATACTGTTGCAGAAACAAATCCTCCCTTGCCTGAAATATCATCCCCTGAACATCTGAATCCCAGCCACCCTTCCTGTAGTTTTCTGGAACATCACAGCTCACACTGTTATCTTCCAGGCTTGAATGACCATAGCTATTTCAGCACTGAACTCACATGTTAACAAGTACATTTTTTTAAACATGTTCTCTAATTAGACCATAAAATCTAAGAATATAAGACTGTAATCCCCTACTCTGTCCAGCTTAACATTTTCTTGTACAGGATAGGTTCTCAATGGGAGAACTATTCTTAGTATATTGCTGTAAAAATTATGCACTTTCTATAACAAAACTTTTCTGTACAATTTATTGCCACTGAGTCAGTTCCATGTAGAGTAAAGATGATGGGGTTTTGATTCAGACAAGACCTGAGCCTGAAAAACATCTCTGCTCATTAACTCAGCCGTCTTGAAAATGAAGTCTGATTCCATGCTCATGAGCATCTGAAATCTTTCTAATTTGGGGACAATATCCAATTCTGAGAGTCAGTGTGGGAAGCATGAAACTCTGTTGGAGACCTGAGAAGAGCAAATGCTTTCTTCCTCCTGACTCCTGCCAGCAGTCAGGGCATGGATTATCAAACACTCTCATCTACAGCTCTGGATCTTCAGTGGATGCCAACAAGAGGAAGGAACAGTTAATAATTAATTCATTGCATAGTGTTCAGGAGGCAGCTGGAGTGATTGTCCAGAGCTTCGGGGCAGGAGTGTTGAGCAGTGTTGAACAAAGGGGTACCACCTACTCTGTGGGGTAATCTTTGCTTTGGGTCTTGCGTCTAGACTTCCTTGATTTCTGTCCACTTTTTGGTGTAAGTTCTCTAGCTTTCTTGCCAATTGCTTTGCTGTTTAAGTTAAAAGACTTGGCTTCCTGGGCTGGCACTGACAAACACGTCTGATACATCCGTTTAGAAAAATGAGATGATAATATCTACCTCCTTTCTCTCTAAATAAAATGTTACTTATAAAATATCTAGCAGATACCTGTATCATAGCAACAAATCAGTTTTGTTATTATTTGCCAGTTTCTATGTCCTTATTCAAAATAACTACTGTCTAAGCATCAAACTGCTCTTTTAGGAGTTGGCAGATAATTTTTTTATTGTTTAATCATTTCCTTAAAATGCTTCAACCAGCCCTGCTCACATTTGGCTCAAGCCAGCTTGTTTTATGGCAGCTGCTTGGCTGCACTTCTTGCTGGCCCATCTCCACACATTTCCTTAGCCTAGAGAGGCCAGGGAGCTTACTTCCATGGTACTGTTGTTACAGTCCTGGTCATGAATATTCATCATAGTATGGAAGTGATGTTAATGAAATTGTTAAACCTGGACAATGTGTGAGTACCGTAGGAAATCCAGGTCAAAGAGTTCCCAAACCCCTCATCGGACAGTTATCCATCTTTCCTCCCAGTGCTCGCACTACTTTCTCTATGCCACTAGGGATCATGGAGCATTGCTTACTTTAAGTTTTAGTTATTTTAAGTTCATTTCTTACCTTTTTAAAATTGAACTGTAATCTCTTAAAGTTTGAGTTTTTAAAGTATCGTATTATAATACATGCAATGTTTATAATCAATGACTGATATATATGGCTGGCTGAGTACATTAATGATTACTTATGAATTAATGTGATTAGCAATCACAGAGGATTGTGTTGAAATATTGCTGCTATGCTCAGCATATTTTCCAGATTTTCCCCCTTAATATTATGTTGTTTAGAAATCCGAATTTGTCTCTTGGTGACCAATACATTTTCTAATTTATTGCCACTAGAAAAATGTAATATATGCACATTAAATCAGAAAAAAAATAATGTCTGGATATTTCTATAACTATCCAAAATATTAACCAATATTCAAAAACCTGTCGATAATGAAAACAATATCCAGATGAGTTTTACCAATGAATTCTACTGTTGTTTTTTATAAATAATGACATTGACTACATAGAAAAATACACTACAAAGATGATAACTAAGAAAATAGTTTACAGTAGTGACTGAATATTAGGTCAATATGAAAAAGTAAAATGCATTTCTATACACTAGCAACAAATATGTAGAAAATGTAATTCATGAAGAATGGTCTGTACAATAACAAAAACAAAGTGCCTAGGAAAACTAACAAAAGATGTTTAGTTGCAGCAAATTCACTGAAAAAGCTAAAAGTGACCTAAACAAATGAGAGCTATACCATGATCATTTATAAGAATGGACTGTGGACTTCCCTGGTGGTGCAGTGGTTGAGAGTCTGCCTGCCAATGCAGGGGACATGGGTTCGTGCCCCGGTCCGGGAAGATCCCACGTGCCGCAGAGTTGCTGGGCCCGTGAGCCATGGCCGCTGAGCCTGTGCGTCCGGAGCCTGTGCTCCGTGACGGGAGAGGCCACAACAGTGAGAGGCCCACGTACCACAAAAACAAAAAAAACAATAAACAAAAAAACATGGACTGATGTACTTGCCATTTCTCCTCCAATTAATTCATAAATCTCATGAATTCCAATAACAATCCAATCATGGTTTTTGAGGGCAAGCTGATTGTTAAAGTTATATAAAAGAGAAAACCCCAGGAATAGTCATGAAAAAATAAGATTTCTCATTGCTTAGCCTGAGTTTCCTAAATACAATGATGTGCTAATGCTTTATTAGTGGATATAGTCCCAGATAAACAAGTGGGAGGGGATAATAGATGAGTGGCAGGGAAGAGGTGAAGACATGTAAGAAAATAATAATAATAATTAATAGTAATAATAATCACACAGCTAATATTTGGTAATGGGAGTAAATCCAGAGAGGTTGAATAAATGTAGTGGGTTGACTAAAAATACTGGATTATAGAACAATTCTTGGAGTTGGGAAAAATGAAAACATTATTTTTTTAACATCTTTATTGGAGTATAATTACTTTACAATGGTGTGTTAGTTTCTGCTTTATAACAAAGTGAATCAGCTATACATATACATATGTTCCCATATCTCTTCCCTCTTGTGTCTCTCTCCCTCTCTCCCACCCTCCCTATCCCACCCTTCTAGGTGGTCACAAAACACCTAGCTGATCTCCCTGTGCTATGCGGCTGCTTCCCACTAGCAGGTTTTTTTCCCATCTCCTGTCTCAGTGGTCAAAGATTGTTCCATGCAGCATTAACTTCCTGCACAGATTGGTTGTTACCTGGCTCTTCTAGGCAGCTACTTGGAGACTGCAAATCCCACAGTAACAGTGGCAGCAACCACAGCACAATGCACCATTTGGAGTGAAACAGCAGATGGGTACAAGCCAGCATTTGTCCCAGCCTGCCTGATGTAATTGCCACCACCCAACATTTGCACATTGACACAAAGAAATCTCAGAGTACCAAGAACTGGCAAGGAAGGGAACACTTAAACAATGCCAGAAAGATTAAGATTTGGTGTAACAACTTTGGAAAATAATTTTTGACTACCTCGCAAAGTTGAAAATTCGTAAATCTATCTGTATATCCTTTGACTCCATGTGTAGGTGTAGAAACACTTGTTTTGAGCATCTAGAACCAAGTCAAAGATTGCTCATAAGAGGATTTTTCGTGAAAGCAAAATAATGGAAACAACTCCTGGGGAGTGGATACACACATTTCAGTGTATTAACACAACAGAATAATACACAGTAGAGAAAATGAATGAAGTTGGGGTGGATACAAATTCACAGATAACGACTAGAACTATAATGAAGGAAATAAGTAGTTTTTAGATTGCATAGAGTATGATACCAGTTTTATAAGTCTCAAAACAAGTCTGCCATGGGATGTATATGAAAACACTATGAACATAAAATGAGTGAATGACAGATTCTGGATAAGTCTTCACCTTCCAGGAAAATGAAAAGGGATGGGATAAGGAAGTAGCAGTCAAGTAGGTACACATGAAAGTAATTGGTAACATTCTAGTTCTACAGAAGAGTGTTGTTTGTATGACATTCATTTCATCACTATACCTTAATACTGATGTGTGTATATATATATATATATATATATATATATATATATATATATATATATATATATATATATATATATACACACACACATACATATACATATATAATGTATGCATCACAAACTAATAAAAAATTAAAAATAAGCATAGCTTTTCTCAAAGACACTGAAGAGGACATCTTGTGAAGCATGCAATGGCCTCTTTGTTGTGTCTTTCTATTCCTTCCTGGCCCCCTCCCAGCATAGACTGCTAAGGCAGTTCTATGGTTCTGGGCATCACACTTTGAAAATCACTGGTGTGATGATAGCTCTCACATGATTTGAATGGGTAACTTGGAAAGTCTACATAATAATGCGATTTTCCCCCTCCTGTGTTCCCTATCCCAGCAGAGAGTGCAAACACTTTCCAAGCTGTGGGAGAAACTTGGATATTATTCGTGACTCCTGAGTCACCTCCATATCACCTGTACTACATCACCAAGTGCTCTCCTTTAGGGATATTCAATAGCCGTTGAAGCTATCCATTTTTCTCCATCCTCAATGTTACTCCTCTAGGCAAGATAATCACCATATTTAGTCTCCCAGGTTATTGCAACATAACTGCTTTCCATCACCATCTGTGCCACCAGTACCATCTTCGAACCATGTAGCAGGTGTCATTTTCCCAAAAACACAAATCTAATCGTGTTGCTCTCATATTGCAAAGGTTCCGCATTGGTCTGAGGATAAAATGCAACTTCCTCAAAGCATAACATACAGCCTTCTTCATTTATCTTGTACATCTCAGGTCTCACCTGTCAATATTACTGTTTTATTACTGCCCAGATATTATAAGCTTCTGACTATCCCCATGTATCTTTTGCTTGCCAATGATGGCTGCACTTTCTAGAGTGCCCTTTTACAAATTCTCGACTCGCTGCTCCCTTTTCCTTAGAACAACTTAACTTCTGTTTACCTCATAACAGTGGCCTCTTTAGAGTGATTGCATACCTCTCCTACATGCTCCATGCAACATGTAGTTATTCTTATCACATACTTATTGCTGAATTTGGATCTTAGAAGCTCCAAGCACTAAAAAGTATACAGTTCCATGCTAACCCAGCATGTGTAATTTAAGAACTGAAAATGATGTTGAATCATACAGTAAGTGTATGGAAATCTAAAAAAGTGTTGATTTTTCCCAGTATGATTATGTATTGCTTATGTTGAAACATCAGCTACACAATTTTAAAAATTCATGTCCCTATATTGCTGTGACCCTAATGAAAACTGGTCTTTTTGTTGAGTAATTCACTGTGGCATGTATTTACTGTGATGTTTTGAAAATGCCTGTCTTCCTATATCTCTCTGCCTTGAGGGTATGGATTGTGCCTTTTTAACTATTAGACCCTCAGTGTCTGCCCCAAAGTAGCTGCACCATACACATCTGTTAATAGAAAGAAGGAATAAATGAGTAAATGAGTGACCACAGACTCACTCTTCTTGCCTTGTTGCTAATATACAAACAGTGTCCTCATACTTCTCTATTTTGCTTTACTTTTCTTAACTATATACTTCATTTATTGGACTGAATCACCAAATTAATAAATAGACAATTATTCCATGGCTGGTTTTTAAATAGTCTTGAGATAGAAGTCTCCTAAATGGCTTTTATTTCAGTCATTAATTCAAGAGTGAGTTCGAGTTCTCCAAAATTAACAAAAATCCATCAGAGATGGAAAACCCCAGATGACAAATATATCTCACCTTTCAATTTTATTTTCCAAATAGATAATCTAAAGTCATTATTTTCCCATTTACTATAAAGATTAGTTATCTACTGATGCATAACACATTGCTCCAAATGTTACAGCTTAAAAAGCTTAAACAGTAAGTACTTTTTTTGGAATCTCACATTTGAGTCATGAATCAGGACAGTTAGTTAGATGGTTTTGGCTCAGGGTCTCTCATGTGGCAGCAATCAAAGTTTCAGCCAATGTTGCAGTCATCTCAGACTTAACTGGGTCTGGAGGATCAGTTTCTGAACTCACATGGCTGTTAACAGAAGGCTTTGGTTCCTTAACATTTGTGCCTCTCCATAGATGGAGATGTTCCTTAACATCAGCCTATGACATGGCTCCCCCAAGATGGGTGATGTGAGACAGAAGGAGAAGGGAAGCTTGGGGTGGGAAGAAAGAGAGAGAGAGGAACTCAAGCAGAAGACATAGTCTTTTATAATGTTATTTTAGAAGTGACATACCATCAGCCATATTCTAATGGTCACACGAACCAGACCCTGATGCAACATAGGAGGGAATCCTACAAAGGTGTGAAGACCAGGGTGTGAGGTTGTTGGGGACCATTGTGACGGCTGCATAGGAAGAATTTTGAGCAAGTATATAGCATTTTCTGACTTATGTATAAATGATACTTCTTGTTGCTTGGTGAAAAATAAAATGAAGAAATCAAGAGTAGAAACAAGTAGATCAAATACAAGGCTGTTGTAATTGAGGAAATAGATAATAAATTGTTACTTGAACAAGGGTTGTAGAAATGATGGTATTAATAAGGGATCACACTGCTATATTTAAAATAGATAACCAACAAGGACCTACTGTATAGCACAGGGAACCCTGTTCAATATTCTGTAATAACCTAAATGGGAAAAGGTTTGAAAAAGAATAGATACATGTATATGTATAACTGAATCACTTTGCTGTACACCTGACACTAACACAACATTGTTAATCAACTATACTCCAATATAAAATAAAATAAAAAACAAAGTAATCAAGCTATATGCATATTTTTAAGGTATAACCTGGAGGACTTGATGATGGATCGGAGGTGAAGTGTGAGAATTAGAGAAATTAAAGACAATGCTGGAATTTGGCCTAAGAAACTGAATAGATGGTGATAACATTAAGAAGAGGAAGATTGGTAGAGGGACCAACTTGGAGCAAGAGGAATCTAGAATTCTGTTTGAAATACATAAAATTTGAGATGCCTATTAGACATTCAAATAGAGAGGTCAGGTAGGCTGTTGAATTACAAGTTTGGTTTTCAGGAGAGAAGTAGAGGTTGTAGATATAAAAATGGGAGCCATAAAATTATAAATGCAGTCATCATAGTAAAAATGGTATTTAGGAACATGAGGTGGATGAGATAATCTAGAAAGTGAGCATAGGGAGAAACAAGACAAAGTTCAAAGAATTGAAATACCTATATTTGGAGATAGGAAGAAATGAAGGATACAGTGATGTAATAGACCTGAAAGGGACAATATTGTTCTGGAAGCCAAGAGAAGATGTAGTCTTTGAAAGGAGGATGATCAGCTAAGTCAATTACAGCTGATGGGTCATGTAAGATGAGAATGAGTATGGACCATTGGATTTGGCAATGTGGAGGTCATTGCTGAGTTGGTGGAGCAATTATAGTGGAGTGGTGAGGGCAAAATCCAAAATGGTATAAATTTCAAATATATTGGTAAGAAAGGAAGAGAAAAAGTGAGTGTAGAAACTGTTGAAAGGCTTGTGAAAATAATAAGGAAACAAAACATTTGGGCTGTAGCTGAAGGAAGTTGTGTACTCGAGGAAGAATATTTAAAGGTTGGAGAATATTGTAGCATATTTGAATCCCAATCTAACCAGTTAATCGGGGAACAGATGATGATAAACTAGAGCAAAGTGTACACGCAGGAAAAAAAATCCAACCATAAATGTGAAATGAGAGTAATTAGAATTGTTATCTGTTTTTCCATAGCTAAATCCAACTGTTGTTGTCTGATTTCACAGATTATATGCAGGTTTCTCTCTCTATTCCTTTCCTGAAAACATTCTATCTACTTGGAATTAATTTCCTCAATTTTTCTACCTGAAAAGCATACATTCTTCAATATCCCAATTCAAAATTTCTATCTTCTGGAAAAAATGGGCCTTATATTGGGCTGAATAATGGATCCTCAAATATATTTACATCTTAATCTCCAGAACCTGGAAATGTTACCTGATATGGCAAAAGGGATTTTGCGGAAGTGATTAAGTCAAGGATTTTGGAATGAGGAGATTACCCCAGGGGGTTCTAATGTGATTAAAACTGTCCTGATAAGAATGATGTAGGAGAAGTCTCAGAGAAGAAGATGTAATGATGGAAACAGATATTGGAGTGATGCAATTCGAGAAGGATTTAGGGGCCACATGCTAAAGAATATAGTCAGTCACTAGAAGCTGAGAAAGGCAAGGAAACAGATTCTCCCCTCAGAGCCTCCAGAGGGACTCAGCCATGCCAATATCTTGACTTTAGGCCAGTGAAACTGATTTCAGGTTCTGAGCACCAGCACTGGAAGTGAAAAAAATTGTGTTGTTTTACAAAACCACATTTGTGGTAATCTGTTCCAGCAGCACTAGGAAAATAATGAAAGTGTCTTCTCAAAGTTCTTCCTTCGTCTGTCTTCTTCATCTTCCCCCTGCCTCAGGTGAAAATTGATTTTACAACAGCTTTACTGACGTTCAATTTATATACCATAAAATTGAATATTTAAGTGTACAAGTCAATGACTTTTAGTAAATTTACCAAGTTGTGCAATGATCAGTGTAAACTAGTTTTAGACCATTCCCATCACCCCAATATGATCCCTCATGGTTGATTACAGATAATCCCCATTCCCAGCCTCAGCCCCAGACAACCAGCAATCTACTTCCTGTTCCTGTCGGTTTACCTTTTCTGGAAATTTCATGTACGTGAAATTATACAATACGTGGTGTTTTCTGTCTGGATTCTTTCACTTACCATAGTGTTTTTTTTGAGGTTCATCCATGTTGTGGTACATATCAGTACTTTATTCCTTTTTATCACTGAATATTATCCCATTGGGTAGATATTTCACATTTTGTTTGTCCAGTTAAAGGTTGATGGACACTTGGGTTGTCTTTCATAATACCTTAATGTCCATTTTTTCCTATAATATTTTATGCCTACTTCTTTACAGCACGTGACATATTATATAGTAGTTTTGAATAGGGAAAGACGTATATCTGATTCACTTTTCTATACCCACAGCCTATACCTGTATCTGGCAAACTGTAGGTGTTCAAGGAGTATTGTGTATTGCAATTGTGTATTGTTTACCTGACCCAAACTGCTAGTTCTGCCAGAACATCAGTAATTACAGTCCTCACGACTTCTATACAGGCTGCATTTCCATTTTCTGCACTGCCTCTTCCTAGCCACTTGCATTTTTTTGTTTGTTTGTTTTCAATGTTGTGCTTACTACTGGCAAGTTGTTGAAACACAGTCTGCTTAAAACCCACACTTTACATTACCTTAGGGCAGAGGGCAATGTGCTTTGTAGAAGTAAGGTCTAGATATGGGTTTTGGAGAAAAAACAGTTAATTTGAGTAAAAACTTACCTATGTTTGTCATGTTCTACCAGACCACATTGGGGATAGAAGTAAAGACTTACAACAGTGAAGACATAAAACTAAATGGAAACCCCTCAGTCTCAAGAAAGAACTCTAAGCATTTAAAAACCTTTGTGAGGTAAAGTTAAATTCCTTTGGATGTTTCCAACGTTCCCCTTTGAATCCCAATAATCAGAGAAGAATATTGGTGTATGATTCCTAGGAGCCTTCGATGAATGCCTCTTTTTAAGGATTTAGTTTCTCTTTCACAGCATTTTAGTAATCACTCATGCAGCTATGAAAATTGGATAATGACCCACAGTACATCCTGGAATGAAAAGGAATGCAAAGGGAAATAAAGCGAGAAAACCCACAACATGTGGGCATTATCAATTCAGGCTCAATCAGGCTTTGCAGGTGGAAGCAGTCTTAATTCAAAGTGCCCTCTCCTCAGAGATGGAGGCAAGTGACACTTTTCTTTGTGGCCTTTTGGAGCTTTTCATTCCATACAATCATAGCATACACCAAGTTTGAAAGGCAAGCTTTCGGATATATGTAACAGGACATTGAATTCAGAAAAGGGAAAGAGGCAGAAAGACATTTTATTGAAAAGCATATTGTAGAACTTAGCTTAAAATTGGACACTTGCCTTTGCCTTTGATGGGTCTGCTTTTAAAATAGGAAATTGATTTTCAGTTAACTTTCAGTTAACTGAAAGAAAAATGCACAGCTACACTCTCGCTCTTAATTCTGCAGGCAGTCCTTCCTTCCTAGCTGACTTTCCTTGTAAAGGCATTTGAATACTTTGCAAATAGAAAGTGCATAGGGTTTAGCATGCTGTGTCCTGAGTGGTTCAGTCTAAATTTATGTTGTTGTACCTTCTGTTTTCCCCAGAATTGGAAAAAGAACACTTTCATAAATGTAGGATGCAGTTCAGTGGAAACTGCGTGTGCAGGCAGCTCTTTGAAATGTGACAACGTGTAATAAGTGAATTACAGTCTAGTATATAAAATGTGACATGTGTGAATTAATTACTGATACTAACTTGATGTACATTAAATTGCCAGTGATTTGTCATTTTAAATTATCTATGGAAAAAATTATTTTGGTTTATGGTCCATTTCAAATGAGGAACTTTAAGTAGGCAAGATAAGATAGTGCTGTGGCATGGAATTACCCAAGGGATGTTTGGCTCTTTTCCTCATTCTGCTACTATCAGTTCTAAGATCACAGGGACAATGTCTCTTCCTAATTTCCTCAGTGCCTAGTATAGTGCCTGACACATATTAGGCCCTCAAAAAATATTTGTTGAGTGAGTGTTTGAATGAACAGTACATATTAGCTGACATTTGCTTTCACAAGACCTTTTTTCCAAATATGCAAAAATAAAATAAAACACTGTTGGTTCTATGCATTGGAAAATGCCATCTAACCCCAATACTCATAAGATATAGGACTGGGGGATCATTTTATTCAATAATCGACTAGTCACATTCAAATAGATGGCCATCTTGTCTTTGCTTAAACATTACAAGTTACAGGAGGCCCATCATCTCATGAGGAAGTTCACATCATATTTGGTTAGCTTTCATTCTTAAAAATAGCTCACCTTATACTGAGCACAAATACAGCTGCCTAACACACACCACCGGTCTTCATTTTTGGATAATATATGTAACAAGATGTGAGACGTAACTCTTCTTGTTGTGTTGGAATTTTAACAAACCCTCCAACAGCCAACAACAAAATAGTTGGTGCAAGGTACACACTTATCTTAAAATAAGATTACCTAGATCATCTATTCAAGACTTGCAATGGAGTTGGCTGCAAACTAGTTCCTTCTACCTTGGCCCCTCATTCACAACCTGGCAGTTTAAGCAAATATTAAGAATGCATTGGCAGAGACTGAGGAGATTGAAGAGTGAGGATCCTCCATGGCAAGTTTGCAGAAAATTATGGTTGCTATTTTCTCTTTGCCATTTCAAGTCAAGTAAGTGTGGGTTTCAGAAGGATTAAATGCTTGACATGCTTTCCCTGGAGTTTGAAGGACAGAGAACCTAACATCTAACTTTTATCTGAAAAGTTTAATGGTAGGAAGGTGTGGCTAAAGCACCCCATTTGGAAACAAAGCAGAGAGAAGAGCTTGCATTGAGCATGGCACTAACATTCCGAGTATTGCACTGGTCTCCAGCAAGGCAGATGTGACCATCACGGAAAAGAGTTCCATTGTCTCCTGAGAGGGACTCTTCCCTAGAATAACAACTAGGAATTAGAAGGACTCTAAAAGCAGGGAAAACTTCTGGAAACCAAGAACTGGAGAAGCCAAAAGAGGCCAGGTGGAAGTGACAAAACCCTCATCACAGGATGCAAAATTGCAACACACCATGACCATAAGGCTCCAATACCTGATTCCAGTTCTTATTAATCAGGTATAGCTCTCCCTCCCTTTAGCTTCCTTGCCTTCAACATGTGAGACCCAAAACATTACTCACTGAATACAATAGGAGGAGCAGAGAATGGAGGTAAAACTGATCATATCCCCTTCCTCTTCTGCAGATCTCCAAGTCAAAATCAGGCCTGATAAGAAGAAGGGAAGAAATTTTAATTTTGATGATATTTAAAGGTTTCATGATGCCTGAAACTAGATTTTATTACCAGGGGAAAAGAGAGTCTTCATGAATTGCCTGACAGTCACTGGGAAAGCTTACATCCATAGTTAGGAAGAACAAATTGAAAAAGTGAATTAAAAGAGGTTGTAGTGGAAGAAAATAATTTTTTCTGCTAAAATACTAGTAAATCCAACTCACTTAAAAATATGTTTACATGTGGAATATAAAATTCCTCTTCTAGGTAAACAATATTCAAATATTTATTTGTATGTAAGACTCTTTCACTATATCTGAATTTTTATTTCCTTTTGTGGGGGAGGTTACTTGTTGAGGTATGAGTTTAATTGATTGTGCATGAGGAAAAAATGTGGAAGACTTTGAAATGAGCAAAGGAGATTACTAGATCTCTCTTCAGTTGAATGCTGGACATCGTCTAGTAGACAGTGCTGGAATTATCTGATTCTACAGCTGTCTTTGTCTTTGATTGTGTGACCAGGTTATTTTACCAGTCTGTAGAGATAAAAGGTGACTAGTAGAAAACTGATAGTAATGCAAATATTCGCTGTCCATAGTTCTGCAAATAATTCCTACTCATAGAAATGCAAAAGGATCATTTCTGGTCGACAATATAAAACTCTCTAAGTCAAATCCTCATTTGGATGGGTTGTTGTGTCTTAACCAATGCCCTCATTAATTAGTGAGTTATATAAAATCTTTGACACACATTCATTTTATATTTGTGTGAGAAGTATGACCATATTCTCTTTTTAAAAATTCCCTCTAACAGAAGGCCAGGGGAGTTGGCCGAAGGTATGTTACTCAGAGGTCTGGATTCTCTGGAAGTTGCCCAAAGTAATGAAGTCTACCTAGCTGGGAGCTGCGTGGCGAAACATGGTTGCTGATTCAGAGAATACAGTCCAATGATCTACCCCAATGGAGTACTCAAGGGCAGATATACTGGGCAGAAGGGTGGTATATTCAGGACATGGGCAATATTAGAGGCACAAGAGTAGGCAGCACAGAGCAAGCTTTTGTGAAATTCTAGTAAAATTTATGAGGGAGAACTCATCTGTCTGTGGCTGGTACTTATGTTCTTACCACAGTATGAAGCTCAGGAACGTTGACTGCATTAAAGGTGAGAGATTGGACAGATAGACCCAAATTAGAGCTTGTGGATGGCAAAGGTTATATTTCATTCATACTTATATCTTCAGTTTTTATTTCTTAGACTTTTACATATGATAAATACTTGGGTATATATATATATATATATATATATATATATATATATATATATATATATACACACACACATATATATTTCCCATTTGATATGATAAACCATGACAGCAAATAACAAACACTGGTACAGTTTTATTTTCTAATCTCTTTCCCTAAAACTTCAAGTTCCTCAAACATTTGTTTCTCAGGTTGTTGCAGGTAATACTTTTATTATGTTTTGCCATTGCATTACATGGATCACCATTGTTTCAGCCTGAGTTTCTTCTCAGTTTCATCTCTATGTCCACTGTGCCAATGCTACATATTTTAGTGTTTGTCATGGTAGCATGTCTTTGTCTTGATGTTGATTTCTATATTCATCAGGAGAGACTAGGTCATGTTGTAGTAACAAACAACTTCAAAATATCAGTGGCTTAACATAAAATAAAAGTTTGTATCTCATTCACACCAATTTCCAGATGACTTTCTAGAACAAATGACCACTAGGAAAGGGTTGAGAAATTTATGCTTCTTCAGTCTTGTAGCTCTGCTATCACAACATGAAGCTTTCTTGATGTCATTGCAGCAAGGAATGAGAAGACTGGAAAAGTCTGTACTGACAATTAAATGTTATGTCTCAAGAGTGGTTTAATTCAGTTAACTTCCTTTATCAGCCCATTGACTCAACTGGGAACATGCTCCTCTCAACTGGGAGTTACTGGGACATATGTGTTTAGACTAGAATTTCTTGAAATAGTGCTCAGACCTCTGGGCAGGGGATGTTACTTATCTCCGGTTGGTATTTCAGGAGCTGAAGAGAGATTCTTACAGAGCATGCAATCAGGTTTTGAGGAGGGAGTTCTATCTGGCTTTCTCTGGTATGACTGGGAGGCACAATGAGGCTGGTTTGGCAGCACCAGAGGAAGCTGGGGGTTGGAGCCAGCAGCAATTAATGGAGCATCACTGATGGAAACAGTAACCACAAAATACGTATATACGTGTGTACATAAGGAAGTCCTGTTTTTTCCCTTCTCCTATCTTCTCTTTTTCCTCTAATGATTTCTACTGGTAGCATCTAAAAGTAAGCCAGTTAGCAAGCATGTCTGGTATACATAGCTTACAGAATTCTAGGCTTAGTTTTATAAAAGAGTCAAGAAAGGTGAATTTGGACATCAAAGAAGGTAATAGGTAAGTAAAACAGCACTGTCTGCCCTTGTGGCTGCTCAGCAAACTTACACATCATAGTGTACATATTTGACTCTTCATACAACAAAATAGAAATGACTTCCTCTGCTTTATAAGATGAAAGACTCTTAGGACATGTGGAGATGCTCTCACCTTCTCTCTAAAGAAGGTAGGAAAAAAATCAAAAAGTGACTCAATTTCTCTTTTAGTTCAGTCACAAAATTATTTGGATATTCTTTATCCTAAACATTCAGTTATGAAGATAAGTATCACCAACCTATTCTTATATAAAATAATAAGCAAAAAAGCTGACAAAGGGGAAATTTTTATATTATCTGTGCTAATCAATATGAGGCATCCTCCACAATTTCTATGACAATTGCAGTGAGTATATGTGTATAGTTACTATAATCTTCATATTTATATCATTTCTATAATTACTCATAAGTCTATAATCTCTGTGTTTGTAGTTTTTACTGGATACTATATCGAGTAAAATATCTACATTGCCTTTGTCCTTAGCCAGTACCTCCACTTGTCTTGGTTCTTTACCTGGTGGAATGGCCAAACCATCAGTCCTAGAGTGTCTAAATCTTATGTGGATTCGTGCTTATTGGGTTGCTCCAATTTTCCACTAACTTTTACTTTTGAGACATGGGGATACTGAGAGACACCCTAGAGAATCCCCTGGGCTCTAGACACATATTTTCCCAACCACACAGTGTAGTAACCCAATTTTCCCTTGCTAAACAGGGTCCATCCCACAGCCAATACAGTAAGCCTTATTGGTTCTGTGGACTGAGAAACCCCAAATTATCAGGTGAAAATCTCATCTTTTAACTCAAAGGAAACGTATTATCTGCTGGCAACATTAGGCCCTTAAGAACTAGGGGAGTTTGACACACAGAATCCAAACTTTTTAGAAAAGAAAATAAAAATTTGTGAGGGGATTATTTTGATATGTGCTTTTTTTCCCACACCACCAGGCAATTCTCCAATTCTCAGTGGAACTGACTGGGTATCCTATAATTTAACTTGACTCTGATACCTGTAGATAGTGTCAGATCCCACAGGTTAAGGGCTCAGTCTTACAGGAATGTTCCCCACCCCTAAATTCAGACACCAATTGCAAGTCCAGATTGTCACCTGTGCTTCTGATAGAGTGGCTATAGATGGGAGGTTCCCATAACCCCCTCCTTAGGTTTGATTAATTTGAGAGTGGCTCACAGAACTCAGAGAAACATTTGATTTTCTAGATTACCATCTTATTATAAAATGATATTGTTCAAGAATAGCAAGATGGAAGAGGTGCATATGGCAAGATATACAAGAAGGGGTCTGGTTCCCATGTTCTCTCTGAGCCAACAACTCTCACCTCATCTTCATGAATTCACCAATCCAAAAGCTTGCCAAACGCCATCCTTTGGGTTTTTATGGAGGTTTCATTACTTAGGCAGTATCGATTAAACCATTGGCCATTGGCAACTAGTTCAACTCCAGCCCGTCTCCCATCCCTGGAGGTCAAGGGGATGGGATTGAAAGTTCCAATCTTCTAATCACATGATTAGTTCTCCTAGAAACCAGCTCCCATCCTTAAATATTATCAAAAGTCACCTTATTTACATAAACTCAGGTGTAGTTGAAAGAGGTTTAGAAGGAATACCAAGCCATATTTATTCTTCTTATCACTTGGGAAATTCCAAGAATATTAGGAGCTCTGTGCCAAGAACAGGGACAAAGACATATATTTCTTTTTTTAAATCACAATATCACATTCATTAAGTAAAAGAGTGACTGTAGTCACTCCTGTTTCCAAACCTTGTTTTCTCTACTTAAGTATTCTGGCTATCAGAAAAATAGCACGATTATATTGATAGCTTATTCAAACATGTAACCCACTATTTAAAATATTATGCTAATATTTCAGGATCTTTTATCCTCATTAGCCTTGTATCTGAACCTTCGCTAGGCTGTTTCATCATTGTGCCAGTTCAGCTGCTTCTGTGTGATGCGATACATGGTAGGTAATACCAGTAAATTCTCTGAGCATGAGCTCATTGTCATGCTTCTTTTTTGATCTGAGTTCCTTTGTCGGAAGCAATGTTGCTGGGGATATCCTGAGGATAAGTAAAATATTCTAGAAGTCTACAGACCAGTAGAGGGATTATGGGCAAGGAAAGCAGATCCTTATCCAGAATACATGTCTATACAAGTAAAAAATAGAAGTTGTTGCCACCTCCATGATGAAAGGATAAATACAGCAGTCAGTCTGCCACCAGGGGGCTGGCTTGCCCCACAGGGAAATGGTCCCATCAGGGAGGCTTCAAGTGTTGGTCTCTGCTATGGGCAGGAGAGGCATTCACTAGAGCCAGTGGCCAAATTAGCCTTGATGAGGATATGTCAATGTTTCTGACCCTATAACATCCTTATGATTCACTTACTGATATATTGTGGACAATTTTTTCTATGTCTTAATTTTATAAAAATAAATTCATTGAACATTTTATTTTTAACAGACATTTAATATTTTTTTCTATGGCATGTTTTCTTTGTGAGTAAGTTTGCGTAAGTTGTAAGCTTGAGTCCTAATCAAATGAGTTTTATTTTTGAATTAAGTATTAAGACAGTTAATCTCTTTTACAGTCCAAGCTTCTAGAGAAACAATAGTACTAGTAGTCTTAATTATTGGCTGCTGTGTGCCTTTACCTCTTACAATTTTGTTCACTTATATTGAATTGGTTTTGCCATTTTTATTCTATTTTGCCCCTTTCATTAGAAATACCATGACTGAGGTTTAACTAAAGTAGCTTCAGGCTGTACTAGGCAAAGTCAAATTGACTTTGCACAGCTTGACATCTTCAAGTCTTTGGATAATTAGCTATGAACAGCTAGTTCCTGGAGCTTGTAGTCCATCAGGCTATTTTTAAATGTACTCATGTGTCAAAAGAAAACTCCATGGGGTATAACCCATGCATTGCCTTCCACCATTTTGTGTTTCCCCAGGCCTTTAAAATAAACTCCAGATCCATCTTCTATGAAAATACTTCCTAAAGAAACTTCTATTGCCAATGGTATTTTGTATTCTTACATGTAACTAATTTAGTATTTGTATATATCTACTGGGCATGTTTGTTTTGTTTTATTTTGTTTTTTATTGCTGTTGTTATGCTTATTTGAGAGAGATTACCACTTCTCCTAATTTTGGATTCTTTATTCATTTGATTCTTTATTATTATATGAGCTCTTATGTGCTGGGTTTTGGCTAAGTAAATGTGGTATTGGAGCAAAAAACCATCAGCTTCAAAAGCAGTCACATTTACAATGTAGACCCTCATTTACATGATATCAGATGACTAAATATTTACCAAAAGAAATTAACATTTAATGGTGTCCTGTCATATATTAGCATTTTGTATGTAGGAAGGTATAATTTTTGAAAAGGAGACCTTCAGGAATTTATCACAGCAGATCTGTAGCTGTCTATTTATATAATTAATAGGCTTCCCTGTTGTCACTCATATTTGACCTTTATATTTCTCCTCTTATTCAGTGTCCTCCTCAATGCCTTGCATAAAACATTTTTTCATAGTAGTCACTCATGCAAGATTTCTCAAATATACAGTAACATACAATTTTCTCAAGTTCCTTTTTATTAAAAAAATTACTTTGATAGACTTCACATTCTTCTTAACAGATTTCCCAACCGCTCAAAGCAAGCAAACAAGCAAGCCGACAAACAAACAAACAAAATGTCCCTTGAGTGAATTCTGCCTACATAAGGATGGAAGGAAAGAGGCATTATCAGGACAATTCCAAGACAAAATTATATCTGGAAGTGAAGAATGCATGCTATCTGGTGTTGATTTAACAACACAAAAGAAAATTCAAGAGGGAGAGAAGAGTCTGCTCAGATTTCAAACTCATATCTTTTGGGGATTTGCCATCAAAATATTGATATGCTTTTGGTGGACTGATCTCACTTAGGCAGACTCCCAGGAGCCTTGCCTGGCTGATATAATACAGAATATAAATTCCTGGCTAAGGCTGTCTAGTAAAGATCTCAAGGAGAAGTCTTAGATCAACGGTCACATGCTTCCAGCCTAAAGCATATGACTGCCATCCTATCTACTTTTGAAATCTCATTCCCTCTCCCACTGCCAATGGTTATTTCAGGTAGACCCAGAAATTAGATAAAAGGTTTTCTGATGACAAAGAATATAAGTCTATACCATGTATTTTCATATTGATTTTATTTAGTTGAGCATTTTAGCACACACTGCTGTATTTCTTTTCCTGTCTTATTTTATCAATAAAAACTATAAGCTGGATGGATACACTGAACTTGCTTTATGTATCTTTTGATTGCTTCTCCTCTCTCCACCTCCAATATCTGAGTTATTATAAACTGCTTTGAATTGTTAATGTGAAAAAATGGCATTTCAGTTCATTTTCTCCAGTCTAAGTGCTCTTTAAGAGGAGTTGTTATTCATCTTTCTGTCCCCAGGGTCTGTCATGGGCCTCCTGCATATTAGGTACTCAACACATACTCTTTGAATGAAAGAGAAAGTAAACAGGTGGATGGATGGATGTACATATGGATGACAAATATTTCTAAGACTGTACTATTTTGGATTATCGAAGACAGTGATGAAAATAAATGTATGGTAGTGACAATTAGAGAGGTTCTAGCCTTCTAGGACCCTGCTATGCTAAACTTGAATCTTGGTCCCTTCTGCTATCTGCTTGCAATGCAGGCAATTGATGATGGGCTGTGTTTCTGTAAATATGTGGTTATAATCTTGGCCTTCATCTATTGGGATTAGAGAAGGATTAGGAAGGATTTAGGCCTTTGCCTTAAGCAAAAGACTTAATATAAATAGAGAAAGACATGTCCATGCATAAATTGAAATTGTGGAAAAGGCAAGGAACTGCCTCTTCTATGCATAGAGACGTGGACTTGGTCAGCTCATGATGAATTATAGGAAGTAGTGAGTGGGCTTTATAATCAGAATAGGCTGCCATAACATTGAGCTAGTGGCTTTGCTGCTACCATTTGGAATTTTTGTTCTAAGTCACAGAGATTCTTTCAGCATATGTTTGTTTGTGGTACAGGGGAATGGCTACCAATGAATGTTTTGGTCACACTCATGATAGTAGCAGAGTTCACTGATTTTTTATGCCATATTTTAAGGCAATATATTCATCTTTTCAAGTGCCTAAGAAATTCTGAGATACTGTTACCCCTGGCCAGGTGGCTATGTTAATAAGACTACAATATTAACAATTGTTTTGGCTGCTTATTCATATTAGGTGGTAATCAGCCTAATGAGCCATATTAGGTGGCTCAGAATCACCCTAGAATTTGGAAAATCTACAGCTTCCACTCTGATTTAGGTACACCAAGATGTAGTATTCAGTGGATACATACAAAAAATTTTATGGCAGTGGACAGTACCATAAAATGCCTATGACAACGATTTTAGTACATACTACCTAGTTTAAGTTTTCCTCATTTGTTTTCCTGCTATTTATATAGAGCTGTAATCTCCAACAAGCAGCACTGGCCTCCTGAATTATTTATTGTTATAATATAGGGGACAATTACATATAATTAGCTGGATGACACTACTCATTTGCTGGTGGAATTTGCTATGAATGCATTTGCTTCTTCGGGGAGTTGCTTTCTATTTCCTGCACCACTGCTCTGATGCTGTTTAGAGACCTATCTTTTTTTTTTTCCTGCTTATTTATTGCTTCATTGGTCCAAGGCAGGAAGAAAGCATATGAAAATCAGTATGCAACAGCCTGTGAATAACTATCACAGGAGGCAGAGAAAGAGTTGCATACCAATTAAAAAACACCCAAATAGGCACAAGGTAAGCTTTCAACACCATGTTTATTTGTGGATAAAGAGATCCAAATGATCCAAATGTCAATTCCTTGTGATACTTTATGAAAACTATCATTTGGTGCCATGGAAGACATAATTCATGTAGTATCTTATTTCTCCACCATGATATGTTCTGCATAATTTGATTTTCCAGATGGGTGAAGGTCACTACCTTGTTATGAAACCCTAAAATAATTAGCATTTTCTAAAAAGATGACTTTCTCAACTATATTAGTCTTCCTCCTGCCTTCTTAAACAGAGCTTACAGGACATAATTGAACTTACTAGAAATTCTCCAAAACATTTCCTTAAGCCAGGCTGCGCCCATAGGATAGACTCTTTGACACACTGGAGAAGTAGAAAGGGAACATGGATGGCAGAAGACATGCCTTCACTTCTAACAATAAAATGACTCAAATTTCCTATACTTTTAATGGTGAAGCCACTATTTACCCACTAGCTATTAATGGCAGTCCTTTACTTAAAGCAAGGTCAGAGCAAAATATTCAATAATACATTTCTTGTGCCCATGAATATCAGTGTAAAAGCAGAAAGAATTTAAACACTTTGTTCAATCATTTATTAAAATGAAAATAGCATCCTGGGGCTACTGGAACATGGGGAGCCATTGCAATGTTCAATTTATTTTTAGCTGTTGTCAATTGTACATGAAAAAGACCCTAGTGTCCTAGTGTGCAGTCCTGTCCTGCTGACATTTCCACTAGGTAATTTACCTTTTGGTCCACTCTCTCTGGAAAACCGTCCAGTTATTTTGTGAGATAAACAATAGGTGCCTTTTCTTCAGTGAACTTTTGCTTGATCTTAATGACTTGTTCTGACTAGACACAGTCATCTCAGTCCTGTAAAAAAGAGAATGTTATTACTAACACCCCTTTGCTTAGCAACTGCTTCTCAATGCTCAGTGTATTTGAGCATTGGAGTAATTCTATGCATTGGCTTGCCTGATTTTTCCCTTTCAGTGGGTCACAGACACCCACATCTGGAAGGTTTTTGTAGAAGTCAGTATAGCATTGGGATGACCTCAAGGGGTACAGAGTAGGACAGCCTACATTTCAATCATAGTTCCAGCATCTGCTAGATTTATGATTATGAACCAGTGACTTACCCAACCTAAGACTCAGCTTCTCTACCTGAAAATGAGGAAAACAATTATACCTACATTATATGACTTGGAATAGGGGGATTAAATGAGATAATCTAAGTAGAAGAGTTGGCATGGTACTAATCCCTAGTAAATACTGAATATTGATTATTTTAAAGATTATTAATAATAAATATTAGCAATTTTAATAAAGATTATAAACACTGTCGTGCTCTGATTTAGAGATTCTGTCAGAAAGAAAGTTGGCAACCTCAGTCATTTTCCTCTAAAGAGCATTTACTGTTTAAAATTAAAGGGAGATGGAGCTGGAATTTTGGCTAAGTGCATGTATGTTTATGTAGTGTGTATTTAATTTTTTCACTTAAGTGTAACATACATCTAGAGGATCAAATAAGTCATAAGTATACAATTCAGTGGATTATCACAAAATAAACATATCTGTATAACCATGCCCCACCCAATCAATGACTAGCATGTTATCAGTTCCTAAGGGGTCCTTCATGTCC